>NC_141687.1:1751759663-1754223693 GCF_964263255.1 Lissotriton vulgaris
GCTTTCCCTACTGTTGCACTCTCTGGAGTGGGAATAGTAATTTTTACCCCTATGCTATCCAACGCTTTCCCTACTGTTGCACTCTCTGGAGTGGGAATAGTAATTTTTACCCCTACGCTATCCAACGCTTTCCCTACTGTTGCACTCTCTGGAGTGGGAATATTAATTTTTACCCCTACGCTATCCAATGCTTTCCCTACTGTTGCACTCTCTGGAGTGGGAATAGTAATTTTTACCCGTACGCTATCCAACGCTTTCCCTACTGTTGCACTCTCTGGAGTGGGAATAGTAATTTTTACCCCTACGCTATCCAATGCTTTCCCTACTGTTGCACTCTCTGGAGTGGGAATAGTAATTTTTACCCCTATGCTATCCAACGCTTTCCCTACTGTTGCACTCTCTGGAGTGGGAATAGTAATTTTTACCCCTACGCTATCCAATGCTTTCCCTACTGTTGCACTCTCTGGAGTGGGAATAGTAATTTTTACTTCTACGCTATCCAACGCTTTCCCTACTGTTGCACTCTCTGGAGTGGGAATAGTAATTTTTACCCCTACGCTATCCAACGCTTTCCCTACTGTTGCACTCTTTGGAGTGGGAATAGTAATTTTTACCCCTACGCTATCCAACGCTTTCCCTACTGTTGCACTCTCTGGAGTGGGAATAGTAATTTATACTACTACGCTATCCAACACTTTCCCTACTGTTGCACTCTCTGGAGTGGGAATAGTAAATCTTTACCCCTACGCTATCCAACGCTTTCCCTACTGTTGCACTCTCTGGAGTGGGAATAGTAATTTTTACCCCTACGCTATCCAACACTTTCCCTACTGTTGCACTCTCTGGAGTGGGAATAGTAATTTTTACCCCTACGCTATCCAACGCTTTCCCTACTGTTGCACTCTCTGGAGTGGGAATAGTAATTTTTACTCCTACGCTATCCAACGCTTTCCCTACTGTTGCACTCTCTGGAGTGGGAATAGTAATTTTTACCCCTACGCTATCCAACGCTTTCCCTACTGTTGCACTCTCTGGAGTGGGAATAGTAATTTTTACCCTTACGCTATCCAACGTTTTATATAATTAATTGTAAAAAAATTACATGTTTATTTTATTTTTTATATTAGTTACATTTATTTATGTTATTGTTTTATGTTTGTAAATGTATTAGTAATTTAGAATATATTTTATTAATTTATAAATTAGTAAAATAATTATTAATACTTATTGTTCAGTACATATATATTATATATTTACTGTATATATTTAATTAATGTATTATTAATATATATGTATTATTTATTAATTTTACACATTATTAGATACTTTTAACTATGTAGATTTTATTTATTAGTGTTATATACTTTATTTTACATTTATATAATAAAAGAAAAAAAAACGATATTTTTAACATCGATATTTTTTACATCTATATTATTTTTTCGATATTTTTGTACTTACCATGTTGTAGATAGGATGTCGATATTCTTGCCCTCGATATTGTTGACTCGATATTCCTGTAGGTCAATATTTAGGAGGTCGAAATTCTGTCAGTGATCCGCAATTTTCCAAAGGTAATTGAACAGTGAGTGATACCTCAAAAACGGGTGAACGGAATCACATCAAATTTGGCAGAAAGCTAGATCTTGGGTAAGAAAATGTGCTTTTTGTGATTTTGTGTAAATAAGTTCAGTAGTTTGCGAGAAATTAGGGTTCATGGGCCCCAGATGTTACACGAAACCAATAGATCTAAAGATAAGATTTAATTGGCTACCACCACATAAACAAAGATATGATAAGAGCCATCTTAAGACTCCGGGACTCAATAATAAGCCCCCAGGATGGGCCAAGGACCGTGGGTCACCGGTGCCTTTTTATTTAGGACAGGGTGGAGTGCAGCTTTTTCCCAAGCCTTCAGGAGATCTGGAGGACCCCAACCCCCGCGGCAGGCTAAGTCAATTATGGGTAGAGAGAGTGCACCACCCCTCCTTGAGTCACTTTAAGGCCCAGGGGACTATTTATTTTTTTAGCTCTCCAAGCAATGTGTAAGGTCAAGGGGAAGTCCATCCCTATTAATTAGTTGTTGGGAGGGAAAATTGCGGCCCCCTTCACAAATCTCGGAGTGGCCTCAGGGACTCATTTCTGGACAGTTTTTTATGAGTGGGGGCATTGGTACCCCCTCCACAAACCTACCCCATTTTCCGGGAATCCCATCCCATGGGACACTTATTCCATCCTTGGGAGATTGCGAGCGAGGATTACAAATTTAATTCCCCACCCACACTCTACTGGGCAGGTAATACAACTTTGCTCCCACCCTGTGTAAGCACAGAAATAAGCTGCTCCTGCCCAGGCAGGAGTAAAGTAATGGAGCCAGCTCCGTCCAGCACCCAGGATGGGTACTGGTTGGGGAACCATCAGGGGCTGCGTGGACCCTCCTGGTATTCCCCCTGTGGATACCACTGATTAGCCTTGCTGTGGGTTCCCTGGGTAGGGATGGGGGCATGAGTTTTAGTTTTTTTAGGGCACAAGTTATAGTTACTTTGGATAAATATAACTGTTGAATTTCAGTGGATTTGTTAATTTAAAATAGTATGTTTTTCCTGTAATTTTTAACTAACTATAACTTCCTTTCAGTGAAACAATATAGTTGAAAGACATCACAATTTCACACACCCCTTGATGCTCATCAGTAGGTATGTTGTGCAGAGTCATCTTTGGGGCAGGTGACAGGTTTACATGTATGTATGTATGTATGTATTGGCATTTATATAGCGCACTACTTACCCGTAGGGTCCCAAGGCGCTTCGACCGCTGCAAAACCCTTCCTGGCTTCCCTTAATGGGTATCTCCAGGGTGAGACCAGGCATCCCCGGCGGTCTGGTGGGACCGTTAGTGAAGATGAGGCAAGCTAATGCCCAGAGTTGCCGAGTGTGATTGCTGATCAGAGTGGGCACCGAGGCGAGAGAATTATCGAGTCCGCTGACCCTGGTCCAGAAACCTGCCGCGCCGGGAATCGAACCCTGGTCCCGGGCCGTCCTCTGCTCTCGGGTCTGCCGCCTCTAACCAGTGAGCCACACTACTTCACTGTAGTTTACATTGGTTATGCTCTCTCTGGCCTGTCAAGGGTGCGATGCACTACACAAACCTAAAAGAGGCTCTCTGAACATGCCAAGCTATAGTGGTAAATTGACATTTTAAGTGCCTGACCTTGAAAGTAGTACTGGAAATAACATATTTCGTATTCTTCATTTTGCAATTGTACAGTTAGGTTTATTTATAACAGTTTACTTTTAATAATTTATTTTGAAGCAGATGCACTTAGCTAGTAACATTTGCTACAGAGCAACAAAACAAAGCAAAGCAGTTTGAGTAGTTACATTTAGATATTGTCTACAGAAGTGAGGAGTGTTGTGTGGTTATGGTACCAGAATATGGTCTGCTGAAAAACATTGTGATCGAATTATTGTTTAGAAGATTGGAGCCTCTTGTTTGCACACCTCTAATAATAATCCAGTTGTAGGACAATTTAACAAAGGTGAGCCGTGATGTCTTTGTAGGTTCTCCAATCAAGAAACGCTTTAGACAATATCCTATTTGCAGTACTGTGATGAGCACAGTCCCCTCATGCACTGGCAATAGATGCTTACAATGAGCATTCAGACGAATAAATCGGGCATTACACCAATACAAAAATTCAATTATTTAATTGAATCCTTCATTCATCATTAAATCTCTTCTCTACATGAGCAACCATGAATTCTGTAATGGTAATACAGTTATATTGCTTTGAATTGTATCCTTGCTATGTTGTTTTATAACTGGGCATTGTGACGATCTGTCATTTTGTCCCTTTGCAGTCAAGACTAGATTGTTTACAAAAATATCATCCAATTAGATTTGATAATAAAAAATCTGCACTCAACAGGGTACTTTGCCGGTAGAGGCATGTAGGATTAAGTATAGGGAAGAGGTGGTTTGACATTTCACCTTCATCAGATATGAATTAAGGGTTACCTTTAAAGATGGGAGAGAGGTTTTAGCCCAATGGTCAGATGGAGTCTCATTGACAGGGGTGTAACACGTTGAAAGATAGCAAGGGGGTGAGTAGTGTCTGTGTCCAATTGCGAACTGGGGTGTATCTGGAAAGCATCTGTGACATTAAATTTGGAAGAGCACCTTACCTCGCATTGAACTCTATCATTATAAGTACAGAGGGCTTGGTCAGTTTATGGGTGGAGGAGTATAGTAAGGGTGTGATTGAGGGGATTAAGAAGTGGTTTACTTGCCACAAATGTTGTGATAAAGGAACAAGTTATTGTAGCAGTAAACTCGAGTTACGTCTCATAACTCCCAACAGGAAGTGGAGGGGTTCCACCGGTATGCAACGCTTACAACGCGCGCGTTAACACGACCTACTATTACAACGCGGTCGTAACAACGAAAGTTGTTACCACGCATTGCGCTGGAGGGCGCTCAAGGATAGGAAATGAATTAATTTACTATCCCAACACCTTCCCTACTATCCACGGGGACTGGTGTTGGAATAGTAAATTAAATTCTTTAATTTTGCGCCCCCCCAACGCAATGCGTGGTAACAACTTTCGTTGTTACGACCGCGTTGTAATAGTAGGTCGTGGTAACGCGCGCGTTCTAACATCATACATCCGGTTCCACCTCCACCCGCGCATCTGTTGTCGCTGTAGGCACAGCAGCCACCTCCAGCCAAAATATGCGAATGGTGGTGCAAGTCAAGACCATGTGGGTAAAAGTAGCTTCCTGATTTCTGCATCTAGGGCAGACGTCCATGGCAGTAGGGTACATGCTTGCCAGTCTGTGAGGGGTGAGATACATAAGGTGAAGGTAGTTAAATTGATTATATTTCACCCTGGTGTTAGTTGAGATAATTTTGGGGTGGGTAAGACATTGATGCCAAATCTGATACGGTAATGGACAGTTTGCCATCCCAATACGCTCGCAGTGTAATCAATGCAGGAGGATCGTCTAATCTAATGGAGTTGCTTATGGCTGTTATGGCTTGACGCCTGTGTCCATGTGAAAGCAGGGTGTGCAGTAAGTGCGAAGTAACAGGTTCCGCCCCGTTAGCATCCCAGGACTGCAAGTACAGGAGAGTCAGTAGGGCATGTAGCAAAAAGGGTGGCACTCCATACGTTTCCAGTAGGCCCTCAAACGTCAACAGCTGCGAGTCAGTAAACACATCCCCCCATGTGTCCATCCCAGTCTCCCTCCATGCCCCCAGCTTCGGACGTCCATGGCCAGGGTGCAACTCCAAGGATAGACAAGGAGCGTAAGGTGGTGGTCGGCCCCTGGGCGTCACGTATTTAACCCAGTGCCGTTGGGCTTCAGTCATTAACAGGTTGCGTTGTCATCTGTAGGTCAGCGTAGACGTTCCTGAGAGCCACTCCAGGAGCACTGGGATATCCCAGGTTACGGCACCAGTGATCAACTCAGTGAGGTTGCTTTTTGTAAGCCACCGCATTGGCCACTGTGTTGTGCCGCTGCTTAGTACAATTCGTAATTTGGCGCGCCCAGGCCGCCTTCCAACAGTGGCAAATATAATTTATAAAGAACCACCCGAGCCCGTGAATCAGTGATACCAGCAATGATTCCAGGTCTCTGAAGAGTTTCCAGGGCAGGCAATATGGAAGTACACAGAAAACATATAAGACACGGGGAAGGACTAACATCTTGGATATTGCTAGACATTGGAGACACAGGTAAGCCCGTCCAGAACGGAAGTGGTGTGTGCGCCTGCGTGATAGCTCTGCCTAGGTTCGCCCTCGATGTTCCCCTCACCTAGGCTAGGCTTGCGGTGGCTCCTGATACCTTCATGCCTCTCTCCTCCTCCACCACTCCTTCACCAGGGTCTCAGTAGACTGTGGCTCGGAGGCCTCCTATGATAATCTAGTTGTATCCCTCTCCTGCTGCTAGGCAGCCTCTTCTGTACTCTGGGATTGCGCTGGCCAACTCCAGCCTCTTGAGATGCTCTGGGGGTCTCGATATTGCACAACGCACTCCTCTGGTTCCTCTTCTTGGTCCAGCTCTGACCCCCTGCCATTCCATGCTTCGTCTCTATGTGCAAGCACCCACCATTTTGGAAGCCGGCTTTCTCACTTAACTCTCCTCTCCCGGAGGCCCCGCTCTCTCTAAGGACACTCTTCAGGCAGCGGGGTGTCTCCTGGATGTCTGTCCCGCTGATTCCCAGGCTTGGGGCTCTCATGGACCTGCAGTATGATGTTGGATGTCGGTTGCCAGTGCTGGAAGTCTAAATACTGGTGTCCGCCATTTTGTGCCTCCAAACCACCTGGATATGACATTTAAGCAAGATTAGACACAAAAATGTCAAAAGGAAAGCAGCTGTGATTCAATCCTGTCTGGCTAGGTGGGACAAAGGAAGCGCCCTGGCCACGTATCAGCTAACATTTTCCTGTGACAGGGAAGGCATTTTTGAAGTGTAACCCAAGTGTTACATGTAAAACCTCAGCAGACCTGTCAAGCAGGATTCAACACTGTAATGTCAAAAAGGATGCTCAGAGTCCCACTCTGCATATTCTATTAGGTTATGCGTCTCTTGGTAGTCGTTTTTAAGTTCCATTTTGGGTTGTGCATTATCAAAAAAGTCTAGTTAGGCAAGGGAATTTGGGAAAGAATGATATAGTGACAGGAGTAGTAACTCAATTCACATAGGTAGGAAAATGAGTCATTTTGGGTATGTAACTTCCTTCTTATTTAAAGCTTGTAATGTAGAAATGTTTTATAACTTGTTTTTAAAAGTCACCAGGACATATGCTTAGGGGTGCAGTGGGCAACAGAATTGTTTTTATATTTTGTTTTATGAGGGAATGTCGTCAAATAAACGGTCTCTTAACTAACAGTGAAATGAATTGCAGGGTACATTTATTTGTTAATTGGGACCGATTTATAGTGCAACTGTAAATTTAAATATGTTTATGTGTATATAATTATGTGAGTAAAGGTTTTACTGAACTCATGGTACAGGGCTGTCAGCATACAAAAGCAAGGAATGACAGTAGTTTGAGGCAGGTTGTTGGGGATTTGGTGTTGCGCACTAGGGGCCATATTACACAAAGTGCCCCTGGGGGGCAATGAGCTTTTGTGCTCGCTTTTTGCAGCCCCAGTGCAGTTTGGAATTCCAGAATGGGCCTTAGACGCTTGTTTGGCTCCTTCTGCAATACTAAAAGTGGCTGGCGCACATACACCGCCAGCGCTTTCTCAAGAGGGCGTTCCCTCATTTGCATGGGGGCATGATCCCATGCAAATGAGGGAATCCCATTGCCTCTGCGCTGTCCCTGTTTGAAGGTGCAACGGGCGCAAACAGGGAAATTGCTCCCATATTACTTGTAATTTTCTGCCGCAAGGGCAGGCGCGAACTCGCACTGCCCAGTGGGCAGCACATTGATGCAAAAACGGAGTGGCTGCTTTGAAGCCGATCCATGTTTCACAGAGCAGGAGGTAACCCACCTGCACTTTTAGGGGGATTAAAGATCTCCTTGCAGTTGGGTGCAGTGAGTGACTGCACCTGCCTGCAAGGGGATGTCTGAGGGGTCCATGGGACCCCATTAACCCCCTTCAGAGAGCTGCCATCAGTGCAACACCTTTCAACTTCTTTGCCGCTGCGCCCGCATCTATAATACGGCACAGGCGCAGAGGCAAAGGGATTCCCTCATGCAAATAAATTAGGATTTTAGGACTTTATTAATCACCAGTATCACATGAGCAGCAGCGTTCAATTGGATTGAACTGGCACCATTTATTTAACCTGATAACATTCATTGGGTTTGAGATTTCGAGTGAACATGGGTGTAAAATATTGTGTATTTATTTTTTTTTTATTTTTTTTTTACAAGAAACTCGGCATGGGACATTGATACTGGCATGTGCAGAGTTCTAGAGAGAGAGCGAGTACAAAGTAATCAGCATCTTGTAAGCTGGCACTTTGTCTTTGCCATTATGTCGGAGGTTGTTTGGATAATTTTTAATATGTCAAACAGAGTCTTCACAGCCAGGGTGAGTCTTTATCTTTCATTTGGCATTTGTTGGTGGTTTACCGTTATCTTATGCAGCGTTTGAATAGGCACCACATGCCGCGACATTCAAACCAGCGCCTTAAGCCAAGAACAAGCTCCAGTGCAAGCACCCTACCTAACCTTCTAGTGTTCGGTGCCGCGTAAAGTTCTTGTGCCATTGTCCCCGCTGTTCGTGAGCTGCCTCATGGTGTTGGCCTGCATAGTTAAATTTAGGAGCACGCACCTGCTGTGAGCCACCAGACGCCTTACTTCCTTGCGTGCCGCCATCTTGAATGCACGTCATTACTTCGCATGATACTGTCATTGGGAGCTGGAAGCATCTCATGCCTTTCATCAATCACATGGAGCCATGTTTTACAAGGAATTGGTGAGGTTGTCTAGAAAAAACTTTATTTAATCCGGCCCACCACTGGACGTCGAATTGGTGAGATTGTTTTGAGAGACTTTAATTAATCCTGAGCACTGTTCTAAGTCCAAGCAAAACATAACACTCAGTTGTACAACTGCGTGTGGAAATCATTCACCTTTATCTTCCATCGACAGCATATTCCCACTTTTCAATTCTTCAATAATGACATTGTTGTGTGCCATCATTTATAGTATTTGTTGTTTTTTACTGCTGCCATTTGTTATTGCACGTTATTCTTATATTATCACCTTGCATCCCATGTTCCTATTGGGTGTGGTTTTGACCATTTTTGTTCTTAAGTTACATAACCACACTGCTGCTGGGTATTTTGCAGACTTACCTGTTATTTTGGATGCTGCCTGTCATGCAAACTTAGTATGTGCTGCCATGCTGTGATATGCCTTGCCAGTTTTTATTTGTTGTATTATCGCTTGCCGTTCATCTTTGCTGTGATATTATCAGTATTTACTAGCTTATCTGTATTGTGCGGTGCTCGAGAATGTGTTTAGTATGTTATTTCATTTACTCTGATTTTATAGGGTGTGTGTTTTTTCTTTCTTGAAACATGGGTCGTGTACCCTATACTTTTGTGCCTTTGTGCGATGGGTCGTGTACCCTATACTTTTATGCCTTTGTACGATGGGTCGTGTACCCTATACTTTTGTGCCTTTGCGTGGTGGGTCGTGTACCATATACTTTTGTGCCTTTGTGCGATGGGTCGTGTACCATATACTTTTGTGCTTTTGTGCGATGGATAGTGAACCCTATACTTGTGTGCCTCTGTGCGATGGGTTGTTTACCTTATACTTGTGTCTCACCTAGGAAGTTGTTCAAGTGTTGTCCACCTTTAACTTTTAATTAACCTATGGTTGAGCATGAGTGGTGTACAGAAGGGGGTGACTGGTGAGGAATTTACATGTTTTTGATGTCTTCCGTTCTTCCAGTCCTACCCAGTATTACCAAGAAAATGTGTGTAGAAGGGGGTGAGTGGCTTGGGATTTACAGCTCTTTGATGTCCTCCCATTCTCCCAGTCCTGTACAGTATTACCACTGCGAATGGTTTCCTCTAGTATCTGTGGTGTGTAGAAGGGGGTGAGTGGTTAGGTATTTACACTTCCTTTGTGTCCTGCATTCTCCCTGTCCTGCACAATGTTACCACTGTAGAATTTTTATTTTCTGTTAATATTGTTGGGAAGTGTGTAATCCTTCCCTTCCTTTGTTCTTGTTTATTTGGAGTTTTCATCTGTTTATTGCATACTTCTCTTTCATACTGCTATCCGCTGTTCTCTTATATTTGCAGTTTTCATTTGCACTTCGTTTGTTTCTCCTCTATAGTGTCATTCTATCTGCATGATCTTTATTTATTTATCTCCATTTGTACATTGCATATTTCTCTTGTATTGTTCATTTATTATACAATGTTGTAATCATTGGTATGTATTGTGTTCCCAAGTGAAGGGGATGTGTTGTACCTTGTTTTCCGTTCCCTGCTGCTCAGCCAGTATGAATGTTTTGTGGATGTGGAATGTTAGAATCTTGAACAGAGAGCAGAATGTTGGAGTGCCTGTTGGAGTGGAGAGAGAGAGACAGTTGGAGACTATGGGCTGAGCAACAAGATGCTGCTCCTGGTGGGGCCTTGAACCGCCTAGAACTATCTTAACTATGTAACTGAAGAACCACCATCCTCTATCCAAGCTTAAATAAACCTTTACCTATGTTATACCTCATGGCTACGTCTGGAGTTTCTACAATTCATCTTTGTAACAGTTATCCTATGGAAGAGGTAGGCCTTGCAGTAGTGAAAATCAAATGTAAGAGTTTTTAACTGCCAGGAACATGAAAAACTTAAATGTACATGTCCAACTTTTTAAATAAACTGCACCCTGCCCATGGGGCTGTCCAGGGCCTATGTTAGGAGTGACTTATTTGTATTAAAAAGGAAGATTAAGGCCTGACACCATCTTTATTTTGTCAGATCGAAATAGCAGTTTAACTCTTTAGATGCGTTGGACGGCCCCCGGCTGGGAGCCGCCCGATTCACGCATGCATGAAATTTTCCCGCACTTCGGGAAAATTTCACTTGCATCCAAGGGGTTGAAACTGCATGCATACAGGCTGCAATGGCAGGCCTGAAACATGTTTAAAGTGCTACTTAAGTGGGTGGCCTAATCAGTGCTGCAGGGCCACCAGTAGCATTTAGTTTACAGGCCCTGCGTACAAGGGTTGTATGTCAGTACAACGCATGCTTTTACCCCGCATGCCATTACAACGCGGGGATTACAACGCAAGTCGTTACAACGGCTTGCGTTGGGGGGCGCTGGATAGTGGAATAGTTTAATTTTCTATTCCAACTCCAGTCCCCGTGGATAGTAGGGAAGGTGTTGGATAGAAAATTAAACTATTCCCTATCCAACAGCGCCCTCCAGCGAAAGTCGTTGTAACGACTTTCGTTTTAATCCCCGCGTTGTAATGGTAGTGCGGGGTAATAGTTGCGTCGTAAAGGATGTTCCTTGCGCACAAGTAGTGCCACTTTACTAGGGAAATTAAATATGCAAATTGGGTATAAGTCAATTCAACATGTTTTAAGGAAGGAGCACAAACACTTTAGCACAAGTTAGCAGTGGTAATGTACAGCAGAACAAAGTTAGGAAAAACAGGAGGACTGAAGGTAAAAAGTTAGGGAAAAACCACACCAAGGATGCCAGGTCTAACTGAGAGTAAGAGCAAAATATGTACTGAGAGGGATAAAAAGAACAGAAGTGTTGAGAGAGAACTAGAGACAGCAAAAATAAGAAAGAGAGAGAGAAAAAGACAGAGTGAGAAAGAAAAAGAGACTGCTGCAATGTATATTTATGTCGTATCAATAAAAAAATAAGACTCAATAAAATGATATTTAAAGGATGTGTACCAAGAACACACAATTTAAGATAGTGAAGTTCAAATTCCATGTTACGAGAAAACATACTGCATACTTTCTTAGATTGCATGTTACAGTGCCCCGACAAAGGCACACAACCCTACTTGTAGTCAGGAGGCATGCCCAGTGTGATTTTCGATAGGGAGGAACAAGGAGAAGGAGAACGGTACAGAGGTTGCTTTTGGGTAAGAGTTCTTTGCATACTGAGAGTAACTAACAGCTTCCTGAAAGCAATAAACATGGACCTCTTAAAAGATGAAAAAATAAGGACATTAAATTACTGGATCATTTATTTGATGACTTTAGGCTTAGCCATAATTTCCCTGTCTGACATGTTTATCCCCATTACTACTCAGAGCATCTCTGTGCAGGACTCAGGAGCCGGCTTTTATGTATTATTATTTTTTGCAGAGTACTGTACACTAAGGCTCATGTGCACTCTGCACGCAAAAAAACCAATTGCTCGATTCCATAAGCTTCAACAGCCTTTAGAGACGTGCAAAGTTGTAAAGTCAATCAGCTCACAACTTTGCACAGATGTCATTTGAAACTTCTCCTGAATCAGAAATTGTGAATCACGCATATTTTCTTTTTTTTAAAGATAGCGATTTTTGTCTATTCTCACTGCTGTGATGAGCAGCGGATGGACTGCTAGTAGCCCTCTGCTAACAGTTATTCTTGTTCCAAACCTCAACCTGGTCAAAGTCCAGAAAACAGCCTCCCACCTGTGGCATTGTACTCAACAGAGCCCCATCTTCCCCAGTCCTCGCACTGTCCCCTTCCAAGGCACTGGTTACAAGGTGAGGTATTTAAAATATGTGGTAAATAGCATTTACCGTAGCAGGTTATAGACGTTGGAAGGGGTGGGACTGCCTAAAACGTTTTAGGGTTGATGTCCTGCTGGTTTAGCATCAGTAAACATAAAGGTTTTTCCTCCGTGAAAGATATTCAATATACTAATGCGCTGGCAGTCAGCCTCGATTAAAGCACCAATCAGCTGCCTGAGGCTGCAACATGAAATGTAAGTTTATTTGAAGTCCCACATATCACCTTAACTTTTCATATCGCTCACAATTGTTGCTTTTTCATATAACTTGGTAGTTCAGCTGGGAGACACTGCTTTAAACACCAGACCTCTCTGCAGTTCATAAATAAGTCTGGTGGAAATTTCTGAGCCCTTCCACCTGTGTGCCCCTTACACTCGAGTCCCCACAAGCCCTGTTCTACCTTGATGAACATATTACTTTGCATATCTCAAGGTGAAAAGGTTTTACAGTTTATCCTGTGCAAAGGAAAAAAGATTCCCTGTGGTTGTCTACATTCCACTCGTCTGAGGCCCCTTCTGCAGGGATTTTAATCCAGAATCAAGGGAATACCTACAATCTCTCCCTCATGGACAAGACGCACAGTACCTAGATCAAGTTTAATACCTGTATGACTGAAATCGACCACTGGATGAAGACAAATTGTTAGGCCTGGGTGGTAAATTCTGTTCCGCTCACGGAATTTGGGTAATTTCGCGTTCCGCGGAGAACGCGGAATTGCCCAAAATTCCACGATCCGCAACTTTGTGGAATTTTTTGCTTGTTTGCGCCATCAAAATGCGTGTTAATGAGATATTTCTCCCCGAGCACGCAAACAGCGGTCGCGAAACGGCAAAAAGCATTGCAAACGAGTGGAACAAGCAATGCCGCGTGTTCACTGAACTTTTGCGTGCTCATGGAGATTTTTTGCTGTTTCGCTGAGCTTTGCGAAGCGCGACTTCACAAATTCCACCCACCCTAATTGTCTAAAGCTTAACACCGAAATGACCAAAATCGTGATTTGTCGGGAAGAGCACTTTACTTTGGGAATCCAACTGGTGGGCAACAGAGCTAGGACCCACATCCAAGCCCACTTCCCACGCTAAAAATCTTGGGATCGTCATTGACAATAAAGCCGACATGACAGCCCAAGTCAACACCATCACCACCTCATGCCTCCATACCCTGAAGATGCTGGGAAAGATTTTCAAATGGCTTCGAATCAGCATCCCAAATCTGTCACGCATGCTGGGTTCACAAGCAAGCTGAACTACGGGAACACCCTCTATGCCAGGGTCAAAGAAGACACACACCAGAAGGCTGCAGCCATTCAGAATTCGGCATCCATAAACACAAACCAACTCTGGCAATACAGCATGACTGTCCCGATCGATGGGGGGTGGGCATGGGAGAGACGGGTGCTAGTGAGAAGAACTGCAGCTGCTTTGGCACTGCTGCCCGCCACTTTAGCACTTCTGCTTCTTTTGTTACAGGGGGGTCGATATTGCAGCACTGTTGAAAAACCGGTTCACAGTACCAAAACCAGCCCCCACTCTTCCGGCCAACTGGGAAAACGCCTGGTGTGCGCTACTGCCAGTCCAGCCCTAAGCCAGAATCACTTTCAACCTTCCATGTTGCACTCACATTACACAACACCTGAAAGAGCTCCGCTGGCTTCTCATACAAAAACGAGCATAACTTAAACTCTTCACCAACACTTTCAAGGTGTTACATTAGACTGGCCCAGCATACCTCAACAATCACATCCGTTTCATAAGCCTTCCAGAAACCTCCTTTCATCTGGAAATCTGTATAACATAACATTTAAAAAGTGCATTCTCCTACAGTTGTCAGTAAATTCAGCGCTTCAAAGCAGCTGAACTTCCCAATGGTTTTGTCCTATCCAAACATATTTCCGAATAGCCAGGAATTAGAAACCTAATTTTACTTCGTTTTTTTTGTGAAAGGCAAGTGCTCAGATAGCTATGGGTTAAATAGCACATATGGCTAAATACATTTCCAGCACAAAAGTACCATGTGTATTTGAAATGCTTTTTGAGACTTTAAAATCTCGAAGTCGTGACCATAACTTACTATATTGCATTTATTTTACCTAGCATGGGGCTCATGTCTGAAGGAGTATATCACAGATTATAGTGATCAAATGGCATGCAATATTTAGTATCTTGGTAGCATTTTAGCTTCCCTTATTGAATTACCTTTCTATGTGCCACTGCTTGCAGTATTATTTGGAAGCTTGCAATTCATCTCAATTAGAGTCCCACTCCCTCCAGCCCTCTTTTTGAGACTAAGCCGTCAGCTTAATTGATTGGCCCACTTAATGGTCTCTTTACTGTCCTCCATTATCTGCTCCAGGCACCCTGTGTTCCAACTGGACCCCTTTTCCAACAGAGTACGCCGGGGATGTCCAGAATTTGGGCAAGAGTATGTGATGGTCTTCTTCGTGGTTCTTCCCAGACCAGGTATGAAGTTGGGCATGGCCAGGAAAGGAAACCTATTTCTTCCCCTCTACCCCACTCTCTCTACTCACTTTCATCAGTTTAAATCTAACTATCAGTACCACTAAACGTTGCTCTTGTCCATTTTGATACCCCTAAATGTACCATCACCAGATTAATGTAAATTTGAGTAAGCCTTAGGCACTCAACTGAAAGCGCCATCTGGGAGCCCTCAGAAAATTAAAATAGTTTAATGTAGAGCACAGTTAATGGGTAAATGACAGTTAACTAGTAACTTCCTGCACAACTTTATCTCTTAAAAGAAGGCTCCACAATTGAGGATCCACATGACCTAATGATCGAGCTGAAGCTGCTACTTTTGAGGACAGCCCTAGCAGCTGTCAAGCCAACCAAGTGGGCATATGGACCAATTCACTCCCAGCTAACCCACATATGGAGGAGGACTGTAAGAGAAGCCCTACCACAGATGTCGTCAGAGAAATTAATGTGTTAGACCTGCCAGCCTTGGCGTGGGTGTCCACTTTATTTTTGCCTTTGCCTCCTGTTTTTTTACTGTGTTTTGGACTTCGTTTTTGCTGGTATAGATGCTTTGGGCACTTTGCTACTGCTGTTCAGTACCAAAGTGCAATTGCTCCCTCTGTAAATTGTTGTTATGGATTAGTGTTTCCATAATTGGCTTATTTGGTTTATTGTTAAGTCCCTAATACAGTGCACTGTGTGCGCCAAGGGCCTGCTAGAGTACTTGCAGCACTGATTGTGCCATCCACACAAGCAGTCTCTCAAAAGGGTCTCAGGCCTGCCATTGCAGTGACTGTGTGCAGTCTAGTACTGCCATTTCGACCTGGCAAGTGCACTCACTTGCTAGGCCATAACCTTCCCTTTCCCTACACATGAGGCACCCTAAGGTGGGCAAAAGGTACCCTTGTGTACAGGGTGCAGTGTATGTGAAAGGTAGGACATACCCTGATGTTTGTGACATGTTCTGAAGTGAAATACTGCCAATTTTGTTTTTCACTATTGGAAGGCTATCTGTCCCATAGGATGAAATGGGGAGTTTATTCATAACATCTCATAAGTATACCTGCCCATGGGAAAAAGATCAGAAAATGGAGTTTGGTATGCCTGAACTCAGAATATAAAGATGCATCTTTTAGTAGGGCTGATTTTCATATGATCGGTTTGAAAACACCACTTTTAGAAAGTGGATATTTTCTTCCTTAGCCATCCAGTGTGCCCCTGCTAGGTGTGTGTATTGACTGTCTGACTTTGGAGTGAAAGGGGCTGGGGATGTGCATTCTGTTCAGACAGCCACTTGGGGGGTGAGGTGTGTCTTGCCTTTCCAGGGTGAATCAGGGCTAGGCTGAATAGACCAGGCCTGCATTCAGAGTAGGAGAGGAGATTTCATTCACACCTAAATGGGCCTGGTCTGCCTTGGACAATGCTGTTCTGACCTCCTGCCGGGAAGCTGCACCAGAGAGGACAGAACTGGTTTTGGCTGGGCAAAGAGCTTCTCTGCCACCAGAGAACAAAAGAAATTGTGCTATAAAATGTGGGGCCCAGACCACTTCTAAAAAAATAAGTGTGTAAAGTGTTTATAAATGTGAAAAAAACAGCGGTGTTCTCATTAGTGAACCGCAATCGCAACAGTGCGCAGAGGTTAAGTGTTCCTCACACTTAAGATAAGGTATTCAAGAGGAACCTGTACCACGGAGAAGTGCTAAGGAAACTGAAGGTGAAGTACTGCCCCTTTGCTGCGTGCTGTCTGGGGTTGGCCTGCAGTGGCTGTTTCTGCCAAAGAAAGGACAAGGACTTCGGTGTGTGCTGTGTCCCCTGCTCGAGGAAGATCTCCAAGGGCTTGAAGTGAAGCTTGCCTCCTGTTCTGAAGTCTCAGGGACACAAAAGACTTCTTCCTCTCCGTCGTCCTGCAACTGGAACTGCTGTTTCAGCTGCCCCAGAGGGAAATTGGAACACCAGCGAGCGATGCCGTAACCAGCACAGAAGCCATGGGTACAGCTTGTGAAAAGCAAGACGCACCGCCCGACTTGAACCGTAAGGCCCGAGGCCTGCCGATGCCATGACGCATCAACTCTGAAGCTGTCACCGATACCACTGCCTGCGCCGCAGCTGAGGACATCGCTTGTGACGCTCACGATGCACCCTCCCTACTCGCACTGCAGACCGACTTCTCAACGCGGAGCTGATATCCGATGTGGGTGACTCCCGAATCCATCAACATTGCACTGTTGTAAAGAACCACTGCCTTGCCGCCACTGTGACGTCACCTCCATGGCACAAGTAAGGAACCGGGACCTCACCTTCCCTGCATCGCTGTAAGGAGCTGAGGCCTCACCTCCCCTTGGGGTCATAAGGAACTGAGGCATCACCTCCCCTGTGGTTGTAAGGAACTGACGCCCCCAAGCGAGAATGAAGCATCACCTCCCTGACGCTGTGCACCGTCGTTACTTTCATTGTTTCCAAGGTACTGTTCTTTGTGGGGTCCGTGCAACTCCGGCCCGACGACGCGCACCTCGCAATCGGTGCCACACTTAGAGATTTTCATCTGTCAGGACGTCGTGATAACTCCAGGGGGAGGTAATTGTTGCTACAAACTTTCTTTTTGAGAATGACTTCTTTTTGAGGATATTTAGATCATTTAATTGTGGATTTTTGTCATTTTGGTCTTGTTTGGTTTAAATAAAGATTGCTTATTTTTCTAAACTGATGTGGTGTCCATTTGTAATGTTTTCACACGTCCCTTGAGATAAGTCTGTCTGCTCTTGCCAAACTACCAAGCGGGTAGCAGGGGTTATTTCAGAAGTGTATCCCCCTTACCCTGACTAGGAAGAAGGGTCCCTACTTGGACAAAGGCGCAAACCTTTGCCAACTAGCGACCCCCATTTCAAACAGAATGCAATAATATATTTACAGAAGAGCTGTTGCAATTCTGACGTTAACTTGAATTGTAACTTAATTATTAATCTCAGCCATAATTTTTTTAATATATTTACTAAAAGACATAGGGCCAGATGCATGATGAAACCGACATGCATGAAAGTGTTTTGAGCACTTCTTGTGAATCCTGGGGATCGCAAATGACCTACCTCATTTATATTGATGAGGTAGGTCGCATTTTGCAACCCCCTAGGAATCACAGAAATCACAGGGTGGTGGCCTGCTTGGGACTGCAGACCAACATGTCTGTGACTGCTCTTGAAAAACACTGTAACAAACATTCACAAAGGGGAAGGAGTCCCTTGGGGATCCCTTCACATTTGCGTATGGGTTACCACCTACTTAAAGTAGGTGGTGAAATACGAATGTTTTGCGACCGTATTTCGGTCACAAAGCATTCCGACATTCTGATGTGATTCAGTATTAGGAAGGGATGCCCTAAACAATTGCAAATCGTAAACCCATTTTGCGATTCGGTAACAGGTTTACGGAATCGTGAAATAGTTTTGCAGCATCTGAAAAGCATTTTTTACGCTCTCAAATGGGCTGATTCTGCGAATTGGCCCGTTTGCTAAGACAAAAATGCTTGATGCATGTGACCCATAATGATTCATACATACATTAGTATTTAATCTCCTTTTTAGTAGACCTAGGCAAAATATAAATTATGCAGCAAAATCTTCTTAATTTGGGGAATGTTACTTTACACTTGTTATGCAAAATTCCCAAAATGACACCATAATGCTTCTTTGCATAATTACGCACCATTTGCTGTAAAGATGTATTGTAAATGTCCCATCACAGAGAACGGTTATCACGAATACACAGCAATAACAGAATGCGAGCAGCTGTTGACCATTGTGTATTTGTTTCTTGCACTGGTGCAAAATGACAGATTGCACAAAAACAGAGTTCCTTCTCATCTGCCCCCCTAAAAACACTACTAATATCCTGGAATGGGCCAACTCGATCACAGCACTTAAGTGCACACCGACCATAGTGGAATCTACCAAATCTCTCAGCAAAACCCTGGACAGTAACCATTACTATGCGTGACCACATCAATTCGATGGCCAAAACTGCCAGGTTCCACCTGAGCTATTTGAGAAAACTAAAACCCTTCCTTGAAGCTGCAGACCTAAAAACAGCAGGCCAGGCACTAGTTATCTCCAGGATTGCATAAGGCTGCTCACCCTGTCAGGCCTACCCAAGATCTTCACTGCCCCCCTCAAAGCGTACCTCAATGCCGCAGCAAGAATCTTAACAGGCTCAAAAAAATGTGATCACATCTCTCCGCATCTGAAGGCAGTGAACTGGCTCCCCTTTGAAGCCAGAGTCCAGCTCAAACTGGCTTGTAACATGCACAAAGCACAATACAAGAATTCCCCTGCATATCTCGCCAGGAAACTCCTGGTGTCTGGGGGAATCAGAAACTCCTGGTCCGCCAGAGACCTTGTCCTCCAGCTACCCCGCTTCCGTAAGTATAAAACCTATACACGTGCCGTCTCTAGGGCGGCACCTAGAACATGGAACTCGCTGCAGTCCTCCATAAGAAGAATCACTTCTCTGCCAACCTTGAAGAAGGAAGTTAAACATTCCTAAATAGCAAATTCCTCCCTTAATTCTCTTTCACTGTGCACTCTGCTCCACAGCAGTGCTCTGATTACTCTGAAAAATCTCTGGTCTGCTTGGTTTCTCCTATTCTCTGTACTGGTTCATTATTCCTTCATAAGTACTTGAGGACTCTTTCTGCATATCGCTGACGTGGCACTCCGCATTTGTAATTGCTGGTTTTCACTGCATTTTGCTGATTTGTAGCCCCTCTGATTAATGTATATACCCCGGGTATGTCCGAATTGTAGTCACTTCCCTCTATCCCTATCTGTGTTGTTTTTTGCCTGTGTTAAATCAGTATACAAAGTGTTTTCCCTGTAAAGCGCTCTGATACCCTAACGGGTCAAGTTTGGGCTCTATAAAACCGTAAATAAAGAAATAAAAAATTGAAGTACATATAATTATGCTTCATTTTGCATCATTTTGAGGAGATTTCACCTAATTGTGTGAAATAAAATGATGCAAATTTCACACACTCCTCCATAATAGCCCTCCCATAAAGACAGTGCTTCTTGGTCTCTTTACTTCTGTGGACCACCTCTTAATCATTACTGAAAAACGATGACCTCCACTAAATTAATATTAGAACCCAGAGACCCCCCACTGAGTCATTAATGAAAGCCTGAAACTCTGGCGTAGGCAATTTTGATGATTTGAACCTTGAAACAATACACAAAAATGCAGAAACAAGCGATTCATCAAACACATACACAAATTAAATATTTTATTTAATTCACAAACAAATTAAAATGTTCATTCAAGGTGGCAGCTTTTCTAAATTCAACTGATGCCACCCACCATCCATACTATATTCTGTTTGATGCAACTTAATTTTTAGCCTCCAATTTCAATTCAATAACATTTGGGGAACAAATGCTCAGTTTTACATGTTGCTTCTTAATTTAAATACATTTTATTAAGCTGTTAATTATATTTCTATATCTAAGCTGTCACAGAACCCCCAAGTAGGCGTAAAAGACCCCTAGGAGTCCCGGGACCATAGCTTAAGAACTGCTGGTCTAGGAAGACTTTTGCCTCTCATAGGGTGTGTTCAGTAAAGGTTAGCCTCAGTCTCTCTACTTTAACAATTACTTTCTTCAGGACATTCAGTGTTGCTTTGTATTTAAAGTTACTAATGGTAGGTAATACTCTAGAAGCATAATATAAAAACAAAATAAGCTTTTTATTTAGAGACTGGTCATCCACTCTTCCACTTTAAAGCAATACCTTAAAGGAAATACATGAATGATCCCCATTATCGTGGTTCCCTGTTTGTGCCAAGCTTAGCTCTCTCTTTCACTCCCACCCACGCTGCCTGCTTACGATCGTCTAGCAGGTCCACTCTATTGTGGAGCATATTCTTGTTCTGTTCCTGTTTCCTCCTCTTCATGTCTAACCCCTCTGGCTCCCACTTCAGTGCCGGTGCGTGAAGCTCTGCTCAGAAGCCAGTGGCCAGTGCAATTAAACGTTGGTGTGCTGAATACCAAGGCTGGTAATCTTAAATCCACATCATGCCTCTTTAATCCAATACCAGACATTCCCTGCCCCTTTATGTCACAACTGCAGGTGCCTGCTTTCTCCCTTTATGACAGTGTGTCCGCCGTTTGTGATGCTCTTTCCACTTTGCCTGTTTTTTCCTCTCTTTCTCCCATACATATTGGATACAGAAAAATAAGTGCCAGTCCCCCCAAATAAATGCTGTTGGCCCTCAACATCAACCACCAGCTCAAAGTAAGCATTGCGGACCTTTTTTTTTAATTCAAATCATTTTTATTGAAAAACACAAATACAAAGGAAAATACATAAAGTAAAGGAAGATAAGAACGAAAAGAAAAGAAATGAAATGACAATAATAGTGGGTTCGACTAAAATAATACATACAAATTAATCATTGCATACATTTTGACGTGCTCGAGTTCCTATTGATTACAGCCAATATCTACATGAAGGCCACAGGGTGAGAAACCAGCAGTGAACGAATATATGCGCCATGAGTGACCATATAAATAAGCATTGCGGTGACATACAAGAGGATTAAAAAAAACATTATAGCCTACACCTACATAGCAATGGCGATACAATGAAGTTACATATATTATCATAATAGGTTGGATTCATGGAGGGTCAAATGAGAATGATGAGGCGTCTAGGGATTTCCAGAGTTTCTGGTGAGTCTTACGCCATGGAGAGGTATGAAGTGCTGGATTGTCTGCACCTCTTAGGAAGGACAGCCGCGCTTGCCATATTCTAAAGGATACATCTCTAGCATTTTCCCATTTGAACAATATGACTTTACAGGCTAAGGTGAGCAAGAGGTCCATCCAGTGTCGATCGTTGTCATTGACCAATGCTGGGTCCAGGACGCCTAATAAAATATATGAAAATTCCCTGGGAGGATTGATGTTGAAGATGTGTCCTATACATTTATAAACTTTATCCCAATCTAGTTGTAAGGTGGGGGCAGGTGAAGAGCATATAAGCGAGGTTTCCAACAGCAGAGTTACAGTTCCAGCATGTCGGACTATCTTTTAGGTGGAGTTTAAAAAGTTTTTCGGGAGTCCAGTATGACCTATTGAGTAACATGTACTTAGTCTGTGATAGAATAGGGGATATTTTATTCGAGAAGGCTGTGCTATATATTTTATCCCATTCAAATGAGATATTAGTGGAGTTGGGTTCGGATTCCAATCTGGCTGCATCTTCCTAGGGTTAGGTAATAGGAGTTTGTATATTCTGGAGATGGTGTGACCTGCTTTCAATATTAGTGAGAATTGAGAAACTAGCGTTGGATCATAGGGTTTAATGGAGCGTGCTGAGAGGAGAGCTTTCAATTTTAGGAAGTCATAAAAATCCATGGGGGTTAAATTGTGTTGGCTCTGAAGGGTTGAGAAAGGTAACGGGTGAGGCCCTGCATAAAGGTCTTTTACTAAGTTTATACCTTTCTGAGACCAGAGCTCCCAGTAGAGCATGCTACCTTCAATCCTTAGAGAGGGATTTCGCCATATAGAGGTTATGGAGACCCAGACCTCCCTTTTCTTTAGATAACTGTAGCTTATTCAGTGATATTCTGGGTTTCTTACCCTGCCAGAGGAACTTATTGAAGAGCTTATAGACCTTGTTTAATAAATCAGAGGAGAAGGTCATTGGTAGCATACTAGCTAGATAATTCACCAAAGGAGTCACCATCATTTTCAAAGCTTCGGCCCTGCCCCACCATGAGAGGTATTTAAGGGACCACCCTTCCAGTAATGTGGATATCTTTTTGTAGACTATAGTTTCGTTAGTGTGAAGGGTAGAGATCAGGTCTTTATCAAAGTCAATGCCCAGATATTTAAAACATTTAGGTTGCCATGAAAACCTGGAGTCTCCCATAATCTCTTTGCTACCGAGGTTTTTTAGGAGTTTTACTTCAGTCTTATTTTTGTTTAGCTTATACCCGGACACACTCGAGAAGCTTTCAATTGAGGACATGAGAGCAGGGATAGCCTTATCAGCTACTTCAGAACCCACTAAAACATCATCGGCGTAAGCGGTAATCTTGACCGTATAATTGTTAAAGTGGACCCCTGAGATACAATCATTGTTCCTAATATGATGAAGGGTTCAATGGCGAGTAAAAATAGTGAGGGACAAAGGGGGCAACCCTGTCCAGCTCCCTGTTGTAACTGGAAAGATGGCGAGATCGAGCCTCCTGCACGGACCCTAGCCGAGGGGCTGAAATATAGAGACATTACCATCCGCGTGAAATTTTCTCCAAGCCCAAATGTATTCTGTGCCGTCTCTAGATAAGTCCAATCAACTTTGTCGAATGCCTTTTCGGCATCGAGTGTGATGGCTACTGTAGGCAAATTAGTAAGTTTAGCCTTTTCCAAAACATGGGCTAAGATCCTGGTATTATCGCTGGATAGTCTATTCTTTAAAAAAACAACCTCTGATGGGTGAATACGTTTAAGCAAGAATTTTTGTAGACGGTTAGCCAGAATCATTGCAAAAAGCTTACGATCTAAGTTAATGAGGGAAATCGGTCTGTAATTTTTGAGGAGTGTCGGGTTTTTCCCGTCCTTAGGTAAAACTGCAATGATGGCTTCAGCCAGTGTTCCTGTAACTTTACCTGCCTCATTGAATTCGTGGAACAGATGTAAGAGTGGAAAAGTTAAAACCAAGGGGAAACATTTATAAAATTTTGCGCTAAATCCATCAGGTCTAGGGGCCTTCCCACATTTAAGCGATTTAATGGATTTTTCAATTTCCAGGGTGGTTATTGGGCTGTTGAGTTCTGACTGTTCAGAATCTGAGAGGGCTGGTAGGTCACACACGTTTAGATTATCCTGAATTTTAGTATTGTCTACATCTTTGTTTTTAGAATATAAGGTATTATAAAAATCTTTGAAAATTTCAGCAATCTTGTCTGGGTCAGAATATGCTACGCCAATGTGAACTTTTATACTATTAATCGTGTTCTTCTGTACTTAAAATTTAAGTACGCAGCTAGGCTTTTACCTGCCTTATTTGATCCACAGAGCCTGAATTTCTTTTGCCTGTTAATCCATACCCCAGCTCTATTACTTATTATTTTATTATATTCATATGTTTTGCTTACTAGTTCATTCATTATTGACTCATCTCTAGATGCTATGTGCTTACTTTCTAGAGTTGAGATCTCCTTTTCTAACTCATCAAGGAAGGGCCTTGTTGTATTCCTTATTTATGGCTGATCTGATTTTAATAATTTCACCCCTAATGGTGCTTTTCAGAGCCTCCCAGCATGTTAGGTCAGACGTGTCATTCCTTTTATTGTTCAGAAGGTAACTCTGTATTGCATTTTCTATGAGTTTCCTATGTTGTTCTTTTTCTAACACTTTGTCATTCAGTCTCCAAAGGGCCTGACAACTGGTTGGTTTTACGTTGGATATAGAAAGGGAGATACAGGAGTGATCTGATACCACCCTGGGTTCTATTGACGTCTCTTCGATTCTAGCAGTGGCATTTCTGGTGATAAATAGGTAGTCAATACATGTGTAGGAATTGTGAGGTGGTAAGTAAAATGAATACTCCCTACCTGTGGGGTTTTGTAATCTCCAAGAGTCCAGCAGATTGAAGCGGGAACAGAGGTTAGTAAAGGCTTTATGGGAATTGCTGCTGCGATAAGCACACCGTGAGTCCCTATCTAGAGCCGGGTCTAGAGGTAGATTAAAGTCTCCCTCAAGGATATGCATAGCCAAATCTGGGATAGTTTCGATCTGTTTAGATAGGTCATTCCAGAAGTGTAATTCACTAGTATTAGGTGCGTGGACATTGGTAATACAGAACTCCATGTTGTCCTTAATCAACTTAGTCGTGACCCACCTCCCATTAGTGTCGGCCGTGTATGCTCCTATTTCAATGTTTGATTTTTTCGCTGTAAGGGTTAGAACACCGTTTTTCTTGCCCACTGCCTCAGAACCAACAACTTCATTGTAAAATCTATTTTTAAGTGTATTGAATTGTTTGGCATCAATCTTTGTTTCTTGTAAAAGGACAACATCCCCTTTCTGTCTCTGGAGATAATCCAAAATCTTCCTCCACTTAACCGGATGGTTAAGGCCTTTAACGTTAAGCGAAAGTATTTTCAGGTTATTCAGCATGGAAATCCCTGGGGTGGTTTCGGCGTGGTGTGTGACATCATAAGTATGTCATAAGTACGATCCAAACTAAATTAATACCACTGCTGTTATTGAGGTCTTGAAACCATAGTCCCATGTGAAATGCCAGTGTGTACAGGTTGTATGTATAAAAAGGGGTATGTAACAGTGAGGTACCAACTATACATTTAGTGGGAACACTAATTGAGAGCCCACCGCAACTTCTGAACCAAACACGGCAGACGAGTTGTAGTTGGTGCATGCTGACAATGAATTTGTGCCATAGTAGTGGGAGATTAGCATAGAAGTACACTGAAGTTGGGCAGGAAATCCTCTTATCAATTTTGACACATGACATATAACCTGAGGGCCGCATGTACCAGGCAGACCTGCGCATTTGACTCAAACAGACATAATGCGTTACACATTGGGCCACAATGATAGACGAATGAGTGTTAAAGCTCCCTTTCAATTTGACATGTGAGGCGACAGTTAGAAATAGGAAATTGGCACTTGAGCAAAGAAAATAATAAGCAAAATGTAGTAGCAATGCAAAAAAACATCCAAATTGAAGTCAAATCCGTACCCCTCCCACCCCTCCCCCAACCCCTCCCGCCCCACCCTGAAAGAAACTAGCAGACATTGTGATGAGGGGAAAATAATTCCCCTCCCGTGGCAATTAACAAAACCATGTTAGACTATTGAAATCAATTCCCAAGTCATGGACTTGTGCTAATGTATTCAGTATTGTGTCCATTGTAACATTAATGTCCTTTTTACCTTTAGTGGGTGAATCAGGGTTCAGTGGATCTGCCTGAGTCTCTTGAGGTTTTCGCTACTTTTTCACCCATGTTGTACAAGCTGTGAGAGCCGAGTTGTGATGTAAGCAGTAGTTTCCTAAGGAAAATCCGTTTATCGGTGGCGCCTGAAAGTTGTGCAGGTACTCCTTGGAGTTAAATCGCCGAAGGTAGTGACTGGAGGAGAGAGTACTCCACAGATAGATCTCAGCACTAGTTAAATGGCATATTTATGACAGTCGGAGGAATCAATTTGTTAAGAACCTTCCAATTAGGCGGCCATCTTAGGGTCAGGCAAGGCTAGTGTTAGAGATAGGTATCTTTAGGTGGCAGCCATTTTAGAGCTAGGCAACATGAATGAGGATGGTAGAATAAACTTCTCAAACATCAAACAACACTATCTGTACACAAGAATCATGCATGCCAGATACTTGATAGCAGTAGGGCTCCCATGCCAGCACAAAGCCACCTTAGCTAGATTGACAATTGCCATCTGAGTAGTCTCCACAATCACAGACCACAGGCACTACAATGTGCTAAGTAATGTAATGCAATGTGCTCTTAAGCAGCTTTCCCTCTCTGTTGACATGTAATCTGTAGCGCCGGGACACCCCCTCTGGGGGTAGCTGTGCGCTTTATAAGCTTCTTAAATAAATAAATAAATTAGTATGTGTTGTTATCCAGTATTGAGTTCAATCTTAGTCCCTGAAGTAGCAGTTGTGCATCTGTTTAGAATAGGGTTCAACTCGTCATGAAAGTCAGCCTGCTGCTCGGCTGGTTAGCTCTCTGTTTCTGTGCATTAGTACAGTCAACAAGGCTTCATTGCTTTATAACAGTCAGAGAGGCTTCATAGCAAATAAAATATATCTGCTGCTCGAAACGGCGCCTGAACGCGAAGCGCCGCCGAGGAGGTTGTTTGTATTGATGATATGAGGGATAACGCCAGATGCACTTCAGCTGGGATCTCGAATGAGCGCCGAGTTCACCCGCCATTTTGGGTGTAAGCACGCACACCAGCAAATGGAGTCGGTAATCCGGGTGATCTGAACTAACACAACGGACCTCGGAGCCTGTCTTAGACTTGTTGTGCTGGGCTCCAGACACTCCTCAGCCTCACCTCAATAGCGTAGAGACGCAATAGCGTAGAGCAGCTGTAATTCGACTGCTTCTCGTGTGGTTGTCAAACGGGTTCCGGCATGAGTGGAAAAGCTCGGTGCTCAGGCCGAATTGTTCTCGCCTAGTGCAGACACGCAATTGCACCGGAATTCTCCAAAGAGTGAGTCGATGCAAGACCTCACATTCCGACAGCGATACCAGGTGCAAGGGTCGTCGCTACATCGGAATTGCGCATATAAATGCAGAAGGAAAGCAGAGTCACAGGAGGAGGTAAGAGCTTACGCCGCCATCTTCTCCGGTGTCCAAACCACGCCCCCAGCATTGGTGACCTTTAATGGTTTTGTTCGTGTCGAGGATAATGTCCCTTGTCACTTGGGCAAGGTCTTAATTTTGACCTTATTCTCCTTGTTCCTTCTCATTTTTGTCTTTTCCCAGCTTTTTCTTTTTTTTCCATAGAAGGAGGTCTACTCGTGTTCTGGAACACATCTTCACTTTCCCTTTTCCCTCTCCTTCTTTTTCCGGTTTTCCCCATGATCTTGCTTTTCCTATGTCCTGGAATGCTCTTTGCCCCATAGGGAGTGTGACATGTAGGGGAGCATGTCCACTTTTTCCCTTCCCTATTTATTACTATTTTTACCAGTGGTAAATATTTAATAAATGTGATCAGTTAATGATGATTTGAACTCTGCCATTTATTCCTGCATATTTAAACATGGGTGGGTGGTAGGGGAAAGGCGTGAAGTGAACTCGCCTTTTAGAACCAGAACTCATTTTATACAGTGACACGTACATTATTGCATGCTCTTTCAGGTTACGGACATTTTGACAAAAAAGAGGACTCTTGTTCAAAGTAGTACAAGACACTTGTTTCTCCGATATTAGTAGTTTTCTGCTAATACTTTTGGCTGTTTCATTGCCATCCCACCTTGACACATTCTTTCAATACTCCAACTCCAGCATTCCTAAGTGGCAGCTCACACACCATAATTACTCCTACAGATTTTATTGCTAATCTTCATTCTGCAGCAAAGAAAATCATTCCCACAAACATGCTGTTGCAGCACTTACAAAAATGTGAGCATGTCTCTCTATTGCTACTCACTCCTTATTAGCTTCACCTATTATGAGGGTCAGTTTTATCAGAAACAAAATAAGAAATTCCAGCCAGATCTTTACAATATCCAAAATGAACATGCATGTACACATAATATGTTCCAAGTTGATCTTATTTTCATGTTCATTGGTCATTCTGAAGACCCTATTGATTTTACTACTCACTGAGTTGATAAACCCAGCTGTAAGAAATTGAATTGTTGGCTGACTGGGGTATGTGCCCTGGTCAAGCAGCAACCACAATCCTTGTCAGGGTAAGGCCCAAGCAAACCCCAAATTAACCTGTGCTCAACCCCCTGGTAGCTTGGCACATAGCAAAATATTTGTGCAACACTTCAAACAATAACACACCACAAAAGAAGCCCACACAGAGTTTGGAGCATAATGTAGTTTTTGATAAATAAAACAAGAGCAAAATGAAAAAAATCCAATTAGTAGAACCGGAGATATAGATTTTAAAGCTTTTAGAGAAAATAACAACAAAAGGCAGAAAGCGCCAACTGTGGATAACTGGTCACACCAGTTTCACAATACAGCGAGGTTGCATTACAAAGTCCTGTTGCATCAACTTTTAGCAATACTGATCCAGCACACAAACTATTATTTTGTAAACATGTACAGTAGTAATCAAAGTTAATGAATCACAATGGAAAAACATTCGGTAGCAGAATCTTGGATGTTCTTAGAAGTTCAATCTTTATTTGGTTCTTCACAATTGTAGCCAACGCGTTTCGTCCTCCACTGACTTCTTCAGGGCAAATAGAATGAATTCTTCTTAGGACTAATTGGGCTATCTGACCCGAATGACCCTGGTTGTGAAATTGAAATGTCTTTCACTTAAAAAGAGAAGAAATTTTAAAATAACGGTCTTTGTCTGGATGGAAGAATACATTTATATTTAGTCCTAAGAAGAATTTTTTTCCATTGTGATTCATTAACTTTGATTACTACTGTACATGTTTACAAAATAATAGTTT
This sequence comes from Lissotriton vulgaris, assembly GCF_964263255.1. Lineage (NCBI taxonomy): Eukaryota > Metazoa > Chordata > Amphibia > Caudata > Salamandridae > Lissotriton > Lissotriton vulgaris. The sequence continues at coordinate 1,751,788,532 of NC_141687.1, forward strand.
GTGTGCTGGATCAGTATTGCTAAAAATTGTATGTTGGAACAATTCTTTGTTCTAGGAGATTTAGGGGAATATAATCTCCGATCCGGAGATCCATAAAGACAGAACGAACTAGGCAATACACAGGATAAGTGCAATTGTGCTTAAAACCCCTTTCCCCAGTTCTTTTGCTCTCACATCCTGTTGCATCAACATTGAGGATCTGGCCAAAGGGTCATGAGATGTGAAGTCTGTCTTTAGGAATGCCGCACACAGTTGGAACGATGCGTCAGTTCCGAAGATCTGCAAGGCTGCATTGTGGAGTCCGTCATCGAGGCTGCCCTCAACAAAAGATGCCAGGGCCTGTGCCAAGGATGCATAACACAGTGGTGGTTCCAAAGGTGATGCGGGCTGCGGCGGCAATGCAAGTCTTTGTGACTGGTCTAATCAGCGGGAATGTGCAGGTTCTGCTAGGGGTTGTGCCTCACAGAAGTGGTGATGCGTTGATTCCGCTGGCTCCATAGAGGCTGGCAATACACCTTAACCCACTTGCAAGGGTCCAGGACTGGGGTGGCACCACTTAGCAAGGTAAACTCACAGTTGGAGAGTCTAGGTGCCGATGCAATGTTGTAGGAAGCATGTTATGACTGAGACTTCAGATCAGGAGTCCAGCTATCTAGCCCTTGGAGTCACTCTAGGTTCGGAATTTAAAGGGAAGCAGGCCCCTGTCCTTCTGACCCAAGAAAGAGGGAAGCCAGCAGCAGGACACCACAGCAAAGCAGGAGTCCTGCAGAGTGGCTGCCCTTCAGAACCACAGCAGTCCGTCTTCCTGGCAGAGTATCCATAGGTCCAGAAGTGTACTGACATGGTGGTGTCTGGTGTCTTCTGAAAAGTGGGAGAACCTTATAGACAGTGCCTTTGACGTTTAAATAATTTCCTGCCTCCACTGCCCTGGTTCAAAGCTGGCTGATGTGACAATGCAGGGTTGTTAGGACCTTGGTGTGTAGACAGGGCAAAGCCTATTCAAGTGTGAGTGAGGCTGTGTCCAGCTTCTCTGTCCCATCCTACCAGTGATGACCAATACAGTCACACCTATGCTCCCATTGTGTGTGGCTGTCTAGGATGAATACACAAAGCCTAAATGGCAACAACACCCAGTCATGCGACCAGAGACAGGCTGCTGGCACCAATTGGCTATTAAATTTAATTTGTAATTTAAAACCCAACGTGACCATCAGTACAGATTTTAAATTAAGATTCCAGAGAAGCCAAACATGGACTGGTCATCTCTTCCCATTTAGAAGTAAATCGTAAATCATGCGTTCTTATATAGCGCTTTCACCGTAAGGTCTCAAGGCGCTTGCTTTGGGAACCCGTCCTGGCCTTTCCCTGCGAGATTACCCCTACTGGGCATCCCCAAGGTGAAGACCTTATATTTACACTTATAAATGGTATTAAGGCACCCCCAATGTTAATCCTATTGGAGAGATGGGCCTAGCAGCAGTGAAAAACACATTTAAGAGTTTTTTATGACCAGAACATGAAAAACTGAAAAGTACATGTCCTACTTTTTAAATACATTCCACCCTGTCCATTGGCCTGTCCAGGGCCATCCCCAGGGGTGACCTATATGTATTAAAAAGAAAGGTTTTGGCCTGGCAAAATCTTTAAATGTGTCAGGTCCAAATGGCAGTTTGAAACTGCACACACAGGCTCTGCAATGGCAGGCTAGGGACATTTTTAAAGGGCTACTTAAGTGGGCGGCACAATCAGTGCTGCAGACCCACTAGTAGCATTTAATTTACAGGCACTGGAAACAGGTAGTGCCACATTACTGGGGACTTATAAGTACATTAACGTTGCCAATTGGAGATAAGCTGATATCATGTTTAGTTGAGAGAGCAGAAGCACTTTAGCACTGGTTAGCAGTAATAAAAGAGTCCCAATAGCTGCACAAATGAGATTAGAAAGAATGGAGGCTGAAGCCAAAAAGTTGAGGAGAAGACCACCCTAAGGCTGACAGGTCTAGCACCTACCCAAGATGAAGGACATTCAGTACAGGCAGTATCAGGATGCAGCCCTGCCAAGTAACTCGTATCAGGCATTAGACTATCGCATTCTAGTGCTGGTGTCCGCATCACCACACAAAAATGCAACTCTCTGACACCTTTGTTGATCACAATGCGGTCCTAAAAGCAGCCTAGCGCACAGGGCTTATTCTGAGCATTGCCACACTTTTGGTAAAGCAATTTAGCCTGTCTACAGATCTGAGAACTCGTTAGTATTTATACCACACACAATACATACAGCAATCACACAAGACGCAAACAAACTGAGTAAGGTTTTTGACATGGTTTCTGGCTGACACGCCCTTCATCAGTGACACTTCTTGTTCCCATAAGATTTGCCTTCTCTTTTCAGACAAGCAAGAGAGTGACAAGTAAGTCCTTGACTGAGTGCTCACCCTTGGAAGGATGAACTACTTGGTAGATAAAACTGGGAGTTTATGGAGGACATTTACATGGCAAAATGGACCAGGGAATAGTTCGCCCATAAATGTATGTGCCTCAGCAAGACGTTGCACTACAGGGCAGGTGGAGGTTGGTGGGGGCTGGCACTTATGTCCTAATTGCTACAGGTCCTGCAATGTGGCAATCACTCAAGCGCTCCGTGACAATCATTCACCCCCTCTGGTACCCTTCTGTGCTGTCGGATTCCGGTACTGGGCTGCACCGTTTCAGTTATTTATCATTATTGCACAGTTTGCAAAGGGCCAGCATGGGGCTGCCAATGATGTTGGTTTTGGCTTTTAAGTAGCAGTAGCAACCACAGGGGATTCTCAATAGTTACACGTGGTTTTCAAACCAGTTTCATATGCCCAGTTGAGCAGAAGGGAAGACGTTTGTTTTGAATAGCTTCCAAGTAACCTCCATGTCAATCATAACATATCGGCCTTCCTGGCATTTTAGTCAAGATAGTTTTGCATTCTGGGACTACTAGTTTTGTAACACCATTGCTTGCTGAAAAATCACGGTTGGTTGATTGTTTCATTTTGAGTAAATTAATGTCAGTCGCACAGTGGAAATTCTAACAAGGGACAGAAAATCCATGAGAATTAGTGAAAATTGGAAATCTGCATTCATGCACAGTAGCCTTCTTAATCAGTGCAACACAGCCATAATATTTAGTGTAGGGTGACAGTAATAATTCTAAATGTAAATCAGCGCAGACTGGGCTTCATGATCAGAGACCTGTGGCTATTAAAGTCAGTGCAGAGTGGGCAGCATGTGCAGTCTTTTTAGGAGTACAGTCACAGTCCTCTGCCTCTCTCAGACTCACAACAAAAGTCAATACTGTGGGTTTCAATCCTGATTGTTCAAGATGTTGGTTCTTCATTAGGCCAGACACCCAAAAGGGTCTATGGAAAAATAAAGTACTTTTTGCAAAATTTGCTTCACAAAGGGGCTTGTAAAAATATATGGTGGGAAGGCACACATATCTGTGCAACTCATAAAGTGCAGGCTTTTTGTATCGTTTTATTTGGTAAGATTTTGGGACCACATCTAAGTCTCAATGAAACATATACCAAGTGCTTTACCTAGTCAGGAATTGTTTAGTCCTGTCACACATTTTAGTTCAAGACTTCTTATAGTTTCTTGCCGCTCAAATGGGTGTAATTTCTGATATTTGTGTGTTTCCCTTGTCTTCATTGCTTGATTTGTTTGCAAGAAAGTGTTACTCATCGTCGTCGAAATGTCACTCATAATTACACAAAAAGAACAATTGCTGGACAGAATGCAGAATAACCTGGACCAGACTTGCCAGTTCGGGCTGGACTGTTCCCATGAGACACAGAGTCAAGACTGATTTGCATATGGCCAGGTCTAAACTGGGGTGGCATGATGAGCAAAAGAATGATGGATTTAACCCAGATCTCTTGACAGGGGTGAATGTTTAGATTTATTCGGCATTCCGTCAAACAATTGTGTGTCTTTTGCACTCATAATTACACAGACATTATAAAATGTCACACATAGCAATCTGAAACCTTGGCAGCTATGAGAATGGCGCATGAAGAACTTTGTTCCATGCTGGTAGAGGGCATATATGTGCTGCCACCTTCATCTTCTATGGGATACCAAAACAAGGTGTACCATTCCGTATGAACTCTCATTTAGAGCGTCATGCTGGGTAACAGAAAATGTTACAGGAAATGTTTCTTGAATTAAAGTGAGATTGCACTGGGTGGTTATGGAAGTAAGCTTGCTACAGAGAAAACCTTATGTTGACTCATAGTAAATTGGAAATTCAGAATTAAAATGCCTGCTTTTGCATTTGCCTAAGATTGGCGGCAGAGTCCCTACTGTTATAATTTGCTTTATCTATACTGACTCAAGCCTGGAACCAGCTTTCGCCCAGTGACAGTAATTTGTGTGTTTCTCTTTTTGCGCACTCTCTCTTTATTTTGTTTTCAGGTCACTAAGAGAACATTTATTTTATTTTCAAAGTGCTCGTTGTGCGGTCTACTGCTCAAACAGGACTCTGCAAAAGTACAAAATCCGACGGAAAGTGAAGAATATTATATGACGGTAGTTTCATTCACAGAGAATCACAAATTTGTTTCCTAGAAACTAATGGACTTAATTGCCCATTTAATAGAAAATGGCCCTGTTTTGCTTCAATAACGTGAAAACCTGGCATGAATTATATTCCTGAATGTGGAACACATGCGAGTTTATGAGATGGATGATGTCAGCAGAAAATGAGAGGAATAAATTGTTAATGCCAATTATCATTGATAAACAAGATGAGTTGTCGTACTTTTTAAGAAATGTGTCTGCAACTGACATTTAAAAGGCAGATGAGTTAAATGACTGGACTACTCAGTGGTTCAGTGAACAACAGACATTAGAAATGTCAGGTTAGGGCTGGCTGCATGTAAATTCACTGAATAAGGGCACCTTGGAAGTCATTTCAGAGCTGAACTGCCAAGGCCAAGTTCGCTATTTTAAGCCACATTTATTTCATAGCTCACCTAGAGGGATGACATTTTGCAAATAAAGTCACTGTAGCATGGAGTGTGCGTCTGAAGTTTGCATAGAGTTAGCACTTTAAAAGGTGAAATCCTGCTAATCAGCAAGGATTCATCAGTTCTCTGTCCTAAGTTTCTTTCCTACACTTCAGGTTTCAGGGGTCTTCCTCTGATCCTACGGCAAAGGGTTATGATTGGGCAGTATTAATTGGTACTATTGATTCTTCGCATTTGACAATAACGTGAGATACTTTTATTTGAAATGGCTCTGTCATCCAAGTTGAGAAGTTAAACATTGCTTTGGAAGGTGGTTAAGTATTTGGGCTCACGTACAAAATAAGACCACAGTTATCCCACACAATAAATCAGAAACATACCTTTAGAAAAGGCTACTCATGTAAAACATCTTTACTAGTGATGGAGCAGGGTTTCGCAAAAATGAAACATGTTCGAATCCATAACCCCATAATACGTACTAACAATAAGTAGATATAGTAAAAGTAACATACACCCAACATAAACATGGGGAAACTGTGTTACGCATGCCTGAACTAACATGTAAATGAATAATAATGTAATAACTTTGTGGTTTAAAAGAAGTTGCATGAATAGGCCGCATGTGCGCCAGGATTTTGCCTGTTGCATCATGCTATAAAGTAATGATTAATGCCGGTTTTTGCATTAAGCTTATCCTAGATAGCATTAATGGGGAAAAGTAGGAGATGGGAGGTAAACAGTGAAAGATTCATTATCACCTAATTAATGTATATTTATTTTTTCGTTCGCTTTAGTGTCCTGGACGAAGATACTATTTTATTTAACTTGGCTATGGTGAGACGGTGGAGCTACTAGGAGCGAGTTTGTTCTGCCATGAGGAGAAACAGATGTGCTGTGCACCGCAGATGACATGAAGGAGTGAAGGCCAGCGGGTCAGTCACCTGCAACTACTGTACCGGAGCATGGAACAGGAGATGTTCTCTGCGAATAACTTTAATTCATAAAAGAAGAATGTAAATGTTGTAACTTATGTGGGGAACGTGTGAATAACCTGAGATTCAGACCATGAGAACTGTCTTTCACAAAAAAATTGTTCAATAAAGGTGAAGTCATGGTGGCGTGACAGCGCCACCTCCCCAGCCCACCAATCCCTGTGCAAGTTCGATTGTCGAATGCAACATTTTGACTATAACTCAGGTGCCTTTAGGAGGTGGTTAGAAGCTTAGGCTGACAGGGCAGAAGATGGGAGATGTTTCGCTGTCTGTTGGTTTGCAGAGAGGCATAGCTGTTCCTGTCCTGTCCTGTTCCTGTCCTTATACCCTTGTTCCCTGATTCCCTTTTGGGGAACCTCCATCATCTACTGGGTCCAGGGGGTGGTTTTTCCTACAGACAGATAGGTTTGTATTTAGTCTATATCGTTCTCAGAATGTATTTGTCTCTGAATCTTTTGACTCTCCACCTATCCACTTCGTCAACTATATATTGAAATGCATTATTTTACATGAACCTAGTGTCTCTTCATCTATCCCTCAATTAGGTATATTATTATCTGGCATAATTATTTGTTGAAACTTTTGTCTTTTACCCTATCCACTCATTCATTGCATAATGTCATTGCATAATGAGTCTGTATAAAATGTATAATTCCTCCTTTCATGAGATTCGATGTTTGTAATTGTGACCAAATCTCACTGAATATTTACCTTTGAAATTGAGATAAAATGTCATTATTAACCTTACCAAGAGTCTGTAATTAATTGATTAATGGTTGGTAAGTTAGTAATTATCATTGCCATCAACTATTCAACTAATTGGTCCATTGACCAAATAGAAGGAAAGTTGATATCAAGATTAGTTATTTTACGGATGTCCCAATGGGAACTATAAAAAGAAATATTTGATGGAACAAACAAATTGACCCTAGTCCATCAGGGATACTGGGTGAATGTGTATGGGCCATTGTAGTGATGTTGTTGAGAATCAAACCCTGATCTATTCCTGGTATTGGTGTTGGATCACTAGGATAATATAGGTCACACACACAGAACACAATGGTAAAAACACAAAGCGCTCAGTGTTTAAGCAGCTAAGAAGTAACCCCACCCCAAACGCAACCCAATTTTATTTCATGTGGCGAAGCACAACCTAATTCAAGTCTACTGAATTTGGTTCCTCAGGCACTTTAGATATCCCAGGTTATAGATTAGTGAATGGTTTACAACAAGACGATCAGTGAATGGAGGGAGACCTTTGCGATTTCGGGGCTAGCCCAGTCTAGCACAACCGTCCCGAGTCTTTCCTGTTCAAAGCAGGACATTGAGCTGAGGTTCCTCATATTGGTCACTGAGAAATTAGGTCCCCATTTGAGCAAATTTTAGCAAGTGTATTAGATTCGAAGGAATCCATATCTTGAAACTGTTCATAGTTGAATGAATTTTTCAAAGCTTCAAGTGTTTTGAATCCTGACAATCTGGTTAGTGATGGTAAGGTCTACAGTGGAAAATCAAAAGCCCGTTATCTCAGGAGCCATTGGGCCAAACTTTAAAATTGCTTCGCTGACCCGACTGTCTACCCTTGACCTTACCCCAATGATTGTATCATCCTGGGTTCATAGCTCCAGTTGGGCAATCATTTGCTCTTCAGCTTAGTTTGGTCTGTACAGATTCCAATGCATGGTTGTATGTATTTTAGATAAATAACCAAACTAAAGAAAGTGCTTCTCATGAAAAGTTTTCGTTGAAGAAATGTTGACTCCTTTTTTTTAATGAAGAATGTGTTTCACAAAGTTGACAATATCAACTTGGTTAAAGCACATTTCGAAGAAATAAATTCTCTCTTCAGACAGTTTTTTCGCTCTTAAGGGAGAGTTGGACCCCTCCCTTACCCTTGTTTATTTTTTCCTTTTTTTGAACAACCTGTCCCCTTCCTTCCATGCCGCTTGCACTACACCCCCTTTTTGTTTCACTCCTGTTTTTTACAAACCTCTTGTTCTCACTCCACTTGTACTCCAATTTCTCTTACAACCCCTTGACCCCCTCCTGCTTTACTCCTGCTCTCTCTAACCCCTTACTCCCACCCCTGTTTAACTCTCTTTTAACAAACCTTTTATTCCCCGCCCGCATCACTTCCTTTTTCGAGAAAAACATTTACCCTTCCTCCTGTGGCGCTCCTGTATTTTTTTTACAAATACCTTACTCTTTCTCCTGCGCTACTCCCTTTTATATTAGAACCATTTAGTTCACCTCCTGCTGTACTCCCGTTTTTTTAAAAAACACTTTCTCCCCTCCTGCTTTACTTCATGGGCATTTGTATTTTTTGGGAAGGGATAGGAAAAGTGAATATTTGTCACTACCCTGGAGCCTTTTGCATTGCATTTGTAGTCATTACAAACAACCTTTTACAAAAAAGGTGACTTGTGGAGTGGTTTAAGAAAACACTAAAGTAGAATAGCACACAATGTAACTTAATGAAATGGCAAACTATGAGTGATTAAGAAGAATGTAATTGCTTTTCTTTGAGCTGAATTTGCCACGTTTAGATGTAAGCAAGAAACATTGTGTTCAGGAAAATGCGTCATATTTTTACTTAGAGACTCGAACAATTAAAGTCAAACAATGGAATAATGGGGAATTAAAGTAAAGAAGGTACATTAGTGACAAAATGGAAACATAATTGAGCAATTTAGGAATTGTTGTACAACAGTTTATAATTTGTAGATATGTAAAACAGATTGACGAATTGTAATAATTTGACTATTCAGGATTTCTGAAGACACATCCAAATCGAACAAGATTTGAATAGAATTCAATTAGAAAGGGGTGGCAGTCTACATGTTGAAGTGGAGTAAAAAATCAGCGTGATTAGAAGCCATTCCTTTGAAACTCATCATAGAACTTCCATTTCAAGACCCATTACTTTTACTGATAACTTTAACAACATTACAGTCAGTGTGCACCTTGAGTATCAACCCCAGAATATCAATAGGACACAATATAGAGGACAAAATACAGTAACAAATATTGCCAAGTAAGTAAGTCTAAATTTTCTATACTTAACTCGATGTGTATGTACTTATGCGGTACCTATATCTTTAAGGTATATAGATGTGGTGTAAGAAATAGTAAATCTATAATTCCTTGTATATGCACTTATCTTTCGATATTTTGTCCCTTGATATTCTGGAATCAATTAGGGGTGGTGGCTTAATTTTGGAACAGATTCCTACTTGCGTGTATTGACTTCACAACCAGTGCACCTTCCATTTCCTCTTGAAAATGTGACTACTACTGACACCTCTGGACTGTGGGTGCGGGAAGTGATTGCACCACTTTCTAATTCATTGTACATGTGGACTGGATGTGCTTGACCTTGGTCTGCCGTTTGCCCTTTCTCTGTTAGGGGTGGTGGCTTAGTTAGTGAGATTTGAGGTGTGTGAATCTCCAGTTTCCCAACTACTAAAGCAGGAGGACATAGACCGAATGTGTGAGGTGACCATAGTTCAGGGTAGATTGTTCCCCATGAGGATCAGGGTCAGTACTAGTTTGGATTGGGTGGGCCTCTGAGCTGATTTGGAGATTGTCAGACAGGTACTCTTTTGCAACAGAGTACCCTGTTCACTAAACTCAATTGTTCTCCTGCTCAATTTTGAGTTGGGCAGATTGCAAGTTTTACGCTGGCAGTGTAAAGTTTACCCTGTCAGTGTAAAACTTCCTGCAATGGCCCAACGAACGAGGTGCAATCGGAAGAAAGCCCTCCTACCCCTACTCTATTTAGAATGGACAGTGAAATGTTTTTTTATTTTACTGACCAACAGGTATATCCTGGCAGAGAAGGACAGTAAAAAAAAAAGCAAAAAAACCCTACCCCATGGGAGAGAACTGGTGTGAGAGGGTCATATTTTTTTTTCAAAAACAAACGCCTGTTTTGGAAGTTTGAAAGATAAAAAATAAACTTTGGAAAAGCATGACAGCCAGCCGCCATGTTTAACAGAGCCACCCGTTACTCTTTCCTATACTGATAGGAACCACCATGATGGTGGTTCCTGTCAATGTATGAGATGTCCACTGGACTGGGGGACAACTCTAAATTTGGCATGTGGTGTGAAGGCAGTAAAGTCCTCTGTCACCCTGTCTACCTTTACTCCGGCTTCTAAATCCTAATCAGCCATTCTGTCTAGTGCCAAACAATGGTTTGGAATGTTACCTCAATAGAATGTCCGTGGTTATATCATTTGTAAGCCATTGGCTTTTGGGTGTTAGGTTGCCAGTAGTTTGCTTGGCAACCTGAAGCTGTGTAGCTTTGTAATCCTACTACTGCCAATGCTTGTGAATTCTAAAAAGTAGTAAATTTGCATCCATTCAAGGAGTACTGCTGTCAGTGCAGATTTGATACTTTTTTGGTAAATCGGGTCACTTGGGGCATATGTACAAAGAAGAGGCACAACGCAGTGCAGCAAGTAAAGTTTCTCCACTACATTGCATGACCTGAAGAGAGCAGGATTGCGCCATCTCATAAAAAATGGTGCAGGTCTCCCCTCTCCCTGCTCGGGCACACTTTGGGCTGACTATCCCCAACACAGGCACAATTGCAAGGTGCAAGTGCAAGGTGCCTGCATTCTAGCCAGGATAGTTTTTGTGCTGAAATGGCTATCTTCCTCCAAAAAGACTATCCTTGGACGCTTTTTCCTCTTTGTATGCGTGCTGCAGAATGTAGCACACATATATCGAGTATATGACGAGGAGCAAAACATTATTTCTCCTCATTCTGCCAGCCTCAGACATGCATCATTTTAGTGCACACCCAAGTTTACAACACTGTGTATGAAAGGGTTTGCGCCAAAATTCATAGAACGCACACCTGATGTAAAATAATGCAAGGCAGCACAATGCGCAGCATTCCATGACATTTTTTTTAGCAAAGACACACAAATTGACATTTGCGTGGCATTGTAAATACCAAAAAGGATTTTGCACTGGGGTCGCGTCGAAAAAGTGATGCAACCGAATGTAAAATCTTTGTACATGTGAGCCTAAATATATTAAAGCAGTTGATCTAAAAAATGAACAAGTTAAAACATCTTAGTGCAATCAGGATGACGAGCATCACCAACACAGCCATAGCAGAAATGACTCACCGCCCCCCATACCCAACTCCTAACTAAGAATATATTTATTTGCGAGTTGACAAACCCCAAACAACCCCCTCCCCTGAAGCTACGGCTCTGGGAACAAAGGGGCATATTATCAAGGACAGGTGATACATTATCGCCGCTTTTATCGGCAGGAAACTGCCGATAAAGCGGCGATAATGGCCTTGATAATATGCTCTATGAATTCCAATCGAAGCTTATGTTAGATGTGTTCACATCTAACATGGGCTTCGATTGGAATTCATAGAGCATATTATCAAGGCCATTATCGCCGCTTTATCGGCAGTTTCCTGCCGATAAAAGCGGCGATAATGTATCGCCTGTCCTTGATAATATGCCCCAAAATACTTCTACCATGTCATTCTAAGGGTCGATATTCAGTAGTACCATCATTACAGTCTCATTCTTCGCAAATCTGTTGCAGTTTAATCAAACAATACCACTTGCCAGTCTCAGAGATGAGTGGAGTGGAGCATTGATAATCATCATGCAATGACGCAGAATGAAGGGGGCGGGCCGCAACAGGATAGAGAAGAAGGGGTGACATGAGTGGGCATGCGAAGGAGATTGTCCATCTGTAGTTGGAATTGTGTCTGGACCTCCCCAAATCTGCCGGAGGTTCAATTTGCTTTACTTAGAGCTGCTGATGGCACTTCTGGGACTGACCCTCCTGCACAGCTAATAGCACTGTCTCAAACTCTCATCGAGAGGAAACTTCTATTCCATGCCTGGTTTGCCCAGCATATTTTACCAATGTGGTTAAATGAGATATGCGTTCGGTTTGAGATTAATACAGTGCACAAAACAAACAACTCCCTGATAAATGGATTAACCGACAACACAAGCTTTGATCTAGACTCATAGGTCAAGGAGCTTTCTCAAGGCTGTGACAAAATGTGAGGTCATAGGACAAAATTATACTGTATCGATTCTAATTTGTATGCACATGAGTAATACTTTGTGCAAAAACGAAACTTGGTCTTAGGCTCAGCTTTGACTTGTATTCATGCAGAGGTCTCCCTTGGCTTTGCTTGCTCTCTTGACCCTGCCCTCATCAGATGAATAGTGTATAAAGGATCATGGTGATACAGAAGTGAGTCAGAAGGAGTTTTGGGATCCAATAAACTGATCACATAAACACTAAAAAAAGTCCTTATCTAAAAATAATGATGGCAAGGCCAGGGAGAGATTTAATAGGGTGCATTATATGTGCTATGATTTGCAGATTAATTTAAGATTTAAATATTAAAGCACCATAATAGAGCCCTTTACCAAAGGCATTTTAGAGTGAGCATGCAGTAGTACTCCTGTACATCTCCTACGCACTCTTAAATGCCTTTGTGTACAGGGCTCATTGGAATATCCATACATAATTAGTACAAATACAAAAACTGCATTCTGTTTTCGCTTTTACTAAGAGCGAGATGGACAATTTGGGGACAGTTCTCACAGGTATTTATGAGTATGTCAAGTACTAACCTTGTACTCATAAATGCCTTTGCGAACTGCCCCCACTAGATCCAGTCAACAAAACATTTAGTAAGCTTGCATTTGTAGATTTAGGTCTACATGCGGATGCAGATTTACTGCTTTTGGTATTCACTGATGTTCTCCATAGCATGCCTGGAAAGCTGCACCATGCTCATGTTTCCAAGTGTACAAATGTGAATGATAGGTGACTCTTCCAACAGGTTCATATTCGAATGTGTAGAGCTCTCCGCAAAGAAAAATCCACCACAGGTAAATACAAATGCAAATGCTAATTTTCCTATTTCTCTCCATCTAAACCTCTAACAAATATGGGGTTGAACAGCTCCCCTTCCGATTTTGAAGGGAAGTTACACCATCCTTTAGCTGGAGTAAATTTACGACCATTTCCAGGATGGAAACATGTCAGATCTCATTTTGAAAATGCCCACAAACGAAAGAATATCTTAGCGGGAATACCCAAACTTCTAAGGAGGACTACGCCTTGGAATGTTGTCTTCCCTGCCTTTGAGTGGGACTTAGCAGCAGGTATCGTATTTTCAAACACTGCCAGAGCTGTCGGTACTTGTAAAAACATTTCCGCCCATCAGGAACCTCTTTAATAATTCCTATCAGATGTAAAAATGTAGTTTTAGAATTAAATTTAAAACCAAATTTACCATTCTGAATAGGGGACTTTTTTTCAAAAGTAAGAAAAGGAGTGAGAGCTTTTATTTATTTATCTGTTTCACCTGGGAGTATTGAAACTGCACCAAAAAGACAAACCCTGTTCTATATCAAATATGATCTGAAAAGCTTCCAGGTATGACTCATTCAGTGAAAGCTCAAGTCTTAGGAATCGCTTTTGCATAACCTAATTTAACAAATGTTCCCGCTAATTATGACCCTCTCTCCATGACATCGTTATTCATGTTCCACTGCTGATGCAAGAACAAGAATGTCACCTTGTGGCACATGTTGTGGTGTTGCCGTTTGAAATAACCTTCTCTGAGCTGTTAGCATAATTAACCTAATATTAAATATTTCAAATGTGGCTGAAGGTTTTCTATGTGCGTAAGTCGAAGACGCGATTTGCATTTTGCATGACATCCCCCATCCTTGAGAACATTTAATCATTTGATCCGTGTGACTCCAAAGACGGGATCAATAGTGCAATGTTTCTGGATGGAGAGGCAATTAAAAAGAGACAAATAAGTGGGAGGAGTACCCTGGTTGGGATCCCTGTATTGAGTATGTCCATTTGACTTCCATGGACCATCCGTGGAGCTACACTTAGCACGTCTGTGGTTATTGGTCAATCGCTCCCATCTACCAAATATCTCATCCTTCGCTTTCCCTTTGACATTTAATGGTGTACATTTCGAATTAAGTCATTGGTATTCATAAAGAACACAGCATGTCATTATAATGGCCTTGTAGTTGTGTTTCCTTTCGACATCCTTGTGAGGTCTCTATCACATGCCTGAATTAGGGTCATGTGTGATGACGTGTTTCGGATATTGTGTTTCTGTTATTCAATTTGCTAGTAATTGTTTTCTGCATACATAGGTCCATGTATATCCATTTGTGTGAACAGGTAACTCATGGGTTCTGTGAGTGCTTTTGGTGAACGTATTGTGTCTATCTCTTGATACATCAACTCTATGAGCTATCTGATTTGTCTAATGGCTCTATTACAAGTCTGGCAGTCCACGGACTGCCAGACTCGCGGCGGTAGTGGTCTTTTGACCGCCCTATTCCAAATAGGGCAATTGGGCTGCCATTACCCCACCACAGCCACCAGAGAACCGCCATTCCCTGCCAGTGTTGCGGGGGTCAGGAGGCCGTACTATGCTTGGCGGGACAGCCTCAGTCCCGCCAAGCATGTTACGAGTATCTTCACTTCCACAGTTTTCATGACGATTTCTCCTCCATGAAAACTGTGGCAGAGAGGAAACAAAGGGGGTGCTACAGGGCCCCTTGTGCCTCCGCGCCCTGGGGTTCATGTAGGGGGGCACAACATGTACGCCTCAGTGTGCAAGCACCACAGTTCCTGCACAGCAATGACATTCCAGTCCATGCCGTGCAGGAACTGTTTTTGGCGTTCCCATTGCAGTGCATTGCGGAACGTTAAAAAGAAAAGCCCGCCAGACATGATAAACACTCTGACCATTACTTTGGCGGTGTGGTGGAAGCGCAGATGTGGCACCGCAACCACCAAAATCGTAATCAGGCCCAATATCTTTTTCGATTGTTTCCTCTTTTCTCAAATACACTCCATGATCTTGCAAAAAAACATTTCCACTTTGCTCCTTGACCAAGCAATCTAAATCTCTTGAACGCCTGATGTGTTCTAAAGAAATCTTTCAAATAAATACATAATCATAGCCAGTTAAGACATTTTTGCCTGTTTATAAGGATGAGGGATCTAAAATTGTCAATACAGCCAATAGATACAGAAGTGGGCCTGAGGAATATTATGGGTGCTTTTAAGCAGCACTCTGGAACTTCACCATTTATGTCTTTGTCCACGTGCTGAAGGGTATTTTTAGGTCCGGTGTTAGACAAAAACATTTTATTAAAAGTATGCTTATAGTGTACTTATACTGGCTTTCAGTGGGTCCTCTGCAGCCATTGGTCTGTTGTGTGTCAGTCACATTTTTTCCACCCATTACAGTTATTGACTAACTTAACTCTGAGTGACAGCATTCTGCTCTTTCACAAGCTGCACATCCACACACAAAGTAGGTTTACTCACTGTCAACAATGGTGCTGACCTGCTGAAAGTGTGCTCCCCCTGGATGGTTAGTCTGCTCCAGGAGTAATTTGGTTTACAAGCATGGAATGCACCTGCATGCTCTGCAGTGGTACTTTACCTGATATACTACAGGCAGCATTCTACGTGCCTCCATATCTACCTGTGACTTTAGCTGAGGACAGGCAAAGAACCCAGGCTCGCATGGATGCAAGCACTGGCTGTGCCCACATTAATGGCAAAGCCTTTCTACTTGTGAGTATTTCAGAAACACAATGAACTGCATCTACCAGAATGCAATGGGAATTCGGCACTGACCTTCTGGCAGTGTGCTCCCTCTGATTACGAGCCTCCTCTGGGAGTATTTTGCTGGCAGTCATGGGATTAACCTGTATGCTTTGGAGATCTGACTGTGCCTACAGCATTTCCTGGGTCTTTCTTCTTTATGGAATGAAACACCAGAGTGAACTGGGTTGGCAGTGGAGGAGGGAAAGTTGATGGGCTATAGCCGAGTTGGGTCATACCCAGTGCTGGAAGTATCAAAAGTCAGGGGCACTTGGCCGTTTAACTCAGTCTTGTGGAAAGGTTGTGGAATTGGTACCAGGATGCTTGTTTTCGGTCCAGGGAAGACCTGGCTTGACAGTTCAGACTGGACTGTTCCCATGAGGCACAGGGGCAAGAGGATTTGCATATGGCTGGGTCTGAACTGGGGTGGCGAAGTGAGCTAAAGAACGATGATGGATTGAACCTACATCTGTGACTGAGGGTGAATGTCTGAAAAGTTTCAGCTCTCCGTCCATCGTCTCTTTGTGTTTGCTTTGTTCACTGGAAGTTGACAGGGTATGCCCATGCATGGGTGCCATGCTCACTTTGCCACTGGATTCATGCTAACCTGGCTGATGAGGAGTGTTACCCCGAAACCGTTACCAGGATGCTTGTTTCCGGTCCAGGGAAGATCTGGCTTGGCAGTTTGGGCTAGACTGTTCCAATGAGGCACAGGGTCAAGATTGATTTGCATATAGCTGTGTCTGAACTGTGGTGGCGAAGTGAGCTAAAGAACATTGATGGATTCAACCCAGATCTGTGAATTGGGGTGAGTGTCTGAAAAGTTTTAGCTGTCCGTCCATCATCTCTTTGTGTTTGTTATGGTTGCCCCTAAGCCAGATGACATGATTTCTCCTATATCAAATAAACGACAACATGAACAGCACCCATGATGGCACCGAACTGTAGACCCCCACACCCAGCCTTCTGCAAACCTCAACATTTAATGTCACACTCTGCCAGTAGTTCTGATTCATTACATCACTGGAGTTCTCCTGCTTCCTTCTTTTAAAGATGAGACTGCAGGCACAATATGTCACACATATGTCTAGGGTGTTACGAGCAAAGAAGAGGGAAATTGTACCAGAAGCTACCCATGTTTTACCTATGCTTGAACAACATGATCTTACATCAGAAAGGGTAGAAAAAAGATTTCACCTGCTCAGCTTAAGGTTGCGTCCTTTCAAAACAATTCTAGGTCATTTTAGCAACAAATGTGAATTTTTCAGGGATCTGTTGAAAATGCGTTTGAGTTGTATGCTATGAAATTATTGAAAAGTGGGTTATTGATAGGGGCAAATGTAGGTTTGCCACTGGCAATAAGGCCACTGACACATGGTAGGACTCAGCATAGGTTTGAGAATATTATTCCTATGCTCAACCCTTGATAACGTGGCTGTGAGCAGACAGGCTTAACTTCAAAGACAGGTATGTAAAGCATTTAAAAACACCAATTCAGTTAATAATTAAGACACCACACATAATACAAATCCAAAACGACATTATAAAAATGGGAACTATTTGTATCTTTAAAATGACACCAAAATGACAAAAATCCAATGTAGGGAACTGGCAATATGAATTTTCAAATATTTAATAAAATATAGCACTTAGAAGATTATGGCACCATATTGTGATACCTGCTCACGATAGACAGGGCCAAAGTCAAAGTTTCAGGCCGGGCGCGATGGAGCCCTGAGTGGCTACAGCTCGTGGCAGGTCCCAGTTTCAGTTTCTACCTTCACACTTAGAAACTTTTCTGGAGCTTTTCTCCTCGAGACCCCTCGAAGCACCCAGCCAGTCCGGTTTCATAGAGGGTTCGCCGTATTGACTTGTGACGAGGTCCCGGTCAACTTCCCTGGAGCGGACTTCGAACATTTTTTCAAGATCGCTTCAGCGGGGCAACCCAGGAATCCAGGCTGGCACGCGATGGAAGGCAGGCGGATTGGTGTTCGCGGTTGCTCCCGGTCACCTTTTCTACAAGCAGACTGAGAAACTTTTCTGGAGCTTTTTCTCGCAGGGTCACTCGAGTGAGGGTTCGCCGGCTTCAGATTTCTTCTAGTCCAGGTCAATCTCTGGAAGTTGGAGCGATGGAGCTTTCAGCGGGACAAACCTGGTTGGCTCGCCATTGAAGGTGGCCAGGTTGAGTCGGTCCCTCTATGGAGCCTTTTTTTTAAAGTTGCTCCATAGTTCTCCAGACTTCTTGAACGTCTTCCTGAAGTTCCTCAGGGTGTCCCAAAGTGCCTCAAACTCACTCCAAGGGTCTGGAAGCTCCAAGATGGTCCTTGAAAGTTGAGCACTTCAGTTCCCACAATCCACTGGTACACAACCCATACAAATCCACTGGTTGTTCTCCAAGATGTGGATTTAGTTGATGATGTTCCAGTTGAGATATTTTAACCTGTAGCTTTCAGGGAGTCCACTCTTTAGTTATTTTTCAGCAAAATAATCCACAAGGCTGTAGTTTCAGATGGTGCAGTTTTCAGAGGTCAGACCTTAGAAATCTTTGTACAGCAAAACTCAGCTTGGCAATGTCTTGCTGCAGTAACTTTCAAGCAGCAGATCTGAGAGGCACTGTCCCTCTTAGATACTTATTCCCAGTTCTCTGGGTAAAGCACAAGTTCACTGCTGACCAATGGGTGCAGGTCAACTCCCCAAAAATTTGACCACATCCTGCAGAGTGTGGCATTATTTTGTTCCAGAGTGCACCAATTCTTCCAAATTGATAATGGCTGATTTTCCAGCAGAGAGCCAAGAGCTGTCAAAACACATACCCTAGGATGGCTTATTTCCATAGACTTTCCCCCTACCATTTGCACACACCTTCCCTAATCCTAGGTCTGGTTGGGGTCAAAAGTGTGAAGTGGAAACTGACACTGTGGCCATCCCTCTACCTTTTAAGACCTTGGTTTACAACTCCTCCCCCTCTCCGGCATTCTTGTGTAGCAGCACACTGCCCTCCCAGCAGAGCTGGTTCATCCCAGGGGCTTGTTGGAGAAGCGTGGGTTAATGGTTAGAGCGGCAGACCCTGATGCAGAGGTCTTCCTCGGGACCAAGGTTCGATTCCCGCCTCGGCAGGTCTTGGACTCAATCTCCCCGGACCTGATAATTCTCGCCTCGGTGCCTAGTCTAATCATGGGTCCCACTCTGTGACTCTGGGCAATAGCTTGCTTAATCTGCACAACGTTCCCAGCAGTGCTTGGATACCTGGCTTCACCTTGGGGGTGCCCAGGAGTGGACATCTCACAGGAAAGCCAGGAAGGTTTCCACAGCGGTATGAATACAGCGCTACGAGACCTCTGGGTAGAAGGCGCTATATAAATACAAACACATTTACATTTACCTCTTTGAGGTAGCCTGGCTAATCCACTTAACTCTGACTAATCAGGGCAGACAACTGGAAGGCTGGATTTGGACTTACAAACAATAAAGTCTTAAAACTTTTTGTATGTACACTGTAGGAGAAATTCAACAATATGATATTATTGTCTTTATTAATACCATTCTGGGAAGTCTTTGAATGGTATTTCTAGTCTGTTCCTATCAAGAGGTGTTAGTTACTAACCTCTTGTCATGTCAACTTATGTGGCCTGGGATTTGCAATAGGGAAAATTACTTGGGCCATTTTTCCAGCACTAGGGCTTATAAAAACATATTTTATAAGTACTTCACTGCTTTCTATAGGACCCTCACCCCATGTGCAACTAGGGGAGAATTTAGGGGTTCTGAATCTGTAGAAATATTGCAGATCCTCCATCCACAGTGCTCATAGCATCCTAGTCGAATTTGAGCAGCACTTTGCCACAATGTGGGGAGTGAAATGTGGGTTATCAATCTTCTAATGCCCCAAAGTTGAGTTTAGACACAATTTACTTTTTAAAAGCAGTCCTGGCACCCAGGGCTGCTTTTAAACTGACCTCAGGCTTCAGCAGTGCACACATTCAAGTGCTGGTCTCTAAACTGCCATGCTCTAGGGTACTAGGGACTTCTAGGTAGTTTCATCCCCCCTTCCCTATTATATACTATGGGTTTATAGGACAGGTCATGCCAATCACAGGGGTAACCCACCATACCATTGAGTACCCTAGTGTATGTACATAGCACTGGCCCTGGGCCTGGTTAGGGAGAGGCCAGGGTCAGCCGGAATCAGTTACCACCGGTATCAGTCAGCAACAAGTTGGGGGTGCCCAGGGCACAGGATGACTTTGCAACAGAAATGCAATAGGTTTTAGAGCAGGCTCCACTACTAGCTCTTATGTTTTGGAGAAAGGTAGGACTATGTTAAAAAAAATCAGACCAGTGATAACTGTGCTACCTCCTCCTCCACAGGCAGAAAAATTGGCCTCAGACCTATCTTACCCCCAGCCAAAGACAATTGGTTCTCTACAAACATTCTTATTCTAAATCCCACAGCATTTGTTGCTTATCTGTTGCTCACATCAGACAAACAAGCTCTGCCACACTTTATGGACCAGGACTTCATGCACTGGAAGTGGATGGTACATTTTCTGAAAACATGGAGTATTGCAGAGGAATCTACAATACGGTGGATGCATAGTGCCACAAGTGTATATATGGAGGATAGTTATAAAAAGAAAAAACACACAATGTCATGTGATATTTTGTGGGATTAGGCAAAGTGGTTTCTAATATGCAGTAAACAAATACTTTGATCAGTCTGATTTAGTATGTATCAAAGAGATGTGGTTAATCATTGAGTTTAACGAAAAAAGGTTCTTGCGTCTGGTTGGGGAATTTGATTGGAAACTAGTGGAGAAAGTTGCAAATTAAATAACACATTCAAAAAAAGAGACCATGACACACTTTGGATTTTATAAGGGGATTTCTGTTTAAATTGATTTGTCTCACAAATAGTGGTGACAATTTGGAACTGCAAAACGAGGTTTATGGTGTACCAGAGACAAAATATCTTCACCAGAGATTTTGTTGAGTGGATCAGTCTATAGTAAACCAATTATATAGTAGTTTGCTCAGAATCCTAAATAGTAGATATGATCAGGATTATCCTGCACATGTTACACACCTCTCAAATTTAGAAGTAAACAATATTTTGAATTATGCTCTTCTGGATATTACTGTTTTTAAGTTAATATACAATATCTATAAAGATTGTCACATTAAAAGTGATAATTACGTGGAAATATTCATTATCTGCACATTCTTAGGTAGTGCCTTAACACTGAAACACGGTGGCCAATTAACTGAAATTAGAGGCAAAAATGTAAACTGGTGATCTGGTGCATCTAAGGATAATTAACGCTTGACCCAATGAAGAGGAGAATTTAAGCTCCATAGTAACAGAGAGAAATTCTATCAATAAATAGGAAGGGCAAATTGCTCATTTGTATGAGATTCTTTGTAATAGTAACATAAGAATACAAAAACATTTACCGAATACACCCACTGGTAAATGGTTTACCAGCAAATGTAATTAGTGAAAGAGACCTTTAACCTGTTTGAAGATTTAATGAACAAGACACACCATTGATGGTAAAGTGGCTTATATTTTCAGTGAAAAGGCATATATGAATCAAATAAGGCAAGCAAAACAAGACTGTAATAAATAATTGGGAAGTTAATTAGTACCCTTTGGACCGGTTGCGGTTTTCTGAGGAGAGCCAACATGCATTCAATTGTCCAGATTGCATTGTCACTAAAGATGCATGAGCTGGGCATATTGAACTGCACCTTTTGAAAACATCATCTCTACTACAGGCAACTGTAGTACATATCCTTGTGTTTGCTTTGTTCGCCCTAAGTTGGCAGTGTATGCCCAAAGGTAGGTCCCTTGCTCACTTTGCCACTGGATTTAAGCTAGCGTGGCTGATAAGGGGTGTTACCCCCAAAACTGGTCCCAGGATGCTTGTTTCCAGTTGAGGGAAGACCTGGCTTTGCTGTTTGGGCTGGACTGTTCATATGAACTGAGGGCGAAGTTAGCTAAAGAACGATGATGGATTCAACCCAGATCTGTGACTGGGGTGAGTGTCTGAAAAGTGTCAGCGCTCGGTCCATCATCTCCTTGTGTTTGCTTTGTTCGCCCTAAGTTGGCAGGATAAGCCCAGACGATAGTCCCGTGCTCACTTTGCCACTGGATTCAAGCTAGCCTGGCTGATGAGGGGTGTTACCCCGAAACTGGTCACAGTATGCTTGTTTACGGTTCAAGGAAGACCTGGCTTAGCAATTCGGACTGTACTGTTCCCATGAGGCACAGGGTCAATACTGATTTGCATATACCTGGGTCTGAACTGAGGTGGTGAAGTGAGCTAAAGAACGATGATGGATTTAACCCAGATCTGTGACTGGGGGTGAGTGTCTGAAAAGTTTCATCATCTCCTTGTGCGTAGTTTTGCTTACCTGCCCATAAAACATTGATTATGATGAAATGTATCAAAAAAGTAAAATGATCCAGAGCACTGAGACCTAATGATCTATAATGATAGCCCTACTTCAAACGAATTCTTGCGTCTGGGCCACCAAGTTATTAACAAGTCCTACAAGTCATGAGCACATGAGTGCTAATGAATTTCTGGTTGGGCAGCCACCTGGTACCCATCCATAAAAAGAGTGAGAAATCTGACCTGGGCAATTACAGATTAGCTTCCCTCTTGAATAGCGATACTAGATTCTATGCCTGCGTTATTTTGGATCACTTGAACAAATGGCTAGATCGAGTAAGTTACATAGTGAGTAAATACTCTTCAGGAAAAACTGAAGAATCATAGACAATTTATTGATACTGGCCAGACTAGTTCCGAAGATAGTAAAGGTAGCACTCTCTATGTATGTATGATGGATTGCACAACAGCAATTGACGAGGTTAGCCTCCAGCTACTCTTGAGAAAATTGCAGAAGATCAGACTGGATGCATGTCTGCTGAAGCTATTGCAAGTTTTTCTTAAAGTCACTTGGGTTATAGTCTGTATGAGAAAGGATTGCAAAACGTCGAAGAACGTCAGTGCAAGAAAGGCCTGGAAGTGAGGATGAATCCTTACACCCACATTATTTAATATATATATCTAGTGTGTTTAATTAACCTTTTGAATAAACCTAATTAATTTCCACCCATATTGAGCACTTGCTCCCTGTGATGCTTTTAGTATGCCTATGATCTTGAAATTCCGGACAAGACTCCTGTTGGCTTACAATGACAGTTGACTATTTGTTATCTTAAAATAGGAAATCCTAAAAATAAATAATACTAAAATCATCAAATTTAGTAACAAAAAGCCTTACTAGTCACCCAGGTTGTGATCGCCACTGTTCTGTCCCATCTGGATTATGCGAATGCCATATACTTGGGTCTTCCCAACTATCTACTCAAGCGTCTCCAGATGGTTCAGAACTATGCTGCAAGGCTGATTCTAAAGCAACCAAGGTGGCATGCAGCTACTCCCCTTCTCATTAAACTGCACTGGCTTCCGGTCATGTAACGCTGTGCTTTTAAAGCAGGTTGCATGATCTTTAAGTCCCTGCACGGCAAAAGCCCTAAATTCATCAACCAATTAATCACCAGATACGTTCCTTCTCGCAACCTTCGCTCACTCCATCAAGGCCTCCTTCAGACCCCCCTTTCAAACTCAAACGTGCTGGTGGCCGCAGGTTTGCAATACTTGCCCCTAGCCTGTGGGACACTTTCCCCTTGGAGATCCGGTATTGCCATGATCTCCTATCTTTCCGGAAAGCGTTGAAGACCTGGCTATTCAGACAAGCATTTTAATTTAACTCTCCACCACTCACCATGGCCTATGCTACTGTTGATCACAGCGCCCAGAAACTAATCAGTGATAGTGCGCTCAATAAATAATTTAATAACATAACATAACATTGTTCATAGACTGTAAAGAATAGGCGGTGGTAAAAAAATGTCTTACCTCAGAGTTCTGCTTAATCCTAAATTGAGTTGGACCCTGCATTTAGATTATATTAAAAGGCCATTGGCCATCAGTAACAGCTTAACACTATGTAATAAACAGTACTATGGTCTCTAAGCTAAAACCCTCATTGAAGTGTTCTATGCAAAGCTCTCTATGTTGTTATTAAATGCAGCAACAGTATTAGCTGAGAATGCCACTAATAGTTTACAGAAGTTATGAGGAGTTATTGAGACAGGCTACCCTGAGGCTTTTTACAGGCTTCAACTAGGTTTGAATAGTTGTAGAGTGTTAGCAGAGAAATTAGGTTTGACATATCACATACATTTGGTAAAATCATCATCAGTATTGCTTCTAGGTCTGCTATGTGAGAACCATAGCAATGCTAGGAAACAGCTCTCAAAGGGAAATAATTTTTATAAATATACTAAGGAATTAAAAAAACAAATATACTCTAGCTGCCTTTGGGAGGACTGTTAACTGTTCATGGTAAGAAAAGTATTATCAAGAACAATCTTAAGTTACAAAGTTTTTGGATGATTGGCATTCATTGAGTCTTAACAAAACAACAGCAGTGGGAAGGTATCTCTGCCCGGGACATCAAAGATACCAGATCAATCTTCTAGACCCAGAGGTTAGACTGGGCTTTATGAAATTGAGATGATGATGCAATTTAATTACTGATTTCACTAAAATGTGGAAATCATCTTACTTAAACCAACTAATTGAAGACTGCCCGATCTGTGGTACTTAAAATCTAAATTTTTGGCCAATAATTTAAGAACAACTAAGTAAAGCAAGTGCAAAGTTTAAATTGCGCTGGTGTAATTTGCGCAATTTTGGAATTTCACTTTACGCTTATTATGTGAAATTCCAGAAATGTTGCCATTAAGCCACTTTGCATAATTGCAAACCATTCATGGTAAAATTTCGAGTGAAGCTCCATTTGCAGTAAAGATTTACTACAGTCTATGGGGAAGAAAAGAACAGTAGCCGCTGTTGTTTGTGGTGGTTTTTCTTTTTTGCATTATTTTTTAATGAGAAATATTTCCTCAAATTGGCACAAGGACACATTTTGCACTAAAATATAGAACTCAATTACAAATCTACATTTCATGAAAATTTTGCATAATTTTCCTGAAATTTCATGCAATCACGTGAAGGCAAATTATGCAAATTTCGCACAGCCTTTAAATGTGGGTATACTTAGTAGAATATATTCCTATGCTGTGTGTTATTTAAAATTAGAGATAAAGGGGGGACGTGGCCTGGAAGCGCATGGAAAAAGACATGCTCCGCTGTGGTTCCAGATCACTGTAGCCTGCAGCGGCTTATAATAGTACCAAATCCTCGACTACATGGTACAGAAGCTTTGGGGGCACAGGCATTCCACCCCTGCCAATACGGGGGAATTAACAGAAGCAGCGCCTACCATTTACTGTTCTACAATAATTACAGGCTTATGCAAAGACGTTAGAATTGTTTGGTCATCTTGCAACCATCGTGTTATCTACGCGGATTATATCGTTGCATATTTCTTCAGCACTATAGAGTGACTAAACTACTTTGGTTTTGTTTACACCGAGATTGCTATCATTATGCCTGAACAGTTTTATGGCTTGACCGCTCTATTGCCCTTTTTATTTATTTTTTACTTCTCTCAATAAAAAAATTTCAAGTACAAATTAGAGATAAAAAGAAAACAGCAGATTGTAATTAATATTGGGATTTGTTCAGTGTTCCCCTTGTGAACATATTATATGTTTGAATTATATGCAGAAGGAGCTACATTTTAGAATTTAATTATTGTTCTACGTAGTATATTTTACCGTCTATGTATATTTTAACCGTTACGACCAGTGTTGAAACAGTGTAAAGAAATAAGGAATGCTTGGGGTGACGAATGCTTTTTTTCTGGTTTCGATGTTTAGGGCTCATTAGCTACATGTGAGAATTACATAAAGTATATAGTGATTATTAATTATCTTAATGTTACTCCTTTTGCTATATCCGCGTTTTTTTTTACCTTGAAAATCAATATACTGTTTTGACTTTTAGAAATGGGTTGTGTAACCAGAGATCCTGAATTCTATTCCTGCCTCTCCCTTTGACAACTTGTGTTATCCTGCATAAACCACTGCACATTCATGTGTCTCGGCTGTCCTTTCTCAGAAGCTTGGGAGTGCAGATGAACTCAAAGTGTTAAATGATACAGAACATCCTCGCACATACAGCTGAAGCTTATGGCTGTGTGAAAAGCTGCTCTCGCGCTATTTGTGGCAACTGCACAACATTTAAGAAAGAGGAACCTGGGCCAGCAGGTTATGCAGCAACCGGCAAAGACCCTTTCTTGCCAATCTGTTGCTGCAATCAGTGCATTTTGCTTCTGGTTGTTATGACCTAACAATCCATAATATTTTCCCATCCTAAATTGTTAACCGAGGTTTGCATTTATCAATTACTCATTGCTCTTATATGGCTATTTCCACTCCACTGGACAAAAAAACAACAAAGAAGGCAGGGGCGTAGCTAGAGCTTTTGGCGCCCGGGGCTATCCCTCAGATTGCCGCCCATGGCAGGTAGCAGGGGAGGGTGATGGACAAAAAGGTCGGCGAGCACTTGAAAGAGGTCCAAGGGACACGTGGCCTCGATCATGCAAGTTACTTGCACATACATGACACAGTCCAAGGCTACATAGTTGAATACACCGGCATTACAAGGGAAACCACATAGATTGCATGATCTATCTGGGGACTCAGAAAAACAGCATGTGACAACCATCAGAGAGTGTGAACGATTATCTGGTCTCCCCCTCACACAATGCAAACATGCACATACATTACACTATTCGGGTATCTACAGCTGACATTAAGTGACCAAACATGTTCCCCCCCATTAAAGCAGTGTGGATGTGCACAAAGGCGGTGTGCTCTGGGGACCCAATACCACCACCACCAATACCACTGCCATCAATACCACCACCACCAATGCCACCACCATCAATACCACCACTACCAATACCACCACCACCAATACCACCACCTCCACTAATACTACCGCCATCAATACCACCACCATCAATACCACCACCTCCACTAATACCACTAGCATCAATACCACCATTAATACCACCACCACCAATACCACCACCACCAATACCACCACCATCAATACAACCACCACCAATACCACCACCATCAATACCACCACTTCCCCTGATACCACCGCCATCAATACCATCACCATCAATACCACCACCTCCATAAATACCACCCCCACTAATACCACTACCATCAATACCACCACCACCAATATCACCACCACCAATACCACCACCACCAATACCACCGCCATCAATACCACCAATACCACCACCACCAATACCACCACCACCAATACCACTGCCACCAATACCACCGCCACCAATAGCACCACCACCAATACCACCGCCACCAATACCACCACCACCAATATCACCCCCCACCAATACCACCAGTGGTGGTGGTATTGGTGGTTAGCATCATCTTTCAAAAGGACACTTAAGACAAACTTATAGAAGTGGGCCTTAACTGAACACTATGCACATAGTCCCAAGTCTATCTAACAGTTGGGTCTGGACCCTTATACACATGCGCTAGTCTGCGTGAAATCAAGGAATGACTTGCACCTGCTGCCCAAGAGAATACCTCTTGTAGGACATAAGCCCACCTAACACCCTTATACTCAATTTACATCCAGGGCATAATGCCAGTTAGTAAGTGGTTCCAAGATTAAATGCTAGTAAATTTTAATACTGATTAATATTTTATCAAACCATTGCAGCTCACGAGTCCCAGGTCTCATATATAAAAGAGTCTTTCCAAAAGACACTATTCAATACATTTCTTCAGGTTTTCTTTAACATATCAGAAGTACATAAACAACTGTGTTTTCTGCAAAGTACAAGGACTGCAACAGCTAGACTTCAGTTCTACCCGCATTCTTCACGTACGGAAACCGTCCCTTATCTATGTTTATTTTCTCTCTGGATGCACACTCAACTCTCCCCTACCCCTCTCTCACTGTACCCTTTATTTTTCATGCTTACATGCCTGCGCATGCAGGGAACATTACACTGGCAGCCGGTTGGGGCGTGGCTAGCAGGCCACCATGGCGGACAGAGTTTGCTAGTGCTCCGGTGCCGCTGGGAGAGGTAAAGATCCTGTAGCCTACGAACTTCGAAAAGAACTCTCCCGGCGGCACCGTTGAGCCGGCGACATGACCGAGCATGGCACTATGGACACGGCAGATGCTTGGCCGACCCCCACTAGCATATGCATTGTTACTGGTTTACTTACGTTCCAATGTTTCTGGTTTGGCACAGCAGGGTTTGGAGGCTGCGCCTTTACAGTTGGGGTTTGGGATAGGGAGGGTACTGTCTCCTGGGGGGCATGGAAGAATCACTCAATAGGACATATGGGAACACTACTTTTGACACCAACACGGGGCTATGGCTGACACACACGGAAAGTATAGGCTGGTCACCTGGAATGTGAGAGGGCTGGGGGCAGTGCAGAAGAGACACAGAGTACACGCTTTCCTACTACGGCAAAGGGCACACATAGTGTTCCTACAAGAGTCGCACCTGACACACTCCGAGGCACTCCTATTAAGAAAGAAATGGAGGGGTACTGTTTTTTCTACCACATACTCTGCCTTCTCAAGAGGGGCCACAATATGGGTGCGCCATGGTACTCCATTTGTGGAACTGGAAAGGCGGACTGACGAACAGGGACGCTATGTGTTGGTGAGAGGCACCTTGGACGGGGAGGTGGTAGTGCTGGGCAGCATTTATGCCCCGAATTTTGACCAGGATAGGTTCCTTACTGCTGTGGGCCGGGCGTTAGCGGATTGGGTGGACGTCCCCTGGATTCTGGGTGGTGACTGGAACATGATCTTGGATGTGGCCCTCGACAGATCACACCCCCCCCTCCAGGCGGCGGGAATACATAAACTATCAGAGTCATTTGGGACGTGGCTTCGGGGTTGGAGTTTGGCGGACATCTGGCGCACACTGCACCCGACACACAAAGAATACTCATGCTACTCCCCTGTACACAAATTACATACCAGATTGGATAGGTTTGTATGCTCTAACTCTGTAGTGACTAGGTGTGCCACAGCAGATTACCTTGCTAAAACGTTCTCGGAACACCGACCGCTGGCGATTGACCTACACTGGGGTAGAGTACCCTCACCAGTTCCTACCTGGAGGCTTAACCCTGCGCTGCTCGAGGATGGCCCGTTCCGAGCACATTTAGCTGACGCCTTAACTGATTACTTCAATACCAATTGGGACTCCGCATCCTCAAACCTAGTGGTGTGGGACGCAATGAAGGCTGTCATACGGGGGGCTGCTATAGGCCGACAGGTGGGAGCCAGGCAGGAGATCCACGGTAAGCTATGTGAAGTGGAACAGCGCTTGCGCGACCTAGAAAATGCGGTGGGGCAGGACCCTGGCCGTACAACTGAGCTACAGCAGTGAAATATTGACCACGCAGAATTGCTAGAAACCCTGAGGGTGATGGACTATGGGGCCTATCTGAAAAGACAACAGGCGGAGGCGGACAGATCCGGCGCTCTGCTTGCCCGGCTAGTTCGGGATGCCCCCGAATGCCCTACCATAACGACTATTAGGAACGCAGCAGGTACACAGGTGCACACTCAAATGGGGATTAACACAGTATTTAAGACTCACTTGGAGAACCTCTACGCCCCCCCCTCTGTAGGGACCAGAGAAGACATAACGGGATTCCTAGATGACCTAATGCTCCCAGTGCTGACCCCGAGAATCCAGGCGGCTATAGCCGGACCTATTACACAACACGAAATAAAGGTAGCAATCCATACACTTAACCGGGGAAAAACCCCAGGCATGGATGGCCTGCCGGGGGAATTTTATCAAACCTACGCTGATGTGCTGGCCCCCGTCCTGGAGAAAATTTACAACACCGCCTACG
Organism: Lissotriton vulgaris; assembly: GCF_964263255.1. Taxonomy (NCBI): domain Eukaryota; kingdom Metazoa; phylum Chordata; class Amphibia; order Caudata; family Salamandridae; genus Lissotriton; species Lissotriton vulgaris. Next base: position 1,751,818,122 of record NC_141687.1, read on the forward strand.
AGGTTGGTCACCTCCCGACTACCACCATGCAGGCCTTGGTGATCTCTATCCCGAAGCCCGGCAGGGATGCTCAAGATGTGGGTAATTACAGACCCCTATCCATGCTCTCCACGGAGTATAAGATCCTTAGTAAGGCTATTGCCATGCGGATCCAGCGCCACCTCCCTGGCCTGATCCATTCTGATCAATGTGGCTTCCTTCCAGGGAGGAGTACCTCCCAGAACTCGAGGCGACTCCACGCTCTCATGACAACTACACCTCACAACTTACCGCACGCTGGCTGCATAGCCCTTGACCTCCGTCAGGCTTTCGATTCCCTGACGTGGGACTTCATGTTTGAAGTCCTGCATCGTTTTGGGTTCCCAGAGGCCCTTATAAAATGGATCCGCTTGTTGTACACAGGCCCGACGGCTAGGGCATGCACGGGAAGACACACATCGGACTGTTATGAGGTCCATAGGGGCACAAGGCAGGGCTGCCCACTGTCGCCACTGCTGTTTGTGCTGATGTTGGAACCCCTGGCTATTGCGCTTCGCATTAGAGCTGCGGAGGAAGGCATACCAGTAGAGGGCATCGACCACATGGTCTCAATATATGCTGACGACATCTTGGTATTTCTCCGGAACCTGCGAGGGGACCACTCGCCCCTGGCGACTGTTTTCAGACGCTTTGAGATCATATCTGGACTGGCTATAAACCCGGGAAAGTCCCTGGGCTTCTTCTTCCGAGAGGGCCAACAGCCCCCCTACATACAGTTCGGGGCCTATGAAATTCAAGTGGCACCAACCACGTTCAAATATCTCGGGATACAGGTCTACCGGGACCCAGAGGCTCAAATTGACGGTAATATCCGTAAGGCCATTACTGGCCTGCGAGGTAGCATAGGTTTCTGGACGTCCCTACCCCTATCGGTAATGGGACGGGTGGCAGTCTCGAAGATGGTCCTGCTCCCCCGCATATTATATTACTTTGTGAACCTGCCGGTCCTGCTTCCGCGACAGATTTTCACCACACTTGACACATTACTGGTCAGCCTCATATGGGGATCGGGGAGAAGACGAATTAGCCTTAAAAAACTGCAGCTACACACCAGACGGGGCGGCCTGGGCGTACCGGACCTGCGAAGCTACTACTATGCCAGCCAGCTCCAATGGTTGACCCGATGGGTGGCGGGTAGAGACTTGCATGAGATCGGTTACACGACGGACAAATTAGCACGTGGAGACCTACACTCCCTCCTCTTGCCCAATGCTAGGACCCCTAGGGACTGCCACCCCCTCCTGCATGTGGCCCTGACCTGCTGGAAGAAATCGCTGTCATACACGGCGGGGACCTCCCCATATGCGGATAATATCCCTCTACTGGGGCTCCCGACACCACAGGGGACTCTAACACAGCGCAGACTACGTCCATGGACGGAGGCCGGGGTGGACAGGGTGGGAGACCTGTTCGGCGATGACACCATACTGGACCATGCCTCATTTGTGCAGGTCACAGGAGCCCCTTCACGTCTATACCTCCTACACGCCTCGGTAACGCACTACATACGACGGACCTGGGCCCCACAACGTACAAAACCAGATCAACATGAGTTAGTACACCTCATGCATTATATGGGCACGGGGGGACACTTGGTGAAATGGCTGTATGTTGGTATCAGAGAACATGTGACGTCGCCGATCGCCACACTCAGGGAGACCTGGACTGTAGACGCGGGTGAAGACATATCGGACTGAGAGTGGAAGATAATTCTGGGCCATCATAGACGGGTATCTAGGAATGTTAAATTTCAGTTCATACAAGCCATGATTCTCCATAGAGCTTACCTTACGCCCCAGAGACTACACAGAATGTTCCCTACCGCTGCACACTGCTGCCCGAGATGTCAACAAGACGAGGCACATATTCTTCACATGCTATGGGCATGCCCGAAATTACATACTTACTGGGGGACGATCAAACACACGCTGCACTCCATAACAACACTCCGGATCCCGGAGGGAGCATTACCCTGTCTACTAGGGAACAGGAAACGGCCCAAAACATGCAAGGCACAACTGAAGTTTGCGGACATGGCGCTAGTGCTGGCGATCAGGGTGCTCACTATGAGATGGAAGTCGCCCAGGGCCCCGCAAGTAGCAGTGTGGCGCAGCGACATGCTGAAATGGGGTAAAGCAGAATCTGCAGCTTTGCGGGAGGAGGAGAGCAAGGGCCTTCGCAAATACCCCATAGCACAGGAATGGGACCAAATGCTGATAGAACTGGAAGAGACAGACCTGGACAGCCCAGGAGACCCGGTGGGATGAACTTACACGGATGGCAGGGGGGGGCTGAGGCTCACGAGCAATGGGGCAACTCACCGGGGTTAGACCAGACCTAGGACCCTACACAAATTCCAGATAGACAGAGCCACTTTGGCCCGGGATATCGAGTGTAGGAGAGAGACCAACCAGGAGACAGAGGGGGGCGGGCGGGGAGGGGGGGACAGTTGGGGTTTGCCAATAATGAGAACCATGATTATGGTGTTTGAAACACATACTTGGGATGCATCCGGGGAATGTTATGATAAGTACCTCACAACTGAAATGTTATACCCCCACAATTAATGGTTAAGAAAATGAAAAAGACTGCTGAGTGATATGAGGTGCAATTGAACAGAAATGTATGTCATCCTGAAACAGTCACGAATAAAGAGTTTAAAAAAAAAAAAAACACTGGCAGCCGGTTCCCTTACCTGGGGCAGCCCTGGGTGGCAGCTAACTTGCCTCCCCGGGGGTGGCAGTCCGGCCCTGCAGCCTGAAGTCCTGCTAATCCCAGCTGCAGAAGTTACATTTAACTTTGACAAAGTTATGGAAACTGCACCCATCTCCTCACAAGGGACATTTTACAACTTTTGCACAACTTCAGCAATCTCTTGATGCTCAGGGCTTTTGATCATTCTTGCGGCGCCTTCAGCTGTGGTTACTAGGGCTGTGTGGAGATGGCTTACTCTTTTGGAAAAAGGACAGGGGCCCCAAATTTAGGATATACAGCCCTAACGGGGAAATAACTTCTGTGGAAAAAACACCAGGCACAGTGTATTTGACCTTAAACTGACATGTTTACTCTAGACTATACAAAAAATACACATGATCAAATACAAATTGTTAATACACACTACTTATAGATATAAATGGTTTATTGTTTTATCATTGATATTCTTATTTTTTTTATTCATAGACAAATATTGTTTTATAAATAATGTATACAGAATGATGAATGAATTATACAAACTCTATAATTTCCTAAGAACCATATCTAATCTCTTTCTTAGACAGTAAATGCATTTCAATTTTAAATTCATTTGCATGCACATTATTCTTTTCCTTTTTCCCTTTTTTTTTCAACTTACTCTACTTACTCTGACGGCAGCCGACTAACTCCGGGTTGACCTCGGGGGATGGGATGTGAGGCAAATTGATAGGGGAGGCCTGGTGGGGCCTATTATGTCAGCCACAGCGTCAGGAGGCGCACATAAGGATTCTAGCATGTGGTAGGGGTCGCGGGTGACACGTGGACTGTGGACAATGTGTGTGATGTTGATGTGCATGCACAATTTAATTTAATGTAGCTTATGTGTGGCGATGCATGGGCTTGGGGTATTAATAGAACTGTCCGTGAGGCTGAGCACATTTTGGAAGCAGGTTGTACTCCTCCGGCAACTGAAACTTTTAACTGGCTGAGGGCGCTTACTAAGTTAGGCACACTTACTTCATTTTGCCTGTGAGAGCAGCTGCCATTCCACACACCGGACGACCTGGGTCCGTGTCGCCTCTATTCCTAGTGGCTGGTCGGCGCTGCTGAGGCTCTGTCCAGGCACTCTACTAGCTGCTGTCCTGAGCCACGAGGCAGGGCCGGCGCTAGGCATGGGCAGTGTGTACAGCTGCCCAGGGCCTCGCGCTCGGCTGCAAGACAGGGGGCCACCACCGCTTCACTGTGAAAGGCCACACTTTCACAGATTGCCCATCTGCTCCTGCTGGGCCCCCTCCCCGCACAATCACAATACAATACACATGGTCTGGAGTCGACCTTGCTGATCACGGCGTGTTGGCATTCCTGGGGGTGCAGGGGTGGGGGGAAGGCAGAGCAGCCAGCCAGCATCACAGTGTCAGGGGCGGAGCAGCACCTCTGTTAAGTACCGGCCATTCCCTGTCTGCATTTTGTTGCCAGGTTACAGAAGGCCCCCTTTGTTTTCAGGACCAGCCGGACTCAGGTAAGGGAGGTGGGTGAGGGGAGGAGGGAGAAGCCAGATCAACTGGCTTTTGTTAACTTAATGTATGTAGAACTGCCAGTGCTAGGGCAATGTTTTACGAATTGACTCACAGCTTCAAAGGCCCAGGGGAGGGGGGCCCCTTTCCCTGTGCCTCTAAGTACCATAGAAAGCTGCAAGGTACAGATGTGGGGGCCCCCTTTCTCCGGGCCTCTAAGCACTATAGAAAGCTGCAAGGTCCAGGTGTGGGGGCCCCCTTTCCCTGGGCCTCTAAGCACTATAGAAAGCTGCAAGGTCCAGATGTGGGGGCCCCCTTTCCCTGGGCCTCTAAGCACTATAGAAAGCTGCAAGGTCCAGGTGTGGGAGCCCCCTTTCCCTGGGCCTCTAAGCACTATAGAAAGCTGCAAGGTCCAGATGTGGGGGCCCCCTTTCCCTGGGCCTCTAAGCACTATAGAAAGCTGCAAGGTCCAGGTGTGGGGGCCCCTTTCCCTGGGCCTTGTAGCCAGTACTACTTTATTTGTTCTCAAGTGAAATGAATCCAAAAAATAAAAACAGTTGCTGGAAAGGTCGTCTTTTTTCTGACATTTTTCTCTTCCAACCTGCAGCATTGGGATGGAGAGAAATAAAAGGTTCAAAATGTAAGTTTCTCCCAGTGGGGCAGTATGGTGTTCAGTGAGGGAGAGGATGTGGCACTATGGTCAGAGCGGCCAAATTTGGAACTGGGGAACCAGGTTCAACCTTCATGACCAGTCCACCAGACCACTCTCCCAAGAGAGCACATTTAGTAGGCCCCGAAAGACTTTAGAAGAATGGTGTCTGAGCAGCAGCAGGTGGACCATAGCGGTGGCAAGTGTGGGTTAAACTTGAAGGCCTGTCCATTACAACCCTTATTGAAGCTCAACTTGAGTCTTTTGGGCAGGCCTTCGAAGCAGCACACCCTAGTGACTGGCATTGAGGTCATAGGACCCTTGAGCAGGATGGCTCTAGGGCGGTTCGACCTATGAGATCGCACTGAGTGCTGACTGCGGGTGGGGGAGTCATGTTTGTGAGTAGATTATGTTTCTAAAAGCACTTGTTGCCTTCTTCCTGGCCTCCAACAATTTTGCTTGGATTTAGTGAATGCACTGCTATGGTTTGTGACGAATTTTGAAAAAAAATGTTGAAAAAAAATTTTGAAAAAAAATTGGGTGCTTCGAAGGGTGGCGACCAACGTCCCTGGGTGCCTGTAGTGAATGCTAGAACTGTGTCTCTAATGATCCATTAGGGACATCCCCTTATAGCACACCTTATCTCCTCCCTTGGAATTAGAGGATTCCACGCGTTTTTTTATCCATTTTGGAAAAAGTTTATTCACTTTGGAAAAAGTTTTTTCACTTTGTTTTTGTCTTTACTTATAAGTTTTATGTTTGTTGTTTAAATCATTCACAACATTTAGAAGCTTATATATTTACATCAGTGACATAGATTGTTTTGTTATCCAATGCATTTCGGGCGTACCGAAGCGCCCTTCATCAGGGAATACATACTTCAATTCGGCAATTCATGCGCCTTCACTTGGTGGTCGGAGTTTCGTCATAAGGATATATTACTTCAGCATGACGGCTGGACGAAGGGGTTCTGGCGATGTCACTGATGTAAATATATAAGCTTCTAAATGTTGTGAATGATTTAAACAACAAACATAAAACTTATAAGTAAAGACAAAAACAAAGTGAAAAAACTTTTTCCAAAGTGAATAAACTTTTTCCAAAATGGATAAAAAAACGTGTGGAATCCTCTAATTCCAAAGGAGGAGATAAGGTGTGCTATAAGGGGATGTCCCTAATGGATCATTGGAGACACAGTTCTAGCACTCCAACAATTTTGGCCACAATAAAATTGTCATGAATACTCCGATGATTAATGTTCTTCCTAGAGAGAGATGGAGTTTTGTCAAGTGGAAGTTTTGACTTCTTTAAAAGGTAGCGCAGAGGGTTAATGTGCCTGCTGCAAAGAAAATGTACCATGCAGATCACTAAATCCACATAATTTAAATAGGCCAATGGGTTACTGCTTTTGTCAGAGAGATGCTATTGTTACTTGCAGTTTATAAGTCAAAATCCTAACATTGAACAATGAGCTATTAACTGTCATAAGAGCTGCATGCAAACTACAAGGTATAAATTACAGCGTTATGGTTTTTTCCCCAGTCTTTGAGTAAAGACAGAAAAGACAGAAATCAATTCTAGTTATTAAATAGAACCCTGAACCATGGTATTACATTCTAAATTCAGAGTTTGTGTTATTCCTGATCAATCACTAATGCACCATACTGCCTACTAGTATGATTGTAATGTGACTCCTAGTCCTTTGTCTTATGTAACATTACCTATTGTGATTTACACACGTAGGATTGATTGTCTCCATGTAATGTGTGATATAAAGTTCTCTGAAACCCTACACTGGTATCAGCGGCTCTGTAAATTAAAATAAATGTATCTGAGAGAGAGTGTGGTTATGGAGACTTGAGTGGCACTGTTAAAGGGTGGCACTGTTAAAGGGTGGTAGTGAGGCAATCCATGGCAGAGTCATTGAGGGTCACCAACATTGTCGCACAGGGCTCCACCAGCGCTAAAGGCGGCCACTTCTACTTCCTACAGTTCTACCACCAAATCAAAAACTTTGATTTGACAACCCCTTGAATCTGAAGTTTACCTTCAAGTCAATGTATGATTTAGCAGTGGTCTTGGTTGTTTCAAGTCTTTTTTTATTTATGTACAATCATTATTTGTTTGCAATGGTGTCTTGTAATTTTGTACTAGGCGTTGTGTTTTTGCACTTAACACAATTCTGGCGAGTAAAGATCCCACACACAAAAAAGATTGTCCTACATCTCTTAGCATGTGTATGCGGGATACTGGTGAGAGGATTTATGTTAAAACAAATTAAGAAGTATTAATGTCATCCTAAGGTAGCACAATAATGGCACAGAAAGATAAGGGAGCCTTTTCAAATTTGCAATTATTTCCATGGTGTGAGAGATTTTCTCTTGTGTCATTTTATATTTTGAATGATCCCGCCCCTCATTACCTCAACAGGATCTCCCCCCTTTATGAGGCAGAACTGGAAATTGAATCTTGCACTCATCTGGAAAAAATCAGTTTATGAGGAGTAAATAATATACATTTTTGTGAGAACTGCACCTAGCTTTTCCATCCAATGTGACAAATGTAATCCATTTAATACAGTTTTAAAATATATGGACTTATTTTATATGTATATTGATCTTTTTGTCCTTGTTACTGGTATCCAAGTTAGGTCTCTTCGGGATGCCAAATAAGATCAATTGTGCTGAGATGCCAATTTCAGTGATGTCACTTCTTGTGATGTTACCAAGGGCGGCTCCTCCACTCGGGCGGAGGAGTGTCGCCCTACTACTTTCTCACAGTGCGAGAAGCAGAAACACAAAATTCTAAAACTCTCATTTTATGTTTCTGCTTGTCGCACTGCAAGAAAGCAGAAGTGTTTGGTTGGGGGTGGGCGGGTCTGCTTTAGGGCAGGGGAGGAGTCCCTTGCCCACTGCTAAGGGCGCTGACTGTTTGGTCGGCCCTCTGGGCCGACCAAACCAGTCATGGGCACTGCACCCTACATGGAGAAAAGGCCTCCCCATAGGCGCCTGGCTGGTCGGCGTATCGGCCAATCACAATGCTGCCATTGCAGCCTTGTGATTGGCTTAGGGAAAGGAGGCTGCCTGCTTCCTGTTCCTGCCAGAGGCAGGAAAGCAGGAGAGCAGAACAGGAGCTGAGACGACTACGAGACCTGGGAAGGTAAGTTTATTTATTTTTTTAATTACCCCCCGCGCCGAACCCCTATGAGACCCCCCACCCGTGCATCATGCCGGCCGCGACTGGATGTTACATAGAAATTAGGGGGGCCTTACATCTTCCCTTTCGCCCGGGGCCCCAGAAGTTCTAGGACCGGCCCTGCCACGAGGAATTAACTAGCTCTATGCTGGCTGCTGCAGGTAGCAGTGTGTTTCAGTCCCTGCAATGTACTTGCTGCACTGCCTGGGCTCGGCTGTTTCATTCACGGACTTCAGACATTACGGCGGCGAGCTGGAAGCAAAACAAAACTGATATCAACTATGGCGCCACCCACCACCCTATAACTGTGACAAACTCACTCCCCGGATACGTGTGCCACACTGCGCAGTGATTCTTAGTATTGTTTCAATGTTGCAATTGAGCCCAGTCAGCCGGGAGCCCCCATGCCTGCAGAGCAGCGAGGACCACGCGCTGCCTGCCATTGGCACTCCAGCTTTATCACGTTTTAGCAGCAGCCAAATCCAAGTACTACACACTGCTAATAATGCACAGAAACTCACGTGTGTGGCGTGGTGCGTGTGTGGCGTGCACTGCAGCATTTGCAAGCAGGTGCGCTTACCGCTTACACAGTGCACAGAATTGCATGTAATGTGCCGCCCCCAGAATAGTGCCGCCTGGGGCGAACCGCCCCCACCGCACCCCCCTAGCTACGCCAGTGAAAGAATGAAGTGCAAAGTTGTGTTGTCTCTTGAGCTGAAACTTTGGACATTTTTAGGTCTTGCTTAAGACAGCGCATGAGCTGTCTGTTGTAAGGTATTTTGTTAGCTCACAGTTAACGTGGAGACGCTTTTGGTTTACCATTTGATGGTTTGATTGTCACTCACATTTGGTTTGTGTGGGCTTCTTTACTTTCCTGTTGTGAGTTTGTCCCTCCCCTGGAGCATGAACGCAATACTGTCTTTAAACTGCTCATTTGTTTTGCACTACCTTTTTCTTTTTAGGTAAGCACTCTTTGAGAGCGTATGTTTTTTTCAGCTGTCTGCCTCATGTGCTTTTCTGTATCCTGCCTCTCTCCCCCCATGTCTCCATGCTGCTCTGTTTATCTATACAATTCCGTGCTCCACCTATCTCTGTGTTGTTCTGGCTTACCGTGCACTTCTTTTCCCCTTCTGTGTTGTTTCCATTCCCCTCTCGGTCGTGCTCTGTCTCTTCATGTTTTCTGTACTCCTTTGTCTCTGTGTTGCTTTGTTTTGCCATGTGCTTCTGTGTCCCCTTTATGTTGCTTAATCTTGCCATGTGCTTCTTTGCGCATCATATGTTGTTTCTGTCCCCCTGTTGCTTCCCTGCCTGCCCACATTCAAGTTTTGCCACTGCTCCCTTCAGAGCTGCTAAGCAGCTTATCTAAATCCCATTGACAAAGTCAATAGGTCCCAAAGGTGAGAACTATTGCCTTTGCCAATGCTTTTCTAAAACTTCATAAGGTTTGTAGAGCGGAGGCTCACCAAGCAAAAAAAAAAAAGACACATGTGCAGGTCTTTGTGGCATTGAGAAACTATTCTTGTTGCCCTGAAGAGCTGAGGGTAGACTGGTGCCACTTGGCAGCCTTCATCTCTGTTCAACAACCCTGGCCCAGCATGGTATTGCAGACTCCTGAGCTCACCCACCGGACACCACCCCCCTTCTCCACCACCGCAGATGAGCCGACTATCACGACCTGGAATCCTGTCACCATTGAACACATCACCGCAACCATGAAGAAAACCCACTCAGGAGCCCCAACGGACCCCTGCCCCCGCATATATTCCACAGGGCCGCTGCTGTCATTGCACCCAAACCAAGTCGGACCATAAACGCTTCCCTCAGATCCGGCATCTTCACGGACGACTGGAAGTGGGCGGAGGTTAAACCCCTCCCGAAGAAACCAACGGTCGACCCAACAGACCCGAAAAACTACAGGCCCATCTATCTTCTCCCCTTCTTGGCCAAAGTCACCGAGAGACTCGTGAACGTCCAGCTGAGAGCCTTCATCAAACAGAACTCTATACTAGACTCCTCACAATCTGGATTCCGCAGCAACCACAGCACAGAGACCGCCCTCCTCGCTGACGACATCTGCTTACTACTCTACCAGCGACACATTGAGGCCCTCATCCTTCTAGACCTCTCAGGCAGCCTTCAACACCGTCTCTCGTCGCATGCTCACAGCCAGACTTCATGACTCGGGATACAAGGAGCCGCTCTCAACTGGATCCAATCTTTCCTCTTCGACAGAACCCAGAGGATCAGACTCCCTCCCTTCCTCTCCGAACCCACCAATATCAACTGCAGAGCACCCCAAAGATCATCGCTCAGCCCCACGCTCTTCAACATTTACATTGCCCCCCTCGCCACCACTGTAAGACAGCATGGACTCAGCATAGTCTCCTACGTGACAACACCCAGCTCATTCTCTCACTCACAAAGAATCCCGAAGACACCAGGCTCTGCTTCAACGAAGGAATGAAGGACGTCGCAGCTTGGATGAAAGACAGCTGGTTGAAGCTCAACTCAGAGAAAACCGAGGTCCTCATCCTGGGACCCTGCACCTCCGCCTGGGACAACACTTGGTGGCCCTCCGCCCTCGGGAAACCACTCACCCCTACAGATCATGCACAAATCCTCAGCATCATCCTCGACTCTTCCCTCTCCATAAACCGCCAGATCAACGCCATTGCTTCCACTAGTTTCAACTGCCAGAGCATCCTCCACAAGACCTTCAAATGGATTCCCCCCGATTGCAGAAGGACCCTCACCCAAGCGCTCATAACCAGCAGACTGGACTACAGCAATGCCCTATACGCCGGAATCAACAGAACTCTTCTGCTCAAACTCCAAACCATCCAGAATGCCACAGTCAGACTTGTCCTCAGGATACCAAGTCACAAACACATGACCCAACACCTACGAGACCTCCATTGGCTCCTCATCGAGAAGAGGGTCACCTTCAAACTCCTCATCCACACCTACAAATCCCTCAACAACATCGGACCCAAATACCTCAACAAAAGAGTCTCCTTCCACGTACCCAAGAGGAGTATCTGCTCCGCCGACCTCACCCTGGCAGAGGTCCCCCGCATCTGCAGAAACAGAGCAGGCAGGAAAGCCTTCTCCTATATCGCAGCCAAGACCTGGAACGAGCTCCCTCTGAACATCAGACGGTCCCCGACCCTGCACACATTCAGGAAGGACCTCTAGCCCTGGCTCTTCTACTGATCCGGAGCTGCCCCCCAACCAGCGTCTGAGACACTCATGGGTGATTAGTGCGCTTTATAAACCCCTGATTGATTGATCGATTAAGCACTATTTTCTTTAATCAGTTTCTCCTACTGCAGGCCCGACATGCTTTCATGCAACATTCAGTGCGCCATGGCAGAGGTCCCCCACATCCGCAGAAACAGAGCAGGCAGGAGAGCCTTCTCCTACATCGCAGCCAAGACCTGGAACGAGCTCCCTGTGAACATCAGACACTCCCCGACCCTGCACACGTTCAGGAAGGACCTCTAGACCTGGCTCGCCTACTGATCCGGAGCTGCCCCCCCCCCCCACCCTCCCCCCGCCAGAGCCTTGAGACACTCATGGGTGATTAGGGCACTTTATAAACCCCTGATTGATTCATTGATTAAGCACTATTTTCTTTAATCAGTTTCTTCTACTGCAGGCCCGACATGCTTTCATGCAACATTCAGTGCGCCATACAGGCTTTCACTTTCCAAGCAAACTGGGACAACCGCAGCCGCTTCTTTGAAATTAAATAGGTCTTGTGGTTACAAGAGTTTGAGCTATTGGCATTGTAAATGACAATGCCTTTTATTTATGTGTTAATTATCAAAACAGATAAATAAAAGGCATTTTCATTACAATGCCAATAGCTGAAAGTCATGCATATGCGAGACCTATTGCATTGCAAATGCATGTTGTGTGTTTTTTTTAGTTGAACTTTCAGCCATGGATCAATAATGCTGCTTTTGAACACATTTTAAATTCCTTTTGCCTGTTGTTTACTATTTAAAATGTATACTGGTCAAGGTAAAAAATACAGATTTAGGGTGATTTTCTTCTGGTTCGTACCGTCCAGGACATTAAACTTCCGTCCAGGTGGCAACCCTAGCAAGTTCAAGTGTTGTGGCCCACAGGCTGTTTAATTCTAATGCAGTGCTTCTAGTTATTCTATTTTTTTTGTTTTATTATTTTTATTTGCATTTTAGAACCATATAAACATATCAAGCATGTCACATAAGATCGTCCACCATACCCTGCCCCACCCCTACCCACCGCCCACCCTCCCCAGAGTTTTACAGAACAAAACACTTCTTGTGGATAGAGTGATGTACCACCTAACGCTGTATCACACATAGTCATCCACATCCCCCCTTCATGTGTCGGGACAGCAGGAAGGGCATTCCTCTCCCTATCAGAGCCCCCCTGAGCTCTCCATTTCCCCCACACTTTACTAAACTTCTTGGGGCAACCTCTAGCTTTATATGTGACCCTCTCCGCTGCCATGTAGATATCCATGCCCCTCCTCCATTCATCTAGTCTCTGGGGAATAGGAGCGCCCCAGGCCCGAGCCACATCCCTCTTGGCCACCACTAAAGCCAGCATTAGGAAAATCAAGTGTGGGCGGTCAGATCCACCTCATTTGTTATGCCCAATAGAACCAGTTTAGGATCCACCGGGAGGACGGTTTCCAGTATATCGCTGAGCTCCCCCAGAACCTCGGCCCAGTATTCCTGTATAACTCGGCCTTCCCAGATAGTATGATAAAAGTTTCCCTCCACACACCCACAGCGCAAACAATTAGGGTCGCTGGCTCACCCAATCTAAGCGATATCTGTCATAATAGACCCTATGGAGAATTTTATATTGTATGAGTCGAAGTCGGGACTTTATCGCGACGTCCCTAGGGTGCATCAGGGCCGTCTCCCAATCAAGTGTGTCCATCTCCCCAGGTTTGATTCCCACGTATCTTTTAGTTTCACCAGTCCGTCCGGCATGTTATTGATCAGAGTTTCATAGGTCAAGAAGACTATTTTAGCTGGGACGTGCACTTGCAACAAACGCCGGCAACGGCCCTGAGAGCGTCACCCCGCCCTCCAGGCATGACGTACCTGCGCATATTTCAGGTTTTGAGTGTGGTGTTATCCATATTCCACCCTCAGCGCCTGGAAGGACTTCAGAGCTCCCTGTTTCATCAGGTCACCCAGAACTGAAATACCAATGTCATCCCATCTTTTAAACCCTTTCAGTTTATGTAGCTCCTTTAGCCATGCACAATGCCATAACCGGGTTTGTCTGGACGGTTTGTGGGCCCAGCCAATCTTCCTTGTCTCCCTTTCCCACAGCTCCACAGTTACACGCGTCGCAGAGAGTAGTCTTTCTTTTCCCCTCCCGCCATATATGTAGTGAAAACACGTCCGATGCGCCATTGTCACCCTCTCCAATCTGTATGTGGGATGGTCCGCTGGGGCATGAAGCCAGTCATTTATTGGCGATAAATGTTCTGCCCAATAGTATGCCTCAATGTTAGGCAAGGAGATCCCCCATTGTATTGGTTCCTCTGTAGTGTCTCTAGGGCTATCCTGGGTTGTTTTTCCAGCCAGAGTAGCACCTGTAGCCCCTCATTTATCTCTTTAAAAACCTGTCGGAGGAGGGGAAAAAACTCATTCAGCATTGCGTATAAAAACAGCGCCAAGGTTATCATCTTATACATTGCCGCACGACCTAGAATCATGAGGGGGAGGGTCTTCCATCTGGCCGCGTCATCAGCGAAGTTTGCAAGGACCCGCTGGATATTTCTCTAATAAGAGAGCGAGCGGTCCTTCGTCATGTAAATCCCCAGGTATGTAAATCCCTCATCCGTTACCCAAAGCGCAGCAGGCAGGGCAGGCCCTCCGCTTTCCCCCTTGGAGCTGTATAGGACCGATTTATGCCAATTAACTGTATAGCCTGAACGAGAGCCATATCGGCCCAACAGGGTGAATAAACGCAGGACCGAGACCTCTGGTTGGGTGACGTATAGGAGGATGTCATCCGCGTATAGCAAGATTTTTTCTTCGACTTTATCACTCCGGTCAGTTTTAAACCCCGTTATCCCTCTGTCCAGACGTATTTCACACGCCACTATTTCTATGGTAAGGGCAAACAATAGCGGTTACAGACCTTGTCGGGTCCCTCTCCTTATGGGAAAGTCTCTTGATAACACCCCATTGACCTTAACCCTCGCTCGTGGGTCGATACAGAGAAGGTTCACCCATTTCCTAAACTTCGGGCCGAAGCCAAACTTAATCAGCACTCCTTCCAGGAAGGGTCAGTGTACTGCGGCTTTTTCGGCGTCTAGAGACAAAAACACATGGGGCTCCCTACGATCACACACTGCCATCAACCAGTTGTAGGCCCTCCTCAAGTTGTGCCTAGTCGCCCTGTCTGGCAGGAAGCCAGTCTGATCCAAATGCACCAGATCTGGAATCACCCTTCTCAGTCACAATGCCAGAATTGTCGCCAGGATTTTAACGTCCACGTTCAACAGGGAGATGGGGCGATAAGACGCACACTTCCCTGGCGGCTTACCCTGTTCATAGTTTGGTACAATTGTGTCCATACGAAGATCCGGCGGTAACGAGCCCTCCTGTACCGCACCGGTGAATAAGGCCAGCAGGTGATTAGTGAGTAGATCCGCCGTTTTAAAAAAAAATTCTGCGGGGAAACCCGTTCGGACCAGGAGATTTCCCCAGGCGGCGTCTAGCTATATCCTCCCTAACCTCCGTGATTGTTATCTCTTCCTCCAGACTCGCTTGAGTCTCCTCAGTTAAGATGGGGGTCTCAATGCTATCCAGATACTGTCCTATCTCCGCCGCCGAGCCTAGGTCTCTGGCCTTGTAATACTCCTCATAATATGCTGTGAATGCCTGCGCTATCTGGACATCCGTTCGTCTGGTACAGCCCTGGGCATCAACACCTATTCCCCCCATCTCGCCTCCTGTTCTCTATGACTCAGCCACGCCAGAAGTTTTCCAGACTTATCCCCCACATCATACAATCTAAGTAAGGTCGCCTGCGTCTGTGTTTTGGCCTCGTCAGTCATCAGAGCTTTATATTGCTACTGTGCATCCAGTAATAGTCTGAGTTACTGCGTTGCTCCATCCGCCACATGTCGCCGCTCTAGCTCTAAGATACGAGTCGCAAGGTCATTTAGGTCTCCCTGCACTCTCCTCTTCTCCCCCGCTATTCTATTCTGGGCCCTATCCCTCATGACTGTCTTAAAAGCCTTCCAGAGCTTTACCCCTGACTGTACTGAACCCAGATTTTCTGCAAAGTACACCTGCACATCTGCCCTAAATCCCCGCAGCAAGTCCTTATTCTGAAGTTCCCATGCCGCCAGTCACCAACTCCTGCCCCTTGTCCTATGCCTCGTCCCTATTGTCACTAACAGCGGTGAGTGGTCCGATAAGCCCCGCAACTGATATTCTGCTCGATTCTCAGTGCTAAGAGCATAACGGGGAAGGAAGACATAGTCCAACCTAGAATACACCTTATGGGCCCCATAGAAGTAAGAGTAAGTCCTAGGGACCGGATTGAGCCACCTCCAAATGTCCGTCAGTTCTACCGTGTCAATGAACTACACCAAAGGGGACGATGCCAAGGTGTCCTTCCGAAACCCCGATCTGTCCAAAGGGGGGGTTCATAACATCATTAAAATCTCCTCCCACCACATGTAGTGTGTCTGGTGTGTTCAAAAGGATATCAGCTACTCCCGCTAGGGTTCTAACCTGTAGCTTGGGAGGTGCGTAAACAGAAACTATTGTGATCTTCTGGCGTCTCCATGTTCCCGTAATCCCAACATAAATATCTTGGGGATCTGTCCATGTTTGTGTGACTGCTAAAGGGGGGGACTTCTTAATCAAAATGGCTACCCCTCTAGAGCCCGAAGTGTACCCTGCATGAGCCAACACCTTATATGGCCCCCTGGCTAAGAACCCATGGCGCGTGCCTTGTAAATGGGTCTCCTGGAGCAGGACTATGTCCGAGGCAGTCCTCTTGACAAAGGCCATAACCAACCCCCGTTTTATCTTATTGCTCAGGCTATTCACATTCCATGTAAGGATTTTGACAGTACCATTATCTTGCGCCTCTGTCCTGAGACCATCCACCACTTCAGGAAACATCAGTCCCGGTCAGCTCATGCGCCGGCAGGCATCAGGTGCACGATGTGCAGGTGTATGGAGCATTTCTGTCTGCAACATGCTTTAAAACGATAACATTGAACCCCCCCAACATGCAACCCAGACTCCCCCCGTCCCCAACATCCATGCATAGTCCCCCAAGTAACTCCCCCCTCCCCACCTCCATCTCCCCACCAGACCCATCGCCATCCTAGAGACAGATATATAGCTGTTCAGGTGAAGGAGGTCTGTCGCCCACCCAACCTCAACCCCAGAAAATAAAAAGCTCGCTCTAATCCTCTAGAGGAGAAACATTTAAAGGCAGAGGCCAAAATAAATAAAAACGAAAAGGATAATCAGATCAATTAGAACAAAGCAAACAAATAAAAAAGGGGTGTCAACTTGGTTGCTCCTGACCACAAAGTCCACAGTCGGTAAGCTGTTACTGTCCCATCTTCACGAATTGGAGTCCTGGGGGTCCCCCTGCGAGGCCCCTGTCCCTTGTGTATTTCCCTGTTCCATGTCATGTATTGCCACCACCAGGGGATGCAGCATGTGTCCCTCCAATTCTTTTCCGTTGGATGAGGTACCGCCAGGTTCTTCCTTCACCTCCGACTGCGCCCTTTCTTCTAGACAACTGAACTGGGTACCAGTTGGTTGATTAGAGTCCAGAGAGACCGCACTTCGCCGCCTCCTTTGTGCCGATCCGGATTTGGGGTATAGGGTAACCGACAAGCTGCGGCTGCCATGTCTGTCGCAATCTTTGCGGCTTTGGTGATCCTCGCGGCCCTTCCCCAGGTCAGTCCTTTGCTGATGTCTTCTGGGCCCCAGACTGTTGTCGCCACAGAGGAGGTTGTTCCTCCAGCCACTGCCATGCCTCCTCCGGAGATTGAAAAAAATATGTTTTCTCCTTATACATCACCTTCAGCTTTGCCGTAAATAGCAACATGTAATGGATTCGGAGGTCTCTCAGCTTAGCCTTGACCAAGTCAAAAGAGCGCCTCTGCTTCTGCACCTCCTGGCTGTAATCCAGAAAAATCATTATGTGGGCATTTTCATGGCGGATCTCTCCAAGTTTTCTAGCCTCCCGGAGAATCATGTCTCTGTCCAAAAAATATAGAAAGCGAGCAATGAGTGGCCGTGGCCTCGCTCCTGCCGGTGGCTTCGCCAGCAGTGCTCTATGCGCCCTTTCTATGACGAAACAAGTAGAGAATTTGTCTTTCGGGAAAGTGAGGAGTAGCCAGGAGTTCAGGAACTCCACCATATTTGCCCCCTCAAGTCCCTCTCTAAAGCGCACAAAGCAGAGGTTGTTGCGTCTCGCCCTGTTTTCCGCGTTGTCCACCTTCCATAGAAGCTGCTTATGGGAGGCCTGTAGGTCCGCCATACCTTTCTTCAAGTCCATTATGGTGTCTTCAGCCTCCCCTATTCTAGTCTCGGAGACCGTCACTCTTTCTGCTAAATTTTGAAGGTCCTGCCTTAGGAGCGTCACCTCCGTGCCCACTTCTCCAATCTTGTTCTCCAGGGCCTCCTAAGACGCCTATGGCCCTCATCAGCAGGGCCGTTTCCGACCGTGGTCCAGAAGAATCACCCTCCGGGGGGGGGGGGTGCCATGGCATATCGATCTAGTGCACCCTGTCTGGGGGCTTGGGGTCCGAGTTTTTCTTGCCCAAGGTGCACTGTGTGCCGGCAGCGCCCTTGCAGCGACACCACTGCCCAGGATCTGGCTGCTCTCTTTTGCCTCGCACCACAGTTCTCAATCCTCAGTAGGCAGGGCCCCTCCGCCCCCGTCCCCCACCAGACGCCACACCAACCACTTTTCTCACGGTCACCACGGATGCTTTACAGGTATGCCCCATTCCAGTCCCGCGTGGGGAGCGTGGACCCCTTCACTTCTCCCACGTCCAGAGGGATTCGCAGACTGTGCCCCAGGTCTGGGCAGCGCCCCCCGTCGCCTTCCAGGAAATTGCTGCAGGACCTCTCTCTCCTCAGTCGGCCACTTCACTGCGACAGGGGGGACGAAGAGCGGGGGGAGAGGGGAGGGCACGACGGGCCGCTTCTGATCTCAATGCTGTCCCCCGTACCTTTACACCAGCTCTCCAGCTCCCCCACACCTGCGCCGCTCCACCGCTAGGTACCTCCAGACTCCCACTGGTCATCGGACCTCGGATGCCTCTCTAACCTTTTCTCCGGCCTCTAGGCGGGGTGAGTGTCTCGCACCAAGTCCACACACTTCCCCGCGATCACCAGGGCTTCATTTCTCGGTGCCTCGCTCCCCAGGGCCGGCACTCTCCATCCAGTCCGACCCTCTCAGAGTGCGTGTGTAGTGCGGGCCTCCTCTTTATGCAGCACCTGCCACTAGCTCCCCTATCGTCCCAGTCTTCCTCGCAGCAGCGGACAGTCGCAGGACCCAGGCGAGCGGGGGAAGGCGGGAAAGGAGAGGGCCACTCCAAAGCTTCCTGCCAGCCCGGCCGTACGTCGGCCTCCTCCCGTCCGGAGATGCCAGTCCTCCAGGATCCTCCCCTTCACCACGCAGCCCCAGGGGACGCTCCGGTCACAGTCAATTGTTAGGGCCTTGTTTGCAGCTCCGCTCCTTGCACAAAAAGGCCAACACAGCGGCCCCGGCAGGCTGGAACCAGTCTCCGCCACAGCTCCCCGCGGGCCTCCTCAGGTCACGCCTCTCACCTCGATGCCAGGCCGCCCCCTTCAACACGGCAGGTCGCAGATGGGCCTACGGGCTAGGTCCTGTGTCTGCTCCTCCTCCGGACCCCCACCGGCTCCAGGACCAATGTAGCGTCCCGCCGATGCCACGGACTGCCCCGCGGCCTCAAGCAGGCAGGTGGGGAAGCACCTCTCTGGACACGATGGGCCCAGCGACAACACCAGCAGGCCCCGTTCACCTCCAGCTCTCCGTCGGCGCCATCTTAGGCCGCAGTCCGGGCCTCAGACTCGATCCCTGCCTCTCCCAGTTTCCAGGACTTCATGCTGCCTGTAAGTATGTGGGATCATTGTGGGTAGCCAGAGCAACAAAGGAACACATCTTACCCAGCCATGTTGCTGACAACGTCCTCGCTTCTAGTTATTCTAATGTCACTGGCTCTAGAAGCTTTAAAATATTTAAGTTTCCAAACATTTCTCAAAACAATTAGTCGAGATAGACTAAGCAGATGATGCTCCATGAAAAAGAACGATCCAGGAATGTGGGACACTTTTTTGGGGGAGTGCCCAGGCCTAATTGTGATCTCAATCCGACCCTGTTTGAAAGTCGCTTTCATTTATCACCGTGCACGAGGGGAGCTTGTGAAGGCCACGCATGCACTCCCTTTCTAGAAGACTAGAAACAGGCGGCGATAGGCTGAATTGTAAGACTTAGAAGCATGCTACCTGGATTCAAACCCCTGCATCCCCACGTGACCAGTAGGATCCCGGGCAAAGGATTTTGGACTACTGTGCCTTATTTTTATTAAGTGCAAAGTATAGGAGCACTTAAAGAGATTCACTCATGGCAATGCTATCACGAATACATTATTGTGCTAATTAGACCCAGGTGAAATCTAATTTACACCAGCATCATCACCTCGTGAAATTTCTGGCATCTTGCGTTATGATTGTGGCTCAATATACCCGAAATCATGACTTTATGCCACGTCATGGAACTGAGGCTTCATTCCTGTATAAGTCCTATCTCAGGAGCATTGGAAGAACGCGATCATGCACTAACGTGAGCACCTGTTGTTTGCTTCACACATGAGCATGCGCTATTTTGTAAGTTCGAAATGCTTCCTTGTGGCGCAAATGGATGCAAGGACGCGTTTTGAACTGCAGCGTTGTGTAAAATGTAAACTGTGCCATTTGCCATTTTGTGTAATAACTCGTAATTGGGCATGATTTGAAGGTCATTTTGAATAATTTCCTCAAAGAAAATGACACAGATTTCACCCTGTCTTCGAGTAATGTGACCTAAATTATCAAACTGAAACACTTTCAATGTCACAAAAAAACATGACCAGTTCCTCCATGCAACCTCTATCAGCCTGAGCAGAAAAGGCACAGACATTAGTCTTGGACATTGACTTAGAGGAACGTCCATGTTTCTTATTTGTTTTCTACCTATTATGCTAAGCCATTCATTGCAGCATGTGACGCAAATGAGTAGGGGCGCGGGCACACACACAAACACACACACACAATCAATCGCACAAACGCAAGTGTGGAAGACGTATGTCGCATAACACTATTCATCTCGAGATTATCAAAACTGTATTTTTTTACTCATGTAAGCCCATCGTCGTAAAACCTTTTTCACAATCAGCGCCATTACTGATCATGAAAGGGGCACATTGTGTAAACATGTAAATTCACACAGATAATTCACTTTCCACTGAAAGCTGGAGCCAGGCTCGAACCGCCCAGTGGCGGCTGGCATGGCTCGCAGGTGGTGCGGTGGCAGCAAAGGGTTGCGGGGGAGGCGAGGAATAAAAAAAAAAGGGGGTGGCCATGTTCTCCAGAATAGGGAAAGTGCGCATGACTGGTTTGGGTGGTCCGAGAGGGCCGACCAAACAGTCATGCTTACTTAGGAGTGGGAAAACCACTCCTCCCTTGCTCCGAGAACAGTGCAGCCCCGCCCGCCCCCAAAGCAGCAGGTCACAAAGCATAATTTAGGTTTCTACTTGGCCCTGCTTGAAAGCAGTGGGCCAAGTAGAAACCTTGCCTTGCTCTGGCACAACCCGAGGTTCTGTGGGAACCACGCACCCGTAGCAAGCTGAGCTTTCATGTGGCCAGAGCTGCAGACTGAGGAACCTGGTTCAAGTCTTGGCATCAGATCAGTGGCATAACGAAACTTGAGCATCCCCCCTGCAAGGTACTTGGAGGCCCCCCCCCCCTTTGGTCTTAATTTGGAGTTTCAGGTCAGAGTACTGTGCTGAGGGGGCCCTGCATCTTGGATGCCCCCCTCGCACCGTGGAGTCTGCAGGGGCCTATTTTGTGCCACTTTTACGCAACTAGTTGCACTAAACAAGGTCACAATCATTGTTTATAGGCATGAGGAGATTACGTGATTTTCCCAGAATCACAGGCTGTTGACCTTGTTTAGTGCATCTAGTTGCTCATGTAAAGTCTCCATAACCTTCGGTAGAGGTTGCCCTATTTTGCAAAAACTGCGGAAAAAAATCTCTGAGAGGTTAAAACAAAGCCTTAACAGAAGGGAAGACAAATAGAGATCCATTTACGGGCTGATTTATACATAATGAAACCAGAAACCATAGACAGGGGCGTAACATACAACCCCTGAGCCCACGCGGTGTAGGTGGGCCCCACTCTAAAGTACATAAAGGGGGCTCCCTCAGCTCTTTGGTGATAGCTGTGAGAGAGAGCCTTGGGCTAAAGCAGGCCTCACTCCCTCTAAAGCAGGTGCAGTCTGTAGCCTGGTCTGAGCTCCTGCGCTGACTGAAGCGAAACAAAGTAACAGCTTACATTGTTTCTCTTCAGTCAGACCAGAGCGGAAAAGGGATGGGGGTGGGGGCCCCAGAAAGATTATTCCCTACAGAGCACTGCTCCTCTGAGAAATAGGCAGCACAGAGCTCACAGGAGCAGGGACATTTTAAGGATTTTGTGGGCCCTGAGGCCAAAATATTTGGGGGGCTCCTGTTTGGAATAGCTTTGAATGTGTGTTCCTATTTCAGCTTTTTCATGCACCCTTTGGCCAGGTCACTGACAGTGCACAAGCACACTATTACAAATTCTAAATATGTTTACATCTAATATTAAGGGGGTAGTAACTTGTGTTTTTAATATTGTTACACTGCAGCAGCTCACTAATGTCACTGCTAATAACCTCTGTGTCACCCACCCATTTCTCATATTTCAGGTCCTTTTGATCTAAAAGAACCTTTTTTTATGGATTTTGCATGAAACATAAACACAACATTTCTCTGCAAAATGTCTGTAATAGACTTTCACACATCACCCACATTAAAAATAAATTAAAGAAAAATGTATATAAAACAAACTAAGCATTACCCAAGGTCACCAGGACAAGGCTCTGCAGAAGAGAGCTGGCTCTATGAGGGGGCCCCCTGAAAGGCCCGGGCCCTGAGCCAGAGCCCACTTTGCTCATGCCTTAAAACATCTCTGGCCAGGAGAAGGTTTGCAGCTCCAGGAATAGGACTCAGCTGGGACACATTGGAAGGTAAGCAAGCATTGGAAATGCAATAGTTCTCGCATTTGTTTGTGTTGGAGCTATTGGCATTGTAAATGGCAATGTTTTTTTACTTATTTGTTACAGAGTGTATGCAACGTGGTTTGTTGTGGAATCATGTGGGTTGGATTGAATTAGTTAGTTGTGTAATTGTGTGGCTTGGAATTGTGTGATGTGGTGTGAATTTGTGTATTTGAATTATGTGTCATGGGTGCTGTGGAATTATGTGGATAGTAATTATGTGGTATTAAGTGTACTGGAATTATTTGGAGTGGGTTTGTGTCAAGCTACATACAAAAACTTAAACTGTCCTCATCAGGCCCGTTTCTAGGATTTTCAGGGCCCTGGGCAAAAGGGAATGTGTGAGGCCCCTGAAATATATATAAGTGACACCTTTTGGGCTGGGGAGGAGGAGCTGCTTTATGCACAATCCATCTGGGCCACAGCTCCTCCTCTCAGCCACTCCCAAGCACCTCTTTTACAGCCCATTTCGGACTGAAGGTGTGAGATTTGCTTGGGTGGCTGAGAGTTAAACCTGTGTGAGCTAAAGTGCTGACAATGGTTGTCCTGCGGAGTCTCTGAATGGGCAGCCGGAGAGGTGTACCCCTTCCCCTAGGCCTTCACAAAACATCCCTTAGAGACCCCAGGAGGGGGCCCCCCTCCCATGAGCCAAATTGTAAAGAGACACATTTATTTTACTTTGGCAGGGGTACCACAAGGATTTATGTTGCCATTGTATGGGGCCCCATCCTGCTAGGCAGAGTGTGAGGCCCGAGGCAGCTGCCTTGACATCAACCAAACAGCCTGGGTGGGGAGGGGGTGGGGTGATTTTGAACAGCAGTCCACCAAAAAGGGGTCGGCATTTCTGACTGGCAGAGTGCGAGTGGAAAGCGCTCTGACTCTAAGCTTGACCTAAAAAGCAGAGCTATGCTGCTACTTTGGGTCTAGGAAACCAGGTTAAAGTTTCAGAGTCAGACTTTTAATCCAGCATGCATGGCACTGTTGGAAAAATCAGGGCAGGCTGAAAGTCAGTAACATGCTGACAGCTGAGCACCTAGTGTAGCAGGGCCTAGGGAGAAGGGGGGTGAGAAGGCGCGACCTCAGCCCCCCAGAGTACACAGTGGATGCTGGGTGACAAACATGAGGTATTGGAGATGCCTAGATGGACCAGTAAAGCTTGACACAGGCCGCCAAGACAGGCTTTCAGCTGAGTGCAGACCTAAAGTCCCAACCAACACCCAAAGGAATGCCTGAAGGGGTCTTTTGTAATGTGGTCACTTCATAGCTGCTATGACCATAGCTTCCTACTATGTCTTCAGGGAACAAGAGATACACCACCCTTATGTCACACTCTAAAACACATCCTGTTAATGCAGGTAAATGTGAGGAGGACAGTGGGGAGAAGGCTGAGATAGGCCCCAAAGGTCATTTTCCTGCTGACCTCTGTATATCCACAAGCATGTGTATACACGAGGGATAGTTGCCCCTTTCCCCTTACCGGCGTTGTGTTTGACATGCAGGCAACAGTTCTATGTGTACAAGTTTCAGAGCCCCGTGTGCACGTGTACATATGTCTTTTGGGTACAACTCCTAGGGCCACAGATGAACCTGTGTAAACTAGGGAGGACGGCAGATGTTTTTCTACATTCCAGTGTCCGTGTTCATCCTCCTGGGTCCCAGTCCCATGCTTGTGCACATAGGCAGCTTGAAGGCTTCTTTCTACTCTGTGTAAAACCAGGAGCTTCCTGTTATACTCAATGCATTGATATGTGGACATCAGAGACTCTGTTTAACCCCTTCTATCCTAGTGGTGTACGGTTGGAGAGGAATGGAAGGATACGAAATAGTTTTTTTTAAAAGGGGGTGTCTCCAAGGCCATTATAATGGAATAATAAATGGAGTACTGGTTCAGACAGGCATCCCCTAGGGGTCCCTCTGGGTACACACAGACACCGGAAGTTATTGTCGCCTTGGCTGAAGCACACGCTATCCATGACATTGTGGGGCTGCCGCCTTGACAGGATGCCAATGCTCTCTTAACTGAGGTGTCCCACATGTTCAGCTCTATCCACTGCTACCTAATCTCAAAACTCGTGGTGTAGTTCTCAAAAACAGCAGGCACATAGTTCTGAAAGACGGAGGTGAAAGCAGCTGTGAGTTAGTACACCACTTTGAATTTTACTTGTGTTGATGGAATATTATATTAATATATATAATATATTATAATAAATTATGTTAATAATGTTAAAATGTAAATATTTTGCAGACCCATTGATCTTTTATGGTTCAGATCTTTTTATTATTTATCCAGGAACAGATACTCTTACCTAAATCCAAAGGCCGATGAGGTAGAACAGTGGGAGAACAGAAAAAGGAGATAGAAGGTGAGAAAGGGAGGATATCAGGGGGGACTGGGCAAAGTGAGAGGGAAGAGATAAAATATCAGGGGCTGTCAACCAGGGAGCATAGCCGCTCTTGCCAGAATTAGCTCTTTCGCAACATATTCAGTGTCAGCAGGCTGGATCTTTTAGTGCGTCATACCCACTGCGGTCAGTCTTTGTCTTGCGGATCAGGCGTGCCCCCTCGTCCTGTAAGCTGGTGTACTCATAAGTAAAGAGGACTAGTAAGTCCCCAAAAGTCCTGTGCCAGATATTGGATGCATGGGCCCCTCATTTTGTCAAAGTGTAGCAACTTGTTCTGCAGGGAAGCAGTAAACTTGTCCATCCCTGTGAGGTCCCACAGTTTATGCAGCCAGTCAAAGAGAGACAACAATGTATCTGTGCCCCATTTGGTTTTGATGACATGTTTAGCCCCACACAAAGTCAAAACCCATTATTATTACTTTCCCTTTGTTAGAGTGCAGAGGGTGTGTTTGGGCATTGGTGAGGCTCAGTAGGACGTAGGTAGAAAGACAGAGTATATCTGTTGCTATTGATATGTTTCAGACGGCCTACCAGTAGCGTTTGAGTTTAGGACAGAACCAGAGGACACGAGTCAGTGTGTCTGGGTGGCCGAAGTGCGTTAACAGCCATTAGGACTGTTGAGTTTCCATTTCACCTTCTGGCTGGGGTGTAGTACCAATATTGTGTCACCTTAAGCAATGCTTTTTTTCCTGAGGCACAGAATGAGGAGGTGTGCACTTTGTGGAGGATGTCAGTCCATTTCTTTATGATGAAGTGAAAGTTCAGCTCAGCTTCCGAGCGGCGGGCAAGAATAGTTGCACAATTCCCATGTTTTGGTTGTGTACCCAGACCCACCATATCCAGTGTTTTCCACAGAAAAAGGCCTGTGCACTCGATCAAATGCATGGTCTCTGTCAATTGACAAGAAAAGTGCTGGGACGCACTCTACAGTGAACGTCTGTTTGTCTGTCAGTTTCTCAGACACCCTGGAAGAGAAAGCTACACAGTGTGAAAGGTTATGTTTGTGACTGGTTGTCTTTGTCTTTATCGATTTAGAGAAATTTGGGGAAGACATCTTGGATTGTTTCTGCAGGACAGTAGGTTGAAGAAAGAGGTAGGTCTTACTTTTGGGCTAATGATCAACAAGGCAGGAGTTGGGGAAACTTATGAGTCTTGAGTTGGTAGGTTGGGTGTTGACAGGAGATCCTTCAGTTGTTCTCTGAACAGGTTGGATGGGTTTTGATGCTCCACAGGAAGTCTGTTTCAAGTGCTGTTGCCAAACATTAAATGGGTCAGACCTCTGCAGAGTATTTTAAAGTGAGTTATTGGAAAGGTGGTGTGGGGTTGGAACATAGCTTATTTTTTGGGGTGATTTTGCCCTTGATCGATAGTGGTGCTTGTCAGTAAATGGCTTTGTGAGGTAGTGGAGTGGAGGTTGAAAAAGCAGGAAGAGCGACTTAGCACCCAGGAAATACAACAATATACCCTCCAGTGAGTTTCTGCCATCAATGCATGATTTGAGGCATACTTACTGCTCTCCAGTGAGCTACACGATGTTGGTCTCCGGTTTCCGTTTTTGCCTAAACTGTTCCTTCTGCCAATTGTGCTGCAGTTCGGTCTGTTGCACAAGGCAGCCCACATTCCATTACTACAGTGGTGTTGCAGTTCTCCCGACCGGGACTGGTCGGTAATTATTTCACAAATGTTGCCCCACAACGAGAACGCGCTCAAGGAGCCAGCAGAACTTCACCTTCTTGTTAGCTCAATTGGTAGAAGGAACAGTTTAGGCAAAAACAGAAACCTTGTAGCTCACTGGAGAGCCGTAAGTATGCCTCAAATCATCCATTGATGGCAGAAATCCACTGGAGGGTTGTGATTCCAAAGGAGAAGGGACTATGTGTACCAGAACACTTAGCGGCTGACCATGCCCACTGGAGGGCTCACAACTGGATGAAAGTAAAGCAATTAGGCACCTTCACCGAATTCTGCCTCTTTGCACAAATGCGTAGAGCTTTTAAAGAAACAAGATGCTGTCTGCTGGTTGCTGCAATAAAGAATGAAGCTAATGTGATCAAGGCTGCGGTGACGTAGCCGAAACACGTCATGCTGGTGGCAATGGGGAAATAAACCACGTATATTACATAATTTTGGCGTTCGAGTGATTTGTACCTGGAAAATACATCGGCGATTGTGGCTGAAGTTCAGGACTTTGGAACTTTATATATATATATATGTATTATTATATATATATTTATAATCAACCAAGTTATGGCGAGAAAACCAATGCTGCTTGTTATGGCGGGCCGCAGCGGGATCGCCGACCCCAATAAATCCAAGATGCAAACGCCATCTCATCAATCAAAGGTGACCTTTTTCATGCAATAAATATTACTTTTGAAGCTAAAATGGGCCAAGGCATGTTGTTCAGGCAAAAGATTTTAGCAACGTGTTTTGCCTCATCCGAGCCGTGTGGTTAAGATACACAACGTTGTGAATAATCAGCATTTCAATACACAGTTATTTCTGCATTTCTAGATATAGTCTTAGGATATATAAGTACAGACAAAACTGTCGGCCATATTTGCAGAGGCGTGTTACTTGTATAAGTATGTGTGATACAAAAGGAACCAGGCTACTATGATGTTAAGATGCAATCAAACTTAATGATTTTAACACAGAAGTCTGCAAAATATTTATTAAACTACAATCACAGTTCTATGATTTTATAGTACTGAGACACATAACATGCTTCATTTGACTAGCGCACATCGACATAAAAGATGGGACATTGGCTCACTACATGGATTCTCTATCTTTTAGTAGGCAAAATTACCCTACCATAGTGCTCCAATTGCTTCTTGGGTTTTGATGGCAGAGAGGGAAACCTGGACTTCTAACTCCTAGCCGAGTAAAGTTGATGAGATTTGGGCTTTACAGATTGGAAACTAAATTGAAACCCTCACTGGCACCTTTTCCTGGCCAACCTCCTTAAAGGTTCTATTTTAATTGGAGCTTTGAAAAATAGGGCATGCTTTTGATTTTTACAACCTCCAAGGAGTACATCTTTCAACTGATCTCCAAATAACCTGCTTCCAGGAAAGGACATATTAAACAATCCTGCTTTCTGAGCATCACCAGCCTTCCAGTCCCTTAAATAAATCTGACACCTGGTAGCTACACAGGATACCCTAGATGAGGGTGATGCTTTTAAAATAACACATGATACGTCAAAGAGAAAAGTTGCCTGTATCTCCATGAATAACTCAGAGCATTTAACACCTTCCAGAATAAGTGACGTTAATGCGTGAAAGTCTTTAACCGGAGATTGTGAAGCACAGACACTGTAAATTGATACTCTCAGACTGAGATTTAAAACTTAGACCTTCCGGTCCACCGTATCCCCAATAGAAACATCCTCATTCAAAACAGGGGGCTGTCTAGCAAAATTGGCTAACATCGGATCAATCTTAATACAATAAGTAATCTCAATGCCACCCTTAGCCATGGAGTACATTTTTGTCAAATATTTTAGAAGCTCATCCTTCTCCAGACTCTTCCATTCCCATAACAGAATATCCAACACCTCTTTATTGATTGCCAACAAGTCGGACAGTGGGATTGCAGCTGTTGAAACAGGCCAGAGCTCATACTCGGAAATCCATCCTCCATAGGAATTGACAAATTATCCCGCAAATATCTACATAAAGAAGAAAGTTCAGATTTTTCAATGAACTTACTCCTATGAGTAGATTCTGGAATCTGTATTTTCATTATTATATTCCAGAGAGAGCCATTAGGAAATAAATGAAGGAGAACAACTGAACTTCTTAGATCTGTGAAAAGCATCTGACAAGGAGGCAATCAAATATTGCATCTGTTCCTCAGACAACTGCAACCAGCCAGCAGAGGAATCAGGTGGAGTTGGAGAGCAGTTCCAACTAGGGGAGGCAGATTGTTGCTCAGGGTAGGCAGGCATGCGAGTTTCAGGATGTTGTTTTAGCTTGACTCCCTAGATCAAAAATCAGCCTCTCTCTAAGTGGAACAGCCTTTGCTAAGGAGGAGCGTAAAGGAACTATGCATGCCTCCTCGGAGCTACGCCACAACTCTCGCATAGCTTTTTTCAAAGTTTTAGCAAATTACCATCAACTTGGAATTGATGGTCATTTGCGATTCTTATTTGCAAAATTGCAAATTTTTGGAGGATAATGCATTGCATTTAATGCATACGCAATTTAAGTAATCACAAATTTTGAGATAGCTTAAATTGCGATTTTTGCATTTGAGATGATGCATCCCAAATGCAAAAATTCAGGTCACAAAGGGGCAGATTATGTGAATCTGCCCGTTTGCAACCGTTTTTTTCGTTGATGCATGTGGTTCCTAATCTCTCTGGGTGATACATTGGTATATAGACATGCTCCAATATTAAAAGGCAAAACTTCATGAAAATATAGCTCCACCAAAGCGAATGTTAATAGTATTTCGGTGACGGGTAACTGATAAGAGAATCAGATGAGGAACAAGCATTGGTAAATGCAGGAAAGTATGCTACAGCCTTTAGAAATGGAGGAAATGTAAGTGGCATGCACAAGAACCAATGAGAAGCCAAGAAAGAGAGGAGGTGGGATGTAATTCCCTTTTACGTTTATATTTTAAAACAATAGATTTCTCAACCACAGCGCAAGCGATGTGCAGGCGAAACATAAAAAGGACAACAAATAAGAACAAGCTCAATAGGACCAACAGTTCTCGAACAACACACAAGGTGGGAACTACAGCAAACATTGGTGACATTGTCAACAATAAAGTCATTCACTTGTTAATGGCAGTCAGGACCATCAATCACTAAAGAAAACACCAGATGAATACATAATCAGTAATGAAGATACTATCAATTCTCATCATGAAATTGTATAATTACACAACATGACTTTTCACCTAATCTGTGGACCACTGCTGGCGTAAGGGAGCAACCAGAAAAGAAGTCTCAGGAATTGTCAGCCAAAAATTCTGACACACAGAATCTTCTACAGAGTGATACAATAAGCACAATCAAAAGAAAAGACAGCTTTTCATACGAAAGCAAGGAGGAAATGTTAGCGGGATATTAATAAATCCTCACAACTAGCAAGCACAATGTGAGGCAAATCAATATTTAAATAGCAGGACCTAATAAATGGCTCAGTTGGCCGAAGTGATGACGAACAATATCCCCAGTACAAACTGATTTCACCCCCCATTACACAGCATCTAGTAGAGAAGACACTTTAAACATGAGCAATATATTACATTTATTTCATCACACTAAGGGCTAGATGCACAACCCTTCCATTTTGCGACTCGCAATTTGTGACTCACAAAATGGAATGTACAACAGTGTCACAGCCACTGATTGCAATCCCCAATGGGGTCGCAAATTGCATGCCTCATTAATATTCATGAGGTAAAAGCAATTTGCAACCCCATTGGTAATAGCTAGCATTCCCAGGGATGGTGGCCTGCTGGGATCAGCAGATTACCATGTCTGTGACTGCTTTTTAAATAAAGAAGTTTTTTTTATGCAGCCCGGTAATCTTAAAGGAAAATGGGCTGGATTTAAAAGAGGAAATTTAAACTTTTCAGTTTAATTTTTTAAGGGCAGGCAGTGGTCCATGGGCCCACTGCCTGCTCTTAAAAAATATTTTCGCACACATTCACAAAGGGGAAGGGACCCCTAGGTACCCCTTCCTATTTGCGAGTGGTTTACCACCTACTTGAAGTAATTGGTAAAATGCGAGTGCTTTGCGGCTGCAAATGCGGTCCCAAAACAATAGTATATGGCATAGAGTCTCGCTATTAGGAAGGGACGCCGCTTCCTAATAGCAAGAGATGCAAACGCTATTTTGCGAGTCAGGGATTTGCAAAATAGTGTTTTTACATGCCAGGACCATTTTTTGCGGTTGCAAACGGGTCGATCTCCAGTTTGCGACCGCAAAAAACAATTGTAAATCTGGCCCTGAGTTACTAAAACAGATTTTAGCAGAAGATATTACCAGAATCCAATTTGTAACGTTGAATCTGCTTTTGGGGTAGAATCTACCATCAAAGATTCAAGTCTCAACTAATTGTAGCACAGGTACTCAAAGAGAAACAATCCAAAGTATGGAGTCAGAGAGATACCATTTTGTTTTAATCAAGCCCAGAAAGGCCAACTACATGAACTAGATGGAAAGTAGCATCCTCAAAAGGACAAATATTGCCACAGAAATGTCACCAAATATCGAACAACTAAAATCGGATTCATCTTAGAGCAAACCAATCAAAGGAACTGCACACAAAATACTCCACCAGGCAGACACAAATAAGCAGACTGGAGCTGGACGACCTCCACTTTAACCTCCAGTAACATTACTCATCCCAAACACAAGATAACCACATTTTCTAGAAAACTACCCAGGCAAAAGTCAACTCCCATTATTATCATGAAACATGGCCAGCCTTTACAAACTCTCAGTCAGGCAATTTTCTGAAAACTTGGCAACTTATCTGTTTGCAAGAGACAAGGTGCACTAAGCTCTTAGTAATAAAGGGATTTTACTAAATTCATCAATCAGCCATCAAATCTAAAAATGTTGGTCGACCAGGGCTATCGATCCACTGAAATGAACTAAACGGCCACTCACATAAACCAACAAAATATCCCACTGCAAGAAATAACTCTCAAACTGATGCAAATTAGGATGAAAAATCAAGTTGATATATCATCAATGTATGGCTGAACATTCACAGGAGGGATTGTAGAGACAAAATAGTAAGCTTCTGTGAAACACTAGAAGGAATAATCTGCAGATATGCAAATAATGAGATTATATTGACAGTGTTGCTAAATATGAATTTACCTTGCAAAAACAAAAGACAATAGGAGTTTGGCAAAACAGGAACAGCTGGTTTCATTAAACGTTTTGGCCAGGCAACATCCACAGAAACTGGTCTGTGGACTGTCTCAAGATACATTTGTTCTGAGTGCCATTATATGCAGTCTTGGGAGCATCATAAAACAATCTAGATCTTATTTCAGAGTAAGGAATGCAGGCCTAGTCATGGGATATAAATCAGGCCTCCAGATAGTGAATGCAGGTGGGTCTCACCTTACTTGAACACAATGAGGGCCAGTGGGTGAAGTGTCCAGATGTCCAGTATGGGGGGAGCATGATCGCTGCCTGTACTGTGTGTACTGTGCTCTGATTGGCTGAGTGTTCCTAATTTCATGTGCATCTAACTTTATGGTGTTTTGGGAACGTGAGCACCCCTCCGGACATATGCGCTTTATTGGTACAAATGGCCTGGGACCATTGCGGTGTTGATGCCTATCTTTGGGGCTAATATGTGTTTTTCCTGTTCACTTTTTTGTCTGGCTAGTTACATGCCACTCCATTTGTGATCTGTCAATCAGTAGCCTCAGGCCTAGGCTACAGGGCCGGCCTGACCACGTATTTCTTAATCGAGGTTGATGGAGAGTTCATCTCGGAAGAGTTCGACAACAGTGACTTGATCTCGTATTTGAATATACATGTATCATTATGTAGATTGACATCAATATCAACAACAGCAGACTTCAACCTCATTACGTTTGGTACATAGTCAGATCATATGGATCTTAAACCCTCAAATTTAATAGATCCTCCTGGTAAAAAGGTGAATAGACTCCTCTCACTATACAATTTAACCTCTCCTCAATTAGCTCAAATCCACAGTCAATGAAATTATAATTTCCCTGTATGCTGGTGTTTCAACCACATTTTTACCAGTGAGTTGCTGAGTTAAGCTTATAATTACATTTACGTCATACAGTGGAAGGAAAGTGACCACCTTACACTGATAACTTCATAGTATCTGGAATTCTGAACCACAGAACGCTTCAAGATCATTGGATCCTCAGATGGCTCAGAATCAAGCTCACTTATAATGAGGTTCAAATAGAAGAAAGCCTCCATAAACCACTCTAAGGATCGTCAAAATGTTGAACTCAATACATACTTATTTGTAAATTTTAAGGAAGATAACCATTCCATATTAAATTTTCCAACAATAACAGCCTCAATACACAGTCAACTAAAAGGAAATACCCACTCAAATCAAACAAACCAAAGGAGAAATGAAGACCAATCCATAGTATGCACCTAAGGTCAGAAAATGTAAATCGGGCCACAGATATGCGCAATAAACCTACTAAAAAAGATACATCAAACAAGGGTAGGGAGACCAATCTGAAAAATCTAAGCAAGGCAAATCGCACAACTTTCTGGGGGAAAATATCAAATACCATGAGAAAAATGGTGGCTAGTTCACACATTGTTGGGGCACAATCATCAAGCCCCATTTTGGCAGCATGTAAACAAGCTAGACCAGTGGTTTTTAACCTGTGGTCTGGTGACCCCTGGGAGCCTTCAACACCTACTCAGGTTAGAAAATAATGTTAACAGATTAACAAACTG
Organism: Lissotriton vulgaris; assembly: GCF_964263255.1. Classification (NCBI taxonomy): domain Eukaryota; kingdom Metazoa; phylum Chordata; class Amphibia; order Caudata; family Salamandridae; genus Lissotriton; species Lissotriton vulgaris. The sequence continues at coordinate 1,751,851,441 of NC_141687.1, forward strand.
TATGTAAAAAGAGAAGCAAAATCTAAAATTTTAAAACGTTAAGCCTCAGCTGAATCTAGAAAAGTCCCAACCTTCCCATTATAATGAACATTTAGATTTTTTTATATTTGTTTGTGAATTAAATAATATATTTCATCACATGCGTTTTTGTTTGAGGAATACGTGTTTCTGTACTGTGTGTATAGTTTTGAGCTCCAAATCACCCAAAGTGCTTACCTTGGGGTTCCCAGCTTCGAGTAACAAACAACTCAGTGGGGGGGCATAATTCCAATAATGATACAATGGGGGTTCCTGGATTCAAGTAATAATAACGTGGGGGTCCACAGATGTGAAAATGTTAAGAACGACTGTGCTAGACAATAGGACATGTGAAAGTGGGCATGGTGCCCCACATGCAAAATGGTTAACACCCATACAAGCTCTCTATACCACATCAGATACAACCTCACGCTGCTCACAGTGGCATACAAAAACGCAATGAGACCTTCAGCAAATAAGGAATAGCGCCCTGTTTTAAAGTGCTGAGATACTCCACTATTTGGAGCATTTTTCGGAATGAGCGACCCGCTCTTCCACCTTTTCTAAGCACTTTTTTCACCTTTTTAATATTTTCACTTTCACGTCCCCAGGTTAGGGTGGACGATTAGAGAGTCCATACCGCCGGGGTTTAGTCCTGATGAATGCCTTGGTAAATTGAAACCACCCATATGACAGAAACATGTTGACTGACTTAAGTATTCTTTCTGAATTTAACCAATCCTTAAACCTTGGCAGCTAAATTCAGACACATAATACTCTTCACTTGTGTCTTAGGGATCACTCATTAAACTTTTTTCTTGATACCCTTTTAGGCACTTTTAATTTTAGTTACCCTCACAGCACGCCCTTTTCACACTACCAGCTCCGCAGTCTTTCTGGCGTCGCAGCACACCAAAGAGGCACTCGGCCTCTTTGGTGGGGCCCAGTGATGAAGCATGACACTGACTAGGTCGGTGTGTGAGGGCCTTCCTTTCCACTCAAAGTGAGTGTGTGATTCTTATCTATCTCGCTCCGTCTCTGTGGCTGTTCTGAGACCGATTTGACCTCTCTGTTTTTGTTTACTTGTTGTATTTTTTGAGCCAGAGATTTGTATACATTGTATGCGTTTAACAACATTTACTGTATTTTGAGGAGGGCTGTTGAGAGGAATATTATTTTAGTAATTCTCCCAACCAATTTCACTAGGGTAGAGCTATATGTAGCAACGGGTGCTCAGGTGTGTGACGGTAACTGGTAAGGTAGCTTAACAGGTCAATACCACTTGCTAGAGGTAAACTCATCTTCAAGAGATGCAGAATTGTTTATTACTACAGTGAGTTTCTTGGGAGCTTAAATGTCGCAAGTGTGAGCTTGCTGTCACTGGGCAGCTTTTTGACAGCTGGCACCATTTTGTCACTTTAAAACGACTTGCAGATTAAGTAAACTCAAGGCACAGCAATGTAATGTAACAACAGAAAGTAAGATAATGCAGCTAAGTATACCAAAGTGTGATAAGAGTGCAGTGTAATCTTCCACCGAATAATGTTACGTGCTATAACTTAAAGTACCATAATGGATCTTAGCACACCATGTTGTGGCATTGAGTAGCTAAACCCATAAACTCAGACAGTGTAGTTTAAACTCCATTGAAACAACATAACAAGTTATAAATTTGATGTACCATAATGTAAATTAAGGCAGTTTAGCATACTGTGATGTGACATAATGTAGGTTAATCTCTCATGAAATATTGTCACATGTTGTTACATGATGTGCCATAGTATTACGTTATTACATCTTTGCATACCAATCTTGAAAGTACAATAAAGTAGCGAAGCAAAACTAACAGAAAAAATATAGTGAAGAGGGGCCATATTAGTTGCAAGACTAGAAGTTTAAAAGTGAAATAAAGCTAATTTTATGACCTCTAACTATTGTCTGGGCTGGATAGCTTAGGCCCTCGCAATGCACTGCTTCTAACCTCACATATTACATCACTCGTGACATGGTCTGTGACATCATCAGCTCACGTAACTATAACAGCTAAATTTCACTGAATCTGTACGAGTGAAATCTGAGCCTAACTATAACGTCCCTGTAACCTTTGTTTTTTTAGTATATTTCCAAGGTTTTTTAAATTTAATTTCCTGACTAAAATATCTGTGAAACCTTTTCTTTTTCAGGGAATTTCTTAGGTTTTTTAAATTTTTATTTCCTAACTCTAATGGGGTGAAACCTTTGCTTTTTTCAGTGAATTTCTAAGGTTTTTTAATTTTATTTCCTAACTTTAACAGCTCTTAAACCTTTCGTTTTTTGTGTGAATTTCTAAGGTTTTTTAAATTGTATTTGCTAACTGTAACCTGTGACCTTTGAGAGTAGTTGTGTGAGTGGCTATATAGGTCAATTAGTGTGTGTGTGTGTCTATATTTCTCTGTGAGTGGCTGTGTGAGTAGTCGTATGGGTATGTAAGTGGTTTTGCCAGGGTGTGAGTTGTGTATGGATCAGTCAGTGGATGTTAGTGGCTGTATGGATCTGTGAGTGGATGGAAGAGTGGCAGAATTCTTGTGTGAGTGGGTGTGTAAGTGTCTGTGTGGGAGTGTCAGTAGCTGTGTGAGTGACTGTGCCAGAACTGAACCTTACCTGCCCCTTTATCCTACAAGAGAACACAGTTTTCAACAAAATGTCTACCTATCTGGAGTACTTTCTTTTGGTTAATTACTAAGAACTACCTCATTTGCGAAATGTCCAGTGCGTATTCTACATTACATCTGCGCAATGGACAATGAGCAAATGTAGCCAGTGACCTTGTGTGCGTTTCTGCAATGTAATTGTTCCTGGTGCATCTTTATCCATAAATATGTGATGATATGAATTCTCCTATAGAGAAGACAACTTGACTACAAAGAGGTAAATCTCCACCAAACAAGGATACTTTCTCTTAACTTTATGAAGAAAGGGCCTCTTTATTTGGCTAAGATGTCCTCATACGCCTCATATGCCAGGGCATCAAGAACGCGTGTCACCTGGTTTTCACCTGCTGTCTTGTGAGGCCACCCATCTCCTCTCTCATCGACCTCGAAGACTTCCTGGTTGTACGAGACAACTTGTCCATTACACTGGCCAGCTGAAAAATGAACTCTACGGTGCGGAACAGTGGAACATGCTTATAGACCTGGGGTGTCATTGCCGTTCCAGGCTCTGACTTTCGTGAATATCCGTTTTACCCGAGGCCTGTAGACCCACGGGACTGTGACAACAGTATCATTTCATTTAGCCTTGATGAAGTCACTTGTGTGACGAAACATGTGTCGGCTGTATTCTGGACTACAGGTTGTATTTTGGACTTCAATACAAGTTTCAACAACAAATATATGACTCCTGTTCTCTGATTTTGGGGCTTGAACAATATGGTATATGGTGACTCTACCATTGATTTACTTTATGTAGAGTGCTGTAGTACATTCGTTTCTCATGTTTACGGAGGTGTTTCACCTGTGTATTTGATGCATATTGGGTAGTTTGATGCATCTGTACCTCTTAGCATCACAATCAGACCACTCTGTGTAAATCCCAGATAAATACATTGGCACATACCAAAGAGTAGTGCGACCTAAGAAAACCATCACTACCCACTCAAAGTTTTGTAAGGCATAAAAATATATATACTACTGCAGATTTCTCTGCCATGGGTGAGGAGAAATCTGCAGCAGGAAATCCCACTCAAGGGAGGGGAAGTGGGGATTCCAAGCATTGTTTGCCTTGAAAGTTTCATAATGCCCACAGACATAAATATTTGTGGGCATTCGCAAAACACCATTACGTCCCTTTATCACCCTGAAAATGGTCAGAGGCTTGGAAATCTCGTCTCATTGTGGTAAGGATCTTCCAGACTTCTGGAGATGTATGGCAGGGCTTTCTCTACAAAAGGTAGTTTCCTCGTGGAGTACAAAAAAAACACATTTGCAATGGCAGCTTCATTCTCCCTGTGTGGATTTCTGCACTATATAGAGTCTGCACTGTGAGATTTGAATCCCTCTGCAATAGTCACATGATATTTCCAGAAGTACACCTGGAACCCTTCGACTGGTGTAGGCTTCCATGTGCTATTCTAGGAAAATCTGTGAGTTCCAAAAAGTAGAATTCTAAATCGCAGCCCATACTTTACGAATAAGACCCCCCACAGTCATTAGTTAGGTTTTGAAATGCTCCCTCCCCCAGCGGTTGCTAAGGAGACTAAACCATTGCAGCTGTAGTGGGTGCAGTTACACCCTTGCTGTTGTAGTGGGTGCAGGTATGACTCATCCATTGACAGAAATGGATATGCACAAAGCATGTGCAAGGGAAAAGCATAGAAAAATTATGGGACACCCCTCTCAAAATCTTGGCATGCTATCTAACACACGGTAGTGTCACTTATTTTAAAGCAAACTAAATTAACATGGTACTATAACAATGCTAGACAAATAAACAGATATAACAAAATAATAGAATGTAAACAGAACAAAGTGACATAGCCTGATGAGAAGGTGTTGTGGCAACATGAATGCTTTTTTAGATCTTGGACAACTTGATTGGTGTAGGCTAAAAAAGATGCTCTTGGTGCAGACCAAAGAGTATCACTGACGATGCTGACTTAGTTTTTGCAGGTGAGTGAAATGGATATTACACGTGCTTGGTTAGTCCCACCGAAGGAGAAACAACAATGAAAATGTGGGCGATGCTGCTACCTTCCTGCCTAAAATATACACAATGCTTGCAATCTTACAGTAATCTGTCCTGCAGCGGGTGCAGGCCCAAATCCTCTGCCCTGACTGCCCTGCTGCCAGCTACTTTCTGCCCAGGGGGCTTTCCTGTGCTCCTTGGAGCTCAAGCATTGTGACATGAAGGAGACCCCCTTGCTTAGCTTCATGCTGTGTGTGTGATCAAACCTTCAAGTTAAAGGTTGGCACGCTGCCTTTGTCCCCAGACATGGCTGCTTCTAACCCTCTATTTCTGTAATGTCCCTCATTTTATGGTCCTTTCCATCCCCATTTGGCATACTGTTACTCTTTCACTTGGAAGTGCATTTTGATGGTTTGGGATAGAAGTCTTCAGGCAGCTCAGCCCCATGGCACATGTCTAATCCAAAGACTCTATGAAGCGGCAATAAAGAGAAGTGCCCTTGACTGGATAATTTTTTTTAAAACAAAAGAAGACGGCCAGGAACAAAATATTGTCTGACAAAATGTGAAGTAATAGCACCTCTAAGGTTTGTTAATAAAACCCTCACACACCAACCTGGTTGGTGTCATGCTTCATCATCGGGTTCCAGCCAGGCGGTCGAATGCCACCTGGCTGTCCTTCAACACCTGAATTACAGTGGAGCAGGTTTTTTGAGGTGATGTGATGATTGACTAAGTGTGTGAGTTTATCTTTAAAAATACCTCCAGAATACTGCCAGTTGATTTATTCTTTGAGTTCTGGGGTATGATTAAAATTAGTAGAGAGTGGATGAGTTCTTACAGTCACTATGTGTAGCTGTATGTATCATCAGGTGGTCGACATGTTTCAGCCCTTGGAAAAAATATATCGGGCTTTCTTCAGGACCTCTCAAAATGTGTGTGATAAAGTGAAAATAAAGTGAGTGATAAAAAATTACCACGTATATTGCACTCTTATATTCACACTAAGGAATGTGTGTCATGCAGAGAGGACCGCCCGTTTTGTTGTCCTCTCAAAAAATGTAAGATACTTTTATCCAGAATTAGGGTTTCTAATCTTTGTCCCAGGTTGCGGGGGTACTTAGTGTTGCCTCTCTCAGATTAATATTTGGTAGAGCTGTAGCATCCGCCGTATCACCTAATACGCGTGTCCCCGGAGCAAAGGCTGGTTAACACACATTCCTTAGCGTGAATGTAAAAATGCAATACATGTGGTAATTTTTTATCACTCACTTTATTTTCACTTTATCACACACATTTTGAAAGGTCCTTAAGAAAGCCTGATATATTTTTTCCAAGGGCTGAAACATGTTGACCACCTGATGATACATACAGCTACACATAGTGACTGTAAGAACTCATCCACTCTCCATTAATTTTAATCATACCCCAGAACTCCAAGAATAAATCAACTGGCAGTATTCTGGAGGTATGTTTAAAGATAAACTCACACACTTAGTCACACATCACATCACCTCAAAAAACCCGCTCCACTGTAATTCAGGTGTTGAAGCACAGCCAGGTGGCATTCGGCCGCCTGGCTGGAATCCAATGATGAAGCATGACACCAACCAGGTTGGTGTGTGAGGGTTTTCTTAACAAACCTTAGAGGTGCTATTACTTCACATTTTGTCAGACAATATTTTGTTCCTGGCCGTCTTCTTTTGTTTTTCAATATATTAGCTGGGACACAGACGGCTGTCTTGTAGTCCTGCCTCTCCTAATTGTTTTTCAAATCCTTGACTGGATAATATCATGCCTTCAAACAGAACAAATGTCATCCATTCGCCACTTATCTCATCCAAACCATATTTCACAAAAGCAGGGGTCCCTCGAGGCTCTATCATCTCACCCATGCTTTTCAACATCTACATGAAATCATTACCGTTGATAATCAATGAATTTCAGCTCACGTGCTATAACTATGCAGCTGACACACAACACTCTTTAAACTGGAAAGCCCCAAAGACATTGGAAACTCTCAACATATTTAGTTGCCGCAGAGCAGTTGATTAGTGATGGCATGGAGCCATCTCAAATTGAATCCCTCCAAAATGGAAATATTCATATGTGCCAATTGGAAAAATGATGGCCCACTCTGCACCTGGCCTGATGATCTGGGACCACCTCATGAAATATCTAAGTAAGTAAGAAATGTTGGAATGACCTTGGACTTCAAGTTATCAAGGAATGCCCAAGTGGACAAATTAGCAAGATCAAGCTTCATTACTTTCAAAACTCTGTGATGCTTCTTCCCCCACCTGGGATTTCCACACAAGTCCCAAGCCACTATCTGAACGGGATTACCCCAATGGCCTCTACCACGGATCATCTTTGTCAACCATGAAAAGAGTACAGCGGATTCAGAACTCTGCTGTCAGACTACTAAAGCCCACATCTCCCCTGCCTTTATCACCCTACATTGGTTGCCAGTTGCCAGAAGGTCCCCCTTCAAGTTGCTTTGTATCACCCACAAAGCGATACATGGAATAGGACCACTTTTCATCAGGAATAAAATCACCAAATACATTCAACAAAGGAACCTCCTCTCCATATTGGTACCTCTCCTCAAAATCCCACCATACAAGAAAAAAAGATATGCGGCACATCTTTCTCTGTTCCAGCAGCCGAACTATTGGATTTATTACCCCCAAACATAGGATCCACAGATAACTATCTTGTCTTCAGAAGACTACTCAAGAATTGGCTCTTTCCTACATAACTAAAATTCTCAAATGCAAATGTACAGCGTATTCCTGTGGATATAAACATTTAAGTTGAGTCTATATAGGTATCTAGATATGTGTATTTCTTGATAAAACATATGTATAATAATATGTACTTATATATCTATATACTTCTTACTTTACTCCTACTGCAAAAAAAATGGTGACTCGCTCCAATGCACTACCCTATATTTCACCCTAAACCTCTCTTTATATATCCTCCACCTCCACTCTCTGATGCATTCCAAACATCATTCAACTACTATGATTCTCCAAAATAACCATTTCTAGACTCGTCCCTCCTCTATCCCTCTTTGGATCACTCCAAACCTCACTTTAATACTATGATCTCCCAAACAACCCTTCTAAATTCTTACCTCACCTATCTCTCCTTTGACTCATTCGAAAACTCATTTTACTACTCTGATCTCTTAAATAACACTTTCTAGACTCTTCCGTCTTCTATCCCCCCATTATCTTTTTCAATCCAAATAACAGACTCACATGTCCACTACTCAATTTAATTCACTTTTCACTTTATGAATCCACCACTAAACCTTTTTGGATTCCAGAGAAGCGTGCTACTCTCTGAAAAGCACGTCAACGCCTTGTTAGGGGTAGTAAGCGCAATGTAAATATAATCACAATACACTACAATGTCTATAGTACCGGCGTAATCTCAAGTGGCTCCAAGCCAGCACAGCCTCCTACCTTTGTATCTTCCTGCCTACTCCCCTGCCTGCATGTTCCTGATTAACTTTCCAAGCATCCATCATCTGTGATCATCCACATATGTCGAATGCAAACATTCATCTATTCACCACGTATTGATCAATTCATCTAAATGTCCAACAAACCATAAATAATTTGCCATCCGTCCACCAGTACATCCATCTTTTTTCCAAAACAATCCATTCATTCATCTATCGCCACAACCATCCATCCATTCCTCTGCCATCCATATGTCTATCTTTATTTGCCAATCTGCAACAGTGGGGTTCAAATTGTGCGTCCGTAGGTGCCGGATCCATTCGAGAGTTCCAGAATAACCACTGCCTATGGATCCCATTCAGAGACACTTTGTGCATATTTATATTGTGTGGGTATCTTGCTATTCTGGCACAGATCCAGAGGTCCGAATCTCTGATAAATAGCCCAGATTAACAGTAACTATTTATTGCATGCCTGCTCAGTTCGGTTAGTTACGTAGTCTTTGAGCTCCAGAGTCCAGACCCCTAGTGACCCGCTGAGCTCAGAAATATAAGGAAAGAACGCTGGAAGGACATTGAAGCATGTCAGGGTTGAGACTTCGTTCACGGTTTTTGAGTGTTTTTTTTTTTTTTTTAAATGACAAGCTCCAGGGGTCGTCATTGTCTTAGATAATACTCTTAATGCACAAGGTGACTCTTTAAGAGATTCGGGAAGGCTCCAGGGCGCTATAGGAGTTTCGTAAATGCCATTCATATTATTATAAATCATAGGCTCAGAGCTGAATATTGTTATCTTGGCTCTACCAGACCACGCGCAAACCACCGAAGCTGCTTCACTCCCGTATCATGCTGTTAAAAGTGAGTGGCAGAACTTTGAAGCGCCCTCGGGACGATGTAAGCGCTACAGAACTAACTTACACCTTGATATTCCACTTGGTATGGTATTTGCTGCATAAACCAGACTGGACTCACGCTCCCTGTCCCGCATAGAGCGCTCTGTTTGCGTAGCCCACGCGTCCACGCTGGGAAAAGCGCCTGACCGTGCTTTGGACCAGCCTAGTAGCCAATAGCACTATACAAATAGCTAGTAACTGTAGCATAGCTCTACTAAACAATCATATTCTTTTTCTCGAGCATAATTTGCAAGAGGGGGTGATTCTGTGCCCCTGCCCTGGTGGCCTGAGCATGGGCGCCTAAGGGACGCATGGTCGCCGGGCAGTGTGCACTCACCTCCGTGTACACGTAGAGCGGCAGCACCAGCACGGCCAGCAGCAGGTCGGCCACCGCCAGGCTCACGATGAAGTAGTTGGTGGTGGTCTTCAGCGCGCGCTCGCTGAAGACGCTAAGGCACACCAGCACGTTCCCGCAGATGATGAAGAGGATCAGCAGCACCCCCAAGAACAAGGCGGCGAAGTTGTACTCCGGCTCCGCGGGCGCCGTGGAAGTTTCGTTGGCGGTGGAGTTCATGAGCATGGCTGTCCCGCGCGGCTCCCCCGCCTCCAGTCACCTCCGCCGACCGTGAACCCCGCTCCGTCCCTTCCCTGCTCCCCTCTCCGGGGCAGAAGAGCAGGGTCTGGCTGCGGGAGTCATCGACGCCGGGCGCTCACCCCTCGTGAGTGACCAGGACTCACTGGGACCCGGGAGAGCTGAGCGTGCAGCACCGCGGACAGCGGCGCGCCTTCAGCCCATGCTCCGCTCCAGCAGGGGGCGCTCTGTGCCCTGAGTCCAGGGGTCTCACGCCGACGGACAGAAGAGTCCCGACTGGCCGCACGGGATAGCTTCCTTATGGCAGCGGGGCAGGTCCTTCAGGAATGGGTGCAGAGGAGCAGGGGCAGCGATCTCCCAGAAGGGGTACAGAGTGCAAGGGCAATGTCTTTCAGGAAAGGGTTCAGCGGTAACGGGGCAGCGTCCTTCAGGAAGAACAGCGGTGTAAGTGCAGAATGAGAAAGTGCAGCCTGCCTGCAGTAGAAAAGAGAGCCGAGGCTCGAGGAAAATATGAGACGTTCACAGGATCACACGTGGCCAAGTAGAGAAGTCCTCTGAGCCCGCAGAAAACAAGTTATGGGTTATAGCTCCTCTCCTCCCCGCGCAGGAGCGGGGGGGCTGCACGTGCCTGCGTTCTCTCCAAGTGAAGAATAGAGGCAGCTCACATACAGCCTCTGCAAGTTGGCTTCCACCTCCTCACTCTCCGCTTCTCCCGCCTCTAAACGCGGCGCATGATTCAGATTAGGATCCGGTGCGCGCCAGCACAGTCACAGTGGAGAGGGCCGGGGCTGAGAGACACAGTCCCGGGTCCTTCCTCACTCCTGTGGAGCGCGCGGAACGGGCCGGGCCCCCCTCCGTCCTACCAATGGTCTGGCCACAGGAGATTCTGCCCCGCCTAATCTCCAAGTGGGTCACACCCGGATCAAGGAGGGCGATTACGGGAGAAGCGGGCTTGTCCTCATGCCATCTTTAAGACATCCAATCGGGGGAAGTCGTTTAATAAATAAAGGTTAAAAACAAGCCTGCCTGGTCACTTCGCTGCCTTGCAAGTCAAGAAGAGTGCAGGCTGAGTGTGTGCGTGGGCAGAAGGTATGTGTATCTTGCAGCCAAACACATCGCTTTCTAAAATACCTGTTCTCCCCGTTCCCCTCAACTGAGCTATTTCAGCTGCGACCTTCCACAAAGGCGTGTTCGTCCAACCTTCGTACAGCTCCATAGATGGGTATATAAAGCTGGTCTTTCGTGACTCAAAAACGTCTTCTTGGTCTTTTTTCTTTTAACTAAGTTCATATCCTGCGCTGGAGTGCATACAAGGTGCTGACTGTCCCAGCTCGCAAACTCTGGGGTGCCGGCATGTCAGAACCCCGGACTCATAAGTGCTGTCAATACATGGCTTCGTCCTCTGGTACATACAAAACGGTCACCTGCCTATATAGGGCAATTAGTGAAGGTATGCTACAGCCCTTTGAAACCTCGAGGACACGTCGGGAGGTGGAAATGGGGGTTCCCATACCCGAGGGTGAGTTGGCGACCTTACTGAAGAGAGTACCCAGGGTATCCAGGCGTGCCTCATTCAAATTAAGCAACTTTTATATCTACACAGGGCGTACCTCACCCCAGAGAGAATAAATGGGTACTTCAAAACGGGCGGAGCAGCATGGCCGAGAAGTGGGCGGGTGGGTGTGGGGCTCCTGCACGTGTTGTGGAGCTGCCCATCAGTCACAGCCTATTGGGAAGAGATAATGACTATAATTGCTGACATCACCACAAGGAAGGTTCTCCGTTCCCCTAGATATTGCTTATTGAGCTGGTTTCCACATACCACCAAGATCAGGGTCACAAGCAGATTTCAGGACTTAGGGGCAGATTTACAAGCCCCCTGTGCCTCTTTTACGCCGCAGTTGCGTCACTTTTGTGATGCAGCAGTGGCGCAAAAGATGCACCATGGTGCGGGGTATTTGCAATGTGACGCGTCTCCCAGATGCGTCACGTTGTAAAGCACTGCGCCAGAAGGAGGCGTTCCATCGCAGGGGGGGCATTCCGGCGCAGGAATGCCTCTCAAAAGTGGCTTCACTCAGTCACTTTTGGGCCCATGCGGCATCAAAACCCTGCGCCTGCTTGAAGCAGGCGTCAGGATTGACACAGCATTGTGGAGATAGGGCCCCCCAAAGCATTGCTGGAGCTGCGTTGCGCTTGCATCCCTACTCCAGCAATGCGCCACTTATACGGCACAGATGCGTCACGCATCTGTGCCGTTTTTGCTCCATGGTGCGCCGCATTGTAAATGCGGCGCATCCAGTGTGGCGGAGCTGTGGCGCACAATAACTGGTGCATCCTTGCTGATATGCAGGGATGCGCCAGTTATTGTAAATCTGCCCCTAAGCTTTAATTTTAGCAAAGAGGGAAGTCACAAGACATTAGAAGGCTCATGAGCGACCCGTGCTACAACTTGAAGCAGAGAACTCAAGAGGTGAGCGGGATATGAGAGTGATGTGCTGCTAAGGAAATGTATGCGGGGACATGGCTTACTGGACATGGCCCAGACCTGGGAGGTGATAGTGGAATGGCTAAGGGACCCTGATTTCTTTTGGGCACGACTCGGGGAGGGAGGGTGGGGAGTTCTGGGGGTTCTGGTTGGGATAATACAAAACACGGCAGATGGACTTGAATTCATGTACTTTATATGCTACCGAAAATGTACTGATAGTTTGATAATATTGTGAAACTCAAAAACATTAAAAAAAAGCCTCCAGAGTACATATATTAAAAAAGCGGAATCATAAACCCTGGGTTTGTTCATAAGTAATCTTCACAACGCCCTGTGACTACACATCTCCTTATTCTCTGCCCAACAGTTCATCTATAGAGTACATCCAGTCCAAATTTGTGAAAAGGCCACTTTAATGAGTCAGGCATATTAATCAGGTAAACATTCCACAGCTCATGCCATGCATACTAACAGCACTGGTCTCACTAAACATTTTGAGAACCTGTACACCTGCTTCTCCCCCAAACAAGAGGGGGTCCCAGTGGGAAATGCTATTAGTAAAAACAGTCTGAACAAACTCAATGAAACCAAAATTACCAGCTATAATGTTTAATTCACATTATAGGGGAAAGTAATCAATAACACAAATTACAGTTGTAGCAGTGCCCCTGGGGGTAAGGGGGACGTGCAGTCGTGAGGGTAGTGTAGGAAGGGATAGTGACAGTAAAAACGCGTATTATTCACACATATATATGAATTCACATGTCAAACAATAGACAATAGGGAGAAAATAAATCAACTCAAAGTTCATGGTACACATGCCCCATTGTCCATACAATGGAAGAATATGGGTAGATCGGAGCTGTGTGTTGAAGTGGGGTAGTCGACATTTCGACCCAGGTAAAGCAGGAATTAGTGAAGTCCTTGCAAGTGGGTCTTCATCAGGACGAAAGTGGGGATAAGGGGCGGACAACCTGATCTATATCAGTGTTGGATAGTGCTCATCTCAAAGATAAATTATTTAATTTTGGAAAATAAAGTCCAATATCCCCGAGGGGGGTATGGCGAAACGATCCAGGTGCTGGACTGGGGGAGGGGGACCACTCGATTTCTTGGTAAGATGTGTCTCGTCCCCAGTGACAGGAAAGGAATACCGTCCGTATTATTCAGGATCCGTATCCGGTAAACTGCGGCTTAGTGCATACTCGGCGTCTCTCTCGGCATCGAGGATGCCGAGAGAGACGCCGAGGGACCCCCTCTTCTTAACGCTATACACCCAGGTCCCAGTGACTTTATTGGGTTAACCCTCTCCTCTTGTACCATCTCCCCCAAACAAGCCAATCAATAATCATCACCCTGTACAACAACACACACTCACCACTCCAAAGTTTCATCCATCATGTGACTTGCAATATCCTTCTAATGTACGATAACAAACCTGAACTGGCTTTCCTTCTGATGTTTTTGTCTAAAAAGAAAATGTGATCTTCAGCACGCTACAGGTCATTTACAGGAAAGATAGAATCCCTGCATGTTTCTACTCAATCTGAACCACATTACTTTTTAACATGACTTACATTAAACTGGTTCTAATATATTTTTGCAAAAAATATGAACTGTATATCAGTATGTTTAATTTTGCAGTACAGCTTCTGCTTTTAGTCTTTTAATCTGCAAAGAACATTGAAGTGCAAAGACACCAAGGATTTAAGCATTTTGTGGGTATGGTGATGGTGTGTACATGTATGATGACAAATAAAATAGCGTTTACCACACATTAAAAAGATATTTCAAGTCACCTTGGAGTTCTATGACCTTATAAAGGAATAGGAGACATCCAGGCTTGTGTCACTTTTCACGAAAGCTGTGTAAACTGGCCAAAATTCTTACCACATACAACAATAGTGTCCACATTGTTTGCTAGTTCTTGAAAATCGAGGGGCATATTAGCAAGAACCTCTTTAAAAATGATCGCGTTTTAGCGGAAGGAAACTGCCGCTAAAATGGCGATAATGTGGTTGGTAGTATGCGTTATAGAATTCCAATAGAAGCCCAGGTTAGATGTCCTGCACATCTAACCTGGGCTTCTATTGGAATTCTATAACGCACATTAGCAAGCCCAGTATCGCCATTTTAGCAGCAGTTTCCTGCCACTAAAACAGCGATAATTTTAACCAGATTCTTGCTAATATGCCCCTACGTTCCTTCTGCAATCTCAGGTTACTTAGTCAGGCTCATCACTTTGTAATCTGAACAATGCCAAAGCAGTATACCTATGTTTGACACCCAAGATACTTGGCATAACATTGGCAAAATGATGTCCATTCATGTGCCGATCTGTCCATCCATGCCTGCCATTCTTTCCCTCAGAAACATTCTTGGTCACTTGCTGAGCGCATTTTGCCACTTTTCTCACATTCCAACATTTCCTATTCTGGATGTTGAGACTTTCCGATCACAACTTTGAAGGGTTACTGTAATAGACATGTATTTATCGGGAAATCATGGGACTTTGACTAGGAATGGGTGTAACTTGCATATTTCAGAATGGCACCATAATGTGAAATTATCAAAAAGTTCTGCAAGAATACGTTTGAATTAAGCAAGAATAGTAATACTGCATTTAGCGCTATTTCTTAGCCTTTAAATGCCCTTCCGCTTTCAAAGTGGACATGAAGATGCAAGAGGCATCAAGCCTGCTAAATGTGCTCTTAGAGTAGGATTTACCCCCAACTTACTACCGACCTTTAGCACTATTTTCTTATCACAACATACACTCTCCTATCCAAAATGTGTGGGAGGATGTGTTTTGCGCTATGAAATAGTGCTAAATGCAACAGAACACAAATGGCAAGAGGCCGCTCACACTCGCTAAATGTGCTATTGGGTAGGATTTTTTCTCAATTTACTACAGACATTTAGTGCTATTTTTGTAATGCGAAATACACCCTTGTGTCCAAAATGGATGCAAGGATGCATTTTGCACAATAAAACAGCACTAAATGCAGAAAAACATGAATAGCGAGCCCAAGGAGCCCCACGATAAATAGGATTTATTCTCCCAAATTACTCTTACTTACGCGAGGATGAGGATTCTTATAATTATCAGTAATTCTGCATCAAAGAGTAAAAGAGAATTACGCTTTTTTTCCCAATTACTTTGGCATAATTGAAATTTTGCCTAAGTCTAATTTGGATCCAGTCATCTGGTATCAAGCTAGGAGCATGTACTGTACAAGTTGCATCATACCTGCACTTCACTTCTGCTTGGTTTCCCTGTACAGAAGAGAACAGTTCACGTTCAATCAACGCATAGCACTCTGTCTCATTTGGTATGCAAGAACCAAGGGGCATATTACCAACCAATAGCGATAATTATCGCTATTGCTTGGTTAGAGACAAAAATTTACAGCTGAGCTGCGGCGATTTTTACCGCAAATAAACCTTGGTATTACCAAGGTTTATCGCAAATGCGATAAAAATCGCCGCAATGCATGAATATCGCTGAAAAGTCAGCGATATTCATGCATTACCGAGCTAATGCTCTTAGCCATGTTATCCACCTCCCATTGGATAACATAGCTAAGAACTGCTCCGGGCAGGTGTTAGCTTTTGGAGATATTCGCGCGAATATCTCCAAAAGTTGGTAATAGGACATAGCGATTTTAGTGACTGTTTTCAGTCGCTAACATCTTGGCACACCCACTTTGCATGTCATTAGTGATAAATATCACTAACATGCAAAGTGGGGCCCAAGACGGTCGCTATCTCCTACTAGCTGTCTCTAACTGGTGTTAGCGACAGCTAGGTAATAGGAAGATAATTTTATCTCCGCTTTCTTGGCTTGTAAAGCCAAAAAAGCGGAGATAAACCCCCTTGATAATATGCCCTCAAATGTTATGATCTGAACACTGATTTTCTGAGAATGAACGAGCCACAAACTATAGGCATTCTCATCTGCAGTAATGAAGCAAGTCTTGCCTACACAAAATGTTTTTAAGGTGGCAGCAATAAGGATTTGGTGTTTGCCTACACAAAATGTTTTTAAGGTGGCAGCAATAAGGATTTGGTGTTTGGCATACTGAAAAGCATCCCTTATTTTTAGCCCACAAAATCCATCCTGGCCATTGTTGGATCATTTCCTAAGCAAAGAGATCAACTAGCTTGCTATAGTATTCAAAGTCCAGCCAACAGCAACAGTAAATCCTTGGAACCTGGTGGTGTGGCATTCTTTATGGCACCTTACAAATAATTTTAGGCACAGCTCTCTTCTCTGATATTGAATATCCTAGTCAGTCAACTTGAGGTTTAAAAAAGAGAGCATTTCTCAGTATGACTAGACCCTTTTTGGCTAGTCCGGCACAGACTTTATTGACTACATCAAATTCTAATCTTGTATCCATTGTGAATATCAAGTTGCTGTCTGGGAATCATTTCACGCAATTGTCACAGTCTTTGTAAAAAATGCTGCAGTATAAAGGTGTTATAAAAGCTGTCAAAAGGTTTTGAATCAGATGCAAATTAAATTTGGTATTAGGCTGTTTTTAAGTCAAGTGCAGAAATTATGTAGCACTTCCAACGTGGATAACAATTGGTTTATTTTCGTACTCACTGTCTATCACTGTGGATGCATTTAATGTCTCCAAGTTCTTCTTTATAAACGAGTAGGGTAAATCTGTGTCAACTATCACAGTTTATTTCTGTTCCTAGAACCAACAATGGTCGTATAGGTAAGGTAATTTATTTATTTGTACAGGATTAATTAAAATCTTTACAAAACAATAAAACATTGCTAAAAATAAATTTTGTGCGATTTCCTAAATTTACTTAATATCAGTTTATAATTGTCAATAAAAAATGTTTCAAGTTTCTGGATTTTATTGGTCCAAACACAGCATGCGCTTGTGCCATTTTGCTGCTAATTCTAAAAACTTTACGACCCAACAGTTTCATTTTGTTTGAATAGGGTTAAAACACAGTTTGACAGCCTGCCTGCATGTCCGAACGCCATATAATTTGAAGGATGGACCTAATAAGTTTTACCTCAAGTCCTTTAATTTAGGGCAGATGCAGATAACATGGATGATATATTCCTTGTCAGCTTTGCACAGATGACACTGCTGCAGCCAGTTTATTCTCTCCCAGGGTGGCAAGTGTGGGGCAGCCAGGATTACTCCAAGATGTAGTTTAAAAACTTTTCTTTCATCTTTAGGTTCATTCCTATGCTGAAACATGCTTGTGGTTGCATTCTTCCATAGTCGCTGAGCGTGATCCACCCATGCGCTCTTTTGATAATGCCTCCTTATTCTCAATGGAGGATTTAATTTTGCAGATTTTTTCGCGACTTTTTTGAAAGACAAGAGGTCTGTTGGGGTGCCACAAAGGTCTGACAGTCCCAGGACTTTGAGTGAATCAAATAGATTATCTCTAGCTGAGGATTTGCAATGTCGAAGCAACTCTTCCCATAGGTTGGAGTTTGAAGAACCAACCCCAGCACTGCGAATCTTGTGCCAGCTGGTAATGTATACGCTCCGTGTTAACAAAAAGGAGAGACCAAGAGGGGCTTTTAGAGGTCCAGCATATGTGTCCAGATACTATAAACAAGGAAAGCAGTATGTAGTTCCTACTGGGTGTCATGCTTCATCATTGGGCATGCTCCTTGTCGGGTTGGCGCTGCAATACCCAGAAATGAAAGATCTCCACCAAAGAGCCCCCACTGAGGGTGCCCGTCGGGTATTGCAGCGCTTACCCGATGAGGAGCATGCCCAATGATGAAGCATGACACCCAGCAGCCTGCATGTGTGAGGGCCCAAATTCCAAAAGGAAGGATTTCCCATCCTCCCTCTTGGTAGCTAACTTCCTGCACTTACTTCACATCCAAATCTCAACCTTCTTAGGAGCTGCATACTCCTTTCCTTGTTTAACGTATATGCTCCGCCTTTCCAGTGCTTGTTTTAGAAGGCCAAGTTCTAACCAGATTTGTGCAGGGGAAACGTATCTTGGCAGGTTAAAGATTGTCTTATATGAGTTAGCTATCACAGTGTCCAGTAATGCTGCATCCTTTTGTTGAAGGTGTTCACCAACATATGTGAGAGTTGGCCGTAGCTTTGCACGTAAAACCTGGAGCAGGGCGTTAAGCGTTAGGTCTGGAAGTTTGGCTTTTAAGGATTTTATCGCCAGATGAGTCACGGTTACCTTTCCTCGCAAGGACTCCAATTGGGGTTCAAAAGAATTCTTATTGTCTAAGATTACTCCCAAGTATTTATAGGTGGATTCCAAGTCCAGCCCTTGTCCGTTTAGATGCCAATTGATTTTCCTCTTTTTTCAGTAGTTCACCTTGGATTTGGTAAAGTTTATTTGCAACGATTTCCTTTCTGAAAAGGAGTAAGCTATATTTAGAAGATGTTGGCGGCCAATTGGAGTCCGGCTTATAAGCACCAAGTCGTCTGCATACCTAAGGTTGGACAGCGGAATTCTCCCTAGTTTTGGTGCATGACAGACACATTTATCGAGTTCCCCTGGCAAATCTGCAAGAAAAAGGTTAAATAAAAACGGAGCTAATACGCAACCCTGTTTAAAACCTTTTGTTGTCGGAATGGGGTTGGAGTGGTGGGTCCCTGCTCCTACTTTAACCTTAATCCAGGTGTTTGAGTGGAGTAATGTCAACACATCTAGAAGATGTTTAGGTATTCTCCAGTTATCCAGTTACCGCCAGAGTTTATTGCAAACCACGTGATCGAATGAAGCAGTGTAATCAATAAAGCAGAAAAATAGGGGAGATTTGATCTCTTTTACTGCATCCATCAGCAGGGTCAGTGCCATGATGTTGGTTGTGGTCCGTTGACCCCGGCAGAAGCCTGTTTGATTGATTGGGATTACGGAGTTTTCGGATGCCCATGATGTTAGCTCCTCCAGTATGGTTCCTGTAAAGTACTTAGCCCCCACGTCTATGAGGGCAATGAGCCGATAATGATTTGGGAGTTTCCTGTTGCCATGTTTGGAAATTGCAGTGATTTAAATATAATTAGAAGCATAGAATGAAAAAAGAATCAAAAACGAACAAATAAATGAGGTTACGATGTTTTAATTCACAAAGTACCTATGTCAACCACTTCATGGTTACGTTATTTACTACAAAGTTGTTTACGTTTTTATAAAACAATTGTGCCCACATGGGGTAGGGGGGAAGGGAGAGTGCTGTGAGGGAGTTGAGTGAACGGAAATGAAAATGTATAAACAATCGTCAATTGTACATCATTGATTAATGGTTGTAATACATTCTAAAATGGTCTCCCAAAGTCAGAGCCAAGAACGGAATTAAATCACACTTTTTAGAAAAAACAAACAATATCTCCTCTTTCAGGCTGTTCAAATCACAATTAACCTTGGGAGTAAGATTATGGGGAGCAGTCTACGTTTCGACCCTGTTAGGATGTAGGGTAGTTGGCCCTTACAGACGGGTCTTCATCAGGACTGGGGAACAGTGGGCAGGCCTCCTAGGGAAAAAAATGAAGAGGAAGTCAGAGGGGTACATATTACCCGAAACACTAAGCGTTGTGAACGCTTGGTCATAGCATTTGGACAGACACTGTTAAAAGGACTACATGATCCCTGAAAATACCTTAGGAGAGGAGGACCAATAAAGTTGCCATCGGGTCCGGTCAGTTACGCCTTATGGAATTTCTGAATATGAAAAAGACCATGTTTTAGAAAAACCTATAGTCGAGTGAACTATATGATACACAGTGGGTATTATCGCGTAACAGGTTACGCTTTCAAGATAACCTTTGGTTCCCGTTCGGGCGTCTTGATCGGTGTTTAACAGATCGTATCTAGGGAAGCAATTGACAAAAGGGGGAGCCTCATGAGTATCTGGTCATAAGGGTAAAGGGAGCATGCCCTACTACTTCTTCCTAAACAGTATTCCAGTGGGCTTACCTTGTTAAACACAAAGTCACATCAGAAAGGTCTCGAGGCAGTCAATGGACGCTACTCTCGTAACCAGGAAGTAAGAGTCAGGGCGTGGCTACGTTTTTATAGCGGATTACTGAAAGTAAGAAGGGACTAACCTCGTTGTTGCCTAGAAACCAAAGGACGCTGCGTGGACATGGTCAGCGTGAGACAGTATTCTATCAGCATGGAATGATTAAATGTACAACTTGTCCGCAGATATTTCTGAAAATCGTTTGGTGTACCTAAATAACATGTCGGTAAAACCAATACATTTCACATATGCGAACATCATCTTGCATGTACCTGCCATTCAAGGTGGTATAAATGCATTTTCACACAGGATCGTTATGTTTACGTGTAGGAGCACGTGACAGATATTCAGAAAATGAAAGAAAAAAGTGAAAGAAAAAGTCAAGGTAGTGTTTGTTTAGAGGGTAGCTAGTTGTGCAAAACTACTTTCAAACTCATTCAATCCGGTTTGCACTGAATCAAAAAATTGCATCCATTTAAGTTCTCTGACGTTTAAGACAAGGCCAATGTTACCTCCCCTGGGACCAAGTTTTACTTGTTCAAGTACAACCCATTTCAGGGTTTCTGGGAGATGGTTCTCTTTTATGCAATGTTCCACTAACGGGGCACCTCTTACTTTGCATCTCACTCGGCTACAATGTTGTAGGAAGCGCATTTTGATGCGTTGCTGTGTCTAACCGTCATAGATTAGGTCACAGGGGCAGATTATGCAATAGATAACATTGTCTGTGTTACAGTTAGTGTAGGACTTTAATTTGACTCGATGGTGTTTGAAGATGAATTCCTTTGTTTGAATGGTGGATGGGCATGCCTTGCAGCTGCCACACTTGAAATGACCCAGGATGGGAGGGAGGTTCCAGAGTGAGGTAATGGTAGGGGTTGGTGCATTATCCAGCAGTGAGCACACCACCTAGTCCCGTATATTCTTGGCTGTTTTGAATGAGTGCAACGGAGGGTTTTGACATCCCACATCTTCCGATATCATAGGTCAGTGTTTGTTCACAGCTCTCTTTATCATGTTGCTCTTTGTGGAGAAGGCGGTTACACATATGAGTCTTTGATCTAGAGTGTTGGTGCGCTCGTTGGGTTGTAGTAGTGCTTCTCGAGGACAGAACCATGCTCTCTTACGAGCCATTTTTGTAAGTCTCTTAGGGTATCCACGTTCGATGAGGCGGTTCAACAGGTTTTCTGACTGTGCCATATAGTCATCTTTCTTGCTACAATTTCATCTGATTCTCAAAAATTGTCCGAAGGGTAGATTATCCCGGAGGCTCCTAGGGTGATGGCTAGAGTATTGAAGTAGCGAATTGCGTTCCGCAGGTTTTCTGAAGAGGTTAGTGTGTAAGGCCCCATCCTCAGCTATAATGGAAAGATCCAGAAAATCTACTTTGTTGTTGTCAAATTGCATTGTAAATTTGATGTCCTGGGATTTTGTGTTAAGCCAGTTGAAGAAGTTTTTGATGCAGATATCTGTACCCGTCCAGACCAGGAGGATATCGTCTATGTAACGCATCCATAGTCGTATGTTCGATCTGAAAGGGTTCAAGTCACTGAGAATGAAAGTAGTTTCAAAGGTGGACATGAAGATTATTGCTAAGTCGGGAGCAAAGGCAGCTCCCATAGCAACTCCTTTTGTTTGCAGGTAGAAGCAGTTCTGAAAAAGGAAGAAATTTCGCATAATCGCAATTTTCAATAGTAGGATGATGAATGTGGTGGGAACACGCACAGGGGCTTCTCGTTCGTCCAATGCCAAAGTGGCGACCATCAGTGCTTCTTCCTGAGGGATACTTGTGTAGAGTGACACGATGTCACAAGTGGCCAATAGTTCTTCATTAGGATCAAATGGAAGATTCTCTACTATGTTGATAGTGTGGGTGGTGTCACGCAGGTACGTCCCAGTTTTTTTGGCCAGGGGCTTCAGAAAGAAATCTATGTACCGGCATAGCGGTTCCAATATTAAGCCACATCCAGACACTATAGGCCGTCCTGGAGGGTTCTGTAGATCCTTGTGGACTTTAGGCAGGGTGTAGATGGTCGGTATACGTGGGTTTTTCTGGTTGAGATACTGGTACTCTTGGTCCGACAGAAAGCCTTGATCCACACCATCCTTGGTTACTCTTTGTATTTCAGCTGCTAGGTCTTTGGATGGGTCACCAGGTAGTTTCTTATAGCTGATCCCATCATCTACTTGTCTCATGATCTCTTCCTTATAGTTCCCCACATCTTGTATTACAATGGCTCCGCCTTTGTCTGCCGGCTTCACCATGATCTCGATATTGTCTTTTAGAGATGTCAGGGCCAGGCGTTCAGCTTTGCTGATGTTAAACTTCGTATATTTCTTTTCTTGTAGGATCTTCTTGACATCCTGAAGGACTAGACTTTCATATGCCAGAATTCTACTAGTCATGGCATAAGTTGGAGGCACAAACATGGATGGTGTTCGTAGGCCAGTTGGTGTCCCCACTTTGGTTGGAGGCTTGTCTTTAAAGAAATATTTTAATCTGATTTTTCAAAAAAAGTTATGCAGTTCAGCAATGGTAGTGAAGACATTGGGTAAGGAAGTTGGTACAAACGATAGGCCACGGCTAAGTACTTTAATTTCTTCATCTTTGAGGCTGTGTGATGAGATATTGATTACAGGACTGTTAGCCGGTCTTACCACCTGTAATTCTTCCGGCGGGTGGATCTCTCTCCATGTTCTTCCAGGGGGAAGTGGACTTGTTTGGTGCCTCTCCCTCTCCCGTTGTCCCAGGTCGCTTCCACGTTCTGTTGGCCCCTGCCCGTACCTTTGTTCCAGTTGTTCCCTCGTCCTCGTGGTGGTCGCCATCCTCCCCGTCCTAAAAAAGATGGAGGGTATGCGGGGCCGTACGAGTCTTGGTACCCGTAGTTTCTGCTGGGACCGGCTTGTTCAGAGTCCTCACCGGAACTGTAGGATGAATCAGAAAAAGTTGAAAAATTGCGTCTACCTCTGAAACCACCTCGTCCCCGGTTGGTGAAACGTCCTTGGGCGTCTTGTCGGAAGTAGTCCCCCTGTAGGTAGGGGTACGTTTTCTTTTTGTCGTATAATCGCACGTCCCGGGCGAGTTTCTCCAATTTTCTCTTGATAGTCACAGTTTCGAAGTCTTGGAGTGTCGCAACCAATTTTGTTAGGGCTTCTTTGGAGTTGGTGAGTGTGGT
This sequence comes from Lissotriton vulgaris, assembly GCF_964263255.1. Classification (NCBI taxonomy): domain Eukaryota; kingdom Metazoa; phylum Chordata; class Amphibia; order Caudata; family Salamandridae; genus Lissotriton; species Lissotriton vulgaris. Next base: position 1,751,874,728 of record NC_141687.1, read on the forward strand.
GTCACCCGCAATTTCAGCCTTCAGATCAGATATCTGCTTAGTAAGGACTTGTACTTGTTCTGCTGCCGTCTCTATTCCTAACACCATCCAGTGTCTGGAACAGTTATTGGCAACACAACTAAATCCTTCCCTAAATTTTGGGATGTCCACAAAGATCGCAGGTTCCACCTTGACTTGTAATCCAGATGGGATAATGTTCGCTTGTAAGCACTGTGCTAAGAAATGTCCATGTAGTTTCGTTCTGATGAGCTTCTTCTCTAAACGTTCAAGTTTACTGATCTTGTCATTTAAAGAAAAGTCAATGGACGGTATATTTGGAGATTGAAAATTGTTGGCAGGATCATGTAAGAGTTGCTCTATGTAGTCCTCAGTGTAAGTGAGAATGTCCTTGTCTACCATTCTGTATAGGCTAGAGGATAGCCGGATATTTTTAGTAGGTGCGTGAAAAGAAAAGAACCTCGCAAGCAGCGCTTGCACAAAGTATGCTGTATAAACACAGGGTTAGACCCAAAATAGTCACTGGTACCTGGGTAATGGTTGATACGGACAAAGGGGTCCCGGACTTATGCAGTGATTTAAATATAATTAGAAGCATAGAATGAAAAAAGAATCAAAAAGGAACAAACAAATGAGGTTACGATGTTTTAATTCACAAAGTACCTATGTCAACCCCTTCATGGTTACGTTATTTACTACAAAGTTGTTTACGTTTTTATAAAACAACTGTGCCCACATGGGGTAGGGGGGAAGGGAGAGTGCTGTGAGGGAGTTGAGTGAACGGAAATGAAAATGTATAAACAATCGTCAATTGTACATCATTGATTAATGGTTGTAATACATTCTAAAATGGTCTCCCAAAGTCGGAGCCAAGAACGGAATTAAATCACACTTTTTAGAAAAAACAAACTATATCTCCTCTTTCAGGCTGTTCAAATCACAATTAACCTTGGGAGTAAGATTATGGGGAGCAGTCTACGTTTCGACCCTGTTAGGATGTAGGGTAGTTGGCCCTTACAGACGGGTCTTCATCAGGACTGGGGAACAGTGGGCAGGCCTCCTAGGGAAAAAAATGGAGAGGAACTCAGAGGGGTACATATTACCCGAAACACTAAGCGTTGTGAACGCTTGGTCATAGCATTTGGACAGACACTGTTAAAAGGACTACATGATCCCTGAAAATACCTTAGGAGAGGAGGACCAATAAAGTTGCCATCAGGTCCGGTCAGTTACGCCTTATGGAATTTCTGAATATGAAAAAGACCATGTTTTAGAAAAACCTATAGTCGAGTGAACTATATGATACACAGTGGGTATTATCGCGTAACAGGTTACGCTTTCAAGATTACCTTTGGTTCCCGTTTGGGCGTCTTGATCGGTGTTTAACGGATCGTATCTGGGGAAGCAATTGACAAAAGGGGGGCCTCATGAGTATCTGGTCATAAGGGTAAAGGGAGCATGCCCTACTACTTCTTCCTAAACAGTATTCCAGTGGGCTTACCTTCTTAAACACAAAGTCACATCAGCAAGGTCTCGAGGCAGTCAATGGACGCGGCTCTCGTAACCAGGAAGTAAGAGTCAGGGGCGTGGCTACGCTTTTATAGCGGATTACTGAAAGTAAGAAGGGACTAACCTCGTTGTTGCCTAGAAACCAAAGGACGCTGCGTGGACATGGTCAGCGTGAGACAGTATTCTATCAGCATGGAATGATTAAATGTACAACTTGTCTGCAGATATTTCTGAAAATCGTTTGGTGTACCTAAACAACATGTCGGTAAAACCAACACATTTCACATATGCGAATATCATCTTGCATGTACCTGCCATTCAAGGTGGTATAAATGCATTTTCACACAGGATTGTTATGTTTACGTGTAGGAGCATGTGACAGATATTCAGAAAATGAAAGAAAAAAGTGAAAGAAAAAGTCAAGGTAGTGTTTGTTTAGAGGGTAGCTAGTTGTGCAAAACTACTTTCAGACTCATTCAATCCGGTTTGCACTGAATCAAAAAATTGCATCCATTTAAGTTCTCTGACGTTTAAGACAAGGCCAATGTTACCTCCCCTGGGACCAAGTTTTACTTGTTCAAGTACAACCCATTTCAGGGTTTCTGGGAGATGGTTCTCTTTTATGCAATGTTCCACTAACGGGGCACCTCTTACTTTGCATCTCACTCGGCTACAATGTTGTAGGAAGCGCTTTTTGATGCGTTGCTGTGTCTGACCGACATAGATTAGGTCACAGGGGCAGATTATGCAATAGATAACATTGTCTGTGTTACAGTTAGTGTGGGACTTTAATTTGACTCGATGGTGTTTGAAGACGAATTCCTTTGTTTGAATGGTGGATGGGCATGCCTTGCAGCTGCCTCACTTGAAATGACCCAGGATGGGAGGGAGGTTCCAGAGTGAGGTAATGGTAGGGGTTGGTGCATTATCCAGCAGTGAGCACACCACATAGTCCCGTATATTCTTGGCTTTTTTGAATGAGTGCAACAGAGGGTTTTGACATCCCACATCTTCCGATATCATAGGCCAGTGTTTGTTCACAGCTCTCTTTATCATGTTGCTCTTCGTGGAGAAGGTGGTTACACATATGAGTCTTTGATCTAGAGTGTTGGTGCGCTCGTTTGGTTGTAGTAGTGCTTCTCGAGGACAGAACCATGCTCTCTTACGAGCCATTTCTGTAAGTCTCTTAGGGTATCCACGTTCGATGAGGCGGTTCAACAGGTTTTCTGACTGTGCCATATTGTCATCTTTCTTGCTACAATTTCGTCTGATTCTCAAAAATTGTCCGAAGGGTAGATTATCCTGGAGGCTCCTAGGGTGATGGCTAGAGTATTGAAGTAGCGAATTGCGTTCCGCAGGTTTTCTGCATAAGTCCGGGACCCCTTTGTCTGTATCAACCATTACCTAGGTCCCAGTGACTATTTTGGGTCTAACCCTGTGTTTATACAGCATGTTTGGAAATTGGGCTGATTACTGATCCATGTCAGGGCTCCGTTAGAATCAGGGTATCCTTTATATTTTTGAATACTGGTGTTAGTGCCTTGTGACCTCAACAGGGTACTGAGACGGCTCTTCTAGTTGTAGTGGAAGAGTCTAGAAAAATCCTAGGCGCTGGAGGCTGCGCGGCCATCATTCTTTTAGATTTAAGCGCAGCCTTTGATACCGTCAACCACCAGCTGTTATTAAAAAGGCTAAGTGAGGTAAGAATTGCTGGGACCATGCTCAATTGGCTGCAGTCATTTCTAGAAGACTGATCCTTTGAAGTTCTTGAAAAAGGCATTTCCTCAAAGCCCATACCTCCCAAATGTGGGGTCCCTCAGGGATCGTCCCTGAGCCCCACACTTTTTAATGTTCATATGAGGCATCTGCCGGAGGTGGTGCTACCTTTCGGGATCCAAATCGTCACGTATGCTGATGATACTCAGTTGCAACCCTCCAGCTCTGGTCTTGCTCTTTGTCTGGACAAAGTATCAAGTTGGATGGAAGATTCATTTTTTAAACTTAATGGATCAAAAACCGAACTAATGCTCCTAGGTAATAGAGAAAAGACAAATCTTGGGCTACTCTGGTCTGGCTCTTTTGGTCCTGCCCCTTCCCCATAAGACCAAATTAAAAGTCTGGGTGTTTGGCTCGACCAGAACCTTGATTTTAAAGAGCAAGGGAAAAAAGTAGCTGGAGGCTGCTTCGAGATCCCACTACTCCCTTTTTCAGCAAGAAGAGTCTTAGTCGAGGCTCTCTTCTTGCCACGTCTTGACCATGCAAATGCACTGTATCTAGGTGTCCTTTGCTCCTCTGTATGAAAGTTACAAGTTGTTCAAAACTGCGCGGCACAAATGCTTATGAACATCCCAAAGCGTTCCTCAGCTAAATCTGAATTTGCATCTCTACACTGGCTACCCATCCTTGAGCACATTCAGTTGAAGGCATTATGCATAGCCCATAGAGCACTTGCAAGCAAGGGATCCTTGGCTATTCAGTCCCTTATTCATCCTTACCACCCAAATAGAGCCCTAAGGTTGGAAACGAAATACCTACTGTCAACTCCAAGAAAAGAGAGCACGAAGTGGTGGCCGATTCTTTTCTTATAATGTGGCTAAAATCTGGAACAGTATGCCTTTGCAGATCCGTGCCCAACCTAACTACCTCACCTCCGGTGCCAGATTAAGACCTTACTTTTCCCAAAATAAATAAGTCACAGTCAATGTGTAATCAGGATATAGCGCGGGGATGCCATTGGGTAACCAGGCGCTCTATAAATCCTGTTTCAAATCAATGCAATTAATTTACCCATACAAGAATGTGGCACGGTTCCTCTTGCGCCTAGTTCTTGTGTCATGGCCATTACATGGCAGTTGCCTAATTTTTCCCTCTGGGTTTCTTTGCTGGACTCCTTTATACCCCATTTCTTCAAGGATATCCTTATTGTCACGGTTGTGTTGTTAAAGTGCTTGAAGAGGTATTTTGTCCATGCTTCCTCCGTTATGTTAGCGTTTAGGCCAAGATGATCTGGATTCTTTATTCTTTTGATCATTTGCCAAAACCTTGAGCTGTTTTTCCGTTTAACTTCGTGGAGGAGTTTGGCTCATAACTCGTAATTTTTTTGTTTCTTTTTTTCCCATTTCTTCCTTTTTTGCTTCCCGTAGGATAATTTGTAAGTCGTGATTGGTTGGATTTTTCGCATCTGTCTCAGTGTTCGGTTTATTATCTGTTTTTGGATTTTCATTTCTGGAGTAAGTTGTTGTTTGGTTAATGCTCCCTTTTGATGGCTTACCCTGTTTAATGGCCCTTTTAATAGTTTCTCGCTAATCGCTACAATGACATTTTACCATACTTCTGACGGTTTTATCGTGGAACTTGCCACTTGAGTAAAAAGAGTTATCGCTGTAAGACTTGTGGAGCTGGTGTCGCTGGGATTGCACCAAAGCCGCTTTAGGTTTCAAGTCACTTCAATGTTAATGCCTGTAAATGTTACAGTCTTGAGAAGTGAGTTGACTTTTATTTTAGCTTCTTGAGGTAAGTGGTCGCTGAGGTCGTTGGTCCCTATCTTAAACCCTGTTACTTTGCCAAGCATAGTTAAGGACGTAAATGTGTAATCCAAATGGGAAGATTGCCTTTGTGAATGAAATTTTGCGACTGGTGGATCGTCTTCTGGGTAGCGCCTGTTCAACGCTCTTAGATTAAGGTGTTCTAATTGCCGTAATAAGTTTTTTGAGCACTTTGTGGGTTTTTTAATATTTGGGGAGTCCTGTCTCAGCACTTCCCATGCTGTACTAAGTTCTTGGTCAAGGCCATCACCTGGACCAGAGCTAATAAGATGCATGTTAAAATCGCCTGCCAGGATAATAAAATCGGAATCCTCTTCATCCATTACTTTTTCCATGGCTTTTATCAGTTCCTTGGCAGCTTGCCATTTCCTTTTGGGGTAGATGTAAGTGTTGATTATTATAACTTCTTAAAGTTGGCTGTGCTATTTGAGATTCTATTGTTGTAATCTCACCTATTGTTGCTATAGAGGCAAAAATCATTAGGCCCCCTGATCTGCGGCCAAAAATGGAGCATTTATTTGCTGGGACAAAACAAGATGTATATCCTTGCAGTTTGAATGCCTTTTCCTCCCAGGTTTCTTGAAGCAGTAACAAATCAAATGATTTTAGATATTGCAAAAACTCTGGATCGTCGCTTTTGTTGGCTAATCCGTTGATATTCCAGGTACATATGTTAATTTGTCGGACTTATCCAAGGGGTGATCAGAGTTACTTTCCCTTTGTCAATTTGTGTGGTCTACTGTGTTGATGGTACGCTGAATTGACCTCCAGTTTTGTGAGACGACCAGCAAAGCATGACATGGGTTCCTTGGTTCTTGTCCTGAGAAGAAAGTTTTTGTGTCTTGGGAGTGCGCTCTTGGAGTAGTGCTCCTTGCTCCATTTAATACTGAATTTGTGTTTTTCCGCGAGGGTATCCTGACGGGGGGGGTAGAAAAGGTGTCGGATAGGGAGGTTGCTTTTCAATTTCTAGTTTTATCCTCCATTGTTTAAATGTGGCCTCTTCCTCTAGGATTTTGTTGGCTATCTCTAAGGAGTTCCAGGTTGCTGTAGTTGTTTCAGAGCATTGTGGATCTTGTTTTGGCAGGAACTCTATTTGGAGAACATCAGGGGAGCCAAAGTTATTCTAGTCTTGTGATCCAATGTAAAAGTCTTAATATGTTCCCTCTGTTCAATATGTTGTCTCTACCTCGAGACGTGTATTCTGGAGTGAAGAGAATAATGGTCGTTCTGTCCCCGTGTTGCACTACCGTTTGCTTTGTTAGCGATCCCTCGCTGCCGGTGTTACCTGACTGGAGAGAGTGGCTTGGGCTGCCAATAACTGGGCAGGTTTGTTGTGTACTTCGTTGGTTATCTCTCCCAGGTTCTCTTGTGGTGTCAATTGCTCCACGTTTAGATTGATTAAATAACTCAGCATTACTAGTCTGGGCGTTTCTCTAATTTGAATTTGTTCCGTCTTTATTAAGTAGAAGTTATGGGCAATTTGAGTTATTTTTGCTTGAGGAAGACTCCGCTTGCTATAACTGAGTCAAAGTGTCTGGCGTACGTCTCCGGATGGTGTTGCCAAAGCTGCTGGGGAGACAGTGAGGGATGACAGAGAAGGACCCTCAGGATCCTCGGGCAAAGGTGAGAGCGGAAGTTGATTTGCATCTGCACTTTTCGACCGTAGGTGGTTGCTGTTGGAGATAAATGTAATTGCAGTTCTTTACAAGATCTTCCGTCAATTGGAAACCTGTTCTTCCCTTCCTTTTTTTCTTCCTGTGAGTTTTGCAAGAGGTCTGGGCATTGACTGATATGCAGCCAACTGTGGTTACTGAAGCTGCTGGTGAGTGAACCGTAGGTTCAGCTTCCATTTTCTCTGATGGTGGTGGTAGGGCTTCCCTACCCACCAAGGGTAAATTGCTTTTTACTGCCAGTTCAACTGCTGGTTGAAACGTTGGCATTGTTGATGTTTCAAGGAGTTCAATGTTAAGTTCTGGTATCTGTGAAGCTGTTGATTTTAGGTCTGATATTAGATCCCCTAACATAAATGGTAAAGTTGATAAATTATGTACGATTGATGCGCAGGGGCATGGTGATTGTTTTGTTTGGACCACGTAGGCCACATTCAGACCCCTCTTTATGAGACCATTAAGTTCTGCTATCTTCCAATCAATTCCTGAGATGGAATCAGCCATTGTCTGTAGATTGGTAAGCTGCAAGTCCCTTTTATGAGATTGAAATTGTAGGGCTGTGGCTGAGTCTTGCAAGGTATTTAGAATTGTTGTCCATATGGATTCCGAGAATGGATTTCCATTATTGTTACTTTTCTCCATTCTTGACAGATGGTTTACTTCTATAGGTGAATTGAAGTGAGCTGGTTGCAAGTTATAGGAGGACACTAATTCTTCCCATTCCCATGTGGCTATGAAGGTCATATCATTGTTCGTAGAGTGGGAGTCATTGTATGGTAATAGAGTGCGATGCACAGGGGGTGTGTTTGCTGTTGGCCTGCTGTGTATTACTAGTTGCTCCTAGTTGTCTGCTTGAGTTATTTGAAATGGCTTGGTTTGCATAGGAGAAGTATTGTTTAGTTGAGAGAATACATTTTGCGTTTTTCCATCCCGGCTGTCCTGTTCCTTAGTCGCTGCTAATTGTTCTACATGGGTTACTTGGATTGACTTCATTTGAATAGGGTAACTATTGTTCAATTGAAAGGATGGGTCTTGTCCTTTTCTGTCACGATGATCCTGAACCTTAGTTTTAACTGGTGAGTCTAAGCCTTCTATGTGAGGTGTGCTGGCTTGACTTGGGTTTGTCTTGACTCAACTGGCTGAATTAGAGTATTTCACCAGCTCAGAGGATTTATCCGTCTTCGGCGAGCTCCACAAGCTATTGTGTGTGATCCTTTTTCCACAACGGGGTGAATCCAATATATCCCTGCTTTGACTGTTAGCTACTTTGCCTACTGGGTTGGTAGATTCAGCTACTCCTCTACTTCCGGATGATGTTGGCATTACGGTTACTGCCCCGAGAGGAGGTTGACTATTAACCCCTATGAACAGTGATATCTCGACTGGATTACTGTGGGGAGGTCTGCGGTCAGTTTTACTTCATAGGAGTGGTGTTTGCAGTCCTTTTTTGTTCCCAGTCTTGGAGTAAATAGCTGTTCCAAGGTCCATCAGGAAGGAACATTTTGTGTATTTCTTTGGCTGGTAAGTGCATATCGTTTTCCTCTCAGGCATTCCTTCAATGGTTATGAGGTTGTTTAGGTCCTTTGATGATGAAGTAGAAGGCCGTAATAACCGTGGCGATGACTGCGATGTCTGTGGTGCCAATGACAGCTGAAGGGTCAGTGAAGGGTCAGTGGAGAGGGCAGTAACTGTATGTTGTTGCCGAAGTTGTTTTATTGGGTAATTTGCGTTTGAGAATTTTTGATGTTAGTGTTTTGGATACTTCCTCTCTGTAAAACCCCCTGACCAGGTCTGTCACAGGGCTGTTCACTTAACAATTGATGGATGGAATGCTGAACAGTGTCAAACACACACCCACAGTACAGCGATCTAGGCCTAAATCCATAGTTTTTTTGCACACCATGCAATTCAACTTTGGACCTAGATATATGCAAATCAGTTGGGAATGTGGATAAATGCTTGATTTTTCTCACACTCTGTCCATCATGTGTGTGTCTTTTGCTTACTCTATCAAAGACTTCTAGTTTATCAATATGTTTATATGTGACCTTTTAGTGCTGGGCCACACCATGGAGTTCTGTCAACCATTTTGTGGGGCTCGGGTATGTGGAGTGGCACCAGTGACGAAGGATGTATAATTTTGCCACTGACAGGGCTGCTGTAGTCACTGGTGGCCATGAACGTCCATTTCATGGGCATTGTCTACAATGTGGAGGAGGGCCAAGTGTCCAGAGGGGCAGACTTGCTGAGGATGGAACAGTCTCAGGAACACCCATACCGCAACCCAGTAGATTTGAATCCTCTGACAGCTCCATAACATATGTAGCCACATGCACCTACTGAACATCTCAAGCTTCGACTGTGGGTAGACCAGTGAGAAATGTCAATTATCCAGATTAATTGGAGTAATTTCAATAATAATGCATTACTCATATTAAGCGAAAAATCTGATATGACATTATTACCCTAGTTTGAGTAATTAAAAGTAATTTAGGGCAAAAATCTAACCACAGGAGCACAGGAGCAATGAACCAAGAGAGAGTGAGAGGCTGCTGGCTAATGCAGCTCTTGTCCTGTAGCATTTACTGCTGTTTTCTTAGCGCAAAATGCATCCTCTGTCTTATTTTGAACACAAGGGTGGATTTTGCACTATGAAAACAACACTAAACACTGGATTATGCGTCTCACACAACTACACATGATTGCAAGTAAGTTTGCTGCAATTACAAGTAATTACACTAAAGAGAATTTAGTTTCCTGGACCGGAAACAAGCATCCTAGGACCGGTTTCAGGGTTTCACCCCTCTTCAGCCAGGATAGCTTGATTCCAGTGGCACAGTGAGCACAGGACCCACGTCTGGGCATACCTGGCACACTTAGTGTGAGAAAGCAAAAGACACACAATTGATGGACGGAATGCAGAAGAAATCAAAACATTCACCCCCAGTCAAGAGATCTGGGTAAATCCATCATTCTTTTGCTCACCATACCACCCCAGTTTAGACCAGTTTAGACGTGGCCATATGCAAATCAGTCTTGACCCTGTGCCTCATGGGAACCGTCCAGCCCGAACTGCCAAGCCAGGTCCTCCCTGGACCGGAAACACCCCTCTTCAGCCAGGATAGCTTGATTCCATGGTGGTGGGAGTAGTCCCAATCACTGATATCTCTTTCAGTATGGTGTTCATCTCCATCGTGTATGGGAAGCTCCTCTTGTGAGTGGAACACGGGTGGTCTGCGACTTGGGATGTGCCACCACCTCAGAGAAATACAGTTGGCAGGCTGTTGGTTTGGACAGCGGCATGGGAGGAGGTGGGGGTATCCGGGTGACCATATCATCTGCCGGAGCTGAAGGCGCCAGATGAGTAGTGCCAACAATGGCGTGGTTCATGGGGCTGGAATATTTGTTGGAACCACTCCTGGAAATACTGAAATGGCATTTTATCAAGAAACAGCATTAAAATTATCGCCGCTTTAGCGGCAGAAAACTGCTGCTAAAGCGGAGATAATGGGCTTGATAATATGCCCTTGAGAATTCCAATAGAAGCCCATGTTCTGGTGTCAATATGGGCTTCTATTGGAATTCTCAAAGGCATATTATCAAGCCCATAACGCCGCTTTAGCGGCAGTTTTCTGCTGCCAAAGCGGTGATAATTTTAACACTGTGCTTGATAATATGCCCCAAAATTCTTAAGAGCACCAAGAACAGCCTGCTGATGTTTTTGGTGGGTGGAACTATCCCAGAACAGTGAACCTACGATGTTATATTTGAATTTTGCTGCTTGATTAACCTATCTTTCCTTGAAACATAACTTTGCTAACGGATGCACACTAACCAATGGATGGGAACATAAGTCTTAATTCTGCAAATATGCGCATCGAATGTAACTTTTTGAAGTTTTATGTGGCTCAAAGGCTTAACATTGCAGCATGCAACCACGGTGCGCGCTCCGTGCATTACGTCCAAACATGTAACGGAATATATGCTGGCACCACATCTGCTCTCAACCCAGGATGCACAGCCATGAAATTAGTTCAGCTTACAAATCATTAAGCTCATGGGGCTGCCATGTTTAGATGGGGACTGGAGACATCGATGTATGCTGAGGAGGTTAGGAGGGACGCTGTGGCTACATCGGCAACAACTGTGAGTTCCCAGTGTGAATTGTCCAGCACCAATTACGAGGCCTTGGAGAACTCTCTGAGGATTCAGTGTTGCTGGGTAAGTGCCACCAGTGTTGTTGTGGCTGCCAGACTCAGAGCAGGTCAGGAGGTATCAGTGACTGCCGTTGAGGTTCAGTGTGCTTCTGCGGTTTCTCAATATCCTCCTGTGGTGTGCCCGGCAACAGTACAGGGCCAAGGAGATGGAGGGGGATGAAGGAGTGGCACAACTCCCCCACTCGTGAAGGGAGCTGGGTGGCTCCCTGAATGTGGAAGCAGAGGGCCTCCAAAAACCACACCAGGCATGAGCTTCAGCAGGGTGCAGCTATCTTGGTGAGCACCTAGGTCCACCTCTGTACTAGATGTATCTCTTTATTCTTACCACTGTTTCAAGTTATTCCAGTCCCTTTTCCCTGCCAAATCAATGGCCCTGCTTGAGGACAAGAAAATCTCTGGCGTAGTGGCATGCCTGGGCTATGAGAGAGCATGCATGGTGCACCTCACTTGTGCAATTTGGGCTTGCATGGCGCAACTCACTTGTGGAATTTGGTGCCTACTCTCACCTACAGGTATGGAGGGGATACTGTTCTGTGTCTCCAGGTCAGTACTTTGTTGCAGCCCACTCTGGGGTCACAGATCCTTGATTTGCTCCCTAGTGCTGTCCATACTCTGGCAGAGGAGATGGTCTACTTCAGCTTGCAATCTTCTATGTCTAGCTGTATGGATGCCACTTTGGCAGTTATCCTTCAAAAACAACCCAAGAGCTCCAACAGTTATAATTAGAGAACACCATGCAATGTTAAGTTATAGTCTCCCGATCCTATAACCTCCCTGTGGTTGGTCCAAATGCTTCTTGTTTATCAGGTGTCCCAGCCAAGTCGAAGGAATTATTAGACTCCCTCATGGCACTTTTTGCCTTCCATTTCATTGTCTTCAGTCATGAGCGAGCTAAGGTAAAATAGGATACTCTATAATAACCAACACTGGCTTGGGCTATGTCACTGGTGTTCTCTGCAAATCTAAATGACTATTTCAACCTTTTATTAGACTTCAAGTAGGTGTTCAAACATGTGGATAAAGAGTTCTCTGCTCAAGAGACTCGGCTTGATACAACACAAGTTTATGAGGGCATGCTCACTTATATTACTTTATTTCTGTTAGCTCACTGTTGAAACAGTTTGGGTAGAAAAAGTGAAAATTACCCTAATCATTGAGTGAAATATGACATCACAGTTCAATGATGATGACTTCTCATCCAGCTACTATGGGCAAGTTGATAGATATGATGCTACTCTTTGAGCATCATCTACAGGAAATGTTTTTGACAAATGTAGAAGGGTTTCAGGTTTCTTAGGTGTTTTCGCATTCTAAGTAATGAATTTGTGAGAACGCAAATGCATTTGTGAGACACTACTGTGTCTCCTGTAAAGACGCAATACAGATTCCCATGGCTAGAGGTTCATTGTCATAAACTGAAAAGGAGAGAAGATGAAAGACGGATCTAAGCAATTTCCAGGTGAGACTCTAGCGGGGATAGGAAACACCAGAGACATTCATGTGTAAAGTAGAAAGGTTACAAAGGAATCCTTATGTGTGCTTTTACTGACTACCCTGGCAAACAGTGGCAGCTCCTACATTGGGGCATGGGGGCGTCACCTCACTGCTGTCTCGCAGTGTGAGAAGAAGAACCATTTTATGTTTCTGCTTCTCGCCCTGCGAGAAAGGAGAAGTGCTTGGTTGGGGGCGGCGGGTGGGCGGTCCTGCTTGAGGGCAGGGGGAGTGGCTTGCCCACTGTTGTGAGCCCTGACTGATTGGTCGGCCCCAGGGCCGTCCAAACCAGTCATGTGCACACTGCCATTTTCTACATGTAGGCTGCATGCAGCCTACTTGGAAAAAATGGCCGCCCTACAGGCAACCGGCTGGGGAGCTGTCTGCGGCACCGCACCAATCACAACGCTGCTATTGCAGCATTGTGATTGGCTTAGGGGAGGCTGCCTAGGTAAAACGCGGTGAGGAGCAGCAGAAGCTGAGACGGTGGCACTTGATCCGGAGGAAGGTATGTTTTGTTTAGGTCTCGCCTGAGCTGGCGCATGCACTAGACTCTGGTGAGACATTTAGGAGTAGAGTTTTAAAAGTGCTGGCAAAGGCTTTTGCTGGCCTCAAGTGTGCGGTTACGCGCGCGGTAACGTGCACAGCTGCCATATGGCTTTCTGTAATGGCTCATTAAGCCTTACAGGGCGTGAATCATGCTCCTCCAGCCCATTGCTGTCTGATCTCACTACCCCTCCCTACTCCTCCTCCGTCCTCGTTAGCTCGTCACACAAGAGCCGAGCTGCAGCTTGAAGGGTGGGGGGACATCAAAGTTGATTTGATCAACTCTCAACTGACTTTCGAGCATTTGTTTGCTAAAAGACATAGATGTGCCGATTCATTGCTACCGGCTCTGTGATACGACGTTTTGTTTTATTTTCTACCTATTCTGTCTTTTCGCATCATGGGACATTCATGCAAATATATGGCGATCCTTTTGGTTACTTACAGATACATTTGTTTAAATGTGTGCGCGCGCTCGTGTATTTTTTTGTAGATGTACTAATTAATGTAAGACAGGACAAGCCAGGCACACATTACTCCCTGCCACTGGAAGCACACACACACACACACACTACAGGCTTGGAATGTGCCATTATTCCATCGCCCTTAGGGGGAAGACTTGGCAGGCAGCCTGGGGGCAAAGGTGACAGAGGTCATTCGCATTTCCAGAGCTATGTGTGCCCTTTGGCATCTTAAAATGGGCAAAGATGTGGGACGTGTCATAACAGGAACCGCCTTTGTGGCTGACAGCCATGATAGATTTGAAGCTTAAGTGACTTGATGGCAGCCCTTGTAAGTAACGGTTGGGTAGGCCAGCACTGACGTAGTAAATCTGCCACGCGCATTTTTCATTGAAAGGTGGACAGGAAACTCCATAGGCAAAACATATACATGCTAATGCATTTAAAAACATGGCCGAAAGCTGATCCACCTATGTATTTTCGAAAAGTGGTATTTATGTTTTTTTTAACGCAGAGGGCACTCACTCTCAAAAAGTAGTTTCTAAATCAATTACTCATAAAAAGCAACCCCAGACAAAGACAAACACTTTCACTTGCCCTTAATTGTTATAACAAATATACAAACAGCTGCTTGCTAGGGATGGATTAATTCGTTAAAACAATTTAGCGCATACCTGAATAAACATACCTAGCCAGAACAAGCAGTGCTGCCGGTATCGAGGCAGAACGAAGCCGAAATATGATTTAACTCTCGTCCGCCCTTCCGCTATCAGCGTCCCTCCAGCTCTTCTGAGTGGACTCTTCAAACCTTTCCTTTTCCGACTGTGGGGGGAGGTGGCACAGCCGCGCTTCTGACTCTATAGCTCTATTAATCCATAGTGGTACATCCAGCGCCTGGAGTCTGTGAGTCATAGCGCATTGGGAAGCAGAAACTGCACTATACCGTAGAACGCCTGCAATGCATGCCCTTAATTGTTATAACAAATAGACAAACAGCAGCTTGCTAGAGATTGATTGGACAGTGAGGTTAATACTTGTCCCAGGTGAGACTTGTGGGTCGTCGGCGTAATCTCGCGTAATTTCTGGGGTTTTGCGTTCTGCGTGACACATGAAATTCCCGGAATTATGCCACATTTTAGCTCAAGAGCAGTCAAACAATGTGAATGACCCGAACACTAGCAGCTCTTGCTTGCAACATGCGTTGTTTTTGTGTTTTTTTGGTTGAGCGCGAAATGTGTACTTCTATCCAAAATGAGCAGAAGGAAACATTTCACAGAAAAATATAATTCTAAATGTCCGTTTTGCATATTGTACAATTGCCTGTAATGTTTGCCATATTTCACTTAATTATGCAAAAGCAAATTTTGCACAACCCTATGTGATACGCCATTTCCTGGACCCGTACACAAATGTGCTTCCCCACCCTCTCTCTCTACCTTTCTCTCTCTCTTCCTCTACCCTCTCTCTCTCTCTACCTCTCTCTCTCTACCTCTCTTCCACCCCCTCTCTTTCTCTACCTCTCTCTCCCTACCTCTCTACCCCTCTCTCTACCTTTCTCTCTACCTCTCTCTCTCTCTCTCTCTCTCCACCTCGCTACATCTCTCTCTACCTATCTCTCTCTATACCTCTCTCGCTACCTATCTCTCTACCTCCTTCTCTACTTCGCTACCTCTCTCAACCTCTCTACTGCTCTCTACCTCTCTACACCTCTCTCTACGCCGCTCTCTCTACGCCCCTCTCTTGACCCCTCTCTCTCTACCCCTCTCTCTCTACTCCTCTCTCTCTACCCCTCTCTCTTTACCCACCTCTCTCTACACACCTCTCTATCTCTCTCTACACACCTCTCTCTCTACACACCTCTCTCTCTCTCTCTCTCTCTCTAGACACCTCTCTCTCTCTACCTCTAAGTAGCAGCCGGAGCCTGATAGCACTGCTTGTCCTTTTAAAAAAAAAGCATTGGCATAGCCAATAGGTCTCGCCTTTAGGGCCTTATAAGTTTTTAAGCAACAGTTAATGTTGTTGCACCAAGGATATTGTGCATAACTAAATACTTATAAGGTCCCAAAAGCAAGACCTATTGGCTATGCCAATGCTTGTATTTTAATACTGTCCTGCTCCCCCGCCCTCGCCTGTCTTGCCTGCCAAGACTGCTAACATCTCTAAACACACAAATGGAAATCTCTTGTTATTATATAGATAGCTGTAATTGATAATTTGTTCTGTTACAGGAAATGTGCCTTATTTTCGGCATAAAACAAGACAGGCTGCACTGTGTGTGCCTGGTGAATTGTTCCCTCCTTTGCATGTAATGTGCGGGTACACGAGCACCTCTGTTCACACTCCCAGCTTATTTGAGTGCATGCAAATCCTGCCAGAAGACACAAAGAGCTCTCTCTGCGCACCTCTTCCACGGTACAACGGCGAGACAGGCCCTGTGTAAGTGGAGATCATTTTCAACCAGTACTACAGTGCCCAGCGGGGCGTAGTGCCTCCCCCAAGGAACCACCGCTGGACCTACTGCACCCAGCCTCCATGTACTGTATATGGAACCACACCAGAGTAGTGCTCACTGGCAGAACCTCCGGTTTTCTGTCATTTACTTTCCGTGAAAAAATATGCGTTAAGTTGTCTTTGGATGTTAATAAAGATGGCAAAATGCGGCGTTAGTGTAGAGAAGCAATTCTGATTCCATTCAGTAAGCACACCGTTTATTTAAATAGGGCTTTCCCCTGTGTACTTTTGAACAAGATGGCAAATTCAACTTAGAGTAGACCTCTGGTGATCTGCATTGTAGCTGGAATCAGGTGTGGGCAGTGAACAAATGCTGGGCAGCGCCCGCGTCCGCCAGCGACCCCGTCACCTTCAGCCACACCACCAAACTCCACTGGACCGACCACCACTGCATCCACTTCTCCTTCAAGAAACACACTACACACAACAAACCGCAACGCCTCCCGTTGGAGAACCGGGCTTTATGGGCCGGGCGGCGCAGGGCACGCCTTAATCCCCAGGCTCACCTGACTTGTTACTAACAGAGACAGGCGACACTCCGTTGAGCGTGGAAGCCAGGTTTATTAGCTGCAGCTAAGCACATTTATCCTAGAAGTACATGCAAAGTGTAAGTCCTGAGGAGACTGCCACTTCAATCCGTGGCGTACATTCTCTTATACTAAACACATTTACGATATCCCACTCCCCGCACACACAAAACGAACCAATAGGAAAAGGTGTAAAACAAGTTATCAGGTATCCTAGTATACGCCTCTTTTCCGGACCCCGTGTGTCACCCCTCCCAACAAATTAATCAGTGATGGTGTTCACAATCCCCTCTCGCAGGTGGCAGGACATGATGGTGTGTCTCAAAGGATGGTTGTGTAATAGGAGCATACAAGGAGAGAATAGCAAAGGCTAGTTGGATAAGATAGTATAAGAGAAGAATAGGAGAGGGTAAATAGTCGGCTGAGACAGGGATCAATCGAGCCAGACATGGATTAACGAACTCGATCAGACCCTGACATCGGGTTTCATGAACAAGGATAATGGAGTTACTTTTTACTGAAAGGACAGTTAGCAGCTGGAAAAGCAAAAACATTGCGTTCGCCGTGCCGCCTGAGTGAGGGCAACACAAAATGGCACAGGACACAAAATGGCGGCTAGATACGGGACGAAATCCGAAATCGCAGAACCTCAGACCCTCCTTTTGCCATTACTCAGGCAATAAACCAAGGATTCAAGTCAATCTGAATCGATATTAATGGCCATGAGGTCCTCGAGCTGTTGCTGTAGCATCATTCTTATGTTCTCCGTTTTTTGTGATGCAGGCTTCGGGACACACATAGTGGCACAGAGGCCACATATTACAGGTCCACACTGCACACAAAGGCAACAAGAGAAGATGATAGCCAAAATCATTCCAAGGAAAGTTAATATCTTCCATCCCCATGTGGACAGTAGACCCCCAAACCATCCAATCACAGACCAATCTCCCGTGTCCCGATGTATAGACTCGGAGAAGGTACGTAGCTTAGAGATAGCTTGGTATACCATAGGGGCATTATCAGGAATGTAAACACAGCAAATAGACCCGATCAATTTACAGACTCCACCCCTATCTGCAAGGATAATATCTAAAATGATCCGATTTTGCAAAGTCATAAGACGATCCGCCTGAAGCTTGGCTGTCACATTACTCAAGGCTCCAGAAGTTTCATTTATGGTAGCCTCAACAACACGAGCTAAGTGTCTGATGTCTCTACTATTGGCCATTGGGCCCCAGAAAGGAAGTAACCCTTTGATGAAGTCAGCTGCCTCCTGTCCTGCTGTGTCCTTCTGGTCAAAGACTCCTCTACTATGCCTCTTTTTGTGATGATTTGAAGGAGCGGTATAGGTTGGAGGAAGAAGAAAAGCCACATAACATGTTCCCGAGAAATAAGTGGGAAGCCATGTATAGGCTCTATAATGACAGATTAAATATGTGCCTTGTGATGGCAGTAACGGTTAGGGAATCTGAGGTTTATAGACATAGGTATAAGAACAGATACTCCTCGCTGGCTGATTCTTGACGTTCTGACCATTGATTTGTAAGCAGAAATTACCCCGATGAGGCACAGTCCAGATTGGCAGAGAGCTCCTTAATGTAGCCTGTTCGGTAAAGCTGGTAATATATTGTGTTATGTTCCATCCGTCGCATGCTCTCTTTTCATCTACAGGAATCTTACTAATCTGAGCAATCTTAACCATAGTCACAATTCCCTTAATGAAAGTACTATGACTAAAGTCTGCTCCAGCACCATATGGACTGCAAAGGAGGATATCGCAACTGATTCTGGTAAAGATTAGAAAACATAGCCAGATATGCCTAGGCGGAACATTCATAGGAGAATGGAAAAACCAGGTATGGCATGCTTCTCTCTGTATTATGAGGCATGAGCCCACAAACCCAACAATCAGTAGTATTCATTACTAACTGGTGTTGGTGTAATAACTGAATGAACAAATTGTTGAAATATCCGGTCCTCCTGATCTGTTCATGTGGTGAAAGTGTATAGAACCGGTGTGGGGAGGCAGTGGCAGAGAAAGATACGAGGACAGAAGTAGGAACAGGTAACGGCTGTAAGACATAAACAATCCAGCTTCCACACGCTAATAGAGTACATAAGCGGATCACTGAAATAATATCGAGGGACAAAATATCGACTTGCCAAAATATCGTGGACAAAATATCGACAGTCAAAATATCGAGTTTGTATCTACAAACAGCTAAGTACAAAAATATCAAGTACAAAATATTGTTAACAATAATATAGATGTAAAAAAAATATCGACTTTATTAAAAACCGTGTTAAATTAAATTAATATTAAATTTTAATTACTAAAATATACTTAAAACTACTTAAATTAAATTATAATAATTAAATAATAAATGAAAATAATAAAAATAATTTTTTACAATCTTATTTGTTGACCCTGAACCCTAAAAATACTCCTTTACCCAAAAACCCAAAACTGACCCTGAACCCTAAAAATACCCCTTTACCCAAAAACCCAAAACTGACCCTGAACCCTAAAAATACCCCTTTACCCAAAAACTGAAAACTGACCCTGAACCCTAAAAATGCCCCTTTACCCAAAAATTGAAAACTGACCCTGAACCCTAAAAATACCCCTTTACCCAAGAACTGAAAACTGACCCTGAACCCTAAAATTGCCCTTTACCCATGAACTGAAAACTGACCCTGAACCCTAAAAATACCCCTTTACCCATGAACTGAAAACTGACCCTGAACCCTAAAAATACCCCTTTACCCTAAAACTGAAAACTGACCCTGAACCCTAAAAATGCCCCTTTACCCAAAAACTGAAAACTGACCCTGAACCCCAAAAATACCCCTTTACCCTAAAACTGAAAACTGACCCTGAACCCTAAAAATGCTCCTTTACCCAAAATTTATCAATATTATTTAATTACCAATTAATTATTAATTAACAATAACAATAAAGTAAATATATTAGAACATTAGCTGTAATTATTTTAATAATTAATATTATTTTTTCCAAATTAATTACTTAAAAATAACACAAAATTATATATATTAAAAATGTACTCTAATTAATGTAATTAACTAATTACAATTAATTAATTAACAATTAATTACTAATACAAAATATGTTCAAAATTATATTAATTAATTAACTAATTAATATTAATTAATTATCAATTAATTATTAATTAAAAATATTAACAAACATATATTAATTAATTAATTATTATTAAATTACTTCCCACCCTATTCCCCTATAAACCCACAACCCGCTACAGAATTACATTACGCAATTATTATAAAAACAAAATTCATTTAATAAAATATTTTATAACATTAATACACACTATTCACACATATTACATAAAAATACACTATAAAATATTATATATCATTAAAAATTTGATATTTTTGCTATCTATATTTTATACAGTCGATATTACTTCACTTACCTGAAAAACGATATTTTTGTAATCGATATTATGTCCAGTCGATATTTTGTCCAGTCTATATTTAAAACTCGATATTATGTCCAATCGATATCTTGGAGTCGATATTTTGTCTGTACACCTACATAAGCATATCAAAATACACAGGGTTATCCCACATGGACTAACCATAAGTTTCTTAAATCGGTATTTCATATTTACACTCTGATCATTAACTTCCACTTTAACATCCATTACTCTAAAGGCGTTGCTCACTGTAATCTTCCTGGATCACTTAGCTGTGGTTGTTAGCCGTCCTATGACACTGCAAGTCCTGTGGAACCTAGGTCACTACTCAGGTCACAGCTTAAGACTCATACCGTGACCCTGCAAATTGATAGATGGTGGAAGAAAAACACATACACAAAATGTCTTTGTTTTAAAAACAAAAAGGTATGACCAGAAAAATCATAAAATGCAGATGTGTTGGGACGGCCTCCTGTAACACATCGACATCTTCTTTCTCGCAGGTTGTGTGGTCCAGGCGTACACTACTAAAGGGTACAAATCTGGGCACTGTCTCACTTTCGTTGTCCGCTATACCCTCTCGAACCCATTGGTCAAAAGGCAAGGGCAGGGGTATCTTTTTGCAGTGCACGCCGTGGACCCAGTTCTTCTTCCCAGAAACCTTCACAGCCGTCCTCGTGGTCAACAGCACTTGACGTGGTGGGTCCCAACGAGGTTCCAGATTCCGCTTCCGCTGAAAATTCTTCACGTAGACCCAGTCACCAGGTTGGATGGAATGACCTGGGTCTGCGGAGACCTCGGGCAAAGCGTTTTGAACCTGTTGGTGAAGAACATGCAATTTAGTGGTAAGGTCATGCAAGTAATCAATCAGCAGTGGGTATGGAATATTGGAGTATTTTTTAGGGCGAGGCACCCCCCAGACATTTGCTGGTCGTCCAAAGACGACCTCATACGGACTTAGACCTAATCGGGAATGAGCAGTAGTTCTTGTAGACAGAAGTGCTAATGGTAAGGCATCAGGCCAGGCGAGACCTGTGCTCACCTGAATCTTTGCCAATTTGAGCTTTAGAGTACCATTATAACACTCTACCAATCCCGCTGACTGAGGGTGGTTTTCTGCATGAAATTTTTGTTTGATACCGAGACCTGCACATACTTTCTGCATGATCTCGCCCACAAATTCACTTCCATTGTCAGACCAGACAATGCGCGGCAAACCAAACCTCGGGAAAAACTCCTTCAAAAGAACTTTAGCAGTAGGTAAAGCAGTATTGTCCTTTAGGGGGTAGGCCTCTATCCATCTGGAAAAGGCACAAACCACCACCAGAACATATTTGAGGTTATTGCAACGATCCATATGAATGAAATCAATTTGCAATACTTCAAAAGGATACGTAGGGGGAGCAAAATTGCCTGCGGGAGTCGGGGTTCCCTTTCCTGGATTATGCATTAGACAAACAATGCAATGCTTCAGTACGTTTTCTGCACATTTCGAAATTCCCTCATTCTGCCATACTGGGGCCAAAACTTTACAAATGCCTTTCGCACTAATATGTGCTGGACCATGCGCCATAGTAGCTACAGGTAGTACATAGGCGTCTGGTAACAGCCATCGTTGATGCTCTGACAACTCCGTCCAGCACCCAGTCGCGTCCAACACTCCCATGCTTTCTTTCCACTTACTCAACTCTTTCTCAGTGGCCTCTTCTTGAATCATTCTCACACTTTCTATTGTGTCCTCGCACATTCCTCCTTCTCTGATCCATCTCGCAGGGCCCGCAACATACATTCGACTCGTAACATCTCTCGCTGTCACTCTTGCTACCTCGTCTGCAAAAGCATTCCCACGACCCACATCATCGATAATCTTTATGTGAGTGTGCCGCCTAAGTGAGGGCAACACAAAATGGCGACAGGACACAAAATGGCGGCTAGATACGGGACAAAATCCGAAATCGCAGAACCTCACCGCACCGTAGCTGGAAAAAAGTCACAGAAGACCAGCTCATCACCGCACTTGCCCAAGACCCTAGCCCTGAGCCCTTGGAGACCAACACAGCAGCCCACAACTTTAGACTATGGTTCAACGACTGCGCCCACACCCTCGCCCCAATTAGGAAACCCTCAAAGAGATGCACCAACACTAGAGCCGTCTGGTTTAACGACGAGCTCCAGAACTCCAAGCACACCTGCAGAAAACTCAAGAAATAATGGCGCACAGACCAGACACCAGACAACCACGCAGCCCTCACAAACGCCAGAAGCAGACACCACCAGCTCCAAAGAAAGAACCTCCTATCGAATTGATAACAACGCACACAACAGCAAAGAGCTCTTCAACATCGTGAAAGAACTTGCCACCCCCAGCCCCAGCTCCAACGACATCCCACCATCACAAGAACTCTGCGACTCCTTGGCTACCTTCTTCCACCGCAAGATCGCTGACATTTACAACAGCTTCAACACCCAAACGCAAACAACAGATGTCGATTCCCCTCCACCAAAACCCACCGATCACACCGACCTCTTGCTCGCCTGGAATAGCGCCAACGACAAAGAAATCGCCAGAATCATGAACACATCCACTCCGGCTCACCTACCGACACCTGCCCCCACCACATCTTCAACAAAACGAGCACCATCATTGCACCCCAGATTCGAAAGATCATCAACAGCTCCTTCGAGACCTCCACCTTCCCAGAGAGTTTGAAACACGCCAAAATCAATGCCCTCCTCAAGAAACCCACAGCTGACCCAAAGGACCTCATGAACTTCCGACCCATCTCCCTGCTCCCGTTCCTTGCAAAAGTCATTGAGAAGGCCGCCAACAGACAACTGACCGCCTTCCTGGAGGAGAAAAACATCCTAGATTCCTCACAATCCGGCTTCCGCAGCAACCACAGCACCAAGACTGCCCTCATCACCATCATTGAAGACATCAGGACCATACTTGACAACGGCGAGACCGCAGCCCTCATCCTCCTGGACCTCTCGGCAGCATTGGACACCGTCTGCCACCACACCCTTTGCACACCACTCCATGATGCAGGGACCCCAGGCAAAACCCTGGAATGGATCACCTCCTTCCTCACCGGCAGAACCCAAAGAGTACACCTCCCCTGTACCGATCCGAAGCGACCACGATCAACTGCGTTATACCCCAAGGATCATCCCTCAGCCCAACCCTCTTCAACATCTACATGGCACCACTCGCCAACATCGTCCGACATCACCACCTCAACATCGTCTCATATGCCGACGACACGCAGCTGATCCTCTCCCTCACCAAAGACCCGGCCATCGCCAAATCCATCCTCCACGTAGGAATGAAGGTCGTCACAGAATAGATGAAGACCAGCCGCCTGAAACTGAACTCTGACAAGGACGTCCTCATTCTCGGCCCCACCTCCTCCGCATGGGAAGACTCCTGGTGGCCGACCGTGCTGGGAGAAGCCCCGACCCCCACTAACCACGCACGCTATCTGGGGTTCATCCTGGACTCAACACTCACCATGAAACAGCAAGTCAACGCCAACTCCTTCTGCTTCAATACCCCCCGAATGCTCCAGAAAATCTACAAATGGATCCCCAGCGAAACCAAGAGAACAGTCACCCAGGTGCTCATCATCAGCAGGCTGGACTATGGCAACACATTCAATGCAGGAACCTCTGCTACACTCCTGAAGAGACTCCAACGTGCACAGAACGCCTACACATGCCTCATCCTTGGACTCCCCTGCCACAGACGAATCACTCCCCACTTACGAGACCTGCACTGGTTCCTGGTCAACAAGAGGACCACTTTCAAACTCCTAACCCACGCATACAAAGCACTTCACAACGCCGGACCAGCATACCTCAACAAACAACTGTCCTTCTACACCCCAAACCACCAACTGCGCTCCGCCAACCTCGCCCTCGCTACCGTCCCACGCATCTGCCGAACAACCACCAATGGCAGATCCTTCTCTCATCTCGCTGCTAAGATGTGGAACACCCTCCCCCCTCATCTACGTATGACCCAGGACCTGCTGACCTTCAGGAGACGCCTCAAGACATGGCTGTTCAACCAGTAGCTGCCTAAACTCCTTAGTGCCTGGAGACCCTCAAGGGTGAGTAGCGCGCTCTACAAATGTTTGATTGTTTGATTGATTGGGCAAACTTGCCCCAATTACATGCAATTTTGCTACAGCCTTAAACCTTATCTCAACCTTTTAAGGCTCTTTTGATGGTGATACAGAGTAGTTTTGGAGGGTGATCCCATTTCAGTCAATGGAGATCATATTTTTTGGAGAGCAAGGGAGTTTTTCGCGACCGGTGATAACGCTGTTCAAGTCTATGTGAAGCAGTTGAGAGGTATGCTTGAACTAATAATTTGTATAGACCGTTTGGTACAACATAACTTTTTTGACCTGCTCATCCATTCAAATACAACTGCAAAATGTCCCCCGGCTGGTGCAATATTGCTTGGAATTATTGCTTAATTGGTATGTTGTGGTGCAACTTTTGCGACATGATCTATGTTCTCATTCAAACTTCTCAGAGATGGTATTTTGGCAACACTTATGTTACAGGGTCGTGCCTTTCATATTTCACCCCCAGGCGAGGGGAGGGCCTTGACGGGGGCTGAGGGGGGTCTTTTATCTTACTGTGATAATGTGAGTACTGCCTGTTGCATTTACTCTGTTTGTGCATCATTATTAATAAATGTGCCCCAGTTCATATCAGCCTTGTTTGCTATAGTGACTGTGCCCACCAGAATTATTGTATACCCCACCTCGCGCAGCACGTTTAGCTTTGCTTAGTAAATCTGCTCTTTTTTGTTTCCCTCCCCACACAAGCATTTAGTCCATTCAGAGCATTCCGATTGTGACATGAAATAGCAATATCTAGAGCGCTCTACTACCCAAAAGTGTCTAGGTGCTAAGATTCTGGCATGAGAGAAGGAGAGACCTAATAAACAAGACCTAGTAAGAGAGTAACATGAGGATAGATGTCATATACCTATCTAGCCATAAATATTTATTAAAGAGCCACGTTTTTAAGGCCTTGCGAATGTCAAAAGGTTGGATTTTATTTTCAGATCCAAGGGCATGGAATTCCGACGAGCAGTTACAGGTAGTTGTTTACTTTTGCAGTCCTCTTTTAGTTACCATGGACCGCAAAATGTGTCCTTCTTCAATGTCAGTTACTTGCTTTAGAGGGCGGATGTGGTTGGGAACACCAGTTGAGTGAAGCTGGAGGATTTGCAGGGATATCGGCCGTGAAAGAAGGCGAGTGTGTGCTGAGGGGACCCACCCCCAAGGCTGAAGGGCTGGGAGTCTGCCTTCAACTGTGTAGGAATAGGACCAAGGAAGAGCAGCACCAGCAAGAAACTCCATCTGGTAGGCTCGTGTTAAGTAATTATGTTTGGGAGATTGTGAGTGATCTGCAGTGCTGACCTGTTAGTTGTGAGTATGTATTCGTTATTGTGTATATGAGTGCATATCAGCCTTGAAGCAAATTGCACCAGTAAACGGGAGTCGATGAAGAGTTGCACATTTTTAAGGTTTTAGTAAGAGTGGTTATGGTGTGCTCCCTACTCCCTGTGCTTTATTAGAGCTAGTGTGAAAGATTATGTGAAGCAGAGTTTAAAGCCTAGTAACCAAGGAAAGGGTATTTTAAAAATTCTGGGGAAATACTGGGCGCTCAGCTGGCTATTTTTGCAAGAGGTGTTCTGGATGAGTATTTAGGCGAAGGTGCAAAATAGGGCGAGGGGATAAGCCCTATAACCCCTCAATGTGTGAATTGCAAAACAACCTACAAAATGACTAACGGAACATGCCCTATGCACACTACAATATGAGTCAAAACACAAGTTTGTATACTATATCATCACAGTGCATTCGTAATACAATTGCCAAGAAAATAGAAAACACAGTTCGTTCAGATTGAAGAACTCTTCATTTAATGGTTCTTCGTGCACCAGCCTACACGTGTTTCGTCGCAAACGGAATGTGATATCCGCGACTCCGCAGGGCTTTCGGATATGATAGGTATCGTTGAAGGTCGCAAAGCTGGTGATAATTCCGACCCGGCTTCGCTCAGGACCGGGTGTATAAGTTGACTG
Source organism: Lissotriton vulgaris (assembly GCF_964263255.1). Lineage (NCBI taxonomy): Eukaryota > Metazoa > Chordata > Amphibia > Caudata > Salamandridae > Lissotriton > Lissotriton vulgaris. The sequence continues at coordinate 1,751,900,769 of NC_141687.1, forward strand.
TTCACGTCTGAGGTCCGTAAGTTTCGGGTGTAACGACCTGGTGTATTTTTAATCTTATGGTAGCGATCCGCCACAGTAGTAAGATCCTGTGATATGTGGTAGGGATAAAATAGGTCCTCCACGGCGGTCCTTTATGGTTTGGTAGGGATCTGTAGCAGGCTGATTCTTTTTTTTGTGAGACATGTGTAACGAGTCTGTTCCCGTGTCCTAGGAAGCCCGGGTAGCCGGGACTTGCTGTCTACTCAGCGCTGCAGCTTCTGACGGGTGGGTCGATCGTGTTCCAGTTTTGTAGTCCCCTTTTAGTTACCATGGACCGCAAAATGTGTCCTTCTTCAATGTCAGGTACTTGCTTTAGAGGGCGGACGTGGTTGGGAACCCCAGTTGAGTGAAGCTGGAGGATTTGCAGGGATATCGGCCGTGTAAGGAGGCAAGTGTGTGGTGCGGGGACCCACCCCCAAGGCTGTAGGGCTGGGAGTAGAAGTCTGCCTTCAACTGTGTAGGAATAGGACCAAGGAAGAGCAGCACCAGCAAGAAGCTCCATCTGGTATGCTTGTCTTAAGTAATTAAAAATTTGCAAACATTGCGACAAGAATTTTCAATTCTATTAAGGACACGGAGGCGAGGATTATGCTTTCTCTATTTCTTTACTACTAACAGCAGCCAATAGAAACACAGTAAAGAAATGAAAAAACTACAACTCCCATGAGCCCTTAGGCCAACCATAGAGAGTACATGCTATATAAGACACCATAGAGGACAACACTTCCTCTTTCTTTGTCCAGGAACCATAACAGTCTAAAGTCATTTGAAGAAGAAAATACCGCCAACCATCCAGAAAGGAAAGTCCGAAGGCTGAACCGCAAAGAAATCCAACAGGAAAAACAGGCAACCATTCCAAAGCGCCGACGGAGCATCAGGAAATACAGCAAGTCCAGGATCCAAGGCGTGGAAAACGATGCCGGAAAGACCAAGATGATAAATCACTTCTGGTCCGAACCTGAAAGAAAAACAGAGCCGTAACACATATTCCCAAAACCTTTGAAGGTCGCATCATATAGGGTGGGGAAAAAATATCAATGCAAAACAATGCAGATCATAGTAAAACCAAGATGCACATAAACAATGCAGTAGAATACCAATGGGTGGGATAATCCTCGCCTCCGTGTCCTTAATAGAATTGAAAATTCTTGTTGCGAATGTTTGCAAATTTTTAATTCTATGGCAGGACAGGAGGCTTCAGATTATGCTTGTTCAAAGCTGTTCCACCACAACAGATGCAATATCAAAAATGGGTTTGAAGTAAAATGTCTTAAACACTGTATCAGAAGACCAATCAGCTGTTTTTACAATGTCATGCAAACTTACACCAACATGAAAAGCCTTAGAGGCCATGGCACCCCTTGCGAAGTGAGCTCCAAAGATGGAGGTATCAATTCCTGCTTCAGACATAAGCCAGCGTATTCATCGAGCAAGAGTAGCTGACGCCACAGGCTTAAAAGGTTTTAACAAAGCAATCAATAACTGTCCAGACATATCCTGACAAAGAGGAGCAGTACTTACCTCATAATCCTTTATGCAGCGTACCACACACAATTGTGGGTGGTGAGGAAATGCAGGATAAGTGACAGTAGACAGATTAGTCTTTGTACGCCTGGAAATCGTAAAAGTAACCCCTTCCGGGGAAAAAGAACGACCAGCGAGGTCCAACGCACGGACATCCGAAACACGTTTACAAGACACTAAGCACAAAAGCATTGTCAATTTCGCAGACAACTGCTTACGGGACAGAGAAGCGTTGGGAGGCCAAGCCTCCAGAAAACGCAGCACAATGGAGACGTCCCAAAGAGCAACATATTTTGGACATGGCGGTTTAGCCATTCGCACACCACGCAACAATGCAGAGATGAGAGGATGTTCCCCAACAGGTTTTCCGTCGACCAAAGCATGGCCCGCAGAGAGAGCGGAACGGAAAGAATTGACGGTCCTGTAAGCAGAACCAGCAGAAGCGATGGAAGCAAGAAAATTAACCACTAGAGAGCTATCTGCAGAAGTGGGATCCAGATTCCGTTCAGAACACCAATCACACCACCTACGCCAAGCTGACGCATAACGTTTGCGCGTGTTGGGGGCCCAAGCTTCACTGATAAATCTCTCAGCGTCTCCAGATAAGCCAGGGACTTTCCAGCGTTCCCCGAGAGACGCCACGCTACAAGACGGAGCTGGCCCGACAAGACTAGGGGATGCGGGTGGAGCAGAGGATCCAACAGCAAGTTCCACCTCGCTGGCAGCAGAAATGGTGTCGAGCAACTCATTTCCAGAAGGTCCGGAAACCAAGCTTGAGCTCTCCAAAGAGGAGTGATCAGAACAATCTCCGACAGAAACTGTTTCGTCCTGGCCAAGACTCGCGGGATCATCGCGAACGGGGGAAAGGCAGAGCAAAGCTGAGGAGGCCAAGTCTGGAGAAAGGCATCCGTGGCGATGGCCTCCGGATCCGGGCGCCAGCTGTAAAACCTGGGTAGCTGAGCATTGAGGCGAGAGGCGAAGAGATCGATCCAGGGGCGACCCCAAAGGCGAGACAGGGAGTGAAAGACCCGAGGGTGAAGACGCCAGTCGCTGAAGTCCAGTAGATGGCGAGAGTTCCAGTCGGCCACTTGATTTTGGCGACCTGGAAGATATTCTGCAATAAGAGTGATCTTTCTCTGTAGGCAGAAATGCCAGAAGTCCTTTGCAATCTCCGCTAACAACTTCGACCGAGTCCCCCCCAATTTGTTCACATATCGCACCGCCGAGATGTTGTCCATGCGAAGCAAAATGCAACAGTAGGTGGCTTGTGGAGCCAAACTGCGAATCGCAAACGATCCCGCCAGAAGCTCCAGGCAGTTGATATGAAGAGCTAACTCGTCCTGAGACCAACGGCCGCCCGTCGTCAAGTCTCCGCAACGGGCTCCCCAGCCCCAAAGACTCGCATCCGATTCCAAAACCAGGTCCGGAGTCGAGCCAAACAGAGCCTTCCCGTTCCAAGCTTCCATGTGATGTAGCCACCACATCATTTCCGACTTCGCATCCTGGGACAGAGGAACCAGGTCGGAATACCGAAGACCCTTCTGCAAGTGTCTGATTTTGAGGCGCTGCAAGGCCCGATAATGCAGAGGACCCGGAAATATCGCCTGGATGGAAGAAGCCAACAGCCCGACAATCCGAGCGATCGACCGCAACGATACGTTCGGAGCAGACAACAGTGACTTCAACTCCCTCTTGATAGACCTGACTTTCTGGGCAGGTAAAAGAAGTTGGCAAGAGACTGAATCCACAAGGAAACCCAGAAACTCTATCGATTGAGTGGGAAGTAAATGAGACTTCTGCGGATTCACTAGAAATCCGAGAGACTGAAGTAGATCGACTGTCCAAGACAAATGGGAGCGCAGTTGCAGAGGACACTGAGCCATCAAAAGAATGTCGTCCAGATACACTATAAGTCTCACCCCCCGTGCACGCAACGATTCCATGACGGGTCGCAGGAGCTTCGTGAAGCACCATGGGGCGGACGAGAGACCGAACGGGAGTACCGAGTACTCGAACCAGTTCCCCAGCCATTGGAATTGCAGAAAATGGCGATGAGGCGGAAAGATGGGAATGGACAAGTAGGCGTCCTTCAAATCCAGGCGAACCATCCAGTCGCCCTTGCGAAGAAGATCCCTGAGAAGATGGATGCCCTCCATCTTGAAGTGACGATATACCACCCCGTTGTTGAATTCCTTGAGGTTGAGTACAAGGCGAGACCCTCCCCCCTTCTTCTCCACCAGAAACACATTGCTGACGAACCCCTGTGGATGGAGGTTTGTGCGCACAATGGCCCCTTTGAGAAGAAGGGAATCGATTTCCTTGGAGATCACCTCGCGATCTCGTTGGGAAAAAACAAGGGGAGAAGGGACGGGACCCTGAAGAGGAGGGTGGTAGAACTCGATGTGATAGCCCTGCACTGTTTGCAATATCCATGCATCGCTGGAGATCGAGCGCCAATTCTCTAGAAAACACTGAATCCTGCCCCCCAGAACAACACTGTCGAAAGGAATCAGGCTCACCTGCAGAGGAGTAATCCTGTCGTCCTCCCTGGTTACCACCGTAGCCTCCCTTGTTGCCCTGGCCTCGACCTTTCCGGGAGGGGTAGAAGGTGGATTTGGATCCGGAATAGGACTGCTGCTGCTGCTGGCGCTGTCCGCCTCCACCCTGATGGGACTGCTGGCCACGTTGTTGACCAGAACCTCGGCCGAACGAACGTCCCCCTGAACGTCCGGCCTTGGCAAAAACCGGGCGGAACGCCCTACGCAAAGAAGATTGCGCCTTGTCTAGGCCACTAAAAGTCGCCACAAATTTAGTCAGCTCTTTCAAAAACGGCTGACCAAACAACAGACCTTGAGCCAGAGCACCAGATTCGGAAGTAGCCAGCTCTGACAAACGTGGATCCATTTTGATCAAGATGGAACGGCGACGTTCCGTTGAAAGGGCACAGTTTGCGTTCCCCAAGAGACAGATAGCCCTTTCGGCCCAGCCAAGTAGGACATCGGGATCAATGCCAGACGCTTCCCCTTGGGCTTGGTATGCCAGATCCAGGATTTTTGTCAAAGGACCAAGGACATCCAGTAACTTGTCCTGGCACAGTCGCCAAGAGCGGTCAATACCCTTCTTGGGATCCTTATTAAATTTCTTAAGGTAGGTCAAAATTGTGGGATCGACCTCCGGAGTATCCGCTAATTTGTCCGCCAACTCCGGACGAGGGCACTCAGAACGTAATCGAGCACGCACCTCCTGATCAAAAGAGTCGCGGATATGGTCTTGAATATAGTCCGCGACTTCTGGGGCTGGGCACCAAACCTTGGAGTTAGGGTGGATGATGTCTGTAGGCTCAAAAGTCAAGATTGGGGGATGTGGAGAAGCGTCCACAAAATGTTCCTTTCGGGACTTCTTCGCCGGAGGGGGACCAGAGGGACCAGATGATGATGAGGAAGAGGTATCTTCAGTGTCCGGAGCAGGAGCAGACAAAGACCTGGCCAAACGAACAAAGTCAGACCTGTGAGGATTACTGGGAGACTTAGAGGAATGCGTAGAGGCAGAGGATGGAATCCAACCCTGTTGTTGAGCATAGTCAGCCAAATGACGTTTCAGAGGCCCAATGGCACAGACCAATGCAGTATTAACAGACTGCTGAACGCCTTGGTCAAGGGCATCGACTAAATCATATTCAAATGATTTCTCCTGCACCTCCTCATAAAAATATTCCTCAGCATCGACATAGTCTGCCATGGTGATGGAATGCACTGAGGAAAATTAGGTGGAAAACTAGAAACAAACAAAAATCCAGAAATACCGAAGTATATCTAGAGGCCCACAGCAAATGCAAATGCAAGGAAAAAGGTCACAATCAAATGACTCCGACAGGGGGGGTGACAGCCCCACGCAAGCTAAACAGGCAGAGCCACAACTCGACCCAAACAAACAGAATAAAACGTGGAGGGACCAGCTTGCGTTAAAGAGAACACCCTAGGCACCGCCTCTAAAAGTTATGCAGCCCAAAACCTTCCGAGAGGTAGAGGGCGTCAGAGGAGCTCTCCGGCAGGCAAAGTGGGCAGAGGCAAAGTTGAAAAAGCGCCGCCTCGCAGCGTTCAGAAGCTCCTGTCACACGGAGCGTCGCAAATGCCACCAATGCGCATGCGCGGTGACGTGCCTTATTGCCGGAAGAGGAGCGGCGCGCGACACGCGCGCGCAAGTCCCCGAGCTCCGGTCCCACTCCACCGAAGCAGCAACGCGGGCACAATGCGCCCGCAAAGACCAGAGAGGCGAACACGCGCTCTCAGAAGCACACAACAACGTGTAAACCCGCAAGACAAACGCCGGTGGCAGCGCAACGCGCAAAGCGGCTGTGACACAAACGCTAAAGCGAAACCGGCATACAGGTAAACAAGTAATTAAACAGTGCCATGAAACACACAAATAAGAATGAAAGTCAAAAAGCACTTAACTGGCTGCGAAGCAGCAAAGAAAGAGGAAGTGTTGTCCTCTATGGTGTCTTATATAGCATGTACTCTCTATGGTTGGCCTAAGGGCTCATGGGAGTTGTAGTTTTTTCATTTCTTTACTGTGTTTCTATTGGCTGCTGTTAGTAGTAAAGAAATAGAGAAAGCATAATCTGAAGCCTCCTGTCCTGCCATAGAATTATGTTTGGGGGATTGTGAGTGATCTGCAGTGCTAACCTGTGAGATGTGAGTTTGTATTCGTTATTGTGTACAAGAGTGCATATCAGCCTTGAAGTAAATTGCACCAGTAAACGTGAGTCGATGAAGAGTTGCACATTTTTAAGGTTTTAGTCCTGCTGCAGTAAGAGTGGTTATGGTGTGATCTCTACTCCCTGTGCTTTATCAGAGCTAGTGTGAAAGATTATGTGAAGCAGAGTTTAAAGCCTGCTACGCAGCAAGCAATATTGCTATCAGCCAATGGACAGCCTTGTCGGTGAGAGGCATGAGACATGTATCTTGGGCTACCCCCAGCAAAAACAAGCAATTTAGCCGTAATTTTTACTCTTTTGTGTCGGAGAGAAGCGCGGGGATCCTCTCCTGTCAATTAGTAACGGGGGCACACTAGACTTGTGAAAGAATACTACACAGTGGCACAGATGGCCAGAGCACGTGGTAGGCCGGCGTCTAATATGCATCCGATTAGACTGATAGTTTTGCCAGTCATTGTGTTTGTTGGAACAGATTCACAATTGCTTTATTAACCTTCCTGCTTTCTTGAATTTTTGTGAAAATGCACCATTTGCCCAATCTATTTTCAAAAATGTCTTGAGGGGAGAACCTATGCTCGCTCTCCACAGTGCAGTACGACAATTGTTTTAGGCCTCACACTTTCAAATGTCACCAGCCGCCACTGCTGGCAAAGTCTACCTTTGTTACAGATCACCTTTCAATAGAAGAGTTGAGGCTTTTTTGGGAATCATGCTCTGTTAGATTGTGGAGCATCTGGCATGTATCTACACTTCACTTGAGTGAAGAATCAGGAAGGGCCGCTATGAACCAAACCGACTCTTGAATAGATGCAGAGAGACAAAAGCATTGCTATTTCTTCTGGACCAGTCACAACAGAGTCTGTTTCTGTGATTATTACTATTGGTGCAACTAAGAAAACCTTGTTATTTAACATACTTGTGGCACAAAATTATACCATTATGCTTGGTTTCTCTTGACTCAAGCGACACAATCCACACATCACTTGGAACACTTGGACTACGTGCTGTCTCTCTTTTCTCAGTACTGTCAGAGCTAATATTATGCTTCCACAGATTAGTGGTCATCAGTCCAGTACCACTGAGAGAATAGTACTTAAACAACCAAGGGAGTAACCAGGGAAAAACAACGTCCCCCTCTTTGAACCATGTTTGATGTGACCGTGAGTGAACATGCAATGTGTGCAAGACCACATTTCCCTGGGGGAGGTCTAAGGGGAGAGACTTGTACAGTACAATTATTGAAGAATTTAGCAAAAAAGCTTCACTTTTTCCCGGCATTTCTCTGCGAGTGCTAAAAAAAAATCAGGGTCTGCCCACTGGGTCTAAACTTCATCAGAGATGTTTGTGGGGTCCTTCCACGAAAGTAATGATGCCTATAACTTCAATCCATCCAATTGGAGCACCTAAGTAGTTTACCCAGATCACATTGAGTTTTCATATAATTTTCCATCATCCACTACCGTGGTCGTATTTCTGTTTTTATGGTCTGACTTGACTGCACATCTGTTGCCAGACATTATGTGAGAATTACCAGGATAGGGGCTTTGGCTCCGCCCGCATGTTGGGAGCCAGAGTACATGTTTTCATTGGGTAGAAGTTATGTGCTTCCAGAAAAAGTGCCCTCCACAAGCTGCTGCAGCTTGAAAATTCAGTGGCAAATACATGCCATTGTAATGCTAATAAAGTGTACTAGATAATTTAAGGCGTTTTTCTCTTGTAGTAACACGGATATGAGGAGAGTAGTCATTAAGGTACATGGGCTTTTAGCATTTGGACTGGCATGACAGCGCATTCATAAGCCAAACCTATGTGGACTTACCAATACTTGTTCCAAGTTTGAAATGCAGAAGGCAGTTTGCATGAAATGATTTATTCGTTACATATCTGCAACTAAATACTGTGGGTAGTAATGATCTTTGAAACCATATCTTCCATCATTCAATGCAGCATCATATTGGGGGAATCCCAGCAATCAAAAAAGATCTTGCTTTTAGGTAGCAGGCTGGCACAGCAAAGCTCAGCAATCTGCTGGGCATATTTTAATGGTCTTCTGCATTCAACTTCACTTGCATAATCACGGAAGGAGACACATTTGTCTTTCCGTTACTGTATATTTGCAGCAGTAATTGTTTATTGATTGAGGCCAATAATTACTTTTCAACTTTAACATACATCAGAGTGAAAACATTTGACAAATGGGTTGTGCCAGTTCTAGTGTCGAGTGGCATGTAATGTGGCAGCGAGAGTTGCACTCTCCACTCATAAAAGAAGCGGTAAAAGGCCCTCTGAAGGTTCTTGTTCTGCTTGCCAGTTCCTAGAAACAGCTGCGTTCTCTGCCCAATCCTTTTTGCATGTCACCAACCTAGAGGGCTCAGGACACCACTGATAGCAACCTTCACTTCTATTCCAGCCATGGCTGAGGAGCTTCGTCCCACTGCCTGGCTCAGAGCCAGCAAATGCAAAATAAAACTATGTTCTAGCATCGTTTTATTTTTCATTTGCTGACTCTGAGCAAGCGCATGGAGGAAGGGCCGGGGCATGGGAGGAGGAGTGCTATGTGTACTCCCTAAGGGTGCATATCTGTTTGGCCGGCCGTCTCAGGCCGACTAAAACACACATGCGCACTTAAGTTTCTCCAGATCGGCTGCATTGAGCAGCCGGGCTAGGGGAACTCCCACAGGCTCCCTGGTCTTAGTAAGAGCATCTTCTCAGCCTGCTCAGGCCAATCCCTGCACTGCTCTCCAGTAGAGCAGCGTGGTGATTAGATGGGAGTCCGGAACAGAGGCTGCCGGGACCAGGAAGAGAAGGGGAAGCGCAATACGAGAGGCGACAGTCAGCTTCAGGTAAGTTTTTATTTTTTTTAAACATATATATTCCAACATCCCTCACCTGCTTCCCTCACGCTCCCCCTCCTGCATTCCCCTCCCCCTACCCTACCACTTGTTGTTTGTGTGCTTGGGCTTCCATGTTTTATGTGCCCAAGAAAACTCATGAGCTATGTGCTTGCATTGTTTACCAGGAACTGGACCAAGTGACCAGTAAAAACCGATTTCAATGATCATTTTTTACAGATATATTAGAATCAATCCACGTAAATAAATGATGGGTGTTTAAGATAATATTAATGTGCAGCTGAAGTATTTTTTAAAATAATTTAATAGATTCTCTTAAATTGGTTCCTATTTAGAGAAAAATATATAGTGACTACAATCCTAAATTGAAAAAAAAACTATATTTACTGTTGCACCAATATTTTGAATTAAATATATGTATATATTTAAATTAAAATATATATTATGTTTAATATAATATTATTAATGATCCTCAATTTAGTAATGCTACTGCTGTAAATGCTAATATAATAATAACAATAATAATACATTATTTCACATTTACATATTATAGTTGTTAAAAAATACGCACTAATTTTAGGATTTGTATTGTAGATTGATATTCTTTGATATTTATTATTAATGTTTTCTAAAACATGATTGTTGTTTTACAGTTTGATCAGATAACCTGAGTCCCAACTTTCCCCAATGGTTGTTGGTCTGGTATTAGACTAGTAAATCTGCCCCACTCCCAATGTATCAGATTTGAACAATGCTTGTGGGTTTGGAGTTAGAAGAGCAAACTTGAACCCCCAAATCTATGTTCTCTCACCAGTTTTTTGGGGATTGAGACTGGAATAATAAATCAGACCTAACCCAATATGTATATTTACTCAATGTTTGTGGGATTGGTGTTGGAATAGTAAGTCACATCCTCTCTTCCCCAATATCTCAATCTGCTTTCCCCACCCCAGGGCTCAGATTTAGAATCCTTTGGCTGCTCAAGCATTGTAGCAATGATTGTCTCGAATACTGAAAGAGCTATAACACATCACATTGATCAACTACATTGGTTGCAGTCCCGTTTTCTTGCACACAGAGCATGCATCAAAAGATGGGTCTTACTTGCAAAGCATCTAATTTACAGAAGGTTGTACTTCCCCCGGGTGAATTTGTCAAGGAGATGGCACTCAATAGACCTGTGTAATGTTGTTTAGGTATCCTAAAGTCTGCTGTGGTGCTACGAGGTAGGGATATCACCCCCCCCCCCCCCCAATAAGGGACCTTGGTCAACAGATAAGCACTTTTCGCCCTCCAGCACTCGTTAATATCAACATATAGTGATGAACAGTAATGTCTCAGGATTTCACAAATTCTTTTGTACATCTGTTCTTTATGTTCTCCTAAGTTCTTAGCCGTTCTTAGCCAACACGTGTTTTGTTGCCTCTGGCAATCAATCCTGCAACGTCATCAGAGTCGTTGATTTTCGTTAAGTTTCTTTTGTCTTAATGCCGGTTATAATTCCATTCTGGCCTGCACTTATATAAATCACATTTGGAAGGAGGGTTTCCTTGTTCTTCTGTATCCTGCGTGTTAGTTTAGTAAGCACTTTTTTCCATTCTTCTTGTTTGCCCTATTTCGGAGCAATCGCCTGTGCTATCCTTCAGCTGCTTGCGAGTACGCTCCTGTTTCTTACAAACATGAAGACACGGGATTGATTCCCAGAGGCGACGAAACACATGTTGGCTAAAAATGGCTAAGGACGTGAGAGAAAATAAAGAACAGGTGAACAAAAGAATTTGTGAAATCTTGAGACATTACTGTTCATCACTATCTGTTGATATTAGTGTGTGCTGGAGGGTGAAAAGAAATTTCCAGAAGGATAGAGGATGATACTTTTCATGGACAGCAATTCATACCCAAGATAGAATGCTAGTGTCCTGGTATTGCTTCTCTTTAGGGTATTCCCATTAGAAATTCATACTAGAGGTTGGACTGATTTTATTTCTTCGTGAAAAGGAAGATGAGAACTTCGCAACTGATGATCAGAATGACTATGAGTCTGAGCTCTCCTTTGTTTCAATTTGCTTGTGAACTGGTGGCTTTGGAGGTTTTAAGTGGAGCTAGGCTGTTAGCACATCAGGTGATCTAGGTGTTCAAGTTGGAGAAGGATCTAGGGAGTTCATTGAGGTGTTGTGGTCAGTGGTGCAAGGACCAAGATACTTCTGAGATCGTGTTCCATTCCCAGTGTGAAAGTTTGGCAATGGCATTCCTGAGGTGGTGTGGGATGAGTATGTTGAAGTGGAAGAGGGCATGGTCGGACCAGGTAATGGGTATGGGCTTGTCCACTATGATGTTGTTAAGTCTAGCAGCATGGATGGGACCGTCTACTCACTGGGTAAGTCTAAGGTTTGTCAGGTACTCTAGGAGGTTGGTTGTGTTAGGATTTGTGAGGTCCACTGGATGGTAGTTGAGGTCACCATGGTTGATAAAGGTGCTGGATTTCAGTATCAAGGAAATTCCACCACTGTGCTTCTGAAGTTGGCTCATGGTCTGGAAGGAGATCAGTTGCTGAGGGTGCCACTCAGGATGTTGTTGACGGTGATGTGCAGCTTGAAAATTAGGTGTTTTATGTTGCTGTTGTTTTTTCCTGATGTGGTGGAGCATTCAATATGCCCTTTGAAGATGACAGTAAGTCCTCCTCCATGTCTGTTAATCTTGTTCTGTCTTCTGTTCTTATATCTATGCCAATGTCAGAAGCTGATATGGAAGTCAGCCATGTTTCAGTTAGGAGGAGCAAATTAGTCAGGAAGAGCAAATCCGGTGAGTAGTACTGCAGCACATCCCAGAATTAAGTAGTGTGTTTGGTGAAGGAAGACATGGAGGGGTGTGAGCAGGGAGTGGGGGGGGTTTGAAACTTGTGGTCAGGTGTGCAGTGTGTTTGATAGGGTAGGTACAAAGGCATGTGTGTGGGGTTCTTGAGAAGTGGCAGCTGGAGCAGGAGAAAACATCTTCGAAATCAGCAGGCAAGGCTCAGCAGCATGGCTGGGAGGTGTGTCCAGGGGTTCAGGGTGAGGAGGGTAGCAGTGGAATAGTTTTGGGGGGGGTGAGTGGAAGGAAGGATAGATGTACTGGAGCTGGGCATATGCGGGAATGATAGACACAGATGGATTGGACGTTGGAATGCCTATGACACAAGTGCTGCACACATCTGTTGTGTGTCTTCACTGTGGCCCATGCAAAAAGAAAAAATGATGGATAGAATGCTGAACAAAGTCAAACCCTGCCAAAAGTACAGAGATCTGGGGCGAAATTCATCTGTTTTTTTGTCCATCACACTACCCCAGTTTGGACCAAGCCATATGCAAATCAGTCTTGACCCTTCTCCCCATGGGAACAGTACAGCCCAACCTGCCAGGCCAGGTCCTCCCTGGACTGGAAACAAGCATCCTACGACCGGTTTCCGGGATCAACCCTCATCAGCCAGATTAGCCTGAATCCAGTGGTATGGTGAACATGGTACCTACATCTGGACATCTCTGTCTCACTGGGGTTGACAAATGCAAAAAGAACAATGGGGTAGCGTGGCATAGAGTCCCACTTTGTGGGGGGAGTCTCAGTGGAGTGGCATGGCATACAGGAATTTAATGTAGTGAAGTGGCCTAGAGTAGAGTGTTGAAAAGTAGTGTAGAGTGGTGTAGAGTGCAGTGGAATACAGTAGAGGGCAATAGTGTAGTGTATAGTGCCATTGAGTACAGGTGCAGAGGCCTACAGTGAAATGCCATAGAGTTAATTGGTGTAGAGTGCAGTGGAGTAGAGTGCAGTGTTGGGAGCAATGGCGTAGAGTGCAATGGCATACAGTGCAGTGGCATAGAGTGGAGCAGAGTGTTTTAGACTGTTGGTTAAGTGAACTTGTGCAATACACAGTGTCGTTTCACGCATGTTTTTTATTTTATTTACATAGTTACTGCAGTACTACCTTGATAGGTTCAAGGTAGTACCACAATACTCTGTAATGTTTTTTGAAGAAAATTAAAGAATATAAATACTTTCCCTAACTCTAGACATTTTTATAATGTGCCTAATTATTTTTTATAGATTATTAAAACAGTAACAACTAATATTTGCCCTCAATTCCACAACATATACATAGCGTAGTAAAAGCAATGTGGCTACATTTCTCTTGTGGAAAGGCTGTCAGTAGCAAGTAACATTTTGTTTTGTCATAGTCATGTACCACAGTATAGTGCGAAATTGTAGCTTCATACCATGGCTTAATGTATCACTAAGGCCCTTTACAGGGCTCATGCAAATAAAGGGTCAGAATCCCAAGCTGTTGAAGTGGTCCATCATCTTACAGTGAATGACCTGTACGGTGAAACACTGACTTTCGTTAGACCAAGCCAATGCTGATGGTCTCTCTAGGTTGTTCCACCTAATGAAGACAACTCCCAGAAGGTTTTGCAGTTCCCCCCACTTTCAGCTGGGGGTGAGGGAGAACACATATTAGAACTGTCAGCCTTAGGGTGGTCTTCGCCCAATGTTTTTGCGTTCTTCCTCTATTTTTTGATGATGTCCTTTTTGTTGGCCTTAGGCCAGTTGAAAACACTTTGCCACTGCTTACCAGTATTAAAGTGCTTGTGCTCTCTCCTCTAAACATGTTGAAATTGGCATGCACACAATGAACACATTACATTGACTTGTAAGCCTCTAGTGAAGCGATACTACAGTTACCCAAGGCATGTAAATTAAATGCTACTAGGGGGCTTGCAGACTCCATTGTGCCACCCATTCAAGTAGACTTTTAAACATGTCTCAGGCCTGCCACTGCAACCTGTGTGTGCAGTTGTAAACTGCCAGTTCGACCTGGGAAATTAACCTTTTGCCAGACATGAGCCTTCCTTTTTAATAGAGTTGTATTTTTTTGTGTATTCCCTAAAAAACTCAGTGGTGAATTTCCTTTTGAGATAAGATAGAAGTTTTGATGTCTAAAGATTTGTAATTTAAAGCCCTCTTTGATGGTAAAATTGGATTTTAAGAGAAAAATTCTGACAATGCCACTTTTAGAAAGTTGGAGTTTTCTTGTCCTAACCATTTGGTGCCTGCATCCTGTATACTGGGGCGCATGACTAGGTGTAGCTGACAGTTGGTATTTGCTCCATCGTGGTCGGCATGAACTTATGACTTTGTCCTGGTCCAGCACGGCACAACCAGACATCCCAAGTAAGCACATATTGGTTCCAAATGCTATTTTTCAGTTGCACAAATACTTTATACATTGCCTCTAAGTTAAGCCTGAGTGCTCTGTGCCAAGCTACCAGAGGGTTAGCACATGTTAATTTAATGTTTGCCTGCTTCTTACCCTGACTAAGATTGTGATTGCTGCCTAACTTGGGCTAATGCCCAAGTAATAAAACAACCCAATTGCTAAGAATTGTAAAATATAAATGTAAATTAATTTTAAATATTTATTTTTAACCTAAAGCTAATAAAATAAAATGTTACAGCACATTAACTCATCAAATAAATGAGTATTAAGTAAATATTTAATTTAAATATATTACTTTAATTGAAAAATTATAATATTTCAACAATATTGAAAACAATGGCCAGCTCCCACTAAAATGCTTATTAATATTTTATATCTAGTAATAGTTTGCTAGACAATATGGGCCTTATTTCATAAACTTAAAAATAGATTTAAAAGTGTCTTAAGTATGAAAAAACTCTTCACCTTTTAAGTTCTGGCGTCAACCCTTGGCTGATGCCTGCACTCCCTCCAGAGTACATCCGTCATCCATTGGAGGAAGTTGGGGAGGGCTTTAAAGGTTCGTTTGGTGCTCTCACCAGAGGGTTCCCTTTTTTCATTTTAGAGATCTGGCTGCTTTTGAAATGACAATAAGCACGCATGTCTTGCTGAAGTGATTTCAGTGAAAGTGAAATGAGTCGATCAGCCCATTTCACTTGAACTGCATCCGTGCTCGGGGCATAACTCGGCACCCCAAGCACTGATTTTCATGGAGACCTACCACTGGAAAGGGAATGCAGGGCTTGATTTAAATGTTGGTGAAGGGAGAACTCAGTCGCTACAGTAACAAAGTTCCCTCACTGCCAACAAACATAGTAGCCTGCCTCCTCAATTAAGATCCGGGTGGACCTTAAATTTGGCTATTTGAATACTATATCTCCACCTCAACCAAACTTCTCTGACAGCTCGACAGAGTAAGAGCCATTGGAGAGATGGCTATATGTCCATCTGCCGAATTAGAATGGGTGGACATATAGCTGTTTTTCTTACAGTTCGTCACCGCCAGGCAAACCCTGTCAGTAAGGGTCAGTAAAAAAGAAATAATGCACCTCTCATCATGAGAGATGACTCTCATGGCAAGAGGGGCAGAATCTTTTTTATTTTCTTAAAGAAAATTTCATTTCATGATTTTATTTTGAACATAAAAAAAGCAGGTTGGGGCAAAGCTCCATCATGCTGACAGAGCCTTGCACCAAACTGATAATGGCACCAGTGGCTGTTTCTGAGTGAGGGCGTCGGGGCTCCGCCGCCTTTACTTTCGCACCCTAGGATCGGAAATTGAAAAAGTGAAAAAAACTGTTTTTATCTGTTTAAAAAACGAAAAACGTGCATGCACACACTTCTAGATTGGAGCAGTGGCTGTTTTTGCAGGGCTGACTGACAAGTCTCATGTCATGTGACACACTTCGCGCCATTCCAAACTTATGCACTCCCAAATGCTGCCTCTGGGCAGGTCCTGAGTCTACAGTATTTGCCGAACGGACGAGCTCAAAGCCCTGAGGTCTGTGATGTCATCAGCTCATCAAATACCATAGGCTTGAGGACCCCTCTCCACCCCGTTATGACGTCCAGGTAAAGTTAGCCCCGGGCGCTTCAGGCTGAAGCCCTGTAGCGCCAGGGGCTTCACGTCAGTCAGGGACTGGGGAGGATAGCACCCCACCCTTTCCCAACTCGTCACAAAGAGGTGCGTCCCACCCTGTGATGTGTTGGGAAAGGGTGGGGTAGAGTCTGCAGGCAACTGGGAAGCTGATATAATGAGTCTGCGCAGTTTGTCATCATGATTTTTGAAGACACACTGCGCAGAATCAAACTGTCTGCTTCCCGCGCTCCTGTTATTTCCAGGATCGAGTGGACACCATTTGCAGCTCCAGCCACTGTGTTTGAATGTCAGTGACAGCCAGTAGCTGAGCAGCAGCATTCAAGGTGGTGCGCACAGCAGGTACATTTCGGCATCAACTATATGCTTAATGCTTCCCTGATCTCTTGACACTCCAGACAGTTCCCTGCAGACAGTGCATCCCCAACCCAACCCTATGAGTGGACCAGGCACCAAGTGAAGGTAGTTAAGTGAAAAAAAAAGCGGGCTCAGAAAAATTAAAGTATTGGCAGAGAGTGACTCTAGGCACCAGCACACAGAATTTACTGCTGGATGCATTTGCAAAGTCACACAGAATCACAGTCACTCTGTCAGTGACTGTACTGTTAAACCAGAGTCTGGCCTCAGCAGCGAGTAACTTGAAGTGTTGCACAAAGTATTTCGTTTCAGCTCTATGAAAGGAAACTAGCTTGGCTGTGAAGTGCAAACGCCTCTGAGGGTGGGGGGAAGCTATCACTGGCTATAAATCAGCAGCTGTGATCGCATGTGCCAGTCTTCAGAAGTCTATTAGATTAATGCTAATTGCTAACTTCTACAGCATTCTTGCAGTTACATTTTTGTGGCACTTTTCTGAACTTGTTGAATATCAGTTGCAGTGTATATGATGGCTTAAAAAGATCTGCCAATCATGTGCTGGAATATCTGCTTGAACGACAATCAAGCTGAACCCCAAGCTTGGGCCACTGTTTGAAGACATGAGAGTTTATATCATGGTGAAGGCCTGGTATTGACAGTCATAGCATGTGTGCTGTGAGCTTTCACAAATTTGTAGGACTAAGAAACTGAACTCAAGATTACTCCATTCTTTGATGGGTTGCCTTCTACGCACTCAAAGTACTTCATAGGCCATGTTTGTGTAAATACACTTTGTGTGTAGTTAGCTGGGCCAATTCCCAAATTTGGGATGTACATCTATTTTTGGTCAGCTTTTGCCTCCTTATTCTACTTGATTGACACGACTGAAATAGACTTTTTACTTTTGAAAATAGTATATATTTTTGCTTTAAAAAAGGAAAGAAAGGAAAACAAAGCAGTGAAGTATCATAAACACAAAAAATGGAGAGCAATCACTTAAGGGACTGTGAGACAAACTCTTGTAGCATAGTATTATTTACACTAACCACTCTTGGGTCAAGAATAGGCAGTTATTACTTGAGTGGAGACTGATATATTCACAGTGGGTTTCATCCAAGTGAACCTTTTCAGGAAACTGATATGGTTGTAGCTGTGCAAATTATACATTTTTGTCCTCCTTTCTTTCTTGTTCTTTACCACCCTGAGTCGGTCCTTTTCATTTTCTAAAGCAAGAGTATTGGTGCCAAAAGGGAAATGGTACCTATTTGTTCTACTAACTTGAGATGACAGTCTAACTCAGTTCGTAAGCTTCTGCTTGAGATTACTGCTTCTGTGAATAAAATGTATCCATGTTCTCTTATCTAAAGATATCAAAGTTCTGAAGTTCAATTACTTGGTATACATTAAAGACCATGAAGGGTCCCACACAACGGCGTGTACGTGGCCACCTTAATGGAATGTGGGTATAGCTTTATCTTCCAAATCTGTGCACTTGCAGGATGGCTGCTAGGCTGCACATTTCTTAGTCACTTGAGTCCCTTTCCACTGTTCTGCCACAGAAGTGCTGCCTGAGCTGCATATTCCGTGGGACATTGGAACCATTTTAAGGGCTGTGGCAACAGCTCAAGTGGGTATGCAGGAGAACAGCTGTGTATGCTCCTGTACGGCTGCTAAGCCAGCTCCAGGGATGTGTGATTGTGTACACTCCAAAGTTGCGTTTACAGCAGTCTGCAGAATTGTTGCTGTCCCATTTATTTCTCTTTTTGCATTTTAAATGTTCTTGAAGCAGTTTCTCACTTCATTGCTCCTACACCCAAGCCCTTCTTTTAAAGTGATATATGTGCTGAGAGGAGACACACAACCCTCTAAAAGCACTGATTGGTGCACAGTTTGCATCTCATGGCTCAATTCTTTGGGGTTTTGTTGCTTTAAATTGTCTATCTTTTGCATTTATACCCAAAGAATAATGTATGGATTGTAAATATGGTATTACTTATTCGTTTTTCACTCTGCATTAGCATTACAAGGTGGGCCTAGTGGTGCAGTACTAGTGAAGAACATCTTTTCAATGTCACTCCAAACAGCTTTTTATTTTGTACAGGAGAAAAAGGGATTTCAAAGGAACCCCCCAAATGTTTATGCTTTCCTTAGCTTTTTTCTCCTTCTTCCTTCCTGATCATCATCCCAAGGGTTCACTGTTTGTCACTCTCTGCAATAATCCTTCCTCTTTCCATTAAACTAAGGGTATGTATGGCAGGAGCAGTCCTGCTACTCTTTCAGAAAGAGTCAGGTGCCAATCAGGTGTCTTAACATCCAAGATTGGATCTGAGAGTGAGTCATTCCAGTATTGACTTGTGAGAACCTGGCGTCTTGTTTTAGTCCAAGAGATCCCACCATAACATTGCATTAAAAAAGGCTTCACCTGGATGTGTATTCAGTAAACAGAAGCTTCTGTGACCTCTCAGGACGGTCCTACTACAGTAGCTAACTTTAGTAACAATGTACTATGTGGAATCTGTGTGAGGTGGCCATTCCCATGCTTCCCAGGGAGAATCTCTCACTTGGTGGTCACCACCTCATGGTGCCTTAGGATGGTCCTCATTGAAAACTTGTTTGGAAATAGTCTACACTCTGTGGTGCCCAAGGTGGAGATGCGTGTTTGTTAAAAAAGATTTGCACTGAAAATGGCCACTGGCCTCCCAAAAAATGTTGTGTACCCTTAAAGTGAACTCCAACGCCGTCCCCGTGCGTGTAGCCCAGCCTCACCACTCTCAAACTTCACCAGCCACCACTGAATGGCACTTACAGGAACCTCTGTAATGGCGATTCCTGGCAATGCTTTTTAAATGATCACAAGCTTGGCGGACATTTATAAATCTGGCAGGAGGTCCCTCAACCAGGCTGATGCAATAATTTACTCTGTCCCCCTGGTGGAACTAGAGGCTCTTCTTCAAGAACAGTATAATTCAGAAATAAACACATCCACATCTTGCTTACCTATGTATTGAATATACATGATGCCGTGACATACATTTAGAACAAGATGGTGCTGAGATCTAACTGATACCTGGTAAGTATAAGCAAGGAAAACTCACTTTAACAGGCAACAGCAAATGTGTTTGAAATTCAATAGCTTCTTATCTGTAAACACGTGAATTCAAGTATAGATTAATGGCTCTACACACTATTAATAATGCATATTTTGAATAAAACTCAGAGAAGTATTGTCATCACCATCCTTTCAGACGAATCATTTGCTCTGGCAATAAATAAGCGTGTACAAGAATAAAAACTGGAAAAATACAATTTTTGGCAAAGATTCTGGTGATGATGTAATTGCACGGCTTTCTACTGAATAATGAAAAATCAACAAAACTGTGTGATGAATATTGGGGTATAGCATCCTGGTGTTTAACAGCATTTTTGTTTTTGTAAGTAATTCATTTTCCCTAAATCTACTGCTAAGCTTTGGTCACACACTCATTACATTATAATAATCACTGAATAAAATGATCTGCGTTTGAAACCTTGAATCACTATCTCTTTCAAAGCATGTATTTTTCTTCCAGGGCACATAATCGTGTTAATGCTGATATTAAAATGGCCATAACTCTTTATCCAACACCTCACAGTTAAGCAGTACTGGTGCAATTTCCAGCAGTGATTTATTTTTGCAATGCAGAAGTAATCCACCAGTTTACCCACTCATCCCACCCCCTACCCTCAGATCATTGTCTTTCTCGTTTATCCCAGCTTTTAAAGTGCATTAGTGGGCATTGATTTTCGCCTTAAAGAAGAAGGCAACTCAGCTATTGTGGCTTATTTTACATTTTCTACCACCATATAAATATTGTAAGTAAAGCCCTGCAGTTTGATGACTTTTCTTTTCTTTTCTTTTTGAAATTGTGCCAGGTTAAGAAGTCAAATAATGCAGTTTCTTTCTTTTGTAGCTGTATTGTGTACCACTCCACAGGAGAAAGCTTTTAGGAAATTACTTCAAACAAGTTTCTGCCAAAAATTGACTTTTGTAGTCCAGACACAAAAGAACAGGAATTGAGCTTACAGATGTGTTATTATATATATTAGAGAACTGCAATTGCAAATGGTATTTATATAGCTCTTACTACCCCAGATGAGGTATTGAAGCACTGTACTGTGAGTAGCACTCCAAACAACACTTCACTACTGCAAAGCCCATGGTTAGAGGTAAGACATTAGTACAATACTAAAACGGGTTTGTTGTTTCATTGTGGATTAGTGTTAAGTGGTAAGTGTTTTCATTTAGGGATCATTGAGATGACGTATTCACTGTATTGTTTTAAAGGGATCGATTCATTGAAGCAGATTAGCTAAAGGAAGATAGGAGTTGTTATTTTGTCCTGGTCCCTTGATATACATCCATAAAAATAATTGCTGTCCAGATTTTTTCATTTTTGATTTGTGCTTTTGTATCATTAGAGATGTAATTTAGCTTTGGTAGACAATGTTAATCCCAGCCAAATTTTTCTTGATGACATTTTTAAAAATGGCTGATGTGTTACAGTGAAGATGTAATATTTAGGAACCATGAGAAATTTATACTTACTTTTAGTGTCAAAATATAGGTTTTGGGGTTCTGGTAGTCTTATAGAGACAGAAAAGACCTCCTCAAAGCAACCCTTCTGCTATTTTTTTAAATAGCGGCTCTATAATGATGTGTTTTAGCCTTTATCTTGGTATATTTTTTTAATATTGTTTTTGTTTCAAGTTTTTAGTAGATTCAGATTTGTAAACATGAGTTAAGCAGGTGGTAATAGAGGATCTTTACCTCCTGACAGAGTGTTGCTAACAACAAAATCTGAGGACTCCTTCAACAAAGAAAAATATGCCGAACTAATCCGAAAGAAAAGCTAACATCAACTGCAGCTGGACAGAAGAGATTTTAAGATGCTGCAGAAATACAACTAAACGAAGTTCACAAAAGTTTGAAACTGATGAGTGAAAAGGATCAAATATTTTATCATTGTAACAACAAGTGCTACAAGTCATATACAATGGAAAAAGCCAGGATTTTTTTTTCTCCAAACATAGCAGAAACCAGTGAATCACAACAAGAATCTGAGTCTTCTGAGGAAGCAAAGACAACCAAACCCAATGCCCATTCACTTAGAAGATCGATGGCTACCCCTAGTCCACCTCCAACAACTGATCAGAAAGCAGAGGATCTTCAATGTGTATTAGAAATAACAAGGGCCAAAGGGATGGATGAAAGAATAAAGTACAGAGTATGTGAGTCTCAAATGGCAAACATGTTTTTATCTGTAGCTAGTTTCTTCCAAGATGAAATGTTCAGCTGAGTAGCTGATCTAAACAATGAGGGGAATGTATATGCAGCACATTTGTGTGTCCACCCGAACTGCATGCGTGCATACATTCAAAAATATGAATGTACAATGAGCACCAAGCAGCAATGTAACCAGCAGCATTCAGTTAAGTTAACACTCTTTTAAAACGCAATAAAGTTTTAAAGCCACTCTTGAGTGCTGGTAATAGGTTCACACTCAGTGAGATCAGAGAAGTAATGGTCAACATTGCTGAAACTGTAATGATCCATATTAATTAAATGAAGATTTTTCTGGTAAGAATGTACAATGACAGAATTTGTTTTTGTCAGTCTAACAAAAACAATGAGCCATTGATGGTGTTCTCAGCTGATTTGTCTCCTGAAGTTCTTGCTTCCAAAATGAGATCACAGGATGCTGTAAAATCAGCAGCAACCATGTTAAGAAACGTCCTAAAAGATTTAGATTTTGGTTTTAATGACACTTTTTGTGATGCCCCAAAAGCTCCATAAATCATGGGACTCAACAAGAATGTCTGATGTTGTCTTATCATTTTTTACCTCTTTGTTTAATATCAGAAAAGCAAAACTATTAAAAACTAAAGTTCGGAACAAAAGCCAACAACATTTACTGATGGCATTGAAGATATAAGCAAAGAAGTGAAAGACAATCTCATGAACCAACAGGCTTATGCTGTGCAAATGTTCTGTCGTTTCCAAGTCATATTTTATTAATTACTAGCAGCCTGTCCCGGCGTTGTCCGGGTATAAATTGCTGCGGCCAGGAGTATACTGTTTTGTAGGATTTCGTTTTGATAGCATTTCTTATCTGGGACAGGCCTGTGAAACGCTTCGATTCCCAGTGCACTTCTGATGCACTTAAGAGTGCGAGTTCAGTAGTGTGTGAACTCGAGTTTCCCTACTTTATTTTTCCTTGCAATATTATATAGCGCGAACTCGAAAACATGGCATGAGCACAATTTACATTACAGAAGAACACATTAATTTATGGTAGGCACGGGGAGACAAGCGATTTGCCTGGAATCACAGGATGTTGAGCTGATGCCGAGATTCTAACGTAGCTCCCCAGCTCTAAAGTTCGCAATTCTAGAACTTGTGCCTGGGAGGTGTGTCTAAAAGTGTATGTCAGTGCTGGCCATCAATGAGAGAGACCTGTGCATTTTTCAAATGGGTGGTGAAAAAATATGAGTATGTTGCTGGAGATTACCCGCCTCAAAGGTTTGGGCTCTCTCTTTATTATATTAGTATAGACATCATGGCAAAAGAAAACTCCCACACAATTGATGACAAGTGCAAAAGTAGAGCGCTAATCACTTCAATGAAAGGCATTTGTGTATCAACAAGCTATAATGACATTAGTACGGCGCAGGAACTTGTTAGCAGCGCATATTGTAAATTCTTGTGAATAGGACAGCACACCGCTTCAAAGTCACTTTAACGGGAAAGGGCTTACAATTGCTTGTCTTGACAAGTTTGAATTTGAAGACAGCTCTTGTATTTCTGGAACACGGCTTTAGGCATAAACAAACTACCCAACAGTATACACAGCTTCAAAACTTTCCCAAATATGCACGCTCAGCTTGAAGACCATCCTAGCTTGCCAATTTTCTGCAATGAATGTGTTTTCCGAATTCTAGCTGACATTTTTATGACCAAAAACTTGATGAGTAGAATTTGATTATCTCTATTCAATGATGGGCATTTTCCACATGACAAAAGTTGTGTTGCAGTGTGCAAGAAGGAATCTCAGTGGATGTGGCATAGACAATGCATTTATTAAGGGTGAAATCTTTGGAAGCAAAACTTATTATGTTCACTCATTAAAAGGTATGCTCATCATATCTGAGCCTATAGAAACATTGTGTTGGTATGCTTTCTGGAACAAGAATGACAAATTAGGTTTTGCATATCTTATCTCAGAAGTGAACAAGACACAGGGTGCACTTCATTCAAAAGACATTATGCAAAGCCAGGTAATGTTCAGTACACTCAGATGAAAATCAGAAAACCTGAAAAACAAGTTGTAGTTTGTCAAAGAATGTGAAGGAAAATCAGAATTTTGCAAGTACTGAGGAAATGTTTTGCACATGATAGCTCTTGTTAAAAACTTGGGGCCTTATTTACCGATTGGGAAGGTGGTTGAGAGAAGCACATGAAGATCTCTACAGACAATTCATTCTAAGGCATTTTGTGGTGAAAGACAGAGAGGAAGTTTAAATGCTGTGGCTCCAGATATGAAACTCGGACAATCCAGAGGTCACAGAAAAGCTCCAAGGGAATTTTTGGTCAGACATGTAAAAGTGAATATGTTGCTCGGTGGCAGCTAGTTTATGATGAAGTCCTTCCTATTTGCAATGTTTTAAGAGAGATGATAGATTAAAAACTTAATGGACCATCGTGAAACTGTTCCTCACCACATACTTGTGGGGATGAGAGGGCAAGGCTTCAATTAACAGATTGACAGCCTTCTTCATTTAATGCTGCAGAAAGGACACCCCTTTGAAATGACTGAGCCTGTGCGACTACACAACTTTCCGACCAAATAATATGTGGATAACGATATAAAGACATGTCTACTAGATGTCCTGGAACATGGATCAAAACTATACGCAGAACTGAAGCAGGAGAGATTTGTATTGAAAGAGCAAAATCTGTTTGACATATTCACTAAATCTGAACTTCCACACTTTAATTGCCATAGTAAGTGTTTCGCCCAACTAGCCACTACAAAACAGGTTACAAAAAAACTGCTTTCACAAGCACATAGAGAGAGATGAATATAGCAAAAGAAAGAGGTGAATTTATCAAGGATATTCTGTTGCATGATCTTCTTCCACCAAACTCATTATTTGATGGAGATACTACAACCAAACCAGTGAAGCACAAACTCGTAAAAGAGCCAGAAAAAAACTTTCACCTCAAGAATTTCAATTTAAAAAGGTGAAAACTGTTGTTGATGTGGACTATATGGGTCTTTATGAAATACTAGCAGCCCGTCCCGACGTTGTCCGGGTATGAATTGCTGCCGGCCAGTAGTATATTGTTTTGTAGGATTTTGTTTTGATAGCATTTCTTATCTGTGACAGGCCTGTGAAACGCTCCGAATCACAGTGCACTGCTGATGCACTGAAGAGTGCGCGTTCAGTAGTGTGTGAACTCGAGTTTCCCTACTTTATTTTTCCTTGCAATATTATATAGCGCAAACTCGACAACATGGCATGAGCACAATTTACATTACAGAAGAACACATTCATTTGTGGTAGGCACGGAGAGACAAAGCAATTTGCCTGGAATCACAGGATGTTGAGCTGATGCCGAGATTCGAACGTAGCTCCCCAGCTCTAAAGTTCGCAATTCTACAACTCGTGTGTCTAAAAGTGTATGTCGGTGCTGGCCATCAATGAGAGACACCTGTGCATTTTTCAAATGGGTGGTGAAAAAATATGAGTATGTTGCTGGAGATGTGGGCCGCCGTGCCACCAATGTACTTACCGGGGGAGGGTAAACACCCATTATTCCGCAACTTTCTTTCCGCATACCATCACTCCACATACTTTCATTGCGAAAGTACCAGGACTCTGCAATGCCAATGCATGGCATTACATTTTATATGCTTTTACAAAGCATACATTTACAACGAAATTCGTTGTAAATGCATGAATGGTAAAAGCATGTTTTTTTTAATGTTTGTATAAGGTAAGTATGGGTATAGGGGTATATGTTTTGGGGTACTGAGGTATATGTTTTGAGGTGTTTGGGTATTTTAAGGGTTCAGATATAGTTTTGGATTATGGGGTACAGGGGTAGTTTTAGGGTTTAGGGATAGATATGGGTTTTGGGGTACAGGGGTATTTTTAGGGTTCAGGGCTAGGTTTGGGTTTTGGGGTATAGGGGTATTAGGTTTCAGGGGTAGGTTTGGGTTTTGGGGTACAGGGGTATCTAAAGGGTTCAGGGCTAGGTTTGGGTTTTGGGGTACAGGGGTATTTTTAGGGTTCAGGGGTAGGTTTGGGTTTGGGGTACAGGGTTATTTTTAGGGTTCAAGGCTAGGTCTGGGTTTTGGGGTACAGGGGTATTTTTAGGGTTTAGGGCTCGGTTTGGGTTTTGGGGTACAGGGGTGTTTTAAGGGTTCAGGGCTAGGTGTGGGTTTTGGGGTACAGGGGTATTGTAGGGTTCAGGGGTAGGTTTGGGTTTTGGGGTACAGTGGTATTTTGATGGGTTCAGGGGTAGGTTTGGGTTTTGCCCACAGCACAACGCAGACACGCCCACAAGGGACTACTTTGCTGGCACAGTTCTTTTACCTTTTAAATGTATATGGTGGGCGTCTGCATAGCCTATGTCCTTCTGCTGCAACTGCCCTTTCCAACGCTGTTTTGGGTGTTGTGATTGGTGCTGTGGTTCCTGGGATTACCCGCCTCAAAGGTTTGGGCTCTCTCTTTATTATATTAGTATAGATAACAGGCATATATATTTTTCAACATCTACACATCAAACGTTTTCTTTATAGAAGGCACAGATCCCGCGCCCTGTTTGACTTGCAGGGAGAAAACCTTGTGTCAGAAGTAGAGTTATTGGTTGACTGGGGTGTGAGCCCTGGTCAAGCAACTGCCACAGTCCCCCTTGGGGTGAATCACAAAATGTCAATAAATTAACCTGTTCTTAATCCTAGATAGCTTGGCACACAAAGCCGGCAGGATTAACTTAAAGGTAATGTGTAAAGTATGCATGCAGCACACAAACAGTAACAATAAACACAACACATGAAAAATCGCAACCTAATTTAGAAAAATAGAGTACGTTTTAATACATTATTTGACACCAAAATGATAAAACATTAATCCGTAGAACTAAATTCATGATTTGTAAATGTTTTTACTAAAAACTGGCACCTAAAAGAACAAAGCATCAACCCTGGAGATCTAGTCGGGCGACACCAGAGCAAAGTTGAAAAATATGTTCAACCACAAAGGAGCATGGTACGGATACAGGAAGTGGATTGGGCCCAGTCAGCACTTACCTTTAGACTTGGAAAAATTCTTGAGAAAAATGTTCTGAGAAGATAAGGTTTAGCAGGGCAAGGCAGCAAGAGGTGTCCGATGAGGGAGCATTGTCACCGGAAGGTCTTGGGTCGAGGCCAAGGTAAAGACTTTTATGATCGGATGTAATCTCTGAAATGGAAGTCAAAAATCTCCAGCGGGGTGGGGCAGAGGGCTGTAGACAAAGACAGTTCCATTAGGTTGTCTACCCCTTTGGCGAAGAACCAATTAAATGGATTTGCTGCTATGAAGAACATAGCTGGAAAAGCTGTGAAGTCAATCCGACCCGCTCTCCTTCTGGTTCTCAGAGTAGTTTTTAGCCCAAAATGTTCAGTCTCCTCTTTTGAATTTTGGCTATCCTTGCACCTTTAGCACTACTTCCAAGGGTCCAGTGCTAGGGGGCACCGCTTGGAGGCTCAGGACTCACCAAGACTGGCTCCAAGTGCGGGTTCAAGATGGCTGAAGCCACTTGTGTCCCTTTGGTTCTGAACAGGAAACCAGCAAATTAACCCTTGTGAGTCACTCTGGAGCTTCTACAACAGTTGAATTTCTATTCCTTGTCCCCAGGCAGAAGGTAACAGAGCAGCAGGACACACAGGGCACACAGGGCACCAATACAGCCAGTCTAGTAGTCTTGGAGAGCAACAGTCAAGCAGATTGGCAGTCCTTCTAGCAGCACATCAGTCTTTCTTCCTGAAAGAGTATCTACAGGTGCAGAAGTGTAATGAAACGTTGGTGTTTGAGGTCCATTTTTTTCTACCCTGGTGTCTTTGTTCGGAAAGGTGGGAGCAGCTTCTAGACAGTGGCTTTGAAATGTATGGCATTTCCTGGTTTCTTTACCCTGGCTCCAAATTTGCTGAAGTGAAAATGCAGGGTTGTTAGGTCCTTTGCGTGACGGTAAAGCTGTAAGTGAGGCTGTGCCCAGCTCTGACTCTCACTCCGCCAGCAGATGGCCCACTCAGGCTCACTTAATCCCTCTGTTGTGTGACTGTCTGGGTGGAATTCACAAAGTCTAATTGTCAGTTATATCCAGTCTTGTGATCCAGGCAGGCCATAGGCACAAAAGGGTTAAGGGCAGAAAAATGTCAACTTTCTAAAAGTGGTATTTTTAAAATGATGATCAAAAACCGAACTTTACCATTAAATAGGGGTTGACACCACAATTCCAAAAATACCAAACATGACATAGCCACGAGCTTCCAATTGGAAATGACACCTTATTAAATGTAATAAGTAATCATAAATGTTATCCCATGGGAGGAGTAGGCCTGACAGCAGTGAATACAAATGTAGGCATTTTCACTACCAGGACATGTAAAACTTAACAGTACCTTTCCAAACGTCTAAGTACACAGCACCCTGCCCTATGGGCTGCCGAGGATCTACCTGAGGGGTAACGTATCTATCCATACTAATATAATAAAGAGAGAGCCCAAACCTTTGAGGCGGGTAATCTCAGGAACCACAGCACCAACCACAACACCCAATACAGCGTTGGAAAGGGCAGTTGCAGCAGAAGGACATAGGCTATGCAGACGCCCACCATATACATTTAAAAGGTAAAAGTACCGTGCCAGCAAAGTAGTCCCTTGTGGGTGTGTCTGCGTTGTGCTGTGGGCGTGTGCTGGCTATTATAAAGCAAAATGATGCCTTGGACTCAGCTAGCACAATGTTACTTCAAGAATGGGACCACTTAATTATCTCATTCTATGCCCAATATAATGTATTTGGATGAATCAAATTCTTACATTTCATTTCCTCAGGTAACCCAACCCTATATAGAGAACAGCAAACACTTTTCTTATGTGTTTGATTTTCAATTTAATTGTAATGCAACCTAGAACTAGACTTCTTATTCATTTGAGTCTATTTTTGCCACATTTAGACAAACAAATATATATATATATATACACATCACTTTTTACACATATACATATACAATATATACAAACAATGATAAACTGGTATTGCGGTATATTCGGATAGACCAATTTTTTACACAGGATACTAGCTCCCAGTACAGCCTCAGCATTCCTTAGAGAGTAAGCTCCTCCAGACCTACTTACAAAGAGTATACCAGATCATTTTTTAATTTTGGATCTGTTCAGTGTCCTTTTTACTCCTTGTGAAACCAATTATTTCATTTATAGTTTTCAATATTTTGGCTGGGGTCTTCTCTCAAACAAAGGTGTCGACGCGTTTCAGCCCTCTTACTATGGGCCTCATCAGGACTTGGGCTAATGCAATAGTCCGTCTACAAAATCATACAAAAAAATACAAAAAAATCACCAATTACTGTACGCATTCATTACTATGTAAATTCTAAGCCAGGGTTCTATATACACTATGTACAACTATATACACCTTTCAACTATTTTCCAAAGCCTTGGAGTGGTCAGACTAATTAGGTAAATCACCCCTCTTCCACTACCAAAAACCATATGTGTCTGTGTCAAAGGGCGGGGACCTAGCCGACTGGTTCCCTAACACAAGCCTCTAAATGTACCAAGTGCAGAAAAAAACGAAAAAACACCCTATGTGTTATCTAGGCGCACACCAATGAAATATACCTTTATTCCCAATTGTGCTTTAGTGTTGGCCAAAAGCGATATTACTGTGCACTTCTTTCTCCAAGTACTTACACTATACAGGTATTCCAGAGCTTCCCTAAAGTTGTTCGCGTGGGTGATAGCCCTTTAAACGTATCCGGCGTCCCAGTGTATCAAGGGACCTACAGGGATAATACGGCAGCGTGTTAAAACACCGACTCACGCTGTTCAATATAACGTACTCACTCTCATGTTATTATCTTGTCTAACGCATATAAACACTTACTTTCCTCTGTTTACTTTCCTCTGTTCAGACTTGCTTCTATCAGCGCGGGGCGGCTTTCAATTCTATCAGCGCGGGGCGGCTTCCACTGCCTCTCTTTCCTCCCGACAGCTATTATACTGACCGGATCTTGATTCCAAGCCGGTCACATGATTAAGGGACCTCGTAAATCCCAGACACTGAAAACGGACTAGCGGACCCGTTCCCATCATCGAAAGAATAGAAAGGGAAAAAAATATATATGTATATATACTGCCATTCTCACTGATTTTTTGTAGATGTATTAATTTTGATGGGGAATACGACGAAATTCTAAATCCAAAGGGGGCGGAATAGATAAGGATACTCCAATAGTTCAAGAGAGAACCACTGGAAGGTACAACACGTGAAACCTAGCTATAGGCAAAACCATCTGTTAAAGGGTGGAGGTGATATAGCCCGTAGTCTACCACTCCGCACAATCTTATATAAACACATCACCTATATACAATTCAATATATTTTTTTATTATTACATTAAAAATACTTTCACCACATACTACATAGTCCTTTTGTCTCATTAATATATGGAGTCCAAAATATATCTAGTGTGCAGACCTATAACAGTCAGATTTTTCGCCAGTCATATTTACACAGTTCAATTATTCAAGTGAGTGATCAAGTTTCCACTCTATCCTTAAATCAAATTATTGCCCAGATTTCATCTCTGTCGTTTAGCCCAGTATTGGCCGTCTTGTACTTTTCAATCAACCTTGCCTCTAATCTGTCCAACCTTATCTTTATGTCATCCTGTTTCCTTTTTGTTAGAACACATAGGACTGTCCAAATAATGTCATTTTCCGTGTGTTGGTGTGTTTCATAATGGTGTACCAATGGAGCTCCATGTACTTTGCATTTCACCCTCGATTTATGTTGCAGAATACGTTTCTTTACAGCTTGTGTTGTCTGGCCAATGTAAAATCTATTGCACGGGCATTTGATACAATATATTGTATTCTTTGTATTGCAGTTCGAAAAGCTCTTTTGATAATGTCTCTGTCCATTGATATCAAAGTATTTTGTATCTGCTGTTTGACCACACGCCACACAATTGAAGCACCTATAGGGTCCTATTATTGGCGGCAAATTAAGTAGTCCTCGTAAGTCAAGGGACCGGGGAGGCAGAGACTTTTCTTTTCTGCTTGCTCTTACTAGACTCTGTCTAAGGTTCTTGCCTTTTTTAAATGCAAAAAGGGGCTTTTTTATTCCCAGATGTTCAATCACCTTCCAATGTTTCTGAATAACTTTTTTGACCTTATTGGCCTTTGGGTCATAAGTAAGTACACCTGTCAAAGGGGCATCTTTTTCTTTAATCTTTGGTACTAAAAGAGCCTCTCTTGGAGTAAACCATACTCTTTTCAGGGCTATTTTGACTAACCGTTTCGGGTAACCTCTAGCTATTAGTTTGTTCTTTAGGTGTTGCACATTTTTAAAGTATTCTTCCTACTTACTACAATTTCTCCTTACCCGGAGAAATTGCCCATAGGGCAAGTTCTCTTTAAGTGTACGAGGATGACAGCTCATAAAAAGTAACAGTGTATTGCGGTCAGTACTCTTAGTGTATAGACTAACTTCTAGGTGGCCATTGTCAATTTCAATGTTGACATCTAGAAAATTAATTTTTTTCCGGTCATTAGACATAGTAAAGTGGGCGTGTGCTGGGGCGTGACAAATGCTGGGGGCGTGTGGTATGTTCCACCCTTCATGCCATGTCTCATATCGTGTGCTGTGGGCGTGTGCTGGGGCGCGGGCGTGTGCGGGCGCGGGATTACGGAAAGAAAATGCGAGCACCGTGCCCAATATTTCATTGTCTATTCTTCCCAGGTTCTGTACATTCCAGCTCCGGGTCTCCACCCTGCTCCCTTTAAATACCCCTGCACCCCATAATCATAACCCACCCTTACTCCTTAAAATACCCCTTAAACACTAACCCATCTTAACCCTATAATTATACCCTGTACCCCAAAACCCAAACCTATCCCTAAACCCTAAAAATACCAGTGTACCCCAAACCCAAACCTAGCCCTGAACCCTATAAATACCCCTGTACCTCAAAACACAAACCTACCTCTGAACCCTAAAAATACCCCTGTACCCCAAAAACCAAACCTAGCCCTGAACCCTAAAATACCCCTGTACCCCAAAACCCAACCCAAGCCCTCAACCCTTAAAATACCCCTGTACCCCAAAACCCAAACCTATCCCTGAACCCTAAAATCACCCCTGTACCCCAAAACCCAAACGAAGCCCTGAACCATAAAAATAACTGTGTACCCCATAACCCAATCCTACCCCTGAACACTAAAATACCCCTGTACCCCAAAACCTAAACCTAGCCCTGACCCCTAAAAATACCACTGTACCCCAAAACCCAAACCTAGCCCTGAACCCTTAAAATACCCCTGTACCCCAAAACCCAAACCTACCCCTGAACCCTAAAAATACCCCTATACCCCAAAACCCAAACCTAGCCCTGAACCCTAAAAATACCCCTGTACCCCAAACCCCATACCTATCCCTAAACACTAAAACTACCCCTGTACCCCATAACTCAAAACTATATCTGAACCCTTAAAATACCCAAACACCCCAAAACATATACCTCAGTACCCCAAAACATATATCACTATACCCATACTTACCTTATCCAAACATTAAAATAAAACATGCTTTTACCATTCATGCATTTGCAATGAATTTTGTTGTAAATGTATGTGTGGTAAAAGCATATAAAATGTAATGCCATGCGTTATAATGGCATTGCGGAGTCATGGTACTTTCGTAATGAAAGTATGCGGAGTGATGGTATGCGGAAAGAAAGTTGCGGAATAATGGGTGTTTACCCTCCCCCGGTAAGTACATTGGTGGCACGGCGGCCCACATTTCCAGCAACATACTCATATTTTTTCACCACCGATTTGAAAAATGCACAGGTCTCTCTCATTGATGGCCAGCACCGACATGCACTTTTAGACACACCTCCCGCCACAAGTTCTAGAATTGCGAACTTTAGAGCTGGGGAGATAGGTTCGAATCTCGGCATCAGCTCAACATCATGTGATTCCAGGCAAATCGCTTTGTGTCCCCGTGCCTCTCACAAATGAATGTGTTCTTGTGTAATGTAAATTGCGCTCATGTCATGTTGTCAAGTTCGCGCTATATAATATTGCAAGGAAAAATAAAGTAGGGAAACTCGAGTTCACACACTACTGAACGCGCACTCTTAATTGCATCAGCAGTGCACAGTGAATCGGAGCGTTTCACAGGCCTGTCACAGATAAGAAATGCTATCAAAACGAAATCCTACAAAACAATATACTACTGGCCGGCAGCAATTCATACCCAGACAACTATGGGACGGGCTGCTAGTACTAATATAATTTAGAGAGAGCCCAAACCTTTGAGATGGGTAATCTTAGGAATCACAACACCAATCACAACACCCAATACAGCGTTGGAAAGGGCAGTTGCAGCGAAGGACATAGGCTATGCAGACGCCCACCATATACATTTAAAAGTAAAAGAACCGTGCCAGCAAAGTAGTCCCTTGTAGGCGTGTCTGCGTTCTGCTGTGGGCGTTTGCTGGGGGCGTGACAAACGCTGGGGACATGTGGTACGTTCCACCCTTCATGCCATGTCTCATATCGTGCGCTAATCCCACCCTGCTCCCTTTAAATACCCCTGCACCCCATAATCATAACCCACCCTTACTCCTTAAAATACCCCAACACCCTTAAACACTAACCCATCTTAACACTATAAATATACCCTGTACCCCAAAACCCAAACCTATCCCTAAACCCTAAAAATATACCCTGTACCCCAAAACCCAAACCTAGCCCTGAACCCTATAAATACCCCTGTACCTCAAATCCCAAACCTACCCCTGAACCCTAAAAATACCACTGTACCCAAAAACCCAAACTCACCCCTGACCCTAAAATACCCATGTACCCCAAAACCCAAACCTAGCCCTGAACCCTTAAAATACCCCTGTACCCCAAAACCCAAACCTACCCCTGAACCCTAAAAATACCCCTGTACCCCAAAACCCAAACCTAGCCCTGAACCCTAAAATTAACCCTGTACCCCAAAACCCAAACCTACCCCTGAACCCTAAAGTACCCCTGTACCCCAAGACCCAAACCTAGCCCTGAACCCTAAACATACCCCTGTACCCCAAAACCCAAACCTAGCCCTGAACCCTTAAAATACCCCTGTACCCCAAAACCCAAACCTACCCCTGAACCCTACAAATACCCCTATACCCCAAAACCCAAACCTAGCCCTGAACCCTAAAAATACCCCTGTACCCCAAAACCCATACCTATCCCTAAACCCTAAAACTACCCCTGTACCCCATAACCCAAAACTATATCTGAACCCTTAAAATACCCAAACACCTCAAAATATATACCTCAGTACCCCAAAACATATACCCCTATACCCATACTTACCTTTTCCAAACATTTAAAAAAAACATGCTTTTACCATTCATGTATTTACAATGAATTTAATTGTAAATGTATGCGTGGTAAAAGCATATGAAATGCAATGCCATGCATTATAATGGCATTGCGGAGTCATGGTACTTTCGTAATGAAAGTATGCGGAGTGATGGTATGCGGATAGAAGTTGCAGAATAATGGGTGTTTACCCTCCCCCGGTAAGTACATTGGTGGCACGGCGGCCCACATCTCCAGCAACATACTCATATTTTTTCACCACCCATTTGAAAAATGCACTGGTCTCTCTCATTGATGGCCAGCACCCACATACACTTTTAGACACACCTCCCGCCACAAGTTCTAGAATTGCGAACTTTAGAGCTGGGGAGATAGGTTCGAATCTCGGCATCAGCTCAACATCCTGTGATTCCAGGCAAATCGCTTTGTCTCCCCGTGCCTACCACAAATGAATGTGTTCTTCCGTAATGTAAATTGTGCTCATGCCATGTTGTCGAGTTTGCGCTATATAATATTGCAAGGAAAAATAAAGTAGGGAAACTCGAGTTCACACACTACTGAACGCGCACTCTTAAGTGCATCAGTACAAAAGGGGGTGGTGATGGAGGGAGCATCTGAATCAATCAAACACTCACACCCAGTCAAAAGATCTGGGTTTAAACCATCACCGTTCTTTAGCCCACTCTGCCACCCCAGTTCAGACATGGCTATATGCAAATCAGTCTGACCCTGTGCCTCATGGGAACAGACCAGCCCGAACGGCCAAGCCATGTCCTCCCTGGACCAGAAACAAGCTTCCGACGACCGGTTTCTGGCATTCCAGCCGTCTTAAGCCCGGCTTGCTTGAATCCAGTGGCAAAGTAAGCAAGGGACTCACGTCTGAGCATACCCTGCCACACTTATGGCGGCCAAAAGCAGTACAAAAGGGGGTGGTGATGGACGGAGCATCTGAATCAATCAAACACTCACACCCAGTCAAAAGATCTGGGTTTAATCCATCACCGTTCTTTAGCCCACTCTGCCACCCCAGTTCAGACATGGCTATATGCAAATCAGTCTGACCCTGTGCCTCATGGGAACAGTCCAGCCCGAACTGCCAAGCCATGTCTTCCCTGGACCGGAAACAAGCTTCCGAGGACCGGTTTCTGGCATTCCAGCCGTCTTCATCCCGGCTTGCTTGAATCCAGTGGCAAAGTGAGCAAGGGACTCACGTCTGAGCATACCCTGCCACACTTATGGCGGCCAAAAGCAGTACAAAAGGGGGTGGTGATGGACGGAGCATCTGAATCAATCAAACACTCACAGCCAGTCAAAAGATCTGGGTTTAATCCATCACCATTTTTTAGCCCACTCTGCCACCCCAGTTCAGACATTGCTATATGCAAATCAGTCTGACCCTGTGCCTCATGGGAACAGTCCAGCCCGAACTGCCAAGCCATGTCTTCCCTGGACCGGAAACAAGCTTCCGAGGACCGGTTTCTGGCATTCCAGCCGTCTTCAGCCCGGCTTGCTTGAATGCAGTGGCAAAGTGAGCAAAGGACTCACATCTGAGAATACCCTGCAACACTTATGGCGGCCAAAAGCAGTACAAACGGGGGGCAGAGTGGGCTAAAGAACAGTGATGGATTAAACCCAGATCTTTTGACTGGGTGTGAGTGTTTGATTGATTCAGATGCTCCGTCCATCACCACCACCTTTTGTACCGCTCTTAAGTGCATCAGCAGTGCACTGTGAATCGGAGCGTTTCACAGGCCTGTCACAGAGAAGAAATGCTATCAAAACGAAATCCTACAAAACAATATACTACTGGCCAGCAGCAATTCATACCCGGACAATGTTGGGACGGGCTGCTAGTATGTAATAAAAGAGTTGTTTAAGGCTTGGCAAGAGAGTTTAAATTCCAAATCAACATGGCAGTTTAAAACTGCATTCCGGTAGCAGTGCCATGCCTGGAACATGTTTTAAGGTGCTACTTAAATGCGTGGCACAATAAGTGCTATAGGCCCACTTGTAGCATTTCATTTACAAGCCCTGGGTATATAGTATACCACTCTACAAGGGACTTACAAGTAAATTAAATATGCTAATTTGGTATAAGCCAATGTAACCATGTTTTAGGGGAGGAGCACAAGCACTTTAGTGATGGTATGTAGTGTTAAAGTGCACAGAGTCCTATGGCCAACAAAAATAATTGCAGCAAAATTGGAGGAGGTGAGGCAAAAGGTTTGGGGTAAGACCACCCTAAGACTGGCAGGTATAACATATTGCATGAACTTTCCTAAAGTAATCGGCTGTCTTTGGCCTTCATCAAACAGGGAAAGGTGAGTCCTCTGCTGGACACATATCGTTTTTAGCCTGGGCACTACTCCAGGGTCAAAGGTCAACATATGTCACCCATACATATTCAACATCTGCACACCCTCAGGATTTGATCTCTTAATGTCAGACCTCCACTGAGTGGTGAGCAGGGAGGACTTGCTGATTATTGCAGTTCCTCTTTTTTTTACTGGAATTGCAATAAAGTCAATGTTTGGCCTCGACACAGAAATCAATGATGTTGTGATGGGACTATATATTGTTTCCAGTGGTTCACCTGTGGATTGAGATACCTTACATGAACAGCTGTATGTAGAGGTCCTGGTTTCCCCTCTATAGAAATAGAATTTCAACCGATATCATTTTGGAAGTTTTCTTAATAATCTATTATTTGTCTTCATATATATCATCGATTCTGTGACCAATGAATGAACGAATGGATGGATGGATAATATACAGGAGCGATAAACAACAACATCAGGAACAAAGCGTCCTGGCATTAGAATGGAATCCAGAAAAGTATGATAGGGAGCAACAGAATAACTCCTCCAGAGGGCAAATAGAAAAAGGCATACGTTGATATTGTTGGTGAACAAAAAAGGTCTTGAGTTCTTTCATAAAGCACCTAAAAGTTTGATGATAATATAGGGTTAAGAAAAGAGAGTTCCAGGTTTTAGCTAGCACCATTGCCAGGGGTCGAGCTCCAATTCTGGCTTTCTAGAACTTCAGAAATATAACTTGATAAGCCTATCAGGATCTCAGGTCACATATTAGTCAGTGCCAGGAGATCAAAAAGAAGCCATGGTGGAGTGCTGATATTTTTTGAAGTTAAGGTGTGTTCAATGCAAGTGTGGAAAGACCCTGGACTTAATTCACGAATCCATTTATGAGTATGAGGAATGTTACTCCAGTAGTATTACTTAAGATACTCAAAAATGGCAAATCAGAAAGGTGAAGGCATACATCTATACAGCAGAACCTTTTATATTCTATGTGTGCAGTAGTGTGCAATGTGTGTGGGTTTCCCCACACTTATTAAACCTACAAGGACTAAATGTCAGTGTAACAAGGAGGAGTGTCCCAAGAATGGAAAATATCTCTTCCAAAATCAGATTAGAAATGAGGGCCACAGAGAGGGACATGGAAATAGTAAAACACCTACAGATGTGTAAGATAGGCACAATTCACCAAAGGTACAACCCAATTGTTTCAAATAGTACTATTGGCCAAAATAGGGTCACATTTACTCCAGGTCATCCCTGGAGGAAGGCTCATACCACAAATGGCCAAGCTCAGGAATTGCAGCAATAAAGTGAGACAGGAAGAGCACTCGCAGAACTAATTGGAAAAGGGAACAAACAATGTAATTTAGCAAGGCAGATGCTCAAACACATCATAATAAAAAACA
This sequence comes from Lissotriton vulgaris, assembly GCF_964263255.1. Taxonomy (NCBI): domain Eukaryota; kingdom Metazoa; phylum Chordata; class Amphibia; order Caudata; family Salamandridae; genus Lissotriton; species Lissotriton vulgaris. Next base: position 1,751,938,573 of record NC_141687.1, read on the forward strand.
CGTGCACACAAAACATGCTAAATTGTAAAAATTTTGTAATTTCATTTAAAAAATAAAAATCATGTAACACAGGAATTATGGCTCATGTGACATAAATCAGATATTAACATACAAAAATGCCCATAAGTATACCTAAATAGTAAAAGAAAACACGTACACTGTGACTTACAGTAATTTCTACAAACTTAAACAAACTATGCCTGATTATTTCCTAAAATATTATCCGCTCAGTCATATCTCCAAAAATCACAGTCTAAACCCACACAATTTCACAATCCATTTCTTATGTTTGGAGAAACACATTTCAGGTATGTACAGGTCGGATGTTTCACTCTCAAAATGAATTAGCGCCAGAAAAACGGAATATCATCTCACACTTCTATTGCAGGAGATGTCAAGCATTTTCAGGCCAAGCCTCAAAAAGATAGTTTTGTCGAGTGTGTTTCATTAGGTCAGAGTTAGTAGACTATAGGGCAAAATACCCAATTAGGTATATACACTCATACAATACCAAATTTAAAAAGGTTTCAATGTTTGTGTGACTAACAAATCAACATATATTAGCACACAAGACACTGGTTACAATATAGCAAGCCTTGTAGAAACAGTATAAACGTCAAATGTATGCCTTAAAACAATGTCCAGCTAGTATCTTTTGCAAATTTAATTTGTTAAATATGCCAGTGCCCAAAATATTTTCATGAGTTCTAAAATGCCTTTTGTTAATAATGCACATTTCACCTAAATGATGCGGAAAATGTGTGTTTGTGATGTGATCTAATTAATTATCTCACGCAAATGGTGCCATCCTCTACGTGTCATCTGTTAGGTGCATTAAACCAGTTAAGCATACAAACAAATATTTTTCATAATGAGGACCTCTGACTTTGGCCTGTGGTTATATTTGCCGTGATGAGCGAATGCAGCTTCAGCAAATAGTACCATCTCAATCAATCAATCAATCAAAAATAGCTTTATTCGGGTTCAAATTTAAGAATCCATAAAAGCACAGTTTAAAATTTTAAACCAAAGTACATACAGTATAAAATTTAACATATCCTCTTAAAATCGGAAACACGAGACTAAGCAGAATTAATACAGAATGCTAAAATCAGTTCATTGATAATCTAAATCTCATCATACTTTTTAGGAACATTGATACAACATACAATGTCAGCTCGTCCTCCAACATTTGTAGTCTCAGTAGTGCTGTTCTACATTGCCTTAGTCCCCACTTCTTAAGCAATACAAATAAATACTTTTTCCTAATTGAGGTGTAATATTTACAAAACAGGATGCAATGTATCATGGATTGGTTAGAGACACCATCACACGGGCACCGATTTAATGATTTCGACCAAGTGTTAACAACAGGGAAGGTCAATAATCTGATGAGATTCCCTACCCTGAAACGTGTAAGGAACATCCGCGTGTAACTGCTTTTCGTGCACACTAGATATTGTTGTATACCCTGTTTCTGGAGCATTAATTGATTCTGAATCAGCAAACTTTTCTTACCCTCCAATTGCCACCTTTTGTTTTCTAAAAAGATAAGGCAGATTTCCTTCAGCTTTTTTCTAGAAATTGCTGCCATGGTCGGTGGGTCATTGAAAAATTCAGTGTGCCCGATGTCTGTTAAAAAGTGTTTCACATGAATACCATTCGATTTTTTGGCTCCCATAGAATTTCAAACAGTCTTTAATGATGTCCCTATTCAGTTCTGTCTTTTGAGAGACCCATATCTTGTGCCACAGCAATATTGGGCTTATTTTAATAAGATCGGTTACATACACTAATCCCAGCTCTTGATGACAGACATAAGTGGAGGTGGACTTAGGGGTAGCTAATAGATAGCAGACAAAGGCGTTTTCACACAACTGAATCTCGCTTGTGTCTGCAATCCCCCAGATCCCTGCACCATAGGTCACAATGGACACACACTTAGGTCTATAAATGTCCAACAAGATGTTTACCTGTCGGCCCCCAAGTTTGATGGCAAGGTTTCTCACGGCTCCAATGGCACGTGAAAAAGCTAATTTCCTAGTGTTAACAGCTGCAGTCCATGTGCCACTCCTCTCAAAGTTTATCCCCAAATAGGAGAAAGTCTTTGTACTTTCAATCCTTGTATTTGAGAGGAAAATATTGCAATGGACATTCCTCTTTTTGAGCAACACATGCTAAAGGTTTTGCTACTATTGATTTTCAGGCCTCGCATGTTCATATAGTCAGAGAACACCGTGAGGGATCTTTGAAGGGCCAGCTGAGTCCTAGCCATAATCATGGCATCATCAGCATACAGTAGAATTGGGGCGGGGTTTCCTCCAATTTGTGGATAGTCCTGTTTATACTGTGCTAAGTGGGATGCTATACTATTAATATATAAATTAAATAAAAAAGGCGCGAGTATGCATCCTTGATGAACACCTTTTTTATTGGGAATTTAGAGGAACACTCCCCCTCACTGCCGAAGCGAACCTTAGCACCAGCTCCCCTGTATAGCTCTTTAATAAAATTAATTAAACTTGTGGCAACTCCCAGACGCGTAAGCGTTTCCCATAAAAATCCGTGGCTCAGGCAGTTAAACGCCGAACTTAAGTCCACGAATGTTAAAAACAACTTATCCCCCTTTGCAACCGCATGCTTTCCGATAATTATGGCTAGGTTCAGTCCCTGTTCCACTGTACCTAGGCCTGCTTTGAAGCCGTATTGAAATTTCGATAGAACTCCAGTGTCCTCTGCCCATTCCTGTAGTCTATTTAAAATGACCCTGCCCGCCACCTTCATTAGGGAATCTAACAGCAAGATTGGCCTATAGCACTTTGGGTCATTGCGGTCACCCTTCTTAAAAATGGGGACCACTATAGCCTCCTGCCATGTTAAAAAGAACCCTGTTTTATTAGCACAGTTTAAAACATTGGTCAATAGAGGGGCCCATAGTTTAGTGTTAGATTTATAAATATCAACAGGAACCCCATCAGGCCCTTGGGCCTTACCACCTGAGCTCTCCGAGATGGCTACTTCCACCTGAAGTAGTGAAGTAGTGTGGCTCACTGGTTAGAGGCGGCAGACCCGAGAGCAGAGGACGGCCCGGGACCAGGGTTCGATTCCTGGCGCGGCAGGTTTCTGGACCAGGGTCAGCGGACTCGATAATTCTCTCGCCTCGGTGCCCACTCTGATCAGCGATCACACTCGGCAACTCTGGGCATTAGCTTGCCTCATCTTCACTAACGGCCCCACCAGACCGCCGGGGATGCCTGGTCTCACCCTGGAGATACCCATTAAGGGACCATCTCTCAGGGAAGCCAGGAAGGGTTTCGCAGCGGTCGAAGCGCCTTGGGACCCTACGGGTAAGTAGTGCGCTATATAAATGCCTATACATTTACATACATTTACATACACCTCGGATAATTCAAAGTTAATATCCAATGGGAATAGTCCCGTACAGTAGTTGTTCATCTCCCCCATAACTTTGACCTCCCTGTTTGTGGGTAGGGTGTCCTTCTTATAGAGTTCTGTAAAATAAGAAATCCAGGTGTCTTCCTCTATTGCTATTTCTATAGTGTCAGATTTACTATCAACAAAAAAGGGGGCGTTCACCGCCTTCCAGAAACCTATGTTATCCCTCAGGAGGCAAGCATGATGTAACACATTCCATGCCTCCCTTCTTATTTCCTGTTTCCTTTCCCTTATTGCAGTGTAATAGGGAATTCTAGCTTTTTTAATCTCCGCCATATACTTAGGGTTACCTTTAAGTGCAGCTTTTAAGGATGTATGGGCTTTACTGCATTCATGATTGAATCAACCCTCTGTGTTATCCCTTTTTTGTTTTCTCGGTGGTCCCCCCAGTGACTTACTGATCTCCTCCGTGATATTACAAAAAGACGAGGTAACTGAGACCCCGTCGCTCATCTTCCTTATTGGTCAACCCACATATATCAGTATGACCGTTTGGACACAAAAAACAATTAAAATCACCCACCCATAAACACGATTCCCCGAAAAACAATCCACATCAGATTTAAGCATCAATTCAAATACATTAATCATTTCATCCTTGGGAATATTATAACATTTTAACAAGTTAATGGTCTCCATACCATCTAATATAAGCTCCACCTTCTGATAATATTTTGAAACCAAACTGAATTTGCCAACCCTGACTTTCGAAGTGTTCGAAATGTAAACACAAAGGCCCGCCTTGTTTCTGCCCCTTTGCGATAGCTCGGCAGCTGTGTGGAACGTTCGGTACCCATTAATATGGAATTCTTCCCTCTCCCATGTCTCTTGGAAGCAAATAATAGAAAATTTGTTTACAAAGGGTAAAAAAGCTGGATCATTTAGCTTGTTAGATATTCCGGCCACGTTCCAGGATAGGAAAGATATGGGCTCACCCTTGTCCCCTGCATCCTGACCTGGAGTAGAGGATATCTGTATATCTACGCCAACACTCGCTCTATGTTGAGTGTCACAAGGGGTTGATAAATTAAGTTCCAAAGTGTCCATACCCCCCAATCCCCTTTCTGCAACTGACATATTGCTGCCTGTTTGGATAGCTACGTGTGTGAATCCCTGATTATTTTTTATATGCTGGGTCGCCAAATTACTCATCTCCCCTTTGTCGGAGCACCCAGTCCCACTGCTCTGAATTCGATCAATGCTTGGGTTCAGTCAGTCCACCATGTCTAGTGAGCTAAGTCTATTTTAAAGCAGCAGTGGGCATTGAATATGAGATGGTCCATAGTATTGATTACCAGCCCTACCATAGCGATTATAAGTGACATGAGTCCAAGACTCTCCTTCGTCTAACTGGTTCGAAGGAGGCTAAAAATAAGACAATGGACGTGGCTCTATCGAGGAACCAGAATCTCTGTAGTTGTTATTCCAGGAACAGATATAATCCACTGTCCGGGGATCTTTGAAATTAACCACTACACAGTCCCCTACAATGGTTTTTTGCCTAGTTCCCAGCCAGGGTAATCGAGGTACCATTATAATTTCAGTCCTAATATGAAGGGTTAAAGGCCTGTTCCTATTAAGCCAGTGTGCCACCTTATTTTTCAAACATGTGAATGGCTCCTGACTAGTATCCTTTAACTCTGGGATGCCCGTTAATACTATCACATAGGGATTTGCTTGTGGTGGTAAGTTTATACTACGAGCCCTCCCAGATCCCTCCACTGATACTCCTTCTACACCCTCTTTCTGTGTCATAGCAGGTTGTTATGAGCCTTTTCCCGCCGTGATGGGCAGCTCTGGTGTGCACACGGCAGCCTGAGCCTTCGTGCCTTTAAGGCAAGCTCGCTCGGCATTGGGTACAGGCTGATGAGCTGCTTTCACCTCTGCAACCGACTTTGACTGGGGTGTGCTGATAGGACTATTTTTGCGATTCCTAGTGGTCTTAGTACTTCTCATAGCCAGTTCCAACTTGGAAAGCTGTTTTTCTATCCCACCAAGTCTTAATTCCAAGGGAGCAAGGCTGGACATTAATAATCCTTTCAGCTTATTAATTAACTGGTTATCTTCAGACTCGTCTATCTCCACTCTGCACAGGGCATCACTGGTGTCAGTGCCAACACCATCTACGTGCGCCTGCACTTGATTTGCAGCCTCCGGGGATGGTGGGGCACATTCACTCAGAGACTTCTGCAGATCGGCACCCCTTAGCGTATCTAACATGTCATGCCCTTCAGGGGGTTCGTTTTTTTCCTTCCTACTGTGGCAGACGTTGGTTGCTTTCTCTTGGGGATAGCGCCTTCCCGCCTCCTGCGTAGCTGTCTGGTACCATTTCTTATAGGAGAACTATCTACTACTGTTACTTGTAAAGCCTCTAAATCTACAGCTACTAGTAGGTTTACAGATGGCACAGGCAAATAGCAAAATGAGTCTTGGGGAGTTGGGTGGACTATGTATAAGTACCTCGATATCCATCATTCTTTCTCGACTTATAGGTTTGGGCGTACGGGCATTCACAAGGTGGCCCAGGGACGAGCGTTTAGCCATGGCCAAATCTTGTGAGACCCTCCGCTCCATTAAAGATATCCCTTCATCAATCACAGAATTAGTTCTTATAACAAAGTTATCCAATGTTCCCAACAATAGTGACCCTGCAGCAGCGTTGCTTCTACTTTCACATGTAAACATAACTATCCCCTATATTTTAATCCTTTACCAAGCAATACAATAAGCACTTACGTTTTTTTAGCAAAGTCCAAGTTTTTAAAATAATGAAATATTACAGTCACTAAGTGCAGGAAGTTAGAGGGGGGGCCCGGGCCGGTCTTGATCGGGCTTTAACGGGCTACAACGGGCCTGCCCTTGTCCCGGGACGCTCCCACGCGCTCCCGCGATGCGGGGGGTGTGTCTCCAATTAAAGCGCCTCCTGGCGCGAAAAACACAGTTTGCAGCTTTCGGCCGCTATGGCACCCTGGTAATTGTAGTCCTTAAGCCCACGGTCCCCCCCCACCCCCACTGCGGCCGCGCTGAGTTGGAGCGTGCTGCGGCGGCAGTGGGAGACCGGGTGAGGCAGTGCGGGCAAAAAAATAGTATCAGGCTTCTGAAATTACCCAAACAGGGACGAGAATGAGGCAGGAATCCAAAATAGCAGGTCCACCGATGAGTAGGTGAGTCCCCCTCTTTTGTCAGCTCTACCTGTGGAACATGTGACATCTAGAAATTAGAAATATTGCAGGAAGAACCAAAAAATGCAAAGATGCATCTTTCTTGACAAAACTGTCCCACTAGACAATGGTCCATAAAGGAACTCTGCCTTTCCATGGGGTAGGGGAGAAATAGATGACCATGGATGTCTACTGTCCAATGCAACACATACTAGTAACAATGCTAACACTAATTCACATGAAGAAGTGACTAAATTGACTGATGAGCCTTTACCTTTCTCTCTCTCCTGTGTGTAGCCTAAAAACAGGTGGGAACAACAGGAACCAAGGCAAAGGAGATGAGGAGCTTGACTGTAGGATAGACATAAGAATAGACCACAATCAAGGAAGAAGATGAGGCAGAGGGTACCTTTTGTAGAAGGGAAAACTGTGCTTCCCGGAGACAGGCACACTCCTCTATTTACCAGCTCTGGCTGGAGAACTCAGTTATAGGGGAGGTGGTCAATTTAGATAACATATACAAGGAGGACAGTGATTATGGGCCAATGGCTTCTGAAGAGTAGGCCCTTCCAACATTGTGGCCTTAAACCCCACCCAAAACATTGTTCTGGCCCCTCTCACAATGAGGCCCATCCTTCCTTCCTCCACAAAGAATGCCTACCCAATGGAATGGTAGGAGCCAAGGGTAAGAATGGGAAACCACTGGGCCATCTTGTATGCGTCCATGAAGGCTTAAAGAAGAGCATCAGCTTGTAGCAGGCCATCATGCAGGTGTTTGAGTGGGGATTTGTCACAGTGGAAAGGGTAAATGTGGAAAATGTTGTTTATGTGGAGTACAGAATTAATTCTAGATGAACTGAATAACAATGCTCAAACCTTTCACTAATAATCAATGAAAAGTGAAGGGAAGAAAAGGCAAATACCATGAATCAAAGAAATGAGCAAAAACAAAAACACACCAAAATTAAATCAATCTTCGCGGGTGCCGCTCGCCGAGGAGATTGTGATCCCGTGCTGTTTTTGCCTGCCTGGAGCCCCGTTGGGCATTGGAAGCTGCGTGGGGGAGAGTTGCTGCTGCAGGAGGACGGGACTGCGAGGCCTACCAGGCTGTGCGTGACCCATCGAGCACACCTGCCGCCTCTTCCCGTGTCTCCGCCCCCTGCTCTGTGCTGCTGATAACTCCGCCCCCTCATTTCACAGCCCGTATAAGACCTGGTTTTCAACGCGTTAGCGGAACGCGTGTGCAGGACTCATCCCGGGACAAAGCCCGGACTAAGGGCGGACCCTCTGAGACCCTCCGAGAACCGAGGAGACTGGACTGGCCATAAATCTTGGCTTTTAAGGTATTGTTTGTTCTGTCATCTCCCCTTATTACTTCTGACTGCCTTGTTTTTTTTTTCCTAGTCCTTGCTAATGTCGTCGCTAAACCTAGACCAGCCTGCACCTGACAAACTGGTAGTGTTGTTAAATGGTACCCTGGACAATTATTTTTCCAAATCATCCCCTGACATAGCAAGGGAGTCTGTCCTGGCTGAGCGGAGGGCTGACCGACGTCGCTCCGTGGAAAATATAAAAAATGGATTAGTTTCTTTGCCCTCACTTCCAGCTAATGGTCCTAACGACACTGACATAGATCTAACAGTAAATGATTCGTCTTTTTTATTGGATAACCAGTCCTTGGAAGCTAATGTTACTGTGCTCACACAAAACTCCTTACCTACCCCGGATGCGAATGGGTTATCTTCATATGTAAATAACCAAAGTACATCAAAAGGAAAAGCCTCGCCTGTTGTAAAAACATCCCGTACTAAGGTTAAAAAACTGATTCCTTTTCAAAAAATGTATGGTCCACCGCCGAATAAAAAACAGCGGAAAAGGGGAGATCCTCTCCAACCCAAACTAAGCTGTCGCGATTTTGGCAAGAAAATGAGTAACGTTGTTAAAGAACTTTGTACTCCACATATAGACAGTGAAGGGGGTATTGCTCTAACAACTTCTTCTGCCTTGCCAACTACCCCGTCAGCCAATGAAGACTCTATGGACACGACTGCGGCTGTCAATGCACCTACCGTGAGCAGGGACCCTGTGTCCTTACTTGATATAGAGAGTTTGATTAAATCTTACTCAGCAAGTATATTGGAGAGGTTGATGGAGGTGGAATGTAGGTTGTGTAACATTGAGCGTGTAATAGGTAATAAGGATGTTGTAACTAACACCGGTTTGAATAATGTGACCAAAACAACTACAGTCAATGTCTCACAAAACATACCAGCTCCAGCCCAAGCACCTAAAGCTACCACTACTCCTATCATTATTCCTCCCCCAATTGCATCTACCTCTAAAGCTACGGGGAACACGCTGATGGCGACTGTACAAACTCACCCACCCCCCAATCCTCCACATCCAAAAAACCCTGTTCAAACATCATCAAATGTTACAAACAAAAATACTGGTAACACACTCAATCCATTTATGGGGAATCCAACAAGGGAGGCGGGGGAAACTAGACATGCTTGGGGGAAAGCTAGAAGGACACCTCTGCCCGAACTTCCACCAGAGGCAGTACCCTATGTGGTAGTTTTAACAGGGGTGCCCGTGCTTGGACCAAATAAGAGGGAAGGTTTTGCTCAACTAAAAAATAAGATTATGCATTGGCTTAGCTTATATAGGCCAATTGCAAATCATGTTAATGGTGAAATTGTTCATGTTCGTCGCCTTCAATGGCTGGGGGGTAGACCCAAAGACATTGATGGTGACGTGGTGGTGGTGAATTTTAGGGACCCAAATGCTGTCCAGTTCATTTTGAACTGGCAGACAGGAAGTACAAACAACATTATAATCCCTAAACCATTAACCTACTTTTATCCGAGGTCAGTGGTGTTTCCATCACAGCACCACCCGCCGCAATATCAACCATTACAGCATATACCCGTAACTCAACCAAACAATTATCCCATTGTACAGAATGCTGGGAGTAATTGTTATGCTTCATATCCCCCCCTCTGCAGAATGTAAACAATATGCATTACATTCCATGCCCTGTGATAGCACCAGATTCGATGGGATGGAATTATGTTTCGGCCAAAACACATAACACCCAGAAAGGTAGGATGGATAATCTGAAACCATTTACACCGCTAGAAACCTTTAATAGGTATGACATCTTTAGCGGTCTAGACGATTGTGATTGATGCCATGAGATGTGGGGGTGTGCGGGGCTAGACACATTGAGTTCTGGTGACGTGAGTAATATCTCTTCGAATGCACTGGCCAATACTGTGATTTTTGAGGATGTGAATGATGCATTGGTTAATACTGTGTCCTCTAGTGTGGGTAAAATTGCCTATGACAATGTTAATGTATCCCATGACGTCAAAAATCCAGAGGAGCAGGTTTTGCAGACATCTATTCCGCATAATAATTCACTCTTAGAGGTAATGCCCTTGGCAACTCAACCTAAGCTTCCAAGTTCTCATGAAGAGATGCCCAGGACTTCCCTTGAGAGACTAGTTATGCCTGAAATTCCGATTAAAATGATCTGTTGGAATATAGCTGGAGTTGATAAAAATCTAAGGGACCCGGAGTGGGCTGGCTATATAGAGTCCTTTGATCTCTGCCTACTTCAGGAAACTTGGGCAGTGGAGACGCCTCATAGGGTGGGTTACAAGACTTATGGGATTGGTGCGACACCCTCTAGAAGTGGTAGGCCGTCAGGGGGGCTTTTGATATGGGTGAAAATAAATCTAAGGGTAAATATTGAGGAGATACCCACTAACTCCGTAGACATATTAGCTTTAAAGATCACAGCTTGTAATGGGAAGAACCTATTCCTTATAAATGTCTATAATAGGCCTTCACCCTCCTCAAGAGAATCACCGACCATTGCTAATTTAGATTGTTTTCTGAGTACATTAGATCCCAGTGAGGATTTTGTTATTTTGGCTGGTGATCTAAATTGTAATTTTGAGCCAGTCTTGGGCCTTAGCGAAATCTTTAATGATGAAGATCAAGCAAACAAAATCCCTATCCTGGAGAACGTAAAACAGGTCAAATGTACAACATTGGGCTTACAATTGATTAACTTATGTACGGAACACTCCCTTAGGGCATGTAACGGACGGTTACCCTCCGACAGCTCTAAAAAACCAACATTCACCAGGAACAACTATAAAAGCAACTTAGATTTTGTGATTGCTTCTATTCCCCTCTGGCCTCATCTTTTAGACCTCAAAGTAATGGAACGGTTTGAAAGTGATCATTTCCCCTTATACCTGATGCTGGATGCTTATTTGTTCAATGACATGGTCCAACAACCTACATCTGAGGAAGATGAAGTTGTTAACCCTGAGATCCATATCAGCAATAACAGAAGATCCCTAAAATGGCCATTTATACTAGATCATAGTGACATTTTAAGTGAAATATATTCACTTTTGGCAAGAACTTTTGGTCCTTATCTAGAAACAATAGGTGATAATGAAAGTAAAATCTCATTTCTTCAAATTCACCAAAAATTTTTTGCTGACCTAAAGTTACTAGTCACTAAGATGCCAAAAAAAAACCAGCAGAAGACCCAGAATCTGTCCCATAGTAAGCCATGGTATGACGGATCCTGTAGAGGGTCAAAGAGGGAATTACTAATGGCAATAAAACCTAAATCTCCATCAGACGTAAAAAGAGCAAGGAGCGATTACAAATCTGTCCAAAGGGCCGCAAAGATAGCATGGGAGGAAGATAAATGGGCTGATTTGCTGCTAGCCGCCAAGTCACGTGACAATGTGGCCTTCTGGAGGCTGGTCGCAAATGGGAACCATATAGGCAGGGTAACTAAAGATGTTTTTCTGGATGAGCTAACATGGGTCATTCATTTCACGAATTTATATAAAAAATATGATGACCCATACATGAATACGAGTGTAGAAAATCCTGAACCCCCAGCAGAGCATCTGGTTTTTACTCTAGGGGAAACAGAGCTGGCAATATCACAAATTAAATCTAGGAAAGCTCCAGGTTTGGACAAAATCCCGGGGGATCTATATAAGCATAACCTCGGAGTATGGGCACCTTATATTAATTATCTGTGCAATACATTTTCCTGCACTTTAGAATTTCCAGAAAGTTGGAAGGGAGCGGAAATTGTTTTAATTTTTAAAAAAGGAGATAGGATGGACCCATGTAATTATCGGCCAATAAGTCTAATGGACATTTTACAGAAAATCTACTCACAACACATTCTAATACGCGTGAGTAATTGGCTAGATGAAAATTCATTTTTAACCAAATTCCAAGCCGGTTTCAGACCTAAGGTCAGCACAATAGACCAAATTTTTAGATTTTGCTGCCTCTACTGGAAGTACGTAGTGATTAAAAGGTGCCATTTATATGTTGCCTTTGTAGATTTAAGGGCTGCATTTGATTTGGTGCCTCGCAGTCTCTTATGGAAAACATTGAGTGCAGCAGGTATGCCAAAAAATCTTGTCATTCAGATCAAAGAGTTACACGAAGGGAACTTTGCGAGAGTTAGATGGGGTCCTAATGGTGAATTAACCCAAAAAATACCCATCGAACGTGGAGTACGCCAGGGTTGTGTTCTGGCCCCGACGTTATTTTCCCTTTTTGTAAACGACATCCCCTCCTTTCTAGGGAGATGTAAAAACGATTCCCCGAAACTGAACGGCGAAAAGGTGACATCTTTGCTATTTGCTGATGATACCATTTTGATCTCCCAAACAAAGAATGGCTTACAGACATTATTAAATACCTTTAATGAATATTGTAGCCAAAAGGGGTTGGAGATCAATGGTAAGAAGACCAAATGTATGGCCCTAAATCCTATTAAACCAGACAAGGGCTGTTTAACATTAAAAGGAGTTACGCTTGAATCAGTGCCACATTTTTCTTATTTAGGGGTGACTTTGGATTCAAACTTTACTTGGAAAGCCCAAATTGATAAAAGTAAATTAACCTTTGTGCAAAATGTTAAACCAATACTTAGGGAGCAAAGTATGAGCACTAGTAAAGCGGTATCCCCAGTGATGGAATTATTCAAATTTAAGGTCCAAGCATCTGTCCTCTATGGTGCTGAAATATGGGGTCCTGGGTCCAGGGAGACTTTTAGCATTTTAGATAATAACTTTATGCGCAGCCTGGTAAGGGTCCCTAGAGGTACCCCATTAGTTCCCCTGGAGCTTGACCTAAACTTCAAAAGGACAGATCACCAAGTTTTGATTTGACCTTTAATGCTGTGGGTGAGACTATGGCAAGTGCCCGAACTCCAAGACTACCGAGACGGGTTGAAGGAAATCATGATTCTTGACAGCCAGAGTACCACTCCATGGCTAAGGCATATTAAGACATGGTTGAACAATATAGGATTGAAGCATTTTTGGGAGAATCCCGAGCAATTGCCTGCTAACCCCAAACTAATCCTAAAAAGAGCCTTTCGGAGTTTTATGTTAAGTAGGACTGTAAATATTACATCTAGTGGTACCTTAGTTGCAAAGTTTCTAAACTTTAAGGATGAACCGCTCTATGAGATGTTTATGGACGAGATAGAGCCGCCACTTGCCAAAACTTTATTCCTAAAATTTCGGTATGGAAATTTATTGATTAAAACTACTCTGGCACGGTGGGCTAGGAACCGCGATTCAGCATCCCTAGTAATGGATGAAATTTGCCCCATGTGCGACCATAACCAGACCGAAAACGAACAGCATATTCTTTTTTTCTGTCCCTTCTATCTACAGGCTAGAAAGAAGTGGATTAAACCAATATGCTTACTTTTAGGCTTGAGGTCATGCTCTCAGGCTCTGAGAATCCTAACAACAAACACATCTCAACAAATAATATTTAGTGTCAGTAGATTTTTACTCTCTATCTTTTATCAAAGGAAAAAAATAGGGCATCAATTGTAACTGAACTGATTGCTTGGGATTGACATGATGGTCCATTGTATCTTCTACGAATGTATGTTCCTGCTCAAATTATCCTCCAACTTGTATTGTATTTTATGCCTTGTGTTTTATGTATTTAAGTAATATCATGTTTTTAATTACTAATGAAATGCAATGTAATGTATGCACTGTCTTTTATGGCATATTAGCCGAAATAAAGAATTTAATGAATGAAATCAATCAAGGTCTGCATTTAAGGATAAATCCATATGTTCTTTACATTTTATGGTATTGAAAGGACATCAACAGGCTGTTAAGGTTCATGAACATAGTAAATTGTTCTAATGGTGCAATTGATATGGTGAAAAAAGTGTGAAACAAAGGGCAGAATGTGAACAAGCTATATACAGTGCTGTACGCAATGATGAAACTGGTCATTCAAAAGACATCGATCCCTTGGTACACAAAGCTCTGCGCCGCTTGGAGTTTTAAGTTTCCATTTCAGGAGGGGCGGAGAAAGTAGGGTCAGGAATATCAAGGGAATGTCGACGTTTCAACCAGATGGGGTGTGTGATTTACTAATAGGCACGGCGGGTCTTCCTCAGGAAAAGGTGATAAAAGGGACAGCCAGGATTTATGCAAGAATGGTCTTCCAGGAATGGCCCACAATGGGTTGGACTCACAATGACTATGGAAGGCGTCCTAGATGGTGACGAATCGCATCAATAGAGCAGTGTTGTTCTGTAACTCTCCGGCGTGTTTCCTGAACCACGCCGGAGAGTTACAGAACTAATCAATTCTGTACCCGACAGAACTAACACTTTCCACATTCTCGTACACCCAGGTCCTGAGGGGAACTGGGTCACCCCATTATACTTGATGTACAATGGAAAGGGTGTCCTGGCCTGCTGCAATGTCACTTCCTACCCTTCCCGTTGTCACTCCCATCCTCCCACCACCACGTATTACTCTGTGTGGCAAATAACTGCGGTTGTGTCTGCTTTTTTCCCAAGATCCCTGCACCTTGATTTGAACTAATGAGTTACATTTTTCAGTGTAAATGTGTAAATTTGGCCAAAGTAAACTGACTCTTTCCTTTACATACCCATTTGTTTATTGGTCCCATTAAGCAAAGTAATTTGCCATTGCAAGGGATCAGAGCATCCGTCTACAATCATGATGGTACATGTAATTTCTAAAATCTATAGGTTACACACACATTTTGTACACTTTTTCTCAACACAATTGAATGGAAGGAAAATCACATGATTGAAATTGTTACTTTACGCAAAACTGACTAAAGAGAAGATTGTATTAGATTCTCATTAGAAAGAATGTTAGCCCTTGAGAAAAGGTAAACGTGTATGTGTACGTCTGTTAACGGATGTGTCAATTTAAAGTGCCAGTGGTGAAAAGAATGGTTATATGATCACACATTCCATATTTGTTGGTAATCATGTTACATCCATATGTAAAATGATTACCAACAAACATTGCCTACAGGTATTGTTCTGTAAGGCCGCTCCGCATTGCTGCGTTTTGCAGGGTGCAGGACTGACCATTCTCCTCATTTTTCTTTCTCCTCACCTCTTACTGCTGCTCTCATAGGGAGAAGGAGGGCCTGGGCCTTGAGCCATTAGCTGCACCACTGTCCAATCTGAAGAAGCTGCCATCTTTCCTGTCCCAGATAGGTACATCGACTGGGCGCCATTTTGGGGGTTGGCAGGCTAATTGTTGTTCACCTGCCTGGCCATATCCTTTAAATCAGGAGCCCTGGCACAGACAAGCCACTGGCATGCCAAAGGCACACCAAAGGTAAGTCTGTCTGCACCCGTTCATGTCCGTACTGAGGCCAGTGCCAGCCATGCTGACCAGTTCGACAGCGACCACACCGTTACCTGGTCAAGAGAAGTGCTTCTGGCCCTGAAAACCAATAAGTGACCTGCTGTGTGTGTCATCCGGCCGGCACCGCATCTGGTTTGGCCGTCTTACACCACCTTTAAATGATGTAAAGATAGAAATCATTATGCCTTAAATATCTAGTTTTGGCTGAACAGATGATTAAAATATAAATATAGAGTAGAACCATGAGGTTTATTTGAGGAGAAATAATGTACTTCATAATAAGGATGGAGTATCATCAATTATTGCCATCACTGACCCTTCGGTTTTTATATTGTGCTTTCAGTACATATTTACAACAAGGGGTGGTGAGGGACAGAGTCTCTGAATTAAACAGAATACTCTCACCCAGTCAAGAGATCAGGGCTAGATCCAACACCGTTTTTTAGCTCACTGCACCATCCCAGTTTCAGAACCTGGCTGTATGCAAATTAGTCTGTTCCTGTCCCAGTGCATGATGGGAACAGGGCAAACCAAACTACACAAGCCAATTCTTACACTGGGAAGGAAACAAGCTACCGGGGACCGGTTTCTGGCATTTCAGCCTCTTCGGCCCGGCTTGCTTGAATCCTGATGGTGCAATGAGCAAGGGACTCACATCTGAGTATACCCTTCCACGCTTAGGGTGGACAAAAATATTTACAACAAGGGGTGGTGAGGGACAGAGTCTCTGAATTAAACAGAATACTCTCACCCAGTCAAGAGATCAGGGCTAGATCCAACACCGTTTTTTAGCTCACTGCACCATCCCAGTTTCAGAACCTGGCTGTATGCAAATTAGTCTGTTCCTGTCCCAGTGCATGATGGGAACAGGGCAAACCAAACTACACAAGCCAATTCTTACACTGGGAAGGAAACAAGCTACCGGGGACCGGTTTCTGGCATTTCAGCCTCTTCGGCCCGGCTTGCTTGAATCCTGATGGTGCAATGAGCAAGGGACTCACATCTGAGTATACCCTTCCACGCTTAGGGTGGACAAAAATATTTACAACAAGGGGTGGTGAGGGACAGAGTCTCTGAATTAAACAGAATACTCTCACCCAGTCAAGAGATCAGGGCTAGATCCAACACCGTTTTTTAGCTCACTGCACCATCCCAGTTTCAGAACCTGGCTGTATGCAAATTAGTCTGTTCCTGTCCCAGTGCATGATGGGAACAGGGCAAACCAAACTACACAAGCCAATTCTTACACTGGGAAGGAAACAAGCTACCGGGGACCGGTTTCTGGCATTTCAGCCTCTTCGGCCCGGCTTGCTTGAATCCTGATGGTGCAATGAGCAAGGGACTCACATCTGAGTATACCCTTCCACGCTTAGGGTGGACAAAAATATTTACAACAAGGGGTGGTGAGGGACAGAGTCTCTGAATTAAACAGAATACTCTCACCCAGTCAAGAGATCAGGGCTAGATCCAACACCGTTTTTTAGCTCACTGCACCATCCCAGTTTCAGAACCTGGCTGTATGCAAATTAGTCTGTTCCTGTCCCAGTGCATGATGGGAACAGGGCAAACCAAACTACACAAGCCAATTCTTACACTGGGAAGGAAACAAGCTACCGGGGACCGGTTTCTGGCATTTCAGCCTCTTCGGCCCGGCTTGCTTGAATCCTGATGGTGCAATGAGCAAGGGACTCACATCTGAGTATACCCTTCCACGCTTAGGGTGGACAAAAATATTTACAACAAGGGGTGGTGAGGGACAGAGTCTCTGAATTAAACAGAATACTCTCACCCAGTCAAGAGATCAGGGCTAGATCCAACACCGTTTTTTAGCTCACTGCACCATCCCAGTTTCAGAACCTGGCTGTATGCAAATTAGTCTGTTCCTGTCCCAGTGCATGATGGGAACAGGGCAAACCAAACTACACAAGCCAATTCTTACACTGGGAAGGAAACAAGCTACCGGGGACCGGTTTCTGGCATTTCAGCCTCTTCGGCCCGGCTTGCTTGAATCCTGATGGTGCAATGAGCAAGGGACTCACATCTGAGTATACCCTTCCACGCTTAGGGTGGACAAAAATATTTACAACAAGGGGTGGTGAGGGACAGAGTCTCTGAATTAAACAGAATACTCTCACCCAGTCAAGAGATCAGGGCTAGATCCAACACCGTTTTTTAGCTCACTGCACCATCCCAGTTTCAGAACCTGGCTGTATGCAAATTAGTCTGTTCCTGTCCCAGTGCATGATGGGAACAGGGCAAACCAAACTACACAAGCCAATTCTTACACTGGGAAGGAAACAAGCTACCGGGGACCGGTTTCTGGCATTTCAGCCTCTTCGGCCCGGCTTGCTTGAATCCTGATGGTGCAATGAGCAAGGGACTCACATCTGAGTATACCCTTCCACGCTTAGGGTGGACAAAAATATTTACAACAAGGGGTGGTGAGGGACAGAGTCTCTGAATTAAACAGAATACTCTCACCCAGTCAAGAGATCAGGGCTAGATCCAACACCGTTTTTTAGCTCACTGCACCATCCCAGTTTCAGAACCTGGCTGTATGCAAATTAGTCTGTTCCTGTCCCAGTGCATGATGGGAACAGGGCAAACCAAACTACACAAGCCAATTCTTACACTGGGAAGGAAACAAGCTACCGGGGACCGGTTTCTGGCATTTCAGCCTCTTCGGCCCGGCTTGCTTGAATCCTGATGGTGCAATGAGCAAGGGACTCACATCTGAGTATACCCTTCCACGCTTAGGGTGGACAAAAATATTTACAACAAGGGGTGGTGAGGGACAGAGTCTCTGAATTAAACAGAATACTCTCACCCAGTCAAGAGATCAGGGCTAGATCCAACACCGTTTTTTAGCTCACTGCACCATCCCAGTTTCAGAACCTGGCTGTATGCAAATTAGTCTGTTCCTGTCCCAGTGCATGATGGGAACAGGGCAAACCAAACTACAAAAGCCAATTCTTACACTGGGAAGGAAACAAGCTCCCGGGGACCAGTTTCTGGCATTACAGCCGTCTTCGGCCCGGTTTGCTTGAATCCTGATGGTGCAATGAGCAAGGGTCTCACATCTGAGAATACCCTTCCACGCTTAGGGTGGACAAAAATATTTACAACAAGGGGTGGTGAGGGACAGAGTCTCTGAATTAAGCAGAAAGCTCTCACCCAGTCAAGAGATCAGGGCTAGATCCATCAGGATTCAAGCAAGCCGGGCCGAAGAGGCTGAAATGCCAGAAACCGGTCCCCGGTAGCTTGTCTCCTTTCTGGTAAAGAATTGGCTTGGTAGTTTAGTCTGCCCTGTTCCCATGATGCACTGGGCCAGGGACAGACTGATTTGCATATAGCCAGGTTCTGAGCTGGGATGGGGCAGTGAGATAAATAACGGTGATGGATCAAGCCCTGATCTTTGGACTGGGTAAGAGTGGTCTGCTCAATTCAGACACTCTGTTCATCACCACCCCCTTTTGTAAATCGATTTTGGCCACTATAGGTGTGGCAGGGTATACTCAGACATGAGTCCCTTTCTCACTGCTCCATCAGGATTCAAGCAAGCCGGGCCGAAGAGGCTGAAATGCCAGAAACCGGTCCCCGGTAGCTTGTCTCCTTTCTGGTAAAGAATTGGCTTGGTAGTTTAGTCTGCCCTGTTCCCATGATGCACTGGGCCAGGGACAGACTGATTTGCATATAGCCAGGTTCTGAGCTGGGATGGGGCAGTGAGATAAATAACGGTGATGGATCAAGCCCTGATCTTTGGACTGGGTAAGAGTGGTCTGCTCAATTCAGACACTCTGTTCATCACCACCCCCTTTTGTAAATCGATTTTGGCCACTATAGGTGTGGCAGGGTATACTCAGACATGAGTCCCTTTCTCACTGCTCCATCAGGATTCAAGCAAGCCGGGCCGAAGAGGCTGAAATGCCAGAAACCGGTCCCCGGTAGCTTGTCTCCTTTCTGGTAAAGAATTGGCTTGGTAGTTTAGTCTGCCCTGTTCCCATGATGCACTGGGCCAGGGACAGACTGATTTGCATATAGCCAGGTTCTGAGCTGGGATGGGGCAGTGAGATAAATAACGGTGATGGATCAAGCCCTGATCTTTGGACTGGGTAAGAGTGGTCTGCTCAATTCAGACACTCTGTTCATCACCACCCCCTTTTGTAAATCGATTTTGGCCACTATAGGTGTGGCAGGGTATACTCAGACATGAGTCCCTTTCTCACTGCTCCATCAGGATTCAAGCAAGCCGGGCCGAAGAGGCTGAAATGCCAGAAACCGGTCCCCGGTAGCTTGTCTCCTTTCTGGTAAAGAATTGGCTTGGTAGTTTAGTCTGCCCTGTTCCCATGATGCACTGGGCCAGGGACAGACTGATTTGCATATAGCCAGGTTCTGAGCTGGGATGGGGCAGTGAGATAAATAACGGTGATGGATCAAGCCCTGATCTTTGGACTGGGTAAGAGTGGTCTGCTCAATTCAGACACTCTGTTCATCACCACCCCCTTTTGTAAATCGATTCAGTACATATGACATCAGAGAAGAGGTCAATCCACCGTCATATTGAACTATTCGCAAATTGTTTTTCAGTTATCCAGTATGTTAAAATAAGGAACCTCGACATAGACTACTGTAATTTCAAAATCGAGGATCTGTTAACTTTGGACAAAGTCCCCACATGGAGAACCTCAATGTAAACCACCATACCGATTTGATTAAAGAATCATTTTGCTGATACAGGCCTTTTCTTCAAGGAAATATGAAAAGAACAGTAGATATGAACTTGAAAGATGGGAGCGTTTGTTTATTAAAAGGGGGGATTTGGGGGGCAGTCGAGCCGCGAGGCCTGCCCCCCGGGCAGATTTGGGAGGGGGAAGAGGGCAAGAAGGGAGCGGCCATTTTGTCGTTTTGGGCTGCCTGGGAATAGCCCAAAGGCAGCCCAATCCATGATCTAGGCAGCCCAAGCGTTATAAAGCATGGGTCCGCTTTTTCCCAGCCACCATTTTAGGTATTGAAACCTGGTGGCTGGGAGCGGTAGTCAGTTTTTGTGTGGTGGCATTAGCGTGAAGGTTTTGCGAATTACCGATGGCGCTTTCCGATGATGTCAGGGTGTTAGAGGCCATCCGCCTGCTGAGCGAGGCAGGGCGGATGAACCTCTTGGTTGCGCCACAGGCGGCAAGGCCGGTGCGACGGGCCTCCTTTGGCGTGGCGGCGGCGGTGCTGGCCTGCTCGCCGCCGCAGAAGACAGCGCGGTTACAGGTGAGTCTCTGGGGCCGCACTGTTGCCAGGAGCGCGGCCCCGGCGGACGAGGGAGAGAGGTCTGGGGGAGAGCGGGCGAGGCACGTTACCAGGGGCGCCTCGCTGCGCCTCTCTGTAGTGGCTGGGGGCGGGTTGGGGGGCGGGGCGGAGGGCGGGAGGCCGAGGAATGAAGCGGAGCGGCCGCGCGTGGAGCCGCCCGGCCGCCCGGGCAGTGTAGAGGTCGATGGGGGGGCCCGGCTGGGGAGCGAGGCATCGGGTGCACCAGGAAGGCGGGGAGGGATGGGAGCAAAGGAGCAGGGGAGGGGCGGGGCGGGAGAGAACACCGCAGGAGCCAGGTCTGGGCGGGGTGGGGGGTTTGCTATGGGGAGAGAAAGGGGGGGAGTACAGGAGGGGGACAGGCCCTGAGGAGGCGATTAGAAAGCCCCTCGCCGATCCGGCAGGGGGCCGAGGAGAAAAAGGGGAGGGGTAGGAGCACAGGAAAGAGGGGGGCAAAGGGGGGGTGCGGGGAGGGGCGGGGGCAGTTGGCAGGGGGTCGGGGGGCTGGCCTTGGGGGAGCGGGCAGGAGGGGGGGTGGAGCTGGAAGAGGAGCAGCGGCGGGGGGGGGGTCCCCGTTATTGTTTGAGTCAGAGGGCAGTGACAGGGAGTGGGAGGGTTTGGATGTGTTCACGTCATGGGAGGAGGGGTTACGAGAGGCGCGAATGGCGGTGGAGGTTGGGGCGGAGCAAGGGGGAGACGAGGCGGGTCTGTCGGGGCGGGGGGATGTGGCCGGTTGGGGTGGCGGCGGGGAGTCGGGTGAGTCAGGTTGGGGGTTGGGGCTGGGATTGGCGGTGGACGGGGGTGCGGGGGTAGGGGGGCTTAACTGGAGTGAGGAGGAGGACGAGGGTGGGGCGGGGGACAGCTGGGGGGATTGGGATCGGGTGGGCGGGGGAGCGCAGCTGCAGGGACCCAGCACACCAGCGGTACCTTTTTTCTTGCATGGGGAAGGCCGGTGCGTGGAAGCGGGCTTGGTAAGGCTTGGGGCGGCCCAGCGACACCAAGGAAAAGGGAGGGCGGAGCTTCCTGCGGCGAGCCTGGAGTCAATGAGGGATCACGGCGCGGCTGGCTCAAGAAGGCACTCACAGGTCCTCAGTGGCTTGGGGATCAGCAGAGATCTTGGAGCACCGGCACAGAGGACTGTTATATTTTGAGTGGGGGGAGAGACGGAAGGTGGGCCTCTGGCAGGTTTCAGTCGGCGCCACCACCGGCACGCCGAAAGTATATGTGGGGAGGAGTGGGGTTGACGGGAGGAGATGAGGACAGTCCGGAGGAGGGGGAATTGAGGGATGGATCGGGCGGACGGGGGTCCGGTAATGGTTTCAGTTCTTTTTTGTAGGTGTCACGGGGCCTGGGTGTTGCGGCGGCCCGGACACAGTCGCGGGACAGGTCGACGCCAGAGAGGAGTGGCGAGGATCGGCGAGGGTATTCATTGGTTACAGGTAAAGGCAAGGAGGCGCCGCAAATGGTGTCAGTAGGGGTGGGGGGAGGGGAGGTGGGGGTGGGTGGCCGGCTATGCAAAGGGAGGTATGTGGTGGAATGGGGTGTGGGGACGGATGTGAATGCGCTGGCACCTGAAGGGATGGATGCAGGGGGCGCTGGGGGCAGGGACCCGGAGGGTGTTTTAGCGGCAGGCAAGGTGGCCAAGCCAGAGGCCGAGGGGGGCGTGGGCAGCGCAGCCACGGAGGAGAGTGGTGCGGCGAAGCCAGATAGCAAGGAGCTGAGGTTTAAGCGGCTCCCGTACATGGGGGTCACAAAGCCGCTGGTGGCGCATTTAATGGCGGCTACTAAGGAGAAGATCTGGAAGGGAGAGTATGTGGAGTTGTTGAAGTTGTTGCACCGCGAGGTACATGGATGTCATACGGAAGGCGCAGATCACGGGGGGGGGGTTTGCATGGGCGCAATGCGACGAGGAGTTCAGGGCAAGGATGGCATGGGACCCCAAGGCGAAGTGAGGCGAGCTGGACTGCGATCTCTGGCAGCACACAATGGGTTTGGCGGGGTCGGGCGAGACTATTTTTACCACCAGCGGCCTCTCGATCATATATCAGCCCTTTCAAGGTCGCCCCGCCCGAGGGGGAGTGGGTGCCGGAGCTAAGAGCCAGGCCGGAACCGTCGGCCCGTGCTGGGATTTCAATAAGGGGGCATGCGCCAGAGAGCATTGTCGTTTTCGACATGAGTGCTCTGGGTGTGGCAAATATGGGCACCCAGTGCTGCGCTGTTGGGGCCCTACAGGGCAACAACATGGGGTCCGCAAGCGTCAGCTGGAGCGGTGCGCCCCGGGGCCAGTCAACCGTCAGGCAGCGGCCTGGGGAAAAAAGGGCCTGGGTCAAAAGGCTCGTACGCCGGTTAGGCTGGACCGGTTGACAGTGGCCCTGCGCAATTACCCAGATGCGGGGGCTGCGGATCGGTTGAGGACCGGGTTTTGGGACGGGTTGCGGTTGGGATACGAGGGTCCCCGGCGGTGGCGTTGGGCGGACAACTTGTGGTCGGCCCGGGAGCACCTGGACGTGGTGCAGAGTAAGCTGGACAAGGCGGTGCAGGAAGGCCGCATGGCGGGGTCTTTTGTGGATTGGCCGATGGCCGAACTGATAGTGTCCCCCATAGGCTTGGTACCCAAGAAGGAGGCGGGGCAGTTCCGCCTCATACAGCATTTGTCATGGCCGGACGGCGGATCGGTGAACGACTTTATCAATGAGAGCGAGGCCACGGTGGCGTACTCCTCGGTGGAGGCGGCCATGGCTTTGGTGGTGGCAGAGGGACCGGGTACGGTCATGGCCAAGTGTGACATCAAGTCGGCTTTCCGGTTGCTGCCGGTTCACCCAGACGACTGGGGCCTGCTGGAGATCCAGTTTCACGGCCGCTGGTATGTGGACAAGGCACTGCCGATGGGCTGCTCGATGTCCTGTGCGCTTTTTGAATGTTTTAGTACGTTCCTGCAGTGGTTTTTTACGGAACGCACGGGTCACCAAGGAGTTACGCAATACCTGGATGACTTTTTCTTGGTCGGGGCCCCGGACTCCACGAACTGCCAGGTGGCGCTGGACAGGTTTCAGGAGCTCATGGAGGACCTTGGGGTGCCATTGGAACCAGAGAAGACAGTGGGGCCAGGCACGGAGCTGTCATTTTTGGGTATTGAGCTTGACTCGAAGTTGATGGAGGCACGGTTGCCGGCGGACAAGCAGCAACAGATGCTGGGGCTACTGGAGGTGATGGTGGCCAGACAGAAGGTGACAGTGTTGGAAGTGCAGGTGCTGTTGGGGCATCTCAACTTTGCGTGCAGGGTGTTACAGGTTGGTACAGGTTGGGAGGACGTTTTGTAGACGGTTGGGCCGGGCATTGGCCGGGCGGAGGCCGCCGCACCATCATGTGCGCGTGTCGGTGGGTGTTCGGGAGGATTTGCGTATGTGGCGGTTTTTCCTGAACCAGTTCAACGGAGTTCCCTTACAGCGGGACGAGGACTTGGTTTGGGATGTGCAGATCTTCTTGGATGTGGCGGGCAGCGAGGGGTTCGGCCTCTACTGGAACGGGAGGTGGCCCCCAGAGTGGTCAGGGGGCGGGAGGAGCATTGCCTTCCTGGAGCTTTTTCCGTTGGTGGTGGCGATCTGGCTGTGGGGCGAGGTGCTGGCCCACAGGAGGGTGACTTTCAATGTGGACAACATGGCAGTGGTACAAGTGGTGAATCGCCAATCCGCCAGGGATGAGCAAGTGTTGAAGCTGTTGAGAGTGTTTGTGTTGGGCTGTTTGCGCCATGACATTGCTTTTCGCGCGGTGCATGTCCCAGGAATTGACAATGACATTGCGGACGCTCTGTCTCGTTCGCAGTGGGGGAGATTCCGTGGGTTAGCCGAGGACGCGGAACGGGACCCTACACCAATGCCGCCGCGGATGTGGCACATAGGCAACACCGGATGTTGCAACTGGTTCTAGGATCCTTGGCAGAGTCAACCTGAACAGCGTATGTGGCAGCCTGGGGGGAGTTTGTGTCGGCCGGGGCTCGTAGGCGGCCGCCGGGCAGGGACAGGCAGGAGGATGTGGTGCAGTTTCTGCTGTCCCTGACAGGCAGGTGTCTGTCGAGAGTGACAATAGCGGGTAAGCTGGCAGGGTTAGCTTTTATGGGGAAGATGTTTCGGGGATACACCCCGTCCGCAGATGATCTGGGGACTAGGATGTTGGAGGGTTGGGCCCGGGAGTGCGGGCGGGGGGGGCGGTGCGGCGGCCAGTGTCGAAGGAGCTGTTGGGCAGAGTGGTGGAGATGCTGCCGCGAGTGTGCAGGGACGGAAGGGAGGCGTGCCTGTTCTCGACCCTGATGGTGTGGATGTTTGCGGGGGCATTTCGGGTTTCGGAGCTGTTGGGCTCTAAGGCTGGCCGGGGTATGGTGTGGTCAGATGTGCAAGTGGAGCAGACAGAGGTACGCCTTTGGTTGCGTAAGTCCAAGACTGATCAGAGGGGTGTCGGGGCTTGGGTGGTCCTGCAAAGGGGAGAGGACGGAGGGGAGTGCCCGGTGCATTGGGGAAGGAAATGAAGGGGTGAACGGAGGGCGAGTGGTTTGGTGTTCCAGCATGCGAATGGAAAGGGGGCGACGGGGTCACAGCTGTTGGGAGTGTTGCGTAAGACCATGGCCAGACTGGGGGTGGAGGGAAGTCAATTTGGCAAGCACTCTTTCCGGATCGGGGCGGCGTCCGAGGCACATCCACGGGGGTGTGGACGGGGGGTCATTATGCGCTTGGGGAGGTGGTCCTCCAATTGTTATCGGCGGTATGTGCGCAGCGTAAACTTAGCAGGAGCGCGCGAGTTGGGGTTGGGGGGACACTTTTGATTGACATTTGTTTCTCATTTCAGGTTCGGTGGCGGGTCCCACATCCCGGGACATGTTGGTTTGGATTGTGGGCCATTCCTTTGTGAAGAGGGCGAAGTTACAGGCCCAGAATAGTTATTTTGGGGACAGCCTGGGTTTCAATCCGGCCTTGTTTCGGGTGGTTTGGTCAGGGAGGGGGGCATGAGATGGAAGGAGTTGATCATGACATTAAACGGGTTGGTGCACGGGGGGTGTTGCCCGGACATGTTGGTCCTCCACCTGGGGGAGAACGATATGGTGCAGGAGTCGGGTCTGGTATTGATGAGAGCGATGCAGCGGGATTTGGCTGAGCTGCGGAGGAGTTGGGCTGGTTGTTCAGTGGTATGGACCGAGTTGGTGCTGCGTAGAGTGTGGCGTGGGGCGGTGAAGCCGCAGGCAGTGGACAAGGCAAGGCGAAAATTGAATGTAGAGATGGTGTGTTTCTGTCGGCATTTGAGCTTTGCGCGCATATGGCACAGGGACATCAAGTACGACGCGCCTGAGATGTTCAGGGGGGACGGGGTCCACCTCTCCCACATTGGAATGGATTTATATTTGTTGGAGCTTCGGGAAGTGTTGGCTAAGTTGTTGGGTGTTCGCCGGGAGTAAGGGGTCTTCCTGGACGATCGTTTCTGTCAGGGGTGGGGGGGTGGGGGGCAGGGAAAGGGGGTAGGCGGTGTAATCACCTAACCCACTTTCCCCGGGTGGCGGAGTTGTTTTGATGTTGGCCAAGTTTGGCTGGAGTTCGGCTCTTTATCGTTATGTTTGGGGAGTTGGGGAACGGGAGCAGGGAAAGGGTAAACAGTTTTTGAGTTACATTAGAGGGTACTTAGTTACAGTTGCAAGAAGGCAGATAGGTTGGTAGGTCTTGGCAGGTTTTGGAGTTAGGATCTAGGGGAGAAAATTGAATACTATGAGGATATAATTGAATTGTATATTTGTATATTGCAGGGTGGGGGGATTGTATCATGTGGGGATCGTAGCGGTGGGGGAAAGAAAAACCTAAGGGGTCAGGTAACTCGATGTTTAGAGAGGTTTTAGTTTTGTGAGGCGGTTGCCAGCTTTAATGAATGTGATGTGCACCTGTTTCAAATAAAGCTGCCTTTTACACACACAAAATGGTAGTCAGTCTTGATTGCCCCCCTTCTTCCCGCCCAACAATCCGCTGTAAGGCTTTACTGAATTGATAAGGGGAAACTATTAGGAATTATATAGTACCTTTTTTTACGGTCCAAACAGTCGCGTTATGGTATGATGCTCCGATATGTGACGGACCGGTATTACAAACGGATCCCCACAGGTGCCTTCAATATAGAGATCTCCGTGTTAGTATTTAAACACCAGCACCATACGGGGACTCATTTTTTACACTACCCGGAACTGGGCGCACTACTGCCTTCCACTCCGATAAAAGGTATTGTTTCGACGATAGTACGACGGGTAAATCCTAACGATAGAGTCAGGGATATGCTCAGCAATATTGACGTTTTTTTAAAGTCTGGGAAATACTCTCTCGTTTTTGCCTTTAAGGTTTACCGTATCTGGAAACCCAACAGATTGAACATACCTTCGATATATATGAAGGGTTGAGTCAATAGCATGGATAAGGCTGAGCACTGATATTGATGTGAATATTAGACACGTCACAGCTGTAAAGAACACTACAGGTAACGTTTCAGTGTCGTTTTTTAAACAGGATAAAGAATGGAGCACTAATTAGCTCAAGATCTCCCCAACCTGTTGAGCGCATTAATATATGCTACCTCCGTTTTTTAGATTCATATTGAGAAGGAGAACATCATTCGAATAGCGGGGGTTTGAACCATTGAAGCCATCACCCATAATCCGGAATATAAAGACTTACTTCAGCTGATCGCTGCAATTGAAGAATCAGGGTCACATATACATTGCATTATTGAATATAGGTAATGGCAGTCTATACCTGCAGATAGGTTGAATTAAGTGAGTGGTACACAGATGTAGAGGATTTTTATATAATCATATTTTATCCCTTTGCAGCTAATAAAAGATTTCTGCAGATCCAATATACGATATACGTGCTGCACTATACCGGAGGGATGATATTTTAGAGGTATGTGCATGTGGGTTAGGGTGAATATATGATTCGAAAAGGTTGAAAGCTATGGTGTTGCAATTAATTTTTGAGGATTTTCAAGTGCATACCATCTCTTAAAGTAAATTGCTCCCCGTTTTTAATACAAGAGTGGATAGATGGAATCATGGGATGGCATTAATGTGACCTAAGAACAAAGTTGGGTGATTGGTAATGTTAAAGTATTACACCCGTACAGAAGATGTGGATAGAACCACTACACATGGTTATGTATATAGGGCAGAATTGGGCGGACAATTCACGAGTTATGAAGATAATTGGTACATTTTGTCTTGGATAATTTAACAATGTGATGTTGGATACGTTTACAATGGTTCTTTGGAGACAACCCTCTTATTTTAAGAAAGATGATCAGATATAATGTTGTAGTTTTGTCCTTATAAAAATGTGAATAATTCTCATATTGTATGATATTAAGAAAATACTGGCATGTAGTGTTTTGTGTTTTTTTATTTAGAAGATTGAAACAATCGTTTTTAATGTCCTATAAGAAAAAAGAGACACTCAACTATTTTGGTCTTGATAAAGGTGGTGCGTAACAAGCAATACACCGAAATGCGTCAACGCTTCTACTGTATTAAATTCAAGGGACTATCTTTTGGAATTGAGGATATTAACCCAACAGCGTTTATAGATCCTGATGAATTAATTACCTAGGATGTTTTTGCATTTGAATCACCAGAAAATGTCTCTTTTGTGAAGATTTTAATGTTTTTTTACTGTTGGGGGATTGTTTATGTGATTATATTTTTGCTTATGTTTTTTTTTTTGAAAACCTTTATTTCAACAAAGTAATACAAATACAGACCTACAACCACAGGGGCCGGCCAGTAGCAGTGAATATCAAAATCAAAAAATAGTACACAGCTCATCAGCCGACAACCCGGGGGTTCGGCAGCGATATAATATGCCCATACGATGTTCTTGTGATGATAGGAGGATTAATGAAAGGTTTCACATTTTATATTTTTAAAAACAAACATAACAACATAATTCCGAGGTGACAATTATAATGTATGTGGCTGTCTCAGATAGCAGGGGGAGCGATCCAGTTAAAGGCAGATGTAAAAAGGATATGGAAACACGAGAAGGGAATGGAGAGGTCAGGAGCGGGCAAGCAAGTAAAGTACAATAGGATATAGATGTATGGGATGCCCGGTCATGGGGACAGAGGAATATCATTGGTTTCCACAAAAGGGGGGTACAAATCTCTCCACGATACGAGTTCCATTGACCCCATATCCTCCCCCATTTCTTAGGTCTTCCACGGGCGTTGTACACAATTTTTTCTCTGAACATGCACCAATCCATGTTTTCCTCCCAGGTTGAAACCAGGGGCGCCCTTTGAGACCCCCACAGCTGGGCTATGTCTCTTTTCGCAATCATGTTGCCGAGGGTGGCCCATTGAGTCTGCGCTACGCTATAATCATTCGGCTCCCACACGTTCAACAGGCACCTTCTGGCCTCAGGCAATAACGAAACACCCGTAACCTCTTCCATAACCTCATGCACTCGTCTCCAATATACCACCACGTCCGGACATTCCCACAAAATATGAAGAAAAGTAGCAAGCATACCACAGCCGCGCCTACACAACCCATCCATAGAGTAACCCATACGCATCAGGAGTGGACCTGTGACATACACGCGGTGTAAAATCTTCAATTGCACCAGCCGGAGACGCGTCGGAATCGTGACCTCCTTAGGGGATGATACCGCGGCCTGCCAATCTTCGTCATCAAGCTCCAACCCATCACCAGTCCAGGCCCCACGAAGCTGTACAAGAAGATCCGAGCGGTCATTGATGAGCTTTTTGTAAATGAGGGAGATGGTACTATCAGGGACATACCCGTCAGGCACCCTGTCTTCCAAGGGAGAGGACTCTGGGATAGCGGTACCGGTCGGGAAGACGGATTCAAGTGCATGACGAACCTGCATATACTGGAAGTACTCTCTATCGCCCAGTTTATACTCTTGTTGAAGTTCCAGGAAGGATTTGATCCTATCCTTGACCCAGAGGTCTCCTACCCTACTAATGCCAATAAGATCCCATTTGTCAAATCCCTTCGTCGTCCAAAGACAGCCCAGTCTCTCCGCCTCATAAAGTGGAGTGGCTCTGGTCAGCCTGTCTGTCCATCCCGTGGCAGCAGTCGCAGCGCCCCACACTCGTACAGCAACCCCAGTGGGACCGGTGAGATTCTTCACCGCAGATCTAGAGTAGAGCGCCCTATTGTAATCTCCTCCCGGCAACTGCCATTTATCCATCTCGAATGCCGGATTCGGGACCGGACCATACATTGCGTGGTTGATAGCACTCAGTTGCGATGCCCAATAGTACCGTTTTATATCGGGCAACGCTATACCACCGTCATACCAGGGCAAAGTGAATTTCGCCAGCGCAATGCGAGGTCGCCCGCCCCACACCAGCTTTCTCTGGAGGCCCTCGATATCCTGGAAATAAGTAGCAGGCACCAAGTCAAGCGTGTTTTGGAGGGCCTACAGAAAGCGAGGGAGGGACATCATCTTAAACAGGGCCGCTCTCCCAACCGGGGACAGCGGCAAACTGCACCACGCTGTGACGTCAGACCGAAGCCGGCGGAGTGGCGGAAGCAGATTCCTCTCATACCGTACGGCTGAGTCCAAAGAAATATAAATCCCTAAGTATTTAAAGCCGTCACGCGATACCGGTATTGGACAGACATGGGGCAACCGTGGCATTTCTGCAGTGAGCGGGTAAATGCAGGACTTTTGCTTATTTTTTAATAATCTCTGATATCAAATTGTGAAAATAAAATTGTATATTTTCTTAATATTGGTAGCCTTAATTTTCTGCTTGTATCCACAGCTGGTAAGGGAACGTATTTTTGGTATGGAGATGAATGTATGGTAGATGATTACTATGAGTGAGGTATAACCCAAGAGAATTATTTATATTACACTAGTAGTGTTGGTACCCTGTCCCTTGGATAGCTGGGCTACTCCCTTTTTTGTTTCACGTATTGAGGCCAGTGCCAGCCATGCTGACCAGTTCGACAGCGACCACACCATTACCTGGTCAAGAGAAGCGCTTCTGGCCCTGAAAACCAATAGGCGCCCTGGAGAGAGCACAGTTGATCTTACAATAGAGAGTATCGACTATTGTTACAGGACCTGTAATTTTACACTGAGGAAAGCTGCTGGGTTACCTAGAGGGAATATGACTGCCATTGGCCCAAGCACTAACAGTCAGTCGACATATAGAGGCTGACTAATCAATTGCAGATCCCTGCCGAAGCACGCAGAGGACATTTGGCTCTCCTTAGACACAAAGGGCTGGGATCTTATGTTTCTAATGGAAACATGGCTAAAAGAGGTCTCCAACCCTGACATAATGCTGCCCCCTCCCCTGGTTTTCAGATAGCATGTGTCAATAGAGGGGAAAAAAGGATGAGAGGGGGCATTGCAGTTGTTCCCAGAGACTAGTGGGGGTTTACGTCAGAGAGAGTAGGTCATATTGGGAACATCAAAGCCCTCTCTTTGTGCATTAGCCTCTTGCCAGCCATATATCTGGCTGGGCTGCTAGTGTATAGACCCCCAGACAGCCCTGTAATCCACATCGCCGAGCTCTGCAATACGATTCCTCAACTTTCTCTGCATGCTGGATCTAATTTTCTCTAATACTACTAACCTCAAAGTAGGATCCCCCCGCCTGACCTGGTCTGACTACTCGCTTGTGCCATTCACCTCTAGCCTAGAGGCCAAACCTTCACAATGCTGGCCTTGTGCCGAAGAAACAAAAGACTGGTGAAAAGCCACTGCAGAGTCTCTGGGGCGGGCACTGTTAAAATCACCTTCACAGTTGACAGGCAACTCTGATAAGGTCTACGTTGGCTTCAACAAATGGCTAGCTGATGCCTCAGGGACAATGGCACCCTTAAAGCAAGCTTCCAGGAAAAGAGTCAAACTCTCCCCCCCTTGGTTCTCCGAAGAACTAAGAAAGGAGAAGAGTGGGTGTGAAAAACTGGAATAGACTTGGAGAAAGTCCTATAACCAGGTTGACAAGGAACTCTATAAAGAAGGCCTGAAAAAATGTCACAGGCTCAAGCGCCACAACATGAGAAAATATTTTGCCAAATACATGGAAAGCACAGCCAATTCCACCAAAGAGGTCTTCAACATCACAAAATCCTTCATCAACCCCACTGTTTTAGACCGTTCCTTTCACCCCACCCCGACACTCTACTAACCTGTCAAACTTTTTTGAGTCCAAAATTCTTGATATCTACTCCACATTTCTAAGAGTAGAGGACTTTCTACCTCCCTGCCGCTCTTTTTGTCCCACTTCCCCTTGAGGAAACATTAGCTGAACTTCTGAGCTGCAAATCAGGCTCTCCAGGAGACCCTTGTCCCACCCGTCTTTTTAGTTCATTGGCACACTGGTTAAATCCAATACTTAACCAGATTTAGAACTCCTCCCTGGGGACAGGCATCTTTCCTGCGGTTTGGAAACATGCCTTTTTACTCCCGTTCCTTAAGAAACTAGCGGCTAATCCTGAGGCTCTTAGTAACTTCAGACCTATTTCCTTGCTACCAGCCCCCACCAAAATCCAGGAGAGGTTGGTGCATAAGCAGCTGGCAACCTACATAGATACCTACAGCCTCCTCCATGCATCCCAGTTGGCCTTCAGAGAGGGCCACAGCACCAAGACAGTGCTACTAGAGGCCTCTGAATCCGTTCAAGAGTCTATGGATCAAGGCGCCTCAGCAATGCTGGTGCTTCTGGACTTATTGGCAGCTTTTGACATGGTTTCACACTCCATTTTACTAAGCAGACAACACAAGGCAGGAGTGTGCGGATCGACATTATCCTGCTCCGATCTTTTTGGAGAAACGTTCCCAACAGGTATTTCTTCGTCCTTTATTTTCATCTGCGAAACCGCTAAGGTGTTGCGTGCCGCAGGGTTCGGCACTCAGCATGCTGCTTTTCAACATCGCCCTCACTCCTTGGGCCACACTGACTGAAGCCTGGGGTGTGAAAGTGTTGTTCTATGCAGACGACATGCAATTGGTGTTTGCCTTTAAAGATCACTCAGTGGAGGTATTTCACAATCTTATGGCATGCCAAACAACATCATAGCTGGATGCATAAGAACGGTTTGAAATTAAACACTGAGGAAAGTCCTGTTTTTCAGCCCTGCACCCACTCCTCCACCCAGTCTGTGGTCGCCGTCAGAATTGAATCCTCCTCCACCCCTCTCAGAGACTGCCAGGAATCTGGGAATCAGGTTGAACAAAGAGCTGTCCTTTTCCGCCCAGATACGGCATATTTCGTCCAGCTGCTTTTGGAAGATGAGGGCCATTAGGACATTTATGTGCTTCCTGCCAGAAGTTCATTGGAAGACGGTAGACAATGCATTAGTCACGTCCTCATTGTACTATGCTAGCAGCCTATACTAGGGCTACCTGCATACTTATTGCGCAGGCTCCAACTTATCCAAAATGCTGCGGCAAGACTAATCAGATGGGTACCTTTGTGCTACCATATCTCTCAACATTTAAGGCAATTTCATTGGCTTCCTATAACGAGATGAATAAAACTTAAATAATTGACCCTGGTCTTTAGAGCCAACAGAAACCTGGGACTGGGGTACTTCCAAAAAAGGCTGCAGCTGTACCAGCCAAATCGTGCTTTGAGATCCAACAATCAGCGACTCCTGAAAATCCCACGATATCGCAAAAAGAGCCTGGGCAGCAGATCATTCACGGTACAGTGTTCTAACCTTTGGAACTCCCTTCCTCCCCAGCTGCGTTTACTCGAATCAGAAACTGAATTCCCAGAAAGCTTTAAAGACCCGGCATTTCAGGCAGTAACCGCTGTCCCACTCGCCTCACACGTGAACTATCCGCCAGTGTCCGGACACCCCGGCCGAGGTATCTGTGCGCTCTAGAAACTTCTCATTCATTCATTCCATCTTTCATTCAATCATTCATTCATTCATTATATATAGAATACCTGTAAGCATATGTATTCCTAATGAGACAGACAACGTACAGGTAGGTACGAAGAGATGTGTTGTATAAGTGAGTGCAGGAAAGGTTTCAACTCACATTTCCATGTTTGGGATGGGTAAATACACAAGTCTGGTTATAATGTTTGAGGATAGGAATTGTGAATAATATGTGATGTATTCAAGGTGATGTGAATGAGGTGGTAGATGCCACCCATGTCTCCTGGCCAGTCCCTCACATCTCTGTCTAAATATAACATAGGGTCTTGTTTAGGGTTAAAATGAGATATTGCCCAAAGGGCTTGAATGATGTACATGACATAAGCATGCTACCCGGTATTGTCCTTCCTCACCAAAAACAAATGCTACAATTGAAATAAAAATAGGATATGGTTGAATCGCTATCACCCAGCCGTGGCTCGCACAGGTAAATGCTGTGGGGCGGCGAGGCAGGCAGGGGCGGGCAGGTTGTGGGGTAGTGGAATCAGAAATACGACGGCAAAGTAAAAACTAACAAAATAAATTAATTAAAACATTTACCTTGCGCTTGCCGCATCACAGCCTTCAGCGATACTGCAAGTGCAAGGTAAGTGTTTTTATTTACTTTTTTTGTTAGTTTGCTCAATGCCGTCATATGTTCGATTCAACTACCCCAACCCTGCCCCGCCTCATCGCCTCACAGCATTTACCTGTGCGAGCCGCGGCTGCAAATACGTCTTCTGCTGCTAACCACGTCACAGTTAGTATGCACCACCACCAGAAGCAAATAGATTAACGTAAATCTTTCCTCTTATCACAGGACTAGGAGTAAATGAACTAAAATAAGCTGATCCTTTTTATCACTGACCTCTGGGAGGAGGAGTTTTTTTTAACAAGAGGACTGTGTGGCAAGGACTTCAGGGCGTGTAGAGGTTCATGTTCTCCATCAAAATCAATCTGGGTGAATAAACTTGGGTGATACTAGGGTTCATGGTTTGGAAGTGGGAAATGGAGCTTCTGGGAGGGAGGGCTGTCAGCATCTGAATGTTGCCGCAAAGAGAATTCCCGACTCTGCTACAGCGCTCTCAGCGCAGCACAGGGTGCAGCTTTAATTTTATTTAGCTCTTTTGCATGAAAAATAATATGAAATAATGTACAAAGTTAGGCACACAAATTAAGATGCCCATATGCTTGGTCACTTGATTCTTCTACCTACTTGACTAAGATTAATATTGGAACAGACAGGAACCCCTTTCAGCGTCAGTTTCTAATTACTGACTTGTATAAGTTCTGGCAGGACCCGCCGTACTTAAAGCCCTGCCTGGGCTCAGGGGCGCAGGGTACAAAGACTGACCTGCTCATCCACGGAGGAGCTCTGCTGGTGTCTCAGCCTTTGGGGGCCTAGTTTTACAGTCCTGGCAGCTGTGTGTGTAACTTTTGCTTCTCGCTGTCTCTGTCCCCCCCCTCTATACCCTGTATGTATGCCTGTTCCACCCTCACTTATCGGTTGACTCTGCTTTTCTGGGAAAGGACAACGCACCTCAAGAGTGAAAGCAGCAAGTTAACAGTGACCAGGCGTGCAACACCCATTGGACTCAAAGGGCTTCCGTCACCCCTGTCGTGTGTGGCAGCCCGGGATGAGACAGCTTCCCATGCACACATACAGCCGCACCCGAGCACTTCACAGGTCTTAACCTCTTCCGCGCTGATGACGGAACCGCTCCGTCATCAGCCGCGGCGGCGCTGTGCTGATGACAGAGCGGTTCCGTCATGGCCCGCTCAACGTGCCTGCGCTGTGCTGATTTCACGCCTGCGCTGCGCGTTCTATTGAGCGGGCGGGGCCATGACGGAACCGCTCCGTCATGAGCACAGCTCAACCGAGGCTGGTGATGGAGCGGTTCCGTCACCAGCATGGGCGCGCCGCGCGCCCCCGGTCCCTTAGCGCTGCGGCGGAATAGCCGCCACGGCGAAGGTATTAAAAAGACCATTTGCATGTTAATGAGGCATTGCTGTTGTTTCACCCCTTCTAAGAGCCCCTGCAGCTCCACTCTGCCTATTGCTTTAAGTCACCAACCACCGAAATTTGGCTGTTGATGCGCCGCATTTACAATGCGGCGCACCATGGGGCAAAAACGACACAGATGCTTGATGCATCTGTGCCGTTAAGGCGGCTCATTGCTGGAGTTGCGTCGCAAGCGCGACACAGCTCCAGCAATGCTTTGGGGGACCCCATCTTGACAATGCTGCGTCAATCCTTACACCTGCTTCAAGCAGGCGCAGGGTTTTGACACAGCATGGGCTCAAAAGTGACTGAGTGAAATCTTGTAGATTTCACTCAGCCACTTTTAGGAGGCGTTCATGCGCCGGAACGCACCCTCCCCCCTGCGCAGGCACGCCTACTTCTGGTGCAGGGCTTTACAACGTGACACATCTCCCAGATGCGTCACATTGTAAATACCCTGCACCATGGCGCATCTTTTGTGCCGCTGCTGCATCACAAAAGTGACGCAACAGAGGCGTAAAAGAGGCACAAGGGGCTTGTAAATCTGCCCCTGTGCCTTTGCTGAAACTCACCCAGTGTATGTGTATGTTTTCTGTATTTCTTTGTCCACTTCCTTTATGCATCAGAGCGCATAAAAATGTTGCACAGTTGCGATTTACCAAAATGTGTAACTTTACATATACCAAATTAAAGTGTCAGGTAGATTCGATAACAGAGTGTTGTCTAATTTTACTTTTTTATTTTAAAATGTGCACACCCTCACACCTAATTTAGTATACCCACACCCTAATTGCATAGTTCTTTGCCACCTGATTTTAGTAGCTCTGTCCACAATGTCCCAATTTTATTATCCATATGCTTGCTTTTACCCATTATTATCAGTTCAAATGCTTTAAAAGTAAAGAAAGACCAAAAAATAGTATCTAGGGGTGTGCGAAATTTCCCTTAATTGTTTTCATGAAATTTTAGCAAAATTCCATGAAGTGGACATCTGTTGTTTCATGCTATATTTTAGCGTAAAATGCGCCCCTGCGTCACTTTCGATATTTTGGCTCAAGGACACAATTAAACAAAAGCATATTGAACAACAGGTGCTCACATTATTGTTAGTACTGCGCGTTGGCAGTAAATGTTAACTGCAAATGGCACGGTTCGCTTTTACTTTTACGATGAATAGCGACTAATTACACGCACTGGCAAAATAGCATCCTTTTGGGAATATTCCCAGCATTACGAGAATCATGCTGGCACAATGTAAATTTCCCCCAGTCCTTATTAACCAGTGACTGACTCCACACAGTATTCTTAAGAAGACTTAATGCATATTTGCAGATAATTAAAAAAAATCACGTAGTATCTAAATGGAGTTCATTGTGCAGCAATCAGCAAATAATTGCAAAATCATCCAACTAGTTGACATGTTGAACAAAAAATGGAGCGAAAATGGCGAATAGGCTTGTCAAGTCTTCAGCATATCATCCTTGAATCACAAGCTATTATTCCATATGGTTAGTGCCTTCGTAATAATCAGAAACCCAATTTCTATTCATCCTCAGATCATCAGGAACAATGTCCTTTTGTCAAGTAATCAAATATTCATCCTGAGATCATCAGGATCAATTACATCTTGTAAAGTCATCAGATACTCATTTACAAGACATGCTCAGATCATCCGAAGCAATTGCATCTTGTGAAGTCATCAGATACTCATGTTCAAGTCATCCTCGAATCATCAGGCTCAAGTTTCTAAACTCTGCTGATGACTTCAAGAGCTTGATGATGTCTGATGATGTGAGGGATGCTGGCTCCTTAGATCTGCTCCGATGCCTGTGGGTGGCGGGCAGGGGTTGGGGCGTCTATCGCCTCCCCTTCACAACTGGCGCCCCAGGCAGCATGCTGTGGGTGTGTGCCTCTTTGTGGTGAAGGCGAGTCTCTAGCTCCTAGCCGCAGGTTTTCTTGGTAGGCTACGGCGCTTGAGCCCCGTTACAGAGCTGTTGTCGTAGGAGTTTAAAATTTTGTGTACATTTTGCGAATATGGCACCTACTTGCCCGAGTCCCCATCCCACGGGGCCACTAACATTTGAAAAATGGCGCACATGTGAAAGAGGCCCCTCCCCACGGGGCCACAAGCGGTTTAGAATTGGCGCCCAATTTTGAAAGAATGCCCGGACTAGACACCGTGCGGGTTTGTGTCAGCGTTTTAGAAAATCTAATGTAGATACCTATATTGTAGTATTTTGTTTTGTGCTCCGAGGAGCGCCATTATGCCATTTATTATCTATTTTGACCTAAGCAGCATTCAGCGTCCGCAGGCTCTGCCCGTAGGGCACTCGACAAGGCTCTCGCTATCTCTAGGCCCTCTAGTTCGTGGCTGCGGCCCACCACTATCGGTTTATGCCGGTGTCCATTAATATAATTAGGTTGCCCCCCTATTGTACCAACGCGGCCCCCTCCCCCCCTTCTTCAGCTGCGGGGACTCAGACCGGCTTAGCTGCACTCCTGGCCGGGCATGTCAATTTCTTTTACATGCATCGGTTTTTACATGCCTATATACACTCCTTTATGAGGCTTGTCGGGTTTAGAATTGTATGCGAAACCTAGGGTTCCTTCGAAAGGGCTTTGATGTTAAAGGGCTTTGATGTTGTGACAGATTTTCTGTGTCCGGTTTATTGGAAACACCTAGATTTCCAGCTCATCAGCTCATGGCACGGGATTAGCAGCGTGGGGGCATTGATGGCCCCTGTCCCATTACCGAGAATCCATATTTGTATATGAGGGGGGCATGGCTTCTAATGGATGTTTTGTGTCTCAAATGCATGAACCGTGCTGGAGTACCGCCCTACTCACATGGGGGCCACTTGAGATATCAACAGGTATAAGGGTCATAGCACACTGGGGGTCAGTGTGCGAGGGTCTGGGACAACCAGGTTCAGGATGGAGGTTAACTTTTCGTGTCTGCCATTTGATGCTTTATTTCACCTCTGCTGGTACTTAGTGCGCTTTTGTGGCTTGCACACATTTCTCTTTTTCTCCTGTAAGTTACCGTTTGCTACCTTTTGTATTTGTTTGCTCGCAGTTGTCGCTTAGGCCTCATGTGACTTGACTTTTGCTTTTGTGATTTGTTCACTTGTGGTTGTCTCCCCAGGTGTCATTACTGTTCCTGCTGTGGGGCGCTCTCACTGAGACTGCGCTCTGTAGCATCTTGGTGCTCTTCCCTGCCGGCCGTTGCATGGGGGGGCGTGCAAATGTTTAGTTCTTCTTGCGCCTCGCCTCGTGCGGGAGAACACAGGTTCCACCTCATGAGCGATATGTAATTGTAATGCAACGGGGGGCCGAATGTTCCGTTCTCCTTGCGCCTCACCTGGGGGGATGCGCAGGTTCCACCCATGGGCATAATCAAATTGTAATCAACTGGTGAGTCTGAGCATAGCAGGTATCTCCTGTGCAATTATTGGATGTTTTCTCTGGTAAAACAACTGATGAGTCTAGACAGATTATTTATTTCTTGGGCAATAATTGGTGTGTTCACGTGGAAAGCAACGGCTGAGTCTGGGCAAATCATGCATCCCCTGTGCCATAATTGAATGTGTTTTCTTTTAAACAACTGGTGAGTCGGGACGAATCATGCATCTCCTGTGCAATAATGGAATGTGTTCTTTTGTAAAGCAACTGGTGCTCAAGTAAGGGGCTCTGATCCTGGCCATTGAATTAGCAATATACTTACCTGGCACCACTGGTATGGGCTGTTTTCACGGATTTGTTCTCTCTTACAGAAACGCACAGGTTTCATTCTCTGATGATCAAACCACACCTAGCATACTGGCCTGCCAGGGCTCGGAGCAGGTACAGGGGAAAAGCATACAGGAGCCAGTGTGTAGGGTTCTGGGTCAGCACATCCATGAATGGAGTGTAACCTGTTTTCTAATTTCAGGAAAATTGGATCAAGTACTCAGGCATCACTCAGAGAAGGGCAGCTGGGAATGGAAGCGGGAGAATGCTGTTCCTTGTTAAGTGCTTTTGGGGGTGCCGGACAACCCGGGGAGGGGTTGCAGGAAGAGCCTGGGGCATTGTTAACATTCTACCTTTTCTCTTCGCACCCAGAATTATATATTGTCACTCGAACGCACCGAAGCTCAAAAGTCCGACACCGTGCCTGTGTAAGTAAGTACTGTGATTGGGGTGGTGGCTGAGTAGCTCGAGGAGTGCAGTCATTGAGGCAACCCAGACACAGGGGAAACAGTGGGCTTTCTGACATGTCACTTTTCTCAGTAGTTGAGGGTTCATGGGAATGTCAGTCCAGAATGGATGGCCAGGGCTCTTCGCCCCCCTTTTTTCTCGCAGACAGGATTTGCCAATGATTACAGTTTACTAGCGCGTGTTCTTGTGCAGCACATGCTGCGACACACTAATAGTTAAGTTAGGTCGGTATTTTGGGCTCCCTCATATATACAGTGCCCCTTGCCTTCCGGAACAACGTGTGCGCCGCTGTGTGATGGCTTGGAGTAATGGCTCAGGGTTGGCACCCGTTTTACTTTCTAAAAATTGTACGTGACATGCAGTTCCGATTCTCATGCCTCTACCACGTGTTTCGCTGATCAATTTTGGATTTTGGGTCTTGCATGGGGTGGCAGCACGTGTCGTCAGACAGGACATGGGCACACTGGGCGGCCATTCTAAATCTCCAACAGCAAGGAGGTTTGGGCACCCCTGAGCATGGGAGAGGTGTCCAGATTTCCACTGCCGCGTCTCCACCACATCTGAGGGTTCGGGAGACATGAGCCGTGGAGGAAAGGGGGCGGGCCAGGCTTCAGCTCTATAGGCGATTCACCTGTGGAAATGCTTAGCAATGTTGTCTATGCCTGGCATTTTTGGTGCCATGGAACGCTTATTATGAATATTGGTAATTAGATTTTATTGCAGCTACGTCTTGCCGTAATGTGCATTATATCAACAGGGTCGTGAGACATGCTTGGGTACATGAATGCATGTTGTCTTTACTCGCTAACACCGTTCAGGTGTATGGCTCTATGGTTTCCAGATCAAAGTATTTCGACATGTCCTTGGAGTCAATCGCAAGTCCATCACTATATCATTATCGATTGGTGATACGAGTCAAGGATAGGACGCTTGGGGGCATTTTCAGCGCTAGATTGGTTAAGTCATGTGAATCATTGGCTTGCGTCACCGACGCCTGCATACGCAGTCCAGGTGCTAGGGAACTGTTGTTCCATTGTTTTGACATCAACAGTTGCCTGTGGAGGGTGTGCTGTTTCGGTCATTCCACAGTGATGTTTTTGTATGTATTGACAAGGTGACAACCCGGTTCAGACCTCTTGTAGGGAAGAGTAGATGCATTGTTAAGTGTAGCGGTTTGTCAATTACCATGACATCTTTACACATCAGCCCCAGTTGTGCTTAATTACCCTATGCAACTACTGGCCTCAGCTCACAGGTGACAGGAGGAGTAACCACATGTGTAGATGGACAGAAGACTTTTAGGGTACTCCTTGGGGGGTGCCTAGGGGACTTTTCCAGATTTTTCTGAAGATCAGTACTTGTGACACACTAAGGGGTTTGCACACAGCAGGGGAAAGGGCCTGTCCAGGTGGTCACGGGCAACGCTATTGTCCATTTTGTACCTTGTTTAATCCCTCAATGTGAGAAAATCAAGTCAGGACTTCTGTAATAGCGGCTAGGGCCCTCCTCAGATCTTTCAGCAACGAGTTCTCCTGTGCTATATTTGACTCAGTGGTTTATTAAGGTTGTTTCACTCAGTAAGTCAAGAGCATGGTTGACAATTGCCTTCGGCCCAGGCCATCCTTTCAGCCTTAAGGGGGCCTGGTTTCGCTTCATTTGACACACTTCGAGTTGGATACAGATGGCTCTGTTGGGAAGAGATCCTTAGGTTAAGGCGTGTGCAGCAGGGACCTGGGGTAACCAGCTCAGGCTTGTTCCTGGGTTTGAAAAGCTGATGTGATGGGCCAATTGGTTCTGCACCATGCGTAAGCAAGATGTCATAGTGACTTCTAGCACAGGTCGTGCTTTATCAAGATTTACAGTTTTGGAGATTAACACATGCCCTAGGCACAGTTACTATTAGGTTCTGATTCCCCTACTCTGGCACAACACACATATATTGTACATTTAAGTGCACATTTTATACGTTCCACCGACCCCGATGAGGGGTAACCACGCATCTTCAGCAGTGCACGCATTGCGGGTCAGGTGGGGCAAGTAGGGGTCGCATCTAGACTCCAGCAGCAGGGAGTGCCGCAAGGCGGCAAGGAGTTTATGTAAATTAGGACTGACTGGTATCGCTGGGTGCCTGCTGCCTGGTCACTGCAGGGGTTTATGTTGATATCAAGTTCTGGGTAGGAGGGCATGGCAAAGTAACCCTGGGCTGTATCACATGCGGGATGTGTTGGTCCCGACCTCATTTCATAGGATCACTCCGTATTGGGTCTAGCTAACTATCATCTCAGTTGTCTTTTAATTTTCTGCCCCTCATTTTACCATTTGTGACTAGGTTGGCCACGGAAATTAATAAAGCAATGTCAGGTATGTCCAAGTAAGGGTTAGAGGCCAGTAGGCGTCCCTCGGTGACTAAGTGGCCACGGAACTTAATAAAGCGATGCCAGGCATGTCCAAGTAAGGGTTAGAGGCCAGAATGCGGCCCTGGGTTTCAATTCACAGGCCTTTTGAGTGGCAGAACTGTTAGGACTTGTGTGCGACCTCCTGGTCACAGGTTCAGATCCTGGTAGGTCCACTACACATTTCATTCGTCTGAGGTCAATAAATCAAGTATCATGGAGTCGAGTATCACTAAACATATGGGAATTCTCCCGCCCCATAGCCTAGTGGACAGCCTTGCAGGGTGGAAGTTGTCTTAGAAAATAGGGGTTTGGTTTAGCCGGTATGGGTTACTGCATGCTGAGTCCACAGGGTGTTTAGATCCAGAGGGGATACACCTGTCCAAAGGGGGAATGGCCCCTTTCTTGCTTGATCTGGGGGAGGCCTTGGAATCAGCAGGGTGTAGGTAACAAGGTCTATCGTGGTGGGGGCCCTGGGGTGACAGTGGCCACACCCAGTGCTGGGGCTGAGTTACAGGGCAATCCAAAGGCTGTAAGGTACAGAAGGGTACTGTTGGACCTGAGAACTCCCAAGTCACATAGGGTAGCTTGGCACTAAGTAGGAAGGCCTAACTCAAGGGTACATGTGTAAAGTTTGCGTCTCATACACTCAGTAACTCTGTGCCCATCCATCCAAAAATGACACTACACCTTAATTTTTATAAAAATAGAAAAGGTTTATCTTTCCTTCAGTGTGTTTTTCAGTTGCACTTCATTCAATACATCACATAATAAACATTACTTCTGAAGCACTAGCATTAGCAGGTCTTTTTCTAAAGTACCCAGACAAATTTACATTTGCAAAATCTTTCAGCTTTCTCTAAATCAGGAGGAGCAGTGTGATTATCAACAGAAACTCTTTACATTACCCCTCTTGCCAAAGAGCAATTTTCAATAATACTTCCACAGCTCTGATATCTTATCACCGGTAACAAAGAGATGTTACTGAAAGGCTGCCTGCAGATTAGAGCAATTGTTCAATTACACAGTGAAAACATTTCACGTTCATTTAAGGAGAAAACTCACAATAGTAATTAATACAGGTAGGAAGTTGTTCACATTAACTGGATAGTTTAATAATTCACTCTAGGTAGAAAGAGAGGTGGGAATTTTCACGGACTTATGGCCACCCTCGGCTTCAACCGGTAACAGAATCCCCTCTCCAGGTCTGTCAGGATTCAAGTTTGAAATGGCCTCAGTCAAGCTTGGTTTCTGCCCAAAGCGTAACCCTGCCAACACCCAGGGCCTCCACACGCTCTTGACGGATCTCAGAGAGGGCGACTAAAGAATGGGCCCGCTTACTTCCAACCCAAGACTCTGACAACACCTACACCCTTGCCTCTCCCTCGGGACTGCCGGCGGTCAAAGGATCTGTCACAGCAGCTCCTGCGGCCTCCCCCCACTCTCCCTGCTTACTTGACAAGTTCGCTAGCTGTTTCAGTGTCCTGTCCCCGGTGCTCGTGCTGCGGCTGTCCTCGCTGGGGCCAGAGGACTTACACTCTTCCTCACTGCAGTTCGGGGAACGGGGGGGAAAGGAAATCCGGCGTTCCTCACCGCTCTCGACGGGACTTCGGGAACTCTTCTTTCACCGG
The DNA here is from genome assembly GCF_964263255.1 of Lissotriton vulgaris. Classification (NCBI taxonomy): domain Eukaryota; kingdom Metazoa; phylum Chordata; class Amphibia; order Caudata; family Salamandridae; genus Lissotriton; species Lissotriton vulgaris. The sequence continues at coordinate 1,751,982,377 of NC_141687.1, forward strand.
CCCCTTCCGTCGCAGGCCCCGCCTTCTCTCCGCCTCCCTCAATGTCAGACGGCCTCTTCCAGGGACGCGGCTGACTTCTTCTTCCTCAGCCACACCTCCGCTCCGCCTCCTGTCATGACGCGACGCCGCTTGCGGCGCTTCCCTGCTTCGGGCAACACAGCTGGCCGAGTCCGCTCAAGCCGACTCTTCCGTCTGCTCGGCAGCCTCTACGGGGTTCTCCTGCCTCTGCAAGTTCGACCACAGATCTTGCCTACTTCCTCCTCAGCCACCTCGGAGGGAGCACACCCCAATGATGGCGCACCTCAGTGCGGATGGGGGTCACAGCAGACGCCTGGAGACAACGCGACAGATTGTTCCACACTGTAAGTGAACCCACGTTCTCAGGGACTCCAGCGCCTCACTTCCCTCAATAGTCTCAAGTTGTCTTTAAGTGCGCTGGGCACCCGCAGTTAGACTGGAGTAACTCCGTGTTAGAAGGGCTGGGTCCAATAGCAGGGGAAAACGTCATACAAGTAGGTAGACGATCTAAAGAACGATCTCCCTTTGCTTAATGCGCCTCTCCCCTGACAACTTTGCCTCACTCCTTCTGTGACCAGGTTCCACAACACCCACTGGTCACTACTCCAAATGGTTGCCTAACATTCCGCCTTATATAGGCTGGCCCAGGAAGGTCCAGAAGGGTCCAGAGGGTTCTGGAACATTCCTATGCTAGCCTATGGGCCCAGACTCTAAGGTGGCAGTTGTGGCAGTTGCTGGCCACCATTTTGTGGGTCTAGTGAATCTAGTCAGGAAGGCGCCAAGGCCACAAGTAAAGACTATGAGGGCAAAGAACATCTAACCCCTAGGTCAATACCACAAAAATCCAGTGGACATAAAAAGATAAAAAGGTTTGAGGGGCAAAAAGGGGACAAAATAAATAATTAATAAGGAGGGACTACCCAAAGGGCAGACAGGTCTAACAGGTACCCTCTACAGGAGCACAGTAAGGGTGCTAAAGCCAATTATCCCCAGGGAAGTCCTCCCATGGGATCCTGGAGGAGCGACGGCGCCCCGTTAGTCCTACGGGTGGTTGTGGACCTGAGCAACCGGGGGTTGCCTGCAACTCTCCGCCCCCCCCATAGCGGGGAGGGGGGGGCGTGAGTAAGGGGTGGACTGGCGGTCTGTCGGAGGGAGGGGCTGTCTCCTCACCCAAAATGACAATACTGGTTGGTTAGGGCCACCGGGTTTTATGGCTCATCAGGTGGGCAGGCGGTGGGGGGCGGCCTGCCCTGGGATCGCCCGTAAGTTAACCCACCATGTTGGCATATTGTTATGCAAATAAACCTGCAGCAATTTTCTCCACCAAAATTGTGTTGTGTCTATTTATTACATTTATTGCTGTGGGATAACTGGGGAGTGTGCCGATATTGGCACTAAGGTCTTCGCCACACATCAATAGAGGACAGATTCCATACAGCACTGGAGATAATGTACCGAGCACGGACTTCTTCAAGTCACAATAGATTGTACTGCTACCATATATTTTCTTAACCCCTTCCGTGCTCATCACGAGCTCAGCTTATCATGAGGCACGGCGCTCGTGTGCTCATGATGAGCTAAGCTCGTCATTTCCACACCCATATCTCTTATGGTCCAGCACAGCAGAAGATTATCTCAAGCAGCCAAGGTGTTAAAAAAGAAGCTCCCCCACACGTTGCACAGATTGACTCCTCTAGATTTAAATAGACGCGTGCACAAGCATGAGCACTGTACTCATACCGTCCCATCAGAACACCATTCAAATTAACGCTCCTCCTGTTTAATCTCCTGATAAGAAAATATTTTAAAAAATCAACATTATATAGCAACGTATTTACATTTCCTTCAGATTCCCACACCAGGTTAAGAAAAAACATGGCTCATACCAGGTATGACATTTGAGTGTCTGTAAAAGAAACACATTTTAGCATGGCTTTCGCCAATCAGTAATGACTGATTAATACAACATTTCCCATTATCCTATTGCAATGTCCTACACAAAGTTCCCCAGCCCTGAGGAAGACCTTCTGAAAATCCTCTCTGTCCCCACATGAAGGTCGAAACGCGTCGACACATCCCACACAGAGGCCAAGAGTGTCTCCGCTCAGATCAACTAAGTGTTTAAGGACACACAAGTCTAAGCCTGATGAGGTTTGGCTTTGCCATGGACTAACTCAGGTGTTCTCTGACCTCTCCCCTGTTTTTAGACCTAACAGTAAAGTAGTATTGTGGAGCCATAGGCAAATGTTCCCGTTACACCCAAATAAAGTAGGACAGTTTGGATCCACATTAATTTATATTTGAATTTGTTATATGTCTTTTGACTTAATAATTTCATGTATGTACAGTATGTTAAGTTTTATGTGTCGTAGCTATGTAAATAACTGTAGCTGTGCTAGTAGGAATGTTTGTTTGAAAAAATATATATATAATGTACAAAACAATTGAAGTAAAAAAAAACCTTCAGTATAATTTTCATTCCTTCATTTTTTGATTGAAAAACAAATGTAAGATGGTATAAAAGATTATTGCAGTAATTGTGTTTCATTAAATGAATATACCTGTGGGTATTAGTAGGAGACCCGCAAGGTTAAAAAAAGTTGAGAATTTATGGTCCGAGAGGCATTTGTTTACTGCATTGAAAAGCAACATTGCAGCTTCTAGCAGGACCCCTTTCCTCCTGGCCCTCTGCAATGGGTCCTGGGGGGAACCAATGGTGCCCCTAAACATCCCTGCACCGTGTGGCAGGCACCTAGTGCAGGAATATTTACAAACTTTCATTTGTCTATGGAAGCTTGTACTGTGGGCCTTTTCCACCCGTCACACAAGCTTGCATTTACAAATGGAGATTTGCCACCGCCCATCGTAATACTGCACACAGTTCCTTTCTGTAACGCTGTCAGGCACGTGCTGCAATACAAAATATACACATTTTAAACATCCCTGTACCATGTGGCAGGCCCCGCATGGTGCTACCACCGGTGCCTCTCAGGCCCTATAGCGTGGGGGAAATGGGGCCCTGCTAGGGGCCCCCAAAGTCACTTTCTGCTTCCTTTTCATGGTGGGTTACCGGCCATGAAATGGCATGTAGAAAGGGACATCCTAATCCCTATGGGCAGGCAACTTCCCATTGTAAGGAATAGGAATCCAACTGCCCTACTGACTGGATCCTTGATCCAGTTGGACCTAGTGGTCTTTACTCCCAATAGCCAGGCTCCGGCCGCCTGCATCCTAATGTAGTGGTCAGATCCAATGGGCTGGATGGCAGTGAGACTGCCACCGACTGCCTGATGGTGGCAGTCCTGCCGCCATCGTAATCAGACCCTGAGTTTTGTGAACACATTTTTACTAAAGGCTCTCTAATCGACAGCGTGTTCATAGTTCCACCCCTTTCCAATGAAACAATGTAACCAGCCCATACACATCGGACTTAAAAACTGTAGATGTATAGTGGAAAACAAGTCCAGTATCGTTGGATGATCTCATGGTACTGGAGCTAAACCTGATTAAAATGAACCCATCACCTCTGAGGAATATAAAGGATGTATTGGTACTATACACGGCTACAAGCTGAAGTGGGTTGTCATGGGTTTTACCCATTTCATCTATTTGTTTAAATTGCCACTCGTAGGGTCGTCACGGTGGGTGGGCTAAAGAGCATATTACAAGTTGAGGAATTAATCTCTGTGGCCTTGTAACAATGATACCGAATGCAAATCTATCATAAGCGAAAAGAGAGATAGATTATCAATCAATCAATCAATAATTCTTTATTCAGGCAAATAGGCCATGAAAGACACTGGGAAAATACAACGCAGCAGACTAAAACAAGATTATTAAGAGACAAAAGATCTCAGTTAAGACATCGGTATAATCAAAAATCAATGGTGCATCAAGATAACTCGTCAATAAATATCCGCAAACAGAGATAAATAGGTAGCATATTCGTGTAAGTAATTAAGCATACAAATTATCAATGTTCAAACCATTAAAAGCAACACTAAAAACAATAAGAAGATAAAAAGAATCACACAAATCAGGAGTAGCAAACATAAAGAAAGATCAATAGAGTAAAATTGTAAGGAGCTGGGGCACTTGTATTTTAAAGTTTAGGGCATGCTCAACACAATCAAGATGTACATATTGCCTAAAATGTCCAATGATGTGTGTCCTTGTTTCCACAACTACTGGAGTGAGCTCCATGGGCAGGTGTTGTGCGGGGCGCAGATAGCCCTTGATCACACTTTATTGTTTTTTGTTATATCCTCTATATTTAATTTACATGCAAACCAGCCTAGGTCCTCCTAGCTGCTCAGCCAGAGTGTGAGTTGGTTACGAATGTTGGTGTGACTGTGATGTGTGGAATGCCTGGGTGCCTGAGTGGATGAGTGTTGGCAGTTAGAGATGGGCTGAGCAACTAGGCAGGCTGGTCCTGGTGGGGCTGGTACTTGACCATAGCTGGCTGGCCTGAGAAATGATGTTAACTGTCTTGGAACCAATAAAGAAGACTTGGAAATACTACTTGGCTACTTGTGTCATCTGGTGTTGGATACAACATTATTTTGGCGAAAAGCAGACTTACTCATGTGCCTTTCTTGGATCATTGGTAAAGCAACCAAGAGAAAAGGGAAGAAGGAAAGAAACTACAATAACCAGCGAAAGTGCGAGAAACTAAAGCAACTACATGAAGTAAAATGGAGTTACAGGCAAGCAAGCCCCACCAGTGTCCTTGTCAACGGACAGCAACACCCAACTGTGTCCTTACCAATGGACACTACCGCCTGGAAATACTCCTCAGAATCCAGAAATGGTTTCAGTGAGTTAGAGGTGTAGTTACACTACGGCCACATGTAGTTGTTCCAGCCACAGCATTTTCTACAAAAAGGTTTGGTGAGTTGGAGGAGTAGTTACACTACAGACAGATGTGGTGTTCCAGCCACATCGATCTACAAGGACCACAGTGACTTCAAGGAAAAGGCACTTCTGGGACTACTTTCTACATGCTGCCTCTTTGCTTTCTTGAAGTCACAAAATAGCTGAAGGTTGTAATTTGAACCAACGTGAGTACATCCTGCAACGTGTTGTTTCATTTGCGTGGACAATGCTTGGAGCCAGTCAAGCACTTGACTCAACGAAAACACGTTCTAGGGGGCCACACAGGACTGTGTGTCTTATCAGTGAAGTGTTTTGATGCCAGCTGCAAGTCTGTTTTTTTTTAAGTCCTCTAGAGTATGCCAGCGGCTGGTGTGGACATTTCAGCACTATGTTTTCAACTGTTGGGTGCAGTCTGCTTCAGCACTCGTGTCCACCTCTGGGCTTATATTCCCATAAGGGCATCTCTGTAAAGCACTTGTGTGGTGAGTCATTTTTTGTCCATTATTTAAGAGCCCATCTGAGAAGTGTTGACAGTGGGCGTTTTTCACCCGTCGTGCAGCTGTTTAAAAAGTGTGGCACAAGCTCTACATAGCTTGCGCAGCCTTACCTTTACTTTGCATCTCCTTGGATCTTTGTGATGCTCCTCCATGTTCCTTCTGCTGCCCTGGACGCCGCATGCCCCTACGTGCCTGGAGCCTTACAGCGCGATGTATGGAGCGTGCCGCCATCTTGAGGTTGGCGGCTACCTCTCTTGGTCTCCCTGGTGATTTTTGTTAACTTTGCCACTCACATGTGGTTTTCACACGTTGTGTGATCATCCTTGGATTGTCGCGAACTTCAGGAGCTAGCTGGGAGCTTATTAAGCATTGGGAGCAAAAGGATGTCTCGACACGTCGTGGGATTCGTTTTTATGAAGTTCTGTTCAACATGTGTATCTATTTGCTACAGCTTCAGTAAACCACAGGTACTTTGTTCCATATACTTGGTGCGCTTATTCTTGACGCTTATGTAGCACACAGTCGAGGAGCCAAGGGGAAAAAGTTTTGGTTGAAGCTGCCACCTGTAGGGACTATTTCTGGCTCTCAGTGTTCTGGGTCAGTTGTACGTTTAAACTCTAAGCTTTACATCTTGACACAGTTGAACAATTGAGAAAAGTTCTCTGAACAGTTGAGTGAAGCTTTCTTTTGTGGAAGTAAAGGTGAGCTGGCTAATTGTGGGACTATTCTCACATGAGGCCTTGCTGCGCCAAAATGTGGTTACAGTGTTTTTTAAGAACTAAAGTCTATGCAAAATGTTTATAGTGTTTCAGTAAGTCCACATTTATACACCTCGAGTTTTGTTTTCTCGGATGCATAGGTACCCTTACCCAAGGGAGGTCTGTATCAAGTTCCTATTGGGTGAGATGTCGCTCACCGGTGTGGGTTATAGCTTTAAGATGTATTACACTTAGAAAGTTTTGCCTACTTATCTTTGTTGTGATGCCACAGTTTACGCATTCCCATTAATGGGTGGACCATGAGTTCTAGTGGGTGATCTTCACAGGTGATCCCTTTCATGAGGGATGGGTCTGGGCTTCTTTCCCAATCTTTACATTTTACTGTCTGTGACCTCTACATGGGTTCGGGCTCATGGGTTAGTTCCCATGCATACACAATATTGAGTGTAACCCTTACAAGTGTTGGGTTGTGGGTGTTAGCCCCACTTACATGTACAAAGGTACATCCCTACATAGAGTGTGTGTTTATGGGATTGAAGTTTATTTGCAAACTGCTTTTTCATATTCAAATTGGTGGTTTATAAGGGTGGTGGGATATATGGAAGAATCTTATTCCCTATCTTTAGTGCATAAAATGAAGATGCGATAGTGGCATTAACTTGATTCTCAAAAGCAATCTTGTTGGCCTAAAGGACTCCAATTTTCTTTACCTTTCTAGTTTGCTCAGGGAGAGATCCGAATTCTTGAGGCCACCAAGCTGGTGACCAAACAGAGACCTCTTTGCCGAATAGAGGGGCCTCAGTCTTTTCTGAGTTCAGTTCTAGTCACTAACTGCAGACATATAGTTGTTGAATCCATTACTGTTACTAACATACTTTCTCAAAGCAGAGACCACTATCTGAGTGTCATCCGAGTATGACATGAGCGAGAAACCGAATGATTTAATCAAATCTTTCTATGTCGGGCTTAGCAAAGACCATTGAGGGACTACGCAAAGCAGGGAAAAGGGTTTCGATTCAAACCTCTTAAAAGATACAGTGTGCTCTCTCTCGCTAAGGAAGGATCGCAGAATGGCCATGCTGCTCCCTTAATCCCTATATTGTGGAGGCGGTCAACCAACAAATTGCAGCCGACCATTTCAAAGGCCAATGTTTAATCTAAATGATTAGAGCTGCTCTCCCAATCTTATTGAGAGTGGCCCAAATTTCCTCTGTGGCCACCGTTAGTGCTGTTTTTGTGCTGTGACCCCTTCTGAACTGAATTGTGGAGGGTCCAGAAGTTGATGCTTGTAAATAACAGTAGCCAACTTTTGGTTCAAGGCTATTCCAAAAATTATTGTGGGAAAGGGAAGCCTAGAGATGGGGCGATAGCTATTGGGGTCCTTAGGCTCAAGATTAACCTTTTTAACAGTGGAAGGATTGAGTGCTTCTTCCATTGTGGGAAGAAGCCAGGTTTTGTTAAAACATTTGATGAGGTAACTAGCAATTGTATCTGGGGCAGTTGAACAATGGAAACAGGGCATGAATCTGAGGGGGGACCAGTATTAATTGACATACTCAACTGTACTACCTGTTCCTTGTCAAGAGGAGCAAATTCAGAGAGCGTATTGTGCTTTGGTTTAGATGAAAATGGCCTACTCCCATCCAGGACATGTTTTAGATTAAAAGAGAATCATAAATAAGTCTTCAACTTTATTGTAAGAAAAGTCACCAACAAGTTGCAAAAAGATTGGCTACCCTCTTCTGTGTTGTTGCCTGGAACATTAGAGAGCATCTTGACTGTAAGACACAGATCTTTCACGGAGTTTGTTGCTGCCTCACTCTCCTGATTGAAGTATCATAACTTTTTTTCCACTAGAAGGCTTTTATGGTCTGCAATACACAATTTGTATTTGCCTTTCTCTTCCCTATCATAGTTTTTCTCCATTTCTTTTTTGTTATCTACGCGCCTGTTTCTGGTTTCTCAGCTTATATGAAAACCATGGTGCTGAAGGTTTAGATCTTCGGGGTATAATTGACTTGGCAGGTTCCAGTGCAAGAGAGGTAGATTGAAGCCAGTTAGAGTAGTTGGTGGTTAGTTGATCTAAATCTTCAGTCCATTCAGGCTGAGAATCGAAAAGTTGATTAAATTGAGCCATGTCTATTTTGCACAAAGCCTGGTGAGCTTGTACAGTGCAAGGCTGTGTGGCTGAGCAACCCTTCTGAGCAACCATGAGTAGGACTGATCACCACTTGTGTGAGGTCGAAACATAACATTGCGTCAGTTAGGGCTGCCATATCTTCGTCTAAATGGGCCTCCAGGTGGAAAATGAAATCCCCTAATATTGTAAAATCTAAGAAAGATAGGCAGGATTCCAATATGGTCATAATCTCGAGTAAAGGTGTATTTGGGCCTGGGTGGGTGCCATTACTCAACTGATTGTTTGATAATTCAGTGTTAAAAGACAGTGCCTTTCACACCCCTGAAGGTATGGATTTAGAAGAGGCTGAAAAGTGTCCACTGTAGAGTACCACTAATCCTCCGCTGCTCCTGTTAAGCTTATCCAATCTATGGATGGAACTACTAAAACCATGTCTTGTGCCAGAGGTGGGGTCTCCCTACATTTCAGTTATGAAAACAATATCGGAATTAAGGTGATCTAGTAGAACGACAAGTTCTGTATTATGTTTTTGAAGTGGCCCTGAATTTATGAGTGCACAAGTGTAATTTGGATTCTCCTCATCAGTTGAACAGGAATTTGAATCCTTGATAGGCTTAGTTTTACCACAGATATAAAACTTCTCACATAAATTGATACATCCATAGCAAGTTAAATTATGGGTGTTAGCCATAGCGGCTGGATCGAGTCTAGTTAAATTAGTGCCCTTCCCTTCCTTGGGCGGGAGGGTGACCGACCTGGCTGAGACCAATTTGTTTGTGGAAAAGGTTGTTTTATTGAAACAGGTGCACATTACAAATACCATCCCTGGCAACTGCCTTACAAAACTAAAACCTCGCTATACATCCAATCAACTGAACCTTGATCCCTTCTGCCCCTACAATCCCCTCACACATTCCCCCACCCTGCCAATTACCATATCAACAACATTATAATGTATTGCAGGTACAAATATGCCTTACTATAAAACCACCCTCCTATACCTGCCTTTCTGAAACTGTAACTATTAAAACATCTGCAACTAAACTTAAACTACCTGCCTACCCTTTCACTGCCCCTCCTCACAAATTTCAGACTTAACCAAAGACCTCTGCCAACCCAGGTCAACTTGTCAAACCTCGCAAGCACCTGTTTCATGAGACAATACAGGTACAAAACCCCTTTGCACCTGTCCCAAGCAAAGATGGCCCCCATAATTAAATAGCCAAATAGCACCCACAACAGCCCAAATGTATAAAGGGTAGGAGGGAAGGGAAAAAATCCTCACTCACTATCCCAGCTCCCAGCCACCAAACCTAAAATGGTGACTGGGAGCACCCCTCGCTGGAACTTATAACTTGGGCTATCTTTGGGCTATCCCTGAAAAGCCCAAAACTACAAAATGGCCGGCACCTGGACAGTCCAACCCCTCCCAATCTGCCCGGGGGGCAGACCTCCCTGCTCTTCGCTGCCCCCCAAGATCCCCCTGGGAGGGATGAGGACAGACTAGGCAGAGACCAATTTGTGTGTGGAAAAGGTTGCTTTATTGAAACGGGTGCACATTACAAATACCATACCTGGCTAAAGCCTTACAAAACTAAAACCTCGATATACCTCCATTTACCTGACACCTGATCCCCCCTGCCCCTACGATACCCTCAAGCATTCCCCCACCCTGCCAATTAACATATTAACAACATTACCAAGTATTGCAGTTAAAAATATGCCTCACTATAAAACCAGCCTCCTATACCTGCCTTTCTGAAATTGTAACTAATAAAACATCTACAACTAAACTTAAACTACCTGCCTACCCTTTTCCTGCCCCTTCTCACAACTTCCAACACTTAACCAAAAACCTCTGCCAACCGTGGCCAACTTTTCAAACCCCGCCACCCAGAAAAAAGGGGGTGGAGGGGAAGCTACGACCTACCCTTTTTTTCTGCCCCCCCCTTCCTATTCACATCACTGGCTCCCTTCCTGCATGACTCTGCATGTTTAGGGTCCTGGGCAAAACTTCTGTAACTTCTAGGAGATAGAGGTCCATGCCAATCCTAGAAAGGTGTACTCCATCCCCCCTAAAAAATGAAACTGTGTCAAAACGGATCTCTTTATGTGAAATCCTACCAAACCCCAATGCTCTACGAAAACAAGACATCTGCGTGTTAAGTTTACATCTGGCCGTGTCTATCGTGCCTAGGTTAAGCGCCCTGCGCCACACTCTATGATGAACAAATTTGGTCCATACAACAACACAACCTACCCACTGTTCTTTAATTAATGCCAGATCATTTTTCATGTTTCGCATCAAAACAATATCTTTCTCCCTACATAAATCATTCTCTCCTAGATGTATCACTAAAATGCCTGGGCACTTGCCGCCTACCATCAAACTATTCAGACAGGGGACTAGTTCCTTCCAGAACATACCACCTTTTCCTTTCCACACCAACTTAAAAAGACGTCCAAAATAACTCTTGCGAGCCTGAACTTGGGCCCACTTGGCCCCAACAACCAAATTGTCATCTCCTCGGAAAGGGGGCCGGCCACATAACCTTAAACGAAAAATCAGCGTGAGTTTATGCATTGTTAACAACCACACCAGCAACCCCATCCTCCCTTCTCACATAAAGCCTGTAACATTCAGATGGCCAGAGCCCCAGCCGCATGATGTCGCCCTCTCCCAACCTCTATTGTTTGCTTCTGACGCTGCTCCAAAACCCACGTCATCGACTCCAAGCCTTATTAAGACCTTCTCCACAACCGCTAGTAGCTGATATGCTGTCGCTCAGTCTGTATTCATTAGCATGCCTAAAGACTGCCCCCGGAGACCCCTAGACATAGGGTGCAAATGTGACGCCCATTTAAAGGGGAAGGTTAGAGAAGGATCGGTTGCCTGTAGCAATACCAATTTTCCCAGTCCCCTCTGATCTGTCTTTGATTTTCACAACCATATATGTACTCCCGAACTGCTTGTGACCTCTTCTTCCCACTGCAGTGTCCCACCCTTTTTTATCCCCCAACAACTCTAATACCCTGAAAGTGCCTTAGAACATCCAAACAGTGAGTGTAGAAAACATGCAATTCTCAAAATCATCTGTACAAATTCCTGGCAATCCCTCTAGTTCCCTGGTTATCAACCGCCAAGACAAATTCTTCCTCAAATGCTTCTTCTGACCCCGTTCCCGTGCCCAACCTTCCAAAATTCTTGTTCCTAGTTCGCCTGCTGAAGGCAGGTCGCCCCATAGCAGCATTCCCACAAGAGCAATCCCCACTAACTTCCCAGCAATTGTGACTCTTGACAGTCCTTTGTCAATGAGATCCAAACTTAATTGTATGACACCTTCTACATGCTGGCCCTTGTCAACGCGCTGCTGAGTGCCTGAAAGCAGAATTCCTTCCACGCCAAACTGTATGCTGCTCTGTTTGACCTTGCTAGCATTCCTACCACCAGTTGTAGCATCCTGTGTTGCCTAAGTTCCACAACTGCAGCAGCATTGGTGTTGGAGGCCTGTCGGCGTCCTTGGCTAGCCCACGGCTGCAAGCGAGACAAAGCATCTGCTATGTCATTGCCCACATGCAGGATGTGTAATGCTCTAAAGGCTATGTCATGTCTCAAACAACCTAGGACGAAAACTCTCAACAGCTTAAAGACATGTTCCTCCCTTGCTGACTTGCGGTTCACTATCTCCACTACTGACATGTTACCTACTCTGAAGGTAACTTTCTTGTATGCCAGCTGTTCTCCCCATGTCACTGCTACCACTAAGGGAAAAAGCTCAAGAAAAGCAATGGCCCTCTCCAATCTTTCCAGTGTAAAGGCCATTGTTCTGCACACAACCTCCCTTTCCAAAATGAACCAAAACCCAAGCTGCCTGCTGCATCTGAAAATATTTGCACATCCCACAACAGGTCGTCCTCTCTTGCGAGCGGAATCCCATTGAAAGACTGCAAAAATATTGTCCACATTCTCAAATCCTCTTTCACGCCTGTAGCGAGCTGCATGTGATGGTGAGGTAACTGTTGATCTGACAGTGCTCACCCCAACCTCCTTCAGAAAGTCCTCCCTACTGAAGGACTTGGCTATTCTTAAGGCCCAGCGGTGCCAGGGGACAACACCTGAAACCTTCGTGGGTTACCTGTTCCGGCGTACAAATGACAGAGACACGGGACACTTCCTTCGGCGTCAAAGATCGAGGTTTATTTACTGCAGGGAACACAGAAGTCACAAGAAGTACAACGCATGTAGGTTCTAGGAGACTGCTTCAAATTGCAACAGTGGATCGCTCCTTTTATACATATTTCCGTCATAGCACAACATGGCGAACAAAAGCTTACAACTCAGTTCCCACAGTAAACTTCAAAAGGGCTGCTTTCATGTATTCAGGATCCCGGAACATAATTACAGTAGCATCGCCGGTTCCCAACTGTAAAAGTACATCATCCCACCATTAAGTACATTCCATTACGGCTGTAAACGAGTTTAAGGACGAGTCAGAAACAGGTGCAAGGGAAGACAAAGATAGACAACAGATTGAAAAGAGTGTAGGGGGGTGATATCGGAAACACGATTTGCAGGATCAAAGGAGTCGTGCCTGATGAATGCACGGCTGAAACAATAGACCGGCACGGCAAGATGAGCCTTGAGCGAGGCCATCTGCCTTTGCAGTATCATCCCCCTCGTCATAAAGACACCCTAAAAGGAACACGTGTCTTCCGCAAGAGTTTGGGAATCCCAGGGTCACGAAGCGGACAGTGTCCGTTCGCTGGCTTCTTGAGGGCAAGAGACAAAATGGATGCCGTATCTAAAATGGAACCCGTGGGTTCAGATGAAGAAACCCACGAAACGGACGAACGGTTTAGGTCAGCATAGCGAAAACACGTACACCCACTAAACTCGTCGTTTGCGGTTCATAGATACCAAACTCGTCCATATTCGAACGAGTCGAAAACACCACTTATAATTGTCACGGAACCTCAGACGCTCCTTTTGCCCTCATGTAGGCAAGCACTAGTCGATATCAGAATCGGTCTCATTATTCATCAGATCATTCAGATGTTGCTGCAACATCATTCTATCCATCAATGCTTCCTTGGTAACAGATGGTTGCGTTATACACGTCGTAGCACAGAGGCCACATAAGGCAGGACCACACTGCACACAAAGACAACACGTGAACAGAAATGCTACAACAACCCCAATGATCATCAGAATCTTCCAACCCCACGTCGACATCAGGCCCCAAAACCATCCTAGTAGCGTCCAATTACCTACGTCCACGTGTATGGACTCGGAGATCTTGTGCAACTTCGAGAGGGCTTGATAGACAGTTGGAGCATTATCAGGGATGAAAATGCAGCAACTCGAATGGATCACCTTACATACATACACCTATCTGCAAGAACAACGTCTAAAACCATACGGTTTTGTAACGTCATAAGCCTGTCCGCCTGAAGCTCTGCTGTCAGATTACCAAGAGCACTTTCAGTTATATTAGCTGTCGATTCCACCACACGAGTCAACTGTCTCAGGTTCCTACTATTGATCATAGGTCCCCAAAACGGCAAGAAACCCTTAAAGAAGTCTCCTGCTTCTTGACCGGCAGTGTCTTCTTCGCTAATAACGCCTCTCACAACTCTAGTCTTGTGATAGTCCGACCCAACTGTGAAGGTCGGCGGCAACAGATTCGCAATATAACAGGTGCCTGAGAAGTCACGAGGCAACCATGTATATGCGCGGTCGTAACATACAAAGTATGTACCCTTGGCAGTCAAAAGAACAGGGGAAGAGAGCATTGGTAAAACATACGTTTCAGTACAGGCACTCCTCCCGAGCTGAGCTCGCGGACTTCGGCCAAGACCTTTCAAACAGAAATTACAGAGGTGGGGTACGATCCAGATCGGAGACGAGCTTTTAAGCTGTCTATCACCCACTGACATGCTATAATCAGCCTCACTTCTTCTGGGATAAGCGATGCGTCAAAAAATATCTCTATCTAAATCAGCAATCGCTCTCGCCAAAGGCTTGTGGTACGGGCCAGGACCATGATCTGCAGTGCGTGGCTCTCGATGGGGGTAGGAATCTAGTGCGCTACGAAACATGGTTTGGAATGCTCGAGCTGACCCCTAGGAACTATAAGGAAGGACCAAATACGGAATTCCCCGGTCCATGGTATGTGGCATACCACACACCCAACAGATAGTAGTGTTCATCACCAACTGATGTTGATGAAGAAGCTGGACAAAGGAGTAATTCATGAATTCCGCACGTCTGATCTGTTCATGTTGGGGCAGAGGATGGAAAGAATGTGGAGAAACAGTGGGAATAGATTTTGGTTCAGAAGAAGAAGTAGGTAAAGCAGAAGGCAGTAATGACTGTAGTCCGAAATACACCCCACCCACCAGTAGCATGGAAACAGTTAAGAACAGCAGGAACACCTGAAACAGAAAGCATTTTTTTCGTACAACCCTGTGTAGTGTTGATCTTTGAGCTAAAGTCTTCTCCACTTCCGACAACTTTGAGAATTCCATCCTTAAAAACCGTCCGCAACGTTCTTGACGCACTTCGTTCTGAGTAGCGATTATCAATTCCCAGGAGTTCCCAGGAATCGACAAAAGTACCGACCTAGTGTCAGGAACCTGCTAAACAGAAAGAAGTACCCGCACGGCCCTACGGTCAACCCGGATGTAAGGTTTTCTTTAATCAAACATTCAATTTTAATGCGAATCTCCTAGCTGTGGAAAAAACATACGTGGAAAAGAACTCAAAAATGAATGGAAGATGCAATTGTTCATAATGTTCAAAATGACAGTAAGGGGGGTAATATGCTTTCAGAAAGGGGGGCAGAAACAAAAAGTTTTATTAGTCTTTGTTGTGAGAACAAAGAAAATATCTGCTTCTTCCAGGACGAGTCTGCTCTTCGAATAATTGTTCAGGTTGCAAAACAGAGTCCTGTCGATCAGATAATAGTTCGAGTCTCGAGTTCTCCAATGGCAAAGGTTCAGCAGATGTGTCTGACTGCAATGAAGTGTCTCCTACAAGTTGATCATCACTGAACGGCACAAATTTTATCGGGGTCTCGGTCTCTGTTGCGGCGATTTGTGGCCTGGCATATATTGGAGAAACCGGCAGAGAATTTCGCACTAGATTTAGTGAACACAAGTCGGCAGTTAAAATGAAAAGAATAACAGCACCATTGGTACAACACTGCATAGATCTAAATCATAACGAACGTGAACTTCGCTGGTGTATTCTAGAGAAAGTCCAACATAAACCAGGCCAGAACATGGAACAAACTCGCAAAAAACGTGAGAGTTTCTGGATTTTCCAATGTGATAGCGTCCGCAGAGGACTGAATGAAAATATCTCTTGGTTTGTCACTAAACATATATAAATAGACATAGCATATCTGTGACTCTCGTAATACCTGTAGAATGGCTGTAATAATAAGGCACCTAATGGGGGTTTTTAATAATGATAACTAACAAAATAACCATTGTTGTGATTTAATTTCCTTCCCCGATTGGAACTGTCGGGTTCAACATGGTAATTTATTAAATAAAACTCACTTTTTAATTATAGTGTGAAAACGAAAACACCTGAAATTTGCATTGCCGTAAGAGTAACTACCGTGGTTTAAATACATTTGAGTTGGCATACTCCACGATGCCAAGTAAAATTGTAAAACTCATACATATCCCCAATCCAAGATGGCGCCAATAGTTACTGAAAAATAAAACATAAGAGCTCACACTAATCTGCTATCTAGCTTTTATTACCGCAATGCAACCCTTCATACTCCTATCCCTGAGCTAAAACTAAGAACGCTATATTCTATATTTACACTCGTAAGTCTATAATTCATGTAATAACAAGCGGAGAAATAGGCTTAATGACCATTCCAACATGGCGCTCACGTCTGGACCGGAAGTAGAAATAATTAATACCGGCACACCGGACCACATACACGTCCGTGGCGGGATTTATCGGGCACTATTTAAAAGCCTTAAGCTCAACCCTCAGTAACCATGTCGTCCGAGTGAGGGGAGGAGAAGCGGGGACTCTGTACATGCGGAAGAACGCGAGACTATCGGGTAAGAAACCTAAGCGTGGGTGTTAACTGCTAATGGGCCCTCCAGCACCGGAACAACGAAGAATTTTCGAGTGTTCCATTTAAATTGGGTAGATGTAGATACTAAACCTAAAACTTTAAAGGGTGGTTCAAAATGCAAATGCATCACCTCAGTAATGAGCATGTGGGTGGTTATAACAGCCAAAATGATATACATATATCTGAAACGTCGATACTATGGAGCCTATATAAATAAATTGACTGGGCAATTACCTATTGCCAATAAGTGAAGGGTTACCTTGAAAAGAGATGGGATTTACAGGACGTTATGTTTGTAGATGTTAGAGATGTCTAAACAATAATAAAATAATTCATGTTCACTTATGAAGATGTAAAACGCAGTTAAAGTGACCGATAGAATAGGGAAAAAGCAATGACAGGCCTGAAAGAAAGGGTAAAAGTAGAAGTGAAGGATGGGTTTCGTATACTACAAGTAGACAGATAATAACTGTGGTAAATACAACTCTTTGATCTAGAAAACAGCGCCGGACAATAAAGCAGTGCAAAGAAGAAAGGGCAAGACCGGAAAATAGACGAAGCAGAGGGAAAAAGGAAATGTAAACTTGTCTAAAGTTATTTAAAGGTGGGTCATTTGAAATGTAAGTGACTTTCCGTCTAATATAACGTATGTAGAATAAGAAACCAATTATTCCCTATTACTTTCTAGGATAATATACAGAAAGAATTTTTTAGAATATAAGTACCTCGACCTGTACCCCCCTGCACCCAAAAAAAACAAAAAAAAGAAAAAACAGGCCCCCAAGCAGCGAACTGCAAGAAGATAGTTGAGGTAAGAATCTTGAAAGGTTGGCCAATAGGACCCTATTAATTAAAAGTCAAAGATTCTATTATAATTATATGAATTGTCTCATTTAGAATAAGCATGAAGAAGACTTTGATAAATAAATGATAAGAAACAGCCCCATCCAGACTCGGTTACGAGAATAAAGTGGTAAGGAATACCCTCTCCTATACATATGTCATTCTTTGTTAAACAGGAAGACTTAAAATACAGGTCTATAATTACATATATGCATATATATTGTCTATTTAGGTATCGTTGTAGCATTCTGAACAGAGATAACTAAAGGCAACAACTGAACAGGCCATACAGAACCTGGCTCACATCTGCTGTAAGGTGAGGCTATGAACTAGAACATTCTTAGATCTAACACATTAGGTGGTAGAATTGTTATAGAGCTTAAAAATCAATCTTCTAATTGCAAGCAATGAACTTGAGACTGAGTTAATAGTGAGTCTATAACTCCACTGCTATGTAGTACTACAATCAAAGCCCTAGTACAAATCATCTATCCATGGATATGGTGCCACTTTCCAGGGTGTAACGATAGATCCTCATGTCAATGTCCAAATGACAAGAAATTATATAACTAGAGATATGTCCGTCAGCTTGATTTGGTTACAGGTACATGATAGTGTGTCTTCTAATTTCAGATACCCTGCACACACGACATGAGGGAGGAGTACAACTTTTTCTAAGTGGGTCCTGAGGAAGGTGGTACGAATCCACCGAAACGCGCGTAGACCTGGCGTGTAACAGACCTGGCGTGCAACTAAAACACCGACGTTCCGGGTTGCCTCAACCTTAGAAATTGTTTTAGAACGTGTATGACTGGGATACTGGATGAATGAGTGGTGTGTATGAAAGTTGATGTGTGAGACAGGGTAATTGTTAGTCTTTTACTTAGCTCGCTAAAATCACAGAGTAAATACTGTATAGACTGTTATTAGTATAACATGAATTTTTGCACTTATTTAGATGAACTGTATGATTATATATGTTGATGAATTGATGTTCAAACTTTGTAAAAGATCCCAAAAAAGAAAAAAATTGTTTTAATAACACTTTGATAAATCTTTTTCCAAAAAAAAGTAATAAAATACAACTAAATAAGAAGAAACACACTGGTGTCCCTGTACTAAATTGAAAGCTATTTGTACAACTGTTGAGAGCAATGCCATAAAAGAAACTAAGATTTGACCATGGGGGAAACTTGTTATTTTTGTGTATATGCGTAGTCCCCTCTTTTCCCTGGTCATATAAGTAAACTTTAGAGGGGGTCCCAAATTATATGGTAACACATTCACGGTTTTTGAACTGTGGGATATTCTATTACAATTGAGTCTGGAATTAATTTCCTTGCAGTTTAGATTGACATTGCTGGGGAAGTTGTTGCATCAGGATAGTGGCGCCAAGCAAGTGAAGGCCTTTGATTAAAGTACTTCTGACTGTTCAGCTAATATATAAGAAAGATAGCTATCTAACAAAATCTACACTACTATGGACAAACTTGAAACATTTGGGTTTTCAGATGAAGAATTTAGTTCCCTATTAGGATTAGTAACCAATGGAAATAATCCTGTGCCCACAACACTGGGAGACAATACCGAATGGCAAAATCTTTTAAATCTAAAAAAGAAAAGGAAACGTATAGAATCACATGCATTTTACATGCTTGCATACTTGAAAGAGGGAGTAATTCCATCTGGCCTTAGGGTCCGCAATGCCCCTGCTTTGTTCATTGAGGTTCGTAAATTCCTGGAGCGGTGGTCTCTAATTTCAAACCACTGCTCCAGAGATTGGATGATGTTAATCATCGAAACTGTGAAAGATCTCCTGATAACTCTTAGTAAAGAAATAGAAGAGCTAGAAGAAAAGTTAAAAACCTCTGATGCAGTAGACGAAGCGAAAAATAAACTTGAAAAGATTCAACTAGAAATGAAAGATTTTGATACCTATTTGACCAACAAGAAGACGGACAAACTAAAGAAAGATGTGCGTTGGTTTACAAAAGAAAAAATATACCCCTATTTAAATCCCAATTATTATCAGGGAGGGCACCAAGCCGGTTACAATGCAAATTATGACAACACATACAGGAGAAACTATACCAACTTTTCAGATTCAGGCTCCTCTGATTCTGATCCAGATAATTACCAGGACTCAGGGAGAGGACGCTATAACGCTAGACCCCCCTATAGAGGCAGGCAAGGATATCAAAACACTCAGACTCGTGGTTTTTTATCGAGAGGCAACTACAGAGGAAAGAGTGTGCATTGGCAAGAGGACAGGGGAGGTCATCAAACGATGAGCCCTCAACCTCAACAAAGATATGTGAAGACGAGAAACCAGCAGTACTGGTGGTAGATAAAAACACAGATGAAATAGGAGATACAATGCCGATTTATAACTTATCATCTACTGAGCTGAATAGTGAGGAGATGTCTGTTCTAAGTCGGGGTTTGTCATTTGTTCCCTGTGCCCCACTAAACAAATTCAAACTTCATGAGGACTTATTCGCATTTTTCTGAAAAGTAAGACTAAAAAAGTTCTTTGAAGGTAGACTGCGAGAGGAGGGAAATTTGAACCTATCTGGTTGCAAACCACCATCCAGTTTCACACCAACCCTAGATGTGGTTGGACCTGAAGTCCAAATTTTTGAACGTAGAGTCTTAAAAGACATTACACGACTTCTCTCAATAACCAACAGGCCTAACTTTAATCTAACAAAACAAGAAAATCTAGCCCTCACAAATATTGAAAGGAATACTAACCTGATAATAAAACCATGTGACAAGGGTGGGGGAATTACAGTTTTTGACAAGGGCGAATATAACAAAAAGATGTTGGAAATGTTAAGTGTAGAGGAACATTACAGACCGGCCCATCTAAGAGAACTGCAACGTCTCAATGAAACTATAAAAGAACTCACCAACACTGCATTTGAAGAGGGATACATTTGCGAAGAAGAACTTATCTTCCTCAATAAAACCTGTCCAATAACTCCAGCCTTATACGGCTTGCCCAAAACGCACAAAAATGAAACTAACCCCCCTATGAGACCTATCATTTCAACGATTGGATCAAGTACAGAGCCTCTGTCCAAATATGTAGATAGATTCCTGTGTCCTTTGACACAGAAGTACAAATCATTTGTTCGCGATACTGGGGACATGATTACCAAAATAGAGGGAATCACATTCAATGCAGACACCGATATACTTGTAACGCTCGACATTGAGGCGTTGTACACCAACATACCTCAATGTCGGGCGTTACAAGCGGTATCATCCCTGCTCCTGAGATACCCGGAAAATCGCCCAGACAGATTTATCCTACAATGTCTTGAAATTGTTCTGTTGAATAACTATTTCGACTATGATGGTGCCCTTTATGATGGTGCCCTTTACAAGCAAGTGAAGGGTACCAGCATGGGGGCATCCTGTGCTCCCAGTGTAGCGAATGCCTACATGGGCGAATGGGAATTGCTCCATGTTTACAACGAAGTTGCACCTTTTTTTGAAAATGTTGATTTATGGCGTCGATTTATTGACAACATTTTTTTTGTTTGGCACGGTACGGAAGCCCACTTGAAGGAGTACATACTTTGGCTAAATTCAAGTGATCCTAACCTAAAGTTTACCTCCAATTATCACACTAATAAAGTGGAGTTTCTGGACATTGAGATAAATGGCAGCAGTGGAGTTTTAGAAGTAAACCTATACAGGAAACCCACAGCTAAAAACACCATTTTACAATATGGTAGTTTCCACCCACACTGCCAAAAAGATTCAATCCCTTTTGGCGAATTCCTAAGGATACGCCGTAACTGCACTAACCTAATGGAATACCAACAACATGGAGAAGATCTTAAAATCAGACTGCTCAAAAGAGGCTACCCTCATCGGCTGGTTAGGCAAGCCTTCAAAAGAGCGAAATATTATGACCGTGATTCTCTGTTAGGCGGCACAAAACGGAAACCAATAGATCGTATTACCTGTGTCATCAATCACTCGACATTGAACTATAAAATCAAAAATATAATTAACAAGAATTGGAGCATATTGGAAACAGAAGAGAGCGAAAACTTTATATCCAAACCCCTAGTAGCCTACAGGAGGAATAGAAATTTAAGAGACCGGCTGGTCCACACTAGGAACAAACAGAAAACAGGTAGCATCCAAACATCGCTGACAGGACAAAACCCAGTACTGGGCAATCATAGGTGTGGGTCTTGCCATGCTTGTGAGGCGGCAATCACAACCGAATCAATTAACTACAATGACTATAAAATAACTCTGAGATCATTGACAAACTGCAGGAGCAGCAATGTGGTATATATCATCTTGTGCCCTTGTGG
This sequence comes from Lissotriton vulgaris, assembly GCF_964263255.1. NCBI lineage: Eukaryota > Metazoa > Chordata > Amphibia > Caudata > Salamandridae > Lissotriton > Lissotriton vulgaris. The sequence goes on from NC_141687.1 coordinate 1,752,003,917, forward strand.
CCTGGCATATATTGGAGAAACCGGCAGAGAATTTCGCACTAGATTTAGTGAACACAAGTCGGCAGTTAAAATGAAAAGAATAACAGCACCATTGGTACAACACTGCATAGATCTAAATCATAACGAAAGTGAACTTCGCTGGTGTATTCTAGAGAAAGTCCAACATAAACCAGGCCAGAACATGGAACAAACTCGCAAAAAATGTGAGAGTTTCTGGATTTTCCAATGTGATAGCGTCCGCAGAGGACTGAATGAAAATATCTCTTGGTTTGTCACTAAACATATATAAATAGACATAGCATATCTGTGACTCTCGTAATACCTGTAGAATGGCTGTAATAATAAGGCACCTAATGGGGGTTTTTAATAATGATAACTAACAAAATAACCATTGTTGTGATTTAATTTCCTTCCCCGATTGGAACTGTCGGGTTCAACATGGTAATTTATTAAATAAAATTCACTTTTTAATTATAGTGTGAAAACGAAAACACCTGAAATTTGCATTGCCGTAAGAGTAACTACCGTGGTTTAAATACATTTGAGTTGGCATACTCCACGATGCCAAGTAAAATTGTAAAACTCATACATATCCCCAATCCAAGATGGCGCCAATAGTTACTGAAAAATAAAACATAAGAGCTCACACTAATCTGCTATCTAGCTTTTATTACCGCAATGCAACCCTTCATACTCCTATCCCTGAGCTAAAACTAAGAACGCTATATTCTATATTTACACTCGTAAGTCTATAATTCATGTAATAACGAGCGGAGAAATAGGCTTAATGACCATTCCAACATGGCGCTCACGTCTGGACCGGAAGTAGAAATAATTAATACCGGCACACCGGACCACATACACGTCCGTGGCGGGATTTATCGGGCACTATTTAAAAGCCTTAAGCTCAACCCTCAGTAACCACGTCGTCCGAGTGAGGGGAGGAGAAGCGGGGACTCTGTACATGCGGAAGAACGCGAGACTATCGGGTAAGAAACCTAAGCGTGGGTGTTAACTGCTAATGGGCCCTCCAGCACCGGAACAACGAAGAATTTTCGAGTGTTCCATTTAAATTGGGTAGATGTAGATACTAAACCGAAAACTTTAAAGGGTGGTTCAAAATGCAAATGCATCACCTCAGTAATGAGCATGTGGGTGGTTATAACAGCCAAAATGATATACATATATCTGAAACGTCGATACTATGGAGCCTATATAAATAAATTGACTGGGCAATTACCTATTGCCAATAAGTGAAGGGTTACCTTGAAAAGAGATGGGATTTACAGGACGTTATGTTTGTAGATGTTAGAGATGTCTAAACAATAATAAAATAATTCATGTTCACTTATGAAGATGTAAAACGCAGTTAAAGTGACCGATAGAATAGGGAAAAAGCAATGACAGGCCTGAAAGAAAGGGTAAAAGTAAAAGTGAAGGATGGGTTTCGTATACTACAAGTAGACAGATAATAACTATGGTAAATACAACTCTTTGATCTAGAAAACAGCGCCGGACAATAAAGCAGTGCAAAGAAGAAAGGGCAAGACCGGAAAATAGACGAAGCAGAGGGAAAAAGGAAATGTAAACTTGTCTAAAGTTATTTAAAGGTGGGTCATTTGAAATGTAAGTGACTTTCCGTCTAATATAACGTATGTAGAATAAGAAACCAATTATTCCCTATTACTTTCTAGGATAATATACAGAAATAATTTTTTAGAATATAAGTACCTCGACCTGTACCCCCCTGCACCCAAAAAAAACAAAAAAAAGAAAAAACAGGCCCCCAAGCAGCGAACTGCAAGAAGATAGTTGAGGTAAGAATCTTGAAAGGTTGGCCAATAGGACCCTATTAATTAAAAGTCAAAGATTCTATTATAATTATATGAATTGTCTCATTTAGAATAAGCATGAAGAAGACTTTGATAAATAAATGATAAGAAACAGCCCCATCCAGACTCGGTTACGAGAATAAAGTGGTAAGGAATACCCTCTCCTATACATATGTCATTCTTTGTTAAACAGGAAGACTTAAAATACAGGTCTATAATTACATATATGCATATATATTGTCTATTTAGGTATCGTTGTAGTATTCTGAACAGAGATAACTAAAGGCAACAACTGAACAGGCCATACAGAACCTGGCTCACATCTGCTGTAAGGTGAGGCTATGAACTAGAACATTCTTAGATCTAACACATTAGGTGGTAGAATTGTTATAGAGCTTAAAAATCAATCTTCTAATTGCAAGCAATGAACTTGAGACTGAGTTAATAGTGAGTCTATAACTCCACTGCTATGTAGTACTACAATCAAAGCCCTAGTACAAATCATCTATCCATGGATATGGTGCCACTTTCCAGGGTGTAACGATAGATCCTCATGTCAATGTCCAAATGACAAGAAATTATATAACTAGAGATATGTCCGTCAGCTTGATTTGGTTACAGGTACATGATAGTGTGTCTTCTAATTTCAGATACCCTGCACACACGACATGAGGGAGGAGTACAACTTTTTCTAAGTGGGTCCTGAGGAAGGTGGTACGAATCCACCGAAACGCGCGAAACGCGCGTAGACCTGGCGTGTAACAGACCTGGCGTGCAACTAAAACACCGACGTTCCGGGTTGCCTCAACCTTAGAAATTGTTTTAGAACGTGTATGACTGGGATACTGGATGAATGAGTGGTGTGTATGAAAGTTGATGTGTGAGACAGGGTAATTGTTAGTCTTTTACTTAGCTCGCTAAAATCACAGAGTAAATACTGTATAGACTGTTATTAGTATAACATGAATTTTTGCACTTATTTAGATGAACTGTATGATTATATATATTGATGAATTGATGTTCAAACTTTGTAAAAGATCCCAAAAAAAGAAAAAAATTGTTTTAATAACACTTTGATAAATCTTTTTCCAAAAAAAAGTAATAAAATACAACTAAATAAGAAGAAACACACTGGTGTCCCTGTACTAAATTGAAAGCTATTTGTACAACTGTTGAGAGCAATGCCATAAAAGAAACTAAGATTTGACCATGGGGGAAACTTGTTATTTTTGCGATTCCTGTCCTCACCCACGAATCTGCCGGTAAAGGTATAGGCACCCTTTTGGTGTGGGTGGCATGCACCTAATTTTTCCGGCCTTCCAGACGAACTGCAGTTCTTGTGGCAAGGAGGACCTGAAACGGTCCCACGAATCTCGGCTCCAAATTGCGCTTCCTGCCGAAATTACGGGTAACCACCCAGTCACCCGGTTGGGGCCGATGTCCAGGACCCTCAGTCTGTGCCGGCAGTGCTTCAAAGACCTGTTGATGAATTAACCTCAGTTTTAGCAGTCAGATCATGAAGATAATCAATTAACATTGGGTACTCAAGACTATCGAAGGCCTTAGGCCTCGGGACCCCCCAAATGTTCGCAGGACGGCCGCACACAATCTCATATGGGCTGAGCCCTACTCGAGAGTGTACAGTCGCCCTGGTTGACAAGAGAGCCAGAGGCAAGGCATCAGGCCATGACAAACCAGTCGTAGCTTGGATTTTAGCAAGTTTCAGTTTCAGAGTACCATTGTACCCTTCAATTAAACCTGCTGACTGGGGATGATTGGCACTATGGAATTTTTGTCGAATTCCAAGGCCCTTACACACACTCTGCATCACACTCCCCACAAACTCACTTCCGTTATCTGACCATACAATCCGTGGCATTCCATACCGAGGAAAGTATTCCTTCAGTAGGACCTTCGCTGTGGACAAGGCAGTTTTATCTTTGAGAGGATAAGCCTCGATCCATCTGGAGAATGCGCAAACCACAACTAAAACGTACTTCAGATTATTACATCTCTCCATATGGATGAAGTCCAGTTGGATAACCTCAAAGGGACATGTAGGAGGAGCAAAATGGCCAGGTGGAGTAGGAGTGCCCTTGCCGGGATTGTACATCATGCATACCATACAATTCTTAACCACTCTCTCAGCACATTTAGCAATATCATCATTCTTCCATACAGGGGACAGCAACTTGCAGATACCTTTCGCGCTAATATGTGACAAGCCGTGAGCCATAGTCACAACGGCTAGCACATATGCATCCGGCAACATCCATCTCTGATTTTCCGACAAATCAATCCAACATCCGTGCGCATCTAACTTTCCTGTGCTTTCTTTCCACTTAGTCTTTTCAGTTTCGGTGGCCTCATTCTGAATCACTTTCACGCTCTCAACAGTGTCCTCACACATACCAGTCTCTGCAGGCCACCTTACTGAACTCGTAACGTTCATTCGGGTTGCAAGGTTCTTAGCTGTCTCTTTAGCAATCTCATCCGCAAACGGGTTACCACGACCAACATCATCCGTCACCTTTCGGTGCGCGCTGCATTTAATAATCGCCACCTGCTTAGGCAATGTAAGTGCGTCCAAATGATCGTTCACGAGCTGTCCGTGTTGGATCTTCGTACCATGCGATGTCATAAATCCTCTTTCTCTCCACAGACGACCAAAGCTATGTGCAACGCCAAAAGCATATTGACTATCAGTAAACACATTCACTCGCTTTCCCTTCGACAAAACACACGCTCTCGTCAACGCAATCAACTCTGCCGCCTGCGCGGAATTCTGACTCAATCTTGCAGTTTCTACAACCGTATTCAATGTCACTACAGCATACGCAGTCGTCACATCACCATTAGGCAACTTAAAACACGAACCATCAACATACAAGGTACCATCTGGATCTGCCAATGGAGTGTTTTTTAGGTCAACACGACCCTTCATTTCTTCCTCAGTTCGCAAATAACAATCATGTGGTGGTACATCATCTGATTCCATATGAGTTGGCAACAATGTCACCGGGTTTAACACATTGCAGCGCTTTATTTGTATGTGACTTGCCAAAAGCGTCAACTAATAACCGGACAACCTTGCGCTCGTCAAGTGTTGGGTTTTTGTACGATTTAAGAGAGTGTCAACTGCATGCGGAACCATCACCGTGAGCATATTATCCATGACCAATCCTGCAGATTGTCGGATGGACACCGCAGCCGCCGCTGTCGCTCTTAGACAACTCGGCAATGCTCTAGCTACTGGGTCCAAGGTCGAGGAAAAATATGCACATGGACGCTGCTTACCACCAAATTGCTGCGTCAAGACACTCAACGCACAACCATCTCTCTCGTGAACGTATAGTGTAAACGGTTTGCTGTAGTCAGGAGTACCTAACACAGGAGCCGAACACAACGCATCACGCAATTCAGAAAAACTTTTCTGACACTCTTCCGTCCATGGCAAAGGAGTTGGAACATCCTTACACGTGAGGGCTACCAATGGTTTCGCTAGCAATGAAAAATTTGGAATCCATTGCCTGCAGTATGATGTGATACCTAGAAAGGCACGCACATCTCTTTGAGTTGTTGGCACAGTCATTCCAGCGATCGCTGCAATTCTCTCTGGGGTCAACCTTCTTCCCTCCTTTGACAATAAGTGACCTAAATAGGTTACTTCTTGACAACAATATTGCAGTTTAGAAGGTGACACCTTATGATGTAAGTCACAGAGATGCTGTAACAGCGATACCGTAGCAGTTTTGCAAATCTCTTTGGTGTCAGCAGCTACTAACAGGTCATCAACATACTGGATCAAAGCCGCACCAGCCGGTAACACAAACGCATCAAGTTGACTCTTCAGGGCTTTGCTGTATATCGATGGACTCTCACAATAGCCCTGAGGAGCGCGTTTAAACCTGAAGCTGCGACCTCCTAATGAGAAGCCAAATAGATCTCTGCTTTCCTCAGCAATCGGAATGCTAAAGAAAGCATTCTTCAGATCGATCACTGAGAACCAAGAAGCGGAGGCTGGAATCAGAGTCAGTAAAGCCGTAATGTCAGGCACCACAGGAAATTGTGGAATCACAATTTTGTTCACCTCCCGTAGATCAATAACGAAACGATACTCAGGAGGCTTAGATGGATCAGTTCGTTTCAAAATAGGTAACACAGGACTATTACACACATTTCCCCGAGTTTCCTCAATAACATCTTTCTTGATCAAATCATGGATGATCGCTAACAATGCTCGTTCACCATCAAGAGAGATACGATACTGGGGAATACGTGGCAATCGCACATTGGATTTCAATTGAACAGCATAAGGTGATATGTCCAGCAGGCCCACATCATTGGGACCTGTAGCTCACAAAGACTTAGGAAGGCAACTCAATTCCGGTGGGAGCTTATCCGTTGGCAAGAACATAGGAGAGATCACTCTCTGACCCAAAGTAAGCTCCACTCCCGCAGGAGAACAGTACAGAGTCGCATATAACCGTTTCAGCAAATCCAGGCCCAAAAGATTCTCACCACAACCAGTAGTCAAAATCAAGGGAGCTTCTAGCTCACGAGGCCCAATTGTAAGGGGCAAAGGGCTAGAAACCGGATTGCTAACGGGGGCGCCAGAGAATCCAACGGAAACATTCGTTAAGCCAGACAAAGGTGCGCCAGGGAGTTTCGAATGCATGATGGAACTTTTCGCTGCACCAGTGTCCAACAGAAAAGGCTCAACTACGCCTGATGTGGCAACTGCGACGTAAGGCCCTCTCTGATCAACCGGAACTGATACTACTCCCTCTCTTTGTCTGTGGCTGTCCTAGTAGTTACCGTCATCCATATCATGTTCGACGTAACAGTCGTCCACATGATACTGTGCAGATTAACCTGACGACGAACCACGCTGATCAAAGCAATTATTTGAATCTGATGAATTATTAGAACGATCGTTTTGATTTTGAGTAACACCACGACCTCTACCACGTGAAGCCTGTTGAGGACCACTACGACCTCCTGGAGCCGAACCACCACTATTTCGGTCGCGCAAAACCGGACAGTCAAACTTCAAATGACCCTCACCTCTACAGTACGCACATTGATTATAGCCGAGCATAGATCTCGTCGTGGAAGAGTCATTACGCGACTGCGACCTAGAAAACTGCGATTGCGATCTATTCTGCTGCCGAGAGTCATTCTGATTCGAGCGTGGAGGATACGCTTGCTGCAACAAAACTTTCGTTTTGAGATCCTTCGTTTTCTTATCCGCACAATCATTTTCCTCCTTTTCTCTATTTTCGTAATATTGAGCCGTGGCTAATATCTGAGCAGAGGTAGAAACAGCCCACGAACTTTCAGAATTTTTCAATTTGTTGCTAAGGTCAGGCAACAAATTCGATACAAATTTATCGACGAACAATTGCTGACCTCCCTCAGTGCTCATATCCTGACCACTGTGATCGATGAATGCCTCCTCAAATCTCGTAAAGAAATCAGAGACACTCTCGTCCTTCTTTTGCTTGCATGCAGACAGTTTATCCCAATTAACTCTCATTGCTGGCATAAGTGTCTTCATTAGCATAATAATCCTCTGGGGCAGATTCTCAATAAGCTGTTCAGGCTTAGCCCCACCAACTTGTCGCGCGTCTGCTGCCGCAAGAGCCGCCCAATCACCGCCTAACTCAGCTGCGTGATTCTCCTGACGGATTTTCGCCCAAATTGGTTGAGGTACTACATTACCGAACAACATGTCGATATCGGCAAGATTCATGATAGTAGCATCCACTAATTGGGACAACTCCTTATAATAACCAGCCGGATTTTTGCGGGGGTCAGGTAGAGTTTGTTTCACCTGTAAAACTTCCGATCGCTTCCATGGGAGGTGTATCCAAACTCTCTGGAAGTGTGACAAAATCGGAGGAGCGACATTAGCATCACCTGGCATCCACACTGGGGAAACTTCACGCATGGGATACTGACCAGGCGTTGCCATCCACTCCTCAGTTTCGTCCTTAAACAATGCTCGAGGTAGTACAGTAGGCCGAAAAGATAGAAGATGTTCTACAGCACGTCGAACATTACCACCCACGATCATACCACTCGAAAACTGATGCTGAAGTTCAGTCACATCGGGCGGCACATTGTCTACCTCATCATTATCCATCACTTCTCGTAAACATTTACACATTTCCCCAAACACAAATCTCTGTGTGGGCTCATTGCATTGAGAGAATGTCTCAAAAATTATGCGCGGGGTATGTTTAGCGGGATACCTAATCCAATGACGCGCCATTTTTATTAACGTATCATGTTCCCTACCATCAGGAATTTGACTTTGTCTTTGAGGGACATCAGAAACATCGTACCCAAGAATCGTTCCAAAAGGAGAGTAAAGATTAGCAACAGCATTAGGTATGCGACTACGAACAGACGGAGAAGAGGAGAGAAGTACAGGGGCAACAACATGGGGACTAAACACAGGAGCAGTAGGAGCAGTAGGAGTAGCCAAAAGAGCAGAAGTAGCGGGAGCAGTAGACTGAGAAGGTATAGGCAGTGGAGCAGTGGGAACAGGAGCAGGTAAGGGAATAGGAACGACTTGGGGAACAAGAGGATTCGGAAGAACAGGACCAGCGACAGGCTGACCAGCAGCTGTAGTATCCTGTGCATATGGAGGTGGTGACTTCAGTAGGTAGGACAACAAAGGGTCCTCTACTGCTTCCTCTCCCTTCTTATCAGCACTTGACGGTAAAACGGGATAACACTTATCCACCGCTATACGTTGTAGTCTATCAAAAACGTCCTTTTCCTTCTCTTCTTTGTCTCTTCTTTGTCTCGCTGAAACTGCTCTGCATTTTTCATCGTCGTAACGATACCTTCCCTCTTATTTCTTTTAAGCTGTTTGATTTCTTTCTGCTTGGCCTCTTTTCGCCATAGCCGAAAGGAATCAAACATGGCCGGCCTAGACTTCTTTTTGAACAATTTTGCTTCTAGATTATCCAAAATTGCTGTTTCGAAACTACCATGAGGTGGCCAACTAAGGACACCGTCATCTTTAGTGTAGCGGATCCAGCAATCATTAAATGTGATAGGACCTACTCCATGTCGACTATATAACTCATAGACCGGAGTTCCAACTGGAGGTATCAGACATGAGTCCTCCAATCGGGAATCCGCACCACAACTTTTAAAGCAACTAAACAAAGTACTACGGCCAGGCATCGTGCACACTAACCGAGTTTCACAAACGTCAAGGGTTATCGATTACGATGTTTTTGAAAAAATGCAAAACCCTCGGTTTTTGGCAATTGCAATCGTCAAATAAAACCCAACAACTAAGAACCAAATACTAAGAACCACAAATGCAATGGAACCATGCAAACAACCAAGCACCAACAACAACCAAGGACTCTGGGAGCGACCCACAAATACTTAACTGAAAGAGCAATGGCGTCACCAGGAAGGCCCGTCAATCGTCTCGCTGTACAAAGGGCTACACCAGGCGCCAAAACAGGTCGACAGTCAGGGCATCAGTCCGTCGCAGCCATCAGGAGGCAGGGATCTTCGCGGGAAAAGTCTTCAGGCCACTTGTTTCGACAACAGGATCGATGAAGCGGGGTGCACCTTCCCTCGGAGATTTCACACGAAGTTCCTCACGATCGTCGGGCTTTGGACCGGTACCGCTGATGTCGCCCCACGTTGGGCGCCAACTGAAGGACTGGGCTATTCTTAAGTCCCAGCGGTGCCAGGGGACAACACCTGAAACCTTCCTGGGTTACCTGTTCCGGCGTACAAATGACAGAGACACGGGACACTTCCTTCGGCGTCAAAGATCGAGGTTTATTTACTGTAGGGAACACAGAAGTCACAAGAAGTACAACGCATGTAGGTTCTAGGAGACTGCTTCAAATTGCAATAGTGGATCGCTCCTTTTATACATATTTCCGTCATAGCACAACATGGCGAACAAAAGGTTACAACTCAGTTCCCACAGTAAACTTCAAATGGGCTGCTTTCATGTATTCAGGATCCCGGAACATAATTACAGTAGCATCGCCGGTTCCCAACTGTAAAAGTACATCATCCCACCATTAAGTACATTCCATTCCGGCTGTAAACGAGTTTAAGGAAGAGTCAGAAACAGGTGCAAGGGAAGACAAAGATAGACAACAGATTGAAAAGAGTGTAGGGGGGCGATATCGGAAACACGATTTGCAGGATCAAAGGAGTCGTGCCTAATGAATGCACGGCTGAAACAATAGACCGGCACGGCAAGATGAGCCTTGAGCGAGGCCATCTGCCTTTGCAGTATCATCCCCCTCGTCATAAAGACACCCTAAAAGGAACACGTGTCTTCCGCAAGAGTTTGGGAATCCCAGGGTCACTAAGCGGACAGTGTCCGTTCGCTGGCTACTTGAGGGCAAGAGACAAAATGGATGCCGTATCTAAAATGGAACCCGTGGGTTCAGATGAAGAAACCCACGAAACGGACGAACGGTTTAGGTCAGCATAGCGAAAACGCGTACACCCACTAAACTCGTCGTTTGCGGTTCATAGATACCAAACTCGTCCATATTCGAACGAGTCGAAAACACCACTTATAATTGTCACGGAACCTCACTACTTTCACTACTCTGCACGCAAAGTTAAAATGCCCCAACAGGACAGGTATCTCCTTGACCTTCACTTTTTCATGAGCTAGCATGACATTCAGCAATTCCAACATTTTCAAATTCTTATCTTCTGGCAAGCACCGCATTGCCCCTGAGTCAATTTCAATTCCTAAAAAAGACAGTGCTGTGCTGGGACCCATTGTCTTTTCTGGTGCCAAAGGCACTCCCAATTCCCCCATCAGGTATTTGAAGTTTTCCAGAGCCTCCTGGCACTCCGTGGAGCTGGAGAGCCCACAAAAAAGAAATCGTCCAGATAATGTGTCACCAGCCAGTGTCCCATGCGCTGTGAAAAACAGCCACTGCAGAAAGGTACTGAAACACTCAAATAATGCGCACCACATAGAGAAGCCCATCGGTAATGCTTTATCAACGTCACATTTCTCATTGAAATGGATACCCAGAAGATCCCAATCATCTGGATGGACTGGGAGCAAATGGAAAGCTGATTTTATGTCACATTTTGCCATTTTTGCAGCTTTGCCCGCCACCACCACTAATGACATGGCCACGTCAACTGATGAATATCAGACTGCGCCCTCTTTCTCGTCAATAAAGTCATTCACTGAATTCCCTTCTGGCCATGATAAATGCTGGATCATCTAAAACTGACCCACTTCCTTCTTTGGCACCCACCCGACTGGTGAAACAATCAAATTCTCCATGGGCCAATCCTTGAACTGCCCAGCCATTCTTCCCTCCCTCTCCTCTTTGTCCAATTTCTCCTCTACTATTTGTTTATGTTCCCATGCTGACTGTAGATTCTCCACCCACATCCTGAGCCTCGGTTTCATATAACCCAAACGAAAAAAACCCATCTGAAACCCTCCCTAAAAACTTTTGCTGCCCCTTTGTCCTCATATCCCTGTAGCACTGCATCCAATTACTCCGGCCAAACCGAAGTATGAGCTCTTTGGCCCAGTCCCTTGAGCACCCCTAGCTCCCAGCGCACCTGTAAAATGTTGTTGCTGTTGACCCCCTGCATTGCCTCCCCTCTACTGCCACTGCTGGCTCCCTTGGTGGTAACCACCCCGCTCTAAAACAGTTAACCAGCGCATGCCGAACCCAGACTTCGAGCATTCGTGGCAGAATTTACAAAACTCTTGAGTGCACAGACCCTTGTTGAAGTCCAAACAAGCCCCTCCACACCCTGTTTGCCCTCTTCCTGCATTTCCCAACCCTCCCCGGGTGAGTTTCCCCTGAAAGGGTCGGTAAACTATTGGAAGTCCACTGGCCGCAAAAATGGTTTTACCCCCTTTAGACACCCCCATGGTGTGCTGCCACAAATCAGTGTCTACCTCACCCCATTTTGCTTCATGATCCGATGCCATGCACGCTATAAACTCCTCGTATTGCACCCATGCATATTATACCCCTGCAATTTGGTCTTTCTGAATAACATACATGTATTTAAATGGCGCTATGCAGCGCTCCGGATATTTTTCACAGTAAATGTTTGCATGGATAAAAAATGTTGCTGTCCAATTTTCTATTGTCAATGGGACCCTCAGCCGCTTGGCCAGTTAGTATTCCTCCTCTTTTGACCCTTCTCTCGCTTGCACCTGTCTATGCAGCAACTTGAGCATTTCAACTTATTCTCCCTTCTAAATTCACTTTTTAGTTGTTAGCATCAAATATGCGCCCAATGTCTTAGTCACATCATATAACAGAGTTTTTTAATCTTCAACTCCTTGCTTTCTTCTCCTCCATTGGCTCTTCACCTTTGTCTATCTTACCTGTGCCTTTGCTATTCTCGATATTGCCCCCTCATGTAATACTCATATCTTATGTGCCTACACCTACATCTATGAAATGGAAATGCCTACCCTTCTGTAACCTGCCATCTTGTCCTCCCCCATTATGCTAACCGACACCATCACTGGCTTTTCTTTCAAGCTATTGGCCTTACCTGTCTCCAAGGTGGGTGCCCGTGTTGTTGAAGTCTGACTTGCCAGTGGCCCCGTGTTAAGCAAAGACTTTGCCGGCCTCCCTGCATGCCAGGCCGCCTTCCGAGGTATCTGAAACACACTAGCAGACACATTAACCTGCCCCCCTTCCCTTTCTTCTTCATCCGGTAACTCGCCTTCTTCGAGGCTTTCCTCATTAAAGTCTAGCTCTTTGCACTCAATCTCTTGCTGCCATTCGTCCTGTGACCCCACCCGACGGCCCCCTACGGACCCCTTCCTCATTGCCTCTGGTGTTACTGATTGCACCCGCTGGTATTCCACCGGCCCTACTGTCCGCTTGCTCATGTTCTCCTTTGTCCTCAAAGACTGCCGAGGTCCGCTGGGTGTTAGGGCCAGTGAGGTCACTCTGGGCCTACATTTGCTGGCCACGCCGGGGTCCCACGTTGGTAAAGGGTGCGCGGCTCGAGGCCCCACCCTCCCTTCTCCTTGGTGCCAGCAAGCCGTTCCCTGCTCTGCTGGGTCTGTTAACCTGCGTTGCTCCTCTACCTGAAAAATAAAAAACTGGGCTGGTGTGCTGGGCATAGGTGACACCTCCCCTGCTCCCGCCTCCTCTTTTTACCTATGCCTAGCATACTTTCCGCCCACCTTCTTCCTATCTTGTACAATTCGCTTGCTTCCAAGTCACTGGCCCCTCACTCTTCGTCCCCACTCCAGTCCAGTGTGGGGGCAATACCCGCAGCTGACTGGCCCTGTACTAAGGCCTGGGGTCCCCTCTGCCAGCCTGTGACCCAGCCCCCTCCTACCCCCCTGTTTTGCATCTTACCCCTGTGTCTTCCGCTAATGACTCCCCGAGCCATATAAGCATCTACATGGCCCACCCTGTCGAGATGCCTCACCTCCTCTTACCATGAGGTGTAAATATCCAGTCCCTCCCGGGCCTGGGTGCCCCCGCAGGTTCCCAATCCACAGGGATATCATCTTCCCCCAACATCCGAGCCTTCAAGCTCATGAACCCCCCCTTGCAAGACAAGGTCACTTCCCTGCAGCAAAGTCAACCCAGCTCCCAGAGAACTCTCCCTCCTCCCCCCAGAATTCCCCAACCGGGGTTGCCCTGTCACCTGCCCTGTAGGCGCTACTCGCCATGAAAGAGGGCCCAAGGTTCCCCTCCCCAGCCCCAGCCAGCTCTGCCTCATGAGCACATTTAAAAAGCTCAGCACCACTCTGTGACTTTCTCCCTTTGCCAATCTGCCCTCCCCCACCTCACAACCTCAAAGGAACCTGTGCTCCCTTCCCATTAGCTCCGGAGCCCCTGGTCACACTTGCCATGGGTCCTGGAGCCGACAGGCCGCTTTTCCTCTTCCCTCCTTGCTTCTTGCTTAATGCGCTGCCATCGCCCGAACTGGCCCTGCCCACCTGCATGCATCCCGGAACTTCAGACACCGCCCGAGGCTCCGGCTGAGGAGATGCATCGGGGGCGCTCTTCTGCCATATGAGCGGCCCTCACACTTACTGCTTCATTTCTAGACCTCTTAGGAGAGGTGCACGCAGCGACGTCGGCCACAACCCCCGCAGATGCCCGCCGAGGCGGGCCCAATGGGCCTGATGCTTCCGGTATGAGCAGGTCCAGCCTCCCCCCCTCGCTCAAGAGGTGCATCGCTTCTAGGACCCGGTAATGCTCTATTGGTAAGGATTGCCTAATATTAACGATGATGCTAATGCTCTCTAACAAACTAATCTGACAATATGCTACTACTCAAAAAAATCCTCACTGCACTATCCCAGCCACCAGGTCACCAAATCTAAAATGGTGGCTGGGAGCACCCCTCGCTGGATCTTATAACTTGGGCTTTCTTTGGATAATCCCCTAAAAGCCCAAAACTACAAAATGGCCGGCACCTGGCCAGCCCAACCCCTCCCAATCTGCCTCCATGTGCAGTGCCAATAATACCTCATGAGTATAGCATATCAACTGGGAGGGAGGACTTGAAAACATCCATGGGATCTGGCACTATGCACGTCCCAGCTGCGAACAGATGCAGACGCGCTTGCCTTAGGCACACCTTTGGTGTGCCAGCAGCACACCAGGTGCGTGGACATGTTCTCAGGGGATTTAAATAGCCTGCGATGTAAGGAGAAGCGTCAGGGGGGACGTGGCCACAGCTCTGATGTTGTCTCAATGTTTCGTGGCCCCAAACAAGTGGAAGAAACAAAATGTAACAATGGTCCAGCAACCCCTTTAATTTCCCACAGTCTTACCTATGGGGAGAAAGGTACTGTTAAATTAAACATAGCTAAAAGAAAGGTGAGAAAGGAATCAATACAGTCAATAAAAAGGGTAAAGACCCCCTACAATATGGCTTCCACTCTAACAGAAGCCAGGCAACTCCTAAAAGAGCCCAAATCATGCTTCCAAGCAAATTAAATATGGGCATAGAAGACCTCCATTGCAAGGCTATGCAGACTCTCTCAGTGCTTTTAAATAGCCTGCCATGTAACTACAGCGTGTTCAGGGGGTGTGCCGCAGTTCTGTTGCTGTCTCAGCATTTAATGGCCCAAAACTAAATGTAACCAGGGTTCAGCAACCCCTCTAACTTCCCACAGTTTGCACTCTGGGGAGAAAGATACTGGCAAATTAAACAAAGTAATGTGAGAATAATACAAATAAAAAGGGTAAAGGCCCTCTACAATATGGCACCCACTTTATTGGGAGCCAGTCACCTCCTAAAAGAGCACAATCGTCCTTACAAGGAAATTAAATATAGACTTAGCATCACCCCATAGCAATACTACACCATTTACATGGTTTTGATATGCAGATTATAGATGTTAATTATTACTCAACTAAATGATACACAAGGCAACAATTTTTTAAGTTTGGAAACATATTTATAAGATTTCATGGTAGATGTGAGACGCGGGTAACCTTTCTACTGGTTAGCCAGTTAATCTAAAATGACTTTCAAGAGTCCTCCAAAAGGTGAACTTGTTTCGCTTACTAGTCCATCAATTGATATGTCTGTTTCTGCAAGTGATGTTACATAACCTCCATATTTTCAGGAGATCTTTGGCACCTTCCTTCAACATTTATAAAACTTCAACAAAACTATATTTGAACTGTGTTATTCTTTTGGGTTTCAATAGGAACATTTGTTTTTCTCATTAATTTGTAAGAAATTGGAGTATTAGTTGAAAGAGGTGTAAGCTCACTTCAAATAATAATCACAGTCTATGACTAGGTGAACAACCAAAATCACTAAATAAATCTGTGCTTAACTCTCTGGTAGCTTGGTACAAATCTGTCAGACTTAACTTAGATATGTGCAGAGTATTAATGCAGCACTCAACAAGTATTAAAGTAAAACACTGCACAAGTAGGGTATATTTTAATAAATAAAATGACATCAAAACAACACAAATCTAATAAAAAAAAACAGAGATATCACTTTCTTGAGTTTGAAATAATAAAAACAGCCCAAAAACCACAAAGCACCAACTTCAGTTATAATTGCAGTTATCTGGTTGTGGTAGACCAGGTCAAAGCCAAAAATGTAGGTCGACTGCGAGGGTCGGATATAAGGACCAGGTTTGCCTGGATGAAAATGTATCTTCTGTTTACAATTCTACTAAGAAACCTGTGGAGAAAAAGTGGTCATTGACAAGTTGCCTGTGAGGCAAGCTGGATCCGAAGCGGGGCTTGATGACAGTGGGTTGTTCAAGAGCAGAGGTCCCAGTGTAGTCATCGATGAAGGCAGGAAAGCACACAGCGGACAAAGAACGAAGTCTGTACAAGAGAAGGCCTCAACATAGACAGGTTGCTGCTCAGTATCAGTTGTGATGAATCCCTTACAGGACTTAGAACATTTTCTGTAAGTCAGATCTCCTTCAGCGAGTTGATGCAGACTATGGATTCAACATCAATGGCTGTGGCTTTAACAGACGTCCTGGTCTCTAACAGTTCTCCAGTCCCCTTCTGAGGGTTATTTGTCCACTGTCTGGGAGCAATACACATCTCACCCCAGTGGAGGCATCAAGGGTCAGGTGACAGTGGCACACTGGCAGGAAACTTTTTGGTTCTAGGCAGGAAAATGACAACTTTATAAAAGTAATTCAAACAACCAAAGAGTGACTCAGCTAATGTGATTAGTAATTAATTTTTATGTTTTTTTTGACAGTCTGAACAACTCAACTCAAGGGCAGGCTGTTCCTACTGGCAACAAATAATAATAAAGCAAAAATGAGGCAAAAAACAAAAACAATTTCTTTTAAAAGAACTCTCACTCACCACTAATTGGTGACATGCTTCATCATTGGGTTCCCGCTGGGGTGACCGAATGTCTTCTCAGCGTGCTACTACGCCTGGTTACAGCGGAGCTGGTTCATGTCGTGTGCAAACAGTGAAAAAACTATGAAGTGATTCCAAACTGTGTGTGATGTTAAAAAATGCGTAGTTGTAACCTGTATAAATTTTAATAAAGGCCAACCAGCAATGGGTTAAAATCGGTGAAAGAAGCAGACTACTCTGGGTTCTATTAATTGAAACCCATGTCCTCCTATGTGATTGATCAACATGTTTCTTTTTTTAGCATATTCGCTCAGCATTCGTCAGGACCTATAAGTGATCCTCCGGTGGTATGCACGCGCTAAGGTGCACCCTACTGTGAGGGTCTTAGTGTGAAAAATTAAAAATGTACTCACGGATATTACCCGTGGGGGCTCACCAGACTTCTCTGGAGCCCGTTTCCTGTAAAAACGGGAGAAACAAAGGAGAAAACAGACATGATACAACGTACTAACATATAATAACCTGTAAACATGTATCATTATTAGCAGGTATTATTAAATAAAAGTCTGTTGTCATGCAGCGTGTTTCACCCTTGTTGTCATAACATGTATATTACCCTTCACCATATTAGGCTCCCGTACGGTAATATGGTAGCTGTTTTATGCCTCATAATGTGCTCATGTCCCTTGCGCCTTTTAGACTGGTGGTGCCGGGTAAAACTTTCCCGCTACTTCCAGGAAAGCGAAATTATGTACTTTTTCATATCATACTTAAAGGTCCCAGGGAGACAACCTTATATACCCCTGGTACATTATCTCCTCGGTCTGATGAGGGCTCATGCCCACACCCCTTAAATAAAGTTGTTAACCTAGGTTTGCGACTAATTAAAAACATGGAAGATCATAGCCCAGTTAAAACCGCTCATTGTTTTAGAAGCGTGTTCGCGCTACATGAGCTCAAGCGGCTAGGGTAACCTTCAGGCCGTGCTCCATCTGTGTGTAGCGAGATAGGGAAATGTTTGTTGCGTCTTATTTCAGGAAAAAGAAGAAGGAATAGCAACCCTCATAAGTAGTTTATGACCCAGCTTACTTGTTGGAAGGCGACTCCCCCACTGACTACCTAAATGCAGCGCTGATGGCTCGAACGGTAAAAAAACACCAGGCCGTGCAAGTATTAAGCAGGTAGTTCCGGTCACGTGGGTCATGTCAACTGCATCTTTCTATAAACGCTTAAAGGGGACGTGTGATAATAATACTTAAAAGCAGTGTTCGAGTCCCGGCCATGTCTGAAATACAGAAAAACTAACGATCCTAAATATTGAGACAACCAGCCGGTTAAACAATCCGACCCCAGTTTTTATCAGAGAGTCGGGCCTTGATTATTGCGGGGTTCTCCATTTGCTTATTGTCAGAAAAACCCATTGTTTCTTTCTTTTTTCTCGACCATGATGCTTTATCCCTCTGAATAGAAGTATATATCTATCAGCTACTAAGCCGATTTATTCTCAGTAGGTGCACTTCCTGTAGGTCCCAAGAGTCACATATTGTACCCTCTTTGTATTACAGTGTCCCTCTACTAGCAGGTAGTTCATGTAAGACTTGATGTAATAAATTGGAAGAAACTTGAACATATGTGATATGTTTGACCGTATGCATGTCATTACTGTTACATATCCTCAGCGCTGTGCAAGACACCTCTTTCTGTCACTTCTGGCATTAACGTCTCATTAACTGTTCCCCAGTCTCATTACCGGTATCAACGTTTCATTACTGTTCAGGTGATTTGACAACAAAATTGGAACAGAGAGGCTACCCTAAGAAAATTCTGAAAAAGAGTCAGAAGAGAGCCTTAAATCAACATAGGGATGCTCTCCTCGAGAATTACCCCAGAGAAAGTACCACTGAGGTCCCCTTGACATGTGTTACTACCTATAACCCAGTGTCGAATGCAGTAAGCAATTGTATCAATAAGCACTGGAAGATTCTGACCAGTAACAAGCACAACTGGAAAAACCCCTCTTCTCTTATAAAAGAGCGAGGAGTCTAAAAGACTCTTTATTCCACACACATCCAAGAAATGCACTGAAGAAACAAGAGGCTACAGTTTTGAATGCTTGGGGCCTCCCTACAATTACTGGCCGCTTCCCATATGTGAATTGTAATATCTGTCATCTGACCACCCATACTAAAACACTGAACATTGAGTCTGGAAAACAGTGGGAGCAGCGCAGCCACACGAATTGTAACACGAGCAATGTTATTTACCTGATAACTTGCCCGTGCGGCCTACAGTATATAGGCATGACAACAAGGTGCGTAAAATTGAGGATATGTGAGCATCGAAGCAATATCCGGTGCCACAGAAGTACAACTAAACTCACTACTCACTATCTGGACAAAAGACATACACCAAACGACATGCAGTGGACTATAATAGAACATCTTAGTGCCGGTACTGAAAACAGACTGTTTGAAAAAGAACAAAAATGGATTTATCGTTTGGCGACCCATCAGAAAGGCCTAAACGATGATATCCCCTGGGGAACAGTAATGAAAAGTTGATACCGGTAATGAGACTGGGGAACAGTTATGAGACGTTAATGCCAGAAGTGACAGAAAGAGGTGTCTTGCACAGCGCTGAGGATATGTAACAGTAATGACATGCATACGGTCAAACATATCACATATGTTCAAGTTTCTTCCAATTTATTACATCAAGTCTTACATGAACTACCTGTTAGTAGAGGGACACTGTAATACAAAGAGGGTAAAATATGTGACTCTTTTGACTTACAGGAAGTGCACCTACTGAGAATAAATCAGCTTATTAGCTGATAGATATATACTTCTATTCAGAGGTATTGTCTGTTTGACACATCTAATAAAGCATCCTGGTCGAGAAAAAAGAAAAAAACTATGTTTTTTTCTGACAATAAGCAAATGAAGGACCCTGCGATAATCAAGGCCTGACTCTATTATAAAAACTGTGGTCCGATTGTTTAACCGGCTGGTTGTCTCAATATTTAGGATCGTTAGTTTGATTTCTGTATTTCAGACATGGCGGGGACTCGAACACTGCTTTTAAGTATTAATATCACACGTCCCCTTTAAGCGTTTATAGAAAGATGCGGTTGACATGACCCACTTGACTGGAACTACCTGCTTAATGCTTGCACGACCTGGCGGTTTGCTACCGTTCAAGCCATTGGCAGCGCTGCATTTAGGTAGTCTGTGGGGAGTCGCCTGCTAACAAGTAAGCTGGGTCATAAACTACTCATGAGGGTTGCTATTCCTTCTTCTTTTTCCTGAAATAAGTTGCAACAAAAATGTCCCTATCTCGCTACACACAGATGGAGCACGGCGTGAAGGTTACCCTAACCGCTAGAGCTCATGTAGCACGAACACGCTTCTAAAACAGTGAGTGGTTTTAACTGGGCTATGATCTTCCATGTTTTTAATTAGTCGCAAATCCAGGTTACCGACTTTATTTAAGGGATGAGGGCACGAGCCCTTATCAGACCAAGGAAATAATGTACCAGGGGTAGATAAGGTTGTCTCCCTGGGACCTTTAAGTACGATATGAAAAGGTACATAATTTCGCTTTCCTGGAAGTAGCGGGAAGGTTTTACCCGGCACCACTAGTCTAAATGGCGCAAGGGACATGAGCACATCATGAGGCATAAAACAGCTGCCATATTACCGTACGGGAGCCTAATATGGTGAAGGGTAATATACGTAGTATGACAACAAGGGTGAAACACGCTGCATGACAACAGACTTGTATTTAATAATACCTGTTAATAACGATACGTTTACAGGTTGTTATATGTTGGTACGTTGTATCATGTCTGTTTTTTCCATTGTTTCTCCCGTTTTTACAGGAAACGGGCCCCAGAGAAGTCTGGTAAGCCCCCACGGGTAATATTTGTGAGTAAATTGTTAATTTTTCACACTAAGACCCTCACGGTAGGGTGCACCTTAGCCCGTGCATACCACCGGAGGATCACTTATAGGTCCTGACAACTGCTGAGCGAATATGCTAAGAAAAGCAGAAACATGTTGACCAATCACATAAGAGGACACAAGTTTCAATTAATAGAACCCTGAGTAGTCCGCTTCTTTCACCGATTTTAACCAATTGCTGGTTGGCCTTTATTAACATTTATACAGGTTACAACTACGCATTTTTTAACATCCCACACAGTTTGGAATCACTTATTAGTTTTTTCACTGTTTGCACACAACACGAACCAGCTCCGCTGTAACCAGGCGTAGTAGCACGCTGGGGAGACATTCGGTCACCCCAGCGGGACCTCAATGATGAAGCATGTCACCAATCAGTGGTGAGTGAGGGTTCTTTTAAAAGAAAATGTTTTTTCTTTTCATGTGGGTATGGTAAGTTTTTGTTTTTTGCCTCATTTTTGCTTTATTATTATTTGTTGCCAGTAGGAACAGCCTGCTCTTGAGTTGAGTTGTTCAGACTGTCAAAAAAAATAAAAAAAATTAATTACTAATCACATTAGCTGAGTTACTCTTTGGTTGTTTGAATTATTTGAAAATAGGGGTACAGGAGTGACTGTTATAACCCTGACTCTCATGTTGTTTAGATTGTATCCTTAGCAGCGCACAGCTGCGGGAGATTGAATTTATTATTAGTGCAGCCCCCAATTTCTAAGATGGAAGATCAAGGCCCTTCTTTTCACAAAGAGGTGGATGCTCTATTGAGCGATTCATCTCTGTTTGCTGATCCCCTATTAGCACATGCAATTTCGCAAACTGGCGATTGGGAAAAACTAGGAGATCTGAAGCGTAGCCGCATAAGGGCCGTCTTGCATGGGACTATGCTAAAAGAGTACCTGAACAACAATGCCGCTCCAAAAGGTTTATTGGTAACAAACGCCCCCAGAATATTCCTTGATGATGCAGTGTTTAGGAAAGAATGGGCACAGATTGCGTGGCACTGCACTCGGGACTGGGGCATTTTAATAATTAAGACTTTGCTCCGATTGTCGGAAGCTCTCTTGTTAGAAATTCAGACAACTGAGAACCACTTTAAGGCCACCCTTACAGGTTATAAAAAAAGACTAGAGGAGTTGAACAAAGAACAAAATGAATGTCAAGAAAATCTAGCCCAGTCTAAATCACAAAAATTGCAGAAAGACCTGAAACGCTGGTCCTATACCTGTGTCTATCCCTATGCCAGTCCCGACTATGTACCAACAACGGGACCCGACTATAATTCAGATACCTCATCAGATTCCAATACTAGCGGTTCAAGTACTAACAGTACTGGTAGAAAAAACAAAGGGAGAGGATGAGGTAGAGGTCGTGGACGACGACAACAGCATTTCTTTCAAGGTTGGCAACCCCCCTATCACCAACAGGGGATGGTGCCATTCCATCCTTTCAGCCCACATTTCCACCAATCATGGGATGGAACCCGCATTTTGCTCCACACCCACAATACCATCATAACATGTACCCGCAGCCTTTTTTAGACAGAGGACGACGGGGAAGGGGAAGACAAAAGGGCAACACCCAAGTTGACTGGGAACAGACAGAGACAGGGGGGGACAACACCCGGAGCAAGACAGGGGATCAGAGAGCGGGCCCAAGCAGTGCGAGACCTTACTAACTAACCTTTCCTCATATACACTGAGTGTGGCAGAGAACAATGTCCTGGAAAAGGGCTTGGCTTTTATACCCACCCCTCGCCTGGATCGTTTTAAATTGCAATGCGAATTGGGCAATTTGTTTCGAAAACTACGGCTAAAGAGCTTTTTTGAAAACAAAGAGAATGATCAGTCTGACCTGAACCAGAGTGACACTGACTTCAGACTCAAATCACATTTTGTGCCAACACCACATTCGATTACTACCGAAGTCCTGGCTTTTGAACAGGCTGCCTTTTATGAAGTGGAAGCTTTAGAAGAACCTGTTGCTTTTAAAAATGTAACAGCCGGAGAATTCCAAGCCATCCAAACTCTGCAGCGGAACGCTACAATAGTAATCAAGAGCACTGACAAGGAGGGGTGGGGTAGTTATCCAAAATAAGGTGGATTACGACTTAGAGTGCAAACGACTACTGAACAACACTGACAATTACATACCCCTGAGAGAAGATCCCTCTGCTGATCTGCAAGCAGAAATTTGTGAACTGGTATCAACAGCAGATAGAGACGGTTTGATTAACAAACGAGAGGCGGATTTCCTAATGAAATCAGAGGGGAAAGTTCCGTATTTTTACACGTTACCGAAAACGCATAAATAAGTTCTGCCACCCCCGGGATGACCTATCGTCTCGAGAATAGGCTCTTTGCTGGAACCTCTTTCTAAGTATTGTGACTCTTTCCTTAGACCTATAATACAATCAACCAGCCCTTACATTAAAGGCACTAAGAGTCTTCTATCAATGTTGAGACCTATTAATATGCCAGAAGAACCCTGCTTTTTGGTTACTTTGGACATCGAAAGCCTCTACACCTGTATTCCTCAGGATGAAACCATCACGGTGTTGAGTGAGGCTTTGGAAGAGACCCCTTGGAGTTATACGGCCACACGTTCCTTTGTGTTGGATTGTGCCACATTGGCACTAAAAAGAAATTTCTTCGAGTATGAGGGTAAGATCTACCTCCAGGCCACGGGCACATCGATGGGCAGCACTTTTGCCCCTTCGGTGGCGGGCCTGTATGTATTTAATTTTGAATGCAAATTCATGCTGAGTCCGGATAATCCCTACGCAGCCAACATCATCTTATGGCAGCGCTATATAGATGATGTTCTAATGGTTTGGCAAGGGGAAGAGAATATTTTTTTCTCTTTCTTTGAATGGATCAATATGTGTAACCCACATCTAAAGTTTACACATGGCCAAGCAGTGGATAGCATTACATTTCTGGATGTAACCATCAATAAACATGATGACCAGATACAGACAAAGACTTACTACAAACCAACCTTTAAGAATAACTTACTGCATTTCTCAAGTTTTCATCCCCGTTCCCTGCGGGAAAATCTCCCCTACGGGCAGTAACTCCGGATACGAAGGAATTGCAGTGAATTGAGAGACTATAAAAAGCAAGCAGGTGATTTGACAACAAAATTGGAACGGAGAGGCTACCCTAAGAAAATTATGAAAAAGAGTCAGAAGAGAGCCTTAAATCAACAGAGGGATGCTCTCCTCAAGAATTACCCCAGAGAAATTACCACTGAGGTCCCCTTGACATGTGTTACTACCTATAACCTAGTGTTGAATGCAGTAAGCAAATGTATCAATAAGCACTGGAAGATTCTGACCAGTAACAAACATAACTGGAAAAAAACCCTCTTCTCTTATAAAAGAGCGATGAGTCTAAAAGACTCTTTAGTCCACTCACATTCAAGAAATGCACTGAAGAAACAAGAGGCTACAGTTTTGAATGCTTTGGGCCTTCCTGAAAATAATGGCCTCTTCCCATGTGTGAATTGTAATATCTGCCATCTGACTACCCATACTAAAACACTGAACATTGAGTCTGGAAAACAGTGGGAGCAGCGCAGCCACACAAATTGTAACACGAGCAATGTTATTTACCTGATAACTTGCCCGTGCGGCCTACAGTATGTAGGCATGACGACAAGGCGTGTAAAATTGAGGATATGTGAGCATCGAAGCAATATCTGGTGCCACAGAAGTACAACTAAACTCACTACTCACTATCTGGACAAAAGACATACACCAAACGAGATGCAGTGGACTATAATAGAACATCTTAGTACCAGTACTGAAAACAGACTGTTCGAAAAAGAACAAAGATGGATTTATCGTTTGGTGACCCATCAGAAAGGCCTAAAAGATGATATCCCCTGGGGAACTGTAATGAAACATAGATACTGGTAATGAGACTGGGGAACAGTTATGAGACGCTAATGCCAGAAGTGACAGAAAGAGGTGTCTTGCACAGCGCTGAGGATATGTAACAGTAATGACATGCATACGGTCAAACATATCACATATGTTCAAGTTTCTTCCAATTTATTGCATCAAGTCTTACATGAACTACCTGCTAGTAGAGGGACACTGTAATACAAAGAGGGTAAAATATGTGACTCTTGGGACCTACAGGAAGTGCACCTACTGAGAATAAATCGGCTTATTAGCTGATAGATACATACTTCTATTCAGAGGGATTGTCTGTTTGACACATCTAATAAAGCATCCTGGTCGAGAAAAAAGAAAAAAACAATGGGTTTTTCTGACAATAACCAAATGGAGAACCCCGCGATAATTAAGGCCCTACTCTCTTATAAAAACTGCGGTCCGATTGTTTAACCGGCTAGTTGTCTCAATATTTTGGATGGTTAGTTTGTTTTCTGTATTTCAGACATGGCGGGGACTCGAACACTGCTTTTAAGTATTATTATCACACGTCCCCTTTAAGCGTTTATAGAAAGATGCGGTTGACATGACCCACGTGACCGGAACTACCTGCTTAATACTTGCATGACCTGGCGTTTTTTTACCGTTCGAGCCATCGGCAGCGCTGCATTTAGGTAGTCTGCTGGGAGTCGCCTGCTAACAAGTAAGCTGGGTCATAAACTACTTATGAGGGTTGCTATTCCTTCTTCTTTTTCCTGAAAAGACGCAACAAAAATTTCCCTATCTCGCTACACACAGATGGAGCACGGCGGGAAGGTTACCCTAGCCGCTTGAGCTCATGCAGCGCGAACACGCTTCTAAAACAGTGAGTGGTTTTAACTGGGCTATGATCTTACATGTTTTTAATTAGTCGCAAACCTAGGTTAACGACTTTATTTAAGGGGTGCGGGCACGAGCCCTTATCAGACCGAGGAAATAATGTACCAGGGGTAGATAAGGTTGTCTCCCTGGGACCTTTAAGTACGATATGAAAAAGTAAATAATTTCGCTTTCCTGGAAGTAGCGGGAAAGTTTTACCCGGCACCACTAGTCTAAATGGCGCAAGGGTCATGAGCACATCATGAGGCATAAAACAGTTGCCATATTACCGTACGGGAGCCTAATATGGTGAAGGGTAATATACATAGTATGACAACAAGGTGAAACACGCTGCATGACAACAGAACAGACTTGTATTTAATAATGCCTGTTAATAACGATACATGGTTACAGGTTGTTATATGTTGGTACGTTGTATCATGTCTGTTTTTTCCTTTGTTTCTCCCGTTTTTACAGGAAACGGGCCCCAGTGAAGTCTGGTGAGCCCCCACGGGTAATATCCGTGAGTAAATTGTTAATTTTTCACACCATGACCCTCACGGTAGGGTGCACCTTAGCTCGTGCATACCACCGGAGGATCACTTATAGGTCCTGACGAATGCTGAGCGAATATGCTAAAAAAAAGCAGAAACATGTTGACCAATAACATAAGAGGACACAGGTTTCAATTAATAGAACCCTGAGTAGTACGCTTCTTTCACAGATTTTAACCCATTGCTGGTTGGCCTTTAATAAAATTTATACAGGTTACAACTACGCATTTTTTAACATCACACACAGTTTGGAATCACTTATTAGTTTTTTCACTATTTGCACACAACACGAACCAGCTCCGCTGTAACCAGGCGTAGTAGCACGCTGGGGAGACATTCGGTCACCCCAGCCGGAACACAATGATGAAGCATGTCACCAATAAGTGGTGAGTGAGGGTTCTTTTAAAAGAAAATGTTTTTTCTTTTCACGTGAGTATGGTAAGTTTTTTTTTTTTGCCTCATTTTTGCTTTATTATTATTTGTTGCCAGTAGGAACAGCCTGCCCTTGAGTTGAGTTGTTCAGACTGTCTAAAAAAAAAAAATCCCAATCACATTAGCTGCGTCACTCTTTGGTTGTTTGAATTATTTGAAAATAGGGGTACAGGAGTGACTGTTATAACCCTGACTCTCTTGTTGTTTAGATTGTAACTTTATAAAAGAATCATTTTCATAATAGTAATATAAAATCTGACTTTGCTATTGTTAGATATTAAATTATTATTAAAATAAGTTCTAGCTTCTCCCAAGCTGAATTTAGCACTTATGTAAGGTAACAGTGTAAACCATGGAAGAACCCGCCTTGGCACAGTGAAAAATAACTTTGTAGGTTTTTTGTTGCCAGGACATGTGTAACAAATTATATATATCCTACTTTTAAAATACCATGCACCCTGTCCTTTTGGCATTTAGGGCCTACCTTAGGAATTGCTTAAAAGTAGGAAAAACGAAAGGTTTAGTCCTAGATAAAGGTTTGTTTTGGCAGGTTTTAAAGCTGCACACCCAGGCTGTAAAGGCAGACCTGATACATGTTTCATAGTTCTACTTTAGTGGGCGAAGCAGTAAGTGCTGCAGCCCACTAGTAGCATTTGCTCCCTTAACTCCTGGGCCTCTCCCCCCTCCCCCCACAGATTTTTACAAGCAATATGCCGTTATGTTGCAAGGGTATATAGGACTTGTAGGTTCACCATGAATCCGTAGTGCCCAGAGCCAACAACTGAGCTGCACCTGGCTATGGTTTTTCATTGTGTACTGGGTATACAAGAATTCACTTGGTAAAATAAAAAGAGTGAAAAATAGGCATGAAGGAAAATATGTATTTCCGAAAAGGGAACAACATCTGGAGTTTTAGAAGCAGTGTTTATTTTCACAACTCCGTATATGTGGGAACCTATACCAGCAAGTGAATTAGAGGGC
This sequence comes from Lissotriton vulgaris, assembly GCF_964263255.1. Taxonomy (NCBI): domain Eukaryota; kingdom Metazoa; phylum Chordata; class Amphibia; order Caudata; family Salamandridae; genus Lissotriton; species Lissotriton vulgaris. Next base: position 1,752,031,271 of record NC_141687.1, read on the forward strand.
ATTTAAGTCTTTTTTTACACAGTCTTACATTTGGAAGGGATAAATGCATAGAAAGTCAATAGGCAAAAACACCTGTTCTACTATTCTGTGTTTCCCCAAGTCTGCCGGTAAAAATGGTACCTCACTTGTGTGGGTAGGCATAGTGCTGTGAAAAGACACATACCAAAATGCCACTTGGACACATCTATTTTTTCCATTGTAAATTCACCCTTTTTTTGCAATGTGCCTAGCTGTGGTTTTTGGACCCTAGCTCAGCTGGCACCTAGGGAAACCTAGAAAACCTGTACATGTTTGAAAACTAAACACCCAGAGGAATCCAGGACAGGTTGACTTGGGTGGCTTTTACCAGATTCTGTTACCCAGAATCCCTTGCAAACCTCAAACTTTGTAAAAAAAACAAATTTTCCTCACATTTCTATGATGGAAAGTTCTGGAATCCGCGTGGATCCACAAAATTCCACAAACCCCACATTTCCCAATTCTCTCGCTAAAAATGGTATCTCACTGGTGTTGGTAGGCATTGTGCCCGCAACAGGACACCGTCCAAAACGCAACATGGAGGCACCACATTTTTACAGTGAAAATGGACCTTTTTGGCAAAGTGCCTAGCTGTAGATTTTGAACCGTAGCTCTGCTGGCACATAGGGAAACAAAGCAAACCTATACATTTTCAAAACTAGACACACAGGGGAATCCAGGAGGGGGTGACTTGTCTGTCTTTCACCAGGTTCTGTTACCCAGAATCCCTTACAAACCTCAAACGTTGTAAAAAAAAATGTTCCTCACATTTCTGTGACAGAAAGGTACGGAATCTGCATGGATACACACAATTCCACCCACCCCATAGTCCCCAAAGTTTCTTGATAAAAACGGTACCTCACTTGTGTGGGTAGGCCTAGTGCCCATGACAGAAAACGGCAAAAAACGCAATGTGGACACACCACATTTTTACAGTGAAAACTGACCCTTTTTTGCAAAGTGCCTAGCTGTAGATTTTGAATCCTAGCTCAGCTGGCACCTAGGGAAACCTAGCAATCCTATACATTTTTGAAAACTAGATACCCTGGGTAATCCAGAATGGGGTCACTTGTGTGGCTCTCACCAGGTTCTGTTACCCAGCTTTGTAAAAAAAAAACATTTTGCTCACAGTTTTTCTGACGCAAAGTTCTGGAATCTGTGTGGATCCACAAAATTCCACAAATCCGCATTCACTAAAGTCTCTCAATAAAAATGATACCTTACTTGTTTGGGTAGGACTTGTGCCCCTGACAGGAAATGGCGGAAACAGAACGTGGACACACCACAATTTTACAGTGAAAACTGACCCTTTTTTCCAAAGTGACTAGCTGTAGATTTTGAACGCAACTCTGCTGGCACCTAGGGAAACCTAGCAAACCTATATATTTTTTTTAATAGACACCCTGGGGAATCCAGGATGCGGTGACTCAACATAATTAAATAAATAAATCGGTGACGATATCTTGTGGCTGGCGGATGGAGCTTTCCCTCCCTGAAAATGGCAAACGTGACCGGCTGTCTTTGGAAACCCCCCCTTTTTGGCCTCTGGATACTGGCTGGCTGCTGGATGGCTCCCGGTGATTCTTTTTTTGGATTGCACAAGTCTGGATTCTTCCCTCTAAATCTCCTGCCATAAGACTACACTCACCCTGCATACTGTTGTGGCTGGCTGGCTGACTGACTGGGACTATATCTGAAAGACTGACTCAGAGAACCCACAAACGACAGGGAAGCACCAGCACTTTTGCCCTTGCCTAGGGGACTACATTCCCCAACAAGCCAGTAGGAGCCACGTGATCCTTGCCACGCCGGAGGTGCTTAAAAGCAGCCTCGGGCTCCCACGGTGCAAGAGCCCTCAAACGCCATAGAAGCACACAAAATGTTGCCCTTGCCTAGGGGACTGCATTCCCCAATAACCAACACTCCAGGAGGCACCCGCGTGGTCCTTACAGTGCAGGAAGCGCTTAAAGCAGTTTCTGGCTCTTGCAGCGAGGGATGCGCACGGGCGTCCCGGGGCCGCACCCGGGCCGCACCCGGGCCAAGGTCGTGCCCATCTGCGCCCATCCGAGACCGGAGGAGGCCAGGCTCTGCCAGGTCTTTTGGCCCTGCATTTTCGATATAAGAATCAAGTTATTGTCACAGTCTTCCAAAATTCCATTTTGTAGTTATGAAGTTATTAGCCTTCAATTCCTAAGTGAATGATTCCCTTACGTGACTGTTCCAAGATCAAGTATCCATTGCTGGGCACAGGCCGGATTTGTTCTCCTTCCTGTCTATCAAGGGCAGTTAATTTTAAAAACCACCAACCATGATCAAAAGGAAACCAGGAGCTAGAGTAGTGGGAGGTAACAACACAGTAACCATCAACTAATTTTGGCGGCCTGTGTCATCTCGAAAGAGATAGCCCTGACGGAAAGAAGACTCTCCTTGTAGACAGGCAGCGCCACTTCAGCCCAATCTGAAGTGGACAGCCCAGAACCTATTTTATCACTTGTAGTTCGACTCTCATGCTGAAAAAACGATGACACTGGTGACACTGGTGGAAGATAATTTACCTAGCCCCCCCCCCCACCAAGAGTAAGAAAACAGGCTAGAAAAAAGCCCCCCGTAATTTACCCACCTAACAGGCCTTTAACATTAGCTAATCCTGATGAGGAATATTTTATTGATTTACTTTTACCAAGACTGGAATGTATATTTGATAACTATTTAGCCCTGATACGTAAAAAAGTGGAGGGTTTGGATGCAAGACTTGATGCTGTTTTCCCGAAAATACCATGTCAACTGGCTGTAAGGGAATCTGTGGGAGGTGGGTATACTGATCATGTTGGGCTCATCAAGTCGCAAGCATCAGAAACAGGGAAACGAGACAAAGACACAGAGGGCCCGGTAGCAGGGAATGGTTGTCCTATCCAGGTCCATCCTGATCCACAATACCCCAGCAATACTCAAAAGATTGGGTATCAGGACCAAAGGGCTGCCAAAGGGGCTAGGTTGTCAAGTGTGACCTGTAACCCAACTGGCAACCCGCCACAAGTGATGCAGGCAGAGGCTATGGCCCAGGTAGTTCCAGTCCGAGGGGCCTCACTAATGTATTGAGACCATTGACTTTCCTCCAGAAGCAGGACCCTTGGCCATAGTCCTGGTGGGCGTCCCTCCGATCGCACAGGGGAATAAAGAATCTACATTGGACCTGATACACAAGGTTACACTTTGGTGTAATACGATCATTGTGAATGGCCACAGGATATCTCCGGATATAATTATGGCCAGAAGAGTAGGCTGGGTGGGCCACAGGGTGGGGGAAAATATTGAAGGGACTGTGTGATAGTAAACATGAGATATCCTACTCAAGTTAATGTACTGGCAGAATGTGAGCTTAGGGATAGCTCTAAAACTATGATTAGGATAGCCCCAATCCAGTATTTTTACCCCCCTATTAATCCTTTTTCCGTCAAAAGCCCCTGGCTCCAGGCACCCAGTACGTTAAAGCCAAGCAAATCTAACAATTGTGGTCCAGTCCTTTCTCTATCTAAGAGGTATGAACCCCTATGAACTCGAGAGGGTCTTGACGCCGTAGACTGGCAATTATCATCTGAGGTTGATCAACAGGGGCCAAGAATACATGATCTCGCTGTTGACAGTATCCCCTCATTGGGAAATTTAGAATCAGCCCCTCAAATTAGCCCAGCCATCTGCCAAGCCACTACTGGTGCCCTATCTTTGAGTCTTGTTCCCATTGGAGCCGATAAGGTTACTTCCCCAGGGAAAGCAGAACCCATTCTTTCCCCTAGTATAACACCCACTATGGTAGATTCAGTCTGTCTGAGGGTACTCTCATGGTATGCCCAAGGCATAGAGACTAAAGGAGATGATGTCCTCTGGCGGAGGACTTTCCAAGGCTGTCAACTGATTGCCCAACAAGAAACATGGGATACCGTCTAAGGCTTCTACTTGGATGGTTTCACTTTTTTGCCAAGCATGCAACCCCCTCTATATCGGAACGTGCCAGGGGAGGTCTCCTTCTATTAGTCTCACTTGTCTTATGCTGTAAAACGATCCGCATAGAGCATTACTCCCCACATATTTTAGCAATAGAGTTGTCATTCAAGAACCAATACCCGATATTTATCTATAATTCCTTTACCGAACCTCAGCAATTGAAAATCTAGATGGCCTGGAGGGTTTCTTTGACACCTATAGAAAATTAAATCTACCTATTTTGCGGTTTATTCTAGTCTGATTTTAACACACATTTGTGCAACCTTAATTGTAACCCAACTGAGGCCTAAGGGTATTGTATACCTGTAAACATATATTTTGAACACAGAGTCAGGCAGACTCATAGAAGGGCAACTTTTGGCAAACAATTTGTACTGTTTAGAACAAAAGGGACAGAATACCCCAATTTCTAATCTCATTGGCAGGGGATGCTCTAGTACTATTGACTTCATAATGATCTCTGCGTCCCTAGCTCCTGCAGTCTGTAGCATTGACATAACATGGAGTAAATTTCAGCGACCATAACCCCCTTATACTTGATCTACTATATTCAGCTGTTTTCATAAAATAGAGAATAGGGATATCCCCAACTCTGCCATTAGCACCAAGGGTCAGTCACGCAGATTGAAGTGGACGAAAGTTGTACTGGAAAGGTTTTTAGATAACCTGTATACGGAGCGTGCAGCTGAAGTCTCAGTATGCATGGATGTTAATATGCAGGACAGAGTGGTAATAGATGCTTTTAGAGCTCTGACCAGCCAGATAGCTATTATTCTAACTTTCCTGTGCAGGGTTGATGGACATAACGTGAAGAGATGGTTCGATGGCACCTGTTCTGTCTCTCACAGGAAGTTAATGTTGGCTATTAAACCTCAAGAAATGAGAGCAAGATTAGGATACGCAGGAGAGTTTATAAACAGGCCATCTATGAGAGGAAGAAAGCTTTCACGGAAAAGGACTGGGAGGACCTCGGCCTAGCTAGTACATACTTAGACAGCAATAGGTTTTGGGCAGTGGTCAATAACCCGTTTAGCTCAGAGCTTGGAAATGCAAGTACAGATTGCATTGTAGACCCAGAACGGTGGGTTGGGTTTTTTGGCGGCATGTGCAGCGATGGGGAGCTACAGGGGGGCCCAGGTCTACCTCTGGAATCACTTCACTTTAAGGCCATTGAGGTTCATGCAGCCATCCTTTTTACTGCGGGTGGAAAGGCACCCGGTCCGGATGGGGTGCCAGCTGACTTGTATAAGGCAGACCCCCAGTTATGGGCAACTATACTGGTGCAGGTTTTCAATGCAGCCTGCACATATGGTTTCCGTTTATCATGGGCGAAGGCTATTATTATTCCAATTTTTGAAAAGGGCGCAAGAGATGACCCTTCTTGCTAGAGACCCATCGCGTCCCTGGATTCTGCTGCTAAAATCATGAGCAAGGTGATTTTGAATCGTTTAACTTCGTGGCTAGAAAATGTTAATATTATTAGTGATCTACAGTACGGTTGTAGGCAAGGGAAGAAGACACTTGACCAAAGTATCAATTTGAGCTTGGTGATTGGGAAGTACACTATTGCTAAAAGGGATACATTGCACATGGGATTTATGGACTAAACATCGGCCTTTGATCGAGTTAACCCATCAATACTGTGGCAGATCCTGGAAGAGTTGGGTATTATAGTCAAGCTTAGTATCTCTTTTACATTATGCCCATAATAACACCACTGCGGCTGTAAGGTTTAAGGAAGATGGCAGTCTGACGGACTCCTAGGAGGTTAAGCAGGGGGTACACCAGGGGTGCATTCTGGCCTCTTTGATGTTTACGCTTTACATAAATAAACTTGGCGACATCCTCACAGCCAGCATAAAAGACATTCCAAGAGCAGGAGCCAAATTGGTCCCTGCTCTACTGTATGCTGATGATGCAGTATTGTTTGCAAGGACTGCCATAGGCCTCCAAAATCTTTTTTATGGAGTCAGTTGACCTGGCAACCAACGTCTCGAAATCTCACACAATGACAATAGGCAGTAAAGTGGCTGCCAAGACTACGTTTTTCTGCAAGGGGTTTGAATTGTCAAAAGTGTTTTCATTCCCTTACTTGGGGGTGTTGTTTGATGATCATGGGACCTGGGCTGCACAAAGGCAACTAAAAACAAATATTGGCCAGAGCAGTTGGGGCTGTATAGGATTTTGCCAAAAGGATTGGGTCTAAACCTATACCCGCCCTACTTAAGGTTTATAAAGAAAAGTGTATACCCATGGCGACATATGGTTGTGATATATGGGGAAATAAGGATGCAAGGGACATCCAGGGGGTTGAGCATAAATTTATGAGCTGCCTCCTTGCTGTCCCTTCAAGTACCCCTGCTTTTATTTTGCATGAAGAGCTTGGCCTGGGGTACATCTCTGATCAAATTGCTTTTGCACCATTGGTAAGTTGGTTAAGGATTTGGTCGAGTCCCTCTACCACCCTGAACCAGTTGGTCTTAGTATTTCCCTTGACGAGGCACTTCGTATTTCGGGGTGGAAATATATTAGGGAGCAAATGAGGGAGCTGGGCTGTCCGGATATGTACAGCAAACCCAGACCGTTTGGTCCGGCAGTCATCAGGGACGTCAAATTGAAGTTTCTGACCAGGCAGCAGGCAATCAGGGAGGGCCTGGAATTAGCAAAGCCATCAGTGAGAAGGTATGTTACTATAAGTTTGAACACACAGTTACAGCCCTACCTGTCATTAGCTACCAATGCACAACTTCGCTTTGTCTTAACAAGATTTTGGTTGAATCAGGTATCCTGGATTTTAGCCGTTCCCAAGGGATACTCAATACCAGGTACTCTAAAGCCGTGCCCCTGTGACAGTTTCTCGGAACAGGGTACTTTGCATTTACTTTCTTTTGTGAATTCTATGCCCCCCTCTGGCAAGAAATTCATACTGCCATTACTGAGAGAGGCCAACTTTGTCCAAGTAAGGCCTGCATTATTATTTTTGCAAATGTTACCCTCTCCTATGGTGTGCTTTGGGGTTGCAAGCTTTCTGCTAAGGGCCATGAGACTTAGGAAGAATATGCCCTTGCAGTAGCTACGTAATATTTTTAAACATGGAAATGGTTTTACAGGTCTCTTTAACATATTTTATATGTATAATTAATGTGATTTTTAATTAAGTACTTGTTTTTATGCATCTTATTTTGCCGTATTCTTAATAATGTACTGATTTTTGTTGCTTGACTTTTTAAAATGTGTTTCCTGAATTAATTGTAGTACCGTAGTGCTTAATTTGTGCCAGTGGTTTCCGTTGCTTGGCACCAGCACTTAATTGTCAGCACCGGCTCTAATGACAGTCCACCACATGGTGATGCTGTCTTTTTCATTTTGAGCTGTGTTTATTAAGTTAATATAGTTTGAAAATGAATAATACTTGCCTCTCGTGCCATTATTATAGCTTTGTGTGGCATGAAATAGTCTGAATTGTCACACTTGTAGGAGTGTGATGGTTAGATGTTACGCTATTACTGCCATTGACAGTTCTGGCTGGGTATGGGTGGTGCAGGCTACAGTTGCTTTCCGAGAAGGGCCCTGGCACTTAATTGTTTACAAATTAAGCACTGTCATGTAATATATGTATGGTAGGGTCTCTGCATTGGACAAGTGCATTCTCTCTGTGTTTCAACTGTACTGTAAAGTTTAAATTTGTCTTAATTGTTTACTTTTATGGCTTTTAATGGCAGAATAAAATACTTGTGAACTGAACAGGCTCTAATCAGGTTCTGTTACCCAGAATCACTTGCAAACCTCAAACTTTGTAAAAAAAAACACATTTTCCTCACATTTCTGTGATGGAAAGTTCTGGAATCTGCGTGGATCCACAGAATTCCACCCACCCGCATTCCCCAAATTCTCTTGATAAAAATGGTACCTCACTTGTGTGGGTAGGCCTAATACCTGCGACAGGAAACGCCCAAAACGCAATGTGGACACACCACATTTTTACAGTGAAAACTGATCCTTTTTTTGCAAAGTACCTAGCTGTATACTTTAAACTCTAGCTCTTCCGGCACCTAGGGAAACCTAGCTGACCTATACATTTTTGAAAAGTAGATACCCAGGGAAATCCAGGATGGGGTGACTTGTGTGGCTCTCAACAGGTTCTGGTACCCACAATCCTTTGCAAACCTCAGAATTTGTAAAACAAACAAACACATTTTCCTCATATTTCTGTAATGTAAAGTTGTAGAATCTGCATGTGTCCACAAAATTTCATGCACCAGGCTTTCCCCAAAGTCTCTCCTTAAAAATGGTACCTCACTTGTTTGGTTAGGCCTAGTGCCCGCGACAGGAAATGGCCAAAAACGCAACATTGACACACCACATTTTACAGTGAAAACTATTCCACCCACCCCACATTTCCCAAAGTCTCTTGATAAAAACAGTACCTCACTTGTGTGGGTAGGCCTAGTGCCCACGACAGGAAATGGCCCAAAACGCAATGTGGACACACCACCTTTTTACAGTGAAAACTGACCCTTTTTTCGCAAAGTGCATAGCTGTGGATTTTCCACCCTAGCTCTACCAGCACCTAGGGAAAATTAGCAAGCCTATACATTTTTGAAAACTAGACACCGGGGAGAGTCTAGGGAGGTATGACTTACGAGGATCCCGCAACGTTTTCCTACCCAGAATCCCCTGTAAACCATACATTTTGCTGAAAAAAGTTTTTCTGAGATGTCTGTGTGGTAAAGTTGTTGATCACTAGGCTGACACAAATGTCCTACCAGCCAGCGTTCCCGCAGGTCTCCCGAATGGTACCTCACTCATGTGGGTGGCCCAAGTACCCGCGACAGGCAAGGGCCAAAAACGTATTGAGGAGCCATCAAAATTGCCTCTCAGAAAACGACCTGGTTTTGCAAGGGGGGTCACCTGGGTTTTTGGCCCCGGGCTCGGCGGCCATCAAGGGAAACCTACCAAACCCACATATTTCTGAAAACTAGACACCTAGGGAAGCCCGTCGATGCATGGCTTGCATGGCCCCCAAAGTTTTCCTACCTAGAATCCACTGCAAACCTTAAATTTAGCTGAAAAAAATCACCTTTTTCTAAAAATTTCTGTGTGGGAAAGTTGTGGGATCACCAGGCTGATCCCAAAATTCCTACCACCCAGCACCCCCCTAGGTCTCCTGATAAAAATGGTACCTCACTTGTGTGAGTGGCCCAAGTACCTGCGACAGGCAAGGGCCTAAAACGTATTGAGGAGAAATCACAACTACCTGTCACAAAACGACCTGGTTTTGCGGGGGGGGGGGAGGGGGAGGCACCTGGTTTTTTGGCCCCGGGCTCACTTTGTTTCAGCTAAATTCGAGGTTTGTAGGGGGTTTGTAGAGGTTTGTACTTTATCAGGGATTTTGGTTTATAGACCCCCGGGTGATTACCATGACTTCTGTAACAACCTTCTAGATAAGATCTCTCTCTCCATTAGCAGTGCCCCTAATTTTTCCATCCTGGGAGATCTCAATATTCACCTTGATGAAGTCGATGCAGCTGCATCGCAGTGTCTGCTCGATACCTTGGGAGTAGTACATTTGGAACAAATTGTGACGAGCTCCACTCATGTAGCTGGGCACCTACTAGACCATTGTTTTACTAACCTTGCGAACATTGTGTGTGATCAGCCCTACTTTGTTCCTTAGTCAGACCATGCCCTACTCTCTTTTGTCTGGTCTCCAGCAATACAGAATCCAAGGGTTACCCTTTCAAAGAAAGTTGGCCGAGTTTGGTCTAGATTACCGGTCAGGGACTGGGAGGCAGCCCTGAAGAGGTGTCCGCCTATTGCCCATGAGGACCCAGTGGTTGCTAACAAAGCCTTTGACAACTGGCTTAATTACACCTTAGATGCCACCCTCCCTAAAAAAGAGATGCGGCATCGGGAGGGTCATAATAAACAACCGTGGTACTCTGGAAAACTTAAGGAGCATAAACAACTGTGCAAACGAGCAGAAAGGAAGTGGAGAAAGGACTTTGCACCCGTGGCGAAAACTGAATATAAAGCATCCCTAAGATCGTACAAAAAATTATTGCAATCTATGCAAGCAGCATATTACCAGGGCAAAATTTCGGAAGCAGTCAATGCCCCCAGAGAGATTTTTAAAATCTTTCAATCTCTGGTCGCCACTCCTAGGGTTACTTGTCCTGCTCCGGACCCTCAGAAACATTGCGAGGACCTAGCTGTTTTCTTCGCGTCCAAAGTCTCTAACAATTACTCCAGCTTTGTGCCAACTCCATATATTCCAGACAAAATGGAGAGTGGTAATGAGAGGTCTGAGGGGGGAGCCCCTAACTTACTCAAAGCCTTTCCCCTGTTAGATCCCGTTATTGCGGAAAGTCTCCTTAACAACTTAAAATCGGGCTCTCCTCAGGATGTTGCTCCCCCGACGGTTCTTAAGCAGGTATCGGAAACAGTATGCCCGGTGATAATGCAGGTCATTAACGCGTCTCTGGCCTCAGGAGTAGTACCCCCCAACTGGAAGAAGGCAAAGGTCCGGGCCCTGTTAAAAAAACCTAATCTGGACCCGGAAGATCTGGCTAACTACAGGCCTATTTCGCTGCTTCCGAGTCTCAGCAAAATAGCTGAAAAACACGTTAACCAGGCCCTCTCTTCATTTGTTGCGTCTACGGGCTCATTACATTCAACCCAGACTGGTTTCAGAGCCAAGCAAGGAACAGAAACAGCTCTAGTGGCGGTGGTGGAGGCAACTAGGGGTATTGTGGATTCAGGAGGCTGCTCTGCGGTGGTCCTATTGGACCTCAGCGCGGCCTTCGACACTGTAAACCACTCTCTCCTGCTGCACCGGCTACGTCTTGCAGGGGTCTCTGGTTTGGCCCTTAAATGGCTCCATTCCTTTCTATCGGACAGATGCTTCTCCGTCTTTGAGGATGAGGTGTCATTGAGCCAGCTGCAACTGAGTCACGGCGTTCCCCAGGGATCATCACTCAGCCCCACGTTGTTTAACATTTACATGAGACCTTTGGCTGAGGTGGTGCTTCCCTGGGGAATCCAGGTTATCACCTACGCCGATGACACACAGCTGGTTGTTTCCTTGGTGAGGGACGATGCCTAAGATCAGGGGATCAACAATCTGACCCCGTGTCTCACCAAAGTCCTTGAATGGATGACCTCGTCTTTTTTAAAGCTAAATGGGGCCAAAACGGACATTATGCTGCTAGGCTATAAAGCCCCAATCAACCTGGACCCCTGGTGGCCGCATTGTCTGGGACCTCCTCCGGTGCCCAAGACCAAAATAAAAAGCTTGGGGTTCTGGTTGGACTCCGCCTTGAACTTTCAATATCAGACTAAGAAGGTGGCCTCGACCTGCTACGGATTGATGCAAGTTCTTAAAAAAGTCCTAGATCTTCTTCCATTTGAGGCCAGACGCGTATTGGTCGAGTCGTTGATACTTTTGTGACTGGACTATACAAATGCTATCTATATGGGGGCACCAGCAACTACCATAAAAATTCTGCAATCTGTGCAGAATTGTGCAGCTCGCTTGCTTATGAAAGTCCCCAAACAATGATCAGCGAAGGCCTCAAATCGATTGCTTCATTGGCTACCAATTCAGGAAAGGATTGTGTTCAAGACTATGTGTTTGGCACATAAGTCCATCCACAATGCTGGCCCGTCCACTCTGAATTCCCTGTTTCGCCGCCATCAATCGGTTAGATCTCTTAGATCCAACCAACGAAATCTGCTGGTAGTATCCAGGGTGAAGTTGGCCCGGATGGGCGGCCGCCTGCTTTCTGTCCAAGCAGCCAAAGGATGGAATAAACTCCCAGACAACATCAGGCATGAATCTAATCATCTGGCTATCAGGAAGCGACTAAAGACATTTTTGTTTCAATAATGTCTTTTAACGTCCTCTGGTCTTACAGCGCTGGGATGCTCTAGGGTAGCCATGCGCTATACAAGAAAGTACTCTTACAAGAAAGTACTCATTCATTCTGGGTAGGAAAACATTGGGGGCCACGTAAGCATACCTCCATGGACTCCCCCGGGTGGTTAATTTTCAGAAATGTGTGGGTTTGTTAGGTTTCTCTAGATGGCCGCTGAGCCCGGGGCCAAAAACCCAGGTGACCCCCCTAGCAAAACCAGGTTGTTTTGTGCTAGGCAATTTTGATGTCTCCTCAATACGTTTTGGGCCCTTGCATGTCGTGGGCACTTGGGCCACCCACACAAGTGAGGTAACATTTTTATCGGAAGACCTGGGGAAACGCTAGGTAGATGGAAGTTTGTAGGTCGCCGCAGATTCCTGAACATCCCATCCCTTAAATGTAAAGAAATGTTGAATTTTAGCTAAATTGGAGGTTTGCAGGGGATGTTGGGTAAAAAAAAACCTGTGAGAGCCACGCAAGTCATTCACCCCTGCACTACCCTCTCCTACTACTAAAAAATGTGAAGGTTTACCTAGGTGACGACTGAGCTAGGGCACAAAATCCCCTTCTACCCATATTGACAAAAAAAAGGTCTTACAAAAGGCCATTTATGTATGTATGTATGTATTTGGTATTTATAGAGCGCATATATCACCACAAAGGTCTCATAGCGCTTGCTAGTACTCAGGACAGACAGGATAACGTGACAGCCAGATGGAGAGGACTGGGCTAGAATAGCCAAGTTTTGAGGAGTCTACGGAACTTCTTGTGGTCTGTTTCCAGGCGAAGGGATAACGGCAGTTTATTCCAAGTTTCGGGGGCTACCCGGGAGAAAGATCTACCACCATTTCTGATGGTGCTGACCTTCGGCACTGTCAGAAGGTATTTGCTATTGGACCTAAGAGTTCTTGCCTGTTGGTGTATAGTGAGTCTTTTAGCTAGGTAGTGAGGTTCTTTGTTATTGAATGTCTTATGCACCAGACAGCGCAGTTTGAAGTGGATCCTCTTTTTGATTGTAAGCCAGTGCAGGGTCCTTAGACTGGGCGCAGAAGGAGAACGCGGGGGCAGATTAAGGACCAGTCTGACCACTGTATTCTGCATGAACTGGAGCTTGGTCAGGAGTTCTACATTAGTAGAGGCAAGAAGAGAGTTACCGTAGTCCAGACGACTAATAATTAGTCCCTGTACTAGAGGCATGCAGGAGGAAAGTGGGATCCACTTGAATATTTTTCTGTGACTGCGCATAAGTCCATAGCAAATGCGGACCAGATTGTTAGTGTGATATGAAATCAAAAGTTTTGAGTCTTAGATTACACCAAGGTTGCGTGCAGCTGTCTTGGGAGGAGGGCAAGGTCCTAGGATAGGGGGCCATGAGGCTTTGTTCCATAGTTTGGCTGCGGCCTCAAAAAGCAGAATCTCTTTTTTGTTGGCATTAAGGAGAAGGTGATTGTTTGTCATCCAATTGTTTATGGCTATCATACAGATTTTGAAACGCTTTTTGGTCTCGGGACATCTGATCCCATTGTAATTAAAAGCTGAGTGTCATCTGCGTAAGACACTGTTTGAAACCCAAAGGATTTGATAAGTTTGGCTAAGGGTGACACGTACAGGTTGAATAACGTAGGGTTCAAAATGGAGCCGTGAGGGACACCTTTGTCGATAATTTGGCTATCCGGGCGAAGTCTCCTTTTTGAACTTTAGAGGAGCGGTACGTCAGATAGCTCCTGAGCCAGTTCAGGGCTGCGCCTTTGACACCAGATACGCGCCGGCAATCGAGAAGGAGTCCATGCGAGATGGTGTTGAAAGGCAGCCGGCAAGTCAAGTAAGATCAGTATAGCTGATTGTTTGGCGTCCAGGGAAAGTCTGATATTGTCGACCATTTTGAGAAGGGCCATTTCGGTGCTGTGGAATGCCCTAAATCCTGATTGGGAGGGACCAGTAGTTTATTATTTTCCAGGTGATGGGTAAGTTGGCTGTTAACCAAAGACTCCAGTAGTTTGCCAAAGAATGGTAGAAGGGATATTGGTCGGTAATGGCCATTTTCCAGAGGGTGGGGACCATGGACTGCGACAGAGAATGGTTATATAGTGCAGTAAGGTGGGGGAGGAAGACAGGGCCAATTATGGATAGGACTTGTGCAGAGGCGGGATCGGTATGGGAACCTGATTTGATACGATTAAGAGTGGACAGTACTTTGTCCTCTGAAACTGTACGGTAGTAAGTGAGAGGAACAGTATGGTGAGATAAGGGGTCAAGATTACTCCCACTAGGTATCATGTCTGATGAATGGGGAAATAGCTTAGGAATATCATTGATCTTTTCGACAAGGAAGGTGGAATGGGAATTCACCCACTCCTGGGAAGCAATTAGCGGTTGTCGACAGGATGGAGGGTTGGTGAATTCCGTAACGATTTAACTGCCACAAATATAAATATGACACTAATTTTATGAAGTTAATCCATACTGGTTGGTTTTAGCACCTCCAGAAACGCTGGCTTCAAAGCACAAATACTTATCAAGGTATATAAATATTGAAGCCAAGCCTTCTGAAGGTGAGCCATAAAGCCACTTCATGGCACCATCCACTTTATGGTCCATTCACAATCCATTCATGCACCACACACAAGACTTCCATACTGCTAGCCATTGTCCCAATAAGCCGAATCACTTGCACTCACATAAACATACTGCAGCCATGCAAGGGCCCATCACATTCATACACCACACGACGCAATGAGTTTGACTACATTTTACCACCTGTCAAGTCTCAACCTCCTTCTTCCTGAACGTTACCGAACGCATGCCAAGTGAACCTTTACTAATGGCTCCCATGACAGCCACATGAGGCTCAGGAAGATGTCTTTCATGCACCTTTAGCGCACTCACTGTGCTAAATCCAACTCCTTCCAGTTTGTGGATGCAAGTTGGGGGGTGCCCGAGAATGCCACAAAGTCATCCCTCGAGCTGAGCAAGCATACCTACCTTTGAAAAAAATGCAAACATGCTGGAAATTTTCAAAAGCTTTCTAAAGAGAACATCATAAACTATGAAGAACGGTTGAATGTGAAACATGACTAGTCCAGACAACGTAGGATATGTCCAATCCACCGTTATGTGCAGTGACTATAATGCACTTATTATACAGCAAACTGAACATCTACTAAGTTCTGACGGAGGATGAACATGGCAAGCAGCATTGACCAATAAGTACTACAGTAAATTCAGAGCGAGAGTGGCAGCAATGGATTTGATTCCATGGATGAAGACGAAGTCATGACGTGTATCTGTACTACCTTTACTATTTGCCTTCTACCTTTGCAATACTCCTCGGAAAGCGCACCTACCATAAGCTGCTCTAACCCATTTGTGTGTCTGTCCTCATCAGAGTCCTGACTAATCCTGTCTAATTTTCAAGTGACCCTATACCAATGCCTTCCATTTCTATCTACTTGATGCTTGAGAAAACGTTTCTGTCACATGCCATCAATGCTCTCTCTGTGCTAAATCTATCTCCTTCCAGTTTGTGAATGCAAGTTGGGGGGTTCCCGAGGATGCTGCAAAGCCATTCCTCGCGCTGAGCAAGCATTTTCTACCTTTGAAAATAAGGCAAACATGCAGGGGTATATTGCCTAAGATCCCTAAAGTAATAAGACAAACAAATGTCCTGTGGGTCTCATTCACCAACACTTTCACAGCGTGAAAACTCTATTACTAACTTGCATTGTATAGAATGTTATGGAGAAAGGGTACAGGACACAATATCTTGTATGAAGATTGTTTTCACATCTTAAATTAAAGATGTGAAAACAATCTTCATCTTCCCTTTTCAATTATATGGTTCTGAAACAAGTTAATAATTGCATTTGCACACTTTCCAAACAAGTAGAAATGTTGGTGAATTAGTACCATTGGATATTTGTTTGACTGAATACACTTACTATGGTTCTCAATGGCAATCAGGGTGGTCCTTGTGTAGTATACATAAGTTCCCTAACAAACACTTCAAACTCCAGTCAAGCCTTTAACTTTCTGCCAAACAGGGTACTCTGTGACAACATGGCGCATGTTCTGTTCACCAGTATGTGCAGCGTGGGGACTATAATGCACTTGTCAATTGGCAAACAGAACAACTACCACGTTCTGAAAGCAGATAAAGGTGTTGAGAAGTCCATGATTTCCTGAAGTAGAGGAACAAATATTCTGCAGCTGCTTGCCTAGTGAAGGAGTGGCCCACAGACAATACGTATCCATTCACACCAATTTAAAGGTTTACCTATTGGCAGCTCCACCTCAATCAATTTCCCAGTATTTTGCTTTAGTATGATACAACATAAAGCAAGTAGGAAAACAGAAGGCGGGCTTACTTGGGTACTGGGGACAGTAAACACCAGTCTCCTGCCTTTTTCCCTGCATCGAGCACACTTTACAACAACAACATAGTCGCTCCTTGTTGGGTGTTGCAGGGATTTTATCAGCAAAGTGTTGCCCCTGCAGCCTTGCCACATCCTCCAGAATACATGAAGTGGAAGTCAAAGTCCACAAACCTACCTATGTACTTGATTAAAATAAGTACATGGGAGGAGTGGACAAGAACGACCAGGTTCTCCAGCCTTACAATGCAAGTCGTGAAACTTGCACTTGTTATAAAAACTGTTTACTCACCTGATCCAGATGGCAACATACAAAGCATATGTTGTTTATCGTCAGACCACCACCGGAAGACTCATGTCTTTCCTTGACTTTCAGTTGTCTATGATTGAAAGTCTCAATTCTACAGTAGCAGCAGCCTCCACTTCATGTATTCTGGAGGAGGTGGCAAGGCTGCAGGGGCACACAGAGCTGATCCTGACTGGTGGTGCTGCCAACCCCTGGGACTCCAACTTTTGGCCCCCACTCCTGGGCAGCTCCCCCCACTCAGTGGATACTGTAAAAAGCCTTGGGGTCAAAATCTGCAATGATCTGTCTCTGAAACCCCAAATTAACGCAGTAGTTTCTTCCTGTTTTTTCCATCTTTGCAGAATTCGCAAGATCTGCAGATTTCTGACCACCGAGGCCCACACTCTTGTTAACCTGGCTTTAGTCATCTCTCGTATTGACTACACAAATTCGCTCTATTTTGGTATCCCAGCATACCAACTTCGTCGTCTAGAGCTAGTCCAAAACCAAGCAGCCAGGCTCATTTATCATCAGCCAAAGCGCCAGCATGTCAGTCCTTTGATGAAGAGCCTTCACTGGCTCCCGGTGGCCAAACGCTGTGTTTTTAAACTGAGCTGTACCATCTTCAAAGCGCTCGCGGTCCAGGCTCCTGTCTTCATCTCTTCTATGATTCACCGATATGTCCCCATAAGCGAACCACGCTCCTCCCACCTCAATCTGCTCACGATTCCTACCGTTAAATGCAAAAAACATGGCGGCCTCCGATTTTCCTTTTTGGCTCCCTATTTCTGGAACACTCTCCCAATGGAACGAGATCTGTAACCAGTTACACCCAATTCAGAACACTCCTCAAAACCCTTCTGTTCCTACAAGCATACAAGTAACGCTTCTGCTCCCCACCGCCGCTGTCCTTCTCTCATGGAGCCATGAAACCGCTTGGTGTAAGCGCGCTTTACAAATAATTTAAACATAACATAACAGTCGAGCTCTCACACAGCATGTACAGCTTGATGCCATATTGCTCGCATTTGCTCGGAATGTACTGCCTGAACAGCAGCTGCCCTTTATACAAGATCATGGTCTCATCTATGGCTATATTCTTTCCATGAGCATAAACCTCTGGAAACCTGGCAGACAAATGTTCTGCGACAGCACAATTTTTTAACAACCTGTCATGGTCTGGATGGTCCCGGGGCAATGCAGCAGAATTGTCATTGAAATGCAGCATGCACTGCAATAGCAAACAATGATCTCTGCTCATGTACGTTGCCAAGATGGGGTTTAACCAAATCATGCAAGTAGACCAGTGGGATTGAAAGGTTGGTTTATGCACTACCCCCAATTTAAGCGTGAGGCCCAAAAATATCCCCTAATGAAGTGGGAGCTCACTTGTGTGCCCTAGAATGAGGCCCAAAAGTGCCTCCAAGCTCCCTCAGAAATTGTTCGCCATGCAAATTTGTTTGCTGCACAATTTCATCAAGGAAGTCAAAATCCAAAAACATGAACGTAGTCAATTGGCAAAAAATTAGCTGTATCGACTTTACATCCAGCGTCACCAGTGAAAGGCAGAATTTGGGGCTCAACTAAATTGGGAGGCTGCCGAGAAAACGCCCCATCTGTGCTTGCGGCAGCACGTGCCTGCTCTCTGGGTTGCTCAAATGTGCTACTGGTGTCCTGCTGTACAGACTGCTTGCAAAGGGACAGCACGACTCATTGTCTCTTTCATAATTGCTGGAAGATGAGTCATCGGATGGAACTGCGCAGACTCAAATTTCACTCCCAGATTCTACTCCATTGTCCTCTCCATCAGATGCTGTCTCAGTATCTGCTGTCTCAGTCTCTATTCCTGCCTCAGAGATGGACTCCAGAACCAGATTTAGGACCTGGACAGCATTCATCCAACGATACGCCACCTCTGCTAGTGCTTAAAACCTTCCTTTTAAAACACTATCCTATGTACAAGGCAGATAGGTCGTTGGTTTTAACGTGTGGGTGGGTGTGTGCTTGAGTGAAGTGTGCAACAGTCGGTAATGATGAAGTCATCTTACCTTCCCTTAGCGAAATCCATAGGCTCCCCAAAAATACTAAGAGAGAAGACACAGTATTACTTTACCTTGCCACATACCCATCATCGCAGCCTTTATCATCATCTTTATCATATTTATCATCATTTAGCATATTTATCATATTATCATATTTAAATATTTATCATATCATCATATTTAGACATTAACATATTTATCATAATTTATCATATTTATCATCATCGCCAGTGCGACAATCATTTTGGTGCCTCCCCCTCCCATGAACCCCTATAAATATCTGTTAATCAGTGGCAGGATGCATACGGGTGAACGTGTGCTTTACAAATGCACACTACGACCTCTTTGGATTCCCTCAGTGCCATCCAGCAAACGTGCCCCTCGTCTCTTCATAGCCTCTCTCTCACATACATTTCATTTGTTTTTAAAGCATTTCTAATGCGTGGGTTTACTAATCCACTTTGCTATCCACATAATACAGATCTGTTCTTTCCAGCATGCCCTCTGCGTTACTTTATGGCATAAAACTGCCACTAGACAAAAGTCAAATATCTTTCACTCAAGCAGGAAATTTTTTGTTTACTCTGCAGCAGTCCACACTTTACTGCCGTTCATGTAACTTCAAAGAGACTCATTATAGTTTTTCATGGTTTCATCATTTCAGCACTGAAGCTTTTTCAAATGCTATACAACAAAGTGCTAGATGTTGCGTATTTATATTATGCATCTAACAAGCACTGACAAAGCCAATAGTACTGGCTTGTAGGTGTAATGTTGCTTGTTGTATTTTACCTGTCCGTCCATCACCACCCCCTTGTGTACCGCTTTTGGCCGCCATAAGTGTGGCAGGGTATGCTCAGATGTGAGTCCCTTGCTCACTTTGCCACTGGATTCAAGCAAGCCAGGCTGAAGACGGCTGGAATGCCAGAAACCGGTCCTCGGAAGCTTGTTTCTGGTCCAGGGAAGACATGGCTTGGCAGTTCGGGCTGGACTGTTCCCATGAGGCACAGGGTCAGACTGATTTGCATATAGCCATGTCTGAACTGGGGTGGCAGAGTGGGCTAAAGAACGGTGATGGATTAAACCCAGATCTTTTGACTGGGTGTGAGTGTTTGATTGATTCAGATGCTCCGTCCATCACCACCCCCTTTTGTACCGCTTTTGGCCGCCATAAGTGTGGCAGGGTATGCTCAGACGTGAGTCCCTTGCTCACTTTGCCACTGGATTCAAGCAAGCCGGGCTGAAGACGGCTGGAATGCCAGAAACCGGTCCTCGGAAGCTTGTTTCTGGTCCAGGGAAGACATGGCTTGGCAGTTCGGGCTGGACTGTTCCCATGAGGCACAGGGTCAGACTGATTTGCATATAGCCATGTCTGAACTGGGGTGGCAGAGTGGGCTAAAGAACGGTGATGGATTAAACCCAGATCTTTTGACTGGGTGTGAGTGTTTGATTGATTCAGATGCTCCGTCAATCAACACCCCCTTTTGTACCGTATTTTACCTGAATGGCATGACAGAAGTCGCAAAATACCTGTCAGGCAGAACCCTAAGCTAAGCACAGATTTTCCACTTATGTATTTTAAAGCCATACCCTTAGATACATCAGCCACACCTCTCCCCCCCCCAGCTTTTTTTATCCCACGCAAGGCCCTGACACAGAGAGATCTCTCTGTAAATATATATATGTGAGATTATCTCTCTACACATATGTATATATATACGTATATATATATATATATATATATATATATATATATATATATATATATATATATATATATATATATATATATATATATAAATTCACAATCCTGAAGTGCCAGCAACCGAGCTCAAACACAGACCAGGTACAGACCACACGAGGGTTTTTTCAGGTGAATAGAGTGCTTTATTCCATCGATGGGAACGGCAACATGGCGCGTTTCGTCCGGGGAACCCGGACTTGATCACATGACAGACCCAGAGAATCATGTGGTTAAATACTGGCAGTGCTATCATATGGCCCCTCCCATAGCATCAAAGACATAGAAAAAATACTATTTACAATAAACACGGCTGGCAAAAAGTTGCAAATTAATCAAAGTATACATCAAAATTAAGTATACAAATTCGACAAGTTCATCTTATATATATATATATATATTCATATGTAATCTACAGAGAGAAATAGAGACTCTCTCTCTCTCTCTCTCTCTCTCTCTATATATATATATATATATATATATATATATATATATATATATATATATATATATATATATATATTTTATATAGATCTCTCGTTCTTTATATTTTCTAGTTCTGGCTTCCCTAGTAGCCGATCATGGCCTCCACAGAAAGCACACTGAGCAGGAGGACTGACCCCCTGTCAATTTCACTGCAACATTGTTTTTTAAAATGTTATTCTGATTTTTATTTTGGGGGGTGATTGCGTCCCCCCAGGGAAAGCCAAAGTTTTTATTTAAACAAATATGACCCAGGTGGGGGTTGCCCATTCACCCTAGGGCCGAACCCCCTGTGACATCCCTGGTGTCTAGTGGGGTTTTCTTGCCGTAGATCGCAGCGCTCCTGCTATCCACGGCCAGAAAACTCTTTCAGGAAGTCCTCGTTTGAAAGGGGATATTCTCCCCTTTCAAACGAGGCCTCCCAGAAAGCTGGGGCGGCCATCTTCGCCCTGTTTTGCCCACTGGAGTCAAGGGTGGGCTTACCTGCGGCTGTTCTGGCTCTGGTGGGGAAAACTGTGAAGTCAGAGCGCCTCGCTGCGGGCTGATGTCACAGAAAGGCGGGCGGGGACGGACGCAGAAAGCCTTCCACGTCAGGGAAAAAAATAAATAAACCTCCGGTGCAGATTAAAGGGGGCTCTCCCTGGTGTCGGCCATTGAACGTGCGCTGCACCAGGGAGCTAGTGC
Organism: Lissotriton vulgaris; assembly: GCF_964263255.1. Classification (NCBI taxonomy): domain Eukaryota; kingdom Metazoa; phylum Chordata; class Amphibia; order Caudata; family Salamandridae; genus Lissotriton; species Lissotriton vulgaris. The sequence goes on from NC_141687.1 coordinate 1,752,052,813, forward strand.
TTGTGTCAGCCATTGGCCGATGCAAGCACCAAAAGGGTTAATTTACTTGTCCTGGGTACATATAGTACCATTTACTAGAGACTTATAAGTAAATTCAATTAGTTATTTTGCCACTATTACCATGTTTAAAAGAGAGATTACAGGCACTTTACCACTTGTAGCAGCAGTAAAGCGTGCAGAGCCCTATATCAACAAACATGGGTTCAGGAAAAGAGGCAGAAGTCTGAGGGCATGCCACACAAAAGATGGGCATTTCTAACAGTGTTAATTTTGCGTCAGACAGTTCTCACATTAACCATCCAGTCAGTGGTATCTTCGTACTTTCATAAATACTTTCTATATTTCAGTTTTTCACTCTGTAAATCTCATCATTTATATTTCATTTTACATTTGTATAATTTGTAATAACTTATGCTTGTGCCAAACTCTCAATAACATGTTAATGCTTGATTTGTTTTGATAACTTTAAAGGAGTTTTTGCATTCCAGTTCAAACTGAACGCATGTTTTCATAATTTCTAAATCTGTAAATCAGACTTGACACCCTGCCGAGCCAGTTATTCTTGGAGAAAGGTTGACATCCCTGCACGTTATAATGCTGATTGCCTGTGGTTCCTTTTCTCCACTGTAGGGACGGCAGCAGGGGTGCAACATGAAGTATTCCCCCGGCCCTCTCTAATCCATTAAAGGTTGAGGAGGCTTCATTACTTGTTGTTGCTTTCAGCTCCCTCCTGCCTCACTCTCGGCCAGGTCAGTTTCCTTGCAAGGTAACCATATGAAAGAGAGAGCACGATAGATAAAAAACAAAATACAGCAGGGGTGCCCTGCACAAGGTGAGTTCATCCAAACCTAGGCATACAAATGCAAAAAAGCAAGACAGTGATAGAAAAATGTGGAGAACAATTTTGTCTTTCAAAGTAACTAAAAAATATGAAATTAGAACAAAAATGATAAGATACATTTCTTTTATGTACATGGGGGCATATTAGCAAGGGCCAGATCGCCGCTTTAGCGGCGCTTTTTGACGATAAAGCAGCAATTTATTTATCGCCCAATTACCAAGCTACAGGCGATAGCGACCGGTTTGGGACCCGCTTTGCATGTCAGAGATATTTATCGCTAATGACATGCAAAGTGGGCATACCAAAACTGGTAGCGAATGCTAACACAGCTATCACCTATTAGCAATACCCGCAACGCGATAAAAAACATGCACTAAAAGCGATTAGCGCCAGGATTTACACCTGGTAAAAACCTGTCTTAGCCATAATAGTCAAAGGGAGGTGGATTCTACGGCTAAGTCCCCACCTGCCTGTTAGCGAGATTTTCCTTAGCAATAGGATTTTTATCGCTGGAAATCTCACGTTAAAGATGGGATTTGCCGCTATCGCTGGATTCTTTATCGCCAGGAAGATAAACGTTGGTAATACTACATTATCTCTGCGATAAAGTCCAGCAATAGGAGGCGATAAAAAAATTCTATTCCGCCTCTACAGTTTGTTAACATTTTGAAATTTTAAAGAAAAAGAGAGATTGAGACGGAAAGAGTGTCAGGAAGAAGCTGAGGCATAGTCAGAGAGAGAGTAGCAAGCAGGTTCAGAGCGGCGTGGAGGGGGGAGACAGGTGGCCGAGGGGAAGAGCTGCACGGAGCTTTAAAAACAGAATAATAAAGATGAGTGAGAAAAAAGCTAAGAAATAAGGGAGATGTGTTGAACTGAGAGGGTAACAAATATGGGACGTGGTAGACGAAGAGACGAGACGACTGGAGTAATGCACTAAAAACACACACTCTTACCTTGCTGCCGGTCCCGGTCCGCGCCACCTCTGGGCTCTGCTGTCAACGCCCGGCGGTCTGACGTCATGTTGATTCATTGACATGATTGTCATGAGGGAGCTGCGGGCGGCGTTGGGCAGGGGGGGCTACGCCCCCACGCCCCAATGGACGAACCGCGCCTGAACTGGAGATTACAACACTTAGACCACGACAGGAGAAAACTTATGGTAGATCAGTGAGTTAATGTATCCAATTCAGGGATCTGTGTTAGATGTCACTGGTTCATATCCTGGTTGAACCGCTCAGCCGTTCATCCTTCTGAGATCAACAAAATGAGTATCATTGACTTGAGAAACAATTAACATCTGTTTTTTTTCATTATACGAACGATGTACACACTGGAAGAACGTGCACTCCTAAAGCCTGTCATGTCCATGTTAAGACATCAAAACGTGTTTTAACCTTTTCCGTGCTGATGACGGAACTGCTCCATCATCAGCCACGCTGGCGCTGTGCTGATGACGGAGCGGTTCCGTCTTGGCCCACCCGATGCGCCTGCGCGGCGCTGATTTCGCACCTGCGTGGCGCGTTCTATTGAGCGAGCAGGGCCATGACGGAACCACTCCGTCATGAGCACAACTCAACCGAGGCTGGTGACGGAGCGGTTCCGTCACCAGCATGGGCGCGCCGCGCGCCCCCCGCCCCCTTAGCTCTGCGGCGGAATAGCCGCCGCAGCGAAGGTGTTAAGTACTTCAAGCCAAGCTTCTCACACAGATAGCTGCTATGGCACATGTGCTATATCCCTCTGTTCAATTTTCTTGGTGGTTTTACATCACGATCCATGTGTTAACTCTGTTGCTTTACATGTTATTTTTTTTTACACAGAATTTGACACTAAATTTTGATTTCTGAAAGGCAGTTCATTTTTTATTTGTCTTGAAAAGATTGAAAGTTAATTTCAAAGCTTAGGGTTCTGAAAGCAGAATGATCACTCCTCACTGCAAGCTTTATTAATTCTGAGCACCTAGAGAAGAGAATGACCTGAGGATAGAGTTAGATAGGGTTTAATTGTATTAGATTTTATAAGTAATGGAAAGAATGTTAACCTGATTCTTTGGTCCAAGGACAGCCTTACAACTGTCACATGATTATATTTCTTTAGTTTACAGGTCAGTCTTACCTTATAGTTCTAGAGACCAGCGGTTAGGGTTGCTGGCAAGCCTAAATTCTGGGAATTAATCTATCCAATCTGGCTACAGATCAGAAGCATTCTACATTGGTGCAAGAATAACTTGTAAGGAATCACAGAGTTTTACCCTTTACCTTCAGCAACCCAAAGCAGGAGTTAACAACAAAGCAAATGTGATGGACGAAGGACAGATTTCCAGGAAGAATCACACTCAATTATCTGATCTTTGCCACAGAGATTGATGGGTTTCCCATGAATAAAGACAGTAAAACGTTGCTCCAGCAATGATTATCTATAGAGGAGTACGAGCTATAGCTTGTCAGTATTACGCCTTAATAAGTTGGGGATTCATCCATTGCTGGACAAAGTCCGGACAATCATGCACGTTGGCTCAGAGATCCAGTGCTTTTTGGTTCAGCTGGACCCTGATCTGTGTGTCATCCATATATGGCATGCTTGACATCCAAATTAGTGGATAAGGTGCAGCAAAGGTTGAACGGAGAGATTGAAAGGCATCAGGGACCAGGAGGAGCCTTGCAGCACTCGGAAATTAATCACATTACATAGCGAGGGAGAGGTAGCCAACCTTAGCAATGAAGGGAGCTCTATCAAGAACGATCTAAACCAATTGCATAGCATACCTTTGAACTCGGAGTCTGCAAGTCTTCTCAAAAGCACCTTTTAATGTACAATCTCAAAGTCAGCAGAAATATCCAGAAGTATTCTAACCGCCTCATCTGCATTAGTAATGCACTGATTTCATCTACAATGGATAACTAGCACCACACTTGTGCCCCTCTGCTGGCAAATGCCCCTCTGACAGTCATCAAACAGTTTGCCATCTGGGACCATGAATAGTTGGTTAGCTACATGCTTTTCTAAGATACTTCCTAAGGTTACTAGAAGTGTTATCCCAAGATAATGTTTTTACGGCAGATGCATGCAGATTGGATTTTTTAATAGTGTTATGAATGCATCCTACTTTCCTGACGCCTGCACAATACCAGAAAGAAGGAAGAGTTTAAACAGTTCTGTAATCTTTCCTGTCAGTGCATGAGCAAGAGCTTGGATCAAAGGAGCGGTATTGGGATTCATTAGGAGAACCCAACTAAATAGAGGATAAGAGCGAAGCCACTACTTCCTCTGTTTTCAACCTAAATCTAAACCACTCTAAATGAGGCTCCTCGTGCAGGCCACGGGACAGATTTACTACTATTGCATCATCCTTTCACCCTTAAGAAAAATTCTACTTACTATGCCAACAGTGAAATATATGTAAACATTTTTAAGAGTTACATTGTAAATTAATTATCCTTCCTGCAGATATTTTCACAGCTACAAGTTTATATTCTGCCCCCTCCAATATTCATGGGGCTGTTGCAGATTTTGGTACCTATTATTTTCTCTTTTGGGACCATGTGTACTCCTTGAGCTTTAATTCATTGCTTAATTTTGTTTTAAACTGAGCATCTTTCCAAATGGGGATTGGTTTTTGGACTGCCTAAGCATATCAAGCCAAGAATATTTGTTGTTAAGTGGAATTTAGGGTTAATATGCAGTATCAAGGTGTACAGTTTCTGAATTCTATGTGCGCGAGGTCTTGGAAATGAGACATCTTGCCTGTGAGAGCAAAAGTTAGCTTGTGTACAAACATTCCATTCTATGAATACTATAGAGGTATTCTACGTTGACAGATGGTGAATGAATCGAAAATTACCAAAGGAATGTACATAAACTACACCACTGGCCTCTACTTTTCAAAAACATCGGGGCGGATGGAGATGAGTTATCATAAATATCTTGAAAATATGATTTGAGTACTATTCAACTACCTTCAATGTGTTTATAAAGCAGTTTGCTAGATATTGCCCCAGAAACTGTAGTACACAATTCTTTATTGCATTGAGTATTAAAATCAAATATCAGTGACAGAAGACACCAAGAGTATTTGTGACTCAACTTTGTCGATGGTTCCACGCCCACCTTTCTAAATTTTTGCCTCCCTCCTCCAATGTTTGGGTCTAGTTGCGCCTCTGAGATGTGGTGTACTAACATATGTACATACTGTATTCTCACTTGTGACCATCCACCATCGACTTAGTGTGTGGGCGGAGGACTCTTATGTTGCCCATGAGTTAAGTAGCTAACTGTTGAAATGGGTCTGTTGTCTGCAGGATGTACAGACATGTACCCTGCTTTTTATGCCTGAATTGCATACCTGTGATCCATTTTTAGTCAACTATGTATCGTAAACCCACAGATCGTAACAGCCTCCTGCATTACACGAGTCACCATCCTAAGGCCCTACGCACCAATCTACCATTTGGCCAATTCCTACGAATTAGGCGTAATTGCAGCGCAGTGGCTGATTACAAGAAAGAATCTGCTCTGCTCTCTAGGAACCTTCTGGATAGGGGGTACCCTAGGAGCGATGTACGAAAAGCACGTAAACGTGCCAGGAACAACAATAGAGAAGCTCTATTGGAAAGGCGGGAGAGGGTCCCTACGGAGAACCAACCTATCACATGCGTGACCACCTTTACCCCCTTGTCCAACAAAATTAGGAGCACGATTAAGCATCACTGGGGTATACTCAACACAGGTGACATGTCCCTGGAGGAACCTAGGTTTGCTTTTAAAAGATCACAAAACCTGAAAGATATCTTGATTAGCACTAGGCCTAAACAAACTAGGAAAGTAAGCCAAAGAACTTTATGGGACCTACCCCCAGTGACGGGGCACTACCCCTGCGGGATGTGTGGAGTCTGCAGGTATTCCCTGACTCTCAAAACTATACAACTTACAGACACCTTCAAATGGGAAATAAGGCAACACACCAATTGCAACACATCCCACTGCATATACCTGCTTATATGCCCATGTAACCTGCAGTACATAGGGATGACAACACGCCCGATCAAGACTCGAATCATAGAACATCGCAGCAACTTCCGCTGCAGAAAGACCCACACTAAAATGTGCAAGCATTATGTGGAAGCAAACCACGATGAGAATTCGATGAAGTGGATAGTTCTGGAATCCAGTCCTAACTGCCCAACGAAAATACTGTTCAGAAAGGAACAGAGATGGGTACATCGGTTGTCTTCTGACCAACATGGTCTCAACGAAGACATTCCCTGGCATTCACTATGAACCCCCATATCTAGAGTGTCCACCCATGAGCGACAGTGTTCTGAAACATTCCCAAGACATGAGATCTGAATTTGGGTTTGTACATAGTCTAAATACACTACCTACCCTGGAAGTTACACCATCATTCCCAGGGTACTCACGAACCCCTACACTTGGTTACCATACCCTTCGATATCCAGAGACCCAATGCTAGCTAAGGCTTGTCCTATACACCAGGACGATCAATGGGCAAGATCAGCTCACAATGGCATTTGCACATCATTAATAACTAACCTCCTACCTCACCCCAAGGGACCTGTTCCATCATGGCCGCCACTCATCACGAGGCTTCTTCAGGGTTTACACTACTTGTGTACCCAGATCACCTCGCAAAGGTAATTGTAGAATGTACATATTTTTCTCCCATTACACTGACTACCAATAGGGACCTCTTCAATCATGGCCGCCATTTGACTATTGGGTTTTTATTAACCGCTTTTCACCACTCGCGAACCCATCTCCCACAACGAGCGATTATGGGATAACCAGACACGTTTATCCAACAAACGGTTCCAAGATCCTGGGCACCCCACTGGTATAGCACCGGTGATATTGCAAACGGGATGGCTACACAGGGCAGTAGCGTTTACCGCTTTCACCACACCATTACAAGATGGCCACCACGCTCCCGGGACTATACACGTGACCTAGGGCTGTGGGCGGATGCCCAACGCGTCACGCTGATCTGCCAGTGTTCTTGAAATAATCCCCGCCGCCGAGCTCACACATCTACTCGAGCTCGGCGGGGATGGGTAGGTCTTTTCACCCGAACGCAGCTGACTTCAGGTGAGAGCTTCTAGCGCATGGTTGAGGAGGAGAATCTTTAGCGCCATAACAGTCTGTGAGCCCTGTTCTGCAGGGATGCATTTTACTTCATTTTTCTTCACTGTTACTCACCGCGCTTTTACTTGCCCTTACTCCAGCCACACCATGGGCTTAGCGCTGTGATTCAGCCCTGCCGAACACTCATGTGGCCTCTAGGTCCTGATCATTAGGTGAGTAGGGTATTGACAACAAGTTCCTTTTTACTGGTTTTGAATATCACAGTGGAAGTGTGCTGCTATGCCTTTGATACTACTTAGTGGTGTCCACACCTAAAACCCTGCACCATATCTGATATACCACAGGCAGGTTTTTGAGATCTATGTATGCTGCATTTTTAACCCTTTTTTAACCTTGTACATTCACACCCTGGTTTTAAAAAAATTTCACCTTCACTTTTCACAGTATGAATTACAGTACTAGTTAGAGCGTGTTCTTCACAGTTTTGCATTGCACGCTCAAGACATTTGGCATGCATCAAATACCACCAGCATGCCATTATATGTTCTTCCTGGCAATGTTGTGACTGGCAAATTTGTTTAATTGTTGTTCCCTTATCCCCCCTCCAGACATAGACATAGGAGGATCCACTAAGGTAAACAATTTCAACACATATGACACGAGCATGTTGTTGTCTTCACTTTGGTCCTGAAGAATCGCGGTAATTATACCAAGAGCGAGAAACATGTTGACCACATGCACCTCTAGTATCTTCTAGGGTAACACAACATAATTGGTTGACACCTAGGGGACTAGTTTCACACTTTTTAATCGTAGCTAGGGGACCCCCAGAATAAAGTCCGTTCCGGTACCCCTAATTACATTTTAGCTACCTTACCATAGGTATACACCTCCCTGCCCACATACCCCCACTTCACCTACAGGCAGTTGGAAAAAAGATCTCCGCCAAAGAGCCCCTCTCTGAGGTGTGCCCGTCGGGGATTGCACCGCCTCCCCGACGAGGAGCAACCGCCGATGATGAAGCATGACACTCCTCGGGGTGTGTGAGGCAAATATATCCAACATAATGGATTCCCCAGGGTATTAATAATATCCCCTGCCTTTCCCCTCTACTTGGTCACGCCAGCAAGAACTTTTCTATCCCTGATTTCTTTAGGAACAGTACAGCAACCCCCCTTTTTTGGTTTGACTCCCTAGTACTTTGTACAGACACTAAGCTGTTACTGGACCTTCCACTATTTGAGTGGTAAACAGTGTCCTTTGCCTCCCTCCCTCTTTGGAACCCATTTTTAGTCATGCCACACATTAATCCCCTGTACATTGACCTAGGCTGGGGACCGAGCCCTGACTTGGGAGGGGTGAACAAAGCGCGCCCTCGTAGTGACCGGGAACTGCAATGGTTGGTGTATTATAGTAAACAGGCTTTTATCTGTGAGACAGGAATGCGTGCTTAAAGGCCCATTCTATAAAGTTCTGCTGCTCCTGATTGAACCCAGAATCCTGAATGCGATGTCCCATGCATTTTCCTTGTGCATGTGTTTAGATATGATAGTATGCAATGCATGAGTAATACAGGCCCAATGGTTCCATTATGGAAGCCCCCTGCCTGCACCAAAGTACAAAATGGAGCTGAGGTTGCTTTCTCCAGACAGCACAGATGTGTTGCAGGCATCTTTAATATGGAACATTGGAGCGCCAGGCGCTATGATTAGGAAAGAGGAGACAGACTTTCCTTAGACGTGCCAGGGTCTTTCTGACACATTGGCTTGTAAATGATTCTGTCTGCAGATGCCATTAGGAAGACGGCAGGGGGTACAGTGTGAGGCCCACAGTTTCTGTTGTTAGGGAAAGGAGTCTTTTGAAGAAGCACACTTCCTGATCTCCATGAAGATGGCATGTAAATAACTGGGTGCAGCCTACTCTCACCTCCTTGTGCGTTTGTATTGGACATTCCACCTAAAGACCATCCTGCTGTCTAGAGCATCCCTGCAGACAGAGGCCAGTCATGGAAGGTGGCCTGGCCAGAACCAATGTAAGGGGAATGGACCCAAATTGGTTCCAAGGCAGCAGACCTGGAATACACATCCTCTGTCTGTATAAAGGAGGGAGCTCAAGACCCATCTTTGTTCATCGTTGTGATCTCTTTAAGACTTTAACCCAAGAGAGGGTACTCTGCAGAGTACTCAGGGACTAATATGCAGCCAAAGGTGGGTGTCACACTGACAACAAAGTCCCCAGAGGCGAGAAAACATCACATCCAATCTTAAGGAGAAATTATTGGATGTCCTGGGTGCCGTGATACACTACCTGTCAGCAAAAGAACGAGGTGCCAACCCTACTGTAGTTGACCCTGGCTTAGGGTTCATCCGAAAGAGACTCGCTAAGCAAGTGCACCAAATGGCTCACAATACTGTCAGATTAGGCAGTGCGAGCTTCAGAATTTATCCCTGGCACAGCTGCCTGGCACCTAGAATGGTGTGTTATGCCCGACTGAATCTGGGATAAGCACCTACTGGTGGTGCGATGCCCAACAAATGAAATACGTGACTGCAGCACCGCCAAGTGTGTTGTGTTGGGGCCAATCCAGAATATTAATGAACTGAAAGGTGCATTGGGGCACCCCGTAAAGAATCGAGAATGTCGCTTCAGGAAACTGTGTGCTGAATTTACACCTGGCATCTCCACACCCAGGAATCTTCTTCTGCGGGCAAGTGTCCGTCGCGCTCAAGAAGAAGAGCCAAGTACTCACTAGAATGTTGGAGATAGCTACGTCATGAATGAAGTAACCACCGGAGCTCTGGAGGGAGCTGCGATCTGCAACCCACTGCCAGGAAGGGCCCTCATCAGAAGCCTTCGTTTGGCTCCTGAGAATCCTCTGTGTGACACTTGTAGGTCCCTGTTGCTTAAAAGATCCTACTGCTGGGGAGGGGGGCTGAAAGCTGTCTCATACTGCTACTATGAACTTGACAAAGAAACGAAATAGGACTAGACCTGAGAGACTGCAATGCTAAGACTAGATCATAGGAGGTGAAAGTGCAAGCTCCCCCCACGAGCTACCTCTGAAGCTAAACCTGAGGGGGACCCACGAGAGACAGGTGGAGGGCTAATCAACAGAATCCGGTAGAGTAAAATCATTTGCACCCATGTGCCAGGTATTCATGCATTATTGATTGTCTAATGGAATTCTATGTTTTCTGTGTATTAAAATATTTTTCTTTTCTACAAAGAGAAACCCTGGACTGGACATTCATCTGTTTGTCTGATGGGTTGGGCGTGGCATTGATTTTATAGCCTGAGTAACCCCCACTCTGACCACCCTGAGAAGCCTCTGAATACTCCCCCTTGTTACTTTTGAGAGTCAAGTGTGGATAGGTTGCACTTGGCCCAGGGAGCACAGCATAGTAGGGTAGGCCATGGGACATCATGGTAAAAGGCCTCAACTCCCACAGTTGTGACCCAGTAACCCCTGCTTGTTCCGTGGCCTCCTGAACAGGGTCTGACACCAGCTCATTGATGCAATCCAAGGCATGCTTTCCCAGGTGAGACAACAGTAGGTTCTGTAAGTATGTCTCTATGTGGTGCTGCATCAGATAATGCAATGAAACAGCATGGCAGTCAGGTGTGACTCAGGGCCTGATGTGACTTAGGTTCACATATGATAACAATGGAACAAATGATTATCTTAGTTACATGCGTCAGCGGCGGTCGGCATGGCTCGCGGGTGGGGGCAGGCGCAGGTTTCCCGAGCCTGCATGGAGAACAGGTAAGTGCGCATGACTGATCGACCAAACAGTCACTGCACACTTTGGAGTGGGCAAACCACTCCCCCCCCCTGCCCTGCTCAGAGAGCAGAGCAGCCCCATCCACCTGCCCGCCGCAAAGAAGAAGTACACGTCAGGAAGCATAAAATGATAATAACTTTAAGTTATTATCATTTTATGTTTATCTTCTTCACGTTGCAAGCAGCCCCTGTATATGCGTCAGCCTTATAAGGTCTGAATAAGGCACCTAAATATTACATGATGGAAGTCCATATTTTGAAAATCGCTGTGTAGTAAGTCATATCTTGTACAGGTAAGAGTGGGTAAATGCATGCTCATTGGTAGAGGAGCTCAATGTGCCCTAGGGCCCATGCCTCCCAAGCCCCAGTCACGCACTTCTAGGTACTATTATGATTTTCACCTGACAAGCAACTCCTCCCACCCTCTGAACATGTGTTAATGCAGTGGTGCTGGCACATTTGTGTGGTGCTGCCATCAGTGTTACAATTCTGAACAGAGGGATTGTGAACAATCCAATCGTCACTCAAAACACAAGTGTCACAATTGAGCCATGCCCATTCAGAAGAGGGGTAAGCGTGTAGGAGGTGGTTGGTGATGCTTTTTGGTATACACTTATGCAAACATAGTACTAGAGAATGGTGTGGGGGTGTCCTGTCATTTACAGACAGCACATTTTTCATTGCAATGGCCGCTAAACTTGCACAGACATGCAGTTTTACTGGTAAAACGGTACAGCGCACAATGGTAAGTAGAAATCGAGTTTCAGCAAATATTTCATTTGCGGATCACCAACTATATTTCACACTCACTGTACACAGCAAGGTTTTGGCATAATTCACTTTACAAACTCCTCTTTAAATCAGCAGTCTGTCAGAAGACATAGCTATTGATATTTGACCTCTGTCTGACTGTTAACCAGGAAGGTTATTGTGGGGGTGCGGCAGCAGCCCTGCAAGCCTACATCCAGCGTGTGTTCCACGTTCGTACACATGCATATGTGCCTTAATCCCCTGCTGTATTTTAGTCCTCCAAGCACAGCAGTACAGTTAGGGGCAGATTTATGAAGGGCTTGCGCCACGTTTACGCCGCCGTTGCGTGACGCAACGGCGCGGAAACGTGGCGCATCCCTGCGCCCTATTTACAACGTGACGCATCTAGGAGATGCGTCACGTTGTACAGCACTGCGCCATGAGGAGGCGTTCCTGCGCAGGGGGGGGCGTTCCTGCGCAGGAACGCCTCTTGAAAGTGGCTGAGTGAAATCTATGAGATTTCACTCAGTCACTTTCAGGGCAATGCTGCGTCAAAACCCTGCGCCTGCTTGAAGCAGGCGTAAGGCTTGAGGCAGCATTGAAAGAATAGGCCCCCCCAGAGCATTGCTGGAGCTGCGTCGCGCTTGCGACGCAACTCCAGCAATGCGCCACATTTCCGGCACAGATGCGTCACGCATCTGTGCCGTTTTTGCCCCATGGTGCGACGCATCATAAATGCGGCGCACCATGGGTGGCGTAGCTGTGGCGCACTGTGGTGCATGTTAACTGGCGCATCCCTCGGGATGCGCCAGTTAACATAAATCTGGCCCTTAGTTTCTCTGTATACAGCACTTTCGCAGCTTCGGACAACTGAACGGTCTTTAGCAGGACCGTGAAATTCACTGCTGCGCGCAGTGCCTTGACTTCGGGATACTGCCGTAAACCATCGATCGGTGCTGTCGTAAAGTCCCCAAACATGGTTTCCTTCAGAACAACACGGGGAAAGATAAAGGACTGAGTACACTGATCATCTTTTACCTTCGAACGTTCGCGACACCTCAACCTGAGAATTTATTCGAATGTATGCCGGGTATTTTTGGAGGTGTCGGGACTGGTGCAAAGCTTGCAGAGAGCCCTGGGAGCGCGCCATCTGTCATCTGTGCCAGCCTTACAATCAGCTCTGATTCAAACCGCTCATTCTTTTTTTTATTTCATTGAGCTCTCAGTGTTCCGCCTTGTCTCTTTGTGTTGATTCTCCTCTTCATAAGTTCCTTGTGGGTAGATGCATCAACGTTGTCATTTGCGATTCCTTATTTGCGAAAAATAAAGAATCGCAAATAAGGAATCGCAAATGGCAATGCATCATTTATTTCGCAATTTTATTGAGATTCGGTAAAAATCGCAATTTTTACCGAATCGCAATAAAATTGCGAGTTTCAAATAGCGAATTTGCAATTCCCATTCATTCCTATGGGCTGAAATGCCCATAGGAATGAATGGTAATTGCGAATTCGCAATTTGAAAATCGGAATTCAACAAAGCATTTCAAGGGTGGAGAGGGGGGTCCAAAGGACCCCCCTCTGCACCCATGAAATGCACTTTTACATGTAAGTTACATACACACATGTCCTAAGGACATGTGTGTCTGTAACTTAACAGTTTAAAAAAATGCATTTTTGTGCTTTTTTAAACAATTCTGCAAATTACCACGAGGTTCAAACTCGTGGTAATTTGCACTTGCAATTTTAAAATTCGCTAATTTTTTTACAATGATGCATTCCATTTAAGGAATCGCACAATTGCGATTCCTTAAATGCAATCGCATTTAAGAAATTCTCAAAATTAGCGAATTTCAACAAAAAGTAATGATGCATACCAAAAAGCATTTTTGGAGTCGCAAACGGCCGATTTTAAGGAATCGCACCGTTTGCGACTCTAAAAATGCTTGATGCATCTGGGCATTGGTTTCTTACTGTCCTTCTATTTTTATCTGACCGCGTAACTAGGCAATTCGTCACTGTAGGGTCGGTCTGTAGCATAGTCCGCTGATATATCCTCTGCCAGGCTGCCCCGGGCCACCGAAGGTGGCCACCTAAGAGGGCGGCACAGACCCCATTGTGTGGTGCCTGTTATTTGGGAAGTTGTCGTGAGCAGGTTGGGGTCTGGGCCAATGTTGGCACTATGCCAGGCTGCCCCGGGCCACCGATGGTGGCCACCTAAGAGGGCAGCCACCCTTAGTGCCACAGGATGGCACAGACCCCAAAAGAGCGGTCTAGTATTTGGGGACTCGGAGGGTCCCCCCCAGTGATGTCACCTCCGGCGGGGCAGGGGTCAGGGGCCGAGGGTATATGGCCTGGGGTCACAGGCCTGATGTCCTCTTTGACCCCTGACTGGCCGTGCGGACTGACTCTCTCGCACCCCCCCCCCCCCTTGGGCCTAGACATGCGGTGCTGCCCGGACGCTGTTTTGAGCTCGTCTGGTCTCGCGTCGGGTCTCTTCGACGGGTCACTCAGTGAGTGCTGGTTTGTAAATGTAAATGTATTGCGACTTATATAGCGCACGTATCACCGGAAGGCATCAAGGCGCTTGCCTTGGGAACCCGTCCTGGCTTTTTCCCTGTGAGATAACCCTTACTGGGCATCCCCAAGGTGAAAGCCAGGCATCCCGCAGCGGGTGGGCCGCCGTAGTGGAGATTAAGCAAGCTATTGCCCAGAGTTGCAGCGTGGGACCCCATGATTAGAGTAAGCACTGAGGCGAGAATTATCGAGTCCGTGGACATTTTTGGGCTCAGGACCCTGCCGCGTCGGGAATTGAACCCTGGTCCCGGGCCAGACCTCTGCATCAGGGTCTGCGCTCTAATCAGTGAGCCACACTCCTCCTGTTTATCGAGCGCGTCCGCGTGTGTCTTTGCGATGTGTGCTGCCTTGGCGGGCGGTGTGGGAGATACTCTTGGTGGTGCGGGGGAGGGGACTGAGGCGTCTGCATTTGCTGGGAGCAGAGCCCTGACTATTTTGGGACCCTCCCTCGAGGAGGGCGTATAGCGGGCTGCTCCAGCTTCAGTCCAGTTGGTGGTGGAGGAGGAAAGTTTGCGGGGTGTTGTATTTGAGTCTGTCGACGTGCTTGGAGGAATTCAGGGACAAATACCTCTTAAGTGGGGATTTGAAATGCAGCTCTCCACCCTCCACTTTCGGCACCTCCCCCCGGGACGGGACTTTGCTGCTGAGACCCGAGCAGCTCGCTGTGCCCGATTCCTCCTGGCCGCGTGATGTGTCACGATTGGTTCATTCCTCACAAGTAGACCCCTTTTCATCCCCTCTCTTCCCGTCATAGTGTCATTGAACTTCGGGAGTGTGTGTGGTTGGCCGTCTCTTTCCTTGGTGCTAGACACCTTCCTGTGCCTAGTCGTCTCTAATCTCAGTGGTATTTGTCCAGGCTGCACATCCCCCTCATGGCAATGGATGGCCTAGCTCACCTATCGTCCTTTCACCCGCACATGGCCGAGGTGTCCAAAGAAAATCATGGTTCTATGTTGTTACAACCTTTCTGTATGTTTGAGGTGGGGACGGTCCAGCCAATCATCTGAGGTCGTGTTCTGGAATCTGGTCAAATCAGTGACGTGGGAAGCCCGCCTTTCCCCCCCTTGATTCGGGTGTCAATCACCACAGTGCAGTGTGGGACCCTCTGCTGCCCACCCACTGACTTCTCTCTCGTTTCATTGGCTCGCTGAGGA
Organism: Lissotriton vulgaris; assembly: GCF_964263255.1. NCBI lineage: Eukaryota > Metazoa > Chordata > Amphibia > Caudata > Salamandridae > Lissotriton > Lissotriton vulgaris. Next base: position 1,752,068,011 of record NC_141687.1, read on the forward strand.
TGCTCACAACAGGGTGCTCTGTGGTGCAGGCCTATGTGTTCCACCCTGGCGCGTGCAGAACTGCAAGTTGTCCATGGGCCTGGGTGGTTTGAGTCATAGGGCACGGGATCGGGCCCACATTTCCGTGCCTAAAGGACAAAGCCACATGTGTTTGTATTGTTATACGTGCACGGTTTAGCTTTTTCACTGCTGAGATGGGGGTCGTTGCCATCAGCAGCAGTAGATCCTCTTGACTGCCGTCTTCCCTGTGCCAGCGGGTCGATTCTTGGAGGTGACCCAGTTCTCCATCGCGGATGGAGCTGGGTCATTGTTTGCACCAGTCATTGGCTGCCGCCGGGACCTCTCTGCACACTTGCATACACTCATGCCTCAGTTGTGTGCTCCGTCACTGGAGGTTGAGAGGTCTGCCCAATTAGTATGGGCATGCCCTGTAATATTGTCTAAACCACAGCACAAGCAAGCTCTGAGCACAACCAGGTTGCCAACTTTGATAGTAGGGACTCAAGTTCGAGTCTCGACGACCTGCCGGGGCTGGTGGTAGGTGTAAATGGAATTGCCTTTGGCGCTGGTATGGGATAGTTTTGCCGCACAGTTGGCATGCGTGGGGCGAACAATGGGATAATTATGCGTTTTTGTGGGGTAGCAGCACTCCCCGAGTGCTATATTGTGCTGCATTTTTGTGTTGGGGTGCACAGTAGCAGGGTTACTCGGTAGAACCTCTTCCCACGTTTCCGGAGCTCGGCGTAGCACTCTGTCTATTGACCACCGTGGGGCTCCTAGTTGGTGTTTTAGTCCCCTTTGCCCGTAGATTAGGTCGGTTTTACCAGGAGCCACGTGCTCCACAGCGAATTGAAGGGAGGAAAGTGGAGTTGAGACCGAAAGGGCCTTTAGGGGTTTCAGGCCAGGCACGCATAGGACGACCGCTGCTGAGGGGGATTTGCGGTTATTTCCTGGCGGGTGGTGTATGCTCTTCGGCCACTACAGATAATCAGGGTGCTATGCACATATCAGTTGTCACACATTAAATTTTTTACGCCCGCTGCCGCCATTTATACTGTTTGACATTGTTTTGGTTGCGAACTCGTAGTGCCAATATCGGCCCGCACACCATCCCCCAAACGACAAGATCCCCATCATAAATAAGTGGACAAGACAACTTGTTGTTGGGAAAAAGTAGTCGCAGGTTTATTAGCATATCATTGCTAAAACATGGTGGGTTAACTTACAGATGATCCAAAGGCAAGTCGCCCCTCCCAGCTCGCCACCTGATAGGCCAAGTAGCCCGCGGCCTTGGCCATATGGTGCTTAGCGGTTGTGGTGAGAGGGTAGCCCCTCACCTGTCCGGTGAGGTAAACAGACATAACATCGAATCAAAAATATAGACAGGACATAATATCGAGTAAAAAATATCGACTACACAAAATTTCGACCAGACATAATATCGACTACAAAAATATCGAGTCATATCGATATTAATAGCCAAAATATCGAATCAAAAATATAGACTAGACATAATATCGACTATATAGAATATAGACAAAAGAAAAAGGAAAATAAGGTAAGTTTTGACTACTTTTTAATAATTGTGTAATATAAATCTGTAGCGGGTAGTGGGTTTATAGGGGAATAGGGTGGGAAGTAATTTAAATAGAATTACATTATTATGTAATTATTGATAATAATTGTCAAATAATTAATAATTGGTACTTAAATAAAAAACAATAGGTAATTAATATTAATTGATTAATTGATAAATAATTAATTTATAGTAAATTAGTATCAGTAGCGGGTAGTGGGTTTATAGGGGAATAGGGTGGGTAGTAATTTAAATATAATTAATTAATTATGTAAATTATACTTAATTGTAAAATTATGAATAGCTAATTAAATAAAAAATAATTGCTAATTCATAATAATTGTTTAATTGATAAATAATTAATTTATAGTAAATTAGTTTCAGTACTGGGTTGTGGGTTTATAGGGGAATAGGGTGGGAAGTAAATCAATAAATAATTAATTAATTAAGTTAATTAATTAAATAGTTTAATTAATTAATAATTGTCCATGAAAAAAAAAATTGGTAAATAAAAGTAATTGGTATAGGAAAATAAATGTACTTGGTACTAATTTTTCTATAAATTATAATTAATTATGAACCTTTGCCTATTTTTACCCCTACGCTATCCAGCGCTTTCCCTACTGTTGCACCCACTGGAGTGGGAATAGTAAATTTTACCTCTACGCTATCCAGCGCTTTCCCTACTGTTGCACCCACTGGAGTGGGAATAGTAATTTTTACCCCTACGCTATCCAGCGCTTTCCTTACTGTTGCACCCACTGGATTGGGAATAGTAAATTTTACCCCTACGCTATCCAACACTTTCCCTACTGTTGCACCCACTGGAGTGGGAATAGTAAATTTTACCCCTACGCTATCCAACTCTTTAGCTATTGTAGAATTCACTACAGTTGTTACAATAATTGTTAACTATTTTGCTATGCTACGGTAAAATTATTATATTTGTTTATTTAATATAAAAAAAATTATATAAATATATATGTATTATTTTTTTAGATTTATTTTTAATTTAAAATAAATATTTATTAATATAACATTATTTTAATAATTTAAAGTAAGTTTAGACTAAATATATTTATTACTACATTAGTATTAACTTAATTTAAAGACATTTAAAAAAACGATATTTTTTACAGTCTATATTTTAGTAACTCGATATTTTAGAGTCGATATTTCTGTACTTACCTGTTTAAAGATAGCCAGTCGATATTTTGTCCATCGATATTTTGTCAACGATATTTTTGCAACTCAATATTTTTGAGGTCGCTATTATTTCAGTGATCCGTCCGGTGAACCATTGGTCCACCCTCTAGCTCACACCTCCCCCTACGAGGGGCGGAGCGTTCAAGCAACCCCCGGTTGTCCAGGTAACCAACCGCCCGTAGGATAACGGGGCGCCGTCGCACCCCCAGGGTCCACCGCACGGATCTCCCAGGGATAATAGGCCTCAGCACCCTTTGTGCTTCTTCATAGGGTACTCCTAAGTACCTTTCGCCTCTGGATCATCACGTAACTCCTCCACAGCCCTGGATGTGGCGACCGTCACAGGCAGGGCCCCCCACCATAGCTACCTCCTATACGCAGCCTGCAGAGATTATCGCCTCCTGAATGTCCAGAAGAAATAAGTCCATGCCTAAATTGGACAGGTGGACGCCTTCTTCATCAAGGCAACCGGGGGCTTTGGCATGGAGTTCCCCGTGCCGAATAAAACCGAAGCCCATCAGCTCCGCGAACTTACGCATAGCGCAGTTTACTTTTCTTCGCGCCCCCCCTACTGCTTGCCCAGAGCAAGCACCTAGCCAAAACCGGCGTGGTGTGATCTCAGACCACCAAAGATCGCAAGGACCCAATAAATTGCTGATTTTGGTGATGTTCACTTTCATGTCCCTTAAGAGAAATCTTTCCCCCAGGCAAGGCAGGTCGTTCCCTCCGACGTGCAGGATGAGCACGTCTGGGGGCTGAGCGTTCCCTTGTAATTCACGTGTTAGCAAACCAAGCACCCTGCTCCATCGTAAGCCAGTGACTCCACGCCAAACAAACTGAGTTTTGCTAAACCCATGCTTCCACTTTCTCTTTTCTGCCCACTGGGCCAACCTGGAAACCCCCTCGTGTCCCAGCACCCAGACCGTTGTTCCTGGTAAATAAAGAGAAGTTTTCTATGTAACTATTTATTAAACACACACAAAATCACACTGGTAAAATTACCACACTGCAAACAAAACACGGCAAAACATTGTACAGGGGACATAGCCCCGGGTGCCTAATGTACACAAATTCTGTTTCAAGACCCATGACAACATATCTAATATCTCTTTACCTGTTACTGTCTGGTCTTATGCATCTCTTGTAACAGTCAGAAGACCATCTACCCAACTGTTTGATGCCTTCTACCTGTACCCCTTCTGAGGATGCAGTTGTGGCTGCGCCTATGCGGAAGGAGTGCGAACTGTACTTTTTGCACACCGTTGAGACACCTGCTGCAAACAAGCATGCGTGCATTACGTGTTCTACTTGGAATTTGGTCAAAGGCGTGCCATCTGCATGCAATAGGAGGTAACCCATACCGGGAGGACGAATAGCAAGGTAAGCCGACAGGAGGGTCACGGGGCAAAATTTGGGCGCGCCAAGGCTTTGTAGCCACAGTTCAATCCCCCTGCCCCTCTGATCAGTCTTGGATTGGCGCAGAGTAATCTTGAGCGTGTCTCCCAAAACCAGTACGTCCTGCAGAGACAACGCTACCTCTAGACATGTCATATTTGGACTTAGCAACCAGCTCAGAGATCCTGAATGCGCTAAAGAAGGCTAGGCTAAAAGCAGATGCAAACAAGGCAGACTCATGAGCGGACGAAGTGACCTGGGGCAAGCACAGGATCATACACTGTAGAGTAGCAAAGTCAATGGGCGATCTGTTATCAGGCACTTTATGTTCTCCCCTAGCCCATCCCTTCAATGCTGCCCTGGTAACAAATGCCCTGGTAGGGTCCGCCTGTCCTAATAACTTGGCCTTGTGACTGATGGCTGCTATGTGTCCAGAGATCCACGAATGGCTCTTATTGTTGTCTTTAGCCCACAGGATGAAGGCCTGCACTTTCAATTCTGCCGCATCTCCTGCAACTTCCCAAGTTCCGACAGTGGCACAAATTTTTTTAACACAAGCCTTGTATCTGTTAATAGTGTTCCGTGCCAAGGACATCTCCCCCAGAGCCCTCATCCTGTTCACCACTTCAGCAGGTACCAGAGGTGCGCAGGGAAAGGGGTGGCTTCCTCTCTCGCTCTCGGCCAGGCTTCTCGGAACCGTTGCCACTGAAAACGAGAGAGAGCGTCAGCAGCGATGTTCTTGATGCCCTGAATGTGACGCGTCCTGCATTCAACATTGTTATACAAGCAAGTACGCACCAGCTCGCGCAGCAAACAAAGCACCAAGGGGCAAGAGGCAGAGTGGGAGTTGATGGCCTGAACCACTGCTAGATTATCCGACCACAGCAGAACCACTTTTGGCGGACAGGATGGTGGGCCAAAGGTGGAAGGCCACCACGATGGGGAAGAGCTCCAAAACTGAAAATATTCACAATTATATAATTATATAATATTAATTTAAGTAAATCATTTCTAAACTACAAGTTCCCAATTTTCTGAACCAAGTTTACTAATATTATACATATTATAAAAATTGAACACTAATAATTAAACACTGAGATGTCAATTTTGGAAAATTTTTAAATGAAGTATTATTTAAAAAATAAGCAAATGCATTATAAATTAAATAATATATTCATACAATAACTACATATGTAGCCACAATTAAACTATATTGTAAATACAATTTTAAAAAAATGAATTCATTGAAATATAAAAAATATTTTGTCACGTATCTAAAATTACATTAAAAAAGTAACAATTAACAGAAACAAAAAGAACAATTTTCAATATAAAATTTCCCATTTTAAAATACATAATATGTTTTAAATACAAATTTAAAAATTCAATAATATAATTAAAATCTAAAACATACAAAAACATTAAAAATCTTCCCACCCTGTTGCCATAATAACCCAACATCCTGCTAATAAGAATATCATTAAACTGTTTTATTTTTCAATTGAAACAATCTAGAAGTACCTTTTATGATATTAAATGTGAACATTACTTTAAAAATTGTAATATTGAACATGTCTACATTATTTAATTAATATTTCAAATATGAAAATTATAAGACATAATTAAAAAATCTCTCAGCCCTTTTCCCCTATAAATCCAACATCCATTATTTCAAAATTAAATGCAATAAACATTACGGTTACTTTGTACAATAAATAGACATAACATCAACCTGTTTTTAAATTAACTACATAAAAGACTTAAAAACTAAACAATTTACAAAAATATGGTCAAAAACATTCAACAATTTTTTTGTATGCAATATGTCTTACAACAATATTAAACACAAGATTAAAAGCAATATGCTTACCCTCAATACTTATGTCCACAAGATTTTTAACATCACAATGTTGCTGTATCAATATTTTTTCCGTATTCTGTCCAAACACTGGTTACATGCTGCAAGAGGTTCATCTCTAATCTAGCCACCCTTCCTGAACTTCTGACAGCATTAAACAAAGCGAACATTAAGTGCCCTATTACGAGTCTGGTGGTCGGAGGACAACCAGACTCATGGTGGCGTGGTAGTGGTGGATACAGCCACCGCCGCCCCGGCCGTTCAACCGATCGAATATGATTTGGGCAGTCGGACTGCCATGGGACTGCCAGCTCCACCAGGGAACAGCAGTTCTCTGGTCAGAGGCCGCAATATGCTTGACAGGACAATACTGCCCGCCAAGCATATTATGAGTTTCTTCTCCTTCAGGCTCTTCATGACCGATCCACCTCCATGAAAAGCCTGGCGGAGAGGAAACAAAGAGGGCCCTACGGGGCACCCCTGTGCCTCAAACATATGTGGATGCACACAGGGGGTTCCTACAATTCATGGATGTTTGAGTCCATGCAGTGCAGGAACCTTGTAGTGCAGTCTCATTGTGTTGCCCTTGCCTTTAAAAGAGGCACCGCCATGCCGCCCGCCTACCAGACTAAGAAAAAGTTGTAATCTGATGGGTGGCCCAAGCTTTGGCAGATGGCCCTGATTCTGACAAAAACTTGTAATCAGGGCCTAAGTGGAAATGGACTTTCCAGGTGAAGGAGGCATTCAACAATGTCAAAACTGTGCCTATGCAAGGCACGATGGTGAACTATTTTGACCCCTGAAAGAACACTGAATTGGTGATGGAAGCCATTCCGGTAGGGTTAGGTGCTGTCCTTATTCAGGAGCATTCAAAAGGGATGTTAAAAAGATTTTGATGATGACATTTCTGGGCTAGTTTCCCAGCCCACCGAGGACTAGCTATCTTACTCTTGTCTTTAGTGAACTGCTATGATTGTTAATATTTGTTTTGTCCTTGTCCTGTTTAGTTGTGCTATTAACTACAGCTTCCTACATAAGAAAGGTAAAGAGGTTCTGATGAAGACATTTCTGACTAGATCTCCAGTTTCACCCTAAGACTTGCTTTCCTACTCTTGCGTTTATTGAAATGTTTTATTGTTATGATCAATTTTGTCCTTTTCTGGTCCAGCCCGTGCTACTGTCCTTGTTCCCTCGTAACTACCAATCTGTAAAGCGCTCTGATATCCACTGTGGTCGTGTTAGCGCTATATAAAACAGTTTGGATAAATACAAATGAACCAGGACTCTGCGTCCCTCTAGCAATTGCCAGCAGGACACTAGATGACACAAAAAAGAGGTATGCTCAAATCGAACTAGAGGCCCTCGGAATCAAGTAGACGTGACATCACTTCCATATATATCTATACAGACGAACATTTAGCATCATCACAGACCACATGCCACTGGTCCCCATGTAGCTGAGGATAGCCCAGCACCCCCATCATGGATTGACAGATGGATTGTACAACTCCAGTAGTATGCTTACACCATACTGTATCTGCCAGGGCTCAGTAATCCAGGAGTCTGTCTCTCAAGGCATCCACTGATTCCCCTGGCAAACGCCATGGACTGGGCGGATTATGTAGAGGATTACATTCACTCACACGGTAGGCCAGAACATTCACTCAAAGGCCTTGACTTTGGTCAAGTTGGTGATAGCGTCCAGGAGGATGATGGAATACAGAAAGTCTTTGAGGCTTTGGAACAACATAACTGGTAGGCATTCCTAAAAGAATCACACATGTGGACCCAGGCAGACAAGCGGGTGCTTTTACAGTTCCTGTGAGTATTGAAGGAGTTGGATATCACTAGGAATAGGCTCATCCTGAGGGAAAGCAGAATAGTGGTGCCTGCTGCACTTCAAAAAGGATTCCAGGAATTGGCAAACAAGGGGCAGCATGATGTTGTCAAAACAAAACCATGAGTAAAACAAAAGATGTGGTTCTCGATATTGGTTGAGGGTGTGGGGGAGATGGTAAAGGCATGTTCAGCTTGCCAACTGAAAGGAGGGCCAGGCTCACTAGCTCTGGCTGTGACGATAGAACCATGTGAAAGCCTAAGGGCAAACGTTTGCTTTGATTTTGGCAGTATTATGGATGGTAAAATGTCATTGCTGATTGCTGAGGGACACTCAAACTATTGTCTGGCAGAACTGAAGACTTTGACTGCATTTTAAAAACCAGGCCATTGTTGGAGAAGGTGTTTACCAGGTTTGGACTTCACACAGAGATCTAAACTGATGAATGCCAACATTCAAGGGACAAAGTTTAGGGAGTGCTTGGAACAGCTGGGAATTAAACAACAGAAAATGGTGCCACAGTGGCCCCAGACGAATGGCAACATAGAGTGTTTTATGTGCAGCGTCAACAAGGCTCCCCAGATTGATGTGAAGTAAGGGGAAGACTTGGAATGGTGCCTTCATCTGTTTTCCAAAATCCATCTCCCACAAGCCAACTTCGATCAACCAGCCACGCCCTCGCCGCCGTCCCCCGGATTCGAAGAGCCATCACAGGAGGAAGGTCCTTCTCCTACCTGGCCGCCAAGACTTGGAACTCCCTCCCGACCCACCTCCGCCTGACCCAGGACCACCTCGCCTTCAGGAAGCAGCTCAAGACCTGGCTGTTCGAGCAGTAGCGGACCCCCCCTCCCCTAGCGCCTTGAGACCCTCCGGGTGAGTAGTGCGCTATATAAATGCTGTGATTGATTGATTGATTGAAGAGGAAGTGTTGTGCAGTCTACTAAAGACGTTAGGATTGTCTATACTTCCGCTAAAATTAGTTTTGTTTTCCATAGTTGATCTCCTGAACCTAATTGAGCAGACTATTTCTCCTGCTATTTGTTTTATATCTTGTGATGTTTCTCAAAGATTATGAAGTTCCAACTATTTGTGCCCCCGTGACACTTATGTTCAAGAGACAGGTGTGAAACAGCCTGACAGCAGGGCTTGTGTAGCAACAAGCTGTTTTGAAAAATGCAAAGACACAACAGACGTGAACACGATGGAAAGAACATGCAAGCAGAGTGAGGAGAGCCTGACCACCCCAATTGAATAAAGTGACCAGGTGCTCATCTGCGACCGACATCCAGGGTGGAAGTTTAGGACCCCATTTGGAAAAGATCTCTGGACAGTTGTACTAATCAATGGTACTATGATATATGCATGTCGAAGAAATTAAATGACCAATTGAAATGTCCAATGGTTCAGTAAGGTTCCAACCTCAGAGATCAGGGAAGTGAGACATCCCAGTGACTCTGACGATAACGGTTACTGACACCGGACATTGCTCTGGACTAATGGACTCCAGTGTGAGTCTCTGCGAGACAAGAGAGTATCAAAGAGAAACCTGGAATGGACTCTGAATGGAGACAGGAGGGAAAGGAGTGGTCAGTGAGAGTCCTGCGCAAACTTTATGACCTGAGACCCAATCCAGCCTCCAGCCAACGATTATGACGCTAAGTGTACCGGTGTTGTCTAAGAACTAAGACTGGGAAAGACATTCAAATTGTATATAAAGTGGGGATGGAGGTAGGGAGGCATCCGGCCCCTAAGTTGTGCCCAAGATTTTACACACATTCTAGGTGTGCCAGAAGGCATAAATAAAAGTGAGCGTCCCAGCTCATGGATCACTTCCATTCTGCATGCACTATGTCTATGTATATGGGGGTGATGTGAATTGGGCCTGAAAAAAATGCTGATGCCACATTGGTGTAATAAACATGCCAATATTCAAAGATGAGTAGATTTTAAGGTGACTAGATGTTAAGTAGAAATAGGATTGTGTTACGTCAGGTAAAGAAGAAGTTCAGCAATAAGGAACAAGTCAGCATAAATGGACTCCAATGACAGACAGTGAATTATGTGAGTGGATGTTATTTGTTGTGCATAAAATTGATAAATAGGTAGTTGGAGATGTATTTGATATTTGCATAATGCGTGTTTTTCACATGCTAGATAGTCTCTTCAACAGCAGTGTTTAGGGAGCTGCTGAGCCCCCGCAAAATGAAGCATATAAAGTCAAATGAATGTTTTGAAAAGGGAAAAATACTGTATGTCTTTAATAACACATTGGGGCACCACCCCTTACACTGAATGGAAGTACTTTTTTGGCGGATATGCACTTTATGCACAGACAGAATGTCATCATTCAGGATGAAGAGAGCTAATGTCTGAAGTGGGCTGACCCCATGCTGTATGCTTTGGCGGAAGCAAAATGTGAATGAGGCATCAACAGCCTAGTGGACCAATGAATGACAGAGCTGTTTGAAAAGTATAACATATCTACTTATAGTAAAATCAAAAGGTCTTCGATAATGCCAGCCTTAACAATAATGAAACACTTCACTCCCCTGAAACTGTCAGCCTCAGTAGGCGAAGTGTGTGGTCATAAACCAAAGTACAATTGGCATATATGTGTCACAACCTTGTGGTCTAATAGTCACCTACAAAATATTGCACCCACCATATCGACAACCACAAGTTCTTTTTTTTAAAATATGTGTATTGGATTTTTTGTAAGAACAACTGTATAGTATGCAGAATCACTTTCGGGGTAGGCCATTTAGGCAGCAAATATACGAACAGTCAAACATTACATGATAACTGATTTAGTATCAAACATAGTCACACATGGTCAGACCTAGAAGGCATCAAAGACCGGTTATTTAACTCAAACATAGCAAGGGGCCAATCTAATCTCACCCCACAGTATATTACAATTTCGCTGGGGCAGAGCTACCACAGTTATGTGGTCTCATATAGTGTTATGGTCCCTGTGGTCCGCAGGCCCCGGGTCAGGAGGTAGGGGAGGTGGGGGAGGTGGGGAAACATGGGAATGAACTTTAGGTAAAAAATACAAAAATAAATAAAAGTTAACTTTCTCTGCTAATCGCAGAGAGTGAGCAGTATCACATGGGGAGTGGAAATGTGGGCATCAATAGGCCAGAAGTTCCAGTGCGTATAATGGTGTTCTTGCCATACCCATGGAGGAAAGGGGGGTGCAGGGTCACCCATGGGCGCTGTCGCAGGTGCAATGTGTATGATGCCAAGGGGGAAAAAAGAGGGAGTTTGTTCGTATCACTCTGCGTTTATTTCTCTCCCAGTGCCTAGTTCTATTCTCAGATCACTGTTAGCTGACTCAGTTTGTTCTTCTGGTTCTGATCCCACATCACCCTTTGGGTGTTCCCAGTTCTCCAATACCTCAGTCCACAGACCAGCAATTGGGCATCTCTGCACCCCTCGAGCATCCTCTCTAAGCAAGGCCCTCTCCTCTGCTCTAGCCCACACATGAAGTCTTTCACCCAAGTCTCCAGGACTGACTGGACTTCCATGGAATTGGAATTCGCCTCTTGGGTAATACAACGGCTAAATCCAAGAATCTAGTACCCACTTTTTGTGGTTTAGTTCTGGGCAACCCTCCCAGGAGACAAGTCTCAATCATGCCTGGGGGCGTACAGCCTAGCATGTCGTGCAATAGTAATATTACCGCATCTCAAAACAGCTATAAGGTGGGGCAGCTCCACGGCATATGGCTGAAGTCCACGTCGGGGTTTTGACACCTGGAGCACTCCCGGGGTTCACCCCCATAATTGACTTGAAGACTGTGGGGCATAAGATAGGTCATGTGGGTGTAATTGAATTGAATGTACTTCAGCATTATGTTCCTGGAGACTCCTCGAGATATGTCAATATCTTACACCATTCCAAGTCCAAAACATCACGGCCCAAAATTCTCCCCCACCCGGTCTTCAGTGTTACTAAGGGTGTGTGTATCATCCTGTTTAGGGCCCTCTAGATATAATTAACAATCAGAGGGGGGAGAGAGAGAAATCAGATTGGATTCATTCTCCCTGGGCATATTTAAATAAACAGTTAGAATCCACTCCTTGAGATTAAGGGTGTCTCCTCCACAGTGGGGAACACCTTTATGTTTTTAGGTCCCCTCACACACCAACAGGCCCCTTGGTGTCATGCTTCATCATCGGGGTCATCGTACCCCTTTACGGGGTACGGCGTGCTGCGACCTACGGAGAAGTGGGAGCACTTGTTAGACTATGTGTGGTGTTGGTGAGGGGGTATTTTGAATAAATGTGAGTGTATTGTGGGGTTTGGGAAATAGTGATAGTTAAAAAGAACCTGGCTCGTGGGGTGACTAAAAATGATTTAATAAGCCCCCGGGCTGGTGCTCTTAAAAATGAGGGTGGGAGGTCACTACGCTGACAATGTGCGTTACCTCCTTTTTGTGTGCGTTGACATGTTTCGGTGCCAGAAGCACCTTCTTCAGGACGGGGTGCACAAATCCCCACCTTACTCACGTTTCTCTAACTAATACCAGGATTTTCTAATAAAAGTGAGGAAAAATTACAGTGCAGGAAAAAGTAATGTACCTAGCAAAAAAAGACGTTGTCTATTGATCAACTGTTTTGGAGTTGTAGATAAACCTCATGAGCCAAAACGTCAGGATCTGGTGTGCTAACTAGCACGATTTCTACGAGGAAATACCTCCCGATCGATTCCTACGTGGCTCCGGTGATGGTCAGGTGTGTGTGCCTATACCTGCCTGAGGTAGATTAGTTAACTGAAAAACTAGATCTTCAGCTTCTTGTGGAGTTCAGGACGAGAGGGAAAGAAGGGACTAATGCGGATTGGAAAGCCGTTCCACACTTTTGGAGAAATGTAAATGAATGCCCATGCTCCTGATCTGGCTCTATGTATGAGTGGGATGTGTGTAAGTAGGAGTTCTGTGGAAAGGAGGTGTTTGATTTCTTTGTGGTAGGAGATGGGACTATTCAGGTAGGTGGAGACTGAGTTGTGTAGTGCCTTGAATGTGTGTATGAGAAGTTTGAATTGAGTGCGATTGTGTATTGAGAGCCTGTTTTGAAGTACTTATAAAAATTATTCAAGGACTCGTTTTGATATTATTTTAAAATCCAACTTAATGGTCTAGTTGGATTTTATTGATGACCACACATGAACCCCTTTCAACAGCAACCTGCCACCATTGTGTCGCAGCTTGTCCTCCTGACAACTCATCAATGACCACTTTTCTGCAGAAAAATGTCCTAATCCGAAGGTAACTCTTTGACTGGCAGCTACCTGGGCCTTTCATGTGACCTCTGCCCCATCATGGTCAGCCTCAAACCGTACGCTTCTCCCACTCTAGTGCAACCAGTGCCCACGGTTGGCACTTTGAACTTTTTGGAGCTCCTTTTATTTAACATTTTAGAAGTTCATATCCCTGACTCCCCTTCACTCGTTTTTGTTGTTTTAGTTTTGTTCTTTAAAGTATCCTCTATGTTTATAAATTGGGTTGGGATTTGTACTGTGCTTCTAAATTACAGAAACCTTTTCTGGACCTAATAAGAATAGTGACATTAGTTCTTATGGTCGACTACCACCCACCCCCAAATAATAATCAATTTTCTTTTTTTTTTTTTTACTTTTTTTTTATTGAACAAGCCGTAGGAAAAAAAAACATTGGTACATTAAGTTCTTCATAAATAGACAAAAATTTCCAGGCAATATACAAGAGGCAACACTAGACAATACAATACCGCCGAAAAAGTACACAAACTGCAATAGCGTACAACTAAGCGTTTTACCTTTCTTAAAGTGCTAGTGCAAAGACGTGCTCAATTGACTAATATAAAAACAGCTGGTAAAAAAACATCAAGATTACTATACGGTTTATAAAGTACTAGTGCTATGAGGTATGAGAGCCGCCGATTTAAAACAGCGAAAGTATTATTGCAATTCTTTAAGTGCTAGTGCAGTAACGTGCAAAATTGGCATATATAAAGTGACTGGTGCAGTAAAGTGCAGAAACCGCCGATATATAGCAGCAATGATATTATTATATTTTTTCTAAAGTGCAAATGCAGTATAGCGCAAAATTGGCGAATATATATACGATAAAGTGCACAAACGGTTGATATAACACAGCAAATATATACTTGCAGTTCTTAAAATGCATAAGCAATACCATCTAAAAATTGACTTAAATAAAACAATCAATTTCCTTTTATCGATTCGAGCTTCTCAAAATATTTCCAATTCCTTTCAAATCTTGCAATCGCACGCACTCTACCTGCATAAGCTCTCTCAAAATTACATATTCTTCTCATTTTGTTAATCCATTTTAATTGACATGGGATCACCGTAGATTTCCAATTTTGTAGGATCAAAGACCGTGCTACGACCGTAGAGATAAAAATAAACACTTCTTCTGATTTGTTGAACCTATTCCTTTCTTTGCAGATACCGAAAAGGGCCACCTCTGCCTCTGGTAATAGAATTTTCCCAGTTGCCATATCCAAGTCTGCAAAAATCCCCTTCCAAAAGGATTCTAACTTTGGACAAGTCAAGAAGATATGATACCAGCCACCCTGATCCCTAGTTTTACATCTAAAACATTTATTCTCACATTCAGGGAATATTCTCTGCAAGGCCTCCGGGGTATAGTACAACAGCCAGCGAGAAAAAAAGGAAATTTGTTTATAATTAGCTGCTCGGAGTGCTTTGTTTCCTAAATGACATATAACTTCCCAGTCTTTGTCTGAAAAAACACACTGTAACGTGAGGCTTATTTTTTCTAAATGACTAACAATTATAGGAGATGATCCAGAAGGGAGTAGCTTTTTATACCAAAATCCAATACCCTTGTGTTTCTCCCCATATAGAGCTGTTAACAAAACAGTGGGTGTTGTGTCTAACCCTCCTATTTCTTTTCTTATAAAATAAATCAGTTTTCGAAATATTCAAAAAACCTGAGACATCTGGGATGCGCTCTATCTGTTACCGTTTGCCAGCCAATTACCGTATTTTGAATAAGTAGGTGCCTTATTTCACAAAATCCGTCAGATTACCATTCTAACAGGTGACTCAAAGATATCTTAAGACCCATCTTAGTGCATTCTACCAATTTCAAATAAATAGATCCATCTGAGCCGTATTTTTTAAATAAAAGTCGTAGTCTTGATGAATACCCTAACAGTGTCTTATATCTTGTTTTCTTTGGAAGCTTTGCAGTTTTTAAAAAGAAAAGCATTAGAGCGCCTGATTCCTCAAGCATTTTAGCCCAAAAAAATTGTCTCTTGTCTGTCTAATCCTTAATAATCCTGCCACTATGTCAAAAAAAGCTGCTTTATAATTTGTTTTAAAATGGGGAGGAGCGAGCCCACCTTGGTTTACAGAGAGTTGTACCACCGAGAGCTTGGCCCTGGAGGCCTTTTTATTCCAAATAAATCTTCTCATCATGGATTCAAGTTCATTAAAAAAGGCCATATTAACTTTAATTGGAATATTACTAAACAAGAATAAAAGCAAAGGCAGTACGTTCATCTTTATCAATGCCACTCTGCCAATCAAAGATAAGGGTAGTAGGTCCCATTGTTCAAACAAGCTCTTGATTTTGTTCTTCATTTTTAAATAATTCAATCGAAAAAGTTCTTGATACTCCCTGGTCACATAAATCCCTAGGTATCTTATTAGATCCCGTTTTTCTGCTTGAGGCTGAAGATCTAACGGAAGAAAATCTAAATTTGAATTTAAAACAAGAACTTCCGTTTTTTTCTCATTGATCTTATAGCCCCCAATCTTTTCATATTCCTTAAGATCTTTCATAAGGTGTAAAATATTTTCTTTATCGGGAGCCATATACAGGATAATATCGTCCGCAAACAGTTTTAACTTAGACATTCCTGCTATTGGGGGAAATATTGCAACATTATTCCTTATTTTTATTACTAGAGGTTCGATAAAAAAAGTAAAAAGCAGGGGAGATAAGGGGCAACCCTGTCTAGTGCCGCAATTTATTTTTATCTTCCCTGCTTGCTTAGCATTGATTATCACCTGTGCTGATGCCCCTCCATAAATATTCTGTAACATACTAATAATTGGGGCAGGGAACCCAAAAAAACCCAGGGAAGAAAATAACACTGACCAGTTGACTAAAGCAAATGCTTTTTCTGCATCAATCATTAAGATGCATGCAGAGATTGAATTAATATTAAAATAGTCTAGCGCCTGTATCAAATATTCTGTGTTAGCTGCCATATATCGCCGGCTATAAACCCCGTGTGGTCATGATGTATTACCTCCTGGGCTGCGAACACAAATCTTGGAGCCCAGATTTTCATAAGAACCTTATAGTCTGAGTTCAATAGACTAATTGGTCTAAAGGAATTCACATCCTCCGGATTCTTATCTTTCTTAACGAAACTAATAATTGTGGACTCTTTGAACTCAGAAGGAACATTACCGCCTACTCTAATATGATTAAATACATTTTTCAAGGGATCTTCTAATTCCTTCAAGAACACCTTATTGAATTCGATCGGGAACCCATCCATACCTGAAGCTTTTGCTCCCGCTGTTTCTTTTATACTATTTTGAATTTCCAGGGAACTTATTTCGCAGCTTATTTGATTGCGCCTAGAGTCGGAGATTTTGGGTATATCCAGATTATAAAAATATTCCCTGATCAATATTTCTTCTATTTGAATATCTGTAGAGTAAATTCTCTCGTAATGATCAAGGAATATTTTCGCGAACCCCTCGCTCCGAGTATCTGTTCCACCTAGGGGATCTTGAATTTTCAAAATGATGGAAGACTCTTGTTTTTTTCGAATCGAATTAGCCAGAAGCTTCCCCATCAATTGACTATCTTCATACAGCTTTTGCTGAAAGGCCTTTGAGCTGTTTATCTCTTAAAGAGTAAAGAAGTCCCTGAGCAATACTTTGGCTTGTTCCCATTTATTAGGCATTTGATTCAGTTTTAATGCATACTCCTTCTCAGCAGCACACTGAAGGGCAGATATTTTTCCCTTTTCAACATTTGCCTTGTTACTGGAGAATGCTATAATCTGCCCCCGGGCTGCTGCTTTAAATGCACCCCATACCGCAAAAGGCTCTGCTGAATCCTTATTTACTACAAAAAATCTTTTATCCAATCTTTGAAGCCCTCTACCCATATTGTATTCTGTAAAAGGGTGAGATCCATCTGCCACCTAGAACGCACCCCCTCTATACCCTCCAGAATCATTTCAATTTCAACCCTCCCATGATCTGAAAAGGGATTACAACCTATCAATTCGCCTCCTACTATAATTTGCCCTATAGGACCCCTCAAGATTTCACTAATTTCAGTCAGAGCCGAGGTGTCATCAAAAATTGGGCCATAGTAATTTACAAAGTTGAATACCTTTACCAGCAATTTTACTACAACCTAAAGCCATCTACCTTTAGAGGCTCTTTGCACCTGAACGATTTCCCAAGGTAGATTCCTTGCAAAATAGATAGCGACACCCCTCTGTGCAACCCCAGCTGAGGAAAAGAACCCGCGGGAGAAATATCTTGGCAGAAACAGCTTTGGGGAATTTGTTTTCAGGTGTGTCTCCTGAAGGAAGACCACCTGGGGCTTAAGGGCTATTGCCCATTTCAAAAGGGCACCGTACTTCTGTTTGTTGAGCAGCCCATTCGCATTAATGGACAGGATATTACATGGATCAAATCCCATCTATAAAACTAAAAAATCTTAAACATAATCTGTACCAACCAATTTTAAGAATAGCAAACCTACTGTACTTGTACTTTTTGGCTGCATTTACCCCCCCCCCCACCCTGAACCCCCCCAGGAACATGGGAGTCCCCTCCCCGTCCACGCAGCCCACGTCCCTCCCTCCATTTGCTTCTTCGGGTGTCTTCTTGTTACACCCTAATGTGACCCATTAACCCAGGAACACCCGCCTTTGATTATTCCTTTTTGCTAGCAGTAGCTTAAATTCCTTACATTTAATCTCCTTTAAGCCTTTAAGCCTAAGCCCTTGTGGATATCTCATTAAGAAGAGTCTGAGCCTCCTCTATATCAGTAAACAGAAAGAATTTTCTTTTTACAAGAACCTTCAGCTTCGATTGCTGCGCAATCGAAGCCTGGGCACCATGGCTTTAAATAGCTGCAGCAATTTTACAAATTCTTTCCTTCTTTTGGCCGCAGCCGCTGTCATGTCTGAAAATATCCTGCATTTAGTAGTTTCAGAAATAGCGAACTGTCGTTGTTGAAAGGCTTTTGAGAGAATCCGCTCCTTAATCCTGAAATCCGCAAAATTCAATAAGATAGTTCTTGGAAATGGAGAATTCGCAAAACGCTGAGCTAGTACTCTGTGGGCCCTTGTTATCGTTAGGTCCCCCTCAAAGTCTGGTAAGACTACTTTCTGGATAAAGGAGTTAACCCATTGTACTGTGTCGGAGCCTTCTGTTCCTTCCGGGACCCCCACAATCCTCAGGTTTGAACTACGAGAATGGTTTTCCAACTCCTCGAGTTTATTTTCCATAGAGATCCTCTTCTTTGTAGCCTCTTTAGTCGCTCCTGATACCATATTCATTTGATCTTCCAAGCCTGATATCCTCGACTTGGCTTCCTGAACCCTAATAGGGAGTGCCAATGTTAATTCCTCCAACTTATCTATTCTGGCGTGAATGGCAGCTAGCTCTGCTCGTTGATTATTTTTAATTTGCGGATCTCGTCAAGAATTAGATTGAGCATCTCACGAATATCTAGCTGGTATTTCGCTTCAGATCTTACTTCAGAGTCCAGTAGACTTGAGTCGAGCCCTGTTGCTCCTTCGTTCCCAGGAGTTGTAACATGCATGATTTCCCCATCACTTGTTTCCTCATTTGCTGTTGGAAGCTGGGTTTGAGGTACAGGTACTATCATGTCGGGGCCTTTAGATAAGGCGCTAGGGGTTGGTGTATCCAAAGTGATAGAGACCAAAGGAGGCTGTGAAGAATGAGGGGGGATCGATTTTGGAGTTGTTCTTTTCGCGAAAAGTGGAAAGTCTTTCACTTCCTTCCCTCCAGTACCACTCTTTCTCCTCTCTTCTTCTGTCTGAGCTGCTGGCAAGGCCAAAATTGGGGAAGGATTAGGAGTTTGAGGATGAACTTCCACCTCTGATTGAGGAAATACATTTACAGTATTGATATTGTCCATGTTGCCCCCCTCTATTGGTGCCTTTTGCTGTTCTTTGTGCTGCTGGGGAGTGGAGGGGGGGGGCGGTTCATCATCTGAAGATTCGGGTGTTGTATCTTCGACTGCAAGGCTTTCCTGCCTGTTGCCATTTTTATTTTTATCCTTAGCAGCGAGACAAGTTTTAGCCTTCTGTTGGGCAGCCGCTTCCACTTTATTAAGTTTGACCTCATCTTCACCCTCCTTTAGTGGCTTGCCCATTTGTTTTTTTTTTAGAAGCGCACCCCCTCTCCCTTTTTTTGGGGGGGGGTTCGTTAATATATAGTTGTTTTTTTTGTGAAAGGCTTTTGAAACTTTAACTGTAGAAATCCGTAACGGGTTTTGAGTGACCACCACACGTTTTTCACTAATTAACTCCTCGCAAATCCTTACAGGGTCCAAATGCTGAGAGAAATGCTGAGAGACCACAGACGCTTTTCTGCTGCACCAGACTCTTCATAAATCGCCTTTCACCTGGCGTCTAGCCAATTTTCACATTTTGGTTCTATTAGGCGCTATGTTCAGCCTCCAATAACATTTGATTCCAATTACGTATTTTTTTCTTCCTTCCCTTTTTGCCCAGCCAGCCCCACTCCACGAGCCTTGTTTCCAGCCCAGCTGACCCAGCAGAGATACCGCAGCTTGAAATGAGCTCACCTCGGGAGGGCAGCCAGGAAGCGTATCGTAGCGAGAGACAGACCGGATCAGCGGGGTAAAGCTTTAGACACCTCTTCGTTACTATCTGCAAAAGATTTCCCGCCGCAGTTGTTTCATTCACCCGCACTTCCTCACTCGCAGCTCCTAGCTTCAAAGCAGCAATCCGCGGCAAACTGCTAGCATCTCGGTATCGCAAACGCCATTCCGGAGGCGGGGTCGTGGGTCACGAGTCACGGGAGACTACGCAGAGGCGTGGAACTCTGCAGCCTCCATCCTCACATTCGTTCTTGATGTGGGGGCAGGTTTCTGTCTGTGGCCATAATAATCCATTTTCTCTCAGGCATTGTAATAAATAGGTTGCATATATATCTTTGCTGGAAGTGTTTTCCATTATTAGAACTGTTGCTCTACTATAATTGCTCATGCTATGTGTGGTAAGTATAAAGACCAGACATTGGCATCTCTCTCTCTTAGATTCTCTGCTCAGATCCCTGCCAACTTTGCCTCTCTGCTGCGTTCTGAGGATCATGTCTCACAAAAAAAGAAGACAAATGCACTAATTGGGTCCTGTTTAGAATGGGCAGCTTATTACGTACTTTGTATCCTAATCTCCTTACCAGCCTGATTGGTAATGTATATTTGAGTATGGAACTGCAACAAGCTATATCAATTGGGTTTGGAGGTAGAGGAGTGAAGTCTCTGTAGTATCCAAAATGTATAGACACTTGTAACACAAAAAGTATCTCAACTTGGTGTTGTCAAAATGAAAAAAATGTTTTATGTTTTCTCTTGTTATATTCTTGAGAACCTGCCTAAAACGTCAAGAATTTTGGGGGAGCATTTAAATCCACAATGTTCGTATCCTATCACAAAATAACACTCATAACTTCTCTGTGATAACAGAAGAGAAAGAACTCAGGGCCTCATTACGATGGCAGTCAGACCACCTTCCGCGGTCACGTCGGCGTTGGATGGACTACCGCGGTCTCGTCGGAAGCGGTCGGACTGACCGTAGAATTTCGATGCATGCTGAATGCAGTCCAACCGACCGCTGGAAGACCACCGACTCCGACAGCCTTTTTCCGACCGCTGAGATGGCGGTATGAGAAAAGCAGCAGCTACAAAGCTGTACAGGGCCTTCCAACTGCCGTCCGGATTACAATGTGCATTTCCGATGAGCCGGCCGTGGCAGTCCGACCAGCTGCCTCGACTAGTACTTGCCCAATCAGCTTCTACCGCCAGTGTCTGTCATCATTCCAGGTGCCCCCTACACCATGGCAGCGGAACCAAAAAGACTATGACTCTGTGGGTGCCAGAGGTGGTGTGTATCAACATTGACTGGACTGTGCACAGATAGCCACACTTCAGTAATGGGGTACATGCAGCATAAGGCATATCCCCACATATGTCATGCATGTGTGTACACCTGCACATTTTTTCTGTGCATTTGTACCCACCTGCAGCAACATATTTGGGGATATATGCACTGCTGTAGATGTGACCCCTGTGGTAGCAGTGGTTGCATCATAATACAGGAGTGGTACCTTCCTGGTCTCGAAGGTTAGAAATGGACTACGGCCATGGCGGTCAGAAGGACGAGCCGACCAGCATCGTAATGAGGCCCTTAGTCGCTAACGCTCTAGTTTCAGAATATGTGAAATATCCGCAAGCATAATATGAAGACAATATGCATGTCCATTTTTTCAAGGCAATAAAAACAATTACCAAATATTAGATATATGAATCAGTTGGGATATCATTGACCTGGCACTGTTTGACAGCAGAAATCTTGAATTTCAAAAACTGTATTTAACAGCGAATTCCTTGTACTTTAGGAGCACATTTACACGTCATGAAATGTTTGCCTAGCCAGGAAAAATGTAATATAATATATAGTATAATTATGTGTGCAAGTACTAAAAAATAAAGTCAGATGTGCAACATGCGATTAAAACCCAGGATTATTTTTAAATAATTACACACTTTGCATGCACCCTAAATCTTGTAATCATTCCATTGAATACGGATACCCAGCTCACATTTGCTGCTCTATGAATTCAGTTACTGAATTTCCCAGACTATCTCCTCATGCCTGTTTCCTGAGAGATGGATGACGCTTTCACTGATGTCTTTCATTTCACACCAGCAACCAACACAGTACCGTTAAAGTAGCTCTCATACTTCATGAGCTGTGTTCTACTGTAGTACTGAGTAGTTGCCTATTTTGTGCACTCCCTAATGTGCACCAGTAGAAATGTACCCAATTATGTGCTCTGACAATGTGGCTTGCATCCTGTTAATCAGCAATGGCCAACACTGTAGTGCCCTGCTGGACACATTCTAGTGTTCAGGCATGTATAGTTACCAGCCACTCCTTTGAGGGCTGGCTTTTAAACACATCCCACAACCATCCAAAACAGGTGTCACCGGTCAGGTGATCATGCCTATCAAAGAGCCCGAGTGCATGTGCTCGTGGCCAGACACCATTATTCTAGCGTCCATTATTTCTAAGTATTTGGGTATGTGGGCTTAGAGCCCCCTACTTTACATTGGCAATGAGGGGTCTGACCACACCTGTTGTGCTACAACATAGATAATGGGACCCCCTCTATATGGTTAATTTGATGACCGGGGAAAAGAGAGGACAACATCAACGAGAACAAAACTGGTATTCCCCCGTGGTCAATTTATACATTCCTCTATGGCATAGCTCACAAAAACAATTAGTTAGACCTTCATGGTAATCACAGGTACCACAAAATTAATTATTATTTTGATTATTTTTATTTTTCATGATTCTATTTCTGTAGTGTATCAAAAATATATTTTTTCCTTTTTTTCTTTTTTTTACTTTTTCACTCTTTACCTTATGCATTCGTCAATTCATGAGCATAGGTTGTAGTCAAATCAGTACAAAAATACAATGACAATTTACTGTATCCTTACAATGCATTTAAAATTTCAACAAATGTTCATACAATGAATAACCAGTCCCTGTCTGTGGCACACCAGAACAATATACACACTCATTCAAACGTTACTACACTCATACTAAAACCCAAGAAAAACAAATTCTAAGGTTGAGGTAACACAGATATCATTTGTGTATTTCCACGCCAGGTCTACGCGCGTTTCGGTGGATTCTGACCACCTTCCTCAGGACCATATAAGAAAGAGTTTATTCTCCACTTAGCATGTGTGCGCAGGGTACACTTCTAATTTAGTTACACCTGGTTCTGTATTATTTCTTCTGTGTAGAAATTTATAGCTTCTTTCTAGTGCCCAAAGACCAGATCCCACGAAATGTCTCAAGTGGTTCTATTTATTCTGAGGCTTGTTCTTCGTGGCAGGAGGATTCACGTATTTCAGCTGTAGCTTTCATTACTTTACGCCCTTTTTATTTCATGTGCAAAGCTGCCTCTGTTCCTCGTGTTTTCTCAAAAAAACGATACCATATTCAATTTTCGTTTTCATTCCACAGTTTCCCTCAGTAATAGGAATCTTTTCCCTGGATTAGACAGATTTCTACGGTCTTCCTGCCTCGTCTCTCCTGCCCCGATGCTTGTCCTGTAATATAATATATAGTATAATTATGTGTGCAAGTACTAAAAAATAAAGTCAGATGTGCAACATGCGATTAAAACCCAGGATTATTTTTAAATAATTATACACTTTGCACCAGTAGAAATGTACCCAATTATGTGCTTTGACAATGTGGCTTGCATCCTGTTAATCAGCAATGGCCAACACTGTAGTGCCCTGCTGGACACATTCTAGTGTTCAGGCATGTATAGTTACCAGCCACTCCTTTGAGGGCTGGCTTTTAAACACATCCCACAACCATCCAAAACAGGTGTCACCGGTCAGGTGATCATGCCTATCAAAGAGCCCGAGTGCATGTGCTCGTGGCCAGACACCATTATTCTAGCGTCCATTATTTCTAAGGATTTGGGTATGTGGGCTTAGAGCCCCCTACTTTACATTGGCAATGAGGGGTCTGACCACACCTGTTGTGCTGCCTTGTGCCTCAACTGCTGTGAAAGAAGGGGAGCTACATACACAGGCTCGGCTCCTATAGTCTGCTGAGGAAGAGAAACTCCCATAGCCACTGCTGCGATTGCCTACAGGTTGCCCGGAGAAGAGGGTAAACCTTAGCCTCGCCATGAAGGAGGAGGGAACAGAGTCTACTCATCTCCTTGTCGCTACTGCTGCCGGACTCTTGCTGCGAGCCTGAGTGACTTGGCATGCAGAGCAAAGAAGCCAAGGTAGCACCATCGGCAGGACACCGATGTCGGATGCAGCCGGTCCCCTCGAGGTCCCAGCACAGGGGCTAACACCAGCCATACTGACCTGCCCTGCAGTGAGGGTCCCATAAAGGGAGTGAAGTGTGCAGTCAACACTGTGCTAGATGTGCCTGCAGGCAGCCGACCAATGCGGCTGAGAGGTGGCCCCACCCACAGAGGACGAGCGGCAGTGGCTTTACATAGCCCCCCTAAACACTTCCAGCTCCAGAGAAGACTGCACACCGCTCTACACTCACCTCGCTGAGCGGATACTGAAGCGATGCTGCAGTCCAAAAATATAATCAGGGACTGCCGGAGGACCCCCACCCTTCCGTTAACCATCATAACATTATTAACAGGACGTGAGAGGGCTTTCTTTGGAAGGCGGGGATCTTTCCCCCCCCCGGCCGTATTTATTAAAACATACAAAATAAATCAAAATTGAAATAAACAATATTTACACAATTACGCAGAAAATGTTACAATTGATATATACAGGTATTTAGATGGCTAACCTTAACATATTTCTAGTACAAGGTATTCCTATCCAAAAACTAACATATCAATCACATTACACCATCTTTATTTTCTGTGTACCTATTTGGGCCTAGGGAACGGTCAATAACTGGTGTCAGATCCTTATCACTAAACCACGCCCTCCCAAAAGGAATGCCCATGCGCAGGGGGGGCCCGTTTATTGTGGGGTTACACGCCCTCCCCGGTTACCCCGTACTCCCTATTAACCACGCCCTCTTGTTGAAGTGCGCACGCGCATGAGGGCCCGTTTACTGTGGGGGGCACACCCCCTTCCCGGTTGCCCCTGTATGCCCTATTAACCACACCCTTCTGTCGAAGTGCGCATGCCGAGAGGGCCAGCTTACCGTGAGGGCACTTTGGCCCCCCGGTTACCCCGTACGCTCCATTAACTCCATTACAGGGGCCCCTCGCATCTCTGCGCCGTTTACTGGCGTCATTGTGCACAGAGGGGTGGCCAAACAGCCTAGAGAAAGCGTGACTGTCTCCCCTGCACCCATGTACCCAACAGGCTGTACCTGTCCCTGGAGTTCTATGAGAGACCACTTGTCTCTCCCTTTGGGCGACCCCCTTCGAGAATGGCAATGCCCCCCTAAGGACCTTAAATTAACTGCTCACCAATCATGACCTTACCACCACAGGCCAGCGTAGTTGACTGACTATCTGGCCACCCTACCCTCCTACACTGAAAGGTCATGCCCTAACCTTAAATTCTCACACCTAGCCATCATATGTTTAGTCCAACTGTCGGGCCCTACCAACTCTTAGTAAGATCATATCTTGTCCCTATACTCCCTTTCGTAGGCAAGAAAAGATTCTCTGCAATGGTTTCAATCTCAGACGTGTACAAACGGACGCCGTCTTTCAAGAAGCACGACTCCCCCCAGATGCACCCCTGGGCTATGGTTTGCAATTAGCAAGCCTCACTACTGTTGTTACTAGGTATTTGCTTCCATGGGCACAATATGACCTCACAGACTCTCTTCCCCACTTCGGGAGATTTGAAATGTCTGCGTCAGAATGTACCCTGAGCACGGACATGTCGACCCCCTTCCACCCAGGCGTCCTGGTGTACCTGTTCATTCAGGCCCCCCTCAAAAAAGGTGTGCTAATTATGCTAGGGCTGACTGATCCAGGGAAATTAAACGTGCCGCCATAGGCCACCAGATGGGCTTAATTGAATGGTATTACGCTGCGCCCAATAGGACACGGCGCTCCTGACGCTGCCACCCACTCTCAGTGCAACTGAAAAGGCCACCTGTCACTGTATGTCTACCTCCTTACTATGGAAGTCCCCAAACACGCTGTGTCTACTAAAATGGCCACTGGGAGCTCAGGCCCCTTAAAGGCAGAGTCCAGCTTCCCGACAAGGGTTTCTGAGGTGTTGCATAGGCCTATTACTCCTCGGTTTGGTCAGGCTGCACCCCTGTGCACTGCTCCATTACTATCGTTGGCCCTACCAATTGGTAACCTATGAAAATACTATGACAACCATGGTGGCCCTGCGAGCACAGGCGCCGTTACTATAGAAATAGAGTTTCCTGATAAGGAACATACTGCCATCTAATGTTAAGCAACATCCCGCTACATTACTGCGGCCAGCCAAATCTAGGGTTAACACACCAATAAACAATCAAGCCAGTGTTGGCACCTCCTAAGTCCTTGATCGATCGCCCATCACACTTGACGTTGTTGCTTGCCATTCCTGTACCTGACGAACACGTCCCTTTGGCTGTCCACTGTTGCCATTGTTGCGGTGTGGACCCGGCCATACATAAATGGAAAAGACAAACACAAAAGATTAGTATTTCTGGCTTCCTAAATATATCTGCAGTACAAGTGCCTGTATTACATTGCCCTCACATGCTAAGTCTTAGCTAAGATCAGCACCAGATGCATTCCCCTTAACACTTCCAACTGTAAGTGTGTAGCATAGCATCAGTCTGTGCCTCATGTGTAGTGTTTGAATTAGTGTTACGGAGAGGGTACCCGGTAGTATGACCTTCATTAAAGAATAGTACACAGTGTGAAGTGCAGTGACACAGTGCATTCAAGGTTATCAAACAATTATGCCGCAGCCAATTACATTCCTAGCCAGGACGATGCCAACGGTACTCCCGAAGTCCGACAACACATTAGTGATAGTGTACCAGCACATGGTGCCAATGGCTTTCGACACAGGCCCCCAAATTCTTAATGTAGCTCACCGGCCATGACATGTGCAGTTTCGTCCAGTAAGAACATTGTTGGGACGCCTTTTCCAGTAAGAACATTGTTCGGTGACTGCATGGTGCTGTCAATTAATTAGCAATCTACCGGTGAACCTATGTCCCTATTTCTCTTCCCAACATCGTCCATGAGATTAGAAAACAAAGCACCACAGTGAGGGAACTAATCCTATCCTTGCGAAAAAACACTCATAGCCCTTATGAACTACCACTGTACCATCAGTTCTGCCCTGCAAGTGCATGGGATACAGATAAGGGTCTCTCAGTGGCATAGCCCCACTTGCCTACCCCTAACCTCACTTACAATGTCTGTTTGACTATCAAAGTCTTTAGGCATAGGATCACAGATCGAAAGGCGCACCGTCTTTGCCAGTTCAGCAGCAAAGTCATTAAGCATAGGATTAGCACATTGCTATCCGTGCCGAGCTGTGAAATAGCCCAAAAGCCTTTACCAGTCCAGGCACAAGATTCCAGCGTCGGCTTTTGATGAACTACCATCCAAACCAACCTGACATGATCAATAGCCACACCTGACATGTGTGTCACTCTCATTAGAGCCCTCAGAGAGGTATAGCTCTGTCCTTACCCAAGGGGGGCACCCAGTTTAATTCTAAACAAAACACGTTCAGAAATACAGTGCTGAATACATTATTAAAAACAGAAGCAGGGAACCCTGGGTAATTCTCAAATTTAGGTTGAAAGCAGCTCCTGTATAGAGCACTCAACATCAGCGGCAACCAATACAGCTCTGGCTTTTGGTAAAATTACCATCCAAGCCAACCTGACATGATTACCAGTAACTCCTGACATGTGTTTCACACTAGTTAGAGCCCTCACAGAGGTATAGCTCGGTCCCTATCCAAAGGAGCACCCAGTTTAAGTCTAACAAAAACCGTTCAGAAGTAAAGCTTTTCATAGGTTATGCAATAAAGAAGCAGAGAAATCTGGGTAGTCCTCAAATTTAGGTGGAAAACAGCTCCCGTATAGAGGACCCACAACATCAGCGGCACACTAAATCCGCTCATCTCAATATAGCCCTCAGAGAGGTATAGTTCTGGCCCTACTCAAGGGAGCACCCAGTTGAAGTCTAACAAAAACCAGATCAGAAATAAAGTGCTGCATAAAATTATGAAGTAAAGAAGCAGAGAACTTGTGTAGTTCTCCAGTTTAGGTGGAAAGCAGCTCCCGTATAGCGCACTCTCAACATCAGCGGCACACTACATTTTTGCTCCCCCCAGGTGTCTTGATGAGCTCAGCGTTTAGGTCTCCCATAATAATAAATGAGATAAGAGTCTTTTACACACTACTGGTTTTCCAAGCCCATAATAAAACTAACAAACCTTTACTGTTATGTGTGTTACTCCCATTGATTGAATACCCAGGTGAAGACAATTTAGGTACAGGGAAACTGGCTGGAACTGCCAATTCCAATTCACACCATCGCTCCGTCCTGGACTTAGATACACATTACTCGCATGGAGGACCCAAACAGAGAGTATTAGCAGATAGAATTTCAGAGCTTGTTTTAACTATAAAATGAATGGCTATACTTAAACTTATAATTGTGCTATAACACATTTCACCCAGCAACAAATCAATTAGAGATTTTTGGGACCAAATACGATTCCCAGAACTGTGCGAGCTGTAATATTTCAGGTGCCTCTCCCATTTTGTGGGTAGAGGGTTTGTGTGCCCGTCACTGAATTTCGAGCCCCATGCCACTACTGCGTTTTACGTCGACCTCGCTTGGAATGTTGGGAGATTTAAGCCCAAAGTTACAGCAGGTAAAAGTGAGACTTCGAGACGCAGCGCACACTCATTGCATTTGACTATAACTTTTGTACAGGTCAAGTATAGCCGAATAACATGACGGTAAGTCGTAGTTAAGGATGCTGCCGCAAATACCAAGGGGCTTATATGAAATCGGATTTACTGTCACGATTTGATACTGTACAATTGCCCCCGCTCTTTCAGAAGGTCCCCCAAGCACCCGATACCGGCAGTGGAAGTTCTTACACTCTTACACTACGCACGCAGCTTCCCAAGTACAAATTGAGACTTGTGCGCGTGGAGAGCTTTGGGGCAAGCGAATAGCGCGCTTCACCTTACAACATAACTTCAATGGGAACAGACGGTGATTGCCAGTACATAGCGCGTGGCGCCCTGGCTACCCTGTCAGCACATCAATACCCATTCGGATTCATTTCCAACCAAGTTACATGCGCGGCTGCACAGCAAACAACACTTTACCCCGGAAATGCACCACCACTTAAATCACTCGCAAACCCCCGGCTTAAACTTTCACGGTCCACTGCATTTCGTCTCTGGTTAGCCCAGCAGCTTCTACCATGACAACCGTGCCTGATTGAGACACCCACCGGGCGGACCAAGAACAGCCTCGATCGAGCACTCATACCCATCGATGCGGAGCACACGTAATACAGCTGCTTGCCCCCTACTTAACTTGTGCCCTCCAAGAACGGCTGCCATGATCCAGCCCGGAACTTCTCCCCGGCAGAATCGGGGGCCTCCGGTTATCCCATACCATGCGGAGCACAGCTGATCCGCTATTCTCCCCGCCGACTCCAGGTCAACTTCCACCCACGGACATCCGAACATAACATCTGGAGAGGGAGAGAAACAAAAAATGTATTACAGCCTCCTAGAGGCTGAGAGGGGCAGGCCGTGGCGCGCAGGAGTCAAAGAAGCCGACTCCCGCGCTGCATGACCTTTTAACCCTTCGAGGGCCAGGCAGGATCTAACTGGCCAGGCCTTTGTTCCCTTCGTGATCCGGAAGTGACTCAATCACTTCTGGGTCACCAGGGAACCAGGGGAGAGTGGAGGCCGGTGCGCCCCACCATAAGTGCGGTGGGGCCGATGTCTGCCCCGCCTTTCCAGAAGCATGCTGGCCGCCTGCTGATGCCCTGTCTGCAGGGGAGGAGAGCGTGGATAGGCCCGCAGCTTTTTCCACCCAGGAGCATAAACCCCCTTGACACAGACATGCACAGAGTGACTGTCATGACTCATGTGTGCAGTGGCAGCTCTGGGTGCCTTGTATGGGGCGACCCCAGCTTCCATTAAAAGAAAACCAGGCCACACCAACTCTGTCCCTTACAGCGCCATCTCCATCCCAACGTAGACCCCAGTACTGAAGGTAGCCTCTCCCTCAGAGGTACACGGTCTAGAGTTGAACAAAGCTGCCACAGCGTGTAATTAGTGCCTGCAGAATGAGTAGCGGTAGCAGCGCCACCTAGCTGCAGGTCAGGCAACCAAAAAGAATACAGGCTGCTCCCCTCCGCACCAGTATCTACAGTGCCTCACAAGGCCTCAGGATCAAGCAAGATACTGTGTTCTGAATAGACACATCGGAAAGTGTAAGTCAACTCTGCTGCCTCAAAGAATAAAGCCTGCAATGCCCGGGACACCTTTACACCCACCTGCTGAATGCCGCACAGAGACCGCTGATGCCTCAGTAACCCCCTGCCATTATAAGCTGCCCGTGTCTAGGCCCCTGAGGCTTCACCAGTCTGCCCATCCTGTGAGGATTGCAGCAGCATCTCAAAGAGGCACCGGTATAGCCGGAGTGCAAAGATCGAGGGCCCAAGAAGAGTGGAGATTAGGGGAGACTGAAGTGCCACCTAGTGATCATTGGTGGTCCCGCACCTGAACAAAGAAACGGCCCCAATGTAGGTAGAGACTCATGTCACGCATAAGCCCCTATTGCATGGTGCATACCTGCACCAACATCTCCAGTACCCTGCAAAGAGCCCCAAGTACGCTGCCATGAGTCCGGTAAAACCAAAGGCCCCTGGTTCATCAGTACAAGAGAGGAGACATGCAGCCAGTGCACAGAGCGCGGCACTATGGAAGGAAAACCCTAGAGAAAGTAGAAACTGGCCAAATGGACTACCTATCATTTTGAAGGGGAGGGGCTGTTAGCCCCTGCAGAGGGAGTGCCCTAAGAATCCCACAGATGTCTCAAGCATACGCAGAACATTTGATTCACAGCACACAGAAACTAATGTGTATGGGCCAGAGAGCAGAGGATAAATAGGTAGAAGCCAAAATTACCCGGTAAGGGTAGGAGTAACCGTTGCGCACCCCTAAGCGATTTTCTACCACCTCCTCAGGAAGTTGCATTATGGGCTGTGTGTGCCCCACACTGGCTGACTGATGCTACCATATGAGGAAAGCAGGAACACAAGGAGGCATTTGACGACACTAACTCAAGTGGCACAGAGACGATGCAAGGCTGCACCAGAGAGCCTGAGAGAGACGAGGTCACGCCAGCCGGTCGCCCGGCACCCATTTGCCACCATTGACCCGTCATTGCGCAGGTCACACAAAGTGACAGACCCTGCTAAGCAGGCATGAACCTAGGCAGGACTCAGCACCGCAACGGCACAGCCTCGAGGCATAAGCACTGTACCCATGAGCGAAGTGGCAGAAGTGAGGTTGCCCACCATCTACGAAGTGAAGCACCAAGGAAATGACGGAAAAAGAGATCCCAGAGGAAGGGCCCCATGTGACCTGAACGCAGGAAGGAGATCATGTTCACCCTAATTGTACCAGCACTGCCAAGCCATGGGCCAAAGACTGCACTGAGAGTGTCCTCCCCATCACTGCCTTCAGACTGACTCGCCAATGTCCCAATACCGGCAAGAGGAGTCGCACACCCTGAGTGGCAAGCTGCCACCACCACAGTTAGTTCCTGCCCATGAAAGCAATTCCCTGAAGAGGGAACACCTGGAGTAGAAGCTTCAAAAAGTTCTGAAGAGGGTACCTGAGACATGTGGCCAGACGCCACTCAGCACCCAACAGGAAGAGGAGAACCAGATCAACAACTGCTGTGATCCTCACTAAGCCAGAGCCCAACATCTGAGGCTGGTAGCCAGACTACAGAAACAGTCGACCACTGTGTAGTCCTGTTGGCCAACCCAGGAGAAGGTGCATGCTGCTACATCCAAAAGAAGACACTCAAGTGACTAGAAGTCTCGTCTGATTGGTCCAGAGACCATTGAACCCTTAAAAGGCCTGGTTTGCCTGTTCGGAAGATGGGGCATGTCACTCCTCCCAGAAGAAGAGATGGAAGTGTTGGTCTACAATAGGAACCTGATGACCGACCAATTTCAGTAGGGAAAATCATGAGAGGCCAGGCCTGAAAGGCATGCTGAAGAAGACTCAAGCTGCTGATGGAGCGCATACAGACACAAGCACCGAGCTAACATGGTAACACGATACAAGAACGACCTGGCGACAGCATGGCAGAAGACTGAGAGTAAGCCGTAAGTATGCGAGTCTCTGCCTCACGCTTCTCAGAGTGTCTATACATACACAGTCACTGATGGCTTAGAAACCCCACAACATTCAGGCACAAGGATGCAGATGCCTCCCCGAAGGAAATGGGAACCGGTGGCCACAATCACTGCTGGTTGTCGAACGACTCAAGAAAGAAGGCCTGCAATCATCCAGGTAAGTTGTCACCATCTGTCGTTTAGGTACACCACTCAGATGACAGCTCCTTCATGCCAGCCCAGTTCAAGTGCATCAACACCCACTTCTGGAGCATAAAACAATCAGATTGGAGTCCTACACCATTGCCATGCCAATTGACAAGAAGCACCAGTGACAATCTGAAGAGCCAGACACTACCTGCTCACCTGGCTTGCATCCGGATCCCAGTAGCGAGAGTACAGATTGACCCGGACCCATCTACCCCTGAGGTTGCGCAAGCGACTAGGCAGCAGCTCCTCTGCGGTCTTGCAGCTGCCATGACATAGGCACAAGCAGTCCTGTGGCAACGTAACCAAGGGACCTCCCACAAGCTCGAGAAATGCACTTGATGTTGCCCCCTGGGCAGATTCTAGGAAGGTAGCAATGCTGTTTAACAGACTTCAGCAAGTTTCAGCATGCCAAGACTGTCTTCAGTGGTTCAAGTAACACGATTGTGAAACTTCGCAATGGACTCCGACCAAACTCCTGACGGACACTGTTCCTGAACTATTGAGACCTACACAGACCGTCCTGATCGTCAGCAGGGTGGAACAGCATCAGACCATGGACCGTTTCCATAGGTATGCTCCCAGAGTGCAGCTGATGAATCCAAGCCAGCATTCATACCTTGAAACTGATAGAGCGTTATGATGTTCTGAAAATTGTTGGGGTGCATCATAATCATGGAAAGACCGCGCCTACATATATTTGTGTGTTATATTAAATGATATTCATTGCAAATGTGTGGTAATAAGGAAATGTGTAAGAGTAGTGATAGAAATTTAGTTTGTGTCATTCGGGAAAGGAAATTACAATTAAATGCAAATTATATAATCCTTAATGTTTATTGCAAAAGCTTAACGAAGTAGTCTATGTATAATGTGATGCATTAGATTTAAATGTGCACAATATTAAACTCTGCACGTGTAGAGATGATTAATTATGCTTTGAATGTAATGAGATGTAGTGCTTACAGATGCAACATTTATTAATGTGTGTAATTCTTGTTGTGTAAAGGCCCAAAATGAAGGTTCACGTTTTGCTATGAAAGTCCTATTCGTAACCTCTTATGTTAGCTGTATTTTGTAGACCCGAAATGTGCCTTCCCTGGTAAAGCTTTCATTTGGAGGAAGTCAGCGAAATTCATGTGGGTGCATGTTTTTTTGGTTCTCAAGCTTCTGTTGCAGGTGCAAGGACACCGTTCTCATTAGCTAGACTGATGCTCTTTGTTTTAGGAGTTAGGTATGGAGGAGACCTGCAATATAGTGTACTGGAATACAGATAATTGGAAGCTCGCTGAAGAAGCCTGAGTCCCAAGGACACACCAACCGTTGCTGCACAAAGTACAAGTTTCGGGGGAAAATTACCTACGAGAGGTGCCTCGTCAGAGGAGATGTTTCAGGGGAATGTTCATATAATGGTAAATTTTGTATTAGGGACAGTGCCCTGAGGAATGAGTGAGCAGAGAGCCGTGAGGAGGATAGAAGAAGGGATCAATTCTTATAAGGAAGACATAGCTTTGACTATTGACCCTTACAATGTGAGTGTACTTCTTAGGAAGTCTTTACGAGCTGACACCTTTTTTGATCTTGCTTGAGAGATGCTAAGTAGGGATGCCACCTTAGTGATAGTGTAGGGACAGATTTAACGAATTTCTTTTACAACCACTAATGAAGACTGATCTATATGTTGGAGCAGTTGTTGCCTGTTTGGTATTTTGAGAGTTGCTCATTCTTTTTATGCTACCCCGGATCAGACCGGTGCGTAGGATGAACTTTGTATTAGTGCCTATGTATTGTGTTCCACCTCGTCATGAGGTGCTTGTATGTTCAGTTATTTTTGGCTTTGTATTAAAACCCTTACATTTGAATTCGGAGTTAGTGGTCTTTCCGAGTCTAAGTTGACTGATCCATGCTGTTTAGTTGTGAATTTACTGGTTTCCTCCCCTTTACACTTCCTAGCAGATAACAAAGATCCAGTCGATCGAGGATTCTTACGGAGATCTTGAGATAAGAATCTGGCGCAATCAGTTGGTAGCAGAGTAGGAATGTTATCGCTGGAGTAAGGGGAGACATAGAGAACGGTAGTCATTGAGTCCCCATTGCCCGTAGAGCCCAAGTGATGGTTGTCCAGTGGATCGCGAGCGGAGAACAACAGAGTTTGATGGAAACCAACAGAGAGTGACGGTGCGGCGGAAGCAGCAGTTTGTGGGAGAGTATGAACAGGGATGTGTGTCTGTTAGATTACAGTGATGTTTTGATTGTGTGATGTCTTGCGGAGTTGGAATGAGAGTTGAGTGATTGTGGTTTCGGGCCGAACGCGTGCGGTCCATGAGATTTGATTTTTGGTATCCCGGAATAAGAGATTGTGGTGTAGAAGAAACCCAGAGTTGAAATTGTCTGACCAGAGATTGTCTGAGTCATGAGACGTCGTTGACTAACCCACCGGATATAGGGAAACGTGTGCGTGAGTGTGTGAGTAACTGACGCAGGTCGTGGGTTACGGTGTGTGCAACATTGAGTGATTGGATCCTATCGATTAAATACATGACTGTCCAGCCGCTCGTGGGCAGATAGTCTGAGGCAGTTGTCCGGTCGTTTCGTGGACAGACGGTTGCCAGAGTTGAGGTCGACAATTACATGAGGTTGTCTGGTCGTTTCGTGGACAGACAGAGAAGTGACTGTTCGTGGTTTGGTGGACAAACAGTTATTTCATTGTATGAAGGAGACGCTTGAGTGTGCAAGAGATGAGTTATAAAGGTGGGGAACTGCTGCATGAGGAGGAAGAGTGACGTCAGAGAGTGCTGCGCTGCGATAGGTCGGTTGGTGTGAAGCCGCGCTGGTATTGGTGGATTGTCATCAGGAAGTAGAGTGAAAACAATTGAGGAATAAAAGTTGATTTCATCATGAAATGTTTTAAAGTTTTATGAGATATGTGCAGAGGAGATAGAAGGGTGGTTACTCGAGGAGGAGAGGAAGCTCCACCCGGGATTGCATACTATAATTTGGCTCAAAAATTGGCATAAAAAGACTGAAGGAAAAGGAGAATTTACTTTTCCGCGTTATGGTACTTTCAGGTTCGAAGTGTTGTCTCAATTGAAAACAGTGATGTCTTCTTTACGACCCCTAACCAGACTAACACAATTTGAGGCGCTATATGCATGGAATAGAGCAGCACATAACAGAAAGAGAGATCGAAGTCAGGTAAGGGTGAAAAGTTGATCAGGGCATTTCAAAATGCGCAATGGGATGCATTGGAAAAGAGATGGAGGGTGGAAACTATCAAAGGGGATAGGCTGTTTACGTAGATGGTAAAAGTATGAGATACCCAGAAGAAGTGTGGTTAGGAGGACGATAGTGACACCAATGACAGTCTGATACATAGACTGTTGTCAGAGAGACCACCTCCATACAATCCAGATTCAGCAGAGGGGAAGGCTGGACCAACAGAGG
The DNA here is from genome assembly GCF_964263255.1 of Lissotriton vulgaris. Classification (NCBI taxonomy): domain Eukaryota; kingdom Metazoa; phylum Chordata; class Amphibia; order Caudata; family Salamandridae; genus Lissotriton; species Lissotriton vulgaris. The sequence continues at coordinate 1,752,103,730 of NC_141687.1, forward strand.
TAAATGAAGGGTCGCTGATTCAACCTAGTGCGAGAGTGGTTGGGAGAATTTCAGCAGGAACAGAAGGGATGGGAATGCAGACTCCAGCAGGTACGGAAGCTAATGGAGTTACAGGTGTTACAAGGTTACCAGATGCTCTCACAGTACTGGTTACCTTTGGCCACTTAGCATCAGTATACGACCCAGATCAAGCGAGAAATGGAAGTTTGGCACAGTAAGTGAGGCAACTGGTTCTGGAGGGAATGGCACAGTGAGTGACATAGCACACCTTCCGAGACCCATAGAATCGAGCACGCCATTGCCAGCTACTGCAGACTCCTCTAGAGGACAGGTGGATGTAAGGACGGCGATATCAAGGTTCTTTGTTTGATTCAAGATCCGACCTAAGGATGTGGAGACCACCAGTGAGAAGTCAGAATGACAGGATGACAGGAGATTGGGATCACGGAAATTCAGGGAATCGCCCAGTCCTTAGGAATATAGCAGAAGGGATCCGATGTGGAGATCAGAGCAGTAAGAATGAAGAACTGAGTGGTCCATCTAGTCGAGGGACTCTGAAAGTTGCTATACGAGCAAAAATGTTGGACGTGGTGAGGTTGAAAGCAGAAATAGATGAGATAATTATTGGGAACCTGCCTCTGGAAAGAGTGGAACTTTACAAACCAGATGAGTTACTGTTTGTAGCAAAGGATGAAACTTGTAGGGCGAGGACAGCCCGTGAGAAACTGACATACTTGGCAAAAAGGTATGATGTGGATTTGTCCAAAACAAAGATGTTGCAGGAAAATTACAGATTGCAGTACAGCGATCAGGAACTGGAAGAGAAGAGAGTTATAAGGCTGAAAGCTTACATCCGATAATTACTTATAGGGATACGTGCATGGAGCATGCTTGATAAGTGGGAAGAAAGATGGTCCAAAAAGAAGAGCACCAAAAAGAGCTTAGGAGAGACACTGCCTCCTGGAGGGGGAATAGTAGGAGTGGAGAATTACCCCTTGTGAGAAGTACAGAATGGACGGAATGTGCATGTGCCATGGAGTAAAGGTGATTTGGCAGCATATACAAAGGAATTTCCTTGGCTGAGGGAGAAGCCTGTTGAATGATACAAGCAAGTTGACCATTTTGTTAAAATTACGAAAGTGTTCTGGGTTGACTTGAATACATTGTTCGACATCGTGGTACCAAGTGATTTGTGGGCAGCTTGTAAAGTTGCAGTTGATTGGCCAACCTCTGAACCAGACAGGGATCCTGTTACAAATGGTCCTTCACCTATTGTCATGAAAAAGTTTGAACAGGAAATTACATGACTGAAATCCAAAATCTCGCCTCAGGATATTGATTGGGTTAAGATAGATAGAAATGTCCAGGAACCAAAGGAGTCGGTACATGAGTACTATGAGAGACTTTTACAAGCCTTTAAGCAGTGGAGTGGGCTCAACATGTTAGACCCCAAAGACATGGGACAGTTAGTTTCCAAGTTTGTCTTGGGCTTGAGACCAGAAATTAGCTTCATGGTTCAACAGCATTTAATCTGCTGGCAAAACAAGTCAGTGGACGAAATACTGCGGTATGCCAGGTACTGCAGCGATGAAGTGGACTCGAAACACTGGAAGCTGAAGGATAAATTGATGTTAGTCCAAATGCAAACCACTGACAGGGAACTCCAGATACAGCTAAGTGGAGGGACGTTAGGGAGAAGACAGGGAAACAATCAAGGAGGGACCTAAGAATGCGCAGGGTCAAGAAAGAGGGAAGCCTGTAGATCCCTAGACAGGGATAGATGTGGCGACACTCAAAAAGACTACTGCATGTTACCTTTGTCACAAAATTGGGCATTGGAAGCGTGAGTGTACATTGAATCCAGCTAACCAGGTGCAACAGGAGGAAGAGACGGTGCAGGTATCTGAGGTTGAAAATACAGTGGCGAGACCCAGGTCCATACAAGGGGGACATTGGCCCTGCAAGTGCAAGTCCTGCAACCTCTGAGAATTCAACAGGGAAATAGAGCGTACCAGCAGATGCCCCTTTTTGAGAATTATGATGAGTATGGCTCAGACCTGATGAGATGACAGTGCATGAGTGGGGAGGAAGACTACACTCTTGGTGCAGTCTTAGAGGTAGACCAGAGAGGACCGTTTGTAGAGGCAGATGTTGACGGTCATCCTACCACCTTTTTGGTTGATACTGGTGCTACCCGTTCTACTGTGAGATCTGTAGTAGTTCCCAACTTACCCCTTTCCCAATCCAAGTCGTAGGAGTGGCAAATAAGAAAATGACTAATCCATTGACTGAGCCGATTCCTGTGAGATTAGGAACTTTCCGAGATCGACACCAGTTTGTGGTGTGCAACTCGAGTCCAGTCTATTTGTTAGGACGTGATCTTTTGTGCAAGCTAAATTGTACCATCTACTGCACGCCCAAGGGAGTGGAATTGCAAACAAATGATGATGATGCCACCTTTAAGGTTGCAAATCAGTACTTGTGCATAGAGATGTACCCTGCGTTGACAGTGGAAGAGCTTCCACTTGATCTAAGAGACTCTGTTTCATTGGATGTTTGGGATTTCACAGGAGAAGAGATCGGATTGATTGTTTAGATCCAGATTAAATAGAATGTTGAGTTTCCAAGAACACCCCAGTATAATCTGTCATCAGAGACGATCGCAGGGATCAAGCCTGTAATCAATTGCATAATTAAGGTGGGAATCTTGAAGGAGATAATGATAATGGGCAGTCAATGCAATTCACCCATTGTGGGATTACAGAAACCAAGCGGGTAATTCTGAATCGTGCAGGACCTGCGAAAGGTTAACGCGATTGTGGTTCCATGTTGTCCAGTGGTACCGAATCCATCAGTGATACTATTTAAGATTCCATGCAAGGAGGAGTGGTTTAAGGTGATTGATCTGTGTCCAGCATTCTTTTGGATACCTCTTCATGAGGAGAGCCAATTTTTGTTGCTTTCCGGCTGGAAGACCATGTGTTAACGTGGTGTCGTATCCCTCAAGGGTATATGGAAAGTCCATCGATCTTTAACCAGATCTTGAAAAAGATTCTTGAGAGTCTCATTTTGCCACAGAACTCTGTTCCCATGCAATACGTCGACGATCTCCTTAGTGCGTCAGATACGGAGGATGCTTGCAGGATCTGCATGATTGCTTTACTGAGTCATTTTGCAGAGAATGGACACAAGGAGTCCCAAACAAGTTGCAATACTGTTTGAGTGAGGTCCAGTACTTGGGTCATCAAATAGAGAATGGCAAGAGAAAGGTATCACCAGATTGAATTGAGGCGATCATGAATATGGTTGTACCTACCACCCAGAGGGAGGTCAGAATGTTCTTGGGGATGTTTGGCTATTGTCACCAATGGATTCCTAGTTTCTCCCTGAAGGCGAAGCCTTTGCAGAGGTTGATGCACAAGGATGTGAGTGATCCGGTACCATGGGACAATGACTGTCTGGTTTCATTCCTGGAGTTGAGAGAGGACATGCGTCGTGCTCCAGCTCTAGGAATGCCTAATTACAATAAGTCCTTTTCATTGTTCTGTTATGAGCCAGAAGTTGCACATTGTCAGTTCTGACTCAGAATCATGGAGGTGTCCGTAGACCAGTTGCCTATTTCTCAGCTAGCCTAGATCCAGTAGCTTCAGCATTGCCCAGATGTCTCAAATCTGTTGCTGCAACTGGTATCAGCATTGAGAGGTGTGAGAGCATTGTTATGGGTCACCCTTTAATAGTCTATGTTCCGCATTTTGTTGAACTGTTTATGACGAGGACTAAAACACAGCACCCGACAAACATGAGACTCACACTCTATGAGCAAGTTATACTTGCCGCGGAGAATGTGACTGTGAGAAGGTGTTCTGTTTTAAATCCTGCTACACTCATGTCTTTGCCAAATGCAGATGATGACGATTGTGAAGACCATGACTGTCTTGATGTGACTGAACTTTGCACCAAACCGAGACCTGACATTGTTGACGAATTTCTGCCTGACCCTGATGAAATTTTCTTTGTCGATGGTTCATGCTTAAGAGACAATGTGTGTCAGTTGAGAGCAGCGTTTGCTGTATGTACCAAGCTGCTTGCTTAGAAGGAGTACACTCTGTGCAGGTGGCTGAACCGACAGCCACAATGGGTTCGGTTTGGTTCATGATTTCGGACAGCTCTGGTCTCAGAGGAGTTACATGACATCATCTGGTTCTCCCATTAGGAATGGAGAATATGTGAGACAATTCTGGGAAGCCTTACGTGTGTCCGAAGGAAATTGCTGTGGTAAATTGTGCAGCACATGGGAGGGAACTGACTTTGTTTCTCTCTGCAACAAGTATGCCAATGAAGTTGCACGTTTTTGCGCTGAGCAAAGGTGAATATTTACTGGAGATTACACAGGAGAGAGCAGAGAGAGAACTGATCTCACCATGATGTTAGCCATGGCAGACACTTGGGATGAACTCAAGCGCATGTAGGAAGAGGTTTCAGAACAGGAAAAGGAGGTATCCATCAGAGCAGGATGTGAGAAAGGGGATATTGACATTTAAGTCTCAAATGATGGTTGATCAGTGTTACCAGATGACCTCTTGAGCCCGATGGCAAGGCAGATTCATGATGCCTAAGTGCAATGGGCTGAGGTACATTTTAGTGGTGGTGTGTGTATTTTCATGGTGGGTGGAAGCTTACCCAACACGAAGATGTGATACCCTCACTGTAGCAAAGCTGTTATTGAGGGAGTTGATTCCTAGGTTTAGTTTTCCAACATCGTTGGAGTCGGATAGAGGAACACACTTTCACAGCGAAATCATGAAGTTGCTGTGCGCTGCTTTAAATGTTGATCAGAGACTCCATTATAGCTATTGACCAGAGGATTTTGGAATAGTGGATCAAGTTAATGGAACTTTGAAAGTACGGATGGCAAATGTTTGTTCGTCTACATCCCTGAAGTGGCCTGATGCATTGCCTTTGGTGTTGATGAGTGTTCGTAGTGTCCCAGATAGGAGAACCGGTCTTTCCCCGCGTGAAATTCTTATGGGGATGGCGATGCGATTGCCAGCAGTACCAGCCACAGCTTTGATAAGCATCACTGATGACTTAATCCTTGATTACGGCAAAGGACTAGCTGATGTGGTCCGTTCTGTGTCTCAGTAGGTGCAGGCTGCCGCTGTTTCCAGCTTCAAGTGATCTTTGCTACAACTTGTGCCCAGGGGATACGGTGCTTGTCCGCAAGCACATGAGGAAGAGCTGCCTGGATGCTCGGTGGCGAGGCCCATATCAGGTGATATTGGTAATGAACACAGCAGTGAAGTGCAGTGGATTGCCAAATTGGGTACACGCTTCCCACACCTGCAGAGTTTCAGCACCCTCGGAAAAAAACGCTCCTCTCGTGGCACTGCTGCTACAGCTGGATTTTTATTCGTGAGAGGAGCTGACAATTCAAGCTGTGAGGGTTGCAGGCAAAGCTGGTTGCTCACCAGACCAAGCTGAGGAGGGTTACGCTACCCATAACCCAGACATTGACTCTGAGGAAGAAAGTCATTTAGGGAGTGGTAGAGAGTCAGACTCAGCGGAAGGAAGTGGTGCGCTGAGTGATCGAGAGGAAAGCAGAAGAGCTCGAAGCACAGAAGAAGCTTAGTCTGAGAGACAGAGAAGGCTGAATCTGAGACTGGCTCCAGAGAGAGGTCTTGCTCCTGTGTCTGAGGTCTCTGAATCCGAAGAGAGTGAAGAAGAGCAAATTCAAGGCCCGAGGAGATGAAGGAGGACAAGAGTGCCTTGCCAGATATACGCTGCACCGGAGTGGACTTACGCAGTAACTGATGCCAGGAGTAGTGAGTTCCCGGAGGCTGATTTCCGTGAAAGTGATCGGCAGGAATCGTCTACTGAAAGTCGATGTAGGACTGTTAGTTACAGGAGTGTTGACAATCATGGTTCCGAAACCTCTAGTCTTGAGCAAGGTGCGAATCCTGATATTGCACAGACTAGTTATCCCAACGTTTGCAACACGTTTTAGCTGCAATTGGATCTGAACTCATTGTAGATTGCGATTAAACTGTGTTTTGTAAATAGGTGTTTAAGAAGATAACCTAGGCCTAAATGGAAGAAGAATAAACTTAGGGACTTTCCGTAGAAGAAGAAAAAGGGTGAAGGAAGTCTTTTTTGGACTGTGTAAATAAGGAACAAAAGTACTGTAAAGGGGATTTCCAGCACATCAGGAGTGGTGTTTGAACTGGTTAAGCAGCAACTTGTGGTGGAGAAAGAACCTCTAAGTGTTTGTTTGCTGAAAACTAAACTGACAATGAGAATGGAGGCTGGAAATCCGAACTGTATGTCCAAATGTATGATAGGTAGACTCATAATAGGAGTGATAGTTTCAATAGTTGTAGTTATCATAGTGTCAGTTGCTATTCCACATGAGGTAGAAGTCGGACCGGTGAAGGGAACGCCTACACCTAGTACTTCAACCAAGAAAGAGGGCATCATAGGAGGTGAAAAGGCTATGCTAGATCAGAATAATCGTAGATTGCATATACATTTGTCTAGAGGTGATTTTAAGCTTAAGCTGCTATATGAATATGTTGAAGCGATGGATACGAAAGATTGTTATGTGTGTATGCAGTTCCCTGCCTCAGTGAATGAGGGTATTAAATATCACCATCTACCATTGACATATGGAATTTCATGTAGTTTGTTGCTTAGTATATTCTAAGGGAGAGGGCACTATGAGTGTTTCTTTTCTAATTATGATGCAGTGCTTTCAGAAGTATCAACTTTCAAACACCTGAACAAGTATGATTACTAAAAACAGGAGGATAGGATTGGGAAGTATTTCGTACCGACTGCAACGTTAGATATCGCTTATGCCCATGACATAACCTGATGTGCTCACTAACAGGTATAGAGAAGAAATTCGTAGATCAAATAGACGATAGATATAGACAACTAACACAAACACGCAACACCGGAGACAGTCCAGTAGATTGGACGGATGAGGAGAGAGCTCACAGGGCAAAGGGAAGCTATGGCCTTATAGCATTGGATTAAGAGCAAAAGGGGAAGTTGTGTGTGAAACGTGTGCAGACTTATTATGATAAGGTCTATGTGGGATAAAGTACGTGTGATCATGTTTTCACTATGGAAGAATCCGCAAATAACTTTCTGCAAAGTTTGGTACAGGTGGTGCCAACAGTATATTATCTGTGTGGAAGGAATGCTTATGTGAGGTTGCCTGCAAATTGCTATGGTATGTGTTTATCTGGGGATGATTTTTCCTAAAATCTATCATGCAGAGGATTTAGAACTTTTGGAAGGTGAAAAGCATCCTAGAGCAAGGAGAGATGCAAGTGCAGAAGCAGTGATTGGAGACATCTTTGGACCAGTAATACCAAGTTTGAGAGTGATTTTGAATGATGTGAAGATAAGGAAGTTGGCGACTGTTGATGACCAATTGTCGACAAATACAGCTAAGACCTTGTTACTTGTTGATGGAGAGATGTTGTCGATAAGGACGATGGTGATGCAGAGCTTTAGATGTCTTATTGGCAAAATGTTGAAGGTTCAATAGTGCTTTACTTATATATCAGATATCAGCAAAGATCTGGAGAAATATATAAGTAGCATCACTGTGATCAATAATGAGATCCAGGATCTGACAGAAGAAGGGTTTTTGGAAAAGACTGGTAAAGGTATTGGTAAAGTGGGGAATTGGTTTGTGAGCTTGGGAAAAGGTATCCTTGGTTATATCCTGAAGCCTATCATCAACATTGTGGTGGTCTATGTGATTTGCTTGTGGGGATTTGCTAGAGCTTACCTGTGGTACAAGGCAAATCAAGTTGAAAGAACTCTTAGGGAACAAGAAATAAGGATGGATAGACTGCATGACAGTCACTATAAGAATATCAAGAATCTGGAGCAGTTCCGACAGGGAAGAATGGCTGCGAGCTCTGTTTAGGTTGGTTCTTTCTCCAGGGAATTGTGATTTGGTAATGACACTAGTCATCAAAGGGGGGAACTGATAGAGCATCATGATGTTCTGAAAATTGTAGGGGTGCATCATAATCATGGATAGTCCATACCCGCATATATTTGTGTGTTATATTTAATGATATTTATTAGAAATGTGGGGTAGTAACAAAATGTGTAAGAGTAGTGATAGAAATTTAGATTGTGCCATTCAAGAAAGGAAATGACATTTAAATGCAAATTATATAATCCTCAATGTTTATTGCAAAAGTTTAACGAAGTAGTCCATGTATAATGTGATGCATTGGATTTAAACGTGCACAATACTAAACCCTGCATGTGCAGAAACGATTAATTATGCTTTAAATGTTATGAGATGTAGTGCTTACAGATGCAACATTAATTAATGTCTTTAATTCTTGCTGTGTGAAAGGCCCAAAATGAAGGTTCACGTTTTGCTATGAAAGGCCTATTCGTGACCTTTTATGTTAGCTGTATTTTGTAGGCCCAAAATGTGCCTTCCCTGGTAAAGCTCTCATTTGGAGGAAGGCAGTGAAATTCATGTGCGTGCAAGGTTTTTCGGTTCTCAAGCTTGTGTTGCAGGTGCAAGTACACCGTTCCCGTTAGCCAGACTTATGCTCTTTGTTTTAGGAGTTAGGTATGGAGGAGACCTGCAACATAGTGTCCAGGAATGCCGATAATTGGAAGCTCGCTGAAAAAGCCTGAGACCTGAGGACACACCAACCAGTGCTGGACGAAGTACAAGTTTCGGTGTATAATTACCTACGAGAGGTGCCTGGCCAGAGGAGGTGTTTCAGGGGCATGTTCTGATAATGATGAATTTTGTATTAGGGACAGTGTCCCAAGAGCCGTGAGCAGGGTAGAAGAAGGGATCGATTCTTAGAAGGAAGACATAGCTTTGACTATTGACCCTTATAATGTGAGTGTACTTCTTAGGAAGTCTTCACGAGCTGACACCTTTTCTTGATCTTGCTTGGGAGATGCTAAGTAGGGATGCCACTTTAGTGATAGTGTAGGGACAGCTTTAACTGATTTCTTTTACAGCCACTAATAAGACTGTTCTAGATGTTGGAGCAGTTGTTGCCTGTTCAGCATTTTTAGAGTTGCTAATTCTTTTTATGCTAAAACGGACCAGACTGGTGCGTAGGATGATCTTTGTATTAGTGCCAATGTATTTCTTCAACCTCGTCATGAGGTGCTTGTATGTTCAGTTATTTATTTTTGGCTTCGTAATAAAACCCTTAGATTCGAATTAGGAGTCAGTGGTCCTTTCCAAGTCTAAGTTGATTGATCCTAGCTGTTTAGTTGTGAATTTATTGTTTTTCTCCCCTTTACACTTCCTAGCAGATAACAAAGATCCAGTCGACCGAGGATTCTCAGGGAGATTTTGAAATAAGAATCCGGTGCAATCAAACCCCTCAGGTTAAATTATAAATGCAAGCGGAGAAGTCCTGATGCAACAGTGTCATCAGCCCACATGGCTGCTGCTGGCTCGTCTTTCAACTTAGAAGCTGATAGACTCTGTGGTGTACATTTTTGTTATTATTTTATTCCCACAGGTTGGACTTGTGTTGTTTTTGTTTTTCAATAAAGCTTGGGAGGAATGTAGTGTCCAGCTGGACACACTATTGTTCAGGCATGGATAGTTACCAGCCACTCCTTCGAGAGCTGGCCTTTACACACATCCAAAACCCATCGTACACAGGGGTCACCAGGCAGGTGACCCTGCCAATAAAAGGCCAGAGTGCACATGCTCGTGGCCTGTTACCAGTAACCATACTACTGTGTCTTCGTCCATTATTTCTATTCTAAGTATGTAGGCCTAGAGCGCACTACTTTACAAACTCCAGCTTAGGTGGGCTTTTTGCTGCAACAGCAGTGACAGCCACTCTCAACGGTAGCATCCTGTTGACGTGGCCAAAAACAACTCTCAGCACATCTTTGTGGCAAGGTCCTGCTGTTTAATAGCACATTATGGCTCTTGTCTCAGACCAGGCCTACCCTGGAGTGGCAACTAAATCCTCCTTAAGTTGAAAACTGAGTAATACACACCCTGCCTGATGTTCAGTATGCCACCAATGGTGGCTGTTCTTGTCTGACAAATGACATTTCTCATGGTATTTTGCCACTAGGACGCTTCATCAAACCTGTTGCCACCTGTAAATGTATGTGATATTTGTATAAGCAGAACCTAGGCAAAGGCGGCAGAACTCTTTTAAGTTGTGATCTATCACCCTGGAGACTTTCTTCACCAGATGTGAAGAAGTTATACACAGCAACAGAGCAACATCTTGCTTAAAAAGCTCCCCTCCAACTTGCCATCTCCTGCCTCTCTGAAACCTCAGGCGCATGTACATGGTTCTATACAGAACCACAACGCGTCATATGTACATCGAAACATAACAGATGGCCTCTCCATCACTATATTGATTATCAACGCTGATAAAAAAGGATCACATTTGGCACACTACTAGCTCGAGGCTAATGATCCATGTTCAAAGCTAATGTTGCATTTAAAGTTATGACCCTACCCTTCGTGACCTTCAATTTTTAAAAAATGATTTATTTACGTCATTTAGCAGTCCAGTTAGGCATAATAACGCTTTTATCATGACTAACTTCCTCGCCCACTCTGTTCCTTCTGCTGCACCGGAGACTTCACTTTCCAAAAATTAAATCCTTCAAATGTAATACCCGCGGTAAAAACAAGTCCTTCGAGAAACGCTAAAGTGGTTTCCCGGGGAGGGAATGGCTGTTTTTCGAGAGAGTCAGCGGCGTGCTGGTAAATCACATCATAACCTGGCATCAGCATAATAAACCCCCATTATCAGCCAATCAATGCGCCTCGGTTAGGCTTCACCCCGAGCTCCACGACAAAGAACTTCGAACATTGGGAGAGAGGGGTGGGGGGAGAGTGAGCAGACTCAAAAACCCTTTAAGTGTGAAAAAGGCCGCTTTATTGGAACAGGTGCACATTTACAAAATACACAAACTCGGCAACCGCCTCACAATCTAAACCACAACCCAAGTTTTGTTCGTTTTTATTTCAAAAACCCAAAACCCCGCCCCCACCCCACACCCTCCATCACACCCCACCCCCACCCGTACATACCCAAACACAAAACCATACAAAACCCAATAACATTATAACATTATAACATCACCTAATAAATATAACCTTACATTTCTGACTATAAACCAACATAACATATCCCCCGATCCATATTCTCCGAACCCCACGTCAATCAAACTGAACAATCCCCCAAACAATAACCGATACAACTAACGGGTCCAACTTGGCCCAACACTGACGATCTCATAGCAAAACCGCCACGCACCTGTCCCAAGCGACAAGAAACAATGTAAACCCCATGAACACATGTTTCAAACCGCAGCCAGACGAAAAATAAAGAAATAAATAATAAATGAAAAACCCTTAAAAAGGGGGAGGGGGGGAGGGACAAAAATTCTAAGCTCAACCGGCCACCAGGTCACCAAGCCTAAAATGGTGCCCGGAGCGAGGAGCCCCGCCCATTTATAGGGGAGCGCACAAAACAACTAAAACCAGCCCAAAAACGCCCAAAGAACCTGCTAGAAGGAATACCCCACCCAGATCTCCCAAACCGCCCGGGGGAGGAGACCTCCCGGTGGTCGGCTGCCCTCCCCCAAGCCCCCCTTCTCCGTACTAAAACACACTGACGAAAGTGTCAAACGCAAACTTCATTTGCATAGTTTTCAAAGAACGAGGTATCTGGGCGCTATTCCACGTTTTAAGATTTACAAGCAGATGGTCAAGATATCAGTCGGTTTACATTTCCTTTGATTTTTAGCCAGTAATACATATGTAGCTAATGCTTTATATATCCGTCATATATTTTAAGCTACATATAAATGCACCCGGCTGTGGCACCATGCATATGACTGACTGAAGATAAAAGGGAATTTGAAACGATTGAAATATTGAACATCTGCTTATAAGCCATAAGAAGTACTTGAGTGCCGAGATACCTTCAACTTTGAACTACATGGACTAATTGGCTAAGGGTCTTACGCAGTATCTGTCTTTGGCACATAGGGTTTATTACTTGTTCATGTTTTGTAATAATGCTGCTGAAAACGATTCCTATGTTCAAATTCAGACCTCAACCCCCTCCAATTCTAAGACTTTCTTAAAACAACTATGTCTATTTTTCAACTATCTCTATTTTTTTTAAAGTGCCTAAATAACCGAATACAATTAACACTATACATTAAGGAGCAGTAGCATTTCGAATATGGTGACCCGCTCATACAGCGAGGGGACGTGGCTGTTACTGACTTGGACTTATATCACTATGTTCGACTGGACCATTGAGTCCAAAGTGATCTGTTCACGGATGGGTGGCTCCTGGTTGTATGACACAACCATGCATGTCTAAACCATGCATGCCTTAACCACGCGGTCTTAACAAACGACCGCTTATTTACCAACCATGCCTCATCACACATGCTTTCACTACGAATTTCGTTGTACAGGTATCCTTGGAAAATGAATTTTCGTGGTAAAGATCACACCCCATTCCCCCTGCGCTGAGCCCTAAAGCTCAGCTCCCAGCCCTGCAATCTACCTGGCCCAGCCCTAATAACTACCCAACCTCTTAACTTACGCCCTAAAACCCGGCCCCCAGCCCAAAAAAATAACCTGACCCCAGCCCCGCCATCCTGGGCCATAAAACTGTCTCGCAGCACTGAAAACTGCCCCTTCCCCACACCCTGTGTCCTTAAACTCGACCACCAGCCCAAAAAACTATCCCGAGCCGAGACCCCCGCCCTGTGCCCTAAAAACTATACTGACCTACCCCCCCATCCTTCTGGCCCCAGCCCTACCAAGCCGCCCGTCCACTCTGCATCTAGAGCGTTGACTGCATAAACCACACAATTGCGTGGTTAAGGCATATGTGTGGTTAAGGCAAGCAGTGTTCTTCTTGTATGGAAACAGCATGCATGGTTAAACGTGCATTGTAAATGCTGTTTCTGGTGGTTCCTATCATTGAATCGATTCAAGGATGCAGGGGTTTACTGTGCGACATGTATTCCTCTTACCTTAAGGTACTCAGGGCTATATTATCAAGAAAGGGCGATACATTATCGCCGCTTTTATCAGCAGGAAACTGCAGCTAAAGCAGCGATAATGGGCTTGATAATATGCCCTTGTGAATTCCCATAGAAGCCCAGGTTCTGGTGTTAACCTGGGCTTCTATGGGAATTCACAAGGGCATATTATCAAGCCCATTATCGCCGCTTTAGCAGCAGTTTCCTGCTGATAAAAGAGGCGATAACGTATCGCCCTTTCTTGATAAAATGGCCCTCAATTCAGTGGGGGCAGAAATTCCCTTCTTCCTGGCAGAGCCGAAAGCTAAGATGATATATTTAAGGGTCATACTAGGAACCTTCATGCAGCAGATGCTTTCCCAAATTCTACGGGCTTCCACCTAGAAGACACTGGGCTGTGACCTTGGGAAGGTTGCTTAACAATGAACAAACGCTATGAACACCAATATGGAGTCTTTAAATAGGAGACACAGGCGCCAGATTTCGAATCTATGCATTGGATTTACAACTCTCGAGTGGTATTACATTTGTTTGGGCTGTTTTTCAGGCAAAGGATATTGACAATGTCAGATATGATAAACGTCAAACTAAAGACATATCTGAAACTGGGTCTACTGGGCTATAGGATATGACCGTGTGGAACTCGATCATCGAGGGGTCCAAGATGGCGGATTGACACCGCCGGAGTGGAGAACGCTGAATGGGTCCGGGCTGATGCGAGGTTAATGGTCGATTGATACAGTAATCTTTGCTACACAACGCAGAACTGTAACGCTGCAATGCTTTAATTTGGGAATCATTCATCTTTCGAAAAGAAAACGGAGAGTTTGTCCGGAACTTACTGAGACCGAAACGCTGCATGTTGAATGCGGCAGCTACGGCTGATCGAGAGCCGTATCCGGAGCTTGCTGTGCTCCGCTAGTATACAGAGACTATCGAGAATACCACGCTTTGCTCTAGAATCCACGAAGGGCTGGACGAACTGGGCGAGCTTGACGGCCGTCAACTGGTTTGGTCTGCGACTGCTTCAGCGCTCTCCCGCGGCACCAGCAACAGCGCTGACAGTGAAGGCGAGTTCTTGTGGGATGGCGCCGAAACCCCCTACGCGGACTACCCGGACGACAACAGCTAGCGGGAGAGCAACGACCACACCGGTACCTTTGTCAGTGCCGGCTATGAATGATTTAATATCATGTAAAAAGTCTTTATCTGCCAACAACGCTCTGGAGTTAGCTTTGGATGTGGATAAACTGCACCCCGGCAAACACGAAAAATCAACTGGAGTAAAAGGTAACACAGTAGATAACATGTTGCTAAACGAAGGGATTCAAGTAATAGCAATAGAACCTGAGACATTGTGTCAAAGTGTTACTGCAGCAGCTCAGAGTGATGCCACTTTAACTAACTTAAATATCTCGCCAGTGTTAAATACTACTGAATTGGTTAATGCAGACGAAGGGCTTACAGATTTAACTAATGCCTCTAGTTCACTGGCTAAAGGAACTATTGAACCCTTAGAGCCTCAGATTTTGAACAGGGTGATTAATACCAATACTAATACGAAATTCCCTCAGATTGAAATGACTAATATGCCTCCAGACAAGGGTAATGCCGAGGGTGTGGAAGAAGGTGAGGGAGGTGAAAATACTGATAATACGGATGTCGCTGAGACAGATGAAGAGTACATGGACTTTAATGATCAAGGGAGTAATGCACCTTTAAGATCAATCAAAGATAAGAATAAAGCTTTCAATACCAAAAAATTGAAGTGTAAAAATAAGAATAAAACCACAAAAATTACAAGCAAATCCAAGACAAGTGTTCTGAAAGCGATTGCCGAAAACAGTCCAATTATACAATGGGTGCAGGCTAAGGGTGGCGTAAAATCAATGGCGATGAGACTGTCTGGTAACAGCCCTAATGATCAAAATACTATTACCGAAGAGGTAAACGGAGCTACTACTACGGCAAATACGACGAATAGACCCGGACTAATGGACTCAAATCAAGTCACCAATGTACCACCCAGTCTCACTCAGACTACTACTTCTATTACTACAAAGGCGAAGGCCCCAGCCGAAGCCGATGGACATGATCTATCTGGCCTGATTAAGGAATCTACAAAACCATCTGAGGAAATTAAGTCTCCTATGTTATTGGATCATCCACACCCTTCTGTACCTTCTATGATACTTATGGAAGACAACTCTGCTTCTTTGTTAATTAGTTGTAGCAGTAGCAGTAATAGCAGCAGTAGCAATATAACCCAAGATATGCTTAGCACTCCTAAGCCATCTATATGCGATGCAGTTCCAGCCCCGATAGACGAGATTATGCAAGAAATACTCCCGGAAAATGCAGTTCCTTCTTCATCTAGTGTACCAACAGAATGGATTCCTCAGGGGGAGGTATCTGCTTCTTTTCAGACAATATTACATCTTTTAAATGAACAGAAACAAGAAGCTAAAATTCATTACCAGCAAATGAGTGAAGACAATAACAGAACCCAAACCACATTGCAAGAGATGGCATGTAAATTGGGGGCTGTGACTCAAGATATAGAGGAACTACAGCAAAGAGTGGTGGTAACAGAGGAGAAATCGCAACGTTCTGAAATAGCAGTGAACAAACATGCCTCTCAACTTCTTCAGATGCAAGCTAAGCTCGAAGACTTAGAAAATAGACAAAGGAGGTAGAATCTCCGCATTTTTGGTATTGCTGAAGGAGCCGAGGGGGCAGATCCGAGAGCATATATTACTCAATTATTTCAAAAGGCCTTTCCCGACCTTTCAGATTGGGATTGGGATTCTCAGATTCAACGGGCTCACCGGTTACCCCTAGTTCAAAAGGATAAGAGTGGTAAATTCCCACGACCAATTCTGATTTACATAGGTAACTATTTGCTCCGAAAAGCTATTTCTTTAAAAGCACGGCCGAACACTCCAGTCACCATTGATTCTACTATTTTTTTTGTGAGGTCGGATCTAAGCAAACTCTCGTTAGAAAGACGATGGAAACTGAAACAATTTATTGATCCGATTAAAGAACTTGGATGTCAAGTTTATTTACAGGAACCTGCAAAACTGAAAGTGATTAAAAACGGCCGCTCCTATTTCTTTTTGGAAGTCAATGAAGTAGAAAATGCTATTGCCTCTTGGCGATTGGGGAAATGATTAAGTTAATGACTAATGCTCAGCATATATAGCTTTCTGGATATATTACTATTAGTTCTAATTTCTTGCGGGATTTAGACGATTGTTCTTTTTGCTAGGATGGCTAAGTTATATTTGAGATAAAGAGCACTGTGTAGTATGGTTTTTCTATCTTTTGTTGATATGATTAGTATTGAATGCCTGGACCCTATTAGCGCTCTAACCGCTCACTGACTGCCAGGGTAACGGCAGTCGATCTAACGGGGGGACCAGCAGGTGACTATTGGGTGGGGGGTGGTTGTTGTGAAGTGTGGGGAGGGGAAGAGGGAGAGTTTTTTGGGGAAGAAAAAAAATGCATCAAAAGACACAAAATATACAAAAATAATATGAAGTATAAAAATGATTTGATTGGTTATGACGGTCATATAGATAGGGATTTCTATCATCTACAATGCATCGTATAAAATGGCTAGTTTGGAATGTTTCAGGATTAAATATTAGAACAAAGAGAAGCCTAGTGTATGAAGAGTTGAAGATGTATAATCCTCAAATAGTGGTAATAACTGAAACTCATATACCCTATAAAGATAAGCATCTGTTGAAACAATTAGGATATGATATAATAGGAGTAGCGATCTTAAAGCAAAAAGGGTTGAAATGCGAAATACTTAAGACACTAACTGACAAAGCTGGTAGATGGGCTATAGCTCAGATAAAACTGGAAGGCCGGAAATACACAATATGTGGAATTTATGCATCAAATCAAGATGAACCACATATTTTGATCATATTAATATAGAATTGCTTGGATGGGAAGGGGAATTTGTTGTTTTGGGCGATTTCAACTGTATTATGAATTATGCTTTGGACACAACTAGGAAAAATTCCTTTCAGAGAATGCGGAAAACTAGAGCAGCAATTTTGGACTTAGCATCTAATCATTTTCTAAAAGACTCCTGGAGATGCTTAAATCATAAACTTGCACGGTATTCATATTACTCGGCCGCCCATAAACTATGCTCACGCATAGACATGATCTGGGTTTCAGATTCCATCCTCAATCTCAATAAATGTTCAATGGCAATTTACCCAAGGGTAACTTCAGATCATAACCCAATTTCTATTACTTTTGAGATTACAACTGAAGAATCTTCTCCACGACTTTTCTCCTTTCCAAGATATTTATTTTCTGACAATGGATTTGTGAGCCAACTTAAAGAACACCTAAAACAATTCATTGATATAAATATTCAGTCTAGTCAACCCTTGATAGTATGGGACGCCTGTAAAGCTAGCATACGTGGTTTTACACAGCAATATATATGGCGTCAAAATAAAGAACACCGAATTCTGAATGAGAAAAGGCTTGGTGAAATTCGTGATATTGAACTTCAGTTATCAACGGCCTTGTCTGATGAGGCACTGATTTCAGATATACTTAATCTTAAATTAATCGAACTCAAAGTTGCACTTAAAGATCTTCTTAGAACTAAAAGCATTAATAAATTAAAAAAATATCAGCTTGATCAGTATGAAAATGCAGATAAAATTGGTAAACTTCTGGCTTATAGAGTTGCCGAAGATCGTGCACAGAACATAGTTAAGGAAATCAAAGGAGACAATGATCAACTGGTTAGCGATTCTAAATCTATACTGCTACAATTTGCTTCTTACTATCAAGCTTTATATACTCCAGAATACGTAACCTCGGAAGATAGTGTTAAAAAGTATATAGAACTTAACATAGTGAATGTCTTAAAATCACAACAAACAAAACAACTAGAGGAAGACATCACAGTAAGGGAAATTAGAGAGGCTATTAACTCCTTAGCAACAGGGAAAGCAGTAGGGGAGGATTCTATTCCTCTGGAACTATATAAATGCTGTGCTGAGGAATTAATACCTTTATTAATGGAAGTGATCCGGGCAATTGGTAATGGACAACAAGCACCTAAATCTTGGAATCTAACTCAAATAATTTTTTTCTTAAAAAAGGGTAAAGTACCTCATGAGAGGGGATCATATCGACCAATCTCACTTATTAATAGCGATGCCAAAATTTTTGCTAAAATATTGGCCATTAGGCTTGCGCCAGTTATGTCTCAACTAGTATCTTCCCAACAACATGGATTCATACCAAAACGCGATACAACTGCGCACATTAATATGGCCATTTCTGCTTTTGATGCTGCACGGATACAGTCCGCCCCACTCGGTATGATCTTACTAGATGCAGAAAAAGCATTTGACCGAGTGGGGTGGGGCTTTTTATGGCCAGCCCTACAGGCATTTGGTATTAATGGTCAACTTTTGAGGTGGATTCAATCACTCTATGATAACCCAATGGGTAAAATATCTTACATGGGGAAATACTCTCCTATGTTTCCAATCAAGAGGGGGACAAGACAGGGGTGTCCTTTATCACCCCTGCTTTTCGCTCTGGGTATGGAACCTTTTTTAATTGCTCTCCAACGTCAGACTTTAATCAACCCATTTTTTAATGGTTTAAATAAATTGGACATCACGGTATATGCAGATGATGTAGCAGTGTTTTCCTCGGATATACCACAAGCTTTGAAAGGTATTTCTATCAAAGCAAATATATATGGATCAGTCTCTGGTTATAAACTTAATACTATTAAAACTCAAATTGTTGCGAATCATCATCTTCCTGCCTCTATTTCAGGTATCTGTAGGGTCGCAACATATTTTGGTGTTAAAGTTTCCTCAGATATTGATTCTGTTGTGGCTCTAAATTATGAAGTATTATTAAAAGAGACTGCAATGCAATTTAAGAAATGGCACAAACTTCCCCTTAATATTATTGGACGTATAAATCTAATTAAAATGAAAATTCTGCCTAAATATCTATACTTATTTCGGGAAATTCCTCTACGTGTTAATAACTCTTATTTTGTCAGATTAGAAGGGATTATTAGTAGCTTTATATGGGGATATAAAAAGGCCAGACGGGCAATCTCTTCACTTAAGTTTCCTTTTAGTCAAGGAGGCTTGGCTCTTCCAGACTTCAAACTCTATTATTGGTCGGCTTTTCTAACTCGCTTCCGTAGTTTAACAATTTTGGATAAATGTTTGTATTTTCATAAATTTCTGTTAGGAAAAGATGCCACTATGTTTATTTACAGATTAAATGACCCTAATTATTTCAAAAGGGTTAAGTTTAAGACTATACGAGATACTGTTAATATTTGCCGCTCCATCATGATGAAATGTAATGCCTCTCATTTTCATTATAAAACACCTCATTGGGGTAATCCAGGTTTTCCTTCAATTTTTCATGAGTCAATATGCAGAATATATTTAGAATCTGGTATTAGATCATTGGGAGACCTGTATGATCATCAAGGATTTATGACATTTGAAAAATTAAAGCAATTCTATAATTTATCTGATAGGATACAAATTATTTGCGGTCTTTTATACTAGCGATTTAATAAAATTAACTGAGAAATGGAATACAAGGCTAGCTGCAAATATACCACCCGATCTAATTACCTTATCTTTTAAGAGCTTAGATATGTCAGTTCATTCCTCTAGCCTTAAATTGCAAATGTTTAAAACTATATGCCAACTGTACCATACCCCAGAGAGAATTCTTAAATGGACAAGGAATAATAATTTTAGTGAACGTATGAAATGCCCTAAATGCGATCTAAGCGGGGCTGATATCACTCACATGTTTCTATTTTGTCCTATGCTTAAAGATTATTGGAGTGGTATACTTAAGGTGGTTTCGGATAGACTTAATCAACCAATCTCTTTTTCTTCAACTGATGTACTGATTGGTACATGTGTGGGTCAAAATTAATTTAATGATTTGTTGAACATTTTAATTTCGTGTGCAAGACTTATTATTGCCAGAGCTTGGATTCAGAAAAATACGCCAACTGTTATGGAATGGTGGAGCTTTGTTAAAGAAATCTATGCTATGGAGACCACTCTTGCCAACTCAAAGGGCCTTCGGGCTAAACAATAAATGGACAAAATCTGGGGAACATTTATGTCTTAAACTAATGGCATCTTTTCTTTCTTTTTCTTCTCTTTCTTTTCTTTTTACATGACCGTATTTTTGTTTGGGATTAATGTAATGCCTAAATGTGATTTTTGTATATTTTTGATTTGTTTTCTTGGTTCTTGTGTACTTTTGATGCAAATAAAAAATACTTTAAAAAAAAAATAAAAAAGGATATGACCGTGTGGTGCAATGTGGAATCTTCACATTCATCACTTTGGTGGTTCTTCTGTTAGAAGAGGATGCCCAGGTGTGTGGGCATTTGGTCGGGGGCATAACACAGAATCCGTAGCCTCTGTAGTGAGGATGTAGGTGGGCTTTCCCATATTGGGCGAGGCACCTAATCAACCTATGCAATGTCAGATCGGTCTGGCCAAATAATGAACAATAAACGCTGTCGCTTGGCTACAGCCAACTTAATGAGATGTACTGGGCAAACAGCTGAATGCAAGGGAGTTGCAACATTTTTATTTACTGTTGAGATATACAAAAGCCCCTGCGAAATGACACCTCTTAGTGTTCCTCTTTGTCACAGAGATTGGGGGGGCGAGAGTAGAGGGAGCACACTACAAAGTGAGACGGACAGAGACAGGCTTCAGGAGAATAGAAGACAGCAGAATGAAAGAAGAGAAAGAGCTTGACAAAGACATACATTACAAAAAGAGCTGCATGCTAGAGAGAGAGATCTGAAAAAATAGAGATTGAGACAGAGACAGAGAGTCGTAAGCAGGCTATAAAGAGCCAAATGTGAAATCGGCAGCTGATTGAGAGAGGGAGACAGGAGAAAGAGAGAGAAGTTATGAACAGACAGGTGAGAAAATGATCAGCGAAAGAGGGGAGAAAATGAAAGCCAAATGTAGCAGAGTTGAGAAAAGACAAAGGCGACAAAAGTTCATGTGCGACAAAGAGAGCACCACAGACCGACCAGTGCATGAGAGAAGCTATAAAGAAAAGGCCAGTATAGTCCGATCGACCGCATTTTGATGCAGTCAATTGGACAGTAGTAGTCGGAGGGACAGACAGCCACCTCCGACAGGCTCAAGAAGCCCATCAGTGTGGAGGTCGGACCCTAATCCCTACAGTAGGGGTGGTGACTGCGCAGGCACAGCTGTAGGGATTACGATGTCCATTTCCCAAAGCCTTTTCATGGCGGTCCCATCGTCATGGAAAGGCTGTTGGAAAGGGACTTTGGGGGCCCATAGCAGGGCCCCCATCCCATGGGCTTCTGCTATGTAGCCATGTGGGAACATGTGGTGCCCCCAAAAACATCCATGAATTGTGTGCCAGGTACCACATGGTGCATGGATGTTTAAAAACATCCCTTTTTCTATTGCGGCTTGTTCGGTGAACCTTTTCCAGGCTACAGCACTGCCTACACAGCAGTCGCATCATAATCTGTCAGGTGGGACTGCCAACTACTTTTGGACACTCCCACTCCCGCTGCGATGGTGGTCGGATGCTCCTCCGACTGCCATTGTAATAAGGCCCTTAATTTTATACTGGCAAAGGTCCATCAGCTCCAGCACAATAAAGTTTTGCATAAGCTATGACAAATATATGGTGTGGTGTTGGATATGTGGCAAAGTGAAGTAATAATGTGTCATTGTTATAACAACCCAGAGAGGAGGCGCATTCAGTGGAAAACACAGATGGAGAGCTCATTTGGCAGCCCCCAATTTAGTGAAGTCCCAAATTCCTCCATTCACTGATGACACTGGCTGTAAAGTTGATACAGTAAATGTTTTGCCGGTTGACTACATCTAACTGTTTTTGAATGTAGACTTCCTTGAGGAAATTGTGCAGAAAACATATTTGAGTGCAGAGTAATTTCTGAGGGAGTATGGGGGCTCTGTAGGGCCTCATTCTAGGGCACATTGGTGGACTCCCACTTCACATGAGGAGTTGAACACATTTTTGGGCCTTAGTCTCAAAAAGGGGTTAGGGTACAATTCAAGCTTGCAGTCCTACTGGTCTACTCGCACAGTTGGGGTAAAACCCATCTTCATACCATACATGAGCAGAGATTGGTTTTTGCTATTGCAGCATATGCTGCATTTCCTGATAATTCTGCTGCACTGCCCAAGACCATCCAGACCATGAAAGGTTGTTCAAAATTCAACCTGTCGTGGAACATTTATCTGCCAGATTTCCAGAGATGTATACTCCAGGAAAGAACATAACCATTGATGAGTCCTTGATGCTGTACAATGGACTGCTGCTGTTCTAGCAATACATTCTGAGAAAAAGAGCTTGCAATGGCATCAAATTGTACATGCTGTGTGAGAGCTCTACTGGCTATGTATACAGCTTGAGAGTATATAGAAGAACGGACTCCTCTCTAATCCCTGTAGGTTGCCCTCCCATGCTAGGAGTCATAGGAAATATTGTATGAGAGCTTGTTCAGACACTCCTTCAAAAAGGTTGCAACCTTTATGTAGACAACATATATGCAGGAGTAGATCTGTTCAGTGGGCCGTACATAGGTGGCACTGTGGCCTGCAG
Source organism: Lissotriton vulgaris (assembly GCF_964263255.1). Classification (NCBI taxonomy): domain Eukaryota; kingdom Metazoa; phylum Chordata; class Amphibia; order Caudata; family Salamandridae; genus Lissotriton; species Lissotriton vulgaris. The sequence goes on from NC_141687.1 coordinate 1,752,126,482, forward strand.
CACAGTTTGTTATCGTCAGCAAGGATTCCCGCAGAAGCTTGCTTGTGAGAAGCTCCAAAAATTCCAGAGCTCTGAGTTGAGTTCCAATGGACTGCTCTCAGTCAAGTTTTCTGTTAGCGTGATGTGTACGTGCTCACCACAATTCATGATGAGAATACTTCCCCATCACAGGTTGGGATCAAATAGCTAAAGTTCACAAGCCCTCCTGTTATCCTGTTAACTTGATTACAACAAGTACTTGGGCACAGTGGATAAGAATGACTCGGTTGTTCAGCCATACAATACAAGTCGTAAAACATGCACTTGGTATAAGAAGCCAAAAAGACCCAACCATGTCATAGCTGCAGAGTCTTCTGTAAGTAAGGAAAGAGGCAGGAGGGCATTGTTAATAGCATCAGAGCCCGTCTCAGCCGGCACTGTGGTCTCCTACTATGTTGTATCATACAAAATTGAAGTATTGGGAAATTGACTGAGGTGGAGCTGCAGTAACATATACCTTTCAACGGATGTGCATAGATACATACCTTCCACAGACAAACACTACACTAGGCAAGCAGCCATAGAAATGTATTTTCTCTCTTTAAGGAAATCACAGATTCCTTATTGCCTGCTCAACATCTTTATGTGTTGTCAGAACATGGTAGGTGTCTTGTTTGCTAAATGACAAGTCCATTATAGTCACCACACTGCACACAATGGTGGACAGAACATAAGCCACATTGTTTACTTGAGGAAATCGCGGACTTGCTTATTGCCTGCTCAGCACTTTTGTGTATTGTCAGAACGTGGTAGGCATCCTGTGTGCTTAATGATAAGTGCATTATTTCACCACACTGCTCATAATGGTGAACAGAACATGAGCCACGCTGTCATGGAGTACCATGTGTGGCAAACACATAAAGGGTCCAATTACGACTTTTGGGCGGCGTTGTGGTGCGTGCACCGCCATGCCACCACTCCGCCGAAGGTCACCACTTCGCGCCGGCCAGATTACAACTTTTTAGTAGTCTTAGGAGGGCGACATGGTGGTCCCTCTTTTAAAAGCTGCAGTGCAAAGGCACCACAATGGGACCGCACTACAAGGTTCCCACATGGCATGGACTTGAAAGTCTATGCTGTGAAGGAATCTATGTGCATGCACACAGGGGGACACATGTTATGCCCCCCTGTGTGTATCCACATGTGGTTGAGGCACAGGGGGTCTCTGTAGGGCCCCCTTTGTTTCCTCTCTTCCAAGGTTTACATGGAGGATGACCCTCCATGAAAACCCTGGAGGAGAGGAAACTCGTAATATGCTTGGTGGGGCCGCAGCTGTCCCATCAAGTATATTGCTGTCTTTGACCTATGCTCCAATGCCAGGGAATGGGCATTAATTGGTGGAGCCAACAGTCCTAAGGCGGTCTGACCGGCCAACTCCTAATAGGGCAGCGCTGGCTGGATCGGCCACTGCCGTGCCACCAAATCTGGCGGTCCTCGGACCACAAGACTCGTAATAGAGCCCAAAGTCTTTACTAGATTTTGAAGTGCCATTTAGGGAGCTTAGGAAGTCTTCCCCGACATGATTGCCTAAGTTGCAAAGGTAAATATGCTCATTCAGTTTGAGGACTGTGTGTCTTGCAAGGCAGTCTTGGACAGCCCCAACTTGCATCCACAAACTGGAAGGAGATGGATTTAGCACAGTGAGTGCATTGAAAGCACATGAAAGACACACTTCTTTGAGCGTTAAAGTAGTCAACTAGTCAACGGAAGGCATGGATAAAAGTTCACTTGGCAAGTATACAGGATTAGTCAGGACTTTGAAGGGGACAGAGACATGAACATGTAGGGAAAGCTTAGGCTAGGTCTGCTTTGACAGTGATATCACATAGGTAAAATGCAGATAGTCAGGGTAGTGCAGATACACATGCAAGCTTCTCAGCTTTTTTGGCCCTGTGGCTATAAGAGGGAGTCAGCCAATAGACTCTGACTCTTAGACTCACTTCCTCTGTCTGACACTCGTTGACAACATTTCCATGATTCGGGCACTGCAGGAACAGCCAGTCTACAGGTGCAGCAGTTGCAGTCCAGACTTTCATGCAGCCTCTCTGTCTTTGCTGAGTCCAGGGATCCACAGGGTACTCATTCTTTGGACCACTTTCCAGTACGGGCTTGATCTTAGGTCTGGGTGTTAGGTGTGCCAGTTTCTTGCTGGCTACAAGCCTTGGGGTTAGTGGCAACTAGCTATCCCAAGGTGCACTATCCTGCCCACTCCCAACAAGGTGATATCCTTATCTCGGTGTGTGGAGGTCCCTAGCCCAACCTAGAGGTGCAGCTACCTGGGGTCTACACTTTTGTTGAAAAAGTGGTTTAACAGCGGCTTTTCCCACTCTACCCGAGATGCCAGCTTGTTTGTTTAAAAAAATAGCAGCTCCTTCCTAGTGTGACTACCATTTGTCTTTTACATGCAGCTTGCCCTTTGAAGCTCACCCTTTGGCCTCACACCTATTCTGGCCATCCTGCCAGTAGGAGGTTGCACCTCCTCCCTTGGCAGGCCCTTTGTTCCTCTTCCTGAGAGTCATTCTCGCCTTCCTCCAGGAAGGTAGCTGGCTGTTTTGAGGACAGCAGCTTTGTGCAACCGAAAACTGCTTCTGTAAAACTTTGGGCAACAAAGTGGCAACTTTCTAAAGTAGCCATTTGTAAAATAGTTACATTAAATTTGACTTGAACAACAAGTGGTCTTTAATGCAACGATTATTTTAATACCTTGAAGTACCATATTTAGTATTCTAATTTAGAAGTACTTAATCATTATACTAATGTCCTGATAATGGTCCCCATGATTAAGTAGTGGGACCAAAACGCTGTCAACCTTTTGTGCACCTTATACATAAATGTAAACTGTGTGTCATATATAAGTGAAGGTGCTTGCTTGAATTTTCTGTGTGTTTGTAAAACTACAGAAATATACAGCTTTTGCCTAAAAAGCCCTGTTTTGTTTTCTTCACTGTATTGATCTGTAAGTGCATGGGTACAGGATTGTGCCCTACTACGGTGATTTGTTGAAGGAATTCTTCTTGTGCATTTATTATTCAGTAAAGATTGAGACCCCTGTCCGGCTGGACATGTCAAAATTAATATAGAATCGACTGTGTCTATATTTATTGCTTTTGAATATTCCTTATGTATGGGACCACTGTTGTTTTGATAAAGCAAGTTAGGTTGCAGCTTCATAACAGTTGACATCTTGTTCCACAGAGTGGCTGCACGGTAGGAGAAGCTCCTGTCTCCCCATCTAGCTCTGCAAAATTTGGGAATTTGAACAAGACACACATTAGTTGATCTTATGTTCCTCCTAGACGAGTACCTTGTGAACAATTTTTGAATATCAGCAGCTCGGCCACCATATAATGCATTGTGGACCTGACAGAGGGCCTTAATCTCCATTTGTTGCTGAATGGGGAGCCAATGTAATGCTCTTATTCCAGCGGAGGTAGAATGACCTTTGAGAATGTTTCAAAGCAGACGAGCGGCTGCATTTTGTAAAGACTGTAATTTGGACAACTGATCTTTGTCAATGCCCACAAAAAGTGTGTTACAGTAGTCGATTCTAGACAGAATAGGAGCTACCACCACAGTTTTCCTGAGTTCCTGAGGAATAAAAAGGAATACCTTACGTAGGATCCTTAGTAAGAAAAAACGGGACGGCTGCATTTTGTAAAGACTGTAATTTGGATAACTGAGGTTTGTCAATGCCCACAAAAAGTGTGTTACATTAGTCGATTCTAGACAGAATAAGAGCTACCACCACAGTTTTCCTGAGTTCCTGAGGAATAAAAAGGAAAATCTTACGTAGGATCCTTAGTAAGAAAGAACGGGAGGATATAAGGCGGTTTATCTGGAGAGCTTGGATTTGCGGAGCAGCGTAGGGTGGTAGAAGGAGGCCGACTCTGGGACATGCAACTGCATGAACCAAAAAACCGCTGTAGGCACACTTTAGCCTCTTTTCTTTTCTTCATTGTAAATAGTTTCTTTTCTTCATTGTAAATAGTTTCACTTTTCTTTTTTACTTTAAGAGAAAACATTTTTTTTCTTAAAAATACGTGAGTAGGGTTGGGAATTTGTGCCCCCGTCCTGAAGAAGGAACACCAGTTCCGAAACATGTCGACGTACACCAGAGGTAGTGTCCATAATAAAGACAACTGACCTCACTTTGCACTTCTTTTTAATAGCACCAGCTAGGGGTCTCGAATAAAGTTTTTTCATAGAACCCACTAGCCAGGTACTTTTTAATTTCTCACCGCACCCTTCACTCACATTCTTTAATATCCCATCACTTGCAGTTCTCCAAAGACAAGGGTTTCTAAAACTACAGGGAGTACTTGCGCTCTGCTTTGTTGCTGACTGCCTGTCTGGCTGCTCCTGTTGCAGGCTGTGGTGCTATAGGGGAGGGGAGACCCTCTTAACCCCTCCGAAAAGGTGTTGGTTCACAACACTTTGAACAATAAATGACCAAATCCCACGCACACACCCAATTGAATTCAAACACAAAGTAGTGTGATTTAACAGATCACATGTAATAGTCTTTAAGGAATGATATCCACTTCTTCTTGTTAGAGCATTAATTTCTTTTTATTGCTCAAGTTATACCACGCCAGCCGACACGTGTTTCATCAGAGTACAAGTCACTCTGACTCTTCAGGGCTTACTCATTTTGATGACGTGTATTGTAGTTCCACTTAACCGGTGATAATTCCAACCCGGTAAGGGTATCTTTGACTTTATAATGGAGGTGTAAACGTCTCCTGCACCTATGAGAAAAAACAATGTTGATCAGGTTCTGAACGCCAAATCTTATCCCTAAATGGTAGCCGGGCACATCTGTGTTCTAAAGTTTCACAATATTGTAAATTTTGCCGATATTATAGTCCACAATCTCCCTGCTGGTAGTAGCCGACAAAGTATTAGATCCTGTTCGGTTTATACAGGACCTTTCACTCGTTCCTGCTGCTTTTTTTTTTAATTCAAAGTGCCATGTCGCGCACAGACATGCCCTAGGGCAAGTATGTGCGCCACATGTACTTACAGGCACATTTCAGGGGTGCAACAGCTGTCCTTTGGACACCCTGGCACCCTTGGAATTGCAATTCTCAAATTGCGATTTTCTCATAGAAAATCGCTATTTGAGAATGTATCCCCATTCATTCCTATCTTGGCCCATAGGAATGAATGGGACACTCATTCCTTAATTGCGATTCACAATTTGCAAATCGCAATTAAGGAATTTTTTAGATTCGCAAAAAAATTGCGAATTTTTACCTACATTCCATTTTGCAATTCTCAAATAGCGATTCCTTAAAAATCGCTATTTGTGAATTGCAAAATTTGAATTTCCTACATATGCCCCTATATATATGTATATATAGATATAGATATATATATATATATATATCTATATATATATATATCTATATATATATATATATAGATATATATATATATATATTGCTCAAACACCTTCCAAAGGAAAGAATCAGCCGCACATCACCAGCGAAATTTGCATCCTGATTTTTATTCACAAACGGCAATCCTAACATGTTTCGTTCTTTCCCCGAACTTCATCAGAGGTACGCCGTGGATGCTTGCATTATTGTCCGTGAAACCACGTGTTTTTGTACGTCATTTACAAGTTCTGTCCTCGGTGGACCGCCCCTCATGGCTCGTGAGGCTTTCTGGTACTTGTGGTTCACTATTTATAATTGTTTTGAAACCCTCCAATGGGTATTTGTATTGCAAGGTCAACGTCTTTTTGCTGCAGGAAACAAACTCCGCTGTGCCCCGCGAATTACCATTTTCAAGCTGCCCAGGAACCATGCCAAAGTCTGTCTTTGGCGTCACCAGCCTGCCCTTGTCACTCTCGTGTTCAACAAACAAAGTCCTTTGGTCGGGCAGGCTCCGGCGCGCTTGCTGGCAGTGCGTCGCTGCGGTAGGACCACACCGGTATAAATTGCTCAAACACCTTCCAAAGGAAAGAATCAGCCGCACATCACCAGCGAAATTTGCATCCTGATTTTCATTCACAAACGGCAATCCTAACATGTTTCGTTCTTTCCCCGAACTTCATCAGAGGTACGCCGTGGATGCTTGCATTATTGTCCGTGAAACCACGTGTTTTTGTACGTCATTTACAAGTTCTGCCCTCGGTGGACCGCCCCTAATGGCTCGTGATGCTTTCTGGTACTTGTGGTTCACTATTTATAATTGTTTTGAAACCCTCCAATGGGTATATGTATTGCAAGGTCAACGTCTTTTTGCTGCAGGAAACAAACTCCGCTGTGCCCCGAGAATTACCATTTTCAAGCTTCCCAGGAACCATGCCAAAGTCTGTCTTTGGCGTCACCAGCCTGCCCTTATATCTATACTACTATTATAAAGAGAGAACTGTGTCCTTTGAGCCAGGTAAACTCGAAAAGTACACCACCAATCCAAACACCCAAGACATATTTGAAAACCTCAGGGCAAGCAGAAGGACATAGGCTGTATAAAAATAAAAAATATACGTTGTTTAAAAAAATTTAGAAATAAAAAAAAGTAGTGCCTTGCAAGTAGCGCGGGCCGCGGCGTCTGCGTGATGACATCGGGAGCGCGGGGAGGAGCGGCGTTCAGGAGCAACAGGAAGAGTGGAGGACATGAGCGCGGGGAGGAGCAGCAAGCGGCGGTCAAGCGATGAGGAGCAGCGAGAAGCGGAAGAGCAGTGGAGCGGTAAAATCAGCAGTGCGGGGAGGAGCGGCCGGTGAGGTAAGTGAAGGAGCCAAGAGCCGTGGGTGCGCACCGAGGGACCGGCGGGAGCCATGAGTGCACACAAGCCCAAAATGCTGCCCTCAGCCCCCTTCTGCCCCGGGCAACGTCGGTGGGTGAGGTAAGTGAAGCAGCCAAGAGCCGCAGGTGCGCACAGAGGGACGGGCGGGAGCCATGAGTGCACGCAAACCTGAAATGCTGCCCCCAGCCCCCTTCTGCCCCAGGCAATGCTGGGGCGGGCTGCTAGTATATATATATATATATGTGTGTGTGTGTGTGTGTGTGTGTGTGTGTGTATGGATCATCAAACTGTGAAAAGACGCCGCACTCCAGGAAAGTTGTTTTTCAATTTGATGTATTCAACATATACAAATATCGCCATATACACAGCCACTAATGTGCTTCAACCAACAGGTGTTGCTCACGAATGGACTAAGTTGGTGGTAAATTGTGAAAACACGTAGCTGCACCCAACATTAATCCAAGAGAGAGAAACTGTTCTCGTATTGAGAAAAAAAGTTGTGGAAGGGATATTCAAAGACGGGACTGGCAATATAGAAACGCGTCCGTGAAGCCACAACAAACAGCAAACATCAACAGAATCCACACAAAGGCACAGAGCCATGTCATTTCTGCATAGCGGTTGAGCACCGTACGAGCGGGCCGGAGGACGCCGCCCGATCTGGAGATTTCCCAGGTGAGAGCATAGTCTCTGTGTGCGCATGAAATGGAGGTTTAATGTCGCAGCTAGTGGAATTGGGATGAGCAAGTACCAAAACAATCTTCATCAGGAAGGTAGTACATGTACACGCCAAAGACTGTTACAAAAACCATGAGCAAGACCTTTTGGATGAAACACATCAGTGGTGGTGTATATGGTGACATTTGCACTTGTTGAATAAATCGTAGTGCAAAACAACTTTCCTGGAGTGCAGCATTTTTTAAAGTTTGACGAGCGCTTGATGCTCGGGTTTGTCCACACTACGAATGGAGTAAGTTGGTGGTGAAATAAATATATATATATATATATATATATATATATATATATATATATATATATATATATATATATATATATATATATATATACATACATACATACATACTGGGGATGGGCGGAGTTTGCGGCGTTTCACTTTGTGGAATTGCACAGAGTTGCTGAAAAACTCAGTCAAATTCCAAGAAGTTCGACGAGCTGACGGAGTATTGCTCCTACAGCCACCCTATCATCAAACATAATTGTTTCTTGGAAAAAGGGCTGGGTCTAGCAATGAGGGCATTCACCAATAAGTACAGATGATCAAAATATGCCTCTAGATACAGGGTCTAAAGGACAGCTTCAAGAATAAATATGCATAGATGTGAGTGAGAGGGCGTGTTCCATCCGCACCAAAGCATTGAGGAGGCAGTAACAAGGACCAGCAACAAAAAATGTGCCGGACTGCCAGTCTTGGGCGTTGTGAAAGTAGCTGCTCCACCGTTTTTTATCTTTGCTTATAAATAGCAATGTGCTGCTAGTTTGTAAACCTTGCGCCAGTTTATCACTTCATGCTTTACTATTTAGAAGATGCCGGTTTATATTATCTTAAAAATGATTGGCAAGGTACTCCCTGATTCCTGCTACTCTGCAATCACAGAGCTCCTCTATAACCTGTAAACTAGTTATTGCATAGTTGGAGGATAGTTTTGCATACAGAGCACTAAATTGAAATGTATAATTATTTTGACATGAATAAACAAACATTTTTTTGTTATAACAGCATAGTTTGCGTTTACTTTACCAATATGCAGCTGCCATGCTGACTTTATTAAAATAATCATTTTGGAATCCCTTTGTGCTTTTGAACTGAGCCCGGGCTGTGGTAATAGCAAATGTTAAGATATGAGGAATTATCAACGCGGCACAATTTCCTTCCCTCTGTGATGGGCGCACTGCTTAATTAATAGGCACCCGGCTAATGACCGGGCTGTGTCAAAAGTGAAGTGTTTTATTAATAGCGGCCTCAAGCATGATGAATGAGAATAAGACTGGCTGCCTGTCATAAAGCGCTAACATCCAAGCAAGGCAGGAAAGTGATGGGAGCTGTGAAGTCGTCTGAGACGTAAACAGATGGATTGAAGAAGGCAAGCTTCCGAACTGCAGCCTATATAACTATTGCACAAGAGGCGAGTGATTGCTCCAATCAATACTAGTCTCTTTTACCTACGCCTATGTGGAAGTTCAGCAGGCGCCCGACTGTGGAAGGAAGGATACACCATGCAATGCCTGAAGGCACATCTAAAACACTTGTAATCATGCACAAAACAAACAAACCACTCAAAATCTCTTCCCAATGACCCCCGCCCTCTCCACTGCGTTTTTTTCTCTTTTTCACGCTTACCTTTGCCTTGATCGAAAGCATGCTTGCATAGATAGCCCCCCTTCCCTGGGCCGATTTTGGGCCCGGTAACCCCATCCCCCGGGGCCAGGCATGTTGGGGGGTGGGGGGGGGCTGCATTACCACCCTTCCCGGGACCCTTTAGGCTCCAGCGGGCCTGCCCTATTACATTATTTTCTTTAAGCAAAGGGAGGGGGTGCTTGTCCCCTGGGCTGATTTCAGCCTCTGGGCCCCATTCCCAGAAGCTCGGCCTGTAATGTGTGTGCCCTGGTCCCTTTCAGGGCACCCAGTTTTTCAACGTTGGGGACCACTGGGGCAGCCTCAAGGCTGCTGCATTCCCTGCCCACTCCCGCCTTCTGTGGGAGCCGGTATTGCTTAGAGACAGGGGCGGCTGGTGACATTTGAAAGTGGTGAGGCGTAAATACTGCACTGTGGCGAGCGCGCGCAGCGAGCAAGGCCCAACCACCTATGGGGGATTCGGGGGTTCTCCCAGGAGAACATTTTGAAAAAAGAGTGGGCAAATGGTGCATTCTTAAGCACCCTGGACTCACACAGGCACACTGCTCACCCTGCGCTTACACAGACATCACTTACCCAGGACTCACACAGGCACACTGCTCACCCTATACTCACACAGACATCACTCACCCAGGACTCACACAGGCACACGGCTCACCCTGCGCTCACACAGACATCACTCACCCAGGACTCACACAGGCACACTGCTCACCCTATACTCACACAGACATCACTCACCCAGGACTCACACAGGCACACTGCTCACCCTGCGCTCACACAGATATCACTCACCCAGGACTCACACAGGCACACTGCTCACCCTATACTCACACAGACATCACTCACCCAGGACTCACACAGGCACACTGCTCACCCTATACTCACACAGACATCACTCACCCAGGACTCACACAGGCACACTGCTCACCCTATACTCACACAGACATCACTCACCCAGGACTCACACAGGCACACTGCTCACCCTATACTCACACAGACATCACTCACCCAGGACTCAATTTTGTTCACTCTCCCTTGCTCTTTAAAAGCCAGACAATGGCAGGTCCCATCGTGATATCACAGCATTGATATCTACTGGATGTACAGTCAGATTGTGATATGATTGTAGGCATATTACAGCAGATTCCAGAGTGATGTAACAGCATGCGCACACACTTGAAATAGAGTCAGACAATGATATCATTAGAGCCTGACAATGGCAGGTCACACAGTGATATCACAGTATCGATAAATGCTGGCAAATCAATGCAGTACTTGCGAGGGGGGATGGCGGGGGGTTGCGGGGGGAGGGGGTGACGGTGGGGGGTGCGAAAAAGGGAGATAACATTAAAAAAACTTACCTGACCGCCTCTGCTCCTGGTCCGCGTTGGCGCCTCATCTCCAAACAGGAACCGGAACAGGAACAGCAGCACCGAGTGGCCAGTCTGCAGCGCCAGGGCACAGTTAATCCTCGCCCGCAGCACGCCCATTAGGACACCTAATGGGCATGCGCTAACAAGTTAAAACACAAGTGCGCATGCGTGGGCACGGTGCGAAAATTCGCCCTCCGTCCCCACACATGCACACTTGTGTTGTGCTGCTGCCCCCATGTCTGACAATGCATGTCAGTCAACATGACGCGCGGTCTGACGTCATGCTGGCTGGCATGCATTGTCAGTTCTCCTTCAGCGTCGGTCTAAATTGACCTTAAGTAAACTATTCAGTTTACTTAAGTTCAGAAACGTTGGAGCCGAGGCCGGCTGCGGGTGGCTGCGGGCGGGGGGGCTACGCCCCCACGCCCTAATGGACGCACCGCGCCTGCTTAGAGACCCGGGGAGCTGCTATCATGCAACTCGCTGGATCTCAAAGCAATTGTTAGACCTGGCACCTTGGCGTGAGTTTCCCTTCCACTTTTTGCTGGTGTGCCTCCGATGTTTTGCTGGTTTTCCGCTACTCAGGGCACTGCGCCACGGCCAACCCGTGCCGCAGTGCAAGTGCTCCCTACTGTAAATTGTACATGTGATTGATGTCCATGATTGGTGCATTGGATTTACTGTTAGTCCCTAGTAAAGTGCACTAGGAGTGCCAGGGCTTGTGAATGCCAATACTGCTAGTGGGCCTGCAGCGCTGGTTGCGCCACCCACAGAAGCAGCCGTAAAATGTGTCTAGGGTCTGCCATTGCAGAACCTGCGTGCAGTCTCGTACTGTCATGCTGGCTGGGCAAGTGCACCCACTTGCCAGCCTCTAAACCTTCCCTTAACTTCATATTAGTCACCCCTATGGTAGGCCTGAGGGCAGGGTGCATTGTAAGTGTAAGGTAGGACAAGCCCTGATGTGTGTGGCATGTCCTAGTAGTGAATTACAACCCAATTCGTGCTTCACTATTGTAAGGCTACCTGCTTCCTTTAGGCCAGATGGGATGCTGGAATTATTACACTCTATAATCCCAGCAGGCTCGGGGAGCATGGTAGAGAGTCATGTTTAGTATGCCTGAACTCAGAATAATAAAATATTTCTTTTAGTAAAGTTTATTTTAATATCCTGGGTTTGCAAATGCTACTTTTAGAAAGCTAGCATTTGCTTGCCTAACCATTTCAGCCCGCCTCTGCTGGTATGTGTATCTGACTGTCTGGGATGTGTGAGTGACAGGGCTGGGGGATGACAGGTGGTGAATGCGAAGATTACACCTTAGTGGGAGGTAGGAGTGGCTCTTGACTCTGAATCTAGCAGTGCTCTGCCACCACAATGCTGGCTCCACCCTCCTGGGGAGCGACTGATGACTCAGCCGACACCTGGCCCAGGAAGGGCGAAGCCCCATCAACAAGGTGCTTCTGGCTGCCCCTGTCCACACAATGCTGGCTCCACCTCCTGTGGGGCGTCTGATGTGCCTGCCCCTCACACTGAAAGCAGAGGCCGGATTGCACCCAACAAAGTACTCAAGGACTGAAAGTGGCTATGCAAACGCCCCCCTGGCCTGCAAGAATAAAAGAAATGCAGTATAAAAGTAGGAGCCCTGCTCCTTGTAAATTAGATCCTGTTTGGGCTACAGAAGGAACTCTGCCCGACGAGAAGGACCTGGAAGGACAAGGCGGAGTGCTGTCTCTGGCCTGTGTCTGGTGCCTTGCTGCCGACGGAGAGGAAAAGAAAAGACGACAAGAAGACTTTTGCTTTTATTGAACTTTGTGCCAAACTCTGCTAAAAGATCTCCAAGGGCTTGCCGCTGAACTTGCCCCCTGACCAGCGCCCCAGGACCAGTGGGCGCTACACCCTGAAGAAAGCGACTGTGTGGGCTGCTTATCGCTGCAGTACTGACAGAGGAGTCCGGGAGCGCTGGGCAATCCTGCCACGCTCCCCGTATCCAAGGCATCGACATCCCCCCAAGCACCGTGACCGGGGCCCAAAGCAGCAGCGAGAGCAACGTGAGGTCCAGCCGCCGCTGGCCCGAACACCGTGACCGCCTATGCACCGGGAGCCCGAGAGCAACGTGAAGGAGGACCCGTCCGGTCCAAGCTCCCGAATTGACTGCGCTTCGAGCCGTCAATCCACCTGCGAAGACGGACAGCCGCCCTGTGACAACCCCCCTCTGGTCGGTATCCTGCCCGACAGCTCAGCTGTGAGCGCACAGCTGCCAACGGCACTTGGCTGGGTACGTCCTGCACTTGAGGACCGTACTGCCACTTGCCGCCACCACACAGCCGCCGCCTCCAGGGTCGGAGCGAACGACGAAGGAAGGACCCTGCCGCCACTGAACACCGCAGCCCCGGATGACCCGTGACCTGCCCGGCTGAGAGCCGCAGCGAACAGCGACCCCGGAAAAGCAACGCGACGTGGGACAGCTCCCCTGGAAGCCGCCCGCTCCACAAGGATTTGAAAGGTACTGTGTTGTATCCTCACGGTGCGAGCGTCCTGCAACTCGAGCTCGCACCGCGCTATCTGCTCCCAATGCGAGCCGCCTCTGAAACCGAGGCTCGCACGGCTCCTGGTCCTCGGAGCCCACGCGGGAAGCGTGAACTCTGGCCGGCCGGGCCCGATCTCCTCTCTGAAGCGAGCGGAGACAGCGGAAAGCATATTGAGGCGCTACAAGACACTGAACCTTTTAGAACCTGGGCAGAAGGCCCAAAAGATTGCTTATTGCTAAGAAAGAACTGTGGCAACCTGAACTTAAGTAACCTGGAACCGCTATTGAAAGTTTGACAACTGTATTTACAAGCCTGCTTGAAATTTATATAAAGAATATATATTTTTACAAATACAGTTTGGTGTCATTGTGTGGTGGGTTGGTTGTGATGGTGTAATATTGCAAATGTTTAACCCTATGTGCCCCAGAGATTAGCCTAAGACTGCTTAAGCCACACTACCTAGAGGGTAAGCAGAGGTTGTCTTGAAGGTAAACCTCAGCCCTGACGAGGAAGAGAGAGTCCCTGCTTGTCGCCAGTGCTGCACTGCGCCAACTAGAGACTCCCCCTTCCTACAGCAATTTATCTGTTTTCCTGCTCACTTGATAGCAGGCTGGGAAACAGACATGCTCCGCTTTCAGCAAATGAGAGCCATAGCAAAGTTCAATGTCCGGGGTTGGGCGGGAAACAGCCACTACAACGCGGCTGTTTCCACACATACCCTTAACCACGCATGCATCGCAACACATGTGTGGTTACCACGCATAGCCTTTACCACGCATTCCTTTACTACGAGATATGTAGTAAAGTCATGTGTGTACAATTAAAAAAGTGGGCTTGAGGCGGTCTCCCCCACCCAAAAAGTGTGTGTTTCAAAAAGGGGGCTTGGGGGGTCTCCACCCCCCAAAAAAAACACCTGTTTCAAAAACGGGGCTTGGGGGTCTCCCCCCCAAAAAACCGAACCTGTTTCCGTTGTTTTCTGTTTCTGTTGTTGAAAGATGTGGAGGCAATCAGCGTCGATACAGGGAACGGAAAAACACTTCCGCCTCCTCTTTACGACGTGCAACGCACATCGGAAGAGCTTGGAGAGGAGAGGTCGTGGAGAGGTAAGGGGGAGTTTAGTTAAAAAAATAAAATTTCAGGGATGAGGCGGTGGTGTTGTGCAGGGGTACATTTTTGGGGTTCAGGGGAAGGGTGTTTAATAGAAGGGTTTGTGGGTGGGGGAATCGCTCAGGGCAAGATTTTTTAAGTTCCTGGCAGGAGTATTTGTTAGAAGTAATGGGGCGGGGGGTACAGGGAAGGGGTATTATAAAAACAAATATATGAGTGCTGGAGGGGGGAGGGCGTAGGGGAGCAGTTAAAAGAATTGGGGCAGGGATCGGAGATAACCTTTACCATGATTATGCCATTATCATGCATGGTTTTACAGCGAAAATCATTGTAAAGGTATGCGTGGTAAAAGGCATTTCTGTGTTAAAGGTTATGCGTGGTATTGGCATTCGTGTTGTATCGCATGTGTAGAATAGGCATGCGTTGCAACGGAATGCGTTGTAACATCATACAACCGGGGTGGGCACCCTGGGACACTGCTGGAGCCGGCCCTGGGGGTTGGCGGTCCCCAGGTTCATCTAGGACTCCATGAGCGGGGCCACGTGGGCCCTCCAATGTTAACTTTAACCAAAGGAACATAGTGGTCACTGGGGGCTCGCAACTGACCCCCTTCATTATTGTGTTTGTGCTCCAGGAAGGTGGCGGTCCCTGGGGTGGCAAGAGGCAGAGCGGGCCCCCCAGGGCTTTGCCATAAGCCTAAGAGGGGGCCTCATGATCCTCCCTCCTTAATGACTCCTGGGATTTGGCCCACCTAGGGGCTTTAAGAAAAGATGTGCCTTTTTAAAAAAAATTGCTGTGGGTTCGTGGATCCACCCATGAGTCTACGGCAATATTTAAAAAAAAATATTTTTAAACCGAGTGGGGTCCCAGAGGGATCCCACTCCACCATATCTGGGGGATCAGTGTAATCCTACCCTGTCCCCTTTTCTTTATATTTTACTTTGTGGGACTCAGCTTCAAGCCGAGTTCCAAGATGGCTGCTAACACATTCTTGTTGAAGTGTTGGCAGCCAATCAAATTTTAGTAGGATCCGTGAGTCCACTGCAAGGACTCGCGTCTACAGATACCTATATATTTTTAAGTTAGGAATCTCAAAAACTACTGAATGGATTTACACCAACTCACGAAAGCATGCTTTCTGGACCAACATTCAGCTTTCTGCCAAATTTAGTATTATTCCGTTCAGCAGTTTGGGTTGTAGCTGTGTTAAAAAAATAAAAAATCCCTTTGGACATAACATGGGAAAAACGTGTTTTGGAACCCCCCTTGACTAATCGCCCCAAAACTTTCAACACAGCAGCGGAACCAAAAAGGGGACGTTTTGTGAAAATGTTGTAGAGGTCGTCAAGCGGCGCCAAAGTTATTGGCAAACAAAGAATGATTTTCCTATGGAAACTTTGGTCCTAACTATACCTACCTACTAGCGACAGCCAGTAGATAATATATCAATTATATATACCACTGAATGGAATTACACCAAATTTGGCAGAAAGCTAAATGTTGGTTGAGAAAGCGTGGGTTTTGTGATTTGGTGTAAATCCGCTCAGTAGTTTCATAGATATTTAGGTTAAAAAAATATGGATATCTGGGAGCTCAAATTTCTGCTGAAATTTCATTGGCTACCAACACTTCAAACAGGAAGTGTTGGCAGCCATCTTGGTACCAATATACATGATAACACCCTATTGAAATTAATTTTAGCGTATGACAGTTTTTGAGGATCACAAAAAGAAGAACTTATAAAGGGTGAAAACAGCTTTTAGTTAAAATATAAATCATTTGTTGATGGTACCATACTAACTTTAGGCAATGTTGTGGGTTTTAACGTGATTTTACCTTGTGGAAAAGCCTTCTGCTGGGATTTAAAGAATCATGTTTGAGAGAAAACTGTTTTCTCATGATTTCCCCATAGAGGTTTACGGAAGGTGCTCCAGAAGCTAAAATGAGAGCACATTTTCTGTAAATTCACGCTATCTTTCTTAGCCGTATGAAAATGAAGTACAACATTTGAATCCCTTGTGTTCTACTGCAGCCTTCCAGAATGTTCTAAAGAACAACTAGCGCTCTAAAGGTGTTACTGACGACAAAAGTATGGTCTGAAGCCATGTTGATTGTATCAAACTGGTAAAACTTAAAACATTTAATTTAGAAGTGAAAAAAATGAGGGGGTTCAGTTCTTCATAGAAATTATGGTTGGTGCTGGCGAAAGAAAAATGAGGACACATTTTGAGTTCTCAAATATCAGGATGTCAAGCTGATGCCAAAACTCAAACCTGATTCCCCAGTTGCAAAATCTGCAGCTCTGCTGTAACCCCACATCCTCTCCCTTAAGTGTTACATATAATCAAGTGATCGACTGGATAAAAAAATATAGATAGCAACTTTACGGTGGAACACCGACCTGGCACAGATCACGCCAATGCTGACGGTCTGTCCAGATTTTTCCGCCTTAGTGATGTGGAACTCCCTGGGGAAGGGTAGTTCCCCCCACATTTCAGCTGGAGGGGACACGTGTTAGACCTGGCACCTTGGCGTGAGTTTCCCTTCCACTTTTTGCTGGTGTGCCTCCGATATTTTGCTGGTTTTCCACTACTCAGGGCCCTGCGCCACGGCCAACCCGTGCCGCAGTGCAAGTGCTCCCTACTGTAAATTGTACATGTGATTGATGTCCATGATTGGTGCATTGGATTTACTGTTAGTCCCTAGTAAAGTGCACTAGGAGTGCCAGGGCTTGTGAATGCCAATACTGCTAGTGGGCCTGCAGCGCTGGTTGCGCCATCCACAGAAGCAGCCGTAAAATGTGTCTAGGGTCTGCCATTGCAGAACCTGCGTGCAGTCTCGTACTGTCATGCTGGCTGGGCAAGTGCACCCACTTGCCAGCCTCTAAACCTTCCCTTAACTTCATATTAGTCACCCCTATGGTAGGCCTGAGGGCAGGGTGCATTGTAAGTGTAAGGTAGGACAAGCCCTGATGTGTGTGGCATGTCCTAGTAGTGAATTACAACCCAATTCGTGCTTCACTATTGTAAGGCTACCTGCTTCCTTTAGGCCAGATGGGCTGCTGGAATTATTACACTCTATAATCCCAGCAGGCTCGGGGAGCATGGTAGAGAGTCATGTTTAGTATGCCTGAACTCAGAATAATAAAATATTTCTTTTAGTAAAGTTTATTTTAATATCCTGGGTTTGCAAATGCTACTTTTAGAAAGCTAGCATTTGCTTGCCTAACCATTTCAGCCCGCCTCTGCTGGTATGTGTATCTGACTGTCTGGGATGTGTGAGTGACAGGGCTGGGGGATGACAGGTGGTGAATGCGAAGATTACACCTTAGTGGGAGGTAGGAGTGGCTCTTGACTCTGAATCTAGCAGTGCTCTGCCACCACAATGCTGGCTCCACCCTCATGGGGAGCGACTGATGACTCAGCCGACACCTGGCCCAGGAAGGGCGAAGCCCCATCAACAAGGTGCTTCTGGCTGCCCCTGTCCACACAATGCTGGCTCCACCTCCTGTGGGGCGTCTGATGTGCCTGCCCCTCACACTGAAAGCAGAGGCCGGATTGCACCCAACAAAGTACTCAAGGACTGAAAGTGGCTATGTAAAGGCCCCCCTGGCCTGCAAGAATAAAGGAAATGCAGTATAAAAGTAGGAGCCCTGCTCCTTGTAAATTAGATCCTGTTTGGGCTACAGAAGGAACTCTGCCCGACGAGAAGGACCTGGAAGGACAAGGCGGAGTGCTGTCTCTGGCCTTTGTCTGGTGCCTTGCTGCCGACGGAGAGGAAAAGAAAAGACGACAAGAAGACTTTTGCTTTTATTGAACTTTGTGCCAAACTCTGCTAAAAGATCTCCAAGGGCTTGCCGCTGAACTTGCCCCCTGACCAGCGCCCCAGGACCAGTGGGCGCTACACCCTGAAGAAAGCGACTGTGTGGGCTGCTTATCGCTGCAGTACTGACAGAGGAGTCCGGGAGCGCTGGGCAATCCTGCCACGCTCCCCGTATCCAAGGCATCGACATCCCCCCAAGCACCGTGACCGGGGCCCAAAGCAGCAGCGAGAGCAACGTGAGGTCCAGCCGCCGCTGGCCCGAACTCCGTGACCGCCTATGCACCGGGAGCCCGAGAGCAACGTGAAGGAGGACCCGTCCGGTCCAAGCTCCCGAATTGACTGCGCTTCGAGCCGTCAATCCACCTGCGAAGACGGACAGCCGCCCTGTGACAACCCCCCTCTGGTCGGTATCCTGCCCGACAGCTCAGCTGTGAGCGCACAGCTGCCAACGGCACTTGGCTGGGTACGTCCTGCACTTGAGGACCGTACTGCCACTTGCCGCCACCACACAGCCGCCGCCTCCAGGGTCGGAGCGAACGACGAAGGAAGGACCCTGCCGCCACTGAACACCGCCGCCCCGGATGACCCGTGACCTGCCCGGCTGAGAGCCGCAGCGAACAGCGACCCCGGAAAAGCAACGCGACGTGGGACAGCTCCCCTGGAAGCCGCCCGCTCCACAAGGATTTGAAAGGTACTGTGTTGTATCCTGACGGTGCGAGCGTCCTGCAACTCGAGCTCGCACTGCCCTATCTGCTCCCAACGCGAGCCGCCTCTGAAACCGAGGCTCGCACGGCTCCTGGTCCTCGGAGCCCACGCGGGAAGCGTGAACTCTGGCCGGCCGGGCCCGATCTCCTCTCTGAAGCGAGCGGAGACAGCGGAAAGCATATTGAGGCGCTACAAGACACTGAACCTTGTTGAACCTGGGCAGAAGGCCCAAAAGATTGCTTATTGCTAAGAAAGAACTGTGGCAACCTGAACTTAAGTAACCTGGAACCGCTATTGAAAGTTTGACAACTGTATTTACAAGCCTGCTTGAAATTTATATAAAGAATATATATTTTTACAAATACAGTTTGGTGTCATTGTGTGGTGGGTTGGTTGTGATGGTGTAATATTGCAAATGTTTAACCCTATGTGCCCCAGAGATTAGCCTAAGACTGCTTAAGCCACACTACCTAGAGGGTAAGCAGAGGTTGTCTTGAAGGTAACCCTCAGCCCTGACGAGGAAGAGAGAGTCCCTGCTTGTCGCCAGTGCCGCACTGCGTCAACTAGAGACTCCCCCTTCCTACAGCAATTTATCTGTTTTCCTGCTCACTTGATAGCAGGCTGGGAAACAGACATGCTCCGCTTTCAGCAAATGAGAGCCATAGCAAAGTTCAATGTCCGGGGTTGGGCGGGAAACAGCCACTACAACGCGGCTGTTTCCACACATACCCTTAACCACGCATGCATCTCAACACATGTGTGGTTACCACGCATAGCCTTTACCACGCATTCCTTTACTACGAGATATGTAGTAAAGTCATGTGTGTTAAAGGTACAATTAAAAAAGTGGGCTTGAGGCGGTCTCCCCCACCCAAAAAGTGTGTGTTTCAAAAAGGGGGCTTGGGGGGTCTCCACCCCCAAAAAAAAACACCTGTTTCAAAAACGGGGCTTGGGGGTCTCCCCCCAAAAAAACCGAACCTGTTTCCGTTGTTTTCTGTTTCTGTTGTTGAAAGATGTGGAGGCAATCGGCGTCGATACAGGAAACGGAAAGACAGTTCCGCCTCCTCTTTACGACGTGCAACGCACATCGGAAGAGCTTGGAGAGGAGAGGTTGTGGAGAGGTAAGGGAGAGTTTAGTTAAAAAAATAAAATTTCAGGGATGAGGCGGTGGTGTCGTGCAGGGGTACATTTTTGGGGTTCAGGGGAAGGGTATTTAATAGAAGGGTTTGTGGGTGGGGGAATCGCTCAGGGCAAGATTTTTTAAGTTCCGGGCAGGAGTATTTGTTAGAAGGAATGGGGCGGGGGGTACAGGGAAGGGGTATTATAAAAACAAATATATGAGTGCTGGAGGGGGGAGGGCGTAGGGGAGCAGTTAAAAGAATTGGGGCAGGGATCGGAGATAACCTTTACCATGATTATGCCATTATCATGCATGGTTTTACAGCGAAAATCATTGTAAAGGTATGCGTGGTAAAGGCATTTCTGTGTTAAAGGTTATGCGTGGTATTGGCATTCGTGTTGTATCGCATGTGTAGAATAGGCATGCGTTGCAACGGAATGCGTTGTAACATCATACAACCGGGGTGGGCACCCTGGGACACTGCTGGAGCCGGCCCTGGGGGTTGGCGGTCCCCAGGTTCATCTAGGACTCCATGAGCGGGGCCACGTGGGCCCTCCAATGTTAACTTTAACCAAAGGAACATAGTGGTCACTGGGGGCTCGCAACTGACCCCCTTCATTATTGTGTTTGTGCTCCAGGAAGGTGGCGGTCCCTGGGGTGGCAAGGGGCAGAGCGGGCCCCCCAGGGCTTTGCGATAAGCCTAAGAGGGGGCCTCATGATCCTCCCTCCTTAATGACTCCTGGGATTTGGCCCACCTGGGGGCTTTAAGAAAAGATGTGCCTTTTTTTTAAAAATTGCTGTGGGTTCGTGGATCCACCCATGAGTCTACGGCAATATTTAAAAAAATATATTTTTAAACCGAGTGGGGTCCCAGAGGGATCCCACTCCACCATATCTGGGGGATCAGTGTAATCCTACCCTGTCCCCTTTTCTTTATATTTTACTTTGTGGGACTCAGCTTCAAGCCGAGTTCCAAGATGGCTGCTAACACATTCTTGTTGAAGTGTTGGCAGCCAATCAAATTTTAGTAGGATCCGTGAGTCCACTGCAAGGACTCGCGTCTACAGATACCTATATATTTTTAAGTTAGGAATCTCAAAAACTACTGAATGGATTTACACCAACTCACGAAAGCATGCTTTCTGGACCAACATTCAGCTTTCTGCCAAATTTAGTATTATTCCGTTCAGCAGTTTGGGTTGTAGCTGTGTTAAAAAAATAAAAAATCCCTTTGGACATAACATGGGAAAAACGTGTTTTGGAACCCCCCTTGACTAATCGCCCCAAAACTTTCAACACAGCAGCGGAACCAAAAAGGGGACGTTTTGTGAAAATGTTGTAGAGGTCGTCAAGCGGCGCCAAAGTTATTGGCAAACAAAGAATGATTTTCCTATGGAAACTTTGGTCCTAACTATACCTACCTACTAGCGACAGCCAGTAGATAATATATCAATTATATATACCACTGAATGGAATTACACCAAATTTGGCAGAAAGCTAAATGTTGGTTGAGAAAGCGTGGGTTTTGTGATTTGGTGTAAATCCGCTCAGTAGTTTCATAGATATTTAGGTTAAAAAAATATGGATATCTGGGAGCTCAAATTTCTGCAGAAATTTCATTGGCTACCAACACTTCAAACAGGAAGTGTTGGCAGCCATCTTGGTACCAATATACATGATAACACCCTATTGAAATTAATTTTAGCGTATGGCAGTTTTTGAGGATCACAAAAAGAAGAACTTATAAAGGGTGAAAACAGCTTTTAGTTAAAATATAAATCATTTGTTGATGGTACCATACTAACTTTAGGCAATGTTGTGGGTTTTAACGTGATTTTACCTTGTGGAAAAGCCTTCTGCTGGGATTTAAAGAATCATGTTTGAGAGAAAACTGTTTTCTCATGATTTCCCCATAGAGGTTTACGGAAGGTGCTCCAGAAGCTAAAATGAGAGCACATTTTCTGTAAATTCACGCTATCTTTCTTAGCCGTATGAAAATGAAGTACAACATTTGAATCCCTTGTGTTCTACTGCAGCCTTCCAGAATGTTCTAAAGAACAACTAGCGCTCTAAAGGTGTTACTGACGACAAAAGTATGGTCTGAAGCCATGTTGATTGTATCAAACTGGTAAAACTTAAAACATTTAATTTAGAAGTGAAAAAAATGAGGGGGTTCAGTTCTTCATAGAAATTATGGTTGGTGCTGGCGAAAGAAAAATGAGGACACATTTTGAGTTCTCAAATATCAGGATGTCAAGCTGATGCCAAAACTCAAACCTGATTCCCCAGTTGCAAAATCTGCAGCTCTGCTGTAACCCCACATCCTCTCCCTTAAGTGTTACATATAATCAAGTGATCGACTGGATAAAAAAATATAGATAGCAAATTATTTAAAAGTGCTTTGTTGCTATTTGAGAAAATATGTCCTCATGTTAGTTGTTTAGAGCACTAACCATAATTTCTATGGAAATAAGACCTTCTCATGGAGGAAGGTGCAGAGGCAATAAGTTGACCACCCTGTTCAGGCGGGAGAGTCAGTGGCAGCACAACCAACCATGGAGGTGAGAGAAAAGAGGGGCAGGGGCAACAAACCAATCTTGCAATATAGGTAAGAGAGACTGTGGTAATACAAACGATCACTGTGGGCAGAAGGAAGAGGCAGTGATAGAGCGCGCAGTTCACCTGACTAACTTTGTTACCAAATAATGCACACTTGGGCTAATATTTTAATTACACTTTAATCAGGTAACCTACACACTACTACCAGTAACCCAATTCCTTTAATTTATTCCCGTGAACCTGCGTTACCAATCCTCGTCACAGGTACCTAAGATCACAATGGATCAAGGAGCTAGCTGTGGAATAAGTAGACAACACAATACCATTTACAAATTGAATAATGTTTGTACTCTTTATAATAACCACAGACTCAGGAAGTTTTGCAAACCTTTATCTAATCAATCATGATCATCATGTGCCATGAGTAGAAGATTAACACAGATCAAACTATGTACAACTAGAATTAGAAATATCGTATAGCTATGAATGTAAGAATCATTTAGAAATTGAAAATTAAAAGGAAGGAGAAAATAAGGAGCATGCTATTTTGGATCAACAGACTTTCACAACTTTGCTAAAGGCGGGTAAAGAAAGGGAACAATGCTAATCAAAGTAGACTTTCGAAATTCACTGACGGTTCAAAGGAAATGAAACTTATGCAATTTGATTCATCCAGATGTGCTTATTCTCTTTAGGGAGGGTAAGACTGGAACAAACTATATATGCAAAACGATTTAGCATTTGACTAAAGGTAGGTAGAAAAGTGGAACATGCTAATAGACAATAATGCATGAAAATCTCAATTACAAGGACAGGGAAAAAAGGAACATATGCGATTATGCTTTATTCAAGATGTTAGGACAGCAAGTTTAGAAAAACGAACACCGACATAGATTTATATTTACCTAGGATAGATTGAAGACTAACCCTGGCCACGGGTCAGTTTGGAAAGACGGGAAAGGACCCTCAAGGACTTAGGTTGCCAGTAGGTTAGCAGGTACAGCTCATGGACAGTCAGGACAGGATAACCCCAGGTTTCGGATCAGGACTGGGTTCACAAAAGGGTACGACCAACACCCGCAGCTTCGGTTGCAACATTTGCGCTACTCTCTCTCTGCAAGGAATCTGCCAATAACCCCGATTGGGTTCTCGAATCTCCCAGCAAAGAGCTTCGCCAGCACTTAAGGTTCCCCAAAACCCCGACTGGGTCTGTGGAAAAAAACGGACAGAGTGCTCCCCAGCTCTCTGTATCAGTCACCTATAGAGTGCATTGGGTCAGTGACAGGTCAGCTATTCGGACAAGTTGGACAATTTCTCTAGCTAAACTAGGCTAGTTATACTGTGTTTCGGGTCAGTGTACCACCCCCCAATGTTGCAGGAGTAAGGATCCCCAAATTCTGATTGGTCAAAGGAGGAGGTTAAGTCATCACACCACCTAAATTTTAGACTTTCTCAGGCTTAATATTGTTTTCGTACCCACCCCTAAATTCTAGTTTCCCATGGCATATGTTTTACAGAGAACAATAGAGTATACAGCAGTTTATTACAAATGTAACAAATTCAGGTACAGTTCAGCTTCGTCCCGCTGGGTTACAGGTCGATTCCCAGGAGCATCTTGGGCGAGGCTGCCAGCTGGCTGGGTTCCACTGCTGCATGGTTTTCTTTTCCCCCCATCATGTGACTGGTACCATACGGGCTTCCAAGATGGGGTAGTAAGCACCTACCAGACCCAAAGAATACGATACATGAAAAGCAAGCAAAAACAATTTAGAAACACAGAATAAAAGATTACACTGTATACCATTAAATGTCTATACTATAATAACTATTGCATTAGGGTAAGTGCAGAACAAACAGCTTTGCAAAAGCGGCAATGCAAGCTCAGAGCATGTGAGAACACAAAGCAGCCATCTTTAGCTGTATTGCGCATGAGCAAAAATTCCCAAAATAACTGCGAGTACGTCACGTCACATGAGTGTGACCGACGCATGCACAGACTAACTTCCCGCATAGCAGCAGCCATTTTAGGTGTCAAGCGGATTACCTTTTAGTAAACCCATAGGGAAGTGTCTCTGGGACACCCAGTGTAGTATAAAATGTGCAATATTAGTAACACAAACAGGTTGATTACATAGTTAGAGTTATTCGAGGTTCATGAATACAAGCAAGTCGCTAAATGTGCGAAACCTTGCTCCATCAGAAGTAGCAGTACAACCATATATGTCAACACACCTGATTCAAGCAGAAGACACCTGATGTTTTTAAGCCCAAAAGGCCTTTATTTTATTTATCTCCTTTCTTATATTCTCCTCTTTTTCAAAGTAAGTCAATAGGAAAAATCAATTCCACAGGTTTTTTTTTCAAAATTTCCCTCTTCCCAAGTTAAAAATGTTGACAAGTTTGGTACATTGGATCACGGAAGGCAGGAGGAATGGAATAGGGACACAGACTTGGATAAGAGAGGGCAGGAGGGAGATGTGCAGGGGGACTAAACTGACCTTACAGGACAGGAGCTAGGGGTTGCAGCAGCACAATACATCACACAGGGCAAGCGGGACGGCAGTGCAGCAAACGGACCATGGAAAGCAATACGGAGGAAATAGGGCCATGCACATGGACAACAGAGAGCAGAGGGGAAAGAGGTAAGGGCAGTAGGCTGACCGTAGCAAATTGCCAGGAGGGATAGTTGCAGCAAAACGGACCATGAAGGGCAGGAGGGAGAGGGCAGGGGAACAACAGCAGCCCAAACACAGCAGTTGTAAATATTTTTGTCCACCCTAAGCGTGGAAGGGTATTCTCAGATGTGAGACCCTTGCTCATTGCACCATCAGGATTCAAGCAAACCGGGCCGAAGACGGCTGTAATGCCAGAAACCGGTCCCCGGGAGCTTGTTTCCTTCCCAGTGTAAGAATTGGCTTTTGTAGTTTGGTTTGCCCTGTTCCCATCATGCACTGGGACAGGAACAGGAACAGACTAATTTGCATACAGCCAGGTTCTGAAACTGGGATGGTGCAGTGAGCTAAAAAACGGTGTTGGATCTAGCCCTGATCTCTTGACTGGGTGAGAGCTTTCTGCTTAATTCAGAGACTCTGTTCCTCACCACCCCTTGTTGTAAATATTTTTGTCCACCCTAAGCGTGGAAGGGTATTCTCAGATGTGAGACCCTTGCTCATTGCACCACCAGA
The DNA here is from genome assembly GCF_964263255.1 of Lissotriton vulgaris. Taxonomy (NCBI): domain Eukaryota; kingdom Metazoa; phylum Chordata; class Amphibia; order Caudata; family Salamandridae; genus Lissotriton; species Lissotriton vulgaris. The sequence goes on from NC_141687.1 coordinate 1,752,152,049, forward strand.
ATTCAAGCAAACCGGGCCGAAGACGGCTGTAATGCCAGAAACCGGTCCCCGGGAGCTTGTTTCCTTCCCAGTGTAAGAATTGGCTTTTGTAGTTTGGTTTGCCCTGTTCCCATCATGCACTGGGACAGGAACAGGAACAGACTAATTTGCATACAGCCAGGTTCTGAAACTGGGATGGTGCAGTGAGCTAAAAAACGGTGTTGGATCTAGCCCTGATCTCTTGACTGGGTGAGAGCTTTCTGCTTAATTCAGAGACTCTGTTCCTCACCACCCCTTGTTGTAAATATTTTTGTCCACCCTAAGCGTGGAAGGGTATTCTCAGATGTGAGACCCTTGCTCATTGCACCATCAGGATTCAAGCAAACCGGGCCGAAGACGGCTGTAATGCCAGAAACCAGTCCCCGGGAGCTTGTTTCCTTCCCAGTGTAAGAATTGGCTTTTGTAGTTTGGTTTGCCCTGTTCCCATCATGCACTGGGACAGGAACAGGAACAGACTAATTTGCATACAGCCAGGTTCTGAAACTGGGATGGTGCAGTGAGCTAAAAAACGGTGTTGGATCTAGCCCTGATCTCTTGACTGGGTGAGAGCTTTCTGCTTAATTCAGAGACTCTGTTCCTCACCACCCCTTGTTGTAAATATTTTGTCCACCCTAAGCGTGGAAGGGTATTCTCAGATGTGAGACCCTTGCTCATTGCACCATCAGGATTCAAGCAAACCGGGCCGAAGACGGCTGTAATGTCAGAAACCGGTCCCCGGGAGCTTGTTTCCTTCCCAGTGTAAGAATTGGCTTTTGTAGTTTGGTTTGCCCTGTTCCCATCATGCACTGGGACAGGAACAGGAACAGACTAATTTGCATACAGCCAGGTTCTGAAACTGGGATGGTGCAGTGAGCTAAAAAACGGTGTTGGATCTAGCCCTGATCTCTTGACTGGGTGAGAGCTTTCTGCTTAATTCAGAGACTCTGTTCCTCACCACCCCTTGTTGTAAATATTTTTGTCCACCCTAAGCGTGGAAGGGTATTCTCAGATGTGAGACCCTTGCTCATTGCACCATCAGGATTCAAGCAAACCGGGCCGAAGACGGCTGTAATGCCAGAAACCGGTCCCCGGGAGCTTGTTTCCTTCCCAGTGTAAGAATTGGCTTTTGTAGTTTGGTTTGCCCTGTTCCCATCATGCACTGGGACAGGAACAGGTACAGACTAATTTGCATACAGCCAGGTTCTGAAACTGGGATGGTGCAGTGAGCTAAAAAACGGTGTTGGATCTAGCCCTGATCTCTTGACTGGGTGAGAGCGTTCTGCTTAATTCAGAGACTATGTTCCTCACCACCCCTTGTTGTAAATATTTTTGTCCACCCTAAGCGTGGAAGGGTATTCTCAGATGTGAGACCCTTGTTCATTGCACCATCAGGATTCAAGCAAACCGGGCCGAAGACGGCTGTAATGCCAGAAACCGGTCCCCGGGAGCTTGTTTCTTTCCCAGTGTAAGAATTGGCTTTTGTAGTTTGGTTTGCCCTGTTCCCATCATGCACTGGGACAGGAACAGGAACAGACTAATTTGCATACAGCCAGGTTCTGAAACTGGGATGGTGCAGTGAGCTAAAAAACGGTGTTGGATCTAGCCCTGATCTCTTGACTGGGTGAGAGCTTTCTGCTTAATTCAGAGACTCTGTTCCTCACCACCCCTTGTTGTAAATATTTTTGTCCACCCTAAGCGTAGAAGGGTATTCTCAGATGTGAGACCCTTGCTCATTGCACCATCAGGATTCAAGCAAACCGGGCCGAAGACGGCTGTAATGCCAGAAACCGGTCCCCGGGAGCTTGTTTCCTTCCCAGTGTAAGAATTGGCTTTTGTAGTTTGGTTTGCCCTGTTCCCATCATGCACTGGGACAGGAACAGGAACAGACTAATTTGCATACAGCCAGGTTCTGAAACTGGGATGGTGCAGTGAGCTAAAAAACGGTGTTGGATCTAGCCCTGATCTCTTGACTGGGTGAGAGCTTTCTGCTTAATTCAGAGACTCTGTTCCTCACCACCCCTTGTTGTAAATATTTTTGTCCACCCTAAGCATGGAAGGGTATTCTCAGATGTGAGAACCTTGCTCATTGCACCATCAGGATTCAAGCAAACCGGGCCGAAGACGGCTGTAATGCCAGAAACCGGTCCCCAGGAGCTTGTTTCCTTCCCAGTGTAAGAATTGGCTTTTGTAGTTTGGTTTGCCCTGTTCCCATCATGCACTGGGACAGGAACAGGAACAGACTAATTTGCATACAGCCAGGTTCTGAAACTGGGATGGTGCAGTGAGCTAAAAAACGGTGTTGGATCTAGCCCTGATCTCTTGACTGGGTGAGAGCTTTCTGCTTAATTCAGAGACTCTGTTCCTCACCACCCCTTGTTGTAAATATTTTTGTCCACCCTAAGCGTGGAAGGGTATTCTCAGATGTGAGACCCTTGCTCATTGCACCATCAGGATTCAAGCAAACCGGGCCGAAGACGGCTGTAATGCCAGAAACCGGTCCCCGGGAGCTTGTTTCCTTCCCAGTGTAAGAATTGGATTTTTTTGTAGTTTGGTTTGCCCTGTTCCCATCATGCACTGGGACAGGAACAGGAACAGACTAATTTGCATACAGCCAGGTTCTGAAACTGGGATGGTGCAGTGAGCTAAAAAACGGTGTTGGATCTAGCCCTGATCTCTTGACTGGGTGAGAGCTTTCTGCTTAATTCAGAGACTCTGTTCCTCACCACCCCTTGTTGTAAATATTTTTGTCCACCCTAAGCGTGGAAGGGTATTCTCAGATGTGAGACCCTTGCTCATTGCACCATCAGGATTCAAGCAAACCGGGCCGAAGACGGCTGTAATGCCAGAAACCGGTCCCCGGGAGCTTGTTTCCTTCCCAGTGTAAGAATTGGCTTTTGTAGTTTGGTTTGCCCTGTTCCCATCATGCACTGGGACAGGAACAGGAACAGACTAATTTGCATACAGCCAGGTTCTGAAACTGGGATGGTGCAGTGAGCTAAAAAACGGTGTTGGATCTAGCCCTGATCTCTTGACTGGGTGAGAGCTTTCTGCTTAATTCAGAGACTCTGTTCCTCACCACCCCTTGTTGTAAATATTTTTGTCCACCCTAAGCGTGGAAGGGTATTCTCAGATGTGAGAACCTTGCTCATTGCACCATCAGGATTCAAGCAAACCGGGCCGAAGACGGCTGTAATGCCAGAAACCGGTCCCCGGGAGCTTGTTTCCTTCCCAGTGTAAGAATTGGCTTTTGTAGTTTGGTTTGCCCTGTTCCCATCATGCACTGGGACAGGAACAGGAACAGACTAATTTGCATACAGCCAGGTTCTGAAACTGGGATGGTGCAGTGAGCTAAAAAACGGTGTTGGATCTAGCCCTGATCTCTTGACTGGGTGAGAGCTTTTTGCTTAATTCAGAGACTCTGTTCCTCACCACCCCTTGTTGTAAATACAAACACAGCAGGAGGCAGGAGACAGAGGTCTGCACATGGAAACTGGAGGGCAGGGGGGCAAGGAGGCAGGGCAGGAGTAGCAAGCTGACCATAGAGCGCAGATGGGCTGGGCACTGGAAGCACAATACACCATTGAGGGCAACAGTGAGACTATAATGGCATACAAAGAGACAATAGAGGGAAGGTGAGACGGGGTAAGGGGCATCAAGCTGACCACAGAGAGCAGGTGGGAGGGGCTGTGGCAGCACAGAAGACCATGCATGGCATTCAGGAGGGTTAATGGCAGCACAACAGCCATGGTGGGCAGGAGGGAGGGGCAAGGGGCATGCATAAAGGACCATGGACGACTGAAGGGAGGGGCAGGAGCTGGACACAGACTAAAGATGGCTGGGGAAGGGACTTCACAGCAGACCATGGTGGGCAGACAGGAGGAGCAGTAGCAGCACTACAAAGTATGGAGGGCAGAAGAGAGTGGCAGCAAAATGGACAATGGATGAAGTTTGGGGGGGGATTCGTGATGCAGGGGCCGAGATGAAAGGGGGGTCCCAAAACGTGTTTTCCCCATGTTAATTTCCATAGGGCGGTTGGACTCAATTTTAGCCCGAACGGCTGAATGGATTTCCACCAAACTTGGCAAAATTGTAGGGACTGGTAGCCCGATGTGCCTTTGCTATGTCTCAAGATATGTGCTCCAGTGGATTTTGAGTAATTTAGGTTCAAAAAAATATATATATATCTATAAGCTCGCCCCGGTACGCGCACCGGGCGCGCTACGCGAGATCGCGAGCGGAGAGCTGATTGGCTCTCGGGTGTCGGTAAACATTCCAAACAGTCCGGAGCAGCCGCCATCTTGTGTCTCGGTAGGATCGAGACACAAGAGGTGGCAAAAACAAAGGGGGAAATGAAAAAAAGGGGGCAGGGTAGACCCCCCTGATCCCCTAGGTTTGATGTGGGGGCCATAAAAGGGCCCCGCGGGTCCAAAAAAAAATTTATTTTTTTTTCCGATTTTCGCAGGGGGAGCGCCCGGTACGCGCACCGGAGAGCGTACGGGGGAGCGTAGCATGGGGAAAACCCAGTTCATTCACTGCGTCACCTCTACGACCCTTTCTTGCGTCAATACGCCCCTTTTGCATACATTACACCTGACGTAGGTATAATGTGGCGCAGGGGTTTACAAAGTGACGCATCTACGTAGATGCGTCACTTTGTAAATATGACTCAATAAGGTGCATGTTTTACGCTGCTGATGCGTCACAAAAAGTGACGTCCCGGTGGCGTAAAAGTGACGCATGGCCTCAAAAATGATTCAGAAAAGGGGGTGGTGATGAACAGAGTGTCTGAATTAAGCAGACCACTCTTACCCAGTCCAAAGATCAGGGCTTGATCCATCACCGTTATTTAGCTCACTGCACCATCCCAGCTCAGAACCTGGCTATATGCAAATCAGTCTGTCCCTGGCCCAGTGCATCATGGGAACAGGGCAGACTAAACTACCAAGCCAATTCTTCACCAGAAAGGAGACAAGCTTCCGGGGACCGGTTTCTGGCATTTCAGCCGTCGTCGGCCCGGCTTGCTTGAATCCTGATGGTGCAGTGAGCAAGGGACTCATGTCTGAGTATACCCTGCCACACCTATAGTGGCCAAAAACGATTCAGAAAAGCGGGTGGTTATGAACAGAGTGTCTGAATTAAGCAGACCACTCTTACCCAGTCCAAATATCAGGGCTTGATCCATCACCGTTATTTAGCTCACTGCACCATCCCAGCTCAGAACCTGGCTATATGCAAATCAGTCTGTCCCTGGCCCAGTGCATCATGGGAACAGGGCAGACTAAACTACCAAGCCAATTCTTCACCAGAAAGGAGACAAGCTTCCGGGGACCGGTTTCTGGCATTTCAGCCGTCGTCAGCCCGGCTTGCTTGAATCCTGATGGTGCAGTGAGCAAGGGACTCATGTCTGAGTATACCCTGCCACACCTATAGTGGCCAAAAACGATTCAGAAAAGGGGGTGGTGATGAACAGAGTATAGCCAAGTTCTGAGCTGGGATGGTGCAGTGAGCTAAAAAACGGTGATGGATCACGCCCTGATCTTTGGACTGGGTAAGAGTGGTCTGCTCAATTCAGACACTCTGTTCATCACCACCCCCTTTTCTGAATCAATTTTGTCCACCATAAGCGTGGAAGGGTATACTCAGATGTGAGTCCCTAGCTCATTGCACCATCAGGATTCAAGCAAGCCAGGCCGAAGACGGCTGAAATGCCAGAAACCGGTCCCCGGTAGCTTGTTTCCTTCCCAGTATAAGAATTGGCTTGGTAGTTTGGTCCGCCCTGTTCCCATGATGCACTGGGCCAGGGTCAGACTAATTTGCATATAGCCAAGTTCTGAGCTGGGATGGTGCAGTGAGCTAAAAAACGGTGATGGATCAAGCCCTGATCTTTGGACTGGGTAAGAGTGGTCTGCTTAATTCAGACACTCTGTTCATTACCACCCCCTTTTCTGAATCATTTTTGTCCACCATAAGCGTGGAAGGGTATACTCAGATGTGAGTCCCTAGCTCATTGCACCATCAGGATTCAAGCAAGCCAGGCCGAAGACGGCTGAAATGCCAGAAACCGGTCCCCGGTAGCTTGTTTCCTTCCCAGTATAAGAATTGGCTTGGTAGTTTGGTCTGCCCTGTTCCCATGATGCACTGGGCCAGGGTCAGACTAATTTGCATATAGCCAAGTTCTGAGCTGGGATGGTGCAGTGAGCTAAAAAACGGTGATGGATCAAGCCCTGATCTTTGGACTGGGTAAGAGTGGTCTGCTTAATTCAGAGCCTCTGTTCATCACCACCCCCTTTTCTGAATAATTTTTGTCCACCATAAGCGTGGAAGGGTATACTCAGATGTGAGTCCCTAGCTCATTGCACCATCAGGATTCAAGCAAGCCAGGCCGAAGACGGCTGAAATGCCAGGAAACCGGTCCCCGGGAGCTTGTTTCCTTCCCAGTATAAGAAGTGGCTTGGTAGTTTGGTCTGCCCTGTTCCCATGATGCACTGGGCCAGGGTCAGACTAATTTGCATATAGCCAAGTTCTGAGCTGGGATGGTGCAGTGAGCTAAAAAACGGTGATGGATCAAGCCCTGATCTTTGGACTGGGTAAGAGTGGTCTGCTTAATTCAGACACTCTGTTCATCACCACCCCCTTTTCTGAATCATTTTTGTCCACCATAAGCGTGGAAGGGTATACTCAGATGTGAGTCCCTAGCTCATTGCACCATCAGGATTCAAGCAAGCCAGGCCGAAGACGGCTGAAATGCCAGAAACCGGTCCCAGTATAAGAATTGGCTTGGTAGTTTGGTCTGCCCTGTTCCCATGATGCACTGGGCCAGGGTCAGACTAATTTGCATATAGCCAAGTTCTGAGCTGGGATGGTGCAGTGAGCTAAAAAACGGTGATGGATCAAGCCCTGATCTTTGGACTGGGTAAGAGTGGTCTGCTTAATTCAGACACTCTGTTCATCACCACCCCCTTTGTTGAATCATTTTTGTCCACCATAAGCGTGGAAGGGTATACTCAGATGTGAGTCCCTAGCTCATTGCACCGTCAGGATTCAAGCAAGCCAGGCCGAAGACGGCTGAAATGCCAGAAACCGGTCTCCGGTAGCTTGTTTCCTTCCCAGTATAAGAATTGGCTTGGTAGTTTGGTCTGCCCTGTTCCCATGATGCACTGGGCCAGGGTCAGACTAATTTGCATATAGCCAAGTTCTGAGCTGGGATGGTGCAGTGAGCTAAAAAACGGTGATGGATCAAGCCCTGATCTTTGGACTGGGTAAGAGTGGTCTGCTTAATTCAGACACTCTGTTCATCACCACCCCCTTTTCTGAATCATTTTTGTCCACCATAAGCGTGGAAGGGTATACTCAGATGTGAGTCCCTAGCTCATTGCACCATCAGGATTCAAGCAAGCCAGGCCGAAGACGGCTGAAATGCCAGAAACCGGTCCCAGTATAAGAATTGGCTTGGTAGTTTGGTCTGCCCTGTTCCCATGATGCACTGGGCCAGGGTCAGACTAATTTGCATATAGCCAAGTTCTGAGCTGGGATGGTGCAGTGAGCTAAAAAACGGTGATGGATCAAGCCCTGATCTTTGGACTGGGTAAGAGTGGTCTGCTTAATTCAGACACTCTGTTCATCACCACCCCCTTTGTTGAATCATTTTTGTCCACCATAAGCGTGGAAGGGTATACTCAGATGTGAGTCCCTAGCTCATTGCACCGTCAGGATTCAAGCAAGCCAGGCCGAAGACGGCTGAAATGCCAGAAACCGGTCTCCGGTAGCTTGTTTCCTTCCCAGTATAAGAATTGGCTTGGTAGTTTGGTCTGCCCTGTTCCCATGATGCACTGGGCCAGGGTCAGACTAATTTGCATATAGCCAAGTTCTGAGCTGGGATGGTGCAGTGAGCTAAAAAACGGTGATGGATCAAGCCCTGATCTTTGGACTGGGTAAGAGTGGTCTGCTTAATTCAGACACTCTGTTCATCACCACCCCCTTTTCTGAATCATGGCCTCATAAATGAGGCCTTCAGTCTTCTACTCATGCGTCATATTTAATATATGACGCATTATATCGCAAGTACTTACAGATACGTCAGTATTTCAGACGTATCTGTAAGCGCAAAACTGATGCATTGCTGGAGTGTGTCACAAAAATGATGCAACTCCAGCAATGCATCCTTTCGCATGGGGTCAGGCCCATGTGAAAGGGCCTGCATCAGTCTTACTACTGCTGTGAAATAGGCGCAAGATTTGGATGCAACAGCGTCATAAAAAAGACGCAGTGATATCTCATAGATTTCACTGCGTCACCTCTACGACCCTTTCTTGCATCAATACGTCCCTTTTGCATACATTACACCTGATGTAGGTATAATGTGGCGCAGGGGTTTACAAAGTGACGCATCTACCTAGATGCGTCACTTTGTAAATATGACTCAATAAGGTGCATTTTTAGCAGCACTAGTGCGTCACAAAAAGTGACATACCGGTGTCGTAAAAGTGACGCATGGCCTCATAAATGAGGCCTTCAGTCTTCTACTCATGCGTCATTTTAAATATATGACGTATTATGTCGCAAGTACTTACAGATACGTCAGTATTTCAGACGTATCTGTAAGCGCAAAAGTGATTCATTGCTGGAGTGTGCCACAAAAATTATGCAACTCCAGCAATGCATCTTTTCTTACCCTTCCACACCCCCGTTCCTTTTCTACATTTTCTTTGAATATCCACATTTCCCATGTTCACTCTCCTTCTCTTTACTTTCCTTCCCAACACTCACCTTCTTTCAGTCCCCCTACTTCACTTCCTTTCTCCTCTCATACCTTTCTGTTCTTTCTTACTCATTTTCCTTTCCTTTATCGATGCACTCCACTTCACTTACTCTTTTTCATTTTTTTAAGAATATAGCTCTTTGATGAAAATTGGAGGTAGTTCTGAAAAGAACTTTTTTTTTCTTCTTTTTTCTTTTTTTAGAACAAAAACAAAAACAGGGAATGGAACCTGCTCAACAGGAGCAAAAAAAAAAAAATTAGGGCTGGGAACGGCAGCGATGGTTCTCCAATGTTCGAACCATGAGCAGAACACTTTGCTCCCCATAGCAAAGTAGCTGATCACAGTCTCTGCATTTAAGGACGCCTTTGTTAAATGCAGGCTGAATGTTCGGAACCAGCTCTTGTGATCTCCCCCTCACCAATGTTGTTGGTCCTCCGTTTGATGTAGAGGCCCCATCACTGGGAACCTCTTGTGCCAGAGCCCTGACACTTTCCCGGGCAAAATTCTGGGGGTGCCTCCTCTCCACATGGCGAATCATTGTAGAGTTCCCAAAAGAATATTTTTTAGTGGGGTCACCCCGTGACAGGACTGTGTGACAGATCCTGCACTCCACTTTTGGAGCATTTACCTTCTTCTGGTCATCAGGAATGGAAAAAAAATTCCAGATGAAATGTTCTTTGACTTTTGGCTGAGGAGGCTATTCATCGATGAATTCATTGGAGTCATCTTCACTGCTGGATGGTCTGGCAGCCATGATAATCCAAGATATCCAACAAAGAACCGAGAGCAAAAAGTCAGGTCTTTAAGTCACAAAAGTGAAAGAAGAAGTGAAGGAAATGGGTGGGGATTTTTATTCTTTGTAAAAAAAACTGTTAGCAACCAATGAAAAGTGTTATTTTAAGGTCACATGACTTGACGCGCTTACGCTGCGCGCACCGAAGCGCTTCCGGGGGCGCTTACGCGGCGCGAACGTAGGCGCTTCCGGGGGCGCATACGCGGCGCGAATGAAGGGGCTTCCGGGGGCGCTTACACGGCGCGCCTAAGTGACGTTTTGATAGTTTTACGGAAATGCGAAATCATTTTCATTTCCTTAATCAAAAATACTGCTTTTATATGTATGGTACTAAATGTCATGCGTTATTATTTACCTTTCATTCATATTTTTTTACACGAACGCAAGTAGCGCTCTGGGTGCGCTTTACGGAGAGCTTACCAGTGCGCGCACCCAGAGCGCCCCAGGAAAAAATTATTTAAAAAAAAACATTTAAAAAATATTATTATAAAAAAAAAAAATAATAATTAATACTTAGACAAAACAGCATATTTAAAAAAATCGTAGGTTACAAACTCGATATAGAAAGGAATTAGCTTTTAAAAAACCTTTGAAATTCAGTGAAAAAAACAGAGGTTTCACAATCGTTATAGTTAGGAATTAGCATTTAAAAAACCTTTGAAATTCACTGAAAAAACCATAGGTTTCACACCAGTTATAGTTAGGAATTAGCATTTGAAAAACCTATTAAATTCACTGAAAAAAACATAGGTTGGACACCAGTTATAGTTAGCTGGAAATTTTACTGACATAAAACCATTGAAATTCCCACGTTATAGTTAGTTGGACTCACTATAACTTGCGAGCCTGCAATGTACTGCTGATGACGTCACATATTACATCACTCATGACATGGTCAGTGACATCACTCATGACATCACTGATGACACCATCCTTGTGACAGAGTGACAGACCTCCTTTCAGTGTAATGTAATCCTTGAAACACATATTCAAAAATAGAAACTAAAATTTTCAAAAAAATGGAGATACCCATACCAGTTACAACAACCAATTCAGTAATTCAACCAACTATATACACATCCACTCATTCACCAATAGTTCTATATAGTCACTCATACATATACTCACTCATCATATGTAGTGATACACCTATACATCCTGTTACACACCGACAGTCATCCAAAAGTTACTCACACACATACTCACACATGCAAATAAACTATTGAACATCCATTTATTTGCATATACAGCTATACACCCACTACCACCTTACTTCTAAGGAAACTTACACATACTTACTCTCTAAAACAATCACTTATAGAAAGACATACTTATTTAAACAGGAACTCTTACAATCTCTCACTCTCACATATACATCAATACTCACATATACTAGATTAAAACAAATGTAGTTACTGATAAAGACACTAGTGAGACAGTCATTCACTCACTAACACACACATATACACACTCATCCACCCATACAGTCCTGCACATATGCTGTCTTCAAAACCCATACAGTGAGTCAGTCATTGATGCATCTATGTGCTAAGTAATACCCCCACCAAACCATACAGACACTCATACTGATACTAAAAAAACATCTAATAACCCATATACACACACATGTAGCTACTCACCAACCTATGCAGCCACTTATACACAAAGTGAAACACTGATTCATATATTTAAATGTTTAAACATTACTCGCTAATATATGTATTCACTAAGATACACTTAATAAGCCAGTTAACCAATCAATTTAAAAAAAAAAAACATCCTTTTAGACACTTACTTAAACATTTATTCTTCCATCAACCTTTTTCATATACATGTAGAAAACATATTTATTTTTCAGAAAGACACACATTCACTGGATGGTGTCATCAGTGATGTCATGAGTGATGTCACTGACCATGTCATGAGTGATGTAATATGTGATGTCATCAGCAGTGCATTGCAAGCGCGAGTTATAGTGAGTCCAACTAACTATAACGTGGGAATTTCAATGGTTTTATGTCAGTAAAATTTCCAGGTAACTATAACTGGTGTCAAACCTATGGTTTTTTCAGTGAATTTAATAGGTTTTTTAAATGCTAATTCCTAACTATAACTGGTGTGAAACCTATGTTTTTTTCAGTGAATATATATATATATATATATATTTTTGTGTATATTGGGGCGGGTTGACAACATGACAGGAAATGACGTAAGGGTCTGGTTTTCAAACATGTTTTAATCACGGAAAAAAGTTGTGTGGGTAGACGCCGTGAACAAGCAGCGGCTGCTGCGAAACGAGTCGGCTTTTGTTTGCCTTACTTTGGAGTATTAAATGAAACGTTAAATGAAATAAAAGGCAAAGTTACAAAAAACGAGTTTCCTTGGTGAGTGCGACCCTTATTTCTTGGAAATCCAGGATTCTTGGCAATAATTAACGGCGTGGTTCAGCCGTTGGAAAACGCACCGCAGAATGATCGCCGGTTAGCAGGAATTTGGGACTAACATGGGGAAATATATATATATATATATATATATATATATATATATATATATATATATATATATATGTATATATATATATATATATATATATCCCTTCAGCCCTACTGAGATTAACATTGTGGGGTCTTTCACCTGCAAAACTGAATACGCGGTGTACGTTCTGACATGTACCTGTGGCCTACAGTATGTGGGCAGCACTAAACTACAGGTACATGTCAGAATACTTCAACATCTTAGAGCCATTGTAAACAATGATGCCTCGTACTCCGTGGCTAGACACTTCAAGGCAGTGCATAAAAATTATCTTAATTGCCTGAAATACTTTGTCATTGCAGCAATTGTGAATAACCCTAGAGGGGGTGACAAGGAAAAGAAACTGAGGAGATTAGAGTCTAGATTTATTCTAGAGCTGGATAGCAAGCATCCGAAAGGACTTAAAAATACTGAAGACTTGCACAATTTCCTATAGATACCTCTGTGAGACACCGGATCCACGCACATGTTAAGTTAACCTCGCTGGGGACATTGAATCTACAGCCTGATCATTCATGTCATATGTTACTGTTTGTGTGATATTTCCCGTACTCTCTGAAATCTGTTGTTTTTTTAACTTACTGTAGCATAATATACACAGTTGCATTTTTGATGTGTATATCTTTTAACGGCACAAAGCACATATTTATCTTACATGCACTTTTTATCAGAACCAGCTAAGGCACTGCATTGATGATCTTATCGAATATCAATACATGCGACCCTCGAACTTTAGGGATATACATCTTCCCCCTCTTGACATAGTTGTAAAATATAGAGGCACAGTAATGTGTCCTCAAATTGAATAATGAATTTAATCCGGTATTTATGTCATGTTGTGCATCATCGTAAAAATGCCTTTACAGATTTTAATTTTTATACCATTACTAGTCAATATAGATTTATATTTATGTTTATATTCTTGTTTTATATATTTATATATTTATATATTTATACATCATTGCTGACTTTTAAGACTATGCTTTTAAACAAATTCTTGTATCTTCTGGAATGTTTTTAGCATGACTCGAATATTAATGAACTTTTTTCGGGATAAATGGTATTTGTGAATCAGGCATCTTTTAGCACTGTATAATGCACTTTATATGTCGAATCACACTGTTTTCAGAAATAATAATGTATTAACACAATGATTAATTTTACATGTAACCTAGGTCGTATTGACTTGAATGACTAGCTGGGTTAAACATGCATAGTATCTCTCCAATGTCTATTACCATCATGTGACTGGGGGGAGATACGACATTCTCACAAAAAAAATAAAAAAAAATAATAAATCACACAGCATACTTATAAAAATGTTAGCGGACAGCGTTTCTGTGAGTGAACAAGGGTACCTATTACCCGAAACACGTGTGACAGTGGTGGCATTTGAAATAAAGACCTGCTGAACCACATACTACTACAGAGTCCGTTTTCCGTTTTTTCGTGACGAGCCCGGCTGGGAGCGCTGAAAGAAGGGCGGGAGATTTCAAAAAGGATACTATTATTGCGGAGAACTGGTTGACTCCGTGTAACGGACCCCCTATCCGGATGAGGCTACCGCGCAACAACCAACTAATTTGTGTTTCCTGAAAGGATTTCCAGCGGCAGCACCCGAGCCAAGGATAAGGACAGCACCGGTAAAAAGCGTGAGTTGATATTACTATATCGGAGGAGCTCCAGTGTTAACTCGTGCAGCGGGGAGTGCCTGAAAACTATTGAGCTCAGTGGATAGGTGTGGGCAGGCACGGGAAGCACTCAATTAGTGCATACGCCCAAGTTATTCAAGCCACCATGTCTACAGAAGCGGTCCGTGCCAGAGAAGCAGCGGCAGATGATTTGTACAGCAAATTGCCTATTATAACAACACGGGACAGAAACAGTGACAGCGGCGTGAATGTCCAGGTGGATGACTCTGCCAAAGCATTACTTAAGCGACTGGAGAAGTGCATGAAAGCAGAGATCACGAAATGGTGGGAAAAGAAATCCCTAAGCAAGTACGAGGAAGCAGGACGAGTGCCCCAGGGCCTCCGTATCCTCTTAGTTCCGAGCTACGAGGATCTAGACCCCGACATGCTAAAAGAGTGGGGCACCAGCAATCTCGAGGCATCAATAAACTTAGTGCGCACACTAATTAAATATGCAGAGTCCGATAGAAACAAACTTCTGGCAGAGATTGATAACATCAATACAGCCCTTAATAAATTGGAGACTAATGACTTAATTATAAAAGTACGCAAGGAAATACAAGATCGCCTGGTGAAACAAGAAGAAAAAATAAAGGCTCGCAAGGTCTTCAAACTCGCCAGGGATCTGGCGGATTATGAGCAGGGGAGAATATATACTTTTGCGAGAAAGTATGACACAGCAAAAAAACTTAAATTCAACCCTCCGAAACCTAACTCGCAAGGTGAAATACACCAAGTATTCAGATCGGCAGCAGCTGAATGTCAAGGAGAGATACATTCTGACACCGATTCCACCTTCAGTGGGCTCAGCTCCACAGGAAGTGCTAGGAGCAAGAGAGAAGCAGCTGCAGATTATAGAAGACTGGATTTGGGAGAAGAAATTGATTTTTTGGTCGCGGACCGACGAAACACCCTGAGGCCACGAATAAAAGCACAGCCTCAATCAAAACCAGGAACATCAGAAGGCAAGAAAAGTACCAAAATCAAAACTCAAAGCCAAAAAGAAGATATTGGCGCAAGAAACAATAATGAATAATCAGGACAATACAATCATTAACTTGACCAACATGAAACTAAGCTTGGATGACACGAGAATTTTAAAATTGGGTCTGTCATATTGCCAGCCAGTGAACTTTAAATGTACCCAGACTAGGGTGGACATTTTCAGTTACATTCGCAAGCTCAAACTCATTAAATTCTTCACGATCAAAAAGGGACAAGCCAATAAATCAAACAATATAAATGAAGGCCAACGCAGCACATTTAATCTTACAGCTGGCGATGTACCATTATTGACAGCTGCTCAAGCTATACAAACGGATCGTGAGGAAGAGGCTCAACAAATGTCAACACAGGCTTAAATACAACTGGCGGACATAACATAAAGAGGGGCCGGGAGCAGCCCCTTTAAAATTAAATCTGTGTTTGTACCGCAAATGCCTAAAGATGCGATTGACATCTATCACGAGAGGGTGACTGAAGATATCAACCAATTATATCGTCGCACCAACTACAAAACACAGAAAATGAGCAAAAAGGAAATGGATTATAATAGTCTTATGGTCCGTCTGGGTAAGGACACTGAAGTCATCGTTAAGCCATCGGACAAAGGTGGCAACATTGTGCTGTGGCCTAGGAAGGATTATCTAAGTGAAGCCCACAGACAATTATCAGACCAAGCCTGCTACAAAAAGACTAGTCTTAGGGAATACAACACAGCTAATGAAACACTGCGGAAACACCTGCATCAATTCAAGAGAATTGGAATGATCCCCAAACAAGAGTATGATTTTCTTTGGAACAATAACCCCACCATCCCTTCTATCTACTTCTTACAAAAGACACATAAGGAAGTCAGCCCTATTCCAGGTCGCCCCATTATAGCAGCCATCGATAATGTGGGGGAACATTTGTCCCAATATGTGGACTAATTTTTACAGGACCTGGTACACAATCTTCCAAGCTATGTTAAAGACACTGGCGACTTCCTTAACAAGATAAGAAATATCGAATGGGATGTGAGTATGAAACTTATAACTTTGGACATTGAGTCCCTGTACACAAGCCTTGAGCATGAAGTGGGGCTGAGAGCTATCAAGCACTTCCTTACTTTAAGACCTGTGGAGTGCTATGAACACAATAAGATTCTTATTACTAGTATAGAATGGTGCCTTAACAATAATTATTTCATGTTCGGAACAGATATGTACAAACAAGAACGTGGTGTTGCCATGGGATCCTGCTTCTCCCCCCAGCTATGCCTGCTTGATGGTAGGCTGGTGGGAGGAGCAGATCCTGAAAGTGGAACACATTGGGGAATACAGCCGATATGTCAAATGCTGGCTACGTTTCATTGATGATGTTTTTATTCTGTGGTCAGGCAATGAGGAAAGCGCAGCCCTGTTCATTGATAAACTTAATGCGAATCAAGTAAATCTAAAGTTTACTTCCCAAATAAGCAACTGTGAAGTGGAATTCCTGGATGTTAAGGTGTATGTTGAGGCAGGGACTATCAACACCTCACTCTTTAGGAAAAAGACAGCAGGTAACTCCACATTACATGCAACCAGTGCACATCCACATCACCTCATAGAAAGTATACCATATGGGGAGTTGTTGAGAATTAAATGAATCTGTAGTACTGAGGCACAACAAGAGAAATGCACAAGGGAAGCGTTAGAAAGATTTCGCATGAGAGGTTTCAAAACCTCCACGCTCAATCAGGCATTGAACAAGGTAAAACTTAGAACCAGGGCATCTCTGCTAGAAAGTACACCCAGCACAGCAGAATCGAACGAGCCCAATGATACACCTAGGCTCATCCTTACATACAATAAACAACACCGCCAGATTCACGCTATAATCAATAGAAACTGGCCTGTGCTGCTAACGGATGCTGTGATAGCGCCTGAACTGCCCGAGAAACCCACCATTACCTACCGCAGAGGAATCTCTATGAGATCATTGATTGTACGCAGTAGCCCGGAGAATATTAAATCCCAACCCAAATCAGGAACTGCATGGTTAAAACCTAAGACAGGATTTCTTAAATGCACTACATGCAGGGCGTGCAAATTTGGTATCTCTACTACCAAATATAGAACTCCCTTCAGCCCTACTGAGATTAACATTGTGGGGTCTTTCACCTGCAAAACAGAATATGCGGTGTACGTTCTGACATGTACCTGTGGCCTACAGTATGTGGGCAGCACTAAACTACAGGTACATGTCAGAATACTTCAACATCTTAGAGCCATTGTAAACAATGATGCCTCGTACCCCGTGGCTAGACACTTCAAGGCAGTGCATAAGAATGATCTTAATTGCCTGAAATACTTTGTCATTGCGGCAATTGTGAATAACCCTAGAGGGGGTGACAAGGAAAAGAAACTGAGGAGATTAGAGTCTAGATTTATTCTAGAGCTGGATAGCAAGCATCCGAAAGGACTTAAAAATACTGAAGACTTGCACAATTTCCTATAGATACCTCTGTGAGACACCGGATCCACGCACATGTTAAGTTAACCTCGCTAGGGACATTGAATCTACAGCCTGATCATTCATGTCATATGTTACTGTTTGTGTGATATTTCCCGTACTCTCTGAAATCTGTTGTTTTTTTAACTTACTGTAGCATAATATACACAGTCGCAATTTTGATGTGTATATCTTTTAACGGCACAAAGCACATATTTATCTTACATGCACTTTTTATCAGAACCAGCTAAGGCACTGCATTGATGATCTTATCGAATATCAATACATGCAACCCTCGAACTTTAGGGATATACATCTTCCCCCTCTTGACACAGTTGTAAAATATAGAGGCACAGTAATGTGTCCTCAAATTGAATAAGGAATTTAATCCGGTATTTATGTCATGTTGTGCATCATCGTAAAAATGCCTTTACAGATTTTAATTTTTATACCATTACCAGTCAATATAGATTTATATTTATGTTTATATTCTTGTATTATATATTTATATATTTATACATCATTGCTGATTTTTAAGAATATGATTTTAAACAAATTCTTGTATCTTCTGGAATGTTTTTAGCATGACTCGAATATTAATGAACTTTGTTCAGGGTAAATGGTATTTGTGAATCGGGCATCTTTTAGCACTGTATAATGCACTTTATATGTCGAATCACACTGTGTTTTTAGAAATAATAATGTATTAACACAATGATTAATTTTACATGTAACCTAGGTCGTATTGACTTGAATGACTAGCTGGGTTAAACGTGCATAGTATCTCTCCAATGTCTATTACCATCATGTGACTGTGGGGAGATACGTCATTCTCACAAAAAATAGAAAAAAAGCACACAGCATACTTATGAAAATGTTAGCGTACAGCGTTTCTGTGAGTGAACAAGGGTACCTGTTACCCGAAACGCGTCTGACGGTGGTGGCATTTGAAATAAAGACCTGCTGAACCACATACTACTACGGAGTCCGTTTCCCGTTATTTCCGTGACGAACCCGGCTGGGAGCGCTGAAAGAAGGGCGGGAGATTTAAAAAAGGATATATATATGTATATGTATGTATATATATTCACTGAAAAAACTATTGGTTATAGACCATATATAGTTAGGGATTAGCATTTACAAAACCTTAATTTACTCGCACAAAACCATAGAAATTCTCATATATAGTTAGTTGCAATACCTATATATCGCGCACCCGCAATCCACTGCTGATGATGTCACATATTACATCATTCATGACATGGTCAGTGACATCACTGATGGCATCACTGATGACATCTCAAATGACATCACTGATGACATCCCAAATGACATCACTGATGACATCTCAAATGACATCACTGATGAAATCACTGATAACATCTCATTTGACATTACTGATCACATCACTGATGATATCATTCATGTGATAATACGATGAACCTCTTCAGACTCTAATATAACCTTAGATACAATCAGTGTAAACAGACACTCACAGACTGTCACTCATCCATGGAGTTACTCACACACCTAGTCAGTCATGCAAAGAATCAATCA
The DNA here is from genome assembly GCF_964263255.1 of Lissotriton vulgaris. NCBI lineage: Eukaryota > Metazoa > Chordata > Amphibia > Caudata > Salamandridae > Lissotriton > Lissotriton vulgaris. The sequence goes on from NC_141687.1 coordinate 1,752,170,879, forward strand.
CACCTCCATTTCCTCAACTATACAGTTATACACACCTTACTTAATCAAACATATACTAACACATATTTACTCTCTTATACAATCACTGATACAAGTTCACAATGATCCATACAGCCACTCACACATTCACTGGCTCTTATGCACAGTTATTTATATATGTCAACTCTTACATGGACTGTGTTTTACATATGTACTTACTTTGACATGTAGCAATGAGAAATCCAATCACTCACCAATACACTCATGCAGACAGTCAACCGCCCATACAGCTGTTTCCACATGCACTTTTGAACCCATACATCTAGTGAATCAACTGCTCACACATCTATGCACAGAGTCACATACCTCCCAGCCACCCCCACACACACACTCACTCTCCCATACAAATATTTGGGCAACCAATCAATAACCCATATAGTTACTCATATAGCTACTGATCAACACATGCAGCAGTTTACAGAACTACAGAAATAATGATGCACAAATTAAGACAGTTTAGTTACTAACCCATGCACCCAGTGAGACACATTTAATCATTCTCTCACACAGTCCAATCCAATCCAATCCAAAAATTCTTTATTTCGGCCATATAGACCATAAAAGATACAGTACATAACACAATACATACATTTAAAATACATTTTTAAGAAAATACATTTATATAAAATTTTCTTCTCATCCAGCGAGGAATATGGATTGTGATAACAGTACATTGGTTCAGGGGGCTTTTTTCTTTCTGATTAGCCATACTGCCATTAGAAATTTGGATATAGCGAACACAATGTGACCCAAAGTGCTGGTTTTCATTACTCTGAATGCCTGTGTGTACTTTCTAAACCCCAGGTTTCTACAGAGCGGCGCTATCCAATATTTTCTGGGTCTGTGGTAGGCGGGGCATACAAACATGATGTGGAGGTCATCTTCCTCGTAGGTATTACAGCAAGGACATATTTTGTCACCCCCCTTGGTCCATTTGTAGGTAAATGTTTTAGTGGGGAGTGTGCCTAGCCTCCATTGTACAAACAATTTCCTCGCCAGGATAGGGAAAATAAAATCCATAAAAGGTTCAAATACATAAGAATTTTTGGATTCCAAGAATCGTGCAGTAAGGGTGCCGCTGTTTTGAGCATTCATCATAAGTAAAAGGCTCCTGTCTTTATAGATTTGGGTCAATGCTTTGCGTGAGATCCTTTGGCAACCTCTCGCAGGATCCTCCCATAGCTCCAATAGGTTCATGGTGAGCAATTCATTTTTTACAAAAGCAAGCCAGGGGATTTTACTATTGCGGTTCAGGCTCATGACATGGATAAGATCCTGCCTATAGTGGTGTAGTTCGTTTGTGGACCAAAGCCTGTGCCAAAACTTCACGGCTTTGACACAAGCTCCTCAGCAATAGGGGGAAGACCCATGTCTAATCTCAATGGCAGGAGTGGCGTGCCTCGTGGAAGAACTAATAGGCGCCTTAGAAAGCTGTTTTCCACTCTTGCCAGATCTTTACCTGCTTTATACCCCCATAGCTCACTGCCATACATGGCCGCTGCCTTGGCTTGAGTCCTATAAGTTTCAAGGGCCGGGCTTATGGGCTTGAAGGTGGAAGTATTGGCCACCTTCAGGATAGCGCCCGACAGCTGGGACAATTTAACCCTTGATCTTGCTATCTGACAGTCCCATGATAGACTTTCCTGCAGTGTTACCCCCAGATATATGAAGGTAGAAACCCTCTCAAGGCTGACAGTACCCAGGGTGGGATTGGGCCTGGCTTTGTTCAGTGGATTGAAAATCATGAACTTGGTCTTCTCTGTGTTCACCTCCAGACCGTGTTGTTGACAGAAGAGACCAATCCATCCAGGATCCTCTGGATCCCCATGGGGGATTTGGAAAGCAGGAGGGTATCATCGGCAAACATGATTGCCGGAACCCTCCTGCCTGCCAAATATGGGGCGTCATTATCCTTAACGTTTTCTAGATGTGATATGACGTTATTGATGAAGAGACAGAACAGGGTCGGTGCCAAAACACAACCCTGTCTCACCCATCGACGGACAGGGAACCTGGACGAAAGGTTGCCATCCCTCCCACACCTGACCTGCGCATAATTGTTCTCATGCAGCCTGGTTATGATACTAAGTAGCTGGGGGGGTACTCCTAACTTTTCCATCACCTCCCAGAGTTTCCTGCGCGGAACTAGGTCAAAGGCTGACCTCAGATCCACGAAGACCATGTACAGCCTTCCCCCCTCTAACCTCACCGTCTTCCAGTAAAGGAGGACGAGGCGGAAGATCTGATCCATGGTCGACGTGTTTTTTCTAAAGCCAGCCTGAAGGGGACTCATGATATCGTTATCCTCTACCCAGTCTAGCAGATGGTTCAGAATGAGGCGCGCAAAAAGCTTTTGGGGAACATCTATAAGGCTAATCGGCCTGTAATTGGCCGGGAGCAGAGGAGACCCTTTCTTGTGTATCGGCACAATCTCTGCCCCCAGCCAAGAGCAGGGGACCACCATACCTCCTAAGATAGCGTTAAAAAGGATAAGAAGGTACGGACCCCAAATGTCAGGGTGGTGTCTAAAGAGATCCCCCGGTAGCTTATCCAACCCCGGCGCCTTTCCCAGCGCTAGGCGCTCCAATGCAATCACCACCTCACCTAGGGAAAATTCCAGGGCCATATCCGGGCTACAGGGGGGCTCAACTGCCACTCCATCGGGCCATAGAATAGTATCTTGGTAAAATGCCCCAAAGTGGGCCTCCCAGACAGAGGGGGCGATGTTAGGTTCTACGGCGGATTTGAGTTCCCCCGTTCCGTAGTTTACCAGGGCCCAAAATTTCCTAGAGTCTTTAGCTTTTAGGGCTTCAGACAGGTCAGGCCAGTGGTTCCAATCCCACTCTGCCCTTGCATTGACCATTGCTGCTTTGTACTCCCTCCTGAGAACTGCAACCTTAGCCTTATCACTGCCCTCTTTGATGGCATTAATTAGTTCAGACTTGATTTTCCTACAGGAAGAGATGTACCAAGTGGGGGTACGAGTCTTTTTCCTTCGTGATTGTACCACCGGATGGAAGACCTCTGCAAGGTCTCTCACTACTTCCTGGTGGATGCTAGCTAGTCTCTCATTATAATCAAGGGGTCTCGGTTGATTTATGAGAGCATCCACTTCCTTGAACCAGGGGAGTGCTAGGCCATATAACTTGTTTATAGCATCTTCTTTGTCAATCAGCTTTCCCCATTTGACACAGCGCCTGTTTGTGGAGAGAAGCAAGTCCCCCTGATCATCTCCGCAGGCAGCAGTGGGCGACCCTGCTAGGGGGACTGGATGTTGGATCTCCAATTGAAGAGAATTATGGTCACTATCTGTCCTTGGTAACACCCTGAAGTCGTGAACTTTGGGCCACATGGTGATATCTATTAGTATATAGTCCAGCCTTGACTCATGGTCCTTTCTATTGAAAGTACACAATGAGGGAGTGTCAGATGGGGTACGCCCATTGCATGCCCTCAATGCGAAGTTCAAGGTAAGGGACATAAGTTGTACTGCCAGCGGGGACCAAGCTTTGGGGTGAGGTGAAGACGAGGGTGGGACTTCCCAATGGTCATCCTCAGCGGTGAGAGCACCCTCCTTTAGTCCTTCTAGGGGTTCGAAGTGGCAATTAAAGTCCCCTCCCATCACTATTTTGTGGTCACCTGGCAGTTGAGCTAGGAAGGAAGACAATTCATCTAGGATGGGGGATTCATTGTGCGCGGCAACTGGTCGCGAGTAGACATTGACAATGGCCCATGTTGTTCTACCAGGCCATCTAAGCAGCACACATTGGATGTCCTGCGAAAATGTGTCCATCTTTTCCGCCTGACACCCAATGTGACTCGCCACCCAGATTGCCAAGCCTCCAGAGGGCCTCCCCCTCCCGCTCCACTTTGCTGGAATTTCAAAAATGTCGAACCCCCTTCTAGTCTGTGGTTCCCTCGCCCATGTCTCCTGAAAAAGGAAGATGTCGCTACCATTTATCAGGAGATCCCACTCTGGTGTACCTGCCTTGCTTGTGATCCCTGCCACATTCCAGGAGAGAATTCTCAGCCCTGGACCTTGTGGTGTTAATCCTGGCCCACAAGAGAGGGCTGATGTGGTAACTGAAGGGGGATCAGGGTCTCGCGGGCCAGTTGTGATAGCCAGAGTGGTAGGCGATACAGCCACCTCCACTAGTTGCGTGTTGAGGGCCATCGGGGTATTGAGTGGAGGCTCTGCTTGACCCGAGATACTTCCAAAGGAAGCCCTTCCCTCTTTGGCGAGGTCCTGCGCCCTATTATCAGTTACAGGAACAACTTTAACTTCCCCCTTGCCTGGAACCCCGTAAGCAGATTTTTCTAAAGACTGTTGTGTATCACCCTTTTGTGGTCAATCCACTTGATCAAGGCAGGAGAATCTATTCTGGTGGATAAAATTACCGTGAGCGGGAAATACATTGTGCTTGGGCCTGTATCGTGAGCCATCTACTGCAAAGCCCACTCTAGTCCAGCCCTGTTCCCTCCCCACCTCTGGATTACAAACATTTGGATAGAAGTGTGAGAGAGACACTAATTCAATGGTGGATTTATCAGGCCTTACCAGCCAGTTACAAATATATGAGGAAACCAGTGGGCTTTTAAAGCTGACTATGATACAGTCCCCCGCCCTATTCTTAGGGGTAAATCCAATCCATGGGATCCTTCTGACCATCAAAACATCTCCTTTTAAGTTCGGAGGGAGGGGCCTGTTGATGTTAAGCCAACTAATTACCTTATTACGAAGCGAGTCCTGCGGCTCCCTTGCATCGCCAGTAAGCTCAGGCACTCCCACCATAATCGCCGTGTATGCCACTGCCTCAGGGGGCAGATTGACCACTCTGCGCCTAGCGTTAGGGCTAATGGGGCGGCCAGTATGGGCGTTGGCAGAGCTCGCCTCTCTCGTTTGCTGGGAGGGTCCGGGTTGCTTAGACCTTCTGGGAGCAGGAACAGGGGGCCTTGACGTTTGGGATGACAATGGGAGCATTTGGGGGGCAGAAACACCATTGTTGCTGTGCAAAACCCCTGGCTGGACTGGTGCCGCATTTGGGGCCTGGGTAGTCGTTACAGCGGTCGAAGGTCTATTCCCAGCTGTTTCCCGAGGGACCCTCTTTGCATTTGGACCCACCCCCGGACCAAGACTGTTTCTATTATGAGTATTTTCTAGGGCCATCAGTCTAGCCTCTATAGAGTCCAGTTTTACAGTCAAAGGGTTCAATAAGTTCTTGAGGATGTCCGTAATTGAGCTGATAAGCAAGTCTATGGTGTTAGGAGGTGCCCCACCAAAGATAAATGGCCCTGAGCACACTGGTACGGCTGTAGCTGGTGGGGGGCCAGAGTGTTCCGACCTATTTCCCGGGGAATAAACCTCCGGTGAGGCCGAGATGTCTGTACTGGCATCCGGGTTTTGCTTAGTTGAGTCAACTTTGGCCCTCTTTGCCCCTCTTAACTTCCTTGACCTTTTTCTTTTCGATGGATGGTCCCCTCTACTGCTTGCGGGGTCTGTTAGGACTACGGCCTGGCCCACATCCTGCGATTCAGTTGTTTCCGTACAATCCACATTAGGAGAGGGATCTACAACCCCAGAGAGGCGTAATGACTCTCTATCCCTCAGGAGATTTGACGGGGTCCTGAGTTGTTGTAGGACTGACTCAATAGTCTGGTCGATGCTATCCATGAGTGACAGGTGGGTGGCATCAAGAAGTAGTGGGGTGCTAGCATCAATTGAGGAATCCGGGGATACCACTGACACGTTTTCTGTGCCCACCTCAGGGTGGCTGTCTAGCACTGTTTGTCCATTGTTGGCCACAGCACTGGCTTTGGGGAAGAATTTTTCCAAAGTGCTAGAGCACTGTTGAGCAGCCTTGCTCCTGGATACCCTGGTAGCCATGTTGGATTAGAATGTACAAGGGCCACAGACGTGAGGAGGAAGATGTCCTTGGAAGGAGCACGGCATCAGAGGGATGGCCCGGTCCGGTCTCTACCGGCCTCTAACGGCCTAAAACGGCCCGCTCTTTGCCCGGTCTTAGCTCCGCGCTTTGCCCGCTAGCGCGTCGTTGGTAGATTTTATATATAGGGAGGAGGCGGGAAGAGGACCAGCTGTGGCGAGTTTACAACGCAGCGCCCGCTGGTCCTCGCAGTCCCTGGTGGTGTGTGCTTCCCTCGACGATGCCTCTTGTGCAGGATGGCCGGTCAGCAGTCCAGACGGTGAGAGCCTCGAGCGGCTCCCGTGCAGCGGGGGCCGCGAGGCGTGGGGTTAGGGCTCAGCGAGAAGCACCCGGCGTAACAGCAGCAAAGACCCTGTGGGCAGGCACACACAGTGAAATCTCCCCTCTCATACAGTCAGTCATGCACCTACTAAATCCTTCATCCAAACACTTATACATCCACTCATTATTCAATATGTAAGACATATTTTAACTTTACAGAAACATACAGTCACTGGATGTTGTCATCAGTGATGTCATTTGAGATGTCATCAGTGATGTCATTTGAGATGTCATCAGTGATGTCATCAGTGATGTCACTGACCATGTCATGAATGATGTAATATGTGACATCATCAGCAGTGGATTGCGGGTGCGCGATATATAGTTATAGCAACTAACTATATATGCGAATTTCTATGTTTTTGTGCGAGTAAATTAAGGTTTTGTAAATGCTAATCCCTAACTATATATGGTCTATAACCAATGGTTTTTTCAGTGAATTTTCATGGTTTTGTAAATGCAAATTCCTAACTATATATGGTCTATAACCTATGGTTTTTTCAGTGAATTTCATTGGTTTTTTAAAAGCTAATATCTATAGCTGTAAAATATATTCTTTATTACGTGACATATCACGTAGCCACGTGAGACGCCTCATGACGCGTCGCATAAACGTGACGTATCGTCTCTGCAGCGCAAACAAAACCCGTAACGTAAGCGCGCCAGAGAACGCTTACAGATATATATATATTTTTTTTAACCTTAATTAGACAAAATCCACACATGCACATATCTTTAGGCCTTGCAAAGGCACATCATACAAACAGTCCCTACAATTTTGCCAAGTTTGGTGGAAATCTATTCCTTTAAATTTTATTTTACTGTTTCTCTAGGTTTTCCCCTTGTTACGCTTACCAGAACGCTACCCGGTACGCAAACCGGACGCTCCAAAAACACAAGATGTCGGACTCCCGTTACGCTGCCGGTTAGCTGCCCGGTTGGCGTACCGGGAAGCGCCTCTACCGTGAAAAATCGCAATTTTCTTTTTTTTTCTTTTGCCCCGCGGGGCACTTTAATATCCCCCTCATCAATCCTAGGGGGTCAGGAGGGGTCTACCTTGCCCCCTTTCCTTTATTTCCCCCTTCGTTTTTCACCACCTCTTGTCTCTCGATCCTACCGAGAGACAAGATGGAGGCTGCTCCAGACTGTTTACAATGTTGACAGCCAATCAGCTTCTCCTCGGACTCCCGTTACACTGCCGGTTAGCTGCCCAGTTAGCTGCCCGGTTCGCGTACCGGGACGCGCCTCAACGGCGAAAAATCGCAATTTTTTTTTGCCCCGCGTTCCACTTTAATATCCCCCTCATCAATCCTAGGGGGTCAGAAGAGGTCTACCTTGCCCCCTTTCCTTCATTTCCCCCTTCGTTTTGGCCTCCTCTTGTCTCTCGATCCTACCGAGAGACAAGATGGCGGCCGCTCCGGACTGTTTAGAATGTTGACAGACACCGGACAGCCAATCAGCTTCGCTTTGCAAAACTCCGTTACGCGAATAGTATGCGAACTAGTCCGCTATCTAGGACGCTGTCACAGATATGTATGTTTTTTAAAACGTTAATTTCTCAAAATCCACTGGAGCACATATATTGAGACCCAGCAAAGGCACATCGGGTTAACAGTCCCTACAATTTTGCCAAGTTTCGTGTAAATCAATTCAGCCGTTCGAGCTAAAAGTGAGGCCAAACGCCCTATGGAAAAATGAATGGGAAAAACGTGTTTTGGGACCCCCCTTTTTTCTCGGCCCCCCCTTGACGAAACCCCCCTAATTTTTTAGGGGCTGATCAGAAACAAAATGTGCCATTTTCCTGAAAATTTCAGCCGATTCCGTCCATAAACGCCAAAGTTATTAGACATAGAATTTTCAAAAGTTCCATAGAGAAAAAATCCTAACTATATATACCTACTGGCGACCGCCAGTAGGTAATATATATATATATATATATATATATATATATATATATATATCCACAAAAACACTTCCCAGTGCAGAAAAGAGCGGAGGCCAAAGGGGAATTCGTTGGAGGTGCTTTACTTCAAAGTTGCATCCGTGAGTGGCGGCAAATGCATTTCGGCATGTTGAGCCTTCCTCAGTGCCCTACACCCACACGAGTCAAATAATAAGTCCATCAGCTCTGCTCCGCCTGTTTATACTGCTGACGTCACTGGACTCCTCCCCGAAGACATTGGCTCACCTGTTGGACGTCGTGAACCATTAACAGGACTCCAACACCCAAGATGCATCATGTTCATGCATCTGGGTCGGTGGTGTGGGGGGCGACTCAGGATGGTGCCAGTACCAGTGAAGATTACAGGTAAGGATGGGGTGACTCCCTCCCTCGCAGCTGAGGTCAAAAGCTCCTCCTTGGGTCCCCTCGGACTGATACAGCCGTCAGATAGAGAGATTGAATATGCGGGGACAGCCAAGAGCCACATAACGCCGTTTCAGAGGAAGAATGCCTCATACCACATGCCTCTCCCAAAATCTGTCGGCGGACATGGAACATCTTGATTCCTCAAGTCCGTGAAACACTGCGAGGCAGCGTGGTGCCAATTTAAGTCCGGGTCTTCTTGCGTATCAGGGCCATCCGTACTGCGCTCATGGCATTGTGCAGAAAATATCCACAAAAATCCTTCCCAGTGCAGAAAAGAGCAGAGGCCAAAGGGGAATTTGTTGGAGGTGCTTTATTTTAAAGTTGCATCCGTGAGTGGCGGCAAATGCATTTCGGCGTGTTGAGCCTTCCTCAGTGCCCTACACCCACACGAGTCAAATAATAAGTCCAGCAGCTCTGCTCCGCCTGTTTATACTGCTGATGTCACTGGACTCCTCCCCGAAGACATTGGCTCACCTGCTGGACGTTGTGAACCATTAACAGGACTCCAACACCCAGGATGCATCATGTTCATGCACCTGGATCGGTGGTGTGGGGGGCCACTCGGTATGGTTCCAGTTCCAGTGAAGATTGCTGGTAAGGATGGTTTGACTCCCTCCCTCGCAGCTGAGGTCAAAAGCTCCTCCTTGGGTCCCCTCGGACTGATACAGCCGTCAGATAGAGAGATACAGGAGGACAAAGATAGTGCATATAATAGCTCAGCTAACTATAACTGCTGAATATCACTGGTTTGTTCAAGTGAAATCTGAACCTAACTATAACATCCCTGTAACCTTTGTTTTTTTCAGTGAATATATATATATATATATATATATATATATATATATATATATATATATATATTCTAACTCTTAACCTTTCCCATTATGTCAAGGACACACGAACGCTTAATTCTTGGAAAATAGCATTTATTGCAGTGAAAAAGGCAACCAAAACTCGACTCGTTTCGGGACCTCTCCTCCCTTGCTCACGAGTGAAAGTGTTTCATTTTCAATAGGCTTTAAATAAACATGTGACAGTTTTTTTAAACAACAATAGAAAGCAGACTAGCGCTGCTAAATCATAAAGTGAACCGATCAAACGGAAAGCAACAGAAAATTTCTCATTGAAATTAATTCAACTGCACTTCAATACAATGGGTCGCACAACCAGCTTGGATTTATACAGCAATCCTCTTTATTTTTCCAATTCAAAGGGCAACAAGCCCATTGATCTACGCGTTTCGGTGTCACTCCACCTTGCTCACGATCACCGGGTTTGCCCCACCCTCAAACATTTAAACTCATTTTTTCACATTTTTTTCAAAATTAGGTGTTTCCTGTCACATGTTCTACTAAGGATTCTGGTCCTTGTAGTTTTACCGATTGTTCAAACAAAATGCTGTTAATAATTGTGCAAACCAATGAACAAATTTCAAACTGAAAATGAAATGACTATTTAGTGCATTCACTCATGCGCCTTCCAATAGGCTTATGTCTCAGTCTTTATGCTGCCTCCCAATAGGCTAACTTTTACTATTAATTTTTGCTCTACAATGTACATTAAGTTCTCATTCAATTGTCTTTTCAAAGGTGCACATACAATTCCTCCGATTGGTTCAACCCATTCGGGTGCAGGGTCCTCAGGTTAATAATAAATCTAGATTCCGCTTGCCTCAATTTTTTCGCTCGGTGACCTCCCCGCTCACCTTTGGTTATTGTTTGTATGCCATAAAATCTCAGTTTTTGCCAATCACCTTGGTGTGATTGTTCCATATGTTTAGCTATGGCATTTGAGCGGTCCTTGTGGACTGTAGCCCTCATGTGCTGTAAGATGCGATTTTTTTAGTTCCACAGTTGTACTTCCCACGTATTGCATGGGGCACGGGCATTCCACTACGTATACAGTGAATGGTGTTTTACACGTTATGCATTGTCTAATTTGCCATTTCTTTTTGTTAGTCAACGTGATCTCCTTAGTTTGTTTTGCTATCTGGCACATTTTGCAGCCGTGACATTTCATGAATCCCTTGGTTTTTAGCCAATCATCCTGTCGTTTTTTCTGGAAGTGGCTGTGTATTAGGTGATCCTTCAGGTTTTTTGCACGCCTGTATGTTATTGTAGGGTGCGTTCCCATGAACTCCTTTACGATATTGTCCAGTTGTAGCAGCTTCCAGTTTTTTGGGAGAATTTTGCCTATTTTGTCACTTTCTTGGGAGAAGTCCATTATTAGACGGATTTTATCCGTTTCTGTGTCATCCTCTTGATTTTTCCTCTTCAAACATTCCTCTCTTGTTTTTGTGTTGGTTTTTATGAGACTGTTTCTGACTGTTTGTTGTGGGTATTTCCTTTTAATGAATCTTTCCATTGTCTTTTTGCTGTTCTTTGTCCACTCTTCTTCTTCACTGCATATCCGACGGACTCTCAAAAATTCTCCGTACGGTATGCTGTTGAGTAGTGTTTTCTGGTGGAAGCTGGTCGCTTCAAGTGTTCCATTTGTTGACGTTGATTTGCGGTGGAGAGTTGTATGTATCTGCTGATTCTTAACATAAATTTCTGTGTCCAGGAATATGATTCTTTCCTTGCTCATGTTATAAGTGAATTTTAGATTTTTCACGCTGTTGTTCATTATTTGAAAGTATTCCTGGAATTCTGATTCCGTTCCATCCCAGATTATCAACAAGTCATCGATGAATCTCTTCCAACTCACCACTTTGTTTACAGAAGTTTCATTCGTTGAGTTCCAAGCTATTTCCTGCTCCCACCATCCCATCGTAAGACATGCGTAGGATGGACTAAAGGAAAAACCCATAGCCGTCCCACTCCGTTGTTTGAAGATTTCTCCTCCGAATGTGAAAATATTTTGTTCTAGACAGATTGTGAGCATTTCCAGTAGCATCTGGTTATGACTATTGAATTCCAAATTTCTCTCCTTCAAAAAGAAGTTACATGCTTTGACACCCATGTCATTGTCAATATTGGTGTACAAACCAATCACATCCATTGAGACCAACCAATAGGATTCCTGCCACGGTGTATCTCGCAGTAGATCACTCGTGTCCTGTATGTAGGAGTTTAGTTTTGACACAAAAGGTTTTAGAAAGTGATCGATATATTCCGCCATTGGCTCCAGCAGTGAGCCCTTTGTGGATATTATTGGTCTTCCAGGTGGATTTTTCTGATCCTTGTGAATATTTGGCAAGAAATAAATAGTTGCCAATATGGGATGAGTCACAGTAAGGAATTTTTGTTCCATATCATCAATCAATCCTTTTGTTTTCCATGAATTCAGTTTGTCATCGATTGTGTTCTTTATATCCATGGTTGGATTGTTTTTCAGTTTTTTGTAATGCACATGATTTCTTAATTGTCGATTAGCTTCCTTTGCGTAAGCACTTCGATCTTGAATTATCACGTTGCCGCCTTTGTCGGCAACTTTTATTTCTATTTTGTCATCTTCCGATAGGTGTTTTAGTGCCAGTCGTTCCTCTTTCGTTAGATTATCTTGACCATAATTCAATTTCAGTTTGTACAAGTCCTGTATGACTGCTTCTTGAAACAGATCCACCTTGTTTCCGGGGGTCAGTTGTGGGTAAAACTTTGATTTCGGTTTTTTCCCACTCAATCCTGCTCCACATTGTGTTATAGCCTGTGACATAGTCACTTCTTGCATTGGATCCTGAGTTATGTTCATTAGAGTCAGAAAGCCTTCTGCATCTTTGAGTTGTAAATTTCCCTCAGTTGTTTCAGATTGGATGGTATTACGCTCTTTCAACGTTTTTTCTCTGAACGCTTTTGCTAATTTGATTTTCCTGATGTACAGGTATAAGTCAATTCGAACCTGCGCCAGGTTCATATGGCTTTTGGGACAAAAATGTATCCCCCTCTTGAGTAAGGATGTTTCAGTTGTTGTAAGTTCTCTTTCTGATAGATTTATTACTTGTAATTCATCCATTATTTCCGTCTCTGCCTCATGGTTCTCGTCTCCACTCCTGTCCTCTCTGTTCCGCCGCTTGCTCCTTTTTCCTCTTCTGTGACATTTTTTCCAGGCCATTGTCTTCCTCTTCCCCTTCCTGTGAGCAAGGTGGAGTGACACCGAAACGCGTAGATCAATGCGCTTGTTGCCCTTTGAATTGGAAAAATAAAGAGGATTGCTGTTTAAATCCAAGCTGGTTGTGCGACCCATTGTTTTCCCCTTCGGGAAAAAAGTTGTTTGGATAATTAGCGGCTTGGTTCTGCCGCAGGATACCGCACATGCGAGAGCGCTGCACCAACTCCCGCGAAGGAACCGCTGTGGAGGTGATATATATATATATATATATATCACACGAGCAAATGTCCCAATCGGGGGGAGCAATCAATAGCTGGCGCTGGCGGCGAGGGATGGGACAGCCTCGCTATATTTTTAGAAGCAAAATCCTCAATGAAGAAGACTCTGCGCACCACTTTCAAGATGGTTTTAGTGCTTTATTTAATGTAGGTTTTCTCCCACCCTACGCGTTTCGGACTTTCCCAGTCCTTGGTCACGGTATACAAACAGTAGTCCCTTGTTTGTTTTGCAATTTTATACACAAACACCCAATTGGCCTGTTATGATGCATTGTGGGTGTTGTAGGCAGTTGCAGTTTTTTCATTATCAACAATTTACCAAATGCTTTGGGTCTGTCAGGATTTTATCCGCGATGTTTCACGGGCTAGTAAAGGTAACATTACTACCAATACCAATATTGATTCATACATTTATGAAGAAATTTACATGAGTGACAATAAGCTATTGCTTGATATATTATCCCATGTCCGAGTTGATTAGAGGCTAAGTGCCTTATTCAGAAAATGCCCAAGCATCAGATTATCCTTCAAACCCTTAGTATTTAGAAAAATAAAATTTCTCATAATTCTGCTTATCTACCACATTCAATTTGAACTATACATGAAGAATACATTTTTAATGAAGTCCATAGTTTTCTAGATATTGTCCAGAATGTTCTCTGAATGTCTTGTATCAATCAGTTTGTAGATTTAAAGATGCACATACATCTCATCATCCCCATTTAATCCCATAGGGGTATTTGTTTTAAATCTTATTATCAGTTTCGATTCAAGACGTCTTAGCCTTGTGATTCGATCACCACCTCTTTCGTCCTGATTGATCAAAGCTATGCCAGAGTAGGTTACATTCTTCCATGTTTTGCCAGGGTGTGTTTTCAGATGTTTGGCTATTGCATAGCTATAGTCATTGTTTGTTATTGCGCGAATGTGTTCCAAAATTCGCTTTTTAAATGCACATGTTGTTGACCCAATATATTTTTTACCACAAAAGCACTGTAGTTGGTATACTACGAATTGAGAATCACAGGTGATTTTGTTTCTTATTTCAAATTTTCTGCCTTTCGGATCTGTTAAATTCTTTAGATTTCTTCCAATTTTACACGCCTTACATGTTAGGCATTTTAAAAACCACAACTGTTTTCTTTCTAGCCATGACAGAGGCTTGATTATCCGAAAATGGCTATTCACTACTGTGTCTTTTATGGACGGCGCTTTTCTGAAAGTTATTTGAGGTCTTTCTCCTATTAGCGTTCCTATGTCAGTATCCTTTTTGAGCACATTCCAATATTTTGTTAGGATCTGTCTTATTTTGAAACTTTCTTTTGAATATGTCAAAATCATTTGTGGTTTTTCCTCATTCATTGGGCTTTCTCTGAGTTGAGGTATCAAAGTCTCTGTTCTTGTTTTGTTTCTTGCTCTTTGTTCACCTTGTCTAATGTCAGTGTGTTTGTATCCACGATCACTGAAGCGTTTTCTACTTTCATCAAATTTGGACTCCATTTCGAGCTCCTCCGAACAGTTTTGTCTCATTCGGAGAAATTCTCCATAGGGAATGCTTCGTTTTAATGACAGAGGGTGAAAGCTCGTACCGAAAAGAACACTGTTGGTGGAGGTCTTTTTTCTAAAGACTGTTGTTTCCAGTTTGGTGTCTTTCACATAGACCTTAGTATCCAAGAAATCAATTTCTTCCTTCTGAATGTTGTAAGTGAATTTAAGGCCTATTGTATTCTGGTTGAGGGCTTCAATGTATTCAACTAGTTTTTGCCTTGGACCTTTCCAAAGGACAAAGAGATCGTCAATAAATCTCAACCAAAGTACCACGTCCGCCGTATACTCTTCATATTTTTCCCCCCAAGCTATGGTTTTTTCCCACTATCCCATGGTGAGATTAGCATAGCTTGGGGAGAAAGACACTCCCATTGCACATCCACACACTTGGGCGTAGAGATTCTTGTTAAAGAGGAAAATGTTGTTGGTAAGGCAGAATGTTTTCATTTCGATTAACATATTTGTGTCTCTTATTTCTAAAATTGGACGCTGCTGTCAAAAATATGTTATTGCCTGTAGTCCAATGTCGTGCTGGATTGACGTATACAGTGATACGACATCTATAGTTGCCAACCAATATTCCTTGTGCCAGTGGGTGTTCATGATGTTACGGAGAAAATCCCCGGTGTCTTTTATAAATGAACTTAAGGAGGGGAAAATTGGTGCCAAGAAATAGTCAACATAGGAGGCTGTGTTTTCACATAAAGATCCACAACTTGAAATAATCGGTCTAGCCGGCGGGTTTTTCAATGTTTTGTGGATCTTCGGTAAGAAGTACTTTGTGGGTGTTGTAGGATGTAGCACTGTTAGAAATTCTTTTTCTTCTTTGTTTAGTAAGCCTTTTTTATACCAATCATTGATTTTCTTGTGTAGTGTCAACATCATTTCAAAACCCGGATTCTTCGGCAGTAATTTGTAGTTGTTTGAATCAGTTAACTGCCTCTCCACTTCCTTCACATAGTCTGTTTTATTTTGAATCACAATATTTCACCCCTTATCAGCTGATTTGATTTCAATAAGGGGGTTTAGTTGCAATGATTTCAAAGCTAGACGTTCTTGTTTGCTTAGGTTCTCTCTTTTAGTTGTCACATTCGTCATTGATTCTAATTCTGCGATCACCAGGTCATTATATGCATCAATACGATTACCAGGATGTATAATGGGACAGAATTTGGATTTTTTCTTAAAGTTAGTTTTTGAATGCGAAGCTATATGGATTCCCATATCGGTTATCGTTTGGGTGTTGGTCATGTCCGTTTCTTCAGTTTGATTCGCCAATTGGTAAGCTGTCTCCAAACTTGTAGCATCAGCTATCGTAAACGTTTCAAGTTGTGGTGTGCTCGGTTCTGTTACATCTCTATTTTTTTTGGAGAAGAACTTTTTTAACTTCAATTTATGTTTATATTTATATACATCGATGCGAGTTTCCACATCATCGTGATGTTTGTTGGGACAGAAAGATAATCCTTTACTAAGGACTGATGTTTCATGTTGGGACAGGACATGATCCGATAGGTTCACAATTACTTTGGGATCCATTTTTGCAGATTTCTTTCTTGTATTTAGTATTTTTTTGAGGCTGTCCTGTTGCGCAGCGGATACCTTCGACTTCCTGCTTCTCCTGGTTTTCCTCCTTGGTTTGTATTCACTGTTTGTCCTCTTCCTCCTCCTCGTGTCAGTTGGTTGCCTCCGCCTCTTCCTGCTGTTTTTGGTGTTTGTTGATCCTTGTAGAGGATCTCCTCAAAATATTGGAATGTGCTAAAAAAGGATACTGACATAGGAACGCTACTAGGAGAAAGACCTCAAATAACTTTCAGAAAAGCGCCGTCCATAAAAGACACAGTAGTGAATAGCCATTTTCGGATAATCAAGCCTCTGTCATGGCTAGAAAGAAAACAGTTGGGGTTTTCAAAATGCCTACCCTGTAAGGCGTGTAAAATTGGATCGTGTAAAATTGGAAGAAATCTGAAGAATTTAACAGATCCGAAAATTTGAAATAAGAAACAAAATCACCTATACCAACTATAGTGCTTTTGTGGTAAAAAATATATTGGGTCAACAACATGTGCATTGAAAAAGCGAATTTTGGAACACATTCGCGCAATAACAAACAATGACTATAGCTATGCAATAGCCAAACATCTGAAAACACACCCTGGCAAAACATGGAAGAATGTAACCTACTCTGGCATAGCTTTGATCAATGAGGACAAAAGAGGTGGAGATCGAATCACAAGGCTACGACGTCTTGAATCGAAACTGATAATAAGATTTAAAACAAAGACCCCTATGGGATTAAATGGGGATGATGAGATGTATGTGCATCTTTAAATCTACAAACTGATTGATACAAGACATTCAGAGAACATTCTGGCCAATATCTAGAAGACGATGGACTTCATTAAAAATGTATTCTTCATGTATAGTTCAAATTGAATGTGGTAGATAAGCAGAATTTTGAGAATTTTTTTTTTCTAAATACTAAGGGTCTGAAGGATAATCTGATGCTTGGGCATTTTCTGAATATGGCACTTGGCCTCTAATCAACTCGGACATGGGATAATATATCAAGCAATAGCTTATTGTCACTCATGTAAATTTCTTCATAAATGTATGAATTAATATTGGTATTAGTAGTAATGTTACCTTTACTAGCCCGTGAAACATCGCAGATAAAATCCTGACAGACCCAAAGCATTTCGTAAATTGTTGATAATGAAAAAACTGGAACTGCCTACAACACCCACAATGCATCATAACAGGCCAATTGGGTGTTTGTGTATAAAATTGCAAAACAAACCAGGGACTACTATTTGTATACCGTGACCAAGGACTGGGAAAGTTGACAAAAACGTGACACTGATGAAAGCGGAAATGCTGAAACCCGTTTGTCAACTTTCGCTGTAACTTATGAAATAAATACAAACCTTTGTTTTGACTCGATATATGGCTCTGGAGTGCACTCGTTGAAGCAGTTTTTGGAATTGGTAAACTGGAGTTGTGCAATATATATATATATATATATATATATATATATATATATATATATATATATATATATATATATATATATATATATATATATATATATATATATATATATGTATATATATCCATATCCAGAGAAAACCAAAGTTAGTTTGCGCTCTCAGGTAATCAGACAACAGAATCCGAGGTGTAATCTCAGCAGTTTATTACACAACGCGTTTCAGCATAAAAGCCTTGTTCACGTGTAACACAACACAAGTGACTCCGGTATTTAAACAAAAGTATCAGCGTGGTCAGGTGTCAACAACATAAGCATAGGACTATTACACAGAATGTTGTAAAAGTTTGGCAGACATGTTGGAATGGTGCAATCAACACCGTTCTGCTTTCTACAGATTTCATGTATACAAAAATTACTGTACGTCACAATAAATGTAAAATACATAACGTCAACTTAGAATTCATTGTAAAATGTATTTGTGCAGGCTGGTTTATGATTCGCCACTATACGCTCACCATGTTGTCAGTTGACGAATAATAGACATGTGAAGGCTGTCTAACTTGAAATCATCTTAAGCTGTATATACTGCAAACTCAAACTGATACTTGAAAATGGGGGATCAAGAGAATCTCGACGTAACTATGAATCTGACACTTGATCACTAAGTCGGAGGACAGGTAACACATAAGTGGTAACACATAATATATATATATATATATACATATATATATATATATACATACATATATATATATATATATATATATATATATATATATATATATATAACGGAAAAGTACCCCAAAAGGAAGAACTCAGAGGCCAGAGGAATTGCAGGGCGAACAGCTCATTTAATTCACAGGTAAGCAGTGGCGGCGAATGCATTTCGGCTCGAATGGCCTTCCTCAGCGCCCATTCACTGTGGCATGTCCTCCCCCAATAGTCCTCTTCCTGTGTAAAATACCTTTCAGCACGTGAGTCTCCTCCCCCTTAAAGCAGTCGGCTCACCCTCAGCAGTTCGGAAAAAATGGTGAACCACAAAGCCCAGAGTGCACTGTGTCGGTAAATCCGGGAGCGTGGTGTGGAGGAGCAAGATGAGCGGCAGGCTTGTGCTGGATGCAGGAAGGTGGTGGTAGGCGCTCATCCTTAACTTGAGAATGTCCACGGCTGCTTGTTCCTGGTCCCTCGTGCCACTACAGCCAGAGACAGCACGCGGTAAATCCACTGAGCAGGGGCAGTCAATGCGGACTGTGCTCCTACGTCTGTAAAATACCAAAGTCTCCCCAATGGTGCAGCGTGTGTCCTGGCGGTCACAGAAGCTATCGATTCCTCGATGGTTGAAGTGCTGCGAGCAGCGTGTTGCCAAACTTTGCTTATGGCCACTTGAGTGTAGCGGGGCCATCTGTACTGCGTCGTTAGGCAGGTGCAGGAAGCATGACGGAAAAGTACCCCAAAAGGAAGAACTCAGAGGCCAGAGGAATTGCAGGGCGAACAGCTCATTTAATTCACAGGTAAGCAGTGGCGGCGAATGCATTTTGGCTCGAATGGCCTTCCTCAGCGCCCATTCACTGTGGCATGTCCTCCCCCAATAGTCCTCTTCCTGTGTAAAATACCTTTCAGCACGTGAGTCTCCTCCCCCTTAAAGCAGTCGGCTCACCCTAAGCAGTTCGTAAAAAATGGTGAACCACAAAGCCCAGAGTGCACTGTGTCGGTCAATCCGGGAGCGTGGTGTGGAGGAGCAAGATGAGCGGCAGGCTTGTGCTGGATGCAGGAAGGTGGTGGTAGGCGCTCATCCTTAACTTGAGAATGTCCACGGCTGCTTGTTCCTGGTCCCTCGTGCCACTACAGCCAGAGACAGCACGCGGTAAATCCACTGAGCAGGGGCAGTCAATGCGGACTGTGCTCCTACGTCTGTAAAATACCAAAGTCTCCCCAATGGTGCAGCATGTGTCCTGGCGGTCACAGAAGCTATCGATTCCTCGATGGTTGAAGTGCTGCGAGCAGCGTGTTGCCAAACTTTGCTTATGGACACTTGAGTGTAGCGGGGCCATCTGTACTGCGTTGTTAGGCAGGTGCAGGAAACATGACGGAAAAGTACCCCAAAAGGAAGAACTCAGAGGCCAGAGGGATTGCAGGGCGAACAGTTCATTTAATTCACAGGTAAGCAGTGGCGGCGAATGCATTTCCGCTCAAATGGCCTCCCTCAGCGCCCATTCACTGGGGCATGTCCTCCCCCAATAGTCCTCTTCCTGTGTAAAATACCTTTCAGCACGTGAGTCTCCTCCCCCTTAAAGCAGTCGGCTCACCCTAAGCAGTTCGTAAAAAATGGTGAACCACAAAGCCCAGAGTGCACTGTGTCGGTCAATCCGGGAGGGTGGTGTGGAGGAGCAAGATGAGCGGCAGGCTTGTGCTGGATGCAGGAAGGTGGTGGTAGGCGCTCATCCTTAACCTGAGAATGTCCACGGCTGCTTGTTCCTGGTCCCTCGTGCCGCTACAGCTAGAGACAGCACGCGGTAAATCCACTGAGCAGGGGCAGTCAATGCGGACTGTGCTCCCACGTCGGTAAAATACCAAAGTCTCCCCAATGGTGCAGCGTGTGTCCTGGCGGTCACAGAAGCTATCGATTCCTCAATGGTTGAAGTGCTGCGAGCAGCATGTTGCCAAACTTTGCTTATGGACACTTGAGTGTAGTGGGGCCATCTGTACTGCGTTGATATATATATATATATATATATATTCAATGAAAAAACCATAGGTTTTAGCCCATATATAGTTAGGGATTAGCATTTACAAAACCTTATTTTACTCGCATAAAACTATTGAAATTCGCATATATAGTTAGATGCGCTAACTAAATATCGCGCACCCGCAATCCACTGCTGATGATGTCACATATTACATCATTCATGACATGCTCAGTGACATCACTGATGACATCACTGATGACATCTCAAATGACATCACTGATGACATCACTGATGACATCTCAAATGACATCACTGATGACATCACTGATGACATCACTGAAGACATCTCAAATGACATCACTGATGACATCTCCTTTGACATCTCATTTGACATTACTGAGCACATCACTAAGACATCATTCATGTGATAATACGATGAACCTCTTCAGACTCTAATATAACCTTAGATACACTCAGTGTAAACAGACACTCACAGACTGTCACTCATCCATGGAGTTACTCACACACCTAGTCCGTCATGCAAAGAATCAATCACACCTCCATTTCCTCTACTATACAGTTATACACACCTTACTTATTCAAAAATATACTAACACATATTTACTCTCTTATACAATCCCTGATACAAGTTCACAATGATCCATACAGCCACTCACACATTCACTGGCTCTTATGCACAGTTATTTATATATGTCAACTCTCACATGTACTGTGTTTTACATATGTACTTACTTTGACATGTAGCACTGAGATATCCATTCACTCACCAATACACTCATGCACACAGTCAACCGCCCATACAGCTGTTTCCACATGCACTTTTGAACCCATACATCTAGTGAATCAACTGCTCACACATCTATGCACAAAGTCATACACCTCCCAGCCACCCATACAAATACTTGGGCAACCAATCAATAACCCATATAGTTACTCATATAGCTACTGATCAACACATGCAGCAGTTTACAGAACAACAGACATAATGATGCACAAATTAAGACAGTTTAGTCACTAACCCATTCACTCAGTGAGACACATTTAATCACTCACTCATACAGTCAGTCATGCACCTACTAAATCCTTCATCCAGACACTTATACATCCACTCATTCTTCAATATGTAAGACATATTTTAACTTTACAGAAACATACAGTCACTGGATGTTGTCATCAGTGATGTCATCAGTGATGTCATTTGAGATGTCATCAGTGATGTCATCAGTGATGTCATTTGAGATGTCATCAGTGATGTCATCAGTGATGTCACTGAGCATGTCATGAATGATGTAATATGTGACATCATCAGCAGTGGATTGCGGGTGCGCGATATATAGTTAGCGCATCTAACTATATATGCGAATTTCAATGGTTTTATGCGAGTAAAATAAGGTTTTGTAAATGCCAATTCCCTAACTATATATGGGCTAAAACCTATGGTTTTTTCATTGAATTTCAATGGTTTTTTAATAGCAAATATCAAAAGCTGTCAAATGTCATGATAGGTAAAAACATTTTCGTGTTTATGCACGCTGATGTGCTTTGAACGCTGCCCCCCCTCCTTCCCCTCTTTTCTCTTAGCAGTACTCTCTCTTTGCAGATAGTGAAGGGTAGTTAACGCAGGCCTTTGCCCCCGTTGTAATCCGTCGTGCCTGCTTCTCTCTCTATTTGATTGATTGCTATCCAAGCATTTACTGTTTTAGAATTGGTTCTCTTTGGTTCATTCTGTATTCATAAACAAGCACAGAGTCGCAATACTCTGTTTAGTATTTGCAGATAGTGAAAAATCGTTTAAAAAAACAAAAGGAATCGAGCAAAATCAGTAGGCCACTAATGGGATCTGTTTTTGACCTCGCTAAAATAGAAACATTAAGAACAACCCCTCATGAGAAATACGAAACTAGTGAGATGAACTTAGCTCCACACCATGATGGCTGCAAGACAGCTCGGCTCCGCCACCCACCCCGCCCAAAATAACGACAAACCCTATGCAAATATTATAAATATATACAACACACCAGCAAAGTAACAGGGTAAAACGTTTTATTAAATAACTATATACATGGCAGCCTGCTGCAACATCGATCCAAATGCCTTTTGGTGACTCTTCCATTGTGAACATTGTCCCACAATCCGTTTGACCTGAAACGATTACACAAATAAAACATTTGTGAGTTTTAAATTTCCGGAGAAGTATAATTCACCAATAGTTTTCTCTGTAGATCTTTTTCCATTAACAATCCCAGTTCCATCACCCGCCCAGGATATCACTACTGTTAGTTGTCATTGTTGCTTCTGTTTTAATAAAAAATGTTTTAAGGTGTTTACTGTTTTTGTTGCAATGTATATATTTATAAGTTATTAAAGTGTTATAATCCTACTAATTTTTTTATCGATTATTGCTGTTTGAGATATTCCCTGTCTACAAACAGAGAAGAATAGAAATATTCTGTCTCCCCTTGCAGATAGTGAAGGATAGGTAATGCAGACTTTTGTCCCCCGTTGTAATCCGTCATGCCTGATTGATTGATTAGCTGGACATTTATTGTTCAAGGAATAGTTCTTTCGAGGTACTCTCTGTTTGCAAATAACGTGGAATAGAAATATTCTGTCTAGTCTTTGCAAGTAGTGAAGGAAGGGTAATGCGGACCTTTGTCCCCCGTTGTAATCTGTCATGCCCATCTACTCCCCACTGATTGAGAAACTAGTTCCACCCGGACCATTTATTAGAGGTACATCATCTGACTCAACCGGAGAGAACCCCTAATAAAGAAGACATATGTAAAATACGAAGTAATCCCTGTATCCTGTTAAACAGAAACTTTAGCATGAAACACACTTGAAAAGGAAGGGAAAGAAATCGAACAAAATCAGTAGGCCTCTGATGAGTTTTTGACTTCGCTAGAAATAAGAAACATGAAAGTGGTGAAAGAAGCCAAGCTTGACGTTACGGCAGCCACAAGGTAGCTAGGCTCCGCCACCCCCCCACTGCTCCAAGCATGTCTGTCCCACCGCCCGCCACACCCAATAACGGTAACATGAAATAAATACAAATCAGCAGATACCTACCCCATTCCGGAAACTCCCGAAGTACAACAGGTTCGCGGCTACGCCCATCCGGAAGACGAGGCCTTCGGCACGTGTAGGGCGAGTCCTGCTGGCAGCCGTCGGCCGGGGAGGTCATCCCGTAAGGTGGGCCAGGAGAGGAGCCGAGGCCGACGGGATTCTTCTTCTTTCTTAGATATTGGCTGCGACAACGGGGGGGATGTCTTGCACATGCCACCGACCCCCCCCCCCCTCGTATCTCCTGGTCTGGCCCAGCTTGATATGAGCTCCCCGTTCGGGCCTTAAGCGGTGCCGTGCAGGCCACGGGGGGGATGTCTTGTCTCTGCCTCCGACCCCCCCCCCCTCTTATCGCCTGGTCCGGACATCACGGATATCAACGCCAGGTGTCGGCGTGGGGTGCGCTGGGAGGGAGAGGCGGCGCGAACAAGCCTCTCCCACCCCCACAGGTGAGGGCCCCTCGGCTGCACCCCCAACGCTCCACTCACCCAACAAAAGGGTTCCTCCACTCTTGCGATACAGCGACGCTGCATTCACCCGACAAAAGGGTTCCTCCACTCCTGCGATGCAGCGACGCTCCACTCACCCAACAAAAGGGTTTCTCCACTCTTGCGATGCAGCGACGCTGCACTCACCCAACAAAAGGGTTTCTCCACTCTTGCGATGCAGCGACGCTGCACTCACCGACAAAAGGTCTCGTCCACTATTGCGAGGCAATGATGCTCCGCTCACCCAGCGGGGGTCTTGTCCACTGTTGCGGTGCAACGGCGCTTCTGAGTTCAACTAGAAAATGAGTCCTGCATCCAGAAACGTTCTCCTCAACTTTGAAGATTCTATAAGAGCCACGGGGGCCCCCGACCCCCGATGGGGAATGACTGCCATGATCACCCACGGAACGACCACGACATAGCCGCGGGACGTCGGCGAGCTCATGCCGGCGCCGGCCTCAGTCTTGAAATCACCAAAATCCTGCAAGACTACCAACTTGATCAGTTCCGGTGGGACACCAGTATGACCCGGTAGGAGAGATTTTTACCTCCCACCCCTCTTTGACTGATGGTTCATGTCGCCAGTCCCCTCTACTACCCTTCAACGAAAACTTTTAGACTGCCGAAAGAGGTCCCGGTCCAACCACGAGTTGGTGCAGACATTTTGACTATACTTGGACCTTCCTGACCTCACCCAAAATGGCGCCGGTACAAATGAAACTATTGTGCCCCGATTGCTCAGCCTTGATATCATGAGATATGTATGCAGTTTTTAGCACATGAATTGATATGGGATAAGACTGATTATATGTTCGGACAATTAATTGATCCGGGATGGGTATTGATTATACATTCGATCAATAAATTGACATGGGACTTGTACTGATTACACATTCGGACAATGAATTGATATTAAGTTCTAATGCATCATTGATTACTGTATTTATTGAAAGTTAGAATTGTCGACACTTTTGGTACTTGCTCACAATGAATTATCGATATGATTTTGTTGCACTTGTCGCACTTTTTACTGATTATATATTCGGACAATGAATTGTTCCGGGATGGGTATTGATGATAAGTTCGAACAATGAATTGACATGGGACAGGTACTGATTACACGTTCGGAAAATGAATTGATATTAAGTTCTAATGCATCATTGATTACTGTATTTATTGAAGTAATACTGATCTCTCCGCATGAAATTAATTTTCCACATGCTACACAAGTCAATCTCATCTGCCCAAAATTCTTTTGCAGATTTGGGACCGTTTCCCTTGCCTCTGACTCACTTATTGCTAAGTCATTGGTGGATGTTTTTGCCGGTCGGGGGTTATCCCCCAAATCTCGAAGTTGTGCTTTAGAATAATTAAAAGGGTGCCACCTCTCCATGTGCCGATGCATGGTATGATTACCATAGCAATATTTTTTTTCGGTCCCTCTCGAGAGTTTTTTTTTTGCAGATGAGGCAGGTAACGAACCTGGCTTTAACTTTCTTTTCATGAGAAGGAAAAGAAAAAAATTGCCAGATAAAATTCACTTTCACATGGGACGTTCTTGGCATTTCTTTTAGTTTTTTAATGTACATGTTCATAAAACGATTACACAAATGAAACATTTGTGAGTTTTAAATTTCCGGAGAAGTATGATTTACCAATAGTTTTCTCTGTAGATGTTTTTCCATTAACAAACCCAGTTCCATCACCCGCCCAGGATATCACTACTGTTCCCCATGTCATAAAACCTTAGGATGTTCAATAACTGAAACAGCTAATATGGGTTTACTTACAGGGGACATCTTTTGTTCTGTTTTGTAAAGTAAAACTATTGTGAACGCAAGTATTATACATAGTAAGTGTTTAATATAGCATTTGTCAGTCATTGGTTAAGCAGCTAGGACCTGTTCACTCTTGACACCCCAGGTGCTGTGTATGTTGCACTATAGTGTTGCATCGGGAATACGGACAACCCTATTGATGTTGATTTTTCATTATTGATTATTGTAAAGAAATTGCGACTCCCTCTTTAGCAGATTAGCTAAATCTTTGCGTAATTTGGGCATAAAAGTTATATTATTGGAAGTAGATGGTTATAGTTCTGGTTAATTTCCATTCAGAATGTCCTACACAGCACCACTCTAGGTAAATATGCTGCCTTGGGACTATTCGCACAACAGACCGCTACTGACCATTGTTGCTTCTGTTTTAATAAAAAATGTTTTAAGGTGTTAACTGTTTTTGTTGCGATGTATATATTTATAAATTATTAAAGTGTTATTTTCCTTCTACTTTTTTGTGAGTGCTATATATTTTTAATGTGACACATAATTGTGAAGACTTTGATGTACAAAAAGGCATCCCTGGAATCTTCCGCTTCAGGCTCGGTCCCACACACCCTCACAGTGAGAATCCCCTCTCCAATCACAATACAGGATGGTTATCAGATTGCAGGAATGCGTGTAGTGTGACGGATCTCATCGGGTGGGGGCCTTGATCTACTGTAACTTCTTTGAAGAGGGGTGATTCTTTACAGTTGAGGCCATAAACTACATCTGCAGGGCTAGGTGATAGCCTGGGACGGGCCTGGACAATCGGACACAGAGGAAGAGGAGTGTCAGAGGGTGCGGTAGTGAATAGGGTGAAAGGCAGGTGTCGGGCGGGCACAGGGTGTGATTCTCAGAGAAGAACAGCGCAGATGGGAGGAGGTTTCTAGCCCATACATGAGAAAGAGAGCGGGAGTGACCAGTGCGTGGGGGAGATGCTTGCGAGGGTGCAGACAGTGGGTCTGGTCAAGGCATCTAAAATGGCTGCTGTGCTCGACAAAAGTGTGGCATTGCAAAAAAGGCAAGATGGCGCAGACAATGTTTATCAATAATGATTTATTTATAACAAATAAAATATTTACTCGCAGTGACAAAATGGCGGTCAACACTTCCTGATTTCCATCGAATCGAACGTTAACAGACGTCACGCAGCAAAAAAAGAAAAACGCTCACGCACAGCCGCTGGAAGACATGTATCAACATATATGTGCCTCCTCAGCCACCCTCAGAAAACAAAAGGGGTCAGGATACGTCTCCCGTACCCCCTTATACCTAGTAATTTAATGAAATCGAAACACAAAATGGCGAATTCACGTTTCGCTACCAGTTTGCGACCCGGTTCGCGAGCCGAGAAGCGCTTCTACCGCGAAAAATCTCATTTTTATTATTTGCCCCACGGGACCCTTTAATAACCCCAACATCATTCCTAGGGGGTCAAGAGGGGTCTACCTAGCCCCCTTTCATTAAATTCCCCCCTCGTTTTTCACCTCTTCTTGTCTCTCGATCCTACCGAGAGACAAGATGGCGGCCGCACCGGACTGTTTAGAATGTTGACAGACACCGGAGAGCCAATCAGCTTCGCTACCCAAAGCTCCGTTACGCAAACAGTACGCGATCTGGAGCGCTATCTGGGACGCTGTCACAGATATACCTGTTTTTTAAACGTTAATTTCTCAAAATCCACTGGAGCACATATATTGAGACCCAGCAAAGGCACATCGGGCTAACAGTCCCTATAATTTTGCCAAGTTTCGTGCAAATCCATTCAGCCGTTAATTTGCGAACCGAGAAGCGCTTCTACCGTGAAAAATCAAATTTTTTTAATTTTCCCCACGGGACCCTTTAATAACCCCAACATCATTCCTAAGGGGTCAAGAGGGGTCTACCTTGCCCCCTTTCATTAAATTCCCCCTTCGTTTTTCACCTCTTCTTGTCTCTCGATCCTACCGAGAGACAAGATGGCGGCCGCTCCGGACTGTTTAGAATGTTGACAGACACCGGAGAGCCAATCAGCATCGCTTCGCAAAGTACGCGATCTGGAGCGCTATCTGGGAAGCTGTCACAGATATATAAATTTTTTAAAACGTTAATTTCTCAAAATCCACTAGAGCACATATATTGAGACCCAGCAAAGGCACATCGGGCTAACAGTCCCTACAATTTTGCCAAGTTTCATACAAATCCATTCAGCCGTTCGAGCTAAAAGTGAGGCCAAACGCCCTATGGAAATTAACATGGGAAAAACGCGTTTTGGGACCCCCCTTTTTTCTCGGCCCCCCCTTGACGAACCCCCCCCAAATTTTCAGGGGCTGCTCAGAAACACAATGTGCCATTTCCCTGAAAATTTCAGCCGATTCCGTCCACAAATGCCAAAGTTATTAGACATAGAATTTTCAAAAGTTCCATAGAGAAATAATCCTAACTATATATACCTACTGGCTATCGCCAGTAGGTAATATATATATATATATATATATATATATATATATATATATATATATATATAGTGAAAATGCCTACATACACTAGGGAACACTATGCATTGGGGTACCCCTATGATTAGCCTGACCTTCTCTGTAACGCCCTTGTACAGAATATGGCAGGGGGATTAAAACTACCTCTTAAAGTGTGCTACGGGTCGCGTTTGCACAATGGTGTAGGGAGAGGGGGGCCTGAGGTGACGTGTTGAAACACGCCCTGTGGCGCGTTTTAAGTTGGGAGATTAACTCCCCTTGAATCCTGACGATCCCTGGGGTCCAACTAGCCAACTAGATACCTCCAGTAAGCGCCACAGAGCTGCGTTAAAGAGAGGTGTTAAAAGTGGTGTGGCCTCTGAATACCTCTCTGCAACACAGCTCCCTGGCGCATACTGGAGGAACCTGGTGAGCTAGTTGACCCTGAGGGCCCCTTAGTAATTCATTTTAAAAAAAATTCTCAGCCGGATGTGCGCAACAAGTGTGAATTAGGCCGACGTTTTACAAAAAAATGCCTTTTTGAGCCCTGGGGGTCCTTGTAGGATCCCCTGAGCAGGCCTACAGTTTCAAGGTGTTTCTACTCTGCCCCCTTTTCTTGTTTTGCGCCTTTGTTTTTCTATTTTCTTGTGCCTCGGTTCTAATGAGGCACAAGAAGGCTGCCAACACTGCTTGGAAGTCTTGACAGCCAATTAGAATGCATCTCGTGGTCGGGAGGGTGCGCGGATCCTTCGTGCCTCTATATATCGATATTTTTATTTTTTGATTTTCTCAGCAATTACTGAAGGGATTTACACCATTTAAGGAAAATAGTTCTTTCTGAGGCAAGGGCTACCTTTATGCCAAATTTGGTGTGATTCCGTTCAGCAGTCTGTAGCCGTGTCTAAAGTTTCCTAATGGAATTAACATGGAAACAACCCGTTTTAGGACCTCCCTTTTTTCTCGGCCCTCGCTTGCCGAATCACCCTGAAATTTTCAACATAGGAGCGCCCCATTAGTTTTGAAAAGTTTGCGAAGAATCGTCAACCGGCGCCAAAGTTATTAGGAAAAGAAAAAAAAATGTCTATGGAAACTAGGTCCTAACTATAACTACCTACTGGCGACCATCAGTAGGTAATATATATATATATATATATATATATATATATATATATATATATATATATATATATATATATATATTAGATCAAGTTTCCTCAGCAAAGAAGACGCCGCGCACCACTTCAAAGTTGGTTATTGTGCTTTATTTTTCCTGTAGGTTTCTCCCACCTGGTGGGAGAAACCTACAGGAAAAATAAAGCACAATAACCAACTTTGAAGTGGTGCGCGGCATCTTCTTTGCTGAGGAAACTTGATCTAATAAGTATAGCGAGGTTGTCCCAATCCTCGCCGCCAGCGCCAGCTACAGGAAGCTCCCCCCGCCTGGGACATTTGCTCGTATATATATATTATATATATTTTATATATATATATATATATATATATATATATATATATATATATATATACATCCACTCATTCTTCAATATGTAAAACATATTTAAACTTTACAGAAACACACAGTCACTGGATGATGTCATCAGTGATGTCATCAGTGATGTCACTGACCATGTCATGAATGATGTAATATGTGACATCATCAGCAGTGGATTGCGGTTGCGCGAAATATAGTTAGTACAACTAACTATATAGGAGCAATTTCAATGGTTTTTTAAATGCTAATTCCTAACTATATAAGGCCTGAAACCTATGGTTTTTTAAGTGAATTTGCAAGGTTTTTAAAATGATAATTCCTAACTATATAAGGCCTGAAACCTATGTTTTTTTAAGTGAATTTGCAAGGTTTTTTAAATGCTAATTTCTAACTATATAAGGCCTGAAACCTATGGTTTTTTAAGTGAATTTGCAAGGTTTTTTAAATGCTAATTCCTAACTATATAAGGCTTGAAACCTATGGTTTTTTCAGTGAATTTGCAAGGTTTTTTAAATGCTAATTCCTAACTATATCAGGGGTGAAACCTATATTTTTTTTCAATAAATTTCAAAGGTTTTGTAAATACTAATTCTATTAGCGGATAACGTTTATATATGTTATTATCCTTCTGGCACCACCTGAGCAGCCATCTTGTTTCTCAGGTGAAGTGAGGCACAAGAGAGCACAAAACAAGAGTGGAAAACGCAAAAAGGGGGCAGGGTTAAGACCCCCTGACCCCCTAGCCCTTCTCAGGGGGTCCCAGAAGGACCACCAAGTGCAAAAAAAATTATTCTTTTTTTTTAAATCGCGGGGTACGCGCATGGTGCGCGTACCCCATGATTTGTTCGAATTTTTTTATTTTTTTTTGCCCTTGGGGGTCCTTTTGGGACCTCCTGAGAAGGGCTAGTGGGTTGGGAGGTCTCTACCCTGCCCTCTTTTTGTGTTTTCCACTCTTGTTTTGGGCTCTCTTGTGCCTCAGTTCTCCTGAAAAACAAGATGGTGGCCAACACTTCCTGGTTTGGACAGTTTGGAATGTTGACAGTCGACTGCCAGCCAATCAGAAACTCGCTCGCGCACGTAAGGGTACAGTACGCGTACGGTGTGCGTACGGAGAGCGCATATAGATATATAATTAGCTCAAATTCAATTTTCTCAACAACTACAGTAGGGATTTTCACCAAATATAGAAAAGGCACTACTGCATACCTGTCCCTACCATTTTGCCGAGTTTGGTGTAATTCCATTCAGCTGTTCGTGCTGTAGCCTGTCTAAAGGTCCCTATGGAAATTAACATGAGGAAAACACGTTTTGGAACCCCCCTTTTGGCCCCAGCTTGGCGAATCCCCCCGAAACTTTCAGGGAAGGAGCGGAGCGGAGCTGGCCAAAATTCTGGAAAATTACACACAGATTCCTCAATCGGAGCCAAAGGTATTCCCAATAGAATGTTGAGCGCATATAGATATATAATTTGCTCAAATTCAATTTCTCAACAACTACAGGAGGTATTTTCACCAAATATAGAAAAGGCACTACTGCATACCTGTCCCTACCATTTTGCCAAGTTTGGTGTGATTCCGTTCAGCCATTCGGGCTGTAGCCGTGTCTAAGTGTCCCATAGAAAATGCCATTTGAAAAATTTCAAATTCAATTTTCTCAAGAACTATTGGAGGGGTTTTCACCAAACATACAAAAGGCACTGCTGCATACCATTCCCTACCAAACCTGGTGCCGTGATTTATCAGCACTGCTCTGTTCTTTTTGTGATATTGCCACACGATTTGATGTATGCACCATACCCTGAATCTCCGTTTTCCTGTTGCTAATAAATATTGTGTACCATGCCACTGGTAATCAATATTCTTTCTTCTCTACCGATGACATGAGGGCTGTTCTGACTGTATGGTTTATTGATAATGTGCAACACACACAGAAAGGGTTAATAAAAACGATTTAAACAACAAAAAACTAACTATATCAGCCAAATTTCTCTAGTTTTGTACAAGTGAAATGTCCAACTAACTATAACGTCCCTGAAACCTATGTTTTTTTCAGTGAATTTCTAAGGTTTGTTAAATGCTAATTTCTAACTATGCCTACATAGGTAGGATATGTGCAGTAAGAGGAAGAAAGGTGCAGAAATAAGCAATAGAAATGCAGACAGAGGCAACAGAAGTCCAAAAAGACAAAGAAAGGTGCAAAAATGAGCAAGAGATATGCAGTAAGAACCAACAGAGGTGCAGAATGAGGCCTTGTTGCAAAGTCATCCTGTAGCCAACTTTTTGCTGACTGGTACTGGTGGTAACTGACTCTGACTAACCAGGCCCAGAGCCAGTGCTATGCTGAAAGACACTTAGAATACAGTGAAAACACCTACATACACTAGGGTACACTATGGTTTGGGGTACCCCTGTGATTGCCATGACCACCCCTGTAAGGCCCTAGTACATAATAGGGCGGGGGCATTAAAACTATCTCTAAGTCAGAGGTGCAGAAAGACACAAGAGAGGTGCAGAAACAAGCAAGAGAAGTGCAGAAAGAGTCAAGAGAATTCCTGAAAGATGCAACAGAGGTGTGGAAATAAGCAAGAGAAGTGCAGAAAGAACCAACTGAGGTGCAAACAGAGGCAAGAGGGGTACCGAAAGAGGTAAGAGAAGTTCACAAAGAGTCAAGAGTGTTGCAGAAAGAGTCAGGATGGGTGCAGATACAAGAAAGAGAAGTGTAGGAAGAGGCAAGAGCAGTGCTGAAAGAAGCAAGAGCAGTGCAGAAAGAAGCAACAGAGGTACAAAAGGAAGTAAGAGGGGTGCAAAAAAGGTAGGAGAGGTGCACAAAGAGGCAAGAGAAGGTCAGAAAGAAGCAACAGAGGTACAGAGGCACGAGTGGTGCAGAAAGAGAGAAGAGAGGTGTAGAAAGAGGCTAGAGAGTTGTACAAGGAAGGAAGACGGGTGCAGAAAGAGGCAAGAAGGGTGCAGAAACAAGCAAGAAAAGTGCAGAAAGAGGAAAGAGAATTGCTGAAAGAAGCAACAGAGGTGTAGAAAGAAGCAACAGAGATAGAGAAGGAGGTACGAGGAGTGTAGAAAGAGGAAAGAGAACTGCAGAAAGAGGCAACAGAGGTACCAAAAGAGGCAAGAGTGGTGCAGAAAGAGGGAAGAGAGGTGTAGAAAGAGGCAAGACAGTACAACAGAGAGGGAAGAAGGGTGCAGAAAGAGGCAGGAGGGGTTCAAAAAGAGGCAACAGAGATGCCGAAAGAGGTAAGAGAGGTGTAGAAAGACACAAGAGCGGTGCAGAAACAAGGAAGAGAAGTGCAGAAAGAGGCAAGAGAATTGTTGAAAGAAGCAACAGAGATTTAGGAAGAACCAAGATAAGTGCAAAAAGAGGCAAGAGAGGTGCAGAAAGAAGCAAGAACAGTGCAGAAAGAACCAACAGAGGTGCAAAAAGAGGCAAGAGGGTTGCAGAAAGAGGTAGCATAGGTGCAAAAAGAGCACGAGAGGTACAGAAAGAAGCAGGAAAGGTTTCGACAGGAATGTCATCTGGGCTGCCACGGCGATTCGCTCTCAGATGGGTTTCTGTAAGACTCTCCCATTGGCGATATCTGATAGAATCGCCCTTGTCAAAATGGTGGTTCTTCCCCGCCTTCTCTTTTACTTTACCACTTTACCCCTTATCATCTCTCCCCCCTTCTTCAAACAATGGGAAAGGGTTGTGTGAGATTTCAAATGGGAGTCAACGGGTCATAGAGTGCCCATGGGAAAGCTTTATCTGCCTGCGGGCCTTGCGGTACCCAATTTCGAGCATTACTACCTTGCCTCCCAACTGCAATGGATTGCACAGTGGATGTCCTCCCGTTACTTATCAGATATGGCCTCTCTGATGCCTCCACTGCTGCTGAAAACCCTTTTACAAACTTTCCATCCTTGCTCCAAGCTTAGGCCTCTTGATATTCTTCTTATTACTGTTGCATACAAATGCTTCCGTAGGTGTCTTTTCCTCACTAGAACCACCATCCCCTATGCGCCCGCTATCCCACTGTTGGGAACTCCAAGGGGGGATGCCTACACGACTGCGGCTGAGTTACATCACTGGGCTTCAGAAGGGATACAGGATGTGGGGAACCTTTTTCAGGAAGGCACTCTTATTCTGTTCCAGGAACTCATAGCGGATTAGACCCTACACCCTGGGCAGTTTCTATTATACAGAATACTCATAGCTTTGCTAGCATCCAAATGGGGTACACTCGCCCAGGAACCTCCCACACACCGCACTTTGCAGTACCTTCACATGAGGGGGAAAGGGAGACACCTCATGCGCTTGTTAGCACCTTCACTTCAACAACATACGAAGATAGATCTCACCCGACTTCACCTTCATTGGGAGAGGGCCCTGGTAAGGTCATTTAAAGATAGGGAGTGGTTGGCAGTCCGACTCGCATCCCTCGTAATCAGCGATTCAAACAGATTCAGTTGTTCATATTGCATCAGGCCTACCTTACCCCAGCCCAAATCAACAGGTACTTCCTCCACATACATGCGGCTTGCCCCGTTGCCGGCAATTAGACGCCGACATGTTTCATATGCTTTGGAGTTGTTCGGTTCTGACTGACTATTGGAGCGCGGTAATGATTACTCTCACAACTTGCACCTACGCACCATTTCCCCGACTTGGGAGGCCCATGTACTGCACCTCTTCAGCAGAAACAAGAAATACAGAGCTGCCACATGATTTATCATCCTGGGTTTAATAACAGTCAAACGCTTGATCACCAAGCTATGGAAATCTCCCCTGTTGCCCCACCCGCTTGCTTGGCGCTGATCCCTGCTTAACTGGGTGAAAGCGGAGGGTGCAGAACTATGCAGGGAGGACCTTCTGGGCATTCAAATGTTTCCCCTGACACCTCAATGGGATGCATTGGTTTCCAAACTCTTGGGGTGGACACTGACGCAGGGACCCCTACCACAGCACAAAGAGTTATCACCCAGGAAATATCACCCAATGGCGTGAATGCGGTCTAACACAGACACCTGCACTGCTTCAACCCCTCTGTCTCAGAGCCCTACTGTCACTATGTCTTGGTGGTTTTTGACCGTCCAGATACATTGGATGCAGCAGCAGGTCTTGAGCCACTCTCTCCTAACCTTCCTTCACTTTAGTTATCGTCATTTGGTTGTGCCCGATGTCCCTGGTTGAGTTTGAACTGCACTGTACCTGCATTATTCACATGCTACCTGGTGCCGTGATTTATCAGCACTGCTCTGTTATTTTTGTGATATTGCAACACGATTTGATGTATGCACCATACCCTGAATCTCCGTTTTCCTGTTGCTAATAAATATTGTGTACCATGCCGCTGGCAATCAATATTCTTTCTTCTCTACCGATGACATGAGCGCTGTTCTGACTGTATGGTTTATTGATGATGTTCAACACACACAGAAAGGGTTAATAAAAACGATTTAAACAACAAAAAAACTAACTATATACAGCCAAATTTCTCTAGTTTTGTACAAGTGAAATGTCCAACTAACTATAACGTCCCTGAAACCTATGTTTTTTTCAGTGAATTTCTAAGGGTTTTTAAATGCTAATTTCTAACTATGCCTACATAGGTAGGACATGTGCAGTAAGAGGAAGAAAGGTGCAGTAATAAGCAATAGAAATGCAGACAGAGGCAACAGAAGTCCAAAAATACAAAGAAAGGTGCAAAAATAAGCAATAGATATGCAGTAAGAACCAACAGAGGTGCAGAATGAGGCCTTGTTGCAAAGTCATCCTGTATACCCAACTTTTTGCTGACTGGTACTGGTGGTAACTGACTCTGACTAACCAGGCCCAGAGCCAGTGCTATGCTGAAAGACACTTAGAATACAGTGAAAACACCTACATACACTAGGGTACACTATGGTTTGGGGTACCCCTGTGATTGCCATGACCACCCCTGTAAGGCCCTAGTACATAATAGGGCAGGGGCATTAAAACGATCTCGAAGTCAGAGGTGCAGAAAGACACAAGAGAGGTGCAGAAACAAGCAAGATAATTGCAGAAAGAGTCAAGAGAATTCCTGAAAGATGCAACAGATGTGTGGAAAGAGGCAAGAGAAGTGCAGAAAGAACCAACTGAGGTGCAAACAGAGGCAAGAGGGGTACCGAAAGAGGTAAGAGAAGTTCACTAAGAGTCAAGAGTGTTACAGAAAGAGTCAGGATGGGTGCAGATTCAAGAAAGAGAAGTGTAGGAAGAGGCAAGAGCAGTGCTGAAAGAAGCAAGAGCAGTGCAGAAAGAAGCAACAGAGGTATAAAAGGAAGTAAGAGGGGTGCAAAAAAAGGTAGGAGATTTTCACAAAGAGGCAAGAGAAGGTCAGAAAGAAGCAACAGAGGTACAGAGGCACGAGTGGTGCAGAAAGAGAGAAGAGAGGTGTAGAAAGAGGCTAGAGAGTTGTACAAGGAGGGAAGACAGTTGCAGAAAGAGGCAAGAGGGGTGCAGAAACAAGCAGGAAAAGTGCGGAAAGCGGAAAGAGAATTGCTGAAAGAAGCAACAGAGGTGTAGAAAGAAGCAACAGAGGTAGAGAAGGAGGTACGAGGAGTGTAGAAAGAGGCAAGAGAACTGCAGAAAGAAGCACCAGAGGTACAGAAAGCGGCAAGAGTGGTGCAGAAAGAGGGAAGAGAGGTGTAGAAAGAGGCAAGAGAGTTGAACAAAGAGGGAAGAAGGGCGCAGAAAGAGGCAAGAGGGTTTCGAAAAGAGGCAACAGAGATGCCGAAAGAGGTAAGAGAGGTGCAGAAAGACACAAGACTGGTACAGAACAAGGAAGAGAAGTGCAGAAAGAGGCAAGAGAATTGTTGAAAGAAGCAACAGAGATTTAGAAAGAACCAAGATAAGTGCAAAAAGAGGCAAGTGAGGTGCAGAAAGAAGTAAGAACAGTGCACAAAGAACCAACAGAGGTGCAGAAAGAGGCAAGAGGGGTGCAGAAAGAGGTAGAAGAGGTGCAAAAAGAGCAAGAGGGGTACAGAAAGAAGCAGGAAAGGTACAGAAAGAGGCAAGAGAATTGCTGAAAGAAGCAACAGAGGTATAGAAAGAAGCAAGAGAAGTGCATTAAGAGGCGAGTAAGGTGCAGAAAAAAGCAAGAGCAGTGCAGAATGAACCAACAGAGGTGAAAAAGAGGCAAGCAGGTGCCGAAAGAGGTAGGAGAGGTACACAAAGAGGCAAGAAAGGTACAGAAAGAGGCACGAGGGGTGCAAAAAGAAAGAAGAGAAGTGCAGAAAGAGGCAAGAGAATTGCTGAAAGAAGCAACAGAGATATAGAAAGAAGCAAGAAAAGTACAGACTGAGGCAGGAGAGGCACAGAAAGAGGGAAGAGGGGTGAACAAAAAGGTAAGAGGGATGCAGAAATTTGGAACAGAGATGCAGGAAGAAGCCAGAGCAGTGCAGAAAGAACTAACAGAGGTGCAGAGAGGCAGGGGGTACAGAAAGAGGCAAGTGAAGTGCAGCATGAAACAAAAGAGGTACAGAGAGAGCCAACAGAGGTGGAAAAAGAGGTAAGAGGGGTGCAGAAAGAGGCAGGAGAGGTACACAAAGAGGCAAGGGGGTACAGAAAGAGGCAGGAAGGGTGCAAAAAGAGAAGAGAACTGCAGAAAGAAGCAACAGAGGTGCTGAAAGAGGCATGAAGGGTAGAGAAAGAGACAAGACAGGTGAAGAAAGAAGGAACATAGGTACAGAAAGAGGCAGGAGTGGTGCTGAAAGAGGGAAGAGAGGTATAGAAAGAGGCAAGAGTTGCACATAAAGGGAAAAGGGATGCAGAAACAGGCAAAAGGGGTACAGAAAGAAGCAAGTGAGGTGCAGAAAGAGGCAAGAGAGGTGCACAAAGAGGCAAGAGAGTTACAGAAAGAGGCAAGTGAAGTGCAGAAGGATACAAGGGAATTACAGAAAGAGGCAATAAAGGTGCAGAAAGAGGCAAGTGAGGTGCGGAAAGAAGCAAGACAGGTGCAGAAAGAAACAAAAGAAGTACAGAAAGAAGGATCAGAGATGCAGAAAGAGGCAAAAAGGGTACAGAAAGGTGAAAGAGGGGTACAGAAATAAGCAAATGAGGTGCAGAAAGAGGCAACAAACATGCAGAAAGAGGGGAGAGAGATGCAGAAAGTTCAAGAGATTTGCAGAATGAGGCCAGAGAAGTGCAGAAAAAGAAAGAAACATGAACAAAGAAGCAACAGAAGAGGCAATAGAGGCGCAGAGGGAAGCAAGAGTGGCTTGCACACCATCAGTACCACTTAACACCCACATTTAGCAATAAGTAACAGGTGACCATTCTAGGTTTGCAAAGGGCCTTCCACCATGCTGTAATACTTGTTGCTGCATTTTTGGCAACGTTTGAGCCGTGTGAGCTAGAAACAAGGCTTTTTTTTTAAATCTGCAGATTAGGGTGCAGATGATGAATTATGTGGCTAATGCAGAAAATGTACAATTGTGCGAAAGTCGGTGCAGACAAACGGTCACATAATTCCAGTGGCACTGCTCATACCTCTGACTAGGTCCACAATTGCTCCTCAGTGATTCCTTCTTTTTTTGTCTCACTGAGTTCATAGTTGAGTGTTTATGGAAACGAGGAAGAATAAACCTGAGGTTACCACTCCACAACACAGACTACCATACCACATAATTTCTCTCCATAACACATAATCCCACTCTACATAATTCCTATACACTAAATACCACATACTTTCTATCCACATAATTTCACTGCACAACATACCACATAATTCCAGTACACACAGCGTACATCCACTCCACTCCAAAAAACATTAGTAAAAAACGTTTGCATTTACAACGCCAATAGCTCTAATTCTTGTAAATGCGAAACCTATTACATTGCAAACACTTCTTCAACTAGTAGTCTTGTTTGCACAGTGGGGGAAAAAGGGTGCTGTGTCTCTGACCAGCGCTCAGGAATTCCTCTGCGTAGGACTTACAGGAGGTACCAGGAGGGCTTCTTGACCTCCAAAGTCCCTCAGGAGTAAATTGGACTTCATCCCCCTCCCGTAGTCTGCCAGGAGGCACATTTGCAGAGTGGTAGAGAAAAGGGGGCATGGGCTCTGAAGCTGTCTGAGCAATCTCACTGTGTGGGACTTATGGAGATAACAAGAAGGGTAGTTGGCCCCCAAGGACAACCTTGGGAGCCACTACCCCCCCCCCCCCAAATTACCTCTAGTAAGTTCCACACAGCAGGATTGCTAAGTTTTCATAGCAGGCCATGCCCCCTTCGCCCACCACTGTGCAAATGCGCTTCCATGACGGATTGAAGTTCCCTTCACTGCTGGGGGTCCGTTAGGGGCCAACTATCCTACCACTTACCTTCAGTAAGCCCCACACAGTGGGATTGATGAGAGGTGGACAAAGGCCACGCCCCCTTTCCCCACCACTCTGCAAATGCGCCTCCTGGTGCTCTCTATGTTGAAGTATTAAGTCCCCTTCATTCTTGAGGGTCCCTGGGGGCCAACTAGCTCACCTGGTACCTCCAGTAAGCACCACACACCTGGATTGCTGTGAGTGTTCTGATGCCACGTCCCCTTTTTACACCATTCTGCAAATGCGGCTCTTGGCTCACTGCTGCTCAAGGGATGAAGTCCCCTTGTGTCCTGAGGTCCTCAGGACACAAGTGGACCTCATTGCCCCACCAGCAGTGCTCCAAGAGGCATTTTTGCAGAATGTTGTAAAAAGAGGCGTGGCCTTGGACCACCTCTCTGCAATCCAGCTGTGTGGCGCTTACTGGAGGTACCTGGAGGACTAGTTGGCCCCCAGGGACCCTCAGTATTCAAGGGGAATTAATTTCCCAACTTAGAATGCGAGGCCACCGGCGAGTTGCCGGTTTCTTGTTGCTTTTTCCTCAATCTGTTATTTTATGGGAAGGGGCCCCATGGACCCCCTTCCCTGGGTCACTTTTGGCCCCTGGAAACTTATGCCCCAGGGCCTGGCAGCCTTGTTGTTTTTTTTTAAATGTTGGTTTTAGGGGGGCCATGTGGCCCCCCTCCAGAGGCCAATTATGGCCCAGGGACCCA
Organism: Lissotriton vulgaris; assembly: GCF_964263255.1. NCBI lineage: Eukaryota > Metazoa > Chordata > Amphibia > Caudata > Salamandridae > Lissotriton > Lissotriton vulgaris. The sequence goes on from NC_141687.1 coordinate 1,752,210,471, forward strand.
TGCCGCGGGGCCAGGCCAGCCTTCTTTTTTAATATTTTTTGGGGGAGGGCAGCCACATGGCCTCCCTCCTCAGTCCAATTATGGCACTGGGGACCCCATCCCTGGGGCGGCCATTCCGCGTAAAAAATATTTTAATTATGGGTGAGGGGGTAGCGTGGCCCCCTTCTCGGGCCACTTCTGGCCCCAGGACTCCCTCCCACGGGGCGGACCCTTAGCTTTGGGGACCATGGGGGGAGCCCCGACACCCCCATGGTCCCAGCAGGCTCCTCATCTCCTGCAGAAGCCGGCACTGCTTTAGAAAAGGGGAGTGTGAAAAAGCAAAGCAGGGTTTGCTATGGCAGGGTGCCAAAGCAAACAACAATGTCCCGGGGATGGGCACCCAGGGACATTGCAGGAGGTGGCCCTGGGGGGTGGCAGTCCCCAGGGCCATAAAGGGCTGCATGAGGTGGGCCACATGGCCCCCCTCCAACATGTAAATAGCCCAGGGGAGGTGGTGGTCCCTGGGGCCGGGGGTCTGCAACGAACCCCTGTATTTACATATTTGATGCCCAGGGGAGGTGGTGGTCCCTGGGGCAGTGTGGGGGGTCTTGAGCCCCCCACACTAATTATTGGTTAGCCCCGGGGTGGTGGTGGTCCCTGGGGTTTGGGGGGCCCACAAGGCTGCCCCTACCAATTTTAATAAAGCCCTGGGGGAGGTGGCGGTCCCCGGCGCTTGGGGGGCCTGCGAGGCCCCCTTCCCTTATTTAATTAAAGCACTGGGGAGGAGGGGGTCCCCGGGGCTGCGGAGGGCCACGTGCCCCCATGCAAAAATTATAAAGCCCTGGGGAGGTGGCAGTCCCCCGGGCTAAGGGGCCCCCAAGGTCCCCCACACCATAATTTAGACTTGCCCCCGGGACCTGGCCCACCCGGGGGTTTTTGACAAATGAAGGACGGGGAGACTGCACCTTGTTTTATTTTATACTTTTGACTGGATTTGCACACCCAACGCAAATTCGCTGAAATGATTAAAATAAAAATGCTTCTTGTCCTTGGGGACCCCCTGAGCAGGCCTAGGGGGTCAGAGTGTTTCTACCCTGCCCCTTTACTTTTTTTTAAACTTTTTTTTTACCTTTTTCTTGTGACTCGGTTACTGAGGCACAAGATGGCTTCCAACAGTTCCTGGTTGAAGTGTTGGCAGCCAATTAGAATGAAGGTCGTGCTCGGGAGGAGTCGCGACTCCTCCTCAGTGCTGATATATATACATTTTTGTTTTTTTAATTTCTCCGCAGCTACTGAATGGATCTACACAAGTTTTTATTTTTAAAAGCACACTTTCTAGACCAAGACCTACCTTTTTGCCAAAATTGGTGTAATTCCATTCAGCAGTTTGAGCTGTAGCCTGTTTCAAAATTCCTATGGAAATTAACATGGAGAAAACATGTTTTGGAACCCCCCTTTTTTCTCTCCCCACCCTTGACGAATCACCCCCAAACCTTTAACACAGGAGCTGACCTGAGCGCCCCATTCGTTTTGAAAATTTGGCGAAGATATATTGGCAAATCTAAAAACACTTTTCCTATAGGTCCAAATTATAACTACCTACTGGCGGGAAGTAGGTAATATATATACATATATCTCAAACCAGTCCAAGCTTTCAAATCAAGCAGGCGCTGACTCCGTGAATTGATTACCAAAGAAAGATACATTTATTCCAAACGACCAAGAGACATTTCGGCGGTGGACCGCCTTGTTCACTCCATCTGATTCCTCACTCATCAACATTAAATACATTTCTGGTTGACAGGCATAAACTGGTTGGTTGTCACAGCAACCGTGTGAAGGCAACGAACATAGAAGTGTTTACTGCATTGGCATGATTGTGCAAAAAACGGTAAGGGTGAGAAAAGAAAGCATTGGGTTGTTTATAATTTTCACAATAGTTGAATGCTGCACAATTCTTGAATTTAAAACTGTGGCTAACGCTTCTACAAATAACTAACGCAAATTACAAACCAAGCTGTGACAATATTTACAAAGACATAACAGTGAATGAAAATCTGCCGTACTGTGTTTACTCTCCCCTAATTAAGTTAGGTTACAAGCAGGTCTAGGCATACATTTGCAATGTTTATACTGCGTTAAACTCTCCTGGTGCCACCCCATGCTTCAGACTGGGTCTGGAAGTCATATTTTATCAATGCTTGAAAAGGATATCCTCCACATGCCATACATCAAAGCGTTACAATCAGTATTGTAGCTTAGTGAGTGCGAGTGCACTGTGGTTAGATGTATTGAAGCGAGATATACAAGCTGTCATGTGTTGTGGGATATGGTCAGAGATTTACGCCGAGTACTGCCCAAATGGGCTTATTCGGAAGGCTATTGCCCTGTGGCCATTGGTTGTAAGTGTATGACTATCTAGGACAACACAGATAGTGGGTCCTAATGTTAGTGTTCTGTGAAAAAAGAAAAAGTGGAAAAATGTGTCAACAGACTGCTTTCAAGCTGCTTCCGCAATATCCCGTTTAGCAAGCAGACGCGGACCCGTTTTCAGGTGCATAAATTACTTCTTTTTTTCATCGGCCATTATGTGTTTCGCGACCCAAAGTGGCTTGATCACATGACAACGCCAAAACGTTACCAGACCAATTATAAAGCTACACCTTCACACGTGATTGCTGCATAGAGTGAAAATGGAAAAAAACATTCAGTTTTCGTGGCTTTTCATATGGTGAGCAAACAATGAATATAAATGAAACATTCATAAGATCCTGAAGCGCAGTAGAATGACATGTACATATTTATAATTAATATGGATTAAAAAACCACCGGAATAATTCCAGTAAAATTAATTAAACATTTTATAAATATGCCATAGTTAAAAGGCAATACAAAAATACAAAAATAAATATATATATTTTATATATAAAATTGCCTAAAAACATCTATAAAACCCCCTCATTCATAAAAAAAGGTTTTGTAGTGGGCCCAAAGTTCAGATATTAACAGAGCCTGAAGTACATATAAAGGTGTTTCATGGACCAAATGATCCTGAGAATTCATAATCAACTCCAAGAAAAGCCCACAACCAAAATATTTACATAAATGCAAAATAGTAATATAGGAAATCCTAAATACGAAAAGCCACATATGAATGCAATCATAAAGTGCTAAGTGTTACCAATTTTGATATAAAACACCCACAAATGTCACAAATGTGTATGCGTATAATAAAAACAGTGCATAATGTGAAAAGAATAAAAAAAAATGCTAATTGGTTAAGAGAACTTACAGCAGCTAAAATAATGGAACTCAGTTCATTTGTGTAATCTTCATATATCAATTATAGTTTGTAATGAGGTAGACATTAATTGATTATGTAAAGCCACATAAGAGAAGGATATGCAGGGCAGGAGAAGGGCATAGAAACCACAGAGACCAGATGATAGACAGGTGTATAAATCTTCTGTGTTGTTTAACCCCTTCGATGCTGATGACGAGCTCAGCTCGTCATCACCCATGGGTGTCGTGTGCTGATGACGAGCTGAGCTCGTCATGGTGCCACTAAAATGGCATTTTCCAGCACAGGGGGGGGAAAACGCCTAGCAGCCAAGTGGTTAAACCTCCCAGGGATTTGCTATTAAGATTAAGGATATAGCGGGTTTCTAGTTTACGTAAAATATGTTCTCCATTACCACCTCTTTTGGTTTTTGGAATGGCATCTGTAACATAATATGAAAGGAAGTCTTCAATATTGTTATTGTGCACCTCTCGAAAATGCGGGCTGCCGGGTATGTTGGGTCATGATTGTTAATTGCCCATATGTGTTGCAGAATTCTTTTACTAGCAGGTAGTTTAGTGCTGCCAACATATTTTAGAGGGCTTGTGCATTCTAATATATAGATTGCAAACTCTGTCTTACAGTGGAGATGCTTATTAATTTTAATCTGCTTTTCACTGAAGGCAGTACAATAGCTTTTTTTGTTGATGCCATATTGGCAGGCTTTGAAAGATCTGCACTTAATGAACCTATTGGAAGCTTTTAACCAATTGGAGGAGGGTGATGTCTCTGGACTACTAGATACCAAATTGCTATGCATGAAGGGTGCCCTTCCAAAGGTAATGGTTGGTTTAGTTGGCATTTCCGCGCCAATTACTGGATCGCTTCTGACTAAGGCCCAGTTTTTATTTATGATTTTATTAATGCTCTTTTCTTGGGCGCTGTATGGAATTATTAGCCTCACTGTTTCAGAGCCAGCAGCCTCCATCAATGCACCGTCTTTTTTTTGTGGAAATGAGGAGATTATTCCAATCTAATTCTAGGGTTTTGTTTATGGCATCTTGCATGGTTTTTAAGGGATAACCTCTAGCCAGAAACCTGCTTTTGCTCTGGAGTTGGGCCTCAGCTAGGCCTACAGGATTACTGCAAATTTGCTTGATGCGTAACATCTCCCCATAGGGGATGCTGTGCACCAGACGTCTCTGGTGGAAACTCGAAAAAATTTAAAATCGAGTTGCCAGCAGTTTCTTTACTGTAGAGCTTAGATTCTAGCTTGTTTCTTGTCGCATAAACCTCTAAATCCCCAAAATTATTTTTTATGCTACTTATGGTGGAGGTAAAATACAGATTTACTTCATTATTGTTGATTAATTCAACAACATTTTTAGCTTGTTCTGTGGTCCCATCCCACACCAAAAACAGGTCATCTATGTATCTAAAATACAGTTTAACGTGGTCATCGTACATTTTTTTATGTGTGCCTTTGAGGACCAGCGCCTCCCACCAGCCCATGAATAAACAGACATAGCTGGGGGGAGAAGCTGGCCCCCATCTCAACACCCAGAGTTTGCTGAAAAAATGTTTGATCAAATAAAAACATGTTATTCTTAAGAGAAAAACTGATCATGTTTAACAGCATGTTATCATGTTGGGGGCCAATCGTTTTGCTTTTGTTAAAGAAATATTCCACTGCGCGCAAGCCATCTTTATGGTCTATACACGTGTACAATGAGGACACATCTAAAGTTAGAAGATATTATATATATATATATATATATATATATATATATATATCAGTGATGTCATTTGAGATGTCATCAGTGATGTCATCAGTGATGTCACTAACCATGTCATGAATGATGTAATATGTGACATCATCAGCAGTGGATTGCGGGTGCGCGATATATAGTTAGCGCTTATAACTATATATGGAATTTCAATGGTTTTATGCGAGTAAAATAAGGTTTTGTAAATGCAAATCCCTAACTATATATGGCCTAAAACCAATGGTTTTTTCATTGAATTTTCAAGGTTTTGTAAGTGCAAATTCCTAACTATATATCCACTATAACCTATGGTTTTTTCTGTGAATTTCATTGGTTTTTTAAAAGCTAACATCTGTACCTGTAAAATGTATTCTACTTTAAAACCCAAAATATATTTTAGATGTTTATTGATAATTTTTATTGAAATATTTTTTTTCTTCGCTTCCGGTAAGCGAACCGAGAAGCTTTCCGGTAGCTCATCTTGATGCCGCGATCTAGTACGCGAACCGGTAAACATTACGTTAGCGGAACTGTGACACGTCGCGGAAGCGCGACGTATCATTGTCGCGTAATGCGTCTTATGACGCGCCGCTTTTGCGCTCCCGAAAGTGCTCGGGACCGCGAACCGGAAACGGTGCGGGACGCGGCGCGCACCGCGTAACGTGAGCGGAACAAGTCATGTGACTTGTGTATCAAAGTTTTCATTGGTTCATTTCACTTTTGGTTTCCAAATGATGTATGACTAGGTCATGTGACCTAAAAATAACACTTTTCATTGGTTCCGAACTTTTGCTTTTCCAAAATCACGTAAACCCCTTCTTCTTTCCTCACTCTGACTTTCATCTTGGTGAGAGAAAGACCATTTTCCATTTTGATTGCAATGGCTTCTATCTTTGCTTCAGCTGGTGGACCCCCACCACCACCTCAACCTCCTCATGACAAGAGAGGATCACCATCTCAATTCATCTCAAACAGAGAAGAGGAAGAAGACGACTTAGAAGAAGAGGACACTGATGAACCTGAATTCATTCAGGAGTTGCCCCGTGTTTCCAGAAGGAAAACAAGTTTCATTTGGCAATTTTTCTCAATTCCTCGAGGGGAGAAGAAGGTTAATGCCAAATATGCCACCTGCCTAATTTGCAAAAAAAGATTATCTCGAGGCACAGAGAAAAAGTATAGTATGGGCAACTATACTATGCATCGCCATATGGTCAGGTGGCATCCATTAAATTACAGCCGGGCAGAGTTAAGGGATCTGCAAGATAATCCCCCAACAACTCCTGTGGCCAAATCAACTTCTAATATATCTTTGACTGTAAGAGAGGCACAGGAAACTGTGCCAAACATACAGCCAAACTTCAAGCACATGAAGTTAACGTGCATACATTGTGGTGCTTTGCTCTCATGTGGCAACATGAGCGTAAACTTAATAAACTTGGTGTTTGATAACCATAACTGCCCTAACCCACCCAAGCAGTAATTTTTTCTTTGCTCCTGTTGAGCCCTTTTCAATGCCTGTTTTTTTGTTGTTTCCCCTCCATGAAAAACACTAAAAAAACATAAAACTGTTCTAAAAATACAAAAAAAAACAAAAAATGTTCTGAAAAAAAAATAAATAAATAAAAGAACAAAAACATAAAAAAAAGTTCTTTTCAGAACTACCTCCCCTTTCAAATAAAATTGCTAGAATATTTAGCACTCTAGCAAGCTCTATTTCTTTTGGTTCGCTTCAAGTTCGCTGCCCGGTTCGCGAACTTGAAGCGAACCAAAAAAATATTTTTAAAAAAAAAAGAAGAGTTAGTATAAGGGAAGTAAACAGAGAGTAATGTAAAAAGAAAGACAGCTATAGAGAGTAAATCAGAGATAGTGTTTAATAGATCTATTTATTAATTCAGGATGACGATAAGGTGTGATGTCTCGTGAGGTTTGTTTAAGGTGAGACCTACTCAGGGTTACAGATCAATTTTACACTTGTTGAAGAATACAGAGCAGATAAAGCATGCGAAGGCCTACAAATAAAGTAAATCATGTCCTCTTATTACATCATTCATGACATGGTCAGTGACATCATCAGCAGTGCATTGCGGGTAAAAAGAGTAGAAAACATTTACCTTATAATTCTTGTTACCTTTTTTAAATATTTTTTCATACTTTCAATCTGTAAAAGAGAAAACAAACATTTCCAAAAATATTACTACATGTATTTAAAAATTACAAAAGAAAAGGGAAAAGGTTCAAGAAGAAACACTTTTTCAACAATTTTGACATTTACAGAAGCCTCTGCTTCTTTACGTCCCCTACACAATCCTAAAGATATATATTTTAAATAAACAGTATCTTCATGCTGATGAACTGAGACCTATTTTGGAACATGGTACTTCTTTTGCACTGCTGATGTCTCACAATAGTGATGCAATAGCAGCGCAAAAAAGATGTAAAGCCATCATAAAATTGTCTCTAATATTTTAAATGATAGTTTCAGGATGCAAATAAGATGTGTGCTTTGAAGAGCTTTCTTTAATGTGAGGCCTATTCCTTTTTTTTAAAAAAACAGTACCCGGAAATACAGCACTATAAGCATTAAAATTGACACTTACAGAAGACTCAGTTTCTCCATATCTACCTCACATTTCTAAATGTATATCATAAGTACAAACAGAAGAACATTAATTATACATGTTATATGGTTTATTTTTGCTGTTCTCAGAATGTATCAAATTTCACTTAAATCAGTGACTTGAACATATTCATCATGTAACAGCGGGGAAAAAAAACACAATCAAAATGACTGTGTTTAAAAAACCCATACAACCTAAGAAATCTGATTTCAAAACTCCTTAAAATTAACTTACTTTCAATGACGTCGAAGGATCTCCTATGAACAGCATTCACTCTGTTGTGCTATAAATATTTTCAGCCCGCCACTTTCTGAAAGAAAACCTCCATCGATACGAAAAATATGTTACATAGAAGAAAAGACTTCTCTCATTCTATCACATGTTTCCACTAGGCCAAATCATGTTGCCGCGATTCGCTACTCTTGTAATTCTTCCAATCAAATCCCGACATTTTCTATTTTCGCTACTTTCAAAAAGAATACATTTACGATTATTTTCACAATCCTGGACTACTAATATCTTACCCTTCTTTGTCACTCATGTTCTCCTTTTCCTATGACACTGATACTGCTTACTATGAAGCAGACTTACTTGCATCAGGTTTATATAGTTGGATTTTTAAATTGACATTATAATTAAAAGTTTTGGACCAATAATCTAGACAGCATTGCAGACTTACATTCCCTCTACTTCATGAACCTTTTGCAATTCTTCACAGGAAATCCCGAGATTCTTTCATTAAAATTTTGATTTTAAAAACACCAGTAAGAATTTTTAAGGTCAAACGGCAATTTTTTTTTGAAAGTTACAACGGAATCATTGCAAAATGACCAGCCGTTTCGAGACTTTAAATAAGCTGTATAATGTCCTGATGTTGTTGAAGGACCATCGTGATAGATAATTGCTACAGTTACAAAAGTCCTTCCTGATATTGAAAGCTGAGAAGCCACAAATTTTTTTATTAAAGTTGACAATTTCGATCCATCAGGCCTACATCGTTGAATCATTAAAATGACATACTGTCCATATCTACGTATAAATAATGTTGACATCATTTCAGATTTACATTGGCTACACTCCATGTTGTGATCCGCTGCATTTACTAGCTTATTAAAGGAGACTGATTTACTGTCTGGCAAAGTTAAATATATAAATCTTTCTGAGTCTACACTAGTAGTACTTGATACCCTACAATTCTCGCAGTCATGCTGCCATTGATAAGAAAGCCCAAACAGGTGATCTACATCTACACCCTCATCTTGCAATACATCAAGCATATACATTAAAAACTCCTGACAATCTTGCTGATTATTTTCAGAGAAGTCTGTTTGCCCTGAACATTCATCTAACAGATAACGAACTTCAGACACACTTTCTACTTTTGTTCGATCACTGCTACATTTCTCGAAAACAGAATTCAATAAACAGCATAAAATTTGTTCTGAATTCAACAGAATCTGTTCTTTTAAACTCTCTAGTGAAAAGAGAACATTAACCACTACATTTGCATAGCAGTTGACACCAGAACTGTTTTCAAATTGAAAACCGACAACATCTTCAACAGAATCCACTTTCTTTCTGCTAACAATTTTCGGTTCATTGACTTTTAGTCTTTTTGCAACAACCTCCCTACTATTACTGATATTTCTACGTTTCCGGCCTACCACACGTTTCTCAAACAAAGGATATTGAGGCAAATGTGGCGCATACTCTCTTCTTAACCTATTGTATTCCTTAACACAATCTAGATCCGCACAAATGTTTGTGACATCACAGTCAATCAAGTACAATCCTGATAAATTTCTAACTCGTGACAATGCCACATATGCCATACCCTCCTTGAACACAGAACTGCCAATATTCACCAATGCACTGTCTACACTTAAACCTTGCGATTTATGAATTGTTACCGCATATGCCAAGCAAACAGGAAACTGTTTACGGCGAACATATAAGTTTTTAACAAGCAAAAACCTACCAGAACAACGACCAATTAGCTGTACTTCCTCAATGCCATCAAATTTAATTTTTAAAAATTCTATTCCATCTCTATTTCTGTACTTCTCAAAATCAACAACATTACCCATTGATCCATTTACCAGACCTCTTTCAACATGTAAATTTCTTCTCAAAATGATTCGGCAATTTAAACACACATTCAAAGTCTTTTCAAAACCCGCTGTTTTAGATATAGTCTTCTCTAATGAATCCAATTTTGATTTCAAATTTTCTGACAAAATAATTGTTGATCCCATGTGCTCTATTTTGTCAATAGCTTCAAGTTTCACAATCTCTTGCTTTTCTAAATTCAACATTTTGTTGTTGAAGATGGCACATTCTGCAAGAGTTGGCATCAAACATATTCCGGATTTCTTCTCAGTAATTTTCTGAAAAATATTCTCAGCCACAATCTCTTGTTCGGGATATAAATTTGAAAGTAATCGTGCATTCAAAGCTTCTTTTCCATGCTCGGTCACTTTTCCAATTCTAATATCTTGTAGAATATTCTTGTAATCTTCATCTTTTGCCTGACGCATATTTTCATGCAGTTCAGCATAATTGAAGTTTAACCATATATTGACGTTGCCAATGCTCCCTAGGCACTTCCTGGTATCTTCATGCGTGAGTATTTTGAACACAGGTTCTCCTTTTACTGGTGTCAGCTGCAGAAGATCTCCGAAAACAATGATGTGTTTGCCACCAAATAACACATCATATTCAGTTTTAAGTACTTCTTGCATTCTCAAATGCACAAAGGCAAGCATGACATTGGAAACCATGCTTACTTCGTCAATGATAAGTAGTTTCATTTTCCTCAAGACTCTTGAAACTTCACAGCAAGCATCCCCAGATAACTTGTGATATTGTAATTTGTTGTCATGCTCCACCGGCAGCATCAGTAGACGATGCAAAGTAATACCTTTAATGTTATGTGCTGCAAGTCCAGTAGGAGCGGTGACAACACAAGACAGCGATGACTCAGTCCTTTCCTGCAGATAGCATGAAATTGCTTTAATGAGGAAACTTTTTCCAGTTCCCGCTTCTCCACTGACATACAGTAGGACAGGCTTCAACGATGTACATGAGCACTCTTTCTTCTCATGACTTAATCCATGCTCAATTTGCTTGGTAACTTCATCATATATTTTCCTCTGCTCAACGTTGAGTTGTTTTTCCAAGTCTTCTAAGTTAACTGAATCCTCCTGAGCATGTGCCATGGCTCTTTCCACTTCATTCATAGCAGTGGCAGCTTCATTTTCGATAATAGGTCCTCCAAGTGGATCTTGACTCAATGAAACAGAACTCTGACTGTCCTGAGAACTGTCTCTGGCAATCTCGGCTGCAATCGTTGCTTCCTGCTCAATTTCCAAAGTTAGTATTTCTTGATATTTGGGAAAAGCAGGACATTCTATGCTATCCTTAGCAGCAGTGAAAGAGTCTTCGTAACAGAGGAAATCTCCAAGCAGTTCCTCTTCTGCACGCCAAGGCTTGAAAAGTTGCAAAAGTGCTAAATAGAAAAACTCCTTTTTTTCTGAAGATTCGCCACTCAATTTTCGATGGTTTACTAATTGGCATTTTCTTTGCTTGACCAGGCATCCCTCACTTCCAATAACAGCATACACTCCTTTCTCAATATCTTCTTTGATGTTCCTCTTGAATATATAATTTTGTAGAACCTCATATAGACAAACATTCTCAAGGTGACTGCTTCGATTTGGATAACATGTATCCAACATGTTGGTCTTCAAAATGTCGGTACTGTTTGGTTCCTTTTCTGCCAAATATTCAATTTCCCGGACAGGTTTTAGAACCCGATTTCGCGTTGCAGCAAGACCAAGACTCGCCCAAACAATACTCCTGGATTTGGCATAGAGACTTGCTGAAGACAATCGATCTGAACATTCGTAAGCTCCGATTTCTCGATGCGACAACATCTTCAGACTGAAACTGTACAACTTCTTGCTGAGGCTCTTTTCATGGGAAATGTCCTCCCACATATCCTTCAGTTCTGTCTTTTCTTTTTTGGTGATGTAAGATGTCACATACCGAGCCACAGCCATACAGTTGTCACCCACAAACTGTATATCCATGTTAGCATTCCACATGGACAAAATCACTGGGTTGTAGTCGTTGATGTACTTGTACTCTTCGTTCCTTTTCAAATTGTATGTATTTTTGGGTGATTTCCTCGTCACATTATGTCGCAGTGAAGACATCAAACTGTTCACTTTTCCTTTAGAAATCACCGGTCGTGGAAAGTTGAAACGACATTTGGTGTAGAACTTGTCCTTGTTTCTGAATTTACGACGACAGTACTTTCCACAACGATGGCTTTGGAAACGTAGAACTTGTTCTCTTAGGCTTTTCTTCTCCGTTGCGTTTGGAACAGCACACGTAGAATACTGTTCTATGAAATTCATCACTAAGTCATCCGGATCTGTTCCAAATTTAGGTGCATCCTTGATCCACAACAACATATGTATATGAGGAGCACCTCTTGCTTGGTACTCCTTTCTCCAGAAGAAATCCAACACCTCTCCAAGAGGTGGATTCTTCTTATTTATGATGAAAGACATCATAGCTTCAAATATATGATTGAAGTACCTGCATACATTCACAGGATCCAAAGAACACAGTTCTCCAGGTGTCTTGAATTCAATGTTTTCAATATTTCCATTTGCCTCTCGTAGAAATTCAAGTAAGTCTTCCCAGCCATACTCGGCACAGCTCAGAGTGAGGAACCATGTCGGAGTTCCTAAGTTCCTCAGCATACATTTTAAATCACCATGACGACGGTACCAGTACTCATTAGTACCACGCTGACACGCCATGAGATTAATTAAGTGAGAATCCAAAATACTGTCTTGGACATTGACTTTATGCATAAAGTCCCTTGCCGAGATATTTCAGGTTTGAATATCTTTATTCGGCGAATTGTCACCATAAAAGAATACATATACATAACATTCAAGATTTTCAATAAAAGTTATAAAATACAGTAAAATCATGGACACCTCACTCATAAGTTAATTACTGTGCAGTAAATCGTCCTCAGCTTGTGGAAACACCAGAGTTTATTTTCAGTAAGCGGGAACGTGTCATCCATGCGCTTCCCAGAAATTTAGCCACCCCACAGATCATACTAGCAGATGAAGAATCTGTAGAGAGGACGCGTAGTGCCTGGCTATGGCACCTCAGCCCTAGTTCCCTACAGACGGGTTTCAACCAGAATTTTCGCGCCCCTTTGTAGGCTGGGCAGGCAAAAAACAAGTGAGCCACCGATTCCTTTGGGGCCGCACAGCCAGGGCATGCACGCAAGCGGGCGTCTGCACTCGACCATTTCACCGTGAAGTCATGAACCGGGAGCGTCCCATATCGCAATTTTAGGTACAGTGCTCGATCCAACGGTTTAGTTATTAGGTCGAGAAAGGGTTCCAGTTTTCGCACACACTTAATTGACAAAAATTGGTCAGTAAGTGAGCCCACATTCGTAGTCCTCATTACGTTGCTCTGTACCCAGTCCCAATACAGTTTTTTGATGACATCTTTGGGTGGTGGTGATTGCGACTCCCATGCCTCACTTAGACCCAAGCTGAGGGCCAATTCTTTCAGATTATTTATCCAACCTATTTTTTTGCATGTGTCCAGTAAAAGTAGCTCGTCCAGCCCTTCTGCATACTTTGCGAGCTCCTCTGTTCTTCTTAGCCGGGACCAGAAGAGCAACGGGCGTAGCCTCACTAAGTCCTTTACTGTTTTCCTGCCCAGATCTAATCTAAGTGGGATCATTGGGGTGGAAGCGGGAAGAGATACCACTTTCCTAAAAAAACTGTTTTCCGCTATCATCAAGTCTGAAACCCCTTCAAACCCCCAAAGTTCGGAGCCGTAAAGTGCTGCAGGAAGAACTTGTCCCTCATAAATGGTCATAGCAGGGGAGACCGGTTTACTAGTTGATTCTCGGAGCTCCTTCAGCGTCACCCCGGATACTCTCCGATGATTTAATAACATTTTGGAAAGGTGATCCTTCCATGTCATACGGCTGTTAATCCGGACACCAAGATAATCGAAAGACTCGACCAGCTCAAGAGGGGCGTTGTTGAGCACAAAATTATTTTTAAATCTTTTTGAGGGTGCAAAAGCCATCAATTTTGTTTTCGATGTGTTGATTGTTAAACCTCGAGTGGTGCAGAAGGAGCTGAAACAATTCAAGAGTTTTTGTAAGCCCACCGGGGATTTGGAAAATAATAGGGTGTCATCAGCGAAGAGAAGTGTGGGGATTTTCTCCCCCGCCAGGGTTGGGGCATCCGACTCCTCCCCCTTCAGATGGTCAACCACTCCGTTTACAAATAGGGAGAAGAGAGTCGGAGCCATAACACAGCCCTGACGTACTCCTCTCCGCACTGGGATCCTGCCTGTTAGTTGTCCCTGGGATCCCCATCTAACCCTTGCGTAGTTCCCCTCATGCAACTTTACAATTAGGCTCAGAAGACCACTGGGAAAGCCCATCTCTCCAAGTATTTCCCAAAGTTTTGTACGGGGGACCAGGTCGAATGCAGTTTTGAGGTCTATGAAGGCCATATACAAACTGCCTTTCATGATGGTAACCGCCTTCCAATAGATGGCAAAAAAACGAAAGACCTGGTCCATCGTACCTACCTTCCTTCTGAACCCCGCTTGCAAGTGGGAGAGGATACTAGCCTCCTCTATCCAGTCGCCAACTCTTGAGATGATGACCCTGCCGACCACTTTCTGGACTATGTCTATCAGACTAATCGGTCTGTAGTTCGCAGGGTCATCTCTGGCCCCCTTCTTATACACAGTAACTACCTCGGCCCCTTTCCAGGAGTCTGGTACCTGATGTCCCCTCATAATCAGATTCATTATTATCGCAATTAATTTGGCCCAGGCCTCTGGCTCCGCCATCAGCAGATCTCCAGGGATCCCATCCTGCCCGGCAGCTTTCTTAGGGGTAAGGTGTCTAATCGCCAACACTACTTCTGCGGCTGAAAATGGAAGGACGTTACCCTCTCTGGGGTCCCCTTCACCCAGGCTATTCACCACGGAGCTAGTTGTTTCCTCCACGTCTCCATATAGGGTTGAAAAATGAGTAAACCATTGCTGGCAAGTTATGTGATCAGCCAATGGTTGGGTTTTTCTCTGCCTTGTTCTATTGACCAAATCCCAGAAAAGGTTCGGGTTCCTACTGCTCACGGCCTTAGAAAGATCCTGCCAGCGCAGTTCCTCCCACTCCCGTTTGGCCAATGATAATGCTTTCAGATAATCCTTCCTGGCCGCTCTAACCAGTAAAGGGTCCCCTGAGAGCAGAGCTTTTGTCAATTTTTTCCTATTGCTCTTACAATGATCATTGTACCAAGGTTTACAAAGAGTAGAGGGTATAGCGGGAGCCCTATTACTTTTCCCCTTCGAGATAAAAAATTGGCCAACTTGCTCTATTGTGGCTTTATAGGCAGAGTCAAGGGAGGGGTGTTGGGGATTGGCGCTCCGATTTTCACCCACCCAGACTTCTAAGTCAGAAGACAACCCCTCAACCAGCGCTTTGATGATTACTATATCGCCCTCATTAAGGCTAGCCTTATCCCATTTCAGTCTACGGTTATTGTTGAATGGGATAACTTCTTTAGTTGTTTTTAAAGTGACAATCGCTCGCCTGTCATCCAGAACACCCCAATTGAACTTGCAACACAAGGGATTGTGGTCACTATCCTGGCTTGGGATGACCTCCATATCAATGAGGTCCGGCCAGAATCCAACATCCATTAGGATGTAATCGATTCGGGACGGGCCTGTGAGTCTATTAAAGGTCAGTGCCCCTGACTGATCAGATATAGTCCTGCCGTTAAGTGCTCTTAAATTGTGGTCCCTTGTCAGTGCATTAATTTGTATGGCCCTAGATGACCATTTCCTAATGGGGGGCAGGGAGAGAGTTGGGATGGACCATTTTGAATCCTCCTCTTCGATTCCTAAGGGGTCATCTCCGAGAAGGGGTTCAAATGTACAATTAAAATCACCCCCCACAAGGATTTTAGCTGTACTGGAGCAATTGCCTAACGCCGAATCGAGGGCTGTTAAGGTCAAAGAGGGGGAGTCACCCTGTGTCCCTCTCGCATAAACATTAAAGAGGTCCAACTTGACGACATCCTCCTGTCCTCTTGCCGAAAGGTGGAGTATATCATCATTACACTCCCCCATATGGCTAGTGACCACCCAATTCAGGTCTATTTTTATCCAAAATATGAGTCCTCCCGATGGTCTACCCTTTCCCTTGCTTACAGCAGGCACGGTGTAAGTTGTGTACCCCGATTTATGTAGAGGAACTAAACTCCATGTTTCCTGAAACAGGCAGACATCAAACCGCTCAATTAGTGAGTGCCACTCTGGGATTTCTAGCTTCCTCTTTAGCCCAGCAATATTCCAGGAAAGGAGGTTTATTACCCGCCGTCCTCTGGGCATAGAAGTGTAACCCCCCTCGGGCATATTCTCACTATCCACCCTAGTCGTGGGACTCCCACCCTCCTGGGCCAATGAAATGGGGGTTGCAAGGCAACCAGCCACACTCAACAATGGTCCAGCCAACCTATAGTCCTCAGTGATGTCATTGGCGGTCGCCAATTGGGCTGTGGATAGACTAGTATCTTCAGTATCTAAGCTACCACAAGGAGGATGAGGAACCTCATCCCCGGGGGGTTCCTTATCGTTGTTATTTCCCCCCCCCCCCCCATGCCCCCAACTTCAATCACAGTCTTCCAACCCTGACAGTTGGGAAAACCGATTATAAGTATCCAACGGTGTAAAGGGTCTCAGGTGGTTCATACTAGGGGCCTGGTTCAACATATGTCTATGAGGGACCATGGACCAGGTGGAGTGTGGATCAGGCACCCTGGTAAACTGTTGCCCATAGTGGGGCTGATTATTAATATAGGGTAGTGTGAAGGGCGGCCTATAAAGCTGTGGTCTGTTTGAATATTTAGATTTAGTGACCTCTGACCTGGGGTAAAAGTATGTTAACGCCCGTGGGGTAATACAGGTTTCCCCATTACCCGGTGGCCAGTTTAGGATGTAGTCAACTGCCCGAGGGTCTCTAAAATTGACCACCACTAGGTCCCCTTCTATATCTTTGGTTCTACTCCCCAGCCAGTTGATCCGTCTTACATAAACTATGTCCCCGTCTATGTTAGGTGCTATCGGCCTGTGCAACCGCAACCAGTGGATAATTTTGTTCTTGAGATCGGTAAACCCCTCCTTCTTATTTTCTGTTAACTGCGGGACCCCCGTTAAAATCACCACATAGGGCACAGCTTCTGGGGGGATCTCCACTTGTGGCACCCTTTTATGGGATATTCTGCTATTTCCACCATCCCCCTGAACGTTCTGATTATTACTCGTCGAGGCTTTTGAGGATGATGATTTGATGGGACCCGCACCCAGTTCAGTGGCTGGTGCTTTTAGTTGTTTAGGCAGTGGAGTGTTGGGAGTTGGGGGCACTGCTCCGCCTGGAGGCTGGCAATTTTGCTTAGTAAGAGCAGGGGCAGAAGTATTTTTAGGTTTCCTTTGTGGTGTGGTAGGAGGGGGCCCTGTCGAGCGCTTTGGATTCTCCGCCACACTTCCTTTATTTTTGGTAAGGGTAGACATACTAGTTATAGCGGCTTCCAGTATGGTTAATCTAATTTCCACCTTTTTAATAGACTCATTGATAGGTAGGAGTAGGGATCTCAACAAAAATTCCAAGTTCCCTGTCACTGTAGGGGGAAGTGGAGATGTAGTAATGATTGGGGTTCCTCTATCAATGTTATCAGGAGCCTCATCTTGTGTGGTTGCTAATGATGGACAGTGAGCCGGTGGAACAGCTACCTGTGGTGTGTTTTCCTGCTCTGCTACAGTAGGAGTCACAGTTGTAATAGTAGTTTTTGTCCCTTTACCGAAATCAGTGTGCGGTGTTTTGGCTTTACCTGGTACCACCCTTTGTTTCTTCCTTTTTTTACTAGGGGGCGGGCGATGAGTCTGGGCTACAGGAAAAAACTTGACTTTCTGCTTCCTAGATTTAAATGTGTCAGCCTCACGACTACAACTAGGAGTGGGTGAGACAATTATGATATTATCCGCTGGCAAACAAGGGGTGGCTACAAAGTCACGAAACAGAAGGGGGACTCCATCTTGACTTGCGTTATCCTCACTTAGGACATTCGAATCACCCTCCCGGTTCAATTCGAGTAAACTATCAGTGAGGGGTCTATGTTTCATATTCTCAACGGAGCGACGCCGTTCTGCTCTGCGCTCAGCTAGGATAGAATCCTTTTCTCCCTCACCTCTTTTGGGAAAGTAGTTCTCCAGAGAACCGTTACGTAATCTGGGTTTTTTACCCGGGGTTTCTTCTTCGGTTGCCATGTCCATGTTATTGTGAACAATGTCCACCAGGCTACAAGAAAGAGGTCAGGCCCAGCCCGGCCTCCTCCGGCCCCGGACGGCCACAGACGGTCCCGCCCTTGTCCCGGGCTTCTCCCGGCGCGCTCCCGCTAAGCGGGGACAGTAGGCCAATGTATACCCAATAGGCACTTACTGATTGGTAGACGCTCAGGGGGGTGTGGCCAGCGGGAGAGCAGCCCAGGTGTGTTAGATGGGCGCGCAGGGGCTCCTGGTCACTGGAGTCCCTGCCTGCGTGCTCGCAGCCCCGCCGGCTTGCTCACCTGCCCGCGCCTCCTGTCCTCAGCTTTCCCAGAGTCTCCTGCCTCCTGTGTGCGAGGCGCTGCGGGACCCGCGAAGCGGGTTCCGCGAGGTCAAGGGTGGAGAAGGGCTCGGGATTCCACAAAAGTCCTCTGGCAGTGCAGGTTCCTTCCCGCGGTCGATCTCAAACACTCAGGAAAAAGAGGTAAGGGTTCCGTTGTCAACAGGGATCTCCCGCTATTTCAGGACTGTGGGTGGGGGGCGTGGCCAGCGGGGAGAGCAGCCCAGGTGTGTTAGATGGGCGCGCAGGGGCTCCTGGTCACTGGAGTCCCTGCCTGCGTGCTCGCAGCCCCGCCGGCTTGCTCACCTGCCCGCGCCTCCTGTCCTCAGCTTTCCCAGAGTCTCCTGCCTCCTGTGTGCGAGGCGCTGCGGGACCCGCGAAGCGGGTTCCGCGAGCTCAAGGGTGGAGAAGGGCTCGGGATTCCACAAAAGTCCTCTGGCAGTGCAGGTTCCTTCCCGCGGTCGATCTCAAACACTCAACAAAAAGAGGTAAGGGTTCCGTTGTCAACAGGGATCTCCCGCTATTTCAGGACTGTGGGCGGGGGGCGTGGCCAGCGGGGAGAGCAGCCCAGGTGTGTTAGATGGGCGCGCAGGGGCTCCTGGTCACTGGAGTCCCTGCCTGCGTGCTCGCAGCCCCGCCGGCTTGCTCACCTGCCCGCGCCTCCTGTCCTCAGCTTTCCCAGAGTCTCCTGCCTCCTGTGTGCGAGGCGCTGCGGGACCCGCGAAGCGGGTTCCGCGAGGTCAAGGGTGGAGAAGGGCTCGGGATTCCACAAAAGTCCTCTGGCAGTGCAGGTTCCTTCCCGCGGTCGATCTCAAACACTCAGCAAAAAGAGGTAAGGGTTCCGTTGTCAACAGGGATCTCCCGCTATTTCAGGACTGTGGGCGGGGGGCGTGGCCAGCGGGGAGAGCAGCCCAGGTGTGTTAGATGGGCGCGCAGGGGCTCCTGGTCACTGGAGTCCCTGCCTGCGTGCTCGCAGCCCCGCCGGCTTGCTCACCTGCCCGCGCCTCCTGTCCTCAGCTTTCCCAGAGTCTCCTGCCTCCTGTGTGCGAGGCGCTGCGGGACCCGCGAAGCGGGTTCCGCGAGGTCAAGGGTGGAGAAGGGCTCGGGATTCCACAAAAGTCCTCTGGCAGCGCAGGTTCCTTCCCGCGGTCGATCTCAAACACTCAGCAAAAAGAGGTAAGGGTTGCCGAGATATTTCGCATCTGTATACCACTTTTTAAGATGTGGTTCACTGCATATGACAGTCCAGACAGATCGCTTTAAACAGGAGATGAAACAAATAGGGAATGCATTGACGAAACCTAGGATCGTCTGCATACAATCGTAAAGTCCGGTATTCAGACGCAGGAATTTGATGAGGTCGCTCATCATATCTTCCTCCTCGACCTGTGGGAAATAGCTGTGGGAAACACCGAGCTTCCAAACTTTCCTCCCAAACACTAATGGGACTCCCTTTAGCTTGTTTCATTTGAAACAACTCAATAGCATTCCCCATGACTTCCTTGGAATGCAAAGGATGAACACTATAATGTTCATATATTTCTTCACTTTTAGAGGCTTCTACTTTCTCAATTTGGCCAGCACACAAATCGCTATCCTCTTCATCACTTACTTCCTCTTCTGCAACATATACATTCTTATAGTACTTATTATTTGTCTTCAAATACACTGTTGCCTTTTTGACTTTCCTAACATCCACTAAATCTAGCCATATTTTCTTATTCTTTGTCGGAACCCCATTAACTAAGATAACCAGAGGTTCCTCTTCCACTTTTTCTATTCCAATTGTGTTAATGTTTTTGTTCAAATCTAGAGGCAAATAAACAACTCTTCCCTTTAATCCTCTCTGTAAATCTGCTGGAGGCAACTTCCCTGTCTTTGGCTCCATTCTTACAATAGCCTGAAAGGGATGGATACTTTGAATCAAAATACATTCATAAGTATTTAAATCCTTCAATTCAAAAGGAATCTCAACCAATTCCAGATTATTATGAACTGCCCTAGCAGGCATCTGGTTTTGGTTTAATTTATTACAACAATAAGTACACACACGTTGATCCGATCCTAAATCAAAATAATTTTCTACCATCAAGTATGTGGCAAAATCCTTCCATTCACTATTATTTTCCCTTTCACTTTTTGCATATAAATCCACTACCTTAGTCTGATTCTTATAATAAGTGCGTCGACAACATACACAAGTGAAATTAGGCCTCTCACTTGATTTCATCTGAAAAGTGGCAATTTCCTTCTGAAAATTATCTGTACTGGAAACCTGTACATTATCTTCAACATTACCCTCTACTTCAGGGTCAATTTGAACATTCTCATCTTTACTACTAAAGTAACAAAACTCAATTTCTTCACAAATATTCTTCACATCTATTTCAGAACCATGCAAAAGAGCAGCACATAATTGTTTAAGCATAATTGCTGGACTCTTAGCATAATACAACATTCTCACTAATTTTCTCACTTTATTATAATGCACTGCTAGCATCCTGAAATGATGAAAAACACTCTGGCATACTCTCCTGGAAAGACAAGCCAGTGAATGACCACGCAAACCTGTCATTTGTCTCACTCTGCAAGGATCTAAATCCTGCAACAACTTCATTTTCTGCTTCAAACTTTTCTTATTAAATGTCCGTATAAAATCACAAAGCAAATTGATGGAAACCTGTCGCACACTGCAAATAGAACTACACTTCCAAATGTACACAGGACCTTCAGGACGTCTTCCTAAAACCTCATCACTTAGCACCTCTTCTGTCTCTGTTGTCACAAGTTTTTCTTTTTCAACTGGACAACCATCCTTCACTTCATAAGCTCGACCACTGGTGTCAACTGCAAACATCAAATCATTATCCTGAAAATAACTCTCCTCATTAAAAAATGCCTCAGAACTTGAACTATGCATCCATTCTCCGGAAAAAACTTCACAAAAGTTACTACGATTTACTACTCTCTTCCATCTACTGTTTGTTTTAAAATCAGAAATTACCTTGCTTAGTTTCCTAATTCTATTGATTACCAAAATAAACAACTTTCGCTTAATTTCAAAAGCATGATCAATAATTTTCTCTACATTTTTCTTCTTCTTATAAAATGCCGCTTTCTGTTGGCCTTTTTTAATATTTCTTAATAAATTAACTATTATCCTGTTACGAAACATTCGTTTTCGAATGTCACAAAACTGTTGTTTCCTTCTACTATCATTCACAGAGTTATCTCTTCCTCTACCAGTAACATTTTCGATGGGTCTTTCCTTTCCATTTAAATTACTCTTCTTTTTCTGAACTGAAACATTTTGGCGAAAAATACTTTTTTTACTAAAAATATTTTTTAAGAATGATTTTGTGCTCTTACCTGGAGCTTTCTTGGTGTTTTGATAAGTATTTGGGGAAGAGGACTGCTGCAATAAAACATCATCCTGCTGTCTTTGACGTTTTCTAGCCTTTCTAATTCTATTTTTCGTAGGCATTTTTCAAATTTAAAAAAGATCTGCAGTTGAATCTGTGGAAAAATATAATAAAAAATGTTATTAACCACTATTACCAAACAGTAAATGAATAACAGTCATCAAAAACTTAACGCCCTACTTATTATTTAACATAGAAAATCTTTTGCACCAGCACTGCATCACAAGGACATTTTCAGTCATTTCCTCTTGAATGCAGGTATACAATTGATTTATGTCCTGTGTTTAAAAACGATTTTTTGAAATCAATAACATTTCTGGATATGTACTGCTAGAGCTTTATAGGTTGCTTTGGGTCATATTTATAAGGCATATGAGTGTCTATAATGTTATTTTTCCTTTTTAAATGGAAAGCGTTCTTCATGGTGCAAGTTTCTTATAAATACGCTCCCACCTGCGAAACGGAACTTTGCGTGCAGAAAGCTGATTGCCTCCCCGGTGTCTGTCAACATTCTAAACAGACCGGAGCGGCCGCCATCTTATCTCTCAGTAGGATCGAGAGAGAAGAAGAGGTGAAAAACGAAGGGGAAATTTAATGAAAGGGGGCAAGGTATACCCCTCTTAACCCCCTAGGAATGTTGTTGGGGTTTTTAAAGGGTCCCGTGGGGAAAATAAAAAAAATATATTTTTCACGGTAGAAGCGCTTTCCGAACACCGAACTGGGCCGCAAACTGCTGGCGAAACGGGAATAGGTATAAGGGGGTGCGGGAGACCATTTTGTGCTTCGTTTTAATTAAATTACTAAGTATAAGGGGGTGCGGGAGACATATCCTAATCCCTTATATTTTCTGAGGGTGGCTGAGGAGGCTCATATATGTTGATACATGTGTTCCAGCGACTGTGCGTGAGCTTTTTTTTTTCTTTGCTGCGTCACATCTGTTAACGTTCGATTTGAAGGAAATCAGGAAGTGTTGACAACCAATTTGTCAGTGCGATAAAATATTTCGTTATAAATGAATCCTTATTGATAAACATTGTCTGCGCCATCTTGTCTTTTTTACAATGCCACAATTTTGTCGTGCACGATAGCCATTTTAGATGCCAGGCCGGTCCCAGGCTATCACCTAGCCCCAGCTGTAGAGAATCCACACATACCAACCCTCCCGATTCAGGCGTCAGACTACTGATTTCAGTGCTACTCTCCCGCCTCCCGATTCCTGCAACCAAAAACGCGGGGGTATATTACCAACCACTAGCGATAACCTCTTTAGAGACAAAAATTATCGCCGCACATCGGCGATTTTTATCGCAGATAAACCTTGCTATTAGCAAGGTTTATCGCAAATGCGATAAAAAACGGCCGCAATGCATGAATATCGCTGAAAAGTCAGCAATACTCATGCATTATCCAGCAAATGCTCTTAGCCATGTTATCCACCTCTCATTGGATAACATGGCTAAGAACTGCTCGCAAATGCGATAAAAAGCGGCCGCAATGCATGAATATCGCTGAAAAGTCAACGATATTCATGCATTTTCCAGCAAATGCTCTTAGCCATGTTATCCACTTCCCATTAAATAACATGGCTAAGAACTGCTCAGGGCCCCATGAGGAACGCTTTCCATTTAAAAAGGAAAAAATAACATCATAGAAAAGAATCGTTTTTAAACACAGCATATAAATCAATTGTATACCTGTATTCAAGAGGAAATGACTGAAAATGTCCTTGAGACACATGAAAGCGTTTTCTGGAATGCCCTAGCACCATTTTTTCGACATTATTAACATGGCTATGTAACTCCCATAATCAAAATCTAAATTTGCCAAGCGCAGGTGGGAGCGTATTTACAAGACAATTTTCCCATGAGGAATGCTTTCCATTTAAAAAGGAAAAATAACATCAAAGACACTCAAATGCCTTATAAATATGACCCAAAACAACCTATGAAGCTCTAGCAGTACATATGCAGAAATGTAATTGATTTCAAAAATTATTTTTATAAACAACATATCTGTTTCAGCTTACATAAGAGACCATGGAATGGGCTTCATATACAACAATAACTTGTGTTACTGCATGCCAGAATGCTACACCGAATATGCAATTACAATTTCTCAAAGTAACAAAATCTATTTCTATATCACTACAGACAAAGCCACAGTTTAAAAACACAGCTTTCTTCATCATTTTCTCCTTAATTCATACTATTCTCTATCTAAAATAAATAAATCTTTTCTCACCTTAGCAAATACTTTTTGAGTTTTGAAAACAGTCTCAGAAATACACCAAATTGTCTTCAGCAGAACAAAGAGTATGCACTCCAGAGGCTGCAGCTATTGAAAGCACAGAAATACAGATATTCATTTCACATATCTCTCATATTAGCCAATCATAACTCTTCCCTCACTTTTTTCAAATCAAAACCCTTCCCCCCTCTGCCCTCTCTGCCTTTTTTCCATAGCAACGACCTCCTGGAAGACCTCTCATGTTTGCAAATTCACACAACAATGTTTCAATTGAACTCTGAACTCTCAGTGCACCTGCGTATCCAGTGCAATCTTTCATTAAAAGTTTCTTCCTTGACCATTCAAATTACATCTTTCAAAGAACACATCCATGCACCCTAACTTTCTGTTTTCAGAAATGGAAATACACCAATCACTGCTAATGAATCATTAGCATTGGAACTCCACAGTTTTTTTTCTTTACAAACTCCTACTGTTTCAACTGCCCTTTCATTACCACACTTCATCTGACTGCAGCACAACCTTCTCCCACCATGTTTAACGTCTGGATTGTTGGACATAGTTACATCCACTGGGCTCAAAGGTATGCTGAGAGCAGAAATTTACCCAACCTCAATTTACAAGATGTGGAAATTAAGTGGTTGGGCCAAAGAGGATTAAAATGTCACCAATTGATACCATTGGTGAAAACCTTTATGCATTTGCCAAAACCTGACCTGTTAATAGTGCACTGTGGAGGTAATGATTTGGGCACTTTGACAGGGGTAGGTCTGGAAATGCTTTTAAAGGACACCTTTGAGCAATTAATGGCACTTTTTCCTCAAACTGCCTTGGTATATTCCAATATATGCCAAAGACAGAAATGGAGGTGGTCCAACCAATTTTGTCCACAAATTGAGAAGTCGAGGAAGCATGTAAACAAATCTGTTTCAGCTTTCATGAGAGACCATGGAATGGGCTCCCTGTACAATAATAACTTGCGTTACTACATGCAAGATATCTACAGAGGAGATGGAGTTCACTTCTCAGATGAGGGCAACAGAATTTTCATTCTGAATTTAAGAATGTGCATTGGTACCTACTTATAAGTACCTAAATGTACCATAAACCCAAAAGCTCTTCTCAGAGCTACCCTTCATCTAATCACTCACAATTATTATTTTTTTCTAACTTTTTCACTAATTTTCCACAAAATACGCTCCCCGGTTCGCTAACCGAAAGCTAACCTCGCGGAATTTTTTTAAAAAATGTTTTTTTTCCGCACATTTAAGCCTCCTCAGCCACCCTCAGAAAACCTAGGGGGTCAAGATAAGTCTACCGTGCGCCCTTCTACACATTCTGAACATTATTTGCCCTCCATCTTGTATCTTAATGCGACCGAAACACAAAATGGTGGACTCCCGTGACGCTTAAGGTTCGCTAACCGGGCCGCTTTCCAGAAAGCGGTCC
This sequence comes from Lissotriton vulgaris, assembly GCF_964263255.1. Classification (NCBI taxonomy): domain Eukaryota; kingdom Metazoa; phylum Chordata; class Amphibia; order Caudata; family Salamandridae; genus Lissotriton; species Lissotriton vulgaris. The sequence goes on from NC_141687.1 coordinate 1,752,235,970, forward strand.
TTGAAAAAGGTGGGAAAGTAATTAGCAGAAAAAACGACTAGAGATACTCTCACCAAATATAGATTAGCTCATACTACATAACAATCCCTTTCATTCTCACAAATTTGATTGAAATTTCATTTAGCCATTTAGCCTGTAGACCTATCTAAATACCCTGAGGTAAATTACTTCACAAAACACATCTAAAATATTGGAATTGACAACCAATGAAAACTTTACTTTCATTTACAATTTTTATTACCTGACATTTGATTGGTTATATACCTGAATATATATAAAGGAAGAAAAGGAAACACAGCCATTTTCACTGCTACTTCCTGAACTACATTTCAAGAGCCTTTTCACCTCCCTGTAAATTTATTTGATAATTTGTAAGTGGCACTTTAAATTAATTTGTAAAAACGTTTATTGATAATTATTTACTGTCCCCCTGCTATAGTTATAGATACAGATAACATCCTCTGTTACATTTATTGATTGACTTACACTTCTCTGCTATAATTATGAATTTACTTACTTTAACTTCACTGTTAAAAAAACAGAACTACATGTCTGAACTTAAACCCAACAGTGCCCTAACTCTTCTAATATAATTATTTTTTTATGCAATTTACAGCAAAAAAATGGAAGGGGAGCAAGAAAAAACTAATGTTTCCTTCGAGATTACATCCGAAGACATTTTACCTGAAGAAAATGTGGATGAAAATTTTATGGATCAATCTTTTGACGAACAATTTATTCAAACCTTACAAGAGACAGAAACATCCATGTTTGACGAGATACCAGATGATATAATGCTGGAAGTTTTAATGAACTATGAAAATAATAAATAATTTTTTTTAAATCAAAATAAATAAATAAATTAAAAAAACGAACAAAAACAACAAATAATTAACATACAATATTAGAAAAGTCTATCATTCTTTTATCCTTAAAGTACGCTGCCCAGAACGCTTTCCGGTTCGCGAACTTGGCGCTTACCACGCAAAAAAAAAAGATATATATTTTTTTTTTGGACCCTCCTAGGCCCTTTTAAAACCTCCACATAAAACCTAGGAGGTCAACGAGGATCTACTATGCCCCCTTATGGTAATTTCCCCCTTTGTTTTGGCCTCCTCTTGTCTCTCGATCCTACCGAGAGACAAGATGGCGGCCGCTCCGGACAGTTTAGAATGTTGACAGACACCGGAGGGCCAATCAGCTTCGCATCGCAAAGCTCCGATACGCGAAAAGTTCGCTAACCGGATCGCTACCCGGAGCGCTGTTACAGATATATATCTTGATTTAAACGTTAATTTCTCAAAATCCACTGAAGCACATATATTGAGACCTAGCAAAGGCACATCGGGCTAACAGTCCCTACAATTTTGCCAAGTTTCGTGAAAATCCATTCAGCCGTTCGGGCTAAAAGTGAGTCCAACCGCCCTATGGAAATTAACATGGGAAAATGCGTTTTGGGACCCCCCTTTTTTCTCGGCCCCCCCTTGACGACCCCCCCCAAATTTTCAGGGGCTGCTCAGAAACAAAATGTGCCATTTTCCTGAAAATTTCAGCCGATTCCGTCCACAAACGCCAAAGTTATTAGACATAGAATTTTCAGAAATGCCATAGAGAAAAAATCCTAACTATATATACCTACTGGCGACCGCCAGTAGGTAATATATATATATATATATATATATATATATATATATATAAACCAAAGATTGCAGGGTCAATATAGTTAGTCTCAAATTTCACTCATATCAAATCATAGAAATTCAGCAGTTATTATTACCTAAGCGAACTATAACTTACACCCCTGCATTGCAATGCTTATGACCTCACACATTACTTTACTCATGACATGGTCTGTGACATCTTTGATGGCATCTCAAATGATATCACTGATGACATCATCCACACAACCCCTCACACACCCACTCACACCCCATGCAACCTCTTGCACGCCTACTCATACATCCACACAATCACTCACATACCCATTCACAGACCCAAACCAGTATACACACACCCAATCACTGCTCCATAGAGTCACTAATACAACCAGTATTCTATGGGACCCACCCAAGAGGCCTAGGGAGTCAGGGGATTTCAACTATGCCCCCATTTCTTTTTTATGTTATCCTAGGACTCGGTTCAAGTCGCGTCCCAAGATAGCTGCCAACTAAACCTCGTTTGAAGTGTTGGCAGCCAATCAGATATCAGCACGTGCTTGGGAGGGGTCGCGGAGCCTTCACATCCCTATATATACAAATTTGGATTTAAGTTAATATTTTTAAAACTACTGAAAGGTTTTACACCAAATCACAAAAAGGCACTTCCCTGAACCAACATCTACCTTCCTGCCAAATTAGGTGTAAATCAGTTCAGCAGTTTGGGCTTTAGCTGTGTCTAAATGTCGTACGGATCACCCCAAAACTTTTCATGTGCAACAAGAAGTACTGAGGCATTTTTTGGGAAAAATCAAATGATGCCAAAGATATAGGTAATTCAAAAAATGCTCTTCCTATGGAAACTAGGTCCTAACTACCTACTGGTGACTGCCAGTACGTAATAACGTTATATATATATAAATATATATATATATATATTACCTACTGGCGGTCGCCAGTAGGTATATATAGGTAGGATTTTTTCTCTATGTAACTTTTGAAAATTCTATGTCTAATAACTTTGGCGTTTGTGCACGGAATCGGCTGAAATTTTCAGGAAAATGGCACATTTTGTTTCTGAGCAGCCCCTGAAAATATGGGGGTGTTTCGTCAAGGGGGGGCCGAGAAAAAAGGGGGGTCCCAAAACGCGTTTTTAACATTGAGTTTTCCATAGGGCGTTTGGCCTCACTTTTAGCTCGAACGGCTGAATGGATTTGCACGAAACTTGGCAAAATTGTAGGGACTGTTAGCCCGATGTGCCTTTGCTGGGTCTCAATATATGTGCTCCAGTGGATTCTGAGAAATTAACGTTTAAAAAAAATTATATATCTGTGACAGCGTCCCGGGTAGCGTTCCGGTTCGCGTACTTGTCGCGTTATGGAGCTTTGCGAAGCGAAGCTGATTGGCTCTTCGGTGTCTGTCAACATTCTAAACAGTCCGGAGCGGCTGCCATCTTGTCTCTCGGTAGGATCGAGAGAAAAGAGGAGGAGAAAAACGAAGGGGGAATTTAATGAAAGGGGGCAAGGTAGACCCCTCTTGACCCACTAGGAATGATGTTGGGGTTAATAAAGGGTCCCGTGGGAAAAAAAAAAAAATTGATTTTTAAAGGTAGAAGCGCTTCCCGGTTCGCGAACAGGTAGCAAAACGGGAATTCGCCATTTTGTGTTTCGTTTTAATTAAATTACAGGGTATAAGGGGGTACGGGAGACGTATCCTGACCCTTTAAGTTTTCTGAGGGTGGCTGAGTAGGCTCATATATGTTGATACATGTCTTCCAGCGGCTGCGCGTGAGCATTTTTTTTTTTTTCCTTCGTGATGTCTGTTAACGTTCGATTCGAAGGAAATCAGGAAGTGTTGACCGCCATTTTGTCACTGCGAGTAAATATTTTGTTAAAAATAATTGTTATAAATTAATCCGTATTGAAAAACATTGTCTGCGCCATCTTGCCTTTTTTCCAATGCCACAATTTTGTCGTGCACGGCAGCCATTTTAGATGCCTTGACCAGACCCACTCTCTGCACGTCGCCGATCCTCAGCATGGCTCCCCACCCTCGCAAGCATCTCCCCCATGCACTGGTCACCCCCGCTCTCTCTCTCATGCATGGGCCATAAACCTCCCCCCATCTGCGCTGTTCTTCCCTGAGAATCACACTCTGTGCCCGCCCGACACCTCCCTTTCACCCTATTCACTACCGCACCCTCTGACACTCCTCTTCCTCTGTGTCTAATTGTCCAGGCCGGTCCTAGGCTATCACCTAGCCGTGCGGATGTAGTTTATGGCCCCAACTTGAAAGAATCACCCCTCTTCAAAGGAGTTACAGTAGATCAAGGCCCCCACCTCATGAGATCCGTCACAGCACACGCGTTCCTACTATCTAATAACCATCCTGTATTGTGATTGGGGAGGGGATTCTCACTGTGAGGGTGTGTGGGACCGAGCCTGAAGCGGAAGATTCCAGGGATGCCTCTTTGTACATCAAAGTTTTTACAATTATGTGTCACATTAAAAATATATAGCACTCCAACAAAGTAGTAGGATTATAAAACTTTAATTACTTATAAATATATACAACGCAACAAAAACAGTAAACACATTTAAAAAAAATGTTGAAAAAAGAAGCAACAATGGTCAGTAGCTGTCTTCTGTGCGAATAGTCCCAAGGCAGCACAACGTGCTGAGTTCTGGACGGCACCCAGGTGATGTCACCTGGGTGCCGCACTGGTTTTTGGTATCCTACAATGCTGCTCAGAAAAACGGCGTGGGGCGCCCCGGGGGGGGGGGGGGGGGAGGCCTCGTCACTAGCGGTCTGTTGTGCGAATAGTCCCATTTGTGGATGGCATCCAGGTGATGTCCAGTAAGTTGCCGCACTGGTTTTGGTATCCTACAATGCTGCTCCGAAAAACGGCGTGGGGCGCCCCGGGGAGGGGGGGGGAGGCGTCGTGAACGGGCCTCCCCAGGTGGAGGCTCGTCTGCTGTAGTGGGGCGCCCCTTTACCGTTTTAGTTGCCATTCCGCCCGCTTTTGGTACACTGTGCCAAAATCCGCCATTCAGCTGAGTTGCGTCCACTCTTGCGGTGCAGCGATAGGCGGCTGCCACAGGACTCTCAAAATGGCGGCCGACTCTTCGGATTTGGGCCTGGTCCACTAAAATGGCCCTGGGACACCTTGGAACTCGGACGCTTGTCTGCTAGGGCTTGGGCCCCATTCTCGAAAGCGTCCCCTCAGCCTTGAAGATTCTACAAAAGTCTTGGGGGCCCCCGACTCCCGCAGGCTTCCGGTGGGGAGCGGCTGTCATGATTGCTTGCGGAATGGCCACGACGGAGCTACGAGATGGTGGTGCTCTCATGCTGACGCCAGCTTCAGTCTGAAACATCCAGAAACACTGTAGACTATCAATTCGATGAGTTCCGGTGGAGCCCCAACGTGACCCGGTAGGGAAGAACTTGCCCTCCCCTTTTTTGAGTGATGGTTCTTGTTGCCTGTCCCCTCTGTTGTCATCTAACAGAACCTTTTTGGATTGCCGAGGGGGAAAAAAAAAGGTGGGGCTTTCATCGTTTGGGAAAAAAAAATATTTTAATCCAATGAAAAGTGTTATTTTTAGGTCATATGATCAAGCTTTCCATCAGTAGGAAACCAAAAGTAAAATGAACCAATGAAAAGTTTTAAAAACAAGTCACATGACCTGTTATGCAGCTTTGGGCTATAAAAAGCCAAAAAAATCCGTTGGCCCGTGAGGTGGCGTCAGTAGCGGACCGATGTGCGAATAGGCCGAAGGCAGCACAACGCGCCGAGATCCGGATGGCACCGAGGTGGTGTCCAGCAAGTTGCCGCACTGGTGTGGCCATCCTACAATGCTGCGCCGAAAGTCGCCGCGGGGTGCCCTGTTGGCCTGTGAGGTGGCGTCAGTAAGTGGGGGCTGTTTGAGGATCTGACTGCATTGGAAAGCAATGTGATGCGGTGCCTTGCCCCCAAGATGGAGGCTCCTCAGCTGCAGTGGGGCGCCCCTTGGTGTTTCACTCGCTATCCAGCTGAGTTGCGTCCGCACTTGCGGCTACAGTAGGCCGAAGGCAGCACAACGCGCGGAGATCTGGATGGCACCGAGGTGGTATCCAGCAAGTTGCCGTACTGGTGTGGCCATCCTACAATGCTGCGGGGGGGGGAGGCGGCGCAAATGAGCCTCTCCCGCCTCTCCAGGTGGAGGCACTTCATCTGCAGTGGGGCGCCGTCTAGCAGAGTTTCGCCCGCTCTTGCTGCTACAGCGATAGGCGGCTGCAACAGGACTCTCAAAATGGCGGCCTGTTCTTTGGAATAGGCCTGGTCCACTAAAATGGCCCTGGGACACCTTGGAACTCGGACGCTCGAATTTTTTTCCTTTCCTCCACATGCAAAAAAGGTAAATGCCCGGTATGTTACCCGCCTCATCTGCCACGATGTACTCTCCAGAGGAACCGAAAAAAAATATAGTTATGGTAATTATACCATGCATCGTCATATGGAGAGGTGGCACCCGATTAATTATAGTGCTGCCCAAATTCGAGATTTGGTGGATAACCCCCGACCTGCCAGTACATCCACCAATGAAGTGACAGTGACAGCATCAGAGGCAAGGGAAACGGTTCTAAATCTTCAGAAGAACTTTGGACAAATGAAAATGACGTGTTTAACTTGCGGCAAATTAATTTCATGTGGAGAGAGGAGTGTTAGTCTAATCAATAGAGCTTATGAACATCATCATAGTCGATGGTTGGTGGAGACATTTTGACTATATCCTGGACCTGCTCGGCCTCGCCCAAAATGGCGCTGGTATAAATGGGACTCGTAACTCCTTGTTGTGTACTGGTTGCCCAACCTTGATATCACGAGATACGTATGCAGTTTTGAAGCGCATGGCGGGCGGGGACGAGAATTGATTGAACATTTCGACATCCCTATTGATATTAAGTTCTGATGTGTTATTGATTACTGTACTATTGAAAGTTCGAATTAACGTCACCCATGGTACTTGCCCGCAAATGTATATCTAGATAATTTTATTGTAACTGGCTTGTCGTATTTTAATTATAAAATGTACGTCCATCGATTCCGCAACTGTTAGACACCTTAGTTCTTGCAACCTAATGGCCCGCCCGTTACGTTCTTCTACAGTGTAAATGTCCCCTCATCATATACGATTCCAGTTTGCTCCGTGGCCGGCCCACGTGGTTATAGGCCCGTATTTGTATACTGACATTTTCACAATAAAGGTTTTTAAAACAAAACATGGTAGTAGTACTTACATTGGTAAAGTTTTGAATAATAGCCACTGTTTTCGAATTAGTAAAAGGCAAGTGAAATAAAGCAGTCCAATTACATGACGGTTAAAAGGTATAATACGCAGGAACGCAGTAAAGATCAATGGTCAAGGGCTGTTGTGTTTTCTACTCCTGCAACATAAAGTGATCGATAAGAATCTGATATTCATGCCTATCAGCGACTAAGACAGCAGGCCGAGCCTCTTTTGCTCAACGGCTCCCTCATGGGACGAAGAAACGCCCTTTTTCTCGAAAAAGGAATATTTTACTTGCAGGACAGTTGTAAATTTCCCGGGAAAATACATTAGCCTGGAACATTGTTAGTGATAAACTGTAAATGCATCTGGGTCCTTTGCTTTACAAGTCAGAGTGAGAAAAAAAAAGGTGGGGCTTTCATCATTTGGGAAAAAAAAATGATCGAAAGCAATGAAAAGCGTTATTTTTAGGTCATATGACCAAGCCTTTCATCATTAGAATAACAAAAGTAAAATGAACCAATGAAAAGTTTTATTAACAAGTCACATGACCTGTTATGCTTACGTTACACGCCGCGCTCTGGATCGCTTCCGGGAAGCTGCGCCTCGGGCACAGGAGCACTTCCGGGTGCGCTAACGCGACGCGTCATATGACGCATTACGCGACAACGTAGGTCCAGAATATAGTCAAAATGTCTCCACCAACCAGCGGTCGGAACACAACCCCTTTCAGTAGTCCAAAAAGTTCTGTAAAATGACAACAGAAGGGACAGGCAACAAGAACCATCACTCAAAAAAGGGGAGGACAAGTTCTTTTCTACCGGGTCACGTTGGGGCTCCACCGGAACTGATCGAATTGGTAGTCTACAGTGTTTCTGGATGTTTCAGATTGAAGCTGGTGTCAGCATGAGAGCACCCCGTGGCTACGTCGTGGCCATTCCGCGAGCAATCATGGCAGTCGCTCACCACCGGAAGTCTGCGGGAGTCGGGGGCCCCGGTGACTTTTGTAGAATCTTCAAGGCTGAGCGGACGCTTTTGGGAATGGGTCCATGCCCTAGCAGTCAAGCGTCCGAGTTCCAAGGTGTCCCGGGGCCATTTTAGTGGGCCAGGCCTAAATCCGAAGAGCCGGCCGCCATTTTGAGAGTCCTCTGGCAGCCGCCTATTGCTGCACTGCAAGAGTGGGCGCAATTCAAGTGGATGGTGGGCGAGACGCTGTAGCCGCAAGAGCGGGTGCAACTCAGCTGGTTGCGTAAAGCGCTGGGGTGTACCTGAAAAACCTCCACCTGCGGAGGTGGGGGAGGCTCGTTCGCGCCGCCTCTCCCTTCTAGTGCATCCCACGCCGTTTCCTGGCGCAGGAATATGTGATGGTCGGACTAGGGCACCGCAGGACGTGTCTTCAGGTCGAACGGATTGTGGGACAAGGTCCAGAATGGAAGAGTCACCAAAAGGCAAAAAGTTCCGCTTGACCCCGGGAGCCGGCCGCCTATGTCGGGGGCGATCTCAGGCCACACCAGGGCAACAAGACTTGGGGAGGGGGTCGGAGCCAAGCGCCCCCTCCGAGTCCGCGCTATCGCACCGCCCCTCGGGGGCCTCCGTCAAGCGGTTTAGGGAGGCGCTGCATCACATTGTTTTCAAATGCAGTCAGGTCCACAAACGGCCCCCACTTACTTTGAGAATAGTGAAGCTGCAGCAGGTGCAAATAAGCTTCAGACAGTGTTACAAGCGCTGCTCAGAACTATGGCACCCAACATCCAGGACTTATGCCATTTGTGCAAGGCAGTGACATCGAAGCAACTCAGGGACCAAAACCATGAACGTACACTCATGTATGAAAATCTTACTATTGATGCTTGACTGAGGCCAAGGAGATCAGAGTGCATGAGTCTCATGCTCGATCGATTGAGCTAGCCGGATCGGGCAACAAAAAGTATAAAATAGTTATGTAAATAGTTATTTAATAAAATGTTTTCCCTGTTACTTTGCTGGTGTGTTGTATATATTTATAATATTTGCATAGGGTTTGTCGTTATTTTGGGTGGGGTGGGTGGCGGAGCCGAGCTGTCTTGCAGCCATCATGGTGTGGAGCTCAGTTCATCTCACTAGTTTCGTATTTCTCATGAGGGGTTGTTCTTAATGTTTCTATTTTAGCGAGGTCAAAAAGAGATCCCATTAGTGGCCTACTGATTTTGCTCGATTCCTTTTGTTTTTTTAAACAATTTTTCACTATCTGCAAAGACTAAACAGAGTATTGCGACTCTGTGCTTGTTTGTAAATAGAGAATGAACCAAAGAGAACCAATTCTAAGACAGTAAATGCTTGGATAACAATCAATCAAATGGAGAGAGAAGCAGGCACGACGGATTACAACGGGGGCAAAGGCCTGCGTTAACTACCCTTCACTATCTGCAAAGAGAGAGTACTCCTAAGAGAAAAGAGGGGGGGGGGGCAGTGTTCAAAGCACATCAGCGTGCATAAACACGAAAATGTTTTTACCTATCACGTACTTGACATTTGACAGCTTTTGATATTTGCTATTAAAAAACCATTGAAATCCACTGAAAAAACCATAGGTTATAGACCATATATAGTTCGGAATTAGCATTTACAAAACCTTGAAAATTCACTGAAAAAACCATAGGTTATAGACCATATATAGTTAGGGATTAGCATTTACAAAACCTTATTTTACTCGCACAAAACCATTGAAATTCGCATATATAGTTAGTTGCGCTAACTATATATCGCGCACCCACAATCCACTACTGATCATGTCACATATTACATCATTCATGACATGGTCAGTGATATCACTGATGACATCACTGATGACAACATCCAGTGACTGTATGTTTCTGTAAAGTTAAAATATGTCTTACATATTGAAGAATGAATGGATGTATAAGTGTCTGGATGAAGGATTTAGTAGGTGCATGACTGACTGTATGAGTGAGTGATTAAATGTGTCTCACTGAGTGCATGGGTTAGTGACTAAACTATCTTAATTTGTACATCATTATGTCTGTTGTTCTGTAAACTGCTGCATGTGTTGATCAGTAGCTATATGAGTAACTATATGGGTTATTGATTGGTTGCCCAAGTATTTGTATGGGAGACAGAGTGTGTGTGTGGGTGGCTGGGAGGTGTATGACTCTGTGCATAGATTTGTGAGCAGTTGATTCACTAGATGTATGGGTTCAAAAGTGCATGTGGAAACAGCTGTATGGGCGGTTTGAGGAAAATGGAATTTTATTGGTCTATGTGTCCCCTACGTGTACCCCAACGTGTAGTATATGTGCATGACATCCATGCATTTTCCCTCCATGGCCGAAAATGAAGACGCATTTGTATTTGCGTCCAACGTTAACATGTCAGTTATTCAGTCCTCCATGAAAGCAACGCTAATTTGGCTCTTGGGCCTGTGTTGCCAACGTCTTTACATGGTGCACGTTTAAAGATGCACCCGTTTTGTGGCCCAGTCGAGCCAGGCCCTGAATTCAGGCTCCGAGCCTCTTCTGACTCTGAAAGCTGCAGTTTAGGTATGCATCTCCGACCTCTCCCCCACTTCTTTCCAGCCGAGAGGTGCCCGGCCTAGCCCGCCTGCCTGCCAAGACAGTATTTTGCCTACAAGTTATCTGCTCAGCTCCGCGAAAACACATTCCAGTCTAGTGAAATAGGTAAACATATTCCCGCCTGCAGAGCGTAGAGCCCAGCCTTCCTGTCTCCATGCAAGTGATTTACTGAACCAGTTTCCATAGAAGACCCATCGCCCCACGCAATACATAAAATATATGCATACACCAGCCTTTAGTGATGAGCAGCCTCTGCCCGAGAGACCTTTTACTTCAGATAATACATCCTCCAAACACAAGATATCAGATATGCCATAGGTACAGGTCGCTCTGACTTCCCAGATTTCAGACTCCTCTTCTAGTGCTAAAGTCAACTCCCCCCAGCTCGTCTCTAGTCCCATTTACACGTCGGTTAAACGTCATGACCAGTTGCGCGAATATGTAGGATAAAGGTCCCAGCTGGACATCCCGACCCCTTCCATGACCCCATCCATGCCATGCAGACCACCTCCAGGTATCCACCCACCTATGACACACATGTGACTCATCAAGGGAACGCCCACATGTACGCCCTTTTTACACGCCTATGTGCTCTTATCTCTCTCTTGCTCCGCCTGGAGCGATCCGCCTTTTCTTTGATTGAACTCAATGTATGGTTTGACTATATATATTTTACTCTGTGAATAAAACGTTAGATATCCCTTCCTGAACCTTAGTGGTGATGGAACCCGATTCTCCCCTGGCTCGAGCCATTGAAATAAAGCCCTTTTGAACTCGGAAACCACGGACTCTGCCTCTCATTTTATGAGCTATCCATATTGATATTTAATGTATAGAAAAATGTTCTGGTAAATATTATTTACGACAGGTTGACTGTGTGCATGAGTGTATTGGTGAGTGAATGGATATCTCAGTGCTACATGTCAAAGTAAGTACATATGTAAAACACAGTACATGTGAGAGTTGACATGTATAAAAATCTGTGCATAAGAGCCAGTGAATGTGTTAGTGGCTGTATGGATCATTGTAAACTTGTATCAGGGATTGTATAAGAGAGTAAATATGTGTTAGTATATGTTTGAATAAGTAAGGTGTGTATAACTGTATAGTTGAGGAAATGGAGGTGTGATTGATTTTTTGCATGACTGACTAGGTGTGTGAGTAACTCCATGGATGAGTGACAGTCTGTGAGTGTCTGTTTACACTGATTGTATCTAGGGTTATATTAGAGTCTGAAGAGGTTCATCGTATTATCACATGAATGATATCATCAGTGATGTGATGAGTAATGTCAAATGAGATGTCATCAGTGATGTCATTTGAGATGTCATTTAAGATGTCATCAGTCATGTCATTTGAGATGTCATCAGTGATGTCATCAGTGGTGTAATTTGAGATGTCATCAGTGATGTCATCAGTGATGTCACTGACCATGTCATGAATGATGTAATATGTGACATCATCAGCAGTGGATTGCGGGTGCGCGATATATAGTTAGTGCAACTAACTATATATGGAATTTCAATGGTTTTGCGTGAGTAAAATAAGGTTTTGTAAATGCGAATTCCTAACTATATATGGTCTATAACCTATGGTTTTTTCAGTGAATTTTCAAGGTTTTGTAAATGCTAATTCCTAACTATATATGGTCTATAACCTATGGTTTTTTCAGTGAATTTTCAAGGTTTTGTAAATGCTAATTCCTAACTATATATGGTCTATAGCCTATGGTTTTTTCAGTGAATATATATATATACATACATATATAAACATATATCATCTGTATATCTATATAAATACAAACATAAATGCATGCATACATATACTTATATGCATACAGATGCATGTTATTTACATTAAAGCTGAAAAAACACTAATAAAAGCAAAGCTAAAAAGCCACCTCATTACAAACAGAATGGCTTTAACTTAAACGAGGGCGCGATCTATTGCATTTTCAATGCTTGTTTACTTTGGTTCCATCAAGAAGGCATTCAGATGTGTCACACATTTGCCATAAATTCTGAATGTTAGCACTCTAGTTGCACATTAGATCACTGTAGTAAAGCTACTGCTCACCAGGGACGTCTGCTGCTGGTATTCAAAGTGCATGTTTCAGTCTGCATGTCAGAATTTTTTTAATGAAATAGAAGAGGATTTGAGAAGTCACTGAAAATGATCCCTAATTTTTCTTTCTGAAGCACTAATCATACTTTCTATGGCAAAATTAACCCCCTCATGTTGTTCCTTTTTAAATTGAGTGTTTTCAGACTTACCACTTCATTCCAATCAAGATGGATTCTGGTGTGCCATACTTTTGTCATAAGTAAGACTGTTAGCGCTCTAGTTGTTCTTTAGAACACTCTGGGACATTCTGTCATTGGGCAATACTTGGGGTACATCTGGGTGATATTTGGGCTACATTTAGGCTCTTTTGTCTCTGGTGGCCATCTTGGGAGACTGTATGTCAGAATTTTTTAATGAAATTGAAGAGGGTTTGAGAAGTCACTCAAAATGTGCCCTAATTTTTCTTTCTGCAGCACTAATCATAATTCATATGGCAAAATATACCCCCTCATTTTGTTCCTTTTTAAATTAAATGTTTTAAGAGTTACCACTTTATTCCAATCAAGATGGCTTCAGGTGTGCCATACCTTTGTAATAAGTAGGACTGTTAGCGCTCTAGTTGTTCTTTAGAACACTCTGGGACATTCTGTCATTGGGCTATACTTGGGCTACATCTGGGTGATATTTGGGCTACATTTGGGCTCTTTTGTCTCTGGTGGCCATTTTGGGAGACTGCATGTCAGAATGTTTTAATGAAATAGAAGAGGATTTGAAAAGTCACTCAAAATGTGCCCTAATTTTTCTTTCTGCAGCACTAATAATACCTTCTATTGCATAATATACCCCCTCATTTTGTTCCTTTTTAAATGAAATGTTTTAAGAGTTACCACTTTATTCCCATCACGATGGCTCCAGGTGTGCTATACCTTTGTAATAAGTAGGACTGTTAGCGCTCTAGTTGTTCTTTAGAACACTCTGGGACATTCTGTCATTAGGCTATACTTGGGCTACATCTGGGTGATATTTGGGCTACATTTGGGCTCTTTTGTCTCTGGTGGCCATTTTGGGAGACTGCATGTCAGAATGTTTTAATGAAATAGAAAAGGATTTGAGAAGTCACTCAAAATGTGCCCTAATTTTTCATTCTGCAGCACTAATCATACTTTCTATGGCAAAATATACCCCCTCATGTTGTTTCTTTTTAAATTAAATGTTTTAAGAGTTACCACTTTATTCCAATCAAGATGGCTTCAGGTGTGCCATACCTTTGTAATAAGTAGGACTGTTAGCGCTCTAGTTGTTCTATAGAACACTCTGGGACATTCTGTCATTGGGCTATACTTGGGCTACATCTGGGTGATATTTGGGCTACATTTGGGCTCTTTTGTCTCTGGTGGCCATTTTGGGAGACTGCATGTCAGAATGTTTTAATGAAATAGAAAAGGATTTGAGAAGTCACTCAAAATGTGCCCTAATTTTTCATTCTGCAGCACTAATCATACTTTCTATGGCAAAATATACCCCCTCATGTTGTTTCTTTTTAAATTAAATGTTTTAAGAGTTACCACTTTATTCCAATCAAGATGGCTTCAGGTGTGCCATACCTTTGTAATAAGTAGGACTGTTAGCGCTCTAGTTGTTCTTTAGAACACTCTAGGAGGCTGCAGTAGAACACAACGGAATCAACTGACAGTCTCTGTCCTTGTTGGATGTACATGTTTTACTGAGAATGTCAGACTTCATTTTCAGATGACTGAGAAAGATAATGTGAATTTACAGAAAATATGCTTTCAGTTTAGCTTATAGATCCCCTTCCAAACCACTGTGGGAAAATCATGAGATATTAGTTTTCTTTGAAACAATATTCATGATATCACAGCAGAAGGTTTTTTCACATGGTAAAATCACCTTAGAACCCACCACAATTCCTAAAACGAGTATGGTACCATCAACAAATGATTTATAATGTAACTAAAGTCCTAAAACCCTCTATTAACTACAATGCTTTTTAATGAGGTGCTATCATGTATATTGGTCCCAAGAGGGCTGCCAACACTTCTTGGATGAAATGCTGACAGCCAATCAGATCAGATGTGTGGTTAGGCTCCGCCCAGATATATATCTTTTTTCGAACCTAAATTACTCAAAATCCACTGGAGCACATATATTGAGACCTAGCAAAGGCACATCGGGCTAACAGTCCCTACAATTTTGCCAAGTTTCGCGCAAATCCATTCAGCCGTTCGAGCTAAAAGTGAGGCCAACCGCCCTATGGAAATTAACATGGGAAAAACACGTTTTGGGACCCCCCTTTTTTCTCGCCCCCCCCCTTGATGAAACCCCCCCAAATTGTCAGGGGCTGCTCAGAAACAGAATGTTCCATTTTCCTGAAAATTTCAGCCAATTCCGTCCACAAACGCCAAAGTTATTAGACATAGAATTTTCAAAAATCCCATAGAGAAAAAATCCTAACTATATATACCTACTGGCGACCGCCAGTAGGTAATATATAAATATATATATATATATATATATATATATATATATATATATATATATATATATATATATATATATATTACCTACTGGCAGTCGCCAGTAGGTATATATAGTTAGGACCTAGTTTCCATAGGAAATCCCCAACATTCTATTGGGAATAACTTTGGCGCTGGTTGATGAATCTTCGCAAATTTCTCAAAGAAGATGGCTCGCTCCGCTCCGCTCCGCTCCTTCCCTGAAAGTTTGGGGGGGATTCGTCAAGCGGGGGCCGAGATAAAAGGGGGGTCCCAAAACGTGTTTTCCCCATGTTAATTTCCATAGGACATTTAGACACAGCTACAGCTTGAACCGCTGAAGGGAATTACACCAAACTTGTCAAAATGGTAGTGTCTGGTACGCAGATCACGCTTTTGCTAAAATAGTGTAAATCCCTCCAGTGGTTCCTGAGAAAATTAAAAAAGAAAAAAATTATATATCTGTAAGCGTGCACATTGCGCGCACCCCGCGATTTTTCGGAAAAAAAATTGGGGGGGGCTTGGGGGGCTTCTCTCTTTTATTTCAATCTGTTTTATTTTAATTTCGAGGGTGCCCACCCCTCGTTTTACCCCCGAGATCACCGCCGTGGCCCGAGCCTCCTCAAGATGGCCGCCGCCGCCGCCTGGTTGTGGGCGGGGCCGGGAGGACTTGGTTTCCGCTTCCCCCTGCTTGGGGGAAGCCTTCGATGTGTCCGCCCGGTCTGCCGTGCCCAGGGGGAGACCTGGTGATGCTGCTGTATGGTGCGGGGCTCCCGTGTGCTGAGGGAGCCCCGGGAAAATAGGAGACGCGAGGAGGCAGCAGGCAGAAGTACCTCCCCGCACTGGCAGGCAGCGCCGGGAGAGACGGGAAGAAGCAGTCCGCCTGAAGAGGGTTTGCAAATAAACGTGTTTTTGTACGTCAATATGTAATAAAAACATGATGCACATGAAACATTGCAAATAAACGTGTTTTTAATAATAAAAAAAACCATTACATCGCTAGCGATGCCAACGTGACAACTGACGCCATGAAACATTGCTCAGCTTGCAGATGTCAATATATAATATGGAAACAACATAATTAATAATATACATGTAACAGCCACGCATATGTTAACATTACTTTAATAAACATGAAATGGGTGTCAGATAAACGTGTATTTGTATGTGAAATCGCCGCACAAGGCAAAGGAAGAGGATGTGGTCTGACGCCTAGCTCTTCCGACTTTGGTGCTGTCAACCAAGGTTCGAGCCTCCATTGCGGTGCCAACGTTATTTTAGAATGGATTAATAATCATTAATATTTAAGGCTCACAGATGTGGGTGGATGGATGGTTGGGTTCATGGTGGATGCGTGGGTGGACGGGTGGGTAACTTTGTGTGATGCTTCAGAGTGCATTGGACTTTGTCAAAAGCACTCAGTATGCTGCGTTACCCCCTGACATCGGGCCACGGAGCAGCTATTAAAATTCACAATGACATTTGGCTGTATACACAGAAGGCAAACAAACGGGACCGTACTTTTCTTACACATATTTACGCCAGCCACTGTATTTTTCCACCTCATGTTTCTATTTACTCTTCCAGCCCACTGCCCTTGAAATCTTATTTTCAGCTCAGTGGGGTAGTCCTCCTTTGTGAACTGTGCAGCTGCCTACCAGCGTCAGCGGTATGGATTATTGTTAGCTGAATCATTTGATCACATCCCGAGGCATAAAAGAAACTGCTGACAGAAATATTTAAGATCACTTTATAGATACGAAGGCATAATTTGACAAATAATTTCGGTCAGCATGCCTAGGCAGGAAGAAGGCCTTGGACGTTTGAAAATGAGATCATTAGAGTTTTGACCCCGCCCCCTGAGTGCACCTTCATTTATACACCTACAAGTTTTCACGTTATAATAGTAAGAGGTGAGTATTCGTGATCTTATCACTCACACCGCACTGATATTAAACAACACATTTTACTGCTGTATATATTGCCAGGAATTCTTTTTGGACGTAGCAGTCCGCTTGAAGAGGGTTTGCAACTAAACGTGTTTTTGTATGTCAATATATAATAAAAACAGGATACACATGAAACATTGCAAATAAACGTGTTTTTAATAATAAAAAAAAACCATTACATCGCTAGCGATGCTAACGTGACAACTGACGCCATGAAATATTGCTCAGCTTGCAGATGTCAATATATAATATGGAAACAACGTAATTAATAATATACATGTAACAGCCACCCATATGTTAACATTACATTAATAAACATGAAACGGGTGTCAGATAAACGTGTATTTGTATGTGAAATCGCCGCACAAGGCAAAGGAAGAGGATGTGGTCTGACGCCTAGCTCTTCCGACTTTGGTGCTGTCAACCAAGGTTCGAGCCTCCATTGCGGTGCCAACGTTATTTCAGAATGGATTAATAATCATTAATATTTAAGGCTCACAGATGTGGGTGGATGGATGGTTGGGTTCATGGTAGATGCGTGGGTGGACGGGTGGGTAACTTTTTTTTTTTTTTTTGGAGTTCAACTCTGCTTTATTGTATGAGATGAAACGCAATACACAGCTTTTTGCGCCTACAACCCGGAGGCCGGAAGCAGTCGGAGAATATCATTACACAGCCGTAGGGCCGGCATCCCAGAGGCACGGCGGCGTTGCATGTATGTGGGGAAATATACCACACTGGCTGGTGCTGTAGAGCATTGGAGGATAAACAGCAGCAGAACAGTGTTTTATTGAGTTTTATTCATGAACACAACAGCTCAACAAACCCCCCCAACGAGACAGTAACTAAGAGGCAATACATGTCTGCGCAACAAGATAGGCGATAGTGGTCTAGTGTGACAACCCAGGCGAGCAGAGGTGTGCAAAATACTATAGTCGCAGCTCATCTGCCCTGACAGTGGTCCCCTCCATAGTAGGGAGCAGGGACGTGTATGGGGTCCTGGAGTGGCGGCAGCCAGAGAGTACAGTGGTACACGGCAAATAGCAGCATAGGGTGTCAGTGTACCAGTGAGGTGGAGTGATGGGCGATCAGTGGGGGAAGAACAACGATGTCCAGCACCGCATGGGTTCCGAGTAGTCGATAAGACAACTACGGCTAGTGGGGGACAGGGGGCCCCTGCCAGGGTCGACTAGAGGAGAAGTGCATGTATGCTAGTGGGGTCCATGGCCAGATCCAGGCTACAAGTCAGGACCCTAATCTACAATGGGATGCTCCACCAGCGGATCGGCGTCGGCTGATCGTGCGAGCAGGTAGTGCACCAGTGGATCCCAGATATCCCTGGGCCGACTCGAGATGGGTAACAGTTCAGCAAACGTCGTATGTTGGTCTTGACAGTGGGTCAAGTCCGCCAGCCAGTCCTTAAATTTGGGTGCCCTGCCTCTGCCCCATCGGCAAGCCACGCGCCTCTTAGCCAAGAGGAGCGCGGTATCAATGAACTTCCGGCTAGTCCGAGGAAACTGCGGCGTGTGTCCAAGGAGGGTCACGAGCGGATCTATGGGAATTGTTTCCCCCACCATCTCCGCAAGAGCGTCCGTTACCTGCCGCCAGTAGCACGCCACCTGGGGACACTCCCGCGCCAGATGGAGAAAATCTGCATGCTCGGCCCGGCAGCGCTCACAGCGGTCATCCTCTGTCAGGCCAAATCGTCGTTTCCTGACCGGCGTGTAATATACCCGCTGTAGGAATTTATAGTGAATGATTCTTAGTCTGCTACTGGCAGAGATGCGGGAGGTGAGCGTGCAGCAATGGCTCCACTGCTCATCTGATATATCAACAGCAATCTCTGTAGACCAGCGCAGTCTGGCGCTTGATTCAGGCACCGGAGCGGCTCCCCTGAGCTGGCGGTAAAGGCCGGAGACCAAATGGGCCCCGTTCTGTGAGCACAATAGGAAGTGCAGCGGAGGCAAGACCTCGGGCTCGTCGGGAAACTGGGGCAAGATGTCTCTCATCCCCGCACGCAGCCGTATGTAGTAAAAGAGCTCGAGAGGAGTGCGGTCATGCGTTGCAAAGAACTGGTCTACTGACTTGAAGCCACCGTCAGAGAACAGGTCTCCCCAGCGGGCGATATGAAGCTTAGCGCATAGGGTGCAGAAGCCCGGTTCCCATAAGAGGCTAAGGTTAGGGTGGTAAGTAAGCGGCAATGCGTGCGAATATAGCAGCTGACTCGACAGGCTCTTGGTTATACGGCGCCACGCATCCAAGGTGCATGATACCGAAGTGTTCGGGGTAGTTATGGATGATTCTGGGCAGTGCAACAGCCCGTTAAGCGGGAGAGGATGCACTATCCAATCCTCCACAGCTATGTGCGACATGAAGGGGGTAGGTGCCATCCAATGGTAGGCGAAGTGTGCCTGCGCACACTGGTAGTATGCCTCAAAATCAGGGACATCAAAACCACCCCTGTCATAGGGAAGGGTTAGCGTGGACCACTTGAGCCGGGGAGACTTGCCTCCCCAAAAGAGCCTGCGCAATTCCGCCTTAAGGGTCTTGAAGAAGAAGGCGCCCGGATAATAGGGTATGTTGAGAAAAAGGTAGAGAAAGCGAGGAAGAATCACCATTTTTATGAGTGAAGCCCTCCCGGCCATGGATAGTGGCAGAGCGATCCAACGATCTACAGAGGCGGTTAGCTTGGTTATTGCCACACCGTAATTAGACCGCAATGTCTCGTCCCTGTCGCGAGAGATACAGATCCCTAAGTATCTGAGGTCGGTCCGACACCACTCAAGGGGATAATCAAGAGGAAATTCAGTCACCGCCTCAGTCAAGGGGAACAGCTGCGATTTAGACCAGTTGATGTGGACTCCTGACACCCCACCAAACATCACAAATTCCCTGAGAAGGGGGTTGATGTGCGTCTCCGGGTGCTTAACATACAGCGTGATGTCATCCGCATAGAGGGACACATCAATTTGACGCTGCAGGCACTGCACCGCTCCATCGCGGTGCAACTGACGCAAGCGACAGGCAAGAGGTTCGATCGCGATGGCAAACAACAGGGGCGAGAGCGGGCACCCCTGCCGCGTACCCCTGGTGAGCGCAATGGGCTGCGACAGGCGACCGTTGATCAGTACTCTCGCCGTGGGACGTGTGTAAAGTAAGCGGACCCAGGATATAAACATTTTGGGGAACCCCATGCTGGCCAGAACCGAGAAAAGGTAAGGCCATTCGACAGAGTCAAAGGCCTTAGTAGCATCAAGGAATACGGCCGCTACAGGGGTATCAGGGTGGATTGTCCGAAGCAGTGAGAAGAGGGTGCGAAGGTTGTGGGAGGTGGACCTGCCCATCACAAAGCCAGACTGATCCGGCAAGACCAGTCTGGTCATTAGCAGCGACAACCGGGCAGCCAGGACTTTAGCAAGTATTTTCACATCGCAGTTCAAAAGGGACAGCGGGCGATAAGAGTTACAGGATTTGGGGTCTTTATCAGACTTCAGGAGCGATGTGATCACTACCTCTCGCATCGAGCAGGGGAGCACCCCATCGCACAGGGATTCTGAAAAGACCTCGCGTAGCACCGGGGCCATGGTGTCAATATAGGCCTTGTAGAATTCAGCAGGTATGACCACAAACAAAATAAGAATGACGGGTAGCTTTAAAGGACGATTTACCATGATCACTGAATTCGACCACAGTAGTACATTTACTATGACCTAAGTGTACTGAACCTTTCTTCCTGACACATAATTCACTAGTGACTGGTAATACTGACATAGCGGGCAGAACTGGTGCAGCTTCGGATTCAACAGTAAGAATCATAAGGTTAATTGTGTAATTACTTAATCCATATACTTCATTTTCTAGATCAGTTCCTAGTCTAATGGGGAGTCCCTCCTTATCAGGGTAACAGACGTCGAGCAGGACTAAGTTCAGATTTCCCCAAGCCCAGCTCCCGTCGAAAACAGCAATATCAGGATCTAAGGAATTAATTATTTTAAACCATGCACCACAGGAGCCGTTGTGAGTGAACGGGTATGGAAAGAGGGGCAGAGCTCCCTTGTAATTCTGGTAGGGAGGGAGTCGGCCACATATCCAGCAGTTTGTAGCGTTATTAGTCTGATGGGAGTGATGTAACATACTAATGAATGTGTTGTTGCGCAGCGCAAGTCTGTAAGGAAGTTCATGTGGAGGTAACTTACTAAAAGAATGTTCAGCAGAAACATTGTAAGCAGATTGTTCACGCTTGAAAATAGGGCAATAGATAGGAAGAAGTATACTTGCAACAATAATCAGAATACTTAAAAAAAACATAATTAATAATGTCACTACACAGTGACTACGCAGTGATTTGCAGTATGTACGTTTCTTGAATTGTCTCTCTCTCTCTCTATCTCGATCTAGGGGATACATGTCAGAAACTATTTAACCGATTCACCTAGGGGAGGACTTAAACAATTAAACTGTCTGACTTGCTAGATCGAAGCTTTAGTCGATACTCCTCTTGGGGAGTTTTCTCTCGTTCGGGTATTTTAAAGTCACTAGGTTTAATACAGTCTTTGATGGGGGTGGGCGAGTCAGGGTCTGGTTTCAGTTCGTTGCATAGTTTAATATGACTCGTATGGACCTACCCCTTTCTGCCCTCCAACTTCACTGCGGTCCTCGTAGTAAGAAGGACGGTCTTCGGCGCTTTCCAGCGGGGCTCCAGCGGGCTTTTCCTGTCGAAGTTCCTAACTAGGACCATGTCGCCAGGACGGACATCATGCGGCTTTACATCAGTGTTGTCAGGAAAGGCTGCGGCAACCTGCGAACGACATGATTGGAGTGCAGACATCAAGGAGGCAAGGTAATCTGTCAACATGTTACAATCAACATCAGTAATTTTCTTAGGAATGGGCGTCCCCCACATATTCGGTGGTCTGCCAAAGACCACTTCGTACGGGGATAGTCCTGATCTCGAATGTGCAACCATTCTCATATAGAACAGTGCAACTGGCAGGGCGACTATCCAGTCGACCCCTTTCTCCTGGCATATTTTGGCCAGGCGGATCTTAAGTGTCTGGTTATGCCTCTCTACAAGGCCTGCGGCTTCGGGATGTCGGACACAATGAAATTTCCACTGATATCCTAGCAAAAGGGAGACATGCTTCATGAGTTCGGATGAGAACGGCTGTCCGTTATCTGAGTACACGACACGAGGCAGGCCGTATCGTGGGAAGAATTCTCGAACCAGCTGCTTGGCAGTGGTCGGGGCAGTGTAATCTGAGACTGGGTATGCTTCGGTCCAACGAGAAAGTGCACAAACAACTACGAGGACATATTTGAATCCTCGACAACGGTCCATCTGGATATAATCCATCTGGAGGACTTCAAAAGGATGATCGGGAGGATGAAATCCACCTTGCTCTACAGGGACGCTTTTACCTGGATTGAACTGACAACAGATCATGCAAGTACGCACTTTCTGTTTTGCTGCTGCTCGTAAGTGTTTGTTGTACCAGAGATTCTGTAAACTGTCTAACATAGCTTTTTCTCCTAGATGTGCAGGATTATGTGCTGTATTTATCATGATTTGAACCATGGAGTCGGGGAGGAACCATGTAGTTTTTCCCTTTGTGACCCATCCTTGATCTGTCTGGATCCCTCCTAGTTCAGTCCATTTCTTTATTTCATCTGAAGTGGCATGTGTCTGAATATCGATTACGTCTAGGGTGGGATCCCTGACTGACATACACTGAGTTGGTACTATTGTCTTTGTCACATCAGTAGTCCGGGTGTGAGTCAATGCTGTATGTTTTGCTGTCTGGTCTGCCAGGTCGTTACCCTGGGACACAGAATCTGTAACCTTAGTATGTGCTTTACACTTCATGACTGATATGCCCGAGGGCAAATGTATTGCTTCTAATAGTGTTTGAATGAGGGGACCGTGTTGGATCTTGGCACCATGAGAGGTCAAAAAACCTCTTTCTTGCCATAACATGCCGAAGTCGTGTACGACTCCGAACGCATAGCGGGAATCAGAGTATATGTTAACATTTCTGTTCTTGGCTAGAATACAAGCTCGGGTCAGAGCGATGAGCTCCGCCGCTTGAGCAGACAATGTGTCAATACGGTGTGTTTCTTTAACTTCAGTTTCAGTGGTCACTGCATACGCGGCCACTAATTCTCCTGTACTTGTTCTCATGCATGAACCGTCCACATAGAGTGTCAGGTCTGGATTTGTCAGTGGAACATCTGTTAGGTCCCGTCGAGGTTTTGTTACTGTATTAATGATCTCTATGCAATCATGCGGTGTTGTATCTGTCAAAATTGCAGGTAACAATGTTGCGGGGTTCAGAATGCTACAGCGTCTGATTTCTATGTGTGGCTGGAATAGTGTCAATTCATAACCTGTCAATCGTGCTATGGTCAAGTGTTGAGTCTGGGTTCTGTTTAAAAGAACCTCTACAGAATGTGGAACTTGAACTGTTAATGGATGTCCTAAAACAATTGAATCGCTCTGTCTGATTGCTAATGCTGTTGCTGCTACCGACTTTAAGCACGCAGGGAGTGCCTGGGCTACTGAATCCAATGTGCTTGAAAAATAAGCGCAAGGCTTATGTGAACCTGCTTGGTCTTGAGTGAGGACAGACAGTGCTGTACCCTCACGTTCTGTAACAAAAAGTGTAAAAGGTTTGCTGTAACATGGTGTCGCTAGAACTGGTACTTGGCATAATGCTTTCTTTAATTCCTCAAAGGCTTGTGTATGTTCCTGAGTCCAGGGAAGGACAATCGAAGTCGCTGCCTATTGTGTTGTTAACTGAATGAGTGGTTTGGCTAGAAATGCATACTGAGGAATCCATTGTCTGCAGTACGAGGTGAGGCCTATGAAGGCCCGCACTTCCTTTTGTGTCTGGGGTTGTGGCATATTTACAATTAACTGAATGCGATGGAATGAAGGATATCGCGCAGTACCCCATGGCTTTTGGAGATGCAGTACCCCCTAATAGTGACTTTGAAAGCCTCCCATATATGCTCGACAGAGTCCACAGATCCTTTATTTCTAGCAAAAAAATCAGATATTTCTTCCCCCAGTTCTGTGCGGAACAGGTTATCAAGAAGGGTGTCAGGGCGGAGTCTCCATGGTGGCCGCGGGTTATCCCACCCTGGTGTGCGGAAGTGTAGCAAGACGGGACTGTGATCTGAGTATGTCCTCGGCAGGTGAAGGGCCCCCACCAGCTCCGCAGCCATGTCCCTGGAGATAAGGAAGTAATCTAAGCGTGCCCAGGTCCCGGTGTGTGAAGTAAAGTGAGTTCCCTCCCTCCCATGGGGGTGCAAGTGTCTCCAGGAATCCAATAATCCACCCTCCTGAATGATTCCCTCCAACGCCTCTCGTGACCTAGGCTTATAGGAGCAGACTCCATCCGCCCTATCTAATTGAGGTACTAGTGCCAAGTTGAGGTCCCCACCCCAGACAATGTGTCGTGACCCAACAGACAGAATCTGGCCCCATAGCGTAGTAAAAAAATGTGGTGTATCGATATTGGGTGCATAGGTAGTCACAAACGTGTACGTGTCGCGGCCTATCCTGCCCCATAACAGTGCATAACGACCCTCTCTGTCAGTGAGCTCTCCAAGCTTATGAAACAGTATTCTGCGAGCAATGAGGATAGCAACACCCCTAGAATAGGTCGAGAAAGAGGAGAATGTGCGGAACCCAGCCCACTTACTAGCAAAAGAAGTGCCTCCCACTGATGACAAATGCGTTTCCTGCAACATGGCTACCTGTACATGATGCCAATCGAGATAGGCCACTACATTCCGGCATTTTTTAGCATTGTTCAGCCCCCGAACATTCCAGGACAAGCAGGCTAATTGCGCGCACGCAGTCAGAGCAGCCATGGATAGAGCAGCGAGAGACACAGCAGTGCCAAAACAGGCAGCGTGAGAGAGCCACCCCCGCCCCGCCAGCATCGGCGTGCACACCAGAACAAAGTCCACATGTAAAGTCCAGTCAATGATTGCCTCCTGAAACACCCTCCCCCCCACCCACCCCAGCATCCCAATCATGCCAGCAGCCAGTCGTACCCACCCTGCAGCCCTCCCCCCGCCCCCACCCCCCCAATTCCCGCAACAACAACAAAATAACCATCAGCAAGGTAAAGGGGATCACCCAGTAGGGGTAAGACATAGAGTACGCACAGCCACTACCTGGTCCCGAGCTCCGTTACTGTGCCGCCCTCGGAGGAGACTAGGGCCAGGAAAGTGGTCCTTGGTTTACGTTACCACAGGGGTGCATGTTCCGTGCAGGTCCATCATCCGCAACTCCCCCAGTGTCCGTGTACCAGTCTGTATAAGGATCACCATCCAGAGTAGAGAAAGCGCGAGGTGTAGCTTACATCATCAGTTAGACATTCTGGGGCGCCGGGGGCAAGTCCGCCTCCTCTTGTTCTTCCGCATCCGCTCGATCGTCCCTCCGGGCCCTTCGAAGCAATTTCAGGAAGTCCTCTACTTTCTGGGGGTTCGTGAAGAACCTTTTTCGTGCCCTGGTGCGTAACTCGGAGCTTCGCAGGATACAAGAGCGCATAGTCTATTTGGGCCTCTCGCAGCTTTTTCTTCACTGGGAGGAATTTACGTCGTTCCTCCTGAACCATGGGCGTGAAGTCTGGATAGATGGAGAACGTCACCCCATTGTACTGCAGCGACCTCTGAGTCCGGGCCGCCCTGAGCGCAGTGTACCGGTCGCGGTAATTTAATAGACAAGCAATTATGGGCCTCGGTGGAAGTCCAGGCATGGGTGCCAGGGAGCGGTGGGCCCTTTCCACGATAAATTGTGGCGAAAAGGCATCCTCGCCGATCGAGCCCCTGAGCAATTTCTCAATGTACAACTCCATCCTGCCCGTGTCTGTGGATTCCGGCACATTGGTGACTCGTATGTTATTCCGGCGGCTGCGGGCTTCCAAATCCTCATTTTTAGCCGCAATGACCCTGAGCAAATTGTCCATCCTATTCAGTTGCGACGTGTGGGTCGAGGTGACATCGGCATTGTCGGATATACGTTGCTCCGCGGTCGTGATGCGCTCTTCGGACGGGTGGGTAACTTTGTGTGATGCTTCAGAGTGCATGGGACTTTGTCAAAAGCACTCAGTATGCTAGCGTTACCCCCTGACATCGGGCCACGGAGCAGCTATTAAAATTCACAATGACATTCGGCTGTCTACACAGAAGGCAAACAAACGGGACCGTACTTTTCTTACACATATTTACGTCAGCCACTGTATTTTTCCACCTCATGTTTCTATTTACTCTTCCAGCCCACTGCCCTTGAAATCTTATTTTTAGCTCAGTGGGGTAGTCCTCCTTTGTGAACTGTGCAGCTGCCTACCAGCGGCAGCGGTATGGATTATTGTTAGCTGAATCATTTGATCACATCCCGAAGCATAAAAGAAACTGCTGACAGAAATATTTAAGATCACTTTATAGATACGAAGGCATAATCTGACAAATAATTTCGGTCAGCAAACAGCCATTGGGAAATGGTGAAGCTGCACTGCTTAAATGCTCTTTTTGTACTACTCCCTCACTTGAAATGTTTAGTCAAGTAATTATTTTCATAATACTTTAAATTATAACATTTCTGGTGCACATTATTCCAGAATCCTCCAGCTTCATTTTAGATCCGTTGCTGCTAAACGTCCTAGTTCTAGTAGGATCACACTATGTCAAGTGTTGTGTGATTCTGGGTAAATCACATTGTCCCTATTGCCTTCGTTTTTGGAGTTGCTGGTATTGGGGCACTTATATTTTTCTACGACTATCCATATATCTCTGATCTCTACCTAAGGACCGATAATGACTTTCGAGCTGAAGTAAATAGGACTTAACAATGCCTAGGGAGAATATAAAACAGCAAATGTTACCTACCCTATAGAAGAAACAGAATAGATTTAGGAGGAAGGAGTTGAAAATTACCTATTCAGAATGTATGCTGCTAGGAGGTGAAGCTTTAAGGCATTATCATAACACATCAGATTGGGATCCCAGTGGATCCACTTTTTTATGGCTTTCATGTACTAACAGAGAAGGGCTTTGCAGTTAGTGCTTTGCTTTTCTTCGGCTGACAGATCTATAAAGGTAGACATGATTGGGTCCTCTTTCTCGTGAAGTGTTTGGCAATAATGAGTTCCTTTTTTAGGTAAGGTAATTCTCACATCCAGTATAAATGATGAAGAATAACGAGTAGATGGTTATGTGAGCAGATATTTATTTGAACTTCTAGAAGGGTGTTTCCATTGTTGTGAAATATTATAATTTCTTGTACCTTAAAGTAGCGGTCTTCGGCGGGAAGCAGTAGTTTTATATTAAGCAGGATGACCGCTGAGAGAATGGTGATGTTGGATTGAAGTGTCAGGTGGGAGTGCAGGTTAATATATATGAACTAAATAATCAGTGATGGTTTGAGGAGAAATATTTCACACAACACAATAGTTCTCAAAACGTTCCCAAGTCCTTAATAATGGAGTTTTTGTTTAACTTGTGGGCAGCTATCACAGGGCTATGGTCATAAAAAACATCTTTCTATGCCTCAGGAGTGTCTGAGGATCCATTTTAAAGTTACCACTGTTTGCTTAAAGCAGTAATAAGTACATTGCAACATCTTACCAATGTTTTTTGTATTATTTTCAGCACCTGCTTTTGTGGACCTGACTGTCATTTTAGGCCACTCCATCACCTTGTCCTGTCGGACCTCAGCTCACTCTCACCCAACTATTGAATGGTTTAAAGGTAGCGCAAGAACTTTGTTGAAAATATTTATGTGATCTGATAGCTTATTTGTTTCTATAGGCAAAATTGAAATTACTAGGCAAAAAGAGGTTTAATCCCATCTTTATTCATTGCAAGGAATCTAAT
Source organism: Lissotriton vulgaris (assembly GCF_964263255.1). Lineage (NCBI taxonomy): Eukaryota > Metazoa > Chordata > Amphibia > Caudata > Salamandridae > Lissotriton > Lissotriton vulgaris. The sequence goes on from NC_141687.1 coordinate 1,752,263,871, forward strand.
AATGCTACATTTCCGTACTTTTATTGGATTAACCAAATATTGTATTCAAAAGATTTTTGATAAATGTCGTTTGTATATAACATGTACTGCAAAATATTTGTCTTTTCCTAGTGCTATTTAGCTCATTTATCTGCGCTCTGCCCCCTGGCTGCCTTTTCCCAGCCCACTTTGCTGCACACAGACTGGGATTGGGCGTCCAACCCTCCCTCCATGTACAGCTTGGAGTTGGTCAAAGTGCATCTCCTGTGACCATGCCCTGTACCTATTCCTCCACAGGCATACAAATCCCTGCCATGTGCAGCTGAAGGTGTGGGTTTCATTGCTGGGCCTGGATGTCTAACTCCCCATGAACAGGTAACATCTTTTTATTATTTTATTTCTTTTGTGGCGCCTGGGATCTTCGGATCCACTGCACATTCACATGGGGGGGGGCTTTTCTGGGGCCGGCGGAAGATCAGCTTTTATTTTAACCCCAATGTGGGTCCCTTTGGAACCTCACCACACATTGTTTTAGGTGCCAGGGTCCCTTAACCTGCCACTTTGTGTGTTGGTTTTACTTAATTCTAGGGCACTGTGACCGACTAACATTGTCAGTTTTGGCCTTGCAGATCTGCGGGGGTCTGAGGATCCTCTCTGAATGTACTGCATTGCTAAAAATCAATTTTCAATAGACACACAGTCCTATCTGTAACTACATAATGGCTACAACCACTGTGTTATATATACACATAGAGATGGGGCACCCCACTATGTATGTATATATCTATATTCACTGAAAAAACCATAGGTTTTAGGCCTTATATAGTTAGGAATTAGCTTTTAAAAAACCTTTGAAATTCACTGAAAAAACCATAGGTTTTAGGCCTTATATAGTTAGGAATTAGCATTTTAAAAACCTTTGAAATTCACTGAAAAAAACATAGGTTTTAGGCCTTATATAGTTAGGAATTCGCATTTAAAAAACCTTGAAAATTCACTGAAAAAACCATAGGTTTCAGGCCTTATATAGTTAGGAATTAACATATAAAAAACCATTGAAATTCCTCCTATATAGTTAGTTGGACTAACTATATATGGCGCACCCGCAGTCCACTGCTGATGATGTCACATATTACATCATTCATGACATGGTCAGTGACATCACTGATGACATCACTGATGACATCTCAAATGACATCACTGATGACATCTCATTTGACATTTGCTAATTCCTAACTATATAAGGCCTAAAACCTATGGTTTTTTCAGTGAATATATATATTTTCACTGAAAAAACCATAGGTTTCACACCAGTTATAGTTAGGAATTAGCATTTTAAAAACCTATGAAATTCACTGAAAAAACCATAGGTTTCACACCAGTTATAGTTAGGAATTAGCATTTAAAAAAACCTATTAAATTCACTGAAAAAACCATAGGTTTCACACCAGTTATAGTTAGCTGGAAATTCTACTGACATAAAACCATTGAAATTCCATGTCATAGTTAGTTGGACTCACTATAACTTGCGAGCCTGCAATGCACATGAAGGATTGAGGGAAAAGGAGTGAGGAAGTAAGTACACAGAAGGACTAAGGGAAGGACTGAGTGAAGTGCAGTACAATGAGAGAAGAAAGGAAAAAGAGTAAAGGAGCAAAAGAAGGAAAGAGAGGGGAAGAGGACTAAAGCGGTGGTACTGAGAGAATGTGATTCGGTGATGAAAGTAAAGAGAAGGACATTGAAAGATAGGAAATGCGGGGTAGTAATGGAACCGGAGTAAAAGAACTGGATTGAAGACTGATGAGAGAGGAGCAGTGAAGTTGTTCTAAGAGAAATGATAGAAGGTGGATAAACACAAGTGAGCATAACACAAGGAGATTTAGGAACTTAGGACATAGAGGTAGAGAACGAAAAAAGAGACAAAAGAAAAGAAGCAAAGAAAGATAAGTGAGAGAGAATGGGTGAGTTATAGTGACAGAGTGCGACTATAGAGGTGAGTGAGTAAAGAGGAATTAGTAAAAGAGCAAAGGAGGAAAAGACGGAAAAAGGAAGTAAAGTAGACAAACTGAAAGCTGAAAAGTGGTGCAAGGGAGAGAGGGGATGCACACAGTTGAAATGGGATTAAGGGGTTGTGAAAGAAGTGGAGTAAAGGAACAGCGATGAAACAGAGTGAGAGAAAGGCAGTGTGAGTGAGTAAAGAGAGCTGAAAAAAGGATGGAAAATGGAAAGTGAGTGTGAGACAATGGGAATAAATATAAATTACACAATAAAAAGTATAGAATAACTGGTACAACATGTTAGAAAGTTTATTTTTGCTGTTCTCAGAATATATTGAATTTCACTAGAAACAGTGAGTTCAAACTATTCATCATATGACAGCGGGGAAAAAAAAACACAATCTAAAAGATTGTGTTGAAAAAAAAACATATAAACTTACAAACCATATGTCTACACTAATCTTTCATTCACTTACTTTTCCTTGAGGCCAAATAGTAGATCGTGAAGGTCCTTTTTCTTGGAAAACACTCTGCTGTTCTTTTAAATTTCCATTTCATCGACTTTCTATAAAAAAAGATCTAAGAACATCTGAAATAATTCTCAACGTTTTCATTTTCCTCCTTGTGTTAAGTTATGACTCTTTGCTCATACCTACACCTTTCCTTATGGCCAAATTGTGTCAGATATATCAGTATGTTTTTAAATTTCTCAAATAAAACTCTGAAATTACCGTTTACCCGATGTTTTGAAAGAAAAGCTCATATGACATTTTCACAATGTTTAAATATTCATATTCCCTTCTTGGATCACTCATGTTCAACATTTCCTATAATACTGATATCACGTACTATGAGATCCACTTACAGTACCTATATGAGAACTGGATTTTTTATATTATGTTGATCACTTTTACTCACAATATAATTTTAAACAGTAGACTAACTTTTATTAACTGCTCCCGTCTTCATAGGGCAATTACCTTTACTTAAACTTTGGTTCTAAAAACACTAGGTAAGAATTTTTTAAGTCAAAAGGGAAACGTTGTTTATAAGTCAAATGAGAATCATTGCAGTAAGTCCAACCTTTTTGACATTTTAAATAAGCTGTATAATGCCTTGATGTTGTCGAAGGACGGTCATGATAAATAATAGCTACAGTTGCAAAGGTTCTTCCTGAAATTGATATCTGAGAAGCCATGACATTTTTGATACAAGTTGTCAATTTAGTTCCATCAGGTCTACATCGTTGGAACACTAAAATGACATACTGACCATAAGTTTATATAAATAATGTTGACAGCATTGGACACTTACATTGGGTACACACCATATTATGATCAGCTGCTTTAACTAGATTATTAAATGACACTGATTTGCAGTCTGGTAAAGTCAAATATATAAATCTTTCAGTGTCTATTCTAGTAGTACTTGATAAACTCCAATTGTCGCAGTCATGCTGCCATTGATAAGAAAGGCTAAAAAGATTTTCTACATCTACACCTTCATCTTCCAAAACACAAAACATATACATTAAACATTCCTGACAATCCTGCTGAATGTTCTGTGAAAATTGTTCTTCACCAGAACATATGTCTAAAATATTTCGAATTTCTGTTACACTTTCTATTTTTGCTCTATCATTGCTACATTTCTCAAACACAGAATTCAATTAACCGCACAATCTTTGATCCCGATTTTCAACAATCTTTTCTTGTAAAGTTTGAAGAAAAAAAACAACATTAACCACTACATTTGCATAGCAGTTGACACCAGAACTGTTTTCAAACTGAAATCCAACAACATTTTCATCAGAATCCTTTTTCTTTCTGTTTTCAATTACATTTTCATCTACTTTTTGTCTTTTTGCTACGACCTCAATGCAATTATTCTCATTTCTTCTTTTTCGGCCACCCACACGTTTTTCAAACAGAGGATATTGAGGCAAATGTGGAGCATACTCTCTTCATAACCTATTGTATTCTTTAACACAATCTAGATCTGCACAAATCTTTGTCTCATCACACTTAATCAAGTACAATCCTGATAAAGTTCTGACTAGTTATAATGCCACATATGCCATACCCTCTTTAAACACAGAAATTCCAATATTCCCCAAAGCACTATCTACACTTAAACCTTGAGATTTATGAATTGTCACCCCATATGCCAAACAAACAGGAAACTGTTTTCGGCGAACATATAAGTCTTTTACAAGCAAAAATCTAGCAGAACAACAACTGATTTGTTGTACTTGCTCAATGCCATCAAATTTAATTTTTAAAATTTCAATTCCATCTCTATTTCTATAATTCACAAAATCAACAACATGACCAATTGCTCCATTTACCAGACCTCTTTCAACATTTAAATTCCTTCTCAAAATAATACGACAATTAAAACACACATTCAGAGTCTTTTCAAAACCAGCTGTTTTAGATATACTCTTCTCTAATGAATCCAATTTTGATTTCAAATTTTCTGACAAAATAATTGTTGCTCCCATATGCTCAAGTTTATCTATTGCTTCCAGTTTCACAATCTCTTCATTTTCTAACTTTAACATTTTGTTGTTGAAGATGGAACATTCTTGCAGAGTTGGCATCAAACATATCCCAGATTTGTTCTCAGTAATCTTCTTAAACATATTCTCTGGAAGAATGTTTTCATTTGGATACAAATTTGAAATTAATCGTGCATGTAAAGCTTCTTTCCCATGCTCGCTTACTTTTCCGATTCTTATATCTTGTAGAATTTTTTTATAATCTTCATCCTTTGCCTGTCGCATATTTTGAAACAGTTCTGCATATTTGAAATTTAACCATATATTAACGTTTCCAATGCTTCCAAGGGACTTCCTGGTATCTTCATGTGTAAGCATTTTAAACACTGGTTGTCATTTTACTGGAGTCAACTGCAGTAGATCTCCAGAAACAATAATGTGTTTTTCTCCAAATAACACATCATATTCTGTTCTAAGAATTTCTTGCATTCTCAAATGCACAAAAGCAAGCATTAGATTTGAGACCATGCTTACTTCATCAATGATAAGAAGTTTCATTTTCTTCAGGACTCTGGAAACTTCAGAACACGCATCTCCAGATAACTTGTTGTAATGCAATTTATTATCATGCTCAACTGGCAGCATCAGTAAACGATGTAGAGTAATCCCTTTAATGTTATGTGCTGCCCGTCCAGTTGGAGCGGTTACAACACAAGACAGCGGTGATTCAGTCCTTTTCTGCAGATAAGTTGTAATTGCTTTAATCAGAAAACGTTTTCCTGTTCCCGCTTCTCCACTTACGTACAGTCGGACAGGTTTAAATTATGTACATGAGCACTCTTTTTTCTCATGTCTGAATCCATGTTCAATCTGTTCTGTGACTTCGTCATATATCTTTTTCTGCTCAACGTTTAGTTGCTTTACCAAATCTTCTAAGTTAACTACATCCTCTTGAGCTTGTTCCATAGCTCTTTTCACCTCATCCATGGCAGGGGCAGCTTCATTTTGGATAATTGGTCCTCCTAGTGCATCCTGATTCAATGAAGTAGAACTCTGACTGTCTTGAGAACTGTCTCTAGCAATCTCTTCAGCAATTGTGGCTTCTTGCTGTATTTCTTCGTTCAACATTTTCAGATAATTTGGAAAAACTGGACATTCTATGGTATCCTTGGTTGCATTAAAAGAATCTTCGTAACAGAGAAAATCTCCAAGTAGTTCCTCTTCTGTACGCCATGGCTTAAAGAGTTGCAAAAGAGCTAAATAGTAAAATTCTCTTTTGTCTGGAGATTTGCAACTCAATTTTCGATGATTAATCAAATGGCCTTTTCTCTGCTTCACTAGACATCCTTCATACCCAATGACAGCATATTTTCCATTATTGATATCTTCTGTGATGTTTCTCTTATAACTATAGTTTTGCAGAACTTCAAACAAACAAGTGTTCTCAAGGTGAGTACTTCTATTTGGATAGTATGTATCCAACATGTTTGTCTTCAAAATATCTGTACTGTTTGGTTCTTTCTCCGCCAAATACTCAATTTCTTGTACAGATTTCAAAACTCGGTTTCGTGTTGCAGCAAGACCTAGACTCACCCAAATGATTGTTCTAGATTTGGCATATAGACTTGCTGATGATAACCGATCAGAACATTCATATGCTCCAATTTCTCGATGCGATAACATCTTCAGACTGAAACTGTATAATTTTTTACTTACACTGTTTTCATATGAAATGTCCTCCCACATTTCCTTCAGTTCTGTCTTTTCTTTTTTTGTGATGTAAGACGTCACATATCGAGCCACAGCAATAGAGTTGTCAGCAATGAACTGAATATCCATGTTAGCATTCCACATGGACAAAATCACTGGGTTGTAGTCGTTAATATACTTGGAGTCTTCGTTTTTTTTAAAATTGTATGTATTTTTTGGTGATTTCCTCGTCACAGTATGTCGCAGAGAAGGCATCAAATTATTTACTCTTCTTTTAGAAATCACTAGTCGTGGAAACGTGAAACGACATTTTGTGTAGAACTTGTCCTTGTTTCTGAATTTTCGACGACAGTACTTTCCACAACGATGGGATTGAAAGCATAAAACTTGTTGCCTTAAATTGTTTTCTTCAGTGGTTTTCGGAACAGCACATGTTGAATACTCTTCAATGAAACTCATCACTGTGTCATCCGAAACAGTTCCAAATTTGGGTGCATCTTTAATCCATAACAACATATGTATGTGAGGAGCACCTCTTGCTTGATACTCCCTCCTCCAAAAGAAATCCAAAACCTCTCCAAGGGGAGGATTTTTTTTGTTGGTAATAAAATACATCATAGCTTCAAGGCTATGACTGAAATATCTGCATACATTCACTGGATCCAAAGAACACAGTTCTCCAGGTGTTTTGAATTCTAAATTTTGTATGTTTCCATTTGCCTCTCGTAGAAATTGAAGTAAGTCGTCCCATGCATACTCAGCACAGCTAAGAGTGAGGAACCATGTAGGAGTTCCTAAGTTTCTTAGCATACATTTCAATTCCCCATGACGACGGAACCAATACTCGCTTGTACCACGCTGACATGCCATGAGATTGATTATCTGAGATTCCAAAATACTGTCTTGCAGATTGACTTTTTCCATAAAGTCCCTCGCCGAAACATTTTGCAGATGTGCTCCACTTTTCATTATATGGTTCACTGCATAAGAAAGCCCAGACAAGTCACTTTCATACAGTAGATGAAACAAATACGGAATGCATTGACGAAACCTTGGATCTTCAGCATATAATCTTAATGTCCGGTATTCAGCTGCAGGAATTTGAACTGGTCGATCGTCATATCGTCCACCTCGACCTGTTGGAAATAACTGTGGAAAACAACGAGCTTCCAAACTTTCTTCCCATACACTAATGGGACTTCCTTTTGCTGCTTTCATTTGAAACAAGTCAATTGCATTCCCCATTACTTCTTTGGAATGCAAAGGATGAACAGTATAATGTTCATATATTTCTTCACTTCTAGACACATCAACTTTTTCAATTTGACCGACTGAACAATCACTGTCTTCTTCTGTAGCTGTTTCTTCTGCTCCAACACATACATGTTTGTAGTACTCATTGTTTTTGACCAAATACAACGTTGCCTTTTTGACTTTCCTAACATCCACTAAATCTTGCCAGATTTTCTTACTCTTTGTCGGAACCCCATTAACTAGAATAACCAGAGGATCCTCTTCTACTCTTTCTACACCAATTGTATCAATATTTTTCTAGAGGTAAATAAACAACTCTTCCCTTTAATCCTCTTTGTAAATATGAAGGAGGCAATTTCCCTATCTTAGGCTCCATTTCGAACAATATCCTGAAAAGGATGGACACATTGAATCAAAATAGATTCATAAGTATTTAATTACATCAATTCAGAAGGAATATCTACCAACTGAAGATTATTATGAACAGCTCTAGCAGGCATTCTGTTTTCATTTAATTTTTTAAAACAATAATTACAAAGACGCTGATCAGAACTCAAATCAAAAGAATTCTCCACCAACAAATACACATACATTTACATTTACAACAAATACGTTACAAAATCCTGCCATTCACTATTGTTTTCCATTTCACTTTTTGCATATAAATCAACTAACCTAGTCTGAATCTTATAATGAGTCCGTCGACAACACACACAAGTAAAATTAGGCCTTTCACTTGATTTCACCTTAAACTTGGTAATCTCCTTGTCAAACTTTTCTGTACTTAAAATCTGTACATTGTCTTCCACATTACCATCTATTACTATATCCATTTCTACACTGTCCTCTTTGTCTCCAAAATAACACAACCCAATTTCTTCACAAATGCTCTTCACATCTAATTCAGATCCATGCAAAAGAGCGCTGTTTAACTGTTTAAGCTTAAGTGCTGGACTTTTTGCATAATACAACCTTCTAACTAATTTCCTCACTTTATTATGATGCACTGCTAACATCCTAAAATGATGAAAAATACTCTGACATACTTTTCTAGAAAGACAAGCCAGTGAATGCCCATGCACACCTGTGTTTTCTCTCACTCTGCAAGGATCTAACTATTGCAAGATCTTCATTTTCTGTTTTACACTTTTCTTACTATATGTACGTAATAAATTACGAAGCAAATCGATTGAATCCGGTCACACACTACAAATACTACTACACTTCCATGTGTACATTGGACCCTTAGTACGTCTCCCTAAAACTTCATCAGCTACCACCTCTTCTGCATCTCTGGAAACAAGTTTCTCTTTTTCCATCAGACAACCGTCTTTCACCTCATATGCTCGACCACTGGTGTCAACTGCATGCACCAAATCATTCTCCTGGAAGTAACTCTCCTCATTAAAAAATGGCTCAGAACTTGAACTATGCATCCATTCTCCTGAAAATACTTCACAAAAATTAGTCTGATTAATTATTCTTTTCCATCTACTGTTCGATTTGAAAACATCAATTGCCTTGTTAAGTATTCTAATTCTATTGATCACTAAAATAAATAATTTTTTCTTAACTTCGAAAGCCTGATCAACAATCTTCTCTACACTTTTCTTTTTCTTGTAGAAAGCAGCTCTCTGTTAACCTTTCTTCATATTTTAACAAATTTAAAACTACCCTATTACGAAACATTCGTCTACGAATGTCCCTAAATTGGTTTTGTCTTCTATTACTATACATACTGTTCTCTCCTGGTCCAGTAGTAACACTTTTGGGGGGCCTCTCCTTCCTTTTCAAATTTGCTCTCTCCTTCTGTATATTCTCTTTCTCATAAAAATTTTTTTGCTCTACATATGTTCCGAAAAAAAGACTTAGTTGTCTTACCAGGAGCTTTTTTTGTGTTTTTCGAAGTACTTGTTGTAGAGGAGTGCTTTAATTCCGTTGCTGTTTTTGTTTTTTCCGTATGGCATCTTTCCTTCTCCTCTGCCTTGAAGGCATATTTCCAAAACATTTGAATTGTTGATGTCAAATTGTGGTAAAGAAAATAATAACACATTATAGACCACTATTAGCAAACAACAAAGGAATGACAATAAGCAAACAATATAAACACTAGTTTACAACATATCTACATGATTGCACATTTTACCTGTGTTTCCTCAGATTAGGAAGCAGTTTTTGCAGATGAGGTGAGGCTTGTCCAGAAGCGCAGAGGAGGTGAAGCCTGTCCAGGGGAGCAGAGATGGTGAGGCCTGTGTCTAAGAATGCAGTCGACTGGACTTCATGAAGCCTCTCCCCCACTGAATTCTTAGACACATGCCTCACCTCCTTTGCACCCCTGGACAAGCTTCTCTCCCACTACACTCTTGAACACAGGCCTCACCTCCTCTGCACCCCTGTACAAGTCTCACCTCATCTGCAACCCTGAACAGACTTCACCTCATCTGCACCCCTGGAAAGGCCTCACCTCATCTACACCCCTGGACAGGCATCACCTCATCTACACTATTTATTCCTTCTCAAAAATGTAAAAACCATTCATTTGCCCAAAAATCATTTTTCGCATCACATTTAAGAAACACAGCACAGGTCCTATGTACAAGCATACAATTTCACTACTGAAACCTCACTATTTCACAAAAGACAATTTCTCTATCTTGCATATGTTAATATCAAGCATTTCCGAAAAACATGCCACAAACCAACAAGAAAGAATCTCAATCTGCTTCCTAATTTGAGGTAACGCAGGTGACATCATTCTAAAAGGTTCAAATATTTTTATTTAACGAGGCAAACACTATTAATTCCTTCTCAAAATTATAAAAACCATCCATTTACCCCAAAATCGTTTTTTAAATAACATTGTACAAACACAGCACAGGTCCTATGTACAAGCATTCCATGTCACTAGTGAAACTTCTCAATTTTACATAATGCAATTCATCTATGCAGCAAAATCTATTTACCAAACATTATCAAAAAACATGATACAAACCAACAAGAAAGAAGCTCAATCTTCTTCGTAATCTGAGGTAATGCAAGTGACATCATTGTAAAAGGTTCAAATATATTTATTTAATGAGGCAAACACTATTAATTCCTTCTCAAAAATATAAAAACCATTCATTTACCCCAAAATCGTTTTTTAAATAACATTTTAGAAACACAGCATAGGTCCTATGTACAAGCATTCAATTTCACTACTGAAACTTCACTATTTCACAAAAGACAATTCCTCTATCTTGTATATGTTAATATCAAGCATTTCCAAAAAACATGCCACAAACCAACAAGAACTAATCTCAATCTGCTTCCTAATTTGAGGTAACGCAGGTGACATCATTCTAAAAGGTTCAAATATATTTATTTAATGAGGCAAACACTATTAATTCCTTCTCAAAAATATAAAAGCCATCCATTTACCCCAAAATCATGGTATAACACCAAACTAAGAGATAAGAAAAGGGAAATTGCGAGAAAACTAAGAATAAAGGCCGCAGAAAAAAGATCAGGAAAAGAAGTAGACAACAGCGACATACAAAAATTGAGAAAAGAATACAAAGAGGATTGCAGAAAAGCAAAAAATCATACACAGAGGAAATCTGGGAAGACCTTTTAAGAACAAGTAAACTACCAAATAGTGGAGAATTCTGGAACATAATAAATAAATTATCGAAAGGAGCCAGCGGCCAATCCAATATAGAAATAAGTGAAATAACATGGGCTGCTTACATCGACAACCTGTATAACATCCAGAGTTGCCCAACCATAAACCTAAAAAAAGGTCAAGAACAAAAAGAAACAGTGCATGGACAAAGGAAAATCTGCCAGCAGGAAGGCTTGACCACAGAGGAACAAGCACCTTTAACCACAATCAAACATCTAACCACCTTAATAAGCAAAATGAAAGCGGAAGGAGCAGCTGGTCCAAACGGAATGCCAAATGCCCTATTCAAATACGACACTGACTTTTGGGCAAAATACCTGACTCCAATATTCAATCACATCCATAAAGAAAAAAAGATTCCACCGTCCTGGCAAGGAAACATCTTCCACCCAATATACAAAGGTGGATGCAGAATGGAACCGGGGAATTATAGATTAATAGCTTTAATTGATGTGGAGGCAAAGCTTTTTTCATCTTGCATATTGTCGCTACTACAACAATGGATAAAAGACAACAAAATAATACCAAACTTCCAAACCGGATTCAGGGAAGGCATGGAGTGCCCAGAAAACGCCTATGGAAAAAACTGGAACATTGGGATCTTCCACCGGCTCTAATGGAAACAATAATTGCACTATATAGCGGAACATGGGCAAAAAAAATAAAACTGGGAGACGGAAGAAGAATATCCGCAGAATTAAAAACAACAAACGGCCTTAAACAGGGTTGCGTGCTCTCCCCAAGCCTGTTCAACATATATTTAGCAGACTTGAAAGACCAACTCAAGAATGTGAACGGGCACCCGCCAAAATTGGCCAATGAAAACATACAGTTCCTTCAATATGCGGACGATATTGTTGTCTTAAGCCAAACACCAATAGGCCTCCAAAGAACAATATCTGAGTTAACAGACTATTTCGAGAGAGAAGGCCTGGAATTAAACATCAAAAAGACAAAAGTGGTGAGATTGGCGGCCACTTGCAGAAGACCCTTCAAGTGGCACACAAATGGGAAATACATCGAGGAAACAACTGCTTATAAATACCTGGGGGTCACAATAAGCAAAAACATGTCCCTTTTAGACCAAAAAAGAGTCATCACTGCAAAATCACAATCGCTGAGCTTTGCGTATAAAGTTCTCCAAAAGAAAATGCAATGCCCATCATACGACCACCTGCTAAAAGTAATGGCAGCCCAAGTCCTACCATCCCTCTCATATGGACTGGAAATATGGCATGGGAAAGAAGCCAATATATTAAACTCCCTCCAAACAAAAATATATAAATCTGTGTTCCACTTATACAAAGGATCAGCCCCGGCCCAAATAAGGCTGGAATTTGGTTTGCAAAATCAAATATACCAAAGGAAAGCAGCCCTAGTGAAATGGTGCTGGAAACTGAGATCGGCAGAATATGGATCCTTAAACAACTTATGTTGGCAAGAAATCAAAAAACAATACGACCGACAGGAATCCAACTCATGGGGCAATGATCTGCGATTATCACTAGAAACACTCAAAATTGAGGAGATCTGGAACAAAGCACCAGAAGATTTATCCTTCAAAAAGATTTGCAAGCTGAATGCTAAAGCCTTATCTTTAGTTGAAGACAAAAAGACTTTGGCCAAGCGGCGACATGCATGGACCATCATAAACGCATACAAACAATTAAAACCCCAACCTTATCTCATGGCGCATTTCCGGTTATCCTTAAAAACAACATTTATGGCCCTCAGAATGGGTAACCATTTCTCCAAAGATTTGATCCCGTCATGGAAGGACCCACATCAGGGGCCAAGATGCAGACTATGTGATTACCACAGTGAGACCCTGTGCCACCTCCTGTGCACATGCGAGGCCTCCAAAGACAAGAGGAAATATTTACTGAAACCAACTTTTACCACGTTACAGATCCGCACCTGCAGGCAAGCTGTGACCAGCTGGATGGGAGCAGGTTCAAACATCCTAATATGCCGAGGGGTAAAATTCTTGAACTTTGTAGAGACTCTACTTCAAAAAGTATAAACAGATCACAGTCAAAGCCCGGGATAAAGTTTTTTTTAATTACAGAAAAGGAAAAGATATTTTAACTAAATGAACTCTTAACTCGCTGCTATTTTAAAGTAAATTTTTGTACTTGTATGCTTTATGGTTGTGACAAACCAAATAAAGTAATTTTTTTTTGACTTTTGACTTACCCCAAAATCGTTTTTTAAACAACATTTTACAAACACAGCACAGGTCCTATGTACAAGCATTCCATGTCACTAGTGAAACTTCCCAATTTTACATATTGCAATTCCTCTATGCAGCAAAATCCATTTACCAAGCATTATCAAAAAACATGATACAAACCAACAAGAAAGAAGCTCAATCTGCTTCCTAATCTGAGGTAATGCAAGTGACATCATTGTAAAAGGTTCAAATATATTTATTTAATGAGGCAAACACTATTAATTCCTTCTCAAAAATATAAAAGCCATCCATTTACCCCCAAATCGTTTTTTAAATAACATTTTAGAAACACAGCACAGGTCATATGTACAAGCATTCAATTTCACTACTGAAACCTCACTATTTCACAAAAGACAATTCCTCTATGCAGCAAAATGTTTTAACCAAGCATTATCAAAAAACATGACACAAAGCAACATTAAAAAAACACAATCTGCTTCCAAATCTTCTCCATAGAGCAAACAAGTCTCTATCTAAATTAAATGAATCATTACTTACCTTTACAAATGCTTTGGGAGATTGAGAACAGTGTCAGACACACACACCAATTTTTCTTTAGCAGAGCAAAAGGTATGCACTCAAGACACTGCTACCATGACTGGCACAGAAAACCTCTCATTCTACACACATATGCCTCATTTCAACCAATCAAAACTCTTCCCTCACTATTTTCAAACCAACACCCTTCCCCCCCTCAGACCTTTCTACCTGTTACCATAGCAACTCCCTCCTTACTGAACTCTCAGGTTCAAAAGTTTATTCTACAATGTTGCAAATGAAGTCAGCAAGGATGTTTGACCTCTCAATACACCAGCTTATCCGGTGCAATATTTCTTTAATTGACTTTTTCTTAACCATTCAAATTGCTTCTTTCACAAAACACAACCATGCACCCTAACTTTTAGTTTTCAACTATCTAAATCCACCAATCATTGCTTGTGATTCAAGAGCAGGGAAACTCCACAATTATTTTTTTGTAAACTCCTACTGTTCCAACTGTCATTTCATTCCCACACTTCATCTGACTGCACCAGAACCTTCTTTCACCATGTATTCTGTCTGGATTATTGGACATAGCTACATCCACTGGGCTCAAAGGTATGCAGCTAGCAGAAATTTTCACAACCTTGATTTCTCAAATGTGGAAATCAAGTGGATTGGCCAGAGAGGATTGAGATGTCACTAATTGATACCATTGGTGAAAACCTTTTTGCGTCTGCCAAACCCTGACCTCTTAATAGTGCACTGTGGGGGAAATGACTTGGGCACTTTAACTGGGGTAGGTCTGGAAATGCTTTTAAAGGACACCTTTGGTCAATTGATGACACTTTTTCCACAAACTGCCTTGGTATATTCCAATATATGTCAAAGACAGAAATGGAACTGGTCCAACCAATTTTGTCCACAATTTGAGACAGCACGGAAACATGTGAATAAATCTGTTTCTGCTTACATGAGAGACTATGGAATGGGTTCAATATATAACAATAACTTGCGTTACAACATGCAAGATATCTACAGAGGAGATGATGTGCACTTCTCAGATGAGAGGAATAGAATATTCCTCCTGAATTTAAGACTGTGCATTGGAACCTACTTGTATGTACCTAAATCAGACACAGAACCCAAAAGCTCTTTACAGGGCTACCCTACCTCTAATTACTCAAAATGATTATTTTACTCTAACTTTTTTCACTATTTTTCACCAAAGTACGCTTCCTGGGGCGCTCCCCGGTACGCTTCCCGGTGCGCTCCCCGGTGTGCGTACCGGGCGCTCCCCCCGCGAATTAAAAAAAAATATATATTTTTTGGGGCCTCCCTCAGAAAACCTAGGGGGTCAGGGGCTGTCTACCGTGTCCCCTTCTACCCATTCCCAACGTTGTTTGTACTCCATCTTGTGTCTCAATTGTACCGAAACACAAGATGGCGGACTCCCGTAGCGCTCCCTAAAAAAATGTGGGAAGTTAATTTACATAAAAACCACAGGAGACACTTCCACCAAATATAGAATAGGCCCTACTACATAGCAGTCCCTACCATTTTCCCAAATTTGGTGGTATTCCATTGAGCCATTTAGGCTGTAGCCCTGTCTAAATATCCTGAGGTAAATTACATGACAAAAACACATATGAAAGTGTTGGAATTTACAACCAATTAAAATGTTACTTACATTTTGTACTTTTATGTGCTGACATTTGATTGGTTAAGTACATGAATATATATGAAAAATGAGAGTGAAACACAGACATTTTGACTAATACTACCTGAGGTACATTTTGAAAGAATTTTGACAGAAAACTTCAACTACTTTGAAAAAGGTTAGTTGTTAATTTGGAAGGGGAACTATGTTGTGCACTTTAAGTTAATTTAGGAAAATGTTTTCTGATAGTTATATACTGTCCCTCTGTAAGAGTTAGAGATTGAGATAGACTTCTCTGTTATAATTATGAATTGAGTTAGGCTTCTCTGGTATAATTATGAATTTACTTAGGCTTCATCACATGCACTTTTTAATAGTTCTACTTCCTGCCTGAAACCATACACTGCCCAAAAATTACTTCACTGTTAAAAACTCAGAAGTACCTGTCTGAACTTAAACCCAACAGTACCCTAACTCTACTGATATAGTTATTTTTTATGCAATTTTCAGAAAGAAAATAGAAGGAGAAAAACAATCAAATGTTATTTCTTTCGAAGTAAAGGTGGAAAATCCAGAAGAACAAAAAGATGAATTTGATTTCAGGGTTGACTCTTTGGACCAACAGTTAATAGAATGTTTGGAACAAATTGAATCATGTACTAATAATTATGAAGAAATTCCGGACAATATTATGTTGGAAGTTTTATTAAATTTTGAAAAAGAATCAGAAGAATACATATATATTTAATAATTTCAAATTGTTTGAGACATTATTCATTTTTATATGTAATTCATGAAGTAGTACCAAAATGATTATACTATATAAAGTGAGACTTATAGTATACTGTGCAACTTTTTTGTGTTACATAGTAAGTTTACTCATAGTTACTACCTTATGGCTGAGATACCCGCCACCCCCTCTCAACACAATCCCCAAGAATTGGGAAACCGGAAACAGTTCTTGAACTTTTGGAAGGCGGGAAGGGAGTTACCCTTCCCGGCCGTATTTATTAAAATATGAAACAAAATAAAACATTAAAATAACAGTTTCATATTATGTACAATTTCATTTCCACATTACGATGTTTGGCTAACCTTAACAGATCTCTAATACAAAGGTTCTCCTAGCCGAACTAACATCCTACAAAACATTTGACTTGAAATTGTACATCCTAACGTTAAGGGCCAACGGCAAGGTCGTAACCGGTGTCAGATCCCTAAACCAGAAATACCCCCTTCACTTGTGAGAGGAGCGACCGCGCAGAGGCGTACCTCAAGTGCATCTACCAATTTCCCTTTGTACTTGACGGGGGCCCCAATAAACTCGACGCCATTTAATGGTCGTTCGAGGACTCGTGTGAGGTGTCTAAAAGGTAGCGTAAACCCCCTCCCGCACCCCACACAACTTACCCATCTGCCGTCGCAGATGTCCTGGCCCCGGGAAATTCCCCAGGAGGGGCCGTAGCCCCTCCTATCCAGGAAGGGGCCTTGACCACCTTTCCTTTCCTTCCGGCGGCCCCTCCTTAGACAGGACCGCCTCCCCGTTGAGGGGCCAATTGGCCACCTCCCCCGAGCGCTCCCATCCGTAATGGGTGACGCCCCCTCATAGGGATCTTCGAATTACTGCTCACCGATCATGACCTTACCGCCCGACCAAAATAAATACGACAATTCTACCTAACTTACTAAGATTACAAAGCAACATCACTTATTACCAAGCGTAAATACTGATCAATCCTCGTACCAAATTACTTTATTTGCAAAACATACTGAAAATAACCATTCTTTATTGCATCTTAAAAAATTTCACGACGATCATCACAACCTGTAAGAAAACAGAGAAAACCAAAGAGATACTATATCAAAACTGTATTCACAACGACTCGCTGTCCTCAGGGGCTGGTGGGTGGGTCAAAATTGGCTCTTCGTTCCGTCTCGAGCTCACGTGCAGCGGGGAGGTGCAGCTTCAGAGCACAGGAACAAGAGGATGCTTTCTTGGCTTCCGCTCCTTTTATCCGTCTTCAGGGCGGGCGTAAACCCGCCCCTGCCTGCCTCCGAGGGCGTGGCCGGCCGCGTCGGCGTCTAGGACAGCCCATTCTAGAGCGGGAAAAAGGCGCGCCCCGGCTACGCCGCTCCGGGCATACCAGCCGAGACTCGCCTCCCGCCCAAGATGGCTTCCCGGGGGGATCGTGGTACTCCACCATACGTTCGGGGGGACCGAATGGTCGCCCCTTTCCATTCTCCCACTATATTATCTCCAATGTGTATTTTACATCTCTTTTTCATCATAAGGGAGCAGGATAGACTACCCATGATCCCCTAGGACTTCTCAGGGAGTGCTTAAAGGATCTGTTTCTGCTTTCCTGACAGACTATGGTATGGATTCCATATACCACAATAACTTCTGTAACAACATGCAAGATATCTACAGAGGAGACGGTGTACATTAAATTTAAGTCTCTGCATTGGTACCTACATGTGGGTACTTAAATAAAAAATAAAAAAAAGATTTTTTTTTTAAAACAGCTACTTTTTTTTAAAACTGTCATTCTTTTCCCCCATGGTACGCTCCCCGGTACGCTCCCTGGAGCGCGTACTGGGCGCTCCCCCCGCGAAAAATCGAAAAAAAAATATATTTTTTTTGCCCCGTTTGGCTCTTTTATGGCCCCCACATCAAACCTAGGAGGTCAGGGGGTCTACCCTGCCCCCTTTTGGTCATTTCCCCCATTGTTTTTGCCACCTCTTATATCTCGATCCTACCGAGACACAAGATGGCGGCCGCTCCGGACTGTTTGGAATGTTTACAGACACCCGAGAGCCAATCAGCTTTCCGCGTGCGAACTCGCGTAGCGCGCTGGTACGCGCCCCGGTGCGCGTACCGGAGCGGGCTTATAGATATATATATTTTTTTGAACCTAAATTACTCAAAATCCACTGGAGCACATATCTTGAGACATAGCAAAGGCACATCGGGCTACCAGTCCCTACAATTTTGCCAAGTTTGGTAGAAATCCATTCAGCCGTTCGGGCTAAAAGTGAGGTCGACCGCCCTATGGAAATTAACATGGGGAAAACACGTTTTGGAACACCCCTTTTATCTCAGCCCCCGCTTGACGAATTCCCCCCAAACTTTCAGAGAAGGACCGGAGCGCCGCGAGGCAATTTTGAGGAAATTTTCAGGCAGATTCCTCAACCGGCGCCAAAATTATTCACAATAGAATGTTGACATGTTGTATTGAAAATAATCCTAACTATAACTACCTACTGGCGACCGCCAGTAGGTAATATATATATATATATATATATATATATATATATATATATATATATATATATCGAAACAAAGGTCCTGTAATGCGTCTCCTCGCACCACCACGGAACAGATCTCACGAAACACCAAGAATAGATTTCAAAAATGTGGCTTTATTTTTCCCTCGCCATCGGCATGACGCGTTTCGGCCGTCAAAAAACGGCCTTGATCACATGGCCTCAAATTACCAATGGGGGTGTTTAAATACTGTGAAAACATAGAGGTAGAAATGATAACAACGGATTAAGGGGTCATGGACATAGAAAAATTACTACTGCCTTACACATATGTACAAAATACGAAAACTCAATGGGCATCACAATCATTCAGATAAATCATGAAACTGAATAAAGTGCTAGTGCAATATCTAGTAAAATTATTTACAAGGTATATACAATGATGCCAATTGAGAAAATTAGAATTCATTTTACATTTTATAACAGTCAATACGTATGTGCAAAAAATTATTATGGCATGTCCAAAAAACATGATACAAGACCTCCATCTATGTTATCAAAACAAAAGTGCTCAAGTGCCCAAAGTGCATAAGATATTCGCAGTAAGTACATGTATACTATGAAAGCAACAAATCATAGCACAAGATGACATGTAACACAATGTACCTGCGTCAGTGTTATAGATACCCACCACAGTTAAAAACAAACAGGCATTACTGCTGATGCTTAGAGTTCACTATAGCCATAGTGACTAAATATGATGAAAAGAACCAAGACCAATGCATAAAAGCAAAATTAAATTGCAAAGGGTTATACTTTGCAAGTAGTTCTAAACTCATAATCACTGTGCTATACATTAATGAAACAATAGGAGGACGTTCAAAGAACAGAGTTCACATACTACAGTGGGAAAAAAGATATTTACATAGGCTGCCTAAATCTAGATTGCACCAAAGGGGTTGATTAATGGTATATTTACAGGAAAACTTGTAAATCTTCCCCCCTGTTAAGCCCATTGGGTATTCTGGTATTTAAGAGGACAATATATTTGCTCTCTAATTGTCTCAGAATCCTTTCCCGATCCCCCCCCGGATGTTTTTGGGGACGGAGTCAATAACAAAGTAGGTAAGATGGTTCAAATTTTTGGCGTGTACAAGTTCAAAATGCCGGGCAACAGGATAATTGGAATCAGAATTCACTATTGCCCTAAGATGTTGCAATATGCGGTTAAACACCTGCAACTTGGTGCTTCCCACATATTTAAGTTTGCACGTACACTCCAAAACATATACAGCGTGATCTGTACGGCATGTGTATAGATCTTTAATGAGTGTAGGCATGGGATTGAATGGGGATTGAAATTCCACCGTGTTTACCCCAAACTTGCACGCTCTGCATGAAATGCATTTATGGAAACCCTTTTTGTTTGAAATTTTAACTTTGTTATCGCTTACTTCTGGGCTGGTCTTTACTAGGCAATCTCTCATCGAGGGTCCTCTCCTAAATATGATGGAGGGTTCAATGGGCAATAATGGTGACAAATTAATGTCGGTATGGAGAATGGGCCAATGTTTCTTAAGGATGCCCCTTATTTTTCTCTCCACAGTATTAAAGGTGGTAATTAAACTGACCGTGTTGATGTCATGTTTGGGGGCATTACCTACATCCTCGTTCTCATTCTCAGAGCCCTCTCCTTCAACATTATCAATACTGGTTCTGTTGGCTTTGTCTCTAGCCGTTAGTAGATCCTTCAACAAATAACCACGTTTTACAAACCTCTGAATTGCCTCTTCCTGACAGGTATTCATATCAGACTCTAAACTGCAAATTCTGCGCATCCGTATAAATTCCCCATAAGGGATACTTTTTATGAGGTGTTTAGGGTGCGCACTAGAGGCATGCAGAATTGAATTACCCGCCGTATTTTTTCGGTGGAGTCTGGTGGCTAAGGTGTTGTTCAGGATGTAAATATCAACATCCAAAAACTGAATATTGGTTTTGCTGATCTGGCTAGTAAATGAAAGGTTCAAGTTATTGTTATTGATGATTTCAACAAATTCAGTGGCAGATTTCTCATCCCCTTTCCAAATCATACAAATGTCGTCAATAAATCTCCAGTAATGGACGATATTATTGACGAAATCTGGGAGATGCCTGAGGACATGCTCCTCCCACCACCCTACATGCAAGCATGCATAGGTTGGAGAGAAGCATGCCCCCATGGCTACTCCTCTTAACTGCTGGTAAATCTCCCTATTAAATAAGAAGTAGTTATTCATAAGACACAACCTAATCATAGCAATCAACATTTCATTATGTTTTTTATACACAAGATTACGTTGATTAAGGTAATGTTGTACAGCGTTAAGGCCATCAGTATGTTTAATACTGGTATAAAGGGAACTGATATCAAGGGCCACCAAACTGTATCCTTCTCTCCATTCCACCTCTTTGAGTTTAGACAAAAAGTGCCCAGTGTCCTTGATGTAGGAAGGTAAATTAACAACAAAATTTTGTAAAAAGAAATCAACATATTTCGACATAGGTTCCATAAGACTTCCTTGGGCCGAAATTATAGGTCGGCCTGGGAACGGAGACACTTGTTTGTGAATTTTGGGTATTAAATACATTTTAGGGGTCAAAGGATGCCCCTGTGCGCGTACCGGAGCGGGCTTATAGATATATATATTTTTTTGAACCTAAATTACTCAAAATCCACTGGAGCACATATCTTGAGACATAGCAAAGGCACATCGGGCTACCAGTCCCTACAATTTTGCCAAGTTTGGTAGAAATCCATTCAGCCGTTCGGGCTAAAAGTGAGGTCGACCGCCCTATGGAAATTAACATGGGGAAAACAAGTTTTGGAACACCCCTTTTATCTCAGCCCCCGCTTGACGAATCCCCCCCAAACTTTCAGAGAAGGACCGGAGCGCCGCGAGGGAATTTTGAGGAAATTTTCAGGCAGATTCCTCAACCGGCGCCAAAATTATTCACAATAGAATGTTGACATGTTGTATTGAAAATAATCCTAACTATAACTACCTACTGGCGAGCGCCAGTAGGTAATATATATATATATATATATATATATATATATTTTCCACTCCTGTTGTTTACACGATCGTAAACAGGCGCTGACACCGTGGGGTCTTCTTTCAGAAACAAGTTTTATTTTTCCAAGTGCAAAGTTTGACGCGTTTCGACGGATGAAACCGCCTTGATCACAACAGAGAATTCTAGTGAGTGAGTGCATTTTAAACATACAAAGTGCTCATTGGTCAATGGGGCGGCTTCATTGTTGTCATGGCAACCATTACTTCATGGCCACAGAAAAGTTACAACCTTAATTGCATTGCTTGAAAACGCGCTGTACATAGCATTTTATCTAAGCGCCAAACAATTGTAAAGCAAAATTAGAACAAGTTAAACATTTACCACAATAATTCATTGCATTGTATCAATGTTTTAAACTTTGTCTACCGAAGTTTGGTGCTTGTGAAATTCGTGTAACTGCCACCTTCATTTTCAGGATGGCTCAGCGCGATGTGTGAATCATCATTGTTTGATAATTTCTCATGTGTGTATATACTTTTACTTGTATTATTCTGTACATAGGTGCCACTTTAAACTAAAGGTTATACAATTATCATTACGATACTCTTCAGTGTCAGTATGTTAGGAATGGGAACTGGCTTATGGGTCTAGTGCCCGTTTTTTCCGCCCAAATATATATATATCAATGCTCGAAGGTGTCCACCTTTGAGTAGCACGCGAACAGCAGCTTGGTTTATGTATAGGTGAGGGCGGGGATCCCCTCATAGACGCCGCTCCGTACGGGATCTGCCCGACGCGTTTCGAAGCTCCATTTGCTTCTCTTCAGGGGCTTTAACGGAAGCGGTGTGCGCAACCTGCCGACCCACTTCCCCATTTAATATATAACACACCCACTGATGGGAGGCTCAAATGAGACTGTGCATTCTGGGAAGTGTGGTCCGGGAAGCACACAATCAAGTCCTGTATGGACACCACAAGTGGGCCCGTCCTCGATTCCAAGTACGACTGCTGCTTCACTGTAGTGACCCCCAGGGTACCGGGGTGGTGCATACTCTGCGGCTGGACGGCAGCATATAAATCAATGCTCGAAGGTGTCCACCTTTGAGTAGCATGTGAACAGCAGCTTGGTTTATGTACAGGTGAGGGCGGGGATCCACTCGTAGACGCCGCTCCGTACGGGATCTGCCCAATGCGTTTTGAAGCTCCATTTGCTTCTCTTCAGGGGCTTTAACGGAAGCGGTGTGCGCAACCTGCCGACCCACTTCCCCATATAATATATAACACACCCACCGATGGGAGGCTCAAATGAGACTGTGCATTCTGGGAAGTGTGGTCCGGGAAGCACACAATCAAGTCCGGTATGGACTCCACAAGTGGGCCCGTCCTCGATTCCAAGTACGACTGCTGCTTCACTGTAGTGACCCCCAGTGTACCGGGGTGGTGCATACTCTGCGGCTGGATAGCCGCGTATAAATCAATGCTCGAAGGTGTCCACCTTTGAGTAGCACGCGAACAGCAGCTTGGTTTATGTATAGGTGAGGGAGGGGATCCACTCGCAGACGCCGCTCCGTACGGGATCTGCCCGACGCGTTTCGAAGGTCCATTTGCTTCTCTTAAGGGGCTTTAACAGAAGCGGTGTGCGCAACCTGCCGACCCACTTCCCCATTTAATATATAACACACCCACCGATGGGAGGCTCAAATGAGACTGTGCATTCTGGGAAGTGTGGTCCGGGAAGCACACAATCAAGTCCTGTAAGGACTCCACAAGTGGGCCCGTCCTCGATTTTAAGTACGACTGCTGCTTCACTGTAGTAACCCCCAGGGTACCGGGGTGGTGCATACTCCGCGGCTGGATGGCCGCGTATAAATCAATGCTCGAAGGTGTCCACCTTTGAGTAGCACGCGAACAGCAGCTTGGTTTATGTATAGGTGAGGGCGGGGATCCACTCGTAGACGCCGCTCCGTACGGGATCTGCCCGACGCGTTTCAAAGCTCCATTTGCTTCTCTTCAGGGGCTTTAACGGAAGCGGTGTGGGCAACCTCCCGACCCACTTCCCCATTTAATATATAACACACCAACCGATGGGAGGCTCAAATGAGACTGTGCATTCTGGGAAGTTTGGTCTGGGAAGCACACAATCAAGTCCGGTATAGGCTCCACAAGTGGGCCCGTCCTCGATTCCAAGTATGACTGCTGCTTCACTGTAATGACCCCCAGGGTACTGGGGTGGTGCATACTCCGCGGCTGGACGGCCGCGTATAAATCGATGCTCGAAGTTGTCCACCTTTGAGTAGCATGTGAACAGCAGCTTGGTTTATGTATAGGTGAGGGCGGGGATCCACTCGTAGACGCCGCTCCGTACGGGATCTGCCCGACGCGTTTCGAAGCTCCATTTGCTTCTCTTAAGGGGCTTTAACGGAAGCGGTGTGCGCAACCTGCCGACCCACTTCCCCATTTAATATATAACACACCCACCGATGGGAGGCTCAAATGAGACTGTGCATTCTGGGAAGTGTGGTCCGGGAAGCACACAATCAAGTCCTGTAAGGACTCCACAAGTGGGCCCGTCCTCGATTTTAAGTACGACTGCTGCTTCACTGTAGTAACCCCCAGGGTACCGGGGTGGTGCATACTCCGCGGCTGGATGGCCGCGTATAAATCAATGCTCGAAGGTGTCCACCTTTGAGTAGCACGCGAACAGCAGCTTGGTTTATGTATAGGTGAGGGCGGGGATCCACTCGTAGACGCCGCTCCGTACGGGATCTGCCCGACGCGTTTCAAAGCTCCATTTGCTTCTCTTCAGGGGCTTTAACGGAAGCGGTGTGGGCAACCTCCCGACCCACTTCCCCATTTAATATATAACACACCAACCGATGGGAGGCTCAAATGAGACTGTGCATTCTGGGAAGTTTGGTCTGGGAAGCACACAATCAAGTCCGGTATAGGCTCCACAAGTGGGCCCGTCCTCGATTCCAAGTATGACTGCTGCTTCACTGTAATGACCCCCAGGGTACTGGGGTGGTGCATACTCCGCGGCTGGACGGCCGCGTATAAATCGATGCTCGAAGTTGTCCACCTTTGAGTAGCATGTGAACAGCAGCTTGGTTTATGTATAGGTGAGGGCGGGGATCCACTCGTAGACGCCGCTCCGTACGGGATCTGCCCGACGCGTTTCGAAGCTCCATTTGCTTCTCTTCAGGGGCTTTAATGGAAGCGGTGTGCGCAACCTGCCGACCCACTCCCCCATTTAATATATAACACACCCGCCAATGGGAGGCTCAAATGAGACTGTGCATTTTGGGAAGTGTGGTCCGGGAAGCACACAATCAAGTCCTGTATGGACTCCTCAAGTGGGCCCGTCCTCGATTCCAAGTACGACTGCTGCTTCCCTGTAGTGACCCCCAGGGTACCGGGGTGGTGCATACTCAAGAGGTGGACAACCTGGAGCGACAATTTACACGCTGCAGTCCAGCCGCGGAATATGCACCACCCAGTTATCCTTGGGGGTCACGGAAGTGAAACAGCAGCTGTACATGGGATCGAGGACGGGCCCACTTGTGGGGTCCATACAGGACTTGATTGTGTGCTTTCCGCACCACACTTCCCATAATGCACAGTCTCATTGAGCCTCCCATCGGCGGGTGTGTCATATGGAAATTGGAGAAGTGTGTGGCGGGTGCACACACCGCTTCCGTTAAAGCCCCTGAAGAGAAGCAGATGGAGCTTCAAAACGCGTCGGGCAGATCCATTACAGAGCGGCATCTACAAGCGGATCCCCGTCCTCACCTACACATAAATCAAGCTGCTGCTTGTGTGCTATTCAAGAGGTGGACAACCTGGAGCGACAATTTACATGCGGCAGTCCAGCCGCGGAGTATGCACCACCCCGTTATCCTTGGGGGTCACAGAAGTGAAACAGCAGCCGTACATGGGATCGAGGACGGGCCCACTTGTGGGGTCCATACAGGACTTGATTGTGTGCTTTCCGCACCACACTTCCCATAATGCACAGTCTCATCGGAGCCTCCCATCGGCGGGTGTGTCATATGGAAATTGGAGAAGTGTGTGGCGGGTGCACACACCTCTTCCGTTAAAGCCCCTGAAGAGAAGCAGATGGAGCTTCGAAACGTGTCGGGCAGATCCGTTACGGAGCGGCATCTACAAGCGGATCCCCGTCCTCACCTACACATAAATCAAGCTGCTGCTCGTGTGCTACTCAAGAGGTGGACAACCTGGAGCGACAATATATATATGAAAAAACCCTCCTGTTCCGTCAATGGTCGGCGGAACCAAACAGGTCTGGACCTCCAAAAGCCTCGCGAATATAGAGCAAAGAAAAATCACTCCTCAAGTGAGTTGCAGGATGACGATTTATTCAATACAAAGACGACGCGTTTCACTCCACTAGGGAGCTTGTTCACATAACGCGCTCTGAAACTTAGGAATATTTATAGTAACAATAAAAGTGGGACAATACAAAAAAGTGTGCACGCCCTCTCTGCATTCATAATATAAATAGTGGACAGACTGAACTTATATGCAAGTGCAAAAATAACAAAAACAGACTAATATTTACAAAGTAGGCTTGCAATTCATCAATAGATATGGCAATCAAATTGAGACATGGTCTTTCAAATTCATTTTTGGATAATAAGAAAACCCAAGAAAACTTTCAAAGAAATAACGACATAGTGCCATAAAATAGAAAGAATCAAGAGTATTCACAGTAATTGATTGAAAAACACATTTCAAATGTTGCGACATAGTCCCTATTTCAAAATTCATAAATAATTGCCTTTAAATAATAATAAAAAAATTCTGTCTGCACAAAATAAATTAATCTGAGAAGAGGCGTAGTGATAAATTGTGTGTGAAGAGAACACAACAATAAAGGCTCTAACCCAAAACACAGGAAATAAGAAAAAATATGAAAGAGTGCACAGCAAAATGGCAAGTTAATGACATCCTTATTCAATACTTTCAGAATACAATGTAGAAATGGCAAGACGAATCAATGTGTTGTAATATAATTTTTCTACATTGATGTAAAATTATAGTAGTCACCAGCCGGTGAATAAATCTAGTCAGTTGCACCCAAACAGAAAGCTAAGATGTGAAGAATTGAGAGTGTATATCAGCAAAAAAAACACCTTTAGGATATTCAAGGACTAGAATTAAACAATAAAAGAAGCAAGTTTATAAAAAATTGCTTAGGTCTTCCATTAAATTAAGGCCATTAGGGGCCTTAGTGTCTAAGGACAGTATGAAATGGGATTCTTTCTGCCTGAGTAGCTTCATACGGTCCCCACCCCGGCCGGGCTGAGGTACCGAACACAAAACAGTATACTCAAAATATTTGAGTTTTTTATCATGTACCGCCCGGAAATGCCTGGCTACAGGATAATTGTTGTCACTGTTGACGATTGCGCGAAAGTGCTGGAGATTTCCTTGGTGTACAGGGAGCTTGGTGCTCCCAATATACTCTAGATTGCAAGTGCATCTCAATTTGTACACAACGAATTCAGACCTGCAGGTGAGATATTCGCGAATAGGTATCGGTGTTTCACTAAATGCTGTGACATAATATGTACTGTTTTTGGCGAAGGTGCAAGCACGGCAAGAGGTGCATTTAAAGAACCCTGTTTTGTTCACAAGAGTTTTTTTAAGTGGACCTTCAGGCATCTGCCTATCTAGTGCATCACGCATGGAAGGCGCCCTTCTGAATGTTATTGTAGGTGTGCTAGACAATAGTGGTCCAAGGATGACGTCTGTCAAAATTATGGGCCATTCTGTACAAATAATACGTCTGATCTTACGTTCAGGTGTGCTGAAGGTAGTTATGAGTCTCACAGTACATTCAGAAATTGGCGTATTGGAAACCGTAGGTGCAAAGAGTGTTTTGCGATCTACTGAGCATGCTTTCTGAAGGGCCTGTTCTAGAATGTAGTTAGAATAGCCTCTATTCAAGAAGCGCTGTTTAGACTCTTTAAGACACAGATCTAATGAGTCCTTATCACTGTAAATCCTGCAGATGCGTACAAATTCCCCATAGGGGATACTACTGATGGTGTGAGCCGGATGAGCGCTCCGAGCATGCAAAATTGCATTGCCCGCTGTAGATTTACGGTGAAGTCGGGTTTCAATTTTGTTATTTTTTATGAAAATTTGAACATCAAGAAATTCTGCTGCATAAGTTGTTACAGTGGATGTGAATTTGAGATTTAATTCATTAGTATTCAAATCCATCACAAATGCATTGGCTTCATCAACTGAGCCTTTCCAAATTATACAGACGTCGTCAATAAAACGCCAGTAATTGACAATATTCGGTAGCCACCGTTGGTGCGTGGATCTGAGCTTGTGCTCCTCCCACCAGCCCACATGCAAGCATGAGTAACTGGGGGAGAAACTGAGCCCATCGCCACACCACGCAACTGTTGGTATACATGGCCCTGAAAACGGAAAAAAGTTAGTGGTAAGGCAGATCTTAATCATTTCAATCATCATATTGTTATGATCCCGAAAAGAAATGTCCCTTCTGCTCAAATAATGATCACAAGCATTTATCCCTTGCTGATGGTGAATCGAGGTATATAGTGACTCAATATCCATCATAAGGAACAGATCATTATCACACCATTCCACATTCATGACCTTGTTTAAAAAGTCTGTTGTATCCCTCAGGTAGGATGGGAGATTTGTCATATGTGGTTGCAAAAAATAATCCACATATTTGGAGAGATTTTCATTCATGCTACCAATGGCAGCAATGATTGGGCGCCCCGGGGTTGGTGTCATTTGTTTGTGTATTTTAGGGAGGAGATACAGAACTGGTGTGACTGGATGCTCGTTATTAAGGAAGCTGGATTCATCCTTTGTTAATAGTCCTAGTCTCTTCCACACTTGAATTTTTTTGCGAGATTTTTCATGGCTCTGTGTCATGGCAAACTGAGTTGATAGCAGATAGCAAGAGGTATCTGATAAATGTCTCTCTGCCTCAATGATGTAGTCTTTTGTTTGCCATGACACCGTATTGCCTCCCTTATCTGCATTTTTAATTATGACATCATTGTTCTTTTGTAATTTACTGACAAGCTGGTGATATTGTCTGTCATTGTAGTTTTGTTGTTTCTTTTGATTCATGATTTTTCTGTTCAGTGCTTTCAACTCTGTAATCACTCTATCACTGAAAACATCCACTGCATGGCGTGGCATAATCGGTAGAAAGGTGGACTTGGGGCGGAAAGGGGTAGCAACTGAACGTCTGACATCAATGCTTTGGCTCACATTAGGAGTTGGTTGAGAATCATTGTCATAAGCCAAGTCTAACAGGTTCTGCGGGCCCGTGATGTCTTGTACTTGAAGAGATGGCCCTGATTCCTCAGAACTATCCCCAGTTATTGTTTTTTTGCATCTTGATTCCAATTTGAAATATTTGATTATTTGATTTTGCGGATAAATTTGTAGACATCTATTCTTGTCTGGTTATAGGAGAAACTGTTAGAGGGACAGTAAGAAAGCCCAAGTGAAAGCAACTGTTGTTCAGCTTTGGTCAAAATGAGATCAGTTAAATTAATGACAGTTTTTTCAGCCGTGCTTGTCATTTTCTCCAGTTCTTTTTTGTTTTATATATATATATTCAAGCTCCATTTGCCCCAAGGCAGAGACGCACTCAAAAGAAGACTTGTTGCTTGTGGCCTCTGAGGAAGGAGCTTCGTGCTCTGAAACGCGTCAGGCTACAATCGGCTTCCTGGCTGTGTTCGTGATGGGGAGCTGAGCTTTCTTTACCTGAATAAACGCCACAAGCAACAAGTCTTCTTTTGAGTGCTTCTCTGCCTGGGGGCAAACGGAGCTTGAATATTTACGCGGCAGTCCCGTCGCGAGAGTTGCACCGCCTCGATATCAGTGGGGACCACGCGCTTGGCATACAGGCAAGCGCACAACGTGGAAAGAAGCCTTAAGGATTAATGACTGTTCAGCGAACCAGGGTCCATTGGGACTTTTTACAGGGACACAGCAAGAATTTTAATGTGCATCCATTCAGGATTTTAGTGAAGGCACAAACCACAAAGTTCATAAGACCTTGCGTTTCGCTCATTGGAGCAGCCCATCGGAGGGCGCATAAAAGTGGGTGTGTCAGCAAGCACTGGGTCATGCCGAGCCTCTGAGGAAGGAGCTTCGTGCTCTGAAATGCGTCAGGCTACAATCGGCTTCCTGGCTGTGTTCGTGATGGGGAGCTGAGCTTTCTTTACCTAAATAAACGCCACACGCAACAAGTCTTCTTTTGAGTGCTTCTCTGCCTGGGGGCAAACGGAGCTTGAATATTTACAAGGCAGTCCCGCCGCGAGAGTTGCACCGCCTTGATATGACTGGGGACCACGAGATTGTCATACAGGCAAGCGCACAACGTGGAAAGAGGTCTTAAGGATTAATGACTGTTCAGCGAACCAGGGTCCATTGGGACTTTTTACAGGGACACAGCAAGAATTTTAATGTGCATCCATTCAGGGTTTTAATGAAGGCACGAACCACAAAGTCCATAGGACCTTGCGTTTGGCTCATTGGAGCAGCCCATCGGAGGGCACATAAAAGTGGGTGTGTCAGCAAGCACTGGGTCATGTCGAGCCTCTGAGGAAGGAGCTTCGTGCTCTGAAATGCGTCAGGCTACAATCGGCTTCCTGGCTGTATTCGTAATGGGGAGCTGAGCTTTCTTTACCTGAATAAAGGCCACACGCAACATGTCTTCTTTTGAGTGCTTCTCTGCCTGGGGGCAAACGGAGCTTGAATATTTACCCGGCAGTCCTGCTGCGAGAGTTGCACCGCCTCGATATCACTGGGGACCACGCGCTTGGCATACAGGCAAGCGCACAACGAGGAAAGAAGCCTTAAGGATTAATGACTGTTCAACGAACCACGGTCCATTGGGACTTTTTACAGGTACACAGCAAGAATTTTAATGTGCATCCATTCAGGTTTTTAGTGAAGGCACGAACCACAAAGTCCATAAGACCTTGCGTTTGGCTCATTGGAGCAGCCAATCAGAGGGTGTATAAAAGTGGGTGTATCAGCAAGCACTGGGTCATGCCGACCCTCTGAGGAAGGATCTTCGCGCTCTGAAATGCGTCAGGCTACAATCGGCTTCCTGGCTGCGTTCGTGATTGGGAGCTGAGCTTTCATTACCTGAATGAATGCCAAACGCAACATGTCTTCTTTTGAGTGCTTCTCTGCCTGGAGGCAAACAGAGCTTGAATATTTACGCTGTAGTCCCGCCGCGAGAGTTGCACTGCCTCGATATCACTGGGGACCACGCGCTTGGCATACAGGCAAGCGTACAACGTGGCGAGAGGCCTTAAGGATTAATGACTCTTCAGCAAACCAGGGTCCATTGGGACTTTTTACAGGGACACAGCAAGAATTTTAATGTGCATCCATTCAGGATTTTAGTGAAGGCATAAACCACAAAGTCCATAAGACCTTGCGTTTGGCTCATTGGAGCAGCCCATCGGAGGGCGTATAAAAGTGGGTGTGTCAGCAAGCACTGGGTCATGCCGAACCTCTGAGGAAGGAGCTTCGTGCTCTGAAATGCGTCAGGTTACAATTGGCTTCCTGGCTGTGTTCGTGATGGGGAGCTGAGCTTTCTTTACCTGAATAAACGCCACACGCAACAAGTCTTCTTTTGAGTGCTTCTCTGCCTGGGGGCACACGGAGCTTGAATATTTACGCGGCAGTCCCGCCGCGAGAGTTGCACTGCCTCGATAACACTGGGGATCACGCGCTTGGCATACAGGCAAGCGCACAACGTGGCAAGAAGCCTTAAGGATTAATGACTGTTCAGCAAACCAGGGTCCATTGGGACTTTTTATAGGGACACAGCAAGAATTTTAATGTGCATCCATTCAGGATTTTAGAGAAGGCATGAACCACAAAGTCCATAAGACCTTGCATTTGACTCATTGGAGCAGCCCATCGGAGGGCGTATAAAAGTGGGTGTGTCAGCAAGCACTGGGCCATGCCGAGCCTCTGAGGAAGGAGCTTCGCGCTCTGAAACGCGTCAGGCTACAATCGGTTTCCTGGCTGTGTTCGTGATGGGGAGCTGAGCTTTCATTACCTGAATGAATGCCACGCGCAACACGTCTTCTTTTGAGTGCTTCTCTGCCTGGGGGCAAACAGAGCTTGAATATTTACGCTGTAGTCCCGCCGCGAGAGTTGCACCGCCTCGATATCACTGGGGAGCACGTGCTTGGCATACAGGCAAGCGCACAACGTGGAAAGAAGCCTTAAGGATTAATGACTGTTCAGCGAACCAGGGCCCATTGGGACTTTTTATAGGGACACAGCAAGAATTTTAATGTGAATCCATTCAGGTTTTTAGTGAAGGCACGAACCACAAAGTCCATAATACCTTGCGTTTGGCTCATTAGAGCAGCCCATCGGAGCGCGTATAAAAGTGGGTGTGTCAGCAAGCACTGGGTCATGGCGAGCCTCTGAGGAAGGAGCTTCACGCTCTGAAACTCGTCAGGCTACAATCCGCTTCCTGGCTGTGTTCGTGATTGGGAGCTGAGCTTTCATTACCTGAATGAATGCCACATGCAACAAATCTTCTTTTGAGTGCTTCTCTGCCTGGGGTCAAACGGAGCTTGAATATTTACGCTGTAGTCCCGCCGTGAGAGTTGCACCGCCTCGATATCACTGGGGACCACGCGCTTGGCATACAGGCAAGCGCACAACGTGGAAAGAAGCCTTAAGCATTAATGACTGTTCAGCGAATCAGGGTCCATTGGGACTTTTTACAGGGACACAGCAAGAATTTTAATGTGCATCCATTCAGGTTTTTAGTGAAGGCACGAACCACAAAGTCCATAAGACCTTGCGTTTGGCTCATTAGAGCAGCCCATCGGAGGGCGTATAAAAGTGGGTGTGACAGCAAGCACTGGGTCATGGCGAGCCTCTGAGGAAGGAGCTTCACGGTCTGAAACTCGTCTGGCTACAATCCGCTTCCTGGCTGTGTTCGTGATTGGGAGCTGAGCTTTCATTACCTGAATGAATGCCACATGGAACAAGTCTTCTTTTGAGTGCTTCTCTGCCTGGGGTCAAACGGAGCTTGAATATTTACGCTGTAGTCCCGCCGCGAGAGTTGCACCGCCTCGATATCACTGGGGACCACGCGCTTGGCATACAGGAAAGTGCACAACGTAGAAAGAAGCCTTAAGGTTTAATGACTGTTCAGCGAACCAGGGTCCATTGGGACTTTTTACAGGGACACAGCAAGAATTTTAATGTGCATCCATTCAGGATTTTAGTGAAGGCACGAACCACAAAGTCCATAAGACCTTGCGTTTGGCTCATTGGAGCAGCCAATCGGAGGGCGTATAAAAGTGGGTGTGTCAACAAGCACTGGGTCATGCCGAGCCTCTGAGGAAAGAGCTTCATGCTCTGAAACGCGTCAGGCTACAATCGGCTTCCTTGCTGTGTTCGAGATGGGGAGCTGAGCTTTCTTTACCTGATTAAACGCCACACGTAACAAGTCTTCTTTTGGGGCAAACGGAGCTTGAATATTTACGCAGCAGTCCCGCCGCGAGAGTTGCACCGCCTCGATATCACTGGGGACCACGCGCTTGGCATACAGGCAAGCGCACAATGTGGAAAGAAGCCTTAAGGATTAATGACTGTTCAGCAAACCAGGGTCCATTGGGACTTTTACAGGGACACAGTAAGAATTTTAATTTTCATCCATTCAGGATTTTAGTGACGGCACGAACCACAAAGTCCATAAAGAGCTTGCGTTTGGCTCATTGGAGCAGCCCATCGGAGGGCGTATAAAAGTGGGTGTGTCAGCAAGCACTGGGTCATGCCGAGCCTCTGAGGAAGGAGCTTCGTGCTCTGAAACGCGTCAGGCTACAATCGGCTTCCTGGCTGTGTTCGTGATGGAGAGCTGAGCTTTCCTTACCTGAAAAAACACCACACGCAACAAGTCTTCTTTTGAGTGCTTCTCTGCCTGGGGGCAAACTGAGCTTGAATATTTACGCAGCAGTCCAGCCGCGAGAGTTGCACAGTCTCGATATCACTGGGGACCACGCGCTTGGCAAGAGGCCTTAAGGATTAATGACTGTTCAGCGAACCAGGGTCCATTGGGACTTCTTACAGGGACACAGCAAGAATTTTAATGTGCATCTATTCCGGAATTTAGTGAAGTCACAAACCACAAAGTCCATAAGACCTTCGTTTGGCTCATTGGAGCAGCCCATCAGA
This sequence comes from Lissotriton vulgaris, assembly GCF_964263255.1. NCBI lineage: Eukaryota > Metazoa > Chordata > Amphibia > Caudata > Salamandridae > Lissotriton > Lissotriton vulgaris. The sequence goes on from NC_141687.1 coordinate 1,752,297,924, forward strand.
GGGCGTATAAAAGTGGGTGTGTCAGCAAGCACTGGGTCATGCCGAGCCTCTGAGGAAGGAGCTTCGTGCTCTGAAACGCGTCAGGCTACAATCGGCTTCCTGGCTGTGTTCGTGATGGGGAGCCGAGCTTTCTTTACCTGAATAAACGCCACACGCAACAAGTCTTCTTTTGAGTGCTTCTCTGCCTGGGGGCAAATGGAGCTTAAATATTTACGCGGCAGTTCCGCCCCGAGAGTTACACCGCCTCGATATCACTGGGGACCACGCGCTTGGCATACAGGCAAGCACACAACGTGAAAAGAGGCCTTAAGGATTAATGACTGTTCAGCAAACCAGGGTCCATTGGGACTTTTTACAGGGACACAGCAAGAATTTTAATGTGCATTCATTCAGGATTTTAGTGAAGGCACGAACCACAAAGTCCATAAGACCTTGCGTTCGACTCATTGGAGCAGCCCATCGGAGGGCGTATAAAAGTGGGTGTGTCAGCAAGCACTGGGTCATGCCGAGTCTCTGAGGAACGAGCTTTGTGCTCTGAAATGCGTCAGGCTACAATCAGCTTCCTGGCTGTGTTCGTGATGGGGAGCTGAGCTTTCTTTGCCTGAATAAATGCCACCTGGGGGCAAACAGAGCTTAAATAAATATATATATATGTGTCGGCGAAGACTTCTCGATAGGGTTGCATGAGGAACAAACAGACTCGCACTCCAGTGATCCGTGTATAAACAAAGTGTTTATTGGCGATGCGTTTCGACCGGGCGGTCTTTTTCGTTAGCCAGTCCTTGACGGCAACCTTTTTCGTGTGATTGATATATATATATATAGGGCAACCTTTTTCGTGTGATTGATATCAATCACACAAAAAAGGTTGCCCTCAAGGAGACATCACACATGAAGGGGCTATCGCTCTCACGCCAGCGGCAGCTGCCATATCCAGCCTGCACTCATACTTTCTTAATCAAGATTCTGCCTTAGCGTTCTAAACATGTGATTGCTCTTGATCACTGGCACAGGAATGCGGGAACAGTGGGATTTCAGTAAAACTGCATTTTATTTGATAACAAAGGCCCGCCTATGTGGGCGCCACCAATAATGCCTGATGGATATGGTAGTCCATTACAATAGTGCCAGACTTCAATTTCATCCAAAACCCAGGTGGGTGCTGCTTGATCCTACAAAGTTCATAAAGTACCCAAATGAGATAATTAAAACAAATGTCACCACAATGGGTCGAGGCAGGTAGGAACAGGCTGTTAAGCGCACCAATATAATACAGTAGCTGACCCCCTTCAATCTTCTCGGTGCTCGTGCTTCCAAACACCTTAGATCCACATCTCCGGCGGCGGGACATCTCTGTGGCCGGACTAGCTGGTCAATTTTACTGAAATCCCGCTGTTCTCGCATTTCTGTGCCTGTGATCAAGAGCAATCAAGTGCTCAAAACTTGTAGGGCCAAGGCAGACTCCTGATTAAGGAGGCATGAGGGCAGGCTGGATATGGCGACTGTCGGTGGAGTTAGAGCGGTAACACCTTCATGTGTGATGTCTCCTTAAGGGCAACCTTCTTCGTGTGATATATACACGCACACATATATCTCAATCAACTCATATTTATAGAGCATAGCTAATCACCCAAGAGGGTATCCAGTCACTGTGGATCTTGCTGGGCTTAGTCGAAAAGTCATATCTTGAGTCCCTTTCTGAAATCCTGCAGGGAGGATACTGTTCAGAGGTTGGTGGAAGTTCAGGCGGTGGTTGATGTATGCTGGTCCTAGGTTGTGGAGGGCTTTGTATGCGTGTGCCATGATCTTGAAGAGACATCTTTCTGGATGGGGAGCCAGTGTATGTTCCTGGGGTGGGGGTGATGTGGGCCCATTTGGGTCTGAGTCTAGCAACTCTATTCTAAATGGTCTGGAGTCTCTTTAGGAGTTGGGTGTTGATTCCTGCCTAGAGCTTGTTGCTATAGCCCAGTCATGCTTGAGGGCCGGTGTCCCTGTTGTTGATGGGGAGCCATCTGAAGACTTTTCGGAGCATGTGCAGGGTATGAAAGTAGGTGGAGGTGACTACTTTGATCTGACATTTCATGGTGAGAGAGCTGTCCAGGAAGATCCTGAGGTTGATGGCGCAGTCTGCCGGTGTTGGTCCGAGTTTGGAGGGTCACCAGGTATCATTCTACAGAGAGGTATTGTTCCCACAGATCAGCACTTCGGTCTTGTCTGTGTTGAGCTTCAGGCAGTTGGTCTTCATCCAGTCAGTGACACCCATCATGCAGTTGTAGAAGTTGGTCTTAGTAGTGGATGAGGTCTTCTGTGAATGATAGGTTGATCTGGGTGTTGTCTGAGTAGGATATGATGTTGAGGACAAGGGTTCTGATGATGTTGGCTAGTGGCATCATTTAGGAGTTGAACAGTTTGGATCTGAGTGATGGCCCTTGGGGGATGCCCATGACGCAGATCGAGCTCTTGGGTTCCCAGGTGAAGGGTGATAGGTAGATTCTCTGGGTTCGTTGTGTGAGGAACAATGTGATCCATTTGAGGACAACTCCTAGAATCCAGAAGTGGTGGATTCTCTTGATGAGAATATATATGTGTGTGTGTGCGCGCGTGTGTGCGTATATATATATATATATATACATATATATATATACATATATATATATATATATATATATATATATATATATATATATATATATCCTACTGGCGGTCGCCAGTAGGTAGTTATAGTTAGGATTTTTTTCAATGCAAAATCTCAAAATTCTATTGTGAATAACTTTGGCGTCGGTTGACGAATCTGCCTGAAAATTTCCTCAAATTTGCCTCGCAGAGCTCCGGTCCTTCCCTGAAAGTCTGGGGGGATTCGTCAAGCGGGGGCCGAGATAAAAGGGGGTCCCAAAACGTGTTTACCCCATGTTAATTTCCATAGGGCGGTCAAACTCACTTTTAGCCCGAACGGCTGAAGGGATTTGCACCAAACTTGGCAAAATTGTAGGGACTGGTAGCCCGATGTGCCTTTGCTATGTCTCAAGATATGTGCTCCAGTGGTTTTTACGAAAATTAACTTTGAAAAAATATATATTGGGCTTCATTGGGCTATATATATGTTAGAGCCCAAATGTAGCCCAATGTAGCCAAATGTAGCCCAAAGATGGCCACCAGAGACAGAAAAAAACAAATGTAGCCCAAATATCAGCCAGATGTGGCCCAATTATAGCCCAATGTGTTCTAAAGAACAACTAGAGCGCTAACAGTCTTACTTATGACAAAAGTATGGCACACCTGAAGTCATCTTGATTGGAATAAAGTGTTAACACTTAAAACATTTAATTTGCAAAGGAACAAAATGAGGGGGTTCATTTTGCCATAGAAATTATGATTAGTGCTGAAGAAAGAAAAATTAGGGCATTTTTTTGAGTGACTTCTCAAATCCTCTTATATTTTATTAAAAAAATTCTGATATGCAGTCTCCCAAGATGGCCACCAGAGACAAAAGAGCCCAAATGTAGCCCAAATATCAGCCAGATGTAGCCTAACTATAGCCCAATGACAGAATGTCCCAGAGTGTTCTAAAGAACAACTAGAACGCTAACAGTCTTACTTATGACAAAAGTATGGCACACCTGAAGTCATGTTGATTGGAATAAAGTGGTAACACTTAAATGTAAATGTAAATGTAAATGTATTGGCATTTATATAGCGCACTACTTACCCGTAGGGTCCCAAGGCGCTTCGACCGCTGCGAAACCTTTTCCTGGCTTCCCTGAGAGATGTTCCCTTAATGGGTATCTCCGGGGTGAGACCAGGCATCCCCGGCGGTCTGGTGGGGCCATTAGTGAAGATGAGGCAAGCTAATGCCCAGAGTTGCCGAGTGTGATCGCTGATCAGAGTGGGCACCGAGGCGAGAGAATTATCGAGTCCGCTGACCCTGGTCCAGAAACCTGCCGCGCCGGGAATCGAACCCTGGTCCCGGGCCGTCCTCTGCTTTCGGGTCTGCCGCCTCTAACCAGTGAGCCACACTACTTCACTACACTTAATACATTTAATTTGAAAAGGAACAAAATTAGGGGTTTCATTTTGCCATAGAAATTATATATAATTATATATATATTCACTGAAAAAACCATAGGTTTCACACCAGTTATAGTTAGGAATTAGCATTTAAAAAACCTATTAAATTCACTGACAAAACCAGTTATAGTTAGCTGGAAATTTTACTGACATAAAACCATTGAAATTCCCACGTTATAGTTAGTTGGACTCACTATAACTTGCGCGCCTGCAATGCACTGCTGATGACGTCACATATTACATCACTCATGACATGGTCAGTGACATCACTCATGACATCACTGATGACACCATCCTTGTGACAGAGTGACAGACCTAATTTCAGTGTAATGTAACGCTTGAAACAAATATTCAAAAATAGAAACAAACATTTTCAAAAAAATGGAGATACCCAAACCAGTAACAACAACCAATTCAGTAATTCCACCATCTATATACTCATCCACTCATTCACCAACAGTTCTATATAGTCACTCATATATATACTCACTCATCATATGTAGTGATACACCTATACATCCTGTTACACATCAGCAGTCATCCAAAAGTTACTCACACACATACTCACACATGCACATAAACTATTGAACATCCATTTATTTGCATATACATTTATACACACACTACCACCTTACTTCTAAGGAAACTTACACATACTTACTCTCTTAAACAATCACTTATAGAAACACATACTTATTTAAACAGGAACTCCTACAATCTCTCACTATATATACTATACTCACTTATATACATCAATACTCACATATACTAGAATAAAACATATGTCGTTAGTAATGAAGACACTAGTGAGACAGTCATTCACTCACTAACACACACATATACACACTCGTCCACCCATACAGTCCTGCACATATTCTGTCTTCAAAACACATACAAACAGTGAGTCAGTCACCAACCCCTGCAGCCACTTATACACAAAGAGAAACACTGATACAAACATTTAAATATTTAAACAATACTCGCTAATATATGTATTCACTAAGATACACTTAATAAGCCAGTTAACCAACCAATTTTTTTTAAAAAAAACATCCATTTACACACTTATTTAAACATTTATTCTTCCATCGACCTTTACAAATACATATATAAAACAAATTTATTTTTCAGAAAGACACACATTCACTGGATGGTGTCATCAGTGATGTCATGAGTGATGTCACTGACCATGTCATGAGTGATGTAATATGTGACGTCATCAGCAGTGCATTGCAGGCGCGCAAGTTATAGTGAGTCCAACTAACTATAACGTGGGAATTTCAATGGTTTTATGTCAGTAAAATTTCCAGCTAACTATAACTGGTTTTGTCAGTGAATTTAATAGGTTTTTTAAATGCTAATTCCTAACTATAACTGGTGTGAAACCTATGGTTTTTTCAGTGAATTTCAAAGGTTTTTTAAATGCTAATTCCTAACTATAACTGGTGTGAAACCTTTGGTTTTTTCAGTGAATTTCAAAGGTTTTTTTAATGCTAATTCCTAACTATATAAGACCTGAAAGCCCACCAGGAATCTACAGTATGCGCCAGGGGACTGCATTGCAGAGAGGTGTAATGAAGCCACAACCCTTTTTACACCTCTCTGCAACGCAGCCCCCGTGCATGTTTGTAGAGGGGGGACTAATTCCCCTTGCATACTGGGGGTCCCTGGATCATATCTGCCCAAACACCGATATTCCGAACGATTGTAAATGACTTTTCTTGAGAAACATTTGGATTTGGATTATCATGTCCTATACTTTGGAATTTTTGAAAGACTGACTTTGAGGATGCTATAAATTACTCAAGTCTGCCCGAATTGTGTGGGTAAAATTGATACCTAGTCACTTTTAATAAGAATATACTTATGTCTCGTCTAACATTTGGAAGAAATATCTAGTTATATGACAACGGGATACCGACATAACTTGAAGGAAATAAGAACGCCCTGAAGAAGTTCTGTTGTACAGAACGAAACGTTTCGGCTGGCTGTGGTACATAAACTTAAGGAAAATAAAAGCATTTGAATATACACCAAGATTCAGCGCTTCAATAAGTACTCTAAGTGATATGATTTGATTGGACTCATTGTGAAAGTGGTGCTGTGCCAAACTTTGGAATATTCTCCACTACTCTCTACTACTTACTCTCTCCTACTCTCTACTACTCACTCTCTACTGCTCTCTACTACTCACTCTACTACTTACTCTCTACTACTCTCTACTACTCACTCTCTACTACTCTCTACTACTCACTCTACTATTCACTCTACTACTCTCTACTACTCACTCTGCTACTCTCTCTACTGCTCTCTACTACTCTCTACTACTCACTCTCTACTCTCTATTACTCACTCTCTACTCTCTACCTCTCTACCTCTCTCTTCTTCTCTCTCTACTAATCTCTACCTCTCTACCGCTACCTCTCTACCTCTCTACCTCTACACCTCTACCTCTCTACCTCTCTCTACACGCACACATATAGACATATATGCATATATATATGTGCATATGCATTTATATATATGTATGTGTATGTATAAAAAAAACAACTAAACATTTTTTTTTCTAAACAGCTACTTTTAAAACTGTCATTCTTTTTTCCCATGGTACGCTCCCCGGTACGCGCACCCGTGCGCGTACCGGGCGCTCCCCCCGCGAAAATCAAAAAAAAAAAATTTTTTTTTTTGCCTTGCGGGGCCCTTTTATGGCCCCCACATCAAACCTAGGGGGTCAGGGGGGGTCTACTCTGCCCCCTTATGTTCATTTCCCTCTTTGTTTTGGCCACCTCTTGTGTCTCGATTTTACCGAGACACAAGATGGCGGCCGCTCCGGACTGTTTAGAATGTTTACAGACACCCGAGAGCCAATCAGCTTTCCTCGCGCAAGTCGCGTGGCGCGCACGGTACGCGCACCCGTGCGCGTACCGGTGCGCTGCTATAGATATATATATTTTTTTGAACCTTAATTACTCAAAATCCACTGGAGCACATATCTTGAGACATAGCAAAGGCACATCGGGCTACCAGTCCCTACAATTTTGCCAAGTTTGGTGGAAATCCATTCAGCCGTTCGGGCTAAAAGTGAAATCGACCGCCCTATGGAAATTAACATGGGGAAAACGCGTTTTGGGACCCCCCTTTTATCTCGGCCCCCGCTTGACGAATCCCCCCCAAACTTTCAGGGAAGGACCGGACCGCCATGAGACCATTTTCCTGAAAATTTCAGGCAGATTCGACAACCGGCGCCAAAGTTATTCAAAATAGAATGTTGAGATTTAACATTGAAAATTATCCTAACTATAACTACCTACTGGCGACCGCCAGTAGGTAATATATATATATATATATATATATATATATATATATATATATATATATATATATATATATATATATATATATATATATATTCACTGAAAAAAATAGGTTTCACACCAGTTATAGTTAGGAATTAGCATTTAAAAAACCTATTAAATTAACTGTAAAAACCATAGGTTTCACACCAGTTATAGTTAGGTGGAAATTTTACTCGCATAAAACCATTGAAATTCCCACGTTATAGTTAAAGTTAGTTGGACTCACTATAACTTGCGCGTGCAATGCACTGCTGATGATGTCACATATTACATCACTCATGACATCACTGATGACATCTCAAATGACATCATTGATGACATCATCCAGTGAATGTGTATCTTTCTGAAAAATAAATATTTTTTATATATATATCTAAAGGTTGATGGAAGAATAAATGGGTAAATAAATGTCTAAATGGATGTTTTTTTTGTGTAAAATTGATTGGTTAACTGACTTATTAAATGTATCTTAGTGAATGCATATATTAGGGAGTAATGTTTAAATATTTAAATATCTGTATCTGTGTCTCACTTTGTGTATAAGTGGCTGCATGGGTTGGTGACTAGCTACATGAGTGTGTATATGGGTTATTAGTTGTTTTTTTGAGTATCAGTATCAGTGTCTGTATGGTTCGGTGGGGGGTATTACTTAGTGAATGAGTGGATGTGTATGTAGATGTTGGAATTACCCAATAAGTTGTTGTAATTGGTATTGGTTTCTCCTTTTTTAAGAAAATCTTAGTTTCTATTTTTGAATGTGTGTGTCAAAGGTTATTTTATGCTGATAGGAGGTCTGCCACTTTGTCACAAGGATGTTGTCATCAGTGATGTCATTTGAGATGTCATCAGTGATGTCATGAGTGATGTCACTGACCATGTCATGAGTGATGTAATATGTATCGTCATCAGCAGTGCATTGCACGCGCAAGTTATAGTGAGTCCAACTAACTATAACTTGGGAATTTCAATGGTTTTATGCGAGTAAAATTTCCACCTAACTATAACCGGTGTGAAACCTATAGTTTTTTCAGTGAATATATATATATATATATATATATATATATATATATATATATATATATATATATATATATATATATATATATATATATTCACTGAATATATATATATATATTCGCTCAAAAACAACACCACGAGTACGAGTCACTCTAAAAGCGGGTGCCAACAACGCGATGGTGTCCGCGTCTATAAATCCAAGCTCCAATTCCCTCAAGCATACCCAGCCGGGTTAGAAGGATAGTCAGCACTCACGAAAACAGCAGCAGCAGTTTCAGCAGAAAAATGTGTTTATCGAACAAACGCGTTTCGGGAATGAGTTCCCTTCGTGCTGAAACTGCTGCTGCTGTTTTCGTGAGTGCTGACTATCCTTCTAACCCGGCTGGGTATGCTTGAGGGAATTGGAGCTTGGATTTATATATATATATATATATATATAGGCATATATAAGCATAATAAGCAACTCGAGTGATAACTTAACTTCCTCTTCCTCTATGTGCTCGGATTTAAACTTGGAAGGACTAACCAAACTCACCTTGCAGGAGGAAATGGATTTTATAGTAGAGGAGAGGTTACAGACTTTGAGACCAGGGCCAAGGCAAAAATCATCGCGAACAGACAAAGAAGAAACAAGCGAAGAAAAGAAAGGCGCAAGCGGCAGCAATAGCGCCCAAGTGCAAACAAAAAAGAAGAAGCCATGGGTGAGACGCCGTTGAATGATAACACAATTATAAATCTTTCAAATGTCACACTAACAAAGGCAGAGCAACAACTACTGTCATTAGGCTTGAACTTTTGTCCTGTTCAAAGTTTTAATTATACTATGACTAGAGTAGATTTGTTCTTTTTCATTAGAAAATTAAAACTGAGAAAACATTTTGCACTCAAATCTATCAAAGACCCTACTAATAATATAGGTGAGGACATGTCCACTGACAATTTAAACATGTTATCAGCTTCATATGTACACACTTTTCTGGATGCTAACGACCTAAATACCTCTACTAATGATACTGAGGCGGATTTAGATGCTTCCACACAGGCAAGACTCAGCAGGATATCTGTCTTGCAGAAAGGAGCAGGTCTTAGCCCGTTTAAGAGCAAATCCAAATTTGTTCCCGTAACACCCAAAGACGCCTTCGACGTCTTCCATGACTGTGTGATAAATGATATCAAAAAATTGTACAAACAAACCAATTCTAAATCAAAGAAGAAAACAACATTCATGAGAAGAGAATGGAAAGGGGCGACCACTCGGTCCCCCCGAACGTATGGTAGGGTGCCCCGATCCCCCCCGGGAAACCATTTTGGGCGGGAGGCGAGACTCGGCTGGTATGCCCGAAGCGGCGTAGCCGGGGCGCGCCTTTTCCCGCTCAAGAGGGGTTGTCCTAGACACCTACACCGTTGGCCACGCCCCGTAGGCGTGAGGTTCCGTGACAATCGTAAGTGGTGTTTTCGACTCGCACGAATATGGTCGAGTCTGGTATCTATGAACCGCAAATGACGAGTTTAGTAAGTGTGCGCAGTTTCGCTGTGCTAACTCAAACCGTTCGTTTGTTATGTGGGTTTTTCATCTGTACCCACTGGTTCCATCTTAGATACGGCATCCATTTTGTCTCTTGCCCTCAAGTAGCCAGCGAACGGACGCTGTCCGCTTCGCGACCCTGGGACTCCCAAGATATTTGCGGAAGACACATGTTCTTTGTGATTGTCTTTATGACGAGGGGGATGCTACTGTAAGGCAGATGGCGCCGCTCGAGGCTCATCTTGCTGCACGGACTTATTGTCTCAGCCGTGCATCTCATTAGGCACGTCCCTTTGATGCCTGTATCTCGTGTTTCCCGATACCTCCCCTTTTACACCCTTTCCGATCTCCCCACTGTCTCCCTCTTCCTCTACACCTGTCCTTGTTCCTATTTCGATCTATTTTACTGTTGATTGGAATTTGCTAATGGTGGGAAGATGGGTTTTACAGTTGGGAACCGCCAAATGTTTCCGCACTAATGTTCCGGACCTTATGTGTTTCAAAGTGACCAAAGCGACCCCTCTGGGGGATGATGGTGGGAACCGGGTTGTAAACCTTTGTGTACCATGTTGTCTTATGGGTAAAAACTGTATAAAAGGAGCGATCCACAGAACCAATTTGAAGCAGTCTCCCAGAGTTGCACGTGTGTTGCTTGTCGTGACTTCTGTATTCCCTGCAGTAAATAAACCTTGAATCTTTGACGCCGAAGGAAGTGTCCCGTGTCTCTGTGATTCGTACGCCGGAACAGGTTACCCACGAAGGTTTCAGGTGTTGTGCCCTGGCACCGCTGGGTCTTACAGAACCCAGTCCTTCAGTTGGCGCCCAACGTGGGGCTGCATCAGTGGTACCGGTCCAAGCCCGACGATCGTGAGGAACTTCGTGTGAAATCTCCGAGGGAAGGTGCACTCCGCTTCATCGATCCTGTTGTCGAAATAAGTGGCCCGAAGACTTTTCCCGCGAAGATTCCCGCCTCCGGACGGCTGCGACGGACTGCTGCCCTGACTGTAGACCTGTTTTGGCGCCTGGCGTAGACCTTGGTATAGCGAGACGATAGACGGGCCTTCCTGGTGACGCCATCGATCTTTGAGTTAAGTATTTGTGGGTCGCTCCCAGAGTTCTTGGTTGTTGACACTTTAGCGAGTGTTTTTGTTTTTAACGCTGTGTGAGTGTTTTTGTCGGTGACACTTTGCTAGCGTTTCGTTGTTGTTTGTTTGACGACTGCAGCCGCCAAAAACCGAGGGTTTTGTTCTTTGCTGGGACTTGGTAAATCCCGTAACCCTTGAAGTTTGTGAAACTCGGCTAGTGTGCAAGATGCCTGGTCGTAGTACTTTGCTTAGTTGTTTCAGACCTTGTGGTGTGGATTCCCGACTGGAGGATTCGTGTCCGATACCTCCGGTTGGAACTCCTACTTATGACCTGTATAGCAAACATGGGCTAGGCCCGGTTACCTTTAACGATTATTGGATTAAATATACAAAGAAGGACGGCGACCTTCGTTGGCCACCTCATGGTAGCTTCGAGGCGCCGATTTTAGATAATTTAGAGATTAAGTTGTTCGAACGAAAATCAAGGCCGGCCATGTTTGATGCCTTTCGGTTGTGGCGCAAAGAAGCCCGACAGAAAGAAATCAGACAGAATAAACGTAATCAGCGAGATAATGTTGCTACAATAGTGAAGAAAGCAGAGCAGTTTCAGCGTGATAAGGAGGTTAAGGATAAGGAAGTGTTTGACAGACTACAGCGTATGACCATAGATAAATGTTACCCCGCTTTACCTACGGAGTCGGAAAAGAAGGAAGAGGCAGTTGAGGATCCTTTAATGTCTTATCTTATGAAGTCGCCACCTCCGTACGTACAGGGTACCGCAGCTGCAGCACCTGTGGTTCCTGCCGTACCTATTCTTCCACCTATTCTTCCTTTGCCTGTTCCTCAGCCTGTACCCGCTCTTCCGACTGTTCCTGCTCCTTTGCCTGCTTCTATCCCTACTGCTCCGCCGCTTCCACATACTCCTGCTCCCGCTGCTGCTCCTGTTTTGTTAACTCCTGTTGTTGCTACTGTTTCTACTCCTTCACTTGTTAGTCCTGTGTCTTATACCTCTCCCTCTACTCGTTCTCGTAATTCCCCTCTTGCAGCTAGTTTCTTTCACTCGCTTGGGCCTGTTCATGGGTCCGCTAGCTCCGATGGTCCTCAGAGACGTAGTCAGCTTCCTGGAAACAGAGAACGCGTTGCGCTCTATAATATGGCGATGGGTTGGATGGTAAACCCTCTTAGAAATCCGCCACGTGTTGTACTCGAAACATTTTGTCAATTTAATATACCTACCCAAAGATACGTGTTCGATGAGATGTGTAAGTTCCTTCGCGATCAGATAGAGGCTGATGCGCCTGACGAGGTGCTGACCGCCCTGTCTGAGCTTCGGCTCCAGTTTTCACATGGACTGATAGTGGATACTAATGTTCGACGTGCTATTGAGCGGTTGTTATCTCTTCGCCCCGCTCCGATACCTCACGCATTGTTTGTTGAGGATATTGAACCACAACCAGACGAATCTGGCCAATATCCTATGCGTGAAGTTCCGCCGGTTTGGGTACCTGCTGATCCTAATGCTCATCCTCCGACATTGGCGCATTTCCAGAGAATATGGATACATCTTCCATGGAAACGCTCGGAAGTGTTACAGGTGAAGCAATCTTTGCCTGACCCGCGCAAAAATCCTACAGGGTATTACAAAGAATTATCACAGCTTGTAGATGCCACGGTAATGAATCTTGCCGATATCGATATGTTGTTTGGCAATGTAGTACCGCAACCGGTATGGGCTAAGATTCGTCATGAAAATCACCCGGCTGAATTAGGTGGTGCTTGGGCTGCCATTGTAGCGGCAGACGCTGGTCAAGTAGCTGCTACTAAACCCGACCAGTTGATTCTTGACCTTCCTCAAAGGATTATTACGCTAATGAAAACTCTTATGCCAGCTATGAAGGTAAACTGGGATAAATTGTCAGCCTGTAAGCAAAAGAAGGACGAGAGTGTTTCCGACTTCTTTACGAGGTTCGAGGAAGCATTCATCGACCATAGTGGTCAGGATATGGGTACCGAGGGTGGACAGAGATTGTTCGTGGATAAATTTGTTTGTAACTTATTGCCCGATTTGAGCAATAAATTGAGAAATTCGGAAAGCGCATGGGCCGTTTCTACTTCAGCTCAGATATTGGCTACGGCACAATATTATGAGAATAGAGAGAAAGAAGAGAGCGACCGTGCTGACAAAAAGACGAAAGAGCTAAAAACTAAAGTGTTGCTTCAACAAGCATATCCTCCGCGCCCAAATCAGAATGCACCCCAACTAAATAGATCGCAGCCGCAATCAAATCGGTCACAGTCGCGTAATGACTCCTCCTCCCAAAGATCATCGTTAGGGTACAATCAATGTGCTTATTGTAGACAGGAGGGACATATTAAATTCAATTGCCCTGTTTTGAATGACCGTAATAGTGGTAACTCATCTAGAGGAGGTCGTGGTGGTTCGCAGCAGGCATCACGTGGTAGAGGTCGTGGTGCTCAGAATGATCGTTCAGATAACTCATCTAATAATACTAATAATTGTTTTGATCAACGTGGATCCTTGCAAGGACGATCTGCGCAGTACAATGTAGATGACTATTACGTCGATCAGGGGACTGATGACAGTAATTACTAGGACAGCCAAAGACAAGGAGAGGGAGTGGTATCAGTTCCGGTTGATCAGAGAGGGCCTTACGTCGCAGTTGCTACATCGGGCGTCGTTGAGCCTTTTCTGTTGGACACTGGTGCAGCGAAAAGTTCTATTCGCCATTCGAAACTCCCTGGCGCACCTTTGTCTGGCTTAACAAATGTTTCCGTTGGATTCTCTGGCGCCCCCGTTAGCAATCCAGTTTCACGCGCTTTGCCCCTTAAGATTGGGCCACGTGAGCTAGATGCTCCATTGATTCTAACCACAGGTTGTGGTGAAAATCTTTTGGGCCTAGATTTGCTTAAACGTTTGTATGCAACTCTGTATTGTTCTCCTGCGGGTGTAAAGCTTACGTTAGGAGAAAGGGTCGTCTCTCCCATGTACTTGTCTCTTGACAAGCTCCCACCGGAATTGAGTTCTCTTCCTGCGTCTTTGAGGGCGGCAGGTCCAAATGATGTGGGCCTACTTGATATCTCGCCCTATGTTGTTCAGTTGAGATCTAATGTGCGATTGCCACGTATTCCCCAGTATCGTATCTCTCTTGATGGTGAACGTGCATTGTTAGCGATCATTTACGATCTGATTGAGAAAGATGTTATTGAAGAGACTCGGGGAAACGTGTGCAACAGCCCTGTGCTGCCCATTCTTAAACGTACGGATCCTTCAAAACCACCTGTTTATCGTTTTGTTATCGATCTACGGGAAGTGAATAAAATTGTGGTTCCTCAATTTCCCGTTGTGCCTGATATCACGGCGCTACTGACTCTGATTCCAGCTTCTGCATCGTGGTTTTCGGTGATTGACTTGAAAAATGCGTTTTTCAGCATCCCGATTGCCGAGGAGAGCAGAGACCTTTTCGGTTTCTCTCTCGGTGGACGTAGCTTCCGGTTTAAGCGCGCTCCTCAGGGATACTGTGAAAGTCCATCGATTTACAGTCAAGCCTTGAAGGGTCAACTGGATGCGTTTAGGTTGCCGGTCGGTGCAGCTTTGATCCAATACGTCGATGACTTATTGGTGGCTGCCGATACTCAGGACATTTGTAAAATTGCTACGGTGTCGTTGCTGCAACATCTCTGTGAGTTGAATCACAAGGTGTCACCTACTAAACTCCAATATTGTTGTCAAGAAGTAACCTATCTAGGTCACTTATTGTCAAAGGAGGGAAGACGGTTGACCCCAGAGAGAATTGCAGCAATCGCGCGAATGGTTGTGCCAAAAACCCAAAGAGATGTACGTGCCTTTTTAGGTATCACGTCGTACTGCAGGCAATGGATTCCTAATTTTTCATTGCTAGCGAAACCATTGGTGGCTCTTACATGTAAGGATGTTTCAACTCCTTTACCATGGACGGAAGAATGTCAGAAAAGTTTTTCTGAACTGCGTGATTCATTGTGTTCGGCTCCTGTGTTAGGTACCCCTGACTACAGTAAGCCGTTTACGTTATATGTTCACGAGAGGGAAGGTTGTGCTTTGAGTGTCTTAACGCAACCTTTTGGTGGTAAACAGCGTCCATGTGCATATTTTTCCTCGACCTTGGACCCAGTAGCTAGAGCATTGCCGAGTTGTTTACGAGCAACAGCGGCAGCTGCGGTCTCTATCCGACAATCAGCAGGATTGGTCATGGATAATATGCTTACGGTGATGGTTCCGCATGCAGTCGATACTCTTTTGAATCGAACGAAAACCCAGCACTTGACGAGTGCGAGGTTGTCTGGGTACGAGTTGACGCTCTTGGCAAGCCACATTCAGATAAAACGTTGTAACGTTCTGAACCCGGCAACTTTGTTACCAATTAGTACAGAGTCAGATGAAGTAGCAGAACATGACTGCTACTTGAGGACTGAAGAGGAAACGAAAGGTCGAGTGGACCTTAAAAACACCCCATTGGAAGACCCGGATGGTACTTTGTACGTGGATGGGTCATGTTTTAAGTTGCCGAATGGCGATGTGACTACTGCTTATGCTGTTGTAACATTGAATACTGTTGTTGAGACTGCAAGGTTGAATCAGAATTCTGCCCAGGCTGCAGAATTGATTGCTCTTACTAGAGCATGTGTGTTAGCGAAAGGGAAACGTGTGAATGTGTTTACCGACAGCCAATACGCTTTTGGCGTCGCGCACAGTTTTGGACGATTGTGGCGAGAGAGAGGTTTCTTGACGTCGCACGGTACGAAGATTCAGCATGGCCAGCTTGTGAATGATCTTTTGGATGCATTGACTTTGCCTACGCAAGTTGCGATTGTTAAATGTAGTTCACATCGTAAGGTGACGGATGATGTTGGTCGTGGTAACGCGTTTGCAGATGAGACTGCTAAGGAGACTGCCCGGAACCTTAGCACTCGAATGTATGTGACGAGTTCGGTTAGGTGGCCTACAGAATCGAGCATGTGTGAGGACACTATCGAAAGTGTGAAAGAAATTCAGACTGAGGCCACTGAGACTGAAAAAGCGAAGTGGAAGGAAAGTACGGGAAAGTTGGATGCGAATGGATGTTGGATTGATTTGTCGGATCAGAGAAGATGGTTGTTGCCTGATGCGTATGTGCTGGCCGTTGTGACAATGGCGCATGGGTTAGCACATATTAGTGCGAAGGGTATTTGTAAGTTGCTGTCCCCTGTGTGGAAGAATGATGGTATTACGAAATGTGCTGAACGTCTGGTGAAGAATTGTATGGTGTGTATGATGTACAATCCTGGCAAAGGAACCCCAACTCCTCCTGGCAGTTTTGCTCCCCCTTCGTATCCCTTTGAGGTGATTCAATTGGACTTCATCCATATGGAGCGATGCAATAACCTGAAATACATTTTAGTTGTGGTTTGTGCATTCTCCCGATGGATCGAGGCCTATCCTCTCAAAGACAATACCGCTTTGTCGACTGCGAAAATCCTATTGAAGGAATATTTTCCTCGGTATGGAATGCCTAGAGTCGTGTGGTCAGATAACGGAAGTGAGTTTGTTGGAAATGTGATGAAGAGTGTGTGCAAGGGCCTTGGAATTAATCAAAAATTCCACAGCGCCAATCATCCCCAGTCGGCTGGATTGGTTGAGGGGTACAACGGCACCCTTAAACTAAAGCTAGCGAAGATTCAGGCTACGACTGGTCTTTCGTGGCCTGACGCTTTACCTTTAGCATTACTGTCGACTAGGGCGACTGTACACTCCCGAGTAGGGCTTAGTCCCTATGAAATAGTGTTCGGCCGTCCTGCGAATGTGTGGGGGGTTCCTAGGCCAGGAGTGTTTTCTGATCTTGAGTACCCTATGCTGATTGATTATCTACATGACTTGACTGCTAAACTGAGGTTAATTCACCAACAGGTTTACGACGCATTGCCGACGCAGACGGAGGGTCCAGGCCACCAGCTCCAGCCCGGAGACTGGGTGGTGACAAGGAACTTTTCGCGCAAAAATAACCTGGACCCGAGGTTCACCGGACCCTATCAAGTGCTCCTGGCCACGAGGACTGCCGTTCGTCTTGAGGGGCGTAAAAATTGGGTGCACGCCACCCACACTAAACGAGTCCCCATTCCTTTGCCGGCAGACCCGTGGGTAAGGAGAGGCATTGCGTCTACAGAAACAGAAACATTGCCGGCGTTTGTACCTTTTAGCGACGCACAGCCTGTTGGAGAATCCTCGGCGCAGCAGAAAGACACTGGCGAACAATTGTCATCGAAAAACTCAAGACCAGAACACTCAACTGATCAACAGGACGCTGTCTCCTCAACGGATCCTTTGTTTGACGAGCAGACACGTTCTGGGAAAACCCGATACTTTTTGCGATCTCGCACTATGGACAAATAAAATATTCTGCTTTGCTGAATTGGCGATTGCATTATCCCATTTTCCGTGATCAGTTCTGAACCTTTGTATTATTGTGATTATTTTGGAATGTACACATATTGAGCTTTATTCTTTGTACCTTTTTGCTTTCACAGCTGAGAGACTTTGTTTTTGTATACATACATATTGTGTATTGAAGGCCGTAGGGCCGCGCGCGTACTTCCTTCTGGATAGTAGGTCTTGACGCTAGGTTAAAGGCCGTCGGTTCCTGGGAACTCCTAGGGATTGACTATTGCTACACAGAACGAAGTGCGTCAAGAAACGTTGCGGACGGTCGTAGGGAATGGCATTTTCGAAGCTGAATGATTTGGAAAAAGCTCAAGTCCACAGATTCAAGCTGCAGCAACTCAGTCGTACCAAATGTTTTATATTCCAACTGTTTGTATTGTGTTTGATTGCTTCGGCACTTTTAGCGGGTGGGGTGTATTACACGATGTCTTACTTCTTACCTTCTGCTATACCTACTCCTATTCCTTACCCTAATCTTACCTCTACCGCTTCTCCTCATTCCTTTACCGGAACACGAACAGGCTAGACGTGTAGAATTCCGCAACAATTCCTTTATTCAGCTCCTTCATCAGCATCAGTTAGTGGTTAACACTACTAATTGTTGGGTGTGTGGGTTGATGCCACATACTACGGATAAGGGAATTCCATATCTGGTGTTGCCATATAGTTCCCAAGGGTCAGCTCGAGCATTCCAAACAATGTTTCGAAGCGCACTGGGTTTCCACCCCATTCGAGAACCACGTTCCCCCTACTCTGGGCCTACCTCGTATCAGAAACCTTTGTCAATAGCAATAGAAGATTTAGATAGCGATATCTATGATCCTTCGCTTATTCCCGAAGAAGAAATACAAGCCTATAGGGTCCTAAGTAGAGGTGAATATAGTGTGTTCACCAGTGAAAAGCAGCTTAAAAGCTCGCCTCCGATATGGGTCGTACCCCACACTGGTAATCTTTGTCTCATGGGTCGTGGCCGAAGATCGCAAGCCCGACTTGGAGCAAGTGCTTGTACTGAAAATTACATTCTGCCAATGTTCTCGTCCCCTGTGTTTCTGGCTGCCAAGGGTACATACTTTATCTGTTATGATCGTGCATATCCATGGTTGCCCGCTGACTTCATGGGCTCATGTTTCATTGCAAATCTGTTGCCTCCGACGTTCACTGTAGATGCCAATTATCATAAGACTAGAATTGTGAGAGGCGTAATTAGCGAAGAGGATACTGCCGGTCAAGAGGCAGGAGACTTTTTCAAGGGTTTCCTCCCGTTTTGGGGACCTATGATTAATAGTAGGAACCTGAGACAGTTGACTCGAGTGGTAGAATCGACAGCTAATATTACAGCCAGTGCCCTTGGTAATATCACCACGGAACTTCAGGCGGAGAGACTTATGACGTTACAAAACCGTATGGTTTTAGATGTCATTTTAGCAGATCGAGGTGGGGTATGTAAGGTGATCCATTCGAGCTGCTGCATTTTTATTCCAGATAATGCTCCAACTGTCTATCAAGCCATCTCGAGGTTACATAAGATCTCCGAATCCATACACGTGGATGTAGGGGATTGGACGTTACTTGGATGGTTTTGGGGCCTGATGTCGACTTGGGGTTGGAAGATTCTGATGATCATCGGAGTCGTTGTAGTGTTCCTGTTCACGTGTTGCCTTTGTGTGCAGTGCGGTCCTGCCTTATGTGGCCTCTGTGCTACAACGTGTATGAGACAACCACCTGTTACCAAGGGGACTCGATTGGACAGAGCTATGCTACAGCAACATCTCGATGGTCTGATGAATATTGAATTTGATTCCGACTAGTGCTTGCCTACATGAGGGCAAAAGGAGCGTCTGAGGTTCCGTGACAATCGTAAGTGGTGTTTTCGACTCGCACGAATATGGTCGAGTCTGGTATCTATGAACCGCAAATGACGAGTTTAGTAAGTGTGCGCAGTTTCGCTGTGCTAACTCAAACCGTTCGTTTGTTATGTGGGTTTTTCATCTGTACCCACGGGTTCCATCTTAGATACGGCATCCATTTTGTCTCTTGCCCTCAAGTAGCCAGCGAACGGACGCTGTCCGCTTCGCGACCCTGGGACTCCCAAGATATTTGCGGAAGACACATGTTCTTTGTGATTGTCTTTATGACGAGGGGGATGCTACTGTAAGGCAGATGGCGCCGCTCGAGGCTCATCTTGCTGCACGGACTTATTGTCTCAGCCGTGCATCTCATTAGGCACGTCCCTTTGATGCCTGTATCTCGTGTTTCCCGATACCTCCCCTTTTACACCCTTTCCGATCTCCCCACTGTCTCCCTCTTCCTCTACACCTGTCCTTGTTCCTATTTCGATCTATTTTACTGTTGATTGGAATTTGCTAATGGTGGGAAGATGGGTTTTACAGTTGGGAACCGCCAAATGTTTCCGCACTAATGTTCCGGACCTTATGTGTTTCAAAGTGACCAAAGCGACCCCTCTGGGGGATGATGGTGGGAACCGGGTTGTAAACCTTTGTGTACCATGTTGTCTTATGGGTAAAAACTGTATAAAAGGAGCGATCCACAGAACCAATTTGAAGCAGTCTCCCCAAGTTGCACGTGTGTTGCTTGTCGTGACTTCTGTATTCCCTGCAGTAAATAAACCTTGAATCTTTGACGCCGAAGGAAGTGTCCCGTGTCTCTGTGATTCGTACGCCGGAACAGGTTACCCACGAAGGTTTCAGGTGTTGTGCCCTGGCACCGCTGGGTCTTACAGAACCCAGTCCTTCAGGCGGATTGGAGGAGGGTTCGCGCCCTCCCAAGGAAGGATAAAAGGAGCAACAATCCAAGGAAGCATCCTCTTGTTCCTGTGCTTGGAAGCTGCACCTCCTCGTTGCACGTGAGCCCCAGACGGAACAAGGAGCCAATTTTGAGAACTTGTAATTTTTGTGTTTCTCTTTCAGTGCGTACGGATTTTGGATCCAGGACCTTCGGTCGACTATCCGTGAAATTATGCCTGGCAAAAGGGTCGGAAAGAAGGTTGGGACCGACCAAATGCTTCGTATGCTGGTGAAGGACATGGCGAACATGAAGAAACAGATGGCGGCAATGAATGGTACGGGCAGACCGAAGAAAGTCATCGGACCAGCATTGCCGGGAGTAGTCCCTGCCGGGAGAGGTAAAAGGGCCAGGAATAGGGCGAGAGGGGTTGAGGCCCCGGTTCCCGAGTCACCTCCTGCGAGCCTGGTCAGTCCAGTAGAGGCCCCGGTTCCGATTCCGGACGCGGGACAGCCGATCCCTGTGGTAGTTACACCTGTGAACGAGGGGGATATGCCTCCCGAGTTGGCCGCTCAGTTAGTGGCGAAGTTAGGCAAGAGCAGCGAGGGTGCCATGGCACCGGGGAACACGGCCGAGGAAGCCAGATTAATAATGAAGCAGTTGCGGCAATCGAGAGATGCTGCGAAGGCACCTTGTCCTTTTGTTTCCCCTCAGGTTCCCGCGGAACAGTCGGCTTCGGGCGTTGGAACAGCAGCAGCAGCAAGTACAGCTACTGATTCGGGTAAGCAGCCGTTGCCAATGGTGAGGGAGGGATCGTTACCCTCGAGGAGGGAAAAGGTGGTCCAACATATTCCGATGGCCACGAAGGAAATGATATGGGCTGATAAATATGTGAACATGTTTTCGCTATTGACCGATCATTATGAGATAGAACACGTTAAAAATCAGAAAGAGTTCTTGCATCCGAGTGTATGGCGAGCAAAGATGGCGGGTTTCAGAGTTGATGAGACAATCGCTAATTGGGCCAGGGCCTTTGGAATGTTCACTGCAATCATGGGGGAACGTAGGCCCGAAGTGTTACAGGGACTGGCTTGTTACCAGACACGCATAATGGAATTTTATGAATCGTATGAAGGTAATCAATGGTTGGGTTATGATAACAAATTTCGTAAGGCCAAGGAGCACGACTCATCCCTGACGTGGGATTGTTTCGACTCCATTTCCTGGCAGAAACAGGTTATGCCAAACACGACAAAGCCGTCTTCGTTTGGCGGGAATGGGGTGGAGCCTTCCCGCCATTATTCGGTGGCACCCTTTCGAGCGGGCGCCAGCAGTGATCAGCACACAAAGAGTAATGGGAACTCGGGTAAGAGAGGGGTCTGTTGGAGCTTCAACAGAGGCAAGTGCACTAGGCCACATGGGACATGCAAGTTCAAGCATGAGTGTGCAGGGTGCGGTCAGTCTTCACACCCCGAGAGTTCGTGCAGAGCCAAAAATGGCGACACAGGGGGTAGAGGTGGCGCCAAACAGGTCTAATATCGGTCGAGGGGCACTGCTACCTACTCCCATCGACATTATGGCAATGATCCCTTGGCTGAACGAATACCCTGATCATGTCTCCGCCGGGGTGTTGCGAGACGGTTTCTCATATGGTTTCCGCATCCCGGCGGGGGATTTTCGGGGGGATGCACAGTGCAAGAACCAACTGTCGGTTCAACAAAATACGGTTGTAGTACAGGCAAAGATTGCAAAGGAGGTGGCCCGAGGTCGGGTCGCGGGTCCCTATGCGAACCCGCCTGTTATTAACTGTGTTTGTTCACCGTTGGGAGTAGTCCCTAAGAAGGACCCAGGTGAGTTTAGGCTAATCCATAATTTGTCCGCTCCTAGGGGTCTTTCGGTGAACGATGCGATTGACCCAGGAGTTTGTACGGTGCGGTATGCATCCTTTGATGAGGCCGTTGCGATGTTGAATCGCCTGGGGCCCGGAGCGCTGATGGCTAAATCTGATATCGAGTCAGCGTTCCGGTTACTTCCGGTACACCCACAGGATCAGCGTCTCTTAGATTTTGTGTTTCAAGGACGCTACTACATGGATAAATGTATGCCAATGGGTTGCTCCATCTCTTGTGCGTATTTTGAAAAGTTCAGTAGTTTTTTACAATGGGCGTTCACCAGAGCCACAGGCTTTACGCAGGTTATGCATTACCTTGATGATTTTCTGTTTCTTGGGGCGGCTGGGGACACTGAATGTGCACAAGCGTTGAGTGAATTTTGTAATCTCATGAGACGATTTGGCGTGCCACTGGCACCAGGCAAGACAGTGGGGCCGTCTACTTCACTCGAGTTTCTTGGAATTGAGCTCGATTCTGAAGAGGGGTGCTTCCGTTTGCCCAAGGAAAAGGTACTGAAATTTAAGGCCTCGCTCGAAATATGTATTGGCGAGAAAAAAGTAACTTTACATCAGTTGCAGCAGGCTGTGGGTCAGCTTAACTTTGCCCTTAGAGTGATACCGATGGCTCCCCCTTTTTCCCGCTCTATCGCACAAGCCATGGTTGGCCTTAAAGAGGGGCATCACCGCACAAGACTGTCAGCAGAGGTTCGCCAGGATATGCGCATATGGTTGGCATTTCTGGCGGACTTCAACGGTCGTGTCGTGTGGAACAAGCCACCAGTTTCCTCCGAGGAACTGGGGTTGTGGACCGACTCGGCAGGGAGTATGGGTTTTGGCGCCATCTTTGGTAATCAATGGTCGGCACGAACATGGCCGGCATGGTGGCACGATAGTGGACTCACAGGTAACATTGGGTTTCTTGAGCTGTTCCCCATTCTAGTGGCCCTGAAGACATGGCCGGAGGGGTTTCGTGATCGCTCAGTAGTATTCTGGTCGGATAATATGACCGTGGTTGAATGTGTCAATAATCAGGCAGCACGCTGCAAATGGATCTTGAGATTACTGAAAGAAATTGTCCTGCTGTGTATGAGACTAAACGTCCACTTTAGAGCAAGACATGTGCCTGGGGTACTGAACCAGGCAGCTGATGCACTCTCTCGTTCCCACATGCAGGCCTTCCGGGGCTATCTGCCCACAGCGGACTTGGTTGCGGCACCATTTCCCGAAGTTCTTTGGTCTCTCGGTGCCCTGGACTACAAAACCTTGTGGGAGAGAGTCTAGCACCCAGGACAAGGAAGGCATATGAAGGAGCGTTCCGTTCCTATTGGGCATTTTTGGGTCCAGCTAGGGGGGAGCATTGGGGGCAGGAATAGTGTGTCCTAAAATTTCTGGTATCATTACATCAGGCAGGCCGATCAGTGGCAACAGCCAATAGGCACCGAGCCGCCATTGCATTCATGGCACCGGCTCATGGCATTCGGGACCCTACAGCGTCCTTTCTCGTAAAGAAGGCGCTGCGTGGGTGGCAACGCCTTGAGGGTCGTAGAGTGGACGAGAGGCGCCCGATAGGGCTGGCAAGGTTGTCCCTGTTAATGTCCGTACTCCCCGCGATATGTTCGTCTCAGTCAGAGACAGTGCTGTTCCAGGCCGCTTTTGCATTAGCATTCCATGGGGCTATGCGGGTAAGCGAACTGGTAGCGACGACAAGCAGGATACGGGGGGAGGTCTGTGTCGAGAACACATTCAGATCAAGGGTGATACGATGGTAGTCACTATAGCGAAGTCCAAAACCGATCAGGGAGCGATCGGGGACAGTGTGGTTGTTCAGCGCCTGCTAGGGTCCCACATGTGCCCAGTAAAATGCGTGGAGGATTATTTAGCGCAGAGGGTGGCATCATGGGGGGGGAACTTGCTGAGACATACCGACGACACCCCACTGACCAGGTTTCAGTTTCAGCGGGTGTTGACGATGGCAATCGCGGCAGCGGGTTTGAACCCGGGCGATTTTGGGACCCACTCCTTCCGGATAGGGGCTGCTACAGAGGCTACAGCCAGGGGTTTGAGTGTGGAAAAAGTGAAACAGTTGGGGCGTTGGTCCTCGAATTGTTATAAAAGGTATGTGCGGTTGCACATGTTGTGAAGCTAATGTCATGCACTCACGCTTCTTGTTTTCTGTTTGGTTTACAGTTTCGCGAGCAGGCTTTGCGGGGCGGACTGTGCAGTTGAACCGACACCTGGGGACCAGCGGTCAAAGATCACCGGCTGAGGGAAGAGTGGTGTGGGTCGTTGGCCACTCATACGTGAGGCGCGCCGCAGACGTATTCAAAGCAGGTGACATGATTCACATGGCTGGGGAATACGGGTACAGGGTGACCTTCCACGGAAGGGGCGGCCTCTGTATTGATCAGTTTCAAAGTTTTATGGAGGGACTGTTAGGGCGGACAAGGTCACCGCCATCTGTAATCATAGCGCATCTTGGGGGCAATGATTTGGTGACCATTGGTCGACGAGTACTACTCGAGTTAATTTTATCCACAGTGAGTTGGTTAGCGAGAAGGGTTCCGGGGTGCACGATTGCATGGTCACACATGATTCCTCGGAAGGTGTGGCGGGGGGCCCTCTCTGTGTCGGCTTTGAATCAGTCGGTAAAGAAAGTTAATAACAAACTGGGGAGGTTGTTTCGTACAGGAAAATTGCATTGTATTCCACATGGATGTATCCGGGGGGACCATATGTATCTGGAGGATGGGGTCCATTTGTCCCGGGAGGGAAATGTCTTACTCATAGGAGACTTCGTAGCTTGGTTAAAGAGTTTGTGTAGCCATGACCTTTAGTAGGAGTTTTGTGGGGGGTCCGGATAGCCGGTCAACTATCCGGCCTGTGGCGGTAAGGTCATGATCGGTGAGCAGTAATTGGAAGATCCCTAGAGGTGGGGCGCCACCCATTATGGATGGGAGCGCCCGGGGGGAGGCGGCCATTGGCCCCTCACACGGGGAGGCGGTACCCTCTAAGGATGGGGCCGCCGAAAGGGAAGGCGGTCATAGGCCCCTCCCTGGGGAGGAGGGGCTACGGGCCCCTCCTGGGAATTTCCCGGGGCCAGGACATCCGGGACGGCGGATGTGGTAAGCAGTGTGGGGTGGGAGGGGGTTCTACGCTACCTTCTAGACACCTCACACGAGTCCTCGGACGACCACTAAGATGGCGTCGAGTAAACATGGGGCCCCCGCTAAGACAAGGGAAATTGGAAGTTGGCACAGAGGTACAGTCCTCTGTGCGCCCGCCCCTCACAAGTGAGGGGGGAGTTCTGGTATTAGGGATCTGACACCGGTTACGACCTTGCCGTTGGCCCGTAATGTTAGGATGTACAATTTGAATTTTGAGAAATGCATTTACAGGATGTTTTAGAATCGGCTAGGAGAACCTTTGTATTAGAGATGTGATAAGGTTAGCCAATAAACATCGTAATGGGTAAATGAAATTGTACATGATATGAAACTGTTATTTTAATGTTTTAATTTTGTTTCATATTTTTAATAAATACGGCCGGGAGGGTAACTCCCTCCCGCCTTCCAAAAGCTCAAGAACCGTTTCCGTCTTCCCATTCTTGGGGATTGTGTTGGGAGGGGGTGACGGGTATCCCAGCCATATATGGCAAACTAATAAAGAAACTTGGAGAAAATCATGAGATTGTAATAAAAAAATCAGACAAGGGTGGCAATCTAGTGATTTGGCCCAAACAAGACTACATTCGAGAGGCCAAGCGACAACTTTCTGATCCCTTGTGTTACAAAGTCTCTAATCAGAAAGAATACCTCCATGCCAAATGTGAATTGCAACAAATACTTTCCCAATGGAAGAGAGAAGGTCTGATTTCCACCGAGGAATACAAATACATGAATATAGAATTTCCTAGAATGCCATCTCTGTATTTGATCCCAAAGGTGCATAAAGGCGTGACACCTGTGCCTGGCAGGCCAATAGTTTCCGCCATTAGAAGCATGGGCGAAAACGTTGGCCAGTACATAGACTTCTTTCTCCAGGACATAGTGAAAAATCTTGCAAGTTATGTTCGTGACACCAGTGATTTTTTGGACAAAATTGCCTGTATTAATTGGGAAGATGACATGTGGCTGATATCTTTAGACGTTGAATCGTTATACACAAGCATCGACCACAAACAAGGCATAAATGCTATCAAGTACTTTTTGGGTTTAAAGTATTTTATTCATCACAACACAGAAGGACAAACAGACATCTCAGGAATATATAGCAGGGTGGAAAAGCTGGGGTCTAAGAGCGCTGTTGACAGTCAACATTCCACCGATCACGCCCGTTCAATAACAGAAGGCACCTGTCGTCTCAGCGTGCTATGACATTTCCCGTAGAACCCCCCCACCCAACAATCCCTCCCAACATCCAAACCCCCAACTCCCACCCCCACTCCCACCCCACGTCCAGTGCACAGTCCCTACCGCAGTACACTTCCAAGTGACAATACCAAGGTGGAGGAGACCAAAAGGAGATCACGGGGCAGAACCCTCCGGAATCGGAAGCCGCAGAAGGCGGAGATACTTGGGGCAAGTAAGTTCCTTAAATTCAGTAAGCAACAGGGAGTGAAACGGTTGCCAGAGCTCCCCAAACTGGTCTACATCACCCGCCACTGTGAGGGACATTTTCTCCATACCCAACACATGCCACAACCTATGAAGCCAGCCAGTGATAGACGGTATTGTAGCAGTGTGCCAGTGAATTAAGATGTTCTGGACAGCGGAGCCTAATGCTATCGCTATCTGCCTGCCCCTGCGAGAACGGAGAGGATACATCAGATCATTGGGAAGTCCCAACAAGGTATAGGCAGGGAAGCGGGGCAACTCAATTTCAAAGTGCGAATCAATTTCATCCAACACCTCCTTCCAGTAAGGTTCCAAGAGTGGGCAGTCCCATAGTATGTGTGTTAGAGTACCCCGGTGCCCACATCCCCTCCAGCATGTGTTATCTTTGCTACGATCAAACTCATGTACTCGCTCAGGTGTATAATACCAGTAGGTAGAGACTTTAGTCAGCATATCTGTGAGCCCCATGTGGTAAGCTGAGTGCCGTGCTCTATAGGATATGTGTTCCCATTCTCTAGGGCTCAGTGTCCTCCCCAGCTCCCTTTCCCAACGCTCTCTCCCTGGGTGGTAAAGGTGTGTCGCTGGCGGCTGTAGTAGTTTGTATAAGTCAGTAATCAGTTTGGAGTCAGAGGTCCGGGTCATGAGCCAATGTTCATAGGGGAGAAAAGGCCGATCGGCCGTCTTTCTCACCTGCGGCTGGAGAGCCCAGTGGCGAGCCTGCATGTAATGAAGCCGTTCCGTCTCCGGGAGGGAGAACTCCTGACGAAGCTGGGGAAAAGGGACTACCCCCTCCGGGCCATAAAGGTGACATAAGGCTCTACACCCCGCCTGACGCCACCTCGTAAATGCCCCCCTCTCCATCCCCGGCGTAAAGTCTGGGTTGTCCACCAGTGGAGTAAGCGGCGACGGAAACGTAGTGAGGCCACACAAAACGTTGGTGGCATCCCACACTCGCAGGGGCACCCTCGTGACAAAGGAGGCGTAGAGGTTTTTGGGCTGATGAGGACGACGCAGGAACGGGACCTCCTGCAGGGGCCTCCCCGCCACCGCCTGGTCCTGAAAGAGCCAATGCTTATCAGACTCCCACCTACTCCACTCCACAAGATAACGCAACTGAGTAGCCTGAAAGTATGTGCGGAAATCCGGGATACCCAACCCACCAGCCTCCGGGGCCAGCAGCGAGAGAGCCCTACGCATTCTAGGCTTCTTACCCTGCCAGACAAACCGAGAAACGTCCGCCTGCAGTTGCGAGATCCAACCCATCGGCGGTTGGAGCGGCAGGGCCCAAAAAAGGTACAGCACCTGAGGCAAGACCGTCATTTTGACAGCAGCTATTCTGCCAAGCCAGGAAAAGATGCCTCGGTTCCAACGGCCCAGTTCCTCCCTAATCTTGGCACCCAGTGCTCGGTAGTTCGCTGACACCATAGCCGGTATGGTAGGAGTAATCTGGATCCCCAGATATGGTACCGCTCCTGAAGACCAGAGCATGGGAAACTGCCGCTGCAGACAGGCTCTAGTGCCCGGCTCGAGAGAGACATCCAGCGCCACCGACTTCCCCATGTTCATTTTGAACCCTGACACCGCGCCAAAAGAGGCCAATTCCTCCATGCACGCCGGTAGAGCGATGCGGGGTCTATCAATGGATAGAATAACATCATCAGCGTAGAGGCTGATAGCGTGTGTGAAGCCTCCCATCCGGATGCCGGTCACCATCGGGTTATCGCGCATCCGCTGGGCCAACAACTCCATGTAAAGCGCAAAAAGCAGGGGCGAAAGCGGGCAGCCCTGCCTGGTGCCGCGTTCGATAGCAAAGGAGTCCGAAGCGAGCCCGTTAACACGG
Source organism: Lissotriton vulgaris (assembly GCF_964263255.1). NCBI lineage: Eukaryota > Metazoa > Chordata > Amphibia > Caudata > Salamandridae > Lissotriton > Lissotriton vulgaris. The sequence continues at coordinate 1,752,326,530 of NC_141687.1, forward strand.
ACCACCGCCGACGGGCGACTGTAACAATTAAGAACCATGGAGCGGAACTTCTCTCCTATCCCCGCCTTCATAAGCACCCGCTCTAGATAAGGCCAATGGACCCGATCAAATGCCTTTTCCGCATCTACCGCCAACATCATCCGTTCTCCCGGAATCCGGGAGGCCTTCTCCAGTAGGTGGACAATTCGTTTTGTATTGTCCACCGTCTGTCTCCCGGGGACAAAACCCGCCTGATCAGGATCGACGAGCCCCGGCAGGTGGAGAGCCAGTCTAGCGGCCAGGATCCCCGTATACAGCTTCAGGTCAATATTCAGAAGGGAGATCGGCCTGTATGACCCGCATTGCTTCGGGTCCTTGCCGGATTTGGGGATAACCGAGATCGTGGCCGGAGTAGATCGGGCGGAATGGCGCCGGGTTCCGCGAAAAAATTGAAAAGGCGCGTCAAGATGGGGGCTAACGTCGGGCAGAACGTCTTATAATAAAGCGCAATGAATCCATCCGGACCCGGAGCCTTGCCATGTTTAAGTCTGGCTATAGCGGAGACCACCTCTTCAATCCGAATGTCTCTGTCTAAATGATCCGCCTGCAAAGGCTCTAAAGAGGGCAAAGTGACCGAGTCCAAATAAGCGTCCATGGCGACCTCATCCGGGGGGTCCCCCGTATAGAGCTCCTCGTAGAAACCGTGGAAGACAGCTGCTATTCGAGCGTCCTCAGTTTCCAGTTGCCCCGTTGGATCGGAGACCTCTTTAACGAGCTGGGACTGCCTCGCAACTCGGAGCCTATTCGCTAGCAACCTGCCACAGCGGTCTCCCCCGGTGTAGAAGGTGTGACGCAACCTCAGTGCTGCATACTCCGCCCGGTCAAGGTCCAGGGCCTCCAGGAGCTTCCTAGCCTCCTTGAGCTGCCGCCAAGTTCGGGGAGCCCCCGTTCTGCGATGGATCTGCTCCAGCTCTCTAACCCGATCCGTAAGTTCGTCTCTCTTGGCCTGCCGCACTTTATTATCCGCTGAGGAAATCGCTATAAATTCCCCTCTGATAACAGCCTTCATGGCTGCCCACTGCGTGGCCCGGCTAGTGTCCGTATTGTCATTATGGGATTGAAATTCTTGAATCACCTTCTCAATGCGAGCCACCACCTCCTTCCGGTGCAGCAGCGTGCCACGGAGGCGCCACGTCCGAGGGCGGGGAGCCGTCGGGGGCACATTCAGCAGAACCTCAACCGGGGCATGGTCTGAAAGGGAGATCACTCCTATCTCCGATCCCGAGGCCAGCGCTTTCACCGGAGAGGTAACCAAGAGGTGATCCAACCGCGCGTATGTTTTATGGGCATGGGAATAATACGAATATTCCCTATCCGTTGGGTGTAGATGTCGCCACAGATCAATGAGGTCCACCTCCTCCAGCTGAGCTCTACGGTCCGCGGATAGCTCGCCGACTTGAGCGGAGCGTTGCGCAGACCTATCCAGTGCGGAGTCAAAGACAATATTAAAGTCCCCCCGAGTATGATGTGTCGATCCTGGGTAGAGGTGACCTCCTCGATTGCCGCCTGCAGGAAGCGATCCTGCCGCTCATTGGGACTATACAGGGACCCGATCGTAAATAGAAGACCCCCTATCCTAAACCGATAAGCCAATAATCTACCTTTTTGTTCCGTGAATTTGTGGAGAATCTCCCCCCGGAAGTGCCGTGCCACCAGAATCGCCACCCCAGCCGTTTTCGTGGTGCAAGAGGAAAAGAATTGTGAAGGGAATTTATGTCACCGGAGCCTGTGCGTGTCCTGTGATAATAAATGCGTCTCCTGTAGGAGACAGATATCTGCCTGGGTATTCTCCAAGAGCGAAAGGACAGCCCGCCTCTTAATGGGATTGTTGAGACCCCGAACGTTCAGGGTCACTACCTTACATGTGGCAGGAGGCATGAGCGGTGACATAGCAGAAAGCAACAGGGCCCCCCATCAGCAAGGCTGGGAGGACAAAAGCGTTACTCGGCCTGGTGTGCAGCAGAGCATAGAGCAAAGAGCAGGGACATAAAAAGCAACCAATGATGTGCATAACAATGAGCAGACAAACTACCCAGGAACTCACAGCCCGCCAGAAGCTTCGCACACATCTCCCCACACCATTCCAATTCTCGCTCAAATCAAATGGACAAGCCAGTCTACAAATGCCATAGTCAAGCGGAGGCAAACCAAACAACACAGGCAATGTCAGGATGACTAAAAACCCCCATGTGCACTGGACGACCCCCCCTCCCCACCCCCAACTCCCAGCCCCCCCAACAGTCCCCCGTCTTCCCCAACAACCTCCCCTCCCCCAGTCCCCTCCCGCAACTGGGACTGTCTCAACGACCCCACCCCCACTCATCCTCCCAAGACCCCGTAAACCAAGTGTCCCAGTCCGGTCCTTATCGGACAAGCCTGCGGATAGTCAAACAAGTGGACGTTCAGCCACTACGCACCTCTCCGTTCCCCCCTCCCCCCTATACCCCCAAACCTGCAGCTCCACGATAGCGATGTCGATCTCCCCCCGGAGTTCACTCAAGCTGTCTGCGCCACCACAATCGCTGCAGGAGCATCGGCCCCATCCTGCGTAGCAGCACCCGACTCCGCCTGGATCGTGGGGGAGTCCGGCCGTGTCGAGGACGTAGATGACTGTCGGCCGGGGATCGTCTGCCATCCATCTCTGGTGACCCGGCTCCGGCTGGGCGAGTGAGTTCCGTCCTCAGTAGCGGTGATCCCCAGCACCCCACACGTATCCTGAAAGGAGCGCAACTGGTGTAAAGTGCCATTCCACCTAAATATGAGCCGGAAAGGATGTCCCCAAGAGTTCTGAGTGCCATGCTCCCTGAGAAAGTCAGTCGCAATTTTAAAAGCTTTGCGCTTCTGTAGGGTGGTTGCGGCCAGGTCCTGATAGAGAGCTACCCGGTGGCCCCGGAACTCCAGGGAGGGTCTTCTCCGAGCCTCCCGTAGTATCCGCTCCTTCAGGGGGTAGTCCGGCAAGAAGGCCAAGATGTCGGGAGGGGGCGCCGAGGTCCGACGCTGCAGGCCTACTCTGTGCGCCCTATCTATCCGGATAGGAAAGTCAGCCGACTCCCCCAGCACCTCTCGGAACAGCTCCCCGAGGTATGCCGCTACATCTTCCCCCTCCTCTCGGGACGGAATTCCCCGGACACGGATGTTGTTTCTCCTGGAGCGATTTTCAAGATCCTCCGTGTGCGTTTGCAGGTGGAAATGTTGTTCCCGGAGTCGGATGACTTCCTGCTGCAACTGTGTGATTTCTTCGTCCCTAGCATGGCCCGCTTCTTCCACCGTGGACACTCTGTCGCCCAGACGTCCACCTCCCTCCGTATCTCGCGGACTTCACCTGCGACCTCCTGTTTGAGCGTCTGAAAGTCTTCCCTCAGTGAGCTGAAAAGGGATTCCAGGAAGGACCTCGTAACCGGTGGTTCTCCTCCACTCGCTCCTTGGGAACTACTCGGGTGAGACGGGGATGGCTGTCCCCGGTCCTGTCTTGCATTGCTCCGGTTCAGCATCTCAGGCAACGTGCGGTCTCCCTTCCGAGACCCCCTGTTCTGCGACATGCTGGCCACTGAGGTATTCCTCCTGGAAATCCAATAGTCCAACCCCTGGTGCGGCCCAGAAACCGAGCTGGTGGACTCCCACGCCGTCCCACTGATGACCTATGGGGCCGAACCGCCCCACCGAGAAAGCAGGAGTCGCGGCGGGACCAGCGGTCTGATCTCTCAACTACAGGCCGCCCTCCAGGGCCCCCAGCACTAATTAGCCCGGCACTGCTCTTATCCCTCGCTCCACAAGCTCCGCGGCCTCGGGCTCAGTGTCACCAGCGCCACGGTGAGACTTCCCTCCAAGCTATGCCACTGCAGGTTCCCAGGGACCGCACGGGGGTCGCAGTGATGTCCGGTCAGCCCTCTCGTCGTCTCTCAGTCAGTCCCAAAACGCCGCCGGGGGTCCCCCCTAAATAAGGGTCCGTCCCAGCTCTACACCGGTGGCCAGGTTCAGTGGCTGCTTAAAACTCAGTGGCCCAGCTCCCAATCACTCGTGGCCCCCAGGGGTATCGGCCGCCACCCTTCTCTCCAGTGTCCCCCAGCTGTCTGACTCACCGCTGGAGACCAGTTCCGTGCTCTGCGATCCCGACCGGTGGGCCGGGGGGCCACCGCTGTGCAGTGTCTCCGAGGTCCGAGCCGCAGGCCGAAGCCACGGCCTCGCGTAGCGAGAGGCCCCAAGTCCGGCACTTCTCCTTCCTCACCCCCGTAGCAGCCGGTCCACTCTCCGGAGGGGTGTCGCAGGGCTAGGCAGGGCCGTCCGGGTGTGGCAGGTAAGGCCTACTGAACTTCCCGACCCGCCAAATGGCCGCAAAAGCAGTCGAGGCCCGGGATCCAGGCCCGAGCCCCGGCCTCGCGTGAAGTCCGAGACCGGCCCGGTGTCGGAATCTCTGCGTCTCCGGGTCAGGCAGCCCAGACCCCCGGTACTTGCAGCAGTGATAGGGGTAGATATCCGGGGCCGGCGGGCAGGGTCAGCGATTCCGCCACTTTCACCCGGGCCGACGTCCAAGGCCGGGCAGGGTCCGCCTCCTCACCAAGCCGTGTGCTAGGCCCCACTCGCTCTCCGCAGCGGCGCTGTGTCCGGAGTCAGCTAAACGCCCTGAGAAGCGCCAGCGGTCACGCAGCCACTACTCCGCGGCTACACGCCCCCGCTCTGTAAATTGCAGCGTCCCGGGGGGAGAATCAGCGCATTTACAGCAGGATTAGGGTCCAGGGACAGCGGAGCTCACTTTGAGTGCGACCACTCAGCCCGCCATCCTGGCCACGCCCCCTCAAGTACTTTTTGGACAAAAAACCCATGGCTTTTTATGAGCATAACAAAGTAATTCTTGGGTTAATCAATTGGTGTCTTCACAATAACTTTTTCACATTTGGCAAAGACATCTATAGGCAAATGAGGGGTGTAGCGATGGGGGCCTGTTTCTCTCCCAGCTACGCGTGTTTAGAAAATGAAATATAGTATTTTCTATTTGCTGTAATATTGAATGCTGGTGGGAGGAGCAGGTCCTCACCGCGAAGCACTCTGCCACCATGGGGGAACATGTTGTTTGTTATCTAAGGTATATAGATGACATATTCATGGTGTGGAAAGGGCCTAAATATGGAGCTATGTCATTTATAGATGATATGAACAACAACGCCATGAATCTCAAGTTTTCAGTCAATATCAGCCAATGTAGAATGCAATTTCTAGATGTAGAGAGTTATGTGTCTGAGGACAAGCTTGTGACTACACTCCATAGGAAGGCTACGGCGGGCAATATGACCCTACATGCCGCCAGTATGCACCCTAAACACACCATCGTGGGGATACCCTATGGAGAAATTCTGAGATTAAAGAGAATCTGCAGTTGCCCTTCTGACTTTGAACAATGCTTAGAGGAATTGTTGGTACGATTAAAAGCCAGGGGCTACTCTGATAGAATTCTGAGGGAAGCGGTAGAGAAATCTAAGTCTAGATCTAGAGAAAGTCTATTCCCTTCCCGTCAATCGGAGTCAGAAAGTAACATTGTTCATGACACTCTACATGATGGTCCTAGAATGATTACAGCCTTTAGCAGCGAAGATAGGAAATTGAAAGCAATTTTTAAAAAGAATTGGCCTATAGTGTTAAGTGGCCATATATTAAATACTAGGTTACCAGCCAATCCTACCATCACCTTTAGACGGGCCAAAAGCATGGGGTCCGCATTGGACAAACCTGCCCCGGAATTGAAAGCAAAAACCCCCTGGTTAAAACCTTCTAGGGGGTTTTTCAAATGCTCCAAATGTCGCGCTTGTAGATTTGGTGAGAATACTGTACAATATTTGACTCCCTTTTCTACAGAACCTAAAAAGATCATGGGCAATTTCAATTGCAAAACAGATTTTGCTGTATATGTCCTGACATGCACCTGCGGCTTAAAATATGTTGGTAGCACCAAGCTGCAGGTGCATGTCAGGATTTTGCAGCATCTGCGCGCAATCTTACATAGTGACCCTGCCTACCCGGTGGCACGCCACTTTAAAAGAGTGCACAATAAAGATCTTTCGTGCTTAAAGTACTTTGTGATAGGGTCTGTGCCACCTTTGAAAAGAGGAGGTGATAGAGAGTCACTATTGAGACAGCTGGAAACAAGGATGATATTGGAGCTTGATGCACGTTGGCCAAATGGATTGAACAACATAGATGAGATGCACCATTTTCTGTAGGAAAAATTATCTTCTTTCCATCTATATTTCCTGTTGACTGTCACAGACCCAGGTTTACCAACAATCTTGATCTCCCTCTTAGTTAGGTTCCCTATTTTGAGGTTGAGAGTGGGTCTGTACACATTGTATGCTAAGGGTGTAAATAATGATATATGAAATATAGTATTTTCTATTTGCTGTAATATTGAATGTATAGATTCTTTGAGGGATATATGTGTATATATATGTGTATATGGATTTATTGTATATACATTTATATATATGTATATATATTTTGTACTTTTCTAATTTTCTACTTTTCTATTTTTCTATTTTTCTACTGTTTTTCTATTTTTCTACTCTTTTACACTGATAACTGGTTGATAAGATGATAAATATTATGGACATGAACACTATAAGAAAGTATACATAAATTGTTGTGGGTTGTAAATATGTAATATAGATTTGTATATATATATGCCAGTGAAACTAAAATGTGGTTATATATATATTATCAATTGATTATTACAAATTCGGGTGTATTTTGATGTTCAAGGATCCTTTTTAACTATTTATACTATTTATTATTATTAAAGTACGAAAAATATACACATGAAATGTTGAGGTAATCAGAACCCACATATAATTCAAATGTGATCAGATATATTCTTATCGTACTAGATAAAATGACTGGTATTGCACTTTAGCTGATACAGCTTTCTCTTCCTATGCACTTTTGATAATTTTGCACTTTACCTTATTCACTTAGCACTTTATCATACTACCACTGGTACGCAGACAGAAACACCTATAGGCCTGAATTGTGGATATGAGAACTTTCCTGTCATTCACTACTTTTGAATAGGTGCACAATTGTATTTTAAATATGTGATATGATCACTAGTAAATAATTGACAGGTCTCTGATGGTACATTTGTATCTATGGATTTAACCGGTGATGTTTTATGGTCTATGAGTATCAATATCTGGATTTAACCAGTGATGTTTTTTCGTCTTTTTGGTAATTACCATTAGATGTACTGGCACTGACTGTGATAGTATGTTGTCTATATCTATTAAGTCACATGACTCACCATGTCACTGTGAGGGGGTGGTCACGATTTGTAATTTGCATTTAAAAAAGCATTGAGTTTGATGTACTTGTTGCAGCGTGAACAAGGGCATATCTTGCCAGAAACGCGTAGCTGCTTTCTGTTGTTCAATAAAAACAACTCTGCTGATGTGACGTGGTCCGTCTCCTTCCTGTTTGCTGGTGTGCTGCGTGGGTGCAAGAAACACGAGAGATCCAGAGGAGTCACGCGGTTTATTTATTTATATATATATATATATATATATATATATATATATATATATATTCCAACAACTTCTCCTTTTCACGGAAAGGAAAACATGAGTCACACACGAGCTTGGATTTTTCTCCAGTTTAATGACGAGTTGCAAACAGCTTCTTGCGACTTTAACCTGACTAGTTTCGTTCCTGGCTAGGAACTTTCTCAAAGGTGCGCTGTTGCAGGAGCCTCTGCTGATCTTACCACAGTTCGTTTTTCACTTTGCTTATATGCCCCCAATGGCGATGTTTCATGGAATCACTTCCTTTGTAGATTAGCATTGTGGGAACTGTAGTCCATCCCGGCAGTGTCTTTTGGGCTCGATGTATTAACAAAGATGCTGTTCTCTGTTACCGCAATCTTCCGTCACGTCTGGCAAGTTCCCCATTTTCAGCCGACTTTTCCGGTTGAATTGGATCCACGACCGAGGTCCAGTCCTCGGGAGCACCTAATCTCAATTTATTTCTGGCAAGGAGGTTCTGGGTCGAGATTAATGGCGCTTCTTGTGGCGGTGTGTTCTCTTCGGCTGAACCACGCCGATATTCTATTCCAACAACTTCTCCTTTTCACGGAAAGGAAAACATGAGTCACACACGAGCTTGGATTTTTCTCCAGTTTAATGACGAGTTGCAAACAGCTTCTTGCGACTTTAACCTGACTAGTTTCGTTCCTGGCTAGGAACTTTCTCAAAGGTGCGCTGTTGCAGGAGCCTCTGCTGATCTTACCACAGTTCGTTTTTCACTTTGCTTATATGCCCCCAATGGCGATGTTTCATGGAATCACTTCCTTTGTAGATTAGCATTGTGGGAACTGTAGTCCATCCCGGCAGTGTCTTTTGGGCTCGATGTATTAACAAAGATGCTGTTCTCTGTTACCGCAATCTTCCGTCACGTCTGGCAAGTTCCCCATTTTCAGCCGACTTTTCCGGTTGAATTGGATCCACGACCGAGGTCCAGTCCTCGGGAGCACCTAATCTCAATTTATTTCTGGCAAGGAGGTTCTGGGTCGAGATTAATGGCGCTTCTTGTGGCGGTGTGTTCTCTTCGGCTGAACCACGCCGATATTCTATTCCAACAACTTCTCCTTTTCACGGAAAGGAAAACATGAGTCACACACGAGCTTGGATTTTTCTCCAGTTTAATGACGAGTTGCAAACAGCTTCTTGCGACTTTAACCTGACTAGTTTCGTTCCTGGCTAGGAACTTTCTCAAAGGTGCGCTGTTGCAGGAGCCTCTGCTGATCTTACCACAGTTCGTTTTTCACTTTGCTTATATGCCCCCAATGGCGATGTTTCATGGAATCACTTCCTTTGTAGATTAGCATTGTGGGAACTGTAGTCCATCCCGGCAGTGTCTTTTGGGCTCGATGTATTAACAAAGATGCTGTTCTCTGTTACCGCAATCTTCCGTCACGTCTGGCAAGTTCCCCATTTTCAGCCGACTTTTCCGGTTGAATTGGATCCACGACCGAGGTCCAGTCCTCGGGAGCACCTAATCTCAATTTATTTCTGGCAAGGAGGTTCTGGGTCGAGATTAATGGCGCTTCTTGTGGCGGTGTGTTCTCTTCAGCCGAAGAGAACACACCGCCACAAGAAGCGCCATTAATCTCGACCCAGAACCTCCTTGCCAGAAATAAATTGAGATTAGGTGCTCCCGAGGACTGGACCTCGGTCGTGGATCCAATTCAACCGGAAAAGTCGGCTGAAAATGGGGAACTTGCCAGACGTGACGGAAGATTGCGGTAACAGAGAACAGCATCTTTGTTAATACATCGAGCCCAAAAGACACTGCCGGGATGGACTACAGTTCCCACAATGCTAATCTACAAAGGAAGTGATTCCATGAAACATCGCCATTGGGGGCATATAAGCAAAGTGAAAAACGAACTGTGGTAAGATCAGCAGAGGCTCCTGCAACAGCGCACCTTTGAGAAAGTTCCTAGCCAGGAACGAAACTAGTCAGGTTAAAGTCGCAAGAAGCTGTTTGCAACTCGTCATTAAACTGGAGAAAAATCCAAGCTCGTGTGTGACTCATGTTTTCCTTTCCGTGAAAAGGAGAAGTTGTTGGAATAGAATATCGGCGTGGTTCAGCCGAAGAGAACACACCGCCACAAGAAGCGCCATTAATCTCGACCCAGAACCTCCTTGCCAGAAATAAATTGAGATTAGGTGCTCCCGAGGACTGGACCTCGGTCGTGGATCCAATTCAACCGGAAAAGTCGGCTGAAAATGGGGAACTTGCCAGACGTGACGGAAGATTGCGGTAACAGAGAACAGCATCTTTGTTAATACATCGAGCCCAAAAGACACTGCCGGGATGGACTACAGTTCCCACAATGCTAATCTACAAAGGAAGTGATTCCATGAAACATCGCCATTGGGGGCATATAAGCAAAGTGAAAAACGAACTGTGGTAAGATCAGCAGAGGCTCCTGCAACAGCGCACCTTTGAGAAAGTTCCTAGCCAGGAACGAAACTAGTCAGGTTAAAGTCGCAAGAAGCTGTTTGCAACTCGTCATTAAACTGGAGAAAAATCCAAGCTCGTGTGTGACTCATGTTTTCCTTTCCGTGAAAAGGAGAAGTTGTTGGAATAGAATATCGGCGTGGTTCAGCCGAAGAGAACACACCGCCACAAGAAGCGCCATTAATCTCGACCCAGAACCTCCTTGCCAGAAATAAATTGAGATTAGGTGCTCCCGAGGACTGGACCTCGGTCGTGGATCCAATTCAACCGGAAAAGTCGGCTGAAAATGGGGAACTTGCCAGACGTGACGGAAGATTGCGGTAACAGAGAACAGCATCTTTGTTAATACATCGAGCCCAAAAGACACTGCCGGGATGGACTACAGTTCCCACAATGCTAATCTACAAAGGAAGTGATTCCATGAAACATCGCCATTGGGGGCATATAAGCAAAGTGAAAAACGAACTGTGGTAAGATCAGCAGAGGCTCCTGCAACAGCGCACCTTTGAGAAAGTTCCTAGCCAGGAACGAAACTAGTCAGGTTAAAGTCGCAAGAAGCTGTTTGCAACTCGTCATTAAACTGGAGAAAAATCCAAGCTCGTGTGTGACTCATGTTTTCCTTTCCGTGAAAAGGAGAAGTTGTTGGAATAGAATATCGGCGTGGTTCAGCCGAAGAGAACACACCGCCACAAGAAGCGCCATTAATCTCGACCCAGAACCTCCTTGCCAGAAATAAATTGAGATTAGGTGCTCCCGAGGACTGGACCTCGGTCGTGGATCCAATTCAACCGGAAAAGTCGGCTGAAAATGGGGAACTTGCCAGACGTGACGGAAGATTGCGGTAACAGAGAACAGCATCTTTGTTAATACATCGAGCCCAAAAGACACTGCCGGGATGGACTACAGTTCCCACAATGCTAATCTACAAAGGAAGTGATTCCATGAAACATCGCCATTGGGGGCATATAAGCAAAGTGAAAAACGAACTGTGGTAAGATCAGCAGAGGCTCCTGCAACAGCGCACCTTTGAGAAAGTTCCTAGCCAGGAACGAAACTAGTCAGGTTAAAGTCGCAAGAAGCTGTTTGCAACTCGTCATTAAACTGGAGAAAAATCCAAGCTCGTGTGTGACTCATGTTTTCCTTTCCGTGAAAAGGAGAAGTTGTTGGAATAGAATATCGGCGTGGTTCAGCCGAAGAGAACACACCGCCACAAGAAGCGCCATTAATCTCGACCCAGAACCTCCTTGCCAGAAATAAATTGAGATTAGGTGCTCCCGAGGACTGGACCTCGGTCGTGGATCCAATTCAACCGGAAAAGTCGGCTGAAAATGGGGAACTTGCCAGACGTGACGGAAGATTGCGGTAACAGAGAACAGCATCTTTGTTAATACATCGAGCCCAAAAGACACTGCCGGGATGGACTACAGTTCCCACAATGCTAATCTACAAAGGAAGTGATTCCATGAAACATCGCCATTGGGGGCATATAAGCAAAGTGAAAAACGAACTGTGGTAAGATCAGCAGAGGCTCCTGCAACAGCGCACCTTTGAGAAAGTTCCTAGCCAGGAACGAAACTAGTCAGGTTAAAGTCGCAAGAAGCTGTTTGCAACTCGTCATTAAACTGGAGAAAAATCCAAGCTCGTGTGTGACTCATGTTTTCCTTTCCGTGAAAAGGAGAAGTTGTTGGAATAGAATATCGGCGTGGTTCAGCCGAAGAGAACACACCGCCACAAGAAGCGCCATTAATCTCGACCCAGAACCTCCTTGCCAGATATATATATATATATATATATATTACCTGCCGGCGGTCGCCAGTAGGTAGTTATAGTTAGGACCTATTTTCCATAGGAAATCCGCAACATTCTATTTGGAATAACTTTGGCGCCAGTTGACGAATCTTTGTGAAATTTTCTAAACTAATGGCCAGCTCTGGTCCGCTTCTATCCTGAAAGTCTCGGGGTGATTCGTGAAGTGGGGGCAGAGAAAAAAGGGGGTCCCTAAATGTGTTTTCCCCATGCAATTTTCCATAGTACCCGTTCATCGGAATTAAACCAAATTTGGCAAAGAGGTAGTCCTTAGTTCAGACTCATTCCTTTTGCTTAAATGGTGTAAATATGTTTAGTAGTTCCTGAGGAAATGACAATTAGAAGTACATATATAGCTATGGCCTTGGTGGATCTACGCATCCTGAGCGCACCCTAAGCGCACCGTCTCGATCACGCGCTGAATGCTAATTGGCTGTCAAGTGGTTGTCAACATTCGAAACCAGAAGTGTTGGAAGCCATTTTGTACCTCTGTAGATGCGAGGCTGAAGAAGTCAGTGGAACAAGTGTGCAAAACGTATAAAGGGGGCAGGGTAGAAATACCCTGACATTCTAGACCTGCTTAGGGGGACCCACAAGGACTCTAAGGGCCCAAAACATTTTTTTTTTACCAGCAAAGTGCGCGCAGGGTGCGCGGATCCTGCCGTAAAAAAAAAATCAAATAAAACGGAGCTTCTATAATAATTAGCCCCCTGGGGGGCCAACTCCCAGGGGCAAAATTATTAAAATGTATGGGGGGCCCAGAAGGGCCCCCGGTAACAAAATAAATGGTTGGGGGGCTCCAATGCCCCCTCCAGCAAAACACATGGGTGTGGGGGCTCAATGTCCCCCCCAAGCCCAGGGGACCACCCCCTGGGGCTTTGAAAATAAATGGTTGGGGGCTCCAAGGCCCCCCAGCAAAATACATGGGTGTTGGGACTCAACAGCCTCCCAAACCCCGGGGACCACCACCCCCCGGGGCTTTGTGTATTGTGGGAGGGGGATGCGTGGCCCCGCTCCTGGAGCCGTTGAGGGCCCTGGGGACTGCCACCCCAGGGCTGGCTCCTGCATTCTCCCGGGTTGCCCACTTCCAGGACACTGCTGTTTGCTATGAGAGGGTTGGAGTCTCTCAGCTCCCGCCCTCCAATAGCAAATTTGGTCTGGATTTTGAAAGAGAGAGCAGGGAAACCTGCTCTCTCTTTCAAAAACCACATGTTAGCAGCTCCCCATGTGGAAAAGCAATGCCAGCTCCTGAAGGACACTGGGAGCCGGCTGGGACTGTGGGGGCATTGGGGCTCCCCCCACGGTGCCCAATGTTTTATATAAGCCCCAGGGGATGGGGTGTCAGGGGATAATAGAAATTAGTGATAGAGGTTATTTTTTTATGCAAAATTAGGAGTTGCGCACCCATCGCGGTGCTCAGTGTGGCCCCCCTGGTGTGCACGTGTTGGATGCACGACTCCGAACGTGTAGGGTGCGCGACTCCAACGCGTTTGGTGCACGACTTCTACGTGTTGGTTGCAGGACTCTGACTAACTAAGTACACAATTATGTTTCAGGCCTACAATTCCCCAGTCAGTATCCATACACTCCAGCAAACACTCTGTGACTGCTCTTTAAATCCCATAGTGACTCTTTCACTACCATGTACTAATCCATTCACTAAAGTAAAACTCAACCAATTATGAATTCACCCAGTGTCTCTCCTTATAGTACTGTAATCATTCAGTTAGTATGCCCTACAGAGTTCAGAACGCGGAGAACTGACTTTTTAAATATCATTGATTTACAGCCATAACTAACGGGTGTATTATAGGAATAAAAAAATCAAGTAGTGCACTTTCGTCTCACATACTCCATGGCCCTATAAACATTTGATATCGTCATGTAGATAAGCATACCCTTTTTCATATGAATTCAGATCTGACAGTGGCTGCCTGTTTCCAGCTGTTAAACTAGACATATGTCCTTGCTGTTTTTCTGCTACAAAAATTGAGTTTATGCATGACATGTAAACCGGAGTAAATTATTTTCAAATAAAAATAGTCTGATCCCAATAAAAATCACCCATTTATTCAATCAACCCCAACATTTTCTGAATTTCTCTTTGGAAATATGACATAACGGGAATCTCTGGGTATTTTCTTTTCTTAAAACTTCAAACGGAAGAAGAATTTTTGTGTGTAGACGCTCTTTAAATTCTACGGAGTTCATTTTGAGGGAGATTGTTACTCAAATGTGGGATTTGTGACTTAATAGTTTGTGGCGCAAAATAAAGGGAACTTTACATTTTAGCTGCTGCCAGGCATCTTTATCCCTCCATTTTGATTCTTGTGCAGCGAAGGTACAAGAGCAACCAGAACAAGCTCACGCATCGCGAGGCGGGAGGGGGCCTGCGCAATTCCCTTGTGGGAGCCTGCAGCAAGGCGCGACGATTGCGACCATATGGTGCCTCCATATGGTGCAGCACACTCCCGCAAGGAAATCGCCAGACATGCATGCGTTGCCATTGCAAGCAATAGAACGCGGCGTGCACGTGTTTGCCCTCAAAGCAGTGCAGATGGCTAAAGGTCTCTCTCCTATGTAGCGCATGCGCGCTGCGTAGGCGAGACCTAAAAAGTGCTCTTTTTTCTCAGTTCCCTCTTGGAAAGTTTTGGTGTGATATGTCAAGCAAGGATTGGGGGTCCAAAACGCAATTTCCACATGCAATTTCCACAGGGATTTTTGGAAAGGGCAACAGCCAAAACGGCTGAACGGAAATACACCAAACTTGGCAGAAAGCGAGATCTTGGCCCAGAAGCGTGTTTTGCGATTTTTTGTAACTCTGCTCAGTAGTTTTTCAGAAATTAAGGTTAAAAAACTTGGTATATCTGGAAGCTGGGTTCACGAGAGGCTGGCAAAATCAAAAACAGAGCCAGGTGATTTTCCAAGGGGGCTTTTTTCCTCTCAGCTTTCTCGCCCCGATGGAGCCCAGCTTGTACTGCAATTAGCTGGCCGCAACATGAAGAGAAATGTTGCAGCTACCATTTCAGGACATGGAGACTCAGTGCTAGTAATAGTTAATTAAGGGCACCAGTTATAGTTGTTTGAGATAATTATAACTGGAAAATTTCAGTTGTTTTGTTCTTTTAAAACAGTATGTTTTAACTGACATTTTCACCTAACTATAAAGTCCCTTTAACCTTTGTTTTTTTATGTATACATGTATGTCTATTTATATTTATTCCAAAAAATACATTTACAAATATTTTTTTAAAGATTTGTTTCCAATATTTTGGTTGGTAATTTAGTTTTTGTAGCTTGGGTCATGTGTCCTATGTTTTTTTGACAATTACAATATCTAGTATTTCTATATTTTTAATTTTGCTATTTAAGTATTTTAGATATATTTTACAGCAATATTTGTGTTTTTGTTTTTTTTATGTAACGGATGGTGACATTTGTGTTCTCTTTTTTAAGCAATATTTTTCTGCGCTAATATTATTTATGTCAATATTGTGCCACAGAAGCCCTGAAAATGTAATAGTTACCACGGATTACCTGTGACATGCCAGTGCCAGCATTTTGCCATGGATGCCCCATAAATTACTTCCACTGTGTCAGGGCCTATTATTTGCCTACAGGATCAGCAGAAGACTCAAAAGCATAACATACACCCTCTTGCATCCATACTCACCCTCACATGCTCACAGACTTACATACTGTCTCACACACTTGCTCACATACGGTCTCAAGCACTGCTACACTCATGCTCTCTTTTATGCTCACTCACCATCTCACTCACTGTCCCCATCATATACTCACACCCATCTCACATGTTCAGTCTCTGTCTCACTCATGTTCCCACACTTTCACATGCTCACACACTGACCTGCTACCATGAATACTCACTCTCTACCTCACCTACTTTCACATGCTTATTCACTGTCTCACTCACTCACTCACTCACTCACTCACTCACGCTCTTACTCACACGCTCTCTCACTCATGCTCTCAATTACCCACAGCCTCACCCTCTCATTCCCACTCTTTCCCATTGACTCTCACACTTACTCCCTCTCACGTACACAGCATCTTTCACATGTATGCTCTCATACACTTTCTCACACTTAATATCTCAGACACAGTGTCACTCCATATTTTCACACCAAATTAGAGAGCATTTTGTTTTGATTTTACTCACCCTTCAGTTTCCTGTTTGGGTCCTGCTGCAATTCCTCCACAGCGGGTGCACTATAGAGCCTCCCAGCAGACGCACACCTACATTCTGGTCAGTGCTCCCACCACAAGCGCTGAAGCAGGAAACTAAAAGCTCAAGCCTGGTTCTAGCTTTCAGCTAACATAATATCAGGTTTATGCATTTTCATGACACTTTTTTTCCAACGTGTCAAGTATGGAATGAAGTCAGTGAAGCTAGCTGACTGCACCCCACCCTGCGGCAGGTTGAGAAAGGGTTGGTTAACAAGCTGAATTATGTGTAACCCTACTATTGCGGGGCTGAAGCCTAAAGCACCAGGAGATTTTTTATGGGTGACATTGAAGAGCATAATCAAAGGGCAGACCCTGAGGTGTGGCAGACCCCTGAGCTGGGTGTGTGACTTTGTCAACTCTGACCAGTCTTTCTGATGACTGATGCAGGCATCTTAACATGCATAACCAACGTGTTCTTGGGACAACAAAAAGTAAAGCATAGTTCCTTGGTTGATTTGAATCAGCAATTCAAATACATAGCCCTTTTGAGGTGGAACTTAAGTCTTCAAGTCCTGAAAAACATCCGAACTTAGTGCCAGCCGTATGGATTTTCATGCTAAAGATTGGTGGTAGGTAACTGGGACGCATCGACGTAAATAACACTTGCAAACCACTGTTCAGGCAACTTCTTGTAGGAAATGTCTTCTAGCCTTATAGCCCGCTCCTGAAGGCTATACTGGTTGTTGCGGCTCTAACCTATAAAGAGAGAGAGCCTTTACCACCTGGTATAGCCCCAGGCAGAAGCGCTATAAAACTATTAGAACATTCCAACCACTGAGGGTAGAATATTCTAAAATAAATAGGTAGAAACAGAAAGACAAACATTGGGATGTTGGAGCAGAAGGCTTATAGTAGCCATTATAATCCCAGAGCTACTTCATTGTCTTCAATTCAGCTATCAACATTCCATTGTTCAAATATAGACTTATAGCCCGCAGTAGGATGCTATACCAGCCATTAAAGGCCCGCTCCTGGGTCAAAGGTCTGAGCCAAAGGCAAAAGGGCCTTTAACAAAGAAACAGTCATTTATAAAAACCGGTATAGCCCAGCTACAGCATGCTATAAGGCTAATAGAACATTCTACCACTAGAAAGTAGAATGTTCTAAGAAATAAATCCACTTGAGCTCCATGAGGCCTTTGTTCACAGCAACACCTGCAATGACAAACATTGGAATGTAGGAGCTCTGGGCTTTTATCAGCCATTAGGAGCTCGGAGCACTACATGGTCTTCAATGGAGCTCTCAATATTCCAAGGTTCTGAAATAGATTGTATACCTGGATCTAAAGACTTTGTGATCTTCTCCTATGCGTAATCACTGAGTTTCAAGCAAATCAGCCTCTGTTTTCAGTATTTTGTTTCTTTTGCCAAGCATTGGTTGGTTATGCTTGTCCTAGAGTACATGTTTTGTACCGTGAGTTCCTTTGAGAAGTTTGCCTTTGTTGGGCTGTGCCTATAGAGCATGAGTTAATCTTTTTTATCCAGGTTATTATGGATACAATTGTAGAATAGAACTCTACTGCTGCAGGGCGAGAGACTGGGCTGGAACCAGAGCATTGACAGCAGTTTCGACCCTGTAGACACTCCGGAGACCAGAGTCCATACTTACTCTCTGTCAAACTGGGGAGTATACACTGTGAGGCAGATTTACAAGCCCCGTACGCCACATTTGCGCCTCCGTTGCGTCACATTTGTGACACAGCGGCGGCGCAAAGCCAGCGCCATGCTGCGGGGTATTTGCAACGTGACGCATAGGGGAGATGAGTCACGTTGTAAAGCCTTGCGCCACATGTGGGAGTTCGGGCGCAGGGGGGGGCGTTCCGGCGTCGGAACGCCTCCTAAAAGTGGCTGAGTGAAATCTACAAGATTTCACTACGTCACTTTTAAGGCCATGCTGCGTCAAAACCCTGCGCCTGAAGCAGGCGTAAGGATTGACGCAGCATGTTAGGCATAGGGGCACCCCGAGCCTTGCTGGATCTGCGTCGCGCTTGCAACGCGACTCCAGCAATGCATCACCTTTGCGGCAGCAGGTGCGTCACGCATCGGTCTACTCTTGCCCCATGGTGCACTGCATTGTAAATGTGGCGCATCCATGGTGGCGCAAGGGGTTGGTGCCGTGACGCACAATAACTATATGTAGGGATGCTCTAGTTATAGTAAATCTGCCCCTCTGTTTGTTATATTCACCCTAAGGGGTAGATGTTTTAAGCAAAGGATTGTTGTGCAACGACCCCAACCAATCATTACCTGGACCCTTCAGGGCCAGTGATGCCACGCTGCTCGAAGCTGGCACTAACTACTGTTTGATCAAGCCATGTGTAGAGGCAGAACGTCCTCGCCCACCTGGTCGGGATTATCAAAGCGGATCCGCTGCTCACCCACACCGCCAGCACTGGTACATGACGTTTCCTTGCCTCGGATGACCTGGCGGAGACCTTCTGGAAAGAAAGGAGTGGAACATTCAACCTTCTCGAGTTACAGCGTCTTGGCACAGGAGTCAAGAGCTGTGAATCCGGGCGCCTCGTCCACGGCACATCGATGCCAGGTTGCAGATGTCTAAGTCACCGGGGCTCGGAAGAGGAAACGTTGCCACGTAACTGCATATCAATAACAGTGCGACTGGCGTGACGCAGTTATCTTTGTCGATATTGGTTATTGAACGCATGCTCTTTCGGGCTCACGGGTTCGAGGTTATGTGCCCGCCTCTTCAGCAGTGCTAACGGGTCTCCGTGTTCATGAACGTTGGGCGTAGGCACTCAGCAAAGAAGCAATAACCAGGGGTTTCGAAAGGCAGCACGAAAGACTTTCATATTCCGCAGTACTTCAATGGAATGCCCATCAAAAACAGCATGTTTCAGTTTTATATAGCGCTAACTCGACCCATTGGCTTTGGAACGTTTTGCATGAGCAGCAGTTATTAAACAAGGTTAGATTTTCATTTTTTTTTATGGCACTGGGAATTTAAGTGATGTGCCCTGAATCACAGGCTGTTGAGCCGACGGCGGAACTCGAACCTGGCACATTAGTTGCAAAGTCGAAATCTCTGGCCTTCAGGCCACATCTGCCGATGCATGGTCTGCAGCTGTCTCTGGACTGCTTTGGCCTCTACGTAATACATACACTGCCATATACAGTTATCCATGGCCTGACCTGCTGGAGATGCAAAGTAATCAGAATAATCAGAGTGAAGGGCAAGAGCCTCGATAGTAACACCTGAAGCTCACTGAATTTGGGACCCCTGGAGGTTACTTGAGTAGGATCGAATCCTGACTCAGTCTTTTATTTTATAGGCTTGATGAGTACCCCTGAGACGACTGATAAATAACACCTGTGACCTGTGTATTGAAATGTCAAGGGAAATTTCAGTTTGTGGTGCGCTTTTTAAAAATAGTCAATAATAATTGTTAATCATGCAGCGTGTTCCGAGTCCGACCGGAGCATGGTACAACGGCAGGGAGTGGAGAGAGGAATGAATGGGTTTTAATGAAATCATATATTTCAGCCTCCCTCTAATCAATGGAGGGCACGGGATTCAAACAATCAGAGACCCAGTCATATTGAGCAGCCAATCAGCAGTGCGTAATTACATAAATCGTGCTATGAATCCCTCTGGAACCTCTGGCTCTGCAATCTTGATTCAAGAGTGTGGCTGCATGTGTTACATGACAATCCACCCACCATGGGGGACTCACAGATTCAGACCCTCGAAGTATTCTGTAATCAGACACCTTATCGTCCACTGGGCCTTGGTTTTTTAGTGTTTTTTCAATGCAAATAGGTAGGTATTTCTAGGGACTTAAGCATGGCAAAAGTCCTAAAAAAAAAGTTGGGCGACTAACCAAGTTAGGCAATGCCAGTGACATGATGGTGCACGACATCACGGCGTATGACATCATATGAGGTATCACAGAAAGTGATATCACCGGAAGGGACATCGCAACCCTTGGCCCCACTGGAAGTAGCATCACAAGTGACAGTAGATCTCAACACCTCAGACATATGTTTAGTTTTTTTTATCACAAGCACATTTGATCCCATTTGAGCGCATTACGAGATTTAACAAGTGAGCGTTTACATTGGGCTTGTGGCAAAAAAGTGACGCAACTCAGACACAAAAGCTGAGACTCAATTTATACATGTATTTATTTTAAAATCTGCCCCCAAAGAAATGTGGTATTACATCTGTTCTGTATTGGTTGCAAAGTCTGCATTTTAAAATATCTTATGGGGTAAAGTCACCTGCTGCAGAGGTCTTTGCGCATCCATTAGATCTCAGGAATAATAATAATGATAAGATAACTCTGGAAGTTAGAGATCTGTGTTTTGTTTAGCCCCAGTTTTTGAATAGAAGTAACAAGCACATCATGTAACATGCAGTGGCAGATTTTAATTTTATGTAGCTAGATAAGTGCATTGCTGCAACAAAAAGTCCTTTAGTTACTTCATCTTATGTGACACATCTGATCCATTGTTTATACCCATACAATTTATTGTCAATGCATAATGTTTACTTATGATGTAATGCACTTTGAGACCCTCCATTCGGCTATGTAGCGCTATAATAGAAATAAAACAAAATAGTGGCATTTATATTGTTATTTGTGTAATTATTGAGACAAACCAACACATTTGACATTCTTAAAGTGCATGCATATCATCATCATCTTTAATCTTTATTCGGTTTCCATACTTTTCTAGGCAACCATAAAAGCACATAATAAAAACATTGCCTAATATAAAGCAATAAAAAAGACGGAATTCATTCTAAATGCAGAAATTTAAACAGTACATAAAAGTTAATATTTCGTGCGGTTGTAAAATTCACAAAAGTGCTAGTGCGTCTCGAGTTAATCATAATTCTTACGGTATTTAATACAAGCCTTTAAAAAACAAGCAATTAATTTAGCACAGAGTTCAGTATCTAGCCATTGTAAAGCAAGGAAAGCCGAACAACAAGATCACAGGCCCATGAGTTTCAGCAAGGGTATAATCCACCTCCTTCGTGGGAACACGTAATAGCTGCAGAAAAATACTACGCGCAGTGAAGATTGTTCTGAAATTTCATTGCAGGGACACAGTGGAAGATTATTAGACCAGTCGTTCCGTTTCGGGAATGTTATCAAACGATAATAGATATTAAAACAGAACCGGGTCAATAGGTATTTCTCGTAGCCATTAAGATTGTACTGCAAGTATGATTGCACCCAAAAAGAGGTCTGAATGGCTAAGATCTGGCTATTCAAAATGTTACTAATTTCCTGGGTTAATCGTAGCTCTCGGAGATAGGATGAACATGCATATCTCTTATAGACAAGGGCTGAACAAAGTCAAAAGCATACCTCACTTAAGGACCTGTATTTTTGCCGCATTGAGGGACAGTCTGCACCGAGGATTTACCTGCCGCCTTGCTCCTGGTCTCCCCCCGCTGCCGCTGTTGTTGCCTGTTGTGCGCGGCCGCCGAGTGGTGAAGACTCCATCAACCAGAAGCCCCTGTTGCCCACGCCCACACCATCACCATCACACGCCCGGTGGCGCTTTAAATTGCGCAAGCACTCCTGTGGAGTGGGTGCCTGTATTTTTGCCACATTGAGGGACAGTCTACATTGAGGATTTACCTGCCGCCTTGGTCCTGGTCTCCCCCCGCTGTTGTGCGTGGCCGCCGAGTGGGGGAGACTCCATCAAGCAGAAGCCCCTGTTGCCCATGCCCACACCATCACACGCCTGGTGGTGCTTTAAATTGCGAGAAACACTCCCGCGTCATGGGACGCGCGCAGGACTCGCCGGGCTAAGCCAGGGCAAAGGGCGGGCCATCTGTGGCCATCCGGGGCAGGAGGAGGCCGGGCTGGGTCACCCCCCTAACTTTTCCTACTCTGGCTTTGTCTTCTGCTGGGATTGTGGGTTAGTCTAGTTTCTTTGTAGTTTTAACAAGTAGTGTCATAGGCGCCTCTGTTAGCTGTGGTTTGTGTGGGAGTTCTTGCTGTTGCCCTCAAGTTTACAGGTATTCAGGTTGTCGTATTGCATTACCCTATTGCTTTATTGTTTGCATTCACTGGATCATTTGTGGTGGACTTAATACGATGTCTACTACAGGGAAAGGGAAAAAAAGCGCGACTAGTAGCACCAGTGGGTTTATTACTAGGACCATGGACCAGTTCATAACAAGGGCTGCAGTCGTGCTGGAACGTGATATAGCTCTAACTGAGAAGAGACTGTCGTTAGAACCTATCTTTTCTAAGCGCTCTTCACTGGGCACCATTAGGGACGCTGTCACCCCTGAGCAGTTATCTGCCAATTCACCTAAGGTCGATATCCGGTTAGATACAAGTCGTGATTTGGAGGCCACCGACGTATCTGACGTTTGCTCTACAGTTGCTCCTACCATCTTGCGATCATTACCAGAGGACAGATTTAAAAAAGCCTCTGCTTCACCTACTAAACGTGGGAAAAGGAAGCGAAGGGGGGGGTGCTCAAAGGGGTAGGTGCCCGAAAGTAATTAAAACTACTACTACAGGAGGGGCTTCTGCTACATTGTTTCATTCTGTAATTGATAATACGCCGCCTACTATCGAAGATTCAGGGAAGCAGTCTCCTGAGTTGCCACAGTGCTTGCCGATGAC
Source organism: Lissotriton vulgaris (assembly GCF_964263255.1). Lineage (NCBI taxonomy): Eukaryota > Metazoa > Chordata > Amphibia > Caudata > Salamandridae > Lissotriton > Lissotriton vulgaris. The sequence goes on from NC_141687.1 coordinate 1,752,349,241, forward strand.
AGCACAGCTACCCGATAATATTTTTGGCCAGATAGAGCATCTGATGAAGTCGTTGATGCTTCCCCTATTCGAAAGAATTAAATTAGTTCTTGAAAATCTGGGGAAGTTGGAAAAAATTGTTATAGCGAATACTACTGCCTTAGAAAAGGGTGTGGGTTGCTCTATGGTCCTCAATTGTTTAGCTAAAGGAGGATTAGCGACAGTACCTGGTGGTACCCTTGCAGTTAGCCCCAACCAATCACTCACTAAATCTCCCCTGCATCCAAGTCAACATGATAGTAGGGGCATTACAGGGGCAAATAAGACAAGTCTCCCTAACAGTAAGAGAGTTGAAGTGCTGGGGTGTGAAGGCAGAAAGGAGCTAGAACCCACCAAAGTGGCGGTAATGGTAATCGCTAAAGAGAAAGAGGATGTAGGTGCATAAGGTAGGAAGAAGAATCATCCCTGTATTGACCTCCCCCCTGCCTCTGCGCCTTATACTGGGATATTGTCAGGGGTACCTGAGATTCAACAGGAAAAACTGGAAGATCACAAGGAGCTGAAAAATAAAGTAATTTTTTGGCTCAGCAACTATAGACCACTCCCTGGCCATATCAATAGTCAAATTTTATATGTAAGGAGGGTGAGTTGGTTGGGTAGCAGTTGTAAGGACCAGGTAGGGGATTGTATAATTGTAAACTTCAGAGACCCCAGAGAAGTAAGGTTCATCTGTGAAGGGAGGGAATTTAGAAGGGAGGGTGGGATCCAAACGCTTGATCTAAGTTACTTTTATCCTCGATCAACCTCAGGTATCCCACTGTTTTTGCGGAATTGGTTTGAAATGCCCCCTAGACACTCTAATTCTGCATTTAGGGAGGAGTGCTATCTCCCCGGGTTCATCAATTCGATACTCTATACAACCACCCCATCTCTACTCTTAACCGATTTGCCCCCTATCCAGCCTAGAGGAAAATGATTTACCTGGGGATGGTAAGGATCTGTATTGCTTACCATCACATGGGAGTCTGATTCAAATTCCTGGGGTAATTGGTTGTAGTTCTGTATCTCCGTCTCATGATTTTATCCCCTCCAAGTCCCCCTCTTTTATTAACAGTAGTTCTGTTACTGGGAGTACTGTTTCTCGCCACATGGTGGGTTGCCCGGAGGTGATTCCTAGTCCCGTTATTCCCTTGGTGAAGGTTTCTTCATGGAATATTGCGGGCCTGGAAACCAAATTACACTTACCAGACTGGGCTAGTTTTATTGATGAGTCTGATATCTGGTCATTTCAGGAAACATGGGCATTAGTCCCTTACTTCCGTTCTGGTTATCTGAACTTCTCAAAACCAGCAGTTAAGGATATTAGGGGCAGACCGGTGGGCGGTTTGTCAATCTGGGTATGCCAACATGAGGGTGTCAGTGGTGGAGATTCCGATAGATAGCCTGGACATTATGGCTATTAGGGTTAGCTCCACAAAGGGATTTAATATTATTATTATTAATATATATTTAAGGGGGCTTCCAGGTGGGAGATGTTCTCCAACAGCCCTTTTATTAGAGGAATTTTTAAGTACTGTAACTAAGAATGCAAATAGGGTTGTGGTTGGGGACTTCAACACCTGCTTTGAGCCCCTTGGTATGGATGACGGGAAGCTCTCAGAGGCAGAAGACTCTATGTGGGGTATTACCCAGTTGGAGCGGACACCCATTAAAAAATGGACGCCTGTTTGTGAAGGGTTTGTGTCTTGATAAGGGCATGCGGGCTGTTAATGGCAGAACGAAGTCAGACAGGTCTGGGGCAGTGACTTTTGATAATGGAAGATCTGGGTCTCGCATTGATTATATATTGGTTCATTTGGAGTTGTGGTCGGTTATCGCCGATATGGTGGTTACGCGTAGATCAGAAAGCGACCATAATCCCCTAGTCTTGTCTTTGACAGATAACAGTTTTATTGATACTGTCATGGTTGACGTCCCTATTGTACAGGGAAAAGTAACCCTAACTAATGACGAACGAAGGGTACACTGGCCAAAAATAGCCATGAATGAGGGCTCACTGTCTACAATTAGGAATATGCTCACCAGCACAGTGGACAAACTCAACAGCTTTGAGTCCCAGGATGAGATCAATGAAAATATTCCTGGTATCCATAACGGGTTATTTTTAAGCATGAGCGAATTTTGCGGATCTCGCGTTCGCGAATTTGCGGATTTGCGAACTCGCAATCCGCAAAATCCGCGAATTCTTGCGAATTTGCGGATTTTTTTTTTTTTTGTGTTCGCAAGGATTTCTGCCAGTTCGCGAGGGTTTCGTACCAGTTCGCAATTGCGAACTTACATTTCGTCGCGCAACGGTCGCGAATTATGTTGTTTCTACGTCTGGTTCATCATCACAGGTTCCCAGCACCCTCTGTTTCACCACTGCAACCCTCTGTTACATCAATGCCACCCTCTGGTTCATCATTACTGTAGATTATGGGGGGGGAAAAGCAAGCACACCATCCCTGCTTCAACTCAGATGAATTAATTTGGGGTTAGTTTATTAATGTGTCACTGTTTTAAAATTCCAGTCTGGCACCTGCTTCCTTATCTGTAATTTTGCTTTCTGTTGCAGTGCATTTTTTTTCCCCAGGACCTTCTTTGTGGCCTACTTGTAGCTATTGTATGAGCCTGCTGTGAGGGTCAGAGCAGGGTCATACAATTGTTGCAACTAGCAACTGAATTCTGGAGGGGCCCCAGTCAGGAAGCACTACCGGGAATTGTTACTAATGATGAGTTTGAACTCTTGCCCCTGCCGAGTGCTTTCACTTTTGAAAAACTCGTTTTTCTGCAATTTCGCGGGGTTCGCGGGGTGCGAACACGCGCAAGATCGGATTCGGAAGCCGCAAATTCGTGCGAATATGCAATTTGTTTTTTTTGCGGCGTGTTAGTTGGCAAGGTTTTGTGCGTTTTTGCGAGCCGCTCGTAGCGCAAGACGCGAAGTTACCCTCGCGGTCGTTCAAGGGCGCAGCCATCTTGTTTGCCTGACGTATTTCCGTTTCCGGGCGCGAAGTGTAATCTCGCAAAGTCCGCGGTTTGCCAGTACAGTCTCGCGCGTGTTCGCAAGGAAAATCTCGCGCGAACTTACCCGCGCGGTCGTGAACGGGCGCGGCCATCTTGTTTCTCATTCATTGCTATGGTTCTGGGCATGGTCTTTGTATCCTCTGTCAATCTCTGCCATCCTTTGCTTGTTTGAAGTTTTTTTTTATCTATTTTACTTATTATCTATCCCTCTATTTTTCTAGCCCTATATTTTTGTGTTTACTGCTACTTTTAGTTAATTTTAAACTACTTTTGTAAACTCTTTTCTTTTCTTCTCTTCCCTATTCTATTTTCTTTATTCCTTTCCGCCCAGACCATGGTGAAGGGAGCCGGGAAGCATCCCGAGAAGGGGAAGGGTCCCGCACCCCGTGTCCGGCTCCCGTGCGGGCGTTTGAGGGGGGAGCTAGTGATGCCATGGGAGATCTTTACCCCGGAGGAGGTGGCGCAACTCATTTTTTATGTTCAGCGCCGCCTCCCCAGGACCATCATGGGAGGCGGCAAGATCAGTGCCGGGGACGGGGCCCGGGAGCGCCGGAAGCGGTGGGAGAAGGTGTGCCAGGCCATTTACCACCACTCTTGGGTCTGGCGCACCTACAACCAGGCCACCCACCGCTGGACGGATGTCCTGACCCGTGAGCGAGATCTGCTCGACCTCCTTGGCCTTGAGATCCCCGGGCTTGGTGAGTAGTAGTAGCTATGTCTTTACTACTATGTTTTCTCCTGCTGTGTTATTATATTGCAAATTTTTGTTTTTTACCAAGAGCAATAATGCTGCTCATTACATTGTAGGTACATTTTATTTCAAAATCTTCTGTGCATTTCAGGTACACTGCTCTCCTTCTCAGTAGTGTTGCTACTATGCTTATTTGTTTTAGATTTTGTGTTCATTTCATTGGCCTGTGAAATTATGTATGAGTGTAGTTGAAAGAACTGCGCAATGTTACACACTAAGGTTCAGATTTTTAATTACCGGCGCATCCCTGCAAAGTTGCAGGGATGCGGCAGTAATTGTGCGTCACGCCACCATCACCCATGGTGCGCCGTATTACAATGCGGCGCGCCATGGGCCCAAAACGTCACCAAAGCGTTACGCAATACGCATCTGTGCCGTAAAGGTGGCGCATTGCTGGAGTTGCGTCGCAACGATGGTGCAGCTCCATCAATTCTCTGGGGTGCCCTATCTCCCCAATGCTGCGTCAAGCCGTACGTCTGCTTCAAGCAGGCGCAGGGTTTGAGTCACGCATCATTGTCCTCAAAGTGACTGATTGAAATCTTGTAGATTTCCCTCAGCCACTTTTAGGATGCGTTCCTGCGCAGGAACGCCCTCCCTTGCGCCGGAACACCCCTATTGGCGCAGGGCTTTACAACGTGATGCATCTCCCAGATGCGTCACGTTGTTAATATACGCCGCACCATTGCGCCTCTTTTGTGCTGTCGCTGCGTCACAAAAGTCACACAACAATGGAGCAAAAGAGCCGCAAGGGCCTTATAAATCAGCCCCTACAGACTCAAGTCCAGTCCTTCCTTTGTACACATGGCGATAAGAAGAAATAGTGGTGGTGGATTAATAGTTTGAGTATTTTAATGACTGGTGAATGTAGTAGGAAACTTTAGTGTTGTCGCTGATCTTCAATCACGATGGACTTTGGCTGTCACTTTGCGTGCTGCGGACTGCTGCCTGCCAATCCTAGGCAAACCTTTTTAGTACTTTGTTTAGTGAGTTACATAGGGTAGTTTCCAATTCGACGGTCCGCAAATCAAGCAATACTAAAGTAATGACGTAGTCGACCACATGAGATTGGTCAATAATATATCCCGTGGAGTCGTTCCCTATTTGCTATTTCGCAAAAATATTTTGTTACTTTGTTAGTTCTTTTTTAAATGTTTGATTTGGTTGAGAAATAAATATCATCCATGTTTTCTGTTTTTCTTTCTTTCATGTTGTACATCAGCTTCCCCCAGGGGCAAGAGGAGGACACAGGAGGAGGAGGAGGAGGGTGCTGTTGTCGATGCAGGCCAGGACCGGGCAATCGAGGGCTCCTTTGCTGGCCCCAGTAAGTTTTAATTTTAATATAGAGTACTTATTTTTTCCTAGCGTTCCTCATTCGATTTTTTCTAAATCGTCTTTGATCTTCTTGTAGACAGGATCTAAATTCTTATCCCTATGACTCCGTGTGGTATTACTAGATTATTCTTATTAGTCTGTCTGTGTAGCTAACTAAGATTGCACATTTGGCATTTCCATTGGACTCCCATTCTAGTCAGCAATAGCACTATGCACTGAGTGTAGTCCTCTGGGATTGTCCATAATGTCTTTTCAAGTATTCTAAATGTTTATGCTTTGACCATTGCCAACAATAAAAAGGTGAATGACCACCACCAAGAAATAATAAGATACTACTTTACTTTTGGTTTGGATAGGACAATCCATTCTACTACTGTTGCAGGGACAAATCTGCACAAACAGAACTATGGACACTAAATAATGCATCGCTTAGCTTATCAATTATAATAGGTGCTGTAACTGTTAGACTTTCCACATACCTCAGTGATAACAGACTTTGTAGTTGAACCCCCAATCTCCTTACTGACTAGATAGTGTGGCAGAGTCATTTAGCTCCCAAAGTCACCGATGGCAGAGGCACGGACTCATGCTTGCAAAAATTCGAAAACCTTTAGCTCATCCACTCTAGTCTGGAGGACCAAAAACCACAGAGTCTATTTAAGTTTAAAAGCTTTATTAAAAGTAAACACATTTATTAAATTCAAGTTTGTCATAAAAGTGAACGTGTAACTGAAAATGGAAAAGTGCTTAGTGCTGACGATTAATTGGACACATTTCTTGTGGTCGAGCCGAGCTCTCACCTGGTTTGAACTTGATCCTGCTCGTGTTCTTAGAAGTCAAGATTCTGTCTGTTAGGAGAAAAAGTGGTGCGTGTTAAAAAGTAAAAAGCAAACATTCATCAGTTGTGCCAAAAAGTGCAGCAAGACAACAGCCTTCCCTGGAAAAAGGGACATTTTTACTCTAGAGTACACAGTCAAAAATTATTAAATTGTACACTTTTTTTCACATTTCTTTCTTCCTCCTAGACCAAATATTATATAGTAGTGAGTGGTGTATTCTAACATTATTAAATGTACTTTGTAGGTGGAACATCTGGAGACGGGGCCAGCGCGGAGGTGGTGGCATTGGACGAGGAGGACAACTCTGGGGAGGAGGCGGTGCAAGTGCCGGAAAAGGACATGCCTGTGAGGGTTCACACGGTGGTGGCGGGCAGAGGTAAGCTATACATTCCTTAGTCATTGAGATTGAAGACTGCAGAGTGTGCTTTCTGCACGGGTGTATTATAAAAAAAGCAGGTAGTAGCCTCCTCTAAATGTACTTCGACTTAGCTGTGAAGTTTTTGGCGAGAAGAATCCCAATCAGATCTGAGGTGAACTTGATGGATGGGATGAACGAAAAGCGAAAGAAGGGTGTAAGTAAGTGTGGAAGCACGAGAAATGTAATGATGACTGGCAAAGAAGAATGATATGTGTTTGCTTGGTCCCCGAGGTGGCTGGGAAGGTAAGAAAATGGTATGGTGCATGGCTGGGTGAATGATGAAGCAAGGATGGGTGGAAGGAGAACAGCCTGGGTGGGTGAGACAGAAACTGTATGTGTGCAATATACTTTGAATGGATGGATACCTGGATCATTCATGGTACTATCTGACTCTTAGATAGCATATGTGAATCTAGAGAGAGTAGACGGTCACTGGATGAACTAAGTGTTACTTTGAAGAGCATGTAACACCGCACCCGTCCCGCACGTCCGTTCCAGTGTAGGAAAGGCAAGGAAAAGAAGTTGTAACGTTGTCCAAAGACTACCATGAATAGTAGCAGTAGTTTGTATTGCAACTGCAAGCACAGCATATATCCAGTTATTACGGTGGGCACTCCCTACCTCCCTTAATAACTTTAGTTTAGTAGTAGTACGTCATTCATGTGTGGGGGTATCACTGTTCACTCAATAATAAGCAAAGCACCTAAAGTCATCCCATATGTCATCAAATACATCCCATGTGAAGTGATAGATAATCAGATAATTTAGCTTCTTCATTTTCCTTTTCTAATACTCATTTGCACTGTAGGGTGAAAGCTAAATTAATTAAGCAGTAGCCCTTTTAACAGAGTATTCTCAGTGCCACCCGTAATAGAAAAGTAAGAGCTTCACCACCTGCATGTACTGGACCGGTACAGTAACGCAAGTCTGTCTCACTCACCATGGTGTGCGTCTGTTTTTCTCGGGTGCAAGTTCACTGCGCTGGCATTATGCCGGCTTGCATAAGATAACGTACCAATTTTCCTAAACAAGAGAGAAGAAGAAGAATAAGAGTGGTGTACTGTCATAGTCGACTGTAATAGAAGTCCATAGTGCTCGTAGAATTTGTTCCTTAAACTCCCACTAATGTTAGAGCAAGGATGAAGAAGTCGGAGGTTACATAGATACTGTCCTCAATAGTTATGCACTGTGCTTTCAATTTGCTACTTGTACTGTGACAACTTTCTGCTCAATCATTTTGTGTTAATCTTAAGGAGCATTGGTTACAGACTATGTCTTTCTTTTTTCATGTAGTTGCTCCTTCCAAATCCAAGACACCATCAAGGAGGAAGGAGCAGGCTCGAATGGCCCGGCAACGGAGGCTGGATGCCACTGTTGCTGAATATCGGCGGCTGGTGTCCCTGGAGGAGGAGGAGACGCAGTCTGGAACAACAACAACGTCCACTGGGACAGCTGCCTCCTCCTCCGTGCGGGCTGCCAGCCAGCGCAGTGCTCCAGCGGTACGGAGCCGGGCTACCAAAGCCAAACGCCACCGCCCAGCAGCAAAGAAAGCAGCTGCCCCTCACAGGATTTGCAAGGCACACCGGCGCCGCTTATCCCTCAGACTGTCCTACCTGGAGCAGGAGGTCCATAATTATAAGAACGTGGTGGAGGGCCTCCGCTTCGAACTTGCCACCCTCCGCAAGGAGCATGATGCCCTGGCTGCTAATTCCAACAGTACCCTGCCATAGTGTCCCTTGCCCCTTTTTTAGAGACTTTTGGGGGGTGGGAATTGGGAGTTGGGATTTTTGGGGACTTTTGAAGGACAATCGTTGGGGTTAGGGAGGGTCTTGCGGGAGATTCTTTTGTTAGGGCTATAAAAATATACTTTTTGAAACTTTATCTGACCATACCTGTTTTTTACTGCTTTTGAGTCTGGTGGGTGGGGGTTTAACATAACAGTAAGTTTGTTTTCCTGAATAGTCCTAGGACTTTAGTAGTACTACCGTCAATCAAATCTCTCGTCTCTCCTAATACTCCATTATACTACCTCCAACCAAACGCCTATCTTACCTGTAATTTCTGTTTGCAAGTAGGGCTAGGCCCAGGGCTGGCTCCACGGGAAACAGCAAATAAGGTTGGCAATCCTGGGCGGATAAAATTTCCTCATAGCGGTGGTACTAGTGGTGTGACACAGTGGCAGTTGCTTGCCTATGAAAAAAAGAAAATGAAATCTGGTTTGTCCTCCTGAGCAATACAAAGGTACAATACAGAATATAGCAGGTGACAGAAGTACACTAGAACAGTGCCACGTTGTAGCCTAACAAATGTTAAAGTATAACTAATTCGGTTGAAGTTCTTTGACATTAGCCATGGGTCTTTGTCAAGCAGAGTAAGAATATATCCTCGGATTTCTTCACCAGCCTGTTGCTATCACCTTATCCTCCCCAGCAAGTGTGTGGATTTATTGCTGTAATTTAGTCACACATCAATCAAAACCACACAGCCCGGGGGAAGAGGGTTAGGGTTTGAAAAATGGATGGGTACGGGGGTTTTTGGGAAAGGTTTTGGGAGACAAGAAAAAGTAGCACAGCATGGACGAACAATTGTGAACATAAACAAATCTTTGGGTACAAACCTATCCATCAATCTTTGAAAGTGCATACACTACTGTAACTGCATGCATGTCAGTTAAAAGTAATTAGTACTTTCGACAACTGTGGAAGAAAGAATGCGACAGTACAGGGCGTGGGTGGAAATATTGATAACTATATTCAACATAAGGTCTCTGTAGCCAGATACCTGAGAGCCTTGCTGGTCACTATAAATCCATTCACAACAACACTCAATGGGGTTGGTCTGGAAGGTGTCAGGTTTACTCCCCGTGATCCAGTCGATGCAAATATGGTTCCACCTCCAAATGTCACCAACACCCAGAAGTGTAAACACAGGGTGTTCGAGGCATTAGGCGGGGGAGAAAAATAACAAACTAAAATAAAAAATGTGGGATGGGTAAAGGTAGGGTCAGCAGGGAAAGGATACCTGTAACAGAAGACAAGACAGGCATCAGTGAAGTGCTGTCCTAACATACAAGGGTACTCTCATATAGTCTCACTAAATAGTCTGCAAGTCTCCCGCCTACTCATGGGAAATGTAGTTTCATAGTACGGTAGGCGCTTAGGGGCTGCGTAACCTGACAGAAGGTATAGTAGATAGAAAAGGAGAAATTGCTTTTTTTCTAGGTGTCCCCTCACTCACCAGGGTTGCCCCTTGGTGACATGCTTCATCATTGGGGCCATCCCAGTCCTCTACGGCCTGGGGCGTGCTGCGACTTGCGAATTACGTAGGAGCACTTACAAATGACTATGTGTGGTGCAGATGTGATAGTGGAGTGGACTAAGTGATGTGTTAAGGGATCAATGTAGAAGCAGAGAGAGAGCCAAGAAATGCAGTCACAGTCAGAGAAAAAGGCAAGGGATACTGTATCTATGTGGTTGTAGTGGTCCTGTTGGAAGTGGTAAGTAAGTTGCCCGCAGAAAAAAAATCCTCCTATTAGCGGCACTCCTCCATTGCAGCCGACGCTTCGTCCATCGATGTTGGTCACCAGAAGACACCCTGTCCACTGCCTGCCTGATGCTGAATTGTGGCTCGCTACTGTGAAGCCTGACTCCATCCTTTTTTCCCCATTGCAGAGACTGAAACCCGGCCTGTAATTATTCAACGAAAAACAGGAAGTGATATAATATTACAACACCACTGATAAATAAATATAAGGTATGTAGGCTGTAAACTGTGTTTTAGAACAAAATTAGATCTTCCTAGCAGTGCTCCCACCCAGACCCTTACTAAAGCCAGTCGCAAAAATGTAGAAGACCCCCAATCAAATCTCAAAAAACGAGGCCTAGCAGAAAACTGGTGATAAAACTTACTTTGAAAGTAAAAGTAGGCCGAAGTACCCTAATTACCCATTACCCACCGTGGATTGCATTCAAACCACTTGCAAGCAACCAAGCAAAAGTAGCCATAGCCAGCATCGCTCCAAGACTCGAAATCCCCCCCACTCAAACACATGCAATAGAAATACTGCTAACCCTAACGAACCCTAAGTTAAGAATAGTGGCAAAGGCTTTCTTTAACTATGCCAAATTACACATTCTCACGAGTGCTCTAAGACCCCAGAACTCAGTTTGAAAAATCTAGAACACCCCGAAACACATGCAATCCTGCTGCTAGGGCTAACCCTAACGAACCCTAAGTTACAAAAAGTGCCAAAACTAAAGGCTTTTCCGCGCGGATTTTGTCCCAACCACTTCTACCCGGTATTAGACCTTCCCAGGAATGCCCCAAGACCCGGCAACCCACCCGCCAAGAAGCGTAACACCCCCAAACAGGCCAAAAGCAAAATCTCATACTTGCAATATTTCTGGGCCTTCGGTCCAAACGCGCTGCGTAGCTAGGCCATAAGTCGGGGTTGGCACGACGGATTTCCTGAAAAGCAAATGCAATCAAGATTAGAGTGTCCCAGCAGTGCTCCCAGACCACGAAACTCACCCGCAAACAGACGGAACCCCCCCTAAGAGCACCTCAAAGGCAAGCAAGTCATCAAAAACACAAAAAAAATTCCGCCTGGGATTTGGTCCAAAACACTTTTATCCGGTATTAGAGCTTCCCAGCAATGGCCCCAGAGCCGTCAACCCAGGAGAAAACGAGTAGAAGACCCCCAAACAGCCAAAGAGCAAAAGTACAAAAATGGGGACTTAGTCACTTTTTCACAAATTTCCCAAATCACTCCGCGCGCGCTCTGCAGCTAGGCCCTAAGTCCCCTCAGCCACCATGGATTTGCTTCAAACCTCTTGCAAAGTAAAGTATATATAGCCAGCAGTGCTCCCACACCACGAAACTCACCCACAAACACCAGGAAGCCCCCCAAAAAGGCCCCCGAAAACGCTACATAGAGCAAAATGTCAGAAATAGCCCAAAAAAAAATCGGCCTGGATTTTGTCCCAACCACTTCTACCCGGTATTAGACCTTCCCAGGAATGCCCCAAGACCCGGCAACCCACCCGCCAAGAAGCATAACACCCCCAAACAGGCCAAAAGCAAAATCTCATACTTGCAATATTTCTGGGCCTTCGGTCCAAACGCGCTGCGTAGCTAGGCCATAAGTCGGGGTTGGCACGACGGATTTCCTGAAAAGCAAATGCAATCAAGATTAGAGTGTCCCAGCAGTGCTCCCAGACCACGAAACTCACCCACAAACACCAGGAAGCCCCCCAAACAGGCCCCCGAAAACGCTACATAGAGCAAAATGTCAGAAATAGCCCAAAAAAAAATCGGCCTGGATTTTGTCCCAACCACTTCTACCCGGTATTAGACCTTCCCAGGAATGCCCCAAGACCCGGCAACCCACCCGCCAAGAAGCATAACACCCCCAAACAGGCCAAAAGCAAAATCTCATACTTGCAATATTTCTGGGCCTTCGGTCCAAACGCGCTGCGTAGCTAGGCCATAAGTCGGGGTTGGCACGACGGATTTCCTGAAAAGCAAATGCAATCAAGATTAGAGTGTCCCAGCAGTGCTCCCAGACCACGAAACTCACCCACAAACACCAGGAAGCCCCCCAAACAGGCCCCCGAAAACGCTACATAGAGCAAAATGTCAGAAATAGCCCAAAAAAAAATCGGCCTGGATTTTGTCCCAACCACTTCTACCCGGTATTAGACCTTCCCAGGAATGCCCCAAGACCCGGCAACCCACCCGCCAAGAAGCATAACACCCCCAAACAGGCCAAAAGCAAAATCTCATACTTGCAATATTTCTGGGCCTTCGGTCCAAACGCGCTGCGTAGCTAGGCCATAAGTCGGGGTTGGCACGACGGATTTCCTGAAAAGCAAATGCAATCAAGATTAGAGTGTCCCAGCAGTGCTCCCAGACCACGAAACTCACCCACAAACACCAGGAAGCCCCCCAAACAGGCCCCCGAAAACGCTACATAGAGCAAAATGTCAGAAATAGCCCAAAAAAAAATCGGCCTGGATTTTGTCCCAACCACTTCTACCCGGTATTAGACCTTCCCAGGAATGCCCCAAGACCCGGCAACCCACCCGCCAAGAAGCATAACACCCCCAAACAGGCCAAAAGCAAAATCTCATACTTGCAATATTTCTGGGCCTTCGGTCCAAACGCGCTGCGTAGCTAGGCCATAAGTCGGGGTTGGCACGACGGATTTCCTGAAAAGCAAATGCAATCAAGATTAGAGTGTCCCAGCAATGCTCCCAGACCACGAAACTCACCCACAAACAGACGGAACCCCCCCTAAGAGCACCTCAAAGGCAAGCAAGTCATCAAAAACACAAAAAATTTTCCGCCTCGGATTTGGCACAAACCACTTTTAGTGCTTCCCAGCAATGGCCCCAGACCCGTCAACTCACCTGCAAAGAGGTAGAACAACACCCCCACAAGTGCTGAGTCTTTCTTCATTGGGCGTAAACCAGCCCTCTGCTTTGATGGAAATAGGAGTCTGGAGGAGGAGGATAGAGGAGCATGTTCTTCTGAACTTGTGAACCTGAGGAATGCAGACTGCGGCACCTTCAAATAAATTAGCAAACAAGTGAAGACAGTTCTGCTGATGGGCTTGTTTTTGTGATTATCTGATTAAAGTTTGAATTATATTAACTGTGCACAACAAAGAAAGACAGACACACAGGAATAAAAGTGAATAAGGATGAAAAAGAAAGTTATTGATTCGTTGTCTCATTTTCAGGGCTCGAAGTCGGTATCACGGTCCAGGAATAAGAATAAGGCTTCGTCATCATACTCTGCGAATTCAGCCAGGGTGAGGTCAGTGCCACCTGACAGAGTAGAAATTCCCTCATCTATGGTGCTGGCCACCTCCTCTTCATCCGGCACGCTCTCTCGTACTCTTATATCTGGTGGTATGAGGTGCTGATTCATCTTGATCATTGTTAACCTCTCCACATTTTTGGGCGAGAGGCGGCTCCGTTTGGGAGTTACAATCCCACCAGCCGCACTGAAAACCCGTTCAGAAGACACACGTGCCAGTGGGCAAGACAAGTAGTTTAAAGCCAGGTTGGTGAGCTGTGGCCACAATTCTTTTTTCCCATGCCAATACGCCAATGGGTCAGAATTAACATAGACCTCTGTGGAGTCATTCAGATAGTCCTTCACCATCGACTCAAGGTCCTCCTCCAAGGTTCCTCCAGTTTGCGTAGCTCTTGCTGTGCCTCTGACCTTTTGAGAACCAAACCCACGCAGAGCTAGCCAATCCTCTTCAGCCTCCAATGTTTCTGTTGTCTTTCGTGCAGATGATCCGGTTGCCGGTGTCTTTAACGGCTGAGAGGTCACTTGTGCCACAGCCACAGGTGCAGAAGTGGATTGTTTTGACTGGGGATGGCCTGCTGATGTACTGCCATTTCCTTCAATTTCCAGCCGTTCTGTTTCAAACTTCTTGGCTGACAAGGCTAGCCAACGTTTGTACTTTGTAACATCTTCATCAGCAAAAGGAAAGAATGCTCTGCCTGCCAGCGCCTTTTTGTAGCGTGGATCCAGAATAGTAGCACAAATGTAATGCTGTTCTGAGTGGATCTTTTTAAGACGTTCATCACCTTGTAGGAGCTCTAATAATTGCTCAGCCAGAAGCAAAGAAGAGTCTTTCTTTTTGTCATCTTTTCGAAACACAGAACACACCTCCTTCAGTTGGTCCTCCAGCATGTACAACAATGGGATAGCTTTTCCCAAATTAGAGTCCTCCTTGCTGACTGCACGCGTGAAGACCTCAAAAGGACGAAGCATGCGTGTTAGGCTTTCAACTATGTTCCATTGCGGCCCACCCATCCTCAGCTCCTCTATACCCTCTTTCAAGAAATATTGATCGAGTTGCGTATACTGCTCATACAGACGCTCAAGCATGTAGAAGGTTGAGTTCCAACGTGTTACCACCTCCTGGATGAGTGCTTTCACTGGCATTTGACATTGATATAGCATGCTCCTCAGCTGCTTGCGGGCCTTAAAAGAATGCCTGAAATGCTTGCAAATTTTTCGGCAGTTCTCCAATACACTGTACGCTGCACTGCGTTTATTACCCAAGAATTTTTACACAACCAGGTTTATACAGTGCGCCAAACACGGCACTCTGAAATAGTAACTGTCCCTCATGGCCTTAACTATATTGGAGCCATTGTCCGTGGAAACATAACCAACCTTGCGTTTTAGTGGGGACAGACAGTTAAGGACCTTTGTGTTAAAGACATCCAAAATGTTTTCTGCTGTGTGACGTTTCTCCAAACCAAACATGGCTAGTGTTGCATGTTTCCGAGCACCTTTAAAAACAATGTTAGTGTCAACACCTGAGTTTAGCTTTGCTTTAGCCCCTGAAAAAGAGACCCAGTGTGCAGTGATGCACATGTAATCAGCGCCTGCGCCACTGGTCCACATGTCTGTTGTCAGATGTATAGTGTGAACAGCACTCTTCTGCAAAGCTGCCCCAATCACCTTCAGAACATCTTCATGTAGTGCTGGAACCGCAACTCGGGCAAAATAGAACCGGCTAGGAACCTTCCATTTAGGGCAGAGCGCTGTCACTAATTCTAGAAAACCAACCCCTTCTACAAAAGAAAAAGGGAGAAGGTCCAGAGCTAGCATTTTAGCCAGCTTAGTGTTATACAGACGGGTCATTGGGTGGTTGCGTTCATATTGCGCTTCTGTAAACAACATCTTTTTAATGTTGCCCTGGACCAATGATTTACGGGATGATGATGATCTCTTCGACCCAGTTACGCTCGCTGATGAACTTTTCCGCATTGATGTCTCACTCTCTCCCACACTCTTAGTGTGGCTCCCATGGGGTGTGCTGCTGACATGGGAACTGGGTGTAAGTGAAGTGTTTGGATCGTCTTCTTCTACCTCCTCGTCATCAGCAGATGACAAATCAACGTTTTCATTACGTGCAATTCCGGCTTTCTTGACCGCCTCTAGGTGCGGAAACCATTCGACAGCGTGCCTTCTCTCAAGATGACCTCTCTGGCCTCCGGTACCATAGTTAGAACCAAGCTTACCACGACTAAATCGAAGCTTTCAAAGGCTACAAATGGCTACGTTTTCCTTTTTTGGGCAAACACTAAAGAAGTCCCAAACTGGAGACTTGAAATGTCTTCGGGGGCCGGAGGAGGCGGCGATACTGGTGGTGGTGGTCCTGCTGCTAATGACAGATGAAGTGGAGGATGTGGATTGCCGAACTTCAGTACGTTTTGCACTTTCACCACCACGAATTGAGGTCGAGGACGAGGTGGGTACCTTCTTGCGAAGAAATATGGAAGCGGTAGGTTTTGGTGTACTACTTAACTCCAAATCTAATGATTCCATTTCCATTGCCTCCTCGCCGACATCATCATCACGCTCAGCAGCTTCTCGGGATAGGGTCAAAATGTCTCTTTGCTGCATGCCCGGTGGGGCTGCAGTGACCTTTGTGATGACTGGCTCGTCGTCATCGTGAGAGGCTTCATCACCAGCAGTATCTGTCACTTCTTGTTGAGCCTCATCACACTCCATAGGTTTGAGTTTTTGGACGACCTTCCTTTTACGCTTAGGTGCCGGTGTCAGATCATGGTGTGCCTCTGCCTCACTGTCAGACCGCAGTTGTGGTTCCCAAGACAGATCACTTGCACCAGAACGAGGTGGGCTTGAAGAAGATGTAGACACCCCCCTTGATCTTTTCCTTGCTAGGGATGTGGAAGACAATGAATGATCATCAGGAGGAGTGGCTTCCAATGATACCTCAGCTTCAATGTCGATTTCCAAATGTGCCCCTACTTCGGGAGGAACAACTATTGTGGGCACTTGTGAACCTCCATGCACCTTTGCTTGCGCATCTCCTTTTGCTGCCTCTCCTTCCACATGTACTTGGGCGTGTACTTGCACATGGTGTTGTTGCGGCTGTGGTTGTTCAACACTTGTCAGATGAGTTACAACAACCTGTGTTGATTCAGGGACATTGCTGCTACTTTCTTGCGATGAGCCAACATCACTGGTCGATGGTGATTGGAGAAGTACACTGACTGCCTCTGAAGCACTCAAGGGCTTTGACTTAAGTTGGCGTGGTGGTGGAGGCACTGAACCCAATGGAGCAGGGGTGCTGCTCTCAGGTTGGTCCCCAGCAGATCCTGCTGCTGCAGGCGTACTTTTTTTTTTGCTCCCAAAAAAAGTGGCGGGTGGCACACCAGCCTCCTTGGTAACTTGCTTCTTCTGCTCCTTACTAGCAACTTTCTTGCTAGAGGAGCTACGGAGAACTTTCTTTGGGGGCGGGGCCATCTTCTTCAGAGCAGGTCAGACAGCAGGCCGCAGTTGCACGAATTGTAGAGTTGTCTGAGGCCAGACGTGACGTCGCGTGACGTTATGCTGCACACACACACTGCTGCAGGACTTCTTCCTGGCACTGGTGGTTCTCTTGAGTCTTGTGCACCTAAAAAAAATGGAAGACAGAGGAACATCAGTTCAGTTACAGAGCACAAAAAAAATCGAAAAACACTGCAAAATCAGCACAATCCCAATCCATCCATGCCCTCCATAATGTTTAAATTCAAGACAACCCACAGAAAGACTAGGCCCATGCAAGACTCACTACCCCTGGGCATAAATAAAGGTTGAAAAGTAGGCAAAATGGTTGGAGGCCTAACAACAAAGCCTGCATTCAAAATGGCCACTTGCCTGCCAGCACATGGCCAGTGCCTGTAGCTGCACTCAAAATGGCCACCAGCCACATGGCATGTCCCTCCCCATGAACACCCCCAAAAATCGAAAAACACTGCAAAATCAGCACAATCCCATTCAATCCATGGCCTCCATGATGTTTAAATTCAAGACAACCCACAGAAAGACTAGGCCCATGCTAGACTCAAATACCCCTGGTGAAAAGGCCACAAGTACAGGCCCAAAAATCGAAAAACACTGCAAAATCAGCACAATCCTATTCCATCCATGGCCTCCATGATGTTTAAATTCAAGACAGCCCACAGAAAGACTAGGCCCATGCTAGACTCACTACCCCTGGGCATAAATAAAGGTTGAAAAGTAGGCAAAATGGTTGGAGGCCTAACAACAAAGCCTGCATTCAAAATGGCCACTTGCCTGCCAGCACATGGCCAGTGCCTGTAGCTGCACTCAAAATGGCCACCAGCCACATGGCATGTCCCTCCCCATGAACACCCCCAAAAATCGAAAAACACTGCAAAATCAGCACAATCCCATTCAATCCATGGCCTCCATGATGTTTAAATTCAAGACAACCCACAGAAAGACTAGGCCCATGCTAGACTCAAATACCCCTGGTGAAAAGGCCACAAGTACAGGCCCAAAAATCGAAAAACACTGCAAAATCAGCACAATCCTATTCCATCCATGGCCTCCATGATGTTTAAATTCAAGACAGCCCACAGAAAGACTAGGCCCATGCTAGACTCAAATACCCCTGGTGAAAAGGCCACAAGTACAGGCCCAAAAATCGAAAAACACTGCAAAATCAGCACAATCCCATTCAATCCATGGCCTCCATGATGTTTAAATTCAAGACAACCCACAGAAATACTAGGCCCATGCAAGACTCACTACCCCTGGGCCTAAATAAAGGTTGAAAAGTAGGCAAAATGGTTGGAGGCCTAACAACAAAGCCTGCATTCAAAATGGCCACTTGCCTGCCAGCACATGGCCAGTGCCTGTAGCTGCACTCAAAATGGCCACCAGCCACATGGCATGTCCTTCCCCATGAACACCCCCAAAAATCGAAAAACACTGCAAAATCAGCACAATCCCATTCAATCCATGGACTCCATGATGTTTAAATTCAAGACAACCCACAGAAAGACTAGGCCCATGCTAGACTCAAATACCCCTGGTGAAAAGGCCACAAGTACAGGCCCAAAAATCGAAAAACACTGCAAAATCAGCACAATCCCATTCAATCCATGGCCTCCATGATGTTTAAATTCAAGACAACCCACAGAAATACTAGGCCCATGCAAGACTCACTACCCCTGGGCATAAATAAAGGTTGAAAAGTAGGCAAAATGGTTGGAGGCCTAACAACAAAGCCTGCATTCAAAATGGCCACTTGCCTGCCAGCACATGGCCAGTGCCTGTAGCTGCACTCAAAATGGCCACCAGCCACATGGCATGTCCCTCCCCATGAACACCCCCGAAAATCGAAAAACACTGCGAAATCAGCACAATCCCATTCAATCCATGGCCTCCATGATGTTTAAATTCAAGACAACCCACAGAAAGACTAGGCCCATGCTAGACTCAAATACCCCTGGTGAAAAGGCCACAAGTACAGGCCCAAAAATCGAAAAACACTGCAAAATCAGCACAATCCTATTCCATCCATGGCCTCCATGATGTTTAAATTCAAGACAGCCCACAGAAAGACTAGGCCCATGCTAGACTCAAATACCCCTGGTGAAAAGGCCACAAGTACAGGCCCAAAAATCGAAAAACACTGCAAAATCAGCACAATCCCATTCAATCCATGGCCTCCATGATGTTTAAATTCAAGACAACCCACAGAAATACTAGGCCCATGCAAGACTCACTACCCCTGGGCATAAATAAAGGTTGAAAAGTAGGCAAAATGGTTGGAGGCCTAACAACAAAGCCTGCATTCAAAATGGCCACTTGCCTGCCAGCACATGGCCAGTGCCTGTAGCTGCACTCAAAATGGCCACCAGCCACATGGCATGTCCCTCCCCATGAACACCCCCAAAAATCGAAAAACACTGCAAAATCAGCACAATCCCATTCAATCCATGGCCTCCATGATGTTTAAATTCAAGACAACCCACAGAAAGACTAGGCCCATGCTAGACTCAAATACCCCTGGTGAAAAGGCCACAAGTACAGGCCCAAAAATCGAAAAACACTGCACAATCAGCACAATCCTATTCCATCCATGGCCTCCATGATGTTTAAATTCAAGACAGCCCACAGAAAGACTAGGCCCATGCTAGACTCAAATACCCCTGGTGAAAAGGCCACAAGTACACCCCCAAAAATCGAAAAACACTGCAAAATCAGCACAATCCCATTCCATCCATGGCCTCCATGATGTTTAAATTCAAGACAGCCCACAGAAAGACTAGGCCCATGCTAGACTCAAATACCCCTGGTGAAAAGGCCACAAGTACAGGCCCAAAAATCGAAAAACACTGCAAAATCAGCACAATCCCATTCCATCCATGGCCTCCATGATGTTTAAATTCAAGACAGCCCACAGAAAGACTAGGCCCATGCACCACTCACTACCCCTGGTCAAGGCCCCAACAACAGGTCAAAAATCGAAAAACACAAAATTTTACAAAAAAAAAAATCGAAAAACACAGAAAAATCAGCACAATCCCAATTCATCTATGGCCTCCATGATGTTTAAGTTCAAGACAACCCACAGAAAGAATCAGTCCACCCACCACTGAGTACCCTGGGCCCTGGGCAAAAGGCCCCAAAACAGCCCAAAAATCGAAAATCCCAAAATTTTAGTTGCAGCAACTGTAATGCCCCAAACAAACTTACTTGTAAAATTTCTAATCCAACAGTGATCCAAACAAAGTCAAAAAGGCCTCAAATCCAAAGATCCAGCAGCATCCACAAAAAGTAATCCTTCCAGGTCCACATCCAAATGAAAAGTGACCAGGAGATGGACAAAGCACTGGGAGGAGCCTGCTGAACAGGAACAGGAAGTTGAAGACTATGGGGCACTTCCTTCCTCCCACCCCCCTGCCCCCTCCCCAAAATGGACTCCTCGCTAAAAAAGTGCAGGCAAATGTCAAACTAAGGAGTTATTCACATAAAAATCATCATTTCTAGAAGGTTTATGCTGCTTGCTGGTGGATTTCTTGTGCAGAATTGCAAATTTATATTTTCGCTCGCCGCATCTCAAATCTCGCAATTGCGAAGTACCGCGAGACGTGATCTCGCCGTACTCGCGTTGACAAACTCTCGCTGTGCAAGTTGGCAAGCCGCGATGACGTAATCGCGCTCGCCAAATTCCCGCGGGATCACACAGCAAGATCCAAAATGGCGCAGCACTCGCAAAATATCGAGAAAAACAACTCGGCAAACGATGATAAACGCCGCGCGCCGCAAAAATTGTATCACCAACGCCGCGCGCCGCCAAAAAAATCCGCTCTGTGCGAATTTGCGGATTTTGCGGGAAATCCGCAAATCTCGCGGATTTCCCGAAAATCCGCAAAATCCGCGAGCGGAACGGATTTTCCGCCCACGCTTAGTTATTTTCAGAGCTTAAATCCTTTTTTGTTAAGAGTTTATCCCCTAAAACTAAAAATAATGAGTTGAGATCCTGCTCCTGGTATGATAATGGTTGTAGACAGGCACAAAGATCTTTGCTTATAGCTATTAAATCTAGATTACCAGTTGCCATTCGTAGCTGTAGGGCTACTAATAAACTTGCCCAACTAACAGCTAAGAGGAATTGAGACGAGGACCGCTGTAGGGGGCTACTTCAGGCTTGTGACGGGCGGAATATGACACAATTCTGGTACCTCCTCAAATGGGGTAACCACCCACAAGATAAGTGACCCACAACTTATGTGGAGCCACAGCAGTTTGTTTTGTATTTCGAAAACCAGTTTAAACTTAAGATCAGGTCTATAGTTGTGACACCGACCCCAATGTGTGAGGAATCCTTGGTATTTGTCCCCAGTGAAGTGAAGGTTGTCCTAAAGGGTATTCCAAGTGGCAAAGCACCGGGGCCTGATTGTATTGCTGCTGACCTTCTCAAACACAAGCAAGGCCTTTGGGTCCCATATCTGACAAGTTCAAGTTTTTTATTTATATTTTGGAACTCGTGAGAGGTCCACATAAAATTTACAACAGCATAACAATACTAATATATAAAATATTTCCATTATTACACAATAAAGATAGCAGACATATCTGACAATGTTAGCCAATGCCCTTGCCAGCGGAGCATCGGTTCCCGATTCTTGGCTAGGGGCAGAGATATTGCCAATCTCTAAGAAAGGTGATCACTCTGCCCCGTCCCATTATCGTCCAATTAGCCTCATAGACGCAGTACAAAAGATTGTGGCCCGTCTACTTTTGGGTCGTATACAGAGCTGGATGGCCGATTTTGACATACTAACCCCGCTTCAGCTGGGATTTCGGTCGCATATTGGTACCCTAGATCAAGCATTTAGGGTTATGCTCCTGTATTGGAAAGAGGTTTTGCTTGGGGGTGGCATGCTCTTTGCGGCCTTCGTGGACCTTAGGTCCGCATTTGATCTTGTTCCAAGGATCAAGTTGTGGGAAGTTTTATTGGGGATGGGCATGCCCAAAGAGCTGATGGCCCTTCTCATTAACATGCATGAACACACGCATGCTAAGGTTCGATGGGGCAAACCTTGGGAGGTGACTGATAGGTTTGAGGTCTCCAAAGGAGTTAGACAAGGGTGTGTGTTAGCTCCTACCTTGTTTTCCTTGTTCATTAACGGGGTCACAAATTACTTTTCTAATTACCCGACTGACGCACCCTCCCTTGACGGTAAGAAAGTCCCCCTGCTCATGTTCGCGGATGATATGCTCTTAATTTAAAAGATGAGACAGGGGTACAGCTTGCACTGTCTCGCTTTGAGCTTTTCTGCCACAAACATGAGCTGGAAGTCAACGTTGGGAAGACAAAATTTATGGTCCTCGGTGGTCCAAGACCAGTCAAAGCAAGGGTTAAAATGGGTGGGGTCATTCTCGATCAGACAGCTGTTTTCACTTACTTGGGAGTTACCTTTAGTGAAAACCTAAGTTGGAAACCCCAGATAGACCTCCTCACCCTCAAGCATGCCCACCTTGGTGGAGCTCTGTTGAAGGAATAAAGAAACTCCCTAAATAAACCAATGGCCCCCTTGATCAAAATATATGGTTCTAAAATTCTACCGGCCATCATGTATGAAGTGGAACTGTTGGGCTTTAGTGATACGTCCCAACTTAGGGTTGCACAGAACAAATTCCTCAGGTCTGCAATAGGGTTACCTCAATCAACACCTCGTATTCCCCTATTATATGACCTAGGTTGTAACCCTGTTGAGGATATGGTACGGTAAAGACCACTGGCGTTTTGGCGGCGTCTGTGGAGGAAACCGGAACTGTCCATGTATGCCGAGGCCCTCTTGGAAGTAAAAAGGCTACGGGGCTCATCCAGGATTCCTTGGTTATCTGAAATAAAGGCCTCTCTGAATGATATGGGTTTGGGGTCCTTATGGGTTGATCCTGTTACTGCCGTTTTCCCCTCAAAGAAGCTTTTTAAGGAAACTTATTGGAGTAGGATTAAGGAAAAGAGATTAGCATCTGTTCCCGGTAGTTCTATGACAGCATTATTCCTTGTTATCAAGGACGTTCCCATTTATGAGGAATATTGGGACATTATAACAAAGCCATTAGATCGCAAACTGTATCATCAGTTAAGAGTAGGCTCCCTCCCGCTTCGTGGGTTAACGAGCTCCTGGAATCTACTTGGCACTGATAAATGTCCCTTTTGTGTGGAGGAGGAAGAAACTGTTGATCATTTCCTCTTTTGCTGTCCAATGTACACACAACCTAGACGAGTATGGCTAAGGCCCTTATGCCGTTCATTGGGAACGAGATCGCTAGTAGAATTTTGAAATCTGACACCTCAAAATATATCGTTATAGGTGTAACCAAATTTGTCAGTTGTGCCTGGAAAATTCGGATCAGGTACTTGAGTCTTTATTACATTGTGTACATAATGTAATTTGGTGGTTTAGCGTGATTGTCCAATCCATATGAATTCTGTTTTTACTTTTTGTGGTTTATTGATTGTATCAGTCGTGTGTCTTTGTATATACATTTAATAACTTTTTAATCCTGGTTTTAGCATGTATTGTATTTATGGATTTTATTAGGATATTTTACTTAGGGATTGTGCTTTGTATGTATAGTATGTCTTTTATGATGTAAATCGAAATAAAGACCTTTTTGACTGACTGACTGACTGACTGACTGACTGACAATTTTATGTAGCTAGATAAGTGCATTGCTGCTTTCAACAAAAAATCCTTTAGTTACTTCATCTTATGTGACACATCTGATCCATTGTTTACACCCATACAATTTATTGTCAATGCATAATGTTTACGTATGATGTAATGCACTTTGAGACCCTCCATTGGGCTATGTAGCGCTATGATAGAAATAAAACAAAATAGTGGCATTTATATTGTTATTTGTGTAATTATTGAGACAAACCAACACATTTGACATTCTTAAAGTGCAAGCATACCTCACTTAAGGACCTGTGAAGTGATAAACTCTGCCTTTGTTTCCCCTCTATTGTATTTAGGTGTGAGGCTCCAGGCGCTGTCTACCACCATGTACCCCAGACTTGTGTTCTGGACTTAATTGATTTAATGTAAAGCATCAATGCACTGCTCGTGGTTGGAGGCAGGGAGCAGGAACCTTCTATAAACAGGAAGCGCGGGGAAGGGGCAAAGATTGAGGGGCCCTCTAACCAAAATACCAATGCATCACACTCACCAATCATAAAGCAGTTGCAAAAAAATCAATAATTCAGAGATAAGGTGAGTCAGGTTCTCAACAGGGGAGCAGGCACTAACTGATTAGAATACAGAACATTAATTAGACAGAAACAGAATGCAGGAATGCAGAACACAACAGGATCCTAGAACAGAACAGGGGCCATTGTACTTTATGACCGAAAATTAAGACTTGCAAGACAAGCAGCAGACATTTCAAACCCTATCAAGCAAACCCTGATGAACCTGCACTGATTGATCCTGTTATCTAATGAAAGGAATTTCTCTTCTACTTTATCTGGATACCCTCTATTTTGGGTCTATAACAGCCCATTAGATTGGTTTTGTTAAAGTGTTAATGCAGGGAGATATCTTAACCAACCTGTTTTTCCTCTCACTCCATAATATTTCTGCAATAGTTTAAGCAGTGGATCACTGTTTTATTGTAGATACAATTTTGGCAGGATCGGAAATAGGAAAACACAGCGAGATGTCTGTACTCATATACGTTTAAACAATGATTTAGAAGATGAGACTCTCTTTTTCAGACTGGGTCCCATCCTGATTTTTGGCAGCACTGCCATTATTGGTAGAAACTAGCATCATCCAAGCAATCACTCAAGTGGAAAGTTGGGAATTATTGAAAGAACTGAAAAACAAATAAGGTAAAAACTTTCCCCCATGGAGCACTGGTGAGTATGTACATGGCTATGCTGCTCCATGAGGGCTGATTGTCACTAACGAGCACATATCTTTTTAGATGACACTGCGTTTAGAAAAGAATGGCATAGAAGTGGGTGACTGATTGGTTCACTCTTAAAATTAACACAGCAAAAATATTATTATTGTTGATAAATATTCAAACAAGTGAAAATCTGTTGAAAACCCAATAGAGATTGGGGTGCATAAAAGGAAATTGGAAGTGATCATGAGAGAAGAAAGAGTCAAGCACACAATTCAAGAAATTCCTAATCCAACCAGAGATTAATACATTGTGGAAGGATCTAAAGACATTTACCCATGAGGTTATTTACTGTTATGTCGCAAAACAATACTATTTAAAACAATCTGAAAAAGACATCTCTCCATAGGAGATTTCACAGGAATAATTGAACACGTGCCTCCAGTAAAAAAGGTAATGGGATCGAAACAAAGTTGTGATGATGAGAAAGATAAAAAGGACCATTTTTACCTATGGAGTTCTTTCCACCACCTTAAATGTCCCCCTTCCTTGGTTTGCCTGGCCAGTTTGGTCCACCACAGAAATGCCTTTTAATTTCAAGCCCTGGCCTTTTTCTTTTGAGCTCCTTGGGGGACATGGAAGGGGAAAACAGAAATTCCCAAATTACACAGTGGGAAGATATCAACAAAATAATTATGTGCAGCTTAGCCAAGTAATCATGATCAGGGACAAACAACACATCAATATAGTTGACAACCTTCCTGACAAAGTTCTTACTGAATAGCAAGTGAGCTTACTTAAGAAAGAATTCGGTTTGGTACTTATCAATGGACCTGCCAAATTCAGACTCAGGTGTGAATTATCAGAATGAATTTGAAGAATAAAATTGATGGCTTTCTTTTCCTCAGTTGAATTAGATGATGATGAAAGAAGTGATATAGGACTGAGAAACAATCCCCATGTCCACTTCCTTCCCAGACTATTCCAAAGTGGTAACAGTTGTGAATTGTTAGCCAGCAAAGAAATAGAGAACACCAATGGTAGTAATTGAAAACTCTTTAACCTATCAAAACATTATAAACAGCATTACATGAATAAAGGTCAAATATGTAACTGACAATTAAGCTAGCACATAGAGTTGAGGCAATTATGTTGCAGAGTAGGGCAGCATACAATGATGAGCCCCTAATATTACTAAGAGAGTAGACCCACGTAACTAAAAGTTATTGCCCTATGATCCAACTAATGATTTGCTCCTCAATATTAAAACATCTGTTAATGGGACTCTACAAAAAAAGGGAATCACAAGTAATCAGCCATACTTTCTGACCTCTAAGAACTCACATGCTACTTTTACACCTTACCAAATATACCTAAACCTACCTGCCCACCACATTAAAGCCCAATTGAGAAAGTTACATAGGTACAGTTCTTGAACCACCATTGAAGTTCTACGACTGCTTCCTTAGACCACTGATAATAAAAATGCCCCATTACATCAAAGATAATAAACACCTGCTGAATGTTTTCAAAGACCTGAGTTTTGACTCTGAATACGAACTCCTTATTGGTATGAATATTACGTCCTTCTATACTAGCATATCACAGGAGAAGGCTAAAGAGTGATTGAGGAACTTTAAATCCATTCTAATTTGCCCTTACCCTGGACATAGCGGGGCTACGAGGAGGGCCACAGAGTTGATAACAAACTCAGTGGAATTACGTGGAGCTCCGCTATGCCACCCCCCTCCTACCCGCCCTACGGAGAACGCGATGAAGAGAAGGAGGGCAGCCTGGGGATGCCGCAGCCAAGGTAAGGTGTTTTTTTTATTTACTTTAAGTTGTTTTTTAAAAGTTATAAGTAACTGTTAATAGGGTGGGTGGGATGCGGGGGTTGGTCAACTCTGCTCTGCTGCAGGGTGTGCGGAGATTTGCCTACTCCGCGTTCTCCGCGGAACACAGAGTAGGCAAATCTCTGCACACTACGTGGGCGGAGCGGAGCTCTCCGCCCCTGGTCAACTTTCATACACTCGATATCCAAAAACATTTTTTGATTTGCCAATAGCATCTTAAGATGGACAACTAGTCACTGGTACTTTCCAAAAACCAACAGATAAGAATAATCTAGTATGATTTGACAGCTTCTAACCTCACCCTTTATGCTAGAACCTGTTATGTTGATTTGTATAGCGCGCTAATTACCAGAGAGGGCACCTAGCACTAGGGCAGGTATATAAGTGTGTGATCCCCATGGTGCTTATATGAAGAGCCTGATCTTCAGCTTCTTGTGAAACTCCAGAAGTGAGGAGGAGGCTCTGATGTGTTGAGGGAGGTCATTCCATGTCTTGGATGCGATGTACGGTGGGTGTGGGTACTATTTCTGATGGGTACCAGGCGGAGTCCCATGGAGAGGTTTTGTTGCCAAAGACTCGTACTCCCGTCTTGTCAGGAGTTGAGCTTCAGGCAGATGGTTTGCATTCAGTCTGCTTTTATGGTCATGCAGAGGGTGAAGTTGGTTCTGGTGGTGGTTCTCTTGTCCATCAGGGAAAGGATGAGTTGCGTGTCATCACTGTAGTATATGATGGTGATGTCTTGTGATCAGATGATATTGGCAAGTGGTGTCATGTATATGTTGAATAGGGCGGGGCTGAAGGATGTGGGACTCCCCATATTATTCTTTTGGGCTCTGATGCCTTTTGTCCAGTTACTATATCTTCATAAGAACTGTTCCTCTGTGACTGATTATGAGCATCAGACAGATGTCTTGACTGAGCAACTCATAAATCATAAATATGTTACAAGGATAATTGAAATTACTAATAAACGAGCTAGAAACAATTATTGTGAGTCCATAGCTGAAATATACCTGAATGAAAAGGATGACAAATTGATATGTGTCACTACTTTTAACAAAGAATCATTCAGAGTCAAACAAGTCATCAATAAGCATTGATTTTATGTGTTAACAAACTACAGTTTGGGACACCCAAGCTCTCATTCAGGAGGAGTGCTAAACTATGTGACCTATAAGTTCATACACAGCCAAGAAAATAAATCAAAGGGAAAAGGACAACTCTCTAGGGACTGCCCCACCCTCCCTTGTTACTGGGGACTATCCATAAAATACAATTCAATGCAAAAAAATTTTTAAAGACCCCAGCTGCTTCCCAGGAAGCATTCCGATGCTAGCAGCAGAAAACCAGAGTGACCCAATCCATGCTGCATTGGTGGTGTTTGTCAGTTTACAAAGCCAATTATAGAGTTAGTTCTTGGCCCACACACACCATGGACCCTACAGCAAGATACTATTTGCAATTCTATGAACAAAATGTATTTTATCACCTGTTCATGTGGTCTCAACTCTACTTACTACTTACCACACATTATGTGGAAACAGTGCACTGTGAAAATGAAATGTGGTGCACTGTTATTGACCAAGTGACTGGGTCCAACTTATTCATGACATGGGCTTAATGATGAGATTCCCTAGTCTCTCTTGATTAAAGACAATTAATATCTTTAGCAGCAAAAACTGCAACAAGTTAATTTACCCTATGTGCGCTTTTGTCTGATGATTCATCCTTAGGTGGTTAGGACTATTTGTGACACTATCGTTTTCTTGATAAGTTATGCGTTCACAACATTGACGAATTATCTTGGTATTTTCAGTGTATGATATCTTACAGCTTTCAAAAACATTTGGAGCTTTCGTTCTGATTTCTCAGGATGAGAATAAGGCAGGGCCGAGAACAACGTCATATATTTATCCTCATAAGGAGCAAGTTGTTTTTGCTGCTGCTTCAAAAACACAATGGTTTGCATATTAATATAGGTGATTATTAGACACTCTTTGAGACGAGCAAAAGATGGCAAAATAACTGGCATTTTCAAAATTTTGAGTATACACTTTCCATCTGAGTGTTTGATTATAGGGAGTCATCTTACTCCTCATCTCCAATGAGGGAGTTTGCGTTAAACATTAGGATGAGTGTGAGTTGGCATTTGGTAATTCATTTATTTTTAAAGCTATGTTTTAGGTGCAGTTGTGGGGTTTGTAGGGGTAGAGGGTGGGAAGTAAATTGATTGTAATTAATAAAACATTAGTGTTAATTAATAATAATTATTGAATTAATAATTAATTATCTAAATTGTGTAAATAAGCTATTTTTAAAGTTACATTTTAGATGCAGGTTGTTGTGTTTGTAGGAATAAAGTGTGGGAAGTTAATTATTATTGTTTAATTGATAATCGATTATATAAATTATGTAATCATTATAATTTTTAGGATATATTTTAGGTGTGTTTTGTTGAGATTGTAAGGGGTACAGAGTGGGAAGTTAATAAAGAAATAAATGTTGATAAGTAATTATTAATTTGTTGTTAATTATTTTTTTGATAATTATGTAAATTGTGAAATAATCATAAGTTATGTTAAATTATATTTTAGGTGAGTGTTGTTTAGTTTGTAGAGGTATAGGTTGGGAAGTTAT
Source organism: Lissotriton vulgaris (assembly GCF_964263255.1). Taxonomy (NCBI): domain Eukaryota; kingdom Metazoa; phylum Chordata; class Amphibia; order Caudata; family Salamandridae; genus Lissotriton; species Lissotriton vulgaris. Next base: position 1,752,378,341 of record NC_141687.1, read on the forward strand.
TTAAGCTATTATACATTTAACATTATTCATTTATTAGAAATTTTGGAATTTATTTTGTGAAATATTAATTGTGTTATGCTTTTTAATTTCAACTACTTTTTAATCTAAGGCTGTAATGATTGTGATAATATAGTATGATAGTTTAATGAAATTAATATCTTGGCACTAACATTGGCGCAGTTTGACAAACCTCACAACATTTTCAAAACTAGTATGACGGTCACTCTAACTGCTGTCTTGAAAGTTTCATGATGATCCTTTAAGCACTGGCCAAGAAAAGGGAAGGGGGGTCCTAAAGCATGTTTTCCCCATGTTAATTCCCATAGAACATTTAGACAAGACTACAGTCTGAATTACACCAAATTTGGCAGAAAGGTAGCCGTTGGTCCAGAACATTACCTTTTTGTAAATTTGGCATAAATCCGTTCTGTAGTTTTTGAGATACTAAGAGAAGAAGCAATGTGTATATATAGGGACATCAAGGCTGCGCAACCCCTCCCAATCTCGTGCTGAGATCTGATTTGCTGCTAACACTTCAAACCAGGAAGTGTTGGAAGCCATCAGGGACTTGGCTTGAGCTGAGTCCCAGAAAAACGTTAAAAAAGATGAGACGTGGGCGTTGAGGAAAATGAAATATATGCACAATTAATGTGGGGGGTATGAATGACTGGAAGAAAAGAGAGAGATTGGCATACTTTGTGAAATATGATAGAATAGATGTTCTATGTCTTCAAGAGACTCACCTCCCATGGGCCAAGAGGAAATTGCTGTCTCTTAATGGGTTTGAGTTGGTGGGATGTTCAACGCAATCCTCAACTATTAGTGGGGTTGCTATCCTGGTAAGATCTTCGCTGGGGAATGCTAGTAAAGTGACAGCAGCGGAAATGGAAATGGGCTTTACACTAAGTGTTATATATGGGTCTAATAACGACGATCCGGAGATATTTGATTATTTAGAAGCTGAGCTAGTTAGCTGGCCTTCCCCTTTAGTAGTCGCTGGAGATCTCAACATCTCAGCGGATTGGGGTAGTGGAGTAGCGTATGCTGGGCGCAAACCCAGAGTTTTTAGGGCAGTACAGGCCCTCATTAGCTCGCATGGGCTGCAATATGTTTGAGCTGATAAAGAACCTCAAAATCCAGGATTTACTTATTTTTCAAACCCCGCTCAGAAGTATACGAAGTTAGATTACTTTTTTATCTCGTCTTCTGAGATAAATAAAGTAGGTATCACAAAACTCCAGAGATTAATCTCAGATCACAACCCTTTGGTAGTATCATATGATTTGGGTAGGCTGGATAGGAAAAGGACAGGATGGACCTTTGAAAGGAGATTACTTGCTGATAAAAGGTTTGTTGAACATCTTAACAATTGGGTAGGCGAATGTTTTGCAGCGAATAGATATAGCACATCCCGTAATGGGGTCTGGGAGGCCTACAAAGCTGCTTTAAGGGGAGAGGCTATTAGCTGTTCTGCCAGGTTGAGAAAGGAGGATAGATTTAGGGTTGAGCAATTAATGGGGAAGTTAGCACAGGCAGAAGAACAGCATGTAAATGATATAGCCGCAGGAGGGGATAGCAGCGAAAGCCAAAATGCACTGCTGACGGTAAAAGCAGCTCTGCAGAAGGAGGTAACTCAGAAGGCGATCGGCGAGTTCCAAACTTCTAGGGCCAAAAGGTACGAAACAGGGGAACAAGTTGGTAGAGCTCTAAGCCCTCCGGTTACGACAGGAAAAAACAAAAAATATAATTTCGCGTATAGAAGAAGATGGGAATGAATATTCTGTAGCGAAGGATATAGTGAGGGTGTTTGAGAATTTTTATAAAAAGCTTTATGATGAGGAGGATTCTGTCAGGAATCAGGGGGATGAGTATCCGGATATGGGCCCTCGTGTGGGTGATGCAGCCAGAGAAGAATTAGATAAAGATATTACGCAAAGCAAGCCATAGCCGCATTGCGGGAATTAGCCCCTGACAAGGCCTCAGGCCCAGATGGGATCCCCCTCGAGGTGTATAGGGCGATTGAATATGAGATCGCCCCCCTGTTGGTTGATCTGTTTAACAGGGTTATGTATTTAGGGGTGGTCCCTGACTCATGAAAAGAAACCAACATTATAATCTTCCATAAGAAGGGGAAACCTAGTGAAAAATCAGCATCCTACCGACCAATTTCGTTAATTAATTTGGATACTAAGCTGTATTCCAAGATATGGGCTAAGAGGTTGGGCAGGATCATTGGAGATCTTGTATCCCCGTGGCAGCATGGATTTGTCCCTAGGTGCGGCACGACAGATCACATAAGCAGAGCAATAACATTGTTTGACGCTTTGATGATCCTGCTCGACGCAGAGAAGGCCTTTGACCGTGTGGTTTGGAGCTTTCTCTGAGGTATCCTGGCTGGGAGAGGTTTTGGAGAGAAAATTATTAGAGCTCTTAAAGCCATGTATTCAGATCCGATAGCAAAAGTTATGGTTATGGGCGAGAAATCGAATAAAATCGATATTAATAGAGGGACCCGTCTGGGCTGTCCCTGCTCCCCCACCTTGTTCTCCCTTTATATCGATCCTCTTATCCAGGAAGTATTAGAATGTCCTAGGATAACCCCTTTGATTGTTAATGGTTTTGAGAATAAAATTCTGGCTTATGTCGATGACTACTAACCCACAGCAGGCGCTTCCGGCTTTGGCTCAGATGGCAAAGATTTTTGGTTACAGCTCTGGGTACCTACTGAACGAATCAAAAACAAAGATAATCTGCTCGGAAAATATAGTTAAATTTGATTCTAGATATGTGGATTCTGCTACTTACTTAGGGGTGAAGGTTCATGCTTCAGTGGACCGAATTGTTGAAGAAAATTACTCCCCCCTGATCAAATCTATAGAAGCTGAACTAAAAAGGATAGATGTGTTGCATCTTTCGTTGGTAGGAAGGGTAAAGGCATTAAAGATGTCAATGTTTCCCAGAGTGTTGTAGCTGTTCCGGGCCACACCTCTATTTATTGATGAAATAATAATGAAAAGTCTGGAGTCCATATTTATAAGATTCATTTGGCCGTATGGCAAGATCAGGCGATCGACCAACCTTATGTCACTACCCAGGGAAAGGGGGGGATGGCACTCCCGAATCTTAGACTGTATCACTGGTCTTGCCTACTGATTCAAATGTCGATCTTCTCCCACTGTGAAGTGGACTATGGGGCGGAATGTGTTCAGAGCCCCCATCCGATTTATAAGATGCTGTTGGGGCGAAAAGCAACCGGTTTGTTGTTGTGTGAAGTGGAAAGGAGATTCTATAAAAGGGCTCAATTTAACACTCTGTATAGTGCCTGGCAGGTCTGGCAATCTATTCTGAAATAATTTTTTAATGCCCCAAAAGTAACTTCATACTTACATATTAATAACTCTAGCCTTTTCCCTCAGTTAAGAGGAGATAGGAACATTCAGCTTTGGAAAGGATTGGGAGTTAAAACCCTCGGGAAATTCTGGAGGGAGATAAGATGGTGGGGTTTGACTCTCTACAAAGTAGGTTTGGTATTCCAGCCTTTCATTGGATCCTGTCTGGCCAGATAGTTCGAACTCTTAAGGCTCTAAGACCAAAGCTCTCGGCCCCGGTGGATATTCCTGTAGTCGAGATATTAGCTAGAGGTTGTAAGAAGATTAAAGTAGTGTATAATCTCCTCCTAACAAAGACCCAAGATGATATTGAAAAGACGGAAAGTAATTGGGCTACAAAATTGGGGAATCCCGATGTCAACTTGGATCTGGCCTTATGCCTGAATAAAAAGATATTTCGGGCATCTAATCTACGGGCCCAGCATTATAAAATGGTTTTTAATCTTTATCATACACCGGCAAAACTATTTGCCTGGGGTGTAAGGGAAGACGATAGATGCCCCAGATGTAACATCGGTCAAGCGGACATTTTACATATGTTCTTCCACTGTAATCGGCTGGGCCCAATTAGGGATGAGATAATGAAATTTTGGGAGGGGCTGCTAGGTCATAAGATTGATCTATCCCCTACCCTGATGTTATTGGGCACTGATTCCAAGCTGAATTTAGGGAAGGAAGAGGAAGCGTTAGTTTTTATGTCAGTGGCTGTACTTAGGATTTTAATTTCTGCAGGTTGGAAAGATGTCACTGCTCCCTCCTTCCAGATGTGGCTCTCTAGACTATTGGGTATACATAATTTTGAGTCCAGCTTATATGAAATGAAGGGTGTTAAAAAACGGGAGATGGGAAGACGCTTCTGGGCTCCCTTTACAAAGTGGAAGGAAGCAAGACTGATTTAGGAGATAGTGTTATTTATAAGGAAGCGTAGCATGATTGGCCTTCGTTAAATGACTTTTTATCATTTTGCTTTCACCATTAACTGTGTATGTATTTATTGATTGCTATTGCTAATCCTCTGCATATTGGATTTTATGCTTAAGCTAAATGCACAGCTTTGTCTTTTTATTGCATCTTAACCCTAATAAAAAATTAAAAAAAGAGGAAAATGAAATCTAATGCACTGCACTACAGGTAAAGGAACAAATTAGATGCATTTTATTTGGCACATTCATCACTGTGTATCCAATATGCCAAATTTCAAATCATGCACTGGCTCCCTTTTTACTCTGTGGCCTCGCCCGCCGCCACGTTTTCCAACAAATTCATTTGCTGGGCAAGAACCAAGGAAGGGAAATTTAATTTTTTGTACTGCAGGGGGCAGGATAGAGGGATTAGACAGGTAGGGTAGAGCTTTTCTTTATATATAATAGAAGGGGCATTACACTGATCATCGATTAATCATCTTTGACCTATTCAGTCGTAGTCCAATTCTGAACAAGCATATATTAATCTGTTAATGGAAACTATGATGCATGTTTTGGAATCACTTCACATGGGTATTGCATGATTAAATGTGGCACATGCCCCGAATGGCCAACCCACCTTTCACTCATCTACCCTTTCCTTTCTTTTAAGTTACCTTCCATTGTTTTATGTCTACTTCAAGCCTTCAAAGGTCATTATTATCAAAGAGTTCATAATAACTTATCCACCACTGTGGCTGGTAAAGCTGGGGGGAGATTTAAGTCACAGTCATTTTTGATGATGACGACGAGACACGGCATGCAATAGCTAGTGAACATAGTAATTGCAAGATATATGTGACTTACCAGTGCCTGTCCCTGCTGATGCTTCTCCCCTTGCAACTGGGCCGTTGCTGTCTCCTCCTGCAGTGGCACTGGAGCCAGCATCACCGATGTTCTGTGTGGCTAGAAAATAAAACATTACACGTAATTTAGATCCTAGATTCGCATCCCAAGTACAACAGCAATGCATCACTAAGGCTCAGCTATCACGTATCTACCAAATATCACTTTGTGCATTTGATTGGATGGTTCACAAAGTTAGACAAGCCTGGGGTGGAATAACAGTCGATGACAAACCTATGGTGGTGGGTGGCAAATGCAACATGAGTGGGACCTACATTTTTTTCCCACCCTTGCTGCACTGTCATTGGAATCTGGTGGTGTACTGTAACTATAAATCAACGGGTCTGCACTCTCCAGCACACTACATTGGGGGGGGGGGGTTCCGTGATGACCATGGCCACTGTCTCTGAACTGAAATGTGTTAGAGCTAGGCATAATCAGGAAAAGGAAAGCCTTCTGAATAAACATACATGGTAATTTTTTTTATTTAAAATTCTAGTTTACTTGGACCTGCTATCTGAATCTTCACGAATCATGACAGATAGCGCCAACACTCCAATAGACAAATAAATACCCCAGGATTCTACGGTTCTACCCTAAGAAGTTCACAACACCACCAGAGCCATCGGCGGCGGCACTGGTGGTCAGCGCTGGCTGACCAGCTTACCCGGGACCCTCAGAATCGTCCCTTTTCTTCTCCTTGGGTGCTGATGAAAGAAATTAAGAAGATAAATAAAAATAGATCAGTGATTCTGTTAATTATCTACACAAATGCTGGCTGAGGGAGGGAAGCTCGAGCATACTAGGGCCAGGATACCTGAGGTGTTCCAGCATCACTTACAGAAGGTTTATACTGTGGACCCCGGGGTTACGGCCGAACGGTATTGCACATGGTGGGGTTGGCGCTGCAGCAGCCCTTGCTCTCTGCAGTGGAGGACTTAGACGATAGGATCACAGTGGAGGAAATGCAGGATGCACTAATGTCAATGCCTGGTGCCAAGGCTCCTGGTGCGATGGGTTCCGGTGGCCTTCCTGCAGAACTACTCAGGCCAACTCCTGCAGCCGTTGTTACAAGTATATGAAGAATTATTCGAGGCAAAAGTGCTGTCCCCGTCAATGTGGGGAATGAGCAGGACCCCTCCTCATACCGACACATGACCATGATAAATTTGGATGTAAAAATATTGTGTAAAGTTTTAGTGGCCAGAGTAGCCCCCTCATATGCTACACTTGGTACATGAAGACCAATGCAGATTCATACCCACCCGCAACACAGGCATGAATATTAGGCAGTTAGCACACAATCTCCATGAAGTGCTGGGCAGAAATGAGGCCTTGATCTCACTCTCCATAATGCTGGAAAAGGCCTTTGACGCAGTAGACTGGGGATACCTGTTGGAGGTGCTCAGGCTGCGGTCCAGACACTGAGTACAGATTCTGTATACTGCTCTCATCACAAGGGTACATGCGGGGCACCGCAGGTCAATTGAGTAGTCCCTGGGGAGGGGGACACGTCAGGGTTGCCCACTCTCTCCATTACAATTTGCGTTGGCATAGAGCCGCTGGGTATAATGGATGCGCAGGAACATGAGTCACTGGGGTATCAAATTAGGTGAGTCCTCTCATATCATATCTCTACATGCAGATGATGCCCTATTCTGTGTCTCTGCTCCACAGGAGTCGGTCCCAAAGCTCCTAAAGGTGTTGGACGAGTTTGACAGGTGCTCGGGTTTGCGGCTCAACAAAGCAAAATCATTGATATTCCTTCACGCTTGCTAGGCAAGTGATCCCGTGGATTCTCTCCCCGACGTGGGCTTGCGTTGGGATACGGAGCACTTTAGGTACTTAGGCATGCAGGTGGCCGGCAGGAACCCACAGATATTGCAGCACAACACTTACAAGCTGATAGATGCATTAAAGGGTTCTGTGGGCTTCTGGAATGCACTTCCGCTCTCCCTAATGGGTAGATTGTCAATAGCCAAGATGGCAGCATTTCCTTGTTGTCTCTACATATTGCAGAATGCCATGTGTCCCATCCCTTGGCAAATATTTTGGGCATTGGATTCTATCCTGATAGATCTGTACTGGGCAGGCCGTCACAGTAGAGTGGGGCTTGCCACTCTCAACTGTACGTATGAGTGTGGTGGAATTGAGGATCTACAAATGGAGCTATATTATTACGCTGCCCAACTAAAACATGCAGCAAGTTGGTTCGCTGAGGAGGATAATTGGGAAAAGAGACTGCTCAGGGATAGAGTACAATTTGCAGACTTGCCGTCCCTTTTTTTACAGGGCTCTAACATTCCTGGCATGGGGCCATACGTGGTCCGACAGACTGCGTACGTGTGGCAATTGTTTGTATTGAGAATTTTGAAATGTGCTCCAATTCATTGTTAGCTGTCAGTGTGGGATATTGCACCGGTTAGGAGTGTGATTTCCAACATGTCATTTAGGGCATGGCTGAAGGAGAGCTGTGACGCGCTCACAGACTTGTGTCCGAGTGGAACCTTGATTACGTTTGAACAAGCATGCCATGCATTTGATTTGATGCAGAGTCAATACATCCAATAAGCCGCTTTAGTTAATGTATTCAAAGAAATATGGCCCATGTACCCAGCAATCCCACAGTTCTCACAGACACTGGACATCATACACACCTGTGGTGCTGGCAAACGTGTGGTTTCATTACTATATAGGGCCATGAGGGAATACACCAGGGCCCCTCCCACAGGGGCGGTTACCACCAGGAATGTGGATCTAGGGGCACCATTGGAGGATAAGGACTGAAGGGCGGTGGGTCTACTCACACTGCAAAGCAATGCCGGGGTTTCAATTAATTCACTATAATTATATGCACCGCACCTACATGACCTAGAGAGGCAACATCACATGCCCCCTGACAGATTCAACTCATGCCCTAAGTGCCACAAGAAGGGTGCCAATTTTATGCACCTGGCTTGGGAATACCCTGAAATCAGTAACTTCTGGTTGGAGGTGGTTGAGCGGATAAGGGGGTGCATGAATGGACGAGTACATCTGACACCCATACATTGAGTTTTGGGCCTAATTCAGAAGCCCGGGAAGCAAAACAAAATAGCATTCAGACTCCAGCAGTAGCTTTTAGTGTTAGCAAGGTGTAGAATAGCTATTGTGTGGACGAGGTGCCTCCACCTGAGGTATCGGCTTTGATTCATGATGTGTGCTAAAGGACATTAGCCGAGGAGGTACATATGAAGAGCAGCCGCACAGACAACAAACTATAGGATGATTTAAGACTCTGGAGGGAACTTTGTCACAATTTACTCTCCAATGGACTGCAGACTGGGTCTCAGAGCACACTATCGGGGGACAGCCAGGCTGGTTCTGAAGCAGATGAAGGGGAATAATAGTGTATTATGCTTGTTAAATGTCTGCCATTGGAGAGGTTGCAGTTGTACCGTTACCTCGCATTGCATTATAATGCTTTATCATCATTTGTTTTATCTTCACTGACACTGATTGCACACCTGATTTTTGTTTTTGTAAAACATTTAAATAAAGTTTATAAAAAATAAATGTATCTCCACAAAATGTTTTATGAAAAGCAAACACTGTCACTAAAACAGATCACCTATAGTACTGCGAGTTTCCTTTGACTCGAGTCTATCAACTGTCATTAAATCCAGATCTCATTAACAAAAATTACATTTGGAAGTAATGTATTGTAGTTAATGATCTTTGATTTTATTCTATTCCCATTTCACAACACACTTCATGAGCTAACTCAGTCTCCCTATTTTGCAATGCATACTTCACAGCATCTCTGTGAATTCAATTAAATAACCTGTAACTGTTCGAGCTACATAAACAAAGTCACAGAGAGATCACGCTACTCGGTGATTCACTATAGTGACAGATAAAAACAGTCTGCAATGCCTTCCTAATTAATCAGCCGAAGCGAGCGCCTGATGAATACGATTAAGTAGCAGCACCTACCTAGCAGAAACCATTAAATGGATCTCACAATAATACACCAGTGTAAAGTTTACCAAACATAACTTACCTATGAGTGTGAGCAGCATGCTATTAAGATTTTTTTGCATTGGAGAACACAAATACAACAGATAATTAATACTCACTGAGCCCCGGAATCTTGACGCCTAGCAGGTCGAGCAGGTCCTGCTCCCGATTGAGAATGTCGGTCTAGAGGTGTCTCTGCTGCTGGGGGGTGCGCTGAACATCGCTGGTGCACCACACACACTGGCACACGGTCCACCAGTGCAGCCGACGCTCCCGCAGGGGGTAGCCACTACTGGGCCTGTCAACTGCTGCCAGCATAGAGGGGAGGAGGCACTCCATAAAAAAAACTAGTGCTGCCATCTCCCCCTCTTTAAAGAGAATCCGGGGATACACACATGGGCGGCGGCGTCGCCCTAAAGGAAGACACCCTTCTGCCATTGTGCTGGGTGGGAAAATAAAAACTAAGAAGGGAAAGGAAGGAAAATTAAAAAAGAAAGTAATGAGGAAAGAAGGGGAAATACACTAAGTAAAAAAGTCACAAAATCCCGAAAGAATTTAAACAAAAAACATAAAATACACAAACACAAAGACGCACACTTGTAAAAAGTAAAAGCTAGGGCTGCACCACATGTTCTTCCCATGCAGAACGTGTGGTGCTGTTTGCGCATGATTTAGAACACTAGCACACTTCAGGACTGCATAGTGTAATTCTTGCGCAATTTTGCAATATCTGCCCAAACGCGGAACTCCACGTAGCGCAGTGGAGATTTTTTGCAATGCCATGGAAATCTGCGTAGTGGGATTCCCCAAACTTCGCCCACCCCTATCTACAACTCTCTACTCCAGTGTATGCTGCTCCACTCTAAAATTGAAGAAAAACCCCAAGCAAACTATCGGTCTACACAGTATACAAGACCTAGTTAAGCACAAGCATGATATTAAGGACTCAGTGTACAATCCAAAATCAATAAAATGTCATTTTATTAATAAAAAATCTTTTGAAATTATCATTGCACATTTTTCAATAATTTCATACAACATAAGTACTGAACAATAACATCACAACGTAACCCACAAAATGGACAAAAATAAATACAAACAACAAACATGTGCATATCTACTAAACACAATACTCTATATGATAATTAATCTTCAAATAAATTGGTTATACCTGTACACAAAAATAAATATGTATTTAATTGATAAAGAAAGATCAAAGAAATATAAATCAGAAAAACAATAATATAATAAAGTGGCTGAACGTTTTAATGATGAATCTTCTCAATGTCTACATGTGTTTCGGAGTACACAACGCCTTCTTCAGGAAAGCCACAGTAATTCATAAGCCCCAGTAGAATGATGAAATGGACCAAGTGAAAGGGAGTTCAAGAATATATGAAATATGGAAAAGGCAGAAGCTCTTGTAAGTTTTTGCAAGGCACTGAGCCCAAGCAGCCTTTAATCCAGAATAAAACTCAGCGTAAAGATATTTACAGGGTGAACTGAATGTTCGTGTGACTGTAACATAGAAGTCAAACTCAAAGACTTCTATAGGTGAAGCTTGGTCTTCAGAAGTGAAATAGAGATTCACACTACAATGACTCACAGAGGTAACCAAAAAGATAAGGTTGAATAAAAATATCCTCTCAGGGTGTACCGGCGACAGAGCGTGCTGGTCAGTCTATGCCACTCCATTCCATTCTAAAACACAATATTCCTGTCAAATCCACAGAAGCTCCTCTGGATCTGGTCGATGTTCAAAGGGGTCCAACTCTTGACATCCCCAACTCTGACACCTGAGACATAGAGTATTGGGGCGATCAAGTGAGAGAAAGGAATTTGGGTGGGAACAGCCGGGAAAGGGAGACCTGTAACGAAAATGCATATAGATTAATACAAGCCTACAATTCTAGCTACTGTCAAAAAGGTCTCACTAGGGGGTGACTAGTACCTGTAATACAAGTTCCACCAGCCGTGGTATTCCTTTGTGGCCTCTCTACCTCACACACCATTCGTCTCGCACAGGAGAAAGTTTCACCTATAACACAAAGCACACAAATTACTCCACATTCATAACCCTTTCCTGTACTTATTAAACACCTCTCATACTCATACATACCCTTGTTGTCCAATTCCCCTTTGTGAAAGTAAGAATATACAAGAACAAAAATGTCACCAGCAGAGATAAGTAACTGTAAGCATCACAAACGGAACAGTATGAACTCCCATATCCTGTGGGTCTTCAAAGAAACCAAAATTCCTTGGGCAGATAATCCAGCAAATTACAGCATCCGCCAGCACCTGAGATAATCCAAGTTCTGCCCATGCAGAACTTGGATCCAGTAAGACAATTCAGCAAATGCATTTGGTTAGGCCTCCCACACCCTCGAAAGGCATTATAAGCATACCAACTGCGCCCTCAAAACAGCACAAGCCTGGGCGGCCGAAAAGTAAGTTAGCGCTGAAGCGCTAGCTTCCCTGTCCAGCGCCTCTCACGCCTCAATTATTAAAAGAACATCAACAGCCGTTGAGTCCCGCTACCACCTTACCCGGAACCGCTGTCCGGGAGCCTCGATGCCGCAAAGCCTCTCGTGACGCTCGTAGTCATAAAAATGCAGACTCTAGTTTAAGCACACAACAGCGAGTCTGCTTCTGAACCCGCAACGGCTCGCCACGGTCCAATAGGTAGCTGAGGGAATCAAAACCGGTCCGCTCCTTCCTTCAGGATGGACATTCTTCCCCAGCAAACGTGTATACTCGGCTTCAGAATTATGCACGCCGCTTGCCGTCCATTCTCGTTTGAAATACCAGGAGGCCCCTCCCATTATATCCTTCTGGAAATTGAAGTTGTTAGGAATATCTGCATTAAGAACAGCACGCTAAGCAGGCGCTCTGGGTCATTTCCTGACAGTACACCCTCCCCCAAAGAGCCTCCTAGGAACATGCTTATTGGGGTAATGTGCGTGGAAGCAGCGTTCCCCACGAGGAGCGTGAAAGTTTGTGCTAGGTTCCCAGGAATCATCCTCCGAGGAGTATCCCTTCCAGGAAATGAGAAACCACAGGCGCCCACCACGGTACCTGGAGTCTAGCACCCGCCGCACTGCATACCCCAGCTGCCCATCCCGAAGCACCGGAGGAACCACTTTATGATGTGCCCTCTTTGCCGGCTTCAGCAGGCTGACATGAAACACAGGATAAATCTGTAACAAAGCGGGTATCTTGAGCTTATGAGCCACAAGGTTGATTTCACGCAGCACAGTGTATGGGCCGATGCATCTAGGATGGAACACACTGTGTACCCTGAATCTAATGTTGCTGGTGGACACCATACACGATCACCCAGCTGATAACAAGGTCCATCTTGCCGGTGGACATCTTCCCATTTCTTATACGTTTGTTTGGCATGCTTCAAACTGCCCTGTACCTTTTTGTGTACGTCTTGTAGCCTTTTGACATGCTGCATCACTCTAGGTTGAGACATCACCTCACTTGGGATGGCAGTGCCAGCACCTTAGCATGGAACCCGTTGTTGGCTCTAAAGGGCGTTTCATTGATCGAACTGTGCCACACGTTGTAGTAGGACAATTCAGCTAACCACAGCAGGGACACCCATGAGTTGTTGGCTTCCTTAGAATAACAGCAAAGGTATTTCTTGAGAGTTTGATTTAACCTCTCCGTCTACCCGTCAGTTTGAGGGTGGAAGCTGGTTGACAGGACAGCTTAAATCTGGAGAGCCTTCCACCACATCCGCCAAAACCTTGCGATGAATTGTGGTCCTCTGTCGGACACAATATCTCTTGGGAGTCCATGTAATCGCACCATATGAGACAGTAAAAGCTGAGCAGACTGCCCTGCTGTAGGCAAGTTTTCGCACGGAATGAAGTGACCCATTTTAGTCAGACTGTCTACTACGACCAAGATGGCATTGTACCCCTGATCCTTCGCTAGGCCAAGAACGAAATCCACGCTGATGGTTCGCCATGGCTGCTACGGTGTGGGCAGTGGTATCAGCTTTCCTGTTATTTTAACAGGTTTGGTTCTTGTTACGGGCATATGTCTCACACTGTGACACCCATTTTGTTATGTCTTGAGCCATTTTTTCCACCAAAACTGTTGTTTAACCAAGTGTAGGGTTTTGGTGTATCCTGGAAGGCCTGCCACGAGAGAGTTGTGACACCAATTGAATGCTTTCAATCTCATGTCTTGTGTCGGCAGGTACAGTTTGTCTTTACGAAACAGCAAACCATGCTTCAGAGAACGGTGTGCTTCCTGATTGGCCCATCCTTGTCAGCCGGTCGGGGTTCTCTGTTGTACTATCTCTTCCAGGAACTGATCTATTGTCACCGCACAGAGTACCTTGCTGGGAGAGACTATCGCTTCAGTAATGCTTTGTCGAGGCCCATCAACCTCATCCAGACGTGACAAGGCGTCCGACTGCCGATTTTCTGACCCAGGGCGGAAGGTAACAACAAAATCATAATCTGGAAAGAATAGCATCCAGCGCAGTTGTCGTTGCATGACTTGACTGGCTGTTTTCATATATTGCAAGTTTCTGGGTATTGAGCCCCCCATGAATAGTGCCCCCATTCCTGGAAGGATTTCTTGATGGCTCGCATTTCCTTTACTGCCACAGTATAGTTGAGCTCAGCAGGGTTCAACTTCCTGGACAAAAAAGTCACCAAATGGAGCTGCACTTTATTATGTTTGTCACGTTGGGACAGCACTGCCCCTATAGCTTTGTTGGAGGCGTCGGCCTCTACTATAAAAGGGGCCTAGGTTTGTGGGTGTCTCAGTATAGGGGCCATAGTGAAAGCTTTTTTCAGATACGTGAAAGCTTCCATGGCCTCAGTGCTCCAAACAAATGTTGTTCCCTTTCTCAACAGACATGTAATGGGAGTTACCAAAAGGGAGAAATGGGAGATGAACCTACGATAGTAATTGTCAAATCGCAGAAAGCACTACACCTCTCTCACATTTCTTGGTACTGGCCACTCCTGCACCGCTGCCACCTTTTTCTCAGCCATACTCAAACCGGACGGGCTCAGTATAACCCCCCGAAATTCCACCTCTGTTGCATGAAACACACATTTACTCTGCTTACAAAACAAGCTATGTTCCCCAAGTCTCTGTAGCACCTGAGACACATGCTTCACATGCATATCCTGATTACTGGAATAAATCAAGATGTCATCTATATAGACAACTACAAACCTGTCTACACAGTCTTTAAGCACATCATTTAAAAAAACGGAAAGGCCACTGGGGCGTTACACAGCCCAAAGGTCATGACTAAGTACTCAAACAATCCATGGCGAGTTTTGAACGCCGTCTTCCACTCATCTCCCTCGCGGACCTGAACCAGATGTTATGCCCCACGTAGATTTAGGCGGATAAACCACTGCTTCCCTCACCTGGTCCAAGAGCACTGAGATGAGTAGAAGAGGGTATAGATTCTGCACCGTGTTTTATTGAGCATGCTCTAATCGATGCACGTCCTCAAATCTCCGTTCGCTTTAGAGATGAAGAAGAGAGGCGAAGCTGCAGGCCAATGTGAAGGCCTTATAAAGCCGATTTCCACATAATAGTCCAGATACTCCCTTACGTGTTTGGTCCCTGGGTCTGACAAGGCATATACAAGGCAGGAAGGGATGGTAGCCCCAGCAATCAGATCTATTTACCAGTCATATGTCCTGTGGGGGGGTGGGGGGAGTAATCTTTCTGCATTTTCTTCACTCAAAACCTCACTGTGAGCAGCATACGAAGGACGAAGCACCGTCTCTTGTTCCGCAGCAATAGCTATATGAAACCGCTGTGACAGAGCCAGAAGTTGAGAACCAAGTGCATTGAAATAGTTTAACCTGCACTCTTCAGACTGAAACACACTTGTCTTCTTTTTCCAGTCTACCCAGGGAGGAGGTTTCACTAATAACACAAAGCACACAAATTACTCCACATTCATAACCCCTTCCTGTTCTTATTAAACACGTCTCATACTCATACATACCCTTGTTATCCAATTCCCCTTTTTGAAAGTAAGAATATACATACAAGAACCAACATGTTACCAGCAGGGATAAGTAACTGCAAGCATCACAAAAGGAACAGTATGAACTCCCGTATTCTGTGGGTCATTAAAGAAACCAAAATTCCTTGGGCAGATAATCCAGCAAATTACAGCATTCACCAGCTCCTGAGATAATCCAAGCTCTTAATCCAATACTTGGATCCAGTAAGACAATTCAGAACATGTATTTAAGTAGGCCTCTCAGGTTCCCTAAAAAGTTATTATAAGCATTCCAACTGCGCCCTCAAAACAGCACAAGCATGGGCGGCCGAAAAGTAAGTTAGCATGGAAGCGCGGGCTTCCCTGTCCAGCGCCTCTCAAGCCTCAATCATTACAAGGACATCAACAGCCATTGAGTCTGCATTCCGCTTACCCGGGACCGCTTTCTGGGAGCCTCGATGCCGCAACGCCTCTCGTGGTGCTTGTAGTTATAAAAATGCAGACTCTGGTTTAAGCACACAACTGCGAGTCTGCTTCGGATCCCGCAACGTCTCACTCCTTCCTTCAGGACAGACATTCCTCCACAGCCAAAGTGTATACTCAACTTCAGAATTACGCACAAAGCTTGCTGTGCGTTCTCGATTGAAATACCAGGAGGCCCCTCCCATTATGGCCTTCTGGGAATTGAAGTTCCTAGGAATATCGCATTAGGAACAGCACGCTAAGCAGGCGCTCTGGGTCATTTCCTGACAATTCCACTCTATTTCACCCCACCCCACGCTATGATACGTCACTCCACTCTACGATAAGTCCCTTCAGTCTACACTCTACACCAATTCACTCAAAGACACTCAAAGACACACCACTATATGGCATGCCACTCCACTCCATGACACTGCATGCCACTCAGTCTTCTCTAATAGACACCACTCCACTCTACACCACTCAGCTGTATGCCACTGCACTCAAGCCACATTACTTACACCACAAAACTCTATGCCATGACAGTATATAATATAAGACAACATTCTTTATGCCAAGGCACTCTATGCAATAACACTCCACTCTACACCACAATGTTGTATGTCATGGCATTCTTCTCTGCTGTACCGCACTCTACTCCACTCTATGAAAATCAGTGCCCCTCCACTCTACAACACTGTACTTCAATCTGTTCCATTCTAATGTACTCCACTCTATGGCACTCTATGACAGGGTACTCCACTCTACATAACTCCCTCTTTGCCACTCCATGCAAATTTACTCTGCTCAATTAGACACTCCTACAAATTACTCCACTTTACTATACTACTCCACACCACTTCACTTCACTAGATGCCACTCAAATCTACGCTACTCTATGACACTCAATTCTACAACACTGCTCTGTAAAACATGCTCCTACACTCGACTGCACTCCGCTTGACGACACTTTACTCTATGCCAATGCACTCAACAACACTCTACTCCACTCCACTCTATGCCAGTCTACAGCACTCTACTCAATGACACTCCACTCATAGACAATTCACTTGTCAACATTCCACCCTACGACACTCCACTCCACTCTATGACACTTTACAAAGCCCGGGCCAAGGGTGGGCCCATCTGTGCCCGTCAGCGGCTGGAAGAGGCTGGGCTGGGCCAGGTATCTTGTCTCACCATGGAACCCTGCAGCCAGGCCAGGATTTCCCTAGATCATGGTTTTTCGGATTGAGTCCTCAATTGCAGGAATAAGGTACTCTGCATATTTCCTTTTAATGGTGATCTATGAGAGTATTCTAGTTCTTATGAATTCAGCCCAGGAAGTGCCCCTCGTATTTCTAATTGATAATTGAAGAGGCCGTAATTCTGTACTGCATACCAATAAGACAAAGCATCTCTAGACCAAAGAGTTTGGGTAAAAGGAAACTGACCATCGGCCAAGGGGGTTCCCCAGGTAGTAACTCTCTAGGGACCATAGACTCCTTCCTAACTAGAGTGGCAAATGTTATTACGAAGGAGATAGCTTTGACCAAGAGAAGGCTCTCCATGGAGACTGAGAAACTAGCACTGGGCTCTGAAAGGAATTTAGAAATGTTGGAGGCAACTAGGGATTCAGTGGGAGAAAGGTCCACTTTTATGTCTCTACCCTCATCGACGGAAGACCCCATGGCTGAGTTGGCAACATCTACATGTGCTCCTGCAGCCACCCCGACAGTGGGCGACGATCCCCCCACTAAAAGAAAGCAAACTGGTGGCAACAGAGCTACGAGATAGTCCTCCCAGACAAAAACCATTCCACTACCAGCTGAATACAATCTGGAACTGCTGCTGGATACCCTACTTGTAAGACTAGAGTCTATGGCCAAAGATCTTTTAGCACCCATAATTTCAAAGCTGGAAGGGATTGAGATGAAATTTAACTCTTTCTTTTCCACACATAATAATTGTCTCCAAGGGCCTGATATAGCAGTCGGGGAGGGGTTCTTGTTTGACATCTGGTGGCTTGACCCGAGTAGTACTCTAGAACCAGTGGGTGTGCCTTGTATAGTAAAACTAACACTAATTACACACTGGGGAGGTTGATCATTGTACCACATGCGGCCCATATGGAAGGGCAGGCAACAACCAAAGAGGGTCCACCACCCACACATTCATTCCTCCATCCTAAAATGGCTATGGCTGGAAATCAATGTATGCTCGATCTCCCCACCCCCAATCGGCACCCTAAGTTGCTGTTCTTTTAGGGGTCCCTCCACTTACACCAGGTTACAAGGAAACTTCCTTGGACCTGATCCACAAGACCACTTATTGATGCAATAACAACACGATTAACAGTCCTAATATATCCTCTGACATCATTATGGCCAGGAGAGTGGTTTGGGTTGGAATGACCATGGGACTAGCAAAAACGTTGCAGGGATTGCATAATTGTTAACTTTAAGCACTCCGCGCAGGCCACAGCATTAAGAAATGTGGGAATCCAATAATAGCTTTTATCTGGATGGTTTTATCTCATTTTGCAAATATGCTATCCCGTTGAACATGGGAAGAGCTGAGGAGATCTTCTTTTAATGTTCTCTCTTAAACTTCCTTACAAAGCCAAACTGATAGGCTGGCGATCACCCCATGTGCTAGCAGTGGAATTGTCATGTAAAAATCTTCCCACTTTGTTAGTGGTTAGTTTTTACAATTCCTTCTCTAGAATCCATCAGACTGAACATCTTTCGGCCTTAGAGGAATTTCTGGAATGGTATGGGGAAGGAAGACAAGCTTACCATGACACGATCATTTTAGGGGAATTTAAAATCCACCATTGCTGTCTTAATTGCACTTCCATGTTGGAGGAGAATGATGGCTCTCAGTTGTCAAATAATTTTGAGCACACACCTTCAGACATTTGTTTAGATGGTCTCCTTTCAGCTCATAATCCACACTGCCTACAGCAAACAGATGTGTCTGCCCTGGTCCCTACCTATGCAGGCAGTGGGAGCTCTAGCATGATTGACCATATGCACAATTAAGGCCAGCTGTGAAAAATCTAAGCGTTACCTGGAAATGCCATAGTGATCATAATCCTCTAGTATTGGATCTCTCCCTCTCAGCCGCCCTAAAATAAACTCTCAATGAAAGCTCATGTAAACCGTGTAGTGGGTACCTGATATGGCATTTTACGCAAATTGCGGAAGATATTCAAGTGGCTACCAATCGAATCTCGTTCAGGGCCTAATTATGAGCTGAGTGGACTATGGTAATGCTCTACTGGCCTCCATCAACGACTACCTCTTATGTCAAATTACAGACCCTCCAAAACACTGCTGCCACACTTATTCTGGATCTACAGAGGAGGACATCATCCTAGGCCAACCTGAAAACCCTTGTTTGGCTACCAATCAGGTTGGAAGACAATTTTAAGACGCTCTGCCTTGTGCATAAGAGTCTTTATCACACAGGCCCAGGGTACCTTGGCAGCAAGCTGCGAAAATACCAGCCTACTAGAACTCTGAGATCTAGCTCTAAATCTCTTTTAACCCTCTAAGGATACATACCGTGAGACATGGTGGCCGATCTTTTTCCTATCTCACCCCCATTTCTGGAATAAGCTCCCCTCGCATATCTCGTCCATTTCAGATAATCTGTGCTTCCGTAAGGAATTAAAAACCTGGCTATTACCTAATTAAAGCGACTTAGTGAGCACAATCTTGTCTGCAAGTGCCTTGAAACCCAACGGTGACATACTGCGCTATACAAGAACCTCTGACTTTGACTTTGACTTTAAAAGGGGGGGGTGTTGAGTCAAATCTCTAACATTAGCACTAAAGATCAAGCGCAGAGATTGAAGTGGGAAAGGATTACCTCAGAGAGTTTTCTTGATAACCTGTATACGACTGGCCCGCAGGAGTTTCAAGCATGTATGGATCCTGCCCCACATGATAGAGCCAACCTAGAGGACGTCGACAAAATCACCAAGCAGGTAGCTTCCGACTTAATTACCAAAATTAGAGCAAGATGCCCACAACTCAAAAAGTGGTTTGACAACATCTGTTCGTCTGCCCACAAGTAGCTAATGGAGGCCCTTAAGCGAAACCCGAGTGATGCTATATCAATCAGGAGCTGTAGGAAGGCTTCTAAATTCGAAATCCAGGAAAGGAAAAAGCAGATAAGGGAGCAGACTTGGAAGGACCTCTGCCAAGCTAGTGTCTTGGCTGATCTCTCTAGATTTTGGTCTGTGGTTAATGGTCCTCTTTATTCAGACATATCAAATTCCAGTAGAGACTGTACAATACCTGCTGAGCATTGGGTCCTGCACTTTGGTAACACCTACAGTGATACAAATCTAGAAGAGCCTGTGGGACAAATAGCTCCCGGACTAGCAAGCACCCCCTCCACTTAAGCAGATGAGGTCTATAAAGCCATCATTTTAACAAATGGAGGAAAGGCCCCTGGCCCCGATGGGGTACTTGAAGACCTTTACAAGGCCGATCCCATTGTGTGGACCAAGATTTTAGCTCATGTTTTTAATGCAGCCTGTTCCTGTGACTTTCCCTCATCAGGGGCAAATGCGGTCATCATCCCCATCTTTAAAAAGGGCGCCCGGGATGTTCCCGCATGTTATAGACCGATCTTGCTCTTAGATTCAGCTGCCAAAATTATGGGGAAAGTAATATTGGATCGCCTAATAGTTTAGCTTGATCATTTTAACATTATTTCTGATCTACAGTATGGCTTTAGGCAGGGGAAAGGGACACGGGACCAATGCCTTAATCTGCATCTAGTGATTTGGAACTATACCATTGCCAAGAAGGGAGTTTTACATCTGGCTTTCATGGATCTACCCTCAGATTTATACAGTGTAAATAGGTCTAAGCTGTGGTTGATCTTACGTGACATGGGGTTAAATGTGGAATTGGTATCCTTCTTGCACACCGCCTATGAGAATACTACGGCATCGGTAAGGTACAACGAAGATGGCAGCCTAACGGATCCCGGGGTAGTAAGGAGGGGGGTCCAGCAGGGATGCATTTTGGCCCCCTTGCTGATTACGCTATACATTAATAAATTGGGAGACTCCCTAAAAACATATTTACAAAAACATACCCAGGGACGGCACTAAGACGATCCCCACACTCCTGTATGCCGATGATGGGATTCTACTGGCCAGAACCGGAATGGGCCTTCTACAACTTTTAAATGGTTTTATAGCTTTTATGGATTTAGCTGCAAATTTAAAAAAGTCACATGCCATGACTATAGGTACGCGTAAAGTGGCCAAGGCCAAGTTTTACTGCAAGAGGGCTGAATTAACTAAAGTGTCCACGTTTCCATACCTAGGGTTACTATTCAGCAAACAAGGATCCTGGTGCACACAATGAACACTTAAAAATAATGTTTTAGTTGGAGCAGCAGGGGCGCCCTGGATTTTGCAAAAAGATGGCGGTCAAAGCCCCTTCCCGCGCTACTTAAGATCTATAATCAAAATGTATTCTCATGGCAACGTATGGGTGTGATGTTTGGGGCTACAAGGATGTGAAGGGAACTCAGAGGGCTGAGAATCATTTCATGCGTACATTTTTTGCGGTCCCCACTGCAACCCCTGCTTTTAATTTACAGGAGGAATTGGGGCGGGGTACATTTCAGATCAGATTGCGGTTACCCCGCTGTTGCGTTGGCTCAGAATCTGGGCATGTCCGACCCAACATTTAAACTAACTTATAATTACTGACTGCACCGCACTGGACTGGGCTTTACACATTCCCTGGTTGAAATACATAATGGAGCAGACAAGATGGCTTGGCTGCCCTGGCCTGTTCCTGAGCCCTGGGCCCCTGGGTAAGACTGCAATTAGAGTTTTTAAACAGCAGTTTTTGAACAGGCAACTGGGGCTCAGGGAGGAGACAGAGCTAGCCAAGCCCTCTGGGAGAAGGTTTGCCATACTGAGCTTGAGTCCACAGATGTAACCATATTTATCCTACGTTAACAAAGCATATCATTGCTTTGTTTGACTAGATTTCATCTGAACCTGGTTCCCTGGCTACTGGCATTTCCCTGAGGATACTCGGATCCTGGCTCACTAAAACCCTGCCACTGTGATAATTTTTAGGAGTAGGACGCTCTCCATTTCATGTTTTTCTGCGCCTATTATGATCCTTTGCACAGAAAACACATATATTTCCACTACTTAGAGATCGCCAATTTGTCCAAGTCAAGTCGACTCTGTTTTATCTTCAAATGCTATCCTCCCCTAGGGTTTGCTTTAGGGTGGCAAGTTTTCTAACCGGGGCCACTAGATATAGGAAAAAATTGTCACTGCAGTAGCCACCTTGAGTCACTAGCCAGTGCAAATACGTTTTCCTAAGTTATACAATGTGCCTTTAACAAGATAACACCTATAGCTCTTGGCCCAATGCCTAGCACTGTTGCCCTTTACATGATGTACTTTTTGTAAGTTTTATATGACCATTGAAACAGCAATGCCAGCCGTCTTTTATCACCCTGTATAGATTTTTTAATACATTTATGTGACCTAAGTTTTATGTGTAAAATGTACGCCGATGATATGTGCTTTTTTAAAAACTGTTTGCTTTTATGGCTCTTGGCTGACTAATAAAGTACTTTTGACTTGACTTGACACTCCCTCTGTGCCACTTCATGGCAGTTTACTCCACTCTACTCTATGGCACAGTATTCTATTGAACTACACTGCTCCACTATACGCAACTCTATTCTATGCCACTCTCTGTCACTCCACTCTTCTACACTCTATGGCACTCCACTCTACCACACTCTACGAGACTCTACTGCACTCTATAACACTCCAATCTATAACAGCGTACTCCACTCTATGCAAATCTACTCCACTGCATGTCACTGTACTCCACTCTACGACACTCCTCTCTATTGCACTCCACTCTACAGCACTCCACTATATGACACTGCACTCTACAACACTCTTCTCCACTGTACTCTATGACAGCCCATTTGACGACACACTACTCTATGAAACTACTCTACTCCACCACTCTACAGTACTCTTCTCCGCTATTTGCGACTCTATAACACTCCACTCCACTGTATGACACTTCACTTGGCGACACTCTACTCTATGACACTCCACCCCCTCTATGCCACTGTACTCTCCTTTATGACATACCTCTCCACTGCACACCACTCCACTCTACAACACTCTTCTCCACTGTATGCCTGTCCACCCTATGCCACTCTATACCACTCCACGAAATGCAACTCCAATTTATGACACGTCACTCTATGATATGTAACTTCACTCTATGCCACTCCACTCCAGTCCACTCAAAGACACTCGATGACATGCCACTCTATGACACACCACTCCACTCTATGACATGCCAGTGTATGACACACTTTTCCACTCTACAAGATGCCACTCCCCTCTATGCCACTCCAGTCTATGACACTCAACTCTATGGCACTCAACTCTATAAAACTCTCCTCCAGTCTAATCCACAACATCCCACTTGACGACACTCCACCATTCGACTTCCTACGCCACTCTACTCCACTCTACTATACACTACTCCACTCTATGCCACTCTACCACACCCTACTCAATGACAGTCCACTGAACCAGTAGCGGCCGGTTGGGGGAGTTCAATGGGGCGGGGGCAGGTTGGGGGGTAGTAAACACCGGAATATGGATGAACGTAGGTAAGTAAACATTTAAATGAATAAAACGAATTTAGTTGCGTGCGCTGCATCGCATTTTGCGATGCAGTGCGCGCAATGAAATTCATTTTATTTATTTAAATGTTTACCTACCTCCGTTCATCCATATTCTGGTGTTTACTACACCCCACCCTGCCCCTCCCCTGCCCCGCCTCACCGTCCCACAGAACTCCCTCCATGGGCCGCGACTGCACTCAACGATACCCCAATCCACTATACTCTCATTCTCTACTCTACAATATTTCTCTTCACTTTACTGTACTGTACTTACTCTACTTCACTCTATGCCACTCCTCTCTATAACACTCTACTCCACTCTAAGCCACTCTACGACATTCTACTAGATGACACTCCATTTGACGACACTCCACTGTACAACACTACACACTATTGTACTCTATGATACGCCACTCCACTCTACACCACTCTACCCTAGAACAATCTATTCCAATGTATGCCCCCCTACTCTAGGTTTGTGCTTTTAGCCTTCTTCCAGTTAGTTGGTATGAAACCCTTGGTAGATCCTGGAAAGGTATACATTTTTTAAAAGTAGACAAAATTCTGAATTCAGCCTGGGGTCACTGTGTAGATCCTCCAAGGTTTTCCTATAAAAAGTACAGTTGGAATGAAAATATTGAAATTGAGTTGATAAAAACAGCCATTTGTGTCTACGTTTTATCTGTAACTTCTAACTATGGCAGATTTTCAAAAACAATATACTGTTACGTCTGCTGGACCCTTCTTCTTGTGGTGATATATAGGGCTTGTAGGTTCACTAAGATCCCAAGGCACCCAGAGCCAATAACTGACCTGCACCTTGCAATGGTTTTTCATTGTGTATCGGGTATACAGCAATTCATTTGGTAAAATAAAAAGAGTGAAATATAGGTATCAAGAAAACCTATGTATTTCCTAAATGGGCATAAGAAATGGACTTTAGATGAAGTGGTTGATTGCACATCTCTGAATTTGTGGTTACCCATATTAGCATGTGAATTAGAGGGAATTTCTCAAAATTACTTCTTTCTTACACGCTGTCTTACATTTGGAAGGCGCAAATGCAGAGAAAGACAATTGGTAATAGCACTATTCTTTGTTTCCCTAAGTCTTTCAATAAAAGTTGTACCTCACTTGTGTGGGTAGGACTAGTGCCCACGACAGGAAACAGCCCAAAATGCAACTTGGACACATCACATATTTCCACTGATAACTGTCTTTTTTTGCATGTGCCTAGCTATGAATTTAGGGCCGTAGCTCAACCGGCACCTAGGGAAACCTAGCAAACATGTACATTTTTGAGAATTTGAAAACTGGGGAAATCAATGCTGGGGTGACTTGTGACTCTCCCTGGGTTCTGTTACCCAGAATTGTTTGCAAACCTATTTGTCTTAAAAAAGCACACTTTCCTTCCTTTTCTGCAATGGAAAGTTTTGGAATCTGATTGGAGCCACAAACTTCTGCTGACCTGGCATTTCCCCAAGTCTCCTGATAAAAATGGTACCTCACTTGTGTGGGTAAGTGTAGTGACCTTAACAGGAAATGGCCCAAAACCATTGTGGATACATCACATTTTTTCACTGAAAACTAATCAGCTTTTTGCAATGTGCTTAGCTGTGGGTTTTGGGTCCTAGCTCAGCTGGCATCTAGGGAAGCCTTGAAAACCTGTACACTATTAAAAAGTAGACACCTGAGGAAATCCAGGATGGGGTGACTTGTGTGGCTCTCACCAGGTTCTGTTGGCAAAAAGCCCTTGAAAACCTCAAAATATGTCTAAAAATCGTACTTTTCCTCACATTTCTTTGATGGAAAGTCCTGGAATCTGTGGGAAGCCACAAACCTCCATCTGTCTGGCATTCCTCCAAGTCTCCTGATAAAAATGGTACTTCACTTGTGTGGGTAGGCCTAAGGTCTGCGACAGGAAATGGCCCATAACGCAAGATGGACGCATCACATTTTTTCACCAACACCTGAGCCTGTTTTTCCAATGTAGGTAGCTCTAAATTTTGGATCGTAGCTCAGTCAGCACCTATGGAAATCTAGCCAACCTGAATATTTTTTTAAACTAGACACCTAGGTGTATGCAAGGAGGTCTGACTTGTGTAGCTCTCCTCACATTTTTTCGCCCATCAAATTTTTTTGCCCAGGATCCCTTGCAAACCAAGTTTTATTTAAAAAAAAACACATTTTCCTCAGGTTTCCCTAGATGGCCATCGAGCCCGGAACCAAAAACACAAGTGCCCCTCTTGCAAAATTAGGTTAATAATTGAAAGGTCAAAAAACTGAATCAATGACTCACAGCTTGTGAGCTGTAATGCTGCGTCAAGGCACCATCCGCTTAACATTTCATTTATACACCATTCATTCGGGACACACACAAGACCATTCACACTGCCAACCACGGGCCCAGCACATTACAACTCTTTAGACAGTGCCACTCAAGGGCCCCACACTTGTATACACCCCCATGACTGACACATCTATCACACTGGCTAGCCGCTGACAGAGTGTGTGGAATAGCGTTTGGCTAGCAGTGTGGGTATAGTGACCAGCAGCAAGCCACTGGTCACATACCACCAGCCAAATAACAGTACACACACACCACCGACCAAGTGCTAGTCCATTCACACTGCCAGCAAAGCACCAGCTCACGCACACCTCCAGCCCAGTGCCAGTCAACACATACCGCAAGCCAAGCGCCAGTCCACCTACTCCTTCAGACAACTGCCAGTCCATGCACACTCCCAGCCAAGTGCAAGTCCACGCACACTGCCAGCCAAGCACCAACTAACACACATCACCAGCCAAGCACCAGTCTACTCACACTGCCAGCCAAGCGCCAGTCCACGCACACCCCCAGCCAAGTTCCATTTCATGCACACCGCCTGCAAAGTGCCTGTCCATGTACACTGCCATCCCTTTTTTTTTTAACAAAAAAGAAAACTCAAACCAATTGGAAGTAGATACAAAACTATAACTACAAACACAACAACTCTAACTGAATACATTACACTAATGCCAACCGTAAAATCTGAACACAAAATATGAAACGATGCAGACCAGTCAGTTTACTTTTAAGCTCATGGTTGCTCCCAATAACTCAGTTGCATATGGTACAATTTAGGCATGTAGGTACACACAACCCAGGTTTAGAAGGACAATCAGGGCAGTACATACAACTCTCCTTCCACACACCTCTTTGGATAAATACGCTATATCTCCCACTGGGAAAATACTTTTTGGACCTGGGAGGAATGTGATCAGGAAAGTGGTGATCTTTCAATTTATACGGAGCAAAAAAGAAAGTGTGTTAAATGGCCTGATTTAGGATGTTTAAAGAAAGCCATCATTCACCACCTGGTGATGACATGCTTCATCATTGGGCTCCACCAAAGAGACCGAATGTCTATTTGGTGTGCTAAAACGCCAGTTCTACTGCGGAGCAGGTTGGTGAGAATTAGGGCGTGTTTTGTGCAAAACTAAGCTAATGAGTGGTGAGGGAATTAAAAGTAGTCTGTAGTGTATCAACTGGAACTTTATTCTATGATCACTAAAGACAGTATTTAAAATCAATGTGTATGGAAGCAGTCCACATTTAGTTGAGTGGTAGTTTCCTAAATATCAGTCAACATGTTTCTTGCCACGAAACGGTGTAAATTTACCGGGCAATTCTTCAGGACTAGAAAAGTGTGTTTAAACCCTGGTGGTATGGACGCGCTAAGGCCCACCCTTACCTAGGGACGTGAAAGTGAAAATAATGAAAAACAGTGAAAAAGTGCAAAAAATATTAGGAAGACAGGTAAGTCTCCTAAGTTACTCCAGGTTTTGGAGGCTTCGACTTTGCGGTTTCTGCACCTGAAAATAAAAGGACAAAGACATACATGTAGAACAAGTCATATATTTAGTATTTGTTCTGATGATAACCGTAAGTCTATGGTGCTCCAAATGTGGTTCAGAGACAGTGATGGTGGGACATAGCCATATTGTTATCACCACCTTAGCCCCTGGGATTTTAGCTACTATTCAGAGGGAAGTGCTACGTGCTGTTTTGTGGTATGAGCTAGGAATGTAGGTTGGTTAAAAACCGGAAGGTTCCGATTTGCGATCAAATTAATGGTACAGGCAGATCACGTCAATAAAAACATAGTTAAAATGTCTCACTTTGTTGGTGTTTCGGATGAACACCATGGGTCACAGGAGGGGGGTGGGAACGTAATTGGCACACCCTGCGCGTTTGTCAGAAAAAGGGGAGGAAAACATAGAGTGAGTCATTGGCAATACACTCGGTACTTAGCTTAGTGGTGAGGCGATCGTTGAATCGTAGGTCCTACTCACGCCCTCGACGCTTGGCACCCTCAGTGTACCTGCATCAACCTCTACTGTACCCCAACGATGTGGAGGCGGGCCCCTATGCTGTATATGTATCATCGGCAGCGAGGTGAGGATCATTTCCGGCATGGGTGTGGTCAAAGGAGGGGCTAGGGGAGGTGCCATAACGTGAGCCAATAGCCTTCAAATTACGGTTTCGGTACGTGGTAGGCATCTAGTCGCTTGGCAACCGGGAGCGTCTTGGTTTTTTTTTCAGCTTGTGGTTTTTGAGAGACGCTAAAGTTGGAAAACAGATGCTGTTGATGTCGGTGGGGGAATAAAAAGGGGCGCCGTTACGGCACTGAAGGTGTAATTTTAATTGCCGGTTGCTGGCTCTAAGGAAGAAATTTGACCCGTAGTCAAGCCCAGTTGCGTGTTTCAGAATTTGTTTTGTAATTTACACGTTTTTGAATTTTATGCGGTCAGTGACGTGGCTACGAGGGCAGCAAGTACCGATTTTACTGAACAACTGTCAGACTCACAAAATGTCTATTTCATCACAGCGCTCCAAGGTATATCATCATTCAGACCGATGAGATGGGTCCCAAGCCTGTAGACCCACCTCTGTTCCTTTTCAAAGAGGCGACTGCTTATGTTGTTGCCACTGTTTACATGTTCAATTACAGTCCACTGTAAATCATTGGTTGTGTCGTTCTTTTCTAGAAAATGTCTGCTCATTTTAGTTGTTAGTTTTTGCCATCTGATGTTTGAGCGATGCTCACAGATTCACTGCTTCACTTTTCGGCTCGTCATGCCTACGTAACGTAGGTCGCAAGGACACGTGATCAGGTATATCACATTTTGCGAATTGCAATTTATGTGGTCTTTCTGTGTCCATATTTTTCCAGGTTCAAGGTCGAGCGTTTTTGAATGTCCAGTGAGGTGGCAAACACTGCAATTAGAGCAGGGAAGATGGCCAGTGATTCTTGGTAGATTTCAGGTATCCGTAATTGATCTCACTGTATCCGGAGCAGTAATCTTTGGTCGTGTGTGGACGAGTGCATCTCTTAGGCTGCGTCCTTTTTTGAAAGAGAACAAAAGTTTTTCCCAAGTTTTGTTCGTGCTGGATAGGATTCTCCAGTTTTTGTTAATGGACTTCTTCATGTAGTTTGAGAGGGTACTGTATGTAGTCACACATGTTAGTGGTATTTCTTTGGGGTTGTTGACCTTGTCCTCCAAGAGAGCTTCACATGGCTGGTTACGTGCTCTTTTGTAACCCTTATTCAGTGTTGCCATTGGGTAGCCTCGAGATTTAAGTTTATCTGTCTAGTCGACAGACTGGGTTTTGAAATATTGTAAGTCAAAGCAGTTGCGTCTTAGCCGCAAATACTGACCGTATGGTAGATTTTCTTTCAGTGGACGAGGGTGGAAACTCGTGAATTCTAGGAGGTTGTTCCGAGCGATTGGTTTGTGAAAAGTTTTTGTGGTGAGTCTTGTCCCAGTGACATTGATTGTGACATCCAAAAACATTGCTTCAGTCTTGCTGGTTGCAAAAGTAAATTTAAGGTTTGGATCCAGAGTATTGATCCAGGTCAGGAAAGCCTGTAGCTGTTCGTCATTGCCGGTCCATATTACCAGGCAGATTCCCCGTGCCAGCAAGAACCACCATTGTGGTCTTGCACGCTGTATTACCAGACCCGGATACCAAGAGAAACTTACTTCGGGCAAGCCATATTCCCCTTCAAACGTCACCATTAAACGCTATCACCTTGTCGTTACCCTAATTATAAATTCGTCTTCACAGATCCCATTTTTCCGAGGGCAATCTCAAAGATCTATTACGGTCTTTTTGCCCTGGAGCAAAACATATTTAACAAGTTTTCTTGAATTGAGTGCTACACAAATGTGATAACCTTACAAATGTGTATTCTTAAGGCAATTACCCTCTGTCCTGAGGATAAACCTTTATTAATTGTGGTTCGAAACGTCGTCGACACTATTGCACTAAATGCATAAATTGTTTTATACTTTTCCTTGCATATGTGTATGTTACAGATTGTCCCTAATCAGATGTCCTGCTATTGCCTGCTATTTTTCCATGTTGTATGTTTTCTTAGTGTGTTAGTCGGACACCGGCTGGTGTCCCGCTTCTATCACACTCAGTGTTCTATTGTTGTATAATCATTCCTGTATCAGGGTAATAAACTGTCCGGCTGGACATTTTCCCCCAAAAAATATAGTTCCATTTGGTCTATATTTATCTCCTTTTATAGTTTCTTGTTCTAAGGACCACTGTTCTTTACAATATGGTCCATATTACCAGGACATCGTCAATATAGCGTCTCCAGATCTTTAAGGACGCAGCGAAGGGGCATTCCCGGTGTAAGACATGTTTAGCCTCAAAATCGGCAACATAAAGGCCAGCTACACTGGGGGCAAATGTGCTGCCCATTGAACTACCAGTGCATTGTAGGAAGAGGTTACCTTTATAGGAGAAAAAGTTCTCTTTTAGTGCAAGTGTAGCGCACTTCTAAATGAAATCTTTTGATGTTTGGAATTCCCAAGTAATAGAGATGAGAGTAGACTCCAGGACCTTGATGGTATCGTCCTGGGGAATACTGGTATACAAGCTCTCGATGTCGAGTGTGACCAAAGTTATTGTGTATCCAGTGAGGTCGAGGTCATGGAGCACCTGGAGGAGGTTCTTAGTGTCTTTAAGGTAGGCTGGGGTGCTCTGGACTATCGGTTTCAGGTAATAATCACAGAAGCGTGATAGAGGCTCGAGCAAGGAGCCTATGCCAGACACAATAGGTCGGCCTGGGGGGCATTAGGTTCTTATGCGTTTCTGGCAATGTATAGAAGTACGGGACTATGCTTTTATTAGTGCTCAGAAAGTCGGCCTCATTCTTGGAGATTTCTCCATTTTCTTCGGCTCACCTGACTAGGTTACTGATCTGAGTTCGAAGATCCTCTGTTGGGTCTCTAAGCAACGGGAGATAATTTTTCTTATCATCCAAAAGGAGTTGGCAAGCTCTTTCATAGTCAGGTGTATTTTGTATTACCAGACCTCCACCCTTATCAGCTGGCTTGATTGTGATGCTCTGGTTGTTTTGCAGGGCCTGCAGTGCGTGATATTCCGCGGTGCTGAAAGTGTGGTAGGTTGAGGGGTCTTGGTAGGTTTCAAGGTCCAGAAACACTGCCTGTTCAAATGCAGTTATAGCTGCTGGGACTGTGTGAGGTGGTGGGGTAAAGGTGGAATTGAGTCTTAATCCAGTGTCACCTTTTCTTGTGATTTCATTGGGGTCTTCTTTCCCTTCAAAGAAAGCCTTGAGTTTGAGCTTCCTGAAGAATGCAGCAAGCTCGCAATGGAGCTTGAATTTATCTGGGCGGTGGTCGGGACAAATCCAAGGCCTCTTTCTAGGACCCTGGTTTCGTCTGGGGACAGGATTTTGTCCGAGAGATTAGTTATCAGGCTTATAGGCCGCTCACTACCGGTTGCTGTTCTTTGTTGCGGGTGTGGTTGCTCACCGCATCGTTGTCTTCCCATGACAATTGGTTGGACCCTCTCCTCTTCCCTCTTCCTCTCCGGCCCTGTTCTAAAAAAGGCTGGCGGTACTGATGTTGGAAGTTGGGTGGTGGCTTACCTTGGAATGCTGTGATGAAATAGACATTTTGTGAGTCTGACAGTTGTTCATTAAAATCGGTACTTGCTGCCCTCGTAGCCACGTCACTGACCACATAAAATTCAAAAACGTGTAAATGACAAAACAAATTCTTAATCACGCAACTGGGCTTGACTACAGGCCAAATTCCTTCCTTAGAGCCAGCAACCGGCAATTAGAATTACACCATCAGTTGCTTAACGGCGCCCCTTTTTATTCCCCCACCAACATCAACAGCATCTGTTTTCCAACTTTAGCGTCTCTCAAAAACCACAAGCTGAAAAACCACCCAGACGCTCCTGGTTGCCAAGCGACTAGATGCCTACCACGTACCGAAACCGTCATTTGACGTCTATTGGCTCATGTTATGGCGCCACCCCTGGCCCCTCCTTGGACCACGCCCATCCCGGAAATGATCCTCACCTCGCTGCCGATGATACATATACAGCATAGGGGCCCCGCTTCCACATCGTCGGGGTCCAGTAGAGGGTGATGCAGGTACACTAAGGGTGCGGAGCGTCGAGGGCGTGAGTAGGACCTACGATTCAACGATCGCCTCACCACTAAGCTAAGTACCGAGTGTATTGCCAATGACTCACTCTATGTTTTCCTCCCCTTTTTCTGACAAACGCGCAGGGTGTGCCAATTACGTTCCCACCCCCCTCCTGTGACCCATGGTGTTCATCCGAAACACCAACAAAGTGAGACAATTTAACTATGTTTTTATTGACGTGATCTGCCTGTACCATTAATTTGATCGCAAATCGGATCCTTCCGGTTTTTAACCAACCTACATTCCTAGCTTGTACCACAAAATAGCACGTAGCACTTCCCTCTGAATAGTAGCTAAAAACCCAGGGGCTAAGGTGGTGATAACGATATGGCTATGTCGCACCATCACTGTCTCTGAACCACATTTGGAGCACCATAGACTTACGGTTATCATCAGAAAAAATACTAAATATATGTCTTGTTCTACATGTATGTCTTTGTCCTTTTATTTTCAGGTGCAGAAACCGCAAAGTCGAAGCCTCCAAAACCTGGAGTAACTTAGGAGACTTACCTGTCTTCCTAATATTTTTTGCACTTTTTCACTGTTTTTCATTTTTTTCACTATCACGTCCCTAGGTAAGGGTGGGCCTTAGCGCGTCTATACCACAAGGGTTTAAACACACTTTTCTAGTCCTGAAGAATTGCCCGGTAAATTTACACCGTTTCGTGGCAAGAAACATGTTGACTGATATTTAGGAAACTACCACTCAACTAAATGTGGACTGCTTCCATACACATTGATTTTAAATACTGTCTTTAGTGATCATAGAATAAAGTTCCAGTTGATACACTACAGACTACTTTTAATTCCCTCACCACTCATTAGCCTATTTTTGTACAAAACACGCCCTAATTCTCACCAACCTGCTCCGCAGTAGATCTGGCGTTGTAGCACACCAAAGAGACATTCGGTCTCTTCGGTAGATCCCAATGATGAAGCATGTCATCACCAGGTGGTGAGTGAGGGCTTTCTTTAAACATCCTAAATCAGGCCGTTTAAAACACTTTCTTTTTTGCTCCGTATATGTGGTTAAGTGTAACCATAGGACACTCTTTACTTGTTTATTGATCATAACCGGGGAATAAGAGTGTCAATCTAACCTGCCTACCTCTCTTTTTGTTGAAAGATCTTTCAATTTAGCCACATCCTCTACCACTCCAACTCTAGGAACACTTGCCAATTCCACTACAACAAGGCTGCCTATCACAGACTGCTGGAACTGAACAAATGTCAACTTTGACTCTGGAGAACAATTCTTGAATACAACAAAAGCATGGAAGTTTGCTAAATAGAATAAATGGATAACCAACTTCTTATACCAAATGTAAGCCTTACCAACAGCAGTGTATGGTTTGAAACCTTGATCTAATCCACCTACACCCCCATGTGCTTTTTGTAGTCTAAATTATACACAGGTTTGCACACTTCAGCAGTCTGACCCCAAACAGTCGCACATGAAGTACTTTAATCATAAGTGGTAGTTAGCATGTACACATCTCTCCTGTTTGAAAATTTCACAGCTAGAGGTTCATCACTACCAAGGCACCACACTGTCCCCTCTGATGTTTTTTACAACCAAGCTCTCTGAGGTAACTTTTATGGTTAGAACAGTTTGGGCTACAAGCAACCGTGTCCACTTTGAACAATTTCCTAAGTAATTGCACACCAGTGTAGAAGTGAGGTATTATAAATTGTGTAGTTTGTTAAAAAGTCTTCTGCCAAGTTCCCACACAATTTTCTCACTAACTTTGAAAGTAAACAGACAATCAGGGAGGTCAATAGTTGAATCCCTACCTGTGTATACCCTGTAATTATAAACATATCCAGCACTACTCTCAGACAGCATATACATCTTAATTCCATAACGTGCCCACTTGCTAGGAATGTAGTGCCTAAAAACCAAACAACCCTTGAAGAGGACCAAAGACTCACCCACAGCCATTTCTTTCCCTAGGACATAGATGTCTGAAAATTGATACACAAAGTGATAAAGGACAGGCCAAATATTGAAAAGACATTCACAATCAGCGCGATCTTGTGGCAAAGCTGAAGCATTATCAAAAAATTGCAGCATTGCAGAAGAAGCATATACCGATCACACCTCGTGGTTGCAGGAAATATATTTGTGCCATCAAGGGACTAGTAGACCAATATAAAAGCAGAGACGGCTTCCTTACCAAGCTCATCAAAAAGTTAAACCCATAAATTTCTTCAACTCATCCAGATTTGTGGGAGTCCTCCAGGTGGCTCTGGAGTGGGGCTTAAGTCTGGTACTGTTGTCCCTCAGATACTGTTCTACACACAAATTAGTCTGGTCAACAATCTCATCCAAAAATAGATTGTCCATAAACGACTGAAAGAAATTGATAGGCAAAAGGTTTTCAGTATTCAGTCATCATCATCATCAATCAAGCTTTATTCTATTAAAAGAATAATCATAAAAGCACATTTAAAAGAGCCATTTGAAAGAAAAAATAAGTAATACAGTACAGATTTTCTTACAAGAAGATAGTCTTTCTACAATTAAAAACCGTCTTTAAAAACAATGTAACAGGTAAAGTCGCAAGTTCTTCCCCCAGGGATTGCATACGTTTAAAAGCTGTTCGACATTGTCTCAAACCAAGTGTTCTGAGAACCGGGAGTAACCACCTTTTCCTCTGGGCTGTATAAAATTTACAAAAGAACAAAACATGTATGGTGGATTGTGCTGACAAATCATCACATCGGCAATTAGGCAGCTGCCTAGTTTAATCATTAATTACTGGGAAGCTAAGTAACCTGTGGACGATGCCCATCCTAAATCGTGTTAGTAAAAATCTTTCAAAATCAGAGCTTACATAGGTTAAATACTGCTGTATCTTAAACGGCGAGGTGTACACTTGGGCAGAAGTGTATGCCCGCCGACGCCCCAATCGCCCCTACAATCCATATTAAGAAAATGAAACTTCTTCATCCGACGGTGATACCAGAGCAAAAACTTCAACTAGAACATCAGATCGCACTGAGCAACAACAACCGAGCACCTCTAAAACGGCAGTTCATTTTTTAGAGCAGGGTCAAGATCAACCTTCCGACCCAGGCAGGGAAAAACCCGCAGAGGTAGAAAAAGAGCAACCGAAAGCCAAAAGGGCCCTCAACGGAAATAACTGGTCAGGATAATTTGGTGATCAACATTTCGACTACACAGTTGAATGATGAGGAAATACGCATTTTTACAGAAAGGTCAATCCTTTGTAGCAACCACAAGAACTAACACTTTGGAACTTGAAGTCAGCACTTTTAAGCTTGT
Organism: Lissotriton vulgaris; assembly: GCF_964263255.1. Taxonomy (NCBI): domain Eukaryota; kingdom Metazoa; phylum Chordata; class Amphibia; order Caudata; family Salamandridae; genus Lissotriton; species Lissotriton vulgaris. The sequence goes on from NC_141687.1 coordinate 1,752,413,534, forward strand.
TCGTAATATCCGATTATGGCATTATTTTTAGAACGTAGTGACCACACCTATACAAGATGAAAATATGTTACAAGGACTTCGTCCCCATAGTACCTTTATGGCTCCGATGAGCCATAAGATCATTGACATGTTTGAGAATTTGGTCAAAAGGGATATTTCCACATTGCCTTTTCATTCTAGGAGTAAACGGGATAACTTGACCAAAAGGGAGAAAAACATCCTGTAAAAAATTGCCAACAATCCTTCAATCGGGTGTCAAACTGCTGACAAGGGAGGTGCCCTTGTCATTATGGATGCTGCTTATTATGAAGAACAAGTCCAGGCACATACATTGTATTCTAACACATATGCTCCACTATCTACTGATCCAACCAATGAGTTTGCATCCATCCTGATTAAAATCATCAATCAGGCCTTTGACAATGGAACTATCACTGATCGAGTTAGACGCTACCTGACACCTAACAATCCGAAACCACGTGTGTTGTACATGTTGCCTAAAGTCCACAAGCACCCCAACAGACCACCATTAAGACCAATCGTCTCGACGAAAGGAAGTATTCATGAAACTACGGGCAAGTTTTTGGACAGATATTTCCAACCATTCGTTTTGAATACTGGGTCACATGTTCAAGACACTACTGATTTTTTGATTAAATTGAAACAAGCTTCAGATTTGTTAGAGGATCGTGAGTTGGTATTGTGCACAGTGGACGTTTGTTCGCTGTACACTTCCATACCACATGACCTAGGGATCACAGCCGTGGAAAAGGTACTATCCAATTCAGATCTGGATGCTGACCTATAGGTATTACTCATGGAACTAATGGTGTTCACATTATACCACAGCTATTTCACAGTGTTTGACAAATGGTTTCACCAGCTATGCGGAACCACCATGGGAAATTGTGCGGCGCCTTCGTACGCCAATTTATTCATGAAGTCCTTTGAAGAATCACACATATTGACTCAACCATCATGGCTAGATTGTGGGAAACTTTATTTGAGATTTATTGATGACATTTTCATTTTATGGGCAGGATCAGAGAACGATCTTGTGGATTTCCTGAAATCATGGAATGGAGTGAATGATCGAGTACAGTTCACATGGACCTTTGACAGACAGTGCGTTCACTTTTTAGATGTGAAGATTGAGCGACAAGCAGGAAAGATGACAACCACCATTTTTCGTAAACCCACCAATCGTAATTCCATTCTTCATTATCAGAGTTTTCATCGACCTGGGTTGAAACAAAACTTACCTCTTTCCCAGTTGATGCGTGTCAAACGCAACGTATCATCAGACAATGTGTGTCAACAGGAAATGTCTAACATGGTTAAAAGATTCAAAGCACGTGGTTATTCACAACAGACATTGGATAAGGCAGTTACCCGGTGTGGAAACATGAACCTCGATGATCTTTTACAAGTTACATTGAAAACTGAAAATTCCCGGATGGTGGTAGTATCCAAGTACACTGTGATCAGCAACCAATTCAAAAACATCATCTCCAAACACTGGTCTCTACTGAGTTTGGAACCCGATTTTCAGGGAGCCTTTGCACAACCACCGTTGTTCGCATACACAAGGGGACGCAATTTGAAAGAGATTTTGTCTAAACCCAGAGAACCCATCAAACAAGAAACATTCAGGGGTGTACGACCATGTTACAATTGCAGCAATTGTAACAACTGTATACCAGGCAATGTCACCAATCACCCTATGAAGGGTCAACCTATCAAACTGAGAGTCAACGCCACCTGCAATTCTGCCAACGTAATTTACTTGTTGAAATGTCCATGTGGGAAGTGCTATGTTGGTCACACTGAAAGGAAAATAAGAGTACGACTACTGGAACATAAAAGTAATATCAGACCTGAGAACATCAAAACCACAGTAGCTGCACATTTTCTGGAACAAAAACACACAGTAGCCCAATTAAAATATCTCTATTTGGAGCAAGTGACACCCACACATAATAACAAAAACACGTTTTTAAAGAGAGAGAACTTTTGGATCCGCATTCTGGCGACGATGCAGCCACACGGATTAAATGACAGGATGGAATTTTTATGTTACCTATAGCCTATACATCAATTGTTATTTAATTGTTATTCAACAGCTTCTGTGTTATTCACTTCTTATTCATTGTCTTTATAACCATGTGAAAAGTATGATCATCATTTCTTCATTTTTTCATTGTTTCATATGTGGATTTACTTTTCCACTGTGTAAGTGATTGCTTAATATAGCGGATTAATTTCGGAGCTTCTGTTTCCCCTATAAGTAGCGTATTTAGTTGTATCTGCACTAATCCGACCCATTTCAATATGGCGCTTGTTTAACATTTTCTTAGTCCTTTGTTCATTACTAATTCACATATTGCGCGATGATCAAACACCCTTCACACACTAACAAACTATGGCTTCAAGCTGGTCGCAGACCGAGTGAATTTGCGAATTCTTCCATGTAAGTACCTCTACTGAGGACTACCACCACCGCACTGCGTTTAATACATGTTTATCGTGTATGTTTCTTAAATGGTTTCACCTTTTGCAGGTTTGTCGACCCTAGCACGCGCATGTAATCATCTCCGTGAGTGCAGCACGCTATAGCTTTTTGATCACGGCTTGTCTGGCACAATGAATGATTTTCTGCATGAATCATTTCCCGCATGAATCATTTCAAGCACATTGTTGAGCACAAGGGATATATTGAATGTGGTTTCAACTCTTTCGCGTTTTTGGCGCATACACGTTTTTTAGCACAAGTGAATTCTTGCGTGACACTGTTTCACTCTTATTTCTTTTGAACTTTTTTCACTTTCTTAAGTTCTGCACGTTTTGGCACGTTGAGCACGCTGTCTTTATAGCACCCCACATTCATTGATATAATTGCAGAGCATGGCCTTTTGAGTAACTGTTGAGCAACGATATGATGTTTTTGAACTTCCTAGTGACAGTATGATGTTTTCCTTTATGTTTGTAGAGCGTTCCCCTGAAGAAGGGCTATTGATTAGCCCGAAATGCATTGGGTTTGTTTACGTTGGATAGTACCTCTTTTGGAGTTTGTTTTCTAAACCTATTTCAAGCATCATTGAACTATTCATGAAATCAATGAATATGGATTAAAAGGAGATGAACCTTTTCAAGTTGCGGATTTAATTTTTGATGAACTTTGCACGAACTGTTAGACTATATCGTCAATTGATTGCTGTGCACCGGGGAGTCTTCCTCCAAGTGGGGCAAGCCGTGTATTAGTCCTCCATTGTTTGCGCTGGCAGGCACAGACAGCGTTATCTCTGGGAGCACGCTACAGACCATTAACAGGGGTTAACTTTGGATTGACTACGCTGTGCAAGTCCTTTCTCCTTTCTTTGTCAGTATCTTAAACGTAGTCAGAATATTTTAGTGGGCAGAAACTGAAGTTTTTTTAATCTCTGTATTTAATCTGATGTTTTCAAGAGTTTGTAAGCAGCTGAGTTAAAAAACTTTCCTTTCTATTTTAGTTAGAGTGATGGGTTTATCAAAATATTCTTGATAGCCGAATTTGCACAGAAATTCCTTGACATACTTAAGCCATCCTATGTGTGAAACCCTGTCTCGCCCACAACAGTCGCTAATCATTTGTCGATTAAAAGTAGTCTGCTCTGTAGTCCAAATGTGGTGCCAAAGAAGGATTGGTTGAATGGCAATGACATCCTCTAAGAGCGATAAGCCCAGTTCTGAAAGTGGGGACGCTGACCGAGACAGCATGCAGGTATCTAAGAAATCTGTTTTCAGCTCTGCAAAGATTTCACGTATGCATGTCCCCAAATGCCCGCCCCATAAATCGCTATTGAAACACATTTAGCTTTGTAGATGTGAAGTATTTCTAAGGGGGGGTGTCTACCCAGTTTTCTACCAAAGATGGTCAAGGCTGCCAGTACCTTAGAAAATAGCAGTCTCCTTTAACGGCCTGATTCCATGACTTAATGCAATCAAATAAGACCCCCAAATATGAGAAAGTATTGGCGCATGTTAGACGATTCTTCTGTAAAAAGAACGAGCTGCACCTGTTGTTCCCTGAGCCACATTTTAAAATAAATGTTTTAGATGTATTAACAGAGAGACCCAACTTGGCCATAAAATTTGCACATCTATATATAACCTTCTGGAGAGAATTTGGGGTGCGTGCCATGAGCACTGCGTCGTCAGCATACATGAGCACAGGGAGTGGACACTTTCCTACCCCTGGGAGGTCCTGGCACTCCTCTCTCAATACCAGATCCAACTTGACAAATAAGTCAAAAATAACCAACACTGTGTAGAATAAGTCATAAACGAAGTGTGGCTTTATAAAACAAAAAGTAAAACTACTGGCATATAGCAATTGCTAGGTCAAGTCAATCAATACAAAGCACACCAAAACCTATATAGAGTAAGACAACACCACTCACTTGCCAGAGAGAGCTAAACACACAAGCACCCACTCTGCACAGACACAGCAAGCACCAATGATATCCCACTAGAAAGGAAAAACAAAAGAAAATTACAAATAAGACAACACAATACACATTATGCACAAATCCAAGGAGAATTTCCCACACAATCAAACATAAGCTAAATATGCTACTATTATTACAGCATTTACAAAAAATGCATGCATGCAGGGCAACAATACTCATTAGTTAACAGTACAAAAAACGTTTTCTTACCGAACACATGCAACAACAAAAACTGCAGATCTACCATTGCCGAAACAGCAGACAGGAGTCACAGCAAAGGAAAACAAAAGCTTTGCACATGATAGATAGGAGAAATAAAACATTACGCTCACAAATGATGACAAGAAACAAAAATGTTAGCTTTGTAAAACACTATGAAGTCTGCTTCTTGCCATTCAAATGCTAGCCACACATATCGTGTGTCAAACGACAGTCCACAAACACCGCCAGCCCACAAACACTGCCAGCCAAGTGCCAGCCCACAAACATCGTCAACCACGTGCCGGTTCATGCTCACTGTCAGCCAAGCACCAATTAACGCACACCGCCAGCCAAGCACCAGTCCATGCTCACCACCAGCTAAGCGCCAGTCCACACACACCGCCTGCCAAGCGGCAGTCCACGCACACCCCCAACCAAGCGCCACTTTATGCACACCACCAGTCAAGCACCACTTCACGGACATGGTCAGTCAAGCACCACTCCACGCACATCGCCAGCCAAGTCCCAGTCCACGCATACCGCCAGGCAATCACTACCGCATGCACACTGCATATCAATTGCCAGGCACTCACTCCGCCAGCCAAATGCCAGTCCAGGCACACTGCCTGCCAAGTGCAAGTCCACGCACACCGCCAGCCAATCACCAGTCTACACCAAAAGCCAGGTTCTGAGCTGGGATGGGGCAGTGAGATAAATAACGGTGATGGATCAAGCCCTGATCTTTGGACTGGGTAAGAGTGGTCTGTTTAACTCAGACACTCTGTTCATCACCACCCCTTTTTCTAAATCGTTTTTTGGCCACTATAGGTGTGGCAGGGTATACTCAGACATGAGTCCCTTTCTCACTGCTCCATCAGGATTCAAGCAAGCCGGGCCGAAGAAGGCTGAAATGCCAGAAACCGGTCCCCGGTAGCTTGTCTCCTTTCTGGTGAAGAATTGGCTTGGTAGTTTAGTCTGCCCTGTTCCCATGATGCACTGGGCCAGGGACAGACTGATTTGCATATAGCCAGGTTCTGAGCTGGGATGGGGTAGTGAGATAAATAACGGTGATGGATCAAGCCCTGATCTTTGGACTGGGTAAGAGTGGTCTGTTTAACTCAGACACTCTGTTCATCACCACCCCTTTTTCTAAATCGTTTTTGGCCACTATAGGTGTGGCAGGGTATACTCAGACATGAGCCCCTTTCTCACTGCTCCATCAGGATTCAAGCAAGCCGGGCCGAAGAAGGCTGAAATGCCAGAAACCGGTCCCCGGTAGCTTGTCTCCTTTCTGGTGAAGAATTGGCTTGGTAGTTTAGTCTGCCCTGTTCCCATGATGCACTGGGCCAGGGACAGACTGATTTGCATATAGCCAGGTTCTGAGCTGGGATGGGGCAGTGAGATAAATAACGGTGATGGATCAAGCCCTGATCTTTGGACTGGGTAAGAGTGGTCTGTTTAACTCAGACACTCTGTTCATCACCACCCCTTTTTCTAAATCGTACACCAAAAGCCAGGCATGTGCCAGTCTACACACATTGCCAGCCTAGCGCTAGACCACAGACAGCAATTTCACACAGACCATCAGCTGAACTCCAGTTCACACACTCACATAAACACACACACAGAAACTGTCCCTGGTGTCTAGGGCCAAGGGGAGCAGAAACAACCAAAATACAGGCCCCAAAAAAGGGGAGCGACCTTTGCCAAAGTGGCCGCTACCCGACATATAAATAAATAAAATCCCTTGTGACTAGTGGCTTTCTGCCCCTTTAGGGCAGATGGGCCTAAAAATATGTCCTCTCTGCCTCTGGAGGGGACAGAAAATGGCCAAAACATTGCCCCAATAAAAAGGGGAGCAGGCCTTGCACAAGTGGCCACTACCCGACAATTAAATGTAAAGTCGCAGGGGTCTAGTGGCATCCCGCCCCTGTGGGAACAGATGCACCTACCAATGTGGCAGATGGCCATGTAAAGTGGGGGATTTAAAGTTGTGGGCTGTTGGTGGAAGGACTTCGCTGAAGGTTATGCTTCATTACTAACGGCTCGAGGATAGATAATATAAGGGTTAGTCAGAGATGGATTAGCTCAGGGTGTTGTTGTATGCATGGTTCTCAGGCTAAACTCTGTGTGCGCAGCTGAGGACAGTTAATAGTGTGTGTTAACCAACTGTGGATCATTGTCCATAGGACCTGGTTGAAGGCACAGACTCAGTTGCCAATCTTTGCTACATGCTGCCAAATGGTAAATGTTAAGTGCAAAGTGGGTTGATTCCTCACTGAGGACTGGGTACAGGACTGCCCCTGTGCCTAACTCCCAGTGCACATGGAAATGCATTGTATTAGTATAATTGTAGGATATCATCAGTGATATCATCAATTATGTCATTTGATATGTCAACAGTGCTGTCATCAATGATGTAATTAAACAGGTCATGAGTGATGAATTTTGAGAGGTCATAGGCAGTGCATCACATGTGTGCAAAGATGTGTTCAATTGGCATTCGGGAAAATGAGTAAAGTTATCCAATGTATATCAGTGGATCAATGCTTTGATAGGAAGAAGGGGATCAGGTGAGAAACATCTGCTAAATAAGAACAGATGGTTTGATGTTGAATGCTAAAATGTAAAGGCTCAAGTTAGAAAGTTGCAACTACCCCTTAGGAAAGAAAAAGATAATGAGCTATTAACAATGGTACATAAGCCCTGCCAAAAATATAAAGAAACAATCAAAGAGAAAAATATTTTTTATAAAGCACATTTGTACGAGATGATGGAAGCAGACAGCACTAAAGATGTAAGGAAATTTTAATTTTAGTTCATAGGGGCATAGGAAATAATCAACCGAGATTAGAATGCCTGGTCCCTGCAGAAGCATGTTGAAGACATTTGGAGAATATGTATGTAAAAAGTTATCAGAAATTAAGGATTAAAGAATATGTGGTTGATAACGACATTTTGAATGGTTTAGTGGTTAAAACCATAAAGAGAGTGATCAAGACGCTATTCCTTGTCAAGAGCAGCAGGTCCAGAATACAGAAAATAATGTTGATTAGTGGTGTGAGATTCTGATAATCTTGTTAACTGCAATAATAAATAAGGGGTAAACCAGAAAGTTGGAAGGGGGTAAAATCAAACCAATTCATAAAAAGTATTCTCTCCTTGATCAAAAGAACTATTGATTGATAAGTTTGATGAACGTGGGGAGGAAAGTATTTATTAGATTAATCTTAGAAAGACTGAAAGACTGGGCTGATGATGAAGGATTGATACCCACCGAACAAGGTGGTTTTAAAGCACCACAGATCATTGCTTTAGTTTATGGACCATAAGAAGGAAGGCAATTGATTTGAAGGCCAATCTTTTTTTGCTGTTTTGGAGATTTTCACAGCAGCTTTCGATTTGGTGAATCATGAGGGCCCCAGGTAAAATTAGACAAGGATGGTACCCTATCTGATAAAATCAGAATAGGAATGACCAAAGCAAAGGGTGTGTGCTAAATCCCAACCAACTTTGCATTATATTTAAATGACCTGGCTAGCAAAAGTTTCAAAAGAATCTGCTTCATTTACTCCCAAGATTGAGGGGCACCATATATTGGGTCTGCTATACGTGGATTATCTGGTTATAAAGGATATGACTCAGAATGGGCTACAGCTGAGGTTAGATTTTTTTATTAGTACTGTGAGACAGAGGAGTTAGTGGTGAATATTTAAAAAAAAACGAAATCTTAGTATTTGGTCAAAAGAAGAAATAATACAAATGGAATCCAGATACAAGAGAAGAAAACATATTGTTATTTGGGTAAATATCTTTCTTCTAACCTAAAATGGAAAACATATTGTTGATCGTAAAAACCAATGCTGTACCCACCATAACGGAGTTTAACAAATTGCAGGAGTATGGCGGTCCCAAATTGACGCCAGTTACAACTGCTTTTAAAGCAACAGTGCAGTCAAAATGGTTGTATGATGTTAAATGTTTCTACTTGAGTGGGATGCACAGCTGGGTAGGGATTGATGGTCAGTGCCCGACAAGGGCGCTTAGTATGCCAAAATCAACAATTGTACAGGCACTAAGGCTGGAATGAGGGATGACTCCATGGTTTTGCCTCTGGAGAGGGCTGCCCATATCTTTTTGAATAAGCTGTTAAAGTTAATGAGCTTAAGATATCCCAGCTGTGCAAAGATAAAGTGTAAGATGTGAAAGGAACTGGGCTGTGAGTCTAATGAAGCTCTTGCCTTCACTGAAAGAGAGAGATTTATTCGGGTTCTTCCAGTTGTGATTTTCCATTCCATGTTTCCAAAAAAGAAATGTGTGGTAGAATGGTAGAAATCTCATAAAAGAGTGTTATTACGTATACCCTAATGAACAAAACTACCACATTTTGCTGGGCCCCACGGCAAAATAATACAGCACTCCCTTATTTATCTGAATTCGCCAATCCTGTTACGAGCCAGGAACTTCTATGGTAAACCTTATGTATCAAAGGACAGTGATGCAAGAGATTAAAGCCGAATGGAGGCTTATGTGAGTGTGGAATACAAATGAAATCTAAGAATGAGCACTTGCTATTGGGTTGTAAGTTTGTTAGAAGGAAGCATAGGAAATTTTTTAAACCACTTTTAAGTAAATATACTAATCGATGGCAACCTTCAAAATTTCATTCACATACGCAATTTTTAGATGTGACTTGTGCAAAATGTGGCTTTTTACAAGCAAGTAGGAGGGTATGGGAATTGTCTGATGGTTTAGAGATACATGTGTAAGTTGTGAGAACAGCCTGTATGAATTAAGAGGTTTTAGGAGCTCTATGCTGTTTATTAGGCAATGTAATCAGTTTTAATATGTTCTTTTCAATGGGTAATATTAGCTTTGTATGTAAGATTTATGTCACAGTTGGTATTTATTTTATGATGGGTTTTTAAGTGTAGAGTATCGAGTTATGTTTTATGGACTACAGTCTAAAATAAACTTATATAGGATGAGGGTAGGGGTGCAAGTTATGGTTAGGTTACTGAATCATAAGGGGTGGTTTCTGGTGGTTTTTTAGCTTTGTTTTGTAATCATAACTGCAACAGTTTTTTCACTGAATTTCCAATGCTTTTAAGAGTCATGCAATATGGTGTTTGTTATGAGGAAAGTATTAACTTCACTTTACCTTTGTTTTTTTGGTGATTTGATATGTTTTTTTTTAATTGTATTAAATGTGGGAGTGTGTTTTTGAAGCTCAACCAAAGAGAAATTCTAACCATTATTGTGCACACGTTTTAGTTGTGACGAGTGGGGAATATCTGCAGTCTCTGTTTTCTTTTTGGCACCTTAACCATTAATGAATATTGCTTGTATAAATATGAAGCAGGGTTTGTTTTGGTAGGCCCCTGTACCCTATGAATACAGAATCTGTTCCCAAGTCTACGCAAACAGTGATAGGCACTGTGTACTTCCTTCAACTGTAAATAGTAGAGATAGACCACAGAGCCTCGCAGGCCTCTCGTGTCAAAAGGCGTCCTTTGACTGGGCGCAGCAAAGGGTCAGGTGCAAGGTGTGACCTCTGGCCAGTCCCTCACTCATCCTTCATGGGCGACTAATATCTACAGTAGACAGCCTTTGTGAGAAGTGGAGGTGAGACCAATCTCAAAGTTGTATACTGCATCGGTAGAGTGCAAGGCCTGGACATTGGCCAGACCTTGCATTTCACTTTCAATGCCTGTTCGATCTAATTGCAGAGTGCCATCAGCCATGCAAAGTGGGGGTGGGCTATATGGTCAAGCATCTTGTCAGGCCCTACAAGTCACCCTCCGTAGGCAATCTACCTCTGTTATTTATGGCCTATGCCTGTGCAGAGGGGCAGAGCCATGCGCAGCCAGTCTTCTTTAGCCCCTGAAGCTTGCCCTTGTGTTGGCATGATGTCCACTTGAGTCTATGATGCCTGCACATCGCGGTTTTGAACCAGACAGGCAGTACCAGCTCCTCTGCAGTGGGCACCTTGAGTCCATGAAGCTTGAGCAGGGCCCCTGAGTTCATAAAGTTGGTATGCAGTGTTGATGTACCAATGGGCAGTACTAGCACCTCCTTAGTAAGGCACTTTGTGTCCATGAAGTTTGCAGCTGGCGGTGGAGTACTGGCCTGGTGAAACTACACCCTCACCAACCAGGCCCCTTGAGACTTTGAAGGTGGTTTACCGGGCAAGCAGTACTAGGCCCTATTCAGCTGTGACCCTGAAGTCCTTGAAGACTGCAGCCAGTGGTGGTGTACTGGGTGGGATGTGCTACCACTTCCACAGCATGGTCCTTGAGTCTGTGAAGGTTGCATCCTACTGTGGTAAATCATATGGGCTATGCTACCGCATCTACAGCTGAGCACCTTGAATCACTGAAGCTTACTTCTAGTGGTGGTGTACCAGGGTGCCAGTGCTATGCCCCCCGCAGCTGGTCCCCTGAGTCTGTTAATCCTGCAAGCCAGTAGCTGTGTACCAGGATGGGAGTAATAGCGCCTCTGCAGTCATGCAGATTCCTTCCGTGAAGCTGATACCCAGTCATGGTATACCATGTAGCTGGTACTAGCGCCAAAGCAGCCAGGCTCCTTTCATTTATGAAGCTTGCACCCAATGGTGGTATTCTTTGCAGTCAGTGCAAGTGCCTCAGCAGTTGAGCCCCTTGATTCCATCAAGCTTGTATCGAGTAGTGGTGTACCTGTGGACGGAACAAGACCCCCCCTCAACAGTCATACCCCTGGAGTATGTGAAGCTTGCAAACAGTGGTGGAGGACATACAAGCTCCTCTGCAGCTGGTACCCAGACATCTGTGAAGCATGCAGATTGTGGTGTTGTCCCAGGCAGAAGTTACTAGTGTCTCTCCAGCCTTGCCCCCTGAATCCATGAAGCTTGCACCCACTGCAGGTGTACCAGGCAGGCAGTACTAGCCCCAGCACAGCCGGGTCACTAGAGTCTGTGAAGATTGGACATAGCCAGTGGTGGTGTACTGTGCAGGTGGAACCAGAACTTCTCCAACAAACCCCTTGAGTCTGTGAAGTTTGCACACAGTGGTGGAAGAGCCACCGCAGCTGGGTGCCTTGTGTCAGTGAAGCTTGCACCAAGTGGTGGTATACCGGGCGTGGTACTAGAAATTCTACAGCTGGGCATCTGGAATCTGTGAAGATTGCACCCTTTGGTGGTGTGCCATGCTAGCATACTAGCAATCTGCATCCAGGTCCATTTGTTCAGTGAAGCGTGCACCCCGGTGCTGGTGTATCAGGTAAGTGGTACTAGAGCTTCTGCAGACAGCGCGTTGAGTCCTTGGATCTTGCATCTGATGGTGGTATGCTAGGTAGGCATTTTTAGCATCTACATAACTGGGCCCCTTGAGTCAATGAAGCTTGCATCTGGTGAGTCAGTGATGGTGTCCAGAGTGGGTAGGACTAGCACCACTGCCGGTAGGACCCTTCAGTCTGTATGGTTTGCACCCAGTGGTGAAAGCGCCTCTGCAGCAGGCCCCTTGAGTCTGTGAAGCTTGCACCCGGTGGTGGTGTCACTGATAGGTGGTCACAAACAGATCCACAAATCTATACTGAAGGGTCACACTGTGATTCCCATCACGGTGCGCCAAGGGGGGCTCATCTTGCCCTATTTTCTGCCCTTTAAAAAAAATCCATGACTAGAGACCAAGTACCCGAGCCCTCTAATGGCAACAGCAAAGTTTTCTTTCTATGTTGTGCCAGCCAATCAGATCCATTTTGATGTGTAGATGCTCCTTGGGATCTCAAGATCTAATTGGCTTAAAAAAGAAAAAGCTCCCTTGGCCATTAGACTTTGTCTATTTTTGGGATTCTCGGATATCTATGGATCCTCAACTGCCAAACCTTCTCTTTATTTGCGGTTTTATCAAAAACTACCAAATGGATTGACACCAAACCAATCTTTGAATAAAGCTCAGAATATGTGCCACGATTGGTGTAATTCTGTTCATCAGTTTTTTCTGTATCAGAGAGTAAACTTTTGATGGGAAATAAAATAGGAAATCACACTTTTCGGATATCTGTTTTTCTCTCCCCCCTCTTGATGGATCAGCACAAAATCTTCCACAAAGGAGCCAAAGTGGATGAACTTTTTTTGTAGATTTCCCAGCACCAAAGTTATTAAGAAAACAAAACATGCCTTTTCCATGGAAACTCTGTTTGAACATTAGAACAACACTACTGTCATTGAAATTAGTGTAATATATTACAAGGGATGGTGTCCCCAGGGCCTATTTAGACTCAGGGAGGGGGACTGCAGGACTGCACCCCCCCTTTCTTTGATATCATCCCAAGGGGAAGTTTTTGTAAACAGGGCTGCTTAGAGCCTCAGGGAGGGGTTCACACACACTGCTTACCCGAAATAAGGTTTCTCAGCCTCTCTGGGAGATAATTTTTCTAGTAGCAAAAGAGCAACATTTGGCAGATTCCTGGATCCTCTGCAAATGTGTGGCAAATCTTTTTTTTTAACGTTTTGGACCCAGGTGGAGTCATAGTATCCCTACCCTCCCTATGTCTTTTTTCATCTTTTTCCTAGGACATTGGACTGAGTCCTCAGTCTTAAGATGGATTCCGCCACATCCTTGTTGATGTGGTGGCAGCCAATTAGATCTCAGCATGGATCCTTCCTGTAGTGAAATATACAAAGTTTTTGAACATTACTTGCTGAAAAACTATGAACGGATTTACACCAAATTACAAAAAGCACACTTTCTGGAACAAGATCTATCTTTCTGCCACATTTGGTGTAAAAACATTCAGCAGTTTTTGCCGTATCAAAGTTCAGTTTTTCTATGAAAAAATTAAGAGGGGAAACGTGTTTTGAGACCGCCTTTTTTCTCAGCCTCCGCTTGACAGATGACCCTGAAACTTAACAGGATGGAACTGAGGTGGATGAGACTTTTTTTTCAGAAAGTTTTGTGAAGATTCTTCAAAAGGAGTCAAATTATTAGGAAAGCAAAAATTGCTTCTCCTTATGGAAAATCAGACCTAACTATAACTACACAGCTACTTCCATTGGGATATATATATATACTATATATTATAGTTAGGACTCACTTTTCCCATAAACAAAGCATTTTTTGTTTTACTAATAACTTTGGCGCCATGTGACAAATGCTACCGAAATTTTCAAAATTAGTATGAAAGTTAGTTCAACTACTTCTGGAAAGTTTTGTGGTGAGTCATCAGTGAGGTCATTTGAGATGTCATCAGTGATGTCACTGACCATGTCATGAATGATGTAATATGTGACATCATCAGAAGTACATTGCGGTGGCGCGAGTTATAGTTAGCTTAACTAACTATAACGGCCGAATTTCTCTGGTTTTAATAATAATAATAATAATAATAAAGTAGTTTGTAAAGCGCTTGGTGACCCCATCTCGGCGTGTCCCCGCGCTGTGGAGAGGGAACAGCAAGCAGCAAAAGGCACCCAACCCAATCGCCACAGAGCTTTATGAGTTGTACAGATGAGTTTTTAAGAGACTTCTGAACTTGACCTCCGATTTTTCCAGTCTGAGGCATATCGGAAGTTTGTTCCAATCTTGAGCTGCTGAGACTCTAAAGGATTTACCCCCAAGTTTGGCTCTTTTTACACGGGGAACCGTCAGCTGGCCCGTGCCTACAGAGCGTAAAGCTCTTCTTGGCTCGTATCTTTGTATCAGGTCATGGAGATAGGTGGGAGCATTCTGCCATAATATCCGATGACATATAAGGAGAGCTTTGTACATCACTCTCTTTTTGACTGGCAGCCAGTGTAGAGCCGCAAGAGCAGGTTTAGACGCTGCTCTTTTCGGGAGTCTCAGAACTAGACGAGCGGCAGGGTTTTGAAGGACTTGTAAGCGTCCCAAACTTGTTTCTGTGGCACCCAAAAACAGGACATTCCCGTAGTCCATACGGGACGTCACGAGTGCCTGTGTCAAGGTGCGTCTGGCTTCAAGAGGAAGTAGATCCAAGGTATGAATGAGTGTTTTTAACACCCCAAAACACTTCCCCACTAGGCGACGAATGTGGCCCTCGTAGGATAGAATGGGGTCAACCCATATCCCCAGATTCATAGCCTCCTTACAAGGAGTGGGGGTAGGACCCAACCAAGGTGGCCACCAGTTCGCTGTCCAGTTCAGGCTAGCACCACCAATCACCAGTACCTCGGTTTTGGAGCCCTTTAACTTTAGGCAGTGCAAGTGCATCCATGTGGCCAGATCATGCATACAGGCCTTGAAATTGGATGCCGCAGTTGAAAGTGCTTGAGATAAGGAGATTAGCAGTTGGGTGTCGTCGGCGTAGGAGACTAACTCCACTCCATACGCTTGCACCACCTCGGCCAAGGGGGCCAGGTATAGATTAAATAGGGTTGGACTCTGGGCCGAGCCCTGGGGCACCACCTGTTCCAACGCCACCTCTGTAGATCTGAAGGTGCCCCGTTGGACCTGAAAGCTCCGACCTGTGAGAAAGGATTTCAGCCACCCCAGGGCAGAGCCTGTGACACCCGCCCGGTTTAGACACTGTAGCAAGATGTAATGAGCTACAGTGTCAAACGCTGCGCTGAGGTCTTACATCACCAGAGCCATGGTGTGTCCGGCATCTGCCCCTCGTCTTAGGGTCTCAGTCGCTCTCAGAAGGGCAGTCTCAGTCGAGTAACCCGACCGGAAGCCCGATTGGGAGGAGTGTAAGATGTTAGATGTTTCTAAGTAAGCCATCAGTTGAGAGTTGGCCACTTTCTCAGCCACCTTGGCTAGGTATGGCAACAAGGAGATCAGCCCCGGATTCTCAACCACTTCATGGCTCACATTGGGTTTCTTCTTTATGGGAAGAACTACTGCTTTCTTCCAATCGTTTGGAAGTGTTTGGGAAGCAAAAGATGTCTGAAGTACATGTCTGATGTAGGGTTCTAAAGCCACTAGGCTCTCTCCCAACACCTTAGGGGGGGCTGGGTCACGAGGGGAGCCTGACTTAACCCCCTGACAGATTCTACATAGCACCTCCGGGGGTGGGACCGTAAAATACTCCAGACAGTGTTCCGTATTTCTTGCCCCTGTCCATTCCACAAAGTTTAACCCATTTTCAGGTTTGTTTGAGAAGGAGGCGTAAATATCCCTGATTTTTCCTGCAAAGTATTCTGCTACTCTGTTGCATTCTGCCACCGAGTCATTAGCTGGGGTGTTAGAGCTCGCTACCAGGGAAATCTCTTTAAATATCTTAAAGAGTTCTTTCAAGGAGTTTTCAGCCTCCCCGATACGATTTTTATAATGGGTGGCTCTGGCTCCCCGCACCATAGTTTGGTACTTCCTTTGTGCCTCCCTGTAGGTTATCTTTGATTGAGGGCAGAAGTCCACCCGCCATCTGCGCTCGAATCTTTTGCATTCAGATTTGGCAGTTTGCAGAGCGGGCGTAAACCACGGGGCTGACTTTTTGCCTCTAATTGCAGCCTTAGATGAACACAACGGGCCGTAGCGTTAAGGGCACTAAGAATGCGTTCCTGTAGCCTGTAGTTCACGCTTTCGCTATCACCACACCCCGGTGGACCCCCTTCCTGCAACAATTTGCTAAAGTTATCATGTGAGAAGTGCTTCCATTTGCTACGGGGTAGCTCTTATTCTCTCCTCTTTGTGTGTCAGTAACTAAGATGTTTAAACTTAAGGGAACTAAGTAATGATCTGACCAGGGTACAGGAAGGGGAGCGTCCACCACCACTCCATCCAGTAAATGGCCGTGCTTATGGGTCGGGGTAAGATTTTTCAGTTCCAGTTGTACAGCCTGCATCTCTTGTCTTAAATCTATAGCCTCCTTGACTCGCTCATCCTCAAGATGAATATTGAGGTCTCCTACCACCAGAAGTCTACTCCTCCGCATAGCTAAATGAGTGACACCCTCCATCAGACTTGTTGTAAACTCTTTAAGGCCACCAGGGGGTCTATGGTCAAGGATGCCAGAGACAGAGTTTTAAGGTCCAAGTTTCAAATTAAAATATCCTGCCTCGCAACTTTCAATTTTTAATGGTTCTAGAGTACATTCCAGTGGAGCCTTAGTAGCTATAGCAATCCTCCCTCCACTCCCCCCACATCTATCTATTCTGGCAAAGTTGTAGCTTGGCGGGATGGCTTCTATAATGTCCGGGTCAGAGTGATCCCCTAACCAAGTTTACGTCAAGAAGAGAATGTCTAACTCCTCGTCCTCAAGGAGATCCTAAAATTGATTACTGTGCTTGAAGAGCGATCTGCAGTTCAGCAAACCTCCCCGGAAACTCCTATTGCATGTCCCGCTTGCCGGTTCTCTCCTTCCCTTAAAAGAGCACTGTAGGCAATCTCGGAGTGTCAGTGCCTCCATAGAGTGCCGGCATGTCTCTGGCATGGGTGGACGCAGGTCTAGCAAATCTTGTCTCCCATAATAGATCGGAGTCCGTACAACTTGAGCAGGGGTCGTGGCCCCTGGCCCCGTCCGTCCGCGGACGGGCGCAGACGGGCTTGACTTTGGCGCGGTTCTGTCGCGCCCGCTGCGCGGACGCTGTTCCACACACATATATGAAGGGAAGGGGAGGGGCAGCTAGAGTGCTGACCTCCCTGCTATGTGCCCGGAAGTGTTGGGCTCCTCCTCACCCTCCGCATCAAACGCCCAGAATGGACGCTGCGGACCAGGGCGGGAGTGCAGTAGGTGAGTGACCCCCCCGAACTTTTTATTCAGCCCAGAAGTGAGATGCACACAACATTTTAAATTATTACCAGCTCAAGTGCAATGAAATTCGTTGAGCCCGCCCGCATTTATCGCTCACACCATGTATTTTTAAAAAAGCAGTACAATCGCTTTACAATTAAAATAGAACGCTCTCAATCAGCGCCCACAGTGCAAAGCACGTAGCTCACAAGCGGATGGAGTCTGCCTCTGCCACCGGCTTACTCCCCTCCACAATGTGGCCGCGTTCCTCCCCTCTTTTTAAGTAGGTTGTGTACAGCGCAGCTAGAGCGCTGACCTCACTGCTATGTGCCCGGAAGTGTTGGGCTCCTCCTCACCCTCCGCATCAAACGCCCAGAATGGACGCTGCGGACCGGGGCGGGAGTGCAGTAGGTGAGTGACCCCTCCGAACTTTTTATTCAGCCCAGAAGTGAGATGCACACAAAATTTAAAATTATTACCAGCTCAAGTGCAATGAAATTCATTGAGCCTGCCCGCATTAATCGCTCACACCATGTATTTTTAAAAAAGCAGTACAATCGCTTTACAATTAAAATAGAACGCTCTCAATCAGCGCCCACAGTGCAAAGCACGTAGCTCACAAGCGGATGTGAGTGAAATGTCCAACTAACTATGACGTCCCTGAAACCTGTGTTTTTTTCAGTTGATTTCTAAGGTTTTTTTAATTGCAAATTTCTAACTATAACATCCCTGAAACCTGTGGTTTTTTTCAGTGAATTTCGAAGGTTTTTTTAAATGCTAATTTCTAACTATAACGTCCCTGAAACCTGTGGCTTTTTCAGTGAATTTCAAAGGTTTTTTAAATTTTAATTTCTAACTATATCTTTAGAGGTAGGACATGTGCAGAAAGAGAAAGAAAGGTGCAGAAAGAAGCAAGAGAAAAGCAGAAAGAGGCATCAGAAGTTCACAGGGACGAATAAAGTGCAGAAAGAAGCAAGAGAAAACAGAAAGAGGCAACAGAAGCCCAGAAATATAAAGAATGGTGCAGAAAGAAGCATGAGATGTGCACAAAGAACCAACCGAGAAGCAGAAAGAGGCCTTGTTGAAAAGTCAACCTGTGCTTCCAACTTTTTGCTGATGGGTACTTGTGGTAACTGACTCTGACTAACCAGGCCTAGAGCCAGTGCAATGCTAAAAGACACTTAGAATACAGTGAAAACACCTACATACACTAGGGAACACTATGCATTGGGGTACCCCTGTGATTGGCATGGCCTTTTCTGTAAGGCCCTAGTACATATTAGGGCAGGGGGACTAAAACTACCTCTAAGTCAGAGGTGCAGAAAGATGCTACTTTAAGTAGTAGTTTGCAGAGTGGTGGAGAAAGGGTGCTGGGCCTCCGACCAGTGCTCAAGAATACTGCTGCATAGGACTTAGAGGAGATACTAGGAGGGCTTATTGGCACCCAAAGTCCCTCAGGAGTAAATTGGACTTCATCCCTCATCCTGTAGTCTGCCAGGAGGCGCGTTTGCAGAGTGGTGGGGAAAGGAGGGCATGTCCTCCGAAGACGTCTTAGCAATCCCACTGTGTGGGACTTACTGGAGAGGTAGTTGTCCCCCAAGGAAAACCTTGGGGGCCAACAACCCCTCCTATTACCTACAGTAAGTCCGACACAGCAGGATTGCTAAGATCTCATAGCAGGCTATGCCCCCTTTTCCCTCCACTCTGCAAAAACGCTCCCTGGCACGCTCTTGGATTGGGATTGAAGTCCCCTTCACTGCTGGGGGTCCGTTAGGGGCCAACTAGCCTACCTCTTACCTCCAGTAAGCCCCACACAGTAGGATTGATGAGAGCTGGACAAAGGCCACGCCCCCTTTCCCCATCATTTTGCAAATGTGCCCCTGGCGCATTTTAAGTTGGAAATTATGTCCCCATGAATACTGAGGGTCCCTGGGCCCACCTAGCCCGCAAGGTACCTCTAATAAGTGCCACATAGCTGGTTTGCAGAGAGGTGGACTGAGATCACACACCCTTTTTACATCACTCTGCAAACTCAGCTCCTGGTGCACTGCGCTCGGGAGATGAAGTCCACTTGTGTCCTGAAGTCCTCAGGACACAAGAGGACCTCATCACCCCACCACCAGTATGCCACAAGGCGTGTTTGCAGGCTGGTAGCCTTGGACCACCTCTCTGCATTCCAGCTCTGTGGCGCTTACTGGAGGTATATGGTGGGCTAATTACACCCTAGGGACCCTCAGTATTCAAAGGGACTTAATTCCCCAACTTAGAACGCACCAGGGGGAGCATTTGCATAGTGGTGCAGGGAGGGGGCGGGGTCTCTGGTGAGATGCCGGCTTTCCTATGTTTTAAATATGTGTAGAAGGAGCTGTGTGGACCCCCTTCTTTTACTATTTTTTGGGCCCGCGGTCCCCAACCTCCAGGGCCTGGTCAGCATTTTTTATACTTTTTATTGGAGGGAGGCCACATGGCCCCTCTCCAGAAGCCTATATTGGCCCCGGTGACCCCATCCCCTGGGGCATTGCCTCATTGTTGTTTTTTTAATATAATAGTACAGGAGGGGGGCCGTGTGGCATGCAGCTCCCCTTGTGCAAAAGCAAGCCTGCTATGCAATTGTGCTGTGGCAGGGCGGGAGCCGTGCCATAGCAAACAGCAATGTCCTGGGGTTGGCAACCAGGGACATTACAGGAGCCAGCCCTGGGGGTTGGCGGTGCCCAGGGCCAAGAGTGGCCGCGCGGCCCTCTCCCATCATTTCAAAGGGGGAGGTGGTGGTGGTCCCCGGGGGTCTGTAACGGACCCCTGTATTTACATACAGAGTGCCCCCGGGAAGGTGGTGGCCCCAAGGCCAGTGAATGATTGAATGAATGAATTTTTATGGTTGGTTACTAAAAACCATTACATAAAACCAAAGATACAAAAGTCACAACATTACAAAAGTTAAAATCAAGAGAGTTTCAAACAGATCAAGTTATCTAGTTGCTCCGAGAGTACTGAAATGCCAAGGAAAAGGTTCATAGGCCGGCAAAGGGCTCCATGATCCGACCAGTAGAAGTCTTCAGCATTGTCCGTGCTTGAAAGATAAACTTCCCAAAGGCGGCCATGCGCTTTATCGTGGTCAGGGTATAGAGATGAAAGATCCCATCCTTTGCAGAGCGTAACCCTTAATTTTTTGGTAGTGGCCTAAGGTAAAGACTGCGGGGCAAACGCATGACCGGGCAACAGAAGAGATGATGGGCCAATGACTCCCGTTTGTAGCTGCACAGCCTGCATTCCAGCGCTCCTGGGCTGTCCTTGCCGCACTGGTATAATTCTTTGAGGGGCAATGGGTGTAATCTGTAAGCCAAGTTCTTATGAAGGGCTGCACTGCCCACTGCCTGCGTGAGATGCTGTTTAGGAGTGTGCTGGGTGTGCGGGAAACACAGGGTCTCATGCAAGTCTTTTCTTCTCCTGAGGGACTCCAGATCCAGTTCCCGTGACCGCACACGCACTTATTTTTTAATCACGTTTTTGATGGCAGAGTATGTAACATATTCTGGATTCCAGGAGTCCATGGCAAGGTTGAGATGAACCTTAGCCGCTTCGAGGGTGGCCGACCAGGGGTTCCCTGGCTCTCTGAAGATACATTTCAAGACTGCCTTCAGTGTGTTCTCTTGTGCCGCCGTTGTTAAGAAATAATATTTACTGAAGGCGGTCAGCTCTTCCAGGTTTTGCTGGTTGAGTGAGAACTCCAGGCGAACGAGGGTGTTTCTGGTGCAGCTTGGGAGGTGGAAAAGTCTTTTGTATGCCCTGCAATGTATTTTTTGTAATTCATTGCTCAGTTTGCCCGGGAATGCCAGGAGGGCATAGTTAAGTACTCTATTGATGGCCGTGGTAGACGGGCTGTGTAAGGAGGCTTGCCGCTTGCAAATGGCATAGGTGATGGATTTACCTTTGACCTGGATTGACTTAAGATGGGCACTTGAGAGCCCCGATTCCTGAAAACAGATGCCCATGTAGATGTACCGCTGTGTACTTTCCAGCAAAAGGTTGCCTAGCCTCCATTTCAAAGATTTTTTCCTTGGGTAGTGCCCAAATATAATTACCTTTGATTTAGTTCGATTAGCTACAAGCCTGTTTTTGTCGTTGTATACGGCAAGTGCCGTCAGCACCTTTTGCAGCCCCATTCTCGTGTGGTCCAAGAGGACCAAGTCATCAGCATATTGCATAAAATGTATTTTGCGCCCGCCAATCTTTGGGGTGGCCAGGGCAGCCCCGGTCAAGGCCCTCTCCATGTCTGCAGTGTATAAGTTGAATAGTAATGGGGCTAGCACACAACCTTGTTTTAGGCCTCTATCTGTGTTGATCTTAGCAGAAGCATGGTCCCTTGAGAGTTTGATGCGCACCCAAGTTTTTTGATACAGGGACTGTATTGCTCTTAGCAGCCCCGGATTGATGTTCCATTGGACCAGCTTGTGCCACAGAATTGCGCGGTCGACCCCATCAAACGCCGCTGAGTAGTCAATAAAGCATGCGAAGAGGGGAAGACTTTTGCCTGTCCGTGCGCGGTGCGCCAGGAAAGAAAGAGCGATGATGTTATCGACTGTGGCTGACCCAGGTCTGAATCCAGTTTGGCAGAATGGAAGGATGCCTGCTGCACTTGACCAGTCTGCGAGGTCCCGCAAGATGGCGCTAGCGTAGGCTTTTCCCTCAATATCCAACAAGGCAATCATGCAGTAATTGGCGGGTTCCGATTTTGGGCCTTTTTTATGAATAGGCTGTAAAAGCGAGCCTCTCCACGAGTCTGGAACATCCCCCTGGAGCCAGCATTCGGAGTACAGGTGGGTCAAATTTTTGGTCCAAAAGTCAATGTTTGCCTTGAATAGGTGCCCGGGAAACCCTTTGGGGCCCGGTGCGGCATTTTGTCTGATGTTTAAGATTTTGGAGACCAACAATTTTCCCGGTGGGGCCGTCGTCTCGATGGAAGGATCAATGTAGTCTCCAGCAATAGGTGTTACATTTTGCGTATTTGCGGGACCATCATTAGTATATAGTGCTTTTACATGGGCGACCCAAGTAGAGGCTTCTAGGGCATTTTCCCTATGATTTGGGCCTCGTTCCATGTTGGATATATAATTCCAAAACTCCTGTGATTTTCCCGGACTTAGCAAGTCAAAAATAATTAACCATTGTGCTTCACAATAGGCACGTTTTGCAGCCCATACCTTTTTTGCATGACTTTTTTTAGCTTCTTGTAGTTGGTTCTTGTTATGTTTTGTCCCGCTTTTGTGGAACAGTTTACGTTTCTTGTTTAGTTTTTTGGCGCTTAATTTGATTTCTATATTATGACCATATATAGGGAGGGGACGCCTGTGCGACACACTATTCTGATTCCCGCGAAGAATCACCGCCAGGGTCTCTGATTTGGCATTCCAGCTTTCTATTGCGCCCTTTTTCTGTTCACTCGATGGCCAACCTGCCCACTGATTTGCCCAGCTGTTAAATCTGGTTATTGTGGTTTGTTCCCATTTGATCCTCCTGGGCAACTTTATTAGATCTTCTCCATCGGCCGCTCCGATGTATTCAAGCTTGTGGTGTTGGTTCACTATGAGGTTCAAAGTGACAGTTAAGGCAGCGTGGTCGCTGTCACTGCTCGGGTGGACTGAAAACTTTGACATTAAAAGTTGGAGTTTGCCGCTTAAAATTATGTAATGGACCGTGGTTTGATTATTGAATGTGGGGCCGACCATCTGCCCCGGACTGTTCTTTAAGAGGACTGAGTGGGCCGTCACCAGGTATAGGATTCTAGTAGATCGTTTAATGCGTCAGTGGCCCCTGCCTGGTGGCTGCGTGTGGTCGAAACCCCTATGTTATGAGTGTTGAAATCGCCAAGAATAATACATTTAAGGCCCGCAAATTGAAACAGTAAGCACTCAATATGATGTGTCAACATGGCCGAGTTAGATGAAGGCCCATGGGGGTTATGGTAAAGATTAATTAACAGTATTGAGAAATTACTATATGCCAGGCGACAACTTTTCAGGATGCCTGCCTGGAGGAAATCGGTAGGTTGGAGATTTCTGCAAATTCCAAATTTAGTGCATGTTTAATGTAGACACATATCCCTCCCGAGGGTCTGCCCAAGATCGTAAGCTTTTTCGCTGGTTTTCAATACTCAGCGTATCCTCTCAGGGAGAGAGGGTGGATTTGCTAATATGTCATCACTATGCTGTTAAATAAAAAAAATGCTAGCATTTGTAAAGTGTACAGCTATCCACGGAAACGTGTGCCGGCGCTCGGGGGGCATTGGGAAGATTAACCAAGGTGTGGCCCACAGTGAGATAGTGGTGGGCTAGCATGCTGCTGGAGCCGGGAATCGAACTGTGAACGCTGTAGTTCGAAGTCAGGTATCATGGGTGCTGCGTCACACTTTTACTACACTTATATGTTAATTACTTCTAATTAAGTTGTAAACATTGTTAAATTATAAGTAGGGCTCCCTGTTTTCTGTTTTTACTGATTTTTACAGATAAATACACACAGAAAACTATTTATCCTTTTCTTTGTATTTATTTTAAAATGTGGATACAAATGGAAATTGTGTTATTTTTGGAGCGATTCTAAATGCTGTCAATCATGACTACCAGGCCAATAACTCTGTTGTTCTAAAAGTAAAAGGGTTAAAACAGTAAAATAATTTTTGTAAAGAGCCTTAAACAGCAATATATCTGCTCATATAAGGAAACATGCACATTTAAATACCAAGGTTGTGCATACTTTATCATCAGAGTGTGTTTCTATGACTGAAAACGGTCAGTCCTTCAGGCATGAGTGCATATTTATCAGACAAATAAATGTGGAAATATACTCATTTGAGGTTAATTTTTTCACAAAACCTAAAATATATATGGGTAAATACAGATACAATTATTTAAAAAATATATTGATTAATACAGATGGAATTGCCCCAAAAATAAATACCATAAAACCGGGAGCCATAAATATAAGTTATAAAAGACTACTGTTAAGTTAGTTTTCACTATAAAAAGTATACATGTCTTTTTAAAATTTACTTAAAAAACATTATAGGGACATTGTAGTTAGAAATTAGCATTTAAAAAACCTTTGAAAAATCACTGAAAAAACCATAGGGTTTTACAGAAGATATAGTTAGAAATTTGCATTTAAAAAAACCTTAGAAATTCACTGACAAAAACATAGGTTTCAGGGGCGTTATAGTTAGCTGGACATATCACTCGAACAAAGCCGAAGAAATTCCACTGTTATAGTTAGTTCAGCTAACTATAACTCATGCCCCCGCAATGCAGTGCTCATGACGTCACATATTACATCTTTCATGGCATGGTCAGTGACATCACTGATGACATCTCAAATGACATCACTGATGACATCATCCAATTGATAAACAATGCACCTCCTCAAATCCTAGCATGCCCTTTGATACATCCATTCTAAAATACAGACTACCATTTTTGAAACCATAGACACACCAACACCAGTTACTGCTTACCCACTCACTGATTTTTAGGTATACACACACATCCACTCATTCACCCATACAACCACTTATACATGCAGTCACTCCTCAATACAACACTATGAAATGCACTCATACACCTAGTCAGACAGTCACATTTCGCCACTCATCCATGGAGTTACTCACAGACCTAGATAGTCATATAAAGAATCAATCACACTCCAATGTACTCACCTATACAGTTATACACACACCATCTCACTAATTCATACAGATAGTAGTGCATACGTACTCTCATATATAATCAGTGATACAAGTACACACTCATCCATACAGCCACTCTCGTAATCACTCACTGTCACATATAGTTATCTATATCCACCATCATTCACATAAACTGCCTTTTACATATGTAGCTACTTACATGTACCACTGAGATCTCCATTCACTCACGAACACACTCATATTCACACTCACCCAGTCATAGAGCTGTTTCCACATGCACTCTTGAACCCATACACCCAGTGAATCAACTAGTCACACATCTATGCACAGAGTCACACACCTCCAACCCACCCACACACACACTCAGGCACCGCTATACATACTCAGGCAAACAATAAATAACCCATATAAACTGTTATGTAGCTACTGACTAACCCATGAACTAGCTTGCACAACAACAGACACACTGATACAGATATTCACACAGTTTAGTGACTAATGAGTGCATTCAGTAAGATACGTTTAATCAGTCACTTATACAATCAATCACACACCTCGCAAATCCTTCATCCAGACACTTATACACCCACTGATTCTTCAATACACCGTGGCATATATATAACACATATTTAAACTTTACAGAAACAGTGTCACTGGATGATGTCATCAGTGATATCATCAGTGATGTCACTCACCATTCCATGAATGATGTAATATGTGATGTCATGAGCAGTGCATTGCGGGGGCGTGAGTTATAGTTTGCTGAACTAACTATAACAGTAGAATATATATATATATATATATATATATATATATATATATATATATATATATATATATATATATATATATATATATATATATATATAATACTCCGACTCGTCGTAATAGTGCCTAGTTGCACCATCGGGTTTGCAGAAATCAAGTAACGCCAAAGCCAGTCTTCGATTTCAAAAGTGATTTATTCTTTTGTGGTGGTGCAAGCCATGAGACGCGTTTCGGACAGGACCTCCTTGATCACTGATGGGGAGAGTACGGGCCGCCGCCATTAACTAGAATCTATACATTTGCAAAGCGCGCCAATTGTCAGATTCATTCAACAACATAGACATAGGACTATGTAGCTGTACAAGTAATACATAATGGTGTTTGTGTGAGCGCCATTTTGGAACTTGTTCGTTGTTTTGACTATACATGAGTATCACATTGAAAAGGTAATCAAGATAATATCAAATTGACATATTAGCTTAAAATAATCATAAACTGCTCAAATGCCGGATATTGCCCATGTAATAACACGCTTAAGTTGCTAGAGTCAATTTTAAAACTCAATGAGATCATACACAATCTGGTTTTTGTGGGGTTGTCGATAGATGTGTCTTATTGGGACAAATTTCATTGACTGTACAAATACATTTTTATACCTTTTTAAAATAAAAAGTCACTCAATGTTAGACTACAAATCTATTTACATATAGTGTGCAACCTCTCTTAGAAATGTGTGCTCAATTGATCTCTAGTAATCTAAGTTCATATATATATACGGCTATAAAGCGTGAAAACAAAATGTTAGCATTGGTATTTTGAGAACATTATCGGTAAAAAAATGCTGATATTACATAGCAATATTTATGTCGGGCAATATCAAGGAATATATGCTAACATCAACAGCTAATATACCGTATCTGTAACATAATTACAGAATTGTGCAAATCATGCAAATCATGGTCCTAGGCGTGCATGCTTGTATTATTAAAGTGACGGTGCTCGTAAGTGATACGTGCAGATATGGAAATCCATATAATTTTTTAGAGTGTCCATGAGGTAGTGTAAAGTGCTGAGTGCTAAGAAAAAATGAGTATTGGTTCATATAAGTTAAAAAACAATCAGTTTCCTTCCTGCCATCGATAAAGCAAGGATGTTCAAAAGACAGGACAAGCTGCATGTTTAAAAGGAATACTGAAATGCGGAATTAAGGTTGATGTTCAAAGGGGGTTTGGCTCTCATATAGATCCTGTAATGTTAATAAGGTGGATTTACACAATTATTGGTGAAACATTATGTTATAGGAAATTGTGAAGGTATTCCCCCATGTTTAAACCTCCCGGGGCTTTGCTGTTCAGAAGTACAATGTATTTCGATTCGAGCTGTCTGAGACGTTTCTCATTGTCCCCCCCTCTCTTGCTCGGGTTGACAGCATCGACAACAAAATACTGTAGATGGTTAAGATTCTGTCCATGAACATTCTGAAAATGCCGAGCTACAGGGTAGCTTTGGTCAGCATTCACTATGGCCCTTAGATGTTGCAGGATGCGCATGTGAACGGGTAATTTCGTGCTTCCAACATAGGTTAGGTCACAACTACATTTTAAAACATATATTGCCAATTCGGTGCGGCATGTGTAGTGTGCCTTCAATGTGATGGGCATGTTATCAAACGGGGTAGGGTAAGATGTCGTATTTATCCCAAATTTACATGCCCTACACGAACTGCAGCGAAAGAACACTTTACGTGGGGACAGCCAATTTTCTTAAGTGTTTCAGGGCTATTCACCACTAAGTCATTGCGCATCGCATAGGCACGTTTATATGTGACTGTGGGGGTTTTAGGCATGATCTCTTTGAGTACATGGTCAGTAAGGATGATGGGTCATTGGTGTTTGACCAATTTTGTGATTTGGCGTGCTGAATCCTGTGATAAGGTGTATGGTGTTATTGTCATTGTCTTCTTTTGTTGGATGTGTGGTTTTTCTATTGGATCAAAGAGATCTGAGCGATCAATGCGGTTGGCTTTGGCCATACTCGCATCTAGTTTTTTCTCATTGTACCCTCTGGCCATTAGTCTACTTTTACATTCTTGTTGGTGCTTATCTCTAAGCTCAGGGGTACTGCAAGATCTATGGATCCTTAGAAATTCCCCATAAGGAATGGCAGTGATGGTGTGCTGAGGATGAAAACTATTTGCGTGCAAGATCATATTGTCTGCTGTTGTTTTTCTGAACAGACTAGTTGTTATTTTGTTGTCAATTATGTTGATCTGCACGTCTAAAAAGGTTGCCTCATGCTTACTTATATTGGCTGTAAAGTTCAGATTCAATTGATTGTCATTGATGTCTATGACAAATTCCCTTGCCTGTTGCATAGTGCCTCGCCATATTAAAAAAACATCATCGATATATCTCCAATATCTTGTGATATGGTTTTTCCAACTCACAGCATGCTGTACTTTGAGAACATGTTCCTCCCACCACCCCACGTGGAGCCCCGCGTAGGTTGGAGAGAAACATGCCCCCATAGCCACCCCTCTAAGCTGTTTGTAAACACTGTTATTGAATGAAAAAACATTGTTATTTAGGCATCTATCAATCATAGTTATTAGCATTTTGTTGTGTTGGTACAGTTCTATGGGGCGTTGATCTAAATAATACTTGACTGCTCTGATGCCATCAGCATGTGCAATGCTAGTATAGAGTGTCGATATGTCCATAGTCACAAGTAGGAGTTCATCAGACCAAGTGCATTTGTTTAAGAGATACAAAAATTCCGTAGAGTTGTTGATGTAAGCTGGTAAGGAGACAACAAAGTCTTGTAAGTAAAAGTCTATGTATTTAGAAGTGTTCTCAAAGGTGCTGTTGATGGCTGACACTATGGGCCGACCCGGCACAGGTGTCTGTTTGTGCACTTTCGGAACAAAATATATATTGGGCATCAGAGGGTGAACTTTATGTAAAAAATTAAGCTCGTCCTTGGATATTAAACCATCACGTTTCCATTGATTTAGTTCTTTTGCGTATGCTTCTTGAATTTGTTTGTTAGCCCTGAAATCAATTTTAGTGTAACAGAGTTCGTCATTGAGGTGGCGGTGGGCTTCCTCAATGTATTCTTGCTTTCTCCAAAGAACAATGTTGCCGCCCTTATCTGATTATATTCACTGAAAAAACATAGGTTTCAGGCAGGTTATAGTTAGGAATTATCATTTAAAAAACCTTAGAAATGTATTTGTAACTGTAACTCTCGCGCCCGCAATCCACTGGTGATGATTGTCACATATTACATCATTCATGACATGGTCAGTGACATCACTGATGACATCTCAAATGACATCACTAATGACATCACTGATGACATCATCCAGTGAATGTGGTTTGGTTTGTTATTTAAATATGTATTACATATACACCAATCTGCATTGAAGAATCAGTGGATACATAAATATCTGTATAGAGGATTTAGTAGAAGTGTGATTGATTGTTTACTTGAGTAATTTATAGTGTCTCATTAAATATATTGGATAGGGACTAAACTGTGTGAATATCTGTATTACTTTGACAGGTGTTCTGTAAACTGCTGCATCGGTTGGTTACTTGCTATGTGAATGTCTATATTAGTTATTGATTAGTTAACTGATTATTTGTATGGGAGAGTTTATGTATGTGTGGTTCGGTGGGGGATCTGTGACTGCCCAAGGATATGTGAATGTTAATTCAGTACATATATGAGGTTAGGACTGCGTGTTATAATAGTTGCTTGGGTGAGTGAATATCTTTATGTCTGTGGTGCTGAGCAAATATATTTCACAATGGTCATGTCCAACAAAGTAGAAAAAATACAAGGCTGTGTATGTGACAGTTGTTGTATATAAATAAGTATACATAAAACTAACTCATTGATTGCATGAGTGACTGTATAGATAACTATATATTTGTAATACTGATTTCATAACACACTAAGTATGAGTTACTATCTATATGAATAAATAAAGTGCTATTTTTAAAAGTGTGTAGCTGAGTAAATGTAAATAGGATGCATTGTTTGCAAAAGTGAGTGGGATGACTGCATACCTGAATAGGATGTGTAGTGGTATGTAATGTCGATATATGTGTATAAGTATATTTGATAGTGTTCTATTGATCATTGACAACATCTATGAGTGAATCTATAGGTAATTGATTAGATGTGTGTGTAGATCTTGGAATCACTGAGTGGGTTTTTAGATACTTGTATTGCTGTGTCAATAGATTCAAATATGGTACTCTGTATTTTACAGTGAGTGATGAAAGGTTATACTAGTGTATGATGAGGTGTATCGGATTGTCACGTGGATGATGTCATCAGTGATGTCAGTTGAGATGTCATCAGTGATGTCACTGACCATGTCATATGTAATATGTGACATCATCACCAGTGGATTGGGGGCACGAGAGTTACAGTTAGTACAACTAACTATACCAGAGGAATATCAATGGTTTTCTATGAGTGAAATGTCCAGCTAACTATAAAACCCCTGAAACCTATGGTTTTTCAATGAATTTCTAAGGATTTTTTAAATGATAATTCCTAACTATAACCTGCCTGAAACCAATGGTTTCTTCAGTGAATTTTAAAGGTTTTTTAAATGATAATTCCTAATTATAATGTTCTTTAAGCATATCTATTTTTTCTTTCTTTTTTAATTATCATCCCAGTCTCAACCTAGTAAAAACTGCAATTATCACCACTCTTCAATTGATTCCTTCTGACAACAAAATCGCCACAAACCACAAAAAAAAGGCGATAACTTCACTTACCAGTAACAGATTAACATCAACATTTAACTGATGTAAGGAGGTTGACTATCTACTGTGTGAATTACACCCAACTCACACCCATATTTAAAGACGAATATGTGATAGAGGTACTAATTATGCAACTCCAACACCCAACAAAAACACAACACCTAGCACCGCCACCACTACAACCATCCCTCCTAACCCCTCCCCCTCTACTACCTCAGAGGCAGCGCTAAACAAGACAACAAACATTCCTGAAGTAATATATCCCTTCAACAGCACACTAGCTCAATGTTCAGAGATGTGGCAATCAACTATGTATAAGGGAAGGAACTCGCACATCAACAATAATGTACACAATCCTACCACTACTGGTGATATGCAACTCACTATACACACCAAAAACTTTTCCAATTGCAGATATACTATTGATACGTGTAGTGTACTGCACAGTGGACGCAACAATATTATCTCAGACACTGGTGAATATTTCGATCATGAAGCTGTGTTGTCTCTCCCTCCTTGAAGCAGAAGCGGACTGGGCTGGTCCAACGTACACATCTCCAGAGTAGGACTATAAATAATTAGCTTACTCCTTGGGCATGGTTGGTTCACTTCTGCAAAGAGAAAAGAGTCTGCCACAGCAAAGGTCCTCACCCTGCCACATGACTGCTGCCATGACCACGTGCCTCTTCGATACAGGCCCATTGCGAAGTCAACACCACAGCACCGCAGACTTATGTCTGTATCGACTACTGCCTTCGATCTACACTGCAGACAGCAGGGTTCACAACTTGAATTCAGCTTTGGATCTACACTATGCACAGCATTGAAGTTAGCCTTGATTTATGTAAGGCAGAGACAATTGTACTCTATGTCCTCAGACTTTGTTAAAATAAGTGACAACAATTCTTTGTCGACATCTGTGCTGACTACTGCTTTCCATCTACAAAGCTGACAGCAGGGTTCACAACTTGAATTCAGCTTTGGATCTACACTATGCACAGCATTGAAGTTAACCTTGATTTATGTAAGGCAGAGACAATTGCACGCTATGTCCTCAGACTTTGTTAAAATAAGTGACAAAAATTCTTTGTCGATATCTGTGCTGACTACTGCTTTCCATCTACAGTGCAGACAGCAGGGTTCACAACTTGAATTCAGCTTTGGATGTACACTACGAACAGCATGAAATTCAGCCTTGTTTTATTTTAGGCAGAGATAATTATACTAGGTCCTCAGATTTTGTATAAGGATACGACAAAAATAATTTCTTGATGTCTGTGCTGACTACTGCCTTCGATCTACACTGTGGACAGCAGGGTTCACAACTTGAATTCAGCTTTGGATCTACACTACGGACAGCATTGAATCAAGCCTTGCTTTATTTAAGGTAGAGACAATTGTAGTCTATGTCTTCCGATTTTGCAAAAGGATGTGACAAAAAACATTCGTCTATAACTGTGCTGACTACTGCCTTCAATCTGCACTGCAGACAGCAGGGTTCACAACTTGAATCCAGCTTTGGATCTACATTACGGACAGCATTGAATTTAGCCTTGCTTTTTTTAAGGCAGAGACAATAGTACTATATGTCTTCAGATTTTGTGAAAGGATGTGACAAAAAGCATTTGTATATAACTGTGCTGACTACTGCCTTCGATCTACACTGCGGACAGCAGGGTTCACAACTTGAATTCAGCTTTGCATCAACACTACGGACAGCATTGAATTAAGCCTTTCTTTATTTAATGCAGAGATGATTGTACTATATGTCTTCAGATTTTGTTAAAGGATGTGACAAAAAGCATTCCTCAATGTCTGTTCTGACTACTGCCTTTGATCTACACTGCAGACAGCAGGGTTCACAACCTGAATTCAGCTTTGGATCTACACTACGGACAGCATGAAATTCAGCCTTGCTTTCTTTAAGGCAGAGACAATTGTACTCTATGTCCCCAGATTTTGTTAAACGATGCGACAAAAAACATTCCCCAATGTCTGTGCTGACTACTGCCTTCGATCTACTTTGTGAGGGCTCGCGGTTCAGGTGGAATGGCGATTGCACATGACGCAATCCAGTAGGAAAGAGACATTGTACCAGTGCGACCTGCCCGAACCACGAATCATTGCAGGGCGTGCACACGCTGAGTTCTTCAGGTACCACAAACTCACTGCACCACATGTCATCTCCCCGTGGCCTTATTAGGGCAGAAATCACTAGGCAAAAAACATTGCTCCCAGTGCGGACCCGCTGGACCACGCATAATCGCAGGCTACGTACAAGCTCAGCGCAAAAGATACTACTAACTCAGTGCACCATAAATCATCGCAAAGAAGAGTGAACAGTTTTGTGTCACAGTCAGGCACTATCACTTTTAAATATAATTTATGCAGAATTCAATTAACAAAAGACATTACTCCAATTACTGTGCCCCCCCCTCCCCTGACCATGCATCATCGGAGGCTCCACAGAACCTTGTTGTTTCAGGTGTCACTAATTCAGTGCACCACTTATCGCTGAATTACCAATACTATGCAGCTCTAGTCAACCCCACGTGGCAGTGGGCTCTTGCTGACCGCGGCCTCCTGCCTACACTGCGGTCATCAAACCTCACAATTAAATAGACCGTTGATTCATTTTTTGCAGAGTACAATACCAAACTAAGTATAACATCTATCAAACCTATACAATATCTCTTTAGTATGCTTCCTTCAAAAACTTTTTTTATATCACTTATAGATTTAGTTGAATAATACAATTCACACTGCAAGTGCAAAGGCACACTTAATGACAGTCTACACTGCGGACAGCATAGGTCACAATTTAACCTCAATTTTTCTTCAATGGAAACCTGAATTTCTTTTTTAGAGACAAAAATGGCTATACCACTGGAAGAATCATTTCATTCTGATCATTTTGTTACTGAAGAATTGATAACCATCGATGGTACTTCCCCCCCCCCCAAAGTACATGCAGTCCAGTATGCAACAGTCAATGCTTTGAGTGCAGCCCGTTCAGACCACGCATCATCGCAGGGTGAGCACACGCTAAACACCAGATGTACCACTAACTCAGTACACCATAAATAATCGCCACAAAGCTTTATTAAAGGAAAATTCAGTAGTCAAAAAACATTACCCCCAGTGCGGCCTGCCCAGACCACGCATCATCACAGGTTACGTACACGCTCAGTCCCAAAGGTACTACTAACTTAGTGCACCATAATTCATCACCACTTGGCCGTATTCAGGCAGAAGTCAACTAACTCTTCATTCATTATTTAGGGAATGCAGTACCAAACAAAGTATAACATCCCTTTAGTAGCCTTCCTTCAAAAACTTCTTTTATATCTTTTCAAGGTTTAGTTGAAAAACAAAATTCACGCTGCAAGTGCAAAGGCACACTCAATGGTAGTCTACACTGCGGACAGCACAGGTTACAACTTGAACTATAATGTACCTGAAAATACATATTTCGACACTGTATTCTACATGTTTGATCTTTTATTTCAATCGTGATTATAGATGATACAGTCCAGTAGGCAACACGCTGAGTACCATACGTTCTACTAACTCAGTGCAACATAGATAATCGCCACGTGGCCCTATTAAGACAAAATTCACTAGCCAAAGGACATTCTTACCATTGCGCTCTGCCTGAACCACGCATCATCACAGGTTCCACACAAACCGACCCTACCTTATTGCACCACAACTCATAAAACCTTTATGATAGAATTTTCTATGTATTATTTCACATAGAGTGCTCCTACCTTTGTATAGCAGAAGTCATAAACCATTTAGGATTGAATATCTGTGTATGATATCATGATTACTATTCTACTTGTTACCAACAGCAACGTAATCAAATGGAGTCGAGCACACGTGCCTGTACCCACTTCAACTATCTATCTGTGTCTGAGTATTTATTATGTTTGTAAAAGGCTGCTCCTGTGCCCTACCACATATTTTACTGTAAACAGCGTATGCAACTATTTTACCTCTGCCAGTAACAAAAACTTTGATTATACGACTTTCTCGCGCTCATTCTACAAATACGAACGTACAAACTGGATCATTACAATACTTGACTTGACTTGACTTGACTTGCAAAGAAAGTGTATTGTAAATTTATAAGTGTGTGCTATTTCCCGTTTTTTAGCATATTTATATAGTGCAAAGTCGACCCAAAACTATATCAGCAATTTACTTGAGCACCATATTTACAGTACATTTTCAGACACGCGTAGATTACGTCATTTCTCTACAATAACAGAATGTGGATGCGCCTCGACCACTGATATCCAGCACCAAGTTCGACAGTATACCTGAATGAGTACATACGTATATATATTAATTGCCCTTCATGTGCCAAAAACTGCAACCTAAAGCTTTCATAGCCCTGTATTACTACAGCTACAACACTCCACTGAATATACAACAAATATTCGTATTCGCAGAAATGCGTCATGTCCACCATCTTTTATGTGTGCAACTCTGGATGAATATAGGATCAGTGATACCCCGTACCTTCCATGTTGGCCATGTTGTGGGACTTTACAGACATAATGACACATTTGCGTTTAAGACCCGGGTGACGGCAGCACTACAACAGGGACACCTGAATCAGTTGATTTCTCATATAGCTCACAACATCACGTGCTCTACGCCATTTTAGAGTTGCTTCCATCGCAAGCGCTATGTTGGCCCATCCTAGTGGTTCGAACGCCTCATGTAGGCCTGAACTACCGAACAGGGGGGCCCACTACCACGTGCGTGGCCTCTTTCATCACTGAGTTAGTGGTACCGCAAGGACTGAGAGGGTGAGGTACCTGCGATGAAGATAGGTGCATGAGTATGTCCTTTGCCATAGTGATATCAAGACTCAGCACCAAATCTGAGACTTCATGGTGGCAGAGCGGGACTGCATGATGTAAAACGTATCCTATCCGCGAAAAGGTGAGCAGTGAGGCCTGGGTGCGCAGCGGAGGGAGTAGATGGGGTGTAGCAGACTGGATACAAAAAGGCGACGCAGTGATTCAGATGTACGCAGCCCTATATACCGTATCTTATTGCATTTGTATTTTTTTTCCAAAAAAAGCAGGAACGTTCTTATAGTCGGTCAAATGTCCGTCGCTAATGATGATTGAAACCATGTGTATCACTGCGCACCACTTGCTTTCACAGCCGGATGGAAAAAATGACTAATTCTTCATAAATCGAAGCCCATTAAACAAGTTGGAACTGTATAAATAGTTATATTTTAAATGTGGGAGGGAAGGTGTGTGAAAGGGCGATGTTATTCTACTCCACATTAAGATTGTGACAATTACCAATCATAACATCTTTCTTTTACTATCTTTTAGATATAGAGCTTCAGGGTGCACTATGTCCCGGCATGTGCTGGAAGACACAACGGTGACAGAAAGGTGAGCTGCGAAAAGTCTTTTCAGTCACTCTCTCACTTCCTCTCTTCTTTGATAAAGAAATGGCGCACAATCTTATCTAAATACACAATTAGTATCTAGGGGTCAATATGCCATGTCAGTCACTGTCAGTCTAAACCTCAACACAATATAAACAGAGTAGTGAAAACCCAAAATAGTGTCACCTATTTTCTGTCTTTTTTCATGTCTTTCCTGTGGGTGTCTTGTCGACAACATGATACGGAAACAGTATGTGGTGGAGTATGATACCTAAAAATAGCAGGTGATATTGATTTAAACTTTCACTTTATAAGCAGTAGTTATCATCTGGTCCCGAAGAAAGCATTTAGAACTATTCTCCTATTATGCTGAAACATGTCGACCTATTGCCCACAGATATTTTGTTAAATCTGTATTTTCACACCTTATATATGTTTTTAGATTTGGACAACTGGGAGACACCATTAAAACTTATAACCTACTCAGTTGACCCAATTTTAACTTACTTCACTTTATTCACTAATTTTGTTTACACTGCTTATCCAGTAGCCATAAAATTCATCCACATTGATATTATTACCACCCTTCCGTGACAACACAGACCTTTGAGATCTACACATAGTCTTAAGAACATCAATAGGCTATGTTGTGTTGTCCTGTCTCCTGGGCAAGGAGAACCCAAATGATGTTAAAAGGGTTGGTATAGGACGGCTACTGATGGGAATATTTACTCTTGCCCTAGAGCTTACACCCAGCAATCAGATGTCACATTTTGTTGTATTTTGGGTTTTCACTACTCTGTTTATATTGTGTTGAGGTTTAGACTGACAGTGACTGACATGGCATATTGACCCCTAGATACTAATTGTGTATTTGAGTATGTTATTTTGGGGTAAGTATCTAGTTTGGGTCGTTAAACTTACCCTTGGACCCTTCTCCTAACCGTTTTTTTGTAGCACAATCTTATCTTCCATTTTTTTCTAACAGGTTGTGTTTCACAAATTGGCATCCCCCGAACACCTCCAAAGCTCAACGTTTGAGGAATCTGCGATGATGCGTGGCCATCGTAACAACACCTGAGAAGGCAGCTTTGACACGTGGTGCACCCTCTTTGAATCAGGCCAATGGCACAAGGTGAGCAAAGAAGCTTGTATCCGAAGCAACGAGAAGTCACCTGTGGGCGGAGAGAGTGGGTAGTGTGCAGCAGCTTGACTGTGTAGGAATGTACAATTACCTCTGGGCAGTGACAATGGATATGTTGCAACAGTCTGGGTGCACAAGAAAAGGCACTCACCTCCGGACTCTTGGAGTCAATGGGGTGCAACAGTATGGGTACGCAGTAATGAGAACTCACTGCTATGCAGTGGGAGTGCATGGGTATAGTACTCTGGGAGAAAAAGAGCGCACAGATCCCACCTTGCAGTGGAAGTTGATGTAATACAGTATCCTGAGTGTCCAAAGGCATAAATCAGAAATGTACTTGTGCAGTTGTATGTACTCTGCTATTAATAACTCTATACTATCTTTCAGATCACTAAACTTGAGGGTGCAATTTGAGCCGGCACGTTGTTGGATACACAATGGAGGCAAAAAGGTGAGCTACGAAGATTTTCTCCCCTATTAACACTACCTCTCCTGCTCCATCTATTACTTTCTCTCTCCCACACTTTCAATCTCATTTTTTCTCTCTTTCTCTCTCTCCCTCTCTCTGACATTGTTTCTATTTCTCTTTTCAAGTTATGGACGCTGCTGTCCACTCTGCAGATAAATACATCAAGACTGAATTTAATACAGTCTGCAGTGTACAAACAAAGCAGACTTCTTGTTGTGAACTCTGTTCGAAGCAGTGTTTACGAAAGTTAAGCAGAGGGGCCTAGATACACAATGCCTCCAATTAAATGCGTTGCAAATAAACAATATTGTCCTGCATATTGATGTGATCTCTCACCTTATTCTGTCTCATCTCTGAATCATTTTAAAGACCTACAGGACCATACTGTAGATCTGACGCACTAGGCACTTCCCTACAGATACCTCTTCAACGAGGGCCTATGAGAGGTGTGGGATGTATCAGGCACACTGCAGACGTGCAAATAACCAAATATTGCCAAGTGTTATGTTAATTTGTTATTTTTTCCCTCATTCAGTCACATCAATCTAATTTCAAACACTTATTTTAATTTTTGTTTTGCAGGTTACCTACCCTCCTACCACTGGAGTCCATCTCACATTTTGTTTATTATATTGTTATGTTAAAGTTACGTTTCTAGTTATTTATTATATTGTTATGTTAAAGTTACGTTTCTAGTTATTTCTTTTTGTTGTAATAAAAGTTAATTAAAAAAAAGTGTATATGTCTTCTTATTCTGACAACATTTCACTATCATTTAGTGTGATAATCATATGCTTAGAGAAGATTTAACAATTAAAGTAGAAATTATGTTTATAACTAGAAGTATAATACTGAGGCTAACTCTTTACCAGCTCTTTACCAGAGTCTGTAGCTGCGATTAACGGTCCCTATGAAAAATTTTAAAAACTCCAGCACAGTTACTGTTTGGATAAGCAACATTGTGTGGTGAACTTGTGACCTATGTGCTCACTTAAGTGTTCCATGAACTGTTAGTATGGTAACAGGCAGTAAGCAGTTTGGGGGTAGGGTTGAAAGGTACCGGCTGTACAGAAACCATTATATTTACCCAGGATCCTCTACATGACAGAGGGGAAAGCAAACTGAAACAACAGAACACTGTGGAGCAGATTTACAAGCCCATTGCAACACTTTCGCGTTACTTTTCCCATGTTAAAAGTGACGCAATAGGGGCGCAAGGGACTTGTAAATCTGCCCCTATGTACATTACAAGCAAAAGAAGTACACAAATCTTTGAATTCTTTACCAATCACAATTAGACAGTGTTGCTTCACGATTCACAATGTACTTCACTAAATACTTCGTGCCTATTTAAATGGGAGACAGGATTGTCGACATTACAAAACTTAGTGGCATATTTATAAAGACGGTGTTAAAATGATTGCCGCTTTAACGGCAGCAAACTACAACTAAAATTGCTATAATGGACTTCAAAATCCTTTGTTATCTTACCGGAAGATTTTTTCAACACTGCTGTTTGCTATGGCAGGGTGAGAGCCGAGGCTCTCGCCCTGCCATAGAAAACTTGGTTTGCATCTTGAAAGAGAGAACATGAAAACCTACTCTCTCTTTTAAAATGCAAAGCAGAATTCTTTTCCCCCACGGGGAGCTGCATATTAGCAGGTCCCCGTGTGCAAAAGTAATGGTGGCTTCCGAAGGACGCAGGGTGCTACTGGGACCGTAGAGACATTGGGCCTCTACCCCCAGTCCCCATCGTTGTATCCCATGGGATGGGATTCCGAGGAAGAATAAAAATTAATGGTAAGTGGTATTTTATTTACGGTAAAATTAGGAGTCTGTAATGGACATATTTACAAGGACATCGTTAAAATGTTTTGGTGTAAAACTGGGCTTCTATTGGAATTCTCACAAATTCTCAAAAGCCTATTAAGCCCATTACGGCCGTTTTAACAGCACTTTCCTATCGCTAAAGCGACGATAATTTTAACGGTGTCCTAATAAATATTCCCCCAATATCACAAGAACTACAGCGATAATTCATGTTCGCAAGTGAAAAGCTTGTTAATATAAGACTGTGGACTTAACATATCAATCCACCTCGCATATTAAACATGCTTAAGTCTACTTAAGAACAGATGTTAGGATCCGACATAAACCGAAATTAACGAGAATTTTGCTTTCAGTCCTCAATTCCAGGGCCGCCTTGTAAATACAGCGCTGTTGTCATACCTCCCTCTTCCCTTTTTTTTTGTCATAGAAACACCTACCTTGCCACTGAGAACGCCTACATTGAAACTCATTGGAGATACGAGGCAAGCCCTTAGCAAACCGGCTGATAACATGCATTAATGCATCTTAGCATCGCCTAGGAAATAGGACGATATAATTTTCACTGCATTTTTGGCTTTTTTCTAAATTGTGGCAAAATGGCACTTGTTAATATGCCCCCAAGTTTGCTATGACACAGCGGGAACCTCGACTCCCGCCCTGCCAAAGCAAACAGCAGTGTCCTGGGAGTAGACACCCCAAGACACAGCAGGAACCGCTCCTGGGGGGTGGTGTTCCCTAAGGCTTTCGACTGCTCCAGAATACAGACCATGCAGCCCCCCTCCCAAAATATAAAAAGACCCTGAGGGTGGTAATCCCCGGGGCTTAGATGGACCTTTGAGCTCCCTCACCCATTCATTTTGTAGCACCGAGGAATGGTGTTCCCCGGGCTACAGGGCCCCTCAGAACCCCCATCAAATGTAATATTTTAGACCCCGGGATTTGGCCCTCCCAGGCAACTAATTTTTAAACAAGCACAGGAGCCCGCCCTTCGTTTTTATTTGTATTACAGCAGATCCGTTCACCTAGCGCACATTTCTCCGTTTTTTTTTAAAAGATTTTTTTTGGGGCCCTAGGGGTCCTTGTGGGACCCCCTAAGCAGGGCTATAGGGTCAAAATATTTCTTACCTGCCCCCTTTATACGTTTTCAACACTTGTCCCACTAATTTCTAGACCCTCGCTTCTACAGAGGCACAAAATGGCTGCCAATACTTCCTGGTTTCGAATGTTGACAACCACTTGACAGCCAATTAGCATTCAGCGCGTGATCGGGACGGTGCGCTTCTAGTGTGCGCAAGATGCGCAGATCCATCGAGGCCATAGATATATATGTACTTTTAATTGTAATTTTCTCAGGAACTACTGAACGGATTTACACCATATAAGCAAAAGGCACGAGTCTGAACCAAGGACTACCACTTTGCCAAATTTGGTGTAATTCTGTTCAGCCGTACGGGCTGAAGCTGCGATGAACGGATCCTATGGAAAAATGCATGGGAAAACACGTTTTGGGACCCCCTTTTTTCTCAGCCCCTGCTTCAAAAATCACCCCAAGACATTTTCAGGATAGGAGCAGACCGGAACACGTAGAGGAGTATCACCCGAAGTAAAGCTGAAGGTTTCCTAAAGGGGGGTTTTCAATGATGAAAGGAAAGGATTCATCCTTTTGTAAGAAACCCCTCACTCACCAACCTAGTGGTGACATGCTTCATCATCGGGGTCCACCCTGGTGGCCTAG
Organism: Lissotriton vulgaris; assembly: GCF_964263255.1. NCBI lineage: Eukaryota > Metazoa > Chordata > Amphibia > Caudata > Salamandridae > Lissotriton > Lissotriton vulgaris. Next base: position 1,752,454,739 of record NC_141687.1, read on the forward strand.
CGTCACCAGGGTGTGCTTCGACACCTGTAGTACAGTGGAGCAGGTTGGGAATGTAGGTGCAAAAAAAGAAATGTTAAAAATTGTCCTGGTTTAACTTATAAAAATATGAATTTGCTCAATGCTCAATCAAAAATCGATGAGCATGTGTAAATAAAAAAAGCGGTCAGGGGGTAGACTCATCACGCGGTGGAACATATTAGTTTACCGGTGAAGCGTACGGCCAATAACCTACATCTACCTTCCGCTGCTCGGCAAACCAATATGTTCCACCGCGTGATAAGCCTACCCCTGCCCGCCGAAGCATTTGACAGCACTTAAATATGTTTTTTGCTTTTTTCATTACACATGCTCATCGATTTTTGATTGAGCATTTTACCACTGGCTATTTTGCCAAGAGGTACACGAGGATTTAGGATAGGGTGTGCCTTTTAGGGGGCCCACACCGTCCATCTCCTTGTTCATGGTCCTGATGAATACCGGGTACTCACCCTTATGGTAGAAACATGTTGACCAACCCACCACTACACATATAGAGATACCTTGGTCGTAACTCCCCTCCCAGTATCTCGCCACTCTTTTTTAATATTGTCCAGTTACTTTAAAATAAAATTCATATTTTTATAAGTTAAACCAGGACAATTTTTAACATTTCTTTTTTTGCACCTACATTCACAACCTGCTCCACTGTACTACAGGTGTCGAAGCACACCCTGGTGACGCTAGGCCACCAGGGTGGACCCCGATGATGAAGCATGTCACCACTAGGTTGGTGAGTGAGGGGTTTCTTACAAAAGGATGAATCCTTTCCTTTCATCATTGAAAACCCCCCTTTAGGAAACCTTCTGCTTTACTTTAGGTGATACTCCTCTACTTGTTTTACTCAGTCCTTGACCAGGGGAATAGGAGTATTCTCCGTTCACCACGGATGAACACCATCCCTTGCTCTCCCCCTTGTTTTCCAGCAGACCGGAACACCCCACCAGTTTTGAAAATTTTGCGAAGATTCGTCAACCGGTGCCAAAGTTATTCCAAATAGAATGTTGCGGGTTTCCTATGGAAAATAGGTCCTAACTAGAACTACCTACTGGCGACCGCCAGTAGGTAATATACACACACACACACACATTGCCATCAGGGATTGCAAAGTAAAACCACTCCTGATTAAATGACTCTCGGTGTAAGAGGAAGAGGTTGTTGGTTCAGGCCCTCAAATATGAACCACCTATCTTTAAATCTTTTTCCCTTGAAGAGGTTGAATGGCAGGCTCACCCTCTTTCTCCATCTGTAGGAAGAAACACATCAGATCTCTGGGTTCTTCTGAGGGCCATGAAGGAGAAGATAGAGTTGTATTCTTGTCCATTGCAGCTAGAATTAGAGCAGGTTCAAGGTTTGGTCATTTGTTTTTAGATGTGAAAGAAGAGGAAGATTTTCATCCACTCATAAATTTATGGTAGCGAAAGCCATAGGTACTGTATGGTCTGTACAAAATAGTGGGAATTAACTGCTTGAGCGGCTACATTTACTGTCACGTTTGGATTGTCAAGTTGGATTTGAAAGAAGCTTCTGTTTTGATTCAAATTTAGATACCTCATCATTTAATACTTCAGGTTTGATGAGAACACAAGAAATATCAGTTCAAATCCTTTCAATTTTGTCAGTCCTTAGTTCCATGCTGCTTTATGAAGCTGCTGAAGCCAGTGCTTATTCTCTTGAAGTCAAGGATTGTGCTAATATGTACCTTAATGGGATGCTTTTGATGTCTGAGGACAGATTATGGCTATCATTCATCTCAAAATGGCAGCACAGGTTCTACAGCAACTAGGATTTTGTAATCAATCGCAAAAAGTCCGAATTAATCATATCCCATTTGATTCTGTTCCTGGGTTTTTTAACAGCCTCAGCGGCACTGTACCTTTTTCTTGCGCAATACAAGTTTCAACTGAGAAAGGAAGAAATTCGAGCTGAATCGAGATTAGATATATTTTCCATTCAGAAGTTAGTGAAATTTGTGGGTTTGCTATCAGCATCCATTAAGGCAATCTTTCTGCTTCTCTTCACTACAGAGCCCTGCAGTATTTAAAGACTCTTCATTTAAGAATGGAGCTCTCGTACTCAGCATTAGTTTCCCTGACTCCGAATGGAAGGGAGGATTTGGGTTGGTTACTGTCCCTGATGGAGACTTAGAATAAATAATCAAGTTTTGGCCTAATCTTAGACATCATGTTAGAATCGTTGTCAGAGAACAAGGTACAGGGATTTTATTGCAGAAGGCAAATGGTCTGAGGCAATTCATATAAGTTATTTAAAGCTGCTCATTTTTTCTTTTGCATACAAAGGTTTGGTGCAAGACAGAGAAACATTTTTTCTTGTGTTCTTCTCATAATGGATGCTGTGTTGGCTATCTGGTACCTAAACAAGCTGGACGGAGCTTAATACTAGAGTCTTAGTGAATACCTTATACAGCAACCCAAATTTTTCTCAGGAGACTGGGTATACGCTACAATCAAAAACACAGGTAACTCCTGAAGGAGTAATATCTGAGTAATTAAAATAATATGCAATAGCTGTTATCTGAATCACTACTTCAAAGCAAAATTTTAGACAAGCGAATACAAATTAAACATATAGGATGTAGGGAGGTGAACTCTGTTTGAGATCACATTCAGTGAAAAAGTATTGCATTATGATGAATAGTTTTCTCAATGCTACATCATTTACATCTCATCATAGGGTCACCATAAAAACACACATTGACATGTAGGCACACTTTTAATAAGAAGATTCTTTACAATTGTGCCCTTAGTCAGTGGGAAATCCACACAGCCAAATAAAGTCCATTTAATAACCCTGGAATGCCTTCTGATGGATGCATTGTGATGTGATGTATAGAACTGAAGTGGATAGTTCATTGGCATTTTGGTCTCCCAGGTCAAAAAGTACAATAGACCATCCTCAGGAAAAAGTGTTGAAAAATATAAATGGCTGACCCCTTTTGATCCTAATATGAGAAACGCTATATACAATGGAATATTCTATTAGTACATAATATATTACATACAACCATAAAAATCACACAGAAGAACGCCCATTTGTAAGTGAAAATACCCAAAGCACGCCATGGACCCATCACTCACAACTATTACGCCTAGTGTTTCCCATCTAATGCTGTTCAATTAGTGAATTGTGAAGCACCCATTATAAAATATTGACTTCCAAAAAGCCCAAAAAAGATTACGAGTGATGAATAAATACAGCTTGCCAAATACTAAAAAATAAAAGGGATTCAGTACATCCAAAGTAAGGTACATGCAGCATCCTGTGAAGCAAGTGGCAATTGCTTTAATTTACAAAAATGAAGGCCTAAAATCAGGGTAACATCTTCTTGCAACTGGTACAGTAATTTCTAAAATCCTAAGCAAAGTCCAGAAAAAGCACCAATACTAATTAACCTAATGTATTGTAAATAGTAAATATAACACATAGATCTTACAGAGTGAGACACTAAATCAGAGAGGAAACATCCAGTAGCCTAAGTCGTATATCATTGACTGGGCAATTGTTCAAATTGAAAAGTTTTTATGCAGTGTAAGGCCAATGCCGTTTTGGACAATCAAAGAGTTTCAACAAACTAAAATCCTAAAGAAAGCAGATAAATTTCAGAATTATATCAAAACATATAATGAAGAATCTACCTATACCTATTAGGGAAAGATATTACCATCAGGGCCCAGGTGATCAAACAGACATACCACTGTCATATTTTTCAGACTCTGGATCAGAATCAGACAGGGACCATTGTCGCCAAGGTAACACATGGTTAGGATTCAGTAATCAACCCTCAAGTTAAAATCCGTCTTCTTTAGACAGAGGCTGTTAGGGCCAGCCCCAACGGTGTCCAAGTGGAGGAGGTCACACCAGGACAACTACAGGCTCACTACCAAAACTTCAAATGCTAGAGGAAGAGAATATGGATTAGGAGACCATTTCCATATTTAATTTGTCAAGCCACAAACTTGGTACATCAGAGATGAAAGTACTAAGCACACGACAACCTTTTGTCTCAACTCATAAAAGTGTAAATGCTATTATTCAAATGGATCTGGTACATTTCTTTTGAATTATATGATTGAGATAGTTCTTTCCTACATGAGATTCAGAACCCCAATCGGATGTGATGGGGTTAAGTTGTGCCTCTACATTTGACCCCATCGAAGATCATGATGAAAGAGATATTGACTCTTGAAAATGCTGTACTATCTGAAGTACAAGCACTCTTTGGAAAGCGTAAAAACATAAGTTACAATATGTCCAAATTACAATATGAAGCCCTCCCATTGGGGCAGGATGCCAATCTATCTTCCAATCTTTGGCTGAAGACATTGACTTTTTTTTCATCAAACCATTTGTTCCTTTAAATCATTCCTACTTGAGAGACTGTATGTCAGTGATCAATGAAATAGAAAAATTAACTTTCAATAAAACCCAAGATATTTTGGCCACCATGGACATAGAGAGCCTAAACACTAACATTCCTCAGATCGAGGCTCTACAAATATTACATTCTGTCTTAGAAACTCAGAGGAGAGTACATTATTTACCTACTTAATTTATTGTGAATTGTGAAGGTAAAGAACTCAAACTTAATTACTTTATTTTCAATTATGCTTTTTTACCCAGATTAAAGAAATGGCTATGGGAGTTGTTTTTGCACCTAAAATAACTAATATGCATGTAGAAACATTTGAGGATACTGCTAGCTACATTGATATTAAACCTTATAAGACCCACATAAGGGAACAACTGTGATACATTGATAAAGTATTTGTGATATAGAGAGGGTCATTGATCAATCTAGATCTTTCCCAAAATAGGCTTGATAGACTAAACACTAATTTACAGTTTACTATGGATCACCACACCACTCAGATTAACTTTCTAGATCTAACAATCAAGGATGATGCAGGAACCTTTTGTACGCTTTTATACACCAAACCTACTGCATGTAATACACTTAAAATGTAACAGCCACCACCCTAGAAATCTTAGGGATAATTTGCAATTTAGCCAATGTATACATATTCAACGTCACTGCACAATTTTAAATGATTACTTCACTGAAGCTAAATTGTAGCATCCAAATTGGTTGCCTGAGGATAACCATACAATTTAGTCAAATAAGATGCTCAAAAGAGCATTAACAAACGATGCTGAATCCCTACTCAAAGTAAAAAAAAATGAACACTGTGTATGTGTCACCATATTTACTAGTGAGTCCAACATTCTCCCAAAAATGTTTTTAAACTAGCATTAACTACATACAGAGATACCTCTGCCATTGCAAACCCTATGTTTGCATTGAAAAGGGGTATGTGATCTCAAAGACAGCTTGTTCAGAGAATATAGGGAACCACAAAAACACCCTAACACAAATGTGGAATTTAGAACTCCATGTTGGTCACTATTGATATGGGAACTGCCTGGCTTGCAACACAACATGTACTATAAAATCATGCAACATAAATGGTAAAGAATGGAAGCAACAACACTTTTCGAAATGTACTACAAAAAACTTAGGGCTAGATGTAGGTAAATCAGATTTACCGATTCATAAATACCGAATTTTACCGATTCGGTATTCATGAATCAGTAAATTGGATGTAGGTAATTATTCCGTAACAAATACCAAATCGGTAGGATTCGGTATTTACCGATTCGGTAATTACCAAATCAGTATTGGCCATTGATTCCTATGGGCCTTGAAGCCCATAGGAATCAATGGCAAACACTGATTCGGTAATTACCAAATCGGTAAAAATACCGAATTGCCAAGGGGGACATGGTGTCACTTTGACACCCTGTTGCACCCCTGTTTCTGGCTTGTGTGCCATGTGGCACACAGACATGCCCTAAGGGGCATGTCTGTGTGTCACATGGCACAGGTGTACATCAACAGATGTTCATGTACACAGGAATTCGTTATTTACCATGCAATATGTATTACATGGTAAATAATGAATTCTTAGAGGCCTGTGGCACTGTTTGCAGTGCCACCTACATATAGATTTACTGATTTTGTATTTTACAGAATCGGTAAATTTACCGATTCTGTAAAATTCAGGCATCCTACATCTCAATCACCAAATACCGGTCAGTAACGGCCGAAATCGGCCCTTACCGACCGGTATTTGGTGACCTACATCTGTCCATGTGGCCTATGGTACATTGGAAAAACATCCTAATAAGTACAACACTGTATGTTGCAATATCAATCAAGAATTTATTGCAATGTTCTCAGTGATCTGTTGGTGGATCGTTATGAAGAACTCAATCGTTCTGCTAATAAAATTAAATGTTATGACTTAGAGGTGCAAAAAATACAAAGAGCAGCTGTATTTTATTGGATGAACACATGCATGCCCTATTTAACTAATTTCAACATTGTTTAACAGTTGATTGTTTTTTCTCCTCGTTGGATGTTGTCACTTTATACTGTAAAGCTGTTCAGCTATTATAAGAAGAGTTGGTCAGACTCGGTTGACACTTATATCTGTCTGTAGCTTTTCTAACAGCTCTTGCTCTCTCGACAGTGATTGGTTTCTTACACAAGCATACAGGTTGTCACTAATTCCCTTTGCATACTACCACTAAAGAAGTCAGTTTGCGCCACTCTGGCTTACAGATGTCGGCATTAAATGGCTAGACCTACTTATAAACATCCGGTTGTTTTGGTAATAAGTACCGTTATGTTGCCTGTAATTATCCTCTTTTTATTGCAGTTCCCTTGCACAATGATGTACACTGTCTGTCCCTTCTGTTTACTTGCATACTACTAATATGGCACCCACGTTTTATCACTAATTTTACGTATAGCAGCATTATCACCCTTGTGCCAGGAGAAGTTAGATTTTATTAGCTGCAATTTTTATGTGCAAATTATTATGCCTATTCTTATACTGCTTCCGCTGCACTACTGATACAATTAGGAGTTAATTCATTGAGGTTCATATCAATACACCATATATTCTGTTTACGCTCAGATATCTGTTTAAGTTCATCCTAGACTAGACACTTCCACCAGATTCAAGATGGCAACCTCATTACACGCATAAAAACATTTACAAGTGAACTGTTACCCAGTTAATGACTACCTCATTGGGACTTGGGCTGCTGGGTGTTTCCTACCCTGTTTCGAGTTTCACTCTGTAAGATCTACCAGTTATCTTTACTTTACACAACTCATTAGGTTAATTTGCAGTGGCTACTGTGCAGTGTTTCTCTGGCTAACTTGTGTTTTTTCTAGAACTTGCTGAGGATTTGAGACATAACTGTATCAGTTGTAAATGAATGTGACCCTGAATCTTTTGGGCTTTATTTTTGCCTCTTATTGTATTATGCTGCCTGTGAGGGTTTTATAGTTTTAAGTTATGCTATTTTATGTACATGCACACTTTTCAGTTGTATATTCCTTTTCCCATGATAGGATCAACAAGGGTCGACCATTTGTGTTTTTGACACCTAGTTTTGAGGAGGTTCTTTTGGGCTAGGAGACCGAAACTTTGACAAACCATCCACTTCAGCCCTATGCATCACATCACAACCCATCCATCTGAAGGAATACAAGGATTAGTAGATGGACTTCATATGGCTTACTAAAGCCACGATTATGCACATGAATAGGCATGTGTTTGATGGTGTGTCTGTATGCACATGCACATTTATTTGTATAGTGGTGGGCTGGAGTAGGGAACAGAGAAAAATAAATTTAAAAGAATGAGAATCTTACCATTGCATAAATAGCTACCCCTTAACCCAGTGGTAGGCTTTGTTGAACAGGATCCAGTAGTCTGGTTATTTGCTTGGCTCCCCTCTTGTGACCCTCTGGATGATACATCTCCCATTATGGAGTGACAAAAGGGAATGTCCTCTCTGAGATAAGAGCTAACTATTTTATCTAGGAATTGCTGCTCATGGGTGTTGATTGGAAGAGAAGATTTGAAAAGTTTACATTATGAGACCAAGGTCTTTTGGAAAGATAAGAAAGCCTCGGTGTATTGAAGCCTTCTTTGTTGCTGCTTCCACCTGATAAATTGCCCAAGCCCAGCCTTATCCTAACTTGCTGGGTGGGTGACACTCAGGCCAGGATTTATTAACGCTTTGCACTGGGTTTGCGTTAACTTTTGTGATGCAAATCTGGTGCAGAACTTTATGGTGGGATTTACTATGCAACACAATCCAGGATTAGCGTTGGAATGTATCCCAAAGTAACGTAAAGTTGTACCAAGCGCTACTTTGCACTACTTTTCTACTGTTCATCAAGGAAGTGTTATGTGGGTGGTACATGGGAATTCCCATACAACCACCCATGTTTTTTGGCAATAATCCCTATCTACTATCATTAGTAGACAGGGATTTTGGGCCAAAACCTTACGCCTCCTCAAGGCAGGCGTAACAGGGAGAAATGTTTGAATTTCTCCTTATTTTTCCAACTTTGCATGTGTCCTACATTTGCACAGCACACATGCAAAGTGAGAAAAGTATTACGGGTTAGTTTTTGTACTTGAAGGGCCCACTAACAATTCAAAACCTATGCTTCAGAGAATGCACAAGCCCTTGCACTATGGTACAAATGTGCAAGCATTGGCACATGGCAGCCCAAAGTGATAGTGGAGAGAAAATGTGGAATATCTTACTAGATATGATGCATTTTTTCTCACTCGCTTTGACCCACAGCAGCGCAGCAACTAACTGCCTGTTGGTGCTCCACAGCACCCAGTGGGTGCACTCCCTCAAACCAGTCAAATGAATTGTGCAATGCTGAATGTGTTGTGTTCTTCAGTGCTATTATAAATAAATTGTTTTTACTAAAGAAGGTTTCATATATGGGAGCAGAGTTTCCACATAGGACCATGCTGCAGACTCTGGGAGTTAGCATATCCACTGAAGACAGAGGGATCACAGGGTGAAGATGAACCTGTCTGTCTGTGTTTGACAAAGTTTGCAGGTCCTTGTGGTGACCTTGAAGCCCTCTTCAGGGGACTGATGCAAACAGCACAGCCTCTGCTGCAGCACATGCATGGTGCAGTCTGTGACAGCAACACTTTGTGGGGGCATCTACAGTTGGGCAGGCATTGGGACTATCCTTTCTCATTGGGAGCAGTACAAGGACCACACTTACGAAGTGGAGAGGTGTGGCTCACTGGTTAGAGGCGGCAGACCCGGAGGCTGAGAACGGCCCGGGACCAGGGTTCGATTCCCGACGCGGCAGGGTCGAGGACCAGGGTCAGCGGACTGATAATTCTCGCCTCGGTGCCCACTTTGGGCAGTGATCACACTCGGTAACTCTGGGCATTAAGCTTGCCTCATCTCTACAACGGCCCCCCACAGACGCCGGGGATGCCTGGCTTCACCTTGGAGATACCCAGCAAGGGACCATCTCACAGGGAAAGCCAGGACGGGTTCCTCAGCGGTCATTCGCGCCAGGATACTCCGGTAGTAATTGAGCGCGCTATAAAACAGCTTACATTTACATTTACATTTACATTTACGAAGTGTCAAACACCTAGAGCAAACCTCAAGGGTCTTTAGGACTGTGCTTCCCAATGCTTAATTTGTAAAAAGTGTTCTGCCGAATGATGGAGTTTTGAATGCCAACCCTGCATATACATGGTTCTATGTTGTAATGGGGGTAACATCCTTGCATGTAGATAATCCAGCAGGCAGTAGGGTAGGTTATGAGAAAGGTTTATTAAGTCACAGTTAAAGTTGGTTCCAAGTAACTAGTAAGATGGAAAGTATGCCACACCAGGAGCAGCCTCCCTGCTGCTCAGCCCCACCAACTGACACTCACTCAACCAGGCACACACCAACATTCTGTGACATCACACTCACCTGGCTGAGCAGCAAGGAACAGAGCAGCAGGGAAGAATGTTTTGGAAAGTAGGCCCCACCAGGAGCAGCCTGCCTGCTTCTCAGCCCCACCAACTGACACTCACTCAACCAGGCACACACCAACATTCCGTGACATCACACTCACCTGGCTGAGCAGCAAGGAACAGAACAACAAGGAAGAATGTTTTGCAGCAACACAAGATACAACATTCTACTTCAACCTTACATCTCTTTGTTCCACTGCCCTATACATCGTATTCCTTTGTCTCACTCCTGCAGGTATTTTTTCATCTCTGCTTTCTCAACTTCTCATTGTTTTTTTGTCTTCTCCTTTATTGTCTCTCTTTCGCTCTGATTAAAGTCTAATGATAAAAAATACATCTCAGACCCCAAATATGAGTGCTGGTGCCTGCCACCTGCAACCACTGGCTCAGCTTCAGCACATGCCACATCCTTAATTACATAGGCCACGCCCTTTTTAAAGACTTATCCACCCCTCTCTTTTTATCCCAATATAAAGTCCTGCGTAAACCTTTATTCATACGAATAATGGGTAATAAGTAAGGCTAACTGACGTTTCAGATCACTTTTGACTACCTTACTTTACTGTAATTATTTCAGGTGTATTTCAAGCTTTTGTGCTCCCCAAAGTGGACCATAAATGTACAAGAATACTTCAAAAATGATGTGTCAGGATGCCATTGAAGAGTCTATGGATTTTGGGCAAATTTAATAAAAAACTATGCTCCAAAATACTTTTTTGACCCAATTTTGAAAGCTTTTCCCAAGGGGAAGAACTGGCTTCAACTCCACTTTGGAATTTGTGGTTCCTTCCTTGCTTCACTCACTGCAATATGGCTTCAGTCATTTTACATGCCGGCAGCATCAGTAATTTTACATGCCGGCAGCAGAGGGTTCCTGGGGTGGAAGTGAGCGGCACTAGTTGGGGAAATGGATTACAAGGGGGTGGGGAGAGCCTCCAAACAAAAATCGCAGGCACAAATTGCATATTTTTTGCAGTTTAAAGAGCTGAAACCCGTCCCGAGTGCATTGGAACACCTTACATGAGCACAGGGACTCAACTAAGCCCAAACTACGGGTGGGGCTAGTATTAAACAGTGTTGGTGGGGCTACCATTTCATACACTGGTGGCCGAGAGTATTAGAATTCACGTTTGGAAGGCCAATATTCCTGGCTTTAATGTGCTAATGCAAGGAAAAGGAGCATGTCCATGCCTGTTCTTTCATGCTGTAGCACATGCAACAGAAATTCATAATGGGAAGTAGTATTGGCAGCCATATAGTAAAGGAGCTGGAACCATGTACAAATTAAATGTATTCTTGGTATGGTGAGCATCAACAGTAAAAGACACTTCTGCAGGATTAGACTGAGATAGCCAGGAGACCTGGGAGTTGACCCATGCATGTGGTAAAGTGTGTACATGCCCATAACCCTGCTGTAATGCTCTCAAACGGCTCATGTAGCTCCATCCAGTACACAATGGCTGCACCTGCATCCAGCACTGAGCTCATGTTACTTCACCTGTACAAATGCCGGGTGCTCTCTCGCAGGAAGATGGAAGTTGTAGCTAGCAGTGTAGGTAAGTATCTAGAGCTTTTGTCCACTGAGGAGACCATGATTTGAGGGCACCGTGATTGGAGCCCTTCCCCTTGTTTGTGGTGCCACCAAGCCAAACTTTAATGATCATCGTGCTTTACTCCTCAATCTACTCACTATGGGGTTTGCCTACGTCCACCTGGCCTGGGATATGATAACAGGGAAGTGAATATATAAATACACCAAACTCCTTCATGATAAAAGGGTTTGCATTTGATGTTCCACATGAAAAACTATTTCAAAATAGTCTAGACCACCTTTTACAATTCTAAAACATAGCTGCCAAGTAAATCTGTCACATTCGTAGCACCTTCACTCCAACCTACTGCCTAATTTGCTTAAAAGCATGTGTACTGATGACCAAAATGTTTCTTTGGAGATTATCAACGCCATGCACAAACAGCACTGCCCAGTGACACAGCCCAGTGACACAGTCAAAGGCAGACTTCTAATGAAGGGCAATAGGGTGAAATATCCTGTAAAGTTTTCTCAGTTAACATAGTAAATCCCTCCTGCTTCCACACCCTCAAAATGCTCAATGAAATCATCAAATGACTCCCAGTCAGTACTTGCGGAATTGTCACCCACACCCTCATCACTAGCAAATTGGACTACAGTAACACACACTGTCAGAGTCACAATCTGACTGCTAGAAGACTTCAGATCATACAAAACCTAGTGGCCAGACTCACACTTCGGCCTTCCCCTGTGTTCACATCACTCTGCCTGACAAAGACCCCCGCTATGCTACTGATTACTAACTCACATGCAACACACCCACCAGACACCGCTGCTCAGTCAGAATCCTGCTCACACACATTCCTCACATACAGAGAACCTGAGTCAGCAATTGTGTGTTCCCCTACCTAGTGCCTAAAGCCTGGAATGGCCTACCCTTACACATTAGAGCTGCCTTCTCAGTACTTGAGCTCTGCAAGAAACTGAAAACTTGGAAAAGGCCCAATCAAAGCTGACTTAGCCTCTGCTTTCTCAGCACCAGGATACTTGCCAGGGTGAGCAGTGCACTTCACAAATACCCTTAACATAACAAAATATAAAGTTTGCCTTAGCATTATTGTTTTGGTGTTGTTCCTACATCTCTCACTCTAATGTCTACAATTTCACACTCAGTATCTGTTCTTTTCCATCTCAGTTACATTCTCCTCATGTCTTTCTCCTGTCTTCCTCAACTTTCTGTCCATATGCAGATGCTTAATTCTATTTCGCTACTTTCCAACTTGTTTTTCTCTCGCTCTCTCTCTAATTGCTTCTCTCAATCCCTTTTATTTCATGGCCATCCTCCCTCCTACCTTCTCCACCTCACTCCATATCAGGAAGATTAACCTGGGTGAGAGATGTGTCATACCTCAACAGAATATTAGCTAGTCCTGGTTTAACGGTTCCCACAGACCCTCTGGACTTACATTATAGAAGTGAATGCTGTAAGAGCTCAACTCTGGATGTGAACTGACTCACCTCCGTCTATGTCTACACAGGGGCTCAACACGGCCTGCAATGGATCTCAGCTGCAGAGTTGGGAGAGCTCAGGTCTGTCTGCCAAGGGCCGCAGAGCCATATAAGCAGGAACTCAGTTCCAGCTCAATTAAATACATTATTCTACGGGTACTCAGTCTCTGCTCGGTCGGTGCATGGGTTGGCATAATGTATGCAGGGACTTGGCAGCATCTGTGCTGGAGCTCCGCTCTATCTGCTGAGGAGTGAGTTCAGCTCTACAAGAGGATGAAGACTCTTTGTGACACGGCTCCACTCTCTTTATGCGCAAGAAACCACTTTTTCTCTGTGCAGTTTATGTCTTCTAAGTGTTCAGCCTATCTCCAGAAGAACAGCCAACTTCTTCTTACTGAAATAGGCATTGAAATGAGCTACTTGATACAGAGCAGACTTCACCCTTTTGAGTGGTGATTTTTAAATTGACGTTTCACTACAAGAGTTTGAACACATGGTGCCGAGCTCTATTTAACTTGTCTTCTTATCCCTCTAAAAGGTACACCCTCTTTCTTCTCAGAGTGTGGTTTGTTGTGAATGTCTTCTTGTTGTTCATTGCTTTTTTGTCATTTTGGTATGTGCTTTTGGTCTACATTTGTAGTGAGGACATTTTGAAATAGTGGGGAAGATCTGGCTGAGACACAGAGGCAATGTTAAATATGAAATAAGACAAAGGTGAAATGTATGGGGTGGAAAGGGGCAGGTTGAGAGAAATTAGGAGGGAGGATGACAGGGAACAGGAGAGAAGGCAGCGACATGTGGAGAGAGTGGCAAGAGGGACATAGAGCAGGATGAACAGCGCTGAGGTTCAGGTGACTAACTATGGGCAATGCAATAGAAGTTACCTACATTGTAGCACATGGGAAGGAAAGAGTGGGCCTGAGCGGAAAAGCAAGGTTAAAGGAAAAAAACGAAATGTTTAACCCTTAGCTGTGAGCACCAAGCTTGAACTTTAACCCATTCCGTGCATGTGTCGGCCAACGGCCGACGCAAGCACTACCTCGCTTGTGCTGCGCACGTCCGTTGGCTGACACAGCCCCGCCCACTCTTTAATTCTCCCACACTGCGGCAGAATTTGCCCTGCGGTTAAGGGGTTAAAACAGGTGGACTCTGAAAAGGGAGAATCAATGTGGACCAAGGCTCTGAGGTAGGTGTCAAGTCAAGTCAAGTCAATAAATTTATATAGCGCGCTACATACCCAGAGGGTCTCAAGGCGCTTGAAGAGGGGTGGGGAATTACTTCTCGAATATCCAGGTTTTAAGTTGCTTTCTGAATGCTAGGTGGTTTTGAGTGAGGCGAAGGTGCATGGGAAGTGAGTTCCAGGTTTTGGCCGCTAGGTAGGAGAATGATCTTCCTCCCATGGTGGTTTTGTTGACGCGGGTCTGCACTAATGGATGTGGATCCTTTGAAATGTGACTGTGTCTTGGATTTGGAGCAGGCACAGTTCTCCCTTGGGCTCAAGATGTTCCAACCACCAACTGCCACTTGCAGAGATGGTAAGGATGATCAAGAGGTGGAACACATGAGGTCAAAGCAGTCTGGTGGGGCGAACACCATGCTGCTGTGGCAGAAAGCTTTGATGGGAGAAGTTCCAGGTGCTGTCTAGCTACAGTATTGTTCTGATCCGCCTCTTTAGTTTATTATATGTCTGTACACCAAACAAAAAAGGGCAAAAGGGACACAAGGACCTTCTGGGGCATAGACTATGAGATGTCTTCGGCGCCTAGTTCAACTATGATCCCCTAATACAGGCACAATCCATGTTATTTAGCAGACATACTACACATGCCTTAGGCACCACAGTATATCTGCTAAAATGGGGCTACCAAGGCACACATCAGTGCTTCCCTGAAGTCAATGAAAATCCACTAAGTGCAGCAGAGGCAGGATCCTATCCCAGTACTATCCCAGCTTCTTATTCTCCTGTGCTTCCAGTCCTATCAACAGGGCCACTGGGTATATATCATTTTGTGGCTGCAGCATTTTTCACATAATTATGATTTTGCCTTATTTCCCACATAATCCATCATCTACTGCATATTCTCCAGATTTATTTTAACCCCCCCAAAAATGTTGTTTCTAGCTCAAATGGTTAAAAAAGTTACAAAAAGCACAGCACATGTGTTGCAACGTAGAAGGGAGCCTTTGCTTATTGCTATATTTAGGTGTTAGATTGGTACATTTGAAGTGCAGCCTACGCTCAGAAAGTGTTAACAAGTGTCAAAATAACAAAATAATGAAATGATACTTTCACCTAATGTGCTGCATTATAGCAAATTATTGCCTTTTAGTCAACTCTGTGGCGTAATTTTGCCCTGCCCTGGCGCTTAATTTCAGTGGCCCTGCCTATCAATAAGTTAGGAAAGGTATTGAGGTGGGTCATACCCTTTTCTTTCATGTCCTTGCTGCTCCATCTGGCTTCTCGTTGGGAATCATGGGTTGCTGGTTGCTATGCCCACCACCAGATTACCGTTCTGCTGCTGCCACTGAGCCTCCATGTTGCCAGCTAAGTACGCCAGGTAAGTTGAAATGCAAAATGTCACTTCTCTGTGCGTTTGTATAGGTGTTTGTGAGCGATTGAGAATGAATGGGAATGAGTGAAATGAGTGAAAGTGTATGTTGAGAGTGTAAATAAGAGTGAAAGTGAACATGGTGGAGTGAGTGGAGAATGCCCCCTTGACGTTGCGATACTCTCACTCAACTCTCCAGTGCAAAACATGCTTTGCACTGGAAAATATTTTTTGTGCAGGTTTCCGGCACGTTTGAGACGTAAACTCGGCGCAAAGTTGCTCTTAATCTTTCTCCAAATACGAGCGGGAATGAGTAGGAGTGACGCAAATTTTGCAACAAATTGGTGTAAACTCTGTGGCGGTATTATGCACAACCACTTTTAAAGATCACAAACAGCGAGTGACGCCAATGCTAAGTGACGAGGTGTGGCCTAACCGCCTGCGCAACCGATTTTGGAACTTGGATATGAGGTCTGAATCCCAGCATCAGCTCAACATCCTGTGATCTTAGGCAAATCCTTTAGTCTCCCTATGCCTATTTTTTTAATTTTATTTTGTGTTATGTAATCTGGTGCTCATGTAAAGCATCCTGATGTCTTTTTTTCTGGGTTTGCTCAATATAAAACTAAACAGATTAAAAAATGACAGGCAGACAGGAAACTTTTACCCAGAGGATTGGAACAGCTACTCACTGACCCTCTTTGCTATCCATCCACCCCACCCCTGTTTTGCCAACATCCTTTTGCATGTTCTTATGTTATAGTCAGTATTTGGCACTTTTAGAACCAAATCCATACATTTGTTGGAAAAGTCTGGGCTGCTGGATGGTCACTGCATTTTTTTAAAGCCTCTTTCTTCCCTTTTTAGCATGTATTTAGCGCTTATTACCCCTCACATGAATAGGATCAATTATATAATTGCAAATAAAACAATTTCTGTCTTGTTTGCGCAGAAGCACAGGAAGATATCTGAGATTGTCTTTAAAATGCAGATGTGGGTCCTCCACTGCTTTGTCCAATTAGAACCCCAGCTGTGGGTTTTTGCCCTAGATGCTGTGAATCATATGTGAACCCCCCATTGCCTCCCTTGATGGCCAAAGAAAGCAGCAAGATAAGTTGAAAGCCTGTGTTAGAGACAAGAAAATGTTTCATTCTGACGCTCTCTTCACCAGCTGTCCTTTGCCCAGGCTTCCCTGGGACAGACAGACACACAGCTTCTGCCTGTCCACAAAACACGAAGGAAGGAGGGGGGTGAAGCCCTTTTAACCTCCTGGGCGTTGTGTGCCTACATGAGCACCAGCTATATTACACACTCAAGGGGAGATTTACTAAGTTTTTGCGCCGTATTTGTGTCACAAAAGTGACGCAAAATAGCACAAAATCTTATTTTCCTAATTTACGTTCCAGCGCTAAACTTGATTAGCACTAGATATAGCGTAAAAGTAATGCGAAGCCACTTACTTTGCATAATAGGGATGTGCCAAGGGTGGTGCATGGTCATTCACATACAACCACCCAAGGTTGCTCACGCTAAACCCAATTTACTAAACACAGTAGATTGGGTTTAGCGTGAGTAAACTGCGCCATTTTAAACTAGGCGCAAGGAAGGAGAAATGCTTTCATTTCTCCTTCCTTTTGCGGGTGCATGCGTGCTGCACTGTGCAGCATGCATACAAAGTGGGAAAAGCTTTCCCCTGTGTCTAGGCATAGTATTTTGTACATGAAGGGTATCCTTCCTGTACAAAACCTATGCTGGACTCACACACACACCCAAGCGCTGCGGCCCTGAGGTGTGTGGGTGACGCACATAAAATGGCGCTCTCCTGCTCCCTCCCTTAGCACAGCGCAGCCCCATGGGAGGCTGCGCTCCGTTGCATGGAGATTCAGAAAATCTCCCCCATAGTGACAGTCATTCCTTGGACACAAGGGGGCAGATTTATGATGCCCTTGCGCCGCAATTGCGTCACTTTATTTGACGCAACTGCGGCACAAACAATGCGCCCTATTTACAACGTGACGCATCTAGGAGATGCGTCACGTTGTAAAGCCCTGCGCCATAAGGAGGCGTTCCTGCGCGGGGGGCGTTCCTGCGCAGGAACGCCTCCTGAAAGTGGCTGAGTGAAATCTATGAGACTTCACTCAGTCACTTTCAGGCCAATGCTGCGTCAAAACCCTGCGCCTGCTTGAAGCAGGCGTAGGTCTTCATGCAGCATTGTGCAGATGGGGCAGCCCCGAGCCTTGCTGGAGCTGCGTCGTGCTTGCGACGCAACTCCAGCAATGCGCCACATTTCCGGCACAGATGCGTCACGCATCTGTGCCGTTTTTGCACCATGGTGCGCCGCATTATAAATGCGGCGCACCATGGGTGGCGGAGCTGTGGCGCACTGTGGCGCACGTTAACTGGCACATCCCTGGGGATGCACCAGCTAACATAAATCTGCCCCAAGGATTCTAAGGGGCAGATTTATGTCGGACTTGCGCCACGTTTACGCCGCCGTTGCGTCACGCAACGGCGCGGAAACGTGGCGCATCCCTGCAACCTATTTACAAGGTGACGCATTTAGGCAGATGCGTCACATTGTAAAGCCCTGCGCCACATGAAACCTGCGTCAGGTTTCATGTGGGCGTTCTGTCGCAGGGTGGGCGTTCTCGTAGGAAAGCCCCGTAAAACTGACGCTGTGAAATCTACAATATTTCACTGAGTCAGTTTTACGACGCTGCTGGGTCAAATCCTTACGCCTGCTTGAAGCAGGCGTAAGGAGTGACGCACCACGTTATGTATGGGTGGCCTCTGTACATTGCAGGAGAAGCGTCGCACTTGCAACGTTACTCCAGCAATGCACCGCCCGTACACCACAAGATGCGTCACGCATCTGCCCTTCCTTGCACCATGCTGCACCGCATTGTAAATGTGGCGCATCTGTGGTGCCGCAAGGAGGGAATTGCGTGACGCATCAGTTCTGGCGCATCCCTGCTGATTTGCAGAGATGCGCCAGAACTCATAAATCTGCCCCTAAGCGATATTCACAGAACGGCGAGACAACGCCAGGACTCAAACCCCTTCCCCCCAGTTTTAAAGTCGGCAACTCTGGCTATACGCCACATCCTCTTCCTACACATGTCCTTATGTCCCCCTCTGTACAGAAGCTAAAGGTAAGAGATGTGGAATGAAAACTCGTGCGGAGTCCGAGCCCGGCGGCCCACCTGTAGCTAGATGAGCACGTCAAAGCTTATCCAGGATGTGGATCACACAGACGCGACGAACTCATTCGCTTTCCCATTTGTGGCCTGCTGGGATGTCACGGTCCCCATTGATGCTTTAATGCTATCTGGCCTGAGCACGGGGGGAAGGCAGCAGAGAGGGGCTCTTCTGCCGACAGCCGGTGCAAGCTATCGCACGGCCCATGAGCGCATTAATCAAACGTGCGCTTTGAAGTGGGCTTTAACCTGCAAGAAAGATATTCTAGCTCGTGGCGGAAATGCTGACGGACGGAAATAAAACCACCCGACGCCTCAGAAGGCTGGATAGCATAGAAAGCGCGCCGAATGAGGGCGCCTGACTGATGGGGTTGTAACTAAGGGCGAGGAATCAATCTGTTGCGATGCATCCTGAATATTGTGTCTGGGTTTTTTAGCATCATCGGCGAGCGTGTGTAATTAAGTCTACCATCAATCAATCAACATCTTTCTTAAACTTCAGTAGCCAACCTGACTTGCGAGGCTCATGTAATTTTAAAATGCTCAGCATCTTGTACAATATGTCAAGCTCTGAATGCAGCTATAAATAAGCATTGGCAAAGCCAAATGGTCTGGCCCTCCTATTGTGCGTGAATCCCGATTGCTGAGCGCACAGTCCCTAGCAACGTTGTGATTGGAGAGCAGTAATGGGGACCGCAAGTGGCTTTGCTTTGATGATAATGAGCCTGCAAAGAAACAAGCAGCACTGGCAAAGCACAGGTTGCAAACTGCTCCAAGACATCTCATATTTCAGCTTACTCAGAGTACATCCTCTCAAAGGTAAGGTGCTCACTGTCAGGCAAGAGGATGCTTACTTACCCAGGTACTGAGGAAGACACACTAACAGATGGCTCTGGTTTCTAAGACGTAAAAGTTTTGACTGACTCAGTTACAGCAGATGCTTGCAACACAAGGACAATTCCAAACATCTGCCGTTCACTGGTACTCTAAGAAACTCACATAGACTACGTAAGTATCCCGTTTTAGACAATGAAGGCCCAATTCACAAACTGTATTTTGTAGTTCTGTATTACCTACTACAAAATGTGATTGAGAAATCTAAGACTGCAAATCCCCACCTCCACCTCTCCTGTCTTTTCTATAGTGAGAGCCTCACACATGTACATCTACTACATAGTAGTAAAGGTTTGAGGGACATAGTGAGTTGGTAAAAAAAGGGTCACACTTGCTATTACACAGAAGGGGCTGAGAGAGGAGTAAGGAAGGGTTTAGGATGTTGTTAGGGAGGAACATGCACCCCCCAACCAAAAAAGGAACCCCATTGCTATTATAAGTGCATTCCCAAAGTTACTGCATCCTAAAAAAATAATCCAAAACAGTAATACATGTGCTCCAGTTCAAAGCTGGGGTAATGGACTTTAGCTACCACTGGATCTGGCAAACCCTCCCATAAAAGAAAATGGTGGTAGGGACTTAAATTCGGCGTGGGCTGAGTTCACGGGGTTGCGCAGAATCCTGTGGGCGGCCGGAGTTGTCCGGCACACCTGGTCATGTTGCATTTTATGCCAAATGCAATGTGCAGGATGTACGCTCGTTCAAAATCACGTGCGAATGGCACTCTGCTTATGGTGCTAGGCCTGTTTTTCAATTCCCTCTTAATCTTTTTAATCCTCCGCCCTCCTAATTAATCTAACCCTCTGTAACCAGGTGACCGGGACAAGGACTGATAGTCAGGACTGCAGTAATGAAGGTAACTGGTGGTCTGTTAATACTGAAGAAATGGTTGCTCCTTCTCCACAGGACGAGCCTTTCACGTGGGGAACATCGTCACAAGAAATACAACACGGCTCCTTTAACTGGCATACAGAGAAGGACGCCGGGACTGCCCCGTGTGACGTAGCCTTCCTTTCATTGGATAAAGGACCGGAACCTTGGAGGTCGGCGTGTGACATCACCACCGGAGGCGAGGACCGGGGAGAGGAGAACGTGGAGGAAGTACGCCGCCGGGACGTGGAAACCAGAACGCGAGGACGAGAAGCAGACGAACGGGAGGAAGAGGAAGCCATGTCCGAAGAAGACGTGCCAGGAGGCCAACGAGACCGCGCAGCGCCGTGCCACGCTCCCGAGGGAGGAGTGTGGCTCCGACAGGTACGGGACCGTATCTCAAACTGGGTGGGACGACGGGGAAATTCACCCGCCTTAAAAAAGCTACCACCTCCCTAGTATCCCAACACTACCCTTCCCCGTAATTATACCGACCCTCACGTCCATCACTTGAGCACTCCGTAAGAGTTTGCAGCACTTAGGTGATCCCTCACCCCCTTGGCTCCTGGGAACCAAAGAGTACTAGGACGTGGCAGTAATTGGTCCTTTTCTTTTATTTTGTTTCCGGCACAACCCCTGCGAGAGGTCCTTTGGGAAGAAGCGCCTGCCTGACAACCCGATCGACGAAAAGAACACCCCAACCCAGTCGACATCACGGATCCGGCAGGGTTTGCCAAGGAGAGACTAACTTTAAGGAAAAAGAAACTTTATGTTAAAATAAAACCCTCTTTACCAAGGCAACGTGTCCAGTCCATTCCTGACCCCCCTTTACAAGTGGTGTCAGAAGTGGGATCACCTGACCCCCACCAGCAATCCCTGATGGATCAAGTAATCCAACACCTTATTGACGGACAAGACAAGCTGGAATGGGCTATAAAAAATCAGATAACGGTAGCGGATGCTGATCGTGAACTGTTTAAGAATGCTCTAAGTGCCCAGATAGAGGGACTGCAGAAAGTGGCCCAAACTCCTGTACTCGGTGCAGACCGTAGAGCCGGAAGTCCCCATCCTTCCGGGGTAGCATTACAAAAATACGTGCCCGGGGAAGATCCGGATGCCTTCCTCTCGAATTTTGAGAGAGCAGCCCTAGCGTGTGGTTGGCCTCCAGAGAAGTGGCCCTTTTTCTTAGCCCCTTTGTTATCTGGGGAAGCTCAAGCCGCCTACCAAGTGGCTAACCATGCCGGTAATACCCCATATGCCTCCATTAAGGAAGTTATCCTGGATCATCTAGGACTAGACCCCGAGGCTTACCGCGTACGGTTTAGAAAGGAAAGAGGAGTAGCTGGGGAAAACCCCAAAACTCTGTATTTAAGGTTGAAGATGGCGGCGGAAAAATGGCTTAAACCTGGACAAAGAAGCAAAGAAGATGTTATGGACAGTATAGTTCTAGAACAATTCATGGAGGCCTTGCCATATGGAACGCAAAGGTGGCTACGCCAACACTCCGGTTTGACCGTAGCCCAAGCCATTGAAATGGCCACCAACTATTCACGAGCCCAACCCAGAACTTTTACTTGGGACTCTGAAAAACCCAGCAAACCTCCGGTCACGATGAGAAATGACAAAAAGAAACCCGAGCTACCCCCTCCGGTCAGGCAAAAACCATGGAGGGTGGATAACGTACCTTTGAAGGGGCCCCAGTGCTTTGACTGCGGGGAGTGGGGACACATCGCCCGGATGTGTCCAAAAAGAAAACCAGCCGAAGAACCAATGGAGGTTGGCTATATACCCCGAGCTGTAATGTACTCTGCAGAAATGGGTCCATCATTCTATGTACGTATCCGGATTAATGATAAGACCATACGGGGGTTGTTAGACTCAGGGTGTAGACAGTCTGTAGTACAGGAGAAACTGGTTAGACCTACACAGATCATTCCTAACGAACAAGTACACATAAGGTGCGTCCATGGCGACGTGCGACCGTATCCGGTAGCCCAATTGGTCATTGAACCTCAGGATAGAGCCCCGGTACAAATCAAAGTTGGGGTCATATCAACTTTGCCGGAAGATATCATTTTGGGCATTGATAACCCCGACTTTATGTCACTTTTCAAGGATAAACTGTCCGCTCAGGGCAAAACAGCCAGTGCTTACCTAGTAAAGGAACCATGGGTATTGGATCGGAATTTCAGGTTTGCACAAGCCAACGACGCGACACTTATGAATGCGTGGGAGGCTGCTCATGTGGCACAAACTCTCACCCCTGCAACCTTCCCCAGATTCGTGATACAGAATGACTTACTGTATCGAGAAGGAAAGGCAGGGGATGTCCTTCAGTTAGTGGTACCATTTGCTTTCAGGGAACAGATTCTGTATTATGCCCATGCACACCTCACGGCAGGTCATTCAGGGGCCGAGAAAACCACCCAGAATATTGTACGCCATTTCTTTTGGCCCGGCCTCTACAAAGAGGCGGAACTATATTGCAAGAAATGTGCCATCTGTCAAAAGAAAAACCTGACGCGGCCCCAAGCTGTCCCTATGCAACCGATGCCTCTCATAGGTAAACCATTTGAAAGGGTAGGGATGGACCTTATAGGTCCCTTACCCCGGTCTTCCAGCGGAAACACTTATGCATTGGTTATAGTGGATTATCACACTAGGTTCCCTGAGGCTTTTGCATTGAAGACTCCCACTACCAGGAACATAGCAGATAGAATGGTTGAACTATTCGCGAGAGTAGGTTTTCCTAAAGAGATCCTTACGGATCAAGGTACACCTTTTGTATCAAAGTTGATGAGGGAAGTGTGCAAACTGTTAGATGTGCATCAAATTAAAACATCAGCATATCATCCGCAGACGGATGGCCTCGTTGAGAGGTATAACAGATCATTGAAAACAACTTTGAAAAAGATGCTAACTGTAGAAAGCAAGGAATGGGACAGACTTCTTCCCCTAGCGCTATATGTGTTGAGGGCTCAAGTGCAGAGCAGTTTGGGATGTTCCTCTTTTGAGTTGTTGTACGGAAGGCAACCCAGGTCCCTCCTAGAAATAACCAAGGAAGCATGGGAACAGGAAGGTATAGAGGAACAAAGATCCCTCTTGGAATATACCCAACAACTCCAATCCAAGTTGGGAAAGCTCAGGGATTTGGCATATTCCCATGCAGAAACACAACAACGTAAACAGAAATTCTATTACGATAAGGGAAAAAAATGGCGTACTCTAGAAAAGGGCGATTTGGTGTTGGTGTTGCTTCCTTCTTCGACACAGAAGTTTAAAAGCGAGTGGCTAGGTCCCTACCCCGTGATAGACACCATAGGCCAAACTACATATAGAGTCCAGTTATCGCCCTCCAGAAGCCAAACATTCCACATAAACCTTCTTAAAAAATGGATAGGACCCCCTCCTAAAGCTGCCCATTTTGGTTTACCGGTCTGTAAGTCACTAAGTACCTTAGAACAGTTACCGGTCAACCCTGAGTTAACTGAACAAGAAAAGGAAAGCTTGTCCAAGACTCTCAGTCCCTTTTCCTCCATATTCTCAGATACCCCTGGGCTGACTCATCTGACAGAACACCAAATACAGACAGAGGAAGGGAAGATAATCAAACAACGGCCATATAGGATTCCGGCTGCTAGGAGAGGAGACGTTAAAAGAGAAGTGGAAGAAATGCTCAAATTGGGTGTCATCAGGCCCTCTCACAGTAACTGGTCATCTCCCATAGTGATGATCCCAAAACCCGATGGTTCCACTCGTTTTTGTATGGATTTCAGGGCTTTGAATGCCATATCGGCCTTCGACGCCTATCCCATACCACGAGTGGACGAGTTAGTGGAACGGATTGGAGAGGCAAGATATATAACAACGCTAGACCTTACAAAAGGCTATTGGCAGGTGCCCCTGAGAGAGGAGGACAGAAAAAAAACAGCCTTTGCCACAGAGGAGGGACTCTACGAGTTCAATGTATTGCCCTTTGGCTTACATGGGGCACCAGCCACCTTTCAAAGGTTAATGAACCGAGTCCTATCAGATCTGAAACAGTTTTGCTCCGTCTACCTAGACGACATAGTGATATTCAGTAAGACCTGGGAAGAACATTTGAGACATGTGCAGAAAGTACTACAGGCCCTGAACAAAGCAGGTTTACATGTTAACGCGAAAAAGTCAAGAGCCGCTTTTCCCAGGGTCAAGTATTTAGGATTTCTGTTAGGAGAGGGAGTCATCGCCCCCCAAGAAGAGAAGGTGAAGGCTATCATGCAGACCCCTTTCCCTACCACCAAAAGAGACTTAAGGGGATTCCTAGGTCTCATTGGATACTACAGACGCTTTATAGAGAATTTTGCGGCCACAGCCAGTCCCTTGACAGATCTCCTCAGCCAGGCTGCCAAACCCTCTCAGTTGAG
The DNA here is from genome assembly GCF_964263255.1 of Lissotriton vulgaris. NCBI lineage: Eukaryota > Metazoa > Chordata > Amphibia > Caudata > Salamandridae > Lissotriton > Lissotriton vulgaris. Next base: position 1,752,479,627 of record NC_141687.1, read on the forward strand.
TCATCCCTCAAGGGAGGCTAGGGAAGCATTTGAGGCGCTGAAAAGAGCTATCACTACGAACCCAGTGTTGATACCTCCGGACTACGACAAAACATTTTCGTTAGCCACTGATGCCTCTGAGGTAGGAATTGGGGCTGTGTTGTCGCAGGAAGGGGGGGATGGTGTCGAACACCCTGTACTGTTCCTAAGTCGTAAGTTGCACCCCAGGGAAAGGAAATACCCTACAATTGAACGGGAATGCTTAGCTATTAGGTGGGCTGTGGATAAACTAAGGTATTATCTGGAGGGACGTCCATTTGTACTCTACACAGACCATGCCCCATTGCAATGGATGCAAAGGAACATGTCCCTTAATCCCAGGGTTCTCAGGTGGTCCTTGTTCCTACAGCCCTTTTCCTTTGTCATAAAACACCGCAAGGGAAAGGACAACGCTAATGCGGACTTTTTGTCTAGATCACCCCTTCTCCCCGATCGGGAGAATCCAGGGGGGGAGGTGTGTAACCAGGTGACCGGGACAAGGACTGATAGTCAGGACTGCAGTAATGAAGGTAACTGGTGGTCTGTTAATACTGAAGAAATGGTTGCTCCTTCTCCACAGGACGAGCCTTTCACGTGGGGAACATCGTCACAAGAAATACAACACGGCTCCTTTAACTGGCATACAGAGCAGGACGCCGGGACTGCCCCGTGTGACGTAGCCTTCCTTTCATTGGATAAAGGACCGGAACCTTGGAGGTCGGCGTGTGACATCACCACCGGAGGCGAGGACCGGGGAGAGGAGAACGTGGAGGAAGTACGCCGCCGGGACGTGGAAACCAGAACGCGAGGACGAGAAGCAGACGAACGGGAGGAAGAGGAAGCCATGTCCGAAGAAGACGTGCCAGGAGGCCAACGAGACCGCGCAGCGCCGTGCCACGCTCCCGAGGGAGGAGTGTGGCTCCGACAGGTACGGGACCGTATCTCAAACTGGGTGGGACGACGGGGAAATTCACCCGCCTTAAAAAAGCTACCACCTCCCTAGTATCCCAACACTACCCTTCCCCGTAATTATACCGACCCTCACGTCCATCACTTGAGCACTCCGTAAGAGTTTGCAGCACTTAGGTGATCCCTCACCCCCTTGGCTCCTGGGAACCAAAGAGTACTAGGACGTGGCAGTAATTGGTCCTTTTCTTTTATTTTGTTTCCGGCACAACCCCTGCGAGAGGTCCTTTGGGAAGAAGCGCCTGCCTGACAACCCGATCGACGAAAAGAACACCCCAACCCAGTCGACATCACGGATCCGGCAGGGTTTGCCAAGGAGAGACTAACTTTAAGGAAAAAGAAACTTTATGTTAAAATAAAACCCTCTTTACCAAGGCAACGTGTCCAGTCCATTCCTGACCCCCCTTTACACCCTCTTTTTTATTTATTGTGTTAGTGTTTGTTTTTGTGTCTGTGTATTTTACGATTTTTTCGTAACTTTTGTAATTTTTGTTTATTTTTCCCTTTACTTCCTTATTTCTTTCTTCCTTTTCCTGTTTCTTTACTTTACCTCGCCCAAAGCAGAGCAGGGCAACTAGGGGAATAGGGCGACTAGGGGAGCAGCGGCTCCAGGACCCCCGAACAGCATGTAGCAGGAGCCGCCTACTTTCTGGGCAGCGGTGCTGCCCAGGGGTGCAGCGCTGGGAAATCTTTTGTGAGGTGGAGATAGCAGTACTGTTTCTTTCGTTCTGCGTCACCTCCTCTCCATGCTTGCAAAAGGTAGCAGGCCGACAGTGGGTACCCCCTGCGGGAGCATCAACAGCATCGTGGAAGGGTGCACAGGTGTGTGCTGCACACCAACGGAGTCCAGCTCACCAGCCATCAGCTGATGCACCACTGGGCAGATATCTTTCACCGGGAACAGGACTTGCTCGACCTGCCAGGTATCGAGATTCTGGGGCTCAGTGAGTTTTAATTATTTGTTGTGTTTATGTTCTAGTGTGCTAACATTTTTTTCCCGAATAGCATGCAGCTCACACTCAGAACTGGTAAGTTACCTTTAGTTTACGTTTGAATATTATGTGATCTAGTTTCAGCTAGGCAGGTGTTCGGCACTACCCAACTGTATTCAGTGGCCCTTGCTTTGGCTGATTAATTAAGAAGCCATTGTAGATTCTTCTGTCCTTCTGTCACCCTAGTGAATCAGTGATATCAGTGAGTTAGAGTTCAGTATAACTTCCTTTATGTAGCTCCTACAGTCCCAAACTATTTTACACTGATGTGTAGTATGCATCTATGCATTACAAAAAAGGGAGACTGAGTTGATCAATCAGGGGTGGGGGTTGAGAAATGAAAATAGAACCAAAGATCATTCATTGTAATGCATTAGTTCAAATTCATATTGTGTTAAAGAACTTTGGAATAGGGATTTTAGGATTTGTATGGCTAACTCAACGACAGTCGATAGGTTTGAATCTAGTACTATAGGCAATCTGTTTTAGATAAGTACAATGTGACTGCATTTGCCTGTCATAATAGTTTTGTGGAGATTAACTCTACCACTAATCTATTTTTGTAAAATTGTCTTTATTTCTTATATCAGCACTCAAGTGCAAGTAGAGGGGCGTTACAGAGGCGGGTCCAGGAGGAGCTGGTCAGGAGGCGTCAACCACCAGTGCCACTGTAGAGGGCTCTGATGTCCGCCAGGATCTTGTTTGCGCTCTATAAAACTTTCAAAATAAATCAATAAATAACCCCTGTAAGTCCTATCATTTATTATGATAATTTCTCTAATGTTGTGTTTTATGATTCTTGTGGTTTAAGGTAGAATCTCAGGGTATTGGAATGTTAGTGCTGGGGTCCAGAACGGGAGTTGCTGCCTAGAGCCTTCTGTTGCTGACGAGAAAGAAAGTTGCTCTAACACTTATACCCGCCGTCTTCCTTTCCTGTGGTGATGAGGACGGGATACAAACCAACGCGTGCAAAGCACAATGGATTAGCTCGTTTTCCTCTTCCCACTCTGCTACTTTTACATGTTGCCTTGTTTGTTTTTGTATATTGTCTCCTTTTTTCCCTCCAACTCCCCTATCCAATGTTTGTTTAATTCTTGTTATCCCTGCACTATCCTTTTTTATGGTGCAGAGCAAGAATATTGACGGGAAAATATCGACATACAGAAATATCGAGGTAAGAATATCGTTTGTTAGAAGTACAAGAATATTGACAGTGTTAAATATCGATGTTGAAAATATTGTTGTAAGTAATATCGTTGTAAATAATATCGATTTTATGGTTATGATGTAAATTGAACTTTAGTGTTTTAGAATTTATTTAGTTTTTTTGGGGGAATTTTTTATTTTTGTATGTAAATAATAAATGGGAACTATTTTTTTTTCGATTTTTTTGTTATAATTTTAGGAGCGGGATGTTGGGTTTGTAGGGGATAAGGGTGGGTAGTAAATTAAAAATGTTGTGTTATAATTTAAATTATATGCAAAAAAAAATTGAAATTAGAAATTTTATTTTTAAATTAGAAATTAAAAAAAAAATGTAAATGTGTAATGATATTTCGTTATAAGCATAATATGAAAGTTAAATAATAATTTTATTTTGGAATTTTTTTTCAATGTAAAATATTTAGGGTCCGATTCTGATTTCGGCCGGAAGGGCTCCAAACCATGGGACCCATTAGGATGGCAGGCGGATTGCCCCCGCCGGGCTGGCGGTAGTCACCGCTGGCCCGGCGGGGGCAATCCGCCCACCATCCTCACTGAAATGACCCCCGCCACATTAGGATGGCTGGGGGGTCTGCGGCAGACGGAAAGACCGTCAGCAGCTTGTCCACCGGTCGCCTTTGCAACCGGCAGAAAAAGTGCGTACATATGGTGGCGGTGTCTGCGAGACAACGACAACCATATTACAATGCTTGTGGTCCTATGCCTTTCCACGGCGGCATTGCCGCCGTGGAAAGAAATACAGTCTTAGCTTTGGGGGCCCGTTGCGGGCCCCCAGGGTGAAGGGGGGTTGGGGGTGCCTATGATACCCCCCTGCATTTGCATGCACAAAGCAGCAGGACCGCGTGGTGCCTGCCGCTTTGTGAATGCAAATTATGCATTTTTAACATTGCTGCGGGTGCTGCTTAAAGCACCTCCCGCCGCAATGATCAAGAGTGTGGCGGGGGCATTATAATGTGCACGGCGGGACCCTCGCACGTATCGCGGGCGGTCCCGTTTCCCGCAAGGATGGAGCCCCATGTTTGGAGCCCCATGTTTGGAGCCCTTCCGACCAAGCCATTCCAATGGGCTCGGTCGGGAAGGAATCCGACTCTGATTTCTAGATTACGGATGACAGGCTCGGACAGAGCCTGTCCACATTCCGGAAATCCTCCAGTACTCCCCGGTCGCCTCTGTGCGACCGAGGGAGTACAATGGCAGCTTTTCACTGCCTTTTTATGCCGGTCTGTCCGGCACGAAAAGGCAGTCAGAAGCTGTCTCCAGGAGCCCCCAACAGGGCCCCCATGGGTGTGAGGCTGCCGGATTGCGGCCTGGGGCTACCTATGGTGCCCCTCCGTTGATCCCTGTACCCGGTGGCAGGCTCCTTGGGGTGCCGGCCACAGGGTGTAGGGATGAACTGCACCCCTGCTTTCAGCAATGCAAGCATGCTTTCCGGTCGGAAAGCATGCTTGGATTGTAAGGTATACGAATGCGACTGAACCCTGTTCGGTCGCATCGTACTACCAGGGCTGTAACCGACAACAACAGGTCAGTCGGTTACAGCTCCTGCCCGATGTCGGACCGACTTAGGTCCAACCGACATTGGATTAGGCCCCTCAATGTAAAAAAAATTAATATGTTTAAAATTTTAATTTAATAGATATGAATCATATTTTAAAAAACATTTTTATTTTTATTATACATTTATTAAATTTAATTTAAATTAGAATTTGGCCAAAATTTTAATGTAAAAGTCGAAATTTATAAACAAATTAAAATATGGAAAATATATTTAGCAGTTTTTAACAATAATTACATTATATTAAATCTTATGTAAAGAATACTAAAATATTTTGGGTCTTTTTTTACATTTAATTTCTAAATATAAAAAGCTAATTAGAAGTCATTTTAAAATTTAAATTTTAAGGATATTTATTTATCTGTGCAGTAATTAAAAGGAGGGATCTTACATATTTACTGTTTACCGTTTCTGTAATTTTTGAGTTAATGAAGTAAAATATTATGGTTTGCAATCCAGCACTTTCCCAGAGTTTTATTGGATTTGGAGTTAGAATAGTAAATTATTATGGTTTACTATCCAGCATTTTCGCAGTGTTTTATTGGATTTGGAGTTATAATAGTAAATTATTATGGTTTACTATCCAGCATTTTCCCCGTGTTTAATTGGATTTGGAGTTAGAATAGTACATTATTATGGTTTACTATCTAGCATTTTACCAGAGTTTTATTGGATTTGGAGTTAGAATAGTAAAACATTATGGTTCACTATCCGGCATTTTCCCAGAGTTTAATTGGATATGGAGTTAGAATAGTAAATTATTATAGTTTACTAACCAGCATTTTCCCCAGAGTTTTAATGGATTTGGAGTTCGAATAGTAAATTAGTATGGCATACTATCCAGCATTTTCCCAGACATTATTTAGATTTGGAGTTAGCAATAGTAAATTATTATGGTTCACTATCCAGCATTTTCCCAGAGTTTTATTGGATTTGGAGTTAGAATAGTAAAATATTATGGTTTACTATCCAGCATTTTCCCAGACTTTATCTGGATTTGGAGGTAAAATAGTAAATTATTATGGTTGACTATCCAGCATTTCCTCAGAGTTTAATTGGATTTGGAGTTAGAATAGTAAACTATTATGGTTTACTATCCAACATTTGACCTGACTTTATTTTGATTTGGGGTTAGGATAGTTAATTATGATATTTATTTTACATTTACAAATTATTATAATATTGTAAAAAAGTACACCTTGTGTATTTTATTCACATTTTATTAGGATATTGTAACATGTTGTTGTATATATGTTCTGCAAATTGTATTTTATTACATTGACGTATAAATGTATTTGATACTTCTACACCATTTTACATTTAAAAAAATATATATTAATGGTAAAGTAAAATAGTATAATTTTTATATTTTGTATGTTTTGTATTGTATATTACTTTTATTTACACATCAAGATATTTTTTATTAACTTGTTTTCACATTTTTACATTAGAATTTAGAGAAGTTGAGGAGGTGGTATAAAGTTAAACATTGTACATGTTATTACATAATGCTTTTATTATTTAGCATATTATATTTTATTTTTATTCAATAAAATGTAATATGTTAAATAATTTACAAATGTACATTTACATTGGCATAAGTACATCTATATTTTGGTACAGTTGTAGTTTATATGGTAATTACAAGTGAATGTAATAAACATACATTTTAATAAGCATTAATAATTACATGACAGTTGTGTTTTATATAATTATTAATGTATATTTTACAATTTGTAATATGTTTACACAAACCATTAATTTCACAAAATATACATATATACATTTTTATTAAATTGTGTTCTTTTATTTAGCATATTAACATTTAATTGTATAAAATACATTTTAATATGGTAAATATTTTACATTTTTCAATAATCAGAAAAGTACATATATTTTTTAGAACATTTGTGTAATATTTTCAAATTACAAGTGTATGTATTTAATATTTTTTATTATACATTAATTTTTATATTATTTTTTATAAGATAATAATTATTGTATTTTTTACATTTTTTGTGTTTACTTTAAACATTGAGAAAAATATATACATTATTATATTTATATAAACAATTTTAGACAATTCTTTTGACATTTTCCATTCATTCCTATGGGGAGTTAGTCCTATTTTAGCTTTAATTAGGCAGCCCTTTTCCCCCCTTTACTCACTTTTTAACCTGATGATTGAAGTTTTTTACATACAGTTGTATTTTTTTATTTTGTGTGGTACTTTTGGACTACATGGATCACATTTTGTTTGGATTGTTTTTTCATCTATTTTGAAGGTATTCTACAGCTACACAACTGTAAGTTATTTTTTATATTATTGAGGGTGGAAATGTCTATTTTTAGTTTTTATTAGTTATATTATGTCATTTGATTTGGAGTTTTATAGTGAAGGTTATGACATTATCTAACTAATAGAAAATAAGGCCCCCATTAGGATGGCGGGCGGACTTTGCCTGCCTGACATCCTCACGGTACAAGGGACCGCCCACCATAAGGGTGGGGTTCCTGTGGGGGCAATTAGGAAGCGCCCGCCACAGTGGCGGGTGCATCCCGTATTTTTAACATTGTGGCGGGCGGTCCTGAAAGCACCGCCCACCACAATGCTAAAAACACATCTTGTGCATTTCAAAGCACAACGTGATGGGCACCCCCCACCCACCCAAAGTTCATGGGGGCTCGCAACGGACCCCCAAAGCAGGCTCTGCATGCCTTTCCGTGGTGGCAATGCCACCACAGAAAGGTATCGGAAAATGCCCATTGTAATATGGCTGGCGGTGTCTGATAGACACCGGCCTGATTTAGAACCCTTTTCCATCCGGTTGCAAGGCGACCAGGACGGAAAATCGGCGGACGGTCTTTCCGTCCGCCATGGACCCCCCAGCCATGATAATATGGCGGGGTGTCATTCCGGCACGAATGGCGGGTAGATCGCTCCCACCAGGCCGGCGGTGGCTACCGCCGGCCTGGCAGGGGCGATCTGCCGCCATCCTAATGCCAGTGCTGACAATAATAAATGAGAACTGTGATAAATCCTCCACAAACTGAAAATCAAATTCAGAAAAGGGAATGCTTCTTAGTCGCAGTTTTATTATATATTCAATAATATTTTATAAAATCCGTTTTTACATTTGAGAAAGAAACATTAAAGGGAAAAACAAGAATGCAAAGGGGACACAGGAAAATGCAATCAATTTGGAGCGAACCACCATTCACTACTGCAATCATATCACTTTCACCAGAACTAAAGGAGATTCAAAACGCATAGGCCCATCTTTCTACTGGTCTGCCAACTGATCTAAGAGTCACATCATTGTATAGATCTCTTGCCATTTGTTGGACACTATCTATATTCGTTGAATTTGCTAAGATTGCTTGAAATTGTAAAAACTTTTGGTAGTGTTCCATTTTTCAATACAAATTGCAAATATTGTGTTCATATTAAGGCAGTACCAGTTTTCTGTTTTCTTGTTGTAGATAATGTACATATGGTATGTGTGAGAGTAGTTTGCATGTTTTGAATGTATGGTGAAAGTGATATGATTGCAGTAGTGAATGGTGGTTCGCTCCAAATTGATTGCATTTTCCTGTGTCCCCTTTGCATTCTTGTTTTTCCCTTTAATGTTTCTTTCTCAAATGTAAAAACGGATTTTATAAAATATTATTGAATATATAATAAAACTGCGACTAAGAAGCATTCCCTTTTCTGAATTTGATTTTCAGTTTGTGGAGGATTTATCACAGTTCTCATTTATTATTATCAGCACTGGCACCCCTTTTTGTTGTTTATGATATAGGCTCAGCCTTGCTGATTAGAGCCAGCCCCATTTTGTTTTCACGCCATCCTAATGCGGCCCAAAAATGCTTTGTGTATTTGATATCTTTTTAAACTTTGATGTTTAAAGAATAGATTTTGCTATCATATCTATGTATTCCAGACCCTGGATGTTAGGATACATTCTTGTTTTTTGTTGGAGGTATTCATACATATTACTCGTTTGTTTATTAGTTTTGATCCTATTTTGCTCAGAGATTGTTCCACTCTGAGCACTTGGTAACTTTGTTTTTTTTTCAATTGATTGTATGAGTTTATGGAGTGCTGGTTGTCCTCTCCTTATTGTGACCTTAAAGGCATTGTGCCATCCTTCTACTGCGTTTTTAGTTTTTGCTTTTTGCAAGATAGTGCTGCTGTAGACATTCCACCAGGGAATTTGAAATTATGGCTGTCTTTGGTGACCTGAACGATGCAATCTCCCCACCCAGGTGTCTTCGAAGTAATCTAACAAGGGACTTAATTTTGTTTCATTAGTGCGGTAGAAAGGGCTATCTATTAATAGGTTATAATAATTTGCTACTTCTGTTGGTACGAATGCTAGTGCAATACATTTTTTTTATTTGGTATGCAAAGTTACTATGAGTAGAGTAGTCTATACTTAAGCTGGACTTTTGTAGGTGTTTCAACATACTTTGATTAAAGTGGTAGTAACACCCTTGAAGTGCAGTGTGTGGGAATATTTTTAGAATAGCTTGAATCATAGCTAATTCAACATCGATTATTATCCTTTGTGGATAATAATTATCAGTTGAATCTTTCACTGTTGTTAAAAGTTCTATATAGGTGGCATTGTTTTTATTTGGAAATAAAGCATACATGAATGGTATATTTGTTTCCTGAAATTCACCATGAATGGTGTAAAGTTGATAAAATGGTTTAGGACACACTTTAAAAGTTCCATCCATCATCCATGTTTCACACAATTTTAATGTTTTCAAGTTATTATTTGTTGCAAAAATAAGAATTATTTTATCTTTACTTTTGTTGTCATATATTAGGAATTTGTCATCTTTGTGGGTAATAGTATATTCAGGCAATATATCTATTTCTTCAAAGGTTTTGGGGATGGGTGAAGTTGGGTCAGAAGCTCTTTTTGTTTTAGCAATTAATCTTTTCAGGTAGGGAATAGAGGGCAATTGTCCTGTGACATGTTCAGGCACTTTTGTCAATACATTTTTCAATATTTCAGTGCTTGTTTGTTGAGAACATGTGCTTGTTTCTCAAATTGTTTCTAGGGCTTCCCTTACTTCTCATTCAGTTACATTGGGTGGATGGTTGTGCTCTATAACCTTCACTACGTTATTGTCTATAGTTGTAGCTCGACCATAACATGCAGTTGAATAGTCTACGCTACATTTCCAATGTGTCTTAAAACTTTTCACCTTTTCATGCGTAGGTATAACCCATATAACATAGCATTAATTTTCCTTTTTGTGATGTAATAAAGTTTGCTCCTTCAGCCATTTCTATGGTATTTCTGTGAAAACATATACATATGTGTGGAGAAAATATGCTTTTGCAATTAAAAAAAAGCTTGTTTTATAGTGACTTAAAGAAAATACTTACATTGTTGATTTTTCTGTATTGTTGATGGATTTTTTTTGCAGCTTTTTTCTTTTCACAGTTGTATTTTCTGTAGATGGTTAGAAAATTGTTTATGTTAATTATATTATATATTTTTGTTCATTTCTTTGTCTCAGAAATTGATTTACACAGGCAAAATACTTACTTTTTGTAGTAGATGTATTTGATTTGGTGGTTGTTCTTTGGTAAATGCAGTTTGTGGAAGCTGTGAAGAAAAATATATTTATTAGTTTTGTTTTTAATTTTAAAGCATGTATTCAAGTTAGACAAAGTACATTTATTTATGTGTAAAGTTGCATTTTTAAGACAATGCTTCCTTTAATGTAGAATTAGAGAAGGTATTGAATAACATTTGCATTTTATTATTTTTGCTGGTGATGTTAGCAACTTTAGTTTGGTTTTCAAAAGAAGAGGACATTTTATTACTTTAGGTAGTTAAGTTAAGGAGGTAGAGGCATTTATAATAACACAAAACATGCTTTTTCTTACCTGTGTTGTAGTATAGTTTTTTATAGTAAGTCTTGTAGGTATTTCTTCTCTCTCTCTCTGCAGCAAAGTAACGTTCTACCTCCGTGTTTGGCCGCTAAACGGTAATATTACTTAAGTTAAGTCTTGGTTTTTATAGTGTTTACTTAATTACTTCTCAGTTTTAATTGGTTTGTGTTCTTTTAGTTTGAAATCATTGGTTGAGATATTTTTTTCGAATTTTGTAGCAGTTAATTTGTGATTAGGTAAATATATGTGTTTTGTTTGTTTATAATATTTTATATAAAAATATTTTCTAATAATTGCATTTTATAAGGTAAGTAATTGTAGTTTATGTTATATATGTAATTTATTATGTGTATATATTTTCTGGGTGATTACTTCTATTTATTAGCTTTTTTATTTTTGTTTTATATTTGATTTAAATATATCATTATTTTTATATGTTGGTATTAGTTTATAATATTTTTTAGAATATAACAAATTATTCAATAGTTGTAAGGAGTGTTTATTAAATGTTGAATAGTATTATCGATATTTTTTGTATTCTTTATAATTATATCTGTAAGTCGATATTAGTGTAATTGATATTGTAGTGTTTCATTTTAAATGACCCTTTTTCGATAATTTTGTTGTCGATAATATTGCACTCAAAATTTCTGTTAACGATATTTGTCACAAAGATATTTAGGTATCAATATTAGTGTAAAATATTGTTTAGGGTTAGGATGGCGATATTTTTGTATTCAATATTTTTGCAGCGAAATTTTTGTATGTCAGTGTTTTGTGTTCGATATTAAATAAGTGATCCTTTTTTATCCATATTTCATGGTGAGTTTTAGCTGACTTTCTCCTGTCTGTACTAGTCTTTAGTTTTCTTCTGCTTTGTTAGTAATCTTTCCCTCTTCCCTATATATCTTGTGGTACTGTAGGACTAAGAACACATTTTTGGTCCTCTACTGTCTTTTGTGAAGATTGCAGGTCCAAGGAAGCCTGTATTATAAATAATATTCACCACGCATGTTTCTTTAGGAGGTTTGCTTTTTCTTGCTCATGCTCGAACAATTAACGACAAAGTGGCCATGGTCATGGACTCTACCCCCCCCATTGTTGTGCCGTAATTTATTTATACAGTATACAAGCAGTTTCCATCTTAGTGCAACATGTCTGGAAACTAGTATGAGGTCCCATGGCATTTGCCAACCAACACCATATGTAATTCATTGACCATTATACCACCCCTTTGTTGTGCTTCAATGACTCGGAGACATCATCATAGACTATAGCTTTGCCCCTCCATTACGAAAAGTTTTTGGTTGGCTTGACTACCTGGCTTTTCTAACATTGTCAACCAACCGAATGCGCAAAGTGATATTTTTGATAGAAGATACTGCTAACCAAACTGAAGTGATGTATTTTGGCTGTCTGTTTTTAATTTAAAAAAAAGGGGAGGTGTATTGCATCTAAAAAATGTGTAATGTTTTTTTCTAGCCAGACAGACCACCAGTGCCGGGGCTAGTTCTGCTGTAGAGATGGCAGCTGTTGGAGGAGATAACACAGCGATGACAGGGACGGGCGGTGGTAAGTAATATTGGATGGACGGGTGAAAGGATGGTTGAAAGGGTGGATACTAAGGGCCTGATTAGGATGGCAGGCGGATCGCCCCCGCCAGGCCGGCGGTAGCCACCGCCTGCCTGGCGGGGGCGATCTGCCCACCATCCTTGCCGGAATGACCCCCGCCATGTTATGATGGCTGGGGGGTCTGCGGCGGACGGAAAGACCGTCCGCCGCTTTTCCGCTCCGGTCGCCTTGCGACAGGGCGGAAAAGGGTTCTATATGGTGGCGGTGTCTATCAGACACCTCCAGCCATATTAGAATGGGCTTTTTCCAATGCCTTTCCGTGGCGGCAAAGGCATGCAGAGTATGCTTTAGGGGCCCATTGCGGGCCCCCAGGGACTCCGCGGGAGCTGGGGGGTACACATGGGAGAACCTATGGTACCCCCAGCAGTTCCATGCACAACATGGCAGGCACCGCGCGGTGCCTGCCATGTTGTGCATGGAAGTGCACAGCATGCCTTCCTGGCATTGTGGTGGGCGGTGCTGAGTGCACCGCCCGCCACAATGTCAGGAATGCTGGATGCGCCCGTCACTGTGGCGGGCGCATCCTAATTACAGGCACGGGACCCCCACCCTTATGACGGGTGGTCACTATATACGATGGGATGGCGGGCGGACAAAGTCCGCCCGTCATCCTAATGGGCCCCTAAATGTATGGATGGATTAGAAATTCTGTCGAAGGATTGGATGAGAGAAAGTAAATTTTAAATCATGGTGGCTATCAATGGGTGAATGTAGAAGGATGAAAGGATGAATGAGTAATTGCTTGGATGAAGAAAAAAGGGAAAGCTTCTAGAGAGGGGCATGCTCACCTACTTCCCTTACTTGGTTTTTCAAAGCAATGGTTCAAATTGGGGGTGTTAGACCTGGCATTACAATGCAACGATCTCAGATATAATCGATTCATTAGCTCCTTGGTTTAGAGGATCCCTAAACAAGGAAAGGAGACATCAGAGGCTAACTGAATGGAAATGGAGACAACACCCATCATTTCCCCCAACTTCTGCTAAGAAAGAACTGAAACAAATACAACAAACACATTCTTAAATTAATTCTTTAGAATAGAACTGGAGAACGCTCAAAACAGACTATGTAAACTCTTTGAAATGGTAAAACTACAATCAAATAAATTGTCTAAATCCTCTAAAGAAGCTGCTAAACCAGTTACAAGCTGTGAGGAATTCACGTCTATCTTCACAAACATAGTCAATTCATTGGGAAATGGATGAATCAACACACTCCTATCAAGCAGTGTCCAGAAATGAAGCTCAATGGTCTAACCTTCAATTTATTTGACAACAACGACATTACCACTTCAATGATCCTCTCCCTTCGAAATGGTCGACGACAACCAACCAATTTGTCATTCCCATCTCGCCAGTGATAATCAATGCCTCTTTGTCTCAAGGTTCCATACCCGACTGCCTAAAAACAGGGCAAGTCATCCCCATCATAAAAAAAACGACAACAAACTCTGCTGACCCAAGTATTTTCAGGCCAGTATTAGCGAAAGTGCTAGAAAAATGTGTGCATCAAAAACTGAGCCAACACTTCTCTAAATGAAATCTGCTAGACGGCAGCCAATCAGGTTTCAGACCAGACCATAGTATGGAAACTTCAATACTTCATATAGTGGATGATGCCTTACAATCATTAGACCAAGACAAAATATGTCTTTTAATTCTTCTGGACCTTTCGTCTGCATACGACACTGTAAACCATGATAAACCACTAGATCGACTCAGAAACAGGATGGAATTGTAGGGAACCATTCTCGAGTGGTTTAAATCTTTCTTGGAGAACAGAACTCAAAGATTTTTAGGAAATCAAAATCTATTGTCGCTGTACGATTTAAGTACTGCAAGACTCAACTCTTTCACCAACTCTATTTCACTTCTACCTGGATCCACTAGCTGAAAGACTGTATGTAGATGGAACACAGGTTTATATAAAATGTATTCACTGGAGGAGATCAAGACAATGAATAAAGCACTAAAGATGACCATTACATGGCTAACAAGTAATCAGCTTAAACAAAAAGTGCAAAAAATAGAATTCTTACTAATATCCCCCCAAAAGCTCCTCTGACATAAAGGAATGGACCAAATTGGTAATCATGCTTAATTGCACCCCGATCTTAGTGGGCTCAGCCAAATCACTAAGAATTATGCTGGACTAGAAACTGAACATGTGAACCCACATCACTTTGCTGGGTAAAAACGCCTGAGTTGTCTTAGAAAACTGAAACCATTCTTAGAAACGTCAGAGCTCAAAATGGCAGTTTAAGAGTTGACCATCTCAAGGATCAAATATGGATGTACAACTCTATCTGGTCTGCCCAAGATCTCAACAGCTCGGCTAAAAGCCTGTTTCTATGCAGCTGCAAGACTCATAACAGGCTCTAGATAATTTGATCACATCTCTTTGCGCTTATGGGCTCTGAACTGGCTACCACACAAAGCCAGAATACAACTCAAACTGGCTTGTATCACACACAAGGCACACTCTAATGCACCTTCATATCTAACTCAGATAATTGTGATATCCGGTGGAGGCAGGTACTCCCAGAGCGCCAAAGATCTTGTTCTAAAACCGTCATTCTTCCAGAAGAAGAAAACAGAGCTTTCTCCTCAGGTGCTGCACGTAGAATCTGGAATTTGTTACCACCAAATATTATAAGAATACTGTTCTCGTCAAGATTCCAGAAGGAAGCTAAGATCTTCCTAATAGGTGAATTCCTTGCATATCTCCCTACAGAGCAATCACCTAATCTTTAGAATATTGATCATCAACCGTTCCCTACAAGTATATAATTTGCTAGCCCCTCAAGACTTCCAAAATGAATTTCATTGGGATCTATACAACTTCTTTCAGAGACCCCACCATGAAACATACCGAGACGGATGCTCAGCTAAACTGTAGATTTGAGGACTTTGTTTTTGATGTTCAGTCGCTTGTAAATGAATTGTGATACGATGTATTTTTGCAGGTTCAGATATTATTGTAAGCGCACATATCTTTTCTTGACCACTGATACTTGATGTTTACACTCGTGAGTTATTATGACGCTTGGTTCTGTCGCGATTGGGACAACTATATCCTTGTTAAGCGCTCTGGCACCATAGCGGGTCATGTTTTTGCTATATAAAACAGTAAATATACAAAACTAACTTAACTAGTTCATTTTACTCCATAGTTCTACTACCTGAAGATAGATGAAGCAAGCAATAACAGAGAAGGCATCACAACTTCACAATGAGGTCCCACCCAGGTGAACTCCAATTATAGGATTAATTGGAAGGATTATTCATCACAGGCAACTAAATGGAAGAAAAAAACACTGAGTTAGTGGGTTATACATTATATCATAGCTTTACAAAGAATTGAGACCAGACTACCATATGACACAACAAAGAATAACCAATGGTGATAAATATAACAAAAAATAGCGAAATTAACTTTTTAGCAACGGGGAGCTAGTATTTAAATATAAGTAAAGTTACCAAATCCTCTAGTCATGAAAAGTGGACTCAAAGTCTGGAGTGGACATGGTTACGCATTTATGCAACACAAGGCCTGAATGATGATACTGATGACTGACGTCACCAAGTGTTTGATCCACTTATAGTATAAATTAAGCCACATCTCAATAAATCACGCAGCTCGGGTAAAGAGGGTTAGGGGTTTGTTGAATGTATGGGAAAGGGGATTTGAATAAGGTGTGACAAAGATATACCCTACACAAGGACAATATTCATCTGGGCGATGAGCAACACATTAGCATCATCAATCTGTTGAGGAAGGAAACAAAGGAATGAGTATGACACAGTTTAGTTAAATGCATTGCAACCAGTCGGTCAGCCCCAGAGACCAAATGTATTATTATATATCTAAATGTTCTGTCACCTAGGTTTGAAAAATAATAAATACAGATTATTGATGAGTGAAGCGAACCCAAACAGTTCTAAAACATGATTCTATAAAGAAAATGACACTGTATTGCCAAATTGGGTGATGCATCTGCATTCTTCCTGGATTGTCCGTCAATCTTGGGTGTCTGGCTGAAGTGGTCTGGTAAGGTAAGCATGAGTGTTATGGTGCATTTGCCTCTTGATCAGGAAAAGAAAAGGCCTGCAGATTTTTTAAACCAAAACGATATTGTTGAGTCAAAAAAAGGACAGAAGGTATGCTTTATGAGGAGTCCACCAAGAAGACTCAAAGGCAGAGCAAGTACATACTCCTTTGAAATCATTCATTTTATGACTCATGAGCGATCAATGAAGTGGGAGCAATTACAACATCCAACAATTGCCGACAAGTGGCTGCATGTACCGGGCTGATCAAACACGCAACTGTCATGATCATCATCATAACATTTAGCCCAGCATGTGCATGTTTGTGATGATGTGACATCATCACATGCCTGTCTCTAGTTACCTACAGCAACAGGCCCCCACCAAACCACAATGTAAGCCAGTCAGCACACACACAGCAGCATTGCATTCAATGTACCTCTCACCAGTCAACAGAGTTGAGAAGGCCTCTTAGAGGCATCACCATTTTGTTTTCCTTAAAGTTGATAACTTTCTTCTGGCAGATGTTGAGGTAGTCACAAGCTAAGTCCTTCTTCGTCCTCATGACTCCAAGTAACGAATATGTCCAATTCCGTTCTGACTCCCGACCCAAATAAAGAGATCAAATACTGTTGATGAACAACAAAAGAAATATTGAGTAATTTTGTGTGTAGATTTGTGTTTGTTAGATAAATGGACTGGTCGTGTCTTTGAGGAGTATGAACTAGAAAACAAAGCAGTGTGGACACAGTAAGCAAATCTCGCTAAGTGCCAAAGAGGAAGGAACAATCACCTTCAGGAAACGAATGATCGCCCATTAGGCCACCAACATTGTAAATCATCACAAATACAATCAAGCTTACATATTATTGTTAAGCAGCATACCCACTCTCACTGTCTGCCACCACATGAGCCATCTCAACACTCACAGTCATTGGTGTATTACTTACCTGATCCAATTTAAACACAGGTGGTACACTGCTGATCCTCTTTGGTTCACGCAACACACATTGGCCATTCTTGCAAATCAATAATTCTGGGCCAGTGGGGCACGGGATGGAGGCAGGCATTTATTTATTTATTTTTATTTATAACAACATTTGTAAAGCGCGAACGAAGGCCCTTGGGCATCTCGGCGCTAAAGTTGCTGCAGTGTTTAACCAACAAGGGGGGCTGAGGTTCATTGATTAAAAAGCCAGGTCTTAAGTTGCTTGAGTCTCTCTCCACTGTCCTTCAAGGGAATGGGGGGCTTCTTCACTGCACACTAATCCAACTCCAATCCGGCTCCACATGAGTCTAAAACTGTGGGGCTGCATTAGTCAGTCTGACACAAACAAAATATATACTATAATGTTCCCCTAGCTATATCCTTTTTTTGTCAAAGTAGTTCGGCAATAGGAAGCTCTATGGTGGCCCAGGCCTACTCATTAGTCAGGGAAATAGAGTTCTTCCTCAAATATAAGTGGTTTTCCCAGATGTTAGTCAGCTAACAAACTACCATGACCTGAGTCGGACCAATCACCCTCATTCTCCTCCTATCGTACTTTAGGTATGTTGTAGTTTGGTGGTGTAAAGTGCGGATTCATTTTGATCATGGTTAATCTCTCCACATTTTGGGGTGACAGACTTGTCCTTCTCACTGTGAAAACTACACCAGCTGCACTGAACATATCAGCAGACACTTTGGCTACCAGACAAACAAGATACTTTAATGCCAGCCTGCTGAGCACTGGCCATTGGCGCCTCTTTCCATACCAATAAACCAATGGGGTTTGATCGAGATACACCTCAGTTGGGTCATCTAGATAGGCCTAGACCATCCTCTCAATAGTCATTGGTGCTCTAACTTGCTCGACCTTTTTTGCCTTCGCCTCTGGCCTGGACGTAAGCCCTGCCTTTAGAAACCAATCATTGCAGATTTTGGTCCCTATGTTCCTGTTCCTGTTGTTGCTGGTGTACTTGTTGGTTTTGGCTGCTGTAAGTTAACAGCACCGCCCTCAGGCGCTATGGAAGTTGAAGGCTGCACCTCAGAACCTCTGCCGTGGAGTACGTCTCAAATTCCCCGTCATTCTTTTTCAAAGTCGCTGGCTTGCTCGGCATGCCACGTCTTGTAGTTTGAAACATCCATAATTGAAAAAGGAATAAAAGTGGGCAGTAATTGTTTGTACCGTCGATCAAGAATTGTGGCACAGATATAATGTTTGGATGTCACAATGTTTCTTTGCAACCTAGTATTAACAGCCAAACTAAGGATTATGCGCTCCATCAACTCATGGACATCTTTTTCTTCATTCACACTTGTGTATATTTCAGACACCTCCTTTAGCTGTTCCTGTAGTATATGCAACAATGGGATAGCTTGTCCCATGATGTTGTCCTCCTTGCTGACGTCCTGTGTGAAAACCTCTAAAGGATGCAGCATCTTTGCCAGGCATTTGACTAGGCCCCATTGGTTCATCACAATGATCATACCTTTCACAGTTGCATCCCCTCTTTCATGACATATTCATTGATTGGTCTATACTGCTCAAACAGTCTATGCAAAATGTAATAAGTTGAATTCCAACTTCCAACATGTTGGCACCTCCTGCATGAGAGCTTTAACTGGCCTTCTATTATCATGCTGAATGATGCTTAACTGCTTCCGGGCTTTAAAACAATGGCTGAAATAAATGCAGATTCTTCGACAGGTGGACAGTTAGTTGCTGACTTGGTCTTCCTTTTTGAGCCACAGTCCTACACAATGATGTTGATGCAGTCCGTCAAACACCGAACCGTTAATTAGCCATCACCTGACATGGCCTTAATGATATTACTTTAATTTCCATAGCAACAAATCCAATGTTAAGCCCTCTGTGTCACAGCCTTTAAATGATCTTGTTGTTAAAGTCATCCAAGATGTTTTCAGCTGTATGGGATTTCTCCATGGTGAGCATGGCTACTGTTGCATGCTTCCGAGTGCCATTAAAAAACTTCAACAGTGTCAACCCATGCAGATATAATTTTTCTAACCCCTGCAAAAGAGATCCAGTGATGCACATGTAATCGTTGGCTTGGCAGTTGGTCCACATGTCTGTTGTCAGGTGGCTAGTGGGAACAGTACTCTGCTGCAAAGCTTGTCCAAGCAATTCCAGTGCATTCTAATTTAGAGCTGGAACAGCAACTCTGGCAAGATAAGTCTGGCTGGGAAAACTCCCTTTCAGGCAGATGGCCACCACAAATTGTAGATAATCCACTCATTCCACAAAAGAAAAAGGGAGGAGGCACAGTGCTAACATTTCAGCCTGCCTCCTGTTGTAAAAAAATGTGCCACTGGGTGGTTGCATTCGTACTGCCCCTCTTGCCTAAACATGCCAGGAATAGGAGGCTGGATTTTTTATTTTCTCTTACATTGGCAACCTTTAAGGGGAGAAGGTGGTAGACTCAATGTGCATCTCAGCGGGGCATTTACTGTATTGGTGTCTCGACCTGACTCTGAGTCTTGTGCCATTGTGATGATGATGTGGGCAATACTATTGCACTGCTGGGTACAGTGCTGATTTGTGACCTTCCACAGTGATTAGAGCAGATTCAGATTTCCTGCTTTCACCACCTTCACCAACACCCCTTGCAGTTTTTTGGCTAATGTGTGCCTCCCAGTGGATTGTGTGGTGTCTCAAATGGGTAATTTGGCCTCCAGTACCATAGTTTGTACCAAGCTTACCTCAACTAACACTTTACTTTCAAAGGGAGAATATGGCAATGTTTGCTGACCGTAAAGAAGTCCCAAACTGGGGAGTTCCACTTTCTAACACTAGTGCCACTGACAATGTCCAAAGAAGTGGTAATGGGTGGGTGTTTCTACATTTGACTCTCTGCAGGTCCTACTTCTACTTCTACTGAAGTGGTTGTAGATGCAGGTAGCAAGGACCTTGCAAATATGGAAGTTGATGGTGGTGGTATCTGTGCCACATCCCTCAGAGCAGGTTGAGCTGGGGTAATGTCTATCTCATCTGGGGCTGGGCTAATATCCATGATGACTGGGTCGTCATCATCCTTTTCATCTTTATCCATAACTCTAAGGCTTTCAGGAACCTTCATTTCCCTTGCTTCTCCTTCTTGTCTCAGACTCAGGTGGGATCCAAGTGAAGTCTTTATAATCAGAAAGGGGAGCTTGGATAAGAAGATGGTTGAGTGCCATTCATTTTTCTTGCTGCAGATCTGGAAGCCAATTGATCTGCTGAAAGAGGGTCTTCTTCAGCTTCCTCAGCTTGAAGTTTAATCTCCTAAGTGCTCCTATTTCAGGAGGAACTACTATTGCTGGCTGCGTCTGTTGTTGTCCACTTAGCTGAGCCTCCGGCAACAACTGATACTACATTGCGAAAGAGATAACTCCAATTGAACGTCACTGCTTGTTGCCTTTGTCTTGATTAGAGTGGCTGTCTCTGTGCCAGATATGGGCCTTTGCCTAGGTTGGAGTAGGGCTATTGATGCAAGAGTGATGCTCCCAGCTTGTTCCCTGGAAGTCCGGTGCAGTAGGCACACACCGTTGCCCGAAAAAGGACTGGGGCAACATACCAGTGGTGGTGAGCACCTTCTTATCACTGACCACTTTCTTGGAAGCACATCTCTTTGGTGCTATCTTGAAGCTGTCAGAAGGTAGTGGTACTACAAGATAAAGAGATGTGAGTACTGATGTCATGTGTTGTGTGGTAACGCATCACGTGCACAGGCCTTTTGTCTGGTAGTACTGTGGGTGATGTCTTCTCTTGTACACTTAAAAGCCAACAATTTAGTGGGGTTACTTAAGTTATAAATATTAACAACAATACATTGTATCCATTCAACAGTAAAACCACACCAACATAAAGTTTCATTTACATTCACAAAAGATAAGGATGTAACTGTTCATTCTTGTGCATCAAGATGGGATGTGGCACTCAGGGAGGTGCAGGTAACAATGGAATAATCCTTAAGAATTGAATGCTGTTGTGCGGCTATGTGCTTGTGGCAGACATTGGGTTAAGGAATGTTGAGAAAATGTGGAATGGAAAATCATTAAAATAAAAGATTTAAATAAAAGATATTGCAAATGTTTTTAAAAACTAAAACTAAATGTAAAAACAATTTTTTCAAACGAATGTAAAAATAAAAATAAGGAATGAAAAAAAGAAAAAAGTAGTTTTTAAAGAAATTAAATAAAAAAAGTATATCAAAACAATTATCATAAAAATATATAATTACTGATGTATTTGGGGACCATGAGAAACCCATTGGGATTTGGAAGACAAGGAATTGTACAGGTGAAAAATGCAAAAAAGGTATATAGTAATATAAAACCCTGTTCACACAGTACATTTACTATGAGCATTGAGCTGCAACTAGGCCTCAAGCAAAATGTTAATCTGATATCAGGGAAAAGATTAAAAAAATTACCACAAACAAAAAGGCTTCCGTCTATTTTCCCTAGCTTTTTTGCCATGATTTGTGTGTATATTTTATAGTCACAATTTAGTAACGAGATTGGTCGGTAGGACTCACATTTGCTGGATTTTTTCCTGGCTTTGATATAATGTTTATTGTTGCGTCATCCCATGATTCTGGAAGTTTCTCTTTCTCTTGAAATATTATGTTTAACAGATCTGTGAGGGGGCGATCAAGACCTTGCTGAGTTTAATGAATAGCTCATTTGGAAGTGCATCTGGACCTGCCGCTTTCCCTCTCTTTAGGCCTTTCAACACTTCCATTACTTCTTCTTTTGTGATCTCAGAATTTAATTCTTCCTTTTCCTAATTTGTCAGCCTTGGGAGTTCTTGCGCTTCTAAGTATTCCTTGATTTGCTGAAGAGTAGGATGTGTGTCCTCTGTGTATAACTCTGTGAAGAATTTTATGAATTCTTCCATAATTACAGTGTTGTCTGAACTTGATTCTGTGACATCTTGTGGCTGGATTTTGACTATCTTGTTCCTGGATAAGTCGGTTTTCGTTTTCCAGGCCAATAATTTGCCACAGCCCTCTCCGTATTCATAGTGCGACAATTTGCTCGCTTCCCATCTCTCCCTCACTTTACCCTCCAATATTCCTGCTAGATTCTCCTTTTGTTTCATCCTGTCAACTTCCAGCTCTATTTTTTACCAGCATCATCTTCCATCTCTATTTGTGTACCAAATTATTTATGTTTTCTAGTTTTCCTATATCTTGTTTTGTTGATTTGTTTTTGTAGTCTGTCAGACTTAGTATTTTCCCCCTAATTAATGCCTTGTACGCGTCCCATATGATCTGCGGAGAGGTTCCCTCTCTGTTTTTTCGAAATAGGTGACAGACTCTGCCTTAAGTTCTGTTATGATGTGTGGATCATTTAGAATGGTGCGATCTACCGTCCATCTTGAGGTTGTTTTATGACTTCCCAATTGAGTTCTTAGGATCACTGCTGAATGATCGGACAAGTGGGCCGGCAGGTGCTCAACTCTTTGTATGTTGTTCACCAGGGATTTATCTACTAAGAAGTAGTCAATTCTGGACTGTAGATTTAGTTTTTTATTCCTGAACGTGTAAGCATGTATTTTGTCTCCTTTCCCTTTCCAAATGTCTTCCAGACCTAGATCTCTTTTACAGATACCTAGCCAGTCTCTCATTTTTTGTAGGTTTGGTTGTTTCAGTGGGGGAAAGCGGTCAGTTTTAACATTTTGGATTAAGTTAAAGTCACCTCCTAGTATGACTGGGGAAGTAGCAGCTATTAGTTGTGTGTATAAATTCTGGAGGCGGGCTGGGTCATCCATATTAGGCCCTTAGTAACCCGCAATAGTGTAGGGATTGTTGTGAATTTTTACCCTAGTGACCGCCCACCTGCCTTTTTTTATCTAGTTCTACTTTCTCTATTTTAGCTTTTAGGGACTTTTTAAATAGGATTGCTATCCCTTTTGCATTACAATCTTG
This sequence comes from Lissotriton vulgaris, assembly GCF_964263255.1. NCBI lineage: Eukaryota > Metazoa > Chordata > Amphibia > Caudata > Salamandridae > Lissotriton > Lissotriton vulgaris. The sequence goes on from NC_141687.1 coordinate 1,752,502,898, forward strand.
ATTTGTGCACACAAAACCATCTAACCATTTTAGTTTTTTTAAGATTTCTTCCCACTCTTTTTTTAGGAGATGCGTTTCTTGTAAGATTATAATTTCACAGTCTATCACCTTCAAGTATTCCAAAATCCTACGCCTTCTGCTTGGCATTCTGAGACCGTTGACATTCCATGAAAGTATGTTAACTCTGTTCACCATTCTTTCTTTTATCTCCCATTTTCTGTGTGTTTCTGCCAGACTTCTGCGAAATTTGGTAGTCCCTGATTTCTCCTTTCTCACAGTTTGAGGACTTTTTTTTGTTTTTTCCCTATTTTGCTCCCCACCCTTATGTGCATTTTTTTGATTTGTTTTTTCAAGTGATTAAAAGTGTCCCACCCAGGGGAAGCCTCCCTGTTGTCTTTTTTGGTCTGCATTAATGGCCCTTTTTGAGCTCCATGTTTGAACCTTTATAGTGTGAAACGTCCTTCTTTGCCGTTTTTTTTTCTTGTTTCTCCCTTATTTTTTTTATAAATTTTTGATTTAAAATCTCATGATTAATGCTTTGGTTCCATCTGACCTCTCACCTGATCCTTTATTTGTTCGATAAAGTAGGCAACTTCATGTGGCTCTCTTATATTATACATCTTGTTTCTCCACATAATTCAGGGAGCTGCGGGGAATTTCATCTGCACTGTGGCTCCCAGGGATCTTAATTCTTGCATGTGCTGACCTAATTCCCATTGCCTGTCCTGGGCTGCTTTTGAGATGTCTGATCGGATCCTTAATGACCAACCTCCCTTATCTTGGGTACCATTTTTTTTAGGGCCTCACTCAGGATTCGCTCCTTGAGTGTGTAGGTTTTGAAGATTATTAGTATTTTCCTGGGGTTTTTCCTTTCTTTACTTCTTCCATAGGGATCACAATGCACTCTTTGTATGTCCTCTTCCATCCCTACTGTTTTTGTCCAGGGGAAGTGTTCCTCCAGGAGTTGAACTATAAATTTCTTAACGTCTGTCCCTTCTTGACCTTCTGGTATATTTAGGAGTCTTAGGTTATTTTTTTGCCTGATTTTCCAGTGATTCCAGCTTCTCTTTTGTGGTTTTATCGCTTTCTCTCAGGACCCTTATTGATTTTTGATTTATTTCTACTTTTTTACTCAAAGTCCCAATTTCTGACTCTACTGCTGTAATTCGATCGCTCAGGGCAGTAAATGTAGTATCTAGTACTTCACACACCTCCCGAATTTTGCTTAGGTTTACCTCCGAGACTGCGAATTTCGCTCTCATTTCATCCAGCATTTTTTCTAAGAATTGGTCTGTTGAATTTAAGGTAGGAGAAGCTTTTTGGGCAAGGGCTCCCAGGTCATTGTCTTGTGTCTCAGCGTCTTGTGTCTTGTTCAAGGAGGGTACGGAGTGTACCTCTACACCTAAGACTGGTAAACTAGGTAAATTTTGAGGTGTTTTCTCGATGGAATCACTCGTGACTACAGTCTTGTCGTCGATCTGAGGTGAGGTTTAATAGTGCAACTGCCGTTGCCACGTCAGCGCTCTGTTTATTTTCATGCTTCAAAACACTGACTGTGTTGAGTGCTGAGTTAAGTGGTTTGGGAGCTGCATGTGTCAAGGGTTCTGAGCTAATCACTGCTCCTTCCTTCCGAGGCAGTGTCCGCTTCCCTGCTTCTGCACTTCCAGCTCCCCCATTGGCACCCTGGATCCTCCTTGGGATTTCACTATCGGTACTGTTGTTGGAGCAGTTCTCGGAGCTATTCACTGTAGGTTCTATGACTGCTCCAGCTCCAGGACCTGTTCGAGCGTGAATGCTGTTGCAGCCCTCTTTCCCCCGGAAGAGGAAAGACACCCTTCTCGCAGCTCTTTGGAAGCTCTTCCGGGCTTCCTGCGCTGCCGACCAGAGCCCGATGTACGAGGAGAGCACCACCGCTGCTTTCCGCTTTCCTCCGGGGATCGGACCCACAACTGTGTAAAGGTGAGTGAGACCTCCGCCGCCGCTATCTCTGATCATTCCGAGGCAAGTGTTACCCTTATGTCAGCGTCTGTTCATTCCGTGTAACATCTGATTTTATCTCAGTCCCACCTTTCGTTTTCCGAAGTGTTCGTTGGTTTTCGTTCGATTATTTTGTTGCAGTTATCATGAGGTTAGTTGCGGGAATATGGGAGAATTGAGTCACATTAGTTCGTCATTAATAGATTATTTCATGTGCGTGTCTGGACGTTTTCTTTCAGCCGTGTATTCTGAATTTGCGGTCGGCTCTACACGGAGCTCCCGACCTGGCTTCCTAGCCGGCCGCCATCTTCCCCTCCTCTTCACAGCCTCTTCTGCCCCCTCCTCTTCACAGCCTCTTCCGCCACTAATCAAGATGGATCAGAAAGGCTTTATGAAGGGTAGACAGCTGCACGACTTAACACATGAGCTTACTGTGGCCATAGACATAGCAGTAACAGAAAAAACGCCCCTGACTATAGTTACCCTTGACGCGGCTAAAACTTTTGATAGGGTGAACTGGGCCTCTCTAAATAGCGCCTTAATGAAGTACAAGTTAGGAGAAAACTTTCAGGGATTGGTCAGCGAACTGTACAGAGCACCCAAGGCTAAGGTTCTAATCAACGGGGGTCTAACAGAGAATATCAAGATAAAGAGAGGTACAAGATAGGGCTGCCCCCTCTCCCCCCTGCTTTTTAATCTATACATTGAGCCCTTGGCAAATAGTCTTAGGAAGCATCCAAATATTACTCCTTTCAAACATCATGGGTGGGAAAAGAAGGTCGCCCTATATGCAGACGATCTAATGGTTTTTACTAATGACTACAAGGGGTCCATCACTCCAATAGAAGAATCTCTGGCTGAATTCGGGAAAGTGTCCGGATATCAAACAAACCAGTCAAAAACAGAAATCATGAGCTGGAACTCCACAGTCAACAACACCTATACCAGGGAAAAAATCAGATACCTTGGAATAGACTTAATCAAAGATCTGGATAAATTGACTAAGATTAACCTAGATAGGATCACCACTGAAGTCAGGAAGTTGCTAAAAGTATGGGGAGGTTTACCCCTCACCTTTATTGGATAATCTAATTTACTTAAAATGTCGGTACTTCCCAAATTTACTTACATTTTCAACAATATCCCACTAGAATTTAACAGGGAAGCCTTAAAAAAGATACAAGGGAAAATCGCAAGTTTCATTTGGTCGGCAAAAAGCACAAAAATAGCCTGGAACAAACTGAGGAGGAAAAGAATACAAGGGGGAATACCAAGCCCAGACTTACTGGAGTATTGTCGGACCTTTCAATTCAAGGCTACAAGGGTATTGTTGAAAAATAACGATCAATATCCGGATTACCTCCAAGCTTTGACTGAAAAGGAGGGACACTTCCTATATAAATTTGGGCACCCAAATTACTTTAAGAAGGTAAAACTAAAGACCCTGAAAGCAACAGCAAAATGTTGTTACCAGATAAGAAGGACCCTGAAGATACCATATTATAGTAACCACGCACCAATATGGAGCTCCCCCGGAACACCATAGTGCCTTAAAGATAGCTTGGCAACCCCTTTGAAATCAGCAGACATTCAGGAATGGGGCCAACTAATGGCCGGAAATACCATAGTAGACTGGGAAAGCCTTACAACAATGACAAATGCGTCCCTGGCAAAATTCAAGTACTGGTCAACAAAAAGAGAGGTAGGGAGAATGTGGAAACACTCTTAGTCCCCGGTTATACTTGTTTAAACAAAGGAAGAGTGTCCAAAAGTCAATCAGAAATAACAAAAGGAGCAGCAGTATAAAGTAGATACACAACCCCACTCAGGTGTGTATAAAAAGCCCTCTCACCTACCTGGTAGGTGACATGCTTCATCATCGGGCCCCACTGGAGAGGCCGAGTGCCTCCCCAGTGTGCTTCAACGCCAGAACTACTGAGGAGCAGGTATTTTGTGAATAGATGTGAAAGTGAGTGATTCAAAGTGATAGTGATATTAAAAATGTCTACAGTGTATCAAAAAAAGATTTAATGTTTGATCAATTGGACATATTAAAAGTTAAGGTGTGGGAAATTCGGCCAATTGAATTGATTGGTTATTTCCAATATATTAGTAGTCAGTCAACATGTTTCTGCCTTGAAACGATGTCAATTTACCAGGCATTCATCAGGACAAAAGTGGACTAAACCCCGGCGGTGTGGACACGCTAAGTACCACCCCAAGGGGCGTGAAAGTAAAAACAGTGTAGAAAAAGTGCAAGTGGGAGGAGGACCAGCCTCCTAAAGTACTCCCCATTTGGGAGACTTCAAAATGAGTGTGAAATGCACTTGTATGGTGAGGAGTAAGCACACCATGGATCACGGGAGGGGGGTGGTGGCGTAATTGGCACACCGCCCTCGACGCCAGGCACCCACTTGGAACCTTCTTTTTTTTTTATTTTTTTTTATTGTTAATGCACGAAGAACACATGACAATACACATTGCAGAATTGGTTTTTAAACCCAAAAAGAAAAAACAAACTTTGCTAGAAAGTAACATTGCACATCCCTATAGACATTCTAATGATAGGCACTTATGTCGCGGTTTACAAAATAGAAATCAATATCAACAACAATGACTACATCACACAAATCAATCAATACCCCATAGCACAATAAATCTTTAACCGACCCATTCAGCCACCGGCGCCCAAATCCTAGTTGCTAATTGCCGGCTCCTCCCCCCTTTACAAGAAAATACAGAAAATTCTAACCTATGCAGGGCTAACAATCTTGCTCGCCATTGTACAAATGTTGGGGCTTCCGCAGACAACCACTGAGATGTAATACATAGACATGCCTGGGACATGGCAATGAAAAGAAAAGCGGATTTGTAAAAAGAATGAGTACTAGCTAAGCTATTGCCCACATCAACCCCGAATATTACCAATGCTGGAGTCAATAAGCAATTTATCTTAAGTACGGAGTTGATAAAATGCTCAATATCATCAAAAAACCCTGCTAATACTGGACAAGCAGAGAGCATATGTATTATGTCCGCGGTTGTTGAATTACAACAAGCACAGGTATTGCCCTTCCTAGCACCCCATTTTGCAATTTTCATTGGCGTGTAGTAAAGATCTAACATGGCCATATAACTTTGGGTCTTTAATGAGCCTGATACAATGACCTTACTGGCAAATTCCATTACCGGGACTAAGTCGATACCTGTTCGTCCTAATTTAGTTTCCCACTTGGCATTTTGTACTGCCAAGTCATCGGGAAAAGTTGATACTATGTATTGATAAAGTCCCCCTATTCTCCTCCTTTTCCCAATTATCTCAATAATTGGTAGCTTATTAAATATAGCTGGTATGGTCTTCGATTGTTTATAGACAAAGCTTTGTATTTGCAAATATTTAAAAAAGTCGCACTGGGGTAGTTTATATTTGTTCCTGATGTCACTGTATGTTAAAAGTTGCCCATCCTCCACTAGGTCACCCAGCATATAGGCACCCTTCCTTTGCCAACCAAGCATTACTTGGTCTTGAAAAATGCTAGGAAACCCTCTACTGCTTTAAAATGGTGTATAAAGATTCAAATTTGGGATGTCTAAATGTTTCCTGATTTTCCGCCAAATAGAACACGCAGCAATCAGAACTTTGAAGCGTGTCCTTTTATAATAGCTAGGCTCCAAGACTTCCAACAGTATACCCTTGGCCGCTTCACCTAGCCCTAACTCATATATAGTAGGTTGATTAGCCATCGGAACAATCGCCCTATCTTTACATATCAGCACTCCCATAGTTTGCAGCATTGCTGCCCAATAATACATAACCAGACTAGGAACCGCCCAACCCCCCCTATCTCGGGGAAGATACATCCACTTGGCCGCTCGTCGTGATCGCCTATATCCTGACAGAAACCTGCTACACACCCTCTCTGCCTTAATCACACTATTTTGAGAAAATAACAGCGGAATAGCTCTAAACAAGTATAAAAATTTCGGGAGGACTATCATTTTGAGGACACTACAGCGTCCATACAAGGATAAATGTAGATTGTCGAGTCTCTCAAGTTTAGTGTTAACTGCTTCTATCGTTGGGAGGATATTTAGATCCGGAATCCTATCGACTATAGAGCTTATCCGCACCCCTAAATACGTAGCTTCAGACACAACTGGGGCATCAGATATAGGCATGTCGGGAGTCTGAACCACCTGCGTTTTTGAAACATTGAGCCTATAACCCGAGACCGCTCCAAACTGATTAAATAATTCCTTCAATGCCAAAAACGCAGATGGAACATCGGATGTTATCACAACTATATTGTCTGCGTATGCTAGCAGATTGTAGCAGATGCCACCAGCCCTGATTGGAACTATAGCCTGATTGGCCATAATTTTAGAGAGAAACGAATCTATATATAGGGCGAACAGCAGGGGTGAGCAGGGACACCCCTGCCGTGTGACCCTAGTGATAGAGAAGAAGCTAGTCTGCTGCCCTGAGATACGCAGTTGGGCCCTTGGGGAATAATACATAGCAGAAACTGCATGTATAAATCCATCTGGAAAACCCTTCCATCTAAGTACTGCCCACATAAACCCCCAGGAGACCCTGTTGAACGCCTTCTCGGCGTCCAACAGGATCAACCCGAGGGGAGATTTCGTGACATGTGCCCAGTCTAACAATGAAATGGAGCATCTTACATGGTCCGCTGTGTCCCTACCTGGAATAAATCCATGCTGATATATGGAGACCAACGGAGTGATCACTTGCGCAAGTCGACAAGCCAAGATTTAAGAATAGACTTTCGAATCTCCATTCATTAATGATATCGGCCTGAATGATGACGGCAGCAGCTCTGGTTTCCCTTTTTTTTTGAACAAAACTATAGTTGCATTTTGCCATGATTCCGGCACTATACCCTTCTGTGCTGCCCTTAGGACCTCAAGGAAAAAAACTTTAATCTCGTCCAGAAAATGTTTATAGAATTCCAGGGGAACCGGGTCTGGGCCACAGGCCTTGCCGTTAGCTAAAGATTTAACGGCCAATTCCAACTCCTCCATTTGAATGGGAGAACCCAAAAATTCTGCCTGTTCTTGAGAGATTTTGATTGTCTCCATATCAATAAGATACTCCTCCATGGCCCTCTCAATATCTAGTCTAGGGATATCCTCCCTATCTTCCGTATACAAAGAGGAGTAAAAATCCAAAAAGACTCTATTAATTGCCTCCTGGGTATCATGTATTATTCCATATTGATCTTGGATTTTCACTACCTGATTCTGTATACTGCGCTGGCGAAGTCTCTTAGCTAAAACCCTACCAGTATTCTCCCCAAACTCAAACATCTCTGTACGATATTGTAGGTACTTCGATGCAAGATCTTTTCCGAGTGGCTCCAGTAATTGAGCTTTTAGGATTGCTACTTTTTGTTGACTCGACTGAGTGTCATAGCCATTCTTAATGTTCAGAGTCAATTCAATTTCTGCCTCTCTTAGCTCGTCAATGCGCCTACGCATCTGTTCTTGCTCATACTTCCATCTGTACGAGGTGAAGCTTTTAGTTTCCCCCCGTAGTCCAGCTTTCAACGTATCCCATACCACTTGTTCAGATGCCGACCCAATATTTATGTTTAGAAACTGAGCTATCCACTTTTTAACATGGGCCCGATACTCATCTTCGCAGAGCAGCTTCCTTTCAAACGTCCACTCCCTAGGGGGTTTCCTAACTCGAGGCCATTCGCACTCTGCTATTAATGGGTTATGGTCTGAAATAAGTCGAGGAAAACAAGAAATAGAAGAAGCAATTGCCACCTGCACTGTGAGGAAAACATAATCTAACCTAAAACTTTTATTATGGGGAATAGAGTGATGTGTGAACCCATCTTCCATTTTATTATGTAGGAACCAAAGATCCACCAAACCATGCTCCTGAAGGAGAGTCCGAAGCGCTTTAAATACTTTTGGCTTTCTACCCACATATTTTGAGTCACTAACTAAATAAAAATTACTTAAAGTATTAATATTCATATCACCACATAATGAAAGTGGGGTAGGCCAAGCTGCCAATTCCACATTTAGCTGTTGCACCACCTCTGGATCGTCTAAATTCGACCCGTACACATTGCAAATTGTTAATTGTTTGCCCCCTATAGAAACTTCAGCTATGGCCCACCTACCCATTTTATCCCCCAATGTCCTTTTACAGGAGCCTAAACCCCGCTTCATAAATATAGCGACCCCTCTAGTCATAGAGGTCAGTTTAGGACAAATAAGAAGCTCATAGCCAACCAACCTAAGGAGATCACGCTTCCCCCATGGTACATGAGTTTCCTGTATGCAAAGGATGTCTGCCCGCATCAAATGAACAATTTTAGCAAAGAGAGCCCGCTTTTTGCCATCATTAAGACCGCATACATTCCATGTACATAGAGTCAATTTATCCTGCCCCATCAGAATAAAGAAAAAAAATCAGAAACCAGAACAAGATGTGCATATACTCAAACTGTAATACCATTACTGCAATGCAAACAAATACTCTTTTTGTTTTTTTTACCCCGGCCCCTCCCCCCCTTACGCCCTCCCACCCACCCCCATTCCCTCCCCTCCCTCACCCCACACCCCCACCACCCATAGTAAGGCTTAAGGACCAAGTCCTCAGTGATGTTGCGATGCTATAACCGTGCCCCTCCCCCGTCAACTTCCCTACCTGTGCCACCCTCTTTCCCCTCTTCTCCTTGCACCATATTTCCATTCCTGAATCATCCGAGTAATTATAGGTACCTCTTAGAAGAAATAAAAAGAAAAACTTTTTCAGGTCCATAAAGAAAAAAAAAATTAAAGACCCCCACACAATTACACGCTATTAAATTTCATAGCCTAATCATAACGATCAGCCTCTATGTCACAGCTAATATCATAGTCATGAAGGTAGAGATTCTAGGGTACTCAATTATAACAAACATAAGCATTTGAAAGGTCAAATTTTAGGAGTAGAGTTCACTGGGAAAAAAGTAGGCACTTATTAACATAAACAAACAACGAATTAAGCTGGTGATCCACAACTAAGTGCAAACTGTGATCTACAGACAAATTGAGCCAGTCAACAATAGAGAGAAGAAAAAAAGAATTTTCACATCCAAACAGCACAAGCGCAATATATTGTACAGTTTATCTTTTGGTATGCTCAGCCACCTCCTTTAAATAGTCCTGTGCTAAATTGCAAGATGTGAAGAACCGTGTTTTCCCATTCACTATTACTTTTAACTTTGAAGGATTGAGCAGGTACACCTGGGCCCCCGCTTCTTGAAAAGGAGCGATTAATTTTCGCATTTGCACTTGGAACCTTCATATACCCTCGCAAACCGGATCCCGTACAAGTACTACCAGCTTACTCGCTGGGCAAAAACTTGGAAGGAAAACAAAAGAGGTGATAGAGAAAGAGATGACAACGAGCACTCCCCTAAAAAAAGAAGTATCCCGCTGGTACTGGGCCCTAATTCTAGCAGGGGAAGAGAACTTCCTAATTCCAGACACGATCTGGGGGAATGAGCTGCCATCGCTGGAGGTCAAGAAGTCATGGCAAGTATCTAAGGAAAAATGTTGGTCAATTGTGAAATCTGCTACCTTAAGAAGAAATTATCTCTTTACAACCCATAGAGCCTACTGGACCCCGAAAAGGCTTTCCAAATTCAGCGGCTCCAACACAAAAAGCTGCCCTAAATGCGGATTGGAAAAAGCAGATCTGCACATGTTTCGGCAGTGCCCCCGGCTCGACGAATTCTGGGAGGAAGTGGGTAAGACCCTAGACAGAATATTGGGAAGAGCAACAGATGTAAGTATGGATCTTGTTATCTTTGGGGTGAATAAAATCATGGGTCCAAATATCCTATCGAAAAAAGAGGAGAACCTGTTGTTTATGTTAATCCTGCTAGCACAAAGACAGATATGTATTAATTGGATAAGTTCAGCTCTCCCGACACATTGAGATTGGGTAAACTCAGTAAATAAGATAAATAAGATGGATAGGAAAGGGAGATCCAAAAGGAAGTACAACTTTTGGGAAATATGGAAGGACTCCCAATCTGCCCCCTAAAGAAAGACCTACACCACATATCGAAAAGAGCAAAATCCGATGATTATGCGATGGCAATAAATGAACAGGCAAAAAGCTTGTGTGAGTGGCCTGGTTGGTCAGCTCCCCCAGGATGGATTAATTTTATTGAAGGTAATATGGAAACAAGGGGCCCCTCTTCTGAACTTAATAACAGGGAGACTCCCCGAAGCCAATGCTCGGAACACAAAAAAGGGGTAGTGAAGGAACAGAGAAGTGGGTCCCTGAAAACTCTGTATAATTACTATTGCAGAATGAGGATATAAAAAAATATATATAAAAAAAGGCTTAAGCCCCTACATACAAAACGGCTTTGAAAACTGAAAACTGAAAAAAGGATGGTTGCACAAAATGGCCATATGGTCAAAGAAGAAACAAGGCGGCATGGCCACAACAAATAACACATGTATACCTATGGCAAAAGCACACTGTCTGCCTGCACAAAATGGCCCCAGCTACATTGTCAAACTACAACCAGCAAAGAGGCATGACCACTGCAAAGAACACACGCAGGCCAATGGCAAAAGCACACTGGTTAGCTACACAAAATGGCTGCCAGCCCCATGAACGAACAACTACAAACAGGAGACATGGTTACAACAAAGAACATATGCCAGCCTCTGGCAAAAGCACACTGGCTGGTAGTGGCTACACAAAATGGCCGCCAGCCATATGGTCAAACAACAAGCAAGGAGGCATTGAAAACAAAGAACACATACAGGCCTGTGGACACTGTCTATGTAAAATGGTCCCTGGCCACATAGCATGGGGAGTAAAGACAAATGGTGGCCTATAGCAAACACATTCACACACTGGCCAGACAAAGGAGGCATGGTAACACAGGAGAAAAAAACATTAATTCAGCAATGCCAAAAACTAAGTGTAACTGGGCTATAACATTTTACAACAACACACAACCTCCAAAAGCATCAAATATATTGCCCAACCTATAATCTGTTTGCAGAACAAAACATGCAATACCCCAAAAAAATACATCTTGTAATTTAATCCAATGCCATTGATGACCTAAATGATGTTTCAATTCAACAGACACAGTTGTTTTATGTACCCATGACTGGTACTGGGCCTATTCGCTCGAAGGCCCATTGGCAGACTAGGCCATATTGTGAATTAAATGAATGTTGCAAATTCATTAAAAACATGGAGAAAATTTACTGAACTGTGCAACATTTTTCTGTTGCAAAAGAAGAAAAATGACATGCAAAAGAATAGCTAGGTCCCTACCAAAACTGCAGGCCACCCATCACCATAAATTTTAGAAATCAAATAACAGTACAAATAAATCATGGTGCATGCAATATCACAAAAACAAAGTCCTAAAGTCCAATAGTAAATAAGCAGCAGACAAACAGGGTGATCCTGCTAATTCTAAATCCAAATGAGAATGAACAGTAGGTGGCGGCCAAAGTACTGGGAGAAGCCTGATGAACAGGAACAGGAAGTTGGAGTCTGTTGGGCACCTACTCCTTGTTGAAAAAAAAGTAACATTAAAAAAGGGCTCCTCGCACAAAAAAAACCTGAATGCTCCATTTGTGAAGTTATTAACTCCTTATTGTCCTTTGAGGAGATTTAGCTGCTTCTCCAGGAGAGCATCTGTGGTGCTCATGTTTTCTTTGCTAGTGCCCTTTACTTTGTTGTTCATAGAACCTTCTTTTGTACCTGTGCTCATATTCCATGTATTACCTGCATCAGAATGTTAGGGCAATGGCATAGAACACTCCAGTGTCTGTTGGAACGATCATCCTGAGCCCTCTATACACTTGTACTTGTTCCTCTGGCTAATTCAATAAACCTACAGAAATCATTGAAGACTACCGGCTACCGGCTTGTGCTTTCCAGCGATTGTCCTTTACTACAGCAAGCCACCCATGCATGAACCCACTTCAAATCTGGCGACAAGTTTGGGACTTGATATTTTTTTCTGCCTGTTATTTTCTGCCGTTAATTTGCAAGCGCTTCACAAGGTACTGTACTTTTTCCTTATTTACTCTGAGGGCTCAGGGATTTCGCTTATTTACTGCCGGCAACTCCGATATTTGTGGACTCAACTTAGAGGGACTTTGTTTACCTTGTACGCTCCAGCACTACTTACAGACTTTTATCCCTATGTTCAGTGTGCCCCACCCTGTCTATCCAGCATAGCTGCGCGGCTTTTAGAGATATTGTTGGGGATATTGCCGCATTTATGGTCTTGGCTGTTCAACGTTTCCTCACCCATTCAAGCACATCGAACGTTACAGAGACAACAGGTCAAGACAATCTGTCCTCGAGTTCCGTCTCGCTTTATGCGAAAGCTTGCGCAGAGGCCAGTGTCCACTTCCATACCGACACGCGCTGTTGCTTGCCCTTGACCCAACGTTCAGCATTCTTCTTGTCTGATACCCGGCGCATATTTTGGAACATGTCAGACTATAAGCAATACTTACAACCCCATTTTTATTACCGTGACACGCCTATGTCCTGGCATCCACGTCCTTGCTACATTACCTCTGGTTCATCTGTTGCACTTCGCCATTGGTTTCCGGCTCACATTCAATAAAGGAATTTGTTTATTTAAAAGAACACCTCCTGCTCCATTCAAGCTCGCTTATTCAACCACAGCGCCCCTCAAGCATTATCACAGTACTGCACGCCTGCTCACAGTACTATATATCCTTTCACAAGTACTTTTCTTTCTCTGTTCCACTTGGCATTAACATCAGCGATTAACAGGCTATTTCTTCGTGTTGACACTTTCTCTTTTCTTCTCACTGTGTCAAATTTTACACCTACCATCATGCAATCCATCACGCCTCCTGCTCAATTTTTACAGGATCCTGGAGAACCTCCTCTTAAATGCTGCCTTTGGTACAGATCTTTCAAAACATACCTAGAGCCATTCATGGTTTAAAGTTCAAACCTAAAAGAAAACGCAGTCTGTTGCATTACTATTTAGGTGTGGAGGGGCAGAACATGTTTGACCACTTACCTGTTTATTTAGGTAAAGACTTGGGTGACCTGGACGAGTTTCAGCTAACGGTAAAGAAGTTATCCATTTACTTTGAGGAAAAGGTCAATCTTGTAGTTCACCATCATAAATTCTTCACTTGTATTCAAGGTCCCAATGAGTCGATTAATACCTATTAGATGCTTTGAAAGTTCGTGCTTGCTATTGCGACTTTGAACATTTCACTTCACAATTAATTAGGGATCAACTAGTTTCCAGAGGTTATTCTAAAAAGATTCAGCAAAGACTGTTGACCTGCAAGAATCCCTCATTAGATGAAGCCACTGACTTAGCAAAAAGCATCGAAACATCTGAAATTGATGCCAAGCAATTAGAACCTCAACCATCACCTTTTACCAATGTTGCCAATGTGTCTTCAAAAACGTCACGCGCTTCTGACTCTTCTGCAAACAAATCTAGTGCTCACTCTTTTTTTACCAATATTAGAGGTGGTAGAGGTGCAGCCTTTGGCAGTGGTAAAATACAATGCTTTAGAGGTGGTTCGAACTCTCATGTTTCTAATTTCCAAAATTGTCCAGCTGCAGTACAAGAGTGTTGGAAAAGTAAAAAGATTGCCCACTTTGGCAATGTTTTTAGAGGAGGCAGAGGCCATCCTATTCAGTATATTCAAGACAATGTTGTGGATAGTGAAGGTGTTAGTAGAAAACAAACCTGAGGAATTAATGTTGCCTGTGAATTGTATAGATATCAACAATGTCCATTCGGATAAGATTGTCACTGACCCTTTCGTTCAGATTTTCATTGACAGTGTTAACATTCCTCTCCTCATTGACTCCAGTGCAAGAATCACCATTATTTCCATTGACCAGTACAAACAGAAATTGGAACATAAAGTGTTGCTACCTCCAGATGTTATTACTACAGTATTTGAAGGTAGCAAAATTGATTTAGCAGGGTATTTCTGTGGTAACATTACGTTTGAAACAAAAACCATTAATGGAAAAATGTACGTAGCCTACTAAGGCATTAATGTTCTAGGTTGGTGACATCAAGCTGAATTCGGCATGACAATCAAACCCGGCCAGAAACACCCTGTTTCTCTTACCAGTTTGTCTCTGATCATACTTCATGGAAAGAAAAATCTAAAGATGTGTTTTCTGATAGAATTGGTTTGATAACATTTTTACCCACGCCATCAAGGTAAAGAAGGTGCGTCTCCAGTAAAGCATAGATTACGCACAAAGTAAGTAATTAATTATCTCTATTGTTAAAAAACATGCAAGACAATGGCATCATAGAGAAAGTTGATATTACACTTTGGCTTTCTCCCATTGTTCTTGCCAAGAAGAAGAATGGCGAGTTACATTTATGTGTGGATGTACGCTCTGTTAACTATGCAATTTGGGTGGAAAACTTTCCTCTGCCTCGTATTGAGGCTCTCATCAGAGCAGTAGGCGAGTCCAAGTGGTTTTCTAAATTGGATTTAGGGCAGCCTACCATAAGGTGGAACTGAATGTATCATCCAGACATCTTACAGCGTTTGTTACACCCAATGGTACATTTCAGTTCTGCAGAATGCCATTTGGACTGACATCTGCTGCGTCCGTATTTCAAAAAGTGACGTGTAACATGTTTAATGGTATACCCAATGTGGTTGTGTTTCAAGACGACATTTTAGTCCATACATATCAAAAGAGAAACACAACTAAGTGCTTGAACAAGTTCTTTCTCCAAGATGTATTCAGCAGAAAGGGTGTCCCCGAAGAATTACTAACTGACGATGGGGTTCAGTTCACTTCACATGAGTCTATGCAAGAATTTTTAATAAAAATGGGTATTAAACATCTTCGCACTCCATTATATTTTCCCCAAGCCAACGGCAAAGTTGAAAGATTCAATAGGGTCTTGGTTGAATGTATTCAAAGTCAATAAAAGCAAGAGTACACTCTGAGACCGCCATTAGAGATGTTGTATGGGTGTACAGAACTACTCCTCATCCGGTTTCAGGTTCTGTACCCTTCAAACTAATGAGAGGAATAAAGGTTGTTTCCATTCTTAATCCATTTTGGAAGATGAAGTGTTTGAACAGTGAATGCAATGTGATGGAAGATTCCTTCAAAGCCAAAACTCTAAGTGATGAGGCTAGTATACACAGGTGTAAAAAATTAAAACTTCCTGTACTCAAAAAAGAAGTTAAGTTTGCTATTGGCGATTGGGTTTGCGTTAAAGACCCTTTACTGTTACAAAAAGGGAAAACAAAATTCAGAGATCCTGCGTGTATTGCTAACATTAGAGGCCATGCTGTCAAACTTGACAATGGTCAATGGTGGAGTGTGGGTCGCTTAGCTAAGACCAAAAGATATAATGTTCCCTTTGACAAAAGTGTGCAGAGTTATTCTGTTCTCAGAAAGAGCTCTAGGATCAAAAAAATTGCCAGCAGACACATTCATTAGGTACTTTTTTTTTTCCTTTTCTCCTCTCGTTGTCCTTTATTCTTATTAAAAAGGGGAGATATGTGGTGGTCATATTTTCTTTGCTAGTGCCCCTTTACTATATGTTGTTCATAGAACGTTCTTTTGTACCAATGCTTATACTCCATGTATTACCTTCAACAAAATGTTAGGGCAATGGCATAGAACATTCCAGTGTCAGTTGGAGCGATCATTCTGAGCCCTCTATACACTTGTACTTGTTCCTCTGGCTAATTCAATAAAGCTAATGAAATCATTGAAGACTACCGGCTACCGACTTGTGCTTTCCAGCTATCGTCCTTTACTACAGCAAGCCACCCATGAACCCGCTTCATAATCTTCTCCAGGTTGCAGTCGCTATCACTCGATCGCACCGGAAGTCGCTGGCTCAGCCTAAAGTTACATTAACAGCTGCAAAATCTTTTAGTAACTCGCAGGCGGCGAGCAAATCTTGTGGGCACTCGCAAGTGCTGAGCAAGTCTCGTTTAGCTCCCAGTGCACATAATTAATCAATGTTACTATATTGAATTAAATTAACATTACTTTATAAAGTTTTATTAACATAAACCCAGCCTAACAAAACATGATTATATTTGATTATATATGAATTACTTTAAACTAATTAAAAACATTTTACAAATTACAGTAACATTTAGTTTTTAGATTTAAAAAAAGGATTAACGTATTTTATACTAAAATCCTTTTTTAATTATATACGCGATTAAGAACCCCCAACACACATTATAAGGAGATTGCAAAACACCTAGGAGATCCATAACCATATAGAGGAATAAGGCCTGTCAGTATGCTCACTTCCTGCACAGCGTGTTAAATAATTATTACTTGGTGGGTCATCATGCTCACATCATTCCTTTCACACAGAGCACAATACAACTGTGTAGTAAAAGTATTCCAAAGGACAGAAGCAGGGTTCGTCGAAATAGAAATAGGAGGAAATCAAGGAAAGGCTTGTTTCTTACTTGTGAAGCGGGACTACGAGCTCAGATATGTAAGAGGGACTTCATTATAGTGTAAGATCACATCCTTATAGTGCATATCACAGGGCATCAATGGTGGGTGTTTCTTTTTATTAAGAGCATATCCAAGCACTTCGACAGGCAAAAAATATATGGCATGACCATGCAACACTATGATGACGGGCAGACTTACGTCCGCCCAACACCCTTGCGGGGAAGGAACTACCTGACCATAGGTCGGCGGTTTTGATACCCTAATTTGGATGCAACTGCACATTGTGCAGTTGGAAACATCATTTTTCCAGTGGGAGCTTGTGCAGTGGGCTGAAAATGCCTGCAGCACAAGCTCCCATTGAAAAATGGAAATTGGTAAACATCCCTACACCGTGGGGCAGTCATGTTGAGGGGGGCCCTGGTAGGAGCCACCAAAGTCAGTTTCTGACGGCCAATTAATGTCGGAAAGGGCGACATGGATTGGCCATCAGAAACCAACAACAACAGCTCTGCCGCCATTGAAGGGATTTCTGTTACAGAATCCACTTGTGGTTTTCCGTCTGACCGTTGTAATCAGAATATGGCAATCGGAGTTCAGGATCTTGGGTGGAGAGCCTCCGACTGCTGGTCAGAGGCTCTCCACTCGACATCCAAATTGGGCTCTAGGTGTTCTTTAATTACAAAAACACACACACATGCACCATTATTTGTTTAGCGCTAGAGAGGCTTCCTTGTTGAGGGGGTAATGGAGAGATGAAGGACTGAAGGATCACAAACCTCTCTCCTGCAATGAATGATGAAGAAAGCATTTAGCATGCACATGCTAGTATGTATGAAAACAGCTTGTTCAGAATAAGATGAAACTTGCTATCTAGACAAGGCACTCCCTTGCCCCAGTGACGCTGGACAGCTAAGTGGTTCTCAGCCATGAAGTGCACCAGAGATGCTGAATTTAACATTAAAGTTCTGTTTCGGCATGCTGTATGCAGTAGCAGTTGGGAGCCGAGGGTTAATGACATTGTAACTGGCCAATGGATGAAGATCGTTGACAAAGAACCCCATATGTATGTATATAAAATATATATATTGTTTTAAGAAAAGTAATATTCTGGCATAACAGCTATAGCTATCTCAGCGGCCACACCTACAAATATGCTGATTCTTTGTGAAATGTATTTGTAGCATGCTGATATCAAAGTAAATCACTTTTTGCTATTGTCTAATGCTGTGTGGTGCAAAATGCGTGTGAAAGGTGTGCAGCACCGAAACTAAGATTGTGCAGCGCCAGGTGCAAGCAAGCATTCAAAAGCTTTTTTTGAGGAGGGCAGCACTGAAAAGCGTATCTGGAGCATAGTTACTTAGGCTATGGTCAGGCTGTTACAAATAACAGTGACCTATTAGTTAATGGCTACATCTCAGTACCTGGAAAATCCAAAGATTCAACACAAATTCCAGTATTTTCTAAATGGCCTCAAACTTT
This sequence comes from Lissotriton vulgaris, assembly GCF_964263255.1. Classification (NCBI taxonomy): domain Eukaryota; kingdom Metazoa; phylum Chordata; class Amphibia; order Caudata; family Salamandridae; genus Lissotriton; species Lissotriton vulgaris. The sequence goes on from NC_141687.1 coordinate 1,752,520,860, forward strand.
CATTCTGCTCCAATTTTCCAACCAAGTATCCATGTTTCATCTTGAAATCGAGACTGCCTTAATTTAATTCCGCAATCCTGCACAGCATGTTCGCTCCAGTCCTCATCAGAAAGGCTTCCGAGTCAATGCGGAACACAGCCTTGCTTTAACCAGTGTAATTTGTTTAAAATGATCATTCGTGAGTGTCTGTTTAAAAGACAGAGTGAAACCGAAAGGGCTGTTACAAATAACAGTGACCTACTAGCTAATGGCCACTTCACAGTACTTGGAAGATCCAAAGATTGAACACAAATTCCAGTATTTTCTAAAAGACCTCAAACTTTATTTTTCCCCAATTTCCTAACTAAGGGCTCCATTAGGATGGTGGGCGGATCACCCCCGCCAGGCCGGCGGTAGCCACCGCCGGCCTGGTGGGGGCGATCCGCCCGCCATCCGTACAGGAATGACCCCCCGCCATATTATAATGGCTGGGGGGTCCGCGGCGGACGGAAAGACCATCCGCCGCTTTTCCGCCCAGTTGACATGTCGACCGGGCGGAAAAGGGTTCTATATGGTGGCGGTGTCTTTGAGACACCGCCAGCCATATTAGAATGTGCTGTTGTGAAAGCCTTTCTGTGGTGGCATTGCCGCCACGGAAAGGCATTCAGAGTCTGCTTTGGGGGACCCCTGCGGGGTCCCCCAAAGCACTGGGAGCTCAATTGGCATGCTAGGAAAAGCCCTAAAGGGTTGAATGCTGTGTTTGGCACCTACACTTTCCTCCTGGTGATGGCCTGTCATTGATCCTTAGAATCTAGTGGTGGAACTGGATTTTGGAGTCGATGCCTCGATGGTGAATCTTAAAGTGGTGAAAATGCTCCCAGGTATTTCCCAGGATGTAACATCCTCGCTCCTGATCCAGTTTAGGAAAGGATCATTGGACCAGGTGGAATATACCTTGAAAAAGCACACTAGTCAGTTTGTATGGCTACACTGGACACTAAAAATTCATTTAAAATTAAAATTGACACAGTTACTATTGAGGTGTCTGTTACACACTGCCATAAGAAACTATTGGAATGTGAGGATGAAACATAACCATCACTGACAGCACAGCGTCACATGGTGACAGACATATAAGGTCAGCTGCAACAGGGGGTAACAGAGGTAATAGCGTTCCGGATAAGCGCAGAAGATGCTGAAGGACGATCTCAGCACAATAACATTCAGCTGCTAGGAATACCGAAAAAAGCAGAGGGCCCCAATACCGAGCTCTTCATGGAACTATAGCATATGGAGACTGTGCTAGCTGGCAAGCTCCTTAAATTCTTCACTATTGAGTAAGTGCATTGAAACCTGGGGCATCTGCCAAATCTGGGTGCAGCCCCTTCACAGATTATTGAGAGTCTGCTCAGTTACAGAGACAGAGACCTACTCCTCCAGCTTTTCTAAGCTAAGAGACTGTGGTCCGTTGATGGGAACACTGTGCCTGAATATCCGGATTATACTGTAATTGTCCATAAGCAATGAAATTCCTGCAAGGTGTTCAAGTGGCAACTTTGTCAATTGGGTTTGAAATATGCCTTCCTTTCCCAGCAAAACTGGGTGCGGAGGAGAGAGACTACATATATTTTCCACCCCCTGAGGAAGTGAGGACCTGGTTACACTCCAAGGGATGGTGAGACAACTGGAGGAGGCTGGGAACAGAAATAAACAGTGGAAGCAATGTAACAGATCTACTCTTAACTGCCCCAGGAGGACCAAGAAGCTAAAAGAAAGAGCGCAAGTAGTGACAGAAGCTATGCACTATCACAAGAACTTATTTGAGGTGCTGGACTACATTTGGGGCTTGGACTTGGACACAAACACCGGCGGCTTGGATGTCTCAAGTGAGGCCGGTGAAAACTCGGGCGTTGTGATTAAGAACGTATGAAAAAACAAAGGTTGACAAGCCAGCCGCTTCCACAGTCATTTTCTGCAGATAGGAGACTTAACACAAGTCCACCCCTTAAAAACAGAGATACAATCTGCAATCCTGAATAATTGCAAACACGTCGGGCACTAAAGAACTAGGGCACATCCCAGTGTTAAGCTGTGAGGTCCTGATGAGGACTCCACACTAAATAGGGGTTCGAAACGCGTAGACTGCTTGTTCTACACCATAAGATCTTCTAAATACATTTATTTGTATTGAAATGCTCTAAAATGAACAAATTGTTGTCTATTGTATAATAAGTTGCATTATTGTATATCGATTTGTAAATAAAGTATGGTTGTTGTATGTGTGTGAGAGTGTAAGAATGGAATGTGTACTGTTGATCAACGAAGTGTGAAAGTGAAGGATGAAGTCTTTTCATTGTTTTTATTGTGAAATAATTTTCGTATGACTGTACAAATTTGTTGAAAATTAACCAACAAATGTTCTAAAAATATGAATAAAAAGTGATTCATTCAGACTGATTTTCAAGTCGTATACTCACATAAAGTTTGATTCTTATAGTGAAGAACTCAAGAAGGTTGATTAAATATATCAGTATTGGCACTTATATAGTTTTCTAGTCAAGTGAGGTGCGGCAGCTGGATACTGCACAGACTCCTAGATTGACTGATCACCTCTAGGCACTGGTGCTGAGGAGACATTAGGACATGTACAAGTAAAATTTCCATTGTTTAGGTTGGGGTGGGAGGAACAGGGACCTGCCCAACAGGTGCTTATACCTACAGAAATACCCCCCCTTCTTGAAATGAACTTTGACCTGAATCTCCAGGCACAGGCACAGGGGAGTTTGCCCTTGCTTGCTTTCTAGGTAGGCAGTCTCCACCCCTGATGCACCACAAGAAAACAAGCTCCACATAGTGGCAAATTCAAGGAGGGTCCCACAGTGTTGCGCTTTAACCTTAACAGTATAATGATGCATGTACGAGTACTAACACAGAATGTGCAGGGGTTTACCTCAATGAGGAGGTGCTACAATGTACAACCATACCTTGAAAGGCAAAAAGCCAGCAGCGGCATCTCCTTTATGGTGGAGGAGCGCTGCCCCGCCTGTTGCAAGTGCAGCAGGCACACACATTAATAAAATAGTAATAAATACCACTTAATTAATGTGTCCCAGGCTTGCACTGTTACAGCAGGATGGCAGGAGGTGGGGCTGATTAGTACAACTGCACTATTAATGCAGCCCCTAGCCAGTGCACATGTCAGATTGGGCGCTGCCTTGAGCCGGACAATATGACATGCACACTTCAGAGCCTACAATCCCAGGGCTCAGAAACAGCTGAGGGATTGCAACTTCAGACCCCAGCCTAAAATGAGAACTGGGTTAGCCTGCTTCAACCAATCGATTGGTTGATTTGGCATTTGTACAAGGATGGAAGTCCTTCCCTTTCCGTCTGCGCTGAGGAGAGCGCCAGGAGGACAAATCACGCCCCACCATATTGTAATGCTAACTGCCGCTGCTGCAGAAAGCCCAAGTGACCTTCTTGCAGGAAACAACCTTAACAAGCATGGATGGTCAAGCCTTGCAAAAACGTTGGATAGACAAAGTATATTACACAGCCTACTCCATATCTACGAGGGGAGTTCTTATATGGATCCTTCTGGCTTGCCATTTTACCTTCCCTTGGAAATGGTGGATAAGTAAGGGTGGGCGTGGCTATGCCAGCAATGGTGACGGACGTGCTTCAGTAGAGCTCCGTCGGCGGCTCCCCTTTCTGGCCGCATATCCTAGTCCACAGATATCCGCCGGGGCTAAAAGCTCACAGAACCACACTGGGAGCTGTCCTGATTCTCCAGTGAGGCGAGCGGCAGTGGGGATGAGGGAATCAGCGGCACGCTTCTTCGGCTCCGGGCTGCCCAACACATCGCTGTCATCCCAGGGACGATCTTTACGGGTAAACTGGGCAAAATCAGGAGTCTACACCTTTAGCAATGACACTGTGGAGACAAACGTGGTTATTAATGGCTCCACTCTCACTTGGCACCCCACCACGTTCCATTATCTCGGCCTCTTCTTGTGCCGATCGCCCACCGATATACTGGAAGGAAACCTAACCAGAGCTATCTCTGCTGTTAGGGCCCAAGCACACTTCTGGAACTCACTTCCACTGAATGTCATGAGCCATATCACATTGATAAAGATGATAATCTTACCAAAATTATTATACTACTTTTCGAATCTCCCGATCTATGTCCCTGCCGAACAATTCAGTGAACTAGAGCTTCTGTTTCGTGACTTAATCTGGAACAAGGGAAGGCCACGGGTTGCATTGTGGAAATTATACACCTCCACCAGCCAAGGAGGGCTGGCAGTCCCAAACATGGAGCTATACTATTTGGCGTCCCAGCTACAATGGGTGACGAGGTGGCTGAGTGGTAAGGGATTAGAAGACACCGCAACCATGCATCAGTCATGGACACAATTTCAGATCTATCACTTGTTCCACCTTATCGCCAGACTCCCGCCCCCATCCCAGATACATCTGAAGCTGGCACGTAGGTGTTACAAGAGGAGCCTCTACCTTACCTGAGATGTGACCCCCTATGCCCCGATATTGCCACTCACTGGGACGCCCAGAGGGAGGACAGGCACCTCAGAGGGAATTCTCGCACACTGGCAGGGCTGGATAATTTGGGCGACCTCTGTGCAGACGGCTCCCTGCTCATTTTCGAGACACTAAGAGAGGACCATGACTTACCGGCAGGACAATTCCTTCTGCACAATTCTATTACAAGATCCCTATCGGTGGAATGGGGGACATAATGACTGAACCGACAATACACCTGCTGCTGCAGTACTTACACATTATGGGAGCAGGTTCACACATAGTACATTGGCTGGTGGAAGCTCTGCTTATACACACGCTGAAGTCCATGTGGAGCCTTTGTACACAATGGGAAACTGATAGAGAGCAACCATGGACAGAGAAGGAATGGGGCGCAATCCTTGCTAGCTCCTCATACATACCAAGGAACTCAAAGTTTAAGCTCATACAAATGTATATAATACAGAGGGTATACCTCTCGCTCGATTAACATAAATAAGTATTTAACATTGCCACCTCTGCATGCCCGTCATGTCGACAGAAAAAACGGGGAGCTTCTAGAGATGCTCTGGTCCTGCACCTCCCTTCAAACCTATTGGCACACAGTTACCGCAGCACTTACGAGCTGCACTGACATGCCACTGCCGCACACATGGGAAGTCTGTATACTGGGCCTGTATGCCAGGTTCAGAGACCTGAGACTGATAGTGGCGAAGCACCTAATTACAAAGAGATGGAAACACAATACCCCCAGTAATAATAAGTTGGGAAAAATCACTCAACGTGTAGGCTCAAGCAGAAAGTACAACATTGCATGGAGAGGAAACTGCGGTACTACGCAAGTACCCAATAGCACAATATTGGGACACCATCTTTACAGCATTCACTTACAGGTGCAGTAACAACGGCAACACCCCTGTGAGGAGCTAACAAAAGCATGGAGCCGCAAGCATGTAGACATACATCACCGAATACCTGCTCAGTGACCTACGACGAAGCACGCATGTGGCCTAAATCCACGCCACATACACACTCAGGATGTCAACTGCTCACCCAACGAACCCGGCTACCAACAGTGTGCACGAGCCAACGTGCCACCCTGACAAGCTATTAGACTACGCATGTACAAGGTGCACATACCCAGGCCCAGCTGCGATATGTTCTTGATGGCAGGCTTAGAAAGTTATTTCTTTAGTGGATTAAAACAGTTATATTTTATTAGCATACCCAACAGCTCTCCTTGTTGTACACAGGGGTGACCATGTATACATAACCTCCATGAGATACGCCACTGTGCATTACACGTGATGATTGAACGCAATCGTGCTCAACGGGATTGTGTGCCTCACGTGTACTACTGTCTGTAAACAAGGGAAAGAAGTGACACAGAACATAAAAGACTTGGTGCATAATTGTTCACTTTAATACCATAAATACAGAAGCATATGTATACATATTTCTGTAGATGTACCTATGTTATGAACCTCAGCTATCAATCAATCAAGAGTATTTGTAAAGCGCGCTACTCACCCGCTAGGGTCTCAAGGCGCTGGAGGGGGGGGGCTGCTACTGCTCAAAAAGCCAGGTCTTGAATTGCTTCCTGAAGGAGAGATGGTCCTGGGTGAGTCGTAGGTGGGTGGGGAGGGTGTTCCAGGTCTTGGCCGCCAGGTAGGTGAAGGATCTTCCTCCGGTGGTGGTTCTGCGGATCCGTGGGACGGTGGCGAGGGCAAAGCTGGCAGGTTGGCGTGTAGAACTTGAGGCGGTTGTTGAGGTATTCGGGCCCAAGTCATGGAGAGCCTTGTGTGCATGGGTGAGGAGTCTGAACATGATCCTTTTGCTGACGGGGAGCCAGTGTAGGTCCCTCAGGTGGGCAGAGATGTGGCTGTGTCGGGGGATTTCCAAGACGAGTCGTGCTGAGGCGTTCTGGATGCGCTGGAGTCTTTTCTGTAGTTTGGCGGTGGTCCCAGCGTAGAGGGCGTTCCCGTAGTCCAGATGGCTGGTGACGAGGGCCTGGGTGACTGTTTTCCTGGTTCCAGTGGGGATCCAGCGGAAGATCTTATGGAGCATGCGGAAAGTGTTGAAGCAGGAGGTTGTAACGGCGTTAACTTGCTTGGCCATCGTGAGGGAGGAGTCAAGGATGAAGCCCAGGTTGCGTGCGTGGTCCGCGGGCTTGGGTGGGGGGCCCAGAGCAGGGGGCCACCAGGAGTCGTCCCAGGCGGAGATGTATGGGCCGAGGATGAGGACTTCCGTCTTGTCTGTGTTCAGTTTCAGGCGGCTGAGCTTCATCCAGTCTGCGATGTCTTTCATTCCGTCCTGGAAGCTGGCTCTGGCGGAGATGGGGTCGTTGGTGAGGGAGAGGATCAGTTGGGTATTGTCGGCATAGGAGATGATGTTGAGGTTGTGCTTGCGTGCGATGGCGGCGAGGGGGCTCATGTAGACGTTGAAGAGGGTGGGGCTGAGCGAGGATCCTTGAGGTACGCCGCAGATGATCTTGGTGGCTTCTGCGAGGAAGGGCAGGAGACGGACTCTTTCGGTTCTGTCAGAGAGGAAGGAGGTGATCCATTCCAGGGCCTTTCCTTGGATCCCGGCGTAGCGGAGGCGGGTTGTCAGGGTGCGGTGGCAGACCGTGTCGAACGCAGTCGAAAGGTCGAGCAGAATGAGGGCGGCGGTTTCTCTGTTGTCCAGCAGGGTCCAGATGTCGTCGCTGACCCGGATGAGGGCGGTCTCGGTGCTGTGGTTCGCTCATAATCTGGACTGCGATGTGTCGAGGGAGCCGTTCGTCTCCAGGAAGGCTGTCAGCTGTTTGTTGACAGTTTTCTCAATGACTTTTGCAGGGAAGGGGAGGAGCGAGATGGGGCGGAAGTTCTTGAGGTCTGAGGGGTCTGCGGTGGGTTTCTTCAGGAGGGCGCTGATCTCTGCGTGCTTCCAGCTCTCCGGGAAGGTGGTGGATATGAAGGAGTTGTTGATGAGGTCCCGAAGTTTGGGTGCGATGATGGAGTCGGCTTTGTTGAAGATGTGGTGTGGGCAGGGATCGGCTGGGGAGCCCGAGTGGATGGTGTTAATCGTGTGTGTGGTATCTTCTGTGCTGACCTGAGTCCAGGCGCACGTGGTGGGGGGGTGTAGGTTCGGTGGTGGGGTACGTGTTCTGAGCGCTGAAGCTCTTGTGTAGGTAGACGATCTTACGGTGAAAAAAGGTGGCCAGAGAGTTGCAGAGGTCTTGAAAAGGCATGATGTCGTTGTTGCTGGCGTTGGGGTTGGAGAGCTCTTTCACGACGTTGAAGAGTTCCTTGCTGTTGTGGGTGTTGTCCAGTCATTCTCTAAAGGATTACCTTTTGGTGGTGTGGATCAGCTGGTGGTGTTTGCGGGTGGCGTTCTTGAGGGCTGTCATGTTGTCCGTTGACTGGTTGTGGCGCCAGGCTTTCTCGAGGTCACGGCAGGATTTCTTGGAGTCTTTGAGATCGTTGGTGAACCATGCGGCTTTCTTGCTGTTGAGGTTGCTGGGAGGGTTTTTTCAGTGGAGCAAGGGTGTCGGCGCAGTCGCTGATCTACTGTGTGAGGTTGCGGGCTTCTTCGTTGGGGTCCGTGGTGTTGGTGGGAGGGTTTAGGCGCAAGGAGGTGGTGAGTTGGTCAGTGGTGATCTTGCTCCAGCATCTTCGGGGGGTTTGTTGAGGGCGGTGGTGGGTCGTTGTTTTCCTGAAGTTGAAGTGCACGCAGCTGTGGTCGGTCCAGTGGAGCTCGGTGGTGTGGCTGAAGGAGATGTGGTTGCTGGAGGAGAAGACAGGGTTGAGCGTGTGGCCGGCGTAATGGGTGGGGGTGTTGACCAGTTGCTTGAATCAGAGGTTGGCGAGGTTGTCTAGTAGGGTGGTGGTGTTGTTGTCCTGGTCGTTCTCCAGGTGGAAAGTGAGGTCTCCTAGGAGGATGTAGTCAGGGGAGGCAAGGGCGAGTGGGCTGATAAAGTCTGCGATGGCTTCGCTGAAGTGTGAGCGTGGTCCCGGGGGTCTGTAGATGAGGGTTCCTCTGAGGGTGCGTATATGCAAAGATTGCCGTGCTGTTCCTAAAGGGAGATTGATACAGTCTGTGATGCGAATGATGATGGTAGGGTAACTCTAGGTGAACCCTGGGGATCCATTTTGTTGGATTTAATGCCCTCACACACCCTTTCAGGTGTCATGCTTCATCATTTGGGCCTGCTCCTTGTTGGGTCGGCGGTGCAATACCAACGGGCAACACCTCATAGAGGGGCTCTTTGGCAGAGATCTTTTTCCAACAGCCGTATGGATGAAATGCGGGTATGAGGCCAGAATATAAGGTAGACATTGAGGAATGGGTTATAATAAAGCTAGGGGTACCGGGAATGATTTATTCAGATGGTCCGCTGCTTTAATTAAAAACGGATTCCTAGAGGAGAGTGCTGGAATATTTTGTTTCCAGAGATCCTCTAGATCTTATTATTGTCCGGTCAACATGTTTCTCGCTTACGTTAATTTAACAAGCGATTCTTCCGGGCCTATGTGACTATTTAGCAAGTATCTAAAAGTGAAAAACTGTCTACTCTAATTTCCTAATGTGTGGTATGTGTACACTGGTGTGGACACAACAACAAATAGGGATGAAGGGAGAGCATTCCTATATTACCCTTCTTCTATTGAAACCTGTGTTAAGCTGTCAAAACTGTTACGGACAGAGGAAGAGCATATCACATTTGGATTACAAACATTCGCATAGGTGACTGTATTTCTTGTGTGGGTTGCATGCCAGTTTTTTATTCCACAGGCGTGTCACTGCACCATAACACAAGCGTGCATGCACTCTCAAATGTGGGAATTCAGTGAGAGTGGTGTGGGAGGAACAATAAAACCATATTCATAAAGAAACAGTGAAAATACCAAATTGGTATGGTTAGCAGCAAACTCTCCAAACTCACCTAAAATTTGTAACAGACAGGTAACGACAGTATCCAGCGGGTAAAGCTTCAGGTTAGATGTATAGGGAGGAATCTTAGTGCCTAATAATCAGTGTGCAGTAACTGTAATCATTGCATTGTATGTATGAAATACAGCGCCTGTGCCAATGTTCAGTATGGCCTGCAAACTGCGCGGTATAAATGGAATTAAACCCAGAATTGTATATCTCATATAAGGTAGCACTTAAATGATGGTCAGCGTTATAAGCAGGATACAGATGTATTAGGCGCGTCCAAACGTGTGGCCGTGGTGGCGGAGTATGTCAATGTATTATGACAGGGAAAATGCCAATAAGGAATGGTGATTACACACGGTGCAATTATGTGTAAACTACCCATGGGAAAGAGGGTTAACCATGGCACGCTAGATAGAAGTGTAAGTCTATCGTTACCCTAGGATTATAATAAGGCTAGGAGTTACCATTGGTAAGGGGAGGATATAGTCTGTCGAATAAGCTCGATGCACTAATGGGGGCACCCACTGTCGTATTAAACGCATTGCGAGTTTAGGACAAGATGAGATCTCCTTTCATTAAAGAACGATGCACTATTGGCAGGACCCGCTGCCGTATTAACTGCATTGCGAGTTTGTGTCAAGGCGAGATTAGGTAAGGAAACACCCCGTAAGTGTGATCCACAATAGTAAAGCCATCTCCTTTCATTCACGGTTTAATTAGAAAATTCGGAGAAGAAGGGTCTTTACTTGTGTAAAGGAACACGCAAACGGGTCTACTGCTGCACTGATGGGGGCCTCCGCTGCCGTATTAAACGCATTGCGAGTTAGTGTCAGGACCAGATTAGGCAAGGGAACACCCCGGATATATGATCCGTAATAGCAAAACCATATCCTTTCATTAAAGGTTGAATTAGACAAAACGGAATTAAAGAGAATTAAATAGAATTAAAGGGTCTGTACTGGATCTAGAGACATACGCTTACGAGTCTATCGCTGCGCTGCTGGAGTTAAAAACCGGGTTTAGGATAGGGAACTTACTTGGGAGTCCCTGAGCTGCGTTTCTCGCACCTACCCCTCGCCGCTGGATCTGGGTGGAGGCGGAAGGCGGGGTCGGGACCGGATATAAAGGGGTGAAGGTGTGGCTCACTGGTTAGAGCAGGCAGACCCTGAAGCAGAGGTCAGACCTGGGACCAGGGTTCAATTCCCGACGCGGCAGGGTCTTGAGTAAGTATGGGCGGAAAATCCGTTACGCTCGCGGATTTTGGGTAAATTCGCAATCCGTGAGATTTGCGAATTTCCCGCAAAATCCGCAATTCGCACGCAGCGGATTTTTTTTGCGGCGCGCGGCGTTGGTGATACAATTTTTGCAGCGCGCGGCGTTTATCATCGTTTGCCGAGTTGTTTTTCTCGATATTTTGCGAGTGCTGCGCCATTTTGGATCTTGCTGTGTGATCCCGCGGGAATTTGGCGAGCGCGATTACGTCATCGCGGCTTGCCAACTTGCACAGCGAGAGTTTGTCAACGCGAGTACGGCGAGATCACGTCTCGCGGTACTTCGCAATTGCGATATTTGAGATGCGGCGAGCAGCAACAATCTTGCACAAGCGAAAATATAAAATTTGCAATTCTGCACAAGAAATCCACCAGCAAGCAGCATAAACCTTCTTGAAATGATGATTTTTATCTGAATAACTCCTTAGGTTGACATTTGCCTGCACTTTTTTAGCGAGGAGTCCATTTTGGGGAGGGGGGGAGGGGGGTGGGAGGAAGGAAGTGCCCCACAGTCTTCAACTTCCTGTTCCTGTCCAGCAGGCTCCTCCCAGTGCTTTGTCCATCTCCTGGTCACTTTTCATTTGGATCTGGGCTGGAAGGATTACTTTTTGTGGATGCTGCTGGATATTTGGATTTGAGGCCTTTTTGACTTTCTTTGGATCACTGTTGGATTAGAAATTTTACAAGTAAGTTTGTTTGGGGCATTACAGTTGCTGCAACTACAATTTTGGAATTTTCGATTTTTGGCTGTTTTGGGGCCTTTTGCCCAGGGGTACTCAGTGGTGGGTGGACTGAGTCTTTCTGTGGGTTGTCTTGAACTTAAACATCATGGAGGGCATGGATGGATTGGGATTGTGCTGATTTTTCAGTGATTTTCGTTTTTTGGGGCTGTACTTGTGGCCTTTTCACCAGGGGTATTTGAGTCTAGCATGGGCCTAGTCTTTCTGTGGGGTGTCTTGAACTTAAACATCATGGAGGGCATGGATGGAATGGGATTGTGCTGATTTTGCAGTGTTTTTCGATTTTTGGGGGTGTTCATGGGGAGGGACAGGCCATGTGGCTGGGGGCCATTTTGAGTGCTGCTACAGGCCCTGGCCATGTGCTGGGAGGCAAGTGGCCATTTTGAATGCAGGCATTGTTGTTAGGCGTGCAACCATTTTGCCTACTTTTCAACCTTTATGCCCAGGGGTAGTGAGTCTAGCATGGGCCTAGTCTTTCTGTGGGGTGTCTTGAACTTAAACATCATGGAGGGCATGGATGGAATGGGATTGTGCTGATTTTTCAGTGATTTTCGTTTTTTGGGGCTGTACTTGTGGCCTTTTCACCAGGGGTATTTGAGTCTAGCATGGGCCTAGTCTTTCTGTGGGGTGTCTTGAACTTAAACATCATGGAGGGCATGGATGGAATGGGATTGGGCTGATTTTTCAGTGATTTTCGTTTTTTGGGGCTGTACTTGTGGTCTTTTCACCAGGGTATTTGAGTCTTGCATGGGCCTAGTCTTTCTGTGGGGTGTCTTGAACTTAAACATCATGGAGGGCATGGATGGAATGGGATTGTGCTGATTTTTCAGTGATTTTCGTTTTTTGGGGCTGTACTTGTGGCCTTTTCACCAGGGGTATTGAGTCTTGCATGGGCCTAGTCTTTCTGTGGGGTGTCTTGAACTTAAACATCATGGAGGGCATGGATGGAATGGGATTGTGCTGATTTTGCAGTGTTTTTCGATTTTTGGGGGTGTTCATGGGGAGGGACAGGCCATGTGGCTGGGGGCCATTTTGAGTGCTGCTACAGGCCCTGGCCATGTGCTGGGAGGCAAGTGGCCATTTTGAATGTAGGCATTGTTGTTAGGCCTGCAACCATTTTGCCTACTTTTCAACCTTTATGCCCAGGGGTAATGAGTCTTGCATGGGCCTAGTCTTTCTGTGCGTTGTCTTGAATTTAACCATCATGGAGGGCATGGATGGAATGGGATTGTGCTGATTTTTCAGTGATTTTCGTTTTTTGGGGCTGTACTTGTGGCCTTTTCACCAGGGGTATTGAGTCTTGCATGGGCCTAGTCTTTCTGTGGGGTGTCTTGAACTTAAACATCATGGAGGGCATGGATGGAATGGGATTGTGCTGATTTTTCAGTGATTTTCGTTTTTTCGGGCTGTACTTGTGGCCTTTTCACCAGGGGTATTTGAGTCTTGCATGGGCCTAGTCTTTCTGTGGGGTGTCTTGAACTTAAACATCATGGAGGGCATGGATGGAATAGGATTGTGCTGATTTTTCTGGGTTTTTTTTCGATTTTTTTGGGGTGTATAACTGAACTGATGTTCCTCTGTCTTCCATTGTTTTTAGGTGCACAAGACTCAAGAGAACCACCAGTGCCAGGAAGAAGTCCTGCAGCGGTGTGTGTGTGCAGCATAACGTCACGCGACGTCACGTCTGGCCTCAGACAACTCTACAATTCGTGCAACTGCGGCCTGCTGTCTGACCTGCTCTGAAGAAGATGGCCCCAAAAAAAGGTCTCCGTAGCTCCTCTAGCAAGAAAGTTGCTAGTAAGGAGCAGAAGAAGCAAGTTACCAAGGAGGCTGGTGTGCCAACCGCCACGTTTTTTGGGAGCAAAAAAAAAAGTACGCCTGCAGCAGCAGGATCTGCTGGGGACCAAGCTGGGAGCAGCACCCCCGCTCCATTGGGTTCAGTGCCTCCACCACCACGCCAACTTAAGTCAAAGCCCTTGAGTGATTCAGAGGCAGTCAGTGTACTTCTCCAATCACCATCAACCAGTGATGTTGGCTCATCGCAAGAAAGTAGCAGCAATGTCCCTGAATCAACACAGGTTGTTGTAACTCATCTGACAAGTGTTGAACAACCACAGCCGCAACAACAACATGTGCAAGTAGTACAAGCCCAAGTACATGTGGAAGGAGAGGCAGCGCAAGGAGATGCGCAAGCAGAGGTGCATGGAGGGTCACAACAAGTTCCCACAATAGTTGTCCCTCCCGAAGTAGGGGCATATCAGGAAATCGACAATCAAGCCGAGGTATCATTGGAAGCCACTCCTCCTGATGATTATTCATTGTCTTCCACATCCCTAGCAAGAAAAAGATCAAGGTTGGTGTCTACATCTTCTTCAAGCCCACCGCCTTCTGATGATCTGGATGACGAATGGGTACCACCACGGCAGCCTGAGAGTGAGGCACACCATGATCTGACAAAGATACCTAAGCGTAAAAGGAAGGTCGTCGAAAAACTCATAGCTATGGAGTGTGATGAGGCACAACAAGAAGTGACGCATACTGCTGCTGGTGAAGCCTCTCACGATGACGACGAGCCAGTCATCATAAAGGTCACTGCAGCCCCAGCGGGCATGCTGCAAAGAGACATTTTGACCCTATCCCGAGAAGCTGCTGAGCGTGATGATGATGTCGACGAGGAGGCAATGGAAATGGAAACACAACAATCATTAGATTTGGAGTTAACTAGTACACCAACACCTACCGCTTCCATATTTCTTCCTCGCAAGAAGGGACCTCCATCCACCTCGACCTCAATTCGTGGTGGTGAAAGTGCAAAACGTACTGAAGTTCGGCAATCCACATCCTCCACTTCATCTGGCATTAGCAGCAGGACCACCACCACCAGTATCGCCGCCTCCTCCGGCCCCCAAAGACATTTCAAGTCTCCAGTTTGGGACTTCTTTAGTGTTTGCCCAAGAATGGAAAACGTAGCCATTTGTAGCATGTGTAAGTTTCGAGTTAGTCGTGGTAAGTTTGGTACCAACTATGGTACCGGAGGCCAGAGAGGTCATCTTAAGAGAGCGCACCCTGTCCAATGGTTTGCGCACCTAGAGGCGGTCAAGGAAGCCCGAATTGCACGTAATGAAAACGTAGATTTTTCATCTGATGATGACGAGGAGGAAGAAGACGATTCAAACACTTCACTTACACCCAGTACCCCTGTCAGCAGCACACCCCATGTGAGGCACACTAAGAGTGTGGGAGAGAGTGAGACATCAATGCGGAAAAGTTCATCAGCGAGCGTAACTGGGTCGAAGATATCATCATCATCCCGTAAATCCTTGGTCCAGGGCAACATTAAAAAGATGTTGTTTACAGAAGCGCAATATGAACGCAACCACCCACTGACGCGTCTGTATAACACTAAGCTGGCTAAAATGCTTGCTCTGGACCTTCTCCCTTTTTCTTTTGTAGAAGGGGTTGGTTTACTAGAATTAGTGGCAGCGCTCTGCCCTAAATGGAAGGTTTCTAGCCGGTTCTATTTTGCCCGAGTTGCGGTTCCAGCACTACATGAAGATGTTCTGAAGGTGATTGGGGCAGCTTTGCAGAAGAGTGCTGTTCACACTATACATCTGACAACAGACATGTGGACCAGTGGCGCAGGCGCTGATTACATGTGCATCACTGCACACTTGGTCTCTTTTTCAGGGGCTGAAGCAAAGCTAAACACAGGTGTTGACACGGACATTGTTTTTAAAGCTGCTCGGAAACATGCAACACTAGCCATGTTTGGTTTGGAGAAACGTCACACAGCAGAAAACATTTTGGCTGTCTTTAACACAAAGGTCCTTAACTGGCTGTCCCCAGTAAAACGTCAGGTTGGTTATGTTTCCACGGACAATGGCGCCAATATAGTTAAGGCCATGAGGCAGGGTAACTATTTCAGAGTGCCGTGTTTGGCGCACTGTATAAACCTGGTTGTCCAAAAATTCTTGGGTAATAAAGGCAGTGCAGCGTACAGAGTATTGGACACCTGCCGAAAAATGTGCAACCATTTCAGCCATTCTTTTAAGGCCCGGAAGCAGCTGAGGAGCCTGCTATATCAACGTCAAATGCCAGTGAAAGCACTCATCCAGGAGGTGGTAACACGTTGGAACTCCACCTTCTACATGCTTGAGCGTCTGTATGAGCAGTATACGGTACTCGATCAATATTTCTTAACAGAGGGTACAGCTCAGGATGACCTGAGGATGGGTGCGGCGCAATGGAACATAGTTCAAAGCCTGACACGCATGCTTCGTCCTTTTGAGTTCTTCACGCGTGCAGTCATTAAGGAGGACTGTAATTTGGGAAAAGCTATCCCATTGTTGTACATGCTGGAGGACCAACTGAAGGAGGTGTGTTCTGTGTTTGAAAAAGATGTAAAAAACCAAGACTCTTTTGTTCTGGCTGAGAAATTATTAGAGCTCCTACAAGGTGATGAACGTCTTAAAATGATCCACTCAGAACAGCATTACATTTGTGCTACTATTCTGGATACACGCTACAAAAAGGCGCTGGCAGGCCAAGCATTCTTTCCTTTTGATGATGAACATGTTCCAAAGTACAAACGTTGGCTAGCCTTGTCAGCCAAGAGGTTTGAAAGAGAACGGCTGAAAATTGAAGGAAATGGCAGTACATCAGCAGGCCATCCCCAGTCAAAACAATCCACTTCTGCACCTGTGGCACAAGTGACCTCTCAGCCGTTAAAGACACCGGCAACCGGATCATCTGCACCAGACACAACAGAAACATTGGAGGCTGAAGAGGATTGGCTAGCTCTGCGTGGGTTTGGTTCTCAAAAGGTCAGAGGCACAGCAAGAGCTAAGCAAAGTGGAGGAACCTTGGATGAGGACCTGGAGTCGATGGTGAAGGACTATCTGAATGACTCAACAGAGGTCTATGTTAATTCTGACCCATTGGCGTATTGGCATGGGAAAAAAGAATTATGGCCACAGCTCACCAACCTGGCTTTAAACTACTTGTCTTGCCCACTCGCAAGTGTGTCTTCTGAACGTGTTTTCAGTGCTGCTGGTGGCATTGTAACTCCCAAACGGAGCCGACTCTCGCCCAAAAATGTGGAGAGGCTAACAATGATCAAGATGAATCAGCACCTCATACCACCAGATTTCAGAGTACGAGAAAGCGCGCCGGATGAAGACGAGGTGGCCAGCAACATAGATGAGGGAATTTCTACTCTGTCAGGTGACACTGAGCCCACCCTGCCTGAATTCGCAGAGTATGATGACGAAGCCTTATTCTTACTCTGGACCGTGATACCGAGCCCTGAAAATGAGACAACGAATCAATAACTTTCTTTTTCGTCCTTATTCACTTTTATTCCTGTTTGTCTGTCTTTCTTTGTTGTGCACAGTTAATATATTTCAAACTTTATTCAGATAATCACAAAAACAAGCCCATCAGCAGAACTGTCTTCACTGGTTTGCTAATTGATTTGAAGTTGCCGCAGTCTGCATTCCTCAGGTTCACAAGTTCAGAAGAACATGCTCCTCTATCCTCCTCCTCCAGACTCCTATTTCCATCAAACCAGAGGGCTGGTTTACGCCCAATGATGAAAGACTCAGCACTTGTGGGGATGTTGTTCTACCTCTTTGCAGGTGAGTTGACGGCTCTGGGACCATTGTTGGGAAGCTCTAATACCGGATAAAAGTGGTTTGGACCAAATCTGAGGCGCAAATTTTTTAGTGTTTTTGCTGACTTGCTTGCCTTTGAGGTGCTCTTAGGGGGGGTTCCGTCTGTTTGTGGGTGAGTTTCGGGGTCTGGGAGCACTGCTGGGACACTCTAATCTTGATTGCATTTGCTTTTCAGGAAATCCGTGGTGGCAACCCCGACTTATGGCCTAGCTACGCGGCGCGTTTGGACCGAAGGCCGAGAAATATTGCAAGTATGAGATTTTGCTTTTGGCCTGTTTGGGGGTGTTATGCTTCTTGGCGGGTGGGTTGGCGGGTCTTGGGGCATTCCTGGGCAGGTCTAATACCGGGTAGAAGTGGTTGGGACAAAATCCAGGCTGATTTTTTTTGTGCTATTTCTGACATTTTGCTCAATGTAGCGTTTTCGGGGGCCTGTTTGGGGGGCTTCCTGGTGTTTGTGGGTGAGTTTCGGGGTCTGGGAGCACTGCTGGGACACTCTAATCTTGATTGCATTTGCTTTTCAGGAAATCCGTGGTGGCAACCCCGATTTATGGCCTAGCTACGCAGCGCGTTTGGACCGAAGGCCGAGAAATATTCCAAGTATGAGATTTTGCTTTTGGCCTGTTTGGGGGTGTTATGCTTCTTGGCGGGTGGGTTGGCGGGTCTTGGGGCATTCCTGGGAAGGTCTTATACCGGGTAGAAGTGGTTGAAACAAAATCCAGGCCGATTTTTTTGTTGTTGCTATTTCTGACATTTTGCTCAATGTAGCGTTTTCGGGGGCCTGTTTGGGGGGCTTCCTGGTGTTTGTGGGTGGGTTTCGGGGTCTGGGCGCACTGCTGGCTATATATACTTTACTTTGCAAGAGGTTTAAAGCAAATCCACGGTGGCAGAGGGGAATTAGGGCCTAGCTGCAGAGCGCGCGCGGAGTGATTTGGGAAATTTGGAAAAAAATGACAAAGTCCCCATTTTTGTACTTTTGCTCTTTGGGTGTTTGGGGGTCTTCTACTTGTTTTCTCCTGGGTTGACGGCTCTGGGGCCATTGCTGGGAAGCTCTAATACCGGATAAAAGTGGTTGGGACAAAATCCACGTCGATTTTTTTTGTTGCTATTTCTGACATTTTGCTCAATGTAGCGTTTTCGGGGGCCTGTTTGTGGGGCTTCCTGGTGTTTGTGGGTGAGTTTCGGGGTCTGGGAGCACTGCTGGGACACTCTAACCTTGATTGCATCTGTTTTTCAGGAAATCCGTGGTGGCAACCCCGACTTATGGCCTAGCTACGCAGCGCGTTTGGACCGAAGGCCGAGAAATATTGCAAGTATGAGATTTTGCTTTTGGCCTGTTTGGGGGTGTTATGCTTCTTGGCGGGTGGGTTGGCGGGTCTTGGGGCATTCCTGGGAAGGTCTAATACCGAGTAGAAGTGGTTGGGACAAAATCCTTGCGGAAAAGCCTTTTGGCACTTTTTGTAACTTAGGGTTCGTTAGGGTTAGCCCTAGCAGCAGGATTGCATGTGTTTCGGGGTGTTCTAGATTTTTGCAACTGAGTTCTGGGGTCTTAGAGCACTCGTGAGAATGTGTAATTTTGGTTGCAAGTCATTTCAAGAAAATCCATGGTGGGAAAGGGGGGATTTGGCATAGTTTAAGAAAGCCTTTGCCACTATTCTTAACTTAGGGTTCGTTAGGGTTAGTAGTATTTCTATTGCATGTGTTTGGGTGGGGGGGTTTTCGAGTCTTGGAGTGATGCTGGCTATGGATACTTTTGCTTGGTTGCTTGCAAGTGGTTTGAATGCAATCCACGGTGGGTAAGGGGGTACTTGGGCCTACTTTTACTTTCAAAGTACGTTTTGTCACCAGTTTTCTGCTAGGCCTAGTTTTTTGAGATTTGATTGGGGGTCTTCTACATTTTTGCGACTGGCTTTAGTAAGGGTCTGGGTGGGAGCACTGCTGGGAAGATCTAATTTTGTTCTAAAACACAGTTTACAGGACACCTAGCTTGAGGGGAAAGATCCGCTACATTAATTTTCCCATACTTATTTATCCTTCAAAAGGTGACTGACAGAGTACGCACTTTCAAAAATATTGTACTGTCTACTAGGAAAATCAAAGTGTGACTTTTTGCACTCCACAGCCTACATACCTTATATTTATTTATCAGTGGTGTTGTAATATTATATCACTTCCTGTTTTTCGTTGAATAATTACAGGCCTGGTTTCAGTCTGTGCAATGGGGAAAAAAGGATGGAGTCAGGCTTCACATTAGGGAGCCACAATTCAGCATCAGGCAGGCAGTGGACAGGGTGTCTTCTGGTCACCAACATCGATGGACGAAGCGTCAGCTGCAATGGAGGAGTGCCGCTAATAAGAGGATTTTTTTTCTGCAGGCAACTTACTTACCAAATTCAACAGGACAACTACAACAACATACAGATACAGTATCCTTTGTCTTTTTCTCTGACTGTGACTGCATTTCTTGGATCTCTCTCGGCTTCTAAATTGATCCCTTAACACATCACTTAGTCCACTCCACTATCACATCTGCACCACACATAGTCATTTGTAAGTGCTCCTACGTAATTCGCAAGTCGCAGCACGCCCCAGCCCGTAGAGGACTGGGATGGCCCCAATGATGAAGCATGTCACCAAGGGGCAACCCTGGTGAGTGAGGGGACACCTAGAAAAAGAGCAATTTCTCCTTTTCTATCTACTATACCTTCCAGACCAACCCCATTGAGTGTTGTGAATGGATTTATAGTGACCAGCAAGGCTCTCAGGTATCTGGCAACAGAGACCTTATGTTGAATATAGTTATCAATAATTCCACACACGCCCTGTACTGTCGCATTCTTTCTTCCACAGTTGTCGAAAGTACTACTTACTTTTCACTGACATGCATGCAGTAGTGCATGCACTTTCAAAGATTGATGGATAGGTTTGTACCCAAAGATTTGTTTATGTTCACAATTGTTTGTCCATGCTGTGCTATTTTTTCTTGTCTCCCAAAACCTTTCCCAAAAACCCCCGTACCCATCCATTTTTCAAACCCTAACCCTCTTCCCCCGGGCTGTGTGGTTTTGATTGATGTGTGACTAAATTACAGCAATAAATCCACACACTTGCTGGGGAGGATAAGGTGATAGCAACAGGCTTGTGAAGAAATCCGAGGATTTATTCTTACTCTGCTTGACAAAGACCCATGGCTAATGTCAAAGAACTTCAACCGAATTAGGAGTTATACTTTACCATTTGTTAGGCTACAATGTGGCACTGTTCTAGTGTACTTCTGTCACCTGCTATATTCTCTATTGTACCGTTGAATTGCTCAGGAGGACAAACCAGATTTAATTTTCTTTTTTTTCATAGGCATGCAACTGCCACTGTGTCACACCACTAGTACCACCGCTATGAGGAAATTTTATCCGCCCAGGATTGCCAACCTTATTCGCTGTTTCCCGTGGAGCCAGCCCTGGGTCTAGCCCTACTTTCAAACACAAATTACAGGTAAGATAAGCGTTTGGTGGTATAATGGAGTATTAGAAGAGACGAGAGACTGACGGTAGTACTACTAAAGTCCTAGGACTCTTGAATTCACTTCACTTACTCTGTGAGAGGCACTTAGTGTTGAAAACATTTGGGCATTTACACTTAAAGGAAGAAAATGGAACTAAACTTTCAGGAAAACAAAGTCACTGTTAAACCCCCACCCACCAGGCAAGCAGTAAAAAACAGGTATGCTCAGATAAAGTTTGAAAAAGTATATTTATATCCCTAACAAAATAATCTCCCGCTAGACCCTCCCTAACCCCAACGATTGTCCTTCAAAAGTCCCCAAAAACCCAACTCCCAATTCCCACCCCCCAAAAGTCTCTAAAAAAGGGGCAAGGGACACTATGGGTGGATGCTGTTTACTTTTTGGGCCAGGGCATCATGCTCCTCGCGGAGCAGGGCGTGCTCTAAGCGGAGCCCCTCCAACACGTTTGTGAAGTGGTGGAGCTCCTGCTGAAGGCGGGACACCATCAGGGTACTGCGGCGCAGGCGTGCCTTGACTGCCTTGCAGGTGCAATGGCTGTGAGAGGCAGCTGTTGTCCTTGCTGCTCGGCGGTGGCGTTTGGCTTTGGCAGCCCGGCTCAGTCTGTGTGGACCACTGTGCTGGGTGGCAGCCCGTGGGGGCACGGAGGCCGATGCAGACGACGTTGTTGTTGTGGTCGACTGC
Source organism: Lissotriton vulgaris (assembly GCF_964263255.1). Lineage (NCBI taxonomy): Eukaryota > Metazoa > Chordata > Amphibia > Caudata > Salamandridae > Lissotriton > Lissotriton vulgaris. Next base: position 1,752,542,185 of record NC_141687.1, read on the forward strand.
ACACTTTCTTCGTCCTCCAGGGCCACCAGCCGCCGATATTCCGCAACAGTGGCATCGATCCTCCGTTGCCGGGCCACTCTAGCCAGCTGCTTCCTCGTTGGTTTGGAAGGAGCATCTATATGAAGAAAGAAAGACATAGTCGGTAACCAATGCTCTTTAAGATTAACTCAATCATTCAGCAGAAATTTGTGTTGCAGTACAACTAGCAACTTGCAAGCGCATTACATAACTATTGAGGCCAGTATCTATCTAACCTCCCACTTCTTCATCCTTGCGCTAACATTAGTGGGAGTTTAAGGAACAAATTCTACGAGCACTATGGACTTCCATTGGAGTCGACTATGAAAGTACACCAGTCTTATTCTTCTTCTTGTCTCTTGTTTAGGAAAATTGGTACGTTATCATCTGCAAGCCGGCATAATGCCAGTGCAGTGAACTTGCACCCGAGAAAAACAGACACACACCATGGTGAGTGAGACAGACTTGCGTTACTGTACCGGTCCAGTACATGCAGGTGGTGAAGCTCTTACTTTTCTATTACGGGTGGCACTGAGAATACTCTGTTACAAGGGCTACTGCTTAATAAATTTAACTTTCACCCTACAGTGCAAATGAGTACTAGAAATGGAAAATTGAAGAAGATAAATAATCTGATTATCTATCACTTCACATGGGATGTTTTTGCTTATATATGGGATGACTTTAGGTGCTTTGCTTTTTATTGAGTGACCAGTGATGCATCCACACATGAATGACTGAGTACTACTAAACTTATTAAGAGAGGTAGGGAGATGCCACCGTAATAACTGGATCTATGCTGTGCTTGCAATACAAACTACTGCTACTATTGATGGTAGTATTTGGACAAAATTAAAACTTCTTTTCCTTGCCTTTCCTACACTGGAACGGACGTGCGGGTGCAGTGTTACATGCTCTTCAAAGTTACACTTAGTTCATCCACTGACCGTCTACTCTCTCTAGATCATGGGTACTCACAAACTTTCTCTCAGGGGCTAAATTTACAGTGTAGTTTGTGGCCGAGGGCCGCACTGGTGGGGGCGGAGTCAGAGGGGGCGGGGCTAAAGCAAAACGAAAACTTGTGACCATGAGGTTGCACACAGGTCCCTGCAGCAGATGCCTTCATCCACTGAGCCACCAGACCCAGCATTTACATACATCTCTCTCCCTCATGCTCTCCCTCCTGCCCTCCCTCTCCATCTCTCTCTCCCTCCTGCCCTCCCTCTCCCTCCCCCTCGGTCATCTCACTGTGTGTGTGTCTGTCTGTCAGCCTTCAGCCCGGGCTGAGACAGCTTCCTCAACGCGCACACACAGACAGCCACACCAAAGTACTTAACAGGTCTTTAAAAGACCATTAACATATTATTGAGGCTTTGTTTGTTGTAGCCCTCTTGCATCTACACCCTGACAATCACTGCTTGCCCGGCCCCACAGAGCAGAGGCTTTGTTCAATTTCACCTCTTTGTGGCCCTGCATCTCCACTCTGCTCTGTGGGGGCCGGGGGAGCAGTGATTATCTGCAAGGTCTGCGCACCGCCAAGGAAGGCTTGCCGGGCCGCCACCGGCCCGCGGGCCGTACTATGAGTACCCCTGCTCTAGATACACATATGCTATCTAAGAGTCAGATAGTAGCATGATCCAGGTATATGGACACATACAGTTTCTGTGCCACCCACCCAGGCTGTTGTCCTTCCACCAATCATTACTTCATCATTCACCCAGCCATGCATCTCATATTCTTTCCTTCCCAGCCACGTCTTCAATCTCAATAAGTAAGGAATATATAAGAGCTTACCTCTGCCCGCCACCACCACCGTCTGAACTCTCACAGCCGGCACTGGAACCGCCGCATCCTCCCGTGAGGAATTGCCCTCCGCCTCCGTGTCGAGCACCACCACCTCCGCGTTGGCCCCGTCACCAGATGTTCCACCTACAAAGTACATTTAAGAATGTTAGAATAAACCACTCACTAGTATTTGGTCTAGGAATGAAGACATGTGAAAACAATGTAATGCAGCACTTTTTGGCACAACTGATGAAGGCTGGCTTTTTAACACGCACCATTTTTTTCCACACAGACAGAAGATGGACTTCTAATAACAAGATCAAGTTGAAACAAGGTGAGAGCTCGGCTCGACCACAAGAAATGTCTTCAATTAATCGTCAGCACTAACCACTTTTCCATTCTCAGTTAAACGTTTCGTTTTTTTATTATGACTTCATTTTAATAAATGTGTTTACTTTTAATAAAGCTTTTAAACTTAGAGAGACTCTGTGTTTTTTGGTCCAGACTTGAGTGACTGAGCGAAAGGTTTTGCAATTTTTGCAAGCATGAGTCTGTGCCTCTGACACTTCTTGACTCTGACTCCGTACTCTTCAGCTACGTTGGATCATTGGGGATCAATCAGCGATGAATTCGGGAGGTAAATGACTGTGCCACACTATGTAGTCTAGTCAGTCAGTAAGGACATTGGGGGTTCAAAGTCTGTTATCACAGAGGTATGTGGAAACTCTAACAGCGCCTATTATAATTGATAAGCAATGCACTATTTATTGTCCATAGTTCTGTTTCTGCAGAAGAATTGTCCGCGCCACTGTAGTGGTATGGATTGTCCTCCTATCCAAACCAAAAGGTAGTATCTTATTCTTTCTTGGTGGTCATTCACATTTTATAGTTGGGAATTTTCAAAGCAGATAGAACACTTCAAAAGACATTATGGACAATCCCAGAGGACTGCACTAAGTTGATAGAGCTATTGCTGACTAGAATGGGAGTTTCGCCAACCGTGCAATCTTAGTTAGCTACACAGACAGACTAATAAGAATAATCTAGTAATACCACAGGGAGTCATAGTAGAGGCAGGATAAGAATTTAGATACAGTCTACAAAAAGATCAAAGACGATTTTGAAAAAATCAAATGAGGAACGCTAGGAAAAATAGGTACTAGTCTAAAATGAAAACTTACTGGGGCCAGCAAAGGAGCCCTCGCCTGCCCGATCCTGGCCCTGTTCAACAGCATCCGCCGCCTGCTGCTCCTGTGTCCTCCCCTCGCCCCTGGGGGGAGCTGACGTACAACATGAAAGAAAGAACAGAAAACATGGATGATTGTTGCTTGTCAATGTCAACCAAATCAAACATTTCAAAACAACAATAACAAAATATTTCCGCGAAATTATATTGATTAGGGTTAGTTTTCATTGATTTGAGGACCTGTGACTTCGAAAGTCACGTAACTCACTAAACAAAGTATTGAAAGGTTCACCTAGGACTGGCAGGCAGCAGTCCGCAGGCAAGACGCAAAGTGACAGACAAACTCCATTGTGATTTCAGTCAGATCAGTGACAACACTAACAGTTTCCTGCTACATTACCAGTCATTTAAATAGTCAAACTATCAACCCACCGCCACTATTTTTCTCATTGTCAGGGGTACAAAGGAAGGGGCAGATTTAAGCCCCTTGCGGCTCTTTTGCTCCGTTCTTGCGTGACTTTTGTGACGCAGTAGCTAAACAAAAGAGGCGCCATGGTGCGGCGTATAATATTATAACAACGTGAAGCATTTGGGAGATGCATCCCGTTATAAAGCCCTGCGCCATCAGGGGGCGTTCCGGCGCAAGGGAGGGCATTCCTGCGCTGGAACACATCCTAAAAGTGGCTGAGGGAAATCTACAAAATTTCAATCAGTCACCTTTAGGACAATGATGCGTCACACAAACCCTGCACCTGCTTGAAGCAGACGTACGGCTTGACCCAGCATTGGGGAGATAAGGTACCCCAGAGCATTGCTGGAGCTGCGCCATCGTTGCAACGCAACTCCAGCAGTAAAGCTTCGGTGACGTTTTGGGCCCATGGTGCGCCGCATTGCAAATACGGCGCACCATGTTTGGTGGTGGTAGCGGGCCGCACAATTAATGGCGCATCCCTGCTACTTTGCAGGGATGCGACGGTAATTGCAATTCTGCCCCTTAGGGGCATACTTACTTACGCGTTCTGGCGCATCTCCAGAGATGCGCCAGATCAAATGCATCACGCAAAACTACCCTTGCGACATGGCAGATGCGCCTCATTTACAATGCGGCGCGCCCTGGCGCAAGGGTAGGCACTTGCGTGACGCATCTCGTCACGTAAGAGCGGCGCATCGCTGGAGTCACGTCGCCAACGCAATGCAACTCCAGTAATGCTCAGGGCCACCCAATACTTAACATGCTGTGTCAGTCCTTACGCCTGCTTCAAGCAGGCATAAGGAATTGAATTGACGTAGCAGCGTCGCAGAAGTGCCTGCGTTAAATCTTGTAGATTTCACGCAGGCACTTTTGCGAGGCGCACAGCCGCCGGACCGCCCACCCTGCGTACTAGGAACGCACCCATTGTGGTGCAGGCACATGGCTTTATAACGTGACGCATCTCCCTAGATGCGTCATGCTGTAAATGACTCGCAGGGATGCGCCACGTTTACGCCGCTGTTGCGTCACGCAAGGCAACGTAAACGTGGCGCAAGGGGCTTGTAAATGTAATCTGCCCCCTAGTGTCTAGCATTACGCAGTTCTGTAAAGTACACTCATACATAATAGTTACTCAGGCCAATGAGACCACAAAATAGAAAACAAATAAGCATAGTAGCAACGCCACTGAGAAGGAGAGCAGTGCACCTGAAATGCACAGAAGATTTTGAAATATAATTTAACTACAATGTAATCGTCATCAACGGCATTATTGGCTTGCTCCATGTAAAAAACAAATATTTGCAATACAACAACACAGAGCAGGAGAAAACATCATAGTAGTGAGTGATGAAATAGCTAGTACTACTCACCAAGCCCGGGGATCTCCAAGCCGAGCTGGTCCAGCAGGTCGCGCTCCCGGTCCAGGAGGTCCGTCCAGTGGTGGGTGACCTGGCTGTAGGTGCGCTGGACCCCGTAGAGGTGGGACATGGCCCAGTACACCTTCTCCCACCGCTTCCGGCGCTCCCGGATGTTGTAGCCGCCGGCCGCGATCCTGCCGCCTCCCGCGATGGTCCTGGGCAGGCGGCGCTGGACAAAGTAGACCAGCGCGCCCACTTCCTCCGGGCTGAAGATCCCCCGTCGAGTCACCTGCTCCCCCCTCAATCGACCGCATGCTGGAGTCCTGGACGAGGCACGGGGTCCAGGACTCCTCCTCCCCGCCACCTCTGCGGCCCTCAAGTGCCTGGGCAGCTTCACGGCGCCTGGCTTCACCATGGTCTGGGCAGGTAAGGTAGGAAGTAGAAAATTAAGAAGGAATAGGATATTGATGAAGAAAAGAAAAGAGTTTAAAAAAGTAGTTTAAAAGTAAAGAAAAATAGCAGAAAAGACAAAAATATACAGCTAGGAAAAGAGAGGGATAGATAAGAAGCAAAATCGTTAAAAAAAAAAACTGAAAACAAGCAAAGGATGGCAAAGATAGCAAGAGGATTAAACACCATGCCCAGACACGGGAAATGAATGAAAAACAAGATGGCCGCCCGTTCACGAGCGCGAAAGTAAGTTCGCACAAGATTTTCCTCGCGATCTCGTGCGAACTTATACTCGCAATGCGCTTACTGCGCGAGATTATACATAGAGGGCGGAAACGGAAATACGTCACGCAAACAAAATGGCCGCGCCCGTACTCGACCTTGGGGTAAATTCGCGCGTTGCGCTGCAAGCGGCTCGCGAATACTGCAAAAAAACTCGCGAAACAACAAGCCGCAAAAAAATATAAAGCTCATTCGCACGAAATGGCGGCTTCCGCGGTCGGTTTCGCACGACGCCGCGCCCCGCGAATAGCGCGAAAAAAACGAAAAACGATTTTTGCAAAAGAAAAAGCAATGAGCAGGTGCAAAAGGTCAACCTCATGATTTGTAACGATTCCCTGTAGTGCTTCCTGAGGGGGCCCTCCAGAATTCGGTTGCCTGCTTGCAACTATTGTGTGACCCTGCTCTGACCTTAACTGTATGCCACCAAGGTCCTGATTTACAGCTAAGGGAGCAGACAAGCAGGTGCCAGGCTGGAACTTCAAATTCAGAGACACATTAATTAGGCCCTAATTCATTATTGTCAGTTGGGGCAGGGCAGGTGTTAATAAACTAACCCCAAATTAATTCATGTCAGTTCAAGCAGGGCAGGTGGGCTTGCTTTTCCCCCCCCATCTTCTACAGTGATGATGAACAAGAGGGTGGCATTGATGTAACAGAGGGTGGCATGGGTCAAAGAGAGGGTGGCAGTGGTGAAACAGAGGGTGCTGGGAGGCTGTGATGATGAACCAGACGTAGAAACAACATAGTCGCGACCGTTGCGAGCCGACAAGTAAGTTCGCAATTGCGAACTAGTACCAAATCCTCGCGAACTGGCAGAAACGCTTGCGAACACAAAAAAAAAATCTGCAAATTCGCGGGAATTCGCGGATTTTGCGGATTGCGAGTTCGCAAATCCGCGAACGCGAGATTCGCAAAATTCGCCCATACTTAGTCTTGAGCTCAAATGTCCATGGACTCGATAATTCTCGCTTCGGTGCCTGACCTAATCATGGGTTCACACTCTGCAACTCTGGGCATTAAGCTTGCTTAATCTCCACAACGGCCCCCCCGCGGCGGGATGCCTGGCTTTCACCTTGGGGATGCCCTGTAGGGGCTATCTCACAGGGAAAGCCAGGACGGGTTCCCAAGGCAAGCGCGGAGATACCTCTTCGGGGGTCGATTCAGGCGCTATATAAGAAGCATAATAATAATAATAATAAAGGTCTCCACGTGATTATAGCAATAACGCGGAGGACATCTTGTAGCGTCTAGCCTCAGGTATGTAGTGGGGCCATCTCGGTGTCTCGGTGTCACATACAAGTGGGAAACCACGGGTATGATATCCCGAATCAAAAGACTCCTTTAGTGTTTTTTAACCACTATATGTGGAAGTGTGGAGTAAGGGAATACTCCGTGTTGGGTCTAGTTGGTTACTGTATTTGTGGCGGCCATCTTGTAGTGGTAATTTAGGATCACCGAAGTCACAGGGTTAGGGGAACGCTGGTATGTAGTGGGGCTATATCGGTGTTATGTCACGTACAAGTGGGTAACCACAGGTATGCTACCCCGGATCAAAAGGCTCCTTTAGTGTTTTTGAACAATATATGTGGAAGTGTGGAGTCAGGGAATACTCAGTGTTGGGCCTAGTTGGTTACTGTATTGGTGGCGGCCATCTTGTGATGGTAATATAGGATCATCGAAGTCACAGGGATAGGGGAACAAAACGGCCTGTCTGGTGAATACTTGTGTAATCCGAATAAACACAATCACTACTAAGTTGTGTTACGCCCCGGTGTGGAAGGCTAAGATACTGATAAGAGGGACCACAGGATGAACTATACAGTGGTGTGTTAGGTTAGGTTATTCAGAGGCTAATCCAGGGGATGTCTTCATTGAGACCACGGCTATCAGAAGACAATCTGTGGATCCACCGTTCTTTGTAGAACAGGCACTGTTTAGGTATCCTGTGGTTAGCTTCAAGGATCAGCCATTGAAGGGAGTCTGGGGTATGGTTCATTTCTGGAAAATGCCTGCACATTTTTGTACTTTTTTTTCCTCTGAGGGTGGTCTTGGGGTCGGTGTGAATCTGGAAGTGCAGGTGCTCTGCGGTGGCGAGGGTGTCGTCGGTGTTGGTCGTGATGCGGATAGTGTTTCTGTGGGCAATGGCGATGCCTCCTCCGGTCTGGTTGACGTGGTCCCTCTGGATGATCTTGTAGCCGTCCGGGATGTAAGCATGAGCGGATTTTGCGGATTGGCAATCCGCGAATTTTGCGGATTTGCGGATGCAAAATCCGCGAATTCCCGCGAATTTGCGGATTTTTTTTTTTTGTGTTCGCCCGTGTTTCTGCCAGTTCGCGAGGGTTTTTACAATTTCGCAATTTGCGAACTTACCTGTCGGGTCGCAAGTTTTGCGAACTTGTTGTTTCTACGTGTCCAGCCTGTTTGGGACACTCTTCTTCATCACTGCCACTCTCTGTCACCACTGCCACTCTCTGACTACTCATGCCACCCTCTGGCCCACCCATGCCACCCTCTGTTTCATCACCACACCCTCTGGTTGTCCAGTGTACATTATTTTCGGCAAAGCAAAGCACACCTTCCCTGCCTCAAGTGACCTGAATTAATTTGGGGCTGATTAATGTGTCACAGAATATTTTTTTAGCTGGCACCTGCTTCCTTAGTGCGCCCTGATTAGTGATCTTTTGCACTTGCTAAGTGCTTTCATTGTTGCAAAATTAGTTACAACACCTGCCCTGCCCCAACTGACAATAATGAATTAGGGGCTGATTAATGGATTTTAACTTCCAGCCTGGCTCCTGCTTGTCTCCCTTAGCTGTAATTCAGGACCTTTGTGGCATATGTGTAACTATTCTGAGGTTCAGAGCAGGGTCACATAATAGTTTCAACTGGCAACTGAACTCTGGAGGGGCCCCTCAGGAAGCACTACAGGAAATGGCTACTAATGATGTGCCTGAACTTTTGAACCTGGTAAGTAGGTACTTTCAGTTTTGCTAAGATCGTATTTCTGCAATTTTGCACTTATTCGCGGGGCGCGAACTCACGCGAACAGTGCGAGCAGCGCGAGCAAAATCCGCTGCTCGCGGATTTGCGGATTTTGCGGGAAATTCGCAAATCTCGCGGATTGCGGATTTCCCGAAAATCCGCAAAATCCGCGAGCGTAACGGATTTTCCGCCCATGCTTACCGGGATGGCAATGGCGATGTCGGGGGCTGAGGAGGCTTTCATCCAGGTTTCCGTGAAGAAGGCAACGTCTGGTGCCATTTTGTCCAGGAGGTCCCATAGTTCGACGGCGTGCCTGTGGATGGAGCGGGTGTTGAGCAGGATGCACTTGAGGTGGTTATTGTTGGCAGCTGTTTTGGCTGGCGCGGTGCAGGACCGAGTGCAGGTGAAGTAGCAGGCGTGGCAGGTGAAGGCTCCGTGGGTGCGTTTCGGGGTGGCTTGGTAGCAGGCTGGATGTCGGCCAGTGTTGAGTGCGTGGAGGGTGGCGGCGTCATAGCTCAGTCAGGTTGACTGGCTCTGGCGGGGTTCTGGCGCTGGGCGCGGTCCAGGCGCGGACGGGCGTAGACGGGCTTGCCTTTGGTGCGCCTTTGGCGCGCAGTCGGCGCACCCGCTGCGTGTGGCTGCTGCGTGTATGCATGGTCCCCGCCATTCATGGCGAAGTGGGAGGGAGGAGCAGCTGGGAGGCGGGAGCGGGGTGGCGAATGGGGAGCGGGAGACAGGAGAAGGGGGCGGGGCCACAGGAGAGCAGCGGCGGGGAGCAGAGGGGGGGTTGGAAAGAGCAGGAAAGCGGAGCGGGGGAGAGCGAGGGCAAGCCTGGAGAGCGAGGGCAAGCCTGGGCAAGCCTGGAGAGCAGGGGCCCTAAGGAGAGGCGGCAGCAAGCGGGCCAAGCATGCAGCGCAGCAGAATACGGGGGCCGTGCGGTAGTAGAGTGACCGGGTCAAGGGTCACTTTGACCCGGTCAGGTGACCGGATCAAGGTGACCCTTGACCCGGTCAAGGGTCACCTTGTAGCTACATGCACTCTTTCACAATGTATGCTCATATATGTATAAATACAGTTGTGAACGACCTCTGTCTGTTAAAAATCAAAAAACACAATAAGGATATTAAAAAAAAAAAAAGAAAATGGTGGATAAGGAAGGATGCTTCGTACTCCTGGCGGGACAGTTAGATAGGAAGGACTTAGCATTCCTTAATATATACGCACCCATTACAGATCAATGTACGTTTCTGGATACATTGTCCTGACTAGAATTACTCATTTCCCCTTAATGGTGGGAGGAGACTTTAACTTGCTCCTTGATAGATCATACCCTCCACTGCCCGGCGCTATCCGACAAAATATTACTAGGTGGTTCTGGGAATGGGTGACGTATTGGGACTTGACAGATGCATGGAGACTCCTTAGTTCTCGCCAAAGGGAGTACTCCTAATATTTGGAGTTGCACTTGGTGTATGTGCGACTAGACAAGATTCTATGCAATGCATAACTACAAGCGGAAGTACTGACAGCAGAATAATTAGCTTGGGAATAATCTGAGAATGCTTTATTCATGATTACCCTACATTGGGACACCCCTAGGCTCCTTATCCCCTGAGGTTGGAGGCATAACATTATGCTGCTAGAGGACCTGGTTTTCTGAGAACGAAGCTATCATTAATTTCTTTAGGGAGAATGGGAGACCAGCAACCTCTAGGTCATGGGAGTAGGAAGCTTTTAAAGTGGTGCTGTGTGAAATCGGCATATCAACGACATGTGGGGTCTGGGCAGAACTGCATGCAGATATCCTAAAACAGTAAGAATTAATCCACAAGCTAGAAAAACTGATGAGTGAACACTTCACCATTGAAACTAGGCCGCATAAAGAACATGAATCTCTCGGGGCCCTACTAGAGAGATTGTGCAACTATGGCTACCGCTTCCATTTGACTTAAGCCCATGACAAGTGTGATAACACTTGCAGGCTACTTGCTTGGCTTGCCAACCCTGATAAAAGAGGATCACAAATACTCAGCATCAGGAACGTGTGAAATTAGACTGCCCAATGACAAGATGGAAATTAATTGAGCGTTTCTTTACTACTACACATGTCTATATGCATGGGTGAGATGAGCGGAGCACAGGCGATTCACAAATATGTCCTTGACGCTCAGTAGAGGCACCTTCCAGTAGCAAAGGAAAACTCTTTGGGTGAAGCTATTACATTGCAAAAGGCTAGTGGAGTGATTAAGGCTATGGCACATATTAATAGGTCATCCACGTAAAGCGAAATGGTGAGTATGCCATCGCCGAGCTCGATCCCCATATCTACTGGAGTGCGGATATGAGCCGCCAGCGGCTCCACTGCTAATGCAAATAGTAACAGGTACAATGGGTAAGCCTGCCATGTCCCTCGCTGTACTTGAACCGGATCTGGGAGATATGGGTCTGCTCGAACCTGAACTGATGGATTACAGTATAACAACCGTACTAAGCCGAGGAAGTAGGGACCAATGCCGAAGCGTGTCAGAGCCGCAAAGAGTAGTTTAAGTCTACCTTTAGATTTCAGACACATATTTGAGCCAACTAAATTGATAGACCCACTGCTACTTCCTGTTGTGAAAGTTTGTATTAAGGGGTTGTAGTAGTGTGGGGTCTTTAAACATCCCCTTGGGCCCTCCCCCCTCTCTTTTGTGCTAGGGCCGCAAAGAGGAAATTCCAGGCCAGCGAATTGAAGGCCTTCTCTAGGTTTAATATCATGCAACCATGGCGCGGCCAGACGGTTGGGGCATATTCCGCCACCCAAAAGTAGCTGCGTAAGTTCAGGGCTGTGTTATGCTGTGGGACGAATCCATTCTGGTCAGAATGTACCAGATCAGGGACTAGCAGGGCTAGCCGATTGGCCAGAACCTTCAGCAGGATCTTATAATCCGAGTTCAAGATAGCAATCAGCTGGTAGGAGCCAGGAGATGCGGGGTCCTTACCAGGTTTCAACAATGACACCACATTAGCCGTTCGCATGGATGTAGGCAGAGTCCCCTCTGAGATTGCCTCCAGGAACACAGAGTGCAATTGCGGTACCAAATGTTCCATATAAAATTTGAAAAACTCTGTTGGGAGTCCGCCCGGTCCTGGAGTCTAACTCGAGGACAAGGCACGAAAGGCGTCCCGTATTTCGTCTTCTGCTATAGGAGTGTTCAGCTCCAGGGTCTGATCTAATGATAGAGTAGGTAACTCCACTGTGTCCAGAAAGGAATTCACTTCATGGGCGTTACCTGTCAGGGTGGTGTTGCCGTTTTTTTTTTTATAGTGTGACTTTGCTCCAAAGGTACTGAAGTGCTTTACATGAGCAACAGTTTGATTACACAAGGTCATCTTCATTTTTACAGACACTGGGAAATTAAGGGATTTGGCCAGAATCATGGGATGGTGAGCCAAACCCTAAACTTGAGCCTGTATGTTCACATCCATGGTTGTTAATTCACCCCAGTGCCATGGGTAGTGATGGTGACATCACAATCCTTTTGCCATCAACAGGGTTTCTGTTAGCCCCCTAGAAGTAACTTAATTCCTGCTGTGCAGCTAAGAAAATAAAGGAACGTAAACAGGGCTCTTAGTTTCCTGATTTCTTCATGTTTCTCCCACAGCAATGACGACAAGGCAAGTCGGGTGGTTCACTGGCTCTGGGGTGTAGCTGCCAACCAGGCGCTGTTGTATCTTAGACGCCCAGATGTTCATGTGTACTTTTATTTAAGATGCCTCGCTGCCGTCCTCTGAAACTGAAACTGCTTAGTGGTGGAGAATGGCGTAGCAAATGTACCACAGGCACTAAAGGAAGCTAAGCCTCCCCCGCCCCCGTTACACCAACCCTGAATACACTGGTTTCTTACTAATTTTGGGATGTTGGGGTAAATGAAGCCATAACCTTGCTGTGGTGCCAGGCCCTCCTTAAACTAGCACTCTTGATGGGCCCTTTGTTTTTCTTGTAGATTGACAAAAAAATTGAGCTGCACTGACTCCTCCACCACCACCACATCGTGCAGTTTTATCTTTACTTCGAGACAATGAGAACATCACTGTCCTGCTGCTTGCCCATTTCTTTGCACTTTAAACTATGCCACCGGACAGGCAGTTCCTACGAGCTGATAGTAAGACAACAGATGACGAGCGTCATGGTGTTAACAGGACGTCAGGGGGGCAACTAACCCCATGGCATGTTCAATACCGGTGTGATGTATTGATAAAGGCCAATAAGCGCTCTCGGCCTGCTGCTGTCTGGGAGGTAGAGAGACTCGCGCATGAACAGATCAGTCTCACTTGGCAACAGAGTGCTCAGCCCAGACTCAGGAGGGCGAAGTGATTTAGAGGTGATAATAATCTGAAGGGCATCACAGTAACAGTTTCAGATTTCTTTTCCTAACCCTTGTGCGCACACCATAAAACCGGTTAGTAAGTATTTTTCCGTTTCTATTTATAAATACAGACCAAGGAATAAAAGCTTTCCGTCTGTATTTATATGTAGAAATCAGTTTATACAGAAAACCGGGAGCCTTAATCATGATATCTAGCCTGGGCCTGGGCAGAGGATTTATCAGCTGGACTTTGCTATACACAAACCTATGGCCCATGTGAAGACAGGCTGCATTATCTCCAACAGCTACATACAGCGTAGAGGCAGGCGACAGGGTTGCCCCCTATCACCAATGTTGTTTGCGATGACCCGAGAGCCTTTGGCCAATGTGCTCCATTAGGGCACCCACAATCATGGACTCCAGCACACTAATTCCCCCATTTATTTGTCACTGTATAGTGATGATATGTTGTTGAATATGCGTAGTGTGGCTGGTGACATACAAGGGTGATTGGGGCATTCTAGCAATTTGGAGCACTTTTGGGGCTACAAGTCAATTAGGAGAAGTCCTGCACATTCCCCCTTATGGACCCTGGTATGGGGACCAAACCTGCATCATTGGGGGGCTTCCTGCGGTGAGAACCACCACAATGTAATATCTATGGTCTGCATTTACAGTACAGTAGGACAAATTTAGATTGGAAACGTTCCAACAGCTTTGTCCTCACTGCACCCAGCAGTAAAATTCTGGTTAACACTGCCATTATCCATTGATCCAGCGCTCCTATAGAAAAACTGTCTCACAAACGCTACGCAACACCTCAATACTCACCATTATTTATAAAACACTTTTACAGGCCCATAACACCAATGAGACAATTATTGAGCAGCTGAATCAAGTGATTTGATTTATATTCTATTCACAAAATATTTACACTAATATGTGCAACTGCAGTTTTATTCTTCATTATCATGATAATAAACGTTTTTTCACTTAAATCAAACCACTATGGTTGATGGATCAACTAATGGAAACTAGACCATGAATAATCAAGACCAGCTTGTCATTTAAAATCTAATTTTATTAGCTTTATTATTCATAAGAAAGAGCATTTTAAGTTTCAAATATCTTTATTTCATAAGCAAATAAGAAAGCAGTATTTTAATATGGAAGTGAAAATTAGAACTGACATATCAAAGTTAACTCAGAAATATGAAGAATTAGCAAAACAACAGTTTCCTTTCCCTGTATCTATTTCCCTGTCCCAATCTGTCTCACCTAGAAAGGAATAAATAATTATAAATCTGCTGTCCTTACATGCGCCAAAGGTCCATCAGCATAACGGCACCATTCAGGAATCGGAAAGTAAGAGTTTTTCTCCACTCATGGTGTCATAATTGATACCTTTCTCTCTAGCTAAACTTTCTACATTTTACCTTCTTTTATCAAATTCAAGCCTTTCATTGGCTCTCCCAAGTCAGACCATGATTATAGTCATTAGGTCATTCGGCTCCTGACCACAATCCGAGTTTCATATAAGGCCCATTGTCCTTTTAGTTCCACATCCTCGATTTCCTCAAGAAAGATACTTTTTTACGAGCTCAGGACGCTCACTTCCTAACCTTGGCAGGGATAACAAATTATTGTCCTTGACTGGCCTCACGTGGTTCACCACGACAAAGAAGTCGCTCAATTTCATAATGGGTTTGCAGCAAGATTCTTCACAGCTGCGCATGTGCAAAAGTCACTCTAGACAAGCTTTCGTGTCTGCAGCTCTGTCAGCCATATTACTGCATCATCTTTAGGCCTTAGTTCGGAAACTATTATTAAAAAAACACAAGACATCAATTAATTAAAGAATTGAGACCCATTCTGTTACCCTCCACCTTTGCTAATTAACAAACCCTGTTAATTAAGTTACCTAGCTGAAGCACATAAATGCAGCATCATATTTACCCGTCCTTTTCGAATGTCAGGAACTCAAAAAGCTTTTATCACAAAAGACATAACATAAGCACATAAAATAAGCACATGCCATTAAATTAAACAGCCGCATTTAATACTGACAAAGACAATAGACAAGGTTAGTTTATTAATTTTTCTTTGCGTTTGCAACAAAAAGCACATTAATCCCGTGTATTTCATGTATGCATCTTTAAAACTAGGTTGATTAATAATTTCACCAGAAGCTTATTAGTCTGTTTATTGTTCATTAGGAGAGATTAACTTCGCAAGTTTGAACAAAATTTTGTTCCTTACCTTGCTCCATCACCATCATGGGCAGAAAAGCCTGATAAAAATGTTCGTTCTACCCAGACTTCTATATTAGTTTACCACTCTACCCATAGTAATCCAGTAAAGATTGTTCTGGCAAATCTATTCCTTGCAGCTTATATAGGGCACTTGTGCAAAAGGGATCCCATTTACAAAATTGGAAACTTCCTCCTCGGAGAGGGGGTTGGCAGTGCCAGACTTTGAACTATATTATCTGGTGGCTCAAATGCATAGGGCTGCACACTCATAAAAGCACTGTAAGGGGGACCACAGGCAAAATAGCCCAGACTCACCACCAAGGGCTGTCTTGCCACAGCTAATTTTTGCCCCAAGAGGCCTGCTATGCACATGGGAGGAGTGGATCATGGTAGCAATCCTTCTATATACATGGAGCCGGGCACTTTAATGCACATAGACTCAGAGCCAAATGCCAGGGAGCTTCCACTCCAGACTGTGTTTGCCCTGTTGCATTGGGGCAATTGGAGCAAACTCTGGGACTGGCTGGTGTCGAGACTCACCAGGGTAGATGATCTCTATATTAACAGCATGCTGGCCAATTTTGTGATTCTGCATGAACAATCAGAAGCTCCGGTGCGCCATTTCCTGCTCAATAGTGTGATTACTACGGTAATGCACTGATGGTGGACACTCGATTGGGGACTCACAATGGTCTGCAGTTTTTTTGTGAGATTTCTGGGAAGCGACTTGCAACCTTAGTCCTCTATAAGGTGCTGCTGGTTCAGATGAAATCAGTCCTCGGATGACTCAAGGAACACTGGGAGCTGGACCTGGGTCTCTTATAAGGGACTTGGAATGGTCTAAAGCTGTGGAGCATATTGTTAGGGTGTCGGACAATGCCTGCCAGACAATGCCCGCTTCAAACTCATCCAATACTACTATCTTCCTAGCGCATAAATTACACCTAAACGAGAGAACGTGATGCTCCCTGATGAGTGTGTGAGCTGCCCTAGGTGCAGTGATGGTGATGCTGCATTCATTCACATGCTCTGGGAATGCTAGATTGTAACTCCATACTAGAATGAGGTGTGGGAAATAGTGACGATGGAGAATGGACGATGGCTGACTTCAGGGGCATGCCTGCTAGGTTGGTTCACCAGGCCAAGGGGCAGGCAGCATCCCTACTAGATTCACAGCCTTGGTGCTCATACTAGCCAGACGTCAAATAATTATGGGTTTAAAGGCCTCTGGGGGCCCTATCCTGCAAAGATGGCTGTCAGAACTCCACAAGTGGGCTAGATTAGAGCAAGCCATGCTGCAGAGGGAGGCTAACAGAGGACTATGACCCGGGAGTTGGGAAGAAGCATGGAATCAGGTACTGGCCAGCATACCAAATATATCAAATCAGGGAAGGATAGTACACAGCGGGGCCAATGAGAACTTACCATGAGAGCATGTGACATCCGGAATATGAGTGACAAAGCATCCATGACAGGTGGACCAGAGCCCACAATACAGCACAGGCAGGCAGATGAACCCTAGTATGCCGAAAGCATATACCTTTTTACGATTCCTTAGATTTATAATGCAATATGCCCTTTATCTAACAGAGTTGTTGAGAGTTTCTGGTTGGATTTTATTTTTATATTATAGAACTGCTTTCTCGCAGAAGGTGCTGTATCCCTAGAACTGGCTGTGTGAGGCTGCTGTGGACAGCTTTCTGTACATAAAAAACCCAGGGAAAGGAGGGAGTAAATGGGATACCATGTGTTGTACCTTTGTTGTCAAAACTCAATAAAGATAATAATATGTTAAAAAAAGTGAGTAGCTACAAGATAGGGGGCATGAGAGATATGAGAAAGGCAATTTTGGAGGAAAAGAATACTAGGTGGATATATTCAGGCTGTCACCAGCAGGGTGTGCGATATAGATATAGTATAAGCACCAAATGTGACACCGTTGCCTTTATGGGTGGCACAGAAAAATGTACTTTGAACTAAGGATGACAAGACTCCTGCAGCTGTCCCCAGGTGGTAGAGGTGTGAGGTACATGCATTAAAGAAAAGTAAGAGGGGTGAATGATAAAGATTAAGAGAGTAGATGTGAGAGGACAGAATGAGATACACGAGCGTGGAGAAAGACAATTTTGGAGTCAGAGAATGCTAGGTGGATGTCTAAGCTGCCACCAACGGGGTGTACCACATTTTCAATATAAGCAGCAAATCTGGTACCATTGCTATAGCGGGTGGTATAGAAAAATGTACCTTGAAATAAGGACGGTAAGAATCATTGTTCTAGCCGCAGGTAGCACAGACGGAGATAGTAGTAGTAGAGCCTAGTAGGAACAAGCATTGGCACAGCCAATAGGTCTCACCTTTGGGACCTTATAAGTGTTCAGCCATGCAACAGTTGGTGTTGTTGCACCAAGGATATTGTGCTGCATAACAAAATACTTATAAGGTCCCAAAAGCGAGACCTATTGGCTATGCCAATGCTTGTTCAACAAATGTATGTGAGCATTTCGCTTTAAAATGCACTATTTAATCCCATTTTCTTCACTTCACTTACTCACTGCAACTCGGTGCAGTACAAGCATTGCACCTCACCCCTTTCAAAGATCTTCAGTCACCACTGCACTAGGGTACATGCAAGGAGACCAATGTTGTTTGGGGAATTTGGGGAAAGAGAAGGAACACCATTCAAGTCCCATAGAGCATATAGCAATGTGTCAAATGAATCACAGAATCAAGTATGCTCTGGATTTTCCAATGAAATGCGTCTGCCTTCTGGGGCGCTTGTCTTTTCCAGAAAATTGCAGATACCAGGGGATGTGACTAACATTTCTGCCTACAACTGTTCCTAGACAATGGGGAAAGTGAGAGTGGAGAAAATCATTTGCACAACCAATCACTTAACATTCAAAATTGTCCAAGGAAGCACCTACACATTATTAAATGCTAGTACTGACCAAATATTTCTATTATAAAAGCTACAAAGTCTGTCTTGTGTTAACAAATATCCATCTTTAGGTCTTTAATAATATAGTACAGACTGCAAGGAATGCACTGCTGAAGTTCAGTGGCTGCAACTTCAAAATGGATTGAGCATTTCTAGTTAAAGTGCCAAAATACTTCGCTCAGATGATGCACTTTCTTGTATCAATTTACACATAGAAAACAAATGTGTCCTCAAACGAACTTCTGTCCGAAAACGACATCAGAATTTTGAGTCATTCCCATTTTTAATACAGGAAACACCTTCATTCAATTTGGAGAGATTCCAAGCAGGAGCCTTCAGTCCTGAATAAAGGCAGCTTCAAAACCAGGATTCAAAGTTTATATGTGGGAGACTGGGAGTTACATTGGATTGTTTAAGATTATGATTACAGCCAGTAAAATCATACACTGCAAACACATTGTTTGCATTTTTTTTGCAATAAAATTATCTAAAACCTATGGGGAGAGTCCTTCATAGACTGTCAAGGAGAGCCTTCCCTAGAAATTAGAGGAAATCCCAGCCTATATTCAATGTATAGAATTATTTGAAACCCACTCCTGCAGGTACATTGTTTTGGCAAGCTGTGTGTCAAAGGTGGATAAATGCTTTACCTAGGAACTTTCTCTTATCAAATAAAAGGTAAAGGATTATTATTTCCGCTCTGAGCCTAACAAGCAAACAGTGATAAATCCAAGAGGTCAAACTTTTACCATGTACATATTAAAAAGATTCCGTTCCCCTACTTTTTCTTTTCAAAACTATGTCCCAAGACGGCAGAAATAGCAAAGGCATTCAAAAAAGGTTGTGCTTGCTTTCGTGGATGTTCGGGAAGGGCAGAGAAGGAAAAGGTCTCTGTTTCTTCCTTACTGCCCAGAGCAGACACATACAATGTCCTCTTCTTTTCTGTTCTGGCAGCTGCCCCCATCACCTCTCTCTTCCTATCATTTCCTCTCTTTCTGTCTTGCTCCTCATTTACTGAAAACCGTGACTTGAAGAAACGGTTCACAACCTCTCTTTCCTTCTTTCATTTAGTTGCTGCCCTATGAAATGGATCCAAAAAAAGACAAGCGCGCGCCTCGTGCTGGCAGCAGGGGGGAGGGAAGAGAGCAGGGGGCATGCGCCTGTTTCCCTTGCGGGAGCGAGCAGGAACCATATGGTTTTCAAGAATTGCTCCCGCAAGGGAATCGCCAAACGTGCATGCGTTGCCATTGAAAGCAATGCACTGCGTGCACGGTTTTGGGGCCAAAACAGAATCGATCACTAAAGTTCTCCTACGCAGCGGGCGAGACCTAACAAAGTGGGCATGTGAGAGGTAGAGGGGTGAGAAAGTGAGAAATATGAGAAGAGTGTGACAGAGGTATGTAAATAGATTACATTGGGGTAGAATCAGTGAGAGGGGGCAGATGTGAATGAAGAGTGTTGAAGGTAAGAAAAAGAGTGACAACACAAATCAAAGTGAAGCAAGAGAAAATTGTCAGAGAAATGTAAGTCAAAAAGATGCACATTAGACAGAGTGAAGGAAAGAGAAGGTAAATCATGCGAAAGGTCCCAAAGGAGAATATGGATTGATGAACAGTCTGCATGGAGAAAGGTTTGGAGAAATGAATATCTCATAGAGTAAGGGTAAATAGAGAGACAGAAGGGGTATCCTTCGTAGGAGAACTTTAGTGATCGATCGATTCTGTTTGGTGGATGAATTAAAAAATAAAAAACAGAATAGAGGTAATTGTTTCGTTTTTTTTTGCCACTTTTCTTTAAATAGATCATACTGCTGGGCACATGTGGTTGTCTCTATTCTCTTTTACACCACAAGTAGGGGAGGTCTCTATATTGGTAAAGCAAGGGCCAAGCCTTTTAAATCCAAGTTTTATTGACAATGTGCCTGTGAATGGTAGCAGTTGGATCTAAATGAATTTACAGCAGCAAGACTGCAAGATATGACACCAGGAGTTACAGCAGTGGCAGTAAATCTCCGAGTAATAGCAGCAGACATTTCAGAATGTTGATGTGGAATAGCTCCTGTGTCACAACTCATATATTCACTCACCAACCTACACTTTCCTCCCAGTGAATTAAGCACCCACATTACATACCATATGTAACCTACATATCACTCGTGCCTTAACCGTGCATGTTCTGTGACTGTGGAAGATTGTACTAGGTAAGTCTGCTGAATCTGTTCTGTGGGGGATGGAAGATTTGACAAGCTGCTTTCTGGATAAGAGGAAAGCATGCTTTGCTCGTGCCATGCCGCACCTATTCTGTCATCACAGAACAGGTGCAGCATGATATGTATGTGTCCTGTGACGAGAAATAAACTGCTGCTGCTGGTCTAGCTGTCCCTGCCCTTTGATGGACAGAAGTTTACACTGTTTTGGCCCAAGATGTGACTGTTCTACGAAAAAGGGATAGATTGAATGCATAACATATCCTATCATTATGCCCTGTGACTGTATCACAATGTATAATCTGAGCTACCAAGATCTATAGTTCTGAGGAAGGAACCTAACCCAGCAGGGGTAACATTATTATACCAAGAAATTATGACAAAAAACTGTAACAATGCCTGCTGCTCGACCCCTTACTCTTAGAGAGACACCAGTAAAAAATATTTTTAGAACACTCACATGCATTCTTTACTATAAGACTGAGTTTAATAAATGTTGACTTTTATGACCTCACTCAAACCAAGGAACCAGTAACTAGGAAACGGTATAACCAGTGCAACAGTGAGCAATAGTACTTTTGGATGGTTCCCAGGGCTAGATGTGAAACCCATGGATGAAGCATACCTCATTAGGAAGGTGTGGGTTCCTCATTTTATGAGAGCACATAAATGTATGGTAAGTAAGTAAGTGATTGTTTATTGTGCAGTTAATTAAAACCATTACAAAAATTGACCATCTCTTATAAGCAATAAAATCCTCAGATTAAAAAGGCTGATTGCCACAGTTAAAGACACACGTTAAGATTGCGGAACAGATCCACTCCCCCAGCCTTGATGACCCATAATCTTCTTTCTTCATTTTTGTTAATAGGGATTAGCAGCAGTTCCTGAGATAGGATTACCTCCCTTGTCAGATTCTTGGCTACAGAGTGATGACATGCTGGAAGAGGCAAATTTAAAGTGCTTAGTGCCGCCTCAACATCCGTTGATTTGTGCAAAAAAAGTATCATATAGTTAGCCTGTTAATGCTTTCCTTTGAGGCTTACATATGCAAAAGTGCTCGGATTTATGTGTTTAAAACGCTGTTACAGTTTTATGCGCTGTTTTAATCGAAGATCAGCTGCAGTTAAAATTTTTACCAGGCAACAGCTTAGTTGAATGTCTTTGCCAGAGAAGCTTGCAAGCACCGGTTGTCTGCAAGACCGTATTTGATTTTTGTTTTGCCAGCCATGTGAGCGTTCTGCCAAGGCCGCTTTATCTTGTAAGATAGACGCTTTTTTAACAATATTATTTACGATTTTCTTTTAAGCTTGCCATGGTCCCTGATGTTGCCCAGAGTTGCCGTAACCCCTGCTGGTCCAGAGCAGTGTCCAAGAAATGTCTTGCTGGGCAAGTTTCTGTAATTTCTACTTCGCGCCACAAGTAGACGTTTAATGTTTCTGGCTGCCTTTTTTGATCTTGAACCAGGTTTTAACAAAAGCTCCTTTTCTGGCTAGCTACTGTCTTTGTATCCTGAATTCAAGCCTCATTTGCGCCGGAGATGGATATCCGGGCAGCCCGTATATTATTCTCAGCGTTCTTGCTATGGTGCCATTCAATGTTTCCACTGCCCTCCCTCTCATGGCTTCACTTCCATAAGTGGTTGATGGAATAAGTTTGGCCTGTATCACCTTGATCAGAGGAAGAAAGCTTGGACCGGCGGTTATATTTTTCCGCTGTTGTTAATCCCCTGTTTTTTATTGCCTCAAATTGTGCTTTGTAATTGCCTTTGCTGTCGATCATGACCCCCAGATATTTGTAGTCTTGTACGACTTCAAGCTTGACTTTTGCCAGGTGCCAGTTGTATTTTAATTTTGTTTTCAGGTGATTTACGCACATGACTTTTGTTTTGTCTTGGTTAATGCCTAGTTTGTTGGTATCTGAGTATTGAGATGTAATATCTAGCAGGCGTTATAGTCCAATGGGTGTCCGACTGATGAGTACTAAGTCGTCTGCGTATAGGAGGTTGGATAGCTGGCGACCTCCTAGATTCGGAGCATGCACGTTGCTTCCATTAAGTTGGACTGAAAGCTCTGCCATAAATAGATTGAATAGTGCCGGTGCTAATACACATCCTTGTTTTAATCCTGAAGTTGTGTTCAACTTTTTCGATAGATGGTCTCCTGCCCCCAACTTTACTTGTACCCAGGTGTTACTGTGCAGAAGGATTAGTTGTCTTAGGAGCAATGCTGGGATATCTAACATTTTTGTGTTTTTGCCAGAGAATTTTTCTGTTTATGTGATCAGATGCTAAACTGTAATCAATGAAGCAGATGTACAGAGGCTGTTTAATTAAGAGTGCAGCGTCTATCATTAATGAGAGGGCAGAGATGTTAGTGGCAGTGCCCATGTCTCTACAGAAACCAGTTTGATTGTAAGGTATTGCTTTAATTTCTGAGGCCCATGTTGTTAGTTCTTGAAGGAGCACCCCGGCATAATATTTGGCTTCATTGTCCAGTAGAGCTACCAACCGATAGCTCTTTGGATCGCTCCTGTTGCCTTTCTTATAAATGGGAGAGATTATTGAGCCCCTCAATGATGTTGGTAATATTGATGTCTGCAGGATTCTATCAAAGATCGGTTTTAGAACTGTAGCCCAAAATGCCGGGTCTTGCTTGAATAAAATGGGCGGAATCCCGTTTGGGCCAGGGGCTTCGTCTTCTGCCTTTCAAAATTCTTTTATGAACTTGAGTGTTCGTAATTGTGAAGTTCTGTCCATATCCTGCAATAAGGTTGGGGTGGAGAGGTTGAATTTCCATACTAGGCACAGGGTTATTTAAGCCAATTTGAGGAGTCTGTTCTTTGTTAAAGTGAGGTTCGAGGTAGGTTATCCATGCTTCTTCTGTGACATTGGAGCCGATACACTAACCTTGCAGGTTAGATAGGGCATTGATCTTCTTCCAAAATTGTGCGCTATTGTTATTTTTGAAATCGTACAGGAGTCTAGCCCAAAGGGATTCTTCGGCTTCCTTTTTGTTTTGCCAAATACGTTTTTGCGAGTAGCTTTTAGCTGCCTCAGCTCTTGTAATGCCATGGGGTCTTTCTTCAGCCTCTGCAATGTCAGGTTTATCTGTGCTTTTATCCGCTTTAATTTGGCGTTATTCCGTCGGTTGGGGCCTGGCCGTAGGTTTTGAGGACGCTTTATTCTCCTGTTTCGGGAGTGGCCCTTTATGTCTCTGTAGCTGTTACGTAGGGCGTTTGTGAATGCCTCCCAGCCTCCAATTATATCGGGGTTGCCCGTTTCTCTTCTTCCCAGAGATGTTTTGCTAAAGGAGGAGTCCTTCAGGATCATGGATACTACATTTTACTCTTCTCTCTTGCTGGGGGCAATTTGTGTAATAATGGCTCTTCTACCATGATTTCCTGGGGTAAGTGGTCACTGAAATCTACGCTCCCGATGCAATAGTTTTTTACTTTTGTGAACATGCAGCGAGAACAAAATGTGTAGTCAATTGTGGACCTTGTTGCTGCGCTGTTGAATGTTGCGGTTTGTGGGCAATCTCCAGGGAATCTGACGTTTAATGCGTGTGAGCCCAGTTGCTCTTAAAACGACAATAGATTTTTTGAGATGTTTGTGAGTCTTCCCTCTGTGTTAATGTATTGGGGCATTTCCTCCCAAGCAAATGGGTCCTCCTCTGAGTGGGTGCGATCAACTCGTCTCCTCAGCATATTTAGATTGAAGTCCCCTGTGATTATCCAGTTATTTGTTTTCTCTTCTGTTATTATTTTCACCACCTCCTCCTTTAGTTGTTGACTCCCTTTGTTTTATTCACGTGGGTGCAGATAGAGGTTTACAAGTATTATATGTTCTTTGCTTCTGTAATTCGAGTTACTTGCATTTCATTGGGTGGCGCTAGGTTATATGTTAAGGGTTCTATTGCGTAGATGCTGCTTATGGAGCTGTATGTAACTAGACCACCCTTGTTATGGCCGAATTTAGCATTTCTAGTTGCCGGTAGATAGAGCATGTTAAAGCCGTGCAATGCCGATGGTAATTCACTCCATGTTTCTTGGAGCAAAATTATATAAAAATTTCTACAGATAAGATAGCAGTTCCGGGTCCGAGGTCTTGTCTCCCAGCCCATTGATGTTCCAGGAACAGATTTTCAGTGAGTTCTTGGGTGGAGATGCATTGTGCTTAGAGTGTCACAGTCTTTCAGTTTTGATGTTTATTGTTCTGGAAACCCTGCTCCACTCCGGTGTGGGTCTGCTTCTGTCCGCGTGTGCCCTAAGTGCATTATGTTCTCCATTTCCCCTGTACTCTGTGCTGTTGCTGTGCGCCCCTCGCAGAACCGACAATAATCGCGGGCTCGATTGTCCAGGGCCAGGGTTTTCTTCCTGGCACTTTGATTTGGCCAGTAGGGGGTCAGGATACCTTGCTTTTGCAAGTGGCTGAAGTTTAATGCCCCATTCGTTGAACCTATTTTGTTCCTTTAGGACTCTCTCGGCTAGGTTTGGTGTAGCCCAGACTGTTTTCGCTGACTCTGATCCAGGATGATCAGGTGATTCTTTAAGTGTTTTTTATGTTCTTTAAAGTATTGATGGACCTCAGTAACTGCAAGATGTTGCCCTTGTTTAATATATCAACCCGTCCCTTTGATATGTACTCTGGATAAAACATGATTGCTGTTATAACACCAGAGTGCCCCATTTGTTGGTCCAGGATGTTTTCTGTCGCTGTTGAGACCTCTGTTAGCGGTGATGGCCCCCGTGTTGATATAATCGGGCCGAGTGGCTTGCTGTTGATTACTGGAGCTTTCTCCCTACTTGGTGCTGATGTTTTCCTTGTCTCCCCCTCCATGCCAGTGCTGTTCTATGGGGCGTTTTTTTTTCCTGCTAGCTCCCTCTGCCCATTAGTTGATGATGTAACTGAGCCTTGTGTTGACTTATTGCGGGCCCAGTCCTTTATTATGGTTATCAGCGGTTCCCCTGTTGAGATCCCACTGTTGTTCTCTGGTTTCTGCTCCAGTCCTTCAATAGTCGATTCATTGGCAGTTGTTCGCACAGTAATTTCTAGTGCTTTTTCCTGGGTTGGACTCTTTTTCTCTTCCCGATCCGGGGCTGTGTCTTCTTCCTCCCCACAAGAATAGACTAGTTGATCATCCATTAGTTCATCCCGGGGGCTATAGGTTCCATCCTTGCTATGTGGCAATGCCTGCGTGGGTATTTAGTTTCGCCCCTTCCTCCTTTGTTTCCTCCGCTGTTTGGAGGATAATTGTGCACCTTCAGTCGGTACCTGTTTTTCCAGGGAATTGCTGGATTGAGTGGCATTGCTCGTCAGGGCTGCTGTTGCACCTTCGGTTAGTGCACTGTTGTTTAGCCCTGATATGGCTAAGTCTCCGTCCTTGCAAAGCTACCTGCCATGTTTGCCCTGTTCATGTTAGCTGTGCGCGCCTCCTTGTGCTTGCGTGTTTCGGTGAATCCTGACAAAAACTACCCAAGGTGAGAGGGTTATTAATGGGGTTTTCTTCAGTTTTGGCCTGCTCTAGCTTATCTGGTCGCTGTAAGAAGCTGTAAAAAGCTGTGCTGTGCTTCTGATTTCCGGAAGCTTCCGCCTCTCCTCCCAGTTGCTGTGGTAACATTTTATCCAAGGGTCCATCCTTGACGCGCTTATAGGGGAAGCTGCTGTTGGTGCTTTCCCCCTTTTTTCCTCTATACTTCCAGTTCCACCCTCTGCAGTTGGTGCTCTGCAGCTCGCCGCCTGACCGGGCATATTGTGCCCGCACTCATTATCTGTTGCTGTGCTTATAGGCAGAACTATCTCCAAGTGACTGAGGTAGTCGTATCCCAGATGATTGTTTTCCTTGATTCTCTCGGTCTTTGCCTCCTTGATTATGGCTGGTGTCTTTTCCGTCTTTGGTGCTTGCATCTCCACTGCCATAGCTTTTGCTGCCTTTGCTGCTGCTGAGGTGGCAACTAGTGTTCCGTTTGGTGTGCCTTGAGAGGTTGGAGTGGATCGGGGAGGTTAGTTACCCTGCTGCTATTTAAACACAGTACCGGCCCAACATCCTTTAGGAATTAAAATTTTGTATAAATTTTAGGTTGATAAGTTGACTTGGGCAGGTTAGGGTCACTGCTTGAGCTTGGCATCCACGCTTGATGGGGGTTCAGGGCTAGTAAAAAAATGGAGATATTAAATTGTAGGCATCTTTTTTTGAATTCGCATGTGCTTCGGCGCTTCCCTTGTTTAGTGTCTTCTTGGTTGCTCTCCTCATTCTTTTGGCGGGATTACTGGTGCCTGCTGCCTTGTCTTGCCGGACCGCATTATTGCGTGCGGGATGATATGGGCTGATTTAAGTTAGGGTAGCTGTCTTGATTGTCTATTATGACAGTGTTTTTTTTTTTTTTTTTACTGATGTTGCGTTTTTCCAAGGTTGATATCTAGCTCCCCGCTCTCTGTGGGCCTCTCTGGCGGCTCCTCTGGCAGGACGGAGGGAGGAGCGGCATATCCGGAGTGTGGAGGCTGATCAGGTGACGGGGACAGAAGAAAGCAAGCAGTGCCCGCTACCCTGGGGCTTGTAGGCTTAAGGGGCTTATAGGCTTGCTTGCTTGCACAGTAATCCAGTAAATCGTTAGGCCTCACCGTGCAGCCCGTTGTATCCTGCGCACCGTCCCCCCTGTTCTCCTCTTCCACCGGCCCAGGGCCACCTCAGCCTCAGCCTACCCACAGGTGTCCAGCAGCGCATGGCACCTGGTGTCCTGTGAGGAGCGAGCCCCAGTCTCCGGGAGATTTCCCAAAGTTTTTTTTTTTTTTTTTTTAGAATACCCTCGGTAGATTAATTAGGGTGTAACATGCAGCTCCTGCTGCATTTGAGGGAGCATTAAGGGAGCGTTGAGGAAGCGTTTAGCAAGCGTTACGAAGCTCCCGCAAAAACTGAGAGCAGAGCCGCGGGGCTCTTGGGTGTTTTGCAGCTTCTGATAAAGCTGCAGCTGCAACTGCAATTGACGTGCTTTTACAAAATCACAACAAAAAGGGCTAAACAGTTATCATGGCTTCATCAGCGGTTAGCGGTTCCATTTCATATACAAACGTTTACTGCTTCATTAGTCGTTGTATTCAGTGTGGCATTTTCTTTTCTCACGCTAAGCTTGCCAATCTCATCCAACCGGTTCCCCCCCTCTGCACACCTCTTTCACTACGGCGGTGCTGTGGATGCTCAGCTCTCGCTTCCCTGGTGACTCCCGCTCTCACTTCCCTGGTGACTCCCGCTCTCGCTTCCCGGGTGAGTCCCTCGCTACAGCAGTAACGGCAGAGGCAGCCAGGCAGCTTGGTGGCAGCTGTACTTTGATCGCCGAGCTCACCGCACGCTGCACACGCTGCACACAGCTCACGGATTGCAGCACTCCCTCTGGCTGTCCCTCCTCGACCTCACCTTGGCTCGATGCTGCTCAGTTCACCGGCGTTCGATCCCGCACCATGCCCGCTCCACGCCCGCAGTTCTCTCGCAGTGGTTCTCAGCTCAGGAGCCTCAGCGTCGGCACTCTGAACGCTCCGGACACAGCAAAGACACAGAGCAAATTCAGACCAGTGACTCCTATAGAGGAGGCTGCAGAGGAGCACAAGGTACGTCTGTGGCCGTGCTGGGATCGGAGTTCAGTACGAAAGTCACCGTATGAATGTATGGTAATTCTATAGGAGGTTTGACTTTCTTCTAGGATTGCTGAAATTCTTATATGCCTATGCCTGTTTACAGAGAGTATACAATAGTCCTTTAACTCTTATCACTCCCTCTTTTGTTTGTTAGCCACCTGTATTGTACCTGCTTTGTATGTGTGAGAGAAAAATGTGATGTCCCACCTGCTTCTCCAACCTGTCCTTGGCTCGTGTATTAGGGTAGGTTGCCCTACTGCTGACGATGTTGTGCCTTTGTTGCAATTTGAAGCTCTGTATTAAACATTTGACTACAAAAGACTAAACGATTTGCATTGCCAATACATGTTTTTATGCCCGATGTGAATGAAAGCAGGACTCCTCACAAAATATATGAGCAGAGTTTAATTTGAGTATTGTGTTTGAAACAAGCAGGTTTTTAAATGAACTACATGACTTTGTAAAAATGAAAAATATAGCTGGAAAGTGGTGATTTACATGTGGCGATTGAGACACTAGCTAAAATACTGCACATATCATTCTTACCATATAAATCATAATGTACAAGATAATTAGTTTATGGTGCATGAGCAAATAAAGGATGAACAACAACAATTTCCCTTGTGAAGACACCTAAATATTGTCTTTATATGCAATTGTAAACCACAGTTTACTTTGGAAACCACCACATGTCACTCTGCAGTGCATACTCCTTTGTGAACTGCAATGATTACTGCAGAGAATGTAATTGCAGTGAGGGTATGCACTCCTGTGCTGTGCAGTGATTTTTTAACAGGGCCAGAAGAGGGAACAATACCTCTACGGTTAAAAACTACTACAGGTGAAAGTTTTAATCTGCAGTGGTTTTTAAACATAGAGGGTCTGCTCAATCTGTCTGCCCTTTTAAAAATCACGGCAATGCATACACCTGGGAGCCATTACAAACAATGCAATGTATTCTAAGGGTACAAGGAAAATGCACTGCAGCATGAAGAGTTCTTTTCTCAGTAGAGGAGGTCGTGAGGAGCTGGGTGAGCATCATGGATAGTAGTTGTGATCCAGCATTCCAGAACTGACACATTTTATCATCTGGACCCAATTCAACAACCCCAACAGTCCCTTGTACGCTGGGTGAGTTTAAACCAAAGTTACCAATTTGTCCATCCTATTTATCCTTTTCTTGGTGATGAATCTTTTATAGTTAATCAGGATTTTGCAAAATATTACCAGAATTTTAACATAAGAATAATCATTTCATATAACTAGATCAAAGACACCAATAATGAAAAACTCTTTGAAAGTTCAAATTGCTTTATCTTTTTATAAAGCTCTACTTTTAAATGTTCTAATAAATACCCTCATTTGCTTTCTTCTCTACATGCTGCTTATTATTTTTCTAGTTGTTAGTGAAAAATAAACCCTCAAATTTTCCACGTGCATTTGTGGCCTACTTTAACACTCACAGCAAGCGTTTGCACAATTTTCATTTTACCCCTTTTGGTTTTGCACGATTAATTTCACACAATTTGTTTAGTATTACAAACATTGAGTAGTTCAATCCGAACAAGTTTTATTTCGCGAACACCCTGCTCCATCAATCCCCCTTTGATGGTGACTTAAGCCATCATAAACACACAACCCAAAATCTGACTTTCATAATTCATACTACTAAAAAGCAGTGGTTTTCTTTTGTTTCAACATAACTCCATCTATATCTTTTACTATTTTATGGTAATTTCCTCTTCTGTCTTCTAATTCTATCTCTTCTCTCTTTCTCTTTTTTGCTCTTCGTTTAGTATCCAGTTTTTGTGTCTTGCATCTGCAAAACTTATATATTAATACCAGTATTATTATCCCTGTAGCTATAGCAACTATAGATGTTAGTATTTTCACTAGCAAGCTATTAGCAAAAGTAGAAAACCAATTACCCACAAAGTAGAATCCCTTACCAAGTCTCTCCCAAGCACCATCAACCTTCAGTTCAATTAATTTTTCCAGTAAATGGGTATGGTTTTACTATATCCCTCCAGATTCTTACTTTTGTCAGGGATATAAGTACAGCACTGTTGCATTTTCGACATGCCACAGACTCCACCCTCTTTTGTCAATAATACATCAAGAGCAAGTCTATTCTGTAAGACCATAGATATTATAGCAACCATTTCTGTATCAATCATTAAGAACCCACCAGCAGTGTCTGTTGATAATCGACAACCATTGTGGACAATTTTCTAATTTTGTGTAAGTTTTAAAATTACCCCTACTGAAGGTATCAATGCTCCCACTATTTCTGCGGCACTAATTCCCCTATTATTTTATGTTAATCAACTCTTCTTTTCATTGATTCCATTATTTGTGTCTATATGATAGACTTGGAGAAAACTATCACCCATACCAATGTGCAGGTAACCTATAGTAGGCATTTTTACCACACACATAATATATTCCAGGGAAAACAGGATCCGTACCACCTCTTATTCCCCAGCCTCCTGTAATTAGAAAAACATGATCACATTCACTGGAACCAATTAAATAATTGTTAAAATCAGTTTTTAGTTTAAGTAAGCAAAGCTTTCCCCTATGATGCCAGTCCAGAAACATTGCAGCATAAGTCTCACACTTTTTTATAATCTCCTTCTCTAAAACCCCAATTAGGTACTCAGGACTTTTGCTCAACAGGTTTTTCCTTAAAATTCTGTCTTCTACCTTCAACCAAATGTATAAACTCAATCTCTTCCTGACTACATATTAAATTATTACAATGTGCATATACAGTATTTATTGTTTTAGCCGCATGAAAGAATTCACCCATGTATTCAGCATCTTTTGAACTAATTACCCTGTTCATATTCTTTCTAATTGGCACTGCAGAAAACACTAAATCATAGTTGGAGTAGTAGTACTGCAAATTACCCTTTTCATAGAACATACTTGTTAGTACACTACACGAAACTCCATAAGTTAAGGCAAGGTGATGATAAGTCAACCCCTTAAACATATGTTGCGTAAAGATGCTTTATTTCCATTCGCACTGCCAAAACTCTTTTTGCTTTAATCTTTGTTTATTCCATGTAATCAATGTTTTGAAAAAAAATTCTCGATTTGCTTCACGATAAAACTGGAGATCCCAATTTCTTCAAATGATACAATTATGCTCATCCGGGCATTTTACTGCATCACGTGGGATATATACAATTCATGATCAGCAACTCAGAATGGAATAGTATCTCTATACTATGCTATAATAGTGCCACTCCATAACTGCTTTCATTTCAACCCCCTTAGACACAGACTAAAGTAATTGCATGCACACATAACAATTTCTCGCATTCATTGTATCAACATATTCATACAACAATTTTGTAAAAACATTTGATGCAAAATAATTATTGGAGTTATCCTGGTGATATATATTATCACCTGTTATTTTCTCAATATTAGTTTGTGGTTCCTCTTTAAGATTTCCCACATCTGGAATGAGCACAAACGGAGGCAAGATGGCTGCCGCAACTAGCGGCAGCAATAGCAAGGACGCTGGACTCAATATGACTTTTGGCCTTTAGATCTTAAGTTACCTCTAAAGAACCCCCCGAAAAGAAAGTGAGCAAAACCAAAGCCGTAGTTGACGGATGGAGACGACATACCGGCTTTCATCTGGCCTGATCCGTGCGCTAGTGGGGTTGTGTGCCGACAGTCCTCTGGCGTTTCTCGGCAGCGTACTAGCCACAGCAGGCAGAGCAGGCGGAGCTCGCGTAGTTCACGGAGCTAGAAGGCGGAGCGGCTCCAGAGTGACAGTCGCTCTCGAGATCAAGGCAGAGCTTACAGGCTGGGTGATTGCAAAGCGGAGCAGTCCGAGTGAGAGGCGGCGGCTGTGCAGGATGCCTCCGAAACAAAATACCGTTGGGAAGACGTCTGCCAAAAGGAAAGTGGTGGAAAATATAAACCCCATTACAAATGTGCAAATGAATCCGGATGGCATTAACACTCAAACCGAAGCGGATGGGAAAGGAAAAATGAAAGCACAGGAGCCACCAAAGGAAATGAGACCCCCAACAGCCAGGACCAGGCTGGCCACGGCCAATTTGAGTATCGTGGATATGTTTAATCGAGCTGGTAAGGAGAAGGAGACTAGAGCTCCAGGGGGCGAGGCAGACATAGAACTGGAGACAGAGGCTGAGAGACTGGGTGAACCCGAACCGCCTGAACCCATGGTAAGCCAAACTATGACTGGTGATTCTGAGGGCATGACTGGGGGCATGATCCAGGGCCAAGGTTCTGCGCAAGACTTGGGCACATTTTGCGTGTCAGGAGGCAATGAGAATGATCAGAGTGAGGACCCTGGAAGCGAAACTAAGAGTTTAATAGGGGTCGATACCAGCACCGGTACCGGCATCTGCCCCGCTCTCAAGAAGGTCATGAGCAGTACAAAAAAAAATCATGATAAGGTACAATCAGGAACTGTGCAACCTAGCGCTATCCTCCAGACAAATATGGATCATGAGCAAGAAAGGGAGGAGGAGAAGACTCCAAGCAAGGGCTTTGTCTCAGTGCCTGAGGAGGCAGACTGGTCCGAGGATGAAGAGGAACAAAGTTCGGACATAGATGGCAGTAACCCAGAGACAGAGAGTGACCCAGAGGGGGATCTGATTACTACGGCGGTTAAAACTATGGCCCCATCTAAAAAGCAGACGAAGTTGGCCTGGGACCACTCGCCGACGACACTGCTCCAAGGCAATTCGATTCGAGAACACAACTTTGAGGATAGTCAAGAAGCTAGCCAGCGAGCAATGCTGGAGGCAATTCACCATGAAATAATTGCACATCATGAAGAAACCAGGCAGGACAGCTTGAAAGCTCAAGCGGCCATGAGGAAAATGAAAAGCGTGGTTAGGAAGATATCCAAGGCCACTGCGAATGCGGGGGACAGGGTGTCGAACCTTGAGGAAAGGGTTGTCGCCACAGAAAATGAGGCTGCTGCAGCCACTACCAAGGTGGAATCATTTGGAGCTCAGGCACAGGATGTCCAGTGGAAGCTGGAAGATTTTGAGAATAGGCTCAGGAGGAACAATTTAAGAGTCCTTGGTGTCCCTGAAGGTCGGGAAGGGGGCGACGTTAAAGCCTTCATAGTTAACCATAGTTAGCCTTTCCTGAGTTGGCCAGCTGGAACTGGGCCCTAGAAATTCAGAGGGCACACCGGACACCGTTTAAGATCCGCCGGAATATGAAAGAAGGGGATAAGCCCAGGGCAATTTTGATATTCTTTGGGAACTTTATCGTAAGACAGTCCATGGCAGAGAAAGCAAGACCGGACGCGAGGAAAACCAGCGAGGGGGTCACCTTCTTCGTTAGACCGGACTTTTGCCATACTACGGTGGAGCGGCGGTGGAGGCTACGACAACTAATCAAGCCCTTCCAGGATAAAAAAATCCAGGTCTATCTCATAAATCCAGCTCAGCTTAAAGTAATTTATTTGGGCAAAACAATGTACTTTTCTTCGGAAATCAAAGCTCAAGAGTTCCTGGACTCTGTACAGTAATAGTAATAGAAATAATCTAATCACTCAATAATGCATAATTTTACACTAGGGGCATATACACTGGGGGGTAGGGTTGTGATCTATAGCTATTAGTTATGTATTGATCTTTGTTTAACAGTTATGTATTGACTTTGGTTTTTTGAGGTTTACACTATTAAGTAGGTTTAATGGAGTCCACTGCTATGCTGCACCCATCACATGCACAGACTTTGTCTGCGCGCCTTACCAGGGAGGGTGTGTGGGGTGGGGTCTAAGGGGGGGGTGAAAACATCAAAATGAAGATAGTTTGTATCGTCAATGTATTCATAAACATAAGAGTAATTCTGAAACAAAGGTCATATTCCTATCACGTACCTACTATTTATCTAGATTGGTTGATGAGATGGCAATGTTTGATATATAGGTATGCCTAAACTCAGGATTGGATCTCTTAATATAGGAGGACTAAGGGCCCGATGTAGGTAGGCCGTTACCGATCGGTAACGGCCGAAAATACCGATTTTTGGCCCTTACCGATCGGTAAACAGCCATCGAGATGTAGGGAACAAAAAACATAAATAATCGGAGTGAAATCCGATTCGGAATGAGTACCGAATGGGAAAGAATCCGATACGTACATTCCGAAAATCGGATATGTAACGATTCGGTAAAACACCGAATCGGATGCAAACACCGAATCGGTCCATGTACCGATTCGGTAGTGACACCGATTCGGAAAATTACCGAATCGGTCCATGTACCGATTCGGTAGTGACACCGAATCGGTACATGGACCGATTCGGTCCATGTACCGAATCGGTAGAGAGACCGATTCGGACATGAGCCGAATCGGAAAACATACCGATTCGTATGAATCGCCGATCGGGAAATTCCCCGATTCCGACAGATGGGGAGATGTAGGGAGGCACAGAAACACCGAAATCGGCTCAAAATCGGTAGAATTCACTCGGTATTTACCATGGATTCCAATCAGGTGGTAACCAACTCCAACCCATATAAACAGTCCCAAAATGCATTGCAACTTGCAGGATGGCAGCTTTTTATGTCATTGCGAGGCGGCTACGGCTACAGCAGGAAGGACAGAGGGAATGGCTAAGAAATGAACAGGTCTACAGACAGAGGATAACCCTGTTCATGCTCACAGAGGCAGAGATACTACAGAGATACAGGCTGGACTCTGACACCATACTTGAGCTCATCAGGGATCTCAAACCATTCTTGGACCACCACACCCCAAGGGCACACGCCATCCCTGCGCACATCCAGGTGCTATGCAGCCTACACCTGCTAGCGTCTGGCAGCTATCAAAGTGGAGTTGCAGCAGCAGGAGGGGTGAGCCAGAGCAGCCTGTCAAGGTTCTTCCACACATTCCTTGACGCCATGATACACAGGATGGACCAATACATCTCTTTCCCTGCAACCCACGCAGAACTGCTACAAACTAAAGCTGACTTCTACCAGATGGCACAATTTCCCCAAATCATTGGTTGCATAGATGGCACGCACATTCCGATTTGCCCACCAGCGGACACCGAATACATATACCGCAATCGCAAGTCTACACACACCATCAACGTGCAGGTGATCTGCAATGCAAAGTGCACCATCACAGACCTGGTAGCAAAATTTACAGGGAGTACCCATGACTCCTATATTTTCCAACAGAGCGGCATCTATGCACGGCTGATGGCTGGCGAATTTGGTGAAGGATACCTCCTAGGTGAGACACATCATCAGACCCCCATAACACATAGTAGCTAGGTGGAATACATGTATGCATGTGTGTAATGTAACCCCTTTCTCTTCCAGGCGACAGTGCATATGCCCTCCGCTCATTCATACTCACCCCCTACCTCAACCCCTCCACACCCAGCCAAAGGAGGTATAACCGGGCCCACATACGCACAAGGAATGTTGTCGAACGGACCTTTGGCATCTGGAAAAGTAGATTCAGATGCCTGCACAAGAGTGGAGGTGCAAGGCAGTATACCCCCATCACCTGCTGCAAGATCATAGCTGTATGTGCAATGTTACACAACCTTGCGGTGAAGAAGGGCACTGAGGTGGAGTTGTCTGACTACGAGGACCATGACGACGACGAAGCTGTGCCACTGACACAGCCAGCTGGGGTGTGTACGCCAAGTGATGGCAGATACAGATGTGAGGAGATTACTGAGAACTATTTCTGAGTGAGTACAGATGCAAAGACAGCTAAATGGTGGTTGGGAAAAAACAAATTTTAATACTGTTGCAACACAGTTACAGCACTGATGTGCAACAAAAAATGGTGTATAGGAAAAAAAACAAAAGTCCAAGGTTCAGGTTGCCTCACCCGCCCTTGCAAGGCTATTTCTTTGCCCGCTTGCCAGACCCACTGGGGTGTCCCTCAGCCCCCTCTGAATGACCAGCAGCATCTGCGGAGCGCCTGGTGCTCCTACGTGGCTCAGACGCAGCGCTGGCCGGGCTGCTGCGGCTGCTGCTGTCCCCAGCATCACCCAGGTCCAGGGCAGGATTGGAGGCTGTGTTCGAAATAATCATGGCCTCCATAGCAGTGGTGATCCGGGCCATCCCCCTTGTGAGCTCTGCCGTATTCTGACTCAGGCTAGATTCCATGTTTGCGCTGCGCTGGCACAGTTGTGCCGTCGCCGCAGCAAGGCGGCTCATGCAGCGGTTCTGTACCCGGGCATCCCGCCTGCGCACCAGCTCCTGCTCCTCCATTCTGCTACACAACTGGGTTATGGCAGTGGTTAGCCTGCCTAACCCTGCTGCCACCTCCTTGTTCGATTCCACGAAGGCCTGAAATCCCTTTACCATTTCTCCCATCTGCAGGTTGTGCTGCAGGAGCTGGCGTTGGCAGGCCATCGTGGATTTTGCCTGCTGCCTCTATCTTCACCATCTTTCCCTCGAGGCCCAGGAATACACTGCCCTCCCGTGCTGGTGCAGCAGTGGTGGTGATGGCACGGCGCCGGGCACAGCTGCTGCCGGCCTGCTGAGTGGGCTGGGGTGCCACTGGTGGGGGTGTGGTGCTGGCCGGTCCCTGAGCCCCTGCTCCCAGGACAGGTTGTACGGGTGGCAAAGCCATGGTTGTGGCAGGAGCTGGTGTAGGTGGAATGGTGTCCCTTGTAGGGGAGTTCTCTGGGGAGAACTGCAAGGGGGGTGTGCTGGCCATTTGTGGGGAGTGCAGTGCTTCGAAGTCTATCACCAGGTCTCCCTCCATACCTAGCCCTAGGCTGTTTCCGTCCTCCTCCTCCTCCTGGGCAGCCTGGCTGGTGCTCGGCCCTGCGAGTGCAGTGTCAGACGGTGCTGCTCCCTCTGATGACAATGTTGGTCCGCCTGATGGTGGCCCTAGGTACAAAGAAGCATTTGTAAACTGAGTGCTGATGTATTACAGTCAGTACAATTAAAGCATTCCACATGTCCTTGCATCTCCTTACACTGTGTCACACTGTTTCCTGTCTTGTGATTCTGCACTGCCATATTTTGCTAACTTCTGCTGACTACATGTACCATGATGCTTGTCTCTTGTATGTTGGTGACAGTACTGTGCTGGGGTTTGCCTATGCATTGTGTCTAATGGGGAGGTGTCTGGTAGGGTGTGTCATGATGCGCATGCTTCTTACCTGTAGCTGTAGCTCTCGCAGAGCTGTCCAGGGTCCCAACTCCACTAACACTCTCCCTCTCAATGGTGCTGGAGACCAGTTCCTCCAGCTCGGTGAGGGGTGGCGCCGGGTTCCTGCCTCCTCCAGTGCCTCCAGCCTGCCTCTGGATCTCTGCCATCTTCCTTTTTGTGAGGCTGCGGATGTCGTAGAATCTCTTCTTGAGTTCTTCCACGGACCTGGGGGTGACACCTGCAGCATTCACCTTTTGGGCGATTTCGGCCCAGATCCTCCTCTTGGTGCTGTCTGGCACATTGAGGGACAGCTTTCCAAACAGCTGGCGGTGCACCCTCACCACCTCCTCGACCAACACCTGAAGCTCGGTGGTGCTGAACTTCGGCTTCCTCTTCTGGGAGGACTTCTGGCTCTCGCTCTGGTCTGCCATGTTCTTCACTACAGTTCACAACCTCCTACTCCCACTGCTGCTAACTGTGAGTGTTGAGCTCAGGCTGGCTCTCCAGAAACTTCTTAATTAGCTGCACCTGCCAGGGTTGCCACTCCCTGTTTGGGTGGGGGAGGGGGAGCCACCTCATTGGCTGAATCGGCTTTTGCCGAATCGGCTTTTACCGATTCGGATATTACCGAATCGGTAAAATCCGAATCGGTATTATCAGATTCATATTTTACCGAATCGGTCTCTTCAATGCATTCCTATGGGCTTTTTGGCCATGGGTGTGTTTTCATGGCTACGATTCTATGATTGCCGAATCGGATTTTACCGAATCGGCTTTTACCGATTCGGTGTTAGCCGAATCAGGACTATCCGAATCGGTGTTAGCCGAATCGGTAATTTCCGAATCGTTGTTAGCCGATTCGGTACTTCCCGATTCGGTCCGTGCCGATTCGGAACGTACCGATTCTCATTACCGATGCCGACCGAATCGGTATTCATTCGCTTTTTTTTCCCTACATCTCGTTTTCCGATTTCAGAATACCGATTCGGACCGCCTCGGTATTTTGAAATCGGAAAATCGCTTTTACCTACATCGGGCCCTTAATGACTGGAAAAAGAGGGGTAGGTTTGAGCAATATATACGTGTAGTGGGTCTAGATATTATATGTATACAGGAGACCCACTTACCCTGGAAGAAAAAACATTGGCTGAATCTAAAAGGATATGAAATCTTGTCTTGCTCATCCCAGACCTCTATGGTAAGAGGGGTGGCTATTATCAGTAAGGTTGGTCTAGGGGGGCTAAACGGTGTAAGGCAGATGCCATGGGTAGGTGGGCTATCTGTGAAATGAACTTGGGATTTACTATATGCTCGGTGTATGGTTCTAATATAGATGATTCGGAGGTCTTTAGTCGTATAGAGAATGAATTGATAGACTGGCCAACTCCTATAGTATTATGTGGGGACTTCAACATCTCAGCTAATTTTCCGGATGGTAGTCCCTATGTAGGTAGGAAGCCGAGGGTATATAGAGCGGTAACCTCAATGATGCAGTCACATGGATTAACTGATGTGTGGGGGTATTTAGAGGCAGGTGACCCAGGGTATAGGTACTTTTCGCACCCATTCAATAAATATACAAAACTGGATTATTTTATGATCTCGGCCACGCAATTAAATAGGGTGAAAATTATCAAGCTCCCAAAAATTGTGTCAGATCACAACCCTCTAGTTCTAACTACGGATATCAATAAACCACGAAAAAGCCCTAGGGCCTGGACCTTCGATAGGAAACTATTCGCTGATGCAGAGTACGTAAGACATATGAAGGGTTGGTCCCCGGCCTTTTTTGATGCTAATAGGTATAGCGCATCTAGGGGTGTAGTTTGGGATAGTTTCAAGGCAGGACTAAGAGGGGAGACCATCAGCTATACTACTCGGATTTGGAAAAGGGTTAATCAAGAAAGAGAACTTTTGATGGGCAAGTTGATTGAAGCTGAGGCACAACATAGACGGGATATAACTCTAGGGGGACAATCCATTGCGAGCCTAGAAAGGGTAAATTCTATAAAAGCAGAGATTCAGAAACAACTGGCTAAAAAAGCGGCAGCAGAATATCAGTCGCAGAGGACCAGATTATATGAAACGGGGGAACAAGCAGGAAGAGCGCTGGCATTACGAGTTAGGCAGGTGGCTTCCAAGAATACAGTCATACAAATAGAATATGAGGGTCAAACGTATGACAAATCGATTGAAATTCTAGATGCCTTTAGGAAATTTTATCAAACACTGTACCAGGAGGAGGCGGAAGCAGGGGTCCCAAACACAAGTTGGCTAGATATGGGCACCAAGCTACAACAGGCCCACATAGATTCTTTAGAGCAAGATATTACTTTGGCTGAAGTATTAGAGGCCCTGCAAGATCTGGCAAGTGGGAAGGCTGCGGGTCCCGATGCTTTACCGCTTGAGATTTATAAGAGTCTTAGGGATGAAACAACTCCAATGCTTCTGGATCTGTTTAAGGGTGTTATGAATACCGGAGTAATACCTGAGTCATGGACAGAAACTAATATAGTGATTTTCACAAAAGAGGGAAACCAAAGATTAATCCCGGCTCCTATAGACCAATATCCTTGATAAACAGTGACAATAAACTCTATGCAAAGATCATGGCTGCTCGCATGGGGAGGATCATTGCAACCTTGGTTTCCCCCTGGCAGCATGGGTTTATCCCAGGGAGGGGTACTACCGACCATATTAGAAGAGCTATTACTCTATTTGACATCGGGGCTGCCGGGGGGGGGGGGGGGGGGGAGGGTCGCAATGATCCTCCTCGACGCGGAGAAGGCATTCGACCGCGTTAGATGGAGTTTCCTATGGAAAGTTTTGGAGAAAAGGGGATTTGGCCCAAGATTTCGACAGGCAATTCAAGCAATGTACTCCAAACCAACGGCAAGAATCCAGTTGATGGGTCAAAGATCTGGGAAGATAAATATAACAAGGGGCACGAGACAGGGGTGCCCGTGCTCACCAATCCTTTTTGCGCTATATATTGATCCTTTAATTACCCAAATAATGAATAGTGTTGCCATTAATCTGGTAGTTACCAATGGGTTCCAGACCAAACTTCTCGCATATGCAGACGACCTAGCAGTTATCACTAATGACCCAAAGTCTGCTATGAGAGAACTAGTCAATATTACTGGGCAGTTTGGTGGTTTGTCAGGCTATCGTTTAAACGTGGGGAAAACACAAGTATTGTGCTCTAAAAATGTGGCTAAGCAGGATGCCAGGTATGTGGATTCTGTAGTTTACCTGGGTATAACAATAGATGCAGAACCCGGAAAAATTATTAAGGACAACTTCTCACCGCTTAGGAGTTCAATGGAAAAAGATTTAAAAAGGATGGACTCACTCCATTTGTCGATAATCGGTAGGGCTAACGTCATCAAAATGACCATGTTTCCCAAGGTTCTATATAAATTCAGGGCAATCCCTTTCAAAATTGAAGAGAAGGTCATCAAGGAAATTGAAGCCATATTTATGAATTTCCTGTGG
Source organism: Lissotriton vulgaris (assembly GCF_964263255.1). NCBI lineage: Eukaryota > Metazoa > Chordata > Amphibia > Caudata > Salamandridae > Lissotriton > Lissotriton vulgaris. The sequence goes on from NC_141687.1 coordinate 1,752,582,737, forward strand.
GATTATGGTAAAATAAGGAGATCAAGTAGATACAGGTCATTGCCACAGGAAAGAGGTGGGTTGGGGCTGCCTGATCTTAGGAGTTATCACTGGGCATGTCTTCTTATTGATATGGCAATCCTAATCCATTCAGGGGGACCTACCTTCAGACAGGAGGATATACCCTCGATCTTCCAGTTAGCACTGGGTAGCGAAGCAATTGGTGTGCTATTGAGGAGAACTCAGAAGAGTTATTATAAGAAACTGGGTTATAAAATATTGGAAGATGTATGGCGGGTGTGGTCAACTGTTAAGAAAACCCTAGCTATACCCAGGTACCATCATCTTACACCACTTTGGAATTTGACACTCTTTCCAAATCCGAGTAGGGATGGACCTTGGCGGCACTGGGAAAGACAGGGTATTGTTACGCTTGGGCAAATAATGGTAAATGATGAGTGTAGACCCTTGAAAGATCTCAAGCTACTCTTGACAGGGCTGTCAAGAGCTCAAGTATTTACAGCTGGTTAATGGAATTAAATCAATAAGGCCTCGTATTGTCTTGACAAAGAGTTGTGAATTATTGGAGTATTTGAAGTTGGGCGGCCACAGAATTAAGGATATATACAAAATATTCATAGAAGGGTCATTGGACGATATGGTTAAGATGGAATCAGCCTGGTCCACAAAGCTGGGTGACCCGGAAGTAGATCTGGATAGGGCCCTTGCAATGGATAAAAGATTTCTGCGTTCATCTAACCTAAGGGCCCAACATTTTAAAACCTTATTTAATTTGTATTACACGCCGGCAAAACTATTCGCCTGGGGTAAGAAGGCGGACAGTAATTGTCCTAGGTGTGGAAAAGGCCCAGCTGATACTATACACATGTTTTTTGGATGCGATACATTGAATACTATTAAAGCTGAGATAGAGGTGTTTTTAGAGGGGCTGCTAGATGTCAGAATTAATCTATCCCCAACTTTGTTGATCATTGGGTGCGATGTGAAATTGAATTTGAGTACTGAGGCTAAAGCTCTAGTTTTTATAGCTGCAGAAGTATTGAGGATTTTAATCAGTGCAGCCTGGAAGGATATTGATGCACCAACCTTTCAAATGTGGATTTGTAGGATGCTGGGTATACACAATATTGAGGAAGCGCTGTATGAGTTAAAGGGCGTTAAAACAAGGAAAATGGGTCTACGACTCTGGGCTCCAGTTGCGGCCTGGAGGGCGGCAAGAGTGTAATGGCTGCTATTTCATTCTAGCTATATTGTTTGTTTACCATTTTTAAGAACTTTTGGGAAGGTTGGTTCGAGCTCCTCCTTTTTATTAAAATACTGGAGAATTTTTTTATCATTGATGGTATATATGTATGTATGTATTTATAATGAGAAACTTGTGTATTACATTGTATGTGTATGAACTCTCAAATAAATTAAAAAAAAAAGAAGATTTCCCACATCTACTTTTTCACACTATTAGTAATATTATTTTTAGTAGGGAACATAAAATAAGGCACACCAACAATTAGTGTTAACCAAACAAACCTTAGTAGTAAAACACTTATAAAGCAAGCATTGATACATCTACGTTTGAAACTTTGGTTTTGATATCCAGTCTCTAGTAAATTTGCCCTTGCCATTTTCTTTTTAAAATAAAAATTTGAGCTAAAAACTAAAAAGAAAAACTAAAAAAAATCGAAAATAGTGAAAAATAGTGTATGGTGTATCCAAACACTTCTTAGGCCTTCTTGATTCACCCCTCTTTTTTTTCTCTTCACAGGCTTCAATTTAATTTTGGTTTAATTTCTACACTCCTCTGAGTGATCTTTTTAATCTTCTGCATCCCAATGTTTGACACAGTTCATTTAGGGTGGCTCCTAACAGTTCTTTTGATTTGACTCTGCAACATCCCTTTCTCCACACTGCTCTTTGTGTTTGACTGCTTCAGCCACCACGTATGTTCATTCAGGTGCTGTGTACTTTTTATTCGGAACTCTAGGTCTTTTTGTTCTCTGAACAGTATCTTCTTCAGACTCACTTTGTTCTGTTTGGCTTGATACTTCAATTATTTTGTGTGGAACTCTATTCTTCAGACTGTATTTCAGTCTTTTCACTCGCTTTGGCTATATATCTCCTTTTCTTGCCTTTTTCACTTGTATAGTTACACCAGATTCAGGACTGGGTTCACAACTTCTTTTGTTTGCTTCTTGGCTAACAATTTGGTAATCCACCAACCTTCACTGCGGTTGTTGTCCGCAGTATCACTTGGTATGGTCCATGCCAATGCGGTTCCAAACACGACTTACTCACATGTTTCTTCACCAGAATCCACTCTCCGGGACTTAGGTCATGTGCTTGTTCTTGCTGTGTTGTGGTTGCAACTTCTCCAACCTGATGAGACACAGAACGCACCACATCAGCCAATCCTTTGCAATAATCAAGCACTAGATCATCAGTTATATTCATCAGTGGATTTGCTGGAACTATTGGCTGCCTCATTGCTCTCTCCAAAAATCACTTTATGGGGCGATAATCCAGTCTTTTGTATCAGGAACACTTTTCAGACTCATGAAAACTAAAGGTAAATAATTTCGCATTTCAGTGCTGTAGACGCACATACTATTGAGAGTCTTGACTTAATAGTGCCATTCATTTGCTCGACCACGCCTGAAGCTTCTGGTCGATATGCATAATGTAGTTTTTGCTGAATTTGCAATGCTGCACAAATCGTCTGATTTATTTCATTATTAAAATTAGGTCCTCCATCTGTTTCTAAAGAGACTGGAAATCCAAACCTAGGTACAATCTCTCTTTGTAGCAATTTAGCAACTGTTAGACTATCATTTCTTCTTGTTGGATAAGCTTCTTCCCAACAAGAGAACAGACAAACTATAAGCAACACATATTTCAGACCATTAAATGTTGGAAGCCCTATGAAATCTGCTTACAGTCTTGTAAATGGTCCTGCTGCTTTTCCAATTCGTCCCCAACTGGCAACTGTCTTTCTTCATGCATTTTGTTGCAGACAAGTTACACACCTCTGGCAAAGAATTTCTGCAATGACCCTGAACTTTGGGTTAAACTTAGATTGTCTGAAAAGCCTGATCATTGCATCTCTCCCTACATGTGTTAAGCCATGATACACCCTTGCCATCTGTGATAGCAGCTTGTCTCATTATTGGTCTCCCACCAGTGTACACTCACACTTCATCTTCAGCCCTTCGTGTACAACCTGCTTTGATTCAGGTTTATTTTTCCTCCTCACTAGCTTCTTTCTGCAACTGTCTAACCTCTTTCCAGGTTTCCACAAAAGAAAACATTAGATGACAATTTTTATCAGATTTTTGTGTTCTTTGTTTATCAAAATTGAATTTTGAGCACAAAAACTTGCAACTTGATCCCTGTATCTTTTGCCATTCATCACATAATTGTTTCCAGATTTATGTGCCAAACACTTCACCATAGCAATCTCTTTAGGCAATTGTAATGCAACTAGTAAATCCTTCACGTTAATACTGTTCGGGATTGGCGAACCTGATGATGTCAAAAGTCCAAGTTGCATTCACAATTGTCCAAAATCATGCACCACCCCAAAACCATATTGATTATCAGTGAATATGGTTATTCTCAGATTTTTGCCAATTATCACCATGGCTGCTGGAGTCATTCCTCTGCTGTGCTGGGCCATAATAGAAATGGATGTGGTCATGACGAGCTCAGCTCGTCATGAGCACACGAGCACTGTGCCTCATGACGAGCTGAGCTTGTCATGAGCACCAACGGGGTTATACATGCTCTGATCAATGCCACTAACTGAGAAATTTGAGCAGAACTTATTCCTTTCAAGCATGAAGCTTCAAAAACCATAGCCACTGTGAAAACTACCTAAGAAGCACAAAGAGGGCCCTTTCCATCTCTAAAGCAAGATCCATCCACAAATATCACACAATCTGATTCAGGCAATGGTGTGTCTTTTATATCTGGCCTTGGTTTTGTACACAATTCAGACAAATCCTAACAATCATCATCTGCTTCATGCACCACTTACTCACTAATTGGACTTGGTAGCAATACAGCTGGATTCAAATATAGCTGGATTCAAATGTGTACACTGTTTCACAGTCACATTCTCTGCTCCAAGTATCACTCTCTTAAACCTTGTCAACCAACTACTCGTAAGATGCTGTGTTCGAGTTCGTGTCAACAAAATCTAAACCGAATGTGGCACAAACACGCTCAATGGATGTCCCATCACAATCGATTCACTCTGCTCCAAACTCAGACAAATAGCAGCAACTACTTTCAAGCAGACTGGTAGCGCTGCAGCCACTGAATCCAAATTAGCAGAAAAATGTGCCACTAGACGGCTTGCCATTCCATGCATTTGTGTTAGGACTGAAAGTGCACAACCATCTTTTTCACAACAGAATAGTGCAAAGTCCTTACATTCCTAATGCAGGCACTTGACAAAGGCTGTCTTGCAACTCTACAAATGCCCTCACACATTGTTCATCCAATTCAATTGGATCGACCACATCCTTATGTGTCAATCTCTGTAATGGCTTGGCTGCCAGTGAAAACTCACTGATCCATTGTCTGCAGTATCTAACCATGCCCAAGAACATTTAAACTTCTTTCTGTGTTCTGGGAGTATACATCTGTGAGATCACAGTTATTCGATCTTCTGATACTTTCCAGACTCCTTTTTCAATTTTGTGCGCCAAATATTGAACCTCTTTTTGACAAAATTGCAATTTAGAAGGTGACACTTTATGCCCACCTACTGCCAAATGGTTCAGTAGAGCAATTGTATCTGTCACACATGCTTCTCTTGTCTTTGATGCTACAAGTAAATTGTCCATGTATTGCACCAGTACTGAGTCTTTTGGCATCACCAATGACTCCAAACATTTTTTTGAAATCTGTTTAAAAATTGAAGGACTCTCTGTATACCCTTGAGGAACTTGGCACCATGATAAGACACGTTCTCCAAACAGGATTGCAAAAAGTTATTGGCTATCCGGATGCAAAGGTATCAAGAAAAATGCTTGACACAAATAAATCACAGTGAACCACTCTGCCTCACAAGGAAATGGTAAAGAATCACTGGTGGGTTTGGCACTATTGTACAACAAGGTATCACAATTTTATTAATTTTCCTCAGGTCCTGAACTATCCTATGTTTCCCATTCGTTATGTTAATCCCCATAAGAGGTGAATTACAAGGACTCCCTAATATCTCTCTCAAAATGCCTTGTTCAATCATTTGTTCAATTACAGGCATAACTCCTGCAATGGTCTCAGGACTCATTTTATACTGTGGCGTTTCTGGAAATTCTGCACCTCGTTTGACTGAAATCTGAATAGGTTCAACACCCTTCGTCAATCCAATGTCTTATCCTGGAAAATCCCACACATCAGTCATCACTGTATCTCTCAAATCAACAGGCAAATCCTTCGCTGTAAATAAAGGATATAAATCATTCACTTCTCCCCCTTGCCTTGCCAACATCACTTTGAGCGCAACATCCTCATCTGATGTTTGAAATGCAATACTATGTGGTGTACAATAGATGGTGGAATTCATTTTACATAACAAATCCCTACATAACAAGTTTACTTGTTTTGTATCACACACCACAAAACGATGCAAGTCTCTTAAGTCTCCAATGTTATCTTCATTGGTTTTGTCACTGGAGTTTTAATCAACTGACTTGAAACACCTACAACTCGGATAGTATCGCCCGGGATGGGATAGGTTTGGAATTTCCATGGTTCTCACAGTGGAACGGGTTGTACCAGTGTCTACAAGGAATGTAACAACATTACCTTCAACTTCTCTATCCACAATAGGACCACATTGATCTACCTCCAAGGATGCACCAAGCACGAACTCCTCCTCCCTCCTCAGGCACCATTATTGAGATGTATCTGAATCACTCTCCTGGCACTGCAACCAGTATTGTGTAGCCATTTGTACATTTTGATTATTACCAACTAATTCTCCTGTATGGAAACCCACATTTGCACTATATCGTTGTACTTGAGCATTCACATCATTTGGCATTGGCACTTGAGGTAAAGCTGTGTGCTCCATTTTTCATTACGCTAAAAGTGAATTAGAGAATTGTATGCACTATTAGTATAGTGAAAACCAGTAAGAAAATAAGGAATGTGGAGTCACGTCTGTGTCTTTGGCAATTGTTTAGCCACCTTTGAGACCAGAAGTCACAAACGCAGTGCCAGGGATCTCAAGGGACCCCTAAATTACGTCCATGTTCATATAACGTAGACCTGTGAAGAATTTGATGAGTTGGACTACCATACATTATGATATACTTGTGCCTTTGCCAGTGCTCTTGAACGTGTTAAGCCAAAAATATAAAGAAGAGTCAAAGGAAAAAGTTGACATACATATAATAAAAGAGGTCAAAATTTTTAAAAAAATGACACAGATAGGGATAAATTAAATAATACCAACAGACAGAACCAGAAAGAGCAGAAAAAGAATAAAGGAAAGGGACAGTGGTGGCTCCTCTGCTAAGGCACCATATTGAGCAATTCAAAACAGAGAAATAAAATAATAATGCAATGCTATTATAGTTTTATTTAAACATACTGGCTCAGTTGGTTGGGGGCAGGGCTGGACTGTCTGGAGCTGGGGGAGGAGTGGTAGGCACTTCCTAAGTACGCATGTCATTGTGGCCGGTCTGATAGTCATACACACTTTTCATGTTCCCCACCCAGGCTGCATTACAGCCTTGGAGGAGAACATGCACAGCCTCCCAGCCCCTGTCTGAGCTTGGAGCCATGGCGCTCAGACCGATCACAATGCTGCTGTACGGCCGTGTTGTGATTGGTAAGGGGAGTCAGGGAGGTTGTGTGCTCCCTGGTTACTGCTGCGCAGGAAAATAGAAGAGGACGGAGGAGAGGCAGCAGCTGGCTGGCCGGCTGTATCCAGGTAAGTGTTTTTTTAAAATTCCATCCACTCTCCCCCTGAAATCGCCCTTCCTTCATATGGTCAGAGCCGCTATTGGAAATTGAAGAATGTAACCACCTGTATATATATATATATAAATAAAACAACAACAACACAGGAAGAGATATTGAGGCTTCAAGTCCGTCAAACAGCAGCTTTCTTCACAGAGACAGCATTTCCTTTCCTGAAGCATTTCGGCTCTGATAGCCTTGTTCACAGGTGAGCTAAATCTAGTGCGTAATTCTGATGGCCTTAAATCTACATGCCCACGTGACCTTGAATAGCAGCATACATCATCCATAATGCACTAATGTTGCAAGTACAAAATATGTCATTGTAATGTTCGTGCAGATCATGCTTAATAGCGTTAGGATACATGGCAACGTGCTTTGCAAGTGCAATTGATTAAAACCAGTCACGTTTGGCACAGGAGGCTTCCATAAATAATTGCAGTCTAGCTCTCGCTGCTGCCATTTTCAATCTGTTTAAAAGCGCAGTTTGCACGGAAGTAACAATATGAAAGAATGCCATCCTGTCGCCCTTTCTCACCTTCTTAATTGCTTCTTCCAGGAAAAATTCCACAATGGCGCAAAAGGGGCGAGCGGGACTTGCTCCCCAAATTTGATCCAAGCACAGTTCTCCACTTGGCTAGGAACCCCCGTCCCTGCAGGGCGGCCTCGTTTGAACAGGCACGGAGTCTTCTGTCCTTTAAAACCACAACAAAGGAGGAGATATCGAGGCTTCAAGTCCGTAAAACAGCAGCTTTATTAAAATACACAGAGACAGCATTTCCTTTCCTGATGCATTATCTTTCCTGATACATTTCGGCTCTGATAGCCAGCCTTATTCACAGGTGAGCTAAATTTCGTGCGTAATTCTGATGGCCTTAAATCTACATGCCCACGTGACCTTGAATAGCAGCATACATCATCCATAATGCACCAATGTTGTAAGTACAAAATACGTCATTGTAATGTTCGTGCACATCATGCTTTATAGCGTTAGGTTACATGGCAAAGTGCTTTTCAAGTACAATTGATTTAAACCAGTCACGTTTGGCTCAGGAGGCTTCGATACATAATTGCAGTCTAGCTCTCGCTGCTACCATTTTCAATCTGTTTAAAAGCGCAGTTTGCACGGAAGTGACAAGATAAGAAAATTCCATCCTGTCACCCTTTCTCACCGACAGAATGAAATTTTCTCAACGTGACTGGTTTAAATCAATTGCACTTGAAAAGTACTTTGCCATGTATCCTAATGGTGCATTATGGATGATGTATGCTGCTAAGCTTATGTCCTCTATCTCTGACTCTTTCCCTTAAAGGGACACTGTCTAATACACAGAAGGACATCAATGCAATGTTCTGGTGGTGGTGACCAACATGGGTGTTTAAGCCCACTTGGGCAGGACTGTGGTTAGGCTTTTGTTGGCACTATTCCGATGGTAGAAATTCACATGCATACATGGGTCCCCTTGGATAAAAACGAGTTACTGGAATTGGGCACTGTCACTGAAATGTAATAACGAGGCATCATCTTTCATTTCCAAAACGAGTCTTTCTTCATTTATGTTTACTCGCACTTGCAATTATGTTTAATTATTTTGAATGTATTAACAACCATGTCAATTAAGTTTGAGAAATAACCACGAACAAACGTATTGGCTCCCTAATGTGTTTTGCGAATTCAAGTTATCCACGAAGACCGACATAACACGAAAGAGTCCGTTTTCATTGTTTATTGATGTGTGTCACATGATATTTAAATACTGTTGTTTGCATTTCACTGCAATTTGTGAGCAAGGAGCAGGACGCTCCGAAATGCGTAGAGTGAATTGGCATAATTGAATAAATTCAGGCTGAGGGATCACTGTGTGGCTGTGTCTTATTGTGTCGCGGAAATGGAGACAAGCAATATCTTGTGGATTTACAGGGGTGACCGAAACCGGCACGGCCCGCCATTGCAAGTGGCTTGGATGTCACGCGAACATGAACTATGGAATATATATATATATATATATATACATATACAAGAAGCCTTTACATGCGCAGAGGGTTTACATCCCTGTGTGCATTTTCTAATATTATCCACTCTAAAAGACGGATTAGGAAGCGAGCTCCCATGACACCCGCAAATCTCCCTTTTTCAAACACTCAATTCTTCCGTCTCCATAGTTTAAAAGCACAGGGTTCTATTCCCTTGCGCAAGTGCCGGCATTTCCAATTCACCAAGACGGATTAGAAAGCAAGTTCTCAGGCACCAGCCAATCTCTTTGCACTCACTCAGTGCTTTTATCCCCATGTGCTCTGGGCATTGTCATTCTACAAGCAGAGTAACCGTGATGCGCTTTCTCATAGAGTGGTTTGCAACCCGTCTGCGTTTCCAACTGGACTGGCACCTACTCTTACAAGCACTGAATGCCTCTACCCTAACATGCTTGTTTTGCTTATTTATAATCTTCAGGTGCTTTCCCATAGATCCATTTCTCAGCCTAGATTTTTGAGAGTTTTGCTTTATTTACATGAACAGAGTTTTTCAGCACCACCACAGCACCACTCAGCACCACCACAGCACCACCACATCATCACTCAGCACCACCACAGCACCACTCAGTGCCACCCCAGCATCACTCAGCGCCACCCCAGCATCACTCAGCGCCACCCCAGCATCACTCAGCTCCACAACAGCATCACTCAGCGCCACCACAGCATCACTCAGCACTACCACAGCATCACTCAGCGCCACCACAGCATCACTCAGCACCACCACAGCACCACTCAGCACCACCAAAGCACCACTCAGCACCACCACAGCATCACTCAGCACCACTACAGCATCACTCAGCACCACCACAACACCACTCAGCACCACAACAGCACCACTCAGCACCACCACAGCACCACTCAGCACCACCACATTATCACTCAGCACCACCACAGCACCATTCAGCACCACAACAGCACCACTCAGCACCACCACAGCATCACTCAGCACCACCACAGCACCACTCAGCACAAAAACAGCATCACTCAGCGTAACCCCAGCATCACTCAGCACCACCACAGCATCACTCAGCGCCACCACAACATCACTCCGCGCCATCACAGCATCATTCTGTGCAACCATTCAACAACAACTGGTTCAAATATGTTCTCTCAATGTTTCAAGATTTATTACAAATGTCACAAAAAGATGTTAATATTTCACTTCTGTTCTTGCATTTTCATCACAATAAAATACACTGAACATAATCTTCACAAAAGTTATTTACAAAAGTTTAAGCTATTGCCATTATAAATTACAATCACTTTTATTTAAGTATTAATTATTTAAAAAAATTAAAAGCCGTTGTTATTTGTAATATCAATACATATAAGTCACGTAAATACAAAACATGTTGCATTACAATTGCCATAGGTGCACATTTGCGAAAGTTATAACTATTGGCATTGTAAATGACAAATCTATCAATTTAGCTATTTTCAAAACCAACACATAAATACAAAAATTGTCATTTACAAGACCAAAAGCTCAAACTTTCATTATGCGAGACCTATTGCATTGCAAATGCTTGTTTGTTGTGTGTCCCGGTGAGTCTTCATGATTGTTTTGCATGAATGCGCGTTTGAGGGGTGTTTCCGTTGCCTGTGCGTTGTCGTTGTATTGATTATCGAGGGTTGGTTTGAGTGCCTGCGCGTTGCCCGTGTATTTAGTTCCTTCGTTGTGTGTGCGTGATGAATTTTTGTATTTGTGTGGCATCAATGTGCGTTAGCGAGTGTTTGTTTGAGTGCATCTGCGTTGCCTGTCTCTTTACTTCCTTCGTTGTGTGTGCGTGCCGATTTTGAATGTTTTTCCGGCGTGACTGTGCGTATGTGATGATGTTGAAAATTTGTCCTGCTTGAAAGTGCCTTTTCTTGTGCTGGTTTGAATGGTAGCATTTTTTCCTTTTTTTCTTTGTACTTGCCTGGCTCGGTGTAGGCCTGTGACGGAGACGTTTGGAGTAATTCGCAAAGTGGCCAAAAAGAGTTAAAGTTTCATGTTATGGCGGATCGTCAATGTTTCGGGAAGCCGCAGGTTTTTTTCTTTACTTCCTTGTATTGCAACCCCCTCTGACAACACTGACGCGTCCAATCATGAGAAAGGTATGTTGTCGCGTGATTGCTGTTGGTAGCAGCGCCCCTTTTTTATGCTAATCAATATTGTGGGATTGCATCTTTCTGTTAGTAGTACACGGCGATTTACAGGGCCATATGATTAATGTTGTGCATGATTTGGGGCTTGCATATTGTTGTTTGTACGTGGATATTTACACGTCCCTATGTCGAAGGTTGCGCATGAAGCAGCGGCGCTTCATTTGTAGTTCGCGCCCATTTACACGCCCATATGATTGACGCCCACGATACGCCCACATTGATTGATTGTAGTACGTGGCCATTTACTACACCTTAACGCCACACCGCGGCCATTTACTATAGCATAACGCCCCACAACCACGTCCACGACACGCCCACTGGAGTGAAGGTGGCGAACTTGGAGCTTGATGAGACGCCACACCCCCGATCACGCCCACGACATGCCCACTGGAGTTTAAGACGCCCACGACAACGCCCACAAGGGAGTACTTTACCCCTTATGTTCTTTGACCTTTCTAATGTATATGGTGGCCAGTTGTATAGCCTATGTCCATCTGCTGAAACTACCCTTTACAATGGTGTATTGTGTGTTGTGACTGGTGCTGTACCTCTTGAGTTTACCCGCCTCAAAGGTTTCAAGTTCTCTCTTTATAATAGTAGTATAGATATAGATATATGTATATATACATACATACATATATATATGGCCAATTCCCCTTTCCTCCACAAAGACAGGGACACTTCGCCGGTGGTGCGGGTCGGGCTGGAGGTTCCCGATATTTCTGCATGTCCACGTACGTTACCAGTACCCCGCACTCCACACAGGTAATGAAGATCAATACTCGTCATATTAGATTTTATTCGTAGACCATAAGCCATAAAAGAAAACCCTACGCGTTTCGGCGGGTAACCGCCTTGCTCACGGGTAAAGCCCTACTACATGGCCATTACTTATATTTGGTGCACGTGATCACACATAAACAAACAAAATGAAAAGTGGACTAACAAAATTTTTTAGGGTCGGCCATCTTCGAACGGGTTGAGGTGAAACATGAATCATAAACATAATGTTTTACATTATTATGCACTATACTTTCACAAAACAACAATCAGATCGTTAATATTAATTGCTAATGCTCGTTTCATAACATTTTGCAATTCATTCCTAATCTCAGAAAAAAACGAAAAAACGTATAAACGTATCTTTTGTTACATGATTGACCCTGACATGTGTGCATTGTATTGGGATTATTTTTGTATGTCTGAATTGTGTAACAATCACTTAGATACCCTTGGTATGGGAAAATCAAATTAATATTACGGGTTCGGGCAAAAGCATTTTTTTATATATATATACAAGCCAAATATGATGCATTATTTCAAGAAACGCCCTTTCGGACATAGTCAGAAAGCATGGATTCTAACAACTACTTATTCACATGAAACTGGGACTTTTGCATATGTCGATAAAGTAATTCCCAAGTGGGTTAATCCGGGATAGGAGGCCTGGAGTTGAATTAAATACCAAGTGATTATATTCAGTAGTACAATTGATACGTGAGTCATCTCATTAGTATATCAGATATATAGTTCCCAAATGGGTAAATTAGAGGTTGGAACATAGTTTAGAATTTAATATTGGATGGTAATATTCCAAGACAAAAGAAATTCGTAAACTATTAGTAATTGGCCTAAATTTTGATCATATTGGCACGGACTGGAGAGCGCATATACATGTGCCACCTAATTTGGCAAGTTGAAAATGAACTCGATTTCATACTATAGTCGCCCAGTGCCACATCAGCTATAATCAACGGATTGATTTGTCTGTAAGGAATTCATCGCACAACATGAAATTAAATATTTACAAGTTGCAATTAATAAACATAATACCCAAGTGGGTTAATAATTGATCTCAATTCCAACATTTTTATGTTCCAACCAGAGTCTCACTTATAGTCCATATAAATTATTCTTTCAATTTTCTTATTTTCTTCAAGTAGGCTCCTGTATCCATTTTTTCAATTTTTTCTAGTCCACAAGGTATATTATATTCCAATCTGAAAAGGAAATGCCCAAGGCTCATTATTTGTTGTAAAGAAAGTTCCACTCCAACCCTATAACTCAGTGCGACTCCTATATTATATTCCTTAAAAACAAGTGCAAGTGATTGAACATTAAAAACTTGTTGGAGGCAGGTAGACTCGGTATCATACAATTTTATCTCAGAACAGAACCAAAAAAAGATTAAAAAAAGCGAAACATAAAAGCAAGTACAGCCAAGGATCTATTGTTGAAAGCCCCTAAAAGAGGTTATAACAGTTCTAACACAATGAGATCATGTTCGTTGGTCATGGGGGTACAGATACGGGGTAATTATTCTCCCAGAAACCATGCCATTTCTTCTTCAGAATTCAACCCTTTAGGGATCTTAGAATCTAAATTAAGAATATATTGGGATTCCAATTGTCTTAGTTTGCGAATTCTATCGCCTTCTCTGTTGCTAGGTGGTATTCTATCAACAACAAAGAAGCGTAGCAGATCACGGTTACTATGATGAAATTCCTCAAAATGGCGTGCGATTGGTGTTAATTTGTCCTTGTTTTGGATCGCTCTCATATGTTCCAACACCCGTTTTTTGGCTGCAAACATGGTGCTGCCCACATATTTCTTCGAACAAGGACATGTTAGAACATAGATGCAGTGGTCCGAAACACAAGTCAGATGTTTATATATAGGTTTTTCCACATTTTCTACCGGGTAAAAGACTTTTTTTATGTTGCAGCTAAATTTGCAGGCCTTACAGGCCATGCAAGTATAAAATCCCTTGATGTCCAAAGGGGATTCTTTTTTTCTCACAGTGTCATTACTGCACACCTTGTCTTTAAGGGATTGTCCCTTTCTGAAAGTGATGCTGGGAAAATCTGGTATCACATCTTCCAGGGTTGTTTCTGTTTTTAACACTTTCCAGTGCTTGGCTAAGCATTGTCTGACCCTCATAGACCCAGAGTTATAGGTGGAAATATATCTAACATTGGTGGTATCTTGTTTCGTACTGGAAGACTCCAGCAACTCAGTCTGTGAGAATTGACTGGCCTTGAGTCTAGAAAGTCTCACTACATCTTTATTGTACCCTCGTTCAATAAATCTGTTGGTCATCAGATCACATTCTTTTTCAAAATATGCCTGTGTTCCGCAGTTCCTTCAGGCCCGAAGGAACTCCCCGTAGGGGATACATTGGATAAACTACAAAGCACGGAAGCAGCAGATGGTGAAGTTAGCGAGAGCGACATATCAGAGGATGGGACTCCACTGAGCGCAAGTGTCACTCCAAAACCGACAAATTTTTGGAAGGAATTCCAGGTAATGAACCAAACCCAAAATCACTCAAATTGGCAAAAGGACAGAGGAAGAAGGAGGGGAAGAGGATTCCCCGGACGCGGCAAAGGAAAAGGAAAAACTACAGAAAGTACAGTGACATCCGGAAACAAATCAGGAGAGGCGGCTGGAAAGGTGACTGCAACCCCTATGGGAGTGGAAACACGGGGCCAAAAACGACGTGGAAGATGAATACCAGAAACGTGGTAAATTTATCCAATCATATTTTAACTATTTATGAATATGATGTCCTACAGTTTGGTTTGTCTTTTTGTCCCACCAATCCGTTCTCCTATCATAGGGAACGCATTGACTTATTCTGTTTCCTACGAAAACTACGCCTCCATAAGTGGAATAAATTAAAGTGTAAGGGAGGTGCAACCAGTAGAACTCAAATGACTGGAGCTCCAGCCACAGAAACTATTCATGAGGTAGAAACTTTGATAGTTCTGGAGGAACTTGAACGTGACAACTCTGAACTACCCCCCATTGATGCTCAAGCACTGGGATATGACACGAATTTGAGTAGTGTCAATAATTTTAAACCTAAATCTACTTTTAATCCTGTAGTGTTATCGAGTGGAATAGACACTTTTGAAGATCTTGTTGTAAATGTGCTCAAAACTATAGCTATGAGTAAGGCCTGGTCAAAGGACAATTTAACCAAAGCTCAGAGACTAGCCATTAAATCTTTAAAACAGGACAACAATATAATTATCTGCCATAGTGATAAGGGTGGAAATGTTGTTGTCCTGAACCTAACTGACTATATCTCAGAAGGCTCTAGCCAACTGAGCAATCATGATTGTTATGAACCAGTGCCAAAAACTCGTATTGAAGAATCTAATAACATCTATTATGGTATGTTAAAGGAATGGCACAAGAATGGACTACTAGAGTATGATGAGTATGCCTTCCTTTTAAACAGAAACCCCTAAATTGCCATACTGTACTTGCTGCCCAAGCTGCATAAAAATCCAACTAGACCACCAGGGAGACCGATAGTCTCCTCCATGAATTCATTACTAGAAAACAGTTCCAAGTACATTGACTTCTTTCTGCGCCAATATGTTGAAACACTGCCATCATATTTGAAGGACAGCCGTGATTTTCTAAAAAAGATTGAAGGTGTAGTTTGGAGGGAGACTTTTCTCCTCATAACTTTGGACGTATGTAGTCTGTACACCTCAATCAAGCATGCAGATGGTGTCAAAGCTTGTGAACATTACCTGAAATCCAGATCCATCTCATTTCAACAACACAATGAGATGATTGTACAAATGATGTATTTTTGTCTAGAAAATAATTTCTTTATTTTTAATGGGAATTTTTATAGACAGAAACAGGGCACTGCCATGGGCACTTGCTTTGCTCCCAGTTTTGCCAACCTATTCATGGGCAGAAGGGAGCAGGCAGTGCCCATGAGGCATCATCTGTATCTCAGCCATGTGATACTTTGGCTGAGATACATTGATGATTTATTCCTAATTTGGAATGGCAGTGTGGAACAAGCTGAATCATTTGTAAATACTCTAAACAACAATGAATGGAATCTAAAATTTGAAAGCTCAATAAGCAGAACCAATGCCAAATTTCTAGATTTGGAGATAACGGTGCTTGATGATAAACTGGTATCGACCTTGTACAGAAAAGAAACTGCAGGCAACACATTGTTGCATGCAGAAAGCAGTCATCCTCCAATGCTTATCCGCAGTATCCCCTACGGGGAGTTCCTTAGGGCCCGAAGGAACTGCGGAACACAGGCAGATTTTGAAAAATAATGTGATCTGATGACCAACAGATTTATTGAACGAGGGTACAATAAAGAGGTAGTGAGACTTTCTAGACTCAAGGCCAGTCAATTCTCATAGACTGAGTTGCTGGAGTCTTCCAGTACTAAACAAGATACCACCAATGTTAGATATATTTCCACCTATAACTCTGGGTCTATGAGGGTCAGACAATGCTTAGCCAAGCACTGGAAAGTGTTAAAAACAGAAACAACCCTGGAAGATGTGATACCAGATTTTCCCAGCATCACTTTCAGAAAGGGACAAGAGTGGGACACTGTGAGAAAAAAAGAATCCCCTTTGGACATCAAGGGATTTTATACTTGCATGGCCTGTAAGGCCTGCAAATTTAGCTGCAACATCAAAAAAGTATTTTACCCGGTAGAAAATGTGGAAAAACCTATCGATAAACATCTGACTTGTCTTTCGGACCACTGCATCTATGTTCTAACATGTCCGTGTTCGAAAAAATATGTGGGCAGCACCATGTTTGCAGCCAAAAAACGGGTGTTGGAACATATGAGAGTGGTCCAAAACAAGGACAAATTATCACCAATCGCACGCCATTTTGAGGAATTTCATCATAGTAACCGTGATCTGCTATGCTTCTTTGTTGTTGATAGAATACCACCTAGCAACAGAGGAGGCGATAGAATTCGCAAACTAAGACAATTGGAATCCCAATATATTCTTAATTTAGATTCTAAGATCCCTAAAGGGTTGAATTCTGAAGAAGAAATGGCATGGTTTCTGGGAGAATAATTACCCCGTATCTGTACCCCCATGACCAACGAACATGATCTCATTGTGTTAGAACTGTTACAACCTCTTTTAGGGGCTTTCAATAATAGATCCTTGGCTGTGCTTGCTTTTATGTTTCGCTTTTTTTGATCTTTTTTTGGTTCTGTTCTGAGATAAAATTGTATGATACTGAGTCTACCTGCCTCCAACAAGTTTTTAATGTTCAATCACTTGCACTTGTTTTTAAGGAATATAATATAGGAGTCGCATCGAGTTATAGGGTTGGAGTAGAAATTTCTTTACAACAAATAATGAGCCTTGGGCATTTCCTTTTCAGATTGGAATATAATATACCCTGTGGACTAGAAAAAATTGAGAAAATGGATACAGGAGCCTACTTTAAGAAAATAAGAAAATTGAAAGAACAATTTATATGGAATATAAGTGAGACTCTGGTTGGAACATAAAAATGTTGGAATTGAGATCAATTATTAACCCACTTGGGTATTATGTTTATTAATTGCAACTTGTAAATATTTAATTTCATGTTGTGCGATGAATTCCTTACAGACAAATCAATCCGTTGATTATAGCTGATGTGGCACTGGGCGACTATAGTATGAAATCGAGTTCATTTTCAACTTGCCAAATTAGGTGGCACATGTATATGCGCTCTCCAGTCCGTGCCAATATGATCAAAATTTAGGTATTGCCAATTACTAATAGTTTACGGATTTCTTTTGTCTTGGAATATTACCATCCAATATTAAATTCTAAACTATGTTCCAACCTCTAATTTACCCATTTGGGAACTATATATCTGATATACTAATGAGATGACTCACGTATCAATTGTTCTACTGATTATAATCACTTGGTATTTAATTCAACTCCAGGCCTCCTATCCCGGATTATCCCACTTGGGAATTACTTTATCGACATATGCAAAAGTCCCAGTTTCATATGAATAAGTAGTTGTTGTTAGAATCCATGCTTTCTGACTATGTCCGAAAGGGCGTTTCTTGGAATAATGCATCATATTTGGCTTGTATATATATATATAAAAAAATGCTTTTGCCCGAACCCGTAATATTAATTTGATTTTCCCATACCAAGGGTATCTAAGTGATTGTTACACAATTCAGACATACAAAAATAATCCCGATACAATGCACAAATGTCAGGGTCAATCATGTAACAAAAGATACGTTTATACGTTTTTTCGGTTTTTTCTGAGATTAGGAATGAATTGCAAAATGTTATGAAACGAGCATGAGCAATTAATATTAACAATCTGATTGTTGTTTTGTGAAAGTATAGTGCATATTAATGTAAAACATTATGTTTATGATTCATGTTTCACCTCAACCCGTTCGAAGATGGCCGACCCTAAAAACTTTGTTAGTCCACTTTTCATTTTGTTTGTTTATGTGTGATCACGTGCACCAAATATAAGTAATGGCCATGTAGTAGGGCTTTACCCGTGAGCAAGGCGGTTACCCGCCGAAACTCGTAGGGTTTTCTTTTATGGCTTATGGTCTATGAATAAAATCTAATATGACGAGACAGACGGAGTATTGATCTTCATTACCTGTGTGGAGTGCGGGGTACTGGTAAAGTACGTGGACATGTATATATATATATATATATATATATATATATATATATATATATATATATATATATATATATATATACTACCTACTGACATTCAAAAGTAGGTAGTTATAGTTAGGACCTAGATTTCATAGTAGGAGCATTGTTTGGTTTGCTAATAACTTTGCCGCCATGTTACGAATCTTCAAAAAATGATCAAAGCTAGTGTGCCAGTGTAATGGCAGGGTTTTTGGCTCTATTTAGCAGTGATATGGACTTTAATCTTGCTCACATCTAGGATAGGTATTCTTAGCTTCTGTTGGCCCTTTTAAGCCCTTTTTCCAGACCTAGAAGAGGATAGCTGCTTAATATGATGATAGATCCCTTATTCTTGACTCTAATCTGTCTATTGCCTATTGGCTTTGACATACTTGCTTATAGTAGAGGTTGGATCCTGTGGTCCTGACTTTATATTACACATTGGTATGGTTTATGTAGGTATTCTGACAGAGCTAAGGGGTTTTTCATCCTTTTCAGGCCTACAGGCCTAGAACTAGAGGGACTCCATGTTGATGAAGCTGAGAGGCTTTCAGGGTAAAGGTAAAGTTTATAGTTAAGGCTGTTTGTGTGCTAGAGGAAGACCGGTTAGGACGGCTTCTTATCCGAGAAATGTGTTTTTCTCTTGGGCCCAGACGTAACAAGCAGCTGGCCACTGCGGTTGCGTGGAAGCCTGGGAGCTGGCACAGGAATTCGGTAGGAGGCAGCCCTCTGTTGGAAATTTCCATGAGGGGAGAGGAATCCATATTAGCGAGCTACAGGAGAGGAGGAGTGTTCATTCCAGCTTGTGTGCAGTTCAGCTTGGAGTTCATTCCAGCTTGTGTTCAGTTCAGCTTGGAGTTCATTCCAGCTTGTGTGCAGTTCAGCTTGGAGTTCATTCCAGCTTGTGTTCAGTTCAGCTTGGAGTTCAGTCCAGCTTGTGTGCAGCGCAGCTTGGAGGTCAGCTCAGCTTGGAGTCAGAGCAGAGTACTATCTTTGCAGAGGAGAGAACAGGATGTCTGCTGGAGCTGCAGAATAGAGTGCAGTTCTGGAATGGAGAAAGAAGGCAGATGATTGCTGAAGATGAGGAGAGAGAGCAGTGCAGAGAGCAGTGCAGAGAGCATCAAAGAAGGCTGTCAGCTGGAGCAATTGAACCAGAGGCGTGGTGATGTGGTGACGGAGGGAGAGACAGAGAGAGCCCTGATACCACCAGAGTCAGAGAGAAATCTTCCTTCTAATAGGTGAGGTAGTCTGAACTAATCACACTTACATCTTAATCTTATCTTTATTCCCTAGGCTTTTGTATTGCTAATCCTTTTCTTTGCAGCGGTGTGTTCTATATATAGTCTTTGTCAGTTACATGTGGATGTGTCCATTATAATACAGATCTGTGTATGTGTCTTTATCATTGTTACAATAAAGTGATCCCATTTAATTAGTGAACTAGTGTGTATGAGTTTGTTTATGATAAAGCTAGCCTGTCTTCAGAAGGGAGTAGGAGTGCTTAAATCAAGGAATAACTCAATCACATAGTGTGTATATCTTTGTCCCCATACAGTGAGGGTAATCCCCTTTCCTAGTCAGGTATTACTGTTTGAACAGATGCTACCCCTGATCAGGTAAGTAATAGTGAATAATTAGGGAGATAGGAGACCTGCAACTAAGGGATAAAGTTAGTACACCATCCCATAATCCTGTAAACAGCGTCTTCTGTTCCAAAGCATAGGTAACCTTTTTCTCCTAGTCAGATGTTCCGGTAAGTCTGAATAAATAGGGAGAACAGGGAGCCCTTGAGCTAGGGAATTGTTGACACTAAGTAATTCGGCTATCCCATAATATTATTGTAGTAGCAGACCCTTAGTGAAGAGACAGAAAACTGAAGGTGTTCATAGGAAAGTGGTCGTCATTGGTAAGTGGCGTTAGTGAGAGCACTGTTTGCGGTCAGTGCGTATACCCACAGGACTGTGGCTTGTGTTAAGTGAGAGCACCGGAGGGATACGGTGCGGAGGCTTGCCAGATTGTAGGCCGTGTGTAAGTGAGAGCACCCAATATGGAGGGGTGTGTAGGTCTGCTGGATTGCAGACCGGGTACAAATGAGAGCACTGGGACTGCAGACCCATGTGTGTAATGAGAACACCAGGTAGGATACTGGTGTGTAAATGGTAGATAATCAGAACTGCCCCAGGGTAGATTAGTCTGGACCCATGTGGTCGCGAGACTATAAGGTATGAGTGTGGTGTAGGGCATGGATGTCCTTAGTAATCAGTGAGTATTCTTAGTATCCCTATAGATTTAGTGGTGTTTCTGATAATATGAGCTTGTATATTGCGAGTTCCCCATCCTCAGGTAGGTACCCAGGTGCCTGGATAGATGGTCCTGAGGAGGGATGTGGTTACGTTCTGGCTGGGTTAGACGGGCCCCTAGGGGCTGATCCCATCTAAGCAGAAAATCTGGCCATTACAGCCAGTCACTTCAGCCGATGACTGTAAAGTTTTGGGGTGATCAGTCAAGCAAGAGGCAAGAAAAAGGGGGGGTTCCCAAAACACTTTTTCCTCATGCAATTTCTTGTAGGGATTCTAGACATGACTACAGCCTGGATCACTGAATAGAATTACATCAAATTTGGTAGGAAGCTATTGGTGCAGCAAGAGTGCTGTTTGTAAATTGGTGTAAATCTGTTCAGTAGTTTCGGAGTTATTAAAGTAAAGGTATATCTAGAGTTGCGGATCCACCGCAGATTGACCATGGCAGATCCACAGATCCACGTTCCAAAAGCATAGCCGTGATTTGCTGGCCGCAACCTGAGAAGAAAGTTGCAGCCACCATGTTGTGCATCAGGGCTCGGTTCCTGTGGAAAAAACAAAATGATAGAAGGGGTCAGGGTAGAGGTACCCTGATCTCCTTGGACTGACGGAAGAGTCTGTGAGGGAGCCCTCACGGGCAAGAAAGTGTCCAGAAATTGTCCCCTAAAAATGACAGCGATAGCAATAAATTAAATAATACCAACAAATATAATGGAAAAAATAGACGGAGACAACGTAATTAGAAGTGACAGCAGGGAAAGAGCTGAGCTCGAAAAGAGGAATAGAAGAGGAGAGAAATCACATTTTTGGTGAGTGCATGTGGGTCTGCGGATCCACTCTGGTGCTCAGTGTGACTCCCTCTGTGCTCCCCTGCAGATCTGTAGATCCAGACCCCAATTAACCAACACATACACTCATTCACAGGCTCACACACCTACTCACTTACTGACACACCCACTTACTCACCTACACAATCACTCACACATCCATACAGCCACTCACACACCCACTCACAGACCCACAAAACCACTCACACACCCACTCACAGGCCCACAAAACCACTTACTCACCGGCCCACACAACCACTCAAATACCCACTCACACAACCACTTACACAACCACTTACACACCAACTCACAAACCAATATAGCTACTCACACACCACATATCAGACCCACAATCCACTCAAACACCCCTGAACAGACACACATAGCCACTCATATCGCCATACAGCCACTAACAAACTCACTCACAAACCTATAAAACCACCCACAAACCCACTGACAGACTCACACTCCCACTCCCACTCATACACTTACCCAAACACCCATACTACCATTCATATACCCACTCACACAACTACTCAGACACCCATACAGACACTCAAACACCCACTCAGACCCACAAATCCACTTATGCATTCACTCACAGCCCCCCACACAAACACCTATTTACACATTCACACAACCACTCATACACCCACAAACACACCCATACAGCCACTCACACACCCACTTGCAGACCAATAAAAACAGTACACACACCCATCACAGACCAACACCGTCACTACCATACCCACAAAGCCATACACACCCCCACACAGCCACTCACACAGCTATTCATGCACCCACACTGTCACTCCCACACCCATTTAAACACCCACACATCCAGTAACACACCCACTCACACAACATATAGCACTTACACACTTACACACAAACAGTGATACACTTAGAGAGATTGCAATAGCAAATGTTTGTATTAAATGTGTTGTTGGTTTGGCATTGAATTGGTGCTTTTGGTTGGGAATTGAGCTGTGGATCCATAAATGGTTAAAAATAAGAAAGACTTGGTGCATTGCATTAATGGAAAGACTACATAAGTTAATTTTTAGTTTTAAAATGTATAATAAGAATGAATGTTTGAATAAAATGTAGTTATAAACTTGTGAAAATGTACATTAGTGAATTTAACTTATGGTTAAAATTGTAGTACAATTTATATTAAAAAACAGTGACCCTACAAAACCCTAAAAAAACATGGTTACAGGTACAAAATAGAATTAAAAAAAAGAAATAATTAACTGAAGGAACCAGAGGTTACAAGGACATTATATTTAGGAAACAGAAATAAAAAAAAACCTTAGAAATTCACTGAAAAAAGAAAGATTATAGGGAACCTGTAGTTAGGTTCTAATTTTGCACACACAAAACCATAGAAATTCAGCATTTACTGTTACCTGAGCTAACTATAACATACGCCGCCTATAATGCACTGCTTATGACTTCACATATTATATCACTGATTACATGGTAGGTGACATCACTGTTGACATTACTTATGACATCTCAAGCAGTCCACATTATGGACCTGGTCCAAACTTTGGGAAGTGTTAGGAGTAAAGGGGCCAGTTTCTGGCTTTCTGTCTATTCTACGAGCCCTGCATATGGATTTAACTGCCACTATCAGATTTGGGCCAGTTGATGAATGTAGCGAGCACATTAGCCTGGGCCGAGGTGTCCGGCAAGGTTGCATTTTGACACCAATTCTATTTTGTTTTTTATAATAGCGACTCTACACTATTGGGTAAAGAAAAAGATATGTCACTATGAATGAGCGGAGTGTCCCTGATCTTCTTTATGCTGATGATGTTGTTCTATTATCAGGAACATCTAATGGCCATCAGCTATTGCTAGATTCCTTACTGAGTTGTATAGATGGTCTCAGCATGGCAACAAACCCGGCTAACACCTTTGTTATGGCCTGTGGCCCAGAAAACCTGGAGCTGCATAGTCTTTTGCTCCAGGGAACTTCTACCATTAAAACCCATGATTTATTTTACCTTGGGGTCACTTTTATTCCCAGGGGATCTGGGGCCCCTGCCTGAATTAGAGGGATATAGAGTTCTGTAATTCTGTTGGCTACCATTTTAAACTGGTGTCTAAAATCGGCAACAAACCATTGCCCCTATTGTTGAGATTTACAAAAGTAATTGCCTCCATACACCACAGTAGTAGTACGGGCTGGACTGTTCCCATGAGGCACAGGGTCAGACTGATTTGCATATAGCCAATGTCTAACCCAGGGTGGTGTGGAGTGCAAAAAAACGATGGATTTAGGCCCAGATCCTTGTACTGGGGTGAATGTATGACATTGTTCTACATGTCCATGAACTGTGTTTTTTGCAATTTTCACCTCGAGTGTGCTGGGTATACTCAGACGTGAGTCCCAGGCTCTCCACACCACTGGAGTCAAGCTATCCAGGCTGATGAAGGCTGATAGCCAGAAACCGGTCCTTGGATGCTTGATTCCGGTCTGGGAAAGACATGGCTTGGTAGTTCAGACTGGACTGTTCCCATGAGGCACAGGGTCAGAGCTGATTTGCATATAGCCATTGTCTAACCCAGGGTGGTGTGGAGTGCAAAACAACGATGGATTTAGGCCCAGATCCTTGTACTGGGGTGAATGTATGACATTGTTCTACATTCTGTCCATCAACTGTGTTTTTTGCAATTTTCACCCCAAAGAATCCCTGGCGTCTAGTGGGCTTTTTGCCTCCCTCCGGCAAGGCAGATTGGGGGCTAATGCTCCCATCTGCCTGCCAGGGGGGGCAGAAAGTCCACTAGATGCAGGCAGTGTTTTGGGCAAATTTCAATTAGGGTGAGGGCTGCCCAAAACAGACATGCCAATTCCCCCACCCTAATTGAAAACCCTGGCATCTACTGGGCATTTGCGTCTTATGCCCCCATCTCCCCCCCCAGGGGGGACAGAAAGGCTGTCATTTTTGCGGGGTGGGTGGGGGCATGTGCATGCCCATATTGGGCAGCCCCCACCACAAATTATAATTTAAAAAATCCCTGGTGTACAGTGAGCTTGCTACCCCCAAGGGGGGCAGAAAGGCTGTAAATTTTGCAGGGTTGGGACATAGACATGCCCTTTATGGGCAGCCCCCACCCTAATAAATTATGCGGCCCAAAAAAAATCCCTGGCTTCTAGTGTGATTTTTGCCCCCCCTGGGGGGAGGATTGGGGGCTACTGCCCCCATCTACCCCCCATGGGGGACGAAAAGACTAAATCCCATCGCAAAAAATTGGGGGGGATAAAAGCCCTTGCCCAAGGGGCCGCTCACCCCTCTCTGGTGTCTAGTGGGTAGATCCCTTCTTGGGGATCGCCCTCCTGGGTTGATCGCCAAGCAGGGATCCACTGGGAAGATTCTCCCCTTTCCAATGATACCTCTCCCGTCTTTCTACATGCCCGGGGGGCTGAGCTAGCCCCCTGACCACGGAGAAAGTGAAACTGAAATGAGCCTAAAGGCTCATTTCAGTTTCGGTTTCTGTACAATGACGACAGGACGACGTGCGCGCTGATCGTCATGGCACAGAAACCAGGGAGTAGGCCTTGGGAGCTGGGGAAGCTCTTCTCCAGCATCCAAGGTTACAGGGGAATAATAGAAATCCCTCTGCTGTCTGCAGCAGAGGGATTTTGTGCCCCTAGCCTCATGACAGAATGGTTCCGTCATGAGCACAGGGGCACCAATGCTCATGACGGAAACATTCGGTCATGAGCATCGAAGGGATTAAAAGACTCTGCTTTTGTCCTACCATATTTCTGTTCTCAGCTTATTGTGGGTAAAGAGGTTGCCTCAAACTGTATTTTAGTGTTGGATGTGGGAGAACATTAGAATTACCAATGTACATTCCCCCCCCGCCTTCAGAACCCACATTTAGTATGGCCAACGACTTTCATCAACTTGGAAATGCCCAAAGTGGGTAGGTTGGCCACAGGAATGATTTCATTGGTTAATGATATGTCCAGTGTCAACCATAAATGTGGCATCTCCAGCACCCATTTCAGAACATTACTGGATCTGAGGAAAAACAGAGGATACCTGGACCTACTTTCGGTTACCTGAGTAGAGCTCTGAAGGACTGGACCTGCTCCCTCTTGTACCCAGAAAAATATGTGGCCTCTAAAGGTCATAAGGCTGACCTTTCACTCAAGCTACAGGGATACAACAAGCTACAAGAGGCCTCTACTGTGATTGTGAGCTGACCAATGGTAACTGAACCTGGACTGGACCCTGCTGTTGGTCTTTCACTGACACCCTGTGATTCTCTACATACCTCCCAAGAGGTACTGGGGGCTTTAGAATTGTACCCCTGTGGTGGACTTGACCTTAAATGACTTAGGGGTCGATTACGATCTCGGTCAGACATCTTTCTGAACGAATCGGTCTTGGAATGCTTTTCAACCAAATTAGATCCGGGGAGACAGAACGACCGAATGCATAGGCTCGCCATTGAAGAATAAGGTGTCTGGGAAAAATTGTGTACCCAGTGGCGGGCACCCCTTGGTGCCTGCCACACTGTGAATGCCCTGAAAGCGGGTGCCTTGGGTACCTGCTCGGGCCTGATTCAGAAAGCCCTGGGTGAAAGGGGGCCTGCTACAGGCCCTCAAAGTAAGCTTCCGACAACCGATCCGAGTCAGAACATCCGATTCAGAAGGACTGTCCGAATCTGTCATTGTAATCGGTCGTTCAGAAAGCTTCTGAGTCATTTGGAAATGCGGCCTCCGAATTACTCAGATTTTCTGAATGCTGTTCGGTTTGGATTCAGAACCGATTCGGAAAGTCTGAACATCGTAATGGCTCGTTCCGACTGGTTTCTGAATCAGTCAGAAACAAACCTTTCGAATTCAATTAGGAAAACCTGAATCCGTTATGGAGGCCTTCCGAACGGCATCATTATCAACCCCTAAATCAGAGGGTAAAATCTTTGGCCAAGACTAATCTGGTTGGTCTATCTATCCCACAACCCATCTCTGCTAGCCTCAAATTTTGACTAGGTCTTGGTCTGCTGTGACTAGCGACTATAATTGGCACTTAGGGCATTTTGGCGCTATTCCTACAGAAAATTTAAAAAATGCATATATGTGATTTACCTCTTGCAATTTTGTCATTTTGTTGTCATTCTGTTTATTACATTTGTATTTATTGTTTTGCATTTTGATTTAACTACTGTTTTGGTACTGCATAAAAACGTTACACATTGACCTAAGTTAATCTTGTCTGGTATGAGCCATTGCTACCAGGGGTCTGAGCCCAGTTTGATTTAGTGACTTTGAATGTTCACCATGACAAGATTTGTGATACTTACTTGAGGTGTGTAGTGACTCACCCAAATGTTAATCCAATATTTTACACCGTGGTTTGCGTAAATCTATCCAGCTGTTTACTATTTAGCTGTGACAACAGCTTCTTATAAGAATGTAATTATGATAAGTCACTTTTTACCCCGTCCATCTTTTTGTGATTCCTGCTTGACATATCTGCAAAGAATTTGCCATTCCAAATCCAAATTTTATATGCCTTTTTTCTAAAGTATGGTACAGATTTGTCAAATAGTGCCAAATTCATCAGCAAAGCAATACAAATAAATGTTCAATTGACAATCTGATCTAATCATAATTACACAGGTGCTGCATCTGTAATATCAGTTGTGGTCACAACTGTGTAGGTAAAGTTAGGACCATGTTTCCATAGGAAATTGACTTTTTTGTTTCCTAATAATTTTGCTGCTGTTTGACAAATCTTCATGAAACTTTTTTGAAAAGCATCATCCACCGCGGTTTCTACCTGGCTGATTTTTAAGTAAACCGTCAAGTGGGCACTGAGAAGTAGGTGGTCCCAAAACATGATTGTCCTATGCAGTTTTCAATGGGAAAATTGAACAGCACTGCAGCAAAAATGGCAGAATGGAATTACACCAAATATGGTAGAATGCTATATCTTTATCCAAACAGTGTGCTCTTTGTGGGTTAGTGTAAATCCATTCAGTAGTTTTTGAGAAGTTAAGGTTCGAAATTTATAGATATATGGGCGTGGCCAAGTGATTTGGTTGACATAAATCAATTGTTTTGCTAGTAGCTTTGACAGATCTTCACGTAATTTTCAAAAAATAAATCTCATCCACCTCTTCTCCTCCCTGAAAAGTTTCTGCAGAATCCATTAAGCGGGGGCCAAGAAAAAGATCCGATCCAATTTTTATAGAGAATTTTAGACAGTGCTACATCCCAAATGGCTGAACAAAACTACAACAGATTTAATAAAATGCTAGATATTTACCCAGATAGAGTGTGTTTTGTGAATTGGTGTATATTGGTTCAGTAGTTTTGGGAGAATTCCGGCGTGAAATTTATATATAACTGGATGGTTGTGTGCACAACAGTCTTGCAAAATCCATGTGAGTGACTGGAAGGGCCTTTTTCCCATTGGCTACATCTCTTTTACAGGAGTGAGAGGCTCCCGGGATTCCGGAGTGAGCACTCGCTCTAATTGTGTGGCCGCAACACAAACAGAAATGTTATGGCTGCTTTTACTGCTCTCCATGTCCTGAAATCTAAAAATAATTATGCTACAAGGGGGCACGGTAGGGATACCCTGACCCCCGTCCTTGTTGAGGAGGAAAAAGAAGGACCCCCATGGGGTCAAGTTAGAAAAATATTTTTGGGGGGGGCACAACGATCCTGTAGGAGTCTCTCAGGAGCCAGCATGTCTCCCTGTACTGCAGAGAATGTCTTGTGGGAGCACAGACAGACAAGCTGGCTCCCAGGAGACTCTTGCATGATTTTTGCGGTATCAAGAAAATAATTTAAAATAAGGACTGTGTGTGTTTGGATGCCTGCAGGTGTTTGGGAACAGGCACAGCTCAAGATCCTGCATGGCGGGGGTTGGCTATTCATTAGGGGGTTAGGCACAGCGCCAGATCACAGGTCATGTATGGCATGGGTTTGGCATAGGTACATATGGTAATAAAATCTTAGTTTAGGTTAAATAATTTTTAAATTCACTAAAATAACAATGAGATAATGAATAAACTAACATTTTAGTTAGGTATGGTCAAACAATCTAACTTTAAATGAAAATAAATACAAATCCAGTGAAAAAAGTGATGTTATATTTAGGTGAAAATGTTAGTTAAAATATAACATCTATACTACTATTATAAAGGAAGAACTTTGAACCTTTGAGGCGGGTAAACTCGGGAACCACAGCGCCAATCCACACACCTGATACATCGTTGAAATTGTCAGGGTGTGCAGATGGACATAGGCTACATAAATTAAAAAAATATACGTTATTTTAAAAATTTACGAGAAAAAAAAAGTAGTCCCATGGAAGTAGCGCCGGCCGCGACGTGCGTGCTGACATCAGTGCTGTGCCTCTGCGCCGTAATTATAATGACGTGTTGTTGGTTCCTGTAGAGACCTGGAGCTCCGTTTGAATATATGCAGTACTCATGGCGCAAGAAGAAATGTGTAGGATACGTTAATGATTTGTAGATCCAGTCATCTAACCACTCATTGCTCTTACCTGACCCAACACTACAAGAATGGGAGTACAGCACATGAGTTTTGCTTCTAGGAAAAGAAGTGCTTCGCTGTTCTTTTTCCAAAACTCGCGTTTTGGGCGGTCTGAGGAGAGTCTTCCTGTGCAAGTGCTTATAATCATGTTCACTGGATTCATGCTATTTTCGTGTCGTTTGCCACATTTGCCACATTATCCATCAACTGCTGCATAATCTGAAGATTTTAACAAAAAGAATGTTTTGTTTGTAGCTCACACCGATCAACAGTGACTAAAAGTGTGGTTACAAGTTGCAGTGCAATGGAAGGCCCCTCACAAAGTTTGACTGGTCACCTTTCTCTTGAATATTGCTATATCAGGGTGTTAAACTTTTATTAATGAAGTAAAACCGACGCGCAGACAGTGTTAAGAATTGTAATAACGAAGTAATACTTTCACAAAATGCGATGCATTATGCTGCATAGTTTGCCTTTTCTTGCCATCAAATGAAGTCAACTCTGAGGCATGATCGTCCCGCCACATAGTTCAATTAACCCAGATTATAATTAACTGGTTCTGCCCTGGGCCTAATGAATTAGTACCCCTCAGGCAGCTGTGCGCATGTTTAAATGTATGCAAAAACAACAGGTGATGGACCGAATGAGGATCAATGTCACACATTCAACCCAATCAAAAGATCTGGGTCATAATCCATCGTTTTTTTGCACTCCACACCACCCTGGGTTAGACAATGGCGATATGCAAATCAGCTCTGACCCTGTGCCCCATGGGAACAGTCCAGTCCGAACTACAAAAGCCATGTCCTTCCCAGAACGGAATCAAGCATCCGAGGACCGGACCGGTTTCGAGGTAACACCTGTCATCAGCCCGGCTAGCTTGACTCCAGTGGTGTGGAGTGCCTGGGACCCACGTCTGGGCATCCCCAGTACACTTATAGCGAGTTTGCAAAAACAACAGGTGATGGACCGAATGAGGATCAATGTCACACATTCAACCCAGTCAAAAGATCTGGGTCATAATCCATCGTTTTTTGGCACTCCACACCACCCTGGGTTAGACAATGGCGATATGCAAATCAGCTCTGACCCTGTGCCCCATGGGAACAGTCCAGTCCGAACTACAAAAGCCATGTCCTTCCCAGAACGGAATCAAGCATCCGAGGACCGGACCGGTTTCGAGGTAACACCTCTCATCAGCCCGGCTAGCTTGACTCCAGTGGTGTGGAGTGCCTGGGACCCACGTCTGGGCATCCCCAGTACACTTATAGCGAGTTTGCAAAAACAACAGGTGATGGACCGAATGAGGATCAATGTCACACATTCAACCCAGTCAAAAGATCTGGGTCATAATCCATCGTTTTTTTGCACTCCACACCACCCTGGGTTAGACAATGGCGATATGCAAATCAGCTCTGACCCTGTGCCCCATGGGAACAGTCCAGTCCGAACTACAAAAGCCATGTCCTTCCCAGAACGGAATCAAGCATCCGAGGACCGGACCGGTTTCGAGGTAACACCTCTCATCAGCCCGGCTAGCTTGACTCCAGTGGTGTGGAGTGCCTGGGACCCACGTCTGGTTTTTAATAAGTAAGAAATAATAAAAATAATTAGATACATCAAATGTTATGTTTTGACCTAAATGTTATGTGTGGTGGGCTGTTGGTATAATTGACTATTACAAATGGTATTGTATATTTAGAACTTGAATACACAGAAAGGAAATTCCTTTTTAGTTGAAGCGTTATGATGCATAGGATGGGCTTACCTTTGCTCACTAGTAATGTGCGAAGATCTGTTACTCTGAACCTCTTCATCATAGGACAGTGCACAAGGTGTGCACGCTGTCTGGAAAAAGTGCTTTGCATCTCTCAACGGACACTCTACTGTTGTGTTTTATCTAGGACCCCGATCAATATTGTGACCTCATGCCCCTATACGGCTATAATCAATACATATCCCTATAATGGCATAGCGATCCAAGCCATATTTCAGTAACTCTTCTCTGCAGTTCATGACTGTTCATGACACATCAGAAGCCACTTCCTTAGATTCCCAGATAGCACACCGAGTTCTTTCGACATCTCAAACCCCCGGCATCCTGGGAAAGCCGTGCTTGCTTTGTTTTGATTAGTAATAGAACTCCTGCGAGCACTGTAAGAATGACCAGTTCTTAGTGACATCTTTATTGACGTCTTATGTCCAAAAACTTACGTCAAACTCGGCACCTTTCAGGTATAAATATACCAACATTGCCTTAAGCAAGAACACGGTGGTGGTGAATACTGGAGCAGATCGGCTGTCCCCTTGCAGAGCCCAGCAGATGCGAGAAGCCCACGGACGCTGCCCCTCCTCCTTGATGCGCTGAGAAAGACGCTGTCTTTTCTCCTGCCGAGAAAATCCAGCTCCGGCGTTTCCAGCCTACCCTGGCGGGTGACTGGGATATCGGGTCCTAAAGAGAAGATACCAGACCTCCTGCATTCTATTCCAGAGGTACGGTGCTGACTAAACCCTTAGAGAGAATTCTTGAAAGAAACTCTTGGCAAAACCAACTTAACTTAAACTGCTACTTACTCCCTCCCTTGTATTAGTATTAGGTCAGGTACACTGGGGTAGGCGTAGTTAGAGGCACCAGTTGAGATCGTTAGTCAATGTATATATGAATGTATATATTTTATTCATTTTAACTATCTTATGGCTAAGAAACCATATCAATGCTTTTACAGTATTATTTCGTAATACTCCTTTTACTGTACGCACTTTTCATAATAACAAGTCTTGCAATTGTGGCAATTCATTTCTCTTGCATGAGAAGGAAGACTGCTCAATAAATAATATCTTTTATTGAAAACGCCCGTCTCTCTATTCTCTGCATTCTGGTGAAAGTAAATCTGCACAACTGACTGAGTGAAATAGCTGTCTATTGTTTCACACGACTCTAGAGATTGACTCTTATTCTGAGGAGCAAAGTTGTCATGTTCATGCAGTTGTCGGAAGCTGAATCCCTTCTTGTCTGAGCCAGGGAAGCTGATCACTTCCTATTCAGTCCAGAAAGTTTCCAGTGACCTCTGAGCTAGCTGGCGCAGACCTAAATTAAGTCTAACATAGTCAGTAGAGACCTAGAAGACCGCAGTCCGACGTCTACACTGCTGTTTATGTTATTCCAATGCGCAGGGCCTATAGGGATAATAGGAACTACACTACGTGGCGCCCAACGTTTGGTAAGGCGATAAAACTAACGCAAGACGTTAAAGTAACTCAGTCGTGCTTTTTCACACAGACCCTTTCTCCCGTAAATACTCCAATAGACGTCTGGAGTGGGTGAAAGGTTAAAATCCGCCGGAACTTAGTAGGAAGAGATTCCTATGTAAAGTTTCTGGTTTAGTCAACGTTGAAGGATACAGTGTTCCAAAATATTGTGCACCTAATCTTTGTTTCCTTGGAAACCTGCTCTGCAAACTTTCATTAATACAATGTCAGTAAATGGCAATAACAACGGAACCAATGAAGTCGCGGTAGACGCGAATCAGCAGGGTCCTGATGATACAGGAATTAATGAACCGGATGCGATTATCATCCCGGCAAACATAAGAAAATCTATAACTTCAAAACTTATAGAAAACGGACTGACATCACGAGGTGGTACAGTCATTTTCGTGATAGAGGCACACGAATATCGGCAGACAGAGGTATTCTATTCTTGGATAAACTTTCCAGCGGCAAACGCTACAACACACGAGTTTCACTATTACAAAATAGAGGAACCACCGGAAGAGTACGCTCCTTTCGACGAGTTTGAAATCCCATTAAAATACCAAGAGCACCTGCTCTGGTTTAAAGGCGCCCTAAAACATAATGATCACATCACTAGGCTCGGTCCACTAGGTAGACCAGGAGCAACGTGGCCGGTTCTAGCCAGCTACACACCACATCCAGACATTGAAAAAATGTCAAGAGAAGAACTTTTAGCACAGCTAAAATTACTGATTAAAATACATAGACAGTTAGTCCAATGTGTAATGCAGACTGCAACAGTCCAAACAGCTGGTAATGTTCCACAACTGACCCCTCATCAGGAAAACCCAAATAAAATTACACCACAGAACATACAATCATGTCTTGGAAAAATTCCCGCAAAACGGGAACAAATTCCTTTCTGGTTAGCACAGAAAATTACTCAAATAGAGGCAGTATTCCCGAATACTGCCCCTATTGAGAAACACAGAATTCTGGCTATCTGCCTTCCAATGGGGGTCGCACCACATGTGGAGGACTGTGACACTTGGGGTACAGTCTTTGCTTCCATTTACACAAAAACACATGGTGTTCCGTCCATGGCGGTAATACCGGATGTGCTAAAACAAATTCAGAATGAATACGGTCCAGAACCTGCTTTAACTCTTGGTATGAAATTACTGAAAGACTTCAAGCAGGTCTCGGATATATTACTAGCCAACATAAAAGGAGAAGCAGCATCTGTGGCGATCCGCCAGAAATTGAAAGAAACAGATATAATAGATCAACCAATTGAGCTTGCCAGAATTATAGAAAAATGCTATGAAGAATTAGGTAGAGATAGTTTGAGTGGGAAACCAGTAAAACCCCAACTACTCGAAAATCCTGAAATATTATTTATTAAAAATAATCTAAACACTCCTAAAAAGACTGGGATGGAAATAAACAATCCACTCCCAAAGAAAAAGTTTACCAGTCCAGAGGAAGGTCTCCTCGACGGAGAGAAAGAACTCCAACTCAAGAACACCAGTCTCCCCAGAGGGAACACTCTGAGAAAAGATATAACCTTAGAAATAGGGATAACTTGAAAAAGCCTGATAGATATCAAAGTATTGATACACGTCCCTCTCGATCTTTTTCGCAGACATCGGAAAGAAGAGGACGGTCAGACCCAAGGGAAGAGCACACCAAGTCCAAAGACAAGGAACCTGCTCAAAGTACAAAATTACAATTCCCATGGAAGAAGGTAGCCAGTATTAGAGTAACATGCCGAGAATACTGAGGACACAGCTGAAAAACGGAGAGCGGGCACAGACAATGCTAGACAGTGCAGCAGAAATCAGCATAGCTCACAAGATCCTGATGAGTCATCTGGAGACAGTGGACACAAATGAATACATTCAGGTAGAAACTGCAGACACCAGAGTTAGCGAACCTCATAAGATATACGAAATAACACTGTGTATAGGGGGAGATAAGACTAGAAAAATAAGGGGTCTATTTTGGGATAACCTCTCAAAAGGCTATGACATCCTGTTAGCCGAGAAAGATTGGCCCCCAGAGTTTGTCAGGGAGTGCCCTCATGGCGAAGAAATGATTATGCTGCCTTCTCAAATCACATTCCAATTCACAGTAAATATGTATATGCAAGGAAATGGGCAGTAGCCCAGGCACCAGCATTATATAAAAATCATGTTGGATGGGATGAGGACTCTCCTCCTCACAAAATCCAGTTTCAAAGTCAACCAACTGCACAAAGACAGTACCCAATTAAACAAGAAGCTAAAAAACAGGTCAGGGAGATTTTAGATAAAATTGAATACCAAGGGGTAATTGAAACATGCACCTCTCAAATGAACAATCCTTTGTTTCCTGTTTCCAAACCAGACGATTCGTATTGTTTAGTCTTGGACTACAGACACCTTAACTCATGTTGCAAAACATTTGCAGTGCAAAATTCGCATAGTGCGGCACAATAACATAGTTCGCAAAAAATACAAGATGACATTAGACATATCTAATGGGTTCTTTTGCCAAAACATTGCACCAGAAAGCAGGTACTTAACCGCTTTCTCAATAATGGGGTCACAGAAAAATTTCTGTAGGCTCCCACAGGGATTCAAGAACAGCCCAGGACTATTCTCAGCCAGAGTAACGGAGTTACTACAAATATATGATGATGAGGCATTATCTTATGTTGATGACATCTATCTCACAGACGACGACTTGGATACTCACTTGAAAAGAGTGAACACCATAATATGGGTTCGCAGCAGAGGGTTACAAATTTAACTTTAAAAAGTCAAGAATTGCCCATCTAACAGTCTTATTCTTAGGATACGAATTATCAGGTGAAGGAAAAAGCCTAGCGGACAACTTCTTAGAGAAGTGCGCTGTACTCCAAGCACCGAAAACGCTGAAGAACTTACAATCGATTCTAGGCTTCCTGAATTTCGGAAGAACTTACATTATAAACTATGCAGAGAGAATTAAACCTCTCTACGAATTAATAAAACCTGATTTTAAACCAATCAACTGGACTCAAAAACACACAGAAATTTTGAGATCACTGCAAACAGACATGTTAGCTAAAACAAAATTAGAAACACGTGACAATACACGCAACCTTGTAATCCGGGTCATCCCAGGAAGATGCCGATTCACATACCTGACCTCCAATGAGGGAGAAACAGTACCAATAGCTTACAAATCACATTTGTACAAAGAATCAGAAAAAACATTCAGTCTCACAGAAAATACTGTGAAGGCAGTGCAAACTGCTATAGAGAAAGAACGAGAACTAGCACAAGGTAAAAGGATCACTGTTCTCACAGCAGAATCTGCCTTCGAGGCACTATTCAGCCCAGTAAACCTGCCTACAGTGTCACTGGATCCGAAATGGATACAGTGGGAAAACTCTCTTGCTGCAGAAGACGTGAAATACTATTTCGCCCAGCACATGAAAAAACTGAATGATTTAAAATATGAAAAAGAATATCCTCTGCCAATCGAAATTCTCCCTCTAGAACAGTACTCCTGTATAATCTATACAGACAGATTTGTACAGCATTTCAATGTAGAAGATAAATCCTACGATGCAGACTGCGCGATTGTTAAAGGTCGCTGGCTCTGCAGTAAATTCAGACCGAAAATAACAAAAACTGAATCACTGAGAAAATGTTCGGCTCAGCGAGCTGAAATCAGATCTTTAAAGATGGCGCTTGAAAATGCCGAACGTGAATTCCCGACACTAATCGTGTGCGATTCGCATTTTTGCGTCAATTCTTACAATAATGATTTGCAGAGCTGGGTTCAAAATGATTACAAAGATGACACAGGTGCCACAATCAAGCATAAAATGCTCTGGAAACAAGTAGTTATTTTACAAAAAGAACTACAAAACACTCACGTGATACACACTCTGAGTCATCAACGTGATGGCGTTCACGTTGCAGGGAATTCATTGGCTAATACAGCCACAGCGGAAGCAAGTAAACCGGCTTCCGTAGCCACAAAAAAGCGTTCAGAAAAATACATAGATGGGGAAACCATGCTGGCAGTAAAAACGTCTTCAAAAGGCAACTGTGCAGCATTACCTGTGAACTATCCACTCAATTATACATACGTAATTGATGCAAACTCCATTCCTTTTGCTCGAATCCCTGGAGTGGGGGATAGGGTAGTTCCAAACACGAATCGGAGAATCTTTTTAATAGCAGACGCACACATGGGATTGGGTCCAAGGCACAAACAGATGAAGGAATCTCTGACCCAATTACAATCAGTATACTGGTGGCCAGGGATGAGCCTGCACCATTATAAATTTGTAAAGAGCTGTCCAGACTGCGACAGAGACCGCAGTAACGAGTCAAGCGGAGTGATGCCATGGCCATGTATGATGGTAGCATAGAGCTATCTACACATGCAATCCAGCGTCCTATTAATTGTTCAGGATTACATTCACTTTAAAAATGTGGCCCCAGCGCTCGGCTGACGCCAGAACTGTTAGAAAAGATTTGCGAGTCTTTATCGGCACATACGCAATTGCCATGCTTCATTCTGACCAGGGTCCTGCTTTTAGCTCTCGGGCTTATACGGAGGCCATGACCAGCTTGGGCATTGGATTGAGATTCTCTTGTCCCTTCCATCCTGAGGGAAACAGCGTAGTGGAAAGAAAAAAACGA
Source organism: Lissotriton vulgaris (assembly GCF_964263255.1). Lineage (NCBI taxonomy): Eukaryota > Metazoa > Chordata > Amphibia > Caudata > Salamandridae > Lissotriton > Lissotriton vulgaris. The sequence goes on from NC_141687.1 coordinate 1,752,619,955, forward strand.
GACATAAAGCAATCTATAACAGCAAAGGTAATAGGTTCGGGTGATGGGTGGGTAAAACATTTAATAAGTGTCCAACGTAGTCTTAACAATTTGCCAAGAAATTCTCTAAAAGGTTTCAGCCCGTACGAACTATTGTTCAGAACTAGAATGCATGTTCAGGACTTAGATAGTCTTGCTTCAGTGGTAGAAGATAAGAATAAAGACTTTGACATCAAAGATCGTTTGGCTGTTTTACAGGACTTAAATGAAACAAGAAAAGCCTTGAGCAACATAAAGTTAAAAAAAACAGCCAACCACCACTGAAGACACACCACCTGTCCCAGCAAGACCTGTCTGGATTCCAAAGATTGGGGATCTGGTCAGAGAGAAAATAGCGGTGAAGAAGGAATTTGGGCCTTCTTACAGAAAAGCAGTACCTGTCTTAGCAATCAACGGAACAAGATCAGTAGTACTACCGCCCCTTGCTGGTAAAAAGGAGAACTGAGTTGTATCCATCGACCTGGTGAAACTACGATCATGTGGCCTATAATCAATAGCAGGCCCAGTGGACTCCCAAGAAGTAACAGAATACCCAAATTTGCAAGTATCCAAGAGGTTCAAACTGAAAGACTAATCACATTTGATAAACCTGCAGTAAATAAAAAAGGACTATGCACAAATGCCATGGAACTTGTGCCTCTTGAAACACAAATTGAAACAGTTCGTCATAAAACACCAGTCTATAATGATGTGGCATCAAAATGTGCTAATGAAAGCCAAATGGAAAAAACAATTCCAACAATCAACAGAACTGCATCTGGCTACTTCATCAATTTCGACAACTTTTCTGAAGATCAAAGCGACCCTGAAGTGACGCCAGAAACAAAGACTTTTAAAGAAAAAGCAATAGAACTCTTTCATCAACTCAAAGAAACATATCTTATTTCTCCATGGTTAGAATTTTGGATTGGGCTAGGTGTATTTTTCCTCCTGCTTTGGCTCATCGTGGTACTTTGTTCGGGAAAATTCATTGAGGGAAAATACAGTTCAATGGACACAGCAAGTCAGAAAATCAACTTAGTTCTGAAACCTCACAAATCATCGCACGTCGAGAAAAGAGAACTATCATCAGTAAATGTCACAGCCATTCCAATACCCGGCGGGGTAGTTTGGGACAAGACAGACTATGAAATATATGGCCCGGTCGAGATCTTGAAATATCCTCACCAGTTTAAGGTTTCATTAAGTGACTTTGTAAAACCAAGTACATTCTCTGATGATTGGGACTTTAAAAGTATAAATGATATGATGTCGGATTTGGTGTTGTCAGCAAAATTTACAGAACATGATTATTTACAAGGTTCATCTAATTATGAACAGATGTACTGTTTTTCACATTACGCAGAATACTACTCACATAAATCTGCTCAACCTAGAAATGTTTTTAAATATAACCAATGGGAACATTGTGCTACTCCACCTAAAAGCAGTACAAAAACATTCTATGAGAAATTCCAATACTTCTCAGGGTTTAACACGAGTAATGCAGAAACATTTTATTATAAACTGTTGGATAAAACAGGGACGAAAACCATGCTGACAAATACTAAATTGATATATTCAGAAGCATTTTATGAAAAAATTATTACATTTGGTTTTGATTTCTAGAAAAATAACATTGAAACAAAAAACATCTGGGGTACAAAAGATTGGCAGGTACAAGGCCTAGAAGCAATATTTAGAGCCTGCATGATCCCAGAACAAGTAATGTTCTTGATCGACACAATTCAACAATCAACCTGTCTTGGTCTAGCCAAGATTAAAGACCTTAACAAACCATCTATTCCAAAGCCAATACCTGATAATGCAACCACAGATATTGAATTAGACGTATCCCAAATTTTAAATGAAAACAGAACACATCCTGATTGGAAAAAGTGGTTAATCTGGCCTACAGACACGAATAACTGTCAAGATAGATTCCTGAACAAAGTACAGGGGTTAAAAATGACCAGACCAGACCCTAGATACTCCCAGAGACAACATACAGGGATAGTAACAACATACAGTATAGGGAAACTCTGCCTTGAATGGCTACAAATATCCACACTGGCACAAATTAAGCAACACTTGTCTTTACTTAAAGATGGTGCTGACTTGCGAGATTTCATTATGGGACCACGCAAACAGCGTCAAAAACGTTTCATAGCGGCCAGCATATATGCGGCATACATCGAGGCTTGGAAAAAAACTCAAATTTAAACAGCCAAGAAAATACGAGAAATTGATCGTATTAATTTGGAAAAATCACTTTCTGTTGTGGACAATGGGTTAATGACTCTGTCCTCCAGAATATATTCACTGGACAGTATTGTATCATCTGCTATTGATATAATAGACCAGGACTTGCTGATGTTACAACATGGCCAGTCCCAATTACGTTCTATTGTACAGCTAGGCTGGACGTTGCAAAATCTCCGTTCGGGCTATGTGCCATGGCGTTTAATCAACACAACGTCATTGTTTTCCATCTTTAACCTTACTGATAAACAAATCAGTTTGGCACAGAAAGGAGCAGACTATACAATACTGAGCATCGAAAAACTTGAGAGATTACCATTGACAATGTCAGAAAGACCTGTCATTGAATTGATAATACACGGGATTATCACAATTCCGATAACAACTTTCCAATTAAAAATTGCCTTGAGTATATACCATTTTTACAAAAAGGTGAGCAACCCAATATACCCTTGCGGGCTTGGGCAAGGTTTGTAAGAGAAAAGATGGCCAGCAAGGGGTTTTATTTATCTAGGTTATTTACAGCACTGTTAGGACTAAACAAGACTTAATCATAGTACCTAAACATGAGTTGAATCAGTGGCTGTTTAAATTTAAATAAAAAATCATGTGATGTTACCACACTAACATCCAAATTTAGCAAAAATGCTCAATGAAACACGAAACCAGGAAATATTGTCAAAAAGTTGTTATTAAGCTTCGAGACAAAATATATTAATATCTGTACAAAAGCAGTGAGCAATCATAAAAATAGGGTGCATACATAGATACAATGTGGATATTAAGGTCTTGGTTACTTTTCCTTGGACATATCCAGATTTAAGTCCAAACTGTTACGTCACAGTAGTTGGTTTTAACTCAAAGTCAGATGGAAATCAAAAGATGACTTGAGACAAACTAGGCAGAATTGGACTGAACAGGTCGACGTTTCGGTCTTATTATAGTTACTCCTAAGACCATCATCAGGACTATACAAGTGGTATATACAGTTGATGACCCTCTGTAAAAGAACAACAGTGAATTATAATATGTACAGTGTGAATTAAATACCTGGTCAATGACATACATTTGTTATGACAACATTGGAAATATTTACATTTTTGTATTTTAACTACATTTGTTAATGCCATTTATCTAGCATGTCACATTTCATGCAAGATAGGAAAAAGTAGTCGGTGTGGCGACTAAAAATGTTTCGATTGTGACTGAAAGGTTGTTTTTATATAGAGGTGTAGCCTAGTAGGACAAGTCAACTTAGAAAGTCGCTATTGGGCATCGAGTTATGGCTAACACTTACTTTTTGTATGTAGAGGCGGTGTCAATGAAGGAATCTTGGTGGCACCGGTACTCACGAATAGTGGCAATGCGATCGGGCGCAAAAATGAATCAATAGCCCCAAGCATACACTGGAAGGAACAAGATATCACTATAATTCCCAGTTAGTTTTATGGCAAAACTCTACTTGTGTTTGGAGTTTACACAAAATTAATTCATTACCTTGCAACGAGTTAAACGAAGCAGTGAATTAGATCGGACAGTCAGTCCACTAATATTTGAAGATCAGCTGTGCCAGATTTAAAGCTGAATGGAGAAAAAAATTTATAAAAGGTATAACTTATTGTGATATGGGTTCAAGAGGAGTTGTAAATACATTGCCATTGATGTAATTATCTCTTCTAATAGACTGCGTTTCTATTATTTTGGTAAAATTTATAGCGTTTTAGCAGTCACCTATGTCGTAATAATTCCATGACATTGTCAGAGTCATTTAGCACAGGGTAGAGTTTGTCTAAAAATATGGCATATTGACAAGTTGCACGTTAATAACAACAGTGAATAGGTCACTCGCTGTGCTGAATATTGTGGGATTTACGCTAAATTAAACAAAGTTTTGAAGTGTCCAAAACCTTGTGCCATGTCAGAGATAGACGGACAAAGTTTCAGCGCAGGCGTTAAAGCCGATGTACGCGCATGCGCAAAGATCCGACTGGCAGTGAACTTACTTGGAAAGAAGTCTGCAACCGAACGTCCATGTGGTACGATCAAACGCGATGTAACACTAGCTAATTGAATTACAATAAAACAACTTGAGAATAGTCAACCCGACTTCTTACATATAAAACATCCTAAATTCATCCTTATGTGTTGACATTTCTTTCAACACTATCTCGAAAAACATTACACTCAACACCTTTGAATGTCCACTTAACTAGCTGTAATTTTTAACACTATTTCGGAAAATTTTTTTTCATTTTCTCAAATATTAGTTTTTTCATCATCAAAATTAATAACACCTTCTTTCAATCCTTGGGATATCAGTCCGTTATGGCCAACTCATGTTAATCATGTTTTTTGACCTTAAACAGCTATTCTTAAAACAGGTCGGCTAACACTCTAAGATGGCCGCCGTGCTTTTCCTCTCACTATAAGCAATCTACATTGACACGTATTCCCGCGAGAGTACGCGAGGATAAACCAGTCAGTTCAGGGTATTTAAAGCGATTGTAACTGCAACATTGTTACATCGCGTTTGATCGTACCACATGGACGTTCGGTTGCAGACTTCTTTCCAAGTAAGTTCACTGCCAGTCGGATCTTTGCGCATGCGCGTACATCGGCTTTAACGCCTGCGCTGAAACTTTGTCCGTCTATCTCTGACATGGCACAAGGTTTTGGACACTTCAAAACTTTGTTTAATTTAGCGTAAATCCCACAATATTCAGCACAGCGAGTGACCTATTCACTGTTGTTATTAACGTGCAACTTGTCAATATGCCATATTTTTAGACAAACTCTACCCTGTGCTAAATGACTCTGACAATGTCATGGAATTATTACGACATAGGTGACTGCTAAAACGCTATAAATTTTACCAAAATAATAGAAACGCAGTCTATTAGAAGAGATAATTACATCAATGGCAATGTATTTACAACTCCTCTTGAACCCATATCACAATAAGTTATACCTTTTATAAATTTTTTTCTCCATTCAGCTTTAAATCTGGCACAGCTGATCTTCAAATATTAGTGGACTGACTGTCCGATCTAATTCACTGCTTCGTTTAACTCGTTGCAAGGTAATGAATTAATTTTGTGTAAACTCCAAACACAAGTAGAGTTTTGCCATAAAACTAACTGGGAATTATAGTGATATCTTGTTCCTTCCAGTGTATGCTTGGGGCTATTGATTCATTTTTGCGCCCGATCGCATTGCCACTATTCGTGAGTACCGGTGCCACCAAGATTCCTTCATTGACACCGCCTCTACATACAAAAAGTAAGTGTTAGCCATAACTCGATGCCCAATAGCGACTTTCTAAGTTGACTTGTCCTACTAGGCTACACCTCTATATAAAAACAACCTTTCAGTCACAATCGAAACATTTTTAGTCGCCACACCGACTACTTTTTCCTATCTTGCATGAAATGTGACATGCTAGATAAATGGCATTAACAAATGTAGTTAAAATACAAAAATGTAAATATTTCCAATGTTGTCATAACAAATGTATGTCATTGACCAGGTATTTAATTCACACTGTACATATTATAATTCACTGTTGTTCTTTTACAGAGGGTCATCAACTGTATATACCACTTGTATAGTCCTGATGATGGTCTTAGGAGTAACTATAATAAGACCGAAACGTCGACCTGTTCAGTCCAATTCTGCCTAGTTTGTCTCAAGTCATCTTTTGATTTCCATCTGACTTTGAGTTAAAACCAACTACTGTGACGTAACAGTTTGGACTTAAATCTGGATATGTCCAAGGAAAAGTAACCAAGACCTTAATATCCACATTGTATCTATGTATGCACCCTATTTTTATGATTGCTCACTGCTTTTGTACAGATATTAATATATTTTGTCTCGAAGCTTAATAACAACTTTTTGACAATATTTCCTGGTTTCGTGTTTCATTGAGCATTTTTGCTAAATTTGGATGTTAGTGTGGTAACATCACATGATTTTTTATTTAAATTTAAACAGCCACTGATTCAACTCATGTTTAGGTACTATGATTAAGTCTTGTTTAGTCCTAACAGTGCTGTAAATAACCTAGATAAATAAAACCCCTTGCTGGCCATCTTTTCTCTTACAAACCTTGAGTATATACCAGCAGGCCAGTATGAAAAGTTGGGTAAAGGATACATTAAGTCATCATGGAAATTCCTTATACACACACATGTTATAGTGACAACAACAAAAATGTATTTCTTAGTGATAATGAGTGTCAACATTCACTAAGCGGTATACTTTTGTGCCAAGGTATTAACTTACATGGGGCCTGTGAGGGTACTTCAAGCAACCTTTCATGCCATCAGCATGGCACACCTGCAGCACAAATAGAGCCAGGCAACTTTCTAACGGGAGTTACGTTCTAATAACCGATCACAGCTGTTGTGGCTTGGTGCCAGGGAAAGCATATCTCTTAAGCGTGAGTTCCATGGTCACTTGCTGTATGCAAGCATTGTATCCAAACGGCCCTGGAAACTCAGTGGCTCCGATTTGGCCTAATTTGAATATCTCTTCTATACGAATTGATACTTTAAGCAGAATGAAGTCTGTGCTTTTGCAGACAACTGTGCCCATCTCGTCATCAAAAGAGACGTATGATCTCCAAGTTGCAAGGACGGCGGCAGAGATACATACACTTTTATCAACAAATTGCCCGGTGCATTTCACAGAAATGCTCAGCCAAATCCTAAATATGTCGAATGCCAGTGGTATCGCGAATGTATTTAAGACAGTTTTTTCGGGACTGTTAACACCATTTGAAGCGGTCCTGGGTATCTTTCCAAATTTTGTACATTCGATTTTTGGCGGCGTACCACTACTTTTGGGACTCATAGCAGGTATTTTATTTTTGACTCTCCTGCTCCGATATGGCAAACCAAAACGCAGACATGACTCCGGCATGGATGGAAGAAACGATGCTAGCAATACGCTACCGGGACCGCATAACTAAAGTCGTTCGGATAGCCCGGCTACGAGATCTGAATATGACCTGGTTTCTTTCATTCAGACCTATATGGCAGACCTGCATCTTACCTGTGCTTCGATGTACGCTATGCGGAGAGGAATGCGTGTTAGACACCTGTCTTGCACTACCATCAGCAATACCAATGGACGTCGATACTTTGCTAAGTCCAGTAACGGCTCACGCATCGTGTTGTCCCCAGCGGTTACCAATCCTGATGACGGCATTCGTTGAGGCTCCTTTACTACGACTAGGTGGTGGCAGTGAAGCAAGAAATGAAAGCAGCATCACCCAGGTACGACCTTCTGTGAGCATTGCTGATCCTGAAATCGATGATAGCAATCATTCTCACAACTGCCAAGTTACAGCATTATCGAACTTGGTCGAACTGTCACCTGAATATATAGACCAATTCTTTGCGAGCCTGTCTGAAATAATGTTCTCCCCTGAACAGAAACAATAACTTTTTGGAAAAACATTCCGGCACACAGCGTTCCCATGAACTCTGAATTCGGCCTACAGCTTTGATAAACAAAAAGCTACTGAAAAGCGTTTTGAACTATTTTTTCCCCGCTCACCGTGAAATTGATTTTTCCAAAATATTTACTTTTTTCTGGCACACGTCCTTTGCTTAAAGTAGAACTATTCATAAAGAACAGAGCTTCTATTTTTAGTAGATCTAGAGACAAAATTTTACCTTAGCCTCTAGCACATTTTACAGCAATGGTATTTATATGTGTTGAAATAGTCTCGCCCTTCTTTTCTGTATTTAGAGACTTTTTCATGTGTAAATTCTTCGCAGAATCGTTCAAATAATTACATATGCAATATTTTTTGAATGATTACTATGCTTGATAACGTACAGTACCAATTCATTTCCATGTATTTCAAGTACACCATTTCAAATGCTAAATGTATTTTGGGGTGGGTAGGAATACACGTGCATCTTATTGCTTTAGTTTTTAGTAACTTGATGGACATAAATTCGTGGAGTGGGTGTTGTGTTTTATCTAGGACCCCGATCAATATTGTGACCTCATGCCCCTATACGGCTATAATCAATACATATCCCTATAATGGCATAGTGATCAGAGCCATATTTCAGTAACTCGAATCTGCAGTTCATGACAGTGCATGACACAGCAGAAGCCACTTCCTTAGATTCCTAGATAGCACACCGAGTTCTTTCGACATCTCAAACCCCCAGCAACCTGGGAAAGCCCCGCTTGCTTTGTTTTGATTAGTAATAGAACTCCTGCGAGCACTGTAAGAACAACCAGTTCTTAGTGACATCTTTATTGACGTCTTATGTCCAAAAAGTTACGTCAAACTCGGCACCTTTGAGGTATAAATATACCAACGTTGCCTTAAGCAAGCACACGGTGGTGGTGAATACTGGAGCAGATCGGCTGTCCCCTTGCAGAGCCCAGCAGATGCGAGAAGCCCACGGACGCTGCCCCTCCTCCTTGACGCGCTGAGAAAGACGCTGTCTTTTCTCCTGCCGAGAAAATCCAGCTCCGGCGTTTCCAGCCTACCCTTGCGGGTGACTGGGATATCGGGTCCTAAAGAGGAGATACCAGACCTCCTGCATTCTATTCCAGAGGTACGGTGCTGACTAAACCCTTAGAGAGAATTCTTGAAAAAAACTCTTGGCAAAACCAACTTAACTTAAACTGCTACTTACTCCCTCCCTTGTATTAGGCTTAGGTCAGGTACACTGGGGTAGGCGTAGTTAGAAGCACCAGTTGAGATCGTTAGCCAATGTATATATGAATGTATATATTTTATTCATTTTAACTATCTTATGGCTAAGAAACCATATCAATGCTTTTACAGTATTATTTCGTAATACTCCTTTTACTGTACGCACTTTTCATAATAACAAGTCTTGCAATTGTGGCAATTCATTTCTCTTGCATGAGAAGGAAGACTGCTCAATAAATAATATCTTTTATTGAAAACGCCCGTCTCTCTATTCTCTGCATTCTAGTGAAAGTAAATCTTCACAACTGACTGAGTGAAATAGCTGTCTATTGTTTCACGCGACTCTAGAGATTGACTCTTATTCTGAGGAGCAAAGTTGTCATGTTTATGCGGTTGTCGGAAGCTGAATCCCTTCTTGTCTGAGCCAGGGAAGCTGATCACTTCCTAGTCAGTCAAGAAAGTTTCCAGTGACCTCTGAGCTAGCTGGCGCAAACCTAAATTAAGTCTAACATAGTCAGTAGAGACCTAGAAGACCGCAGTCCTACGTCTACACTGCTGTTTTTTGTTATTCCAATGCGCAGGGCCTATCAATCAATCAAAGACATTTATAGAGCGCACTACCTACCCGTAGGGTCTCGAGGCGCTTGGGGGGGGGGGGGTGCCGCTACTGCTCGAACAGCCAGGTCTTGAGCTTCTTCCTGAAGGAGAGGTGGTCTTGGGTCAGGCGCAGGTCGGCCGGGAGGGAGTTCCAGGTCTTGGCGGCCAGGTAGGAGAAGGACCTTCCTCCTGTGGTGGCTCTGCGGATGCGTGGGACGGCGGCGAGGGCGTGGCTGGCAGATCGGAGGTGGCGTTTGGGAGCGTAGAAGTTGATGCGGTTGTTGAGGTAGCTCGGGCCTTGATCGTGGAGAGATTTGTGTGCGTGGGTAAGGAGGCGGAAGGTGATTCTCTTGTTGACCGGGAGCCAGTGTAGGTCTCTTAGGTGTCCGGAGATGTGGCTGTGTCGTGGGATGTCGAGGATGAGTCTAGCTGAGGCGTTCTGGATGCGCTGGAGTCTCTTCTGGATCTTGGCGGTGGTTCCGGCGTAGAGTGCGTTGCCGTAGTCCAGTCGGCTGGTGACGAGGGCCTGGGTGACGGTCTTCCTGGTCTCTGTGGGGATCCACCAGAAGATCTTCCGCAGCATGCGCAGGATGTTGAAGCACGACGAGGAGACGGCGTTGACTTGCCTGGTCATGGAGACGGAGGAGTCCAGGATGAAGCCCAGGTTGCGTGCGTGGTCCGTTGGTTTGGGTGCGGTGCCCAGGGCGGGGGGCCACCAGGAGTCATCCCAGGCGGAGGGCGAGGAGCCCAGGATGAGGACCTCCGTCTTATCTGAGTTCAGTTTCAGGCGGCTCGTCGTCATCCACTCGGCTACCTCTTTCATCCCTTCGTGCAGGTTGGCTCTGGCGGCGGCGGGGTCGTTGGTCAGGGAGAGGATCAGCTGGGTGTCGTTGGCGTAGGAGATTATGTTGAGGTTGTGTTGGCGTGCGATGGCCGCGAGGGGGCTCATGTAGACGTTGAAGAGAGTAGGGCTCAGCGAGGATCCTTGCGGGACGCCGCAGATGACTTCGGTGGCCTCTGACTTGTACGGTGGTAGGCGGACTCTTTGTGTTCTTCCGTCGAGGAAGGAGACGATCCATTCCAGTGCTTTCTCCTGGATTCCGACGTTGCTGAGGCGCTGCACTAGGGTGCGGTGGCAGACCGTGTCGAAAGCCGCGGAGAGGTCTAGGAGGATGAGGGCCGCTGTTTCTCCGTTGTCCATCAGGGCTCGGATGTCGTCAGTGGCGGCGATGAGGGCGGTCTCGGTGCTGTGGTTGGCACGGAATCCGGACTGCGATGGGTCGAGGGATCCATTTGTCTCGAGGAAGGCGGCCAGCTGTTTGTTGACGGTCTTTTCGATGACTTTGGCTGGAAACGGGAGAAGAGAGATGGGGCGGTAATTCTTGAGTTCGGTGGGGTCTGCTGTAGGTTTCTTGAGTAGAGCGCTGAGTTCGGCGTGCTTCCAGCTCTCGGGGAAGGTGGCGGTGTCGAATGAGGTGTTGATGATGTCCCGCAGGTGGGGTGCGATGACAGCGTCGGCTTTGTTGAAGACGTGGTGAGGGCAGGGGTCGGTCGGAGATCCGGAGTGGACGGAGTTCATCATGTGGACGGTGTCTTCGGTGTTGACCGGGGTCCAGGCGCGGAGGGTGGTGGTGGGTGGCGTTGCTGCGGTCGTGGCGTGCGTTGGTTGGGTGCTGAAGCTGTTGTGTATGTCCGCGATCTTGTTGTGGAAGTAGGAGGCGAGGGAGTTGCAGAGGTCTTGCGATGGGGTGATGTCGTTGTTTCCGGCGTTGGGGTTGGAGAGCTCTTTCACGATGTTGAAGAGTTCCTTGCAGTTGTGTGCGTTGTCGTCCAGTCGGTTTTTGAAAGCCGTTTTCTTAGTGGTGCGGATCAGTTGGTGGTGTTTCCGGGTGGCGAGCTTGAGGGTGGTCCTGTTGTCCGGCGTGGGTTCCTTTCTCCAGACTTTCTCGAGGGCTCGGCAGTTCTTCTTGGAGCTCTTGAGTTCGTCGGTGAACCATGGGGCTCTCTTATTGCCGGGTCTGCTGGGCGGGATCCTCAGAGGGGCGAGTTCGTCTGCGCATTTGCTGATCCACTTCGAGAGGTTGTCGGCGGCCTGGCTGGGGTTCGCTCAGCTGGCCGGAGGGTGCTGGCTCAGGGAAGCGGCAAGCTGGTCTGCTGTGATCTTGTTCCAGCTTCTTCAGGCAACCTGTTGCTGGTGGTGGTGGATCGTCGTTCTTCTGAAGGTGAAGTGGATGCATCTGTGGTCCGTCCAGTGGAGTTCTGTGGCGTGGCTGAAGGTGATGTCTTTGCTGGATGAGAAGATGGCGTCGAGTGTGTGTCCGGCGAGGTGGGTGGGGGTGGGCACCAGCTGCTTGAGTCCAAGGTTGGCGAGGTTGTCGAGTAGGGTGCTGGTGTTGCAGTCGTTGTTGTTCTCCAGGTGGAAGTTGAAGTCCCCCAGGAGGATGTAGTCCGCGGAGGGGAGGGCGTGCGGGCTGACGAAGTCGGCGATGTCCTCGCTGAATTGAGTGCGTGGTCCCGGAGGTCGGTAGATCAGGGTGCCTCCGAGGGTGTTCTTCGGGTCAGTGTGGATCTGGAAATGCAGGTGTTCGGCGGAGGGTGAGGTGTTGTCGGTGCTGGTCGTGATGCGGATGGTGTTCTTGTGGATGATGGCGATGCCTCCTCCCACCTGGTTGGCGTTGCGGTCCCTCCGGGTGATCTTGTAGCCTTCTGGGATGGCTATGGCGATGTCGGGCGCTGAGGAGGCGTTCATCCAGGTCTCCGTGATGAAGGCAACGTCAGGGGCTGTGGCGTCTAGGAGGTTCCAGAGTTCGATTGCGTGTCTGTGGACGGAGCGGGTGTTGAGCAGGATGCACTTGAGGTGGTTGCTGCTGGTGTTCGGCTTGGCGGGTGCTGGTGTCGGGCAGGTCCGGATGCAGGTGAACTTGCAGGTGTTGCAGCTGAAGGGTCCGTGGACGCGTCGTGGGGTGGCTCTGCAGCATCCCGGGAGTCGTCCGGTGTTGAGAGCGGTGAGGGTGGCGGCTGTGTAGGTCAGGCGGGTCGCTCGGGGTCCTCGTGGGCCAGGGGTCCTGGCACTGGGCGCGGTCCAGGCGCGGACGGGCGTAGACGGGCTTACCTTTGGCGTGCCTTCGGCGCACAATCGGCGCGCCCGCTGCGCGTGACCGCTGCGCGTTCGCACGGTCGCCATATAAGGCGAAGTGCGCGGGTGGGCGGAGCAGCTGGGGGGCGGGAGCGGGGAGGGTACAGAAGGGAAAAAAGGGGCGGGGTTAGCGGCGGTGGCGGGAAGCAGGGAGGGAGAGCGGAGGGCGGCGAGACAGTGGGCAAACAGGAAGGAAACCACAAAAACGGGCACAAATTCAAATAAAGTACAGGCACAAAGGAAGGAAAAAACAACACAATAAAATACAGTCAGGAGAAACCGGCAGGCGCTCACGGACCACGCCGCTCGAAGGAGGGGGCGTGGTCAGCGGCAGCGAGGCAGGCAGCGAGCGAGGCAGTCGATGCAAGGGGGCACACGCAGCAGCTGGTGGCCGTGCGGCGCGGGGGTGTCCTACAAGTAGGTCACACTCACCTGCGTCGCACGGTCGCCATATAAGGCCAAGTGCGCGGGTGGGCGGAGCAGCTGGGGGGCGGGAGCAGGGAGGGTACAGAAGGGAAAAAAGGGGCGGGGTTAGCGGCGGTGGCGGGAAGCGGGGAGGGAGAGCGGAGGGCGGCGAGACAGCGGGCAAACAGGAAGGAAACCACAAAAACGGGCACAAATTCAAATAAAGTACAGGCACAAAGGAAGGAAAAAACAACACAATAAAATACAGTCAGGAGAAACTGGCAGGCGCTCACGGACCACGCCGCTCAAAGGAGGGGGCGTGGTCAGCGGCAGCGAGGCAGGCAGCGAGCGAGGCAGTCGAGGCAAGGGGGCACACGCAGCAGCTGGTGGCCGTGCGGCGCGGGGGTTTTCCTATAGGGAAAATAGGAACTACACTACACTACGCTTAATACAAGTATACGCATGTGTGAGCAGCTGGCTGAGTATATGGTGCACACTTATGTAAGTGGGCACCCTGCACTAATCCAGACAACCCTTATGGTGATTTTGGTGGTTGTAGACAACCTTATAAAGGTCTCTAAGTGGTAGCTGTGTAGAGCATCCTTCAGGCTTAGTCCAGAAGGAGTGTAAAGCAGCTTGTTTCACCAGAACGTAATCTTATAGGTATAGATTGAGTGAAAAAGAACCACACAGTGTATTTATAAAAATATGCATTTATTATAAGACACTCACTACACATACAAATATCTCCTACCTGGATATATATGCAATGCACACAATACGTTGCAAGAAAACAGGTAAGTAGCACACAATATACAGTGGTCCCCAGGGGAGACCAAACCATATACTAAAATAGTTGTATGCGAACCACAACTCATGTCAAGACTTTACTCAGAAGACGTAAAAGTGCAGGGGACCCAAGGAACCACCCAAGGCAAGTACCCAGGAACCCCATGGAGGCCGTGTGCAGAGTGGGAACATGACTGCCGGCTCAATACAAGTCAATGAGTAAGTCACTGTTGCAATTTTAAAGGAAAAGGACCCTTCCCAGTGGACCCTGAAGACACCCCGTAGAAGACAGAAGGTTGGAGAGCCACCCCACCCATGGATACCTAAGGAACCAGGTTACCTTAACCAGGGAAGCCGGGTGCATAGGTGTGATGTGGTATTGGAAACCGCTGTTGAACCAAATGGAAGACTTCAGGAAGATGCCATTGCTGGAGAGGGTGAAAGTGTCCGGTTGAACCCAAAGATGGATTGCAGTCAAGAAGTCTCTGCAAGCAGAGGGTACAGAGTCTATACCACTCAGGAGTGGTCAGAAGGCACGCAAGACAAATACCCACTGATGTTGGGTGTTGCAGGAGTGAGGACGAAGACCTTTAAGCTTCAGCTGTGTGGGCCCAGATGATGCAGATCAAGACCAGGAGCTGTTCACGAGCTGTCTACTTCGGATGTCTAGATTTGAGGGGTCGGGGTCCTTCAGGAGCACCAACAAGCCCTGGCAACTGCAACCACATGAAAACCTAAGTTGGTGCAGGGTAGGAACCTGCAAGGTCCAGGTGACTCACCGCCATCAGGGTAGTGAGGGCAGGCCCGAGCAATCAGGGGAGCCCACAGAAATCAAAGGAGACCCTCAAGAGGACCCAAAGGTCAGAGGCACTAGAGTCGCAAAGGGACCTCGAGCAGCTCACCAAAGATGCAAGCCCACGGTGCAGGTGATATGGTGAGGACAAATATCTTGGTCACTGGAGATGCTTGAGGTTTGGGCTACTTGGAGCAAAAAGAATTTGGAGGAAGAAAGCCAACAAGCCTTTGCAACAGCAAGTCAGTGCGGTGCACAGGGGTTCAGTTCCTGCGGCTCCGACGAGGGATACTGTCCTCAGACCTGGTGAGATGACAGGTCAGGCCTCGAGGGATGTGAAGCACTACCACATGAGTTGCTGAGTCTTCTGGAGTCCGTGGGAGCATAGGATCAGAAGACGGGTCAGCTTGGTTGCAGTGCACGCAGATGCAGGGAAGTTACCCCTTCACTTCAAGGGAGATTTTCTTCTGGTGCCTTGGAGTTCCACAGGCCATGGAAGGTTCCTGTATGGAGTATGGGTACAGACGATGCAGCAGGCTTGCAAGACGACGAGACCAGGAGCAACAGGAGTCTTACCAGTTGCAGTCTTGATGCTCAGAGCAGAGTCCAGCGATGTCCAAGGTACCCAGATGGCGACGGAGAAGTGGTGTCTGATATGAATCTTGTCCCATGAGGAATCTAAGGACGCACCCACAGGTAAGCCTTTAAATACCCTAAGGGAAGGGTTGAAACGATTCAGGACTCCCTCCCAAAGAAGGGGCTGGAAAAGGGGGGGAATACTCCCCTGCCCTCTGTCCAGTTTCACACTAGAGAGGGAGCCAATGGCTCTGTAAACTGGATTGAAATGAACTATGCATGAAGGCCACCAAATGTGCCCTGCACGCAGACTAGGTGGTGCTTGCAAGCACGCCCACCCTGCCCCAATACACTAAACTCTGTCTGGGAGGTGATTGCACCTCCTTGTGACAGGATATCTATTGTTCTGTCTTCTCCTGCTCAAGCTTGGCTCCGCAGCAGGGGGGCAGAAACATGTCTCGGGACGGCAGCTGCCCTAGCTTGCTGTCTGATTCTAGAACACTGGGACCGGGAGCACTGAGGGTCTCCCCAAGGAGTTTTACATTGATCATACCTCCCACACCATTTACGGTGTGGGAGGTATGATTACAACATGTTTGATACCAAACATGACAGGGTTCATTACAGCCAGATTAGAGTAGCCATCGGGTAATGATGCTTGGCCACTCTATATATCTTAATGGCTGATGCACTTACAACCAGAGAGAATGAACTCTGAAGGTTGTAGCGGTGTCCCGCTCATGCAGGGGCACTTTCACACTTAGAACCATGCACCCTGCCTTCAGGATTGAAATACCTGCCTTAGGAGTGACTTATAGGTTTTAAGTGCTGTGACCTCAGATATAGGGAAACCTATATCTGTTGTAAATGGCGCTAGCACCAGCTTACACAGGCTGCAACGGCAGGCCTGTTGTCACAGTTTACGTGATCCTGCATGGGTGGCATAATACATTCTTCAGCCCATGGGGGACCCCTGGTGTACCAATGCCCCGGGTACCTCAGTACCATATACTAGGGACTTACAAGGGTACAGCAGTATCCAATCTGGGATGTACCTAAGTACTTACTATAACCAATCTAGGGGAGAAAGCACAGAGACTGGGGTCTTGATTAGCAGGATCCCAGTCAGACTAGCCAGAAATAGCATAGAACCAGGCAAAAAGTGGGGGTAACCATGCAGAAGGTTCCTACCTTCCTACAACACGCTATGCTAAACACATGAGTTTTGAAAAGAAGGGCTACATGTGCAATCATCCGAGAGGACTCTAATAAGACTTGTAAGTAATGGTGACCATGTTGAATAGACCTGGTCAAAATGTGTGTAATTTCCTTTGTGTAAATTATGGAAAATGCCCAAAAAGATTTGCAGAACTATGCTAAAGGCAAATCAGGTATTTTGGGCTATTCATTAGCATGGATTGCGTCCATCAAAATCACACATGCACAAAAGAGTTCATATTTTGTTTGTTCACTTTTTTACTGTGCTTCCATGATAGGTATTTTACTCCCAACAACATCCCAGTTATGTCACTTGGCTTAATCTCAGGCTTGTTAGAAACACAATCTGAAATACCGGAATTATGCTCAATTATGCTTTTGTAAACAACATTTTGCCTAGGCCTATTCCTCAAGCTTAGAGTATAGATTCATAGTGGCCATAAAGCCCTAGCAAGTGGTTATATATAAGCCACAAATAAATTTAAAAAAATTGAAGAAAAAAAGTTTGGTTTGGAGAAATCTTAGTAAATTATTAGTGTAAAATTGACTTCTACATTTGTCCTAGGAGAAGAATATTGTTATTTGGGATCGTGAATGCATTTCTCCTTTAAACTGCACGTATAAATAATCCCAAATCATAAAATGAAAAACCTTCCAGGATTCCACATTCATAATGGTTTAGCCCTTAGTGATATCATGTTATTAAACGATGGGATCGATAATCAAAATATCTGTGTGCTAAAAATGTTCCTTCTAGGATCCCCCTATTTTGTTCAGGTTTTATGAGATTCTTTAATAATTAGGAGTCATCATTTAGCAACTATCTCGTTATACGTTTGGGAAGAGCGTATCTTTATGTGGGGAGGATGGAGTTTTTATTGGCATTCCCTCTGAGGAGCACCTCATAATTATTGAAATGTTTTCAATAAAGAGTGATGAAGTATGAGGGGGCTGTGAGAGAGGAGCTATGAATTCATGAGTTGCAGACTAATTTGAAGCTTCTTTAGATGATCTCATTCTCGATGGCCTTGGTGGGAGAGCCCAAATTTGAATAATTCCATATGGAGCGGTTGTGGCTGTAGAGTTTAGAGCTGGTGTACACTTCCTCCAGCATCTCCCAGCAACACATGCTGCACATGTAGCAGCAGATGCATCTGGACACAGGGCATTGGAATTTTATGTTTTGTATAATTACGAGGCCGGGAGAGGGTGTCTTTTGTATACATTTCAATTAGGATTTTCAACTTTTTAAAAAAAATTCAAACTAGAGTGTGTGTTGTTGGAGTGAACGTAAGCCTGTATTTGTGACTAGGCCGTGCGCTATAGTAAACGTGGGGTTACAATACGACAAAGTGGCCGTGTATCTGACTTGAGGAGTTCATCAGGCTTCTTAACAGGACAAAAAGTCCTTGGTAAAGGAAGGAGCAAAGCTGAGTTCAATGACTCTAAGCAAATTCACACTGCAATAGCTCACAGCAAAAGAAGACTTCCATACTTAAAAGCACAACAACACTGTTCCAATCAATTTAATTCTGGCACAGCCCAGAGCAAAAATTACACGGGTCAGAGAAAACAAAACAGGGAAAGCACAGAACAAAATAATCCTGCCGCAGCACAATACAGAGGGTTATTTAAGCTGGGTAAAACAAAATAACAGAAACAGTTGCAAAAGCTAAATATTAAAGCCACGGCCAAGATTCAAAGAAAATTGTTGCAGGCTTGGGTAGAACAATACGGTTACACCTCAAACAAAGAAATAGTGCAACCGTACAGAGGAAACCACATTTAACACCTTGTTTTAAAAACACCACAACAATCTTACGACTCATAGCAGAACAACATTGTTACAGGCAGCTTGAACAAAATAGTACAGATTGACAAAAAGCGATACAATACAATGCACACAGCAGAGAGCAGGACAACAGATCAGGCAAAAACAACACTACTACACCTCTTACAAAAACCTTTCCCTCAACATCCCTCTTCCTCCTGCCAGACAGAATGAGGTGAACGCAACTTTTTGCTCGATTCTAGATATGCTAGCCATCCAGGTGTTCCCAGAAACTTCCTGTTTTCTCTATGTCCAAACGAGACAGAAACTTCCTCGTGCAGTGTCCCTGTGGTCCTCATGTCTTGTTCACCATGAATGCCCTCTACTAGGTATGGAGGGTTTGTCCGACGGTCCCCACACTTGAGAATCATATATAGACTCAGTCAATCAATCAATCAATCAGAAAATTTATAGAGCCCACTACTTACCCGGGAGGGTCTCAAGGCTCTGGGGGGGAGGGGCCGCTACTGCCCGAAGAGCCAGGTCTTGAGGAGTCTTCTGAAGGCGAGTAGGTCCTGGGTTTGCCGAGGGTGGGTAGGAAGGGCGTTCCAGGTCTTGGCGGCGAGGAAGGAGAAGGATCTGTCGCCGGAGGTTGTTCATTGGATGCGGGGTACAGTGGCGAGGGAGAGGGTGGCAGAACGGAGCTGGCGGGTTGGTGTGTAGAAGTTGAGTATGTTCTTCAGGTAGGCTGGTCCAGCGTTGTGGAGTGCTGTGTGTGCGTGGGTGACGAGCTTGAAGGTGATCCTCTTCTCGACGGGGAGCCAGTGTAGGTCTCTCAGGTGGGGGGAGATGTGGCTGTGGCGGGGGATGTTGAGGATCAGTTGGGCGGAGGCGTTTTGAATGCTTTGTAGTCGGCGCAGGTGCTTGGCTGGGATTCCTGCGTAGAGTGCGATGCCGTAGTCCAGTTGGCTGCTGACGAGGGCCCGTTCTTCTTGTTCCAGTTGAGATCCACTTGTAGATCCTGCAGAGCAAGCGGAGGGTGTTGTAGCAGGAGGAGGAGACGGCGCTGACCTGCTTCCACATGGAGAGGGAAGAGTCAAGGACGAATCTTGGTTGCATGCGTGGTCGGTGGGTGTCGGTGCTGCTCCCAGTGAGGTCAGCCACCAGGAGTCGTACCAGGCTGAGGGTGTGGGTCCGAGGATGAGGACCTCGGTTTTCTCTGAGTTCAGCTTCAGATGGCTGCTTCTCATCCAGTCGACGACGGCCTTCAATCCCTCATGGAGGTTGGTTTTTGCGGTGTGCGGGTCCTTGGTGAGGGAGAGGATGAGCTGGGTGTTGTCGGCGTAGGAAATGATGTTGAGGTCGTGTTGGCGGGCCACTTGTCCTAGGGGGGCCATGTAGATGTTGAACATCGTCGGGCTGAGGGATGAGCCTTGGGGGGCGCCGCAGATGACGTTGGAGGGTTCAAATCGGAAGGGTGGGAGACGGACTCTCTGGGTTCTGCCGAAGAGGAAGACATGGTCCAGTCGCGGGCCTTCTCTTGGATTACGGCTTCAGGACCCTCTTAGAAACATGGAGGGTAAAGGACCCAGTTTGGTATGTTTAGGAAGAAGAAATGAGTGACAGGAGAGAGAGGACTGACTGTGTATTTTGTCTGCGGATAGTGAAAAGGCATCTCCTCCGGAGTGAGAGGTGATGCAAGGATTAATTTGAACCTGAGTGACCTGATGCTTCCGGTCGGTTGGCATGGGACTGATTAATACATTTGCTCAGCGACTGACCGCAGAGTGCCTTGTAAATCAGGCAAAGGACTTTAAAAATCAATCATTATTTTATATGGTTCCATTTAAAGGATTTTATAGATGGTGTGATGTGATGATGTAATTTCAAGTAAAATAGCTAACATGTTTCATAGTTTTGAACTTTATGGAGTTTTCAGAGAGAAATGTTGGGCAAATCAATGTTTATGACTGTGATGCAATGCACGAGGGGCATGAACAGAATGAGGATTCAGGCGAATTTCTGACAACAGTGGAGCAATGGCAGAACTGCTTTCAACAAACATAATGGTGGTATGCTGTTTTTGACAACATAGTTATTTGGAGGTAAGTGATAGACCACAATCAAAGACCACTCTCTAGTTGCATACTCTATCCAACATGTTTAGGGAAGTGCTCAGGTCCTCTAACCAAAGTAAAGGGAACAGGCAAGGATTGGCTGCGCCAGGGTGACAGCTTTTCACTATTGACACTGATCCAGCATTTACTGGGCCCACTTGCTTACCATTGGTCCTCCAATGGACCTGTTTCTCTGTCTGAGAGGTAATGGGAGTTTGCAATAACATCAATCAAAATTCGATTAACAATCCAACCCATTTGGCTACACAATGAGGACTAGGAATCGATAGCTTGGGTTAAGAATATTTATTACAAATTAATAATCAAATTCAAATAAACTACTCTCAGCAGCATGCCGTAGATGGTTTGAAAAACAACTGGGATTCCCGGACGATATAAAAAAAAGGAAGGCAAGTTAGTATAAAACAGACAAACAGTTCTATCACAGTAATACTAAAACAAAAGTATCAGTCTGGTGCTCAGAGAACAATTTAAGATTCTCTCTAATACATTAGTAATTTAAGAATTCAAAGTTCAGAGGATGGTTTAGGTGAAGGAATCTTAGCAAATCAAGGAAACTCCATAAAAGATCAAGGTAAAAAGAAGTTAAATAGGCAAATTTAAGCATCTCAGAAGATCAGTTAAAAGCCTTCAATGGGTCAGGAGTAAGTGTCAGCCTAAACCACACTCAAGCAAAAAATCAAAGGAAACATTGAGTTATAAAATCTCTCAAAGTCCATTCAGCTAGTAATAACTCAAGAAACTTGTCTGCTGGGACAAAAGGACACAGAGCATCTGATTTAAAATACAAGGGGGACAGTGTAGTATAACATGTGGCTTCCATTTGGTGACACCCCTTGATTACACCATCAGAGGTCCATTGTACTCGTTCAAATTATCCAGTCATAGGCTGCAACACTTCTGGCTTATCCCACACTGGACATGAGAATGACCTCTTTCTTGTTCGTGAGGGAAGCAAGATGGCAACGGCCTAGATCTTCGCAGTAGAGCTCCTTTCCTTTTGCCTCTGAAGCACCCATAGTTCAGCGCAGCTTGCGGCATGTGGCTCACAGCTTACCTGCAGACTGCGGATCATGGATGGACAGCCCGCCCCAGGTGGTATCAGAGCTTCGGCTTGCTCGACCGACAAGGGCGGAGGTGTCGGGTGGCGTCTCCACACGGAGGGAGGCAGGGGCAGGCAGCGGTTCAGCTGGTGTAGATTGGAGGAAGAGCGGCCTCGGCGCATGCAGTGTCTTGGCAGCGAGAATCGTTTGGTCGCTACGTTGCACCCTGAGGTCGTGGGCGGGCTTTGCAGCTGCTCTCAGCCAGAAACTTGCCCAGAGGGCACACATAGTAGCAAACGGCTCTAACTTGGTGGTGGAGATAGTAGGGATGCCTCCCAAAACAACGAGGAATGCCAAGGAAGCGGTGGGGCGAAATCCAGCACAATCTCAAAGAACCAGACCAGAGTCTCCACCAGCCGACGTGATTCGTACAGGTAAGCCTAATGAGACTCGCAATTTGAAAAAGCAGGTGGACAGTGGAGGGGCAGGGAAGCGGAGGAATTTGACTGAACTTGCACAAACCGGAGGGAGGAAAAGTGTAATTTCAAAGGCAGTGGAAGAAGGAGGGGAAACTCCTGATGGGGACAATCCAATTACTCCCTCTTCGCCACCCCAACGAGCTATCATGGACTTCTTTAAAACTAGGGATGGAACAAGGAGTCAATGCACCTCTGAATTCCTGTATGAATCAGGTCTTGAGATACCTGACCAGAGTTCAAGTGATTATACGGGGACACTATTTGGGAAACCACTTTGGCACATCAGGGGGTCCTGGCGGAAAGGGAGCTGCATCATAAAGATATCGGCACCACCAATGAGATGGTTGAAGGAGTCACGGGAAACGAATCTCAAACAAAACCTAATCCCCAATCTAGTATGTTACCATCTTTACCAGAAGGTGCTTCTGGGGGTTTGGCTTGTACCACAGGTCTAGATGGGCTATTGGCTGTCAATATTAACCCTGGGCGCAAGACTAAGCTCCACCCACAGAGTGTACATAGTGTTGCCTACTTTGCATTTTGCAAAGTAGGTGTAGTAGGCAACACTACGCATGCTCCGTGGACGGAGCGAAGTTGCCCGCCACCCACCCCCCTCCCGCCCTCTCCTACATACCTAATTTCAGCTAAATATACTAGAAAAGTAAATTAAGGGCACTTACCTGGTCCGCAGCGTCCCGGGGCTCCCTCTTCTCTTTCGCACCAGGTCTTCCATCCCAATGCGCAGGCGTGGTGGCCCGCGCATGCGCATTTCTCGTGAGAAATGCGCATATATATACTGTATTATTGCCCAAGCCTATGTAGGCTGCTGCTGTACTTTCTAGCTTTATCGGTCTTCATGGTTAACGTAACCAAAATGGCCTAAGCTCTCTGCTTATCGCCTGTACACAGCCTTTATAACCTTATATTTTCTAACCTTTGTTATACCACGCTCATTTGATAAATGCATTACCTGGCTTTATAAAAATGATTATTCTAAATGAAATGCGGTTTTTAGATTTTATGTATAAGTATTTTGACTATTTGCTGCAATTGCACTTTTTTGGGGGGGAAAAAAAAGTGAATGACCTTTTTCTCCCAGACACACCTAAGTGTCAACTTTCAACAATATTTCATTCTGTTAGAACTGTGCCTCTCTGTGTACCTTCGTCAAGGTCCTGTTCTCAGGCTCATGTACCCCTATCTCTAGAACAGCAATGCATCTGTTCTAACCTAACAATGCATGTGAATACCTGCAAGAAATGTCAAGTTAGAAGAAAAATGAAATCATCTTTATGCAGCATGGTGAAATACAGGCCTACGTTGGACAAGTTGAGCATTAACTTCAATGGTGCACATTTAATATGCTTGTGTACATTAAAACTCAAATGAATATACCTCTCTAATGCATTAGAGTTTATACTACATGTAATATTCAGTACATCATAAAGTCATTTAATAGTAAGTATGACTGAGAACTACATTGAAATCGAATATATGGAATAATAATGCACACTTTGCACAATCTGATAGCGTATCTAAAAGGATTACTTTCTACATATATATAAATATTCTGATCATGATGTAAATTTGTTAAATGTTATTCACATGAAGTAGCACACAAATTTGCAAAGTCACATTTTATCTCTAATGGAAGTACATTATCTATTAAATAAAGATGATTCTTTATTAATCACATTTATTTAGGGTAATAGAGCGCCTGGTTACTCCAAACGGAGTGCCCCCACGCTAGAACACCAATTAGTACCTTGTAGCTGTGCGGTAAACCACCCCCCACCCTGTGGCCAGGGCCCCCCTAAAGGACGGCTACCTAAGGCCTATTTCCGGCCTTCCGGGGGACGGCGGAATAGCCAAGTCTTAAGATTTTTCCAAAACTCAGTCTCCGACGGGCACATCCTTAGATCAACAGGAAGAGTATTCCGAAGGAACTCCCACCCGCTCGTACCTTCCGAACCCTAGGCATGATCAACTTTTCCGTGCCCAAGGACCTTACGCAACGTGCAGGTCTATAGGCAGTAAGAAGGGGGTGTAAAAAGCCAGGCCCTTGCTTGTTGAAAATCCTGTAAGTGAAACACAAGGCCTTGAAAGTAACTCCGGCCTGTATGGGAAGCCAGTGTGATTTCCTTAGCGCCTCTCCAACCGAGGCCCGTCTAGGAATATTCAGAATCAGGCGGGCTGCAGCATTCTGAACCTTCTGCAGGATGTACAGATTTTTTTGGGTCACCACTAGGTACAAGTTGCTACAGTAGTCTAGACGCGACGTAACAAGGGCCTGTATAATAGTCCGTCTACCCACTACTGGGAGAAGATCCAGAATATGCGATTACCAATTTAAGAATCGCAAATTGAGATTGCAATTTCAAGGTTGCAAGGGTGCCAAAAGGACACCCTGTGGCACCCTTGAAACATGCATGTGTGCACATTTTGCGCACATACATGCCCTAAGGGCATGTATGTGTGGCATATGGCACTTTAAAAAAATCAAAAAAGTGCTTTTTTAAAGAAAATTGCAAATTACCACCAACTTAAAGTTTGTGGTAATTTGCAATTCCTTAAGGCCAAATAGCAAATTTCTGGTGCTTCCAGAATTGCATTTATGGAATCGCAATTTGCAATTCCTTAATTGCATTCGCAAAATAGAGACTCGCAAATTTAGCAATTCTCTATTTTGCGATGGCCTTTTCGCATGATACATCCCAAAAGGTTTTTTCCAATTCGCAAACTGGCCGATTCTGAGAATCTGCCCGTTTGAAAAAGGTTTGATACATATGGCCCTAAGTTCTCTAATCGTACAGTGAAGGCACTGTTTAATAATGTCAAGTTCAACACTTACATTAGTTTGTTAAACCAAACAAGAATCATTTGATAAGTGCAATTTCATACTGTGTCTTTCCTAAGTGTCTGTGATGCATAAAGGGTGGACATTCTTTGCACTGCACCAACGCAGAGCTAATTTTTAGGTCTCGAATTAGCAAATATCTTTTCATTTTTCTATAATTATATGAATTGTTTACATACTGATAGGAGTTTTCATCCAGCCCACCATAACTGTTGATCTGATGTGGTGTCATTCAGTTTCTGCTTCCGTGCACCACATATTTCATCATTGGCCAATGTGGCAACCCACTTAAGCTAATGGCTTCTTCCCAGTTAGTGATATCCTTCTGCTTGTGCACAGAGTGCTCTTCCACCATAAAATGTAGTGCTCTGGAGTGTATTGCACAATATTTAAATATTACTTGTGAGGTCCTGCATTTGCAAAGCACAACATCCCGTTAGGCTACCCCAAATGTCAGACATCTTAAAATAGGCTTTCTACCCATTCGAAGATGGCCACCTGTATGTGCAAATGCACTTGGGCAGCCATCATTGAATGTTTCTGTTAAACTTTTTTACAAAAGCATCCGAATATGGTAGCATATGTGTATCTGTGTGTGCATGAATGGGCAGATAACTTTTTGATGTTTTTTCTAATAAACTTGTAAAATGATTTAAATGAAAAAGCATTGGCAAAGCCAATAGGCTGGAATCCAACTTCAAACCTATTGACTTTGACAATGCTTTCTCTCCTTCCAATGGTAAACCTGTTCAAAGACAGTAAGAGACTTTGTGAAGGTTGCTAGACTTAGCTTCAAACTTAATTTGGAACTGTGCATTGTGCCTGTGGTATACATTTTTATAGGAATCTAAGATGTCAACAAGGAGGGACCATATAAGCATTGAATAGTGTTGTGGCAGGGAGTGGTTTGAGTTTGGATTGATGGGTGCAGGTACGCAGGAATGAAGGAATTAAGTCCTCTTTGACAGCGCTGTTCCTGTATGCCATCCAATTTGGATTGACTTTCAGTTAGCACTTGATGGTCGATAGTGTCATAGACGGTTAAGAAGTCTAGCAAGATCAAGATAAATTAAGTGTGAACTAGCAGGCTTGTTTTTTGCTGAGTGCAACAATGCATCTGCAGTGCGCGATCTGTTTTACTCTATGAACTAAATAAGAGCGTATTAATAAAATGGCTGTCCGCATACAACAAAATTATTAATTAAAAAGGAACTGTTGAATTTTAATCGTTTTGTATCTTGAAAACTCTACATATTTATTAGGATTAGAATGTTTGTATAACGGTTGTAAAATATTAAAATTGCAAAGCAGAATTGCCACAGAATGTGGTGCATCTTTTGCCTTTAGTTGTATAATACAGTGCCTCCTTATTTCCTAAGATATTGGGCCAGATTTACACATTTTTCACAGAGCACTGTACAGCACAGCAACCAAATGTTCTGTGCTGTGTTGCACAAGAAGAACACCACAACACAGTCATATCTACTAAGATTGGCCTGCTGCTGCTGTCATTCCTTACCACAGTGCACAAACAGACTGACTAGCTTAACGCATAACTTTGCACCATGGCGTGGAGGTGAGTGTGTACTGTCTCTTGTAGGATTTGTACTGAGAGAATACCCTTCCAATACAGATTCTTATGCCTAAACAAACCCAGAAGGATCCTACCCATTGGATGTGAACTGTGCACTACAGCACACATGCAATGCATGATTTTTTCTGGGAAATTTGTTCATTTGCCCTTGTTAAAACCTGCATCAATGAAGTGTTAATATTTGATCCTAAACCCAGTCTGGAAATTTTAGTAGATTGGGTTTTGAATCAAAACCTATGGGGATCTGCGCTGATACACCCCAGTGACGCCCCAGTAACAACCCATCGATGCAAAGTGCCATGAAGTAGTGCAAAGGGTTTTTGTTGTGATAAAAATTCACCTTTCCAGCACAAACACATTTTGCACCAGTGAGTAAATACACCTGCAAAACGTGTGTCACTCTGCCTCAATCTGCATTGCTTTGTGCCAGCGCAAAGGCACATACATCTGGGCCTTTGTTCTTAATACTTCTGCATCTTGCCCCAGTGTGACATGAGGTTATGCTTTCTATGAAACACACAAAAGGTGATGCGAGAATACTTGCAATACATCTAACCACTAGCAATAATTTGTGGTAGCATTCCAACCCATCGTTCTGTTGCCCAACTCAGATTAGGCTTCGCCACCCGCAAATCAGACTTAGTCCTAATCCTATAGAAACAATCGAGACCAACTGGCAGACCAGGACCTCCTTGAGCCGGAACACAAGCAACCTAAAAACGGTTAAGCCCTGATTGGTACTCTTCAGTCAGGTGTAGCTTGGTTCAGTGGCACGAGACCCACACCTGGGCTTGCCCTTGACACTTAGGGCACTGCATAAAACACACAAAAGGTGATGGGAGTAATGCTTGCAATAGGTCATATCACTGGCAATTACTAGAGGTAACATTCCAACCATTCGTTCTTTTGCCCACCGTGCCCCCTCAAATTAGACCCTGCTGTATGCAAATCTATCTGGGGGGTGGTTATTTTTGTTCATAAACATAATGTTGGTGAGCCAGGGGAAAAACTCTGCCACATGGATGTTGGCAAAGTTTTTCCGGAACTCTGCCCTTCAAGTAGAGTGCAGAGTGTGCAAAAACGCTGCGAACTCCGCCGGAGGAGCAGAGTTCATCACCCACCACTAGTAATATACAATTGTGGTTATCACTACATGATGCTCTTTACTTCTTGAAGGATTGTTTTCAACACCTGTATCTTCCTGCAATGTCACTATGCGGCCTTCTCTATTCCTTGAATGATTATTCCCAGCATCTACATCTTATACTCAGTATGAGCTCACATTCTCTGTCAGCTGACAGACACCGCTCTCAACATCACTTAGAAAACTCGGGCACGGTTTTCCTGTCAGAAGCCTAGCTTTGTGGACCCTTTAACAGATGCACTAAACCTTAGCTGTCTCCACTTGCCTGACTCGCGTGCTATGCTGGCAAACTCTAGCTTCAGAGGTTCACCATTCAAAGCAGCCATTCACTTTAACACACTTCAGACACCCAAGCCTCAGCCCTCAAAGCTGATGATTTCACACCGCGCGCGTGCGCGCACAGCGGCCGCTGTAAACCTCTCTGAATAGCTCGCTCAGTCCCAAGATTGTGAGCTGTTCGTGCCTCGGTGACCTGAGGTGAAATGAATTCCTGGTATGGTAACGACAGGCTTTGCAGGGATTAGCTCTTAACAACTCCTGCTCTTGGCTGTGAATCCGCTGTGCTCTCACCTCCGGGAGGCAGGGTCTTCCAAAGGCCAGAGAAGTCTGCAGAGTCTGAGAGAACTCAAAATTAACCCGAGCAGCAAATAAAAGATGCCCTCTGGTTGCTCATGGGTCGTAGGGGAAGGGAAGCTGCAGCGGAAGGAGGGTACGCAGCAGAGCAAAATCTGTGAAGTGGCGCGCACCACAATGTAGCATGACTGCATGTATGAAGTGAGGGAACAGAAAGTAACAGGGCCTTATGGATCAGAATCATGCATGGACTAGTGATACGTGTCCCATTTGAGAATGCTGCATTACATGTAACTTTGCTTGCTACTCTAAGTGATATGAAAATGAGCAAAGCGGCAACATATTTAACATACAGCAGACTCTTAAAACCAGCTCTTAGCAAATAGCCAACAATACGGTTAGCAACAAGTTACACAAACCATGCTTAGCTCCTTACAAGTAAACATATTTCGGCAGAGTACAGCTGCCACTCTGTGCCCTGGGTCTTTCACTTCACATAGCACTCACAGATCGTCCTTGGAAATGCTTAGCATTCAACGAATTATTCGGAGCTTCATAGTAGGATTTTGTTTTGTCTGAAAATAAAATTATGGTGGCTAGATCCAGGTGTTTAGTCTCATTTTTTAACAAACTTTTAACATTCACCAAATATTTATTCAGTCCAGTGCCTTTTGGGGACCATGAAAAGCGATTCTGGCTTTTCTAAGTTAGGAGCACCTCTAAAATTAGTGTGAAATGTGTATCCAATCCTCAAAAACTGTATTGCCCAGAAATTAACACTATTTTTCATTCAAAGAAGGTACATTTCTCCCCTTTACCTGCTCAGTCATCCAGCATGTGCCTACTTACTATGCCGCCCAAGGGAGAAGAAGAATTTGACACGGAAAAAGGGCAACGGAGTGATTCTGCTAGCCATAGAACCATGCTCCTTCTTCAGTGGTTAAAACTAAGATTGCCAGGTGATGGGTTGTGTTAGTCTGACTTCTATAAAGTAAGCAAAGTGAAGTTCCTCTCAAGCACACACACAATTCATTTATAGGTGCAAAGAGGCACATCGCTGTACTTCAGTTTTGTCGTGACTCTTACTGCCACAATGTTATAGGAATGAAAATTTAAGATGGCCGCGTGATATCTGAACTGCCGCCCCTCAGGTTGACCATCGATATCTACAGCAGGAAATGTACCCACTAAACGTAACTGCTGTATTTACTGGTAAAAAGCTCAGGTAGTTAATGTGTCTACTGCAAAGCACTGTGTTTACTCTGGAGGACAAGGTATGAGAGTTTACTTGATTCCTGCACTTGTTCCAAAGATCCAGGGGTACTCTGCGAGTTACAGCGGTCAAGCCTGGGTCTTGCACCCCCACAAAGACTTGCATCTAATGTATAAGGTAAGTGTATTTCTGTCCTGGAAGCAGGATATAGCCCATATTTCCACAATGTGTGTTGTCGCTTTTTACTCAATATGTAATTTGTTCACATTTATGTAGGGAATCGCTGGCATAAAATGTGCACTTTCATATTCCTGATAGACTTAAAGCAGGCTTGTAAGTTCAGAGTGTGCTACTGTGAAAGACGATGGATAAGCCCTGCGAACTCTGTTTAGGATACTTAATGGTGTCTGGCTGCGGTAGGGGATTATCCAGCCCAATCAAAGCCTCTGTGGTAGGTGAGATCATACACAAAGGGCCCATGAGCTGGTCAAAGGATGGGGCTTCCCATGCATTTCTAACCCCTCAGAATCATCCAAACACCTGCCACGTCATCGAGCTCCTAGCCAAGATGGCGTTGTAACACAATTCTACATTTGTGGATCAGGAGCTGCAGGTCATGAAGAAGAATGGGAAAAAGGAGCAAATGAGCTTTGGCATAATCATGGCCAAGATAGCCATGTGCACAGGCTCTTGGAGAATGTGTGAATGTAAGTGAATAAAATGGAAGTCAACCTCTGTGGCCTGATCAAAAATAAGAACAGGTGTAGTGACTCGAATTTACTTTATATTTAGAGATTTTATTTCACCAAAATGTGAAATAATCTCTAAAGCGAATTAGATTATGCCATTGGCTTATAATAACGTTTTTAATCTTTACATTTTGTGAGGCATAGGAAAACACAATACTATTACAAGAAAAATGCAGTTTCACAAGTGGTTGCTGCTAAGTATTAAAATGTAATATCTTTTCATTCCATTCCTAGGCACAATTTCTATTTTTGTGGAATGTTTAAATATGTACTCTCTTAAATATGCTTTCAAGGATAGCATATTGTATTAATTTTTTTTTCTCGAAAGGTTCATTCCTATTCATAAAATCCTAAAATCCTATTGCAGCTGATTCAGTAGAATTGGGTAAATATTTGACACATTTGCAGAGCTTCAATCCATTTTCAGCATTATATTTCAGCATGTCAGATAGGATTAGTTAAATGCCTTGCAATCATTATTTCCCCCACAATTTCGTTTGCTGCTCGGAATATAGCCGATTTTTCAGAATGATGTGCAGCTGAGCAAAATGTATAATATAATTCTGTGGGCTTACAGCAAAAGACACACAATGGATGGACGGAATGCAGAACAAATCAAAACATTCACCCCCAGTCAAGAGATCTGGGTTAAACCTATCATTCTTTTGCTCACCATGCCACCCCAGTTTAGACCTGGCCATATGCAAATCAGTCTTGACCCTGTGCCTCATGGGAACATTCCAGCCCGAACTGCCAAGCCAGGTCCTCCCTGGACCGGAAACAAGTATCCTAGGACTGGTTTCGTGGTTTCACCCCTCTTCAGCCAGCCAGGATAGCTTGATTCCAGTGGCACAGTGAGCCCAGGACCATTATCTGGGCATACCTGGCAATCTTAGGGCAACATAGTCTATGTTTTTCTAATATCTACCCATTCTAATACCGGGTATGAGAAGATGGCTGAAAAGTGCCTATCCATCCTCTAGCAGAGGTTTCCCCGCCCCAATGCTGAGCCCTTTTTTGATGTTTGGGGCACTTTGCACTTAAACCTTCATATGTTTCTTTCCACCCAAGATATCCAGGCCATATTTATGTCTCGTTTTCTAAGATGTTGGGGATTCTAAAGGCATCCAGAGTTTATGGATTCCACATGAGGTCTAAGGAAAATAGGCAAAATGGAGGAAAGTGCTGTGCAAGAAAGTGTGTGTTTTTGTCCTAAGAAGAGCATCAACAAAAAGGTTGCTGTGCCATGATGACTATCTTCCCAGCTTTCAGGAACAAGCACAATTGTAAAAGCACATTTTTTTCCCCACATCTTTTGCATTTTTTTCTGAGGGGTAGTCGATGTTCCCTATTTTTGTCGTTTCCTGCTGCTTCCAATTAGTGGTGGGAACAGGAATGAAACTCGTGGGTAAATCCAGAAAGCTTAACATTTCTAAAAATTAGGCAAAATTCCAAATTTTGGAAAGGGTTCATTCAAATAGATTGCTCATGATTTTCCCAAAGAAATGTACTATTGAAATAAAAAAGTAATGACATTAAGTAGGGCAAAATAGCAATTGGTAACAAGCAACATGTTCATTTCAAATATTTTTCCACCACCACTAATTTATATACATATTATATTGTTATGTCCGGAAGACCCTTCTGGCTGCAGGAATATATAGTGTTTATTGGTTTTTCAAAAACAGGACATACCCAAAGGCAACAACTGAGCTGTACTTATAATGATATTCCATTGTTTCCCGCCATGCAAATCATATGGTAAAATCTTATGAAGGAAACCTAGGCTTTTTTGTAACTCTGCCCTGGATATTGAATTTACAAATAGTGGCTATTTGTACAACTATTAATTTAATATTACCTATGCAATTGTGTGATTCAGATGGCTTGTTTAAAAAAAAATGGCTTCCTTTCTTTTGGAAGCCAAAAATAGGGGAAATTTAATTTATCATATCACATGTTCTGCACACTAAAATTAGAGTTTAAAGCAAAAGAACAGATGTCTCAATGGACATAAAGTTCATTTGTTATAGGCGAAGGATTGGATCATCAGTGTTTCAGTATTTCTTTAATTGTTCTCAGAGAGCCAGCCGACACGTGTTTCGTCGCAAGAAAAACACACTTTTCTGCGACTCATCAGGGCTGTAAGTTAGAGAATTATAACTACAGGTCGCGGTGCTGGTGATAATTCCGACCCGGCTCCGCTCAGGACCGGGTTGACAGTATCTGTGAGGTAATGATTCGTTGTTCGGGTGACCGCACCCGGAACCAGAACGCAAACAGAACGGCAACACCGCCGTACAACTCCCCGCATTACGGGGATTCTTCTTTTACATCACGTATACTGCTACACCACCTCCATCCTAGAATATGAGGATTCTGAACAGTCTCCTAAACCCCGAGGCTTCATAAACTCAGCATTACTACTGAGTAGAGATTCTCCAATACTTATTTGAGAATACCTCGATTGAAACAACGAATCATTACCTCACAGATACTGTCAACCCAGTTCTGAGCGGAGCCGGGTCGGAATTATCACCGGCACCGCGACCTGTAGTTATAATTCTCTAACTTACAGCCCTGATGAGTCGCAGAAAAGTGTGTTTTTCTTGCGACGAAACACGTGTCGGCTGGCTCTCTGAGAACAATTAAAGAAATACTGAAACACTGATGATCCAATCCTTCGCCTATAACAAATGAACTTTATGTCCATTGAGACATCTGTTTTTGCTTTAAACTCTAATTTTAGTGTGCAGCAGGTTTTGCTTCTATTGAATACTGTGTGTTCTCAGACATACTTGGAGGGGTTTCAGGGACTTGCCCCTCACCTGCATGCACCTTCTGCCCTACTGCATTCTACTGTACGTCAACCCAAGCAGTGCGCCTAGTATTTCCCTCACATCTAAAACCCTGTCCTTTGCTGCCACATCACATGTTCTACTATTCTGTATTTTCACACTTCCCCGGTTAAAAACTGCCGCGTTTGAGTGATTGGCTGGGTCTATCATCCGCTACACAATAGACTCCAAAATGCACTTTTTTGTCTTTGAGTTTTATATAGCGCAAACTACACCTGAAGATATTAGGTATCAGAGTGCTTTTACATGAGCACCAGTTTAGTTATAGATGGACACATCCGTTTTTTGATTAAGTGATTTGCCCAGAACCACTGGATGCCGTGCGTCATTGCCAAGACCCAAACCCGGTTCCCCAGCTTCGAGGTCTGCCGCTCTAGCCATAAGGCTACATCCTCTCCCCAACATGGCAATATTACGTTTTTAACATGAAACAAACCCATTTTAGCAATATGAGTAGCAGAGGTATTAGTGGACAGGCTCATCTGCCACACAGGGATACTACTACATTTTTGAAAGCTAGATAATTAGGAGAGCTCAAGGTGGTGTGACCTTCTTGGGTTTTATTACTCAGAATGACCTGCAAACCTCAAACTTTGGTTAAATCGAACAGATTACTTACATTACTTTGAGGAAGCAGTCAGTAAGCTGCAGGGGTCCACAATTCACTTAATCCTACTCCTTCCACTACATTGGAGGTCTAAGGAAGTCTTGTTGACCGATACATTGGACAGTGTGAGCATTAATACATTTGAAAACTGAGGCAGAGTCTCCGAGATTCCCTAAAAAGCACTTTGTGAAAGACTTTAGGGTCTTATTCAGATCTTGGCAGACAGGTCACTCCATCACACTGGTGACGGATATCCCTTCCGCCAAAATATATATCCTATATGATATAATGGGATTTATATTTTAGCGGACAGGATATCCATCACGGTTGTGACGGAGTAACCCATGCACCAGGATCTAAAGCAGGCCCTAAGTTCTTTAGGATTTGACAGACATTGTACTCTTTCAAAACATGGCGAACATCCATCTCTGTTTGATAGAGGATGGAGGTGACAAGCCGACCACAAGTCTGACCAATTAGTATCTATTTAATGGTATGAGTAAAGATATGGTGTTTCTATTCTAATTTAGTAAGAAAAATATTCTTGTTTCATTGTACTTTTTAGGTTGAGGACTATTAGAAAGATTTTCTAAATTATATAGCACAATTTGAAAGGCTGCATAGCTAGTAAAGTAATGGCCCATAGAAGTCATGTATCCTCTCACAGCCATTTAATCCGCAAACTAAAAATCTGACTGTTCCACATCTCTCAATTTCCAAAGAATATCACTTTTTTGTAGCATAAAGTAAAGCAAGTTAGAAAGCAGTGGGTACAATAATACAAATTTTACAGCAGTAAGACTATCAATAATGGGCTACCTATAGTTTCGGAAGGAAATAAGTCATGTTGCCTACTGGACAGGGCTGTTAGCCAATGTTTCATACCATTTACACATTTTATGACTCTCATTATGTGGTTGAAGTGCCAGGTCATTTTATCCACTTCTGCCATACACTTATAGCAATGATGTATACAGTTGGACTTGTGTACTCCTGCCAACAAACCCCAAACCAAAGAAAGGGGAAGTGTGGCCATCATGTCTAAGATTTAGCAGTTTGTTGCAATGCACTGCAGTGTTTTGACCTTTTAGGATCTTCTTACAAAGAAGCTCCTGAGGAATCCTTTATTGTGATTTCAAATGGTACTGCAACACGCAACGCCAGCATGTTCACTGGCTGAACAGAGGGACTCATGAGGAGACCTTGCCCACATAAATGAACAAGTAATTGTGCACGCTTCTGTACAGGCTTCTCTCTAATTTCTAACATGGAAGGGCAACCTGTTGGATATATACTGGAGTCCATCCCAGTATATACTCTGAATCTGCATACATAACCAGTGGAGCTCTCGGACATCATGTATAACTTCATGCTATAACAAGCTCTTTTGCTTGGTATGCACTCCTTGAACAGCTGCACTTTGTGTAGGATTAATGACTTGGCAAGCACAATATTCCTCCATGGACAACAAGTCTGTGGATATTTGGTAGGCAAATATTTTCCAATAGGCCTAATTTGGAGCAATCTCGATGGTCGCATGTAAGGATGAAGAATTACCATAGAAATGAAGGATATGCTGCCGAATCAAAAACCTATCTCAGCTGATGACCGATGTAAAGCTTGATATTCCCTAAACTGTATAAGCCAACCAGTAAGACTGTACAGTTAGTGTGTATGCTATTCCTTTGAGGAATACAAAGGTCACAACCAGTGAAGTTAAAGTCTACAGACGTTCTGTAGGATGAGGCACCAATGTGCTTACATGCTCCCTCAGAAACTATTCAGTGATAAAATAAGTTTGCTGCACAACTTCCTCAAACACATACATAGTTCAGAAAAAGATGGAAGTAGTCAACAGGTAAACAATTTGCAGCATTGGCTGTTGATCCAGCAGATGAAATAAATGGTGGAATTTATGGCTGAACTTTATTAAGGGAATGTCATGTGAGCACTCTCCCTGTGCCTGGCCTGCTACGTGCCTGCACTCTAGATTGGGCTATGCTGCAAACGTCTCTCAGCTATACAGATTGTGCGTAACACCATCATGACTGCCATGGCCATGGTCTTCAGAATCACTAGAAAATTTGACATTATTGGATGCGACTCCAAATTAAAAAAAAAACACTTACAGATTCTGATTCATAAACCTCTCCAGCAAATGCCACATCATTATCAGAACCTGCCTCAGAGCTCTCCTCCATTATTTCTGTTAGTGTCTGGACAGCAGTCATCCAATTAACTATCCAAAACTAGGTAGAATTCAGAGGTACTCATCAAAATGGTAATGCACTGAGAATACTGTGTGCGATATGAACTGAAAGTGAGAATGCAATGCTATACAAGTGAAAGTGTATTAGAAAAGTAGTAGAAAAGACATCAATTGCCTTAATAAAAATAAGAAAACCACAATTTGTTTTTATGACTCTGCAATATGAAGACCTTCTCCAAAGAAGCTAAAAGCGGAAACCAATTGAACAAATTGCATAAGGATGCAGTACATGCAATAAGGTCAAGTCAAGTCAAGTCAAATAGTGCTTTATTCGAGTAATTACTCATAAAAGCAAAATACACACAAAAATTTAAAATTAAATTAAATTTTACAGTCAATCACAATGACACGGTATACACCTGTTACAACGCAACTTTTACAACTACCTACCATTACAACGCAACTTTTACAACGCATACCATTACAACGCATTGCGCTGGGGGGCGCTCTAGGATAGGGAATAAGTTTAATTTACTATCCAACACCTTCCCTAGTGTCCACGGGGACTGGAGTTGGAATAGTAAATTATACTTACCACTATCCAGCACCTCTAAGCGCTATGCGTTGTAATGGTATGCGTTGTAATGGTCGCGTTGTAATGGTAGGTAGTTGTAATGGTATGCGTTATAACGTCATACATCCCAATGACACAGCACTATTGGATTTATAAAAGTACATTCCGTTAAAAATGTACATTACAACACTTATTAAATGGTTAATAAAAACATTAATTCATTTGTTAAATTTTTTTTAAAGATATAGGACGTTGGTGATGTTATGTTATGTTATGTTAAATGATTTCTACCGCGCACGTACACCGAAACGGTTTCTTGGCGCTCAAGACAGACATAACAAACCAGGGCCATGAGATCACACTGTTCCAGCTTTGAAAAGAAAAGTTTTTAAGGTTCTCCTAAATGACTCATAGGTAGGGCAGTGACGAAAAGAAGAGGGAAGGGAATTCCAAAAGATGGGGCAGAGAGAAGAAAAGCGCAAGCCGCCATGCTTCTTCCGACGGGAAGATGGAATGCAGAGAAGATTATCAGCAGATGATCTTAGATTACGGGTGGGAAGATATCTCTTCAGTTTAGAAGACACAAATTCAGGGGCGCGATCGTGAAGAGATTTGAAGACGGTGCATCCGAGTTTGAAGGA
This sequence comes from Lissotriton vulgaris, assembly GCF_964263255.1. NCBI lineage: Eukaryota > Metazoa > Chordata > Amphibia > Caudata > Salamandridae > Lissotriton > Lissotriton vulgaris. Next base: position 1,752,656,887 of record NC_141687.1, read on the forward strand.
GCACCGTTGGGCCACTGGGAGCCAGTGAAGGCTCCTCAGAAGGGGAGAAACCTGCTGGTGTTTAGGTTGGTGATACACCAAGCGGGCCGCCTGATTCTGGATTAACTGAAGTTTGTGGAGCTAATAAGCAGGAATCCCCACGTACAGGAGATTAGCAAAGTCAATCCTGGAGATGACCAGAGCCAGTAAAACTAAAATGAGTGCCTCTCTGGTGAGAAAACGACAGATCTTACGGATCCTGCGCAGTTGAAAAAAACAGGATGATGTCACAGCCGAGATCTGGGGTTTCATGGATAGATCCTCAAAGATAACCACTCCAAGGCTTTTCACAGTACTGACCGGGCTGGGAGGGATACCAAGGGAAGGAGGCCAATAAGTGTCGTTCCAAGGATTAGTAGGGCCACCCACCAGGACAAGTTCCGTTTTTGACGGATTCAACTTGAGCTGGCTGTGAGCCATCCAGTCTGAGATCAACAACATTGTGGTTTGAAAATTATCACGGGAAGAGGGTAGAGTGTCCAAGGGAAAGACCAACTGAAGGTCATCAGCATAATTATAAATAGTTGCAGGGGAGTGACAAAGGGAGACCATAAGTGGTTGCATATATAAATTAAAAAGAAGGGGAGAAAGAGCAGAACCTTGAGGGACACCACAGGTGAGAGAGGAAAAGGGAGCAGTGAAAGTAGACAAGTGGACTGCCTGCGAGCGGCCTTGCAAGAAAGACCGCACACGGTATCCAGCGCGATACCCTGGATACCGGTGTTTCTGACACGGTCGATCAGGATAGAATGATCGACCGTGTCAAATGCCGCCGAAAGATCCAGCAAAATCAGGGCTTGGGAGAGGTTGTCATCAGCACCCGCTCTAAGGGTGTCCATGACAGCCGCAATCACCATCTCGGTGGAGTGGAGAGGGCGAAAACCAGCCTGCTGGGGATCCAGGAACAGAGAAGTCTCCACGAACGAACTCAGGCACCTGGTGACATAGGTCTCTAGTATCTTGCCCAAAAAAGGGAGGAGGGACTAGTGGATCAGCGCCGGGTTTCTTTAAAATAGGTAATACCACGGCCTGCTTAAAGGCCTCTGGAACAACTCCAGATGATAAAGAGGAGTTGAGAAGGGCCAAGGCAGGACCGGGACAGGCCATGAAAATTTCCTTCAGGATATGAGGGGGACAACAGTCCCTAGGAGAACCGGAACAGACCTTATGAAGAAGGTTGTGAAAATCAGAGATAGAGATAGGAGGAAAAGAGGAGAATTCCTGAGGGTTAGCAGGAGGGAGGGGGAACGATTTAGAGGGGGAAGGTGGAGAAATGTTAGTTTTAATAATGGAAATTTTTTCTTGGAAGAAGGCATTGAGCTCATCACACAAAGCCTGAGTAGGTACCAGTGGAAGAGTTATACGGTCAGGGAGGGAGAGCTCGTTGACGATTGAGAAAATGTCTTTTGTTTTGGAGGCCGACTCCAAGATTTTTGTAGAGAAATAGTGAGTCTTTGCCTCAAGTATCGAAGATTTATATTTACTCAATAAAGAGGTAAACTCTTTCTTGAGTGAAGGGTCGTACTTGTGGCGCCAGCGACGTTCAGCTTGGCGAAGGGCAAGTTTATCAGATTTAAGCTGGTCATTAAACCAGCGCTGGGCATCGTGGGGGCGTTGGACTTTTATGGTCTTTAGGGGAGCTACAGAATCAGCTGCTTCCTTCAGCCAATGTTCGAGGGAGGAGGCTTGGGGGGATACTGAATCAGAGTCTGAAGGGGCTGAGGCTGCCAAGAGAGAGAGAAGTTTTGGCAGGTTGGCATTTTTCCAATTGCGGGCCCTAATGTTCGTAGGACGAGGAGGGCGGTGAAAACTGGGCAGATCAACTGAAAAAGAAATGATATAATCTGACCAGGTACATGGAACAATCAAAGGAGGGTCGATATCAAGATTGGCCGACCAAACTTGATCGAGTATGTGTCCCTTACAGTGGGTAGGACTAGAGATCAGTTGCTGGCAGTTCAGACTGCTGAGGGTTTCAGTGAAACGTTCAGACAGTCGACTTTCTTGGGGGTCATTAGGCCAGTAATTAAAATCACCCAGGATAAGAATCCTAGAGTGATTAATAAGAAGCTGGGAGACCATGTCCCCGACTGACTGGGAGAAAGAAGGCATGTAGGAGGGAGGTCTGTACATGAGCACACAGGTAAGGGAAGTGGTGACAGAGCGAAGCTGTATAACAAGAGTCTGGGTATCAGGAATAGGAGTGCAGTCCAGGACTGAAAAAACATATTCCTTGTGATCTAAAAAAACAGTAGTAAAATATTCAGAAAAACAAATATTACAGACAGAGAATAGTTATCTAACTAGCAGTCTCTGGCTGGATATATAATCATTAATGGTTAAAAAAGCAGTGATATCAAATTCCTGGGGACCGTTTTTTCAGACAGAGAATAGTTATTTAACTAGCAGTCTCTGTCTGATCGCCCACGCCCAACCAACATATTTTGCTGTGGCTATCAAAATCCAAGTAAGGGAGCTCGTACAAATGATGCGCAGAGCTACAGAACTACATTTGGTCCCAAGGTTCCTGCACATAGGTGCTAACCAGACACGCCTTGGTACACAATAGACTTTACAGGAAAACAAAAAATGACCCAATGTTTCCTTCCCCGTTCCACAAGCTGGGCAAATGTCACTTCCCCCTGTACCCCAATTAACAGTCAATGCTCTTATGGGGAGTGCTCCAGCTCTTAGTTGAAATAAGAGCTTCCTATCACCCGGCTTTGAGATGATATCCCAATATGACTCCAAAGCAGGATACAGTTTGGCCTCGAGAAAGCACATGGTCATAGACCCGATGCTAGAAATGCTTAGGCTCTTATTAGCAACATTTTCCCAGAAGATGTTTTTTAGGACAATCTTTGAGGGGAATGATGCACCAGCAGGGTCCAGCCATAAAGAACTCAACCCAAGCTCAAACAAAATAGCTTTCAGTGAATTAAGCCAGCTAATCTTATGGAAGCCGTCAGCCTTGATGACATCCATAAAACCTGCGGCATAATGTGAGAGCTCGGGAGTAGTCCAGAGTCTACGCCAGTACAAAATCAGGCGTAAGCTGGCCAGATCCTTGATTTGTTTCCTGCCAAGGTCATATCGGAGAGCTAACAACGGAGTGCTTTTAGGTGTACCAGTAAGTGCCCTTAAAGATTTATTTTCTGAGGCTTGCAAGGAATTCAGATTTTCAAGGCCCCACATTTCTGCACCATAAAGTGCGGACCCAATTGCCTTAGCTTCATAAACTAACAAGGCTGGTTTGACTGGTTTAGTCAGGGACTTCCTATGTTCTGAGTTGATGGCGCCCGCTATTTGCTTATGTCGCAGTGTAGCAATATTTAAGTGCTGACTCCACCTGTTGTTGTCTGCGATTTGGATACCCAAGTATGTAAATGAGTTGACTAACTCTAGAGGCCGACCGCTCATCATAATTTTGGACTTAAATCTGCGATGCGGCTTGAAGATCATGAGTTTAGTTTTAGTAGTGTTCACCTCAAGTCCATGCTCCCCACAAAAGTTCTCAAAGATTGACAGAGCACGCTGCAAACCACTGGGGGTTTTAGATAAAAATAGCATGTCATCCGCAAACATTAATATGGGGATTTTTAGGCCTTAAAGAGAAGGCGCGTCAACTGACACAGGTACCAAACGGGAGACGACACCATTTATGAACAAAGTGAACAGGGTTGGAGCCAATGAACACCCTTGTCTAACTCCTCGCTCAACAGGAAAATCAGCTGTGACCATCCCGTGGCCGCCCCACTGGATTTTAGCAAAATTAAACTCGTGGAGGCGTATTATCAGGGTTAGTAGTTCCTTCGGGACCCCCAAACTATGCAAAACTTGCCACAGTTTGGCCCGCGGAACCAGGTCAAAGGCAGCCCGCAAGTCGACAAAAGCCGCATACAGGCTGCCTCCCCCCAGCACCACGGTCTTCCACTGTAGTAATTGGAAGCGAAACACTTGGTCCACCGTGCTTGTTGCACTTCTAAAACCCGCTTGGAAGGGTGATAAGATGTTATTATCCTCCGCCCATTCGAGGAGCCGATTTACGACCACACGGCCGACAATTTTTTGTACAGTGTCGATGAGGCTGATAGGCTTGTAGTTACATGGCTGAGCACGGTCTCCCTTTTTGAACACAGGGATTATCACTGCACCTCTCCATGAAGCAGGGACCTCAGCTCCCTTGGCAATAAAATTGATAAGCAAATAGATATATTTGCACCAACGCTCTCTATCATTTAAAAAAATATCAGCGGGCACTCCATCTAAACCAGGAGCACGCCCTCTGTTTACTGTTTAATAGCAGCCATAATCTCTTTATGAGTAAAAAGGCTATTTTGGGAAAAAGTCATAATAAAACTATCCTCATCTGTAGCCTGACTATTAAGAGTATATTGTGAACTAAAACATTCTACCCAGGATTCTTGTGGTACATTATTATTTGGAGACTCTTCAGCTCTCTCACTGCCCCATTTAACAATATTCCAGAATGCCCTGGAATCCTTCCTATCGCTAGCCTTTTTCAATTTGCACCAATGTTGCTCATCCCATTCTCTCTTGGCTTTGCTATGCATACTTTATAAGCCTTTCTGGCAAGACAGATAGAAACGGGCTCTCTCCTCTTGATGGCATGGCCAAGAGCAAGTCGTGCCTTCCTACAGTCGGTGTTATACCATCTTGCATCTTTGCGGACCATTACCCCATTTCGCTTGGCAGGTTTTAAAAAGTGCGCCCTAATCTTGGCGAAGAGGGTGTTATGAATATTGGCCACATCCCCCAGGCCAGAAGAAGAGTCACTAATCAATTCCGTAGCTGAAATGGCTTGGTCAGTTTCATTATTGATAGTATCAATGGCCAATTGATTGTTAACCACAGTAGCCCATCTGAGCCTGCGCATATTGTTCTCTGGGATAATCAACGGTGCAACAAGAGCGTTCAAACAGGTAGAATTTGACTCAGCAGACCACCATTTGTGTGTCACACATAAACGGTTGTGGTCGCTCTCTGGTCTTGCGACAACCTCCATATCACAGAGAGTTGACCACAGCGACAAACTACAGATTACATAGTCAATTCTACTTTTGTGCCTCCCATTATCAAAAGTCATGGAGCCGTTTATGTCCCGCAATGTTCTTCCATTCAAAGCTCTCAGACCTTTTTCGAGACACATTGCATTGATGGCTATTATGTCCTCAGACCAGCGAGTACCTGGCTTCAGTTGCAACTCAGGAATTCCCCAGAGAGAGTCCTCTTAAGCTCCAGCGGAGGCCTCTCCCGCAACCAAGGGCTCAAACATCCGATTAAGATCACCTGCTATAACAATGTTGTTCTCGTGGGAGTGATCATCAAGGAAGTTATCCAAAGCTGTTAGCACTTCGGATCGGCCACCCTTAGCACTCCTAACGTATATGTTACAGATATCAAGTGACCCAAGAATATCTGTAGTTATCCTGATTAACTGAATATCATTATGACTAGTACCCATACTTTTAATTCTAAGGTTTAGGGACTGTCGAATCCAAATGGTAAGCCCCCCCATTGGTCTACCTTTCGGGCCCTTTACAGATGGCACAGAGAAGTTCAGGTATCCTAACACAAAGACAGGTTCACATGCCCAAGTCTCCTGGAATATACAAATATCGAATAGAGTAACAAAGCCAAGCCAGTCCCCACAATCTAGTTTAGAGGACAGCCCAGCCAAATTCCAGGAGATTAGGTTAGCTACCCCATACACGCATCCAGCTGGCGCTTTAGGTATAAGGTTCTTTGTACAAGTCTCACCTGCTACTATCTCTACTGTGTTATTCGTCATCCCATTACTATGGTAATTGGCATTCTGGGCAGGCAAGCTAGATAAGCTTTGATCAACAATGGCTAGAGGTGCTACACTTTTGCCCATGGGGAGTCAATCACAGTCATTTAAGTTAGAAAGAGCTGAGAACCTGTTTTCCAAATTTAGTCCCCACTCTGTGGGCTGCGCTACCCTCCTCCCTTTCGTTGTAACAACATTCCACTTCGTCCTCAACATATTCTTATTAGAAAACCTCCCACTGCGATGGTAAAAGAAATCTAAGGTGAGTGGGATGATCTCAGTGGATCTTCGCTGGGGGGGTAGGAGATTGGGCAGTATGTTACATAGTACCTCTGGATCTGAAAAATGTAAGACAACACAATCGCTCCGGAATCTTTTTACACTATTTCCTATCCACTCGACCCTCCTGGCTTTGACTAGTTCATCTGCCAACTGTTGCTTGCCCCAGGGAGTTATTACCATATTATTTGTCAGCCAGTGTAAGGCTTTAGACAACAGGGATGAAGTAGTTTCTTCCTGTCCCGGGTCCAATATGGGGACGTTAGCTAGGACCAAGACCAAAGGAGAAGCCTCCACTATCAGCTCAACCGAACCCTTCACGGGTTCTGTAACAGAAGCAACAACTGGGGGGACCAATGTCTCTTGCACACCGACCAATGGGGGTACCAGGGGAGCCACTGGGTGTTCGGATATAGGGAAGACTCCACCGCCCACCGGTATGGAGGGGCCCTTCCTTTGCTCAACCCTGCTTGTGACTTCATCAGGCAATTTACTTACTTCAGCTAAGGTATTATTCAATAGGACCCCTAAACGATTAACCTCTTTAGTGAGTTTCTCTATTCTACCTACCAATGGCTTTACAATTCCCTGTACCTTAGTGTCTATCATGTCCAACAGATTCTTAAATTGTTCGTTAGTTATAGACATACAAACATCATCAGTTGTTTCGTCATCCTCCACCATTGTCTTATTGAGAGGAGAAGCAAGCTTTTTCCGGCTTGATTTAACCCTCCACGCTTGGGCAGGCCCTTTCTGGCACCTCTGGTGGTGCGTGGCGCGGGCACTGGAGTGGGGGCTTTATCCTCGGATAAGTGATGTTCAGCCTCCTCCTCAATATCGCTGTCTAGTGCTACACAGTCTAACTGAATCGTTGAGGCGTTATCCGCCTGGTCAGGTATAACAACTAGACTGCTACTAGTGTTGTCTGGCTCAGGAAATTGGGCCGGGTCCGTTATCGGCACAGACGGTATGATTGACGTAGGTGAAACACCCAGTCCAAGTGAGGATCTCCTATCACTATTGATTTTGGCAATTACCTGTAATAGATAGTTGTCCATAGTGTTTTTAACGGGAGATATCTTTTTACAAGCCATAGCGCACCCTAAACCAATAGGCAGATGCCTATCCAGAAGCCTTTAGTGGGTGCGTCAACAGGAGAAATCACGGGCCCTCAGTACAACTCGGACACAGTTGAACAGGAGCAGTAATGACAATGGCCTGAATAACCCCTGGCAATGTCAAAGTCTCACCTCAAAGTTTTTTGGGCAGAGTGACCGGCCCAGTCCAGTCTCTGCCAGTCTCGGACTGTCTTAGACTGTCCGCCCTTAGTCCGGGCTTCGTCCGGCGCGACCCGCGCGCGTCCTCGCGGGACGAGGGACCTGCCGGAGCTTTATGCGCCGCCTGGCGCGCTGTTTGGTGTCGTCGGCGCCTCCCCCTGGAGGCTGCTGGGAGGTAGAGTTCGACCGGCGGAGCCAAGCCCGGCCGGTCGATGACAGAGACGAAATGGCGGAGCCAAGCCCGGCCGTTGCACAAACAGGTAAGGTTCCTCGATATTCAGGCTGCAGAATTGGTGAAAGACAAGGGACTTTGCCCCTGCCGGAGCTTTATGCGCCGCCTGGCGCGCTGTTTGGTGTCGGCGGCGCCTCCCCCTGGAGGCTGCTGGGAGGTAGAGTTCGACCGGCGGAGCCAAGCCCGGCCGGTCGATGACAGAGACGAAATGGCGGAGCCAAGCCCGGCTGTTGAACAAACAGGTAAGGTTCCTCGATATTCAGGCTGCAGAATTGGTGAAAGACCATGCAATAAGGCAAATTAAGATATATATATATTTTTTTTTTGCCTCAAAAATCCTGTATTGTCATAGTGGGCTGACCCATTGCCCCATACAGTAGGCTGTGGTGGACAGAAGAAAATATGTGAAATTACCTAATAGCAGATACGTGGCTGAGTTGGACTGATTCATTACCCCATGTGCTATGCCTGAAGAACACAAGGAAATGAGAATGACTTAATATGTCAGCGACAAAGTCTACTGAGCACTGTTGTTGACATACTCTTCCAATGCCCCTACAGACTACAGGCCATCAGAAGTCTACATATAATACCATCAACCTGATTTAGAGTGGACGTGATATATATATATATATATATATATATATATTTTTTGGTTGTTGTTCACCACCTGGTGGTGAAGGACAGTGAAAAAGAAATTATGACCCAACACCATAGAAGACAACCCCTCTGCTTATTTAAATATAAAATCTTGCCTTCCGTCAAACATTTAGCACATTGACAGCAACAGCAGTGATGATGGTTCCTGCCAATGATTAGTGATGTTTGTAGGCCCTACGGGCATCTCTAAATGCAGAGTACCGATTCTCTGTCAGGATGACTGAGTATTTTACTCCATTGCCCTGATGGAGTAAATACCGTACTTCACACTCTAGATCAGGCCCTTAGTGACAGACAGAGAAAAAATATCTAAGTAACTTAGGTTTTACCTAGTGAGGACGAACAGCAAAAATAACATATCACACATGTCTAAATCATGTTATATGATAAGCCTCTGACAGCCCGTACTCTGTCGGCCGATTGCAGGAGAATGCTAGCGACAGAGCCGAAGCAGGCTCTGTCACTGACATTCTTATGGTGTGAATGTGGTTGGATAGGGGATAATGTGGAGGGAATCTTCCTGATTTGGAAGTAATGCCCTCACTCACCCATATGGGTGTCATGTTTCATCATTAGGCTTTTTGCTCCTCGTGAGTCTGCATTAAAATGCCCCATGATCCCCGCAAGAGGGCTCTTTGGCGGAGATCTTTGTAATGCAGAAGCCATGATGGGGCGTGTGGGTATATGGGGTCACTGAGTGTGAGTTTAAAATTACCTGCAGAGCATCCTATGGGGAGTTTATTAGAGGCACCTTTCTGTAAATTAAAAGAAGGTCAATAAAAACGTAGAAATCGGTGCCGGTTGAGGAGGCACAACTGTCTCGTAAGTGGAGCATAAACGCAATGTGGTTGATGCTATGTCAGGTTGACATGTTTCATGCCCTAGTGGTTGAAGTAGATCTAAGGCATTTCTTCAGGACCAGTGAGTGTAGTGAGGACCCTAGTGTGAGTCCTAAAAAAGCAGTGTAGGAACGTTGCTTATTCTAGTGGAAGAGTGGGGCTGGGTGGAGCTGCCCATTCACGCAGCTGCGGAGCCAAGGAACTGCCGGACGGTGATTCCACTGACCGGAAGAGCTGCAATTGCAGGTGCCGGATTGTGATGGTGGCGTGAGGCAGTGGGAAGCCTGGCGCGAACCTTAGCAGCAGCACTGTAGGTGTTTTACAGGCTCTGTTTAGTGCGGCTTGAGGCTGCATTGGGGACAAGATGGCGCCGCAGCGATTTACAAGCGGTACCCCAGAATGGCTCAGCCTTACGGGGGCAACACTGGCGCGGAGATATCAGGAGCAGTTTACGGACCTCCGATCAGGCAGTCTGGAGTACTGTGAAGGTTTCCTGTGCCCATGCAAAGTTCCCCGGTGCTGAAAGGAAAGAGCAATCGCAGTGATTAATGCTGCAGCGGGGTAGCGTCCCGACGACGAGACCGGGTGGTGAGCGCGGCACAGAAGCACTCCATATTGGTCAGCTGGGGCAATCCAGGGGGTCCCCCATAAGCTGCGCCCTGTCCTGGGGGACTATTGAGGCCGGTACATTCGCTAGATGGCCAGGCAAGGGAAATGACTGACCCTAAAATGGCGCCCAGAACGAGTCTTCATTGCCACTGTGGGAGACTTCAAAGCGGGAAGGTTTTGTAAGGGGAATGCCCATCTAGACAGTTATTCTCCAGCCTAACCCCCACCAAGAGTATTGATTGTTGGTACGGTGGAGTGTCCACAGTCCCAGGCCTGCCCTCTGCTCTTACAAGATGGCGGGCTCGGACTGCGGAGGAGTCGCCTGGGCGGTGCAGCCGTGATCTGTGGGGTGACCAAACCGAATCGCAGCAAGATACCGGTGTTAATCAGGCAAATGCTTCAAAATCCTGTGCAGTGAAAAAAAAAATTAAATAAAAAATGCTACGGCAGCGAATGTTGACGCTCGCGCTCACACAGCGCAGAGCACTGTAATGGGCGCTGGATCGGGGGATAACTAAATGGCGACCGGTGATACCCAGAGCTCGTTCCCAAGCACTACCGGAGGAACCCTGGCAGGTCTTAACTGACTCTAATATGGCACCCAGGCAGGACTTGCGTGACTTTAACACGACCGCTGCCGCATAGGGAGGCACCATGCAGGTTTGAGACTGACTTCCACACTGGGAATCTTCATACAGGCCTGCTCGGAGTTGTTGACCAGCGGCAACATGAGCTTTGAGATCCCCACCCCCATCGGTGGAAATGGGTGCCAGCTTTGGATTTTGTAGGTGTTGAACCTGGTCCCCAGTGTTGGGGAGGGGCACATGATTGTTTCTTCTGAAGGAGGAGAGCCCCCCGGGAAGTGGTGGAGGGGCATCACTATGGAGGTGCCTGGGGACCCCCTACACTCATTATTCCAAGCCGAAATATTCCTTACAGAGCCCTATCAGGACAGTGCCTGACCTCAAGATGGCATCTGGTTTTTGTTCGGACTGCAGTATCTCATCTACAAAAAAGTACCCTTGCACACATCAGCATATAAAGTTGTGTCAGTGTAGACACTTAAACAATAGAAACAACGCCTGTTTGTAAACAAAATCAATTTTTCATCATAGAATCAGTGGTCGTGAAAGTGGTTTTTTAATGTTCTTAAAAGAGATCCAGCCGAGACGTGTTTCGTCGCATGTGGGACGATCCTCCCGCGACTCCTCAGGGCTGGGGAGAGACAAGGGAAAGTGGTGGGGCACATGACCATGTATTACAAAACACAGCTCATTTAAGACATTTCTACAACAATGGACCGGTGCCAAAGGAAACTCTAAACTGCGTGAAAAAACGATATATAAGGGCAAGATGACGTGTGCCAGTGATGATGACGTGTGCCAGTGATGTGTCCAGTAATGTGACTATGCGGGACGGCCGCATGAGCGAGAGAAGGCGACATACATGACAAGTGGTTCGATGGGGAGTAGGAAGAAAATTCATGAAGGTTTGTCAAGGCAAAGCTGAATAGTGGAGGGAGTGTATCAGTTATAAAACATGCATGTGTTTAAAAAAATGCAACAAAGTGGATGACCCGATCATACCTATAGTACCTATAGTATCACAGGAAAACTCTGTAAGACATGAAGAAGTGTACAAAGGAAAAATAAGAATCTGTAGATTGGACTGGTGCAAGTAAAACAAGCCAGCAGAAGAAAAAGAGAATTAGGGAACAAAAGGGGGGGGGAGTAGGCGTGGGCGGAAAATCCGTTCCGCTCGCGGATTTTGCGGATTTTCGGGAAATCCGCAATCCGCGAGATTTGCGAATTTCCCGCAAAATCCGCAAATCCGCGAGCAGCGGATTTTGCTCGCACTGCTCGCACTGTTAGCGTGAGTTCGCGCCCCGCGAATAAGTGCGAAATTGCAGAAATACGATCTTGGCAAAACTGAAAGTAACTACTTACCAGGTTCAAAAGTTCAGGCACATCATTAGTAGCCATTTCCTGCAGTGCTTCCTGAGGGGCCCCTCCAGAGTTCAGTTGCCAGTTGAAACTATTATGTGACCCTGCTCTGAACCTCAGAATAGTTACACATATGCCACAAAGGTCCTGAATTACAGCTAAGAGAGACAAGCAGGAGCCAGGCTGGAAGTTAAAATCCATTAATCAGCCCCTAATTCATTATTGTCAGTTGGGGCAGGGCAGGTGTTGTAACTAATTTTGCAACAATGAAAGCACTTAGCAAGTGCAAAAGATCACTAATCAGGGCGCACTAAGGAAGCAGGTGCCAGCTAAAAAAATATTCTGTGACACATTAATCAGCCCCAAATTAATTCAGGTCACTTGAGGCAGGGAAGGTGTGCTTTGCTTTGCCGAAAATAATGTACACTGGACAACCAGAGGGTGTAGTGATGAAACAGAGGGTGGCATGGGTGGGCCAGAGGGTGGCATGAGTAGTCAGAGAGTGGCAGTGGTGACAGAGAGTGGCAGTGATGAAGAAGAGTGTCCCAAACAGGCTGGACACGTAGAAACAACAAGTTCGCAAAACTTGCGACCCGACAGGTAAGTTCGCAAATTGCGAAATTGTAAAAACCCTCGCGAACTGGCAGAAACACGGGCGAACACAAAAAAAAAAAAATCCGCAAATTCGCGGGAATTCGCGGATTTTGCGGATTGCGAATCCGCAAATCCGCAAAATTCGCGGATTGCCAATCCGCAAAATCCGCTCATGCTTAGGGGGGAGTGCCCCGAGGACGAGACTGGGTGGTGAGCGCGGCACAGAAGCACTCCATATTGGCCAGCTGGGGCAATCCAGGGGGTCCCCCATAAGCAGCGTCCTTCTCCAGCCTAACCCCCACCAAGAGTATTGATTTTTGGTACGGTGGAGTGTCCACAGTCCCAGGCCTGACCTCTGCTCTTACAAGATGGCGGGCTCGGACTGCGGAGGAGTCGCCTGGGCGGTACAGCTGTGATCTGTGGGGGTGACCAAACCTGATCGCAGCAAGATACCGGTGCTAATCAGGCAAGTGCTACAAAATCCTGTGCAGTGTAAAAAAAAACAAAATAAAAAACACTACAGCAGCGAATGTTGACACTCGCGCACACACAGCGCGGAGCACTGTAATGGGCGCTGACTCGGGGAATAACTAAATGGTGACCGCTGATACCCGGAGCTCGTTCCCAAGAACTACCGGAGGAACCCGGGCAGGACTTGACTGACTTTAATATGGCGCCTAGGCAGCACTTGCCTGACCTTAACATGTCGCCCGCTGCATAGGGAGGCAGCATGAAGGTTTGAGACTGACTTCCACACTTGACATCTCCACCCCCATCGGTGGAAATGGGTGCCAGCTTTGGATTTTGCTGGTCCTGAACCTGGTCCCCAGTGTTGGGGAGGGGCACATGATTGTTTCTTCTGAAGAAGGAGGATAGCCCCCCGGGAAGTGGTGGAGGAGCATCACTATGGAGGTGCCTGGGGACCCCCTACACTCTTTATTCTAAGCCGAAATATTCCTTACAGAGCCCTATCAGGACAGTGCCTGACCTCAAGATGGCATCTTGTTTTTGTCCGGACTGCAGTATCTCATCTCTCCAACTCCCCCGCTTTATTATGACATTCCCTGATTGCACCTGATCATTATCCTGACAGCGGAGTCTGAGCTCTATGTCCGATGCCCAGTGGAGCTGCCCGGTTCAGCTATAGAGTTCAGCCCGGGTTCATCCCCTCGGCTGTCACCTACCGAGCCGGACATTGGGCACAGTTTCTCCCCGTCTCCCTTTTTTTCTCACATCCCTCCCCTGACGAATTTCCGTAACTTCGCTTTCTTTTTTCCCATGTTTATTTTGCTCTTAGAACAAATGTAACTTGTAGCCTGTAACTCTGATCCTTATGTAAATACTGCCTGTACCTGCCTAAAATGACAGCCGCAACAAACCCTCCTGCGTCTCTCCTGACATCATCTCCCTCCCCCCCTACCCCCTACCCCTCTCCACTCAACTCTTCTCCACTTTCATGCTACTGACCTTTGCCCCCACCTGTCCTGGCCCTTAGGCCCCACCCTGATTATCTGTGAATTTTCACTCGTCAATTGAGATCTAGCTACTTTGTCTGATGCCTGGTGGAGCTACCTGGTTTAGCTATAGGGGAGACAGGCTGGGGATTCCCTCCTTGGACGTCACCTACCCAGTCGGTCTTTAGACAGACTTCCTTTCGTCTCTCCTGTCGTCTCCTCTCACATCCTCCATCTATTTATGTCTTACCTTCTCTCCTCTCTCAATGTATTGAGACTGAACTATTTTGTCTGATGCCCGATGGAGCTACCTGGTTTAGCTATAGGGGAGATGGGTCGTGGATCCCCTCCTTGGTCGTCACCTACCCAGACGGTCTTCAGACAGACTTCCTTTAATCTCTCCCTGTTGTCTCTTCCCTTATCCTATCTTTCTCACCTCCCCTGCCCCCTCCACTACTTTTCTCTCTCCTTTCGCTCCTCTCCTAATTGTATTGCCTATTTTTTTATGTTATTGTGTAATTGTTGAACTTTTTCTGTTACATTGTTGATTCACATGTAAAGCGCTCTGATACCTTAGGGTCTAGCCAGCGCTATATAAAACTCTTTAACCCCTTCACTGCGGCAGCTATTCCGCCGCAGTGCTAAGGGGGCGGGGCGGAAGAGCGGCGGGCGCATGCTGGTGACGGAACCGCTCCATCACCTGCGTCGGTTGCGCTGTGCTTATGACGAAGCGGTTCCGTCATGGCCCCGCCCGCTCAATAGAACGCTCAGGGCAGGCACGGAATTCGCGCCGCGCATGAGCGGCGGGCGGGCCATGACGGAACCGCTCCGTCATCAGCACAGCGCCACCGCAGCTGATGACGGAGCGGTTCCGTCATCAGCGCTCAAGGGGTTAACTAAAGAAATAAAAATAAACAACAGCATCCAGTCGGAAAGTACCTAGAGAATGCTTTTCATGAAATATAATGTAATCGAACTTGGAGAGAAGGAGAAAGAAAATGGAGAAAGGGAGAGCATTAGAGCAAATGAAAAACACATTTCTGGTAAGGGTGCTCATAATGAGTAACCACTAGCAGTACTATTATCCTCTCTTGTCGATAAGAGCAAGTACTCAATTCATGTGATTAAACTCACTGATCCCCTTTATGAGTGTGGGTACTGGACCTTTATTGTGCTCCTAGTACCCCTCTCATTTTTGATATTCTTATGGTGTGATCATTTGTATATCAGGAAAGTAGACTGAGGTTTTTGCAGAATTGGTATTCCGTCACAGTGTAATGGAGTTCCCTCTTTGCCAAACTCTAAATCAGACAATAAATTAGAAAAGACACTAAACCTGTTTAAGTCTACCACCTAACATTTGAAATATGCAGCCACTTCTAATTATTCAGACCCACAAAGTGTAAAAAAGGGATTTCAAATTAAATAAAATGTATAAAAAGTGACCTCAAATGATTGCTGTACCCCCTAACTGCTGTCCTACCATGCCTCACAACACGGTAGGAGCTTTCACCTGCACCCACTGTCGGTTATCCAGCACTTCCCCCCATGCAAATATACCACCCTTAACACCCACTTCCAATACCCTAGCATCAACAACGCCTACACCCACATCCTACGGCACATGCCACCGCAAACTGGCACATCAACATCCACTCACATGCATGCTTCTTAACACACTATCACTCAGGAAACACACAACCGAAATATGGGACCAGCTGAGTACCGGCACATCCCACATCCTCTTCTTCACAGAGACCTGGCTCAACCCCTTATCAGCTCCAGACATTGCCATAGCGATCCCAGTATGCAACAAGATTATTCGACAGTATCGCCTTCACAAGCCAGGAGGAGGACTTGCTATCATCTACAATGAATCCATCAAATGCACAACATCCACAGAAATGCCACCCCATTCATGGAACACCTGCACTTCAAGATTCAAATCTCTGAACACTTCACCCTGAACGGAACCCTTGCCTACCGACCATCTGGATCACGAGTCACCTTTACCACCCTCATTACCAACTTTGTCGCTATGCTCCCATCGACTCCAGAGCCTGCATTCTTTTCCGTGACCTCAACTTTCACTTGGAAGATCGAAAGGACCCCTGCTCCACAGCACTCTTCAATGTTAAGAAAGATCGGTTTGTCTCAGAACCAACATACACTGCAGGACACGCACTGGACCCCACCCTCACCACAGGTGAAAGCAGCAAATACAACTCCACCACATGGATCAACCACCCCATCATCCACTTCCAAATTAACACACCTCAAGTCAACACCCAGCCCAGGTTCAGCATTCCAAGCTGCAGCTGGGGCAAAATCACAAAACCCGACTGGCTCAGCACCCTCAGGACGAATCAATCTAGCATCACCAATCACCTTGAAAAGGTCATCAACAACTGGTTCAAGAACTGCCCAGACGCTCTCGCACCCATCAAACATAACAAGCATATTTGATCAAACAAGCAGGCCAACTGGTACACAGAAGACCTCTGAGACACTAAAATTACACTGTAAACAGCTAAAAAGGAAATGGAGACCTAACCATTACATCAAATACAGAACTACTTACATGGCTGCACTCAGACGCTATCACCAGTAAATAAGAGACACCAAAAGAAAATCACTAGTGGACTGCGTTGTAGGAAGCTCCAACAGCTGCAAGGACATTTTTTTGGTTGTTAGGGATTTCACCTCGCCATTTGTCACTGTCAACAACATCACTGCCTCCCAACGACCCTGTTACAACCTATACAACATCTTCCACAGCAAAATCGCAAACATCTACAGACACTTTGCACACCAACCCAACCCAACACCAGAGAACTCATTGC
This sequence comes from Lissotriton vulgaris, assembly GCF_964263255.1. Taxonomy (NCBI): domain Eukaryota; kingdom Metazoa; phylum Chordata; class Amphibia; order Caudata; family Salamandridae; genus Lissotriton; species Lissotriton vulgaris. The sequence goes on from NC_141687.1 coordinate 1,752,673,468, forward strand.
TAACCTGCCCTCCACCAGCTAAGTCAGTCATCTGACTTAATGGACAACTCTAACCAGAAAGGACACAGCTGCAATTGTGCTTACCATCCACTCAGGGGCCCCAACCGACCCATGCCCCACAACTTACACAACCTGGGAAAGTACCCAACCAGCGCCACCCTGACCCACATCATTAACACATCCATCACATCGGCCACTTTTCTGTATTGATGGAAACTTGCAGAAATCAACACCATCATCAAGAAGCCAACAGTCGACTCAAATCAACTGAGCAATTTCCAGCCCATCTCCCCGCCCCCCCATTCCAGCCAAGGTGATTGAGAAGGCCATAAACAAACAACTTACCACCGACTCGAACTTCACCATCTTCTAGACAACACACAATCAGTATTCAGAAATGGCCACAGTACCGAAACAGCACTAATCATTGCCAGTGATGACATTCAAATCATCCTAAACTGAGGAGAAACAGCAGTGCCTCTCATCTCGTCCGCGACCTTCAACACTGTCTTCCATATCACCCTAATCAGAAGACTCTGTGACCATGGCATACAAGGATCTGCTTTCAAATAGATCTGTTCCTTCTTCACAGGAAGAACCCGAACGGCCATCAGAGACCAAGAGAATGATATGCGGAGTCACCCAGGGATCTTCCCTCAGCCCCCCCTTTTCTACATATACATGACACCATTTACTAACATCCTCCAAACCCAAGACATCACGGTCATCTCTTACGCTAATGACACCCAATTCATCCTCTCGATGACGGACAAGGCAACCACCTCCGGGACCAACTTCACCAACTGCATGACCATGGCAGCAGACGAGATGTGTACCAACTGCCTGCAGCTCAACTCCGACAAGACAGAAGGACTGGTTGTTGGCAACAAGACCTCTGGACTCCACGTGGTGACCATCAGAGCTAGGACCAACATCCACACCCACAGAGCACATAAGAAATCTATGGATCATCCTAGATGACAAGCTCAACATTACAGCTCAAGTCAACACAGCGTGCACCTCCTGCTTCTACATCCTATGCATACTGCAAAAGATCTTCAGATGGTTGATTCAGAAGACCAGAAGGACCATCATGCACACGCTCATCACTAGCAGGCTAGACTACAGCAACACTCTCTATGCCTTAATCTCAAAAGAACTCCTACACACCTCCAGCCATTCAGAACACCTATGCAAGACCAATACTCGACCTCCCATGCCGCACCCACATCACACCACACCTTAAGAACCTTTACTGGCTACCCATTCAGAAGCGCACCCATTTCAAATTTCTGATGCACACATACAAAGCCCTAAACAACACAGGTTCGGAATACCTGAACAGCCACATACACTTTCACCAACCCCACAGACACCTACTTTCTGCATTACTCTCACTTGCACACATTCCCTGCATCATCAAAAGGAAAAATGGAAGTTGCTCATTCTCCTATGTCACACCCAAGACATGGAAAGACCTACCTCAACACATCAGGGCCTCCTCCCCACTTCTTGAGTTCCACAAGAAGCTAAATACATGTCTCTTTATATAAGCAGCTTGGAGACCTCACACCTACACAACTGCCCAACCGCCTGGATACCCTCCCAGGTGATTAGTATGCTATACAAACCAATGTAACATAATAAATACTCCCTCACCAGACTCCATCTAGTATACTGCAGTTACTATTATAACAATAAAACATAACAAATTCCTTCTTATTTATTATATTAACAGTGTATCTCAATTTTTATTTTACACACTTTAGGATGCAGGCCCTTGATGGATAAAGACATTGCATAAAAAAAATTAAACATTCAATGAGCAAATAAGTATGGAACATTTGATGCAAGCAACATGCGGACATTCTGCAAAACGTCTAATATGAGTACAATGGACGCTCATTGGTTTTCAATAACCAGCAAGTTAATTGTATTATGAAAATAGTGGTTCTGTCCGATTGTACGCAATTTCTTTGTTCAGTTCTACTTCACTTAGTATATGATCCTATATACCTTTTTCATTATTAATCATGGAAGTACTTTCATGAGAAATGCACACACAACATGTTTTTACTATAAGCAAAGTTATAATTATTTAGTTACTTTGCAAAAGTTTTTTCAAACATTAAAAGTTCGGTTGTCCATACAGTTTGAAATTGTAATAGCAGTAGAAAAAGTGCACAAGTGAATAATCGTGATCAGTGATTAGCGGTGACTGATATAGTGATACAGTTTCATAGAGATATAATTAAAAACAGAGGCCCAACAATAACTTCAATTTTCTCTAACAGTATAATTTTTCATATTTTTCTGTTGAGATGCAGTGAGGACCAATTGGTGGAATAACGTCGATGTTTCGACCCTGCGGTGTGGTGCTGTCTTATTAGCAACCGTTTCGGGTCTTCATCAGGACAAGAAGGGGGGACAACCTATAATTAAATAGAAGGTGCCTGTTTTAGTATTGGGTGTGTGCAAAACTAGTGCTAATGATTGGAGAGCCCGGCGGGACTTGCTCACCTGAAGATTAGTACTCGAGGCGTCTTACTCGTTGCCTCCAGAGGATGTTTAATCTTTCCTATATGCAGGCGTTGAATCTGTAGATTATTAGTAACAATCAGTATCCAGCCTTCCACGATTTAAATTATAATGAACACGTGGTTCATCAGGACACGTACCTTTATAAAAAGAATTTATCACCATCCGGTGAGGAATTCGGTTTTGAAGTGCCGCAGCTGCGATCACTTAAACAATGAACATTTTTCAGTTAATGATTGTATCTTGCTGTTTTTAATTTATTTTAAACAGGATGTTTAGTTAACTATTTTTCAGAATCGATGAGTTGCGCGGGGCACAATAGCGGTAAACCTGTCACTTACGGCGATTGTAATTCCTTACAACCTTTTGGCTCGTGTAACTTGGACATTTCAGAATAGAGGAGTTGCACAGGGCACCATAGCGGTACGCCTGTCACTTACGGTGATTGCAATTCCTCACAACCTTTTTAGCTCGTATAACTAGGACATGCCGTTTAAACGTATATCTTGGACATTTCAGAATGGAAGAGTTACGCAGGGCACCATAGCGGTACGCCTGTCACTTACGGTAATTGCAATTCCTTACAACCTTTTTAGCTCATATAACTAGGACATGCCGTTTAAACTTCCCAGGTTCTGAGGGTCACTGGGTTACCCCATTAAAACTAATGGACAGCAAGTTAATTGGCCAAGGAAATATTATTTACTGATTAATTTGAGAATCATATAGGCTAAGCTAAAGTATTCTATATAGAGCTGACAGCCCCTTTGTTAGAAATGGAGTTAACAATTCTACAAGGGGTAGCGTGGAGCAGAGCGGGCAGGCCAAACTTCAGAGGACATGTGTAAAGCGTCCATGCAGTACTCACAGACGACACACCAGGCACACCACAAAAGAGACACAACACCGCTTCTGGTTGGAAAAAGAATAAGTGTTGTATTATCTCTTACCTGCAAAGGTAAAACACAACAATAGCAGTAATCACAAGGGGGCGCCAACTGGCGCCAGAGCAATGAATGCAAAGGGGATTATTTACATGGGAAAGGGGCAGGAATAAAAGGTTAAGTCTGTGAGTCCATGTCTGAAATAAAAATGTGTTATCATTGGCATGAAACCTTAGGAGAATACGTGAGGGAAAGAAATACTAATGCTGAAACCCAATATCGCAGGGCAAACTCAGGCCTTTATCCTTGGCCTCACCTAGACGTAAGCTGTAGGTGTAAACTAAAGCATTAGACATAAAATACACACTAGGTATGGAGGCATAGCCACACAACAGGGCCTGCATCCGCGTCTCCTGTGAAAAGAAACAGGCGGCACCTGGCCTTAACAACTGGCATAGACATGCAAATGTAATATCAGGCCTGGGCTGGCATATTCACGCCCACCCTGGGGCACATACCTTTGGCACAGAACATATCAACAGTGGGCATAACAATAGGTATAACACAGCCGGCCTGGCCTTAGCACCTCCTGCAAGAAAAGAAACAATGGGTGCATAACATTGACATCGGGCCTACAACCTCAGTAGAGGGACCTCTGGGCATCAGGCAGGAGCCTTATCCTGGGGCAGGAATCACGATGCTCATAAGAATGGCAGAGCACACATCCACATTGGCTCAACTAATCATGAGTAGGGGCGCAGTGACCTAAGCACCCAGCCTTAACCGAATAGGGGCTCAAAAGCACCTCAAAAAACACTAGGCACCCAAGACCGGCATTCCCCCCCCCCCCTCAACAGTAGTATCACACATGAGGCAGGACCATCTGAAGCTAAACTTCCATAGCTTGACTTCCCCTATTGGCCTGGAATCAGGCAACTCACTACTGCAGGCACAACCCAGGTCCCTGAACCACCCGGGGCCCACACCTCCGAGTCTCTGTCCTGGGTCTACTGGCTCAACGTTGCAGGTGCCCGAGGACAGGCGGGGCACCTGGAGAACAATACTGTTCTTGGGGGCTGCATTTCACCACGGAATGCTGGCACCGGGGGTTGGGCACTGACAGTTTTCCCGATACACCCCCCAACACAGTCTGTTTGAGCCCCACACTCACCGGGCTCTTGGCAATGTCTCCACGCTTCTGCTCCTCGCTCCGGGCTTCCTGGGCGGTAGGGTGGGAGGCAGGCACCGACAATGTGTCTCGAGGCATCACCAGACAAATGCAGACACTGCTCTCCGAGCGGAGGTGGGGTAGGCTCCTACCCTATTTACAAGGCTGAGAGGCGGCAGGATGTGGTACGGTAGCGCCTAGGAACACAAAAGCAGCCTCTTCCAGCTGCGCAGCGCTAGCCACCACACAGCGCTTCTCCTCAGCCCGGCTCCTCATACAGCGCTTCTAGATCACAACGCTCAGCAGTCAGCACTTATACAGGGCCAGGCAGCCCTTCCAACAGTCCAGCGCTTGGTTGAAGCGGCGCTTTGCAGGCACACACAGCAGGCAGTACAATTCAGGCACTTCAGGACTACCCAGGGTTTCTGCAGCACAGCGCTTCCGGGATTATAGCGCTTTGGCACGCATCACCTCCTCCAGACCCAGCACGTCCAGGAGCACAACGAAAGGGGGCGGACAGTCCCAGCAGCAGTCCCAGGGTAACACTCCTCACCTCCTGGGGGGTCCAGTCCACGATGCTCCTTTCCTTCCAATTGCTTCTTTGCGCAGCGCTTGCGTGGCGCAGGGTCCCGGCAGCTTCAGGGACCTAGGGGGGCCCTCCTTCCTCAGGGGCCCTGGGGACAGAGCAGTAGGCACTACTGGGCCAGGTCAGTAGGTAGTGGGGGCATCATCAAAGCAGGGTGGTAGGCTTTCACCATTCCCACTGCAATGTGGCCCTCCTCCCACACAGCAGCCTGAACTCCTGTCTCTGCTCATCGCATCTCTACTGCTCTCCCTATACCAGAAAGGCTGGAAGCTTCTAGAAGGTCCCTCCAAATGCTGGGATTGCTGGGTACCAGACAACTAGACCGCTAACCCACCTCAGACAGGCGAACTAGTTCTAACTGGCTCAGGGGGAGGAGTAGACCACCCTGGGTGCCAGGCTTTCCCTCCAAATGCAGGGGTGGCTCGGTACCTAACAACTAGACTGCTAACCTCCTGTAGTCAGGTGGCACAACGCATAGCCTTGGCAGCCATTTCAAATGCAAAACACAAATGCAGCCTTTCACCAGGGTACATGTTTACAATGGGGGAAAATAAATGTACACCATTGCATTGCATTTAACATTACACAGGGCTTCGCATACCTCACATGGCCTATTCAGTAAACTTTACCATGGGGGAGACATCCTACATTAGGGGGGCGAAAAGCAAAATATTTTGGGAAAAGGGGCCAAGTCCAAGACACTTCCTTTCATCTATGGAGCGCCCCATCTCTTCCAGAGTTCTGAAAGTCCCAGAAGACCAGGCTATTCAGCTAATCAGCTGGACCCTTCCAGCGCCTGGATGCTTTTACGGGTGGCAAGAAGAGCTCTACAAATCTACTGATTGATTGATTTAATTCTGAACCCTAACAATGTGGGTAGTTGGACATATGGATGCCTACAGGATGAAGTGCTGCAGAATTATACAAATCAGGACCTTTGCAGCAGAACAGAAGTCACTATTGAGTCTTGCAGCCCAACAGTTGAATATTCAATGGGCTGATTTTTTTAACAGACCATCCAGTGCTTTATTTGTTCTGGTGGTTGCAGGTGACAGATGTATTTTTGGTGACCAGAACTTATTTTTTGTCTTTGACTCAGAACAAGAGAAAGAAAGTCATAAATTAGAGGAAAAGGAGTAATGCAAAGATTAAACATATAGTGCTAAGGAAGGAAGAAGTGATGTAAAAGAAGCGGCAAAAGTGAGATAATGAGACAGGAAGTGCTGGGTCGTGATAGATAGAGGTGAGAGGTTAAATAATAAGACGGGGTCACCTTGGTATTTGGCAATCAGCCATGCAGTGGGCTTCTAACAAATTATTATTATATTATCCCATGTCCCTCCGGTCCTCGCCCCATTCATAAAAAGTGGAGATAACAATCTCCCAACAGAAAAAAAAGAATAGAGGAATGCTGGACCCTAACCCCAACCCTCCCATTGGAGTACATAAACTTTACTTACTCAGCATTCCGCCTGTTCTTTTTTTCTGTCTGTCGACAGGATTGGGACGAAGTGCTGGTGCAACTCCTGCTGGGCAGGGGGGCTGTCTTCATATGTTTCCATCTGGCTGCCTGGCTGCTCTGGACAGGGTGTGTTCTGGTATGCCTCCCGGCCTGTCGGACTTTCAGGGAGGTTTGGATGTTTCCGACCGGCTCTTTGCATTGCGCAGTACGCCGGCCTCCCGGGTCATTTCCAGGTTGAAGAATGAATCTTCATGGAGGCCAGGCCAGGTGGAAGACGAGCTGCGGATGATGGATGGCTCCTCAGGGGCTGTACTGGTGCTGCCACTGGAGTGCCTGGTGACCGGGGTGGTTGCTTTCCAGTTTCCCAGGCGTGAGGCTGGTGGTGCTCACCTGGGCTGGCTGGGTGGGCCTTGTTCTGGGAGACGTTGTGGTATGGCGTGCCTGCTGGCCCCATGAGCGAGTCCCGCATAGTGGTTTGCCCTTTTTCTTTTCATTTGCAAGTGTTAGGCTACGAGATTTGGAAGTAATTTCCACATTGCCCGGATGCTCTTCCTTCATTGTCACTTCTGTGTACAGCCTGGGGCTGTTGCTCTGTGGCGGGGTCATGTGGTTGTTGGTGTCACATGCCCCTCCATTGCCTGGATTTGGTTCCCTCTATGGTGGCACCACTGTGAGGAGGGCTTCTTCTGGTGACCCTTGTGTGGTTGGTGGTCAAGGGGGCTGTGCTGAGGTTGCCCCAGATATGCCTGCTTGCTGGTGGGTCAGCTTGTCAATTGCCCGGGCGCTCTTTTGGGGTGCGCCTGGGCTGGATGGTGGAGCTGTTATTGGGACTGGCTCTGTTGTTGGGTTTCTGTTGGCCCCTGGGTGTGTTACATCTGGCGTTTTTCTCTGTCCCCCTTTTGTCAGGGTGCTGCCTCTGGCCTGGGCCTGTGGTATAGGGGGTGTCCTGTGGTTTCTGGCTTTCAGGATCTTGTGTTTTTTGTATGCCAGGTCTTGGCCTTCTGGGTGGCTGGTCCCTCTGTGGTTGAGTTCAGGTCCTTGCAGAGGTGGGGTGGTCCTGCCTTTTATGGCCTCGGTCCGCAGTTCCTGCGGGGCCTGTTGATGGCCATGTAACCACCCCTGTCACCCCTGTGTTCCCCTTATATGGGTGGCTTCCTAAGTCTTCTCCAGAGGGGTGTGTTAGTCGGTGGGCTTGTGTCTGCCCTCCAGGGGCTGCGGTCACATGGGGTTTGTTCTTGCTGCTTTGGGTGTCTGCCCGCCTTGCTGCTGGTTTTCCCAGTGTTTGGCGTTGTGGTGCAGGCGAGGTCTTGTGCCTCTGGGTTCTCTGATCCCTCCTCTGTTAGCCCTCTGCCAGCGGCTCTGTTTCCTGAGTTTCGTTGTGGTTCTTGCCACTTGCTCTGCGCCATCCTGTTGTGTCTGGGGCTGGGTTTCCTGCCATGGCCTGCTTCAGGCTCTTCCTGGACTTTTGGTTGCCCTGATGTGGGTCCGGTTTCTGGCCTGTCAATATTCTGATCCCTGCTCCCTCATTGTGGGGTGCGGCTGTGTGCCCTCTGGTCTCGGTAGTGGTGTTGCACATGGCTTCCGGTCTGGTTCTGGGGCTTTGGCTCCAGCCTATGTCTTTTTTTTGTGGCCTCACTGTTCTGTTTTGGTGCCCTAGTTGTGGGTTACTGTCTCTGGTGATTGCTTGGCATGGGCTCCTCCTCCTCTGTTGTTGGTTGGGGGCTGTTTACGGTACCTTATTACTTACTGGTAGTCTTCATTATTCCTAGTCCCGTAGTCCTCGCCCATTTATTACGCCCCTCCCTCCCTCCCCGATGGCCGGCCTTCCTTTTGGTGGCTTGGTATGTTCAGGTGGAATGCTGGGTAAGTACGGTTTATGTACTCCCAATGGGAGGGGTAGGGTTAAGGTTCCAGTATTCTTCTGTGTTTTTTTTGTTGGGAGATAGTTATCTCCACTTGTTATGAATGGGACGAGGACAACGGAACCAGGAGTAATGAAGATTACAGGTAAGTAATAGGACATTAATCATTGCCTGGATTATCTCAGTAGCCGCTTGTTTTTTCTCTAGACTGTTTGTTCCACTTCCATCAGAGCAGAAGTGCTCTGATTAAGTAGTAATTGCAATGCTACGAAAAGAAATCAAGTGATTACCTGAAGGCTGCCTCTGAGTCATAAAAAAAGCAGCAAAATAAACAAGGAAAGTGAATTATAATCTCCAGATGATATTATGTACAGTGCAGCAGAATAATTGATCAATTTAGCCTCCTCTGTGGGCTCTGTCATCACTGAGTGAGTCTCTAATTTACTCTTAATGTGTTGTTATAACAGCATTATTTATTTACGTAGATGAATCTTTTTGTTTTCATTTTGCAACAACGTGAGTTTTCCCAAAAGGTGATAGTGTTATGGGGTAATATGCAAATTTGGTATCTGGAAGCATGGTGAAGGTAGATTAGTACAGTATTAAACTTAGGGCAGATTCAATTATGCAGGAATGAACAATCAAATTATGTAGAAGGGTTCACTAAAATTTGTACCACAAAAGGCAAATTATGTGGCTTAAGTGGCACATTCTTTGGCAGTATCAATCACGGTTTTATCAGATTGACACACCTTAATACAGTATTTCAAAGAGTCGACTACATTAGAGCTGGATTAACACCTGAATGCAGAAATCTCCAACTGAAAGGTGACCAGTTAATTTCTGCAAAGGGTCTATCACGTTTCCTTCTTTTTTAAGCAGGTTTTGATATATAAACTGGAAACAGTGTTTTGTCAAAATTTGCAAACTATGTATCTGATAATGGATTATGTTGCACGTACATGAAATCCATATGAAGAAAACACTGTAGCTGTGCAATCTCGTAAATACAGTGACTTTGGCTCCATTCCTGGATCTGATTCATTATCTGTGCCTTCATTTCTTAGCATTGGCAACTCTCCTTAACTGTACAGCTCAATCATGACTGGTGGCTATCTTGGGCGAGAAGTACTATTTACCGGCTAAAAAATACTGGTCTCAATTTGCGATCAGTATTTTTGTGACCTGTAAAGAATGTTAGGAACTAGCCTACGGTTCTTTAACTTCCAAATCGTAGTGGGTCGCAATCCAATCTACCTCATGAATATTAATGAGGTGGGTCGCAAATTGTGACTCACTACAACTGGAGGCCATCGCAGGAATTGTGGCCTGCTGGGGTCAGTAGACTACCATGTCTGTTGGGGTTTTAAATAAAGAAAACTTTTATTTTTAAAAGCAGCCTATTTTCCTTACAGGAAAAAGGTTGCATTAAAAATATACAAAGATAGCCCTGAAGTGAAAGCAAAGAAGCAAGACTGTTCACACCCATTGTCTAGAACAGGGATACTCAAAGTACTGCCTGAGGCCCGCATGCGGCCCTCCTGACCTTTAATTGTGCCCCCCTGGTGAACAGCAGCAAAGGGTTGTTGCTCACTTGACAGAGCAGGAACATTCAGAAAGCTGTGAAACAGGCATATTTTATTTGCAGGTTAACTAAACTAAAGGTAAAGAAGTAAAGAATGTTTTTAGACAACTTATCTTTAGCATGCACCTCCTTTGCGTCCTCTTATGCCCACCTTTCAACATCTGACCCTCACCTGTGCAGCCCTCGTGAAGCCACAGAGAGTACTTTGTGGCCCCCTGGGAAATATGTACCCATGGTCTAGAAGAAGACCCAATAGCAACATTTCTGACAGGTGCTTCCTGTCTTGCCCATTAGAGGGAGGAGCACCGTATTATGCTATGCAGTTTTCTCCGCCAAACTGGAAATTCCCCAGACCTGCATCCAAAGGGACTAAAAGGTCCTGGTGCTAAACCTTGGTGAGTGTGTTCGTGGAGTGATGCCAAACCAACAGTGCGGTTAAAACAGAGATAAGAAAAAAAATACTGCTTAGTAGAAACTCAAAGAGAAAAATGCTGTCGCCATTCTATTTTGATTACGCTACCCTCTCACTATGTCCTAGTATAAAAAATGTCTTTCAATGCTCGAATTGTTTCTTAACTGTTGTTGCTTTGATTAGATAGGGTTCAGAATTATGAGCTATGTCCGTGGTTCCCAAACTTTTTCGACCCGCGCTTCCTTTGCCCGATTGGCCGTTGGCCGCGCCTCCCCATTATATTACTATTTTTTGGAGGGGGAGAATGTAAGGCCGACCTAGGTAGGACTTCCATTTCAATCCCTGAAAATAATAGGAATGAAGAAATCATTTGCCTATAATCGTTCTGTTTTGAGGTCCTGCTCAACTGACTAAATAAACTTGGTTTACTTCTTAGATTGTTTCTATTAAGAAAGCCAACGAATTTCTCACGTGGATAAATTACATGTTGTTTAATCGAATTTTACATACATTTGTGTACCTATTGCAATGTAGGTTTGCAGGCAAAAGGATTTTCAAGGGTAAAATTATAGTCATCATTAGCAAAATTGGCAGGATTGTAGTGTCATAAATGGGATTGATGAATTTGTAAATTCTGCAGTATGGTAAAATGTCTGCATTCACAATTGTAGGGTTAGGTGTAAGATGCTTGGAAGGTCCTACATGAAAATGAAGTGAGCATTACAAATTAGATTTGAATTTCCCTTTCCTTTGCATCTTTACAGGCCCTACAGAAAGGAGCCTCACTCTGCACCCCGACAGGTCTTGTAGACTTGGATGGAATTTTCATCCCCTATCTCTACCACCTTATAAACTGGAATGGAGTCTCAAACCCGCACCCTGATTGGCCATATAGAGTCTCAAATTGAGTCTAATCTCTGCACAAATGTCTACATTAAGGATGAGACTGCTTTCAAATTCATGCTCTGTGGAGCAGTTCGGAATGACTACCAGATTTTCACTTTATATTTATAATGGTGTCGAGCTGGGTATTTATCTTTTGATAAACTGAGCAAGTGGTGAACGTTTCATCGAGAGGGCTTGTGAAGTTCATGGAAAGAGCGAAACAGGAATATGGAGGGGTTCAACAGAAGAGCACACTTGCTTGTGGGTCCACGGGGCCCTCTGATCTTGAGCTTCCCAGTTCAGAGAAGGCACTGCATGTTCCTTCGTATGCTGTGAGAGCTAGTGCTTAGAAACTGTGTTAAGTGCTATAGAGAAAACTAAGTTGTGATAGCGTACCTTTGGAGAGCTGATTTAGTGCATGTGCGTCAGAAACATAAAGGGGCTGATTTACAATAACTGGCGCATCCCTGGGGATGCGCCAGTTATTGTGCGCCACAGCTCCGCCACCCATGGTGCTCCGCAGTTACAATCTGGCGCACTATGGGGCAAAAACGGCACAGATGCGTGACGCATCTGTGCCGTAAAGGCGGCGCATTGCTGGAGTTGTGTCGCAAGCGCGACGCAGCTCCAGCAATGCTCTGGGGGGCGCTATCTGTCCAATGCTGCGTCAAGCCTTACGCCTGCTTTAAGCAGATGCAGGGTTTTGACGCAACATTGGCCTAAAAGTGCCTGCGTGAAATCTTGTACATTTCACGCAGGCACTTTTGCGAGGCGCACCTGCCCCGGAACGCCCACCCTGCGCAGAAACGCCCACATGTGGCGCAGGGCTTTACAACGTGACGTATCTGCCTAGATGCGTCACGTTGTAAATGGGTCGCAGGGATGCGCCGCGTTTACGCCGCCGTTGCCTGACACAACGGCGGCATAAACGTGGCGCAAGTCCGACATAAATCTGCCCCATAGTACTAAGAATAACGGTGACTTGAAAAGAGGGAAATAAAGACTGCATTCACACGCATTTCTAAGTATGAAGGATATTCAAATATGATACGAAGTCTTGCACCTTGGGGGTAAGTACAAGTGACAAAATATACATTTAACTGGATTTGGGGACCCTCTTCATCAAACCCATATATATATATAATCTAACTGACATAGCTCTTCTAAGTTTCAGTTTGAGGCTGGTTATCTAAAAGTGTGGGATAAATGCATATTGCAAGCCCAGGGCCAGTAATATTTCTATTTATGGTTATTTCTCGAACCGAAGTTCAGAAACAAATATTATTGACACATAGAATTTGAAAACAAAATGACTGCATACTAATTGTCCAGGGGCAACTACGAGAGTTCCTCTACCCATTTCTACCTGCTCAGTGCTCTTAATACCCGACCTGTGCACTGCTCTCCTCATAAACTAACGGAAGACATTCTGCTGCGCAGCCTCCGATCAGGGCTCGTGGGGAGTTAGGAATTCAGGTGCGAGTGAGAGATGTTCTATAATTACCCAGCTAACATTTTCAAAGTGAATAAAAGAACATGCAGTATAATATCTGGTGTAATATGTGAGCATTCCATAATGTAAAGAAGACTAGTAGTACTAGTAGTCGGTTTAAACAAAATTTAACAAGAAGGACACTTTACCAGGTAATAATGCAAAGCTCTCGGCTCGTCCTGTGCTTCCCAACTCTTACTGACTTCCTTCCTCCCCCCCTCTCGCTGGGTCCGCAGGGCCCAAGGCTGCAGCAGCAGAGAGAGAACAAAAAAATACACAGAACTACAGCTGCCACGCGGAGTTACAAATCATGCGGCTAAAAGGCAGCAAGTGCACCACCTAGTTGGCGCCAGGAGCAGTGCACCCAGCCTACATACAAACAGCCAATGTCCTAATGCAGTGTTTCCCAAACTGTGGTCCGTGGACCCCCAGGGGTCCGTGACACAGTCCCAGGGGGTCCGTAGGCAACAGTTTTAAAAGCACAGAAATGTTTCTTGTATAATTAGAAGCTTTCCAGCAACAATCAAAGTGTCAAGAGAATGCCAGTGATTAATGTACCTGCTGGAGAGTGAAGAGAGTTTTGTTCAGTGGCAGCTTTGATTTAACTAATGCAGCACAGAGGGTTAATGCGCCTACTGCAAAGAACGTGTAACATGCATCTTAAAAAGCAGTATTTTATGTGCCTAGGTTCGTGGTTACTGCTTTTGTCACAGAGATTCTTTTGTTACTGTGCACTTTATAAGTGACAATTGTAATCTAGCAGAGGGACCTATAAACTGTCATCAAAGAGCTGCTTGAAAACTGCATGGTACCAGTTAGTAACTTATATTTTGCCCCAGTTATTAATTATCCTGATGCTGATAAAAAGATATATTTGGGTGGAAATACATTTTTACTGTTAAAGTCAATGCTAACCACTGTGTTATGTTCTGAATCCTGAGATTGTGCTTTTCCAGACCAAGCACTCTTTAAACATTTTATATACACACTGATTTACATGTATTATTCAATGTCTCTATATGTGTGTTATGTAAAGTGCTCTGACATTCTACAATGGTATGAGAGATTCTATAAAACAAATGAAATACATGTGACAGAGGGGCTATTACTTTAATATAAAATACTAAAGGCCAGATGTACGATCTGTTTGTATATGCGCGAATGGGTTCGCGAACCCGTTTGCGCATGCAAAAACCTATTGGGCCATGTACATAGCCCATTTCGTGAGTCGCAATTTGTTTGCGACTCTCTAAATAAGTTTTGGAACTTGCTATTTGGAAGGGGCATTCACTTCCAAATAGCGAGTCTCAAAACCATGTACATATGTTTGCGGTCGCAAAACAGTTACAATTACCACCTACTTCAAGTAGATGGTAATGCATTCGCAAATGAGAAGGGGTCCCCAGGGGACCCCTTCCCCTTTGCAAATGCATGCAAAATTATTTTTTAAGGGCAAGCAGTGGTCCAAGGGACCTCTGCCTGCCCTTAGAAAATGATAACAAAACCTTTCATTTTCTTTTTTGTTTTAAATGCATGGTAAACAGGCTGCATTTTTTTTTTAAAAACTGCTTTATTTAAAAGCAGTCCGAGACATGGTGGCCTGCAAAGCCCAGCAGGCCACCATCCATGGGAGGGCTGGACTTCCCAATGGGCTTGCAAATTGCGAGAGGCTCATTAATATTAATAACCTCACAATTTGCGACCCCATTGGGAATCCCAAACAGTGTTAAACACACTGTTGTACATTTCATTTAGCGACTCACAATTTGCTACTCGCAATGTGTCGCCAATTGCGAGGCGCTAAATGAAATGGTTGTACATCTGGCCCCAAAATCCTTAGTACTTTGAGTATTTGTTTTGTGTGCACACATGTGTATTTTTTTCGAATTACTGTTTTAATGTTTTAAATGTAACTCATACAAATTGCTTGGGGGTCCCCGGCTTCCATTGGTAACTCAATGGGGGTCCTCAGGAGTCAAAAGTTTGGAAACCACTGTCCTAATGGATTCTTCTCAGCAATTGCGAACGTGGCGCCCCTGGCTGGTTTTAGTGGTGCACCGGGCTGCCACACCGCACAATTTGGGAACCATGGAGTTATGTGATAAGTATCACATACACGCAATTTTCACCTGATAAATTCAGCAGATCAGACCTGCAGAAGGTCAGAGGGGAAAAGACCCATCAAAAACACAAAACATGCTGAATTCAGTGTGTTAAAACTGATTCCATATATTTTGCACTACTTTCCTTTTAAAGACCCAGAATAGGAGGTATTTACCACAGGCGGTAAATACCTCACACTGGGTTAATATTTACCACATGTGGTACATACCCCACCCGATTCCGACAAACTTGAAATGAGTACCTGTGAGTCTACTCCACAACAGTGAGAGAGCACTATTGCAGAACCTCACCAGGCTGGAAGCTGATAGCAGTGACAGGGCACTGCTGCAACAAACCCTCTGCTACTGGTAGTTTGCACAGCTGCGCTCCTTGAGCAGTTTCAGTACACTCCGGTAGGTACTTTGCCTGCAGAAGCCATTTAAATTCTTTTTTGTTTTATTCATTTGTGACATTTCTAGAGTGCAATCCTAGCTGTGAGGGCAGTTGAGCACTCTATACAGTATTGCACAACGTGACATTCCCTCCTCCCCAAATCCCGTGGCTTACCGCCCGCTACGCCCAAGAACTCTCAGAATCATGGTATGTTGTCCTCGGCGTAGCCTTTTATTTATATCAAATCAAGTAATTTTCCACAGACCATTACCAAAAAAAGTATCCTTCTTGGATATATAAGAATTATTCACAGCATCACACTTTAGTTGCATCCACATGTCAATGGCTATAAGGGAATTAAGCGCGACATTACACTTTAAATTTAACTCGGCCATACACTAGAACAACATGGCCGTACATTTGAACTTTATACTTTAACTCTTTAACTCTGCCGTTCACCAGGGCCGGACTGACAATGCCGGGCACCGGGCAATCCCCCGGTAGGCTGCCAGGGGTGGGGGCCGGTTTTTTGGACGGGGGCCGGTTTTGTTGCTGGGTGTGGGTAGGGCCGATTTTTTGGACACTCAGTACAGTGTAGTAGTCACTTACTACTGTACTCCGCTGCATGCCTGCCTCTCTCCTCGCTCCGTGTGGAAAAAGGCACAACTTAATTAACCTAATACATTGGAGAGCAGTAGTGTCATTTTAGGGGGTGGGTCGCGTGTGCACGCACACGTCTCCACCTCCGCGCTGCCTGCTCTTAGTCTAAGTTAACTCCCTTTAGGGCTGGGGGGTGGGGCTGGCGCGGCTTTTGGATGTGACACATGCGCATTGGGGCTCGCGCAGGACCGTGACGACGAGAGGCCTTCTCTCACCAAACCATAATTTAATTATGTCGTCTAGCCCCCCCCCCCCCCCCCGGCCCTGCCTGTCTCAGTGTCCCTGCTGCCGAATGTCTGCCAGTGCCGCCCGCCGCCAGGTGAGTGTTGTTTAAATGTTTGCAATCACATGTACTCCTATGTATTGCTCGAAGGCGGGATCCATTCTTCTCATTCCAGGCCCCAGGACGGTGAATGTCTGCTTTCGTAACCACCATTGGAGAAGCTGTATGCTATTTGCTTCTCAACAGTTGTACCGACCTTTTGCCAGTTCCGATCGAGTTTGGGTCATGAGTCGATTCTATTTATTAATTGGAACGTGGCAGCGGGGCTTGTGAAACAAATTGCATCGCCCTGTAAACTTCTTAGTGATCATGAAAGTATGCATCATGCTTTGAAACAGCGCTGCTGTCTCACTTTCATGAACACTGATGTATTTAAAAAGTTACCCAATAGCAGCGCTGCGCTGTCTCAAAGCATGATGCGCTTTCACAATCCCAACAATATATTGTAAAGGCCTCACAATCTGCATTGCACTACGAAGGCAGAACTTCTATGAAGGCTTGACTCGACAAAAGCCAGACAATCTCGGGGAACAGTCCCGAGAAGGATATGGGGCACTGACCTGGCAATCTGTAACCACCGTACACCATGGAGTTCTCCCGGGTCTTCTGAGTTATCCCTAGAGAGTATTTATCATAGCTGCCTTTACCCAGTGCAATTCTGTGTTTGCTCTTTTGTCGCACTTAGCCTGTCCCCGCAGAGCATGAAACCTAGGATGCAGTAACTTCTGCATACATGTAGCCTTTCTTCTTTGCTTCTAAATCAATGCCAGATCATACAGAAGTAACCGTTCACTAGTGCTTTAGGAAAACTGCTCGCTATCACTCCTGGCTGTACATCCTAGAGCATTTGTGAATTGCCTCTTTAGATTATTTACGATGCCTGCCTATATTGAGGGCACACCGTGCCCTGCCCTCTGTTGTCTAGTTACACCCCACAGGGCATTTATGCTGACCGCATATAATCAGTGCATTCTGCTAATCGTGTGATGTAAGATCTGTTGTTAGCCCTGGAGTCATGATATAGAGGCTCTACTCTGACTAAGTATAACCAGCAAATGCTTGTGTGTCATAACTTGATCACCTCCCACCCTCCCTTGGTGCTGTGACTGCGTCCCCCTCCGACCTCACTTAATGGAACTCTGCTCTTCTGCTCTTTTTTTTTTTGGTTCTTGACCTGAGAAAATCTACTATGTGTATATATATGTATATAGAGATAACTCTAATCACTAGTATATGCAGTAGGCCCTTGTACTCTCTACCATTCCTATGTGACTCTTAGAGTTTATCCATTTGTATCTCTTCCTTGAGTGACTGTACATCTTGTACATTTTCAATTTTTTCTGTTGGTATCTTTCATGTAACGCATGTAACGCTAAGTCCTTATGTTTTGCAACTGGTTCTTATGTAAAACGCTCTGACACCTTCGGGTAAAGTTTGCGCTACATAAAATCGCATTAAATAAATAAATTGAATAAATAAATAAATAAAATTTACTTGCAGGGCACGTCTGTCTTTTTTTTCTTTAACCCCTTCACTGCAGGGCTGATTCCCCTGCTGTGCTGGAGGGCGGGGCGGGGGTGGGGGGCGCGCAGTGCCCCGGTGTTCATGACGAGCTCAGCTCGTCACGTCCACACCCGTTTACTTAGAACGCTCAGCACAGTAGGAGCAGGAGAATTAGCCCCGCGTGTGAGCGTTCTGAGCTGAGCTCGTCAGGAGTATTGGAGGGATTAAAGAAAGCTTTCTACTTGTGGCATGATTTACATGTGGGCATCCGTTGTTCCACTCACTCCTCCTGGAAAGATAAATATCACTCTGCAAATGTTCATTAAAAGTCTGTCGTGTGATGTAAGGCGTTCTGATACCCTGCATTGGGATGAGTTGTGGCACTTTCCATCCCAATGCAGGATGTCAGATCACTTTACATCACAAGTACACAAATATTTTAAATACCACTATTTTGCTTTTTCTTTTATAGCACTTTATCACTTCTGTAGTGCTAAAGCGCTATAAAAGAAATAAAACAAAATAATGGTATTTAAATTGTAATTTGTGTAAATACTAGGGAGACCAACAAATCTGACATTCTTTCATTCTCTGGAAGAGAAGACGGAACAAACAAGGAAAATGCCATCACGAAGGCCTCTTGGAAATACTTAGTCGATCAGTGGGAGTTATCTTTACATCATCAAAACTTTGAAACATGATTTACAGAGCACTGTTTTTGATAATGTCACGGTCAACATTTGAACAAAATTTGGTTGTTAAATATTTCTTATTGCCAATCATCATTATTTCTCATATTTATTCAGTATTTTAGTGTCTAAAATTGTTATTCAAGGAATTTTATGCTAATAATCTATTATCACAGCACATGTTTGATTCATTAAAGGGTATGATGTGCAGGGTGTGTCTGAATGTTTCTTTCCTTTTTTCATGATTGGGATTGGTCTATTTGTATGTTTTGCAAATCCTTTAGAGTCACATGTTTATTTAAACTGCATGGTTTGAATGAAGTAGCGTCACTTACAGTGTTAAAAAGTGGTAATCAATGACCGGTTTATTTTGTGCACCATTGAGTTGGTTCAACGGTTATCAAATTAAGCTGTCACAATTGGTTTATGCACATGGGTTGGTTTATCACGGGGGAACATTTTATTCTGTTCACAGTGTAAAAGCACATAAATTCCAGTGTTGAATTTCTTTCATTGAGTTTATCTTTAAAACATCTTATGGGTTTTAGGACGGGCAGAGACTTTGAAAGCGTAATTAGTTGAAGTATGTTTTGATGTTCTTTTCAATATATTCACTTTAAGGAAGCCTTTTTTTACTTCTATGATCTCCCAAACAATTCTTTCTGAATCCACCCCTCATGTATCCCAAACCTCATTTTTCTACTGTGATTTCCCTAATCCCTTTCTAGAGACTCGTCCCACCTCCATCTTTCCTTTTACACCTCACAATCCTCATCTCACTGCTATGATCTCCTAAATAACACTTTCCAGACTATTCCCTCTTCCATCCCTCCATTATCCTATTCAATCCAACTAACAGACTCACATGTCCACCACTCAAATGAACATATATTTACATATTCTCTTATACTAACCCACCACTAATCCTTTTTGGGTTCAGGAGTAGCGTGCTACTCGCCGAAAAGTGCTTTGACGCCTCATCAGGGGTAGTGATATATATATATTATATATATATATATATTTTTCTCCTCCATTTCACCTAGGTGTGAGGCTCCCGGTCAGGATACTCCAATAAAAAAAAGAGGTCTTATGGCCCCTTGACTTCAGTTTTTGTTATGGGCAACATTTGTGCGCTGCTTCATGGCTTCTGTCACCCCATTAAAAGACTATTTAAAACAAAATACATAGTGGTATATGGATGCTTCACATTGTATTTCATCATGAGTTTCCTAAGAGGATTTGCTTTTCCAGAAGATGTGAATAGGTATTTATTTGATGCAGCATATGATTTTTACAGTGCATACTGTGAACTGAGTTGCATTCTGATTTCATGAAAAGAAGTTGCGGGTGCATTTTTATCGCAGGACTTGATTGAGAGCCCTGGAGTTGAGACAGAATGCAGTGCTAGTTTCGTACAGTGCCTATCAATGGGTCCTAGAGGTGTCAAGACTACATGCACCTCCAAACTTTGGCCTCTCCACATACCACAGAGAGTGACGTCTGAGGCCAATAACATGAGCTCTATCCAGGTGAATACGCACTATTAGGCAGTTTCTGTGATTTGCCAGAATTAATACAGAGAGAGGGCTTTGGGTCGGCTCACTTCAATCAGTGCTTTTTGCGGGGCGTTCATGGTTTGCCATTTCTTGGAAGGACTGTCCATCAAGACCATGGCATGCATATCTAAATTGCAAATCTGTCTTGAGACCCCTCATATGGCGCTGTATGTGTGAAAATTCACTTTCTTTTCACATTAAGTAAAAGCTTGGGGTAGTATTTGCACTGATAATTTGTTTCTGCACTTGCATGCATGGTCGGATACTTGGTGCACATAGCCTTGGCTGCAGCACACAAAGACCAAACACTGCCGCACACAAAGGAAAAAAATGTGAGGGAACATTGGTCAGGACCTTGGTAGGACCGTTCTACTGTTTCAGCAAGATTCTACAGCTCTTTAGGTAAGTACCAAAGTCCCGCTGGTTGCATTGTCAGCCCCCCCCCTTCTCTGCGGGACAGTAAGTGCTTCCCACAGTGCGCTGGTGCTTCCGCTGGGCATTCTGTGTCTCCTCTGAGATGCTGAGCCCTGTGGGGCAGTAAGTGCTTCCCACAGTGCACTAGTGCTTCCCCTGAGCATTCTGTGTCTCCTCTGGGATGCTGAGCCCTGTGGGGCAGTAAGTGCTTCCCTTGAGCATTCTGCGTCTCCTCTATACCAGCAAGTTAAAGCAGAAATAGTGCGCTTCAATGTTAAAGAGGAGGAAAGAAATAATACCTTTCCAGGAAAGGTATTTGCATGATGAAACCAATTGCTATTGGACACTTCTCCAAGTAGCCGGACGGTATCTCAAAAGTGCACCCGAAAAGAACCCCAAACGTGTCCAACTTTCTTTTGAAAGGTCGAAGAGCTAAAATCCTAAACGTGTCTCTGAGTGCCACGGTTGCCACACACGCTATACAAATAAATGCACTGAGCTAGGCGGCCTGAGGAGTTATTTCTTAATGAGCGGGATAGAAAGCAACTGGCTATTCTTCGTGCATGGCCCCTAGTTTCTGGATTTAAATACATCTTAAATGAGGCAGTTTTAAGTAGTTGCCTCTTTAATCAAGATCAAATTAGCCTTAAATTACATAACCTAACCGTTTCCCCATAACTGGGACTCAATGAGCAAATAAAACCTTTCATTCAAGGGCTATTTCTTAAGGAGCGTGTGTACTCTGTATCGCACTCCGCTCTCTCCTGAATGAGGAAATGTAAATGTACTTACATAATAAAGCCAATGCTTATTTCATCGAATAATATGCCGCATAATTTGAAATTCCATGCAGCATAAATAATTCAAACTCTCCTAGTAATCTTCGAGGCACTTCAGATAGCAACTCATTTCACTTGCTGGGCGCTCAGTAGCTAGTTAAAAAATGTATTGTTTCTACACCTAGAATAACCACACAGAAGCAAGAGCAACTGGAATAAAACGCAATATTCTAATTGTTTCAGACTACTGGTGCTGCACAGAAGTATCTAAAGAGGAGGGAGGGACCGCATATGCCACTTCTATACGATGCATCTTTTTATGCGGTTGTACATGTTGAAGCAGCACATTGATTGATTCAACAAGGTAATCTGTGATCTGCCCTGAAACAGTGGCTTCTATTTCCGCACTGTTGTTTATCTCATCAGTACTGCTACCTCGCTCAGGCCGGCAGTCAAATATGTAATCAAACAAATACGCAAAATCTGTAGCAATTTTACACTGACTGACTCCATTTTGCCTGCCACTACAAAATGGTATAAAGAAACCATCATGCTGCAGTAAAGAGAGCCTGAGGCCAGACCACATCCATCACTTAAGAGGCATTGATTGGTTCAGGTACCGTACAGTAGAAATAACACCGGCCTTCCGCGTTGCAGTTTCTACCTAACTTTTCAAAATGTTCCCATTACAGTTTTCATTGCATTGCCTGCTAAACGATCTTGTTGCTATCTCTGAATATTCACAATACTGATCTGTTGAGAATAAGACCAGATTTACCGTACCACACTTAAATGCCTACCACTGCGACCCCCCCCCACACACACAAGATCACTGAATTGTACTGATAAAGCAGGAGATAGTTGTATGTTATGGTTACATGGCCAGTGTCATATCTAAAACCCATTGATGCCATTAAAGCCAAGAAATGCTGGGGAGAAGGGAAAGGTAAGGGGTGAATAATGGAAATTTGGGAGGAGAAAGTAGGGGGAGATAACTAGAAAGACGTCCTTTTCACTCATAAGCTTGACAAAGGATCCATTTTGCCCTTTAGGAGCTGGTCCAGGTACACCATTGTACAGTAACCCAGGTCTGTGAGGTGCAGCACTCGTAGATATTTCTGCCAAGAGAGTTCTCAAAATGCATTTGTGAGAAAATCCACGCAGGGGCCCTACTGCTTCTCAAACTGTTGCAGCTGGTGGGTTACTGTAGCTGAGATCTTCTCCATGATCACAGTGTGGTACAGCTTGTGAAGCCTGTCGCCCATACCCCAATGACCATTCATTTTTTGCATGTGAATTACAGATGAGCACGTTGTAGGTGTTGAAACAGGTGGGCGGAAAAGGAAAAGCTACAGAAAAAGGCCCAGTGCCATTAGCACATGTAAAATGTTTTTTAGACACATATTGTTCATACTGACTGCTGAGACATGGTTAGATAAGACGCTGTCGGCCTCAGATTCCTCTAAATTAAAATCCGGTTTCATCTGCTTTATTGAATCAAAAAATGCCATTTTTGTTGGCTCTTAGGGCTCAGTGCACTTTACTACCTCTAACCAGTGCTTAAGTGCTTGCGCTCTTTCCTTTGAAACATGGTGTCTTACACCGAATTGGCAATTTTAAATTACTTGTAAGTCCCTAGAAATGTGGTTCTACATGTACCCAGGGACATTAAATGCTGCTAGTGGGTCTGCAACACTTATTTTGCCACCCACTTAAGTAGGCTATTTAAAGATGTGTCATGTCAAGGCAAGGGCCTTTTGTGTTAATTTTTCATACTTTCTGGCTAGGGTGCCATTTGAGACATTTCCATGCCTTCTGTCAGCCTGGGTGCTTATGTGACTTTTCCATGCTTTCTGGCCTGGGTGCTTAATTATGTATGCTATTTTCATAACTGCTGGCCTCAGTGACCTGGAGCTGGGGGCTCATGTGTGACATTTCCATGCTTACGGCCTGGGTGCTTATATGTGACGTTTGCATGCTTACTGGCCTGGTGGTGTGACCAGGCCTGGGTCAGTGCCTTGGTGCTTATGTGTGAGATTTCCACAGTTTCTGGCCTCAATCAGCGGCCTGTGTGGTCATGTGTGACATCACATCAGTGCTTAATTTGTGACAACATGAGTGGCAACTTACTATGCTTTAAAAGTTAATACAATCTAATATGTAATGAAAAATGTGTTGGAAAATGCTTTGTTTTGGCCTTTCTGTCTCTCAAATTTTCTTGGGGGGGATAAGTTCAACACCCCAAACTCCCCCTAGTAGTGGTTGCTCACTGTGCTTGCTGACTACACACCATGTGGGTGTTGGTCTCACTTTTACTTTGCTCTCTCTGATTCACTACTTGTGCCTATTTTTGATGCTCTCTGAAAGAGGAACAAGATTACTGACGGCCAACACTCAGGATCGAAATACTCGTACCTTGCTCTGTCCTAGATAGATCTTGCTCCTGGAGTATCCTCTGTTTCACTTAATTTCTAAAAACACCCAAGTTACTCACCACCCTCACACACCATGTGGGGTTGGTCTCACTTTTACTTTGCTCTCTCCGATTCACTACTTGTGTCTATTTTTGATGCTCTCTGAAAAGATGTCTATGGGTACATTTGACTGGGTGGCTAACCTGGTGCTCTTTAAGGTCATCATCTACTATTTACTGTACTTCGAAAGTTGATACAATTTAATATGTAATGAAAAATGTGCTGTAAAATTCACCCTTTTGGTTTGTCGTTTTCCAAAATTTTCTTGGGGGGAGAACCCCCCCAAACCCCCCTAATAGCAGTCGGGCTCGCTCGCTGCGCTCGCTCGGTACGCGCCAGGCGGGGGCTGGTCTGCAGAAATTTGCCAGGGCTGCTTTCAAGTCCCAGTCCGGCCCTGCCGTTCACTAGAACTTGGCTGTACATTTGAACTTGGCCATCTTGGCCACCAATGTTCCACTCTGCTGTGCACATTGTGCCGGCAGGCCCCAACGCGCTACAGCCAACAGATGCACTACTTGACATCCAGGGCACAGCATAACGCACCGGCCCACAGGGGTACCTGAACAGAGGCAGCCTCCCCAAGATTCTATTTAGTCCATACATTGTGGGTTAGGGCAGTATAGTCCAGGACTACCGGCACGTCAGTCCGTCCTTCCCACCGACTCGCTGCACTTGTGGAATCTACCCCCTCCTGGGGTCCATCGAATGGCTGCATCTCCATCGTTGTGCATCCCTCTTTCTTGTTAACTGTCAGCACTCGCCACAGGGTGAGAAGCTCCCTGGCGTACTTACAGAACAAACCCCAAATTCCTGACTAGACGAGTTGAGCCAAATTGTGCCTATTGTTGGAGTTGCTAAATTATTTTGACCAAGTTGTTAATTGTTCAACTTGGACTGGAACCCCCCCAGCCCTTACCACTGGTATTATTAGCCCCCAAGCTAGAAGCCGAATACCCAGGAGAACTATCACTAATTCCATTCTCAGACCATCCAGCACCTATTAATGTGACATTTGCTGAGTGCAGCGTGCCAGTATAGGTCTCGCTTTGCAACCACTTTTCCCATGTTCCCATCTGGACACCGCTGCCCGTTGTTTAATGACAAGCAGTTAAAATATGGTGGGTTAACTTTCACATGTTCATATCTACCACCATCAGTGGAGAGCATACTTTTTGCGACCTCCGCTGTGCGTGGCATGCCGGCAGGCAGCACCTTGCAACAGCTTTTCCCAGGTTCCACCCGAGGTATACCTGCCCGTTTCTGCAGGAAGTTTGCTGAACAATGAGTCTGCCAACTGCACCAACTATGGGCACTGCATACCACATTGACCCTATGGGAGTTTTAATTGGCGTTAGTAAAAGCTGTACTGTGCACTGAGTTATTCACATGGACCGACACTTATGTTTGAATAGTGGACTTTGGAGCACAATAAAAGTGGGCACCTGCCCTCATTGTTTCATAAAGTAAGCACTGCCATCGGGATACCTGATCACAGGAACTCCTAGTAATAAACTACGAGGATCCCCTCCTGATATTGTTATTGTTGGCTACTTTATGAACAGTGCTATCTCGCTACAAGCGATGTACTTTGATAACAATCGGCCATGAGCCAACTGTCCTAAACGGCCACTAACTGCTACATAAGCTAATATGCACTGCTTGCCTGGATTAAAGGGAGGGTTGCAACCCACTTGCTGTTAATGTTGAAGCACCAAGTCATGCTACTGACTATGATTAGAACTTGTGTGTTTAAACAGAGCATGAGCCAACTGTCATAAATGTCTGTTGGCAGCAAAACAAGATAGTATGCATCTCTTGCCCGGATAAAAGTTGCTTTTGCCTTTCAAAAACCGTTGGGTTTAGCTAGCGCATGCCACAAGTTTAATTAGCGCATGCTGGAAGAAGTTGCGAAAGGCCGGGACTCGAAGAAGAACTGTTTGCTCCTTAATTATTTATTAAAGGCCGCTTTACTTGTGAACCTCACCTCTGAAACCTGTACTGCTTCCCATACTGAAGGAGAAGCAGACAAGGTTCGATTAGTAGCAGAGCAACATTCCAGGGAAAAAACTAAAACACCACTACAACTCATCATAAGCACTGTCGACCACAAGGATTACACGTGTACCAGGCCCCTGGTACCAAACACCACTATTTATTCAATGTTTCCCTGTAAATTATACCCAAAAACGTTTGGGAACTTACACCCCAGTTCCCTGTGGAGGCTCCCAGTGTCGACACCTTGGCCTCACTACCATTATTCGCTGTTTCCCTGGTAAGTATCCCAAAAGAGTTTTGGGCCCCCACACCCCTGCTTCCTGCAGTGACCCCTTCACCTAAGTGGCAAGGGCTCTTATGTATTTGGGCATTACCCTAGTCAAGCAGAGGCTATGAAAGCTTGCATAATATCCAAGGTAATAGGCCCACACCAAGATAATATGTATTGTGCCGATGGGCATCCTGTGCCCTGGCACTGAGAGATATGCATACCCTCCTGAATAAAAAGCAAAAGACACCCTCCTGAATAAGGCATGAATCATTGAGGAATAGCCAACAAACTGTACTTTTTATGGTATCTGGAGGGACTACTTCACACTGGGAGTTTGATTTTAAGTCCCCTAAGCTTATACCTGTTGGCTCAACTGAAGTGCCCAACATTAAGCAAAGCTTGTGTTGCCATTGTTTGAGGCCCTAATGCAGCTTAACAAACAATACATTGGAGTTTACCATGACCTTGGTAATTGGTCCCGCTAGTGTACTGCTGCTTGGTCGCAAACTGCTTGTCCCAATTTTGGAATAACAACTTTTAAAAGGATCCCATACCAGTGCTGAAGACCGATTAGTAGTACCATGAAACACAATAAGAAACTATCTGTCAATGCCGGGTATTTTAGATGTAAGCATGGTAAAGCAAGCATTTTCACTTGAGCGCAATAACCTGAGAGGAAGAACTAAGGCTCACTGCTCTAATCAGACCTTGTTAACCGTGAGCAACGGCTGATCTCAGAATTGCCAGGGCAGACAGCCCTGCAAGAAATATCAAATCAGTAAGCAAGCCTCCAAAGGATCTACCTCGCCCAGTATGGTCCGATTGAAAGTTACTCGAAGTGGCAAACCAAACACCCCAGCCCTGTCTGTATGAACCGGCACTTAAATTAATGAGAAGAATGCCTGTTGTTATTGTTCTAATTCTTGTTTAATATTGTTTTTTGTTGTTGAGTGAATTAACCACCATTGCCACTGGT
This sequence comes from Lissotriton vulgaris, assembly GCF_964263255.1. Classification (NCBI taxonomy): domain Eukaryota; kingdom Metazoa; phylum Chordata; class Amphibia; order Caudata; family Salamandridae; genus Lissotriton; species Lissotriton vulgaris. The sequence continues at coordinate 1,752,700,438 of NC_141687.1, forward strand.
GGGAGTATTGGGACAAACCATACTTAAAAGGTAGAAATCAACTCTGGAAGCAGGCCTCCTCTGGCTCTACCTTCCCAACATGAAGGAACTTAAGTAAATTATAAGGAATGGCTGTTACGTTTCTGCCACCTTGTGTGCAAGGAGAGGGACTGCCTGGCTCCGCACAGGCCAGGCATGAAAAAAAGGTTCCCAGCTGAACCAAGTGGACTTCCATAGCGAACAGCCTCTGTGAAAGCAGCCAACGAGCATCACGCTGATGTTGGCCCCACCTTTTCCGAAATGCCGTCCTTCTTCACACGACTGAGGGGCTGTTGTTATAACTGCTGGGAAAAGTTGTATGCATTTAGTGAGATGTGCCTGCTTCAGGGCCATTGGTACGTTTTCACCAGCAGGAAGACACCTGTACACTGTGCTTCCGCCTTCCCAGCAAAGCGCCACCGGAATATCACCAACAGAAAAGCAACAAAAGAGAAAAAGTAAGCCATTGATAATCTGTATATATACTCCCGCCTACGTATGAGCAGCGGTCTTGTTGTCTAGAGATCAATAAAGCTTCAACCAGATTCGCGCCGTAAGCCTCCCCTTTTGTGCCCACAGGCGGGCTTCCTTCCAGCGCGACCTCAAAAACCCTTACCACACTCTTTTACAGCACACAGCAGCAAGCCGCTATCTCGCCCCCCCCCCCCCCTCACCCCCCCTCACCCATCCACACCTTATGGCGAGGCACCCGCCTATCGCATCGCCGCGTATTTGTTGTAAATTACCCAGACCGCCATTATCGGGCTTCCCCACATAACACTTGTGATATATTACACTGTGTATGTGTCTGTGTAGTTTTTTATTGATAAGTAGTTTGCCTGGTCGGCTGACAAAGCATCTACAGCAGGGTTCTGCGCTCGACCTAAGGACACCCGTTCAAAACCTGGCGGTTCCGCTCAACCCGCCCCCCCCCCCCCCCCCCCATCCCTCTGAGGTCGAAAAAGTAACTGCTCTAGAGTTGGGCAACAACAAACATCTGCCATTGAGCGCCACAACGCCCATGGGTGAATGTGCGTTTTACAAATACATGCTATGTCATGTTTGTCACAACAAAGGCAAACTATGAAAAAGGTATGCATTGCGTGAGATTGTGCCAAGACAATACATTTAGTTCATGAAAATACAGGCAGAACATCCTAATTTGCCCAAGAGAATTTTTACATTAACATGAAAATAATTGACGTGAATTTTGGATTTTTGGTGAGCTGTGTGAACCCATCGGAACAAGCTGAATGCTCTGCCACCCCAGCCATTATCTGTCCTCATATACCCAATAATACCTATGAAGAGGGCAGGGAGCACGCACCGAGGGGCATACACAATAGGAAATTAAGGCAAAAATCATCAATAACTAATCAACACTGACAAAACACCCACACTCAACAGGACACATTAGAGCACTGCACACACGTACATCAAAATACAGATATTCCACACAGGTGGGTATCACTGTAATCACACAGCAGTGCCTCTCCTATCACTTACTAAACATACAACTCATCCAAGAGTACACTTTAAACAGAACATTGTACATGTACACAAGCATGCAACACAGCATAGATGTTCCCGATACTTGGGCTTCAACATTATTACAACACCTCGGTCCACCGGGGAAATCAATAAATCATATAACAGAATACATTAAGAGACTGTAAAATTTCCTAGCTAATGTGAAAGTCAGTTTCACTTCTAGAAAGGGCAACGAGGCGAGGATTATGTTTTTTTTTCTTCTTCATATACACCCAACAACCTTATTAACATTAGTAACATCAAACCATTTAACGGCTACATATCACTCGAGTTTGAGAAAAAGAACAGATAATCACTTCGGAACAGCCGAATACTATGCCGCCCCAGCTACTCCCTCTGCAGTCCACCAACAACACCGCCTGGCCCGCTGGGCTGCGAGATGTTTTCCTCCACATGCATTGTTCAGAGTATGACCACATCTGGTCAACTGTTGATCAGTTGAAGCTTCCAACATGAGAAAATGTGCAAGCCCTGACTCACAAAGGAAATTTGCCAATGTATCGGCCTGCTCAACACCAAGGGGGACTTGGGGGGCAGCCGAGCCGCGAGGTCTGCCCCCCGGGCAGGTTTGGGAGGGGGAAGTGGGAATCATGGGAGCGGCCATTTTGCCGCTGTTTTGGGCTGCCTGGGATAGCCCAAAGGCAGCCCAATTATTACTAACAAGCCCAAAGGGGCTATATAGGGGGTTTACACTTCCGCCCAGCCACCATTTTAGGTATTGAAACCTGGTGGCTGGGAGCGTAATTAGCAGCTTGTCCCACCCTCCCACCCTTAAGATGGGGTTGTTGGGGGGGATGTATTGGCAGTCATGTTTTTAGGCGGCAGCGTTTGGGACAGGTGCACAGGGGGGATTTCTGTATGTATTTGTCGCTTTGAGCAGGTGCAGGTGGAGTTTGGGTTGATGTTGGCCAAGTTTGGCTGGAGTTCGGGTCTTTATCATTATGTTGGGGATTTGGGGAACGGGAGCGGGGAAAGGGTAAACAGTTTTGGAGTTACATTAGAGGGGCTTAGTTACAGTTGCAATAAGGCAGATAGGTCTGTAGGTATTGACAGGTTTTGGAGTTAGGATGTAGGGGAGAAAAGTGGATACATGGGGATGTAATGGAATTGTATATTTGTATATGCAGGGTGGGGGGATTGTATCATGTGGGTATCGTAGGGGTGGGGGGAGACAAAACCTAAGGGGTCAGGTAACTCGATGTTTAGAGAGGTGTTAGTTTTGTGAGGCGGTTCCAGTTTTTATATATGTGATGTGCACCTGTTTCAAATAAAGCGGCCTTTTACACACACAAAATGGTAGTCGGTCTTGATTGCCCCCCTTCATCCCTCCCAAAGCACAGTTGTCAGGACTGAAAGCCTCCGCCCAGCAACTGTACCTTTCCAATGCATGAAACAACACTGTGCAAGCGAAACGCAACCGCATGCCCTTGGAACAGCTGCCACCTCTAGGCCCGGACAGCCACCAGAATATTGTTGAACAATAAAAGGTCCACACAAACTATCATGCACGTGCACCCAAGCACACATAAACGCCCTTCCTGCAAGTCTGAGAACGCCCCAATTTATTTCCTGCAGTCGCCACAATGCCGGCCCCGGGGGAAGCACAGTCACAGACTAGTCTTCCCCCAGGGTCATTCACGCGAGACCAGGACCAGGCAGGAGCTAAGGGGTGGGGTATAAGAGCGCAGGGGAGGAAGGGAACTTCCTCTTCCTGCGCTCGGCACCATCGGGTGGGGGATTGTTTTTTTATTAAGGCAGGGGGCAGGAGTTTTGGAGTAGGATACGGAGCGTGTCAGGAGAGCTGGTTCGTGCGTGAGGAGGTGTAGCGTCACGAGTCACTGGCCGGTGACTTTGTTGGCTTGGGGTAGGTGTCAGCGTTGCGCCATGTCGGGGAACCTTCTGAGGAGGTGCGGGCGGCCCTGTTGCTGCTGGGGCGGGCAGGCCGGGAAGATTTGCTTAGGCCTGGGGTGCTCTGAGAGGCGTGGGTGGGGTGTGCCAGGGTGCTGAGGGCGGCCTCGCTGTGGTCACGGCGGCGGTCCTGGCATGCCAGGATGACGCGCCGACGCCGGCTGTTGTGCTGAGTGAGAGAGGGCGGGGCCCGGAAGGAGGCCGCGCACAGAGGCAGGCGCAAGAGCTTGCCTCCGCGTGTATTCCCCCAGCTACAGTTTGTGGCCGGGGGGGGGGGGTGGACGGAGCAGCGAGTCCTCAGGTTCCCTCAGGGGAGCAGCTCACAACCTTGCAGGCGGGTGGAGGCGGGCCGATGGGGGCGGGGCTTCCAGAGTTGTCGGGCAAAGGGGCTCAAAGAGATTCCTTGGGGGGCAAGGAGCAGGGGGTCCCGGGGGCCTGGAATTAGTGGTGTGGGGACAGTTTTACAGCCCCCGGCGCTGTCTGATCATGAGGAAGAATGGGAGCAAGGGGAGGACGCTCCCATTGACCTTTCCACCAGCTCCAGGGTGCACACACCGGCCTGGGGGTGCCAGGGCTGAGTTGCAGGCAGAGGCGCAGGTGGGGAATGCCATGCTGGGTGCCCCGGGAGTGGGGGTGGCCTTGGTTGTGGGAATGTGCACTCGTGGGTATTGCTGCCTGGAATGGGGTTCCAGGGCTACTGCCCGCCCCCTCCTCTCCCGTGTTGGGGGTCCCTGGCGTGGGAGGACAGGGTTCGCGAGCAGAGGCTGCTTGTGCAGCTTAACGATGCACAGTGGGCTGAAGAAACGGGGCCCGGGTTGGAGCGTTCTGGGAGCACGAGGCAGAGTGGACTCCTACGTCTGAGGAGGAGTGGTGGGCAGAACAGGAAGAGGCAGCTAGGTTGGCTAAGGGTAAGAAGGTGAGTGCAGGGTGCCCCAGGGCCCAGCAGGCGAAGACAGGGACGGCTCTGAGGCCGATGGTGCCGGGGTCCACTCAGGTTGGAGCGGCCTGGGGGCGGATGGGGCACCAAGCCGGCAGCTGTCGGCAGAGTTCGGGGTGGCCTGGCAGGGCGCAAAACGGCTCCGAGATGCCGGCTTGAAGCAGCAGGGCGGTCCGCGACGGCCATCCCTCCGGCGCGGGACCGGGCAACGGCGGCGTGTGTGCCTGGGGGGCGGGAAGTGCCTGCAGTGAAATGCAAGGGTGTGAAGAGGGCGGTGAAAGAGGTGTTGTGTGCAACTGTGGAAGTGGATCCGGTGGGGAAGTTGGATTATGAGGATGAGTCTGAGGAGCTTGAAGAAGGGGAGGTGCGGGATGACGATGACAGGACGGGGGGAAGACAACGGTGGCATTGTTGTCTTGCAGGCGCCTTAGTCTTCGAAAGGCAAGGACAAGACGGAGACGGCTAAGGTCTCGGCACCCAGAGGACGGCCCGGAGAACGGCAGCCGACACTAAAAGGTGAGGGGCCTTGGTGGGCTGCGTGGGATGGGGGTATGAAAGGGAGTAAGAAAAAGCATTGTCGGTCAGTGGGAGTGGGGGACGGGTCTGTCTGGAAGGAAGTGGGGCCACCAAAAGGGGGTTTGCCAAGGTGGGCACAAGATGTTGGATGGTAAGTCGGTGACAACGGCGGGTGTTCAGACTGATAAGGTGGAGAGTAAGGAAGACAAGGGGGTGGACAAGCATCAGAAGAAGCTCCCCTATATGGGTCTGGCCATCAGGGGCGTAACACAGGCCCCTGCAGCCCCCGCGGCGTGGGGGGGTCCTGTGCTCCAGGGGGCCCCCTCACTCTCAGCAGAGGAAGACGGCTGGAAGCAAGGCAGCAAGCCTAAATTAAACAGTGTGAAGTGCGCACAGGCCACCGTGGACTGTGACAGCTTCTATAAATATTAACCCCTTGCATGCTGATGACGAACCCCAGCCGTCATGCACTACGGTGCTCGTGTGCTGATGACGGCTGGGGTTCGTCATGGCCCCCCCCTGTTCATTTGTTTACAGCACAGGGGCGGAAACGGGCCAGCAGTGAAGGGGTTAAATAACAGGCGGGGGTATTAACACCCCCCCCAGGGGGCCCTCATGCTCCAGGGGCCCCCTCACTCTCGAACGAGTACTCACGGACGGTTGGACACCTGCTCCCCCGCCGCCCAGCCACCAGAGCCAGAGAATGCCCGAGCACTGCCAGCATCCTCTTCCAATGTTCTGTCTTGTGCTCAGAGATAGGATTTCAGGCCCTTACAATAACCACTTCTACTCGGGCCTCCCTTCGATCCCGGCCTGCCCAGGAAGAGCACATGACAGTCAACTGGATGAAAAACAGCAGACAGGCCGAGGCAGAGAATGGGCTGATTTTAAGTCGACAATCGACCGATGAAAGGTTGTGAGTATCGCAAGACACTAGGAAATAGATAGATAACCTCGGCAGGGTTCAGTAGATGCAGTGCAGATTTATGTTTGTAAGACGTTAATCATTGCAAAACAAGAATATTAAATGAGCCTGTGATGTGTTTTCAGTAGCGTTTTTTTTACTAACATAATTCTTAAGAAGTGGCATGCAAGATAACTTTAAGGGAAGTTCTAGGATTGATTTGAACTTAGACTACACAGACTTTGGTTTGTGAAATGTGATGCACTAAGAGGCTTATTCACTGATGCGCAACGTCTAATATTAATTTTTGTAAATTTGTAAACAAAGGAAATTCTGAAAAGAAATGTTAAATGTGATATAGTCTATGCAGATAAGTAATGTATCATCCATAATTGTCCTTTCACAGTTACCCCTGACGAAGGGCTGGACGGCAGCCCGAAATGCATTGGGCTTGAAATAAATGAATGCTGCTCTGAACAACTTGGTGTATTGGGATCTTATTTTTAAAGAAGTCCGGATGGACACATAAAAATATGAGAAGTTACCTAAATAAAGTATGGAAAACGTGTGTACTTGATGCATAAGGAAGAACAATGACAAATGACTTGACAAAGATTGAAGAAACTTACAGACAGAGATTAAACGGTTCAAAATTAAGATGGATTTGAAATCCGCATAACGCTGTGCACCTTGAAGTGGAGTGTGTATCTGCGCACTCCCCACATGTTGAGAGAATGGGCTCATACAATTTTTCTGGTTTGTGCGAGGAGGGATTATGAAAAGTAAGAACAGGACTCCTTTCATCCTTTCACAATATCAGTGTCATACGGACCAGATGACAGAACGGAATACCTGTGTGCTTGCTTTCCATAGGCATGCATTGTATCTGTGCATAAAATCATTGGCCTGTGAGCACATGTGCACCATCCGATCAAGGCGCTTGATTGAACTTCTGCCATGCCAGAAGTCGCTACTCTGTCCTTATGATTTATACGGGATGCTCTAAAGATGGATTAGTGAATATTTCACTTTCTTTGGATGCACACCTTTCTTTGTGTTTTAATATGTTCTTCACTATGGTTTCATGGACCTCGGCATACATTTGTTTGGAATATTATATGGGATTTTTTTTCACACATCCTTCGCCTACCCTGTGGTTATAGTCCCTAGAGGAGGCCGCATTCCACCTTGGTGAGCACCCAACCTACTTCACGTGAACCAGAGAAGTGCAAACTAGAACATTAGATATAAGAAACAGCAGGGCTGCATCTTATGTACTTCTGCATGCATCTGTGAATTGGCCGCAGAATGTCGAAAATGAAAAAAATAATATTCAATGAATATTCATATGACTACTGTACAAAAAAAGGACTGTGCCCTGTTTGGACATTTACTGAAAGGGAGTTGAACATTTCGGGGCAGATTCAGAAAGACAGATAAGAGTATGTGAAATATTACTAAAGGAATACTACTTCTTCCACTCATAAATGCTTTTTTGTTGATTACCACAGGCACATTTGGATATATGAAATCGATGAAATATAGAAGTGGTGGTGGGAGGGACTGATTCTTAAGATAGTTGGTGGGAGGAAGTGTTTGCGCACATGAGCGCACCCTTCTCTGTGGCTGTGGACGAACAGAAGTGGCCAGCATGGAGGAATGCCTTACTGGGTAATATTTTGACACATAGGTTTCAATTATGGGCAGATAGGGTGCAAAAGGGAGGACTTGTATTTAAAAAAAAGGGATATATGGATTTAGGGGGAAGAGAGAATTGTGTTTGGATGTATAGTAACATCCAGGGTGTGAACTAGGCCGGGTAGAAAATACTATAAAATGTGGAAAATTGGGAGAAGATGGTGGTGGGGTTGGGGGAGTTAGGCCAGCTAAGGTGTGCTTCAGGGGAGGAACAAGGGACGATCAGCGCAAAAAAAATAAGAGACAATGGCCGAATGTAGGTGGAGAATATGGGAGTCACACGGGGGCGTAACACAGGCCCCCACAGTGGGGGTTGGGGGGCAAGCTCCAGTCTCCAGAGGTCCCCTCGGCACTACATTCTGGCCAGAGAGCTCCTGACTGAGCCCGGAGGGGGCCCCTCCACGTGCCTTGCAGGAAGGCCTCCTCTAGTTCCATTACGCCAGTGTGCTTAAGTATTGTTCTTCTACCATTTACATTGACTTTAATAAATGTAAAAGTGCGTTGCGAAAATAGCTGGAACTCTAGGCTTTTACATGGGCTGTGCTTTGACCAGATGCAAATCAAAAGGGTACAAGTGGAAAGGAGATCCTAAAAGAATTTAAATGATAAAATGAGGACTTACTTTTTGTCTTCATTTTATCAGTTTGACATACATGCCCAAAGTAGTTTGTTGGACAGACCTCATGCTACATGTTGAATACATTACACCTGAAGACGTTCTGCAAAACTGAAATGAAACGGGCTGGCTGCTTGTAATGATGTGGAATAAATACAGAAAGAAAAGAATGTTAAAACTGGGTTGTCACAATTTCTTTATAAATTGAATATATGAAGTGGGTGCACTTCCGACGGGGGGTAACACAGGCCCGCAACCCCCAGGGTGTGGGGGCCCCCCTCTCCAGGGGCCCTCTCCGCGGTTGCACAGCCAGCAACCACTTAGCACTCCACACAACCGATCCGTCTTGGATGCTGGGAGTAAGTTACGTAACTTACTTTATGCTCACAGTAGTTGCACACACGGCGGGCTCCTCATAATTTGAATGGTGCAGGACTGGAATGGTGCGAGGCCGCGAATGCGCAGTCTTCACCCTATGGCGAGGCTGGTCAATTCTCTTTCGCATGCCACTTTGCGCAGATAAAAGTGCGCGAGAGGTGAGGCAGCTGAGAGGGACCAAGCGGCCCAGGATGGACTGGTGCGGCCTTGATTTAATTTAACTATCACCCGGTCTTCTGCCGCCTGCTCGCGCCTACCACTGAAGCTGCAGGCCAAGCCTCAGGTCACGGTGAGTCAGTCAGTCTCCTGCTTGAAACGATCCTCCACTCCACCGCTATCAGCATAGACTGGGAGTGCCGCTTTCATTTTTGTGGCATGTTGATACTATTTGTGGCTCGCAAACACTGTATCCTTTCCTACAGTGCATATTCTTTTCTAATACCAGCTACGAAGACCCAGTGAATATATATTGGTTTTCTTTTAAAGCCTTTGATTGTTTGGTTATATATGTGTCATCATTTTAAGACAAATCCTGTTATTTATTTTGCTTTAGTTGCTAACTGAACTGTTTTTTACATTTTGAATGAATAACGACCTTGCTCAGAGGTCTCAAAGTTCCCAGGTAAAAGACCAGCAACTACTTTTTTAAACCTTTCGGGTGAAAGAAAACTCCTAATTTGTGTATCTTTAAACATTACCTTTCCACTTCTGGAACAAGTGGCTGTACTGCCGTCTTGTGAACAATACCATCAAATACTCCATTGAAGCATTCTGTGAAGTAGCGAAGCCAGGTTCCCAGTGCCCCGTACACCCGTCTGTTCCTTTTACAATGCTGGCCAGTTGTGGAAACCACTTGGGGCAGTTCTGTGGTGAAAGTGGAGGGCTTTTTGTGCATACAGGGAGCCGAACAATAAGACGTTTCTGAACACTTGAGTGCTCTTCTAACTTGTATGTCCAGGTCTTTGAGTTTCCTTTGTCTGGAAGGATTCTTCTAAAATCAAAGCGAAAAAAGGAGAATGTATCCCCCGCAGACCTGTGCAAACAGAGCGCCTGTCCTGGAGCTGATGTCCAACAAGGGGTACATTTAGAAATCTTGTGGGGGTTCCTCAAGTGCGAACATTGCTTAATTTGTCCAAAAAAAACAGTAAGTGCAGGGGCCCTTCTCGGGAAGCCACTACAGCCAGCACCATGCGTTGCCCCAGCCAGCGCTGCCAATGACGGTACCATCACAACTAACCATCACTCTCCTACAAGTGTAACAATTCAGACTGTTCCAGGCCACCCAAAGCTACATGAGCGACATGCATTTTTCTTTTTTAATGGATATTGACTTATTAAACACTGTTGTTGTGCTCATCTCATAATTGGACACATAGTGCACCATGTGGTGGACTATTACTAGAACCGGTGTTGACAATTAATTGCCAGTGCAGAGCACAAGAAACCTCTGGCTCAAATTAAGCACTGTGCACAGCAGAAGAATACGTGATGCTGGTATCCTCCGCTTCAAAGAGTCCCAGCCAAAAGCACGATTACACAGAGTCAGAAGGGATGCCTCATAGAACCCAGTCCTCTTGAGTGGAGTAATGAAGGAATCTGTCCACCATATCGGAATTCTAACCTTGCCAACCAGAGGCTACTGCTGCGTAGATGACACTGATTCCTGGCGAAGAGTAGAGCCCTCCACTTAGAGTGCTCAGACTATTCTCATGTTTAGGTTGCAAATTCTTTCTTCTGGTCTTTGGAAGCAAGAACTCTCAAGATGCTGATAGTTGGACATAGCGCTAACTTGTGTGGAATTCTTTATATATTAATATTATAATATTACTAATATTAAATATTAATATTAAAGCATATTAAATATTATTACATTAACACCTTAAGTGCTGCGCCTATTCCATCGGCCGACGGCACCACTACCTCGGGAGTGCTGCCGTCGGCCGTTGGACGTTCCAACTGCACCTGCGCAATGGAACGTTCAGCACTGGAGCTGGACGTTCCATAGCTGCTAAGGTGTTAAAGTAAACATTCATATTCAATTAAATTAGTATTAAATATTTGTTATATTGCATAATAATTTATACAATTTTAATTTTATGGAATTCTTTAAGGGTGAAGGAAAGTTGAGCCCAGAATACTTCATCCTCTTTACTAGGACAGTTAGTTATCCTGTTGTACTGGTTTAGCGTGACTTGACCATTTCAAATTTTTCAAGATAACTAGTTGCTTTTAACCCATTAATAAACTTTCACTGTGGGGTAGCTCCTAAGAGGGAAAGATGCTCATTAGACCTTCAACATATACCTAGCCTCTTTTGTTTGGAATGTAATGTTTTGTACATGCTGGAGAGCTGAGAACCAGATGTTTCATGGTGACCTGGGTGGTTTCAGAGCTCTGCTGTGAGACCGTATCCTGCTGAGTGGTTGAAAGACATACCAATCAGCCCAGCCAGACAGGGAGGCGTCCCTGCAAGAGACGCTGCCAGTGGCCCTCCGAGGTGCACCTGGAGGGCCCCACGAAGACTGACTTTGCATAAGGAGGTTGATTTGTATTAGGGTCCAGTCTCATAGACCGCACTGTTCCCGGTGTCTAACCATTTGTCCTTGGCAGTTGGTGTATGGTTGTACTAATTATGCCGGAGTTTCCATTCATAATTCAAAGATAACCAGCAAGAGAATAGATTATTGAAACTTGAACGTCTATGAGGTTGGTCTGCATGAAGACTTGTCACCACACATTTAGGGTGCAGCTTTCTAGGGAAGATGCAAACTGTTCAGCGACCATTTAAGACTGGGGAGGTATTTTCCCCCCGAGTGGGTGTTCTCAAAAGCTGCTGAGCTAGTAGTGTTTCAAAAGTAGGGCCACATCTCAGTCGGCCCATAACTAGAGTACACCTTGAGGGTGGCTTTTCCAGTGCTGTATAATTATCTGAAGATGGTTGGGGATTATTACTTAGAAGTTACTCTCTGGCAACAGCGGAGCGCCTAGACACCCTTGGGGCATTCGAGCGCTATACAAATTTTCAAATAACACATCTAGAAGTTGGAAGTCGAGCACTTTCTCCAAAACGTTCTCCTGGAATTATGATTACAGACCTACGGTTATAGTTGTCCAGAGATCTTACGGCTCTGCTAATGTACCGAAATACTGACATGACATTCACTTCTGTTACAGTGCGACACCTTGCTCTTCCAACGTACCTCATTCTCGACCACTACAATCATCAATTCCAATAATGTCTTGAAAGGCAAGGTGTGAAACACAAAAACAATTATTTTTGATCAAGTAAAGAACAAACGATCATATGCACAAAACTGTAGAGTTCTAATCTAGGACCCTGATCGATACTGTGACCTTATGCCCCTATACGGCTATAAATCCATTTATTCCCTATATTGGCATAACCGATCAAATGCAATATTCAGAAACTCGTCTCTGGCCTCACACGAACAGAGCCACATTTCAGAATCGCTTTCTCTGCCACTTCCTTTGCAGCCAATTAGTGCAATGGCATAGCAGAAGTTACTATCTAAGATTCCGAGATTAACACTCCGAGTTCTTCAACAAGATAAAAACTCAGCAACCTGGGAAAGCCCCGCTTGCTATGTTTTGATTAGTAATAGAACTCTAATGAGCACTGATAGACGATCACTTCCTAGTGACATCTTTATTGACGTCTTATGTCCAAAAACTTACGTCAAACAAGGCACCTTTCAGGTATAAATATTACCAACGTTGCCTTAAGCAAACGCTAGCTGCCTCAATGCCATCGCTGCTGACGAAGCTGCTGTTAGCTGATGATACCATAGCTGCTATCGCTACAGCTATCGCTGCTAACTAGCGAGCGATGGTGTGGTGAACTTAGGAGCTGAACAGCCGTCCCCTGCAAAGAGCCCAGCAGATGCAAGCTGCCCGCCAGGGCTGGACTGGTAATGTCGGGCACCGGGCAATCTCCCGGTAGGCTGAAGGGGGTGGAGGCCGTTTTTTTGACAGGGAGCCGGTTTTTGGTCCGGACTGTCTGTGACCGTCGTTAGTCAGTAAATAAATCAGAGTTAATTAACTTCTGTTTACTCACAGCTCTAATCACTCACTACTCTGCGCTGTGACGTGTCTGCTCTCCATGGGGGGTGTGGGGGGGGCACAACTGTCTAATCAGACTGAGACGTCACGACGAAGTGAGAGAGAGGCCCCCCTTAATTTACTTATTTCTATCCCCTGCCTGCCCCTGCTGCAGAATGCCGCCGCCCGCAGGCAGGCGAGTCACTGAGTCAGAGTGTGTGCAGCCCAGGGCAGCCTGTGTGTGCCTGTGTCTGATCGTGACTGGCTGGAGACAGTTTTTGTAAACGCTATGTTGTGGGCTTGGTCTTTATGAAATGTAATCTGTTACCTGTATGTAATGTATCAACTCTTACCCCTGGGTTCTCAATTTTATATTACACAGTGAAGCTTCCCACTTTTTCACCAGTGGATGCCAACTTGAACTTGCCTGTCCCCAAGAACCAATGAGGTTTCTCATTTTTTTCAGAGCATGAAGCCCCACTTATCCGCAGGCCTGCGATAAAAAAAATGGTGACTGTACATGTCACCTTGAGTCACCGAACAGAACCCGCAGAAATCCGAGTGTTCATTCAAATAGCAGCAATGAGTATGCAAGATATTCTTTATTATTCTAAGCGAGATTGTATTGTATTAACTCAGCATACTATAGGCAGTGAACATGATGGCGCGGGGGTGTCCCTGCTCAATGTACTTTGCTTTAAACATCTGCATGCAGTTTACAGCTTGTGAATTATATATAGAGTGCGATTTCTATTTAATTGGGTTATGGAGATGTTTCCCACTTTTTAAAAAAAAACTGCTTTCCCCTCTCTCTTCTGTCGAGAGAAGAAGCCTAAATCACCCTCCCAATTTATTTTCGGTGACAGTAGTATCTAATTTATTGGTAAACACGTAAGGTCATCGACCTTGGAGATGCATTTCTCCTTTATGTTATTACCCACTAGACTTTTCAGTCCAGTCGTTTGCATTTTTGCAAATTGCAATTATCATGGCACCGTGGGCCGGGCCGAGCTGCAACTTCCTTTCCATTTAATACTGCATACAGTTCACGTACTAAATCAGAGAAATTCGGAGTTACATTTAGGAACTTTACACACCTCAGACGCAAAAAAACTGGTGCTCAGCACTACACTAAGCCTGCACAGCCTTTCATGTTTCTGAGGTGCACGTGACTCTCTCCACTTTATGTAGTATAAAACTCATTCACCAATAGAGAGATAATCAGAGTTAATTTATGCGCTGCCAGAAAAGCGAACACACCAAGACCTTCACATATACATTTAATGTCTAGGCGCAGTGATTGCTTCATTTGAGCCAGTGGTTTCCAGTGCTCGGCACTGGAACTTAATTGTCAGTCAGGGCTGCTTAGGACAGTCTGCCACAAGGTGACGCTTTCTGGCTAATTTAGACATAACCACAACAACAATTAGGTATTCCATCAATATGTATGTAAAATTACTATTACCAAGCCATTCCTATAGCTTTGGGGGCCTGTAATAGTGCAAATTGTCACACTTGTGGTATGGTAAGTAGTTGTGTTATTATTATCATTGGGAGCGCTGGAAGGTGCAGTGTGTGGTGCAATCTGCTGTGGCCTCCTGAGAGGGCCCTAGACATGACAGACACATACTCATATGCTGTCTGCTCTGACCCTTCTCGATGCGTGTAAACGGCCATGACATGCTAGGGAGTCATAGGTCTCTGGGGACATCACACCCTAATATTCTAATGCTGAGAGTTTCACTGCCTGAATGCAAAAGCATTGCAACCAGAGAGTTTCATGTCAAGTCAAGTCAAGTCAAGTCAAATGGATTTATATAGCGCGCTACATACCCAGAGGGTTTCAAGGCGCTTGAGGAAGGGTGGGGAATTACTTGTCAAATATCCAAGTTTTAAGTTGCTTTCTGAATGCTAGGTGGTTCTGAGTGAGACAAAGGTGAGTGGGGAGTACAAAGCACAGCCGGATGGGTGAGGTAATGAATGCCCCTAACCCATTTTTCATGGGTTGTGACAAGACACTAAGACAAAGAGAGACTAGTCAAGGTAAGAAGAGGAACATTGAATAATAAGGCAGGGGAGTGCAAGGATGGTTGCAGAGGTATCGGAGGGAAAAAGGGGGAAGATGAGAGGGGAAAAGGGAGAGACTTGGGAGAGAAGATAGAGCAAGGGAAAGGAGGTGCTGAGCAGCAATGAGGATGAGACATGGGGCAGGGGAGAAACAGGCAGTTAAATACATGGGACAAATGAGGAGAAGTAGACACATGGTAAGCAAAACGCTGACAACTGAAAAAAGACACACTGTGCAGGATGAAAAGGGCCAGGAAACAGCCAGAGAGCAGAGCAACAAAGATGAGAATAGCCCCAATTTATTTAGCAGGAATCAGTTTATAATTGGACACATTATCATGTATACTTTTTCATAATAGTCACCTTCAGCGAAATATATCAGGCAAGCATTCTCCAGTTATTGTACATTCATTGGATTGCAAAATAAAAGGCACACATCCGAGTATGCATTATGATATGATATACAATTGTGGCTATTGTCCTTTTATGAATGAATAACTTTGTTTTCATTGCTTTTATGTTTTGTTTTGGAAGCATGTCATCAATCAGCCTCTACTATAAGTAAAGTTACAGCTTGTCTGCATTAATTGCAGTCACTGTCTACCAGTCTGTATCATTATTATACATGTGTTTAACAGTAAGATCAGTTTACAAGGGCACTAATTTAGTGCCCTTTATTTTCTGGGGCTTTTCTGCAGTTGTAAGATCTTAGAGTTTCTCGTTGCTCAAATGGGTGTAATTTCTAATATTTGTATGTCTCCCTCGTCTTCATTGCTTGATTTTGCTCGCAAGGAAGTGTCACTCATAGTCTTTGAAATGTCACCCCAAAATTATGAAAATGTCACACACAGCAATCTGAAACCTTGGCAGCTATACATGACACGCAACTGGCAACTTTACATAAGGTAAGTAAGTAATTTAGTAAAAGACAACTGGATTGCATGCTCAAGAAGCTAGAGATAATACATTTCCTAGCATTATTAAAAGAACGTTTTGAAATTATCAGACGTAATGGCCCATATTATGTTTTATTTTCTTGCTTTCATTACCAAGCAACTACCTTCACCACTGGGTAAAGAGAAAAAAGAACCAATGAAAGCCCTGTGTATTCCACCAATCATCTAAATACTATTGGTTATATATCCCTCCCCTTCAGCCAGCAGTGTCTTGTGTTTGAGGTTACGACGTATCTCTAGTCCTATCATGGTCTGAAGCTTCGTAGGAATTATTTTGTTTTTTCACAGCAGTACTTCATCAGAGTAATTCAAAAGAGCTTCCTCCTACCCCACTGTAATTGGAGAGCACTACCTGCACCCAAAGTTTCGGGTTGCCATGATGTGTGGCATTTTCATAATTTCAGCGTTTTATCATTGCCTCAGCCTGTTCCCGGTTTCCTTGACTGCTCAGAAGAGAGCAATCCAGTGAGGTGCCTGCAAGGATCAGCTTTTAAAGGCAGACTTACTGCCCCTTTATATGCTGCAGACTGATTACCAGCCTCTGACAGGCCACCTGAGATGTCAGGGCTTCCTTAAGAATCTGAAGCCCAAGACTCGCTGGTCAGTAAGCTGAGGATTTTCCATCAACCAAAGACCTCCATTTTCTGTACTCTGCTGTGTCACTTATTTGAAATGTCACTCACAGTTATGTTGAAATTATGAAAATACTACATATGGCAACCTGAAACCTCTATTTTTGGTGCTCTCTGTAAGAATGTCTATGGGTAAATATGACTGGATAACCTAGTGCTTTTTAAGGTCATCATCTACTATTTACTGTGCTTTAAAAGTTATTACAATTAAATGTAATGGAAAATGTGCTGTAAAATGCACCATTTTTCCAAAAATGTCTTGGAATTAAGAGTGGTCAGGCACACTCGCTGCCCTCACTCGCTACGTGCCAGATGGGGACTGGTCTGAAAATATTTGCAAGGGCTGCTTTCAGCTCCCAGTCCGGCCCTGCTGCCTGCGGATGCTGCCCCTCCTCCTCTTCCTCGACGCGCTGAGAGAGACGCTGTCTTTACTCCTGCAGAGAAATCCAGCTCCGGCGTATCCAGGCTACCCTTGCGGGTGACTGGGATATCGACCCCCTGAAGGAGATATCAGAACTCCATCATTCTATTCCAGAGGTATGGTGTTGACTAAACCCTTAGAGAGAATTCTTGAAGCAAACCTTGGCAAAACCAACTTAACTTAAAGCTACTTACTTACTCCCCTCCCAAGTATTAGGCTTAGGTCAGGTACACTGGGGTAGGCGTAGTTAGAAGCACCAGTTGAGTATTTTAGCCTAATGTATATATGAATGTATATATGTTTTATTCATTTTAAACCATTGTATGGCTAAGAAACCATATCAATGCTTTTACAGTATTATTTCGTAATACTCATCTTACTGTACGTACTTTTTATAATAACAAGTCTTGCAATTGTGGCAATTCATTTCTCTTGTACGAGAAGAAAGACTGTTCAATAAATGTTACCCTTTATTGAAAACGCCCGTCTCTCTATTCTCTACATATTGTGAAAGTAAACTGCACAACCACTGACTGAGTAAAATAACTGTCTATTGTTCACACGACTCTAGAGATTGACTCTTATCTGAGGAGCAAAGTTGTCATGTTGCATGGTTGTTGGAAAACTGAATCCCTTCTTGGCTGTGCCAGTGAAGCTTATCACTTCCTATTCAGTCAAGAAAGTTTCCAGTGACCTCTGAGCTAGTTGGTAACAAACCCAATTAAGTTTAGCATAGTCAGTGGAGGCCTGAAAGATCCGCACTTCTACGTCGATACTACTGTTTATGTTATTCCAATGTGCTGGGCCTATTGGGAAAATAGGAACTACACTACATGGCGCCCAAACGTTTGGTAAGGCGATAAACTAACGCAAGACGTTAGAGTAACTCAGTCGCGCATATTTCACACAGACCCCTTTCTCCCGTAAATACTCCAATAGACGTCTGGAGTGGGTGAAAGGTTAAAATCCGCCCGAACTCAGTAGGAAGAGATTCCTATGTAAAGCTCTGGTTTATTCAACGTTGAAGGATACAGTGTTCCAAAATATTGTGCACCTAATCTTTGTCTCCTTGGAGACCTGCTCTGCAAACCTTGCATTTATACAATGCCAGGAGAAAACGGAACCACTGGGGCCGCAGCAGATGCGACTCAGCAGGGTCCCGGCACTACTACTGAACCGGGTGCAATAATCATCCCGGCACATTTAAGACAATCTATAACGTTAAAACTTATAGAAAATGGACTGACCACACAAGGTGGCACAGTCGTCTTCGTGATAGAGGCACACGAATATCGGCAGACAGAGGTATTCTATTCATGGATAAAACTTCCAGCGGCAAACGCCGCAACACACGAGTTCCACTACTATGTAGTAGGAGCTCCACCGGATGAATACGCTCCTTTCGAGGAGATTGAAATCCCATTAAAATACCAAGAACATTTACTTTGGTTTAAAGGCGCCCTAAAACATAATGATCATATTACCAGGCTCGGTCCACTAGGTAGACCAGGAGCAACGTGGCCAGTTCTAGCCAGCTACACACCACATCCGGACATTGAAAAAATGCCAAAAGAAGAGCTGTTAGTACAGCTAAAACACTTATAAGAATACATAGGCAATTAGTCCAATATGTAATGCGGACTGCAACGGTCCAACCAGCTGTTAATGTACCACAGCTGACCCCCCATCAGGGGAACACTAATAAAATTACACCACAGAACATACAGTCATGTCTTGGTAAAACACCCATAAAACGGGAACAAATTCCGTTCTGGTTAGCGCAAACAATCACTCAAATAGAGGCAGTATTCCCCTATCGAGAAACACAGAATCTTGACCATCTGCCTTCCTATGGGAATCGCACCACACGTGGAGCACTGTGACACTTGGGGTACAGTCTTTGCTTCCATTTACACAAAAACACATGGTGTTCCGTATATGGCGGTAATACCAGATGTACTAAGACATATTCAAAATGAATACGGTCCAGAACCTGCTTTAACTCTTGGTATGAAATTACTGAAAGACTTTAAGCAGGTCTCGGCTATATTATTAGCCAACATAAAAGGAGAAGCAGCATCTGTGGCGATCCGCCAGAAGTTGAAGGAAACAGATATAACAGATCAGCCAATTGAGCTTGCCAGAATCATAGAAAAATGCTATGAAGAATTAGGTAGAGACAGCTTGGGTGGGAAACCAGTAAAGCCCCAACTGCTCGAAAATCCTGAAAAATTATTTATTAAAAATAATTCAAACACTCCTATAAAGAGCTGGGATGGAAATAAACAATCCACTCCCAAGGAAAAAGTTTTCCAGTCCAGAGGAAGGTCTCCTCGACGGAGGGAAAGAACTCTGACTCGAGAACACCAGTCTCCCCAGAGGGAGCCCTCTGAGAAAAGAAATAACCTTAGAAATAGGGATAATCTGAAAAAACCTGATAGATATCAAAGTATTGATACACGTCCCTCTCGATCTTTTTTGCAGAAATCGGAAAGAAGAGGACGGTCAGACCCAGGAGAGCACGCCAAGTCCAAAGACAAGGAACCTGCTCAGAGTAAAAAAATCTCAATTTCCAAAAGAGAAGGTAGCCAATATTAGGTAATCGAACATGCCGAGAATACTGAGGACACAGTTGAAAAACAGGGAGTGGGCACAGACAATGTTGGACAGTGCAGCAGAAATCAGTATAGCCCGCAAGATCTTGATGAGTCATCTGGAGACAGTGGACACGAATGAATACATTCAGGTTGAAACTGCCGACACCAGACTTAGCGAGCCCCATAAGATATACGAAATAACATTGCGTATAGAGGGTGATAAGACTAGGAAAATAAAGGGTCTATTTTGGGATAAACTCTCAAAAGGCTATGATATTCTGTTAGCTGAAAAAGATTGGCCCCCAGAGTTTGTCAGGGAGTGCCCTCATGGCGAAGAAATGATTATGCCTGCCTTCTCGAATCACATTCCGATTCACAAAAAATATACTTATGCAAGGAAATGGGCAGTAGCCCAGGCACCGGCATTATATAAAAATCATGTAGGATGGGATGAGGACTCATCTCCTCACAAAATCCAGTTAAAAAGTGAACCAACTGCCCAACGGCAGTATCCCATTAAGCAAGAAGCTAAAAAACAAGTCAGGGAGATCTTAGATCAACTTGAATACCAGGGGGTGATTGAAACATGCACCTCTCAAATGAACAATCCTTTGTTTCCTGTCTCCAAGCCAGACAATTCATATCGTCTAGTTTTAGACTACAGACACCTTAATGCATGTTGCAAGACATTTGCAGTACAAAACTCGCATAGTGCTGCACTAATGAACAACATAGTTAGGAAAAAATATAAAACGACATTAGACATATCTAATGGTTTCTTTTGTCAAAACATTGCACCAGAAAGCAGGTATTTGACCGCTTTCTCCGTAACGGGGTCTCAGAAAAATTTCTGTAGGCTCCCACAGGGGTTCAAGAACAGCCCAGGACTATTCTCAGCTAGAGTAACAGAGTTACTACAAATATATGATGATGAGGCATTATCTTACGTAGATGATATCTATCTCACAGACGACGACTTGGATACTCACCTGAAAAGAGTGAACACCATTATACTTGGGTTCGCAGCAGAGGGTTACAAATTCAACTTTAAAAAGTCTCGAATTGCCCATCTGACAGTACTATTCATAGGATACGAATTATCAAGTGAAGGGAAAAGCCTAGCGGACAACTTCTTAGAGAAGTGCGCTGTACTCCAAGCTCCAAAAACGCTGAAGAATTAACAATCCATACTAGGTTTTCTGAATTTCGGAAGAACTTACATTCTAAATTACGCAGAGAGGGTTAAACCTCTCTACGAACTAATTAAACCTGATTTTAAACAAATCAATTGGACTCAAAAACACACAGACATTTTGAGATCACTACAAACAGACATGTTAGCAAAAACAAAATTAGATACACGTGACAACACACGCGATCTTGTAATCCGAGTCATCCCAGGAAGATGCGGATTCACGTACCTAACCTCTAATGAGGGAGAAAAGGTACAAATTTCAATTAAATCTCACTTGTACACACAAGTAGAAAAAGCATTCAGTCACACAGAAAGAACTGTGAAAGCAGTGCAAATTGCATTAGCAAATGAACGAGAATTAGCACATGGTAAACGGATTAATATCCTCACAGCGGAATCCGCCTTTGAGGCGCTATTCAGCCCAGTAAACCTGCCTACAGTGTCACTGGATCCGAAATGGATACAGTGTATAGATTCTCTTGGAGCGGAAGATGTGAAATACTATTTCGCCCCGCAATTCGAAGAACTGAATGATTTAGAATATGAAGAAGAATATCCTCTGCCAATCGAACTTCTGCCTCTCCCACAGTACGCCTGTATAATCTATACAGATAGATTTGTACAGCATTTCAACGTAGAGAACAAATCCTACGATGCAGCGTGTGCGATTGTTAAAGGTCAGATGGCTCTGCGGTAAATTCAGACCGAAAGTAACAAAAACTGAATCAGTAAGAAACTGTTCGGCTCAGAGAGCTGAAATCAGATCTTTAAGGATGGCGCTTGAAAATGCAGAACGTGAATTCCCGACACTAATCGTGTGCGATTCTCATTTTTGCGTCAACTCTTACAATAATAAACTGCAGAGCTGGATTGAAAACGATTACAAAGATGACACAGGTGCCACAATAAATCATAAATTGCTCTGGAAACAGGTAGCTCTTTTACAGAAAGAACTACAAAAGACTCACGTGATACACGCGCAGAGTCATCAACGTGATGGCGTTCACGTTGCAGGGAATTCATTGGCTAACACAGCCACAGCGGAAGCAACTAAACCGGCTTCCGTAGCCACATGAAAGCGTGCAGAAAAATATATAGACGGGGAAACCATGCTGGCAGTAAAAATGACCGTAAAAGGCGACTGTGCAGCACTACCCGTGAACTATCCACTCAATTATGCACACGTAATCGATGCAAACTCCGTTCCTTTTGCTCGAATCCCTGGAGTGGGGGATAGGGTAATTCCAAACAGGGACCGGAGGGGCTTCCTATTACAGGAAGCACATATGGGGTTGGGTCTGAGACACCAAACAATCAGGGACTCTCTGAGACAATTAGAATCCGAGTACTGGTGGCCGGAAATGAGTGAAGGCATTCATGAGTTTGCAAAAAACTGTGAAGACTGCAACAGAGATCGCAGTGAAGAACCGGCCAGTGTAGTGTCAGAAGCCCTAATAGAAAGCATCAGGCAATCTATCCGCGCTATCAAAAAAGAGAAACGCGTTCCATTGTACATCATTAAGGCTAAACAGACTTAAAAAATGTGACCTCCAGCGCTCGGCTGGCGCCAGAACGGTTATAAAAGATCTGCGAGTCTTTATCGGCACATACGCAATTGCCATGTTCCATTCTGACCAGGGTCCTGCTTTTAACTCTCGAGCTTATAGGGAGGCCATGGCCAGCATGGGAGTTGGGTTGCGGTATTCTTGTCCGTCACACCCCGAAGGGAATAGTGTGGTAGAAAGAAAAAACCGGGACATAAATCGATCTATAACAGCGAAGGTATTAGGTTCGGGTGCTGGGTGGGTCAAACATCTAATAAATGTCCAAATCAGTCTTAATAATTTGCCAAGAAATTCTCTAAAAGGTTTCAGCCCATACAAACTATTGTTCGGAACTAGAATGAGAGTTCAGGACTTAGATAGTCAAGTATCAGTGGTACAAGATAAGAAAACAGACTTTGACATCAAAGATCGTTTGGCTGTTTTACAGGACTTGAATGAAACAAGAAAATCCTTAAGCAACATAAAGTTAAAGCAACAGCCAGCTACCACTGACGAGGCACCACAAGCAACAGCCCCAGCAAGGCTTGTCTGGATTCCAAAGATTGGGGATCTAGTCAGAAAAAAAATAGCGGTGAAGAAGGAATTTGGGCCTTCTTACAGAAAAGCAGTACCTGTCTTGGCAGTCACCGGAACAAGATCAGTAGTACTACCACCCCTTGCTGGTAAAAAGGAGAACAGAGTTGTATCTATCGACCTGGTAAAACCACAAGCATGTGGCCTATAATCAACAGTAGGCCCAGTGGATTCCCGAGAAACAACAGAATACCCAAACTTGCAACAATTCAAGAGGTTCAAACTGAAAGACTAATCACATTCGATCAGCCTGCAGTGCACAGAGAAGGACTATGCAATAATGCCATGGAACTCGTGCCTCTTGAGACACAGATTGAAACAGTTCGTCAAGAAACACCAGTCTACAATAATGTGGCATCAGAAAGTGCTATCGAAAGACAGATTGAAAGAACAATCCCAACAATTGACAGAACTGCCTCTGGTTATTTCATCGACTTCGACAACTTTTCCGAGGATCAAAGCAACCCCGAAGTGATGCCAGAAATAAAAAAGACTTTTAAAGAAAAAGCAACGGAACTCTTTCATCAACTGAAGGAAATCTACCTTATTTCCCCTTGGTTAGAGTTCTGGTTCGGTCTAGGTGTATTTTTCCTCCTGCTTTGGCTCATCATGGTACTTTGTTTGGGAAAATTCAATGAGGGAAAATATAGTACAATGGACACAGCAAGTCAGAACATCAACTTAGTCCTCAAACCACACAGATCATCCCATGTGAAGAAAAGAGAACTGTCAACAGTAAATGTCACAGCCATTCCAATACCCGGTGGGGTAGTATGGGAGAAAACTGACTATGAGATCTATGGTCCGGTCGAGATCCTGAAGTATCCTCATCAACTGAAGGTTTCCTTAAGTGACTTTGTAAAAGCTAGTACATTCTCTGATGATTGGGACTTTAACAGTATTAATGACATGATGTCTGATTTAGTAATGTCAGCTAGATTCACAGAACATGATTATTTACAAGGTTCGTCTAGTTATGAACAGATGTTCTGTTTTACACATTATGGCGATATTTATTTTCAAAAATCTGCACAACCTAGAAATGTTTTTAAGTATAATCAATGGGAACATTGTGCTACACCACCTAAAAGCAGTTCTAAAACATTCTTTGAGAAATTCAAATACTTCTCAGGGTTTAACACCAGTGATGCAGAAACGTTTTATTACAAACTGTTAGATAAAACAGGAATGAAAACAATGCTGACAAAAACTAAATCAATATATTCAGAAGCATTTTATGAAAAAATGATGACATTTGGATTTGATTATTGGAAAAATAACATTGAAACAAAAACCATTTGGGGTACGAAAGATTGGCAGGTACAAGGCATAGAAGCACTATTCAGAACCTGCATAATACCAGAACAAATTATGTTTTTAAATGACACAATTCACCAAACATCCTGTCTTGGCCTAGCTAAGATCAAAGACCTAAACAAACCGTCTATTCCAAAGCCAATACCTGAAAATGTAACGACAGATATTGAGATAGACATAACTAAAATTTTACATTTTAACAGAACACATCCTGATTGGAAAAAGTGGTTAATCTGGCCTACTGACACAAACAACTGTCAAGATAGATTCCTGAATAAAATACAGGGGTTAAAAATGACCAGACAAGACCCTAGATACTCCCAGAGACAACATCCAGGGATAGTAACAACATACAGTGTAGGGAAACTCTGCCTCGAATGGCTAGGATCATCCACACTGGCTGAAATTAAGCAACACTTGTCTTTACTTAAAGAGGGTGCTGATTTGCGCGATTTTATTATGGGACCACGCAAACAGCGTCAAAAGCGGTTCATAGCGGCCAGCATCTATGCTGCATACAGCGAGGCTTGGAAAGTCAC
This sequence comes from Lissotriton vulgaris, assembly GCF_964263255.1. Taxonomy (NCBI): domain Eukaryota; kingdom Metazoa; phylum Chordata; class Amphibia; order Caudata; family Salamandridae; genus Lissotriton; species Lissotriton vulgaris. The sequence continues at coordinate 1,752,724,885 of NC_141687.1, forward strand.
ACAAATTGAAACAGCAGAAAAAATACGAGAAATTGATCGTATTAATTTGGAAAAATCACTTTCTGTAGTGGACAATGGGTTAATGACTCTGTCCTCCAGAATATATTCGTTGGACAATATTGTATCCTCTGCCTTTGATATAATAGACAGAGACTTGCTAATGTTACAGCATGGCCAGTCACAATTACGTTCTATTGTACAATTAGGCTGGATGCTGCAAAATCTTCGTTCAGGCTATGTGCCTTGGCGTTTAATAAACACAACGTCATTGTTTTCCATTTTTAACCTTACTGATAAACAAATCCGCTTGGCACAGAAAGGAGCAGACTATACAATCCTGGGCATCGAAAAACTTGAGAGATTACCATTGACAATGTCAGAAAGTTCTGTCATTGAATGGATAATACACGGAATTATCACTATTCCGATAACAACTTTCCAATTTAAAAAGTGCCTTGAATACATACCTACTGGCCAGTATGAACAATTAGGTAAAGGATATGTTAAGTCAGCATGGAAATTACCATACACACATTCATGCTATAGTGACAGCGACAAAAATGTATTTCTTAGTGGTGAAAACTGTAAACGTTCACTAAGCGGTATACTTTTGTGCCAGGGTATTAATTTACACGGAGCCTGTGAAGGTAATACTAACAACCTCTCATGCCACCAGCTTGTCACACCTGCAACGCAGATAGAGCCTTTCTTATGCAACTCGCGAATAGGAGTTACATTCTTAGAACGGATCACAGATGTTGTGGCCTTTTGCCAGGAAAAGCGTATCTCGTAAGCGTAACTTCCATGGTCAAATGCTGTATGCAAGCATTGTTCCAGAGCGGGCCTGGAGACATAGAGACTCCCATCTGGCCTTGTCTGCATTTTTCTTCTATACAAATTGATACTTTAAGCAAAATGAAGTCTGTGCTTTTGCAGACAACAGTGCCCATCACGTCATCAAAAGAGACGTATAATCTCCTAGTTGCAAGGACAGCTACGGAGGTTCATGACCTTTTATCAACAAATTGCCCCGTGCATTTCGTAGAAATGTTGAGCCAACTCCTTAACATGTCTAGTGCCACAGACATCCCAGGCATATTTAAGACGATTTTTACGGGACTGCTAACACCATTTCAAGCAATTCTGGGAATCGTTCCAAATTTTGTCCACTCTGTTTTTGGCGGCATACCCCTATTTTTGGGACTTGTAGCAGGCATTTTATTTTTGACCATCCTGCTCCGATATGGCAAGCCACAGCTCAGACATGACTCCTATGGGAATGGAAGAAACAATCCTAGCAGTGCGCTACCGGGACAGAATAACTAGACTACTTGGATTGGCCAGGCTGAGAGATCTAAACATGACCTGGTTCCTTTCATTCAGACCGATATGGCAAAACTGCATCTTACCTGTACTTCGATGTATGCTATGCGGAGATGAGTGCGTGTTGGACACCTGTCTTGCACTTCCATCAGCAGTACCAATGGATATCGATACTTTGCTCAGTCCGATAACGGCTCACGCATTGTGTTGTCCCCAGCGGCTACCAATCCTGATGACGGCATTCGTTGAGACTCCTGTGCTATGACTAGGTGGTAACAGTGGAGCGAGTGACAAAAGCAACATCACCCAGGTACGACCTTCTGTGAGCATTGCTGATCCAGCCTTTAATGACAGCAATCATTCTCACACCTGCCAAGTTACAGCACTATCGAATTTGGTTGAACTGTCACCTGATTTTGTAGACCAATTCTTTGAGAGCCTGCCTGATATGATGTTCTCACCCGAACAGAAACAATAACTTTAGAGAAGCATTCCGACACACAGCGTTCCCATGAACTCTGAATTCGGCCTTCAGTTTTGAACAACAAAAACTGCTAAAAGCGTTGGAACTCTATTTTCCCCGTTCAAGCAATAATTCTTTTGAATTGAACACTTTTTAATATTCATCTTTTTTGGCACGAAAAATTCTTTGCTTAAGGTAGAACTATTCATAGAGAACAGAAGCTTCTACTTCTATTTCTAAATACATCTAGAGACATAATAACTTTACACCAGCCTCTAGCACATTTTACTGCAATGCATTTATATGTGATGAAATTATCTCGCCCTTCCTTTCTGTATTCAGAGATATTTTCATGTGTAATTCTTTTTGCAGAATCGTTCATTGATTTCATATGCTATAATTTTTTTGAATGATTTCTATGCTTCAAAAACGTACAGTACCTAAATTTTCACGTATTACAAATACGCCTATTTCAAATGCATATATGTATTTTGGGGTGGGCAATGTTACACATGCATCTTATTGCTCTAGTTTTAGTAATTTGATGGACATGAATTCGTGGAGTGGGTGTAGCGTTCTAATCTAGGACCCTGATCGATACTGTGACCTTATGCCCCTATACGGCTATAAATCCATTTATTCCCTATATTGGCATAACCGATCAAATGCAATATTCAGAAACTCGTCTCTGGCCTCACACAAACAGAGCCACATTTCAGAATCGCTTTCTCTGCCACTTCCTTTGCAGCCAATTAGTGCAATGACATAGCAGAAGTTACTATCTAAGATTCCTAGATTAACACTCCGAGTTCTTCAACAAGATAAAAACTCAGCAACCTGGGAAAGCCCCGCTTGCTATGTTTTGATTAGTAATAGAACTCTAATGAGCACTGATAGACGATCACTTCCTAGTGACATCTTTATTGACGTCTTATGTCCAAAAACTTACGTCAAACAAGGCACCTTTCAGGTATAAATATTACCAACGTTGCCTTAAGCAAACGCTAGCTGCCTCAATGCCATCGCTGCTGACGAAGCTGCTGTTATGCTGATGATACCATAGCTGCTATCGCTACCGCTATCGCTGCTAACTAGCGAACGATGGTGTGGTGAACTTAGGAGCTGAACAGCCGTCCCCTGCAAAGAGCCCAGCAGATGCAAGCTGCCCGCGGACGCTGCCCCTCCTCCTCTTCCTCGATGCGCTGAGAGAGACGCTGTCTTTTCTCCTGCAGAGAAATCCAGCTCCGGCGTTTCCAGGCTACCCTTGCGGGTGACTGGGATATCGACCCCCTGAAGGAGATATCAGACCTCCATCATTCTATTCCAGAGGTATGGTGATGACTAAACCCTTAGAGAGAATTCTTGAAGCAAACCTTGGCAAAACCAACTTAACTTAAAGCTACTTACTTACTCCCCTCCCAAGTATTAGGCTTAGGTCAGGTACACTGGGGTAGGCGTAGTTAGAAGCACCAGTTGAGTATTTTAGCCTAATGTATATATGAATGTATATATGTTTTATTCATTTTAAACCATTGTATGGCTAAGAAACCATATCACTGCTTTTACAGTATTATTTCGTAATACTCATCTTACTGTACATACTTTTTATAATAACAAGTCTTGCAATTGCGGCAATTCATTTCTCTTGTGCGAGAAGAAAGACTGTTCAATAAATGTTACCCTTTATTGAAAACGCCCGTCACTCTATTCTCTACATATTGTGAAAGTAAACTGCACAACCACTGACTGAGTAAAATAACTGTCTATTGTTCACACGACTCTAGAGATTGACTCTTATCTGAGGAGCAAAGTTGTCATGTTGCACGGTTGTTGGAAAACTGAATCCCTTCTTGGCTGTGCCAGGGAAGCTGATCACTTCCTATTCAGTCAAGAAAGTTTCCAGTGACCTCTGAGCTAGTTGGTAACAAACCCAATTAAGTTTAGCATAGTCAGTGGAGGCCTGGATGATCCGCACTTCTACGTCGATACTACTGTTTATGTTATTCCAATGCGCAGGGCCTATTGGGAAAATAGGAACTACACTACAAAACTTTTATGGAAGTTGCAAACGGCCCAATTTGCAGAATAACGCCATTTGCGACTGCAACAAAGCATTTTCATTTGTACAAAATTCAAATTGCTATTAATTGACTTGTTACAGAATCGCAGTGGAATGTATATTAATTATAGTATATTTTGCGACTGAATTACGGTTACAAAACGTACAGTTTTTACTGATACTTCGAAGAAGGGGGTAACCATTCACAAATAGGAAGGGGGCCGCGTGGGACCTCTTGGACCCCTTCCCGTTTGAAAATGTTTAACAATTTTTTTTTAGAACAGAACAGGCAGTCGTACCACTACTTACTCTTAAACAAGCATTGGCAAAACCAATAGGTCTCCGCAATGCAAGAGCTATTGGTTTTGCCAATATGTTTCAGCCCTGTTGTACACCAGCTTGGCAGCTGTTCAGCAAGGCTAAAAGATAGTTAGTGTCATAAATCAGAGTGTCGTAGAGTAGAGTGGGCTGTTATGGAGTGGCGTAGAGTCATGGAGTGGTGTAGAGTAGAGTTGAGTGGCGTGTCATGGAGTTGCATAGGGTGGACTGGCATAGTGTTGTGGAGTGTCATGGAGGTAGTAGAGTGTCGTAGATTGGAAGGGTGTAGAGTGTATTAGTGTGTCATATAGTTGAATGTTGTAGAGTGAAGCAGAGTGTCATAGAGTGGAGTGGTATAGAGTGTTGTGGAGTTGTGTGCAGTGGAGTGGCATAGAGTGTGTTGCGTAAAGTGGAGTACAGTGTTAGAGTAGAGTGGTGTGGAGCGGAATAGGTTGTTGTAGAGTAGAGTGGCATAGAGAGGAGCAGTGTAGTAGAATGAAATGGCATAGAGTGGAGTAGTGTAGAGTGTAGTGGCATAGAGTGTCAGAGTGGAGTGGCATGGAGTGTAGTGGCATAGAGTGGAGTAGACTGGAGTGTACTGTAGAATATAGTGGAGTAAAATGGCATGAAGTGGAGTAGAGGGAGTATCACAGAGTGTCGTAGAGTGGAGTAGTGTCTCAGAGTGGCATAGAGTGGATTAGAGCATCATATAATGGATAGTTGTAGAGTAGATTACAGTGGCTTAGACTGAAGTGGCATAAAGTACAGTGGTGAAGAGTAGACTGGCTTAGAGTGAAGTAGCTTAGAGTGCATAGCTTTTGAGCACAGTGACATACAGTACATTGGCGTAGAGTGGTGTAGAGTGATGCTGTGTAGAGTGGTGCAGAATAGAGTTGAGTGGAGTAGTGCAGAGTAGACTGCAGTGTGTAGAGTGTAATGGCGTAGAGTGGAATGGCGCAGGTAGAGTCATAGAGTGACAGAGTGGCGAAGAGCGTCAAAGAGTGGAGTGTTGCAGAGTGGAGCAAAGTGGCCTTGAGTGAACTGGCATTAAGTACAATGGCGCAGAGTAGATTGGCATAGAGTGGATTGGTTTTGAGTAAAGTGGTATAGACTGCATTGACGCAGAGTGCATTGGTGCAATGGCGTAGAGTAGAGTGATGCAGATTAGAGTGGTGCAGAGTGGTACAAAGTAGACTGCAGTGGAGTAGAGTGCAGTGGCATAGAGTATAGTGGCATAGAGTTCGGGCCATCAGGGCAGTTGTAGTGCGCGGCTGCAGCATGGATGCACCAGTTGCCTCATATCAGTCCTGTGGCCAGGCGGCCTGCCTCATAAATTAAATGTGTGCTTCTGAGCCTCTCATATGTGAAGATGGTTTGACCCTCTTGCCTGTTTACCAGCCGAGCATCATCGTCTTTGTTGTAGCACATTCTGATGACAATGTTATAAAAAGAGCTACACTATTATAGGCACAGCAATTACATGTTATCTTTCCTTATTTATGTTTATATACTGCATTCTATGGAAAATTTGGCCCACGGCCCAAATGCCATGTCTGTGCTTCTATAGATGTAAGCAAAATGTTCTATTTAATGTGTTGTGTTGGAAGTTTGTGTGTGTTCCATGCTATTGAAAAGTGCTCTTCGGGCCACAATGCAGCCAGCTGTATAGTATATGTTCGCTATATGGGGTGTATGCAAGGTCTGTCCAGTGCGTTCTGTTCTATGCTTGCGTGTGTTTTAAACTACTTACAATGCTCTTGGGAGCTGCGTGCCATCCAGCTATATGGTATTTCTGAGCTATGTCCTATATAAGCTCTACTTAGTGTGCGCTAATACATATCTGCGTGTGATGTACGTTATTAAAAAGTGTTGTTGGGTGCTACAGTGCACCACAACAGTCAGCTGTACACTCTTTCTGAGATGCATAGTCAACATACCTTTGTAAACTGGTTACCGAGGCATAGTTTTTTTCTGGATCAAGTACCCCCTGGGCCCCCACTCTGCCTATTCCTTGCATTTGAAATTTACATTTACTGCTGTAGTGTGAGAATGCATTTCATGAAAAGGAATATTAAGTAGGGTTGTCAAGAGAAAAATACCAGCCATTTGTTTAAAGAGCCTGGAAAGACCTTGTCTTGGCACTAAATAGGGTTATAATTAAAAAAAAGTATGTATTCATTTGTAATGTGACTTTTTTTGTCAGTCATGGATCTCATCATTCAAGCAACCCTAGAACACAATTAAAGTACATTCTATTTGCTGTTCGAAGTATGCACAGATAAGTGGTGAAAATTCTGCTTTAGGTGACTCTTAATTTTTGTCGGTGGGGAAAAGTGGTAGGTGGCGGGCCGGGCCGCTGGGGGGGGCCCCCTCCATGTGCTTTACAGGGGGGCCCCCTCAAGTTTCGTTACGCCACTGCTGGCCATGCCCCTGGGGTCTCATCTATCTGATAAGGTCAAGGGTAGGATTTGGAAACACAAGTTTGTGGATGTGTTTAAGTTTTTGCATAGGGAGGTGCAAGCGAAGGAGGGTTCTAAGGAATGGGAGTGGGAGCTGACTAGGCGGCCCAGGGTGCCGGTGACGATGGAGAATTTGACTTCCGTATCTGGATAGGGCCATCGCGCTGCTGAAGTACATGGACATAATCAGGAAGGCGCAAATGCAGTTTGGGGGTTTTGCGTGGCTGAGCTATGATGAGGAATTCAGGGCTAGAGTTAGCGCTAACCCGGACAAGCAGTGGGGCGAGGTAGACCATGAGCTCTGGATGCAGTGGATGGCGTCCACACACTCGTCCGCTTCTACGCATATGGCCAGCGGGTTGCCGGTGGAGTATCGGTCCTTTCTGCTGCGTCCCCCCCCCATGGCAGGGCGGGGGCGGGGGGGTGCTGCAGCCAGCGCCGGTACATCTGGACAGGTCGCCAAGCCGGGCAACTTTAACACTAGGGCCTGCTGGAGCTACAACAGAGGCTATTGCTCGCGCTACCCCTGTAAGTTTAAGCATGAGTGCTCCAAGTGCGGAGGGAAGCATGCCCTCACGCAGTGTCTTACGCTGGTCACCCCCTCAGAGCAGTGGAGAAATTCCAAAGGGAGGGGCCAAGCTGGACAGAAGGGCTCCTACGCCAGTTAGGGTGGAAGCGATGGCCCGTGGCTCTCGTGTTACCCCAAAAGGGAAGAGTCTTTGGTATTCAGTGGGGTTTCACAGAGGGCTTCAGGGTGGGCTATCAGGGTCCCCGAGAGAGAAGGTGGACGGAGAATTTGAAATCAGCAAAAGAGTTGCCAGATGCGGTGGAGGCCAAATTGAGAAAGGAGGTGGAAGAAGGTAGAGTAGCTGGTCCGTTTGCCGATTGGTCGATGACCTGACAACCTGATCATTTCTCCCCTGGGGTGGTTCCCAAGAAGGAAGAGGGTGAGTTCCGGATGATACACCATCAGTCGTGGCCGGAAGGTCAATCTGTTAACGACTTCATCGGGGGGTAGGTTTCGAGGGTGCTGTATGGGTTAGTGGACGATGCAATCCGTCTAGTGCGGGTGTGTGGGCGGGAGGCGGAAATGGCGAAATGTGATATCAAGTCAGCTTTCCGCCTGCTGCCTATACACCCTGCGGATTTCTCGCTCCTAGGGATGCAGTTCGGGGGGCCATTTATGTAAACAAAGTTCTGCCCATGGGATGGGCTATCTCCTGTGCGCTTTTTGAACTCTTTAGCTCTTTCCTGTAGTGGGCTTTCACACGGTTCAGTGGACACAGAGACGTCACTCACTATCTGGATGATTTCCTGGTTGTGGGTAGGGCGCACTCAGGGGATTGTGGAAGGGCTCTTTTGCAGTTTCAGGAGATGGCGAGACATTTTGGTGTTCCCTTGGCTCTGGAGAAAACGGTGGGCCCTGGCAGTAGTTTGACATTCCTGGGGATTGAGCTGGACTCCGTGCACTGGCTGGCTCGGTTGCCCGGGGCGAAGGTGGTGGAGATTCAGAATTGCCTACTGTTGGCGATTGGAGAAAAGCGGATTCCCTTGCGGGCAGTCCAACGACTGTTGGGCTTCCTGAACTTCGCGTGCAGAGTAGTCAGGGCGGGACGGATGTTCTGTCGATGGCTCGGCATGGCCATGTCGGTGGCAGTGCTTCCTCATCACAGGATGCGGATTTCCATGGGAGTACGTGCGGACTTGAGGACTTGGCTGACTTTTTTGACGGATTTCAACGGTGTGTCTTTGGATTTTGATGATGAGAGGGCGGTTTGGCAATGTCAAATTTACTCTGATGAAGCGGGGGCGGCTAGTTTTGGGTTGTTCTGGGAAGGCAGATGGTGCGCGGAGAGCTGGCCTGCTCATTGACTGAAACAGCGGAGGAGCATTGCGTTTCTGGAATTCTTTCCTTTGCTGGTGGCGCTGGAAGTATGGGGTTCTGAATTACGGAACAGATCTGTGCTTTTCCATGTGGACAACATGACTGTGGTGGAGCTGGTTAACCGCCAGAGGGCCAGGGACCTGAGAGTGTTGCGTTTGCTGAGGAGTTTCATGCTAAAATGCTTGCGATTGAATGTGTTTTTTAGGGCCAAGCATGTCCCTGGAGCGAATAATGACATTGCGGATGCTTTGTGTCGTTCGCAGTGGCAGAGGTTCCGGCATTTGGCACCAGGAGCGTATCAGTGCTAGACCGGGCTGCCAGGCGGCATCAGGGCCTTGGGGGAGTGAGAGTGATAGGTCTGGTGGAACACTCGATTGCTGATACCAGGAGGAGGACGTACCAACTGGCCTGGGCTGAGTGTGACTCTTTTTGGGTTGGAATGATATTTCTATGGTGCGGGACTATGCGCCAGTAGAGCAGGGTGTCCGGCAGTTTGTGCTGATTGCATTGACCGAGGTTTGACTCCTGCGACTATTTCTGGAAAATTGGCAGGAGTGGCCTTTTATTGTAGCCTGTTTTTGGGATTTGATTCTACGAAGGATGTGATTTTGAGCAGGATGCTTAGGTGTTGGGGTAGGGAAAGGCAAATGGGTGGTGGGGCGTTGCGGGAGCCTGTTACATTTGAGTTGTTGGTTCGACTGGTTGGGGTTTTGCCGGAGTGTTGCTATGATTTGTTTGAAGTGAGACTGTTTCGGTTGTGCATGGTTTGGATGTTTTTTGGGGTGTTCCAGGTGTCTGAATTGCTAGGCGCAAGGTCCTTTGGGGGCAGACGGTTTGATGAGATCCGTTGGACGGGGTGCGTCTTAGCATCTGGTTGGGGAGGTCAAAAACTGATCAGTTGGGCCGGGGCAAATGGGCATGGTTTTGTGAGACGGGTGGTGGGGACGTGTGTCCGGTGGCTGAATGGAGGGGGTTCTTAGCTGGGTCGCGGAGTGTGTCTGGATATTCTGTCATGCGTCTGGTTTGAGGGTGACGTCAGGGCAATTGTTGGCGGTGTTGCGTATGGCATTGAGGCGGCTGGGGATCGAGCCGGCGGGTTTTGGGACTCACTCATTCCGCATTGGGGCCGTGACTGAGGCGGCCCGTTTAGGGTGGTCTTGGGACAGGATTAGGCATGTTGGTCGATGGAAGTCTAGGTGTTATGAGCGGTACATACAGAAGTGAGGTGAATGTGGCGCGGCTCTCCAGTTGTGTTTTTGCGTTGTTTCAGCTTTCTGCTAACATATTTCTCTTTCGTAGGTTGCGTGGGTGGCCCAGGGGCCAAGACGGTCACTTGGATTGTGGGCATTCCTTCGTTCACTGGGCATTCAAGTACGCGGAACAGCAGGTGTACGGCCGTAACCTGGGATTCAAAGGACAACAGCATGAGGTGCACTGGTGGGGGAAAGAGGGGATGCGATGGGGGGCACTATTGCTTTGGCTCGCAAAGATGGTTCCGCAGAAGGGAGGCCTGGACTTATTGCTCATACACTTGGGGGAGAATGATTTGGTACAGCTGTCAGGTTTGGCGCTCTTGCAGCTGATGCAGAGGGACTTGGAAGTGTTGAATAGCAGGCTTGCAGGGACTTGCATTGCCTGGGCGGAGTTTGTCTATAGCAAAGTATGGAGGGGAGCAATGAAACATGGGCCGTTGAAAAGGCCCGGAGGAAGCTCAACAGATCCATGAGACTTTTTTGCGAGGACAAGGACATTAAGATTATTTCTCACGTTGGACTGCGACTGGCGGAACCGCTACTGTTCAGGGACGATGGTGTGCATCTTTCACGTTTGGGGAATGCGTACTATATGATGGATTTGAGGGACGTGGTCAGTAAGCTGTGGAATCAGGCGATTTGGTGTAGAAGACCTGAGTGAAGGGGTTGGCTTGAAAGATGTACTATGGAACCCGTGGGGGGATGGAGCAGGTAACCGCCCTATAGGGTTCCCTGGTTGGCATTATTTTGGAGGGGTAGGGGGGACAAGAGCGGGCGCACCCATCCCTCATGGGGGGACGATTGAATGATGTGGGGAGCTGGAGGCATGATTGGAATGCCAGAGGATATGGGGGTAGGATGATAGGTGATTTGCGGACATGGATGAGGTACGGAAGGGACATGGAGTGGTTGGAGTGAAGTGGGTGAAGAGAGTGAAGCAAGGATGTGTGACATGGGGGTTTGCTGTTATTGATGTTGATGTTATTGGTTTATTTGTTAGTTGTGCAGCCTGGTCCTAATATAGGGCCTTTTACGCTTTAACACATGTGTGGTCTGTTTATTGCGCAATGCCGGACCCCGGGAGAAGTACAGTCGCTGACTAGTCTTTCCCTGGGGTCATTTGCACGAGACCAGGACCAGGCAGGGGGATAGGCAAGGGGATAGGGAGGAGTTAGGGGGTGGGGTATAAGAGTGCAGGGGAGGAAGGAAACTACCTCTTCCTGCGCTCGGCACCATCGGGTGGGGATTGTTTTTTTTTAAGGCCACTTACCCACCCTGCAGTTTTTTGGGGTTGGGATAGGGTGTTATGGCGTTGTAGTTTAGGTCGGGAGGCGGGTAGGCGGTTTTTTAGAGGGGTAGGGGGGTCAAGAGCAAGCGCACCCATCCCTCGGGGGGGGGGAGATTGAATGATGTGGGGAGCTCTAGAGGCATGATTGGAATGCCAGAGGATATGGGGGTAGGATGATAGGTGATTTGTGGACATGGCTGTGGTACGGAAGGGACATGGAGTGGTTGGAGACAGGAGTCAGAGTGGGTGAAGAGAGTGAAGCAAGGATGTGTGACTTGGGGGTTTGCTGTTATTGATGTTGATGTTATTGGTTTATGTGTTAGTTGTGCACCCTGGTCCTAATAAATGGCCTTTTATGATTTAACACATGTGTGGTCTGTTTATTGCGCAAAGCCAAAACAGAGAAAATTGAGAAAACGAAGAGAGAAGAAGACAGAAAAAAGCGAACAGGAAGGCTTCAAAGATTTTCACAGTTGTGCAAACCCTTGCATGGAGACAACGCATGATTCTGCTCCCCACATCAGACTGCCAATCATGTTCCTGACCTTCATTGTGCATCTCCACCACTGTATGTCCATACGGATCACTTCAGCCCTCCAAACTCTTCAATACTTTTCATGGGACTCTGACCCGAGATGCAGCAATCCAGCCTCGCCCAAAAGGATGAACACTCAAAATTTGTGATGTGCAACATCAGACCTTCCAGCTCCTCACGTTGCCCTTCTTTCTCCAGCACACACATCTGCCCACATGAGAATCTGAACCAAACTTTAATGTCGCAACGAGGGCCACAAACAATCCAAGCTCACCATGTGTGACACAACAACATTGCTGCATCTCTCCAGCCCCATGGTCTCGACCTCCACGCAAAAACCACACCTCTGTCCATCTCCATGGGGGCAAAGCAAGCCAGTAAGCAGGCATAATGAACCACCGTGACAATTCAATTGAACCACTGTGATAACGAGACATCCCCCACTAAGCGGGCGAGTCAATCACGAACAGATTCAGACATTTTCGGCCGCGCCCCTGCCTAATTTTACCGCAGTTCTTGGCGCAGCACCTTGCTTGTAGCCGCGCCACCTAATTTGTTGTTGAACACCCAGGCCACCCTCCCCGGGTCCCCAGGTGCCCTGCATTTCTGCACGACCACTATACGGGTGCACCCTCCTCTAATAGTAGATAAACTTATAACTACGATTGATACCAACAAAATAATATATTAACCTCTTCCGTGCATGCGGAATTTCCTTGCTGTGCAGCTGTTCCCATTAGTAGGCGGGGATTCGGATGGCCAGCGGCTGTCCTGCGCACACGCCCACCGAGACGCATGACGGCTACCGGCCGTCACAAGCATGGAAGAGGTTAAATAAACGTAACTAATAAACACACTATGCCACAGCCCCCTCTAACTCAGCCTGCACCTCAGCCCGCCGCCAGCAGGACACCTTTCTCCACGTCCCAGGACACCTTTCTCCACATCGACGAGGCTCCTGTGGCCAGGCTGAGGTCAGAGGGTCCAAAGAGAACAAAACACCCCTGGACACAGCCTTAAATACCCGCTAAGTTTCGTTTCTGCTAGGTTTCATTTCTCTGTGCCTCACAATGACATCACCTTAGCCAGCCAACCCCTTCTTTGTCCAGGGGTTCCGGTGGAGGCTCCGCTCCGTGGCGCTACTAAGGGCACCCCTTGCCTAGGCACTGGGGCACCTGTTCAGATGCGCAAAACATGACCAATACAGACACACAGGGTGAGATTGTTCCCTATTGGGCAATCAGACAAAGCCCGAAGAGCTAGTTTTACAGGTCAGCGTGTGGGCTGTCTTTTTGGCCATTTGTGCTCTGGTTTTGTGACCTGCTGGGCCTGGTCTTACAGTTGGTTTCGTGATATTAAAACAAACATTGCCTGCAGCAAACTCAAATCCATGCAGAGTTCCATACATTGTAAAACACTTATACAGCGAGGCTTTACAAGTTTAAAACTGCCTCAATTTGGGCATGTGCTGCTTTTTAGCTATCTAATTCACTTTAATGGGTACATTTTTATTTTGGTGCCCGGGCCGATTTTCTTTCCGAGTCCGAACCTGCAGAAACAAGGTAAACATTAGAAATAGAAACACAAGAAAAGTCGGTCTGGGAGACATAACTGAGGGGAAGGCAGTCCGAGTTATTATATGTTCTCTGATATGATTTTGCCCTCTGGGAGCTAAACATGAGAAGCCCTGGTTTAGAGCTTGGCTTTTTTTCTTAACAGGTTCCCCATCACCAGGTTGATTTTGCTCTTGGTATTTCTTTGATCTGCCCTGATGGGCAGTTTGTCCATTCAAAAAGACGGCAAGCTGGCGTGGTGAGTTTCATGTGCTCTGCCATCCATTTTACTTTTAAATCCCACCAAGGGCAGCCAATGCGGGAATTTACCTATGGCTAACGTGGTTACATTTCTTAGCACCTGTGACCAGGCAGCTTTGAGAGGCGAGCTCATGGAGCATCTGGGGATAGCGTTGGCTCCATCAACGTGAATGTGCCAAAGCTTTCACTGCTGATCCAATGTCAGACGAAGGGATGAAGGGATTGAGTTTTCTCTCTAGATGGAGATGAAACGATGCATTAGCAAGTTGATAAGTCATATTCGTGTTTTTATCAATGACAAAGCCCGGAGATAGGCCATGAGAATCAGAGAGGTGAAGGTGCCTGGAGCGGTGGAGAACTTTACAGCTGCTGGGGGTCTCATAGCAGTGATAGAGAACTCTATGGGAAACACATACACTTGAGGTGATGTATCCCTGACAGGGTTACTGGTGGGAATGTTTTCAGACTAACAGGGCACTGGTGTGGGTAAAATTACACTGGAACAGGGCACAGCTGAGAGGAAAGTCTCACCAGCAGGACTCCAGTGAGAATAAAGTCACACTAACACTGTGAGCAGCGCTTAGATTGCTTAGTGGAAGGGGGCTCCTGCTTACCAATCGTTAGTGGAAGGGAGCTCATCTGGGAGGGAGGCCTTGTGACAGGGCATTGATGGAGGGACCTGAGTTTGCCTGCACTCAGATATATTTGCATAAAACTTATAAAGAAGTGACTGTGTGGAGCACACTGAATGCTGAAGCAGTGATACTGAACCATATGGTGCATTCATTGATCGTGCACCAATGAAAGGTGTTTTCTTACACGGAACTGCAACAGCAACAACTCAATGATTGTCAGTTTCATTTGGTGCATGGGATATTTTGGCAAGGTGACCCCATGCCACGTGTGACACAGCGCTCCACCTGGCCCTAGGGTTTAATTTCAAATCCAATGCTGTCAAACAAGGTCGGAGTGGGACAGAAAATAGGCCTGGGCACCAAAATAAAACTGGCCTCCATTAATAAGTTAGATAGCTAAAAAAGTGGTCTATTTTTGCAAATTGGGACAGTTTTAATGTGTAAAGAAGCTCATTCTAAATATTTTGCAAAATTTCGAAGACTGCATGGATGCAGTGGTCTATTTTGCAAATTGGGACAGTTTTAATGTGTAAAGATGCTCCTAAATATTTTGCAAAATTTCGAAGACTGCATGGATGGACTAACAGGGCACTGGTGTGGGTAAACTTACACTGGAACAGGGCACAGCTGAGAGGAAGGTCTCACTAGCAGGACTCCAGTGAGAATAAAGTCACACTAACACTGGGAGCAGCACGTAGATTGCTTAGTGAAAGGGGGCTCCTGCTTCCCAATCGTTAGTGGAAGGGAGCTCATCTGGGAGGGAGGCCTTGCCACAGGGCATTGATGGAGGGCCCTGAGTTTGCCTGCACTCAGATATATTTGCTTCAAACTTATAAAGAAGTGACTGTGTGGAGCACACTGAATGCTGAAGCAGTGATACTGAACCATGTGGTGCATTCATTGATCGTGCACCAATGAAAGGTGTTTTCTTACACAGGGAGCTGCAACAGCAACAACTCAATGATTGTGAGTTTTATTTGGTGCATGGGATATTTGGCAAGGTGACCCTATGCCACACGTGACACAGTGCTCCACCTAGCCCTAGGGTTTAGTTTCAAATCCAAATCTGTCAAACATGGTCGGAGTGGGACAGAAAATAGGCCTGGGCACCAAAATAAAACTGGCCTCCATTAATAAGTTAGATAGCTAAAAAAGTGGTCTATTTTTGCAAATTGGACAGTTTTAATATGTAAAGATGCTCCTTTTAAATATTTTACAAAATTTCAAAGACTGCATGGATTTGAGCTTGCTGCAGACAATGGGGCATATTATCAAGGGGGTTTATCTCCGCTTTTTGGCTTTAAAAGCCAAGAAAGCGGAGATAAAATTATCTCCCTATTACCTAGCTGTCGCTAACACCAGTTAGCGACAGCTAGTAGGAGATAGCGACCATCTTGGGCCCCGCTTTGCATGTCAGTGATATTTATCACTAATGACATGCAAAGTGGGCGTGCCAAGATGTTAGTGACTGGAAACAGTCGCTAACATCGCTATCTCCTATTACCACCTTTTGGAGATATTCGCGCTAAGCCCTGAGCAGTTCTTAGCCATGTTATCCAATGGTAGGTGGATAATGGCTAAGAGCATTAGCTCGGTAATACATGAATATCGCGGACTTTTCAGCGATATTCATGCATTTCGGCTGATTTTTATCGCTTAGGAGATAAACCTTGATAATAACAAGGTTCCTAAGCGATAAAAATTGCCGCAGCTCAGCGATAAAAATATCTCCGCTAAACCAACATAGCGATAATTATCGCTAGTTGTTGGTAATATGCCCCATAGTTTGTTTCAATATCAAGGAAATCAACACTAAAAACTGGTCCAGTATACAATAAACCCGCCCAAAATCCATCCTTCACACTGACATGTCAGACCAGCCCTTTGGGCATTGCCTGATTTCCGATCCCTACTACCAAAACATCGGTCCAAGTCCTGTGAGCCAGGCCATCAGCTTCTGGAATAAATGAAGAGCCAGTGCTGTCTATAGCATCTTGTTCAGTTATATCATAAACATTTGTAAAGTGTACTTTTAAAATGAAGTTTTAATTCGCTCTCTAAATAAACTTTATATGCAAATATTTATTAAGCAGCAACTAAAAGTAACTATTATAAAATTGCATTTTGTTTGGTACCACAAATTTGGCAGGCAACGGGCACCTGTAGAAAAAGGTAGGGCTAGGACCTTTCTCAAGATTTGCCCGGCGCTAAACGCCCTTGTACCATTCAAATTTACCAAGCAATGAGGCAGGCGCCGGAGACCAGAAGGCAGGAAACAGAAGCTTTATTCCGACGGAGCAGAACACATCAGATCAGACAACAAGGTATCGTCTCGAGGTGCTCTAACAGCCTCTCGGAGGCCTGGCCTCTTATACACTGGTTTATGGCATGTGACCTTTCTTTATTATAATCAGAACATTGTGAACAACAAGGAAAGACACATCCCCGTAATCCTCGTGTCAATCCCACCCCCATATACCTTCACAATAGAGGTCCTCAACCGGCTGATAAGAGGAGGGGGTCATTGCGCAGCTGAGTGTTCTGCCGATTCTTAGGATGTGTGCGCCTGATCATATCCCGTGGGGTGGGGAGGTCTTGATCAATAGGGGGGTCCTTTGAAGAAGAGTGACTTCATACAATAAGGGGCAGTAAATGGTATCTCCCGGCTTAGGCAATGGCCTCGGACCTGTGTGGACAGTCGGACACGGGGTGAGGGGTCATCAAAGGAGTGGTATTCATGCCGCGTGGACAATTCAGTGCGGAGGGAAGGTTGATCAACAGAGGGGCATTCATGGGAGGAGAGGAGGTGCTGGTCAGGCGCTGGCGTGACTCCCAGGGACAGGGTCATGCGGAAGGGTCATGCTCATGAGAGGGAGGGAGGGGGAGCCAGGGTGCGCGGAGGATGCTTGCTGGGTCAGAGGGGCGCGCTGGCAACCGATCGTGGACAGGGAGACCATGATACCTAAAATGGTCGTCATGCACGTTGTACATGGGTGACAAGCTGGCGCAGATGATGTTCAATTCGTAAACTAAAATTCCACAGTCCTCCCTTTTAACATGTCTTGCCAACTTGTCAGTTCGGATTTATCCCCATAAGGCCACGTATTTCTACTTCATAGAGGGGACTCATGTGCTCATTTCGGAAGTCCAAAGTCTTTGGGCACATACAGTTAGAAACAAGGCCGCACAAAGATGGCAGACATTGGATACCTAAGCAACACCCACATAATATCACAACAGGTATCAGCACGAAGGAAAACAACCTCCAACCCCAGTTCTTCAAAGTGTCCCAAAACCAGCTCCCAAGCGACCATCCTTCCTGCTCTTGGTGAACCTCCGAGGAAAATCTGTGGAGGTGTTCAATGGCTTTGTAGACTGAAGGCGAGTTATCTGGCACGTATGTGCAGCAGCTGGATCCGATGATGCGGCATGCTCCTCCTCGGTCGGCTAGGACCACGTCTAAGACAAGGCGGTTTTGGAGGGTCACAAGGCGGACCGCTTGAAGCTCAGCCGTGTTGTTAGCGAGGATGCCAGCCGTGATGTTGATCGTTGTTTCTACTGCCTGAGTCAGGTGTCGGATAGCGCGGCTGTTTGCCATTGGGCCCCACAGAGGAACAAGTCCCTTTGCTGCATCTAGGAACTGTGCTCCGGTGGAGTCGGCTTGTCCAATGTCATCTGCACGCCTCTGCCGGTGATGGTTGGCAGAGGCTACATATGTGGGTGGAAGAACGAAGGCAATGTAACAGGCGCCCTTCCAACCTCTCGGGAGCCAGGTGTAAGCTTTGGTGCCACACACAAAGTACATATTCGGAGAAGCAACAAAGGAAGGGGGGTCAACTGAGTCCAATGTTCTGGGGATTCGGCAGGCACTGTGACCCACCAGCTGCGTTCCATGGCCCTCGAGACACACAAGACCAGTGACATTTATAACAGACAGGGCCACAGTCAGAGTAGCGGTAGTTTGTTTTTGCAGATGAGAGAAGGTGGTCCTGGCTGGATTGTGGAGCACCTGTACTTCGACTCGTTCTTTGGCTGGAATGTCTTTAAGGAAGGTGGCGCCTGTTAGCGCAGGACACAGGGCAGCAGAAGTCTTTCCGGTTTTGTTCAGCCAGAAACCAGAGTAGAAGTGCGACACCGTCTGGCTGGAGGTGGCGTTGTCCTTGTGGCTCTCTTGCATGAGGATCAACCAGGCGAGGCAGGAGCCGTGAACTGAGAAAGGAGAAGGGATGAAGGGGATGGAGTGTCCAGTGGCATGCGGGAGCAACCCACAGATCCAACAGTTCGTAGCATTTGCAGCAAGGTTGCGTTGGTGCAACAGTTGTACGAAAGAATTGTTCCAGAATTCCCTACGCCTTTCTTGCAGCTGAGGCGACAGAGAGACTAGGTAATGCTCTTTCAGGGGTGTTGGTTGTGCAGTAGGTAGCAATGCCTCATGAGCCGGTGTGCTTTCCTCCAGAATCCAGAAGGAGGTCATGAGGAGGAGGCAGAAGAGGAAGACAATGAAGAGTGCGATTGTCTTTGATTTGTGCAAGTTGTCAGTCTTTGGATTTCTATACTGGGTATTTCCTGTTGCTTCCATCATCTTCTTTTCTGGCGCTTCCATCATCTTCTTATCTGGCGCTTCCATCACCTTCAAGGGGGCTCGGTAGTGGGCAGAACCACAGACTTCGTTTAGCTTCTCTCCCGGTAACCCTTGATTGTGCTTAGGTCACCGTTCCGAGATTCAACTTAGTCCGTGGCCTACTTAGCCGAAACTCCCTCCTTTCGACGCAGGAAATACCCTTCTCTGGTTGGCACAGTGGGATCAGAGAATTTTGCAAGTTCGAGTGCCTCAGTATCGGGATAACAGTCCAATATCGGTCGGTCTTTGCTCAGGAGCTCTTCTTGGGTGCTGACGTTTTCTGTCGTGGCCAGGTTCGCAGAGACCTTCCGGCAATGATGCGCGTGCAGCCAGTGCTTCTTCCCCTCCACTCGAAGCGCCGTTCGGGTGGTAATCAGCACTTGCCAGGGGCCCGTCCACCGAGGTTCCAGACTCTTGGTCCGCTGGAAATTTCGTATTAGGACGAAATCTCCCGGTTGGATGTCGTGGCCGGGGCCCCTGGAAGCATCGGGGATGGCCTGCTGCACCTGTTGATGAATGACAGACAACGTTTTAGTTAACTTGCACAAATAATCAGATAGTAGGACGTCTGGGACGTCATGAATGGAGGTCGGTTTGGGAGCAGTCCAGAGATTCATCGGTCGCCCAAACACGACCTCGTAGGGGGTCAAGTGGTGCTTGGTGGGAGTGGAGCGCATCGATAACAAGGCCAGTGGGAGGGCATCCGGCCAGTTAAGTCCAGTGGTGGCCACTATTTTTGACAATTTTAACTTCAGTGTGGCATTATGGCGTTCCACCAGACCGACGGATTGGGGGTGGAAGACCGCATGAAACCTTTGCTTCACCCCCAACCCCTTTAGGATTAGTTGGATAACCTCAGCTATGAAGTGGGGGCCATTGTCGCTCCATAGAATTCGACAAAGGCCATAGCGAGGGAAGAATTCTTTCAGTAGTACTTTGGCAGTAGTCATGGCAGTGTTGTCACGGGTTGGATAAGCCTCTACCCATTTGCTGAAGGCACATACAATGACTAGTACATACTTCAAGCCCTGGCATCTCTCTAGTTGGATGTAGTCCATCTGAAGGACCTCAAAGGGGTGATTGGGGGTCCCAAACCCTCCCCGGGGTACCACAGTTCCTTTCCCGAGGTTGTGTTGCAAACAGATAAGGCACTGCTGAACTAGCCGTCTGGCTGAGTCGGGGATTTTGTCGTTGTGCCAGACTTTGGAAATGAGTTTGATCATGGGTGCAGATCCTATGTGTGCGGGGGAATGTGCCATTGTCAGTATGGGGATCAGATATGAGTCGGGCAGCAACCACTTGTTTGCATCCTTCGTTCGCCAGCAACCCTCTTCGTCCTTCAAACCCACCCTTGCCCACTTAGTCAGTTCGTGAGGGGTGCTGGCCGACTGAATGTCTCTGATCATTACCCTTGTGTCGTTCCATTTCTCTGCTTGTGACCTGGTCACATACATGCGTGTCACCGTCCTATTCTCAGCTGTGGTTCGTGCAGTGATGTCGGCCAATGCATTCCCTTGTCCGACTAAGTCTGTCACCCTTTTGTGTGCCTGACATTTGATCACCGCTAATCGTTTGGGGAGGAGAACTGCTTCAATCAGAGCGGAGACTAGATCTCCGTGGAGGATCGGGGTGCCGTGGGACGTCAGGAATCCCCTCTCCCTCCACAGGAGTCCAAAATGGTGGACCACTCCGAAGGCATACTGGCTGTCCGTATATACGTTCGCGGTGGTCCCTGCGGCTATGATGCATGCTCGGGTGAGGGCTATCAGCTCTGCTGCCTGGGCAGATCGTTGTGTGATGCGGGCTGTCTCAACTATTGTTTGGGCTGTCGTTACTGCATAGGCAGCTGAAGTGGTGCCATCTGGGAGTTTGATGCATGAGCCGTCTACCCATAGCTCTCCATCGGGGTCAGTAAAAGCAGTTCTCGGAGGTCAACCCTACTCCTAGTTTGTTCGTCCGTGAGGGTCACACAGTCGTGTATGGGAGGAACGTCGGGGTCATTTTCAGGCAGGGGCAACAATGTGGCAGGATTCAAAGTCGTGCATCTCTTTAATGTGATGTGGGGTGCAAGTAGCGTCAGTTCGTACCCTGTCAGTCGTGCGCTAGTCAGGTGTTGAGTCTTGGTTTGGTTCAGAAGGGTGTCGACTGCATGGGGTACTAGCACGGTGAGGGAGTTGGAAAGTACAATTCCCTCGCTCTGACGGATAGAGACAGCAGCGGCAGCTACTGCTCGAAGGCAGGCAGGTAAGGCTCTGGCTACAGGATCAAGAGTGGCGGAGAAGTAGGCACAAGGGCGCTGCTTAGGACCAATCGATTGTGTTAGGACAGACAATGCACACCCCTCCCTTTCGTGGGTGAAGAGGGAGAAGGGTTTGGAGTAATCCGGGGTTCCTAGGACAGGCGCCGAGCAGAGAGCATCTCGCAATTCCTTAAAGGATGCTTGACACTCAGGGGTCCAAGGGAGCGGGAAGGAGGCATCTTTGGTTAATAGGGCAAGTAGGGGTTTTACAATGAGGCTGAAGTTAGGTAACCACTGTCTGCAAAAAGAGGTTAGGCCAACCAAGGAGCGGACTTGCTTTTGTGTTTTCGGGATGGGGGTGTCTAGGATGGTTTGGATTCGGTCGGGTGTAAGTTTCCTCCCTTCTTTGGACAGGAGATGGCCTGGTAAGTCACTTGTGGCTGGCAGAATTGTAACTTCTTTTTGGAGACTTTGTGGCCATTTTCTGCAAGAAAGTGTAGGAGTTGGACGGTGGCTGTCGTTGCAAGCGGGGTGGTGTCGGCCGCCAAAAGGATATCATCGACATACTGGATCAACACCACTCCCTCTGGTAGCTGGAAAGCATCCAGCTGTCTTTTGAGGGCCTGGCTGTAAATGCTGGGACTTTCAGTGTACCCCTGGGGAGCTCTACAAAATCGGTACGAGCGGGATTTTAAAGTGAAGCCGAAGAGATAACGGCTGTCTGGATGAATGGGGATAGAGAAAAACGCGTTCTTAAGGTCGATAACAGTGAAGGTGGTGGCAGTGGACGGGATGAGGGTCAGAATGGTAGTGATATCGGAGACTACAAGGTATTGGGGTACAACCACTTTGTTAATCTCTCGCAAGTCGATGATGAAGCAATATGCTTTCTCATCTCCTTCGCCTTGCTTCTTAACAATGGGTAGGATTGGGCTGTTGCAGACGTTGCTAACCACCTCTTCAACCACTCCTGCATCTACCAGAGACTGAATGATCGCTACCAGTGCCTTCTCACCCTCTGGGGATATCCGATATTGCGGGAGTTTCGGGAGCATAGCGTCCTGTCGTACGGTTATGTGAATAGGATCAATCATCATTCGCCCCACATCAGAGTCATTTTTGGCCCACAGGTACGGAGGCAGGGTGTCAAGCAGGGACAGGTCAGCGTCAGTTATGGAGCACATGTGTCGTGGGGGATGGGATCTGGGCATGTCTGGGTTGTCGTACAAGATGACTCGTATTCCATCTGGGGAACATCTAATAGTGGCTCGAAAATGTTTCAGTAAGTCAATGCCCATAATGGCGTCAGGGGAGTTGGAGGAGAGCAGAAATGTCGCGTCAGTGGTGTTGTTTTCTAGGTCAAAGGTAATAGGTACGGACAGGGGGTTAGTGGAGGGCGTTCCATCGAAACCTATCGACGTTATGTGTGAGCCAGACAAGGGTGCCCTTGGAATCAGTCGTTTTGATAACACACTACGTGTCGCCCCAGTGTCTACCAAGAATGGAGACTCTGTACCCAGGACCTTAGCGGTGACATAAGGACCTTGCTGGTCAACACAGAGCTCGACTGGATCCCTCCCTTGCCCCTGGCAGTCCTATGCAAAATCAGGGGTATTCTCATCGTTAGATACTTGATACTGGTTCTGTCGGGGTCGGTCAAATGTGTTCAATCTCCCTGATCTGTCATTGTTGGTGTCGTTTGTGTGCCCTCGTCCTTGTACTCTATTTCTCGGACCACCTGCCACATCCCTGGAGTCCCTATTTCTATTCATCTCTAGCATAACCGGACACTGGTATTTCCAATGGCCGAACCCTTTGCAGAAGGCGCATTGGTCATTGCTAATGTCTCTACGTCCAGTGTGGGGTGTGGGAGTGTGATCTTTAGGAGGTAGATCTCTGGGGGTGGCTGATTGGTAGTTCCCCCTTTGATGTTCCCGTCCTACCGTTATACCTTGTATCTGGGCTATCATTACCCTTTCTTTTAAATCTTTCTTCTTTTTCTCGGACGCCCTATCGTTCTCATTCTTTTGGTGCTCGTAATACTGAGCCATCTGAAGGATAGCTGCGGGTTTAGAGGCCCCCCAACTACTCTCACTCGTCTGCAGCTTTTGGGAGACCTCTTGTGTTAGGCCTTTTACATAATTTTGTACAAACAGGTGCTGTCCGGTTGCGGTGGTCATGTCTTGGCCACTGTAGTCGGAGAACACAGTCTCGAACCTGGAGAAGTATTCTGACACATCTTCCTGGGGTTTCTGTCGACAGGCCGTGACTATCGACCAGTCTACCTTTCTTTCTGGAATCAGTGTCTTTAATTTCTGAACTATTTTGTCTGGGAGTTCTAGTATGTCTTTTACTGGTTTCCTTCCAGGTTCTCGTTGTCTATCTAGTTTACCGAGTTGGTCCCAGGTATGTCCGAACAGATCCGTGTGGTCAGCCTTCCTGATTTGCTTCCACACGTCAGCTGGCAGGCATAACCCGAAGAACAAGTCAATGTCCGCTAAAGTCATTATCGTCGAACCCAAGGCTGTGCCTAATTCGGTATAGAATGCTGTCGGGTTCTTTCTTAAATCGGGCAGAGTTTGTTTAAAGGTTAGGATATCTTGTCGGTCCCAAGGTTGGTAAACCCAATTGTACACAACCCTCCCTTTTGCATCTGCATTATTAATATCATCGCTTGTACCCTGGCCACGTGGCGGGATCCAGTAAGGGGCCGCCTCTCTGATGGGCATCATAGTATTGGCTACTTCTACTGAGGTCGTTTCAGGGACTGTAACCCTGGCTTCTGGTTTTTGTTCCGTGAGGTGGCGGAGGACCTCAAGCATCTGCGTGAAGAGCTCCGTCGCCTCACATTCAGTCCCATCTCCAACATCAATTTTCCTATACAGCGTTGTTAGTTTAGCGGGGCCCTTACTTTGGTACCTATCTTCATATGCGTTCAGGGTGTGGTAGCTGAATCGCAAAATGAAATGCCGCCTGTGGCTGTCGGCATGTGAATTATATATGTTCATTGTGTACTCTTCGCTCTCCCTTCGTTCTACTAAGGTCTTTGCTATTTTGTCGATCCCATCCCGCTCATCTTTGCTCAACCTATTTGGTCTGGCTGGTGGTTGTTTGCTAGCCTCAGGGTCGTCTGACGATGTTGTTAATGTGGCTGGTGCAGAGGCCGTGAGGGCCGGTGCACTAGCACTAAGGTCACTTTCGCTCGCACTCGGAGCTTGAAAGCTTTGTCGGCAGGGGGCATATGGAGGGGGCATGTAGATGATTGGGGGACCTAGCAGTAACTCATCGTTCGCCCGTTGTTTGGAGGGCAATTCAGGGTAGAGCGCAGAGGGGGTCCTAACAGGACATTGGCCTGTCGACCCTGATTCTTGGTTTCGCGTAGTTTCCTTTCTTTCTTTTATTTCTTCTTCTAGTTGCTTTGCGGCTAGGTGGGCTGCCTTTCGTAATTCTTTCCCTATTTTTGCTTCTTCTCTTTTCTTTCGTTGTTCCGTTTCTTTGCGCCACATGCCGATACTATCGAGCATAGTGGGCGTAGTCTTATTTTCCTGTAGCGCTATTTCTAATGCTTTTATTTTATGATCGTCAAAGGAACCTATCAGTGGCCACTGACTTTCAGGGTTCTTCTTTGTATATTTATGCCATAACTTAGTATAAGCTATAGCGACTAGTCCATGCTTAGTGAACATGTCCTTATTAGGGGTGCCCTCCAGTGGAGCTGGATGATTCATCTCTAATAAGCGGTCCGGGCTAAACAGGCTACCAACCAGTGGGGAGAAGATAGGCATGACGGATTACAACGGGGACAAAAGTCTGCACTACCTATCTTATCACGGCGGGCAAAGACTAGACAGAATATTTCTATTCTCCGTTGTTTGCCGGCGGTGAATACCTCAAACGAACCAATACCGAATAATCGGTCAATCAAATCAATTCAGTGGGGAGAATAAATGGGCACGAAAAGTTATCGTTACCCACTCTTTCTCTACCTGCAAAGAGAGACCTTGTTCTTCCCTGTTTGCAGACAAAGAATCTCCAGACAATAATCCACGAACGACAGTTCGGGAAACAGTGGGGGAGGAAGATAGGCACGACGGATTACAACGGGGACAAAAGTCTGCGTTACCTATCCTTCACTGCGTGCAAAGAGAGAGCCTGTTGTTTTTCTCCGTTTGCAGACAGTGAATCTCCAGAGGGTTTCAACAAAGCGTAATACTAGTATTATCCAAACAAAACAATCTTTTCTCAATTCGTCGTGTTTACACGACCTTACCCGGACCGCATGGACGGTTTCCTGTCCTCTGGATCCAGCGCCCGATCGTCCTCTCTCTCCTTCGTGATGCCCGTGGCACTCCTGATGGTTCCCAGTCAGGACCGTAGATCGCTCGAGAGAGGTCTGTTCAGAACTAGTGAAGGTCGGATGATCGGCTGTCAGACGAGGGTCTATCGGACACGAGCTCTTCCCGATCGTTGCAGTCGTTCACTCTGTCGTCGGGACCTCTCCCACTGGATCCACGTGTCGCTGATGGGCCCCACGCTTTGGGACGCCAATTGTAGAAAAAGGTAGGGCTAGGACCTTTCTCAAGATTTGCCCGGCGCTAAACGCCCTTGTACCATTCAAATTTACCAAGCAATGAGGCAGGCGCCGGAGACCAGAAGGCAGGAAACAGAAGCTTTATTCCGACGGAGCAGAACACATCAGATCAGACAACAAGGTATCGTCTTGAGGTGCTCTAACAGCCTCTCGGAGGCCTGGCCTCTTATACACTGGTTTATGGCATGTGACCTTTCTTTATTATAATCAGAACATTGTGAACAACAAGGAAAGACACATCCCCGTAATCCTCGTGTCAATCCCACCCCCATATACCTTCACAATAGAGGTCCTCAACCGGCTGATAAGAGGAGGGGGTCATTGCGCAGCTGAGTGTTCTGCCGATTCTTAGGATGTGTGCGCCTGATCATATCCCGTGGGGTGGGGAGGTCTTGATCAATAGGGGGGTCCTTTGAAGAAGAGTGACTTCATACAATAAGGGGCAGTAAATGGTATCTCCCGGCTTAGGCAATGGCCTCGGACCTGTGTGGACAGTCGGACACGGGGTGAGGGGTCATCAAAGGAGTGGTATTCATGCCGCGTGGACAATTCAGTGCGGAGGGAAGGTTGATCAACAGAGGGACATTCATGGGAGGAGAGGAGGTGCTGGTCAGGCACTGGCGTGACTCCCAGGGACAGGGTCATGCGGAAGGGTCATGCTCATGAGAGGGAGGGAGGGGGAGCCAGGGTGCGCGGAGGATGCTTGCTGGGTCAGAGGGGCGCGCTGGCAACCGATCGTGGACAGGGAGACCATGATACCTAAAATGGTCGTCGTGCACGTTGTACATGGGTGACAAGCTGGCGCAGATGATGTTCAATTCGTAAACTAAAATTCCACACACCTATACCAACCAAAGAACTGGATATGATTTAATGTTCCACACACATAACAAAAAGGTACAACTCATTAAAACTGACATATTCACCATGCTGACTGCCACCACAAAACGGAATTAGACTCTAGCCTGCGATGGAAACAATTGGAAAGCCACACGCCGAACAATTGAAAGACACTGCAAATAATAAGGAATATAGATTGGTAATATACAAGCGCTAATTAACAATACCTGTAAAAGTAAATGAGTATGTGGGAATCATGTGGGTTAGTGTAAGTTAGGTAAAACTGTCTTACTAGATGCACACCTTAAGTGAATAATTTGTAACTGCTTTCTAGGGCTGTTTTCAGTTCCTAGTTTGCCTTTGGCAGTGTTGTACATGACCACATCTTTGGCTAGGAGATTAAGATTAGGATAGATTGGATAGATTGGAAGATCTTTCAAGAAAATAAAATACTCTCATTATTTATTGATAATTTCCATCTACCCAAGTTCTCCTTTTCATGTGCCAGCTCATCTTACAATAGTCTCTACAATGTGTAAACTGACTAGGGAGCAAGGCAGAACATTCTTCATGGAGAAGGTGGATCATAAGTGATGGGCCAAGGAAGGAGAATCAGATTAACCCCTTCTGGGCTGATGACGAGCTGGGCTCGTCATGGCGTAGCCTCCGCGCACGCTGATGCCGAGCCCAGCTCGTCATGAATAATGGGATTTAGAAAATCTGAGCGTGCGAGCGGAATTCCGCTCGCACGCATGTGGTTAAAAGATATTTCTGGTAAATCATATGATTCCTACCTCCTCGTTCCCTTTACTATGGCAGTTCATATTTTACTGAGTACAGGAAGAAGCTGTGATTTATGATGAATCATGAGGAATTCAATGGATGAAAAAGACTGGATCATGACTGGAGGGTAGCGCTCTACCCTAGAGCTGAATGAAGCATTATCGAGCCTGTTGTCCAGGAAGAGGAGCAGTTTACCCCTGACAAACAAGAACTCTACCAGTGAAGGTGGCTCCCTGGTCAAAACATTAAGAAAAAGATTTTGAGATATAGGAGAGAACCGGCCATTACCAGAGGCATTTCGGGATGCAGAATCTTAGCAATATCTATTGAGCCAAACTCAAACGGGCAGGGATATATTTGTGCTGAAGGGAAATAGATATTTTAAGAGGCAAGGAAACCCAAGGGTACTAAAGGTCCAGAGGTAAAAGTATTTATAAAGGAACATGCATGCAAAATAACAAAATGCATTGATACAGAGAGATACAATGAAGTCTATGTCTAGTATCCAAAATGGAAAATCATATGCATTTATTACATTAAAGTAAACGCCTTTGAAGTAGGAGACCATAAAAGAGATTGGTAGGTCTGTACAAATTTCTTGTAGGATTATGAACCATGCCTTGGACCTATAAAGAGTTGTTATCACCACTGTGATTAACTTGTTCCTGAGAACGAGTAGCAATAATCTTGGTAGCATGACAAACAGAGGGAAAGCATGAGGTGCTTGTCCCCTCCAATTCTGAAAGAAGGCATCCACTCCCATGCCCTGAGGATCCGGTATTCAGCTGAAACCATTTGACAATTGAGTGTTCAGTCTGTCAGCAAAGAGAACCACCCGAAGGGTCTTCATACTGACTGGATACTGCGGACATGTCCCTTGTCTAACCTCCAATTGCTGGAATCTCTGAAATTCCTGGAGAACCAATCTTCAACCCCATTGCTCAAGCCCGGGATATGTTCTGCTACTGCTGAAATGCCCTTGTTCAGGCAGTACCCCCAAAAAACCTGGGGTAAGTCTGCCAGACCTTTAGGGTAAGGGCCCTCATTTTGTTGTTGAGATATCTGACTGCAGATACATTGTCCACTCAGAACATTTCATTGAGTCCTTGGAGAAGCAGCAAATTGCAAACGAACCTGCCAGTAATTCTAAGAAGTTGATGTGAAACTCATTTTCTTGTTCTGTCCAGCGTCCCCTTGCTGCTGAGTTCCCACATCTCGCACCCCATTCTTCTAAGCTCACATTTGATTCTATTGCTCTCTCTGGTTCTTCCCCAAAGATAGCTCTGCCATTCCATGCTTCTGCATTCTTTTCTTTTTTTTTTAAACTTTATTGTGCAATGCAAATATCATTACAAGTATGGGCCTACAACCACAGGGGCCGGCCGCCGAGCATAAAAAGCAATCGTACAACATCACAGAGCAGTGGTTGATCCCCTAGATGTCCGGCAAAATACAGGATACAATTCCCAGCAACGCAGGATGGAATCAGGATATCGTTATTTTTGTTTTTAAGAAAAGAACGAAAAGAAAAAACAGACAAACAAATCTCAAGGCGGAAAGCATTATGGACAAAGTTGAGCTCCGACGGGGGGGACCTTCAATACCGGATAGATAGTCAGGAAGGCAGTAGAGATGACCAGGGGGGGGAGTCAGTGGGGAAGTCAGATAATCAGGAAAAAATAGTAAATTCTTCCAGGAATGTCAGGATCAGGGGGACAGAGAAATGTCCCGATTATCCTCAAACGGGGGTGTACAGATGTTCCCTCGGTAGGTGTTCCATTGACCCCAGATTTTATTCCACGCCCTAGGCTTGCCCCTAGCCAAATACACAGTCTTCTCTCTAAACATACACCAGTCCATATTCTCCTTCCATACTGACACGGTGGGGGGCCGTTGGGAACCCCACAGCTGCGCAATATCCCTCTTTGCAAACATGTTCCCAAGGGCCGCCCACCGGCCTGAGCAACGTTGTAATCATTCGGCTCCCACACACTCAGCAAGCATCTCCGAGCCACAGGCATCAGAGCGACCCCGGTGACACATTCTGTTAGAACTGGCTATTTCTGGTAGGCTAAGGCGGACGCCAAAGCCAGGCAGAAACCACCATTCTAGTCAGGGCAAGGAAGTCACACGCCAAGATAACCCCTGCTCACCCCCTTGGTAGCTTGGCTCAAGCAGTAAGGCTAAACTCGGAGGCAATTTGTAAAGCATTTGCGCCAGCGCACAACAGCAACAACATACTAGGCACACCACAAAAGAGACTCCACACAAGGTTATTATAAAAATAACTTTTGTATTGTAAAAACACATCAGATAAAATCACACATATACATGGTGCCAACTGGCACGGGCAATATTCACAGGGATTATGTACACAAGACAGGGCCACATGGGCCACTGTCATATTCAGATATAGTACTTCTAGATAAAATGTAGAATATAAAATCACTTCTAGAATAAAGAATAAATGTAACATAAAATAATAATCAAAGATAACAACCAGTAACCACTGGTAACAGGAACCAGGTAAGCATGGGCGAATTTTGCGAATCTCGCGTTCGCGAATTTTGCGGATTTGCGAACTCGCAATCCGCAAAATCCGCGAATTCTCGCGAATTTGCTGATTTTTTTTTTGTGTTTGCGCGGGTTTCTGCCAGTTCGCGAGGGTTTTTTACAATGTCGCAAATTGCGAACTTACCTGTCGGGTCGCAAGTTTCGCGAACTTGTTGTTTCTACGTGTCCAGCCTGTTTGGGACACTCTTCTTCATCACTGCCACTCTCTGTCACCACTGCCACTCTCTGACTACTCATGCCACCCTCTGGCCCACCCATGACACCCTCTGTTTCATCACAGCACCCTCTGGTTGTCCAGTCAGTGTACATTATTGTGGCAACGCAAGCACACCTTCCCTGCCTCAAGTGACCTGAACTAATTTGGGGCTGATTAATGTGTCACAGAATATTTTTTTAGCTGGCACCTGCTTCCTTAGTGCTTCCTGATTAGTGATCTTTTGCACTTGCTAAGTGCTTTCATTGTTGCAAAATTAGTTACAACACCTGCCCTGCCCCAACTGACAATAATGCATTAGGGGCTGATTAATGGATTTGAACTTCCAGCCTGGCTCCTGCTTGTCTCCCTTAGCTGTAATTCAGGACCTTTGTGGCATATGTGTGACTATTCTGAGGTTCAGAGCAGGGTCACATAATAGTTTCAACTGGCAACTGAACTCTGGAGGGGCCCCTCAGGAAGCACTACAGGAAATGGCTACTAATGATGAGCCTGAACTTTTGAACCTGGTAAGTAGTTACTTTCAGTTTTGCTAAGATCGTATTTCTGCAATTTTGCACTTATTCGCGGGGGCGCGAACTCACGCGAACAGTGCGAACAGTGCGACCAAAATCCGCTGCTCGCGGATTTGCGGATTTTGCGGGAGATTCGCGAATCTCGCGGATTGTGAATTTACCGAAAATCCACAAAATCCGCGAGCGAAACGGATTTTCCGCCCATGGTTAGAACCAGGACCTTACTAGGACCACCTGTACTAAGAAGGAAGAACCACCTAAGTATCACACAGCATTTAGGGGTCTAAGAAAGAATACCTTACTCATGATGCAATAAACCTACATTCAGAGGAGTAGAAAAGATAACCACCTAAGAATAACCACATTTAGGGGTACACCAGAACACATTAACCATGATGCAGGAACCACATTCAGAGGAGTAATAAAGAAGAACACATGATGACTAAACATTCAGAGGTGTTAAGAATAGAGCACATGATGCAATAAAATACTTTCAGGGGTGCAGCGCAAGAAGACACATGATGACTAACCATTCAGAGGTGCAGCGCATGGAAAGGAAGACACATAATG
Organism: Lissotriton vulgaris; assembly: GCF_964263255.1. Taxonomy (NCBI): domain Eukaryota; kingdom Metazoa; phylum Chordata; class Amphibia; order Caudata; family Salamandridae; genus Lissotriton; species Lissotriton vulgaris. The sequence goes on from NC_141687.1 coordinate 1,752,755,864, forward strand.
CATAAACATTCAGAGGTGCCATAACATAAGTCAATAGCGCAAAAACACACAGTAGGCAATTACTATTAAAAGCATAGAAATCACATTGCGCCTAACTTACATAAGCCACCACCTGTGGCAGTCCCTAGGCCAACTGGCCTTGATGGGGCAAGGATGCCCTGTGTCCAATGTCAGGGCGCGCTGCCATGCAGCGCCAGTCCAAGAGTACAAAAAGCCTAAACGTGGCAGCTGCCCACAAAGTGCTGGGCAACTGGGATCAAAAAGCTGTGGCAGGGCTCTCAGTAGCCCCTAGAACAAATCTGCGCCACCTGAGCCACACAGGCTCTAAAACAAACACTGCGCACGTTGGAGCCACACAGGCTCTGGCCAACACTGGTCAAACGTTGGAGCCACACTGGCTCTAAAGCAACATGCCCCCTGCGTTGGAGCCCACTGGGCTCTGGAAAGAAGTAGGGGGGGGTGGGCGCTGGAGCCATCTGGCTCAGGAATCCACTGTGCCCCCTAGAGCCCTCGTGGCTCTTAACTAAAATAGGCCCACGAGCCTCCATGGCTCTGCAACAAAATGCGGGCATCGTGGGAGCCTTCACGGACTCGTGGACAAGAGCGCCGTGAGCCTTGCAAGGCTCTAAGTAAATGAAACATGCCCCCTTCGTTGGAGCCTCAAGGCTCTGGCGTAACGTTGGGGCGACCCACTGCCAACCGGGGCCGCCCAAGGACCAACTCTGCCTCACCGGCACACAAAACTCCATCTGCTCCCTCACGGAGCAGCAACAGCACTGCCCCCGTCTCACCCGGCCCAGCCCTAACTTACCGGGCCTCGGGCGGGGCTTCCCCACATCGCGGAACTCCTCGGGGGCAGCAGGCGGGGCTCCTCTGGGCGGCGGCTCTCCACTCGCGGTGGGGGCAGGCACCGACAATGTGCCTCGCGCCCCCCCGCTACCGCTCCTCTCGCTGCAGGACTCCCTCCGCTCACGGGAGCCCTGCAGACCTGCCGCCATCACTCTTCCTCCTCTTCTCCCCCGGGCCCGGCGGTGATCACTTCTCGGCAGCTTCACTCCTCTCGGGCTGCGGGGGCGGGACTTCCGGCCGGCCGCGCTGCGATTGGCCGGCCGGCCAAGCACTTCCGGGTCACCGCGGGCAGCGCGGCGGCCCGTTTTCAGTCAGGCAGGCTGGCAGGCAAATAGATATCGGCGTGGGCAGCCGAAATTAAATAAAAGTCAAGAATAAGCGAGGTGGGCACTCGCCAAGGCGGGCAAAGCGCTCCTCAGCGCCCTAATCAAAATAAAGCGCTCTAAAGCGCTATGGGGCAATAAAGCGCTCCCAAAGCGCTAGACACAAAGTACCAAGGTCCTTCCAGGAGTGCAGCTCCACCATGCTGCACAAAGGTCCCAGAGAGTCTCAGGGGCAAAACAAAGTCCCCCCCATCAGCCCATCAAGGCAGAGGGGTCCCCCAGGAGTCCAGGAAAGTCCGTCAGAGGTCCAGGGGATGGGCAGGGTCCAGGGATTCCCCTGAGCCCCAGCAGCAGCATGCCCCTGGCAGATTCAAGTCAGAAAAAAGAACATTTTGGAAGGGGACACAGCCCCTTCTTATACACAGAAAAGCCTTTGAAGTCCTTTGAAGTCCTTTGAAGCAGGCAGTGTGAGAACCAGCTAGACTGGTTTAGAGGTAAGTCCCCTCCAGTATCAGGGACAAAGGTGTCAGTCGCCCAGCGGGAGGTGGAGCCAGCTTTGTAGTTAGGCAGGCACAGCCCTTCACTATCAGGTGCCACCTCCTTCCACTTCCCTGGCAGCAGATGCTGCCTTTCATCCTTGGGCTGACTTCAGACATCCTCCTGGGCTCTCTATCCCCTGTCATCCTCAAACCAGACAGTCAATCCACAAGCAGTCCCAGGCACTCTGGGCCAGGCTCACCAGCCAATCACACGCCAGCACCAACTTACACAAATATGCCAACTTCCAAAAGTAGTACTTCTAGACTAGACACAGTCATGCCGCATACATCATTTTGCAGCATTCATTCTCACGAGTTCATACATACCAAACTCGCCCCTGCACTCCCCACACATCAGGAACTACCATGGGCATACATATTCCCCATTCATTCCTATGGGAGGGCAGGTCACTCACCACACATACAGAGAGCTCAAGCACTTTACACTGTACCACAGTGAAAAAGTGCGCAGAGGCCTAAAATCACCAACACCAGGTTCCATAAACAGGCTAGGAAAAAGCAAAAAGTCTAGGGATGAACCTGCCCAACAGGCCGGGTCCAACACATTCCATTACCGCATGCACACGATTCCAATACTCCGCCACCTCATGGCATTCCCAAATGATATGGAGAAAGGTGGCACTCAATCCACACCCGCGTTTGCATAACCCATCCGAGGAAAAGCCCATAGCAACCAAACGAGGACCAGTAACATACACCCGATGAGGAATTTTGAGTTGGACAAGACGGAGACGGGCGGGAATGGCAACCTCTTTCGGGGAAGACAGTGCTGACTGCCAATCTTTACATGTAATGGGGTAACCCTGTAACCCTCAGAACCTGGGTGGGTAATAGACAAAATAATAATGGTTCTGTCGGACAAAAATACACACTGCTTTAGTATTTCAATGTTTCCTTTTGCAGGTCTCGTTCCTAACCAGGATATCAAGACAGGTGTACTAATACATTCACAAACGAACACACTGACCACAAAGAAAAATGAAAGCAAATTTTTACTCAAATACTTTCACATGTGAAGACAGATTACTTCAATCACTGTCCCAAAACGAATATTTAAAACATATATGGCACAAAAACTTTGTGCTAAAGCATAATACACACTAAAAACAACAAGTAAAATGTGTTACTTCATATACTTTTTGGAATCAACAACTATATATATACAATAATCCTGTAGGTACATCAATTCAATCTTGGATCCTACAGGGTTTTGAATAGTTTGTTCACGCCAAAAGCGGGGATTGCGTCGACGTTTCGACCCTGGGGGGCGATGCGGTGTTTTCACGCATCAGGGGCGGGTCTTCATCAGGACTGTATATATATGTGGGACAGCCTCTTGCAGACCTAGCTCCGCATGGAGTCCTGGCCTCTTTCTGAATCCTATTGTCGGTCCGTCTTAGTCAGGCCGGCTAGATGTGCAATGAACCTCTGTAATGATTTAGTCTATACAGATGGTTGAAAGGTTGCTCTTTTGTATTTCTAACTCTCCTGGATCACGTCCTTCACCTTCCGTTCGTGTCAATATCTCGATATTGACACGATATTCGATATTCGATATTGACACGAACGGAAGGTGAAGGACGTGATCCAGGAGAGTTAGAAATACAAAGGAGCAACCTTTCAACCATCTGTATAGACTAAATCATTACAGAGGTTCATTGCACATCTAGCCGGCCTGACTAAGACGGACCGACAATAGGATTCAGAAAGAGGCCAGGACTCCATGCGGAGCTAGGTCTGCAAGAGGCTGTCCCACATATATATACAGTCCTGATGAAGACCCGCCCCTGATGCGTGAAAACACCGCATCGCCCCCCAGGGTCGAAACGTCGACGCAATCCCCGCTTTTGGCGTGAACAAACTATTCAAAACCCTGTAGGATCCAAGATTGAATTGATGTACCTACAGGATTATTGTATATATATAGTTGTTGATTCCAAAAAGTATATGAAGTAACACATTTTACTTGTTGTTTTTAGTGTGTATTATGCTTTAGCACAAAGTTTTTGTGCCATATATGTTTTAAATATTCGTTTTGGGACAGTGATTGAAGTAATCTGTCTTCACATGTGAAAGTATTTGAGTAAAAATTTGCTTTCATTTTTCTTTGTGGTCAGTGTGTTCGTTTGTGAATGTATTAGTACACCTGTCTTGATATCCTGGTTAGGAACGAGACCTGCAAAAGGAAACATTGAAATACTAAAGCAGTGTGTATTTTTGTCCGACAGAACCATTATTATTTTGTCGACTGCCAATCTTTGTCATCCAACTCCAACCCGTCTCCGGTCCAGGCCTCCCGGAGACGCACAAGGAGATCTGCCCGATTGTTGATTAATTTCTTATAAATCAATGGGATCGTACTATTCTTGCAGATGACCATCAATTATGCGGTACTCGAGTGGGGAGGACTCGGGAACATTAGCATCGGCAGCGAAGACCGACGTCAAGGCATGGCGGACCTGCGCATACCTGAAAAACTCTCTATCCTACTCAACTCATACTCACTCTGAAGCACCTCAAAGGTCTTGACCGCGCCTTTCACGCAAAGATCACCCACTCTGCTTATACCGATCATATCCCATTTCTCAAAACCTTTCGTTGTCCAGCGGCATCCCAGTCTTTCGGACGCATACAGCGGGGTCGCTCGCGTCAATCGATCGTTCCATCCCATGGCCACATTTGCATCCTTCCACACACGCACCGCAATTTTGGTGGGTCCCGTTAGATTCCACCCCGAGAGTAGAGCGCCCTATTGTAGTTACCGCCGGGCAACTGAAGTTTATCCATCTCGAAAGCCGGATTTGGACTGGGTGCATACATTGCGTGGTTGATTGCGGACAACTGGGAGGCCCAATAGTACCTCCTGATATCCGGGAGCGCCATGCCCCCGTCATACCAGGGGAGAGTTAGCTTTGCAAGAGCAATACATGCGCGGCCGTCCCAAACGAGCCTCCTCTGTAAACCTTCCACCTCCCGAAAGTAGCTTGCCAGAATGACGTCGAACAAATTCTGGAGTGCGTATAAAAACCGGGGTAGGGACATCATTTTAAAGAGTGCCGCGCGGCCGACAACGGCAATCTATGCCACCGAACCACGTCCGGTTTCAATCTTTGGAGAGGAGGAAGGAGATTGTGCTCATAGCGGGCAGTTGGGTCTAGCGATATAAAGATCCCCAAATATTTGAAGCCAGATTGAGAGATCTGAATGGGAAATCTACTGGGTATGGGGGAAGGCCGCCCGAGATCCGAGATAGCGTATACACAAGATTTAGACCAATTTATGATCAAACCAGAGTTCTTGCCGAATGAGGTGAGAACGTCAAACAGGACGTTAAGGGATTTACGAGGGGAGGTGAGGTGCAAAAGGATATCGTCTGCATGCAACGAGACTCGGTCCTCAAAATCGGGGGCCCACTGAATGCCTTTTATCGATGGCTCCCATCGGAGCCAGGCTGCAAGCGGTTCTAAAGCAAGAGCAAAGAGCAGGGGGGACAGCGGGTACCCCTGCCTCGTACCCCTCCAGAGAGTAAAGGACTGGGACACTCGACCGTTGACCATCACTTGAGCCAGCGGTTCCGTATATAGAAGTTTCACCCACCCGACAAATTCCAAACCAAAACCAAATTTCGCGAGGGCGGCCCAGAGATAGGGCCATTCTATCGTATCAAAGGCCAATGTGGCGTCCAAGGAAGCCAAGATGGCCTGCTCCGGAAGAGACCCCGCCCTAGCGAGAACACCATGTAGGCGCCGCAAATTGAGAGCAGTGTTCCAGTGTGGAATAAAACCGGATTGATCCGGATGGACCAGGTCACAAATCACTGTAAGCAGACGATTAGCGAGGACCTTGGCAAGAACCTTAGGCTCAGCATTCAACAGGGAGATAGGCCTGTATGATGAGCAGCGATCCCGAGGCTTGCCCTCCTTGGGAATGACTACGATCGTTGCCAAACGCTGGTCACAAGGGAGGGTGCCAAGATCACTTGACTGCATAAACATATCGCGAAGATATGGCGCGACTTTATCCGGGCGCAGTTTGTACAGCTCAATAGGCAAGCCGTTTGGGCCCATAGCCTTGCCCGAACGGAGAGAACGAATTGCGGTCGCAATCTCGTCTACAGACAACGGAGCCTCCATGCACTCTCGATCCTCCTCAGAAAGGCAGGGCAGCGCAATGTCCCGCAGCAATGAGTGGGAGTCATCCTCATCTCTGGGGAGTACACCGCACGAAAATAATCAGCAAAACACTCCACAATCACATTCGTGTCAGTCACACTCTCACCATCTAAAGTCTGTATCACAGGGACCACACTATTCGATCTTTCCTTCTTGTCAAGCCACGCAATCAATTTGCCCGCTTTATCCCCAACATCATGCAGTCTACCCTGCTGCTCCCTGTACATTGTCTTGGCAGCATCCGTGACAAGGGATTTATAGTCAAACTGCTTCAGACCAAGGGCGTGGAGTCTATCCTGGGTAACGCCTGATTCTAGGTCAGCCTCCAGTTCCAATATTTCAGCCTCAAGACTCACCACCTCCTGATTCCTAGCTTTCTTGGTTTCAGCTATTAAAGATAGGGCCTGTCCACGGATAACAGTTTTACAGGCTTCCCACAGGGACACAGAGGACAAAACGGACCCCTCGTTCTCCAGAAAATAATGGTCTAGGGTCTTTATCAGACTATTACGGGTCTTGGGATTAAGCAGGTACCAAGGATTGATAGGGGCGATCCGCCCCGCAGCGTTTACCCCAGTGTCCATGCAGAGCCACAATCGAGAATGATCCGAAATGCCCCGGGCCAGGTGTCTGATATCCCTAATTGGGCAGCGGGCATAAGGATGTTATCAAGTCTGGAGAGACTCCCATGAGCCCCAGAGTGAAAGGTGTACTGACTCTGTGTCGGATGCAGTAACCTTCAGCAGTACACCAGACCAAAGGTGTCCAAGAACCCACTGAGCCATGACTGGGAATTAGGAAGATCTCTGGGGGGGTGACGATCCATATTGCCAGAAAGCACAGAATTTAAATCCCCACCCATAAGGAGAATGCTATCAGGGAGCTCCAGCATCACACGACCAACATCTGAGAAGGTAGAGGTGTGGAGACCCGGGGGAACGTATACAGTGAGCAATGAAAGAGTCTTACCCTCCCACCTACCAGTGAGGGCGGCATAACGCCCTCTGTCATCGAGGATTACGTCATCAATCTCTAAAGGGAGAGAAGACCGAACCAGAATACCCACCCCTCTAGAACCAGTGGTGAACCCGGAATGTGCGACAAGGCGATAACCCCACCTATTCATACCATGACACATATTTCCCACCAAATGTGTCTCCTGCAAAAGTACCACATCAGGAGACAAGCGATGCAGATACTGCAATACAACATCCCGTTTTGTGCGATCACCCAATCCATTGACATTCCAAGATATTAACCTCAACCCACTACCCCCCATCCCCACAAGTGATGCGTGAGTCACCCCACAAAGAGCAGGACATTTGAAGCATAGAAGAAACCAATACGTCGCCTTGAGAAAGTAAAACACATTCACAAACACCCCATCCCACCCCCCAACCAAAACCCCTTACAACTCCCCCCTCCCTGCACCCCTGCAGTAGACTAAAAAGCCACCCCAACATGCAGTGTGCCTGTCGCCCTAACAATCCCATTCTACAAAAAGACCCTGGAGGAGGAAAGAGGCCCGTCCCTCCCGCCACCCAGAAGGGAACATCAATAAAACATAGTATACAAAAGAAATAGAACCCAGATGAGCAATATCTAGTATTCGGAGATCAGGGGCCGAAAGGTCACTTCTGTGCAGGCTCACCACCCTCGGCACCACCAGGGTGCCCCGTCCGGTCGTTTTGGCCAGGCAGGGAATCTAGCCAGTCACTCACAGTTTCGGGCCGGTCGAAAAAGAATGTCCGTTCCACGTATTCCACACGAAGCCTTGTAGGGAAATGCATCGCGTACATCAATCCTAAGTCCCGGAGACGTCGTTTAACCCCCTGAAAGCCCATCCTTTGTCTCTGAATGAGCTGAGTAAAGTCCGGGTAAAAGTTAACCGTGGAATTCTCAAATTTCACTGGGCCGCTCACTCTCGATGCCTGCAGGATAGCATCACGATCCCTAAAATGAAAAAGTTTGGCGATGATAGGCCTCGGAGGAGCGCCCGGCTTAGGCTTTCCACCCGGAACGCGATGGGCACGCTCCACTGCGAAGAACTTGCTCAGTTCAGAAGGGGCAAGGTGGTTCAGGACCAGATCTTCAACCAGGAGGTCAATCGAGTGAGTCTCGGGATTTTCCGGAACACTTATGACGCGGATGTTGTTGCGTCTTGCCCTGTTCTCAAAATCCTCCAGCCGATGGGACATCAGGTCATTAGCCGATTTCAAATTGCAAAGTTCGGTCTGAAGTTCCGACACATCGGCCGTGAGGCTTGAAGTCTTCAGATCCAACGACTTCACCTTCTCGTTGGTCTTAGACAGGTCGGCTCTGATCAGGGTGACATCAATGGCAACCGTATCAATTTTATGAGCAAGAGCCTCATATTGCTAGCCGATGGTCTCCTTCATGTTGGTAATGGCGCCCATGATGTCCTGCAGAGACAGATCAGTAGGGGTGGTTGGGTCTTCCTTGGCGTCCTCCGGGGTACGCCTGGGGACTCCAGGGCATCCTTTGGATTGAGTGTACCGGTCCATAACGTTGGATTGGACCGGTCCCCCACAAAGGGGCGTCTTAGTCTTCCGTTTCTCGACTTCGCCCCTGGCTGCCATGCTGGAAGATGCGCCCCAGAGGGGCCCACGAGACCTAGTGAAAATGGCCGCCTGCGGGCAAGGCACCAACAGTCCACAAAAACTGACTTGTGCGGCCAAGACAAAGTCACAACTTGACCCAATCGGCTGAGATGGTATAGTTGCACTGGACAGGTCCCCGACCAAGCGGAACCTTCTCGTACTCAGACCATGCCAGGACCCAGAAACGAAACAGAAAGTTGGAGTAGGGCTACTGGGGAGACCCCACTGCCGTTGTTATTCAACTTCGTCCCGGCTTCACAAGTCACCGAGTCCCCGGCTCGCGCAAGTGGGCCTCAAAAGTTCAAATCGCTGTAATTTCGGTTTCCCGAGTCCGAATTAAAATCTGAAAAGAGTTATGAACGCAGTCAAGGTTCATCTTCAATAATCCGTCCAAGAATTCAGGATGTTTTCAGGGTAAGTTGCGAAGAGTGGCGAGGGTCCGGGGAGCCCTGTGCTCACACGACCATCTTGGATGCGCGCTAAGTTCCTCCTCCGCTTCCGCATACTTTAACCACCAAAGTAGTTCCATCCTTGAGTCTGGGTCCAGAGATAGTATACTTGGAAATAGGATTGACTCGTTCTCAATACTTTGGCTTTGAATGTTTGGAGAGCTCGGAAGTTTAAGGGGCTTGGGTAGATAGCTTGGATCGTTGAGGATAGGCGACCTAGAATCCTTGCTAGGGCTATTAGATGGAAGTCCTTTATCCCTAATATTTTCCTCAATTCTTTGCGAAGTTTCCTGGCTTGGAACCATGCATAATGTTGTCTTGTTTATGACAAAACCCTATGTGTTCTAATTGGTTTGTGGTAATGTTTGTGGGATATGCCACAATTTCCCTGGACTGGGCCATTATTAAGATATTGTCTAAGTAGAGTATTAGTCTTACTCCTCTTGCTCTGAGTTATCCTGCCACAGGGTGAAGAACTTTGGTGAAGCACCAAGAGTCTGAGGAAAGACCGAAGGGGAGGCTGCAGAACTGATAACATTTGCCCTCCCCCAGGTAAATTGAAGACATTTTTGATGTGGTGACCAGATTGGGATAGTCAGGTATGCGTCTTTTAGATCTAGCCAGGTTACCCAGTCCCCATTCCTTAATACATCTCTTAAGAGGTGCACCCCTTCCATTTTGAAATTGTGGTAGACCACTTATTCGTTCAACTCTTTCAGGTTTATCACTGGTCTTAACCCTTTGTCCTTCTTTTCCACCAGAAAGATGTTGCTGATGAACCCAGATTATGTGCCCTCTCGAATTGCCCCTTTGGTCAGTAATTCATCTACTTATTGTGATACTAGTTCTGTATCTTGCTGAGAGAATCTCATTTCACGGGGGATTTTTCTTTGCAGTGGTATAACTATGAATTCGATTTTGTATCCCCTGATAGTCTCTAGAACTTCAGTTATGGTATCCCCTGCAGCTCTTTTCCTCTGGGTCTTGCTCGCCCCCTCTGCCCCTTCAGGGTGTCTTGTGCTAGCAGTTGGCCATCCTTTTGAGAGAGGTCATTCAATTTTTTATTGATTTTGTCATCTAATGACCCCATTACTTTATCTAGCGCTTTGTTTATGAGTCCTTCCATCTTGTTCTCCATAGTACTTACTGAGGGGTCAAGAGACATGGTGAGAGGTAAGTAGGTACCAGGGTTGTCAGGCTTTGTACAAATGAAGCAGCTGTTGTCAGTTGGTTGGACTACAACCGTCAGAATTCAGTTTGTTTCCCAAAGTGTCAAAATTGCTACAGTAATACTTTTGATATTATGTCCCAATACGTTAAAATGGCCACCATGTATCTGATTTGTTCATTAGGACTCTTCCTCTAAAGTCCATTTTCTATTTCCTTGGTTTAGGGATCCCTCCCTGTTTTCACCTGGGCCTCACGTCTATGAGGTGAGTCAATCAGTGAGAAGATTATATTTACTTATTGCCGAGGTCAGGGCGTGACACCTTAGTATTCTGGCTCGCGTCACGCTCGTCGACCTCAGGAAATCAGTGTCTGCGAGTCGGTCTCCTCTGGTGAGTCTAGCGTGCAGGTTATTATCTATTAAAATAATGTTGCCACAGCAACAGCATGCTCCACATTTACTTTTTAAAGGCTTAACCGAAGCAAAGAGCGGTCCCAGTAGGAGAGACCGAAGCACTGGAAAATGCGGCCTTGAAGAGCCGAAAGATACGTGGTATAAGATCAGGTATGAAGGGTAAGACCTCCGGCTCAAGCCTGTAATCAGAATGGTAGCTAATTGTGAAAAAGTACCACCCACCTTCCCAGGCATAATTTTTGCAATAATCGGACCAATTACTAAGAAATTAGAAGTTAGGTAGTAAGGGGACAAGAAGGAGAATTGATGTGTCAGTTGATGTGGCTTCTTGATTGACCCGTGTTTGGTGTTCTGTGTCTATTTGCCACCAACCTGCTCGTGTTTCTGCCCTGGGAGAACTCTGTACCAGTGGATTTGCCCGCCCGCCTCCCGCCGCCTTACTCCTTTGAACATCGTGAGTCGGGTCGCTGAGTGGAGCGTGGGCAGGGTTAAAGACTTCATCCCCCAGCAGCCCTAGCGGCACCCAGGTACAGCATTGCGTGCCAGGAGGCGCTTAAAAACATTGTCATCCCGGTGGAGTGGGAGCTTCTTGATTGACCCGTGTTTGGTGTTCTGCGTCAGTTTGCCACCAACCTGCTCGTGTTTCTGCCCTGGGAGAACTCTGTACCGGTGGATTTGCCCGCCCGCCTCCCGCCGCCTTACTCCTTTGAACATCGTGGAGTCGGGCCGCTGAGTGGAGCGTGGGCAGGGTTAAAGACTTCATCCCCCAGCAGCCCTAGTGGCACCCAGGTACAGCATTGTGCGCCAGGAGGCGCTTAAAAACCTTGTCATCCCCATCTCGCGGGACGCCGGGCGAAGCCCGGGCCAAGGGCGGGCTCGTTTAGGCCTATTAAAGACCGGGTAAGACTGGACTGGGCCACCTTATTAACTCCTCATTATCCAGACTCTGCCCTTTGTAATAATATTGTTTGACCATGTGTTAAATCCATTTTCCTACATTACTGTTGGCAGAGGGGTCCCCTTGTTATGAGAGGGCTTCCCTTCCCTTACAGACATATCACGTTGTTACCTTATTGCACATACAGCTTTTTACTAAAAATATACACTGACCTCCGCCATTTATTATGAGTACTAGAGGAAGTAGGAGCAAAACGGCACAGGGTGTAGCCCAGATCACAGGCCTGATAGATCAATTTATTACGAGGGCCAATGAAGCTATAGATCAGGGCATCATCCTGTTGGAACGAAGGGTATCACAAGACCTAGTAATAGCAAGAAGGTCCTCAATGGGCCCCTTGGCAACAGCTAACACTCCAACTCAACCAGAAGCAATTGGACCCTTGCTGTTGGAAATCCCAGCAGATATTCATTGTATGCCTAATATGGTAGATCTATCTGCATCCCAACTGTCGATGGATTCAGAGATCAGGGAAGATCTAGAGAAAACCCCAGACCTAAATATGAGTCCAACCCAAGTAGAACCCCCTAAAAAGCAGGAAATGGGGAGGAGGGAGAGAGCCATACCAAAGCAAAGGAATAATAAGAAAAAGAAAGAGACCAACCAACAACCTACCGAAGCCTCTTTAAAGAACCAAAGGCATCAAATTACTCCACCTATACAAAGAGACCCAAATACTATAAATACATCTACAATTAACCTTTCTCCAAAGCCCGGAAACTTAGATGCTACGGAGGGGGGGGGGGGTGCATGTAAACTATGCGAATCAAATAAACATGCGTTAGCTAGTTTTGGGGAGCTTGTTAAGATCCATTTGCTACCAATGGAGCGAAGCTTAATGAACATTGAAAAACAATTAGCCAAGCTGAACACTCTGCCAAACAACCCGAAATGTTTAGGAGCCACTAATGTGGGGGGTACTAAAGCCTACACTACACAGAAACACTCAGGGCCACCAGTAAAAACTAAAACACCAGCAAAGGTGCCCAATGTGCAAGAAAAATCAAATGTAGCTCAAGATAACATACAGATAATATCTGATACTCCAAAAGGCCCTGTTCAGGTAGAAAAACAGAAGCCAATGCCACTCAATGCCACCCAAGCTGCCAGTACCACAACCTGATGGAGATAAAAATAAGGGAGCGAGGGTCAGGCGTACCATTGATCTCCCACCCGAAGCAAGCCCATTTACAGTGGTCCTTACCGGGGTTCCAGAGCTCTCTGAAAATGCAAAAGAATCCACCTGGTCCCTAAACAATAAAGGGCAGCAATGGCTTAGTACAAATAGACCGCTCCCGCTCTACCGCAGCAGTAGAATTTCAATGGTGTGTAGGGTATCCTGGATCGGAGAAGTTAAAAAAAGAACACATGGGGATTGTATTATTATAAATTTTGATGACCCAGGTACAGTTGATTATATCTGCTCGTGGCCAACTTTGGCTAAAAAAGGAGGAATTGACGCAAATCGTCTATCCTTCTTTTATCCTCAGACATATGTTTATGATCAAGGACCCCTGTATAATTGGAGTCAAGAGTTTGACTGGAACAGGAGTCAAGTAGATCACTGGAATAGGAGAAGGGACCGGGAGGCTTAGTCATGGAGCCCACGAAGAGATCAATCCTACACGGAGGGATGGAGGGGCATACCAACCAGCAACCGATTTAATTGCCTAGAAATGGTGGACTGACCACTACCAAGTTTAGTATCAAGCGATACAGATGCCATAAACCTCAGGACGTCTGTAGTACATGGGGGAACTTATAACCAAATTAACAAGAGGAATCATCATTCATCTAAACATAGACTAGGAAATAATATCTCTGATCTGCTTATTGACCAAGCACCCCCCAGCTCGCCCCCATTAGCATTAAGCAACGCACCTGGGGGGACTGACGTTCTAATTACTGACAGGGGAAACAAGCAAGCTTTACTTGATGGTAACTCAAACAATTTTGTGGCCCAAGGAGACAGTGTAGGAATTAACGGGAGTATAACCCAGCCAAGAATGGAGTTAACACAAACAGACTAGCGTATCTTGGAATATTGCGGGACTTTCTAAGAAAGCTGTAGACCCAACCTTTTTGACCTTTGTTAATAATTTTGATCTAATATGTCTTCAAGAGTGTTGGGATCAGGAGGCTACCCACTTAGATGGTTTTAGTACTAATTTCACCCCGGCTTTACAGACTGGTAGAGGTAGGGGCTCAGGTGGTCTCTGCATGTATGTCTCAAATATGGCGAATATGATAGTAGAGAGAATAGATCTTGAGCGGGATACGAATAAAAATAAAAACTCTAAAATCAGGCACTCTATCCAGGTATTCACTGTGAAAGGGACAGGGACCCAGAGTTTCCTGTTGATCAACTTATATAACAATATTGTGAGGGATGATCAAATAGATTATATGGATGAGCTATCACATGCCCTGAGTTGGGGAGTTGAAAGGGACAAAGTGGAAAGATTTGCTATATTGGTGGGCGATTTTAATTGCCATTTATGCCTCCATAGTGGACTGAATGTTTGTGGCATAACAAGCCTTAAGGGCGAACCAAGCACACATTTTGAACACACTCACTTTGGAAACTTAATGAATAAATTAATGCACGACTGGGACTTAGGTTTTGTTAACGACCTTACTGAGCCAATGGTCAATTTTCATTCCACTTTCCACGGACGGGGGACAAGCTCCCTAATCGACTTTATGCTGATGTCCAATAGCCACCACTGAAATGCTTTGGTTTTCAAAACTGAGGATATCGCTATGAGCGATCATTACCCGATCAGTGCAAAATTCGATGCAGGTCCTAGGTCCAGACATCGGATCTGACGGAAACTTTATACTGTCATTCGATTTCTCTGGCACGTACAAACGGATACTCCATAAAGTGGTCAAAGGTAAACCCGGAAAAAATTTTGAAAGATCTGATTAAGGAGGATCTCGATCCATTTATGATATGCCTTGAAGAACCTCTCAACCCATGTATAGTAAAAACGGCGTTCGGAAAAATAGCATCCACAATTAAGAAAAATTTGACACGAAAGCAAAAAGATGATGATAGGGATAAGACGCTGGGTTGGTTTAACTCTGAATGTTCTAACGCCCATAATACCCTTAAAGATACACTAAAAAGGGTACCCAAAGATCCAATAGAAATTAGAGCAGCCCGATTGGCATATAAACATTCAATTAAGAAGCGGAAAAGGGAATTGAAAGAGGCTGCCTGGGAGGCGTTACTAAAAGCTAGTACCTTGAGGGATAATACGGCCTTTTGGAGGGAAGTGAATGCTCCCTTTTTTATAGAGAGGAACACAGACCTCTTAGAGGTTGCCATATCAGAGGATGTCTGGATTAGTCACTTTACAGATTTATATAAAAAAGATGACTTGGATGAACCAAATAATCATGACCCTTGGCGGATAAACGAGACTGACTTGCAGAGACCCTTGGTAGATACATTCCCACCACAGATACACTTCTCACTTCTAGAAGTTGAACAGGCCATTCAGGATAGTGCAAACTGTAAAGCCCCTGGGCCAGATGGCATCCCTTTTGACATATTTAAAGATAACATTTCTCAGTGGGCCCCACTCCTTACGAATCTTCTTAATTTTTACAGCCTAGAAGGTTTTTCAATAACATGGCAGGAAGCTATCGTAATTCCTATTTTTAAAAAAGGAGACAGAACGGACCCAAAATGCTACAGGCCAATCTCCCTACTTGATTCGATGATGAAGGTAGCTGGAAGAGTCCTGTTGAATAAATTACAATCCTGGGCAAAAGAAAAGGGAGTCCTGTCTAAATTCCAATATGGATTTGTAGCGGGGCTAGGTACTGTAGAGCAATGTTTTAATCTGGCCTTAATTACAAGCAAATACACAGTGGCAAAAAAAGGCAATTTATACATGACTTTTGTTGACTTAAGTTCAGCATTTGATTGCCTAAGTCAAAGCGTGTTATGGAGTACCCTTATAGACTTGGTAATTGACCCGAACATTCTTGACTTCATAAAAGAATTATATAGAGGGGCCGGGGCAATGGTCCGTTATGGGAAAAATGGAAAATGCACCAAGAAATTTCCAATAAAAAAAGGGGTCCGCCAAGGATGTATCCTTGCCCCGTTTCTTTTTAATTTATACATAAACGGAGTGGCAGATCACTTGATTAAGCTGGATGTAGATTACCCCAAAATCAATGGAATGGCAGTGCCCATCTTACTTTATGCAGACGACGCTGTCATAATGTCAAAAACACAGCTAGGTCTGCAGAAAGCTTGTGTTGTACGTCGAAAAATAAAGTAGATTGTAAGACTTTTTTAAATCAAACAAAGATAAGCTTGACAAAGACCTTTACCTACTTGGGCATTATTTTTAACAGAAGGGGATCATGAAGCACAGCCATTAACATACGCAATCTGGCCTTCTCCCGAGAAAGAGGCGCAGTAAAGAAATTCCCGAAAAAATTGGGCGGAAAGCCTGTCCAGATCCTGCTCAACATCTATGCAGCGAAATGCGTCTCTACCGCGACCTATGGTGCAGGCATCTGGGGAATGGCAGATTGTCGAGAGATCCAAATAAATGAGAACGCTTTCCTGAGATATTTGCTAGCAGTGCCCAGATCCATTTCTACTACTATTTGCCACAAGGAAGTTTCTCGGGTCCATATCACTGATGTAATTAAGATAAGTCAGATAATGCTTTGGCACAAGATATGGACCTCAAATGAAACAGTGTTCAGCAGGGACGTTATTAGAGACTGCATGAACCAGGCAGCCTCTAGAAATATAGCGTGGCTTTCTTATGTTAGCAAATTTTTAACTTCTATTGGTCATCCAGAACTGTTTGAAAATCCTATTTCCTGTTCTCTAATCTCAAAAAAAGCTCTCAAAGAATGCTGTTTAGGTTTGTTGGAAGATAGGCGATCTTATTTAAAGGGAAATAAGTTAAGTATTACCCACCATCGCCTATTGTTGCATGGATCAGGTTTGCAACCATACCTATCACCACTACACTCTAGTTACACGAGATTATTATTAACTAGGATGAGAACTGATTGCTTTTTCAGGCTCATATCATTTCCTATTGTAAATGATTGGTCTGCCAAATTAATTAATTGCCCTTGTGACTAAATTTCAAACCAATCAAATATTCATTGTATTTTATTTTGTAAATATTTTGAATCGGGAAGAAAGAGACACCTGGTCCTGTTGTTAAAAATGTGGGGACTAAGGCAATGCAGACCAGCCTTGATCAAACTGTATATGCTACAAGATGAAGTCACTGTGGTAGCAGTATCTAAGTTCTTGAAGTATGTAGTATAATGTAGAGCCTCGATGGATTGAACATTTTTAACTTATTACATCTTATATATATATTTTCTGGATTCACCTTAGTATAGGTTTTTATCAAATTATATAAATTTTAAACGTATACATAATGTACAAATGTAAGGAAATGTTTTTAAATCGTATTTAAAATGTGCTTTTATGGTTTTTATATCAAAAATCGAATAAAGCTATCTTTGAATTGAATTGAATTGATGTGTCAGTTATGGGGGTAGGGTGGGGTGGTATCAATACAGGTAAATAAGCGTGCAGAACAACAACAAACAGTTGGTAGGGGATGTACTTACCTATGAGCAGCTGCAACGAAGAAAAGGCTGCGTGTTGGAGGATTTTATAAGTTGTTGGAATGTTATTGAAGTTCCAGATTCTTCAATTGTTGCTGATGTGAGCTGGCAATAAAGGAGATTTGCATAATGTTACCCTTTGTGTCATGTAATCAAATATTCAACAATTTGAGTCAAGGTACTGTGGTCAAAAGACCACGGTACCTTGACTCAATTTGTTTTCATGACTTGTCTCGTGTGTTCTCCTACTTCAATGACTTTTACTTTAATTTAATCAATGGATATGATTTTCCATTTTGGATACCAGGCATAGACTTCATTGTATCTCTATGTATTAAGGTTTTTTTTTTTTTGCAAGTTAGGGACTCTGTTCTTTTAGAAATAGGAGGTCAATAGATACCAAAGTTATACCTGGCCATTCGGGAACAGTATCTTTTGCAGTGTCTCCACATAGAAGTATTTGTGCTCCAGAGATCACTGACATTCAAGGCAGTGATCTGCTTCTACTTGCAAGACGCCTTCTGCACACACCACAAACATGACTTAATACTACAGGCACTAACAGTGTTAGCATTGTTTCCTAGACTGCAACCATTTCCGGCCTTCAGCTCCCAGATATCACCCTTAACAGCCAATCTGTGAGTGTGTTGAGGACTGCTATTAATGAGGAGGTTGGAATCTGGTAACAGAGATATAAACTCGATCAAGAGCCTAAGTCTGAATATCTGTTTGTCTCAGGCACCTGTGAATAGTTCCTTCCAGGTCTAGTGGAAGAGGGCGAGAGGACTCCCATTGGCCATTCCTGATCCACGCTTCTAAAAAGGCCAGGAGGGATTTTGGGGCATGCTGAGAGATTTACCAACCATCACTGTGTGCCTCCCTTTGCTGCCTTACATTGTATTGGATCTTTGCATTGCAAAAGAGTCATTGCATCCGCAATAACGCTAAAGAAACATTGGCCCATTTCTGGATTCTCCCAAGGTTTGTGTATGGAGGCAGATCTTTAAAGATTTATGATGTACCTCCTAAAAGTTTCCCAAGGAAAAACCCAATTCCAGAGGTTAAGGTACAGATGCCCACACAGTGAGATCTGAGCAAGCAGGCAATGTAGCAAAACTTGTTTTGTCTTGGTGAATTCATGAAAATTATAAGGTGCTGAAATATACTATAACCATCTAAAGTGTACTGACAATAGTTTTGTCTTAGTCTTGAGGAATCTAAGCCAAGCAAAATAAAAAGTGACCAGACATGATTTTCACACAATTGTAACTCTCTGGCTTATGTATACACATGCATGTCATAAGGATCTGATTAACACAAACATCTACAAATAAAAAAACAGTTGATGGGAACAGGGAAATGTGCAGCTAGATAACAGCAATTCAACCATGAAGGGGGAACCAAGCATTATTTCTTCAAAAAAGACAAACTAAAAATTAATTGAGGACTGAGAACTATTATGAACATCAAATGACCAAGTGAGAGGCGGATCTCCTGGAGCATTGAGTTTCCTCCTGATAAATTGACAAAAAATGCCTAATGACAAAAAGAGAGTATTTGATGCACACCAACTTCAAATGATACAAAATTGATTCTCTAAAACTAAGAAGGGATCTTCAAGGAATGTGAGATGGTTTGCAGTAATATGGAAAAGTGTATCGCTCATTGGGTAATATATAACTTTATGAGTGTTAATAAGTTAGCCTTGCTCAAAGGTTTTGATTAATTTTGAGTGATTAAGGTTTTCAATATAGGTTTCTCACAACTGTCTGTGCATGCCCAGTCATAGTTAATCAGAAAGGAATATTCAATTGTTAACAGTAAGGCATTACATTGTGATTTGGAGGAAGAATGTTTGCGAATAAATGTAACTAAATTAAGGATTTTCTGGTTTACCTGAATCTTGACTTCCCCCAGGGTTTTTAACATAACCTCTCTGGGTTCAGTTTTACCTCAGTTAAGGCAAAAATAAATGTAATTAGCAACATGACCCCCTTCTTTGCCAAGTCGTTGAAGCTCTTCTTGACAGACACCGGCAAAACACCAGAGGAACTGAGGGTGAGAACTTCTTTTGTGGCTCTTTAAAGGAAAGAGGTGTTGGACTGAAAAAAGTGAACGTTTGAATTTTAGGGAATTTGTAAACCAACTGCCTGTCTTTTGCAGTAACTTTACCTCAGTAAATGAGGACTAGGGTAAATAGGGCAATGGAACCATAATGCTCATCCATCATCGGACACTAAAAGTGATTCTAGAATGACAATAGTCTGTCTGTACTTCTGGTAGGATTTACTTATTCCATCCCTTAATGGGAAAGTCTATGTTGACAACACTGTATATTTGCTTTATGTCTCAGCCTTAGATTATTCCCTTATTCTGAGATTTTGCTTGGATATTTCAATCAACAAAATGGGCTTGTCATATAGGAAATCTGATGTTGTGCCTTGATGTTTTGGAGGACGTGCGCAGAATGACACACCACCAACTTAGCCAACTTCCCTTCTCGAGAAACCATAGGAAATGAAAACCAGGACCATCTTCAAGGCTCAATATATTTCCATTCTCTTCATCCCTTCACTGCCAATGTAATCTTACAGACCACAACTTCCTACATCTGCCTTGGGATCTACCCAGCATCTAGGCAGGATACAAGCCAATTCCATTACAACCTCCCCTGGGCCAGGGGAGGTGCCCTTAACTCTGCTTTGGCTCTATCCAGATTTGTTCTGGTTGTTCTTTCTTCCACTGTCCTGAAGAGGCTCTAAATCTTAAGGAGCCGAAATGCATTGACACCACCATCTGGAGGAGTCTCATTTATTCAATTGTTAAATCTCTCAAAAAGATAATTCTGTGGACACATACTAGGAAACAGGGGGCAACTGTGTCCTCCATGTGTGTTCCTGCTTTAGACTACCTCTTGTATGGACTGTTCAAAAATTAAGAAGCGCGGCTATAGTATGTACAAACAACCAGGAAGACTGAAGAAAGTTTCTAGTTCCTACGCAAATTGTAAAGTTGTACAGTCAGAATTTGTACAGCGCAGTATAATTTTTCTTTGTTTTTTTGTTTATTTATTTTGTGTAATATACATGTAACTGTGCATCATAAGTGTTTTAGTATGCACACTTCAGGTACCTGTACCCGGAGTGAAGATTACTATACATGTTAAAAGCCAGAATAAATAATGTTTTGTAAAATGAAATATATCACCAGTGACTAATTTTCACACTGAAAATTACTTTGGTAATAATTAATTCCCATAAAATACCATTTTCTCTGATCTAGATTGTCCCTTGATGTTGGGGTAGAAACCACTGATGACACAAGTTTGAGTATGTTTTGCAAAACCTTTTAAGAGCACTTTACGGCGCACTAGCAGTTTAAAACAGGCATTACTCGAAGTTTGTCCCCCCAAAGCTTAGAAAGGGCACTCTCTCGTGGTCCAGGTATTTTAAATCAAGCTCTGAGTACAGTAATAAACACTGTGGAGGGTCAACGACAGGTTTGCAGTACAAACCAATGACTCATTAGCACTTGAACTTTCAACTGTTTAAGTTTCTCACTGTGTTGAAGACTGTAATAATCATGAATGCACCTTTTTTTAAGGATTTTTTAATTGTCTTATTACAGTACAAATGTGGGCTTTTTAACATTGTTTTAATTCACTGTATTATGAATAAGGAACTACTACCACTGATGACACAAAAACATTTGTGTGCGGCAAGGTGTTAATTCCCGAGATATGAATTTATTTTATGTCAGGTATGACTAGCTTATCTAGGCCTGGCTTTATTATTTAAATTATAGTACTTGTAATTTTACTTTTCCCATTATAAAGGATGGCCTACCTATCCAGTAATAGAAAGAAAATCAAAGACTTCACATCTCATCAAATATGGGGAAATGTATCCTTTGTTGCATACTTCCTCCTCATTCAGAATAGGGCTGTGCGTAGTTGCAAAGTCTATGGACTCCTAACTCCGCATTTTTTGCACCTTCATTAGGATCAGTGTCAGTGGCTCTTTCTGGCAGTGGGAAATGGTTCCTGCCTACGCAAGGACCGCAAGGAACTGAGAGAGGACGTAACATCCCTATCTTCTGCTCTATAGCCACAGTGCAAAGATTCCAGGCCCACCTGGCCCTTGTGCTGCCTAGCCCCCAGCACTGTTGTCAGCACGTTAGCACCCAGCTCAGCCGCCACCCTGCACTGCCCCACTACCTTCATTGTCACCTGCTATCCCCACTGGCATGCACCTCTTACGGTGATTGGTTGAGGATGCACCTGACATCCATCATCTCATACTTGGGACATCCTGGGGCTCCTCCCTTTCCTAATAGTCATAGAAGAGGCAGGTCGAGGCCTTCGGCTTCACCACTGCGGATCAAGAGAAATTTGGAAATTCCGGCCACATTCGCCAAGCCCAGTGATTCTCCACTTTGAATATCAGCAAGTGATGCTGTAACAATTTTCAGAGTGGGGGTGCTGCCCTCAATGCTACGTCACTAAAGTATTAGGAAGCGTCTCACAAAGAACATGTGAGGTGGATAAGCCACGCATACTCAGCAGGAGAGTGGTAAGGGTGTGGTATGTGGACTTTCTGACCTCCAGCATGGCTATTTTGGGGATGTTGCAGCACCCACACCCGCACTCCTACTTCCAGCGCCTATGCTGTCAGCAAGGAAATAGTAAACCGATGTGTCTGCCCCTAATTTTGAGATGGCAGTAACCATGCTAAATATGGATTAAACAGATGCAGAATTATAAATATGGTAACACCACATTTGCAATGAAATATTACCACGTTGCCACACATTAAAGCCAGCAAAAGGATAATGCTAACCCTGTAGTAAGACATTCAGAGACACTGCTAAACAGCATTTTCGTATTAAATTTCCTTTCTCACATACAGTACCGCCTGCTATAAAATGACATCATTAGCAACTGGTGGTGTTAAAAGTGATTTAGCATGCAGGTCTAAGCGACTTTTATCGTGGATTTTTTAATTTTCAAAACTGTTTGCATGAGCAGTCTCTGAAAGGACGAAAAATGTGAGGCTACCTCCTGATCAGGGCACGTGCAAACTATTTCTGGCCTGCAGACGCATGGAGCAGAGTGTTCCTGTCAGAAATATGCACACCTTGCCCTCCAGAGGCCTGCGAGCAAGACCTCATTTCTGAGATCACCTGGTGTTTACGCTGATAAAGAACTGACCTGGTTTCATGTTGGCTCCCAGCAGAGGCAGGTGTCCTGGGAACCCAGCATTTCAAAGGCAGGCATTTTAAACTGGGTGAAGGATAAAGAGAGGACACAGCCAACCTTGATAGCACAACCTAACCCCAAGCTCTTCAGAGCACTCTTGCAAAACGTGCTGTGCAAACAGGCCTTCCACTGAAGAATGGGGTTCAGGGACACATGAGAAGAAAAAGCATTGGCATAGGTAATAGATCTCGCCTTTGGGACCTTATAAGTGTTTAGCCAGAGATATTGGCAATGTTTTTAAGGTATGTTGTAGAGCAATGTAGCTGCTGTGTTTAGTACTGTAAAGTTTGTGTGCCGGTTGTGCTTCGTATAGTGATGTAAGGCCACTGGCATGGTGTGGATTGTAGTGGTAAGTTGTGATATGATGTGTTTTGGTGGGATGCATGTGTGTATATATCATAACAGACTTTGGGCCAGATGTAGGTAAATCCCATTTACCGATTTTGAAATACCGAATTTTACCGATTCGGTATTTCAACATCGGTAAATGGGATGTAGGTCCCAACATCTGGATATGTTACAGATTCCTTAAAAATTCGGCATTTACTGATTCGGTAAATACCGAATCGGTATTTGCTATAGAATCCTATGGGCCTTGAAGCCCATAGCATTCAATTCAAATACCGATTCGGTATTTACCGAATTTGTGAAGGGTGCAGGGGGTGTCACTTTGACACCCTCTAGCACCCCCAAAACGGGCATGTGTGCAATGTGGCACACAGACATGCCCTAAGGGCACGTCTGTCTGTCACATGGCACATGTGTACATGCACAGATGTGCATGTACACAGGAATCGGTATTTTACCATGGATTTGTATTCCATGGTAAAATACCGATTCTGTAAGCCATGTGCCAATGGAAAATTGGCTACCCACATAGCATTTTCGGTAATTTTACCGAATCGGTAAATATTACCGAATCGGTAAATATTACCGAATCGGTAAATATTACCGAATCGGTAAATTTACCGATTCGGTAATAATAACGATTCGGTAAAATTACCGAATATGTGCCCCTACATCTCCATAGCCCTTTACCGATCGGAAACGGCCGAAAATCGGTATTTTTGGCCGATTCCGATCGGTAAAGGGCTACCTACATCTGGCCCTTTGTGATTACAATGTTGAGTACCTCACATATTTCTTTATTGAATGATATACCTTTAGAAATGAAATCTACTGAGAAAATAAAAATTATTGTGATTTGCCAGGCTGGACATGAGATAGCAAGGAATAAACATGAAAAGGCAGTAGGGCACCCCGTAAGGTACTGTACATCTCAGGGCCCCATCTTTCCCCCCAAATGTTGTATTATTATTTGTATTGCAAGCTTAAAACAATTCTAGAAATGCAATAAATGCAAGTAACCCAACACAACAATAAATTCAACAATTGCTACTGTAGTTTATTTACAAATTCGTAAAATTGAGCCAAAGGAAAAAATTTGAAAGGAAAAGAAATTGGTGCTCAAGTGAAGAAAAGTAAAAGGATAGATTTGAGGGTGATTGAGTGCAACAAACGGATTATTTATACATTGCACAAGTAAAGCCTACCCATTTACAATCTATATACAATTTTGTACAGGGGGACAGGGAGGGGCAGGTGTAGGCTTGAATGAAATGGCGGGGGGGGATCGTCGACGTTTCGACCCTGGCGCAATAGGGGGAGGTCACGACCTCTGCTGCGGGTCTTCTTCAGGACGGTAGGGGGGCAGGGGACAGGGAAGCACCAATTAAAATTTGAACGGTGTCACGATTCCAGATCAGTTGGGCGTAACACCTCTAGCTAAGAAAGTCAGCTCAGGATTAGGGTTCACTCAAGAGACAGTATGTCCTCAATGGGCACTCGACTTCCTTCGTGCCTAGTCAGGTATCATCATGGACATTGTACCAGGTGACTGAAGGCGAATTTTAATTCAAGTAAATCTTCGGTTTAAGGCTTTCACTCCAAAGAATACGGGGACAGGAGCAGCAGTAGTTCAGTAACTTGGAGTAGCCCGGCAGCTTCCGTGTCACGCGATCAGGTGGTTCTTCCTGGTTACCCAGGTCCTATTGATTATTTGGGTTTACCCCATTGTTTTCAATGGTATTATTATTTGAGCATTTGTGTTGCACACTGCAAATATTTCTGTTATCCGTAGTGCTTTTATAGCATGGTAACTACTATGAATGTGTTCGCTCTGCAAGCAGGCTATAGCATTGTATAACAAAAAAATTTAAATCATAAATTTCGTTTTTTAATTCAAATCGCATAACTAATTTGGAAAGAACATTAATACTCCAGAACACATAAAATGAGTCCATTCAATGCATTTTTATTGAAGAGCTTGGTTATTTTTATTGTGGGACGAATATTTAAGCTCCTTAACAGATATGATTAAAAAACTTTGAGATGTTTTCTTTAGAATATTTTGCAGTGGCCATAGGAATGACTTAAAATGTTCCACAGGGCCACGCATAAGCCCAGGCGAGTGCGCCTTGGAGGCCAGTCAATTGCCGCCCTTGCGGCTTCGGCCTGGAACACTCTGCCTCTATCCTTGAGATTGATCCAGAATTTTGTACCTTTTAAGAAGGCACTGAAGACGCATCTTTTCAGATCTGCTTATTAGACTTTTGTAAATTTTCTTCTGTTTCCTTTTGGCCACCTGCTTGTTTTTTTCCTTTTCGTGCCAAGATACTCTGGAGTAACAGAGCGCGTTATAAAACAGCTAAAATAAATAAATAAATAAATAAGCCTGCTCCTTAGCCAGATCGTGAAGACCTAGGAACCCAGAGAAGGCACTAGTCCAGAGGA
This sequence comes from Lissotriton vulgaris, assembly GCF_964263255.1. Classification (NCBI taxonomy): domain Eukaryota; kingdom Metazoa; phylum Chordata; class Amphibia; order Caudata; family Salamandridae; genus Lissotriton; species Lissotriton vulgaris. The sequence goes on from NC_141687.1 coordinate 1,752,781,056, forward strand.
ATGGTATTCACCAAAAGATGATGCCCCACAAAAAATTGAATCTATTCACAACAGGAAACAGTCCTGGGAGAAAGCCCGCAATCTTTACTCCTCGTTGTTCACCCCGTGGCTGAGGCACAGATTTGTTTAATGTAATGTCACATCACGTGGGCCTATCCTAGTTTAACATGGACTGAAGTATGTGGCACTGCCGGAAGTGGAAATCCGAGAATCCATGCATTTCCTTGCAGCTCTTCTGAAAGCCCTTTACAAAGCATAACTGGTCACCTAACTGCTGCCTTTTGCTATATTTGGATGTTACACTGGTACTAATTAGGTGAATCCAAAGCGCAGACAGTGTTAGCATGTTTACAAATGGCAAAAGAATGAAGTAATACAGTCACAAAATGTGCAGCATTGTGCCTTGTAATTTGCCTTTTCTTGGTACATAATGTACTCAACTCTGCTGCATATTTTTCCCTCTCCTGCCACATAATTCCGGTGGCCCCAATTATTACCCCCTCACACAGTAGGAACCTATTCACATTGGTCGGTTTATTTTTTTTTATCAGGCTGTACTGCAGAAGTGCAATCACATACATATTCAATAATTCAGCTGTTGCTGTGCAATTAGTCTTTTCAATACTGGCCACAGAGAAAAGCAGTTCATAGCAGACTGCTGCAATGCTAGTGACAGCAAATAGTCTAGAGTGGAATATGTATGTGGTCAAACTGTCTGACTCCACTCCGTCCAGTAGCGTTGAGCAGCATCTTGCACTTTGACGGTGAAAGTGTAAGATGCTGCTTAAGGCTGCTGGAGAGACCGGGGACAGGGGCTTGCGCTCCTGTTTGATTAATTAGATGAAAAGCCCCATGGAGTGTGCAGATTGCTATTTTTTACCAACTTCCACGTACCTCGCCGGCCATGGTATACACACTGGTAATGCTCCGGAAGTAGAAGCATTGTGTGCCATGGTATACATACAGGTAATGCTCCGGAAGTAAAAGCCTAATGTGCCTTGGTACACACACCGGTAATGTTCTGAAAGTGGAAGCATATTGTGACATGGTATAGACACTGGTAATGCTCCGGAAGGTGAAGCGTAGTGTGCCATGGTATACACACCAGTAATGCTCCAGAAGTAAAAGCCTAGTGTGCCTTGGTGTACACACCGGTAATGTTCGGGAATTATAAGCATAGTGTCCATGGTGTTCACACCGGTAATGCTCCGGAAGTGGAAGCATAGTGAGCTATGGTATACACACCGGTAATGCTCTGGAAGTGGAAGCGTAGTGTGCCATGGTATACACACTAGTAATACTCCAGAAGGAAAAGCCTAGTGTACAATATTATACACCGGTAATGCTCTTGAACTGGAAGCATAGTGTGCCATGGTAAACACGCTGGTAATGCTCCGGACGTGGAGAATTTTCAGTAATCGGAAGTGGAAGTGCAGTGTGCTACGGCATGCATACCAATAAGGCTTTGAAAGCATAGTGTGCCATTGTAAACACACTGGTAATACCCCGGAAGAAAAAGGCTAGTGTGCAATGGTATACACCGTTAATGCTCCAGAAGTAAAAGCATAGTCTGTCATGGTAAACACACTGGTAATGCTCCAAAAGTAGAAGCATAGTATGCCATGGTATACACCCCGGTAATGCTCCGGAAGTGGAAGCACAGTTTGCTATGCTATACACATGGCTAATGCTCTGGAAGTAAATGCATAGTGTGCCATGGTATACACATTGGTAATGCTCCGGTAGTGGAACCGTAGTGTGCCATGGTATACACGCCGGCAATACTCAGGAAGTAAAAGCCTATTGTACAATGCTATTCACCAGTAATGCTCAGTAATTGGAAGCATAGTGTCCATTGTATACTCAAGGGTAATGCTCAGGAACTGGAAGTGTAGTGTGCCATGGAAGCTACACCAGTAATGCTCTGGAAGTGAGGCATGTTTAGTAATCGGAAGTGGAAGTGTAGTGCGCTATGGTAAACACACCAGTAATGCTTCAAAAGTAGAAGCGTAGTGAGCCAAGTTATACACACGGGTAATGTTCCGGAAGTGGAAGTGGAAGTGTCGTGTCCATGGTATACACATGGGTAATGCTCTGGAAGCAAAAGCCTAGTGTGCCATGGTATACGCACCGGTAATGCTCAGGAAGTGGACGCATAGTGTGCCATGGTATACACACCGGTAATGCTTCGGAATTGGAAGCACAGTGTCCATGGTATTCACACCGGTAATGCTCCAGAAGTGGAAGCATAGTGTTTCATGGTATTCACACTGGAAATACTCCAGAAGTGAAAACTTAGTGTACCATGGTGTACACCGGTAATGGTCTGGAAGTGAGTTAGTAATCGGAAGTGGAAGTGTAGTGTGCTATGGTAAACACACCGGTAATACTTCAAAAGTAGAAGCGTAGTGAGCCAAGTTATACACACGGGTAATGTTCCGGAAGTGGAAGTGTTGTGTCCATGGTATACACATGGGTAATGCTCTGGAAGCAAAAGCCTAGTGTGCCATGGTATACGCACCGGTAATGCTCAGGAAGTGGACACATAGTGTGCCATGGTATACACACCGGTAATGCTTCGGAATTGGAAGCACAGTGTCCATGGTATACACACCGGTAATGCTCCAGAAGTGGAAGCATAGTGTTTCATGGTATTCACACTGGAAATACTCCAGAAGTGAAAACTTAGTGTACCATGGTGTACACCGGTAATGGTCTGGAAGTGAGTTAGTAATCGGAAGTGGAAGTGTAGTGTGCTATGGTAAACACACCGGTAATACTTCAAAAGTAGAAGCGTAGTGTGCCATGGTATACACACGGGTAATGTTCCGGAAGTGGAAGCGGCTTGTCTATGGTCCGGACATGAGTAATGCTCTGGAAGTAAAAGCCTAGTGTTCCATGGTATATGCACCGGTAATGCTCCAGAAGTGGAAGCGTAGTGTACCATGGTTTATACACCGGTAATGCTCCAGAATTGGAAGCACAGTGTCCATGGTATCTACACCGGTAATGCTCCAGAAGTGGAAGCAAAGTGTGTCATGGTATCCACACCGGTAATACTCCGGAAGTAAAAGCCTAGTATACCATGGTGTACACCGGTAATGCTTCGGAATTGGAAGCCTAGTGTACGTAGGAGGCCTGGGCGAAACACTACGCTACGCTCGCGTAGTTTGCGGAGTTTGCGCTACTTCGCACTACACAAATTGCACGTAGCACAGTGCAAACACGCGTAGTGTAGCATCGCAGTCATTTTTTGCCTTCTCGCGGTCCTCAACGTTAGGTTGGCGATCACAAGCAAGCAAAATGACATCCCGGCGAGACTTTTTCCCTCAACATCAAGTTGCCGATCACGAGCATGGAAAATAAACCTCCCAGCGAGATTCTCAATGCGGGGAGGTCAGGTTTCTCATTACGATGGGTTGCGTCTGCTCGCCACCGCTCGCGATGAGAAACTACCAGTCCGTGTTGAGAAAGCTGCCGCTCGAGTAAAAATCTACTCGAGCGGCAGAAAACGACAGCTCGCACTGTGCAAGATGCCGTTTACAATGATTGCACAGTGCGGACAAGCATCCGTCACTTTTCAATCATCGTAAACAGCGCACTGCGCAGTTCGCATAGTGCTACTTGTATCTTGCGTAGTGCAAAGTGCACTTTGCGTAGCTACGCATAGCGCTACTATGTGAACTACGCCCAGGGTTAGTCCGTAGTATACACCCCGGTAGTGCTCCGGAAGTTGAAGCATAGTGTGCCATGATATACACACGGGTAATGCTCCGGAAGTAAATGCTTAGTGTGCCATGGTATACACCCAAGTAATGCTCCGGAAGTAAATGCCTAGTGTGCCATGGTATACACACAAGTAATGCTACTAAAGTGGAAGTGTAGTGTCCATGGTATACACACCGGTAATGCTCTGGAAGTGGAAGCGTAGTGTGCCATGGTATACACACCGGTAATGCTCCAGAATTGAAAGCATAGTGTCCATGGTATACACACCAGTAATGATCCAAAAGTAGAAGAGTAGTGTGCCATGATATATATAATCTTTTTGTAACTGGACCTGCCGGCAGTGTGTCCGTAATCAATTTCACCCTCGTGAACGCCTTCCGGAGTAGCGTGCGCACGGCGATAAAAAAGAATATATATCACGAAGCCACCGCCGCATACTCAGAAACTTGGCCACGACGAGAGGGGATACGGCATTGTTAAAATACAGCGTTCTCCTAGATTTAGGGAAGTGTCATCCCCCTGGACCTAAATAAATTCATGTTATAAACGCTCCACTGGAAACTATATACAGAGATACCAACAATCATGCAAGAAAGTTGTAAATAAAATACCAAGTCTGGAATTCGACGATACATCCCGGATACAGTCGTACTACAACTTCCATACATGAGAATAGTATTATCTCTGTACAGGAGTATAATTTTAGAAATTTGATGGTTAAAGTCCTGATGAAGGCATATTCTTTATGTCGAAACGCGTCGACCGGATGCCATCTAACCTCTCTTTTTTAAAATATTTCCTATGAATACATATGTATCACTACATTGCTATTTTATCAATTTCGATCATTGCACTGACTTTTATTATTCCTTTTTTTTAATCAAATTAAAAATGTATATTTTCTAAACCGGACTAGTTTGTTTGTTTAATCTATTGTGTATTTGTTGTAGTATATGCCTGGGAGTGTTACTTTGCATATAGTGTGCCATGATATACACATCGGTAATGCTCCAGAAGTGGAAGCATAGTGTGCCATGGTATATACACCGATAATGCTCCGGAAGTAAAAGCCTATAGTACCATGGCGTACACTGGTAATGCTCCAGAATTGGAAGCATAGTGTCCATGGTATACACACCGGTAATGCTCCGGAAGTGGAAGACTAGTGTGCCTTGGTATACACACGGGTAATGCTCCAGGAGTAAATGCCAAGTGTGCCATGGTATACACACCGGTAATGCTCCAGAAGGGGGGCGAGAACTGTTTGGGAGTCACTTTGGCGCCAGCTCTCACCGGAGTTGCCTTGATCACCGCGGCTCCCTGCTTCACTCTCCCCCGCCGCCAGTGAGAGGGGAGAGTGTCTTGCTGAACACCGGGTCTGCTGCCTACAATCCCCAGCGTGCCCTGCTGCACCACGTGGACGCCGGCTGCAGCGTCCGCGTCAGTTGCCCGCGCCCGGAGGCGCTTAACAACGAAACACTCCATCCGGCATCGGGGGCGACGCCGGGCTGAGCCCAGGCCGAGGGCGGGCCGTCTGTGGCTGTCCGGGGACGACAGGGGACGGGACGGGCCACATCTCTAACATCCACCCCAAATTAGGATCATCGCTACCAGTAAGAACGTAAGAGGTACTTCTCATTGTACTGTGACTGTTGTACCCCAGGGGCTATATATTGTATTCTTTGGTCAATCGTTCCACCGTATACCCTAGTCAAATGGGGAAACGAAAATCGATGGAGGGGGGAACGGGGCAGGTAATGCCCCAAAGCTTCACAAGAGGAAGAGAGCATCCAAAAAGGCATGCCAAGCTGCTGATAATGATGTTATGGACCGTATCGACAACCTCGTGAACGAGTGTAGAGAAATCCTTGACGGCGAGCAAATAGAGAACCTTGATACCGATAATGCTGGGGTAACCTTGATTCTACCAAATGCACTAAATGACCACCCTAAAATACCAGCCATGTTCAAGGCAAAAAGGAAATGTAAAGCTAATAAAAGTATGACAAACTCCAATGAGGATTGTATAATTGCACCAAGCGAGTCTGTTAGTGTAGCAGGCACGATTACTCCCCCTGACTCTGAGAGGGAGACTGAGCCAATATTCTCAGCCCCGCAGGTTCTTACGGGAAATAGGTTTGTAGTTCTGGCAGAGGTCCATGAAGAGCCTCCCTCTCCCTTTCCCTCTGACTCTAGCGATAATAGCAGCAGGGATAAGACACTGCCCATGGACGTTAGCACTCTGTCAAATTTAGTGATACTACTAAGGGATGAAATAGAGGCCTTGAGGACACTGATCGTAAATTTAACCTCCATGATCACTGACAAACACGAAGGAGTACCAAAAATAATAGACAAAGTGGTGCCGCCAGTATATAATTCACCCCATACTCGTAGTGATGTTCCAAGCAAAGCTCCCGTTGTTAAAACCCCAAACCAATCAAATACCAAGAGTCAGGGGAAAATGGTAGAACCAAACTCTGGATCCCTATTCACAAAATTGAGGAATACTGACCAGCCTTCCCGAGATCTTAAAGGAGGGGGGTGCAGTCAAATAAGAGGCCAAAATGTTAATGGGCCAGTTGGTCCCAAGTCATACTTAGCCAAAGCCTCTGAAGGGTTTACCAACCTTAGGGACAAATAACCTCAGTCCCAAACCAAACAGCCTCCATAATAAAGCATACTACCCTAAGAACAAAATATACATGACCAATGTTCCCAAATTACCGAAGGGAAAGTTTGGTAACAGTGAGCACTCGGATTCCCTAACGAACAAAGCTATCCACTGGCTGCGCCACATTAGAGGATGCCGTTCGGTGATTTGGGAGGACATTGTAGAGGCGAAGAGACTGAGCTCTCCAAATCTTATAGGTGACTCTATAGAGTTAACTTTGAAATCCCCAACCCTAGCAGAAAACCTTTTCGCACTGGAGTTTAGAAGTAGTGCCCCATCTCCTTCTCAGATTCAGCTAAGGAAAACATGCCCCCACACATTGGTGTCCACTGCTGTACCCTCTGAAAGACTAGGTGGTAGGTCCAACTCTGGGCTAGATGATACTGACTGACAATCATTGGTCTCACAGACAGAAGGCAGTGTGAACTGGAAGGGAGCCAATGAAAGGGAGGGCATGCTCAGTCTAAGAAGAAATGACTCACCTATTCCTGCAGAATGCGACGTCACTACCATTGTAAGTCTTAACACTGAACTGGCTCTTGGGAGTGGGATTGATACTGGTCTTGTCCAACATCAAGGTCTGTTAATGGAAAGGGAACAAAATCCGTCTCTGATGAACAATGAGAACTTTTCACTGAAGCTCCCAGCCGGTATTGTGGACAATGTGGGCAAACTACTGTCATGGAACATTGCTGGGTTGGGTTCTAAACTGGACTCTGGCCACTGGCTTTTCTTTGTCAATTCCTATGATCTATGTATATTCCAGGAGACATGGCTATGTCTCTAAAGTCCATTTTCTATTTCCTTGGTTTAGGGATCCCTCCCTGTTTTCACCTGGGCCTCACGTCTATGAGGTGAGTCAATCAGTGAGAAGATTATATTTACTTATTGCCGAGGTCAGGGCGTGACACCTTAGTATTCTGGCTCGCGTCACGCTCGTCGACCTCAGGAAATCAGTGTCTGCGAGTCGGTCTCCTCTGGTGAGTCTAGCGTGCAGGTTATTATCTATTAAAATAATGTTGCCACAGCAACAGCATGCTCCACATTTACTTTTTAAAGGCTTAACCGAAGCAAAGAGCGGTCCCAGTAGGAGAGACCGAAGCACTGGAAAATGCGGCCTTGAAGAGCCGAAAGATACGTGGTATAAGATCAGGTATGAAGGGTAAGACCTCCGGCTCAAGCCTGTAATCAGAATGGTAGCTAATTGTGAAAAAGTACCACCCACCTTCCCAGGCATAATTTTTGCAATAATCGGACCAATTACTAAGAAATTAGAAGTTAGGTAGTAAGGGGACAAGAAGGAGAATTGATGTGTCAGTTGATGTGGCTTCTTGATTGACCCGTGTTTGGTGTTCTGTGTCTATTTGCCACCAACCTGCTCGTGTTTCTGCCCTGGGAGAACTCTGTACCAGTGGATTTGCCCGCCCGCCTCCCGCCGCCTTACTCCTTTGAACATCGTGAGTCGGGTCGCTGAGTGGAGCGTGGGCAGGGTTAAAGACTTCATCCCCCAGCAGCCCTAGCGGCACCCAGGTACAGCATTGCGTGCCAGGAGGCGCTTAAAAACATTGTCATCCCGGTGGAGTGGGAGCTTCTTGATTGACCCGTGTTTGGTGTTCTGCGTCAGTTTGCCACCAACCTGCTCGTGTTTCTGCCCTGGGAGAACTCTGTACCGGTGGATTTGCCCGCCCGCCTCCCGCCGCCTTACTCCTTTGAACATCGTGGAGTCGGGCCGCTGAGTGGAGCGTGGGCAGGGTTAAAGACTTCATCCCCCAGCAGCCCTAGTGGCACCCAGGTACAGCATTGTGCGCCAGGAGGCGCTTAAAAACCTTGTCATCCCCATCTCGCGGGACGCCGGGCGAAGCCCGGGCCAAGGGCGGGCTCGTTTAGGCCTATTAAAGACCGGGTAAGACTGGACTGGGCCACCTTATTAACTCCTCATTATCCAGACTCTGCCCTTTGTAATAATATTGTTTGACCATGTGTTAAATCCATTTTCCTACATTACTGTTGGCAGAGGGGTCCCCTTGTTATGAGAGGGCTTCCCTTCCCTTACAGACATATCACGTTGTTACCTTATTGCACATACAGCTTTTTACTAAAAATATACACTGACCTCCGCCATTTATTATGAGTACTAGAGGAAGTAGGAGCAAAACGGCACAGGGTGTAGCCCAGATCACAGGCCTGATAGATCAATTTATTACGAGGGCCAATGAAGCTATAGATCAGGGCATCATCCTGTTGGAACGAAGGGTATCACAAGACCTAGTAATAGCAAGAAGGTCCTCAATGGGCCCCTTGGCAACAGCTAACACTCCAACTCAACCAGAAGCAATTGGACCCTTGCTGTTGGAAATCCCAGCAGATATTCATTGTATGCCTAATATGGTAGATCTATCTGCATCCCAACTGTCGATGGATTCAGAGATCAGGGAAGATCTAGAGAAAACCCCAGACCTAAATATGAGTCCAACCCAAGTAGAACCCCCTAAAAAGCAGGAAATGGGGAGGAGGGAGAGAGCCATACCAAAGCAAAGGAATAATAAGAAAAAGAAAGAGACCAACCAACAACCTACCGAAGCCTCTTTAAAGAACCAAAGGCATCAAATTACTCCACCTATACAAAGAGACCCAAATACTATAAATACATCTACAATTAACCTTTCTCCAAAGCCCGGAAACTTAGATGCTACGGAGGGGGGGGGGAGGTGCATGTAAACTATGCGAATCAAATAAACATGCGTTAGCTAGTTTTGGGGAGCTTGTTAAGATCCATTTGCTACCAATGGAGCGAAGCTTAATGAACATTGAAAAACAATTAGCCAAGCTGAACACTCTGCCAAACAACCCGAAATGTTTAGGAGCCACTAATGTGGGGGGTACTAAAGCCTACACTACACAGAAACACTCAGGGCCACCAGTAAAAACTAAAACACCAGCAAAGGTGCCCAATGTGCAAGAAAAATCAAATGTAGCTCAAGATAACATACAGATAATATCTGATACTCCAAAAGGCCCTGTTCAGGTAGAAAAACAGAAGCCAATGCCACTCAATGCCACCCAAGCTGCCAGTACCACAACCTGATGGAGATAAAAATAAGGGAGCGAGGGTCAGGCGTACCATTGATCTCCCACCCGAAGCAAGCCCATTTACAGTGGTCCTTACCGGGGTTCCAGAGCTCTCTGAAAATGCAAAAGAATCCACCTGGTCCCTAAACAATAAAGGGCAGCAATGGCTTAGTACAAATAGACCGCTCCCGCTCTACCGCAGCAGTAGAATTTCAATGGTGTGTAGGGTATCCTGGATCGGAGAAGTTAAAAAAAGAACACATGGGGATTGTATTATTATAAATTTTGATGACCCAGGTACAGTTGATTATATCTGCTCGTGGCCAACTTTGGCTAAAAAAGGAGGAATTGACGCAAATCGTCTATCCTTCTTTTATCCTCAGACATATGTTTATGATCAAGGACCCCTGTATAATTGGAGTCAAGAGTTTGACTGGAACAGGAGTCAAGTAGATCACTGGAATAGGAGAAGGGACCGGGAGGCTTAGTCATGGAGCCCACGAAGAGATCAATCCTACACGGAGGGATGGAGGGGCATACCAACCAGCAACCGATTTAATTGCCTAGAAATGGTGGACTGACCACTACCAAGTTTAGTATCAAGCGATACAGATGCCATAAACCTCAGGACGTCTGTAGTACATGGGGGAACTTATAACCAAATTAACAAGAGGAATCATCATTCATCTAAACATAGACTAGGAAATAATATCTCTGATCTGCTTATTGACCAAGCACCCCCCAGCTCGCCCCCATTAGCATTAAGCAACGCACCTGGGGGGACTGACGTTCTAATTACTGACAGGGGAAACAAGCAAGCTTTACTTGATGGTAACTCAAACAATTTTGTGGCCCAAGGAGACAGTGTAGGAATTAACGGGAGTATAACCCAGCCAAGAATGGAGTTAACACAAACAGACTAGCGTATCTTGGAATATTGCGGGACTTTCTAAGAAAGCTGTAGACCCAACCTTTTTGACCTTTGTTAATAATTTTGATCTAATATGTCTTCAAGAGTGTTGGGATCAGGAGGCTACCCACTTAGATGGTTTTAGTACTAATTTCACCCCGGCTTTACAGACTGGTAGAGGTAGGGGCTCAGGTGGTCTCTGCATGTATGTCTCAAATATGGCGAATATGATAGTAGAGAGAATAGATCTTGAGCGGGATACGAATAAAAATAAAAACTCTAAAATCAGGCACTCTATCCAGGTATTCACTGTGAAAGGGACAGGGACCCAGAGTTTCCTGTTGATCAACTTATATAACAATATTGTGAGGGATGATCAAATAGATTATATGGATGAGCTATCACATGCCCTGAGTTGGGGAGTTGAAAGGGACAAAGTGGAAAGATTTGCTATATTGGTGGGCGATTTTAATTGCCATTTATGCCTCCATAGTGGACTGAATGTTTGTGGCATAACAAGCCTTAAGGGCGAACCAAGCACACATTTTGAACACACTCACTTTGGAAACTTAATGAATAAATTAATGCACGACTGGGACTTAGGTTTTGTTAACGACCTTACTGAGCCAATGGTCAATTTTCATTCCACTTTCCACGGACGGGGGACAAGCTCCCTAATCGACTTTATGCTGATGTCCAATAGCCACCACTGAAATGCTTTGGTTTTCAAAACTGAGGATATCGCTATGAGCGATCATTACCCGATCAGTGCAAAATTCGATGCAGGTCCTAGGTCCAGACATCGGATCTGACGGAAACTTTATACTGTCATTCGATTTCTCTGGCACGTACAAACGGATACTCCATAAAGTGGTCAAAGGTAAACCCGGAAAAAATTTTGAAAGATCTGATTAAGGAGGATCTCGATCCATTTATGATATGCCTTGAAGAACCTCTCAACCCATGTATAGTAAAAACGGCGTTCGGAAAAATAGCATCCACAATTAAGAAAAATTTGACACGAAAGCAAAAAGATGATGATAGGGATAAGACGCTGGGTTGGTTTAACTCTGAATGTTCTAACGCCCATAATACCCTTAAAGATACACTAAAAAGGGTACCCAAAGATCCAATAGAAATTAGAGCAGCCCGATTGGCATATAAACATTCAATTAAGAAGCGGAAAAGGGAATTGAAAGAGGCTGCCTGGGAGGCGTTACTAAAAGCTAGTACCTTGAGGGATAATACGGCCTTTTGGAGGGAAGTGAATGCTCCCTTTTTTATAGAGAGGAACACAGACCTCTTAGAGGTTGCCATATCAGAGGATGTCTGGATTAGTCACTTTACAGATTTATATAAAAAAGATGACTTGGATGAACCAAATAATCATGACCCTTGGCGGATAAACGAGACTGACTTGCAGAGACCCTTGGTAGATACATTCCCACCACAGATACACTTCTCACTTCTAGAAGTTGAACAGGCCATTCAGGATAGTGCAAACTGTAAAGCCCCTGGGCCAGATGGCATCCCTTTTGACATATTTAAAGATAACATTTCTCAGTGGGCCCCACTCCTTACGAATCTTCTTAATTTTTACAGCCTAGAAGGTTTTTCAATAACATGGCAGGAAGCTATCGTAATTCCTATTTTTAAAAAAGGAGACAGAACGGACCCAAAATGCTACAGGCCAATCTCCCTACTTGATTCGATGATGAAGGTAGCTGGAAGAGTCCTGTTGAATAAATTACAATCCTGGGCAAAAGAAAAGGGAGTCCTGTCTAAATTCCAATATGGATTTGTAGCGGGGCTAGGTACTGTAGAGCAATGTTTTAATCTGGCCTTAATTACAAGCAAATACACAGTGGCAAAAAAAGGCAATTTATACATGACTTTTGTTGACTTAAGTTCAGCATTTGATTGCCTAAGTCAAAGCGTGTTATGGAGTACCCTTATAGACTTGGTAATTGACCCGAACATTCTTGACTTCATAAAAGAATTATATAGAGGGGCCGGGGCAATGGTCCGTTATGGGAAAAATGGAAAATGCACCAAGAAATTTCCAATAAAAAAAGGGGTCCGCCAAGGATGTATCCTTGCCCCGTTTCTTTTTAATTTATACATAAACGGAGTGGCAGATCACTTGATTAAGCTGGATGTAGATTACCCCAAAATCAATGGAATGGCAGTGCCCATCTTACTTTATGCAGACGACGCTGTCATAATGTCAAAAACACAGCTAGGTCTGCAGAAAGCTTGTGTTGTACGTCGAAAAATAAAGTAGATTGTAAGACTTTTTTAAATCAAACAAAGATAAGCTTGACAAAGACCTTTACCTACTTGGGCATTATTTTTAACAGAAGGGGATCATGAAGCACAGCCATTAACATACGCAATCTGGCCTTCTCCCGAGAAAGAGGCGCAGTAAAGAAATTCCCGAAAAAATTGGGCGGAAAGCCTGTCCAGATCCTGCTCAACATCTATGCAGCGAAATGCGTCTCTACCGCGACCTATGGTGCAGGAATCTGGGGAATGGCAGATTGTCGAGAGATCCAAATAAATGAGAACGCTTTCCTGAGATATTTGCTAGCAGTGCCCAGATCCATTTCTACTACTATTTGCCACAAGGAAGTTTCTCGGGTCCATATCACTGATGTAATTAAGATAAGTCAGATAATGCTTTGGCACAAGATATGGACCTCAAATGAAACAGTGTTCAGCAGGGACGTTATTAGAGACTGCATGAACCAGGCAGCCTCTAGAAATATAGCGTGGCTTTCTTATGTTAGCAAATTTTTAACTTCTATTGGTCATCCAGAACTGTTTGAAAATCCTATTTCCTGTTCTCTAATCTCAAAAAAAGCTCTCAAAGAATGCTGTTTAGGTTTGTTGGAAGATAGGCGATCTTATTTAAAGGGAAATAAGTTAAGTATTACCCACCATCGCCTATTGTTGCATGGATCAGGTTTGCAACCATACCTATCACCACTACACTCTAGTTACACGAGATTATTATTAACTAGGATGAGAACTGATTGCTTTTTCAGGCTCATATCATTTCCTATTGTAAATGATTGGTCTGCCAAATTAATTAATTGCCCTTGTGACTAAATTTCAAACCAATCAAATATTCATTGTATTTTATTTTGTAAATATTTTGAATCGGGAAGAAAGAGACACCTGGTCCTGTTGTTAAAAATGTGGGGACTAAGGCAATGCAGACCAGCCTTGATCAAACTGTATATGCTACAAGATGAAGTCACTGTGGTAGCAGTATCTAAGTTCTTGAAGTATGTAGTATAATGTAGAGCCTCGATGGATTGAACATTTTTAACTTATTACATCTTATATATATATTTTCTGGATTCACCTTAGTATAGGTTTTTATCAAATTATATAAATTTTAAACGTATACATAATGTACAAATGTAAGGAAATGTTTTTAAATCGTATTTAAAATGTGCTTTTATGGTTTTTATATCAAAAATCGAATAAAGCTATCTTTGAATTGAATTGAATTGATGTGTCAGTTATGGGGGTAGGGTGGGGTGGTATCAATACAGGTAAATAAGCGTGCAGAACAACAACAAACAGTTGGTAGGGGATGTACTTACCTATGAGCAGCTGCAACGAAGAAAAGGCTGCGTGTTGGAGGATTTTATAAGTTGTTGGAATGTTATTGAAGTTCCAGATTCTTCAATTGTTGCTGATGTGAGCTGGCAATAAAGGAGATTTGCATAATGTTACCCTTTGTGTCATGTAATCAAATATTCAACAATTTGAGTCAAGGTACTGTGGTCAAAAGACCACGGTACCTTGACTCAATTTGTTTTCATGACTTGTCTCGTGTGTTCTCCTACTTCAATGACTTTTACTTTAATTTAATCAATGGATATGATTTTCCATTTTGGATACCAGGCATAGACTTCATTGTATCTCTATGTATTAAGGTTTTTTTTTTTTTGCAAGTTAGGGACTCTGTTCTTTTAGAAATAGGAGGTCAATAGATACCAAAGTTATACCTGGCCATTCGGGAACAGTATCTTTTGCAGTGTCTCCACATAGAAGTATTTGTGCTCCAGAGATCACTGACATTCAAGGCAGTGATCTGCTTCTACTTGCAAGACGCCTTCTGCACACACCACAAACATGACTTAATACTACAGGCACTAACAGTGTTAGCATTGTTTCCTAGACTGCAACCATTTCCGGCCTTCAGCTCCCAGATATCACCCTTAACAGCCAATCTGTGAGTGTGTTGAGGACTGCTATTAATGAGGAGGTTGGAATCTGGTAACAGAGATATAAACTCGATCAAGAGCCTAAGTCTGAATATCTGTTTGTCTCAGGCACCTGTGAATAGTTCCTTCCAGGTCTAGTGGAAGAGGGCGAGAGGACTCCCATTGGCCATTCCTGATCCACGCTTCTAAAAAGGCCAGGAGGGATTTTGGGGCATGCTGAGAGATTTACCAACCATCACTGTGTGCCTCCCTTTGCTGCCTTACATTGTATTGGATCTTTGCATTGCAAAAGAGTCATTGCATCCGCAATAACGCTAAAGAAACATTGGCCCATTTCTGGATTCTCCCAAGGTTTGTGTATGGAGGCAGATCTTTAAAGATTTATGATGTACCTCCTAAAAGTTTCCCAAGGAAAAACCCAATTCCAGAGGTTAAGGTACAGATGCCCACACAGTGAGATCTGAGCAAGCAGGCAATGTAGCAAAACTTGTTTTGTCTTGGTGAATTCATGAAAATTATAAGGTGCTGAAATATACTATAACCATCTAAAGTGTACTGACAATAGTTTTGTCTTAGTCTTGAGGAATCTAAGCCAAGCAAAATAAAAAGTGACCAGACATGATTTTCACACAATTGTAACTCTCTGGCTTATGTATACACATGCATGTCATAAGGATCTGATTAACACAAACATCTACAAATAAAAAAACAGTTGATGGGAACAGGGAAATGTGCAGCTAGATAACAGCAATTCAACCATGAAGGGGGAACCAAGCATTATTTCTTCAAAAAAGACAAACTAAAAATTAATTGAGGACTGAGAACTATTATGAACATCAAATGACCAAGTGAGAGGCGGATCTCCTGGAGCATTGAGTTTCCTCCTGATAAATTGACAAAAAATGCCTAATGACAAAAAGAGAGTATTTGATGCACACCAACTTCAAATGATACAAAATTGATTCTCTAAAACTAAGAAGGGATCTTCAAGGAATGTGAGATGGTTTGCAGTAATATGGAAAAGTGTATCGCTCATTGGGTAATATATAACTTTATGAGTGTTAATAAGTTAGCCTTGCTCAAAGGTTTTGATTAATTTTGAGTGATTAAGGTTTTCAATATAGGTTTCTCACAACTGTCTGTGCATGCCCAGTCATAGTTAATCAGAAAGGAATATTCAATTGTTAACAGTAAGGCATTACATTGTGATTTGGAGGAAGAATGTTTGCGAATAAATGTAACTAAATTAAGGATTTTCTGGTTTACCTGAATCTTGACTTCCCCCAGGGTTTTTAACATAACCTCTCTGGGTTCAGTTTTACCTCAGTTAAGGCAAAAATAAATGTAATTAGCAACATGACCCCCTTCTTTGCCAAGTCGTTGAAGCTCTTCTTGACAGACACCGGCAAAACACCAGAGGAACTGAGGGTGAGAACTTCTTTTGTGGCTCTTTAAAGGAAAGAGGTGTTGGACTGAAAAAAGTGAACGTTTGAATTTTAGGGAATTTGTAAACCAACTGCCTGTCTTTTGCAGTAACTTTACCTCAGTAAATGAGGACTAGGGTAAATAGGGCAATGGAACCATAATGCTCATCCATCATCGGACACTAAAAGTGATTCTAGAATGACAATAGTCTGTCTGTACTTCTGGTAGGATTTACTTATTCCATCCCTTAATGGGAAAGTCTATGTTGACAACACTGTATATTTGCTTTATGTCTCAGCCTTAGATTATTCCCTTATTCTGAGATTTTGCTTGGATATTTCAATCAACAAAATGGGCTTGTCATATAGGAAATCTGATGTTGTGCCTTGATGTTTTGGAGGACGTGCGCAGAATGACACACCACCAACTTAGCCAACTTCCCTTCTCGAGAAACCATAGGAAATGAAAACCAGGACCATCTTCAAGGCTCAATATATTTCCATTCTCTTCATCCCTTCACTGCCAATGTAATCTTACAGACCACAACTTCCTACATCTGCCTTGGGATCTACCCAGCATCTAGGCAGGATACAAGCCAATTCCATTACAACCTCCCCTGGGCCAGGGGAGGTGCCCTTAACTCTGCTTTGGCTCTATCCAGATTTGTTCTGGTTGTTCTTTCTTCCACTGTCCTGAAGAGGCTCTAAATCTTAAGGAGCCGAAATGCATTGACACCACCATCTGGAGGAGTCTCATTTATTCAATTGTTAAATCTCTCAAAAAGATAATTCTGTGGACACATACTAGGAAACAGGGGGCAACTGTGTCCTCCATGTGTGTTCCTGCTTTAGACTACCTCTTGTATGGACTGTTCAAAAATTAAGAAGCGCGGCTATAGTATGTACAAACAACCAGGAAGACTGAAGAAAGTTTCTAGTTCCTACGCAAATTGTAAAGTTGTACAGTCAGAATTTGTACAGCGCAGTATAATTTTTCTTTGTTTTTTTGTTTATTTATTTTGTGTAATATACATGTAACTGTGCATCATAAGTGTTTTAGTATGCACACTTCAGGTACCTGTACCCGGAGTGAAGATTACTATACATGTTAAAAGCCAGAATAAATAATGTTTTGTAAAATGAAATATATCACCAGTGACTAATTTTCACACTGAAAATTACTTTGGTAATAATTAATTCCCATAAAATACCATTTTCTCTGATCTAGATTGTCCCTTGATGTTGGGGTAGAAACCACTGATGACACAAGTTTGAGTATGTTTTGCAAAACCTTTTAAGAGCACTTTACGGCGCACTAGCAGTTTAAAACAGGCATTACTCGAAGTTTGTCCCCCCAAAGCTTAGAAAGGGCACTCTCTCGTGGTCCAGGTATTTTAAATCAAGCTCTGAGTACAGTAATAAACACTGTGGAGGGTCAACGACAGGTTTGCAGTACAAACCAATGACTCATTAGCACTTGAACTTTCAACTGTTTAAGTTTCTCACTGTGTTGAAGACTGTAATAATCATGAATGCACCTTTTTTTAAGGATTTTTTAATTGTCTTATTACAGTACAAATGTGGGCTTTTTAACATTGTTTTAATTCACTGTATTATGAATAAGGAACTACTACCACTGATGACACAAAAACATTTGTGTGCGGCAAGGTGTTAATTCCCGAGATATGAATTTATTTTATGTCAGGTATGACTAGCTTATCTAGGCCTGGCTTTATTATTTAAATTATAGTACTTGTAATTTTACTTTTCCCATTATAAAGGATGGCCTACCTATCCAGTAATAGAAAGAAAATCAAAGACTTCACATCTCATCAAATATGGGGAAATGTATCCTTTGTTGCATACTTCCTCCTCATTCAGAATAGGGCTGTGCGTAGTTGCAAAGTCTATGGACTCCTAACTCCGCATTTTTTGCACCTTCATTAGGATCAGTGTCAGTGGCTCTTTCTGGCAGTGGGAAATGGTTCCTGCCTACGCAAGGACCGCAAGGAACTGAGAGAGGACGTAACATCCCTATCTTCTGCTCTATAGCCACAGTGCAAAGATTCCAGGCCCACCTGGCCCTTGTGCTGCCTAGCCCCCAGCACTGTTGTCAGCACGTTAGCACCCAGCTCAGCCGCCACCCTGCACTGCCCCACTACCTTCATTGTCACCTGCTATCCCCACTGGCATGCACCTCTTACGGTGATTGGTTGAGGATGCACCTGACATCCATCATCTCATACTTGGGACATCCTGGGGCTCCTCCCTTTCCTAATAGTCATAGAAGAGGCAGGTCGAGGCCTTCGGCTTCACCACTGCGGATCAAGAGAAATTTGGAAATTCCGGCCACATTCGCCAAGCCCAGTGATTCTCCACTTTGAATATCAGCAAGTGATGCTGTAACAATTTTCAGAGTGGGGGTGCTGCCCTCAATGCTACGTCACTAAAGTATTAGGAAGCGTCTCACAAAGAACATGTGAGGTGGATAAGCCACGCATACTCAGCAGGAGAGTGGTAAGGGTGTGGTATGTGGACTTTCTGACCTCCAGCATGGCTATTTTGGGGATGTTGCAGCACCCACACCCGCACTCCTACTTCCAGCGCCTATGCTGTCAGCAAGGAAATAGTAAACCGATGTGTCTGCCCCTAATTTTGAGATGGCAGTAACCATGCTAAATATGGATTAAACAGATGCAGAATTATAAATATGGTAACACCACATTTGCAATGAAATATTACCACGTTGCCACACATTAAAGCCAGCAAAAGGATAATGCTAACCCTGTAGTAAGACATTCAGAGACACTGCTAAACAGCATTTTCGTATTAAATTTCCTTTCTCACATACAGTACCGCCTGCTATAAAATGACATCATTAGCAACTGGTGGTGTTAAAAGTGATTTAGCATGCAGGTCTAAGCGACTTTTATCGTGGATTTTTTAATTTTCAAAACTGTTTGCATGAGCAGTCTCTGAAAGGACGAAAAATGTGAGGCTACCTCCTGATCAGGGCACGTGCAAACTATTTCTGGCCTGCAGACGCATGGAGCAGAGTGTTCCTGTCAGAAATATGCACACCTTGCCCTCCAGAGGCCTGCGAGCAAGACCTCATTTCTGAGATCACCTGGTGTTTACGCTGATAAAGAACTGACCTGGTTTCATGTTGGCTCCCAGCAGAGGCAGGTGTCCTGGGAACCCAGCATTTCAAAGGCAGGCATTTTAAACTGGGTGAAGGATAAAGAGAGGACACAGCCAACCTTGATAGCACAACCTAACCCCAAGCTCTTCAGAGCACTCTTGCAAAACGTGCTGTGCAAACAGGCCTTCCACTGAAGAATGGGGTTCAGGGACACATGAGAAGAAAAAGCATTGGCATAGGTAATAGATCTCGCCTTTGGGACCTTATAAGTGTTTAGCCAGAGATATTGGCAATGTTTTTAAGGTATGTTGTAGAGCAATGTAGCTGCTGTGTTTAGTACTGTAAAGTTTGTGTGCCGGTTGTGCTTCGTATAGTGATGTAAGGCCACTGGCATGGTGTGGATTGTAGTGGTAAGTTGTGATATGATGTGTTTTGGTGGGATGCATGTGTGTATATATCATAACAGACTTTGGGCCAGATGTAGGTAAATCCCATTTACCGATTTTGAAATACCGAATTTTACCGATTCGGTATTTCAACATCGGTAAATGGGATGTAGGTCCCAACATCTGGATATGTTACAGATTCCTTAAAAATTCGGCATTTACTGATTCGGTAAATACCGAATCGGTATTTGCTATAGAATCCTATGGGCCTTGAAGCCCATAGCATTCAATTCAAATACCGATTCGGTATTTACCGAATTTGTGAAGGGTGCAGGGGGTGTCACTTTGACACCCTCTAGCACCCCCAAAACGGGCATGTGTGCAATGTGGCACACAGACATGCCCTAAGGGCACGTCTGTCTGTCACATGGCACATGTGTACATGCACAGATGTGCATGTACACAGGAATCGGTATTTTACCATGGATTTGTATTCCATGGTAAAATACCGATTCTGTAAGCCATGTGCCAATGGAAAATTGGCTACCCACATAGCATTTTCGGTAATTTTACCGAATCGGTAAATATTACCGAATCGGTAAATATTACCGAATCGGTAAATATTACCGAATCGGTAAATTTACCGATTCGGTAATAATAACGATTCGGTAAAATTACCGAATATGTGCCCCTACATCTCCATAGCCCTTTACCGATCGGAAACGGCCGAAAATCGGTATTTTTGGCCGATTCCGATCGGTAAAGGGCTACCTACATCTGGCCCTTTGTGATTACAATGTTGAGTACCTCACATATTTCTTTATTGAATGATATACCTTTAGAAATGAAATCTACTGAGAAAATAAAAATTATTGTGATTTGCCAGGCTGGACATGAGATAGCAAGGAATAAACATGAAAAGGCAGTAGGGCACCCCGTAAGGTACTGTACATCTCAGGGCCCCATCTTTCCCCCCAAATGTTGTATTATTATTTGTATTGCAAGCTTAAAACAATTCTAGAAATGCAATAAATGCAAGTAACCCAACACAACAATAAATTCAACAATTGCTACTGTAGTTTATTTACAAATTCGTAAAATTGAGCCAAAGGAAAAAATTTGAAAGGAAAAGAAATTGGTGCTCAAGTGAAGAAAAGTAAAAGGATAGATTTGAGGGTGATTGAGTGCAACAAACGGATTATTTATACATTGCACAAGTAAAGCCTACCCATTTACAATCTATATACAATTTTGTACAGGGGGACAGGGAGGGGCAGGTGTAGGCTTGAATGAAATGGCGGGGGGGGATCGTCGACGTTTCGACCCTGGCGCAATAGGGGGAGGTCACGACCTCTGCTGCGGGTCTTCTTCAGGACGGTAGGGGGGCAGGGGACAGGGAAGCACCAATTAAAATTTGAACGGTGTCACGATTCCAGATCAGTTGGGCGTAACACCTCTAGCTAAGAAAGTCAGCTCAGGATTAGGGTTCACTCAAGAGACAGTATGTCCTCAATGGGCACTCGACTTCCTTCGTGCCTAGTCAGGTATCATCATGGACATTGTACCAGGTGACTGAAGGCGAATTTTAATTCAAGTAAATCTTCGGTTTAAGGCTTTCACTCCAAAGAATACGGGGACAGGAGCAGCAGTAGTTCAGTAACTTGGAGTAGCCCGGCAGCTTCCGTGTCACGCGATCAGGTGGTTCTTCCTGGTTACCCAGGTCCTATTGATTATTTGGGTTTACCCCATTGTTTTCAATGGTATTATTATTTGAGCATTTGTGTTGCACACTGCAAATATTTCTGTTATCCGTAGTGCTTTTATAGCATGGTAACTACTATGAATGTGTTCGCTCTGCAAGCAGGCTATAGCATTGTATAACAAAAAAATTTAAATCATAAATTTCGTTTTTTAATTCAAATCGCATAACTAATTTGGAAAGAACATTAATACTCCAGAACACATAAAATGAGTCCATTCAATGCATTTTTATTGAAGAGCTTGGTTATTTTTATTGTGGGACGAATATTTAAGCTCCTTAACAGATATGATTAAAAAACTTTGAGATGTTTTCTTTAGAATATTTTGCAGTGGCCATAGGAATGACTTAAAATGTTCCACAGGGCCACGCATAAGCCCAGGCGAGTGCGCCTTGGAGGCCAGTCAATTGCCGCCCTTGCGGCTTCGGCCTGGAACACTCTGCCTCTATCCTTGAGATTGATCCAGAATTTTGTACCTTTTAAGAAGGCACTGAAGACGCATCTTTTCAGATCTGCTTATTAGACTTTTGTAAATTTTCTTCTGTTTCCTTTTGGCCACCTGCTTGTTTTTTTCCTTTTCGTGCCAAGATACTCTGGAGTAACAGAGCGCGTTATAAAACAGCTAAAATAAATAAATAAATAAATAAGCCTGCTCCTTAGCCAGATCGTGAAGACCTAGGAACCCAGAGAAGGCACTAGTCCAGAGGAATGGTATTCACCAAAAGATGATGCCCCACAAAAAATTGAATCTATTCACAACAGGAAACAGTCCTGGGAGAAAGCCCGCAATCTTTACTCCTCGTTGTTCACCCCGTGGCTGAGGCACAGATTTGTTTAATGTAATGTCACATCACGTGGGCCTATCCTAGTTTAACATGGACTGAAGTATGTGGCACTGCCGGAAGTGGAAATCCGAGAATCCATGCATTTCCTTGCAGCTCTTCTGAAAGCCCTTTACAAAGCATAACTGGTCACCTAACTGCTGCCTTTTGCTATATTTGGATGTTACACTGGTACTAATTAGGTGAATCCAAAGCGCAGACAGTGTTAGCATGTTTACAAATGGCAAAAGAATGAAGTAATACAGTCACAAAATGTGCAGCATTGTGCCTTGTAATTTGCCTTTTCTTGGTACATAATGTACTCAACTCTGCTGCATATTTTTCCCTCTCCTGCCACATAATTCCGGTGGCCCCAATTATTACCCCCTCACACAGTAGGAACCTATTCACATTGGTCGGTTTATTTTTTTTTATCAGGCTGTACTGCAGAAGTGCAATCACATACATATTCAATAATTCAGCTGTTGCTGTGCAATTAGTCTTTTCAATACTGGCCACAGAGAAAAGCAGTTCATAGCAGACTGCTGCAATGCTAGTGACAGCAAATAGTCTAGAGTGGAATATGTATGTGGTCAAACTGTCTGACTCCACTCCGTCCAGTAGCGTTGAGCAGCATCTTGCACTTTGACGGTGAAAGTGTAAGATGCTGCTTAAGGCTGCTGGAGAGACCGGGGACAGGGGCTTGCGCTCCTGTTTGATTAATTAGATGAAAAGCCCCATGGAGTGTGCAGATTGCTATTTTTTACCAACTTCCACGTACCTCGCCGGCCATGGTATACACACTGGTAATGCTCCGGAAGTAGAAGCATTGTGTGCCATGGTATACATACAGGTAATGCTCCGGAAGTAAAAGCCTAATGTGCCTTGGTACACACACCGGTAATGTTC
The DNA here is from genome assembly GCF_964263255.1 of Lissotriton vulgaris. Taxonomy (NCBI): domain Eukaryota; kingdom Metazoa; phylum Chordata; class Amphibia; order Caudata; family Salamandridae; genus Lissotriton; species Lissotriton vulgaris. The sequence continues at coordinate 1,752,804,121 of NC_141687.1, forward strand.
TGAAAGTGGAAGCATATTGTGACATGGTATAGACACTGGTAATGCTCCGGAAGGTGAAGCGTAGTGTGCCATGGTATACACACCAGTAATGCTCCAGAAGTAAAAGCCTAGTGTGCCTTGGTGTACACACCGGTAATGTTCGGGAATTATAAGCATAGTGTCCATGGTGTTCACACCGGTAATGCTCCGGAAGTGGAAGCATAGTGAGCTATGGTATACACACCGGTAATGCTCTGGAAGTGGAAGCGTAGTGTGCCATGGTATACACACTAGTAATACTCCAGAAGGAAAAGCCTAGTGTACAATATTATACACCGGTAATGCTCTTGAACTGGAAGCATAGTGTGCCATGGTAAACACGCTGGTAATGCTCCGGACGTGGAGAATTTTCAGTAATCGGAAGTGGAAGTGCAGTGTGCTACGGCATGCATACCAATAAGGCTTTGAAAGCATAGTGTGCCATTGTAAACACACTGGTAATACCCCGGAAGAAAAAGGCTAGTGTGCAATGGTATACACCGTTAATGCTCCAGAAGTAAAAGCATAGTCTGTCATGGTAAACACACTGGTAATGCTCCAAAAGTAGAAGCATAGTATGCCATGGTATACACCCCGGTAATGCTCCGGAAGTGGAAGCACAGTTTGCTATGCTATACACATGGCTAATGCTCTGGAAGTAAATGCATAGTGTGCCATGGTATACACATTGGTAATGCTCCGGTAGTGGAACCGTAGTGTGCCATGGTATACACGCCGGCAATACTCAGGAAGTAAAAGCCTATTGTACAATGCTATTCACCAGTAATGCTCAGTAATTGGAAGCATAGTGTCCATTGTATACTCAAGGGTAATGCTCAGGAACTGGAAGTGTAGTGTGCCATGGAAGCTACACCAGTAATGCTCTGGAAGTGAGGCATGTTTAGTAATCGGAAGTGGAAGTGTAGTGCGCTATGGTAAACACACCAGTAATGCTTCAAAAGTAGAAGCGTAGTGAGCCAAGTTATACACACGGGTAATGTTCCGGAAGTGGAAGTGGAAGTGTCGTGTCCATGGTATACACATGGGTAATGCTCTGGAAGCAAAAGCCTAGTGTGCCATGGTATACGCACCGGTAATGCTCAGGAAGTGGACGCATAGTGTGCCATGGTATACACACCGGTAATGCTTCGGAATTGGAAGCACAGTGTCCATGGTATTCACACCGGTAATGCTCCAGAAGTGGAAGCATAGTGTTTCATGGTATTCACACTGGAAATACTCCAGAAGTGAAAACTTAGTGTACCATGGTGTACACCGGTAATGGTCTGGAAGTGAGTTAGTAATCGGAAGTGGAAGTGTAGTGTGCTATGGTAAACACACCGGTAATACTTCAAAAGTAGAAGCGTAGTGAGCCAAGTTATACACACGGGTAATGTTCCGGAAGTGGAAGTGTTGTGTCCATGGTATACACATGGGTAATGCTCTGGAAGCAAAAGCCTAGTGTGCCATGGTATACGCACCGGTAATGCTCAGGAAGTGGACACATAGTGTGCCATGGTATACACACCGGTAATGCTTCGGAATTGGAAGCACAGTGTCCATGGTATACACACCGGTAATGCTCCAGAAGTGGAAGCATAGTGTTTCATGGTATTCACACTGGAAATACTCCAGAAGTGAAAACTTAGTGTACCATGGTGTACACCGGTAATGGTCTGGAAGTGAGTTAGTAATCGGAAGTGGAAGTGTAGTGTGCTATGGTAAACACACCGGTAATACTTCAAAAGTAGAAGCGTAGTGTGCCATGGTATACACACGGGTAATGTTCCGGAAGTGGAAGCGGCTTGTCTATGGTCCGGACATGAGTAATGCTCTGGAAGTAAAAGCCTAGTGTTCCATGGTATATGCACCGGTAATGCTCCAGAAGTGGAAGCGTAGTGTACCATGGTTTATACACCGGTAATGCTCCAGAATTGGAAGCACAGTGTCCATGGTATCTACACCGGTAATGCTCCAGAAGTGGAAGCAAAGTGTGTCATGGTATCCACACCGGTAATACTCCGGAAGTAAAAGCCTAGTATACCATGGTGTACACCGGTAATGCTTCGGAATTGGAAGCCTAGTGTACGTAGGAGGCCTGGGCGAAACACTACGCTACGCTCGCGTAGTTTGCGGAGTTTGCGCTACTTCGCACTACACAAATTGCACGTAGCACAGTGCAAACACGCGTAGTGTAGCATCGCAGTCATTTTTTGCCTTCTCGCGGTCCTCAACGTTAGGTTGGCGATCACAAGCAAGCAAAATGACATCCCGGCGAGACTTTTTCCCTCAACATCAAGTTGCCGATCACGAGCATGGAAAATAAACCTCCCAGCGAGATTCTCAATGCGGGGAGGTCAGGTTTCTCATTACGATGGGTTGCGTCTGCTCGCCACCGCTCGCGATGAGAAACTACCAGTCCGTGTTGAGAAAGCTGCCGCTCGAGTAAAAATCTACTCGAGCGGCAGAAAACGACAGCTCGCACTGTGCAAGATGCCGTTTACAATGATTGCACAGTGCGGACAAGCATCCGTCACTTTTCAATCATCGTAAACAGCGCACTGCGCAGTTCGCATAGTGCTACTTGTATCTTGCGTAGTGCAAAGTGCACTTTGCGTAGCTACGCATAGCGCTACTATGTGAACTACGCCCAGGGTTAGTCCGTAGTATACACCCCGGTAGTGCTCCGGAAGTTGAAGCATAGTGTGCCATGATATACACACGGGTAATGCTCCGGAAGTAAATGCTTAGTGTGCCATGGTATACACCCAAGTAATGCTCCGGAAGTAAATGCCTAGTGTGCCATGGTATACACACAAGTAATGCTACTAAAGTGGAAGTGTAGTGTCCATGGTATACACACCGGTAATGCTCTGGAAGTGGAAGCGTAGTGTGCCATGGTATACACACCGGTAATGCTCCAGAATTGAAAGCATAGTGTCCATGGTATACACACCAGTAATGATCCAAAAGTAGAAGAGTAGTGTGCCATGATATATATAATCTTTTTGTAACTGGACCTGCCGGCAGTGTGTCCGTAATCAATTTCACCCTCGTGAACGCCTTCCGGAGTAGCGTGCGCACGGCGATAAAAAAGAATATATATCACGAAGCCACCGCCGCATACTCAGAAACTTGGCCACGACGAGAGGGGATACGGCATTGTTAAAATACAGCGTTCTCCTAGATTTAGGGAAGTGTCATCCCCCTGGACCTAAATAAATTCATGTTATAAACGCTCCACTGGAAACTATATACAGAGATACCAACAATCATGCAAGAAAGTTGTAAATAAAATACCAAGTCTGGAATTCGACGATACATCCCGGATACAGTCGTACTACAACTTCCATACATGAGAATAGTATTATCTCTGTACAGGAGTATAATTTTAGAAATTTGATGGTTAAAGTCCTGATGAAGGCATATTCTTTATGTCGAAACGCGTCGACCGGATGCCATCTAACCTCTCTTTTTTAAAATATTTCCTATGAATACATATGTATCACTACATTGCTATTTTATCAATTTCGATCATTGCACTGACTTTTATTATTCCTTTTTTTTAATCAAATTAAAAATGTATATTTTCTAAACCGGACTAGTTTGTTTGTTTAATCTATTGTGTATTTGTTGTAGTATATGCCTGGGAGTGTTACTTTGCATATAGTGTGCCATGATATACACATCGGTAATGCTCCAGAAGTGGAAGCATAGTGTGCCATGGTATATACACCGATAATGCTCCGGAAGTAAAAGCCTATAGTACCATGGCGTACACTGGTAATGCTCCAGAATTGGAAGCATAGTGTCCATGGTATACACACCGGTAATGCTCCGGAAGTGGAAGACTAGTGTGCCTTGGTATACACACGGGTAATGCTCCAGGAGTAAATGCCAAGTGTGCCATGGTATACACACCGGTAATGCTCCAGAAGGGGGGCGAGAACTGTTTGGGAGTCACTTTGGCGCCAGCTCTCACCGGAGTTGCCTTGATCACCGCGGCTCCCTGCTTCACTCTCCCCCGCCGCCAGTGAGAGGGGAGAGTGTCTTGCTGAACACCGGGTCTGCTGCCTACAATCCCCAGCGTGCCCTGCTGCACCACGTGGACGCCGGCTGCAGCGTCCGCGTCAGTTGCCCGCGCCCGGAGGCGCTTAACAACGAAACACTCCATCCGGCATCGCGGGCGACGCCGGGCTGAGCCCAGGCCGAGGGCGGGCCGTCTGTGGCTGTCCGGGGACGACAGGGGACGGGACGGGCCACATCTCTAACATCCACCCCAAATTAGGATCATCGCTACCAGTAAGAACGTAAGAGGTACTTCTCATTGTACTGTGACTGTTGTACCCCAGGGGCTATATATTGTATTCTTTGGTCAATCGTTCCACCGTATACCCTAGTCAAATGGGGAAACGAAAATCGATGGAGGGGGGAACGGGGCAGGTAATGCCCCAAAGCTTCACAAGAGGAAGAGAGCATCCAAAAAGGCATGCCAAGCTGCTGATAATGATGTTATGGACCGTATCGACAACCTCGTGAACGAGTGTAGAGAAATCCTTGACGGCGAGCAAATAGAGAACCTTGATACCGATAATGCTGGGGTAACCTTGATTCTACCAAATGCACTAAATGACCACCCTAAAATACCAGCCATGTTCAAGGCAAAAAGGAAATGTAAAGCTAATAAAAGTATGACAAACTCCAATGAGGATTGTATAATTGCACCAAGCGAGTCTGTTAGTGTAGCAGGCACGATTACTCCCCCTGACTCTGAGAGGGAGACTGAGCCAATATTCTCAGCCCCGCAGGTTCTTACGGGAAATAGGTTTGTAGTTCTGGCAGAGGTCCATGAAGAGCCTCCCTCTCCCTTTCCCTCTGACTCTAGCGATAATAGCAGCAGGGATAAGACACTGCCCATGGACGTTAGCACTCTGTCAAATTTAGTGATACTACTAAGGGATGAAATAGAGGCCTTGAGGTCACTGATCGTAAATTTAACCTCCATGATCACTGACAAACACGAAGGAGTACCAAAAATAATAGACAAAGTGGTGCCGCCAGTATATAATTCACCCCATACTCGTAGTGATGTTCCAAGCAAAGCTCCCGTTGTTAAAACCCCAAACCAATCAAATACCAAGAGTCAGGGGAAAATGGTAGAACCAAACTCTGGATCCCTATTCACAAAATTGAGGAATACTGACCAGCCTTCCCGAGATCTTAAAGGAGGGGGGTGCAGTCAAATAAGAGGCCAAAATGTTAATGGGCCAGTTGGTCCCAAGTCATACTTAGCCAAAGCCTCTGAAGGGTTTACCAACCTTAGGGACAAATAACCTCAGTCCCAAACCAAACAGCCTCCATAATAAAGCATACTACCCTAAGAACAAAATATACATGACCAATGTTCCCAAATTACCGAAGGGAAAGTTTGGTAACAGTGAGCACTCGGATTCCCTAACGAACAAAGCTATCCACTGGCTGCGCCACATTAGAGGATGCCGTTCGGTGATTTGGGAGGACATTGTAGAGGCGAAGAGACTGAGCTCTCCAAATCTTATAGGTGACTCTATAGAGTTAACTTTGAAATCCCCAACCCTAGCAGAAAACCTTTTCGCACTGGAGTTTAGAAGTAGTGCCCCATCTCCTTCTCAGATTCAGCTAAGGAAAACATGCCCCCACACATTGGTGTCCACTGCTGTACCCTCTGAAAGACTAGGTGGTAGGTCCAACTCTGGGCTAGATGATACTGACTGACAATCATTGGTCTCACAGACAGAAGGCAGTGTGAACTGGAAGGGAGCCAATGAAAGGGAGGGCATGCTCAGTCTAAGAAGAAATGACTCACCTATTCCTGCAGAATGCGACGTCACTACCATTGTAAGTCTTAACACTGAACTGGCTCTTGGGAGTGGGATTGATACTGGTCTTGTCCAACATCAAGGTCTGTTAATGGAAAGGGAACAAAATCCGTCTCTGATGAACAATGAGAACTTTTCACTGAAGCTCCCAGCCGGTATTGTGGACAATGTGGGCAAACTACTGTCATGGAACATTGCTGGGTTGGGTTCTAAACTGGACTCTGGCCACTGGCTTTTCTTTGTCAATTCCTATGATCTATGTATATTCCAGGAGACATGGCTATGTGAGCCATCCTTTGCACAGGGATACTTGAATTACTCTGTTCCTGCATTAAAGGGTATGAAGGGGAGACCTATGGGTGGTTTAACCATTTGGGTTCGACAGACTCTAAAATTAGCTGTCAAGGTAATAGATACCTCCCATAGAGATATACAACTAATCAGAATGAGCTCTACCACTCTGGGGTCGCTTGACATCTACAATGTTTATGTGAGGAGTAATAAGGGTGGGAGGTCAGAGGTTTTATCGGCCTTGGGTTCTCTCCTTGACACTCATTCACAAGATCACAACATTGTCATTGCAGGTGATTTTAAGTTCAAGAAAATTTATTTGATGATAATAAGAGTGAAAACGCTTGTGGACTCCTGTCACACTGTATCTGGACTCCTGTAGTAAACGCCTGTTTCATCCTTCGCCTCCACAACAGGAAGTTCCTAAACCTCCTTAATTGCAGGTGATTTTAATCGAACTTTTGAGCCCCTAGCCACAGATGATGATTTTCTCGGGGACGAAGAAGATATGCAATGGGGAACCCCCAAACTAGAGTTGAACCCAGTAGTACGCTGGAACGAGGATGTCATTAGCATGAATGCCTTATGCTACGAAAAAGGCTTAAGAGCGTTAAATGGGAGGACATTGAGTGACAAAATTGGGTCTAGTACATTTGATAACGGGCGCCATAAAAGCAGAATTGACTATGTCTTATGCAGCCTGAAACTATGGCCGTTGGTCTGTGACATGGAGGTTGTGTGGAGGAGTGAGAGTTACCACAATCCTCTGTGCGCAGATCACAAATGGTGGACTTCTGCCAATGGGCTCACAGGTTCTAATCTCTATACCCCTCCCCTAACGGTCCCTACAAATGACATGCACAGGCTAAGGTGGGTAAATGTAGTAACCAACCAGCAGGCCATAGCCAACATTAACTGTGAGGCAGATAAAGCAATACTAGCCCTTGAACACATTAACTCCTCTAGTACTGGGTCAAGTAATGTGGCTGAAATCCATGACAGTCTCTTTTGTGCAATTAAAAACCACTTTCTGAAGCCCACAAAAGCTACCAGAGCAAGAGCCCCAAGCAAGCAAAATGGTTTAATGCCCATTGCAGGGAAGCATGACTTGTTCTAGGAGCTGCCATAAAAGGTAGACAGTCCACTACTATCAAATCTGCTAGAAAGGAGTATAAGGCTAGTATAGCGAAGGCAAAGAAAGCCTGGGATGAACAACATTGGTCTGAGCTAAAAGTAGCCTGCGATAGAAATGATTCTAGGTTATTCTGGAGCATTGTTAAGTGGGGTAGCGAGGGGCAATCCGAGCCCTCAGGTAACAACGTTCCTGAAGAGGAGTGGGTAAAATACTTTAAAACGCAGTATGCTGAGCCTAACGAGTCACTCCAGTGGCGGATATGGGCTTAATCCACTTCAAAGATAAATTCTTTAGCTCAAAAGAAATAATAGCGGCCTTGAGCTCTGTGTCCAGTGGGCGTGCTCCTGGACTAGATGGAGTTCCAGAGGATGTCTTTATCAACGATAAAGAACGCTGGTGTAAGTACATCCACCTCCTTATTAACGCCATTGCCCAGGGTGCAGAGGTACCAACTTCCTGGCAGGGAGTGGTAATTATACCAGTGTTCAAAAAGGGTGACCGATCACAGCCTGGCAATTACAGGCCGATAAGCCTTATCGACACCATCCAAAAGGCAATGGGCCGTGTGATTGTGAACAGGCTCCTTGACTGGGCAGAGGAGAACAACGCTCTGTCACCTTTCCAAGCTGGATTCCGTAGGTCCACAAGTACGGTGGACCAGGTCTTCCGCTTCACCTTGTTGCAATGGAGGACCGTGGTACTGGGCGGAGGTAGCTTGTACGCAGCCTTTGTCGATTTGCGGGCTGCTTTCGACCTAGTGCCACGGTCTAAGCTGTGGTTAGTCCTTAAGACCATGGGTGTTCCTCCAGAATTATTGTCTTTAATAATAAGGCTCCACGAAACAAATTTTGCTAGAATTCAGTGGGGGGGATATGGTAAGGTGACTGAGGATTTACCTGTTGAGCGGGGCGTCCGGCAAGGTTGCTCAATGGCACCAACGCTCTTCACACTATTTATCAATGGTGTTGTAGCCCGTATGTTGTCTGCGAAGGTAGATGCTCCTTCATTATCTGGCATAAAAATGCCTATTTTAATGTTCGCAGACGACACGCTCATTCTATCAAAGACTCCTAGCGGACTCCAGAACACCTTGTCCATCTTTGATTCATTCTGTGAGGAGCATGGCCTGGAGGTCAATGTGGCCAAAACAAAACTTATGGTTTTCAACCCCCACCGTAGTTTTAAATCTAAAATTATTATGAATGGCCGGCCCCCAGAGATTGTGAATGCTTTCACATATTTAGGGATCCATATATCGAGCAAGAACAGATGGAAACAGCACATAGATCTTGCTACATTGAGACACAGGCAACTGTCAGGTGCTATTAGTTCAGAACACAGAAAATTCCTGACTAAACCTGTAAAGCCAGCTCTCCAGATATATGAAGCAAAGGCTCTCGGCTCAGCACTCTATGGCGCAGAGCTATGGGGTTTTGAGAAGATAGCTGCACTTCAAACCTCGGAAAATAAGTTCTTCCGGGCAATAACTGGTGTACCCAAAAGCACTCCCTTGCTGCCTCTGAGGTATGACCTGGGCAGAAAAGCTGTTACAGACTTGGTCAGGCTTCGACCAATTCTGTATTGGCGAAGGCTCTGGACGACTCCAGAGCTTTCCCATTATGCCGAAGGGTTTCGAGACATTATCAGGGCAGACGTATTTCATAAAATTGAGTGGCTCAATTGACTGAGCTCGGTCTGGGATCACTTTGGGAAGACCCAGTGGGAACTCCTTTTTCGACCAAAAGAGTTTTAAAAGAAATTTACTCGGAGAAGGTAGCCTCCAGGGGATGGTGTAGCTCGAATATAGGATCTATGGCCGGAACATTTTTAGAAATGAAACTTTATCCCTGCCTAGAACCCTATTGGGACATCATAACAAGGCCCGGTGACAGAAAGCTTATTTTCCAACTGAGAGCAGGTGCACTCCCCCTTAGAGTTTTGACAGCAAAATGGGATGATGGAGCTAGCGACAGTTGCCCTGCTTGTGGTATCGCCAAAGAAACAATTGGTCATTTTCTATTTTCTTGCACAGCCTATTCTGAGCCACGGCGCATTTGGCTAACACCGATGTGCAAGAACTTGGGAACCACTAGCAGCACTGTTGCTTTGCTTATTATATGCACTAATAGTTTGACATGGTTACTAATAGCTACTGCCAAGCATCTTGGATGGGCATGGTCGATCAGACAGAGACTGCTAGTCATTTGACTATTCTCTATCCAATTAATTCATCTGTAATCTATGCATATGCTTGTACACATAAAATTGTTTTAAGTTGGTAAATTTTAACTTTTGTACTAATTTTAACATATTGCTAATTTTGCACTGTTTTTTAATTCCTAAAAATTGGAACTGTAACCCAAGTCAGTCAGTCAGTCAGTCAAATATCTTTATTTCGGTTAATTAAAACCATAAAAGCAATACACAGTTCATAATTAGAAAAATCCTTACAACATACAAGAATAAGATTACAATTAAACAAGTTTCCACCGATTGCAATTCCTATGTAAGTTCATTTAAAAGGACGTTTAAATTTTTTTTTAAAAAACAAGTTAAAAACGATTAGATACAGAGAATAGATACTAAGCAGCCTAAAGTCACATAAGGCGCCACTTCCCAGTATATTTGACACGTTTCCCCGGAACGTGTTTAACAGAGTATCAGCTTTGGTGGTTATTTGTCTGGGACAGTCTTATTTTATTTAATCGCGCTGCTGCTACTAGAAAGCTAGCTACACCATATGTGACCTGCACAGAATTAAGCATTTGCAGGTGTAGGAGGGCGGGCCTCACCTGAACAAAGTTTAGGTCTTTCAAGATTGGAAACAAGAATTTTTTACGGGCCACCAAATAGTGTTCGCAAAGCATCACTAGATGAAGCGTGTCCTGTGTAGAAAATCTATCACAGGAGCAGGGTGGGGTATTTTCTGGGGTCCCCCACTTTGTATAAGATCCAAGCACGAGATGTATGAGGTTGAACCTAAACCTTAGTAAGAGAAAGCGATGGTATGGTTTGGTTACATATTTTAGGTAAGGTTCCATAGCTAGGGAGGAAGAAAGTTGATATATAGTCCTCACCATTAGTTTACTGAGCTCAACCTCTTCCCTCTCTGTCTCCAACACATTTCGAAAATGCAGCTTAACCCACCCTACATCCTCTTTCTTGAGGCCCTGTGGTAAAGAGTACATGTTCGGACGCCCTAGCCTCGCGCATGCCGCTCTAACATACGCCAACCAAGGTATGCTGTCCGCTTTATCCAGGGCCATACAGTCTTTGAGTATGCGGTGATTCAACGTAATCTCCTCATTTGTCCAGGTTTTAACCCAGCATAGCAGCGGGGACATTTTTAGGAGATCAGTGATGTAGCCCAAGCCCACTTCATTATGGATTGAATATGTAGGAGATGCCTTTGGGAGTGACAACAGAGCTCGTATGAAGTTATTTTCTATAATTTGGATGCCTGGGGCTGAGACATAACCCCAAATATCTGCCCCGTAAGATGCAATTGCTACACATTTGGATTTATAAATACGAGTCATGGCCTCCATAGGTCTCGAGCCAAGTCTTTTAGAAAAGTGCATGAGAGCTGTAGTAGATCTAGTAACTCCATTTTCCTTCAGTTTCAACTGGGCACCCCAAGTTCCTCTTTCGTCAAAGGTGACGCCTAAATAACAGAAGAAAGGTACCCTCGAGATGTGTGTTTCGTTGCAACTAAAGGTTTTAAGCTTCATGTTTTTCTTGCGTGAGCCAGTAACCATGACATGGGATTTTGCTGTGTTGATCTATAGATCCAAGGCTTTCATAAACGATCCGAAATGATCCAACAGTCTTTGTAGGCCCGTACCTGTACGAGCTATGAGGACGGCATCGTCCGCGTATAGGAGGACCGGAATGGGTGACCCTCCCATACGCGGCACGTCCACGGTAGCTAGATTCAGGGATTTACCCAGGGAATTAATGTAGAGTGTAAAAAGGAGAGGGGCCAGGATGCAACTTTGTCTGACCCCTCTCCCTGATCTAAATTTCTCAGTACACCTACCTTCCCTTGTTACCCTGACAGAAGCAAACAAGTTCTGGTGGAGATCGTGCAAGAAATTAACCAAAGTAGTGTCCAAACCCAAGTCCCGCAAAATAAGCCATAGTTTAGAGCGATTAACCAAATCAAAGGCGGAGGATAAATCCATGAAACCTAAATATAGAAGCCCCTCCTTCACCACAGTGTATTTACTAATAATAAGGTGAAGGTTTAAGCATTGGTCCATGGTCCCCCTGTGTGCTCTGAAACCATACTGCAGGTCGGAGAGAGCCCCACTCTCCTCTAGCCAATCCCCAAGTCTCTGTAGAATGACTCTGCCCAAGATCTTAACGGCAGAGTCCAACAAGGAGATTGGCCTGTAGCAGGCAGGATCCCCCCTGTTCCCCTTCTTAAAAATAGGAACAATAATAGAGGTGGACCAGGAAGAAGGGAAACCAGTCGAAGGTATCGCATTAAAGACATTTGTTAATATTTTTGACCAAAATTGCGGATACTGAATGTAGAGATCGGCAGGGACCCCGTCAGGTCCAGGGGCCTTGTGTTTGCTTGTATTTTTGATCGCCCTTTCCACCTCAATGATGTTAAATTCCATGTTCATGTTGTTAGGAGCAGGGGCACTAACTGGGGAAATTGGAGCAGTGGATTCATAAATCTGTTTGAAGTGGTGAAGCCATTTATTATCTTCAATCACACAGTCCATATCAGTTTTCCCATCCTCGGTAAAAAAAGGCTGATTGACAATGGCCCAAAATTTTTTGCTGTCTCTCAATACATCTGTGGCTAATAAACTGTCCCAAGCTTCCTCCTTGATTTGGGTCTTACGCTTGATAAATGCAGATTTGTATTCCTTTCTGAGGTTTGCCACTAATGTCCTATCTCTGGGTCTCTGTTTTAGTGCTTTCAACAGGGCACTCTGCGTTTGCGAGCATTCCTTATTGAACCATTTATGAATGTTCTTACTACCTTGCATACCATTTCTAGACTCCAGGTTCTTAGAGATCCTTGCGCATATATCCACATAGGCGGCCACAACATCGGAGCCCAAGGAAGTGGGATCTAAGCAAACTGCCATGTTTGCCTCAGTTTCCTGTGCTAATGTTTGGAAGAAATGTTCGGGGACAATCTTCTCCCACTTTATCCGCCTACCCTGGTCCTTAGTTGACAGATCTCTAGAAGCTGCCGCACCTGTCTCTCTGCCATTCGGAAAGCAGTCTAGGTCCAGCGTTAAGAGGACGGGGTTATGGTCGCTAAAGGTGGCAGTCACGACCCTGTACTCCCGTGCCTTTACTAAAACCCCTGCTGATACAAAGATGTAATCGATGACAGTGTTTGCGTCTCTCCCGATAAATGTGGGCGCTCTAGACTCATTATTTCCATGGCCTAGTTCAAATAAGTTTAAGTTAGCAAGAAAGGTCTCGAGCCCCTCACCCTCCTTCGTATGTTCAAAGTGGGGAATGCCCTCGACCGGTGATCCCCCATATCTATCCTTGTAACAATCCCCCTCGCAGGGGTGGATATTAAAATCACCCAGGATAACCTTCTCTGGGACGGAAGTGCAATCGTGTCTGTAGACTGACAGAAAATCTAGCAGGGAAGTCAGGTGCTCATTCACAAAAGAACCCTCCCTGGAATTATAGAAATTAATAAACAATAAAATATGCGAGTCCGAGATAGTTTACTCAACTATTAGCGTATTCGTGGGCGCTGGGTCTAGTTTTTCGAAAACCCCCACCAAATTCAGTGAAAACAATGTGAGTAGGCCACCCTTGGCTCTCCCTATTGCGCCCAAAACTGCTGGGGTAAAAAAGCTATGAAAACCATCCAATGAGAAACTAGTTGATGTGTCCCATGTTTCTTGGAGAGCCAACATGTCGTATTGTTTGACAAACCCCTGCCATATGGGGTCTGAAGCCTTAGCTGTTAATCCCGCTACGTTCCAGGTGAGAATTTTACAGATTGGCTTGTCGGGATTTGGCAAGGTAAGCATTCCCATACTCTCGCCAGCTACAGGGCCCTTATCAGAAGTTGAAGATAAATTTAACTTCTGCGAGTCCAGAGTACTAGTTTCCTTTAGCAGTTGGATAGAGGAAATATGATGCCTCCGTCCATTTGGAGAATCCTGTGTTTGTCAGTCGACCCAGTCCGTGGTTGACAGACATTCATAGCGATTAGCAGTTGGGAAGTGGTAAAAGTTATCCTGCCCATTTGCAAACTGATGATAATGATGAGGTTGAGTGTTTTGTGGCCCAACAAAGAAACCTCCTTGGCGCGGTCTACCTCTTCTTCTCCTGACCAGGTTCCATTCCACGTCCCCCCCCTCCTCCCAGCCATAAGGTTGCATTTCCCATGGGGGGTTAAATCTCTGTCTGGGTTTTGAATCTTGTGGTCCCTTTAACCAACTCCATCTGTTATCTACTTGGTTTCCTGGTAGATAGAAGTAGGAAAGAGGCCTAGCGGTCACAGTACTTGCTTGGTATCTAGGTGCTCCACTACTACATATATAATCTACCACTTCGGTGTTCTCGAAGGTGACCACGACGCAATCCCCTTGTAGATTTTTTCTGTTACCACCCACCCACGGGGTTCTCTCCACCATTAAGATATTGCTTGGTTTGTTAGGCGGAAGGGGGTGGTTTTTGGACAACCAGTGGCATACTTTATTTTTTAGGGCCTGGTAGGATTCTACTTCCGATGGAGAAATTTCAGTAACTCCGGTGAGGATGACTACGTAAGGGCCGGCGTCGGGAGGGAGATGGATATTTCTGCGAGCCGCTACCTTGGCTCCTGGGGCTGCGTCAAGATTTGAAGTCAGTGGGGTGGGATCGTTGGATGTAACTTGGGGGGTTGGTTTAGTTTTGGTTGTATTCTGAGCTTGTCCTGTTTCGGGGGGCTTTGCTTTGGTGCCACCCTGGTTTGGAGTGTTGCTAGGTTTCTTAGGAACGTTGTTTTTGGTCACAGGAACACTGTTACCAGCCAAAGATGACTTATTGGCTGTGTTAGCTGTATTAGCGGCCTGGGATGTCTTATTATTCAAAGTGAAACTAGGAACACTGATATCCTTATGTATGTTCTTTAGGATGGTTTCCAGGCAGCGTAGTCTAACCTCTATGGGTTCGAGCAAGACTTTTAGCATATTGAAAATATTAGTGTTATCCATACCTAATCCGCTCCCCTCCTGAGATTGTTTAGCTAGATTAGCAACTTCCCCGCTCAGCTCCAGATTTCCTCCAGACTGTGGTCAATAATTGTATCGTCTGGAAGACCAAAAGGTAGGCCATTCTTAGTAGAATGCAACCCCCCTGTGTCATTAGAAGAAACTGCCAAATTGTTATTCACAATAACAGGATCGGGAATAACGTTGTGTTGGTTAGGAACAGTTTGAGCTTTCTTCCCTTTGAGAGTGGCTGGTTTGTTAACCTTCTGTTTTTGTTTAGGGATTGCCCCTTCTTTTAGACCCCTTTCGTTTATGGCAATTGCCATGGTAGAAGGGTTTGGCTCATTTTGATGTGCTCCACTGTCTGACAAGAGGTTAAGGTTGGGAGAGGCCTCCAGGTCCCGTTGTAAGTTAGAAGCATCAAGATCCCCGGTGACCCCGGTACTATGTACTATGGCCTGAGTATTTGGGCGAGAGTCGATATTAGGCGTCTGTGCCTGGGCAATAAGGCCCAAAGAGGTTCTCTTGGCCATAGCTAGGTCTTGGGATACTCTCCTATCCATTAAAATTATTCCCTCATCAAATAATGCATGGGTGCGGACGATGAAATCACCCAGAGTCCCAGTTAGTTTTTTTGCTCCTGCTGCAGCCATGCTTCTGGTTTCCGGACAGTTCGTAGCAAGCCTATGTTAAATGCAAATAATCTGGAAGCTTTAACTATGGGGTATGTAACGTATAGTAAAAGCTTAGCACTGAAAGGCATCTAGCAACCCAGTGTCAAATATTAAAATGTTTAGACGACTTACAGTTCCTGAGGGAAATGGCGGGAGGAGCTGATGGAGTTCGACCAGGGTTTGTGGCCCAGGCCAGGCTCCTCAGGCCTCTGAAGGCCACAGAGGGCCCGCCCTCTGCCCGGGCTTAGCCCCGGGCGTCCCGCTCGCGTCCCGCGATGCTGAGGGCTTGCTGAATTTAAAGCCCCTCCTGGTGCCTTTAGCGCGCGTCAGGGAACGCGCCGCCGCCGCAAAGGCTGCCGGGATTTGGAGTCCCGGAGCGACGGTGGCGTGCCTGGTGGTGGCGGTCACTGTAGAATGAACTATCTGGCGTGGCGTTGATCTGCAGGACTCCTCCCGTGCCTTGCTCCTCAAGTGTAGCTTGCCAGGTAAGAAATAGATTAGGCTCCCCCGCTCCACCGAGGGCTTGCTGAATTTAAAGCCCCTGCTGGCGCCTTTAGCGCGCGTCAGGGAACGCTCCGCCGCCGCAAAGGCTGCCGGGATTTGGAGTCCCGGAGCGACGGTGGCGTGCCTGGTGGTGGTGGTCACTGTAGAATGAACTATCTGGCGTGGCGTTGAGCTGCAGGACTCCTCCTGTGCCTTGCTCCTCAAGTGTAGCTTGCCAGGTAAGAAATAGATTAGTCAAATCACTATAAAATGAATGCTTAAGTCAACAAGTGTAAATGGAAGTTTCAGTTTTCAACAAAATTAACTGCAAATTTACTAGTATTTTTTTTTAAATGTTAAATGATCTGCTTTTATGAGTGAAACCTCGAATAAAGCATATTTTTGACTTGACTTGACTTGCTCCAGAAGTGGAAGCGTTGTGTCCATAGTATACACAATGGTAATGCTCTGGAAGTGGAAGCATAGTGTGCCATGGCATACACACCGGTAATACTCAGGAAGTAAAATTATGTTGTAAAATGGTATACACCGGTAATGTTCCTGAATTGGAAACATAGTGTCCATGGTATACTCACCGGTACAGCAAGTGTTCCCTCTGCAAACTGTGATTATGTTTGGTTATCCATGACTGGCATATTTGATTTACTGATAAGTCGCGTCAATCAAGCTTGAAGGTACTGTTTGCTTAGAATGTCACAATGTAACGATGAAGTTGCTATTAATGTTACAACCATCGCCGCCGCCGGTCAGATTTCGTTTCCCATAGCTTACAAGGTAAAAATAGAAAATCCAGTATAAAGAAAAAAACGGCTGGCGACAACACAAGTTCAAACTAGTAATAATCTATTACTCTTTGTGAAAAGAGACTTGAATAAATCACAGTCACGATCAAGGTAGGCAAATGCAATTCATTTTGATAATATAAAGTTGTCTTTTTAAACTTTCAAAGACACTCAAAATCGTGCATTATTATCTCCAGAAAATCAAGGTGTTTAAAAACTTCAAACATACTGTGTATTCCACTGCCAGCTGGTTCTTGGATGATTAAAACCACAGCACTCAGGTATGATGGCTATAAAAGCAATCGTAGTTAGGGAAATAAAGAGAGTCAAAATAAAAAATTCAAAAAAAAAATGTTGATGTCACGTAAATCTTTTACAGATATTAATGCAAAAGCCCTGATGAGAGTCCAGTAAAAAGGATATCTGAACTTAAAACGCGTCGGCATATTTCTAGAGGCATATTTCTAGAGGCACATTTTTAGAAAACTTGGAGGATTTGTGGATAAATTCCACTATTAAAATAAGGAGTGATTTCTTATTTTTGTATAAACTTTATTGAAAAACAATGGGACAAGTCAGAGATTTATTGTGGATAATTGATGTTTGTTGTTCGTTTTTGTATATTGGTTGTTGTCACAGATGTAAAGCGAAATGTTGTGATGTCTTTTTATAGAGCACAATGAATTTGTATGTGTATTGGAATATTTTTTGTAATGTTTTGGGTTATGATTTGACCATGTTTTCATTCTTCGCGTGAGAATATAAAATCAATTCCATAAGGAAACATAAAAGAAAAGAGTAAAATAAAAATACTCAGATAAACATAAAGTTGTTTGTCTTCAGAGGAGAAATTATTAAAGCTCATTAAAAAATACGAGGTATAGGTGCACTTTCATGTTTTTGCATTCTTAAAACGGCCCGGCCCTATCCTCGCCCATTTGGGCCTGTCTCCTCCTTTGTTTTAACTTTTAGGAAGTGGGCATTTTCTTGCTTTACCATCCTGTGCCTCTGCCGGCCTGTAGAATCAACGTCTGATTTAAACTGACATCTGGGTTGTTTGTTCCTTTACCCTATATAGTCACCCAAAAGGGGCTGAGGTGTGCTCGGCTTATCCTGATTTTACATCACCAGGCTGATGGGTCTTTCCTCAGCTTGAGTGATGAAATGAGTGGTCACTGACACCTGAATAGGGCTGTACCTGGCCTCTCACAATACTGTCTCCACCCACCCCCTTGGAGTGTGTCTGGAGACAAGACAGGGGAAGGCAGTACTTTTGCTCTACAAAGACTATCCTTTGAAGTATGTCTACTTCAAAGGTTAAAAGGGGTATAAGTATTGGACCTCAAACCCCAGACTTTAGGAACACTTCTGGATTGAGGATTAGGTCAAGAAGATGAGATGAAGAGCTGCCAGGAGGAGTACTGCCCCTTTGCTGTGTGTTGCTTTGCTGGGTTGGCCTGCAGTTACTGCTTCTGTCTCTGGGCAGTAAAAGAACTGGACTTTGCGTTTGAATGATGCTTTTCCAAGATTCCCCAAGGGATTGTGTGGGCTTGCCTCCTGTTGGGTATCTCAGGTCCATCAAAGACTTTATCTGCAGTATCCCTGAACTCCACCGCTGGGAGTTCTGACCTGCCAACTGGTGCCAATTCCAGTTCTGGGCCGTTGGAGGTTGTTCCTGCTGCAAATGACTGCAAAATTGATACATCGCCCTTACAGCGCCTGCTTTACCAACGCAGCCCCACACTGCGGGAGACATTTCCATGTACCGCTGCCGTGCAGTCATAGAAATTGACGCAGCGCCTGTTCCTGGCCCGAAGATCCACTGCAGCCCATGTCTCCAGCGTCCGAGACCACTGCACTGACTCTGACTCAGTCTCTGCTGTACGGCTGAAAGAATCAACACATCACCGGTCTGCAGCTGAAAGAATCAACGCAGCTGGTTTGCCACCACCGCATCAACCTCCAGCAAGTCAGGATTCCCATGCATCGCACCTGTGCGCCAAGTTCTCCACCGCTTCACTTGCAGACCAGAACCGTCTTCGTATTTCGACACATCGCTTCCCCTTACAGTCCGGAAGTGACCGGAACACTTCTCCTGCGTTCAGCAGAACTGACGTGTCGCTTCCCCAGGGACTCAGGAACCAACACATTGCTGTGTTTTTCGACGCACCCCTCCTCTGCAGCTGTTTTTCCTTGTGGATTCTGATGCATCCAAAGTACTTTGTGTAAAACCACTGCATCCATAGAGTTCTATTGACAGAATTGCTTAAACTTTTAAAAAGTGAAATTATGAGATATGTGGGATTTTTTGTCAGTTTGATCTTGTTTGGTTTAGATAAAGAGTGTTTATTTTTCTAAACTGATGTTGTGTCCATTTGTAGTATTTTTACTGTGTTACTGTGTGTGTTATGTACAAATACTTTATACATTGCATCTGGGATAGGCCTGACTGCTCGTCCCAAGCTACCAAGGGAGTGAGCAGGTGTTATCTTGTGTGTGTAACTCCCTTATCCTGACTAGTAGGAAGGGTCCCTACTTGGACAAGGTGTGTACCACTCTCAACTAGGTACCCCCATTTCTAACAGCACCAATATCTGATTGTGTGTCTATATGTATGCTTGTCAAGTCACCCCAAGTAACTGATTTCAGCATGTGTGCAGCGAGAGGTTGGGGTGGCTGGAGTGAGAAATTAATGCAGCATTAAACCTAGCTATGCAAGGTTAAACCTATTCGACGCAGCTGGAGTTCCCCCACCTTGTGGGCGAATTCCACGTGTGCGCAGAACACGCACACTCCCACAGTGATGTCAGACGGCCGGAGGCCATCTGATGCATGAAAGTGGATAAAAGTGGTTATTTCTTGAGGCAGTGTGCACATTTCTGGTGCCATTATGGCTATCCCCCAATTCTAACAGTGCAAAACATAAATTGCCCTGGAGCGGCTGAAGGTTATAATTTCCTAACACTTCCCTAGTACAGTAGCTAACTCCCAATGTGGACATGGAATGACAATCCATAAATTACAGTTACACATTTCCCAGTGTCTGTTGCAGTCCTTGCAATTGTCACCATGAATGGGACGGGTATGTCCAGACGTGGGTCCCATGCTCTCCATGCCACTGAAATCAAGCTATCCTGGCTGAAGATTGGTGAAACCCCGAAACCGGTCCAAGGATGCTTGTTTCCAGTCCAGGGAGGACCTGGCTTGGCAGTTCGGGCTGGACTGTTCCCATGAAGGCCCAGGGTCAAGACTGATTTACATATAGCTGGATCGTAACTGAGGTGGCGAAGTGAGCTAAAGAATGATGATGGATTCAACCCAGATCTGTGACTGGGCGTGATTGTCAGATAAGTTTCAGCACTCCGTCCATCATCTCCTTGTGTTTGCTTTGTTTGTCCTAAGTTGGCAGTGTATGCCCAGACGTGGGTCCCTTGCTCACTTTGCCACTGGATTCAAGCTAGCCTGGCTGATGAAGGGTCTTACCCAGAAACTGGTCCCAGGATGCTTGTTTCCTGTTCAGGGAAGACCTGGCTTGGCAGTTCGGGCTGGACTGTTCCCATGAAGGCACAGGGTAGACTGATTTGCATATAGCTGGATCTGAACTGAGGTGGCGAAGGGAGCTAAAGAATGATGATGGACTCAACCCAGATCTGTGACTGGGGGTGAGTGTCTGATAAGTTTCAGCACTCCGTCCATCATCTCCTTGTGTTTGCTTTGTTCGCCCTAAGTTGGCAGAGTATGCCCAGATGTGGGTCCCTTTCTCACTTTGCCACTGGATTCAAGCTAGCCTGGCTGATGAAGGGTGTTACCCAGAAACTGGTCCCAGGATGCTTGTTTCAGATTCAGGGAAGACCTGCTTGGCAGTTCGGGTTGGACTGTTCCCATGAGTCACAGGGTCAAGCCAGATTTACATATAGCTAGATATGAACTGAGGTGGCGAAGTGAACTAAAGAATGATGATCAATGCAACCCAGATCTATAACTGGGGGTGAGTGTCTGAAAGGTTTCAGCACTCCGTCCATCATCTCCTTGTGTTTGCTTTGTTCACCCTAAGTTGGTAGGGTGTGACCAGACGTGGATCCCATGCTCACTTTGCCACTGGATTAAAGCTAGCCTGACTGATGAAGGGTGTTCCCAGGATGCTTGTTTCCGGTTCAGGGAAGACCTGGCTTGGCAGTTTGGGCTGGACTGTTCCAATGAGGCACAGGGTCAAGACTGATTTTCATATAGCTGGATCGGAACTGAGGTGGCGAAGTGAGCTAAAGAATGATGATGGATTCAACCCAGATCTGTGACTTGGGGTGAGTGTCTGAAAAGCTTCAGCACTCCGTCCACCATCACCTTGTGTTTGCTGTGTTCACCCTGTAAGGGCATTCAAGAGGATCCGGAACCTGAAACAGTGGCGCAGGTGCCAGAAGGAGAAGAGGCAGGGGCGCAGAAAACCAGCCTCTGACATTCCCATTGTCCAGGAGGAAGCAAACCTTGCGGGAGATGCTCTGGAGCCTACAGGGGAGTAAGCGGCTGAACTGGAGGACCTGCCTGAGCTGACCCATTGGCAGCAGGAAGGGGTTCCCCTCCAGGGAGGGATTTTGCCAGGAGCAGCAGAAATGCCCTTCTGTTGTTGGTTTGAGGCAACTGGCTGCAAACCAGGCAGCAGGTGATCAGTCTGGATCCCATTGGATTTACTGGGAGAATGGTCTCCTGCAAAGTGAGCCTAAGGTTGCTGAGCCTTGGTCAATTTGTATGCTGGTGATACCCCAGCATTTCAGAGCCTTCCTTCTGGGTCTAGCTCATGATGTGCGGTTGGCAGGGCATTTGGGGCAAGACAAGACTTTTGAAAGGCTCGTAACTCACTTTTACTGGCCCAAATGTGTACTAACTCTGACACCCATTGTGGGTCCTGCCAGACTTGCCAGGCAAGTGGTAAGAGTGGGAGGAAGTGCAAGGCTCCTCTCCAACCCTTTCCTGTGGTCAGCACTCCTTTTGAGGGAGGGGTATTGTCATTGTGTTGCCTCTGGTTCTTCCTGGTCTTAGTGTACCATGCCACCCAGTACCCGGAATCCATCCCTCTCCGGACTGTGACAGCCCCTGTGATGTGTCACATGTTGATGGGGATTTTCTCCCGTGTGGGGTTCCCCAGAGAGATGGTGTCCGACCGTTATACCAACTTCATATGTAAGTATATGAAGTCCCTGTGGCAGGAGAGCGGTGTTACCTACAAGTTCACCACTCCTTACCACCCCCACGGTAATGGGCTGGTTGAGACATTCAACAGAACCCTGAAGGGCATGATTATGGATCTTGGTGAGCCCATGAGGCATAGGTGGGTCGTCCTTTTACCATGCCTTTTGTTTGCTTACAGAGAGGTACTGCAAAAGTCCTTAGGGTTCAGTCCATTTGAGCTCCTGTATGGACATCCTGTAAGAGGACCACTAAGTCTGGTCAAAGAAGGCTGGGAGAAAGCTCCCAGTAAACCTCCCCAGGATGTATATAGCTACATGCTGATCTTCAGGAACCAGACTAAGCGCTTTAGGCAACTCGCTCAGGCAAATCTGGAAACCAGCCAGGAGGAGGTGAAACAGTGGTAGGTTCAGAATGCCACTCTGATCGAGTTTCAGCCATGCCAGAAAGTGTGGGTCAAAGCCACAGTGGAGCCTTACGTGCTCCAAGATAAGTGGACCTGGCCGTTTGAGGTGGTGGAGCCCAAGAGTAAAGTCACCTACCTGGTGGACTTGCAGTCTCCAAGGAACCCTTTGCGGGTCCTACATGTGAACCGCCTTAAGCCACACTTGGAGAGGTCCATAGTGGGCAGGCTCCTGGTGACAGATGCTGGAATAGAAGAGGAGACTCCGCCTCATCCTGACCTCCTGTCTGCCAAGGAACAGGATGGGTCAATGGACAGTGTAACCCTCTCCCCACACTGACTCCTGAACAGCAGAGTGACTGCTGCCAACTGTTGGGACAGTTTGCTGCTCTGTTCTCCTTGACCCCTGGTGTCACTCAGAAGTATTTCCAGGATTTTGACAACGGGAATAGTCCTCCTGTGAAGGACAAGATTTACAGAGTGACTGAAAGGGTCAAGGAGGAGGCCTACAAGATGTTAGCGCCAGGTGTAATTGACCCCTCAAACAGCCCTTGGGCCAGCCCAGTGATCTTGGTCTCAAAGGTTGCCGCACCTGGTGCCACGCCAGGACTGCAGTTCTGTGTGGACTACCATGGGCTCAATTCGGTCACCAGACTGATGCACATCCCATCCCCAGAGCTGATGAGCTCATCGATCGGTTGGGAGCCGCCAAGTACCTCAGTACCTTTGACTTAGAGTCTGGACCACAGGGAAGATTGCCTTAACTGATGAGGGGAAAAGGAGCGGTCAGTATTCTTAATGCTGGAGGGGCACTACCAACTCCTGGTGATGCCACCTTTCGGAGGTTGGTCAACCAGCTGTTGGCTGGACTGTAGGATTTCAATGCCACCTACTGGTATGACATTGCAGTGTTCAATGACATTTGGGAGTAACATCTGCACCACCTCTGCGAAGTGTTGAAGGCTCTACAGAGGGAAGGCTTCACAACCAAGGCAAGCAAATGCCAGATCGGACAGGGTTCAGTAGTGTACTTGGGACACAAGGTAGGGAGCAGCCAGGTGGCTCCCCTACAGCCCAAGATTGATACCATTCTGGCTTGGGAATTCCTCAAAACAGACAGAGGTGAGAGCCTTCATAGGACTCACCAGGTATTACAGGAGAATTGTCATGTGAAATGGCACCATTGTTGCCCCCTTGACAGAGCTGACTTCCAGGAAGCAGCCCAGGAAGGTTAACTGGACTGATGCCTGCCAAAAAACTTTTGATGCCCTGAAATCTGCCATGTGCACGGCGCCCGTGCTCAAGGCACCCAATTTCTCACAGGAATTTGTGGTGCAGACAGAAGCTTCAGAGCATGGTGTCGGGGCTGTGCTCTCACAGCAAAATGAGGAGAGTCTAGACCAACCTGTAGCGCTCATTAGAAGGGTGTTACTTCCACTGGAACAGGGGTGGAGTGCAATTGAGCGTGAAGCCTTTGTTGAGGTCTGGGCACTGAAGAAGCTGAGGGCCTACTTGTTTGGGACTCACTTTCTGGTTCAGACCGACCACAGGCCCCTTCAATCAATCAATCAATCAGGCAATTGCAAGCTCGCTACTCACCCGTGAGGGTCTCAAGGCACTTAGACCACTTAGATGGTTGATGCAAATGAGGGGTGAGAATCCATAATTGTTGAAGTGGTCCATTTGCCTACAGGGGATGGACTTCACAGTGGAACACTGCCCAGGTACAGAACACACCAATACTGATGGTCTGTCCAG
Organism: Lissotriton vulgaris; assembly: GCF_964263255.1. NCBI lineage: Eukaryota > Metazoa > Chordata > Amphibia > Caudata > Salamandridae > Lissotriton > Lissotriton vulgaris. The sequence continues at coordinate 1,752,827,915 of NC_141687.1, forward strand.
ATTTTTCAGCCTTAGTGAAGAGTACTCCCAAGAGGGTGGGTAGTTCTCCCCACATTGCAGCTGGAGAGACAAGTGTTAGACCTGGCATCATTGGCGTGGGTTTCCCTTGTATTTTTGCAATGCCTCCTGTGTTTTTGCTGTATGTTGGACTTTGTTGTGCTGGTATAGATGCTTTGGGCACGTTGCCACTGCTGTTTAGTGCTAAAGTGCAAGTGCTCCCTTTGTAAATTGTGGTTATGGATTGGTGTTTTCATAATTGGCTTATTTGATTTATTAGTCAGTCCCTAGTACAGTGCACTGTGTGTGCCCAGGGCCTGTAAATCAAATGCTGCTAGTGGGCCTCCCGCACTGGTTGTACCACCCACAGAAGTAGCCTGTAAATGTAACTCAGGCCTGCCTTTGCAGTGCCTGTGTGCAGTCTAATACTGCCATGTTGGCTTGGCAATTGCACCCACTAGCCAGGCCCTAACCTTCCCTTTTCTTACATGTTAGTCACCCCTAAGGTAGGCCAGGGTACCCCAATTCTGTTTTTCACTATTGCAAAGCTACCTGTTCCATATTATAGAATGGGGAGTTTGCTTGTAATATCTTATAAGCCTAACTACACCTGGGAACAAGGTAGGAAAATAAAATTTAGTATGCCTGAACTCAGAATGTTAAAATGCATCTTTTAGTGGGGGTGAATTTTACATTCTGTGTTTGAAAATACCACTTTCAGAAAGTAGGGATTATCCTGCTTAGCCATCCAGTGTCCCTTTGCTAGGTTGTGTATTGAATGTCTGGCTTTGGAGTGAAAGGGGCTGGGGATGTGTCGTGGCTCCAAAGAGTCTAGATGAGTCAGTGCTAGGCTGAATAATCCTGGTCTGCATTTGGAGTGGTGGGAGTAGCACCTATACCTGCACCTGAATAGGGCTATGCCTGCCTTCCACAATGATGGCTCCGCCTCCATGAGGTGTGTCTGGAACCAGAGCTCACACTGACAATGGAGGTGTTGTGCATTTGCAAAGTGCCTCTAGAACTGGTTTGGACTGGGATCAGATCCCTGGGCCTGGAGAGAACAAAGAGATTTGCTCTATAAAAAGAGGGGCCCAGACGTTTAGAGTTCAGTGCCAAAGTGCAAGTTCTCCCTTTGTAAATTGTTGTTATGGATTGCTGTTTCCATAATTGGCTTGTTTGATTTACTAGTCAGTCCCTAGTACAGCACACTGTGTGTGCCAGGGCCTGTAAATCAATTGCTGCTACTGGGTCTGCAGCACTGGTTGTGCCACCCACATAAGCAGCCTGTAAATGTAACTCGGCCTGCCATTGCAGTGCCTCTGTGCAGTCTAATACTGCCATGTCGACTTGGCAAGTGCACCCACCTGCCAGGCCCTAACCTACCCTTTTCTTACATGTTAGTCGCCGCTAAGTCGAGCCCAAGGTACCCAAGTGAGCAGGGTCCAGTGTGTGTGAAAGGTAGGACATGCCCAGGAGTGTGCGGAGAGTCCTGATAGTGAAATACTCCCACTTTTGTTTTTCACTATTGCAAGGCTATCATTTCCCGTAGGATAGAATGGGGAGTTTGCTTATAACATCTTATAAGCCTAACAACCCCTGGGAACAAGGTAGGAAAATAAACTTTAGTATGCCTGAACTCAGCATGTTAAAATGCATCTTTTAGTGAGGGTGATTTTTACATTCTATGTTTGAAAATACCACTTTTATAAAGTTGGTATTTTCTTGCTTAGCCATCAGTATCCCTTTGCTAGGATGTGTATTGACTGTCTGACTTTCGAGTGACAGGGGCTGGGGATGTGCAGCGGCTCTGGAGAGTCCGGATGAGTCAGCGCTACTCTAAACAGGCCTGGTCTGCATTTGGAGTGGTGGGAGTAGTAGCACCTGCACCTGAATAGGACTGTGCCTGCCTTCCACAATGATGGCTCCACCCTCCTGTGGGATGTCTGTAGCCACGGCTCACACTGACAATGCAGGTTATTGTGCACTTGCAAAGTGCCTCCAAGAATGAGTTTGGACTGGGCTCAGAGCCCTGGGCCAGAAGAGAACAAAGATATTTACTGTATAAAAAGAGGGGCCCCAGACCCAAGACTTTTATATCAGTTCTGGGAAACCTTGAGAAGCCTTTGCCAAGGAGAAGAGCTGGAGAAACTGAGGAGGAATACTGCCCCTGCTCTGTTTGCTGTCTCGGGTTGGTCTACAGTGGCTATTTTCTGCCAAGGAAAGGGAAAAATGACTTTGCTGTTTGCTGTGTTCCCTGCTTGAGGAAGATATCCAAGGGCTTGAAGAAGAGCTTGCCTTCTGTTCTGAAGTCTCAGGGACACATAGACTTTACCCCCAGCTCGCCTGAACTTCCTTATTGGGAGTTCTGACCTGCCAAGAGGTGCCTTTATCTGTTCTGGGTTCCTGGAGGTTGTTCTGGCTGTTGAGAGCTGGAAAAGCAATGCAACACAAAGAAGTGTGACGCATCGCATCTGTTTCCGATGCTTCGCCGAAGAAATCGTTGCAGCTCCTGCCCGCTGCTCAAGAAATCGCTGTACACCACATTGAGTGCACCGATCTCCGAAGTCCGCGATCACTGCACCGATTCCGACGCAAGCACTACTGTGCAGCTGCAAGAAACCACGCATCATACTGGATCATCGCATCGCATCGAGGCGCCATGTCTGTCACGTCATTGGGGAAGGCACTTAGAAACTGACGCATCACCTCACCACACAGTAAGAAACCGAAGCATCACCTCCTCTCTGATAAGGTACCGACGCATCACCATCCCCTGCGCCGCAGTAAGGAACTGACGTATCAATCAATCAATCAATCATATCACCTATCACGTATCACCTCCCCCGGAGCAAGGAACGTACGCATCACCTTTCCTGAGTGTAAGGAACCAACGCATCACCTTCCCTGTGGCCCTTTTTTATTTGTGTGCGCAACGCATCCAAGGTACTTTGTGTGAAAAGTGTTGCATTTTGCTTTGGACTGAACTATTTCTCCCATTTGAAAGTTACATTTTTATTACTGTATTGTGGATTTTTTTTGTTTGATCTTGTTTGGTTTAGATAAAGATTACTTATTTTTCTAATCAAGTGTGGTGTCCTTTTGTAGTGTTTTCACTGTATCACTTATGTTTTTATAAATGGTTTACACACAGCCTCTGAGATAAGCCTGTCTGCTCATGACAAGTTACCAAAGGGGTGAACAGGGATTATTTTAGAAGTGTATCCCCCTTACCCTGACTAGAAGCAAGGATCCCTATTTGGACAAATGTACCTACCTCTGCCAACTAGAGACCCCCATTTCCAACAGAGGACCTTAGTGCAAACTTCCTTGTGGCTTCTATGTCCCACATGGATGGAGTAAATTGACAATTTTTAGGTGACTGACAGACACATTTAGGAAGAATAGGCCAGTAGGCTATTCATCCTGTGCATACAACAGCTACAAAGGCCTGTCCTATAGGTTCAAACAGGTGTGCCACCACTGTCAATCTTCCAACAGTCAGGAGAGCTAGTAGCCACACTCATTGAAGATGGGTGCGTATTGCATGCTCCTTACCACAGACCCCCCTCAGGATCTCAATCCGTTTCTACAGGGGCCCTGAGCAGGCATGCATGATTGTTGTGCGTGCTAAGGACAGAAAGAATCAAAAGTAATTAGACACACTTGGCCTCATTTCAATGTTGGGTGGAATTCCTGCCACCCGACACTGACTCGGTCCTGGGACCGACCGACACCCGGTCGACGGTCCCGACGGGTCCATGTCAATGCGACCGAACACTATTCAGTCACATTGCACTTTTCTCAATGGGAGCTCGTGTTACGGCCGTAAACCAGTCATAACACAAGCTCCCATTGAGAAAATTGAGGTGCAATTCATTCCTGCACCCCATGGCAGGCACCTCAGGTATCAACAGCGGGGCATTAAAGGTGCCCCCTTGGCCTCCAACTGGAGTTCGTGCACCAAAGGGGGCCCTGCTTGGGGACCACAAAGTCGAGTTCCGACAGCGTTTCCATGTCGGAAAGGCTGGCTCAGAATGGCTGTAGGAACCCGACATTGAAATCTCAAGGGCAGAAATGCCCGTCCTTGAGATTACTTGCCGGTTTCCAATTGGCCGACGGGTTCTCTGAGGTATTCGGAAGCCAGCCGGAATGACCAGCCACTTTATTTTATGACAGCCTCTATCATTATGAGGGGGTTGTAAAGTAAACTGACCGACCCATTACAATGCGACCCTAATGGCTCCGACTGTCGGTTGAGGCCTAATAGTACGCACCTCAAGGAAGGGGCACCCTCTCACCATCTCACCCATCTACGCAAGTGACATCTTCCACCACAACAGACCGTAAGCTTCTCTCTACAGGCCTTGGTAAGAACTGGACAGCAGGACTCTCTCCTGTGCCTATTTGAGGTTTTATGGACTATGAGTTTCTCTCTGTGTGTTTTCTACTTGTTTAGATAGTCTGTTCCTCTTTGAGTGCTCTGCTGATGTTAATTTAGCCGTAGTTTCTCTCCAATGGCAATGCTAATGTTATCATGTATTGAAAGGCCTCTTCTAAGAGTTAGCTCAGGTTGCTGTGGGTTGTATGTTTCTCTACTCAGGCTTCGCTGCTTTTATCATAAATGTAGTTGCTCTCCAATGGTTATGCGGAAGTTATTTTTGAAAGTGTGTTTCCTCTACGGATCTTATTGAGGTTTGTAGAAATAGTGAGTTTCTCCCTGGGGACAATACTGATCTTAGTATGAGTGGGGCTTTCTCTACGAGGTTCCTGCTGAAATTAGTATGAAAAAGGTTTCTTTCTCTCTTTGGATTTTGCTGAGGTTAGTATGAAAAGGGTTTCTTTCTCTCTTTGGGTTTTGCTGATGTTAGTATACGTAGTTTGTTTCTCCCTGGGTCCTTTCTGACTTTTGTTTGAATTAATATTTTTCTAAGGGATTTGCATGTGCTGAGGTTAGTATGAAGAGTCTATTTTTCCTCTACATTCTCTATGACGTTAGTATTAATAGTGTGTTTCTCTCTGGGTGGTTTGCTGATGTTCTGATGGACAGTCGGTTTCTCTCTGAGGGTCTTTCTAGTATTAATATGGATTGAGTATTTCTTTTTCATGGTCCTACTGTTGTTATGATGGTTAGTGTTTTTCTCCCTGGAGCTCCTGCTGGTGTAGGGGTGGTTTGTGTGATTATCTCTGGGGTCTTGTTGGGATTAATAGGGAAAGGCGTGTTATTCACTGGTGGATTTTCGGAAGTTAGTTCAAACAGTGTGTTCTTCTCAGGGGATCATGCTGAACTTAGTATGGGCAATGTGCTTCTCTCTGAAGGTCTTGGTGTTACTAGTATGGAGAGTGTGTTTCTCTCTGAGGATCTTACTGAAGTTATTGTGGACAGTGTGTTTCTCTATGTGGATATTGCTGATGTTAGTATGGACACTGTTTCTCTCTAGGAATCTTGCTGATGTTAGTGTGGACAGTGCGTTTCTCTCTGAGGGTCTTGCTGGTGTTAGTATGGACAGTGTTATTCTCTCTGGGGAGCTTGCTGGACTTAGTATCTGGAATGTATTTCTCTCTGAGGAACTTGCTGATCTTAGTACGGACAGTGTTTTTCTCTCTGGGGATCTCGCTGAAGTTAGTATAGGTAATGTGTTTATCTCCGAGGGACTTGCTGGTGTTAGTATGGACAGTGTGTTTCACTCTGGGGATCTTGCTGATGTTAGTGTGGACAGTGTGCTTCTCTCTGGAGATATTGCTGAACTTAGTACCTGTAATGAGTTTCTCTCTGAGGATATTGCTGGTGTTAGCATGGGCAGTGTGTTTCTCTCAGGTGTTCTTGCTGGTGTTAGTACGGACAGTGTTTTTCTCTCTGGAGATCTTGCTAAAGTTAGTATGTTAATGTGTTTCTCTCTGAGAGTCTTACTGGCATTATTATGGACCAGTAATACTCAAAGTAGGGCCCAGGGGCCGCTTGCAGCCCTCTTGACCTTTACATACCCCCCTGGGGAACAGCAGCACGGCTGCTGAGCACTTGCTGAGCACTAATATTCAGAAAAAAATATTAAATAAATGGGCAAGCATTTATTTGCAGGTTAAATGAAGTTATGCAGTAACTACTGTGGTGTCCTTCACTGCTTACCTGTAGTTGACCTTCAAATAAATGCGTGCAGGGGCGGCCTTAGGCATGTGCAAGCTGTGCACCTGCACAGGGCCACCAAACCCCAGGGGCCACCACGCCAATATATATAATAATCCTCTGCAAATCATCCTTGGTCCTACTCCAAAAGGCACAGTCCAGTCTGGAGGGGACCTGGCCTGGCTATTTGGGCACAGTTCCTACTCGGACAAGACCAAGCTGATTGGCACACAGCTACTCTCAGTGGCATATTTGCGGCGTGGCCACTGACAGGGATTTGGCGGTCTCCGGCTCTGTTCCACTTCCAAACACCCTGACACCCCCCCCTCTTCACTCGCCTCCCGCTCCGCCCCGCCAGGACCCCCTCCTCCGGGGCCCCCTACCTACGCTCCCTGCCCAGGGCCACCATGAGCCTAGAGCCGCCCCTGATGCGTGTCTGCTTATTTACATTTTTTTAGACTCCTTACACAATCCCTGACCCACCCAGACCCCATACCGCCACCCTGCTGGCATCAATGAGGCCCTCGGTCACACCACAGACCATACCTTGTGGCTCCTGGGCAAATGTTTGCGAGTACCCATGTTATGGACAGTGTGTTTCTCGCTGGGGTTCTTCCTGAGGTCAGTACAGTCTGTTTCTCGCTCAGTTCTTTGCTGATGTTAGGTTCACCTGTACATTTCTCTCCAATGGTATTGCTGTTTTTAGTGTGTTTTATAGCACCCCACTGGCATTCTGCTGAGGTTAGGCTGAACTCCGAGTTAATCTCTGGGGCAGAGACTGCTTCGCATCTGACTAGAGGCATAATGCGAGTTAATTTTAAACTGTCCTTTGATTGCACGCGGTTTCTCGGTGCTGCTGATTGCTTTCGCCTCCCCGTTCACGCTTTTCATTAAGCAACGGTGGTAATTACAGCAAAGGACTGCCTCTGGTCATAAATGTTGCAGGTGAAATTAAATGTCTCACATCAATGGCGCCGCGATGCTGAAGCGCCTGCTCGGTGCTGCTGCGGGGTCCTATTCTTATTCTGTAAAGTAAAAATGTTATTGCGCAGTTTCCTGAAGCGCGCCAGAGGCACCAAAGTATTTTAAAAAAAATCTTTCTGATATACGTAAACTTTTAGGTCGCTTTTCTGTAGAGGAACGAAATTTAAGAACGAAGGGCTGTGATGTACCATCCCTTACTGAGTTTCTTCTAGCTGTTTACTAACGCTCAACACGTTCTTGCTTAATCTCGCCTTGTCACTGTGTTGCTCTAATATGTCTGTCTGAGGTTATTTTGAAATAGTGTAATAATATCGTTGCTTACTCCGTGGCTCCATGCATCCACTATCAAGTGAAGAACAAGTGATGAGCAAGACAGCGCAGGCGGAAGTGTCCCCATAGACACAGGGAACTTCAACTGTCTGTGGTAGTGTGGCAATGCTGCATAGCTGTCCAATCCAGAACGTTCCGTTAGCCTCGGCTCCATTTGCGATGTTAACGGGTTTATTATTGGTGGCTGAAGGTTATACTGCACCAGCGTAGCCCGAAAATTCTGCCTTTGGTGAAGGCAGGTAGTAATTCTCACTTACTGTTTGCTGCAAAACATGAAAAAAAGACTTTGGGGCAGATTTATGAGGCCCTTGCGCCACGTTTACGCCGCTGTTGCGTCACGCAAGGCGGCGTAAACGTGGCGCATCCCTACGAACGATTTACAACGTGACGCATCTAGGCAGATGCGTCACGTTGTAAAGCCCTGCGCCGCTTGTGGGCGTTCCGGCGCAGGGTGGGCGTTCCGGGGCAGGTGCGCCTCGCAAAAGTGGCTGAGTGAAATCTCTGAGATTTCACTCAGTCACTTTTAAGCCAATGCTGCGTCAAAAACCTGCGCCTGCTTGAAGCAGGCGTAGGTCTTGATGCAGCATTGTTAAAATGGGGCACCCCCGAGCCTTGCTGGAGCTGCGTCGCGCTTGCGACGCAACTCCAGCAATGCGCCACATTTCCGGCACAGATGCGTCACGCATCTGTGCCGTTTTTGCACCATGGTGCGCCGCATTATAAATGCGGCGCGCCATGGCTGGCGGAGCTGTGGCGCACTGTGGCGGATGTTAACTGGCGCATCCCTGGGGATGCGCCAGTTAACATAAATCTGCCCCTTTATACCGTAGGGAAGTAACCTGTGAGTCCTAGGGCATGAGGCAAAGAAGTCTGAATCTAATCCATGGTGTAAAGCAGATGGCTCTAGAACAGTGCGGCAAGAGGAAGGGAGGCTGGAGCTCCAGGCCGTAGCACAGACCCCGCAGATGCACGTGTGTGTGTGTGTGAGAGGGGGGGCACTGTGCCAGTCACACTCCAACCTCTGTGAGACTCAACAGGCTGAGACCTGAGAATTTTGAAAGCAAGGGGGTCAGAGGAGAGCCTGGAAGCACTTTACCTACCCTGCCTTTCTCCACTAGAACAGATTGAAAAGAGATGTCAGCCCCAGTGCACCCTTTTCGCCTTTCCACTCCACGCCCTCCGTGACGTGAGCTGGGGCACAAGGGTGACAGTCATTGTAATGTCTTCCTGGCTACATCGCGTGGAGCTACGGTAAACATTAGCAATTCAGTTAGCTGTAGCAATCACAGCAGCGCTAAGACCAGTCAAATAACCTCTCACAACAATCAAGGTACCATGGAGAGAAGCAGCGATGGTGCTGGGGTGCACAGCTGAGGGACTGGCTGACCAGGGGAGTGCAATACCCAACTGCCTGACGGTCTGTTTAGTTATTTTTTCAATAGTGCTTTCTGAATCCTAAGACGTGTAAAAAGAAGTTAAGTCAGACGACTTCCCAACTTGCACACTGTTGGCAAGTATCGGGATCTCACAGAAAATGCAATGCCATGGAAGGAGGCGCTTCAGTCGAGTTCTGAATAATGTGCACTAAGTGACCACTTTCAGTACCCTCTCTGTGAGAGAGAACACATATCTCTACTATCTATCGTTTGAAGACGAGGGCACAATAGGCATGGAGGTGGTGGGCCTTCCTGACCACTTCCTCCTTGCCAGAAAAAATGGTTCAAAAGGCTGGTGGAGTGATCCTCTCAATGCAAACGGATGCATCGTCTTGGGGACAGGCAGCACCACTCCTCAGCCGACTTTCTGGCAACATATTGTTTTGTCCAAGGTGGAGGCCAACTCACAAATCCCTCCTGCAACTCCCTAGTTGCTCTTTTTTGATGTGCCAGGCAGATGTAGGCGAACAGTCTGTCATTGACTGTAGTTTGCACATCTTAGGAAGACACTATGTGGGACAGTGGAACATCCAAATCTTACTCCAAGGGCGTTGCTCCTCCCTTCCTATGTGTTAGATGACCTTTGAACTCAAAATGTGGACCAGAACAATCACACGTGCATTTCTTGCCCTTGCCACCAGCCACACACTATGGTTTCAGTGTTCCATGTGCTAGACATGTTGGGTGAGGATTCTGCCTTTTCACATCTGGTAGTTGTTAACAATTGGGCTATGACACTTTGTAAGGCAGTATCTGCATCCAATGGGCCAATTTTTTTTCAGCCAATCATACATGGATTACGGGCAACCCAGCATGTGGCATTCCAGGTGCAGAGAGTAAAGACTGAGAAATAGACCCGCTGAGTCGGACACACCAGGATGCAGAGGCCTCAAGTTACTCCTTGCTGCAAAGAAACATTATGCTGCACTTAAACAGAGATCAATCACGTGCAAATCAGCCTTGGTCCTACTCCAAAACGCACAGTCCAGTCTGGAGGGGACCTGGCCTGGCTATTTGGGCACAGTTCCTACTGGGACAAGACCAAGGCTGATTGGCACACAGCTACTCTCAGTGGCATGTTGAGTGAGAAACAATGGACTGGAATATGACTTTGAGGGATTGCCAGTGCCTGAGATCAATCTAAGCATTCCTTCCATTACTTTGTTTTTTGTAGCAGATTTGGGTTTCGTGCATTCTGTGTAACAGGAGGAGCGCCGGGTAGGCCGCAGCCAGTTTGGGGTTGCTTGTGTTCCCATCTGGATGGGACCTGGCCTAGCAGTTTGGGCGGTACTGTTCCAGTAGGAGAAGAACCACGACTGGTTGTAAATGTCTGGTCTGTGTCTAAAGTGGCATGGTGATCAAAACATGATCAGCAGAATGAAGATCACCAGTGGCTGAGATTAATTCAAGCATTCCTTCCATCACTTTGCTGTTCGTTTCAAGTTAATCCTGTCAGACAAGGGTACCACCTGATGCAGGGTTTTGTTTTTCATTCTAATATTTGTAGACATACATTTATAATGTGAACAGCAAAACTGAAAATATCATAATGCAAAAACAGCTACAAGTACCTGTTTGCAAACATAAAACCAGAACTAGATCAGCTGCTAGCGCTTGACATTAGAAAACTTTAGTATTCCTTTGGAGTTGCCAAAATTCAGAGGGTGGTGGGAAGAGAGGCTGATCGAAAGTAATTACTGACTGACACACACCACTCAGAGGTTCTCGTGGAAGTGGTAATCATGAAAACCACAGCAAGATAAGCAGCTATGCCCCAGAGAGGGCCATCCTCTGAAAACTAAACACAATACTTTTGAGGCCATTTTCATTGAGTGTATTTATGGGAAACACTTATGTGATAATCGAATACAACTATTTCTATCAGCTGTATGATTTGACTTCATCCAAAAGAGCATGAAAAATCATTTGTAAAACTTTTCCAAAGCAGAGCTCTCAAGTTATTGCAGACCAGGTGTGAGCAGCTTCTTGGCTCATGGCTTCATTCTTTGAATTCTGTTTCTGGTAGTTTGGCTTAGCCGTGGTACATCCAGGGCTACAAGTACAGGAATAAAAATAGAAAGCACAACTCGATAGGCTACTCACACCTGACACAGTGCAATTTAAGGTCTCTGGGATTGCCGATTGCCCTTATTCACTGACTGTCCTTCCGAAGCGAACCCAACCCTCGGCTCCACACTCCCATTAGAAGGCTGCCGGGAGGGGGGTGTGGCGCACCGGCAGCTCCCTGTGACAGATCTCATTGGCATTTTTGGATTTCTCAAGTCCCTTGTTCAGAGTCCCGCAAACCATAGCCGAGTCTCGCCTCCAGCTACGGACCGGTCGGACTGTCCCCAAGTCACCAGCTCCGGCCCCCAACATTCTTTTTCTAAAGTACCTTTGTGTGAGCTTGTGAGAACACTTTTATATCTAAATCCTTCAAGCTCCTTAGTCCAATTAGGCGCCTGAGCATCTAATTGTCGCTGCATAATTCTTTTCAGCAGGAAAGCGGAATTCAGCCCGTCCAGCCAGGCCTCCCGGGGTTTGGGGTGGATAGCACGTACATAGCACGCCGGGTGCCCCCAGTTTATTACAGTGACCCCCATAATCTGATTAGGTTACAGGTCACTCTTTATAGAGTAAATGTTAAATGTCGTATACTTGTAAAGCGCACAGCTGCCCCAGCAAAGGGGTGTCCTGGCGCTGAAGACCGCTGGGGAACCCATCCTGGCTTTCCCTGTGAGATGGTCCCTCCTGGGCATCTCCAAGGTGAAGACAAGCATCCCCGGCGCTGATGGGGCCATTAGTAGAGATTAAGCAAGCTATTGCCCAGAGTTGCTGAGTGGGACTCATGGTTGGAGTAGGCACCAAAGCGAGAATTATCGAGTCCGCTGACCATGGCCCAAGACCCAAGTAGGAGGTTTAGGGTGACCGGTACCTTTAAACACTGCCAGACAGACTTCAACAGGGTGCAGGGACAAACTCTTACGTGTATAAATCCTATTACAGCAACAGCTGTGTTGGAACAATTTTTAGAGTGGGTGTGCTGGCCGGCGCTGCCACTTCATCAAAGTCAAATGGAATTTGAACAACTATGGTGAAATCCCTGACCAAGTAAATACGGAAACTGTCAACCCCTTTCTGAGTGGTGATATTTGTCAAAAAATATGGGTAAAAATCATTCTTTTAAAGCACGTTAAACAAAAATGGTATTCATATACCTTTATTTAGTGCACGTCCTCCATCAAAATGGCATCTCACACCCGTGAAATCAGTGTAAACAATTGGTGGTAGGCTACTTTTACGGAACTAATCTACTCTGAGGAGCATATTACCAAGGGCCTTTTCGCAGCATTAGCGGGACTTTTTCCCACTAAAGCGGCGAAAATTTCACCGCCCAATTACCAAGCTGTTGCTAACATCCATTAGCGACAGCTTGTAGGCGATAGCGAACATTTTGGGACCCGCTTTGCATGTCAGCGATAATTATCGCTAATGACATGTAAAGTGGGCGTGCCAAAATGTTAGCGACTGAAAACAGTTGCTAACATCGCTATCGCCTATTACCTACAAAGGCGAAGCGATGGAAATATTCGTGCTAAGCGCGAATATCTCCAAAAGCTAACGCCTGCTAATACCAGTTCTTAGCCATGTTATCCAATGGGAGGTGGATAACATGGCTAAGAGCTGTTTCACGCTAATGCGTGAAAATCGCTGTATTGTCAGCGATATTCACGCATCTCGCCTGATTTTTATTGCTTTTGAGATAAACCTTGCTAATAGCAAGTTATCTCAGGGATAAAAATCGGTGAAGCGCAGCAATAATTATTTTGCCACTAACCCTACTTAGCGATATCGCTGTTTGTAGGTAATATGCCCCTGAGTTCTTAATTATTTGATGTAGTTATGGTTAGCTGTGAATGTGGCTCAGCAGAAAAGTTTGGGCCACGCTGAACCCTGGATGCACAAAAGAGACTCTGCTCTTCATTCCTAGACTGTCTCTGTCCCCTGTTCTATACCAAGACTCATTCAGAATTGTGCTACTTGAAGAAAACCTATCTTGGCTAAGCATAGTGCCATTATCAGCAACTTCTCCCACCCCCGTTCTGAGCATGCAAGAATGAATAAATATACAAGACAACTTTTGTTTGCAGAAAATATTGCTGCAGGTTTATTCCATACAAGAGTATGCAATATGTGGGTTATCTTACGGGCGATCCATGGGCGGGCAGTTGTGCCAACCTTTGCTGCCCCCGCCCGCCTGGTGAGATAGCACTGTGGGACACCCCATCAGTGCTACCTTTGATGATCCTCTTCCGGATCACGTGACACGTTGGTCTCTTCTAATCATGCTCTTTTCAGGGCGGAGCAGAGCAAGGCAAACCCCCGGTTGGTCAGGCCCCCAACCGCCCGAAGGACTAACGGGGCATTGTCGCAGTTTTCAAGGAACCTGCTCTGAGGCTCCTGGTCTTTGGCTCTGGCACCTCTACTGTGCCACGCAGAGGTACCCTTACTGTACCCGTCTGCCGCAGAGGTACCCTTACTGTACCCATCTGCTTCCAGATTGCCCTGTAACTCTGCATGCAACACAAAAGGAAAACATTAAAACATTCAGAATACCCTGCCCACCAGCCAGGACGGGTAAGAGGTGGGATGGGAGACAGCGTGGCTGGTGAACAGAGACCCCCAAGAGGGGCGGGTGTGGCTTATAGCCCCTCCCCCACCTGGCGCACCGGATCTGATGCCACAGTGGCAACCTGGCGAAAGGGCTCCTACAGGAGCCCCCAACGACTTGTGCGGGTGGGCGGTGCCCAACATGGCAATAAAGGGCCGCGGACAGCCGCATTCTGCCCCTGATTATACACAGCCACCTTCATTGCAATGATCTTCATTAGGGATACACTCACTGGAAATTCTTTCTTGATAATTCCTAAAGCTCACAGTGCTATTGTTTTAAAAAAATTTTTTTTTACCAAAGCTTTGGTTTACGACCTGCGTATAGTAAACAGGAAATAAATGCATTGATCCTGTTGAAACCGTGAATACTTTTTAGAATTCTAAGTCATAAAATTACCGGCAGGCTGTTTTAACATCTTAAGAAACATCAGAAAGTTATTGGGAATTCTACCTATTTTTTCCCAAAGAACTGTTGTTCAACTTTAGTGAACTTGCGTCTGGATTACAGTCAATCCATGCTAAGAAGATTACAAATTGTCCAAAACATGGCAGCACGCCTGCTAATGAGGGCGCCTAAGCATCACCCCGCCTCCAAGTGACTTGCCAAACTTCATTGGCTCCCAATCAAAAAAAAGGGTTATATTTAAAGTGCTGTGAATCGCATATCATGCCTTCCACAACACAGACTGTTGTCTTGTTCAGCCTTATGTGCCATTAAGATCCTTAAGATCCTCTAATGTGCTGCATGCAAGGATTCCGAAAATTCATATAAGCATTTGTGGGGGGTTGGTCTTTTATATACCTGGCAGCTAAACTTTGAAATTCCCTTCCCATAAAACTTCACAGTTCTCCCAACAAACTCAGGCGCAGGAAGTGTTACACCGCTCATCCTTTGACTGGTTTTCCATTAACATTTTGCCCCAGAGGACAGAGTGCAATGTATTTAAAATGTAGGACATGTACTTTTATGGAAACTGCCTTTACAACACGAGCTGAGCCATGCGTGCCGTTTCCCCCCTGGCGTAACCAAGCTTGCCTGAACCATGCACCTGCTTTAGCGTGGTTAGGGTAGATGTCGCTCTAGTGTCCGGATTGGGGAAGAGGGGAGGAAGAGGAAGCATCGGAACAGGAAGCTCCGGATGTGGACGGGTGTGTAAAACTGTGGCCGGGTTTGGGGAAGTAGATTTTAGGGGTGGGGGCAGTGTTAAGGTTCAGGGGAAAGAGTTAGGGTGTCTTTTTAAAAGGGTGCAGAGTTTTAGGCCTATGAGCGTGGGAGGGGGTAGTTTTAAGGGCTGGGCAGTGATGGGGGAGTTTTTAGGGATAAGTGTCGCATTTAGTACTCAGGGTGGGGGGTTGAGGTAGTTTTTTTAAAGGTGGCAGGGTTTTAGGCCTCAGGGTGGGGGAAGGGGTAGGGGCAGTTTCAAGGGACGCTCTGGGGTATGTTTTAGGGCTCGGGGTGGGGCAGGGGCTGGGGTCAGGATGTTTTATTTTTAAAGGGGACAGGGTTTTAGGTCTGTGGGGCGAGGGGAGGGAAAGGGGTAGTTTTACGTTTAGGGCGGGGTATGTTTTAAGCCATAGGGCAGAGGGCAAGGTAGGGGGGTAGAATTTTAGGGCTTAGGGTAGGGAAGGGGTCATCTTTAAAACGCATATCCCTTTACCAATCATGACTTTGAAATATCTTCATTCTGGTACTAAGAGGTTACATATCTAATTTCAACTTCGAATGAGAGTAATATTATTACAAAATCAGTCTGAACTTTTGAAAAAGAAGCAAGTGGATTTTAGAACTGTCAATTTACAGAAATATTAGAAAATATTTTTACCATTCACATTCTCATGTGCTCCAGAAAAAGTATAATTGTGTTAAAATTACAAAATGGTGTCAGGTACACATAAACACAGATTTGCATTATGAAAGAAAAGCAATTGTTTGTTCCACAGCAGTCTTCCGTTTTTATGGTTGTGAGAAATTGGGTTGTTGGTTGAGGAGGGTGTGAGTCCTTGTCAAGCAACAGCCGCAATCATTGTCAGGGTGAACCAAAAAAAGTCCTTGTGCTTAACCCTCTGGTAGCTTGGCACAAAAGCAGTCAGACTTAAATTAGAGGCAATGTGTTGAGTATTTATGCAGCACTCAAACAGTAATGAAGTGAAAACACAGCACAAGAAAAATACCTCACCAATTTAGAAAAATAGAGTTAAATTGTATAAAATATTTAACAACAAAATGAGAAAAAAACAATCACTAGAACCAAAGTTAAGCAATTTCAAAGATTTAAGGTATGTCTAGTGCCTAAAAGCATAAAGCGCCATTCACGATTAAGTGGTCATGTGAGTCCAGGTGAAAGCCTTATCTTCAGGGTGACCGCAATAGAGTGTGGGCTGGATACAGGGACAAGGTGAGTCCCCCTGAAACAGTTACCGTCTACAGTCCAGCGTGAAGCATTCCATTCACAGTGGAGGTGGCCATGAGGAGCAGGGAGAGTGTCGCGGATGGTCATCTCTGTAGCATGAAAAGCAGGCTGTGCATCATGGATGATCATCGATGTATCGTAAATATCCTGTTAGGCATTGTGGACGGTCGTTACTGGAGCTTTGCGTTGTTGGTCACCATGAGCTGTAGCTGGCAGTAGCTGTATTGTGAAGGGTCGTGAGGTTCCGTGACGATTTGAACCCGTGTTTTCAATATTGTCGTAAACACATAATTTTGGTATCAGTGAACCGCAAATGATCCATTTAGCATATCCTGGTGTTTTCGCTATGCTACAAGCAAGAGTACTCCTGTTACAAACACATTTCTGATCTACCCATGGCATCCATCTTAGATTACGGCAGCCATTTTGTATTTCTTGCCCTCACATAGTCAATGGACACGTAATGACCTCTGATTACTTCATTTCAATTAAGGACACGTAAGCTTTAGCCGGCGATTCACCTTGCTAGTGACACGTGCACCTTAGGATAGAACACGCCATGACTGCATGACTCGACAGAAGCTGCCTCCTCTGCCTGAGGCCAGTCCTGCTATACTGGTTCTCGTGTTCGTTGGCCTGATCATGATTAGGCGGCCGAAGCTGGTAGCCTTGCCCATTTACGACCCACAAACATCTCTTATCCTGCTTTTCTATCTTCTGCACCTGGCTCTGCTCCTTTCCTTCTGGGCCTTTATTAGGAGGAGGTAACGAAATTTACGATGAGGCGGTCCGGCTCTTGAATGAAAAGTTGACATGGGATTATGATGGAACAGTGGGAACCCCTCGTTCGTAATGTTTTGACATCAGATATTGTCGACGATTCCTGTGCAACGCCAAATATTTATTGTTTAGGACGCAAAGGTTTAGGAATGTACTAACATGTAAAGAATTTGCCCGAAGCCTAATATTTAGTATATAAGGAGCAACCCTCTTTGTACAAATCGAACAGGCTCCTAGATACTGCCTGTGTGTAGTTTCTGTGACTTCTGTGTCCCTGCAGTAATAAACCTTTGGTCTTTGACGCCACCATCAAGAAGCCCGTGTTTCTGTTAATTTGTGCACCAAGACAGGTAGAACTCCGGGGTCTTCGGGTGTTATCCCTGACACCTCTGGACGGAACCAAAAAGTCCAGAACTCCAATTGGCGCCCAATGTGGGGCGACGTCATTCGGTACCAGTCCAAAAGCCTGAAGAGTACGAGAAGCTTCGTGTGAAGATTCCTGAGGGAGGCGCCCCACTTCATCGATCCCGGCATATCGCAAAAGTGGCCCGACGTTCTCTTCCACGAGGGTTCCCGTTCGGACGGCTGCAGTGGTCCGTTGCCTTGACCGTCGCCCTGTCTTGGACCCGAGGTGCAGTTCTTAGTACGGCGAGACGTAGACGGGTTTCTCCTTGGTGACGTCTTCAGTGCCTCAGTTAAGTATTAAGTGGTTGCTAGTTGGTTACTTCGTAAGGGTTGCTCCTGTTTGGATAATCCTTTTTAGTTATTGGTTTGGTTTGATTTCGTAAGATTATCACTGGTTGTTCTGGTTACGATAATCTTTTGGTTTAGTTTGGGTATCGATACATTTGTTCGCTTTGGTAGGCCTAAGTTCTTGGTTCGAGTGCACATTTTTTGTTTGTGTTCTGTCTGTTCTGTGTTCCGGATTATAAAATGGTAAGTCGGAAAAATTGTATGTTGTCGTGTTTTGGTTGCAACAGTGATTCCCGGTTGGAGGACTCATGTCTGGTTCCTCCGATCGGAACTCCTCTTTATGATCTATATTGTAAGTTTGGTGTGGGTCCAATATCTTATAATGAGGTATGGATCCGATATACTGAGAAAGACGGTGTCCTTAGTTGGCCACTGCATGGTAGTTTTGAACCCGAAGTCCTTGATAATTTGGAAGTGAAATTGTTTAAGAAGAAAGCCCGGCCGGCAATGTTTGATTCTTTCCGTTATTGGCGAAAAGAATCTAAACAAAGAGAAATTAAAAAGTTAAAGAAAGAACAGAAAGAGCAAGAGTTGACTTTAGAACAGTCTGCTAAGCAGCTGCAACTCAATGAGTCTGAGAAAGCAATGGAGGTGGCTGTTAGAGAGCGCAATCTAGCGATAGACAAGTGCTACCCTGCCTTGCCATCAAGTACAGCTAAGACAGTAGAGGACCCCGAAAATGATCCTCTGTTGTCTTATTTGTTAAGGTCACCCCCACCGTATGCACAGGGTGCTATGGCTCCACCTTTACCGAATGTTCAATTGCCGATTGCTGGACAACCTGGTATTCCTGCTCCCGCTCCCCTGAATCAAGCTCCTGTACCTCCTGTGGTCAATGTTAATGTTCCTTCGGCACCCCCTCTTCCAGGGTTGCCGGCTTCTTTACCTATACCTGCATCACTTACGCCTGTTGTTTCACAAGCTACTTTGCCTGATACTCCTACTGTTTCTGTTCTATCTGTTCCAACTGCTACTGTATTTTCTGCTTCTGCTAGTATTATGACTCCACTTTCTGTTCGACGGAGAATCACTGATTCTGTCTCTAATATTCTGTCTACCTTCTATAAAACTTTAATTAAGACTCCTGCCTCTGACTCTGTTCAGAGACGAAGTCAGCTTCCCAGTACTGAAGAACGGGGAATATTAGATTCCACCGCTCTTAGATGGATTTCGAAAAGTAGAAGATATAGTACTAGAGATGTATTAGATACATTTATGCAATGGAATGAACCGACACAACGATATGTGTTCGACGAAATGTGCTCCCTTTTGCGTGAGGAGTTGGAAGAGGATGACTCTGAATCAAATTCAGAAGAATTAATTAATGTTCAGAAAGAGTTTGCTGCTGGTATGATAGTTGGTCAAAATATAAAAGAGGCGATGGAACTGATTTTAAGCTATAGGAATGATCCATCCCTTCGTTCACCGAGGGAGTTAGAGAAACGTAGTACGAAGCAGAATCGCCAATATCCAATGAGGGAGGTTCCTCCAATTTGGCGCGAAGCTGTGCAAGCTAATGCGAATCTTGGTATTGCTGCTGCTCCGGCCCAATTCCAGAGAGTGTGGATACACATTCCGTGGAAGCGAGCCGAAGTGTTAGCAGTGAAACAGGCCTTGCCTGATCCGCGTAAGAATCCCGCCGGATACTACAAAGAGTTAGCGCAGACAGTTGAAGCTTGTGTGATGAATTTAGCGGACATTGACATGTTATTTGGAAATGTAGTTCCGCAACCAATTTGGGCTAAAATTCGTAAAGAGAATCATCCAGTTGCCCTAGGTGGTGATTGGGCAGCTATAATTGCAGCAGATGGTCAACAAATAGGTGGTTCTAAACCCGAACCTCTAATTGCTAATTTACCAGGTAGAATAATTGACTTAATGAAGACTCTGATGCCAGCATTGCGCGTTAACTGGGACAAGTTGTCCGCATGCAGGCAGAAGAAAGACGAAAGTGTCTCCGACTTTTTCACAAGGTTCGAAGAGACTTTTGTAGATCACAGTGGTCAGGATATGAGTACTTGTCAATGGATGCACTCCCGCCAGAGCTGCGTTCACTCCCTGATACTCTTTGGGCGACTGGTCCTAACGATGTAGGCCTTTTGGAAATACCACCATATGTAGTCACTTTGAAAGCAAATGTCAAATTTCCACGAATTCCACAATACAAGATTTCTAGTGAAGGTGAACGTGCACTATTATTGATTGTACAAGACTTGATTAAGAAAGGCGTGGTTGAAGAAACTAGAGGAAATGTCTGTAACAGTCCCGTATTGCCAATTTTGAAACGTACTGATCCTTCAAAGCCTCCAGTGTATAGGTTTGTAATTGATCTTAGAGAGGTTAATAAAATTGTGGTTCCGCAGTTTCCTGTGGTTCCAGACATTACTGCATTGTTAACGTTGATTCCTGCTACAGCCACATGGTTTTCAGTTATCGACTTGAAGAATGCCTTTTTCAGCATTCCGATAGCCGAAGAAAGAGGAGATATTTTCGGCTTCTCTCTAGGAGGTCGAAGCTTCAGGTTTAAACGTGCTCCACAAGGCTATTGTGAGAGTCCGTCCATTTACAGTCAGGCATTAAAAAGTCAGCTAGATTCCTTTGTACTTCCTCCTGGTTCTGCTCTAGTGCAATATGTCGATGATCTTCTAGTAGCTGCCGATGACAAAGAAACTTGCAAAGCAGCTACAATTTCCCTATTGCATCATTTGTCTAGTTTGAACCACAAGGTGTCACCTTCGAAAATGCAATACTGTTGCCAAGAAGTGACCTACCTAGGTCATCTCTTGTCAAAGGAGGGAAGGAAGTTGACCCCAGAGAGAATAAAAGCAATTACGCAGATGAATGTTCCCAGCACACAGAGAGAAGTACGTGCCTTTTTAGGTATTACCTCATACTGTAGGCAGTGGATCCCAAATTTTTCTCTTTTGGCAAAACCATTGGTAGCTTTGACTGGGAAAAATGTTCCGAGTCCGGTGCCATGGTCTGCTGAATGTCAGGAGAGTTTTTCTGAATTGCGAAATGCACTATGTTCAGCTCCTGTATTGGGTACACCCGATTACAGTAAGCCATTCACGCTCTATGTTCACGAGAGAGAAGGTTGCGCGTTGAGTGTTCTGACACAGAGATTTGGTGATAAACAACGCCCTTGTGCGTATTTTTCATCAACATTAGATCCGGTAGCGAGAGCGTTGCCTAGTTGTTTGAGAGCTACAGCGGCAGCTGCAGCTTCCATTCGACAATCTGCTGGTTTGGTGATGAACAACATGCTGGTGGTTATGGTTCCTCATGCTGTGGATACACTCATGAACCGAACCAAGACGCAACACCTTACCAGTGCTAGATTATCTGGGTATGAGCTGACATTACTAGCGAGTCATATTCAGATCAAAAGATGCAATGTATTGAATCCAGCAACATTGTTGCCGACTAGTCAGGAGTCGAGTGATTCTGAGCCACATGATTGCTGTTTCAGAACCGAAGAAGAGACAAAAGGACGAATTGATTTAAAAGACACTCCGTTGTCGGATCCAGATGGCACGTTGTATGTTGATGGGTCATGTTTTAAATTGGAGAATGGTGATGTGACTGCTGCTTACGCAGTAACGACTTTGAGTACGATTGTGGAGACTGCGAGAGTGAGTCAGAATTCTGCCCAAGCTGCGGAATTAATTGCACTAACGAGAGCGTGTGTTTTAGCTAAGGGAAAGAGAGTGAATGTGTTCACAGATAGTCAGTACGCGTTCGGTGTGGCCCATAGTTTTGGCCGTTTGTGGAGAGAGAGAGGTTTCATTACATCCCATGGGACTAAGATTCAACATGGTCAGCTAGTTAATGACTTGTTGGAATCTCTAACCTTGCCGACTGAAGTTGCGATCGTGAAGTGCAGTGCTCATAAAGCAATCACGGATGATGTTGGTCGTGGGAATGCTTTTGCTGATGAGACCGCTAAACAGACAGCTAGAAATATGATGAGTAGAATGTATGTTGCTACGTCTGCAAGATGGATTTCTGAGTCTGGAATGTGTGAGGACACAGTGGAAAGTGTGAAAGAAATTCAGAAAGAGGCGACTGAGGAGGAAAAGTTTGCATGGAAAGAAAGCACGGGTAAATTGGACTCGAGTGGGTGTTGGATTGATCTGTCGGAACAACAGCGTTGGATGCTGCCTGATGCGTATGTGCTTGCAGTAGTAACGATGGCGCATGGAGCAGCGCACATCAGTTCTAAAGGGATTTGTAAGATGTTGGCTCCAGTCTGGAAGAATGATGGGATTAGTAAGTGTGCAGAGAGAGTGGTGAGAAATTGTATGGTATGCCTGATGCATAATCCTGGCAAGGGAATCCCCACACCCGCTGGTCACTTCGCTCCTCCTTCTTGCCCCTTTGAAGTGATTCAGTTAGACTTCATTCACATGGATCGGTGCAACAATTTAAAGTACGTCCTAGTGGTAGTCTGTGCTTTTTCCAGCTGGATCGAAGCATATCCACTGAAGGACAATACTGCCTTGTCCACTGCCAAAATTCTTCCCCAGGTATGGCATGCCACGGATTGTATGGTCAGATAATGGAAGTGAGTTTGTAGGGAAAGTTATGCAGAGTGTGTGTGCCGGTTTAGGGATCAAACAGAAGTTCCACAGTGCAAATCATCCCCAGTCTGCTGGTTTAGTTGAGGGTTACAATGGCACCTTCAAACTAAAACTTGCTAAGATACAAGCATCCACGGGTTTGTCCTGGCCAGATGCACTACCTTTGGCTCTGTTATCCACAAGAGCAACTGTGCATTCTAGAGTAGGGCTTAGTCCATACGAAATAGTATTTGGTCGTCCGGCCAATGTTTGGGGAGTACCTAGACCGAAGGAATTTAAACAGTTGGAATACCCAATGTTAATTGATTACCTTTTCGACTTGACTGCTAAATTGAGTCTTATTCACCAACAGGTTTTCGATGCATTGCCAAAGCCACCGGAGAGTCCAGGTCATCAGCTGAAACCAGGCGACCAAGTAGTCATCCGTAATTTTGCCCGGACGAAAAACCTCCAACCCAGATTCGTTGGCCCCTTCCAGGTGTTATTGGCGACGAGAACTGCTATTCGTGTGGCTGGGCGGAAGAACTGGATTCATACAACACACGTCAAGCGTGTGCCTCTGCCACTTCCTTATGATGATTGGGTAAAGAAAGGAATCGGTGCCTCTGAATCTGAACAAATCCCCAGGTTTATCCCTTTCAGCGATGCAGAACTAATCACTGGTACTTCGAACTTTGACTTCCCTTCTGAAACTGCTCCTTTGAATTCTGAACATTTGCCCTCTGAATCGGAAGAAACTTTGCCATCTGCGAACTTGAACATTGCAACCCCTGCTGAAAAAACACTGTTTCCAGATCAAACAGCTCCTGCAAAATTGAGATACAATTTACGATCACGAAATATGGACAAATAAAGCAGGAAACTGCCGATTTTACACATTTGAATTTTGATATATTGCCTCCAGCCAGGAAGTTTGCTCATACTTTGTATTTCTTTGTTGTTTTAAAATTGCCTTGCCGTCTGGGTAGCCGTAGGGTCGTGGCTGTGTGCCTAGTTGAATCTGCGGGGGTCAGACACTAGGTCGATCTTTCTGTTAGTTCTGGGAACTCCCAGGGCTGATAGAGGCATTTTCATCTACGTACACATCATCAGTGGTCGCGAGCGGATTGTAGAAGATGGAGCTTCCTGAGCTGCAACGAGAAAATGTAATTTATGTTCGCAGAAATAGACTTTACAAAATTCTTCACAGCAAATGCTTTCTAATGCAATGTGCAGTTACGTTTTTGATTGTTTTAATAATGTTGGTGGGTGGAATCGTCTTTGGTGTGCATTTAATTTTTACACCGGTAATAACTACAGTACCTCCCCTTGATCCTGTTTCTTCTACTGTTTCTTCTGTGCATTCTTTTCACTCGTTTCCTGAACACGAACAAGCTCGACGCTCAGAATTCATTAATAACACATTTGTACAGCTCTTGCACCAACACCAACTGGTAGTTAACACTACAGACTGCTGGGTGTGTGGCTTGATACCCCACACTATGGATAAAGGCATTCCCTATCTAGTCTTGCCTTTTAGCTATAATGGATCGTTTCAGGCCTTTCAGACCATTTTTGCTTATGCCCTCGAGACCTATCCTCCGCGTCCACCACGTTCCACTAGATACAACTCTGCCAACAAAGCTTTAGTCCAGGGAATTATTGATATGATTAAAGACGCCAATAATACTCCGTCTTACCCTAGAGATGAATTACGGGTATATTTGAGTTGGAATTCTACAGAGTATCGCCTTAGTTTGGGAGAAAGCAAGCGTAAAAGCTCCACTCCAGTCTGGGTCGTACCTCACCGAGGTCAAGTCTGTTTGCAAGGAAATGGGAGAAATCCGAGAGCTCGGCTAGGGAAGAGTGAGTGCGTTGAGACTTACGTATTTCCGTCTAACTCTTCCCCTGCCTTTCTTACTGCTAGGGGTACCTACTTCATCTGTCAAGACAGAGCGTATACATGGTTGCCTGTTGACTTTTCAGGTTCATGTTATATTGCCCGACTGTTGCCTCCAACGTACACTGCTTCTTCAGATTATCACAAGACCAGAGTAGCAAGAGGTGTCTTCAGCGAGGAAGATACCGCTGGTCAGGAAGCAGGAGACTTCTTCAAAGGTTTCCTTCCGTTCTGGGGGCCTATGGCCAATAGTAGAAATCTACGTCAGCTAACACGGGTAGTTGAATCTACTATTACGGAAACTGCTGGTGCCCTTAGTAACTTAACAGCTGAACTTCAGACGTAATACTTGCAGATCGAGGTGGGGTATGTAGAATGATCCAATCGAGCTGCTGTGTTTTTATTCCCAATAATGCTCCAACTGTCTATGAGGCTATCTCTAAGCTACACAAGATTTCCGACGCTATACACGTAGACAAGGGAAACTGGTCCCTAATGGAGTGGTTTTGGACTCTGCTATCAGCGTGGGATGGAAGGTTCTGATGGTCATTGGTGTCATCCTAGTATTCCTGTTCTCGTGCTGCCTTATTATCCAATGTGGTCCCGCTTTGTGTAGTCTCTGTGCTGCAACCTGTTTCAGAAAACCACCTGCGTTTGGAGAAAAGACGCGAGAAAGGATGATGATACGGCAACATGTCATTGACCTGATGAGCATAGAGTTAGACTCTGACATAGACTGAGTAATTGCCTATGTAAGGGCAAAAGGAGGGTCTGAGGTTCCGTGACGATTTGAACCCGTGTTTTCAATATTGTCGTAAACACATAATTTTGGTATCAGTGAACCGCAAATGATCCATTTAGCATATCCTGGTGTTTTCGCTATGCTGCAAGCAAGAGTACTCCTGTTACAAACACATTTCTGATCTACCCATGGCATCCATCTTAGATTACGGCAGCCATTTTGTATTTCTTGCCCTCACATAGTCAATGGACACGTAATGACCTCTGATTACTTCATTTCAATTAAGGACACGTAAGCTTTAGCCGGCGATTCACCTTGCTAGTGACACGTGCACCTTAGGATAGAAAACGCCATGGCTGCATGACTCTTATCCTGCTTTTCTATCTTCTGCACCTGGCTCTGCTCCTTTCCTTCTGGGCCTTTATTAGGGGGAGGTAACGAAATTTACGATGAGGCGGTCCGGCTCTTGAATGAAAAGTTGACATGGGATTATGATGGAACAGTGGGAACCCCTCGTTCGTAATGTTTTGACATCAGATATTGTCGACGATTCCTGTGCAACGCCAAATATTTATTGTTTAGGACGCAAAGGTTTAGGAATGTACTAACATGTAAAGAATTTGCCCGAAGCCTAATATTTAGTATATAAGGAGCAACCCTCTTTGTACAAATCGAACAGGCTCCTAGATACTGCCCGTGTGTAGTTTCTGTGACTTCTGTGTCCCTGCAGTAATAAACCTTTGGTCTTTGACGCCACCATCGAGAAGCCCGTGTTTCTGTTTATTTGTGCACCGAGACAGGTAGAACTCCGGGGTCTTCGGGTGTTATCCCTGACACCTCTGGACGGAACCAAAAAGTCCAGAACTCCAGTCGGGTCCTCAGAACTTTGTGTTGGCGGTCAGCGTGGGTGGCAAGATCATGGCGCATATTGACTCTTTCGCAGTCATGAGGAGCCCAAAACTTCAGGATTTCTCCTTTTGGAGTCAGAGGAGTGTACTTGAATGCCAGCCAAGGGTCCAGGATCTGGAAAGGCACCTTTTTGCGATTACAGACTCACTCTTGCAGAGGCTAGCAAGGCTCAGACAGTTCCCGTAGAAGGTCCAGTTGCAGGTCCAAGTGGAAGGTCAGCTGGGCAGATGGAAGAAGGCCTTGAGCTTGTTATGTCCTGTTATGTCCCTGTAGTTCAGAACAGGAGGTTAGTCAGCTGACCCTTGGAATCACTAAGCCTGGGATGAAAGGGGCAGGTCCATGGGGGAGTGGCCAGCAGCCCAACATGGAGGACGTGACTTGGTAGAGTGTCGTCCACAGGGCCCCTACTATCCTGAAATTATCCTGTTGGGGTGCTCTCTGCCGAGCCGAAACACGCAGAGCTGGCGTGCGACAGTGTATCGAAGCCACTGGGATGCGGAGCGGCTTGAACCCCGGTGACAGCGGCGGAGAAGCGAGGCTGGATTGCGGCGCCGCTGAGGATGCCAGAGGCGCGAGAGCCGTCCGCGGGCGCCCAGAGGGGTCAGGCCTGGCCCCGCGTCCGCATCCGGAGACAAATCGGTGGCCTGAGCAGAGCAGCCCGGGGGGGCTGCGGCGGCGGACCATTGCAGCACTTTGCAAGCTCAACTGCGAACCCCAAGGCCACTGGAGCATAGGAGGCGCTACGGGACAAGATGTGAGGGCGGCGGCCGGCTACCCTGCAGCAAGTGGTGACCTAAGCGCCTTCTGCTCGAAGCAGCTGTCATACTGGGGATAACGCCTACACTCTGCTGGGGACTGACCCATCTGCTTGAGCTGCCCTGGCTAAGTGACGACTTGCGCCTGGATTCCCCTGGTGTTGCCTGTGGTTCCCCACGGCACCCGCGTGTCCAGCGCGAGAACCATAAAATGGCGCCGAGCCTCCGACCAGCCTGAAGCCAAGCTGATGAGCAAACTGTGCCTGGTGCGGAAGCTCCGAACCCTTCTGGGCCCACTGTAGTCGGCTGACTACCACCGTGATCTACCCACAGGCAATCCTGAAGGTGGTTGTTTTGAATACTACCGCGCTCGCCCAGAGATCCCCGCCCCACCTGGCCCTAACATGGAGGCTCACATGGCAGCTCATAGGACATGCTGACCTGTACTGCCTGCTCCACTCATCATCTAACACCTACTGTCGCCCATTGGGATACCCCACTTGCAACCAGTGCTGCCAGTGAGTGGTAGGTCTCTCACCTGCCACCATATATGCGTGCTGACGCTCACAACTCGACCCATTTCCTGGGAACATCTAAAATGGCGACGTAGCAGCGCCGGAGCCTCAGCTGCTGCTCGCGCGCCTACACGTCTCCACTGCCAAAAGTTACTCTCGGCCAAAGTCAGCTGAGCAACTGAGAAGCCAGTCGGTCCCGGACGGTGGGTGCCCTTCATTACAGCTGACTTCTCTCTTTGACCTCTGCCCCGCTTGCCATTGGCATGATGATACACTAGACACTTCGCCCTGCGCTGCCTTGCACCACATCACGTCTATGAGCTACTCCTTGCCGCCACATCCACCTGCCCACGACCAGAGATTACAACGAGCCGGGGGGGCCCCCAGGCATCGCTCACAGTGTGTACTCGCCACCTCGCGCTGACCACCGCCACAGGAGCACTTACAAAATGGTGCTGTAACATCAATAAAAGGCTACAGGCACTTTTCGGAGACACTGGGCGCTGGAGTGGTGGGCTGCCGCGCTGACACCGGAGACACAGGGGCACGGCAGCGGACATTGTGGCCCTACACAGCCTGACTACGGGTTCGATTGGGTCAGGGCGCCAGAATGCAATGGCTGCCATTTTGGACGCGGCAGCACTGGGCGGGCAACGCCACCGGAATAGCTTGGGCATCATGCCTGGCCGCCGGACCTTGAGACTGTGCTGGCTCGACTAGACCCGTCCCTGGAGTCGCAGGAGCCACTGCGGCGGAGGCTTGCTCCTACTGCGGGGGTGCACATGCATTAACGCCCCTGCCCTGCGCTGCGAGGAAGATCGCTCACGGTTCATATCTCTCCGGGTGACGACCCCTGGAAGTGGCGGCCTGCTCTCGACACCTCACTCCTGTGACCTGAAGCAGCGGACATTGAGCTGGTGGAACGCCATGTCGCTCTGCGTTGGCACACCAAAACTGTTCATTGATACCAACGGCGCAACAGTTGGTGATGAGGAAGCTACGGGACAAATCGCGTCAACAGCAACAAGCAGAGGCCGACGGGGGCCCGGCGCAGGAGTGGAGCCGGGAGGACCGGGAGCTCCCAGCAACATTGGCGGCTAAGATGGACACAGTCTTGGTGGCGGTGGAGCGCATTGGAACCACCCTGTGGAAAACCAAAACCTCCCTCGAAGCCGGATAGACAAGGTGACATCTGTCTTCACGCTGCTGCATGCGGATCATCGCAAACTGTCGGAGGCAGTAGCCACCCAACGCCAGTTCGTCCAAGAATTGCAACCCGTGGTGCATAGTCATGCCTCAGCATGGCATGTCCTGATTGACAGGGTTCACGCACTGGAAGACCGCGTGGAGGACGCGGAAGGACGCTCTTGGCGCAACAACGTCCGGGTGATCGGCTTGCCTGAGGGAGAGGGGGGAAGGCACCCCTAGCAATACACAGAGGCATGGCTGCGGTCGCTCCTGCCGTCTGGGATATTGTCCTCCCACTTCATGGTAGAGAGGGCACACAGGGTATCGGCACAATCTCTGCGGCCTGGGACCCCGCCTCGCCCGTTCCTCTTCAAGCTCCTCAACTACCGTGACCGTGATATGGTGCTAGGCGAAACCCGGAAGCTGAACGACCTCACAGTGGGCAACAGTCGCGTGATGTTCTTCCCGGACTACACAGCAACAGTGCAGAAACGGCGGGGCACATATCTGGCTGTAAAGCTGCAATTGCGGGAGCTGGAGCTACCCTACTCACTGCTGTACCCTTCTCGCCTCCGGGTGGTCACCAAGGAGGGTACGCGCTTCTTTGAGGCCCCGTCTGTAGTCTGGGACTGGTTAGAAGAGACGGGGCAATGGTCAGGAACAAGACCCAAAGGCTCAGAGGAAGGAGGATGGCAAGGGCAACGCTCCAGAAGACGGAGGAGTAAGAGAGGTACCCGCCGAGGCGCAGACATTGGCCAGGTCGCCCCTAGCCCTGAAAAGATGCGACAGGAACGGCAAGAAGCACTGGAGGTGGTGGCGACGCTGGGAGTGGCGAGCAGCACTGGCAGTTCTGACGCCAGATAGCAGAGCGATCTAAACGTGAGCGGTTCATCCTCGCCATCCACTGTACTGTCAGATGACATAAACCTGCCCGTGGTAACACCACAGACTGCAGACTTCATTATGTGACTGGCTACCAGACTCTGATGGCCGGCTTGAGGCTCTGGCCCTGCAAACATCGTTCACTTTATCCTTTACCTATCTGTTACGCAACGCACTGTCAGTGTATGGCACTAGACCCCCGTAGCTGGTGCTATCTGGAGTATATATACCACTTGAGACAAGCGGGGGCCTTTTCAGACCTGCGACCGAGCACCATTGACCCCTGGGCACGCGCAGAGGGCCTGCTTGGGCGGCACGTGCATGCGTTGCATACCCCACACCTCAGTTCCTTTTGAGCGCCTCATAGACACTCACTGGCCCTAGGCAAGGGAGCGCCTTAACTTGACTGTTGGCTGCACGCTCCACCGCATACACACTATGTTAAGATAGCGTATCGCTAAGTGGTAGACCCACGTTTAATCTCTTAGTTTGGAAGTATGCCCGTTTGGGAACTCGCCCACCCTGTTACATTGTTGATCTTTGTTTTTATGATTCAGAAGCGGCACACTGATTACTTCCCCCGAGTAGCTGCCCCATGGCCCCCCCCAGGGCGCCCCCCCTTGGCCCCTGCGCAACAATACCATGACCTCACAAATGGCAAGCACTAACATTGTGAGTTGGAACATCCGCGGCATGCACACCCCGGCGCGTCTCTATGCTGTCTTCTCTTATCTACAATGGCACCAGGTGGGGATTGCACTACTCCAGTAGATGCACATGTCCCGGACAGAGCTAGATAGACTGCGCAGGCACTGGAGAGGGCAGTTATATGGCAAATCATTCTCTGCACACGTACGTGGCACACTGATCTGGGTGAGGGCCAGTGTCCTGTTTATCTGCGAGGACGCTCTGATAGACCCGGAGGGGAGATACTCTCTAGCGAAGGGGAAGCTCAACGGGCAGGAAGTCCTCCTGGGGTCCCTATACGCCCCCAACACAGGTCAGCACCTTTTCCTGGAAAACCTAAATCATCCCTTACATAAATACGCGGCGGGTCTCCCTTGGTTACTGGGCCGGGATTTTAATATGTTCTTGACATACACCTGGACCGGTCCTTCCCCCCCTTCGGGCTGCAGCAGTAACATCGAATGCACAGGCACTACAGGACTGGCTTGTACATTGGGTAATGCATGACCTTTGGCGCGTCCAGCACCCTACCGATAAAATATACTCATACTACTCACCAGTCCATGACCTCCATGTCCGCCTAGACCGCATAATGGGCTCCCAGTCACTGCTCCCCCTCCTGTCCAGGACAGAATATCTGGGTAGGACGCAGTCAGATCATAATGCCCTATTATTCCAACTTAGCTGGGAAGCGGACTGGCCCCTTGTACCCACGTGGGGGCTACAGCCAGCCGTGCTAGAGGATGCTGATTTTTGCTCTTCATTGGGCACTGCCATCCTAGCTTACTTCGAGGAGAACACGGTAACGGCGAGCGACCCCATGGTGGAATGGGACCATACGCGGCCACTGTATGGGTGCCGCGTGGAACATCCGTAAAGTAGTGTCTGATTCCCTGACTCGACTCGAATCCGAGCTTTTACGCTATGAGAGGGAAGGCGAAGGGACTGGTAGACATTCGGCCAAGCTTAGCGAACTTAGGGGTGAGCATGCGGTCCTCATGGAAAGGCTGTGATGCCACAATTATGCAGTGCACATGGCCAAGACCCAAGCCAGGGCGGATAGGGCTGGCCGCCTACTGGCCTGGCTGATACAAAAGACAGGCTGCGGTGCACCGGTGGGCGCCATCCGCACAGGGGCAGGGGAGATGGTTTATATGCAGCGCGAAATTCACTGGGCACTGACTGATCACTACAGACAGCTATAAGTGGCCCGAGACACGGGCCCTAGGCATGTGATGGCTGAGTTCTCGGACTCAATTGCTCTGCCCACTGCCACTGACGACCAGAATGCTGCGCTCAATGCCCCGCTCACACTAGAGGAAGTGGGAGAAGCGATCCAGGCCTTGGCGACTGGGAAATCCCCGGGCCCCGATGGCCTGCCTGCCGAATACCACAAAGCAAAGAGGGAGATCATAGCACCCCGGCTCCTCCAATTGTACAATGCGTCAATAGACGCAGGTCTGTTTCCACCGTCCCTACGGGAGGCATTTCTAGTATTTCTGCCCAAGCCAGATAGAGACCCAACGGCACTGGGCTCATATCGTCCACTGGCAATGCTTAACGTAGATTACAAAGTCTATGCCAAGATCCTTGCAGAACGCCTGGCGCCGGTGGTCCCACACTTAGTTTGCTCGGATCAAAATGGCTTTGTGCCGGCGCGGTCCACCTCACTGAACCTCAGGAGATATTTTAGGGTGGCAGCGGTAGCAACGGATGCCTGGCCTCGAGCGGGGTGCCTAGTGTTAGATCTGGAAAAGGCTTTCGACTGCCTAGAGTGGGCTACCTGAAGTCAGTGGTGAAAAAATATGAACTTGATGTGGACTTCCTGTAGATTGTGGACCTCTTGTACTGTAACTGAGTGGTTCGTGTGAGGTTGGGACCCTATGTCTCAGAGGCAGTGGCGGTGGGCAGGGGCACTCGTCAAGGGTGTCCTCTGTCCCCGTTGCTCTTCGCACTGGCCATGGAACCCCTGGCTGCAGCCCTTCGACAGACACTGGGGGATGGCATCCCGCTGGGGGATGGCGCCCACCAGGTGTCACTCTATGCCGATGACCTGATAGTGTTCGTCAGGGATGTGAACCACATCCCGGAGCAACAGGACCGGCTGCTGGGCCGATTTGCGGAGCTCTCCGGGCTCTAGGTGAACGCAGGCAAGTCCTGCCTCTTTGCATTCAGCGGAGGGGTGGACGATCCGGGGTTCCAATTACACGGCATGAGAGTCCAATGGAAAGCAGACACATTTAAGTACCTGGGGATCCAGATCTATCGCCAGCCGACTGACCTATTTGACGGGAACTTGGGACGGGCGGTGGCTGCGCTCAGATCGCAAATTGGCTTCTGCTCCACGCTTCCACTGACACCCACGGGTAGAGTAGCCCTGCCCAAAATGGTCATGCTCCCTCGCCTTTTGTACTACTTCACTAACCTGCCACTATTCATACCTGCTTCCTTCCTCTCCATGCTCAACAAGGTCTTGCGCAACTTCATATGGGGCGAGTCCCGTCACCGGCTGGCACCCCGTCAGCACAGTGTTGTTCAACCTTTGATGTTCGTTACATTTCTGGCCACCATGCCTTTCTTGTTAATTCAAGACACAGAATGAGATTTACAGAATGCCTAATAATCTGCTTTGATAAAGGAACCACCCTTTCTTGCACTATTGTGATAAAGACAGTTCAATGAGCCCTGAAGAAGTCTCATTCCCGAGGCGAACCGTGTTGGCTAAAAGGAAAAATTCACATGTAAATTTGGATTTTTTATTCTGTGTTGGATCTTCATAATAAAGGATTGAAAAAGAAGCATCATTGAAGTCCGGACCTGTTTATTATGGGATTTACTTCTTGATTTACTGAAAGACATTAGAGACTGCTTAAGATATTTCTTTGATGGGGGCTGATTCCATATCTTTTGCCAACTGCAAACTAGACCTAGTCATGTGACCCATGGAACAGGCTGCAGACCCCAAATGGTTAGGACAAGAAAAAGCAAACTTTCTAAAAGTTATATAAAAAAGGATAAACACCCTCATTCACCAGAGATTTATATTCATTGTAAAATATGACATGCGGATCTTTTTTCACAATGTCAAACTTCAATTACTTAAGGAGATCATTTGAAGATTTCAAAGTTATAAATCAACGTTACACAGCGAAAATTATATTCAGCAAATATCGGATTGTTTAATAAAACATTTATATATTTGCCACTTTAACTACTTTAGACCTTCAATAGAATCACAAGACAACAAAAACAATGTTGTGTCTGCAAGAAGGAAGACAATCTTATCACATTTAGATAGCATTTTTTTAAATGTTTAACAAAACTATCAAACAATAAAAACATTGTTGTGTGTCTCCAAAGAAGACAATCTTTTACATTTAGATAGAATTTTTCAAAATGTTTAACATATTTCCTGCATGAACCTTCCCCATTCTATTCCCAGTGGTGAAAAAGTAACAGCCACAGCACGCCTTCTTTCACGATGAGTTTATTCTGAAAGGGGCCCTATTACCAAGGCAAAGCTAAGTCAATTAACGTGGCTTTAAGCCACGTTAATTGCCTTAACGCTGCCTTGATAATAGGGCAATGCAAATATCGCCGGGTTATCGGCAGAAAAGTGCCGATAACTCAGCGATAAGGGGCTTGATAATATGCCCCTTGGTTTTTACATTGTGTGTTTGAAAATGGCACTTTTGGAAAGTGGGCATTTACTTGCTTTATAAATAACAATCTATCTCTTCGGGTCTTCTTGGTGCACTAGGAGCCTGAAAGGGATCAAAAAAGGTGTGATCTGTATTAGAAAAACTCTCATTTCCAAAACACATGTGTTCATGGTTTGCTTAATCCTAATGGCGATTCATCCCTTAGGGACTAGAACCCTCACTCACCCATAGGTCGAAAAGGTGTAACCTTAGATTTCTAAATGTTCCAGAAGAGCGAGAAGGGTCGGACATAAATAAGTTTATGATCTCACTCTTAGAGGAACACTTTCCCTGTAGTAAATCCTGCGGCTTGGAAGAGGACATCCAACGGGTGCATCGGGACCCTTTTGGAAAATCTAAGGAAAGGAAAAATCCTAGAAAGATCTTAATAAACTTCAGAACATATACACTCAAAGAAAGATTCTCGAGCGAGGCTTTGAAAAGTGGGGTTTACAGTAACGGTGACTGGTCATTTAAGATCAGATCTGATATTGCTAAGGTGACACAAGATAGGCAATGGGAATTGGGACAAAAATGCCTGAACTGAAAGCACTTGGTGCGACTGTCCAAATGAAGTTTCCAGCCTCTCTCAGGATCATGTGGAGAAATAAGATGTATAACATCAGGGACCCACAGGAACTTGAGCAGATGCGCGCCCAGATCCAGATACACTCACATTCTTAGATCCTGGTACTAAGTCAAACTGAGTCAAACAAAAATGAAGTACCTACTGCAGCAGCACCTTTAGATTACTAATCACCGAGGCACAGAGTTCGAAGAGGGCTAGAATTAAGGCCCAAAAAGGGAGGCTTCCCCAGGGTGGGAGGGTGTCCCCCCGTGTCCTCTTTTTTCTTCTCTTATTTTTTTCTCCACGTAAGTACAGTTGGTTTAAGGTATACACTAGAAGGGGAAAGGGGGGGAACATGGGGGATAGGAGCAAAATAGGGAAAAAATATAAAAAAAATTCCTCAGCAAAATAATACTTCTGTAAGAAAGGGGATAATTAGGATCCAGTTTAATAATTGTGAAAACCCGCTAAAGTCAGGAAGAGATGGGTAAAAATCATACTGAGATAAAAATAACCTCCTGGAACGTTAACGGGCTAAGAACAAAGAGTAGGCGACGGAAAATATTTGAATACCTGAAATCGATTGACAGTGAGATACTAATCCTACAGAAAACGCATCTACTAAAAAAAGAGTGGGAGGAGATAGTGAAATCTCTTCACTGGGTAGATTCCTACACCTGTACTAATCAAGAGTGTGTCATAAAAGGGGTAGCTATCCTTTTCAAAAGGTCCTTGAAAGCAAGAATAACTTCAACAGAATCAGACCCAAAGGGGAGATGGGCGATCGCAAATGTCAGTATACGTAGCGACACCTTTACTGTGGTTGGCTATTACGGACCTAACATAGACGACCCCACCCCACTTCAGTCTCTTTATACCCAGCTGATCTCGGCAACATCTCCTGTGATTTTGGGCGGAGACTTCAATATTATTTTAGATCCAAAAGTGGATCGGTATCCTAGAGGCAAACAGGCAAGCTTGCCAAGAATGAGAGAGTGGTTGGGAGTTTATAAAAGGGACCTAAGTCTAATCGATATATGGAAAGAGAAGGGTGTTAAACAAGGCAGCTTCACTTTCATAAACAAAAAACTCAGAATACAATCGAGAATAGACTATTTCCTAGTAGACCTAGGGATACTAGAAAAAGTCAACAGTAGTCCATCTCCCCGCTCATCTCTCGGACCACTCTGCCGTTCAAATTACGGTAAAAATAAAAGACAACATAACGATGCCTAGATGGACTTTGGATCGTTCAGCCCTTTTGGATTCTAAAATTATCGACCAGCTCAAACAAGATACAGAGCTATAATTTGAGGATAACATAGAATCCGCCCCTCTCCAAGTGGTCTGGGAAGCTTAAAAAGCAGTAATTAGGGGGAAAATCTGTGGGCTAACCTCACATAAATCAAGGGAGCTTAAAAAAGAAATTCAGAAAATAGAGGATATCCTAAAAATTTTGGATCAGCAAATATCTTCAGACAGCTCCTTCCTGAGAGTGCAAGAGGCAGAAAAGGAAAGATTAAAACTAAAAGACAGTTTAGCTGCCATATTAGAGGTCAAAATTAGAGAGAGATGGGAATGTAGCAAACTCGCCCATTACGAATATGGTGAGGGTTGTGGGAAAATGCTTGCCTGGAAGATCAAAACAGATCAATCCAGAAACAAAATCGGCAGTATAGATCCAGTCAATCCCTCTCTCAACGGTTCTGAACAGGCGGTAATAAAACAAGAATTTTCATCCTTTTTTCCAAACCTGTATGCGGAGGACTGTAATCCGAAAGTCGAGGAAATAAAAGCATTCCTAGACATGCAAAACATCCCCACCCTGACTCCTAAAGAGAAAGAATTTCTCAACGGTGAGATAACAACTCAGGAGGTAGAGGGAGTTATAAAGAACCTAAAAAGAGGTAAAGCGGCAGGACCCGATGCTCTCCCAAATGACTTTTTTATGAAATTAAAAGACACTCTGGTCCCCTATTTAACAGTTCTCTTTAATAAAAATTTTCAGGAAAATGGTAAAATTCCTGAGACCTGGAATGATGCAACCATCTCCATTCTTTTAAAGCCAGGAAAAAATCTGAAAAAGTGTGAGTCTTACCGCCCAATATCCATTTTAAACTGCGAATATAAGATCTTCACCCAAATTATGGCCAAAAGATTAGGGAAAATTGCGGGGGCACTGATAAACTCAAATCAGAAGGGCTTCGTGGCAGGAAGACACCTTCAAGATCTTACCCATGAGCTTATTGGAGCAATGGACATTGCCATTACTGAAAAGCATCCTCTATCAATAATTACAGTCGACGCTGCTAAAGCGTTCGATAGAGTAAATTGGAATTATTTAAGAGAGGTCTTAAAGAAATTTGATCTAGGGGAAAATATAATAAAAATGGTAGAAAACATCTATAACTCGCCTAAAGCAAAAATTTTAATCAATGGCACGCTTACAGAGAACATCAAGATAGGCAGAGGAACACGCCAGGGATTTCCCCTTTCCCCCTTTCCCCCTTGCTTTTTAATTTTTATATCGAGCCAGTGGCAGAATGCCTGAGGAACCAACCCCTAATCTCTCCTTTTCAATACCAAAGGTGGTATAAAAAAGTCGCTCTTTACGCGGATGACCTCATGATCTTTACCTCTGACCTAAAAGAAGCCCTTAAGGTAACAGAGGAGGCTCTGATTCGTTTTGGGAAATTATCAGGTTACCAGATAAATCAATCCAAAACTGAAATTATGAGTTGGAATGAGGAATTCTCAACACCATATTGTAAAGAAAAAATAAGATATCTGGGTATTGACATCGTAAAAGACATTGAAAAAATAACCCAAATCAACATTCACAGAATCGAGGTCGAGGTAAAAAGGCTGCTGAAAGTTTGGAGCGGGTTACCACTAACATTCCTGGGTAAATCAAATATAATTAAAATGTCATTATTGCTGAAATGTACTTTTATCTTTAGCTCTATTCCACTGGAGGTAAATAGAGAATCTATCAAAAAAAATCAGGGAGACCTCTCTAGCTTTATTTGGTCCTCAAAAAAAACACGGATTGCCTGGCACAAATTAAGTAGAACAAAGGAACAGGGAGGCCTAGCTAGTCCAGACCACCTAGAATATTGTAGGGCGTTCCAACTTAAAACCAGCAGGGTGCTGCTGGACCCTTACGAAAACTACCCAGTATTTCTACAGAAAATGACGAATAACACCAGCCATTTTTTATATAAGTTCGGCCACCCTAAATTTTTCAAAAAAATCAAATTAAAGATCTTGAAATCAGCCGCTAAGTTGTGATATTGCGTAAGATCTACGCTGGACATTCCTCTTTACAGTGACAAGGCTCCGATCTGGGACTCCCCTTCTACTCCAGACTGCCTCAAGGATAGCTTAGCGGTACCTCTAAAAACAGCAGGCATACTGGAATGGGGGCAACTCCTGTTTAAGAATGAGCTTCTAGATTGGGAACTGTTATCAGATTGCACGAACTCCACACTTTCAAAATTTAAATATTACCAACTGTTGAGTTGGACAAAGTTGCTCAAAGAACCCAGAAAAGCAAATAGTTCCCTAGAGGTAAAATTGTTGGACATGAATCCTCTCATGAAAGAAGTCTCCTACTGGTACTGGGCCCTAATTTCAGCAGGAGAGGAGGACTTCCGCGTCCCGGAGAGCATCTGGGGGAAAGAGCTGCCGACATTGGATACAAACAATATATGGCAAGTATCTACGAGCAAATGCTGGTCGATTGTCACTTCTCCTGCTCTTAAAAGAAACCACTTACTTACCATCCATAGAGCCTACTGGACCCCGAAAACATTATCAAAACTGAACAGGGCCACAGTGAAGAGCTATCCAAAATGTGGAATGCAGAGGGCCGACGATCTGCGCATGTTCTGGCAGTGCCCCAGTCTCGATGGTTTCTGGAAAGACGTGAGTAACACCTTCGAGGGGGTAATGGGAAAGCATCTAACCGTAAGTACAGATCTTATCATTTTCGGGGTAATGGGTGGGCATGCACTAAGGTTACTAACTAAAGCCCAGGAAAACCTTATGTTTATGCTGATCCTGCTGGCAAGGAGCGAGATATGTTTACAATGGATAAGCCCAACTCCACCTACCCACAGAGAATGGCTAGCCTCAGTCTTAAAGGTCCACAACTTGGATAGAAAAAAGAAACCATTTTCCAAGAAATACAAATTCTGGGAGATATGGGAAGAGTTCCATAGAGTTTAACCGAGCTTATTAGGGGGGTATTACATTTATCTTAAGCACACTTTTGTTTGGGCCTGTTAGTCAATCACCAAGTCCGATGATTACGTGAACGCAACATCTCAGATGAAGGCTTAAGAGTAGCCATAATGGCTAGCTCATCTCCCTTTTATAAATAAATCCTTCTTCTTTAAAGTATATGGAAGTAAGGGGATCCCTGTTCTCTGAAAAACCAGAAGGTCGTGTTCCCGGACCTACAAACAAAGAAAGGTTTGACTAAGAGAAAGGACCCTGAGAATCTCCTAACTTTAAACTGTTGCATAATGAGGACAAAAAAAAAAATCCTGGAACACGAAACCTCCCATTATCTGCTGGTTTTATTACAATCTTATCCAGGTACCTTACATTGCACAAGACCTCCTACTCAGACTTATTTAAATTAAATGTATTGTACTTCTTGGTGGCTTCCAGTTTGTCTACTTACTTGAGCACTGCTTTTTCAAAGTTTATGATCTCAGCTGGAACTCTTTTGGTTGGTGGGCAAAATCGTGATCATTTCCTTATGCCTGTATAGCTTGTGTATATCTGTGTTACCCAAAACTCATGAAATCCAATTTTGCTAAAAAATGTAATTAATTCCAGTCTGACCTTTGTGAAATCTGTATATCAACTGAAACTAATGAGTGACCTTTCTTGAGGACCTTCATTTCTTGCGAATCCAGGGTTCTGCTTGAAATATTACATAAATAGGTTGGTTCTCCATTCCCTAATCGTTCGCTCTCCGGCATGTGTGAATTCCATACATTCCTTGAGCCTGCCATCTTTTTTCATGTCCTCTTCTTGTTCCTCATCCTAGAAAACCTTTCCCTGAAGGATTAAATACACTTTGATGTTTATCCGAATCACTGTTTGAATAAGAGTATGATGAACGCTCAAAGAAATTAATAAATTGACTTTGACTGAACACTGGAATTGGTGTAATACTGGGGTATTCTCCAGTTCTATGTAAAAATCTTTTTGAAAATATGGGTAAACCTTTTCTCAGAAAAGTTAGCAATATTCTTTAAAAAATTTTTAGTTGGCAACCTTCAATGTATATCTTGAAATCCCCACCTCTTTTTGATGATAATGATAATGATAATGGTATTTATAAAGCGCGCAAATACCAAAAATGGTGACTCGGCGCTAGAACCTTGAGCAGAACCCCAACCGACACCCCTCACTGGAACAACCAGGTTTTCAAGTTTTTTCTAAAGCTCATAAGAGAGCTGGCCTTCCTGTTCTCAGGTGGCAGAAGATTCCACAATTTAGACGTGCCATACTGGAAGCTTCGTCCTCCCCAATGCAAAGTCCGGATTTTTGGCACTGTTAGTAATTTTGCGCCCGTAGAGCGGAGTGCTCTGCCTGGCTGGTTCCACGTGAAGAGCTCCTGCCGGAAAAACAGACCCTTCTGTGTCAAGGCTTTGAAGGCCACGCAGAGCGCCTTAAATTTGATCCGTTGCACCACCATCTTTGCTAGCAGTGCTTTGGTGTCTTTAATTATAGTTTTAGTTTTGATCTGTTCCTCCAATTCTTTTATTGCTTCAAATCCCATTTTGGCTAAATGTTCTGTTAAAGATATAACGCATATTCAGACAGTAGAGATAAACATGTGGAAAAAGTGGCTTGGTATTGCGTAAGTGGAACAGTAAATTGTGCATTATGGCTGTACCTTAGCCTGACATACATACAATTTAAATGCTACCAAAGAATAATGATTCACTGGTGTGGGCTTGCTGTAGCCACAGAGGGATCTCTAAGGCACACAATAAATTGCTATCTTTAATCAGTCAATTCACCACTATGGATGGAAAACTTAAATAAAATCGTGGCCATGTTTGACTCTAATGGGTCAGCGAAAATTTGTGAAATCATATTATTTATTAGGAAGAAAACACGCACTTTGTAAAAAGGTTGGTTATTAAAAAAGTCCTAGAAGATTATGGAAATAAAAAGCTACTTAATCTCAGGAAGGATATAGAACAACAAGGATAACTACAACCATACCTAAAAGACATTAAAGAAAAAAACATTAGGCCGTGGATGCTCATTCTGTCATTAGGGCAAGTGTCCTTACTTATTAGTTGGAAACGAGTTGGAAATATGACTGAGAAAGCAACTTTGGGATTAGTTTCATATTTTTTGCAAGACAGGTTCAACTACTCTATTATACCTAATGGAATGTTGTACGCATTTCATACAATAAAGAATACTTTTTTCGACCCTTTTTTAGACAGCTGAATATCAGGAAAGTGGGTGATCTGCTCCCCTATGTGTCAACATAAGACTGGGTTTTAAAATTGGGCCTTTTTCAAAATAGTTAATAAAAAAACAGAACACTGTATAACTTAAGGACGTTAAGTAAACTCAAGTAACGTCTTATGGCTTAACCCAAACAATATATAGAAAGACACAGGAAAAAATGAGATCACAGTCTTGTCCTCCACTGTTAATTTTTTTATTTAATATAAGATAGTTTAAAGCATTTAATACGGCCTATGGACCTCATTAGGAAATGTTTTGACAACAGGCTTAACAACAGACATTTTGACACCATACCCAGTGCTGTTTGTATTGGTTCAGTAATAGAATATAGATGTAACAAACATGAATGTTCTAAATATCGAAGTAAAAATATATAATACAAAAATATCGACTCTCTATATTTAAACAGGTAAGTACAAGGAATATTGAATAGAAAATATCGAAGTGAAAAATATAGGTGTACAAAATATATAATTAATAATATATATAACATCAAATAAATATAGTAAATTTTATTAATATTTGTAACAAAATTAATAAATTTTATACACATTTTAACTTAATATAACAAATAAACGTATTAAAAAAATATGAACACACAAACAATAAAAATGTATACATATACATATATTTGCTTAAGTATAATGTAGTAACTATTATCTTTATTTAATTTTTAAACTTTTAAACACATAAAAATGAAATATATACATGTATCAATAATTTAAAATTAAGAAACATCACCATTTTACAATGAATTTAAACATTTAACTAAAAATACAATAAATACAACAGTAGGGAAAGAGCTGAATAGCGGATGAATAAAAATTACTATTCCCATTTCAGTGAGTGCAACAGTAGGGAAAGTGCAGGATAGAGGATACATACAAATTACTATTCCCACTCCAGTGAGCAACAGTAGGGAAAGTGCAGGATAGCGGATGAGTAGAAATTACTATTCCCACTCCAGTGAGTGCAACAATAGGGAAAGTGCTGGATGGCGGAGGGTAAAAATTACTATTCCCACTCCAGTGAGTGCAACAGTAGGGAAAGTGCTGGATAGCAAAGGGGTAAAAATGACTAATCCCACTCCAGTGAGTGCAACAGTAGGGAAAGAGCTGGATGGCGGAGGGTTAAAAATTATTATTCCTACTCCAGTGAGTGCAACAGTAGGGAAAGTAGTGGATAGCAAAGGGGTACACATTACTTTTACCACTCCAGGGAGTACAACAGTAGGGAAAGAGCTAATAGCAAATGCGTGAAAATTACTATTCCCACTCCAGTGAGTACAACAGTAGAAAAGGTGCTGGATAGCGGAGGTGTAAAAATTACTATTCCCACTCCGGTGAGTGCAACAGTAGGGAAAGGACTGGATGGAGGAGGGGTAAAAACTACTGTTCACACTCCAGTTAGTGCAACAGTAGGGAACCTACTGAATAGAGGAAGGGTAAAAATGACTAATCCCACTCCAGTGAGTGCAACAGTAGGGAAAGTGCTGGATAGCGGAGGGGTAAACATCACTATTCCCACTCCACTGAGTACAATAGTAATGAAAGTGTGGATAGCAGAGAAACAAAAATTAATAACTTTTACAAATATTTAAGTGATATAAAAAAGTAAATAAACAATATTTAAAAAAAATGCAGATTAAATATATTAAACATTAACATTAAATATATGAATTACATACATCAAAAAGGTAGAACTATTATCTAAAATAAATACATTTATAAACAATATTTATTTAACCCCTTCACTGCTAGGCTTCCCCCCCGTGCTAAGCCTTTTTTTGGCTATTTGAGGTAGCTCGTGCTTAGGCCCCTGTAACGTTTTGACCACATAAGGTATCCATACAAAATGTGCGTCCTTTTTTCCCAACATCATGGGGATTCTAAAGGTACCCAGGGTTTGTGGATTCCCTTGGAGGGCACCCAGTAATTAACCAAAATACTGCTAAATGTTAGTGTTTTTTTTTTTTAAATGGGAAAAAGGACTACAGATGAAAGCGTCTGTTTTTTTCCCTGCAAATGGTATCCCAGCTTTCAGGGACAAGCTGACTTTTGTCAGTAAACCAACATTTTTTACACAGTTTTGGCATTTTTCTGGGACATAGCCTATTTTTGCAATTTTTTCTGCTTTCAACCTCTTTCCAGTAAATGGTAAACATGGGTATGAAAGCAATAATGGTACCTGGAAAGTTATACATTACAGAAAAGTAGACACAATTTTGAATTCAGCAGAGGTCATTTGTGTATATCCTTCAAGGTTTCTTTATAGAAACTAACAGTTAAATAGAGGAAACATTTTTAATTAGTTGAAATAAAGAGCCATTTGTGTCAACGTTTTCACCTGTAACTTCGTTACCTTTGCGGGACTTTTCTGGTTGTAGGAATATATAGGACTTGTAGGATCACCAAGAACCCGATGAACCCAGAACCAATAACTGAGCAGCGTCTTGCAAATGTTTTTTATTATGTACCGGGTATATAGCAATTATTTTGGGAAAATGTATACATGGAAAAATCATTATGAAAGACACCTATGTATTTCTGAAATAAGAACAAAATATAGATTTTAGAAACAGTAGATATTTGCACATTTCCGAAATTATGAGTACCCACACTAGCATGAGAATTATTGGTCATTTTTCAAAATGACTTATTTTTTTACACATTGTCTTTCATTTGGAAGGCAGAAATGCATGTTATGTTCTGTTACCCAGAATCCCTTGCAAACCTAAAAAATTATTTTAAAAAACACATTTGCTTCAAAGTTTTGTGGTGGAAAGTTCCGGAATCTGCGTGGAGCCGCAAAATCTCACCCACCAATGCATTTCCTAAAGTCTTCCGAGAAAAATGGTACCTCACTTGTGTGGGTAGGTCTAGTGTCCGCAACATGAAACAGACCAAAACATCCAGTGGACACACCACACTTTCCCAGTACAAATTGACCCTTTTTTTGCAAAGTGCCTAGCTGTAGTTTTTTAACCCTAGCTCAGCCGGCACCTAGGGAAACCTAGCAAACTTATACATTTTTGAATTCTAGACACCCGGAGTATACCAGGGAGGTATGGCTTGTGCGGATCCCCCAACGTTTTCTTACCCAGAATCCCCTGCAAACCTCAAATTGTGCTGAAAAAATCACTTTTTACACACATTTTTGCGTGGGAAAGTTGTGGCATCACTGTACTGACACAAATTTCCTACCACCCAGTGTACCCCCAGGTCTACCAATAAAAATGTTGCCTCACTCATGTGGGAGGCCCAAGTACCCGCGACAGGCAAGGGCCCAAAATGTATTGAGGCGACATCAAAATTGCCTATCACAAAACAACCTGGTTTTGAAAGGGGGGTCACCTGTGTTTTTGGCCCTGTGCTCTGCGGCCAGCTAGCGAAACCTACCAAACCAACACATTTCTGAAAAACTAGGCATCCGGAGAATTTCAGGGAGGTTTGGCTTGTGTGGATCCCCCAATGTTTTCTGACCCAGAATCCCCTGCAAACCTCAAATTTAGCTGAAAAAA
Source organism: Lissotriton vulgaris (assembly GCF_964263255.1). Lineage (NCBI taxonomy): Eukaryota > Metazoa > Chordata > Amphibia > Caudata > Salamandridae > Lissotriton > Lissotriton vulgaris. Next base: position 1,752,871,840 of record NC_141687.1, read on the forward strand.
ACACTGTTTCCACACATTTGTGTGTGGGAAAGTTGTGGCGTCACTGGGCTGACACAAATTTCCTACCACCCATTGTGCCACCAGGTCTCCCGATAAAAATGGTTCCTCACTCATGTGGGAGGCCCAAGTACCCGTGACAGGCAAGGGCCCCCAAAGCAGGTCCCCACCAGCCTTTCCATGGTTGCCTTGCCACCATGGATAGGCCTTAAATCCCAAACATCATAATATGGATGGCGGTGCCTGCTAGGAAATGCCACCATATATGGGTCCCAGCTCCACCGGGCCAGCAATCGTAATGATTGCCGGCTGGAAGTTGTGGCATCACTGGGCTGACACAAATTTCCTACCACCCAGTGTACCCCCAGGTCTTCCGATAAAAATGGTTTCTCACTTGTGTGGGAGGCCCAAGTACCCACGACAGGCAAGGGCCCAAAACGTATTGAGGCAACATCAAAATTGCCTATCACAAAATGACCTGGTTGTGCAAGAGGGATCACCTGGCATTTTGGCCCAGTGCTCGGTGGCCAGCGATGGAAACCTACCAGACCCACACATTTCTGAAAACTAGATATCCAGGGGATTCCAGGGAGGTATGGCTTGCATGGATCTCCCAACCTTTTCTTACCCGGAATCCCCTGCAAACCTCAAACTTAGCTGAAAAAAAAATCACTTTTTCCACTCAGTTTTGTGTGAGAAAGTTGTGGCATCACTCAACTGACACAAATTTTCTACCACCCATGGATAGGCCTTAAATCCCAAACATCATAATATGGATGCCACCATATATGGGCCCCAGCTCCGCCGGGCCAGCTATCGTAATAATTGCCGGCCGGTGGAAAAGCGGCAGATGGACTTTCCATCCACTGCGGTACCCACCGCCATTGTAATATGGCGGTGGGTAATTCAGGTTACGACGTTGTGACGGTCGCCACCCTCTAACTAACGGCTAACATTTTTACATATATAATAAAATCTTATACAAAAAATACATGCATCACACACATATAAAAGATATACTAACATACATACCATTAATACAAAATAGATATTTTGAACTTCTATATTTTTGCAAGTGATATTAAACACTTCGATATTTTTTACATCAATATTACTGACCCAAAGTCGATATTCTGCACCACAATATTTTCTCTATCGATATTCTTGAGCCACTACATTTTTGCAACGATCTTCAGGTAAGTCGAGATTTGTGATTCGATATTTAGTCTCTGCACCGGGGTCGTTAGGTTATCATTGTAAACCCATAATTCTGATATGTGTAGTAACAGAGTTATTGAACAGGATCAGGAATAGATTTGACACTCCATAATGATGCAAGGGCCTTGATGAGAAATAATGAGAAAAGTAAACAAATAACTTTTGGTGCCGGTTCTCTGTGGTGGGAAAAAGGACCTGAGTAGAAAACTGCAATTTAAAATGTATACAGCAGCTACTGTAACGTAAGGCTGAAGCAGTGGCATGGCAAGGGGAGTGGTCTGGAAGGCATTGTAAATGCATTAGGTTTCACCTCTGTGATTATTAATCTCGAAGGCATTGGTAAATGCATTAGGTTTCACCTGTGTGATTAATAATAAGCAGTTTTTTGATGTAAGTTGTAGCTTGTCGAGTAGTTGTACAGTTTAAGTTAGAGAAAGTCTGTCAAAGTATTATGACTTGTATATGTACAAAAAGGCAGAATACTGTGCTGTTACTAGTGGTACAGTGTGGGTAAATACTTTCAAATGTTTGAAAAACTAAATGAAAAAAGGGAAATAATAGAATGTATTAATGTATAGCAATATTATGTGTTTAGAGGAATTCTGACAGCTTTTGGGCCCGGTGCTACTGCACCTGTGCACCATGCAAGTCATGCCCCTGTTGTCTGCAATGTAAATGCTCTTGTGGTTGCCAGTTTAGGAATAAAATATAGCAATATTGGGTGTTTAGTGTGGTGCCTCTGCTGCACCATTCAAATAATGGCCATGTAGCCTGCGAGATAACTGCACTTTTGACTGCCTATTTAGTAATAAAATAGATAAATATTTGTTGTTTAGTAGGGTTATGAAAACATTTGGCCCTGGTGCCACTGCACCTGCTGCAAAATTTAAATCAAGCCCCTTTCAACTGTAAGGTAATTGCAATTGTGACTGCCTGTTTAGTAGTAGAATATAGCAATGTTAGGCATCTAGAGGCGTTCTGGCAAACTTTTGGCCCAGTGCCATTGCACCTGCTCACCATTCAAATCATGACCCTGTTGTCTGCAAATCAACTGCACTTGAGACTGCATGTTTAGGAGTAAAATATAGCAATATTAGGTTGCCTGTTTAGGAATACAATGCATCAATATTAGGTGTTAAGTGGGGTGCCTGGAGCTTTTGGTCCCGGAGCCACTGCTCCTGCTGGACTATTGAAATCATGACCCTAGTGCTTGTGAGATTACTGCACTTATGATCACTGTTGCCTGGAGGCTGCGTGCCTGCGCACCAGTGCTACCACAAGCGCACAGTGTCTCCTGTGAAGCACGCACACTTCACTGTACAACACATCACACAGAGACCGTTTCGGGCTGCAGCTTGAAAAATGCGAGCAGTTTGTTTCCTGTTTTTTTAGGATATGACAATGTAGTCGTGGCAGAGATCCTGGGTGGAGGGTCACAACAAGTTCAGCAGCAAGTGGCTCTGGCATGTCACTTGCTGCATTCAATTTAGTAATTGGAGTGTGGCTGCGGGCTTGTGAAACAAATTATTGCATGGTATTGCAAATATCTTAGTGATCATGAAAGTGTCACTTTCATAAACACTGATATATTTAAAAAGTCACCCAATAGCAGTGCTGTCTCGAAGCATGACGTGCTTTCAAAATCCCTAAGTATATTTTAAAGGCCTCACAATCTGCATTGCTCCACATTTGACTTGCAGAACACGCCTGTTTTTTTTAATTAAAAAACAAAGCTTTCTACGTGGCGTGATTTACCAGTGTGCTTCCGGTCCCCTCACGGCTCCTGGCAAGATAAAGATCACTCTGCAAATGTTCATGAACATATTGTTGTGTGATGTAAGGCGTTCTGATACCCTGCATTGGGATGAGTAATGTCATTTTCCATCCCAATGCAGGATTTCAGAGCACTTTACATCACATGTACACAAATATTTTTAATACCACTATTTTTCTTTTTCTTTTATAGCACTTTACCACTACTGGAGTGCTAAAGCGCTATAACAGAAATAAAATAAATAGTGGTATTTAAATTGTAACTTGTGTAAATACTAGGGAGACCAAAACATCTGACATTCTTACATTCTCTGGAAGAGAAGATGGAATAAACAAGGAAAATGCCATCTCGGAGGCCTCTTGGAAATACTGGGTTGCACTTAGTCCATCAGCAGGAATTCTGTGCACATCATCAAATCTTTCAACAGTGATTCACAAAAGTACTGTTTTTGTTGATGTCAAGGTCAACATTTGAACGAAATTTGGTTGATAAATATTTCTTATTGCCAATTATCATTATTTCTCATAATATTTATTCAGTATTGTAGTGTCTACAATTGTTATTCATGGAATTTTATGCTAACATCATATTATCACAGCACATGTTTGATTCATTAATTGGTATGATGTGCAGGGCGTGTCTGAATGTTTCTTTCCTTTTTTCATGATTTGGATTGGTCTTCTTTATGTTTTGTATAGAGTCACGTGTTTAATTTAAACTGCATGGTTTGAATGAATTAGCGTCACTTGCAGTGTTTATAATTGGTGATCAATGACCAGTTTATTGCATGCACAATTGAGTTGGTTCAATGGTTGTCAAATTAAGCTGTCACAATTGGATTATACACATAGGTCGGTTTAACATGGGGTACATTGTATTCTGTTCACAGCGTAAACGCACGTAAATTCCAGTGTTTAATTTCTTTCATTGAGGTTATTTTCAAAACAATTAATGGGCAGAGACTTTCAAAGCGTAGTTAGTTGCAGTATGTTTTGGTTTTGGAAGCATATTTAGGTGCAGTATGTTTTGGTTTTTGTGTTGCTTTCAATATATTCACTTTAAAGAGACCTTATTTTACTTGTATGATCTCCCCAACAACTCTTTCTGAATCCATCCCTCGAGTATCCCAAACCTCATTTTACCACTGTGATTTCCCTAATCGCTTTCTAGAGACTCGTCCCACCACCATCTTCCATTTACACCTCACAATCCTCATCTTACCGCTATGATCTCTTAAATAACACTTTCTAGACCCTTCCCTCCATTATCCTATTCAATCCAACAGACTCACATGTCCACCACTCAAATGAACAGATATTTCCCAATATTCTTATGTTAATCCACCACTAATCCTAATCCTTTTTGGGTTTAGGAGTAGCATGCTACTCGCTGAAAAGTGCTTTGACGCCTCATCAGGGGTAGTACGTGATATATATATTGCTTACTACCCCCGTATACCCCTGATGATGCCTCATCAGGGGTAGTAAGCGATATATATATATATATATTGCTTACTACCCCTATATACCATATATATATATATATATATATATATATATATATATATATATATATATATATATATATATATATATATATACACTATTAAAATATACAGGAACTGAGCAAAGTAAAAAGCATTTCTCCCTTAAGTACCTGTGAAGTGATAAGATGTGAGCTTTTGTTTCCCCTCCATTGCATCTAGGTGTGAGGCTCCCACCCTGGATACTCTAAAAGAGGCCTAATGGCCCGTTGACTTCAGCTTTTGTTATGGGCAACACTGTGGTTTGTGCGCTGCTTCATGGCTTCGGTCACCATATTAAAAGTACGTTTAAAACAAAATACATTGAGGTATATAGATGCTTCACACTGTATTTCATCATGAGTTTCCTAAGAAGATTTGCTTTTCCAGATGATGTGAATAGTTTTTTTTTTTAATGCAGCGTATGATTTGCACAGTGCATAATGTGAACTGAGTTGCATTCAGGTGTCTTGAAAAGAAGTTGTGGGTGCATTTTTATGGCAGGACTTGATTGAGATCACTGGAGTTGAGGCAGAATGCAGTGCTAGTTTCGCACAGTTCCTGTCAATGGGTCCCAAAGGTGTCAAGACTACATGCACCTCCAAACTTTGTGATGGTGTAAGGCCAAAAACATGAGTTCTATCTAGGTGAATAAGCACTATTAGGCAGTTTCTGTGATTTACCAGAATTAATACAGTGAAAGGGATTTGGGTCGGATCACTTCAATCGGTGCTTTTGTGGGGGGTTCATGGCTTGCAATTTCTTGGATTGACCCTCCATCAAGACCATGGCATGCATATCTACATTGCAAATCTGTCTTAAGGCCCCTTACATGGTGCTGGATGTCTGAAAATGCACCTTCTTTTCACGTTAAGTAAAGGTTTGGAGTAGTATTTGCACTGATATTTGTCACTGCACTCGCATGCATGGTCGGATTCCTGGCACACATAGCCTTGGCTGCGGTGCTCGGAGACTATACACTGCCTCATACAGAGGAAAAAAAATAGAGGGAACATTGCTTATGACTTCCTGTTTAGTTGTAAAATATAGCAATATTAGGTGTTTAGAGGAGTTCTGACAGATTTTGGACCCGGTGCCACTACAAACGGTGCACCATTCAAATAATGACCCTGTTGCCTGCAAAATAACTGCACTTGTAACTGCCTGTTTAGTAGTAAAATATATCAATATTTGGTGTTTAGTAGAGTTATAATAACTTTTGGCCCCAGTAGCACTGCACCTGCTGCACCATTTAAACAAGCCCCTTTCAATTGCAAGGTAACTGCAATCGGGACTGCCTGTTCCTGAAGTTGGTTGCTGTTGGGGGAGACTACAACCCCCAGAATCCTTTGCGGCTGGCCTGCCGCCAACGCTACTGCCTGTCCGTACCCAGAGGCGCTCATAAGAGGCTGGGACCTACAGCGGCACGAGAGCCCGTTCCTGGTGTTGGCTGCTGTTGGGGGAGACTACAACCCCCAGAATCCTTTGCGGCCAGTGTGCCACCAATTCTACTGCCTGCCTGCGCCCAGAGGCACTCATAAGGGGCTAGGGGCCCCCCGCAATACGGGAGCCCATTCCTGGTGTTGGTTGCTGTTGGGAAAGACTACAACCCCCAGAATCCTTTGCAGCTGGTGTGCCACCAACGCTACTGCCTGCCCATGCCCAGAGGTGCTCATAAGGGTGCATATAGCCATGTCTGAACTGGGGTGGCAGAGTGGGCTAAAGAACAGTGATGGATTAAACCAAGATCTTTTGACTGGGTGTGAGTGTTTGATTGGTTCAGATGCTCCGTCCATTACCACCCCCTTTTGTACCGCATAAGGGGCTAGGGGCCTCATGCAGTGTGGGATGCGCATGGTTGTGCCCGGGCCTCACCCAGGCAAAGCCCGGGCCACGGGCTGACCCGTCTGCCCCCTTCAGTGGCCGGAAGAGGCCGGGCTGGGCCCAATCACTTGGTTTTGTATTTTATTCATCGATTGTAGCAGATTAGTACTGCTGGCAAAGGGCGTTGATTGCCCATCTCCGAGGATTGGAGTAAAGTAAGTCTGCCCCTCCCCTTCTTTTGTACCCCTCTTATTTAAACCTACAACTAGTAGTATGGGCAAATGGAAGGTGAGGGGTACAAAGGCATTGGCTGAGCAATCTACCACTCCTAAACGAACCACCATAGACACCTTTTTGGCTTGTATTGTGGGAGCCCTATCTAAAGAAATTGACTTAGTTGAGCAGCGCATGTCCCTTACTGCAACGAGCCAAAATGGGGGTACGGAATGTCTAATATCTACCAAAGGGAAACCTCGCCTAGGTAATGAACAAGATGGCCAAGATGACCAGAGTGTGGGATGCACAAGTGGAACTGTTTGCCAAACATCAACACAAACTATACTCGAACAGTCACTAACTTCTACCTCCCCTCCCCCCCCCCCCGGTCCAGCAATTATATGCACAGCTAAAACTTTGAACTCCCTCGTCAACCAGCAGCTAAACAGAAAAGAAAGACACAGCATGGCTCTCCTGTTGATCCAAGGCCCCTGGATGTACTTGCCTTGCTGGGTGGGGTTAAAAATGGAAACAACTCTATGGATAATCCAACATGGGCCCCTTTTTGGGATAAACAAACATCTTTTATTAGCAGTTTGCTATGCCCCCTCGAAGAAAGATTGGAGGAGGAATTGAAAAAGACTACTAACGCAAACAAAATGTTATTGGATAAGAGACCCCCGTTATTAGATACTAGTCTGAACAATGCTATAGGCGGCATGCTCCCCTATGCCAAGGACATGATTCGTCCCAGCCAAGATGTGATGTTGGGTGGGAATGTACACGAGTCTAATTGGGAACTAACCAGGGGGCACACTACCACATGTTGTGGTACAACATCCAAGGGACCCAAATATACACCCCCCCTAATATCAATATCAATATACCCTCATAAGATCTAGTGACCATTAAATTGCCACCTGCTAGCTGCCCTCGTGTGGCCGTATTAGTTAATGCCCCCCCCCCATTAAAACAGGTGGTAAGGGAAACTACAGAATGCCTGAAGAACAAAGTGGTGCACTGGCTTGGCTCTAAACATGTATTTTCCCCTAGTAGAGCACACAAGATCCTGTTTACAAGGAGAGTGCGGTGGATTGGGCCATAGGAGAAGAATCTTGGTGGCGATTGTCTAGTAATTAACTTTAGAAACCCCAAAATTGCCAGAGGCATCCATATACTGACAGGGGTACTAACTATGGATACACAAGATATGGGTATACTCCCATTGGCGTTCTTTTACTGCCATCTGAAGAGTTCAGATCAATGCAGTAGTAGCATCCAAATCTCACAAAGACAGAGGGCTACTTCAAGTTCGCACCTGTCACATGGTTAGGAATTTGCGATGCCTAATAGATATGATGCATTGAGTAGATTAGATGACAATGAATGACTCAGCCATGATCAAAGCTATGTCGGAGACCCTACGAATCATTAGAGCGGGGATTTTACAAAGGATCTTATAACCAAACTGATAAGCCAACCACCCTCGAAAGACTGTGTATATATGGATGTATGACAGTACAACCTGATCATTTTGATCGCGGTACTTTACATCGCGGATTTTACAACGCAAGTCGTTACAATGAATTGCGTTGGAGGGCGTGGATTGAGGATTATTATAATTTTCTATTCCAACATCAGCCCACGTAACAGTAGGGAAGGTGTTGGAATATAAAATTACAATATTCCTTAACCAACAGCGACATCCAGCGCAAGTCGTAGTAACGACTTGTGTTGTAATGGCAGCATGGTAAAGGTCGTGCGGTGTAAACACCGCGTTGTAAACAACGTTTACCGAATATATCATGCAGGCACCTGCCATTTGTGGGCTGGCTGAAGCTAAAGCCGCTAAGACTTCTGGTAAACATAATCTTAGTCTCTGTAACATACCTATAAACGTATCAAACACTCCCGCTGTATCTCGGCCCTTGGAGCAAGGGTTTGAGTTCGCAAGCTGTAATGTGAATGGGCTATCAAACAAAGCTGGGAATATTGATTGGATTGGTACAATATCTAGCTATGATAATATATGTGTACAAGAGACCTGGTGCATAAGTCCTGTACATGTAGAAGGATATTCCTCACATTTTCTAGCAGCCATTGGGTCGCAAGCAGGGCGAGCAAAAGGGGGAACACAAACACTTAATTCTAACAAAATCTCTGCCAATGAGAGGGGAGAACCTGTGGAGGGGAGAACCTGTCTATTATCTGGACATGGAATTCAACATATTATGCTTGCCTTACTGTATTGTGTCATGCTACAAGAAGCGATACTGAATGGACAGCCTTTGGTCGAAGGTCGAAGTATATAAGCTAGATGTATGAACAGGCTGTTCTCAAAAAGTGATTGCAAAATGTGCACAGATCTTTTGTGAGCAGTCTATAATTTTGCGTTGTGACCTTACTACTAGTAGGTTGCGTCACAAAATCTAGTTACAAGCAGTCACAAAACGACATGCCTATGGTATGTTAAATATGCAAGTCACTATTAGTAACCCCCTGAGATCGGTAATAGACACAGGCATAGAAGAGCAGATCACCATCCCTGTGTGTGGGTTTCCAAATGAGAAGATGATTTCTTAAAAGCAGCCTGTGTTCTGCACAGTAGAGGTGCTTCTTAGAAAAAGGAATGCTTCCCACATGGGGAAATATTGGGAGAGCAGACAATACTCTCCTGGACCACTCCTAGCCACCGCCCCCCCCCCCCCCCGACCCAAAGAGATCATTCAATGCAATTTCCAAAGGGGAAGCTGTCCAATTTATTAATGCTGGGTAGTTGCAATTGCAGTCTCAACCCATCGTTAAATACCAGTGCATATAGCTAATGGAAGGGAAAGCCCTTTTCAGGCACCCTCCTATCTGCGATTCGGAATGAGTTTGTAAACCCATTTTGAGTTTGGAAAAGCTTTACCGAATTGCAAAATGAGTTAAGCAGATATTAAAGAGCCATTTTAGAATTGCAAACTCAGTAATTTTGTGAATCACAGGGTTGGCAAAAGTAAACCTATTTAGTATGTCAGGCCCTAGATTCAGAAAGGAAAGAAATTATATTCAAGTTGTATGATGCAGTTAAACATGTAATAAGTTTTAACTTGGAAATGGTTTTTGATAATTTTACCACTAAAATATTCACGTCTATATTTTGTATACCTGAACACAAAATATACTTTTAAAATGTAACTTTTAAATATGTGAAATAGATGTTAGGTCTTCTAGTTTCACTGTGAACAATTAAATATTTACACTATAATTCATTCCTTGTAAATGTCACATTTGTAGTGAGCAGCTCAATGTAAAATAGCAAAAATTAAGTTTAACTTTCTGCTTCAAAAAAGTGAAGATTGCTTTTGGTCTGCACTTTCCTGAAGAATAGGGGCTTTATAGGGAGCTTCTTATTGCCTGCTTTGTAAACTCAATAACTGTTATAACTTGTGTTGTCTTTAGTGCTTACTTCTGCATTTTTTTTTTGTGTTACAGATTGGTGTTACTGCTAAATTTGATGGAGCGGTGCGACATGTTGTGAGTGTGGGTGGGGTCATCAGCATATTTTGCAAGGGGGGCCTCTCAAGTTTCAATACACCACTGGCACAGGTTGGTTCAGCAGAGACAGGCTGTGGGATTGCTTCTTAGCTATTGAAACTCAGGGCAAAGCGGCCCGCTCAATAGCTACTGAGTGCATAGGGCATTGCAGTAGGTGCTTCCTTCTTCAGGGTTAGTTGGAATGTCTTCCCCATGTTGCTTCCTGCTGGGTGAGATGTCACTCACTCTCTAGGCGGTTCTTGCACTGTGAAAAGGTGCACTTAAGATGCCACTGCGGTGGCACTTTTTAAAACGAACTAACTAAATAAAGAAACAATCGTCCATCATCAGCATTTTTAGGGCTCTTTCAGCCTCGCCATTTTTATACCTTTCCTCCAGTACCTAAATCTCTTCACTGAGGGGCATATTACCAAGCAAAAGCGATGGTTAGAGACAAAAATTTACCGCTGAGCTGCGGTGATTTTACCGCAAATAAACCTTGGTATTACCAAGGTTTATCGCAAATGCGATATAAATCGCCGCAAATGAATGAATATTGCTGAAAAGTCAGCGATATTCATGCATTACCGAGCTAATGCTCTTAGCCATGTTATCCACCTCCCATTGGATAACATGGCTAAGATCTGCTCAGATATGTATACACAAAGGTTTTGGGTCCAATGAACCGACCAGCCTGGACCTCAACAATTGCAAAACAGAAAAAATGGCTAGCCAGAATACTTTGATTTGAGATTAAAGACCACACAGCCCATGCGTACTGTGTAATCAAAACATTTGTTTAGCAAAACATTTATTTTCGTTCAAAATCATTTTTCAAAGTTCATAAAACCATGACATCAAAGAGAAAACACTGTCGAAAATAGTCAAGTCAAAGGCAAAAACAGACAATTGTGTGCACCATAAATACAAAATATACAAACATGAATACCAGATATTCAAACGATTATATGACACCAAAGTGCAACTTAGAACACACAAATATACAATCCAAATACATTTATAATTCAAAACCTTACAGTATGAAGAAAAGGACAAACACAACCAGTCCTTTAGCTGAAATACCAGTGGACAGGCGGAATTAGGGGTGGTAAACCAATGCCTGCCTGTCTCACAAAACCCGTGACTGAATGTTCAGTATGGTTGCAGGCCAGGGCCCACACAAATGGACTTAGTTGATCCCTAGCTGCACCCTTCTTTCTTGCCGCGGGCTGGGGGTCAACGCGTTTCGAACCAACGTGATTCAAGGTTCTCCTCAGGAAATGAACTGGGTACAATTTTGACTGCACCACGTGCACAGAAAATTGCAGAAGGGGAGGTAATCTGCTAAGCAGGGGATTCTGAATCGAGTTATGCCGTTGTCAACAACAAGAGACGCCCGCCGAGCGGTGCGCTGTTAGTAAGGCGGCAGAGTTCACATAGCAAATATGAGCTGCCCGCCTTATGTCAAGGGGGTCGGCTGTGTAGAAGCAAAGCCGGGGATTCTTAATGGGTCAGCGGGAAAGATTCAACCGCACGGAGCCGAAATGCAGCAGGGATTAAATCCAAGCGGCGACCGAAGGCATCCAAAGAGTCCTTCAAGAACAAAATCAGTGCGAAAATATAGTAGTTTCAAAAATAGCTAAGTAGGTGTCCGCTGCTTTCATCAGGACCGGAGGTCGCTACTGCTTAAAGGACGTTCTTTAAGCAGTAGCGACCTACGGGCCTGATGAAAGCAGCGACACCTACTTGGGTCCATAGACTGCAGAAACATGTTGACCTAGTTGTTATATATAGTAGCTATTTGGGGGGCGTGGCTTGGACGGCAGTGGGAATGGCCGCCTAACCGGGAGCTCCGCACTTCCGGAAAGCGACTCCAATCCCTTCCGCAGCGAAACCGCAACGCACAGCAGAGATCTTCCAGGGGCTGCACAGCTAAACGCATGGGGGACTCTCCGGTGCCTTGAGCAGGAAGCTCCGGCCATCAACTGAGGCGAAAAACGGAGTTATTCCACCCGCCACGCGCCGACAGCAATGTACTCTAAAATGGCGCCGTGATGTCCGGCCGAAGACGCCTGACGGGAAGCAGTGTCCTTGCGCCCTACCAATGCGTACAAGAACCGGAACGCCTGTGGGGGCATGAGCCACTCCAATAATGCACAGATCTCCTTTGTGGAGGTGAGGTTTGCCGTCTACCCGCTCTGTTTCACCTGTCTGACCGGAGCGCTTTGCCTGACCCTAAAATGGCGGCTTTTCAATAGCGCGAGCGCCTCAAACTAGTGATTTGCAGGGCAATGCTACACTCAAGCTCACCGGATAATCCCCACTATATAAAGACACTATATGAGGTGAACCAACCAGCGCTTAGCCTAATTTCGACTGGCACACTGCCCCACTGTTTTCCAACATCAGAGGAATCTCTACCAACCACGCTTCTGCACAGCTAAGTACAGGGAGAGTAGAGAGAACACCTCATTGGCCCTGATATCCCTAACAAGTCGGCGAAACCCAAGTCAGGAGGCAGTAACTTCGTCCAACATAAGCCCCCAGACCAACAATTTACTTTCACCAATGCCACCATGAGGAATGAACTCTGGGGAGTTGCTATTACTACCACGTGGAGGCGGAAAGCTGGGGAATGAGTGCTGGGGTGTTGCCATTGCTATTACTTCTACGTGGAGGCGGTCCTCTTTAAGTGAGTCCCATTAGCTCTTCCTTATTTGATGAGGTCTCGAACCATCTCAAATCTGGCACTTACGAAGACGATATCCTACCCACATTCCTGGGGACTGACACGTACCACCCTTGGAGCCGTGTGGCTTTAGGCTCCTGCCCACCATCTCATGCCCACGCATTGGTCACTGACCACTGCTCTATCACACTCGCCATCTGGACCCTCTTGAACCGAGCTCCTGCTACACAAGATCAGCGAGGTTAATAGTGCCAAACGTCCCTAGCACAATGGCATTCAGAGAAGACAGGAACATCATAAAAAAAGTGAAACCAGAGCCTCTGATTTCCGACTCACCCATCAAAGGCAGAGCAGACATGGCGGCTACAATGGAGATGATCTTGAAGAAGCTGTCAGACCTTACGGATATCTCCAAATCAACCAAAGCTGACACAGACTCAATGCAACTCGAAATGACCGCAATTAGGGCCGACATGAGCGCTTTAACCTCAGGCCTGGGAGTCGCGGAACAACGGATTAGCGATGTGGAGGATCTATCGCGACAGTCAGCGTCCAGGATCCAACGCCTGGAAGACACCACCGACGCCCTCAGACGCCATAATGCGTAGTTAGAGGACCGAAACAGACGGGGGAACGTTAGAATTTTTGGCATACCAGAAAACGCGGAGAATGATGCTGACTCTTGCGTGGCCTTTCTAGAATCATGGATCCCCATGATTACCAAGACTGAGTTTCCACATGGCCTCGAACTGGACAGGGCGCATTGAATCCCTACCTTCACGAGCAAGAATGCTAAAGGCCCCAGGCCAATGATCTGCAAACCACTCAGATATCAGCACGCTGACCTGATTCTCCAGTATGCGAGGAAAAATCACTCCATTACATGGGAAGGCCACAAGATCATCTTCACGCAGGACTTCTCCAAAGACACAATGGATGTACGCAAGGGCTTCCTGGACCTCCGCCCTAGACTTAGATCCAAACACATCCCCTTCTCTTTTGCAGGACCAGCCAAGTTCAGAATCACGATAAATGGCCGCCCAAGATTCTTCACCGATCCGAGGGACCTGGCACATCTTCTCGAAGAATGCCCAACGCAAGAAATTGACCAATCAACCGGTCTCTCAAACAAAAGGAAGACCACGAGTCCGTCTCAACAAGATGGAGCCAGTTAGGTCCATGTCACTCTTCGTTCATCCAGTGGTCCAGCATCGGTTGCCTCAACGGGATCATCCAAGGTAGAACTATACTCGGCTCTTGGCACGGGTTCCTAAGCACTGCCTACCAGGCTACCAGGCTCGGCGATTCAACAGTACCGTGAGTTTGTAAACGGGGGCCTCGTTTGGCCAGCACAGTGTCTTCCTCTAGCATGTGACTCTTTACGATGTTTGTATGCTTATGACTCACGCGAGTTATTACATTTAGACCAATGGGTACTCCTGTACATTTTGCTCATCTCAAGTTAAGCACCTCCACTCTGGATCTTAACACTCCACAAACTTAACACATGATGGGGGTAGCGCATCCCAACGGGTATACCATGGTTGTGTCTATTAGTTACTCTCATAATCTCATAATTGCTCTTTGCTTATCTACTTCATATTAGGTCAATCTTGTTATGGCCTGTTATTCGTATTCTGCTAGAATCTGCTCTATGCCATTTTCTTGTTGGTTATACGAACCGTCTACATTCAACTGGGATTGATAATATGCACTCATTATTGTTATTGTTATTCCTGTTTTGCGTAGCATGGTACTGTCGTCGTACTCCATACGTACGAATTTGGGAGGGTTGGAGGGAGGGGGAGTGGGAGGGGGCATCTAGAGGAAGGGGAAAAGAGAGAGGATGTACGAGCAGTCACTTGGCAGAGTCTCAGTAGGTTCCTTCTCATTTTGTATTATATTCTGTTATTTATGCAAATGTTTATGCATTACAGTGTTACCAGACACTGTGGAGAAGTGTGGCTCACTGGTTAGAGCAGGCAGACCTTGAAGCAGAGGTCAGACCCGGGATCAGGGTTCGATGCCCGACGCGGCAGGGTGCGAGCTCAAATGGCCACGGACTCGATAATTCTCGCTTCGGTGCCTGACCTAATATTGGGTTCACACTCTGCAACTCTGGGCATTAAGCTTGCTTAATCTCCACAACGGCCCCCCCGCGGCGGGATGCCTGGCTTTCACCTTGGGGATGCCCTGTAGGGGCTATCTCACAGGGAAAAACCAGGACGGGTTCCCAAGGCAAGCGCGGAGATACCCCTTCGGGGGTCGATTCTGGCGCTATATAAGAAATGTAATAATAATAATAAGCACAGTTTATCCCTTATTGTTTCCACATCCCAGGCTGCAGGCACGCATCACAACACTTGTACTTATATGTCTTGTCATTGAAGGTTGCTTTGAAGTTTAACCGATTTTGTCAATATAAGGCGCCCGTTCTTGTCACAACACCCCATCTGTCGCACATCACACCGCCAACTTCCCACCGAGCGATAATACATTTCACCGATGGCTAACACTAACTCAATTAAAGACGATCTTAAAGTAATATCACTAAATGTCAAAGGACTTAACCACCCGGTGAAAAGGCAGAAGGTGTTCGACTATCTAGCAAAAACAAAAGGTGACATCGTTCTTCTACAGGAAACCAAACTTTCTGAAGCGGACTTACGTTTCCTTAACATACATTGGTCGTCCCACGTCCTGTCCTCTCCTGCGCTAAATAAGAAGGGTGGTGTAATCACACTGCTATCTAAGAATGCCAACCTGACACTGCTATCACACACTCATGATACAGATGGTAGGTTACTAGTGACTCACTTACGCAGAGAAGATGATCCCATTCACGTAGTGAATATATATGGCCCTAACTCCAATGATCCCACATTCTGGGACTCAGTCTCTCGTTCCATCGAACGTATCTCCCAAGATGAATTACTAATAGTGGGGGGCGATTTTAACCTTCCCCTAGACCCCTTACTAGACAGACAATCCAAGTGCTCATTCCACCACTCACGGTCACATGGGGCCATTCTCCGTCTCTGTGAGCGCTACTGTCTCAAAGATTCTTGGCGACTACAGAACCCCGATGGGAGAGACTACACCTTCTACTCTGCCCCACATAATTCCTATTCGCGTATTGATTTCATCCTATTACCCACCTCATTCGCACACCTGATTGAGGAAACTGGTATTGCCCCCAAACTGGTGTCCAATCATGCATGTATTCACACCAAACTTGCAGGCTCCCGGTCGATTCGCCCGCCTAGAAGATGGCGTTTTAATGACGAAATTCTCACCAACCCAGAGGACAAACTCAAAATAGCGGACGCCATCGAGGTATACTTACTCCTAAACGATACCGCTGATACCAAACCTAATACTCTATGGGACGCTCTAAAGGCCACAATCCGTGGAGTCATTATAAATATTAGAGCTAAGACCAATAAAAAATTAAATAAAGACCTAGAACAATTGGAGCGAGAGATCACAATCCTAGAAGACCAGCACAAGGCCAATCCTCTAGACCTCAAACCCCTCGACCTTCTCACTAAAAAGAAGTATGAGTACAATACCATAACTAGTAAAAGAGCGGGCGTCTGGATTAACCG
Source organism: Lissotriton vulgaris (assembly GCF_964263255.1). Lineage (NCBI taxonomy): Eukaryota > Metazoa > Chordata > Amphibia > Caudata > Salamandridae > Lissotriton > Lissotriton vulgaris. The sequence goes on from NC_141687.1 coordinate 1,752,888,207, forward strand.
TTTCAAAGCCCTAAAACTCTGCGAAGGAAATAAAGCAGGTAAACTGCTGGCTTCGTACCTCAAACATAAGCAAAAGCTGTCAACCATTTCCTCAATAAAAGACGCCACAAATACAACCCACACCAATCAAACTAAAATCTTAGCTACATTTAAATCCTTCTATGAAGAGCTTTACAAGAACGACAAATCGCTGGACACAGCAGCTTGCACCGAATATCTTGAGTCTCTCGACCTTCCGCAACTATCGGAAGCTGAAAAAACACGGTTAGGCTCCACCATCAGTAAAGTAGAGATAGCAGAGGCCATCAAATCTTTAAAAAATAACAAAGCCCCCGGCCCAGATGGCCCAGATGGCTTCACTGCATCTTTTTATAAAGCCTTTGAAACCCAACTCACCCCCACGCTCCATAATGTTCTCAACTCTACGGCGTCCAGTGGATGTATATCACCTTCTATGAGCGAAGCTAATATAATCGTGATCCCTAAAGAGGGAAAAGACCCGCTCCTCACCAAAAACTACCGCCCCAAATCTTGATTGCAAGATATATGCCAAAATCCTAGCGAATCGACTAAATGCTGTTCTTCCAAAACTAATAAGCCCGTCCCAAGTTGGTTTTCTGAAACACAGGATGTTAAATGACAACACCAGACTTCTATGCCATATCTTAGAGAAAGCTAACAACTCCCAATCCCCGATGGTTGCGATTACCCTGGACGCTGAAAAGGCCTTCGATAAGGTTTCATGGTCTTTTCTTCAATACTGTATGCGTTCATTCAATCTCGGACAGTCGTTCATCACAATGGTGATGGCCCTGTACGCCTCCCCTTCGGCTCGGATAGCAATTAATGGCACCCTCTCTGACCCTTTTCGCCTATACCAAGGCACCAGACAGGGCTGCCCACTTTCGCCGGCACTTTTCCTTTTGGCCCTTGAACCCCTTCTAACTGACATCAAAAAGAATGAGGATATTCAGGGAGTCTCCTTTGGAGATACTCAGGTAAAATTAGCAGCGTATGCTGACGATATACTGATTGCGACAGAAAACCCAGCCAAATCGATTGAGGGACTCATGTCCTCAATCAGCAAGTACTCGTATCTATCGGGATACAAGCTAAACAAAGATAAGTTCGAGGTTAAACCACTAAACATCTTCGCCACCAAAGAAGTTCTTGGTAACTCAGGTCTAGCTTGGCAAACAGGGGTTATAAAATATTTAGGAATAGAGTTCACCGATAAATTAATGAGCGCCATCACACACAACGAAACGTTGACAATGACAAAAGTTAAAAGAATCCTTGACGGCTGGTCCCCACGATTTATTACTTGGTGGGGAAGAATTGAAGCTATAAAAATGATGATATCACCGCTAATCAACTACCTAAGCACTATGCTGCCCCTCACCTTCTCCAAAGATTTCCTCTCCAAACTGGATAAGTTAATTTCGTCTTTCCTTTGGCAAGGGAAAAAAGCCAGAATTAGCATGAAAAAACTAAGGCTAGATAAAACCTTAGGAGGCGTCAACCTAGCTGACTTTAAGCTCTATCAAACCGCGTTCTTAGCTAGACAAGGGGCCTTTTGGCTCACTCCACACTCAGACTACACCCCAGTGTGGCTGTCGGTGGAAAAATCCATCCTCCATGGCCTTCCCCCCTCCACCCTCCTCACTACCAAACCACAACCCACTGTATCCTCAGGCACCATCCTCAAAAACACGAAGGCTGCCCTCCTTCATGTAAGCAAATTCTTACCACACCAATTTTGTAAATCACGATGGGAATCGTTGTGGAACAATACAAAACTGCTATACAAAGGGAAACCAATGAATAATCATGCTTGGATAGAGAAGGGTATACACTTCCCTCATCAGCTGTTTGATGGTCCATTACCACTCACTTTCAACGACCTACAAAAAAAGTTTCAACTCCAGAACATAGACTTCTATTACTTCTTACACATCAAAGTGGCTCTCTCCAAAACAGATTTATCCAATGTCACCCCCTCCCTTCCTGGATACCTACACACGATTAACGGACAGGGTCATCAGGTGTCCAGAATATACAAACAGATCCGCCCTCAGACCACAAAGCTGACAACGTCCACACAGTCCTTCTGGGATTCATACTCCTCCACACCAACATCGGAAGCAGAATGGGCCAGAATATGGGAATCTACCTTGCGACACAAAGTCAGCCCTACATTATCCCAATCTAAATTCTGGCTTCTCCACAAAGCTTTTTGGACTCCTAGGAGGCTCTTCCTGCACAACATCAAGGAAGATGACTCCTGCTGGAACTGCACGGCAGAGGGTGGGGACCTTGAACACCTAATATTCAAATGCCCGTGTGTATCCGACTACTGGGATAGAATCTTCGCATTTATTACCAAAGTGTTACATATTTCGCTCCCGAGGGAATTTGCAACCTTAGTCATGGGTTTTGCCAAAGCTGTTAACCTCAATGAAAATGATAAAGCCCTACTTGACTTACTACTGACAGCAGCGGTCAAACTCATACTGAATAACTGGAAGGACACTGGCAAAGCTTCTTTCCCCCACTGGCTCAATTGGGTTTCGAACCTCAGAGGAGCCGACAATATTGCGCTGGCTGCTACACCTTGGCGCCCCCCCTTTAGGAACCTGTGGTCCTCACTTGACGCTCACTTCGACCTATTTAAACCACCATGATTACCTGATGCGCCATGCACATACACACCCTGCCCATAGTCCGGGTTGCCTACCTGTCCAAACGACTGACCTCATTGACTTACGTGGTTATCTTGCTCCACCTATGACTGTAACCTTGAAAATGTACTGATGCACTGCCTGTGTTATCTTTCTTTTCCTTACGATTTGTTTTGAATTTCTTATTGCTTTATCTCATATTATCTTAATTTAATTTACCCCTCCTTTGTTCCCGTTATACTTGTATACTTGTGTACTTGCTCTTGTTGATGCCGGAACCATGCATGATATATGCTCGTGTCTGTAATGCTTGCTCATCTCTCTCAATAAAATTTTTTGTGAACAAAAAAAAAATATATAGTAGCTATTTGTTGAAACTACTATATTTTTGCACTGATTTTATTCTTTGGAAGCTGAGAGGTACTTATTAAACTTATTTTCCTCCTGTCTCTCCAATTTTAGGCTTTCTTCGCACTTCCTTTTTTCACCCCCACTTATATGCACACACTACTTTACAGTTATCAGTACACATTAATATACCCATAGCTCACTGGGGCACCCACATTTTGAACATACTCACAGGTGGTTGCATTGTTTACTCTTCCTGGTGTGAAGGATACAAGATGACGACAAGGGCGGTATTGGTCAATAACTGATGGGTATTTTTCACATTTGGAAAGTATCCCATTGACCTTGTATCACAATTTTAGATACATTTTCTGTTTCCTGTTTATGTTAGATACATAGTTAGTCGACAAATTGTTTTTGACCCACAGTTACTCTTTTTTGCTTAATATGAATACTGAACATCTTTGAGAAATGTGTATCGTTGGCTTCCAGAATCCTGTTGTCTGTGGAACAGCCTTTAAATGATTACATTAATCTGGAATTGAGGCAAGTTATTTTCAACACGATAGACGCCAAACAAGGCAGAATGCTGATCTGCTTATTGAATATATGTGAGGCGGTAGAAAGTTCTTTATAAAGTGAGGCTTTTAGGTTTTAACATAAAATGTATGTCATGTAGCTAAAACGTGCACAGTCATAGCTTCTGCATGTGCCCATCAGGTCGTTTTAGGATAGCTTGAGATTTCCTTATGTAAGTCGGGTTTACATGCCCAGACCTGTTTAGGCTCTAGCAGCCCCTCTTCTATGTGTTAGGTCCATCAGTTGTGCTGTTATAGTAAGCAGAAGAGTGGGAACTCACTTTCTCACCAGACTGAGGATCAGTTACATAGATAACTTGAATTCGATAAGCAGATTTCAGGGCGAGTGGGCTGACTATCTGGGAAACTAGTTTAATGTCTGTGCTCTGTGGTACCTACACCTGACGCATCATTGTTAACAAGCCTGCATACTGCCAGTTTCTTTCAATGTCTCAGTTTTACCGGTTGTATGACAGAGCAACACAGGGAAATACTCTGCATGCCTTTACCACACATTTTTTTACTCCACATTTTTTTAGATTGCTTATTTTTTGCATTATATGCCTTTTTTACCACGCATTGTTTATATGTATATATAAACAATGTATTTGTGGGGGGAGACCCCCTACACCGCGAACTTACTTTAAATGCATTTTAAAGGCATACATTGTAAAATCATATGCGTTCTAAAAACATGCGTGGCAAATGTACAAGATGGTACAAACCTCATTGTATAGGCTGTTTCCCGCCTTCAAGTAGCTACGTCCTATATAAAACTCATAGAATAAAATAGATGAGAAATCAAAAAGTCCCTCCCTTCTTTCTACTCTCTCTCTCTCTTTTTGCTTCTCTTCCCAGTCATCCAAGACAGACATATCAGCCAATTTGGCTTCCTGTCTCTGAATAACTTGAAAGACACTATCCCTGTGACTGAATGAGGGGTCAATTGATACACCCCCACCCTTTCCTGTCTTACTTTCTTCCAATATTTTCCTCGTAGCTTAGCCTTTTGAATAGATTCCTTTAACACCCTGCTAAAACTTTCGTCAATACTTTTTTATTCAGTGTTATAAAGAGAACACTTTTTATGCTTTATTTCCTTTCTTTTTAGAAATTCCTCCACTTCATTGGAGTCCAGTTGCACCCCATTGCCAATAAAGATGCATTCCGGAATCTCTTCTACGGCAAACACATCTTTTAAGAAGTTCTATACATTACCAGTTTCTATATGCTCAAAAACATACATTTCTGGCCACCCTGAGAACACATCAATTAATACCATCACATTAATCTGACCACCTCCGCAATGTACAGGCCCTAATATGTCCAGTGCTGCTTCCTGCCATGCTTTCCTTGGGTAGTACCTTACCTACAATGGTTGTGTTCCCATCACACATACATTTTTCAAAAACGGTTTCCACACTTTTATCTGTACACTAGCAGCCCGTCCCGACGTTTTCCGGGTATGAAGTAGAATGTGTGTAATGTGTGTATTCAGATACGGTGTTCCCCCACTTGAGGCCCAGCTGCAGCCCTGGTTCATGTTAGCAGGCGCGTGTCCCCCCGCTTGAGGCCTAGCTGCAGCCCTGGTTAATGTTAGCAGGTGCATGTAATTAGTTTAGTGCTCCGCTGCCTGAGCCCGGCTACAGCCCTGGCTGATGCTAGCAGGCACGTGTAATTTGGTTTAATGTGATAGTTCAGTAACAGCGGGCATGAGAGGCTGCAGTAATTGTCCCCATAGACACGCTCAGTCGCGTGTGCCCACGCTTGAGGGCCAGCGGCGACCGTCTAACAATTAGAATTGTGTGAGTCTTGAATGATTGTTTCCCGCTGTTCTTATTTTTTTATGACCCACACCGGCGCTCTTCGGCCCGAGTACTTTTTAGACTCATCCAGGCCAAGCCACACACTCCGTTGTGCCCTTTCAGAAGCACCCAGGCCAAGGGACACACTTCACTCGGCACCCCCAGTATGTTTGAGACAACGGGCAGTCCCCCAAGGGAGTCTTGCGAAGGGTTACTTACCACGCTTCAAGGTGAACGCCTTTGTGACGCCCCCAGCACACGGCCACAGCAGGCGATCTGATTAATGTACGACCCAGATGGCATGAAGTGCGGAATGTAGCACAACCCCCCAGCATTTGTCACGCCCCCAGCGTGCCCCTTGACGCGGTGCAGTTGCGTAATTGGTGCTTCACATGGCACGAAGGGCGGACACACGCCCACAGCGCCGACACACGCCCACAGCGTTTGTCACGGCCCCAGCATGTCACGCCCCCAGTGTGCCCCTTGATGCGGCGCAATTATGAATCACATGGCATGAAGGGTGGAACGTACCACACGTTTGTCACATCCCCAGCACACGCCCACAGCAGAACTCAGACACGCCCACAAGGGACTACTTTGCTGGCACGGTTCTTTTACCTTTTAAATGTATATCGTGTCCGTCTGTATAGCCTATGTCCTTCTGCTGCAACTGCCCTTTCCAACGCTGTATTCGGTGTTGTGATTGGAGCTGTGGTTACTGAGATTACCCCCCTCAAAGGTTTGGGCTCTCTCTTTATATTATTAGTATGGATATATCCATCCATACTACTATTATAAAGAGAGAGCTGAAACCATTGAGGCAGGTAAGCTCAAGAAGTACAGCACCAATCACAACACCCAATACAGCATTGTAAAGGGGAGTTGCAGCAGATGGACATAGGCTATACAGCAGCCCAACATATACTTTGTAAGGGGAAAAAACATTGTGGGGCAAAGTAGTCTGTAGGAGTGGCACCAGCTCAGGGGTGGGCACGTAAAAAGCAATTATACAGCATGCGAATAGCGTATTGGGCGTGTTGTTTAGCGTTGTAGGCGTGTGCGGTCTGATACTCACGCCTGCAGCATCGGCGTCAGGATAGCGTTCTATCACGTCGCAAATTGTGTATTGGGTGTGCCGTTTAGTGTTGTGGGCGTGTACGGTCGGATACTCACGCATGCAGCATCGGCGTCAGGATAGCGTTCTATCACGTTGGGGGTGTCGGCGGGAGCGGACACTGATGCGGTATGTGTCATGTAAGTGCCCCGCGTGTTTGTGTGCGTCTAGCATCGGCGGGAGCGGACACTGATGTGGTGTGTGGCGTCTAAGTGCCCAGACAACGTCGGGACGTGCGGGAGCAAAGACTGACGCGGTGTGTGGCGTGTAAGTCCCCGAACAACGTCGGGACGGGCGGGAGCGGACACTGGCGGTGTGTGTGGCATGTAAGTGACCGGAAAACATCGGAATGGGCTGCTAGTATATATATATATATATATATTGATACCCCTTGGTTTCTTTTTGCCAGAATTTGCAGCGCTCTCTCACCGGTTCGGAAATCCCCGCTGCAGAACCACGCCGCATTTAAATCCACAACCAATTCCCCCAGCTGGGAGTAAAACGGGACGAACTCGCGTTTGTCTTCACTTATGTGGTTTTTTATTTAATCCTCACAGCATGGAGTTTCTCAAGCAGGCAGGCACAAATCTACGCGTTTCTGGATAGCATATCCCTTGTTCACGATCAATTTGGCTCCAGGCTCTCAGTCTCAATATAGTGAGTCACATTATTACATCATTTCCTGTTTGATGTTATTTTGGCCCTAGGCCTTCTGGATAATGTCTTTTTTTGCAATTTTTTGTATACATTTTTTATCCGTCTGCATAGCCTATGTCCTTCTGCTGCAACTGCCCTTTCCAACGCTGTATTGGGTGCTGTGATTGGTGCTGTGGTTACTGAGATTACCCGCCTCAAAGGTTTGGGCTCTCTCTTTATAATATTAGTATGGATTGTGTAGACTCCATGACATGCAACCCAACTTCTTTCAGTACAATTGGCTGATCACTATTGGAGAACAAAATGTGAGGGGGGTCTGAGGGGAAACAATGTTTACAGACCAGCTTGCATCCTGTCCCCCAACTAAACTATTAAACAACACACAGGGGATGCCAAGGGTCTCTAAGGATACTGTGGAAATACTAAACACTCAATTGTAGTGTATAGAAGAAACAGTCCAGAGGAGAAAAAGCAAGAGTGAAAGTACCCATCAGCCCACCCATTGGCGGAACCTCATGATCTGGGTTGGAGTTAGAAACTGGTATCCACTAGACACCTCTTCAGATCTCTTTCGAGGAGTGCTAGTATAGGATCCGCCAGTGAGATGGACAGCCAGCAGGTAGTATTAGTAGGCTGAAGGGAAAAAGGTTGCAGTGCTCAAAAGTGTGAAAAGTAATTGTGGTAATGTTAAAAATACCTGTTATGATGACAAAGAACTACTTTATTGGGAGTGACCATCATAATGGCATGATTAAAAGCAGAGTGAGGATAGTATGAAAAAAATGACTATCAGTCATAGATATAAATTGGTCAATCATCATGAAACCAACTCATGATGCTGTCTCCTTTAGTGAAAATATACATTTTTCCTGCTGCAAACCTGCCCTTATATTCAATTTCTCCTGTAAAATACCCATTAAGTTCAATTGGTTGTCTTCCATTAGCAAGATGTCGAATATCGGTTTTAAACACTTTTACTTTGTTCACCCGTTTTTCTAAACAAAACGTCCTAGGAATCAGAGAGATTTTGGCACCTTAGTCGAACAGCATCTCAACTGCAGAACCATTAATATTGACCCAATCAATGGAACTATTCTTGTTTAAATGCCCTTCCTGCAAAACAGTCTCTCCACAAAACAATTCATCATGCTAACAGTCATCTTCCAAATCCCCCTCTTTCACTCTCTTCAACTTATTTTGAACTCTACAACATTTCTAAAAATGTTCCAGTTTACCACACCCCCTGCACTTCCAGACAGTCCAGGCAGGACAGGTTATGTTGGATGCAAAATGTCTCTGGGCACCACAATGGAAGCAATTTCCCTTTATTTATTTGTTTTGACTATCCACATTTTTGTCCTAGTTATATTTTTTCGCAGCAGAGAAAGTGGGTTAATTTTCTCGCCCAATTTGAGAAGCTACCTATCTCTTTTTTTGTTTAGGTACACTCTGTATTATTTCTGAAGACTCTGAACTCTTATCAATATTATATTTTATGATATCCACACAAGCTAATGAATGCTCGATTTTTTTCACAATTAATAGTACCTCATCCAATTTAGGGTCATACTTCTGCCATAATTCATTCCTGAACCCTTTCGATGTTGCACCCCAGCATGAATTAATCTCGGATGTGTTCAACAATAGAACATGAAGCACCCAGTTTATGTGGATCAGTAATGTAATTCTCAACTGAGTTCTGTGGTCTCTGTATCCTCCTGCCAAAATGATACAGTTCTAGTATTGTACTAATTTTGGTTAAATAATGATTGTCCAATGTCCTAATGCACACCTCAGATTCATTTAACCCTTCTGTTTTATTATCCCCAATTTTAGGCAGATGTTCGAAAACCTCTTCTCCCTTCTTGGTCCTCTTCTCAGGACCAAGACAATGTAAAAGTTAGGCAGTTTTTTCTCTCTGCACTCAACGAGGTCGCACATACCCCAGCGTAATGTAGAAATACCTTCTTCCATTTGACCCATTTGATAACTGGCTCACCTGGGGAAGATAAGAAAAATGGTGGAGGAGTAACATTCTGCATTATAACTTACCATACACCTAACCCCTATGTCTGTACTTACAGTCAAAGCTAATGCTTTGAGGAATAAGATGCTTCACTCCCAAGAACTGCTTTACAAGTCTCCAGTGTTTGGATCAGCATCCGAGCGGTTTAACCATAAACTGTGCTGACAACAATGCGCCCTTCTGACGATTCTACAGCTGAGAAAGACTCCTCAAGGTACAGCACACTGAGAGAGAGACTCCCGGGGATTATTGCCATAATGTTGTCATGTGCTTATCTAGGTTCCTGATCGATACTGTGACCTTATGCCCCTATTCGGCTATAAAGCCCTTTTATTCCCTATATTGGCATAACCGTTCAAGTGCGATTTTCTGAAATGTCATCTCTGGCCTCACACGAGCAGAGCCACAGAGCCACATTCCAGCATGACTCTCTGCTACTTCCTTTGCGACCAATTAGTGCAATGACAGAGCAGCAGTCACTATCTGATATTCCTAGATAACACTCCGAGTTCTTCAACAAGATAAAAACTTAGCAAACCTGGAAATCCCCGCTTGCTATGTTTTGATTAGTAATAGAACTCTAATGAGCAACTGATAGCTGCCACTTCCTAGTGACATCTTTAATTGACGTCTTATGTCCAGCAAACTTGCGTCAAACCCGGCACCTGTCAGGTATAAATATTACCAACGTTGCCTTAAGCAATGAGCGTTGCCTGTTGCTGATGCCAGCTGCCTGCATGACCAGTGTTGGTAAAAACTAGCACTCTGTCGCTGCAGCCTGCTATCCTGTGGTGGTGAAGCTGCTGATTACCATTATCGCCGCTACAGCGCGAACTGTGGTTCAGTACGCTTGAGGAGCCGTGCAGCCGTCCTCTGCGAAGACATCCAGCCCAGCTGCCCGCGGACGCTGTCACCCCTCCTTCCTCCAGACGCGCTGAAGAAGCCGCTGCCTTTCTCGTGCAGAGAAATCCAGTCCCGGCGCTTCCAGTTTACCCTCGCAGGTGACTGGGATATCGAGAGAGACCCCTGAAGGAGATACCAATCCTCCATCATTCTATTCAGAGGTATGGTGTTGACTAAACCCTTAGAAGAGAATTCTTGAAACAAACCTTGGCAAAACCAACTTAACTTAAGCTACTTACTTACACCCCCTTCTCACGTGTTAGGCTTAGGTCAGGCACACCGGGGTAGGCTTAGTTAGAAGCACCAGTTGAGTATGTTAGCCTAATGTATATATGACTGTATATATGTTTTATTACTTTTAAACCATTGTATGGCTAAGAAACCATATCAATGCTTTTACAGTTCTATTTCGCAATTCTTATCTTACTGTACGTACTTTTTATAATTACAGTTATTGCAATTGTGGCAATACATTTCTCTTGTATGAGAAGAAAGACTGTTCAATAAATGTTACCCTTTATTGATACACGCCCGTCTCTCTATTCTCTACATACTGTGAAAGTAAACTGCACTAGACTGACTGAGTGAAATCTGTGTCTATTGTTTCACACGACCCTAGAGATCGACTCTTGATCTGAGGAGCAAAGTTGTCATGTTGCACGGTTGTTGGAAAACTGAATCCCTTCTTGTCTGTGCCAAGGAAGCTGATCACTTCCTATGCAGAGAAGAAAGTTTCCAGTGACCTCTGAGCTAGTTGGTAACACAACCCAATTAAGTTTAGCATAGTCAGTGGAGGCCTGGAATATCCGCAGTTCCACGTCGATACTACTGTTTATGTTATTCCAATGCGCAGGGCCTAGTGGGAAACTAGGAACTACACTACATGGCGCCCAACGTTTGGTAAGGCGATAAACTAACGTAAGACTTGTAGAGTAACTCAGTCGTGCATATTTCACACCCCTTTCACCCATAAATACTCCAATAGACGTCTGGAGTGGGTGAAAGGTTAAAATCCGCCCGACCTTAGTAGGAAGAGATTCCTATGTAAAGCTCCGGTTTATTCAACGTTGAAGGATACAGTGTTCCAAAATATTGTGCATCTAATCTTTGTCTCCTTGGAGACCTACTCTGCAAAAACCTGCATTTTTTGAAATGTCAGTAGAAAACGGAACCTCTGGGGCCGCAGTAGATGCGACTCAGCAAGGTCCCGAACAAGCAGACCCGGATGCTATCATCATCCCGGTCCAGTTAAGAAGATCTATAACTTTAAAACTTATAGAAAACGGACTGCCACCTCAAGGTGGTACAGTAATTTTCGTGATAGAGGCTCACGAGTATCGGCAGACAGAGGTATTCTATTCATGGATAAACTTTCCAGCGGTAAACGCTATAACACAAGAGTTTCACTATTACAAAATAGAGGAACCTCCGGATGAGTACGCCCCTTTCGAGGAGGTTGAAATTCCACTTAAATTTCAAGAGCACCTGCTCTGGTTTAATGGCGCCCTAAAACACAATGATCACATAACCAGGCTCGGTCCACTAGGTAGACCAGGAGCCACGTGGCCGGTTCTAGCCAGCTACACACCACATCCTGACATTGCAAAAATGTCTAGAGAAGAGCTGTTAGCACAGCTAAACACATTAATAAAAATACATAGGCAATTAGTCCAATATGTAATACGGACTGCAACAGTCCAGCCAGCTGTTAATACTCCACAGCTGACCCCTCATCAGGGGAACACAAATAAAATTACACCACAGAACATACAGTCATGTCTTGGTAAAACACCTGTAAAACGGGAACAAATTCCTTTCTGGTTAGCCCAGAAAATCACTCAAATAGAGGCAGTATTTCCTGATACTACCCCTATTGAGAAACACAGAATCTTGACCATCTGCCTTCCTATGGGAATCCCACCACACATAGAGGACTGCGACACTTGAGTACAGTCTTTGCTTCCATTTACACAAAAACACACGGTGTTCCGTCTATGGCGGTAATACCAGACGTGCTAAAACAGATTCAAAATGAATTCGGTCCAGAGCCAGCTTTAAATCTAGGTATGAAATTACTGAAAGACTTCAAGCAGGTCACGGCTATATTATTAGCCAATGTAAAGGGAGAAGCAGCATCTGTGGCGATTCGCCAGAAGTTGAGGGAAACAGATATAAAAGATCCTGTTGAGCTTGCAAAAATCATAGAAAAATGCTATGAAGAATTAGGTAGAGACAGCTTGGGTGGAAAACCAGTTAAGCCCCAACTGCTCGAAAATCCTGAAAAATTATTTATTAAAAATAATTTAAACACTCCTAAAAAGAGCTGGGATGGAAATAAACAATCCACTCCCAAGGAAAAAGTTTTCCAGTCCAGAGGAAGGTCTCCTCGACGGAGGGAAAGAACTCCGACTCGAGAACGCCAGTCTCCCCAGAGGGAGCACTCTGAGAAAAGATATAACCTTAGAAATAGGGATAATATAAAAAAACCTGATAGATATCAAAGTATTGATACACGTCCCTCTCGATCTTTTCCACAGAATTCGGAAAGAAGAGGACGGTCAGACCCAGGAGAGCACACCAAGTCCAAAGACAAGGAACCTGCTCAAAATAAGAAATCTCAATTTCAGAAAAAGAAGGTAGCCAGTATTAGAGTAATCAATCATGCCGAGAATACTGAGGACACAGTTGAAAAACGGGGAGTGGGCATTGACAATGTTGGACAGTGCAGCAGAAATCAGTATAGCGCGCAAGAACTTGATGAGTCATCTGGAGACAGTGGACACGAATGAATACATTCAGGTTGAAACTGCCGACACCAGACTTAGCGAGCCCCATAAAATATACGAAATAACATTGCGTATGGAGGGTGATAAGACTAGGAAAATTAAGGGTCTATTTTGGGATAAACTCTCAAAAGGCTATGATATTCTGTTAGCTGAAAAAGATTGGCCCCCGGAGTTTGTCAGGGAGTGCCCTCGTGGCGAAGAAGTGATTATTCCTGCCTTCTCGAATCACATACCGATTCACAAAAAATACACATATGCAAGGAAATGGGCAGTAGCCCAGGCACCTGCATTGTATAAAAATCATGTAGGATGGGATGAGGATTCTCCGCCTCACAAAATCCAACTAAAGAGTGAACCAACTGCCCAACGGCAGTATCCCATAAAGCAAGAAGCTAAAAAACAGGTCAGGGAGATCTTAGATCAACTTGAGTACCAGGGGGTGATTGAAACATGCACCTCTCAAATGAACAATCCTTTGTTTCCTGTCTCCAAGCCAGACAATTCATATCGTCTAGTTTTGGACTACAGACATCTTAATACATGTTGCAAAACTTTTGCAGTACAAAACTCGCATAGTGCAGCCCTAATGAATAACATAGTTAGGAAAAAATACAAAACGACATTAGACATTTCTAATGGTTTCTTTTGTCAAAACATTGCACCAGAAAGCAGATACTTGACCGCTTTCTCCGCATTTGGGTCGCAGAAAAAATTCTGTCGACTCCCACAGGGGTTCAAGAACAGCCCAGGACTATTCTCAGCTAGGGTAACAGAGTTACTACAAATCTATGATGATGAAGCATTATCTTACGTAGATGATATTTATCTCACAGATGACGACTTGGATACTCACTTGAAAAGAGTGAACACCATTATACTTGGGTTCGCAGCAGAGGGTTACAAATTCAACTTTAAAAAGTCTCGAATTGCCCATCTGACAGTACTGTTTTTAGGGTACGAATTATCAAGTGAAGGGAAAAGCCTAGCGGACAACTTCTTAGAGAAGTGCGCTGTACTCCAAGCTCCAAAAACGCTGAAGAATTTACAATCAATACTAGGTTTTCTGAATTTCGGAAGAACTTACATCCTAAATTATGCAGAGAGGGTTAAACCTCTCTACGAACTAATAAAACCTGATTTAAAACAAATCAATTGGACTCAAAAACACACAGAGATTTTGAGATCACTGCAAACAGACATGTTAGCAAAAACAAAATTAGATACACGTGACAACACACGTGATCTTGTAATACGAGTCATCCCAGGAAGATGCGGATTCACGTACCTAACCTCTAATGAGGGAGAAAAGGTACCAATAGCTTACAAATCACATTTGTACACAAAGGCTGAAATAAAATTCAGTTCAACGGAGAAAATTCTAACTGCGGTTCAGACTGCTGTAGCGAAAGAAAGGCCCCTAGCACAAGGTAAACGAATAATTATCGTAACTCCTATACCGGCTTTAGAAGCGGTAACTAAAGCAAGCATTCCTAATGCTAAAGCTTTGCATCCGAGATGGATTCAGTGGGTTAATTCTCTTGCTGCAACAGACGTAGTTTACGAATTTGATCCTAACTTAAAAACACAGGAATTTTTACAATATGAATATGAATGTCCTCTGCCAATTGAAATCCTGCCTCTCGAAGAGTACGGAAGTATTATATATACTGACGGATCAGCACAACCCGCAGTTGGGGGTAAGCAAGCTTACAGTGCTGCGTGCGCGATTGTTAAAGGTCGCTGGCACAAAGGAAAATTTAGACCATTGGTCACTAAAACACAATCTCTAGGAGATTGCTCGGCTCAACGAGCTGAATTAGTAGCATTTAAGATGGCGCTAGAAAATACTGATCGCGAATTCCCCACACTAATAGTGTGCGATTCTTTTTATTGCGTACAATCTTATAATGAATACTTGCAGAATTGGGTGGAAAATGGTTTCAAAGATGCAAAAGGTGGCACAATAAAGCATAAAATGCTTTGGGAACAGGTAGTTCTTTTACAAAAAGAACTACAAAAGACTCACGTGATACATACACTGAGTCATCAACGTGATGGCGTTCACGTTGCAGGGAATTCATTGGCTGATGAAGCCGCGAAGGCAGCTGTGCAAACGGCTTCCGTAGCTGCGATAACTCGGTCACAAACAAAAATAGACAGCGATATTCTACAAGCTGTCAGTACGTCAGTAAAAGATGATAAGAAAACACTCCCAAAAGGCTTTCCTAAAAAGTACTTGTACTTAACGGATACAAATAATGTTCCTTTTGCTCGAATCCCTGGAGTGGGGGATAGAGTAATTCCAAACAGGGAACACAGACTAGGACTAATCAAAGCGGCACATACGCAATTACCACGTTCCATTCTGACCAGGGTCCTGCTTTCAGCTCTCGAGCCTATAGGGAGGCCATGGCCAGCATGGGAATTGGGTTGCGGTATTCTTGTCCGTCGCATCCCGAAGGGAATAGTGTGGTAGAAAGAAAAAACCGGGACATAAAGCAATCTATAACAGCGAAGGTATTAGGTTCAGGCGCTGGGTGGGTCAAACATTTAATAAGTGTCCAGACTAGTCTTAACAACATGCCAAGAAATTCTCTAAAAGGTTTCAGCCCATACGAACTATTGTTCGGAATAAGAATGAACGTTCAGGACCTCGATAGTCAGATGTCAGTGGTACAAAAAGAAACAAAGCAGTTTGAAGTAAAAGACCGTTTGGCTGTTTTACAGGAACTGAATGAAACAAGAAAATCATTAAGCAACATAAAGTTAAAGCAACAGCCAAATACCACTGACGAGGCACCACCCGCAACAGCCCCAGCAAGGCCTGTCTGGATTCCAAAGATTGGGGATCTAGTCAGAGAAAAGATCGCGGTTAAGAAGGAATTTGGGCCTTCTTACAGAAAAGCAGTACCTGTCTTAGCAGTCACCGGAACAAGATCAGTTGTGCTACCGCCCCTTGCTGGTAAAAAGGAGAACAGAATCGTGTCCATCAATCTGGTAAAACCACAAGCATGTGGCCTATAATCAACAGTAGGCCCAGTGGACTCCCAAGAAACAACAGAATACCCAAACTTGCAACAATCCAAGAGGTTCAAACTGAAAGACTCATCACATTCGATCAGCCTGCAGTGCACAATGAAGGACTATGCAATACAGCCATGGAACTCGTGCCTCTTGAAACACAGATTGAAACAGTTCGTCAAGAAACAACACCAGTCTACAATGATGTGGCATCAGAAAGTGCTACCGAGAGACAGATTGAAAGAACAATCCCATCTATTGACAGAACTGCCTCTGGTTATTTCATCAACTTCGACAACTTCTCTGAAGATTTAAACTACCCCGAAGTGATGCCAGAAACAAAAAAGTCTTTTAAAGAAAAAGCAACGGAACTCTTTCATCAACTGAAGAAAATCTACCTTGTTTCCCCTTGGCTAGAGTTCTGGTTCGGTCTAGGTGTATTTTTCCTCCTGCTTTGGCTCATCATGGTACTATGTTTGGGAAAATTCATTGAAGGAAAATATATTACAATGGACACAGCAAGTCAGAACATCAACCTAGTCCTGAAACCACACAGATCATCCCACGTGAAGAAAAGAGAACTGTCAACAGTAAATGTCACAGCAATTCCAATACCTGGTGGGGTAGTATGGGAGAAAACAGACTATGAGATCTATGGTCCAGTCGAAATCCTGAAGTATCCTCATCAACTGAAGGTTTCCTTAAGTGACTTTGTTACACCTAGTACATTCTCTGATGATTGGGACTTTAACAGTATTAATGACATGATGTCTGATTTAGTAATGACAGCTAGATTCACAGATCATGATTATTTACAAGGTTCATCTAGTTATGAGCAGTTATTCTGTTACACCCACTATGGGGATCATTACTTGCATAAATCTGCACAGCCTAGAAATGTTTTTATGTATAATCAATGGGAACATTGTTCTACACCACCTAAAAGCAGTTCTAAAGCATTTTTTGAGAAATTCAAATACCTCTCAGGGTTTAACACCAGTGATGCAGAAACATTTTATTATAAACTGTTAGAGAAAACAGGAATGAAAACAATGCTGACAAATTCTAAATTGATATATTCAGAAGCATTTTATGATAAAATGATGACATTTGGTTTTGATTATTGGAAAAATAATATTGAAACGAAAACAATTTGGGGTACAAAAGATTGGCAGGTGCAAGGCATTGAAGCACTATTTAGAACCTGCATGATACCAGAACAAATGTTATTTTTAAATGACACTGTACACCAAACATCCTGTCTTGGCCTAGCTAAGAACAAAGAAATGAAAACACCGTCTATACCAAAGCCAATACCTGAAAATGCAACTGCAGATAATGAGTTAGACGTGTCACACATTTTACATTTCAACAGAACACATCCTGATTGGAAAAAGTGGTTAATCTGGCCTATAGACACAAATAACTGTCAAGATAGGTTCCTGAATAAAACACAGGGTTTAAAATTGACCAGATTAGACTCAAGATATTCCCAGAGACAACATCCAGGAATAATAACAACATACAGTGTAGGTAAACTCTGCCTAGAATGGCTAGCTACATCCACACTGGCTGAAATTAAGCAACACTTGTCTTTATTAAAAGATGGTGCTGATTTGCGCGACTTCATTCTTGGACCACGCAAACAGCGTCAAAAGCGTTTCATAGCGACCAGCATCTATGCTTCTTACAACGAGGCTTGGAAAGTAAAGCAAATTGAAACTGCTGAAAAGATACGAGAAATTGATCGTATTAATTTGGAGAAAACACTTTCTGTGGTAGACAATGGGTTAATGACTCTGTCTTCCAGAATATATTCTTTGGACAATATTGTATCATCTGCCTTTGATGTGATAGACAGAGATTTGCTAATGTTACAACATGGCCAGTCTCAATTACGTTCTATTATAGAACTAGGCTGGACGCTGCAAAATCTTCGTTCAGGCTATGTGCCTTGGCGTTTAATCAACACAACGTCATTGTTTTCCATTTTTAACCTTACTGATAAACAGATCAGTTTGGCACAGAAAGGAGCAGACTATACAATTTTGAGCATCGAGAAACTCGAGAGATTACCATTGACAATGTCAGAGAGTCCTGTCATTGAATGGATAATACACGGGATTATCACAATTCCGATTACAACTTTCCAGTTTCATAAGTGCCTTGAGTACATACCTGCTGGCCAGTATGAACAATTGGGTAAAGGATACTTAAAATCCGAATGGAAATTACCATACACTCATTCTTGCTATAGTGACAGCGACAAAAATGTATTTCTTAGTGGTGACAACTGTAAACACACACTAAGCGGTATACTTTTGTGTCAGGGTATTAATTTACACGGAGCATGTGATGGAAATTCAAACAACCTTTCATGCCACCAGCTAGTCACACCTGCAACTCAGATAGAGCCCTTCTTTATGCAACTCGCAAACGGGAGTTACATTCTAAGAACGGATCACAGGTGCTGTGGCCTCGCGCCCGGACTAAGTTATCTAGTAGAAGTAACGTCCATGGTCAAATGCTGTATGCAAGCATTGTTTCCGAGCGGGCCTCCAGACATAGTGACTCCCATTTGGCCTCGTCTGAATCTCTATTCTATACGAATTGATACATTAAGCAAAATGAAATCTGTGCTTTTACAGACAACAGTGCCTATAACGTCATCTAAAGAGACGTATGATCTTCTAGTCGCAAGGACGGCTACTGAGGTCCATGACCTTTTATCAACAAATTGCCCCGTGCATTTTGTACAAATACTCGACCAACTCCTTAACATGTCTAGTGCTACAAGCATCCCAGGCATATTTAAGACAGTCTTTACGGGACTGCTAACACCCTTCCAGGCAATTTTGGGAATCTTTCCTAATTTTGTGCACTCCATTTTTGGTGGTATTCCACTATTTTTGGGACTCATCGCAGGGATTCTATTTTTGACCATCCTGCTTCGTTATGGCAAGCCTCGGCTCAGACATAGCTCCCATGGGAATGGAAGAAACAATCCTAGCAATGCGCTACAGGGACAGGATAACTAACGTCCTCGGATTGGCCAGGCTGAGAGATCTAAACATGACCTGGTTCCTTTCATTCAGACCGATATGGCAAAATTGCATTTTACCTGTGCTACGGTGTATGCTTTGCGGCGAGGAATGCGTGTTGGACATCTGTCTTTCACTTCCATCAGCAGTACCAATGGACGTCGATACTTTGCTAAGTCCAATAACGGCTCACGCATTGTGTTGTCCCCAGCGGCTACCAATCCTGATGACGGCATTTGTGGAGACTCCTGTACTACAGCCAAGTGGTAACAGTGGAGCGAGTGACAAAAGCAACATCACCCAGGTACAACGTGCTGTGAGCATTGCTGGTCCTGACTTCGATGACAGCAATCATTCTCACACCTGCCAAGTTACAGCGCTATCTAATTTGGTTGAACTATCACCTGATTTTGTAGACCAATTCTTTGCGAGCCTGTCTGATACGATGTTCTCACCCATAGAGAAACAATAACTTTTGAAAAGCTTTCCGACACACAGCGTTCCTATGAACTCTGGATTCGGCCTTCAGTTTTGATCAACAAAAAAACTGCCAGGAGCTTTGGTAAACTGATTTTTCTTTGAATTGGACAATTTTTTAAATATTGACCCTCTCTTTTTGGCACGAACAATTCTTTGCTTAACGTAAAAACTATTCTTAGAGAACAGAAGCTTCACACTTCTATTTCTAAACACATCTAGAGACATAACAACACTACACCAGCCTCTAGCACACATGTTATTACAATGCATTTTTATGTGATGATTTATCTCGCATTTCTTCTGTCAGAGATACTTCATGTGTAATTCTTTATGCATAATCGTTCATTGATTTCATATGCAATAATTTTTTGAATGATTACTATGCTTTTTAAAACTACGTACAGTACCTAAATTCCATGTATTACAAGTACGCCTATTTCGAATGCATTTATGTATTTTGGGGTGGGCTATGTTATACAATGTTACACATGCATCTAATTGCTTAGTTTTAGTAATTTTGATGGACATGAATTCGTGGAGTGGGTGTCATGTGCTTATCTAGGTTCCTGATCGATACTGTGACCTTATGCCCCTATTCGGCTATAAAGCCCTTTTATTCCCTATATTGGCATAACCGTTCAAGTGCGATTTTCTGAAATGTCATCTCTGGCCTCACACGAGCAGAGCCACAGAGCCACATTCCAGCATGACTCTCTGCTACTTCCTTTGCGACCAATTAGTGCAATGACAGAGCAGCAGTCACTATCTGATATTCCTAGATAACACTCCGAGTTCTTCAACAAGATAAAAACTTAGCAAACCTGGAAATCCCCGCTTGCTATGTTTTGATTAGTAATAGAACTCTAATGAGCAACTGATAGCTGCCACTTCCTAGTGACATCTTTAATTGACGTCTTATGTCCAGCAAACTTGCGTCAAACCCGGCACCTGTCAGGTATAAATATTACCAACGTTGCCTTAAGCAATGAGCGTTGCCTGTTGCTGATGCCAGCTGCCTGCATGACCAGTGTTGGTAAAAACTAGCACTCTGTCGCTGCAGCCTGCTATCCTGTGGTGGTGAAGCTGCTGATTACCATTATCGCCGCTACAGCGCGAACTGTGGTTCAGTACGCTTGAGGAGCCGTGCAGCCGTCCTCTGCGAAGACATCCAGCCCAGCTGCCCGCGGACGCTGTCACCCCTCCTTCCTCCAGACGCGCTGAAGAAGCCGCTGCCTTTCTCGTGCAGAGAAATCCAGTCCCGGCGCTTCCAGTTTACCCTCGCAGGTGACTGGGATATCGAGAGAGACCCCTGAAGGAGATACCAATCCTCCATCATTCTATTCAGAGGTATGGTGTTGACTAAACCCTTAGAAGAGAATTCTTGAAACAAACCTTGGCAAAACCAACTTAACTTAAGCTACTTACTTACTCCCCCTTCTCACGTGTTAGGCTTAGGTCAGGCACACCGGGGTAGGCTTAGTTAGAAGCACCAGTTGAGTATGTTAGCCTAATGTATATATGACTGTATATATGTTTTATTACTTTTAAACCATTGTATGGCTAAGAAACCATATCAATGCTTTTACAGTTCTATTTCGCAATTCTTATCTTACTGTACGTACTTTTTATAATAACAGTTATTGCAATTGTGGCAATACATTTCTCTTGTATGAGAAGAAAGACTGTTCAATAAATGTTACCCTTTATTGATACACGCCCGTCTCTCTATTCTCTACATACTGTGAAAGTAAACTGCACTAGACTGACTGAGTGAAATCTGTGTCTATTGTTTCACACGACCCTAGAGATCGACTCTTGATCTGAGGAGCAAAGTTGTCATGTTGCACGGTTGTTGGAAAACTGAATCCCTTCTTGTCTGTGCCAAGGAAGCTGATCACTTCCTATGCAGAGAAGAAAGTTTCCAGTGACCTCTGAGCTAGTTGGTAACACAACCCAATTAAGTTTAGCATAGTCAGTGGAGGCCTGGAATATCCGCAGTTCCACGTCGATACTACTGTTTATGTTATTCCAATGCGCAGGGCCTAGTGGGAAACTAGGAACTACACTACAATGTCGCTACCAGCATGCGTAGCAATCAATACGTTGCTTGTCTCCTAGCATCCAATTTGCAAGAAGAAAACACACCATTACTTTTCAACAAAGTAGATTTCTTGTTAAAGTGCCATCCACAGCCATGCAAGTATTGTCAGCTCATCACCAGTGTGGAAATGATCAGGCTTCCAAAGATGCACTGCAATAAAATGGGTTTATATGGTTTACGTACAACCAGTACAGACGAACGTCCCATCCACCTCTGAAGCCACCTTCTAACTGCCCCTTTTACAGGATGCATATTCAAGATCCCTACAACACTGTCATCCATGACAACATGAATATTCTAAAGATTCTAAAGAATCCTACAATGTTCTACCACACTTAAAGCTTTTCCACACTCAATTTTTTTTTTTAAATTGAAGTTATGCAGCAACAGCTATAACAGGCACAGTAATTAACTAATTTTATATGCAAGGATTTATAGTATCCACATAGAATCATGCTCATCAATTCTGGTCAGTTTTAGAGCATATAAAATGCCCCCTTTAAACATGTTACAGTAGTAACTACTCTGGCTCAAGGGCATGCTTCGGATAGTCTTCTTGTGAACTATTTCCTAAGCTTGATAATGAATCCTGGACATTCAAGAAAACATAAAAGAGCAAGTGAACAAGTGAATGTCACTAGTTGTATAACGTAAATGTAGGATGGGAACTGCCTTTGGGTGCTAGACGCATCCTAACATTACCTGAACGTCTGATCATCAGGTAACTACATGGAGTGTTAGCACTCCTGGCCCTAGAGCAGTATCACTTTTGTCTCTAATATATTATCGAAATTGGAACCTCTGATCAGCAGGTTGCACACCGATTTTGCAGCAGGTGCATTGAGATGCTTATTCTATTACACTCTACATGAATCCCTAGTAACCATTCAGAGGCACCGGCTTGCCACAGTGAGGTAAACAGTCTCCTTGAATGAGGATCTTTAAGCAGATTCATTAACAATGGGTAACCTCATTCTGACTTTGCACAGTGATAGTCACCATTACTAAGTGAAAACTACTTGAGTGGTAATTTTCAAGAAAAAAAGAAATGTCAGGAAGTAGATGGATCCATCACATAGATTTCCTTTGACTTTTGAGGTTTTGTTGCAATGTGCTGAAGCTCCCACTGGGTACAAAAGAGGTACACTGATCTCCATTTAAATGTCTGCCTCTCCATCTTGGAACAGTCGCTGGGCCATCATCTAACACAGGACATGTGGGATATTTGCTCACAATATTCTTTCTCTGTTGTGAAGTAAGGTCTGAGGACCTTATTTTGAGTTACGCAGTACTGGTAGAGTGCAAATTCCACAGCTACAATTACAGGAAGCATGAGGTAACACCAGTGTCATGCAATTACCAGTTAAAAACCCAATAGAATGGAGAATAACTTGGCGGATCTAGTTTTACCAGGCGTAAAACAGCACAGAATTTCTGGTTCCATGGAGTTTAACGCTTTCCTGCTTTAAGCAGGTGATACATTTGAGTTGGGAGCAGGTGCTGGGCAGAAGTGATGGAAGGCGGGTTGAGAGGGCAAGGGGTAAAATGTGCTTTACTGGGGGGAGCATGTAGCCCTTCTTGAAAATAGACTCGTCAGGGATGGAGGGAGAGGCTTGGCTGCAGTTACCTCAAGTAATTTAAGCATGCATTTTTGCAGGCCTAGAAATATGTTTCTTTTACTCCTGCATTCCGTATCAGGTGGAGAGGAATTCCACGCAGCAATTTTCCTGCTAACCGGTAATAAGACCATAGTTTAATGCCCTCAGTGTTCACACACAAGATGCTGCCCTTTTCCCTCCAGTAAAGCAACTGTGATGGGCAACTGGGATCCCTGAAATGTATTTACCAGTCATGGCCCTTTGGGATTTCTCTTAGGACAGGTAGAAATTGTGAAACAGATCTTTTTAAGCACATATGTGGCATCAGATACATTGGCTCAGGCATAATACGGGTGACTAGAGGTCCCCTCACAACTGCTCTGGGAAACAATGCTCACAAACTAAGCAGAAGGCCTTGCCAGTTCCCACATAGCCGGAAGCAGGCCTCTCAGTTTCACTCACATGCTCTTTTCCCACCTACTCTCAGATGTGCTTGACACATACTCACCAATATGTTGATTTACAGTAACACAGGTACATTCACACAAATACTCAATACGCTCACACAAGACTTACTCATACTTTTAATACTCTCACGCAAGACTTATTCATAATTATTCACACACTTATCCACACTCCCCCCCCCCAATTCTACCACCCGTCAGTATATCACAGAAAGTGGCGGAATTACAAAGATTACACATTTCCAAGCCCAGCCTCTATCTGCAGTGCTCTGCTTAAAACATAAACTTTAAGACACTGAATTTTTAATCCTCTTCCTGACACAGAGAGGAAAATATGACGGTGGATAGATGTACGAATGCCACTCTGAAAGGTACTAAGCACATACATAATGAAACATTCTGCATTAGCAATATACTGCAAAGCCCAGGACAATGAAATATTCCGCTTTTTTAAACTGAGTAAAAAAAGCGCGGGATCTCACTTTTGGGGTGTCTGAAAAAAAGATACTTGTGGAAACACAGAGCTCCCATGCTAGTGGGTTGATTAACACGTTCTGTTTACCCCCTTTCAGGCTGAGTAACTACTATCTAGGCAGTTTAGTCAAGAGAGAGTCATATCATCAAGCACAGTCGATCTATCACCCCCCCTCACCTCCCTTCCCACACACATGCATACACCGGGAACACATATTAACAGCCAAGTGGTGACACAGAAAGGTCAATTCAAATAAGAGAGAGAGAGTGAGAGAGAGTGAGGGAGGGAGGGAGGGAGAGAGAGAGAGAGAGAGAGAGAGAGGGAGGGAGGGAGAGAGAAGAAGGGAGGGAGGGAGCAGCGTACCAAGGAGTGAGAAATAAATAGAGAGAGACGACCCTTAATGACGCACACTGAAGAAGAAGAGAAAAGTCAGTCAAGGAGACAGAACAGGTTAGAATGGCAAGCATCGACTGAATAAACGATAGAACAAGCATTGGCAAAGAAAACAGATTTCGCCGATGAAAACATATATTGGCTTTATCAATCATTTTTATTTAGCCATATTGTGCAAAAGCATAGCTGTTAAGCGGCATGGCTAAAAGTAAAAAAAACAAAAACACTTGAAGTATGGAATGGGGTGGCCTGTCATTGTGTAGTGTAGTAGTGGGGTATGGTATGGCCTGTCATTGTAAGGTACGATATGGTATGGCATGGCATGATCTTGCCTGGGGAAAGTGGACTGAGCTGGGGTCGACAGTTCTGGCCAACTGATATGGGAGTCCCTCCTACAAAGACCCAATTGGTTAAAAGCTTAGGGATAATACTTAATGAGGCTTTATCTCTTAAAGGGCAGGTAGGAATAGTGGTTTCCTCTAGTTTCTTTCAACTCAGGAAGATTGGGAAAATTGCCCACCTTCTAACACGCCCTGCACTCATTCAAGTAGTGATTGCCCTTGTCCTCTCCCGGCTGGATTTTTCTAACAGCCTCTACTTGGGTCTTCCTACTGGCCTACTAAAACGCCTCCAGATGGTTCAAAACCAGGCAGCAAGGCTCATCTGGAAGCAACCAAAGTGGAAATCAATTAGAGCTGGGTTGGAAAAAGTCCACTGGTTGCCAGTGGCCCAGCGAATTGCTTTCAAGGCAGGGTGCATCACCTTTAGGGCGCTCCATGATAATGGCCCTATTTTCATTAGGAAGTCCATTACTAACTACACACCTCAGCGCAACTTACGCTCTATACATCTAAGCCTTGCAAATGTCTCTTCATTTAAGAAGAAACGTCAGGGTGGCAGCTGTTTTCACCATCTAGCTGCCTCTCTTTGGAACACTCTTCCACTTCCTATTAGACAGAGCAATGATTTACTGGCATTTCGAAAGTCTTTAAAAACGTGGCTTTTCCAACAGGCTTATGCTTAGAATTGTGTCTAGTGTCTTGAACCTATAGCGCCAAGAAACCCAAGGGTGTACGTGCGCTCAAGAAATTGTTATTAACATAACATAACATATCAGGTACAACAGTGTGGCTACTGTGCAGCATTACTGACAGTTAAAAAAAGCACCTGTATAGTGTAGTATGACGTGCCATGGCCTGTCATTGTATAGTATGGCATGGTATGGCATGATATGGCATGGTGTTTCATTGCATCAACCACTGGCCACATCATATCACTTTTTTGTCTGGCAGGATGGCGGTTATTGAAGCAACAACGGAAGTAGATGAGGGCAAGGGTGGTCGGCAGCAATGAAGGGGGCAAGCAAAAACATTAGGAGTAGGGGGTGGTCAAACAACAATGACGGGGAAAGTATGGGGCAAGCAAAAAGAACAGGGAGGGAGATGGGCAAGCAACAACGCAGGAGGGTGGAAGTAATAATGTTTAAGAACCAATGACGTGGCAAACAATAATGGGATAAGCAACAATGACCGGGCAACAGCTACACAGAGCTGGACAAGGGGTGGAAGAGACAACCTGCAAACCCATGCACTCTTATGGAGTGCTGCAGTTGAGTAAAATAAAAGCACCTGAGAGAAAGTGTGAGCAGCAGAAGGAGACACTTGGGTCGTGCTCCGGGGAAGGTAGACACACACAAAGAGAAAGTGAAGTGAGCACGTGCTGACCAAACAAGAGCCAATTGATAAGAGTGACATTAAAACCAACCAATGATAAGCAATAGGAAGGTTCTAAGACCCCTTTAAGCTAACAAAATATCTTGCAAAGTACAGTGCATGCACTGTCTCTGCTCTCTGCTGATACCTAAAAATGAGGGGCACAGTGACCCACAACAACAGATAAAGGTAAGGTAATTCTTTCTGATGTACAGTCTCTCGAACAGTACTTTGCATCTGAGGTAGGTTACTAGGCCACACTGCCCCTGCGTCTAAGGTGTACAATGCCTTGCACTGCAGAGAGCCCACGGATACCTGTCCGTCCAGAAGGAACAAAGTGCTGGTATTTTATCTTTCATGTAGGAATTATTTTCGTCAGTCAACCAGGAATTTATCGAACATGGCTGCCCACCCCCACACACCCAGGAATGGAGCAGGGAGAGCATGACCTCACAGTGAGAAAATAGTTACGTAATTCATTTGCAGTGAGTCAGTCACAGCACATGAACCCCGGTGGTGTTGGGTCTGCTATAGTACTAATACCAGTGCCCCTACCCCTCCTTGGACTGCAGGGGTTTCGTTACTCCCCTGATCCACCTGCCACAAGCTTACCACTCATATTGTCCTGATTGGAATGGGGGTAGAATAATTTGGAGCCTTGCCCCCGGTCTTTTCAAGTGGGTGGTGCAGTCCAAAGACTACAGGGAGAGATGGTTGGTTGGGTAGCTGGAGAAGGCAGGACGTAGTGATTATGCAACTGGGTCAAGGGTATCCTTTAGTAGTAAGCAGGCATATCGGTTACTTGGGTCAGTTTCAATTGGCTTCAATTGGTCGGGCCTAGGACATAGGAGGGATAGAGTAGAGCAGGCATATTAGTGACAGATGGGACAATGGCTTGTGGGACTAACAGGAGTGTGACAGAGGTTTTGTCGGCATTAAGGGAGGCAGGTATGGAAGATCTCTTGAGGCTGGAGGTTTTAGAGCAGGCATAGTTACCATGTCGGTTGCGCCCTCTTTAGCAATTGGTGGAGAGTGTGACAGTGGCAGTACTGGCCTGCTCACTACCAAAGAGTAAAATTAAGAAGACCTAAGGGTAGCAGGAAAGGCACCTTTCAAGGAGGGCATTGAAGCAGGCTAAGTGGTGGGGAGGACAAGCAGTGTGTAGCAGTGCACCCCGCGAGGGCTAACAGGACCTGTAGAGGTGCACTGAGGGGTGCAAAGAATGATAAGGGTATTGGGCTGGTGGCAGATGAAAAAGGCTTACAGTTGCCACATAAATTCCTGAGGAGACAACGAGTGTCTGACAGGCCCTAGTCAGGCACGTGTTAATTAGCCTTCCCAGGCTAGTGGCAGCAACAAATCCTGCCACCCTCGCTCAGGACTCCCTCACGGGGACAAATCAGCGTTGCAGCACTGACGTCGGCTTGGATTTGTATAATCAGGCTTAGGCTTGTCTGAACACCGCGGGCAGGCGGCAGTCACCTGTCTCACTTCAAACCCAGCACAGAGCTGTAGAATGCGGCCTTTTTCTTCACTCCCGGCAGGCGCGAGCTCCCTTTCTAACTGTTTTGTTCACAGCCAAGGCAGACTGCTGACGTGTCATCTTCTTAGTCACCTGCTTGACCCAGGACACTCCGTGCCTGTCCTAGAGCTGGACGGCAACAGAAAATCCTGCGATTTGCGGAGGAGGAGATTAATACATGGCGTGTGGTAACCACTGGCTGAATTTTCTTTACCTGTGGGTGGGGGGGGGGGATTCCACCACTGAATTTTCCTCCATACCTGGAAATTCGACCTGAGTTCTGATAATTTTTGATAGTTTGGGCTCTTGTGCCCAGTTTCCATTAAGTTGAAAATATTTTAAAGTTTACAGGCCTCATGGACAGGATAGCCCACATGCCCACTCAGTCTGTAAATGGTATAGCCGCCACCCCTTGGTTATAGACAACCTGCCAGATTTAGAGATCCCCGATCTCTGAGCCTTCAATAGAGCAAACAATCCAATGGTGGCTCCGTTAAAGGCACTAATCCTTCTCCGAGCAGCCTTATATTTGTTGCATCCCCAACAAAGTATTCTTTGCAAGAATGAAATCTCAATCGATTGTTCAAGCAAAATAATGGCCCTGAGTGATATTTTTCCCCCTGCCTGGAACTGGTGTGCCTCGCAAGGCTGTCCTAGGCTGGGAAATCTAGCGTTAGTAACGACCTTTCTCCCCCAAAATGGGGAGCAAAGTGATCCTGTGATCCTATGGTGAATCTAGGACTGGACCAAGGGGTTCACCAGTCGAACTGTCTGCACCTAACCTTTGGTTCTCCCACCTATAGTTAAACCAGGCTAACCACGAGTTTGTCAGAAGGCAGATCACAGAGTTCTCAAACTCTAAATGAACCCCTTTATTTTCTTTGAATTTCATTTAGGTGTCTTTCTAGGGGCTACAGTGAGCATACGCAAGCCCGAGTGCGCATATAAAAAGGTTCCACTCCACACTTACATATGGAATGCTTTTTGTTATAAATCATGTTTGATGAGAAGAAAAGAAGTCATGTTATGTTAATTCTACAGTGCCAAACGCTGCGGACAAAGCAAAAAGTAAACATATTTACAGTAGTAATTTGCAGAAGATCAACCACCGAAAACGAAAGAGAACATGCATGCCATCTCTGTAAAAGACCCACCCATCATCCATTCACTTAGCTCTGTTTGTCCTTTGCTAAAGGGTGCCCTGCACACTATACATAGTGTGAGGTCTGTTTCCGAATGTTGTTCAATGTTTACATAAAACATAACACAAACGAGCACTATCTTGAACAGCGGTGTAGATGCATCAGAGAAACAGCATGTGACTCGCAATTAGGTCACAGATTTAGTTGGAGGGGTGAGAAATGTGCATAGTTAGCTAGTAGATGGGCATTAGTCCATCTGGCTGTTTTGAAAGGTTCTTTTAAGATTGCATCAAAAAAGAGATTGATCTTTTGAACAAGAAAATGAAAAGAACGCGAGTACTACTCTATGTAAACTGAGTACCTTGGAAGAACCTTTAGATAATGGATTTAAGATAATGAAAGGTCAATCAAGTAAAGTAGCAATGGTAGTGACATCTGTAAGGCAAGCATTGATTCAGAATAATCACTCAGACATCGCATATCAACTTTAGTTTACCTGTGAGGACCCTCCAAGCCATCACATGCATCTTCCTTATTTAGTATCCATCGGTGCAAGATACCTATTCCAAGTTTGGTGTCCATTTACCTGTGTGTCTCTTTCCCATGGAAGTGATACACAATATATGCAGTACAAACTTTTGAATTTTCACTGACAGGTCAGTATGGGAATGAAACAAATTATAGGAATGGAAGGGTCCTTCTTGTTATTTTTATGAAATTGAGGCTTCCACTGCAGATACAATTGCTCTTTTCAAAGAGTACTGTTGAACCGAAGGTGGAATTCGTCTTTCTCACCTCTCACTGCTCAGCCAGTCTTGGAAAAGAAAATTGCAGTGTCCTCTTGGGTTAACTATCCATGACGTGCAAACCGTTCTATTTAAGTTTATTTACAATAGCTGGTGTAAGACACAAACCACACATATATTTACATTTTTTTAAAGTAGCCATATCTGTTTGTTGTTTCATGTATTTAATCAGGAAAGTAGGCTTCATCCTAAAACTCAGGGGTGTCACTTGAAGGGAGATTCCTTGTCACACTTGTGATGTCAGACAAATTGCTCATGGTTGTGTCTTTATGAGCATTTTCATTTTTGGTATAGAGTGTTTGTTCATTTTAATCATTGGCTTAACATTTTAATCATTGTTAATATCTTTTTGTTTCAGGGAGAGAGTCTGCTCGTCCTGACTGTGACTAATGCCCCAGCTAACCTGAACACATGCTCTGAAGACATACTGGGGATATCGGTTGAATTAAAATTGGGTCAAATGTTCTCTAAGTGCACCAATCAAATTCCATTGCATAGAAAAGGATCTAAATGTGGAAGATTGTCTGCTGAACAGCCCCTTGCCAAATGTCTCACCCTCTCAACAGCCTTGCCTGAAGGTGAACATTTGCTTACATACCTAGAAGATGAGGAGTCCTTACTAGAGGATAAGGATGACTAGGAATCTCCCAATGGGGCTATTCTGCCATCTCCAGTAACAGAGAGAACCAGGGATGTCCCTCCTAGCCTACGAATATCATGAGAATGAATGCTTTGCATACCCTGATCTTCTGGAGAACTTGGAAAACCCTCAAAATGGGAGGAAACACATACATCAGTTCCTCTGGTAATTTGAACGACATTGCGTTCAACTTCCATCCTTCCACACAAGGACTGATTGTGTAAAAAAGCAGACTCAGTGCATTGTCCTTCCTGGCCAAGAGATTCACTCATTGGGGGGAAAATCTGACTCAGATTGTCTGCTGTCCAATTTTCCATCCACAGGAGATAAACTGCTCTCAGGGGTTCCAAATTGGATTCTGCCACATAACAAGACTGGACTCTGCAACCCCCTTGATGGTTCAGGTATCCCATTTCTACCTTGTTGTCAGTTCATACTTGAATATTACGGGAATCAATCAATCAGTCATATATAAAGCACAGCTCAGCACCCGTGAAAGTATCCGGCCCCTGAGGTTTAGCTAGTCTCAGTCGAAAAGGCAGGTCTTGAGTCCCCTTTGAAATCTGCCAGGGAGGGTGATGTTCGTAGGTGGAGGGGTTAGTCATTCCAAACCTTGACTGCGAGGTAAGAGGAGGAACGACCACCACTGTAGCTTTGTCGGATGCGGGGGTGTCAGCGAGGGCCATGGTGGTGGAGCGTAGGTGTCTGGCAGGTTGGTGGAGTCTCAGATGATGGTTGATCTATGCTGATCCCTGGTCATGTAGGAACTTGTAGGCATGTATGAGGATCTTGACATGGCATCTGTTCTATACAGTGAGCTAGTGGAGTTTCCTGAGGTTGGGGGGTGATGTGGGTCCATATTGGGAGATTGAGGATGAGATGAGCTGCTGTTTTCTGTAGGGTTTGGAGTATCTTGCGGAGTTGGGTATTGATGCCGGTGTAGAGCGCGTTTCTGTAGTCCAGTCAACTGGTGAATATGGCCTGGGTGACAGTTTTTCTGGTTTTGATGGATCTCCATCTGAAGATTTGTCGGACTGTGCAGTGGGTGTGGACGCAGGAGGAGGCGACTGCGTTGACTTGGTGCTTCATTGTGAGTTTGCTACCAAGGGTGATGCCGAGGTTTTGGGCTTGGTCTGTCAGAGTGGGTGTGGGTCAAGCCCCTGGGGCCACCAGGAGCTGTCCCACAGGGAGGTGTGGTCCACGAAGATCAGCACCTCTGTCTTGTCAGTGTGGAGCTTCAGGCAGTTGGTCCTCATGCAGCAGTTAATACTGTAATCTTGTATGTGCCCTACTGGCAGATGCGGAGTACAGTAACGCAGTAAGCTCCAAATGAACTTTCTTGTAAACTGATATGTTTATACATAACTGATACAATGAAATTATAAGTTCTGAGCTATGGCTTTTTGTTTTAGAAGTTTCTGCTGTTTAGATGCCTTCACCTGTCACCAAAGACACAGTGCTGTTCCCTAATTGTTCTTGCAAGTTTATTTTGTGATCTTGGAGTCCCAATAGCCTATTGTATTCACTGTTTTTTGTTTGTTTTCGTAAAAATGCAAAGAAAATAGTTGAGCTTTGTCAAAAGTATCTACTATGCAATATTTTACTGTTCATGACTTAGGGCCAGATGTAGGTAAATCCCATTTACCGAATTTGAAATACCGAATTTTACCGATTCGGTATTTCAAAATCGGTAAATGGGATGTAGGTACCAACATCTGGATTTTTTACCGATACCTTGAAATTCGGTATTTACCGATTCGGTAAATACCGAATCGGTATTTGCTATTGAATCCTATGGGCCTTGAAGCCCATAGGATTCAATTCAAATACTGATTCGGTATTTACCGAATCGGTAAATACCGAATTTGTCAAGGGTGCAGGGGGTGTCACTTTGACACCCTCTGGCACCCCCAAAACGGGCATGTGTGCAATGTGGCACACAGACATGCCCTAAGGGCACGTCTGTCTGTCACATGGCACATGTGTACATGCACAGATGTGCATGTACACAGGAATCGGTATTTTACCATAGATTTGTATTCCATGGTAAAATACCGATTCTGAAAG
This sequence comes from Lissotriton vulgaris, assembly GCF_964263255.1. Lineage (NCBI taxonomy): Eukaryota > Metazoa > Chordata > Amphibia > Caudata > Salamandridae > Lissotriton > Lissotriton vulgaris. The sequence continues at coordinate 1,752,920,567 of NC_141687.1, forward strand.
CCATGTGCCAATGGAAAATTGGCTACCCACATTGCATTTTTGGTAATTTTACCGAATCTGTAAATATTACCGATTCGGTAATAATAACGATTCGGTAAAATTACCGAATATGTGCCCCTACATCTCCATAGCCCTTTACCGATCGGAAACGGACGAAAATTGGTATTTTCGGCCGATTCCGATCGGTAAAGGGCTACCTACATCTGGCCCAAAGACTCACCACTTACAATCCAAAATGCATCTTCTAATTCATTTTCTTAATGCTTTTATTTGAGGTTACAGATTACCTGTGATAAATCAGTCTGTTTAACAAAGGAGTAATTATTCTATTAATAATAAGGAAAAGCACATACACACACAATAATTACTAAATCACTATTACCCTTCTCCTACATGACTCGATTTTTCATATTTCATGCTGTGAATTGTAAGCAAGAGGAATAAACAATTTCCATTGTCGGAGTGGGTGTGGGTCCGAGCTCCTGGGGCCACAAATAGCTGTTCAACAGGGAGGCGTTGTTCCAGAAGATCAGCACCTTCATCGTGTTGGTGTTGAATTTTAGGCAGTTGGTCCTCATCCAGTCGGTGACCATGGTCATTGTGTTGCAGAACTTCATTCTGGTATTGGAAGGGTCTTTGGTGAGTCGGAGGATGAGCTGGGTGTCATCAGAGTAGGATATGATGTTGAGTGTGTGGGTTTAGACAATGTCCGTGAAGGGTGTCATGTAGGTGTGAAAGAGGGTGAGGCTGAGGGATGATCCTTGAGGTAAACCACAGATTATGCTTTTGAGTTCTGAGGTGAAGGGTGGTAGACGGATTTACCGAGTTCGTCCTGTGAGGAAGGATTAGATCCATTTGAGGGCATCCCCCTGGATGCCGGTATGGTTGAGTCTGTCGATGAGGGTGTGGTGTGATACAGCGTTGAATGTCGCTGAAAGGTAGAGGAGGATCAGAGCTGCTGTTTCAGCAGCCCTCTCCAGAGGCAAGTAACCCTCTTTAGAGTTAAGTGAACTGCTTTCTGTTCTCTGTTCCCTGAAATTTGAGGAACAGGAAGCCTGTAGCTGATTACATTTTCCGTGAATTGACCATGATTCCAAGGTACCCCTCCATCTCAGCTTCCTGGCTTCCATGGTGACCACTTTTGTTGGAGTTACATGGAATAGGAGACATCTGGTCTGATTCTGTTCTTGTAATCACCAGCCCAACGATCCCCTGAGTTGGTGTGAAATGGGTACCTGTTGACTGTATTCTTGTGAACCAGGAAGCCAATTGCTTAGTAAGTTTTTATGTTCCTAAAGAGGTTTTTCACTTTGGCAAGGCTATCAGTCCTATAGACTAAGACTAAGTTGCCTTATACTTAATAAGTGATACATTCAGTTTAAGAACAGATAGAGAAATACTTCTTCCACTCATTTGAATTGCAGTTTAAAATCCTCTGAATTGATGAAGCCGGCTTTCAAGTTACTAATCTGAAAATGCCACTTAAAGTTGATATTTTTCTACCTGAATCAAACGTGCTTTCTGCTGGTGTACAGCCCACATAGATTTGAGCATGAGCACACTTTATGCCACACAATATGCTGTTCCAGCTTTGGTTTTGAAGCAGTTGACATTGTTGACAGCGCCAGCACTGGATAAGATAAATCCATTCATTTGCTTTGAGTGATGTTCTGGGAGACAGCCCTGTAGACCTACTTCAGTGATGATTTAGGTTTATGAGTGACAGAGAAGAGGTGTACTGCTATGCGAGGGCTAGGAAGTCAGCCCCCTTACTTGCACTTCTGATGCAAGTGACAGGTGGAGTTATAGGACCATTTGCTTCAGGTAAGAACTTGAAATAACACACCATTTGTGACGTGCAGGGACAATGATGTGGGTGTCTGCGCAGTTCTGGCTCTTGGGGTTATCGTTAAATATGCTATGTTATGTGTGTTTTTAAAGTGCAATAACACCCGCTAGAGTATCCTGGCACTGAGCAAGCGTGAGTGTGTAGTCTCGCCTTGGGCGGGTGGGGGCTAATTGAAGAGGTAAGTTGTTAGCTTTTTGTAAAACTCAAGAAGTGCGGAGGTGTCTCCACACTTTAGGTGCGATGCATGAGAAGCCCATGCCCCCAGATCTGTTTCTGTATACGTATGGGATGTGTGTGAGTGTGAGTCTGATAGAGGGTAGGTGTCTGGTGGCTGGTAGAAGGATTTCTGACTGTTCAGATAGGTGGGATATGTGTTCTGTAGTGTCCTAAATGTATGCATAAGAAATTTGAAATGAACACATTTGTGTATCTGGAGCCAGTGGAACTCTATACCATGTGGTGTGATGTATGTTCTGCATAGGTAGTTGAAGATGAGTCTGTCTACTGCTTTCTGGATGGTTTGTAGTCTTCTGGTGGGTTGCTTGGTGATTCTGGCGTAGAAGGTGTTTCAGTAGTTCAGCTTGCTGTCAGCAAGGGCAGGAGTGACATATGTCCTGGTGTTGCCTAGGAGCTTTTAAAGATCTTTCTCAGCATCTAAAGGGTATGGAAGCAGGATGCTGTGCCAGCATTGATTGGTGCAGTCATGTCCATGTTGTTGTCAATGAGGATCCTGAGGTTCCAGGCATGTGAGTTGGAGGTATGTGTGGTTCTAAAGTCGATTGGCCACCATGGCCAGTATTATTCAATGTGTCTCAGGGGCTCAATGGGCATGTGAGTCCACTTTGAGTGCCCTCTGGGGACAATGCATCCCCTTCTGTAATACAGTTAGCGCTGGCACACATGTTGCGCCAGCGCTATCTTGAGAGGGTGTTCCCTCATTTGTATGGGAGCATTGCCCCATGCAAATGAGGGAATCCCCTTACCTCTGTGTCTGTGCCATATTGCGACATGGGCGCAGAGACAAACATGCTTTTTAGAGGTGCACTGAAAGTGTGGCACAAAAAGGTGGCACACTTTCAGTGAGGCTCCTAAAGGTAGTCCTCTGGGGGAAAACAGGGTCCCATGGACCACTCAGACATTCCCCTGCAGGCAGATGCAGCCACTCATTACACACAACTGCAAGGGGATCTCGAATTCCCCTTAAAAGTGCAGGTGGGTTACCACCTGCACAGTGAAACATGCTCAATATTTAACTTTAATGCTTTGTCCTAGGGGCAGCACAAGTTCGTTGCTGCCATGGGAACAGCGCATTTATTCGAATACATTGCATTTTCCTTACTTGGGCACGGTGCACCTTTTTAAAGGTGAGCCATGCCGCAAAAAAGGAAAGTGCACCGTATTTATAATATGACCTTGTGGATTCCCATTGTGAGGTGTTTTTTTAAGATCACTATAATAAATCACAGAAAATAGAGTGGGCCCAGTTTGTGGACAACAAGGAGGGCAATGAGGATTGAGAGGAGCAGGAAGCAGAGAAGACATTGATTGAGGTGTATGAGCTGAGGGGACAGTATGTGTACAGAGGTTACAGGAGTAGAGGTTTGGAAATGCAATTAACGACATTGTCCAATACTAAAATGGATCAACTCTCCCACATGTGAATCCCATTCCACCTGCAATTCTTTCTAATTAATATTCTTTCTAATTAATATTCAATAGTGGGTCATGTGATCCAGTACCATCAACAATTTTGTGAACCTACTACCCATATTTGTTGGTACACATACTCTTTGATACATATGAAAAGAGATAGCCGCCTCCCCAGGACAGGTTACAACAGAAACATCAAATGAAAACTATTTAGTTGAATTCCATGTCACCCTTGTGCAGAGGTGATGCCAATGAGCTCTAGAAGGAACCAATGTACAAAAAAGTAAACACCTTGACTAATATATTGTTAGAAATTTGGTTTCTGGTTGGCAGACGTATGCACCACATCCAAGCAGGAATCACAATCCTAATCAGGGTAAGTCAGATACACCCCTTAAATTAACCGAATGGAAGTCAGATATACACCTTAAATAACTCTGTGGAAGCTTGGCACTGAGCAGTCAGGCTTAACTTAAGTGGCAATGTATAAAGTATTCATTCAACACTCCAAACAGTAAAACAATGAAAATACCAAACAAAAAGATGCCACACCTGGTTTGAACAATAGAGCTTAATTTAATGAACAAAACAAGAGCAACATGACAAACATCCATTAAGTATAACCGTATTTATGAATTTTCAAAGGATATTGTGAAATATAGTGCTTATAAGCTTAAAGGGTCAATAGAGCCATCAGGTCGCGCTAGACTGGGGCCAATCCAAATGTTCAGTCCAACCGCGATGGAGAGCAGGCTGGATACAGGGACCAGCCTTGGCCCACTGAAACAATAGCTTTGTTCATGAATGCATCGACGTTGAGGATGGGATGTGAGGACCAAAAGAGGTGACGCGTCGGTATTGATCCTTGAAATGTAGGCAATGCGTTGGCCTGAGCTGGGGCTCTGCACCCTCCCACCCAGAGGATTACCCCCATAGGACAAACCAGTAGGGGCACTGCTAGAAGTTGCCCCTTCCTCTAGGTTAGGGGGGGACACTCTGAGCCTAGCCCTTCAACCGAGGGTCTGTGCCCTTAGGCTGGACTTGTGCCTGGCAAGCTAAGATTTCTGGGGGAGCAAAACCACTCCCAAAGGGAAACACAGTCCTCATGAGTTATATGAGAACCTACCTGGTGCAGGTCTCTAGCCTCCTGTCCATCTGACAGTGCACGAAGACCCCCAGGCTAGAAGAGGCTTCACCACGGTCAGTCCTGCAGGGCTCTGACCTCAGAGCTGGCAAACCCTGGCCCACTGGTCCTCCCACTGGGGTCTGTCTCCCCCCCTCATCCTCTGCTCTGGACTCAGGCATCCTCCAACTAGGAGTGGTGCTGCCAGACAACAGAACTGGTGGGACGCCTGTGACAGCAACCCCCTAGCTTACCTGACTCACTGGGATCCCCCTCAGGATATAGCCTCCGAGACAGACTGGGTCCCCCTCCTGGTGCTCACTCATGGAACCAACCAGGTTCTAGCTTTGGGTTTCAGGCACCCTGAGACTCAGCCTAACCCCACTCCCTCTACTCAGAGACAGGACATGGGACCCATCATCCATCCACTACACTCGGACATATCTGGGTCACTAAACACCTCCCTACCTCACCTGGTTGGGGACAACCTGAGTTCAGTCAGTCAGTCAGTCAAATACCTTTATTGTGTTTAAATAAACCAGAAAAGTAAGACATTCATACACAATAAGTGAAAATATTTCATCTCAAAGTAATACAATAAAATATCATTTGACTCAGATAAACCACAATTTCTTAATAAAATTATTCAAATACAAAACTCTAAAAATCTACAAATATACACAGGAGATGTCAGTTTTGTTTATGATTCATACTGTTTCTTTATTATGAAAGTATTCCTGGTAAAATATATGACTACAGTGCAAATTGTTTCATTCGATAAGGATAATAAAAGATTAAAACCCTAATGCTAGTTGCAAGGATGAGCTTTTTAGAAAAAATGAAAAAAGGAACCAGGCCCTTGGTTCCCTATAAAGTGCACAGAATAGAATGAGGAGCAAGGTGCTTTATTTGTTGAATTGTCACACGGGCAGGGAGAAAGATTCTAGCACCAACCAGCCTGTTTAGGAAAGGCCATTAAAAAGTACAAAGTGCAGAGCCGAAATCTAGTCAAGAAAAATCTAAAACGTCCGTTATTGATAAAAAACAGGTAAAATTGGGGATGCGAAAAGCATTGGCTAATGTATGGTTGCAGCCCTACTATCCTCCTGGGTTTATCATGCTAATTATGATATGCGTTTTTAATGATTTGTTTTGCATTTGGGTCTATGCTGTCCGGATTGTCACAAAAAAGCCCAAGTCCTATTTCTTTGAATTTTCTCTTTACGTAACTGCGTCATGGAATGGCCTCGGCAATATCCAACATCAGGTATTCCCTGACAATCTCCTTTGTTAATGTTAAATCTTCCGACACCCAAACTTTCACCTAGAGGATTAGTGGGGCAATGCTAATCCAATCCGCAATGAAGTCAACCCCTACCTCAGTGTGACAAAATACTGAAGGGGCACTTTGGGGAATCATCAATAGTCTCTTTAGAAACGTATTCTCTAATATTTGGAGTTTTGAGCTTTCATAGTATCCCCATACTCCCGCCCCATAAGTGACAATAGACAAACATTTTGATCTATATAAAGTTATCAATTCCACTACCAGTTTATGGCCCAATTTACTCGCAAAGCGGAAGAAACCTTCCATTGGACAGCTAGTATTCTGCACCCTGGATATAATAATCTGTTCCCAATTCAATTTGTCATTAAGAACATTCCCCAAATAGTTAAAATCTGAGACCTTGTCAATTTTCTTATCGTTTACCATAAACATCTTGATTTGGTCTTACTAGTGCCACAGACCATAATATAAGAATTATTAAAATTTACACTTAGGTCCAGAGCTGACAGAAAGTTATTAAATACACTCAATGACTTCTGTAAGCTGTTAGCAGTTAAGGCCATTAAAACCGTGTCATCCGCATATGACAACTATGGGATTGGCTTCCCCCCATTCTAGGCAGATCTAACTCCTGGTCTTTCAGGGCAGATTCAAGGCCATTAGTGTACAAGAGGAAGAGGAAGGGGCAATATGCACCCCTGATGCACTCCCTCCATGGAGACAATGGGCCCCGTTCTTTCACCCCCTGGACCATATCGTATGGACACTGTAGTGGATGCATCCAACCTACATAATAAAGTGACCAGGGGTTCCTCAAAGTCCATGACCCCCATCATGACCCACAGTTTACACCTACTGACCGTGTCAAAAGCACTGGACAAGTCCATGGACGCAAGGTGTTAGGACCCCTTCCTTGCCTTCATGTACTTGCCCATGATCAGTGCTAGGTTTAGGGATTGTTTGTTTGTCCCCATACCTCTTTGGAAACCATATTGCGTTTGGGATATCATAGCTTTGGAGTCTGCCCATGTCTCAAGGCACGCTAAGATCACCATCCCTAACACCTTGACCGGGGCGTCAATTAGAGAAATGGGCTTATAACAGGCAGGATCATCCTTCTTTCCATTTTTATACACAGGGACCACTATTACCTCTTTCCATGATACTGGGATTGGGCCAGTTATTGCGGCTCTGAAGACATTTGTCAGAAGGGGTGCCCAAAGATGAAGGTTACTCTTTAATAGATCGCGGGGCACCCCATCCAGGCCTGAAGCTTTTAGAGGTATCCCTTTTTTGAGTGCCTCCTCCACCTCGCACACAAGGAGTGAGGTGCTCAGGTATTAGTGGGACCTCCTGACTTTTTTCCAGATTAGTAATACCATTCGGATTATATATTTTAGTGTAATGGGATTCCCACATATCACCTGCTATTAAAATATCCATGGCCTTTGAGTCCTCAGAGAACAAGGGCCGATTTATTATCTCCCAAAAGCTTTTAGAGTCCCTTAGTGCACCTGCTCTCTCTTGGTCCTCCCAAGCCTGTTTTCTAATATCCTGTTTCCTCTGTGTGACTATGAATGTATAGGACTGCCTTGCGTTCCTAATAAGAACTCAATCTTGTGGGCTGGTATTCAGAGCCTTCTTTAGGTCCTTTTTGGGCCCTTGTACACTTGGCATCAAACCATTTAGTGCCCTTTGGTTCCCTTGAAGCCAGCTAGCTCGTCAAGTTATTTGCTACATCTCTACAAATTTCCTGGAATCCATGCACAACCATTTCGGGGAGAGAGTAATGATCAAGGCATTTCAAAATCTTGTATAAATTTGCCTTAACCGTTTTCTCCTCAAATTGAATGGAATTTGCCTTATTCCATTTTATTCTCAAACTTTGATTTGAACTTTAGTGAAGGGGGCGACCATCACCTTCCTTTTCTTGAGCAACTACATGTAAGGAGGCAATGAGAGGATTGTTGTCGTGAGCATTGTTTGGCTCCACCTCAAAACCATCTACCAAAAAGGCCGAGTTTTTAGATATTAACATAAAGTCAATAACACTTTCCTTTCCTCTGCCCATATAGGTGGGATAGGGAGTTTCCGGATTGCAAACCACTGTACCCATGAAAAAACCAAATCATTTGTGACAATAATATCATTTAAGGCCTCTCCCTGTGGAGTATGTAAAAAATGGGTTATGGGTTGACCTTCAGTATCTGTTAACCCGCATTCTTTTTCTGTACTGTGCCTGCACAGAGTGCAGTTAAATTCCAGACCAAATAGATGCACAAGGGTTGCCACATCCCCACAGTTTTCTCAATTTCCATTTTGAGATTTACAATGTCACATCTATTTGAATTGAAGACATTATAGTACCAGTTAATTAAAAGAATTTTCACCTGTAACAGATTTGAAATCAAGATCAATTGGTACCACGGTGAGTTAACTACAGATTTGACATTAATAGACCCATACTTTACAGAGATCAAAGTCGCCAGGTCTCCTTTCAGTCTTCTGAAAGGCGAAGTGATTGCATGCACATTAAGGGAACAGTAACCATCCAATTCAATATTCTCCCTCGCCAATGTTTCCTGGAAACTGATAATATCGAAGGCTTTTACATACTTTAGCCAACTCTCATCCTCAAGTTTTGAGGATATGCCCGTGATATTCCAGGAAATAATTTTCAAAGGTCTGGTTATGCAGCTGCTTTCTCCCTTGCTCTTCCCTGTTACTAGGCATTACAGGATCTAAACCAGTGCCTTCCCCGCCTAGATCTAATAAGATAGAAGGGCCTGTGTGGTCATCCACTATCGACCGCCTCTCATCACTAATAGATGTGTATGGAAAAGTGCATATGTTGTTGACCAAGTGGTGTAACCCCTTCCTATTTCCTTCTATTCTACTTACTGAGCAGTGTTTTCCCTAGGTAACACGTGTATCCCTATCAACTCTCTTGGGTTATCTGTGTTATATAAATCTGGTGATAGTCAATCAATGTCTCTTAAACCCGACAATACCTCAAAGCGGTTGGGGTGAAGCCATAAGGCAGGCTTAGAAGGGGGGATTCTATATAAAGGGCGCTGGTGGGCAAAAAGCCCCCTGCTGGGGGAGGATAAAAGTAACCCAAGGGGTGGGATTTTATGTGCTGTGAGGGGGAATCTCTAGCATGACGTAAAGCAAGTTCCGCCCATCTCTTATAGTTAAAATTCACAACTATGCCGGCACCTATGTTGTGCTTACTCCAGTTTACCTGGGCCTGTGTGTTATTAGTACACCAGTGGATAGATTTATTCATAAGGCTCTGACAGGTTTCCTGCCGGCCTAAATAAGGGCTTGGGACACCAGTCAGAATCAACGTGTACGGAGTACATTCTGGAGGAAGGTCTAGGACCGTATTTCCATCCGGGCAGGTTTGATCCGGACCCCTACTAGGCATCTGGATGGACCCTTTCGTCCCACCAGAGTCCCTTTCAGTGCTCAGGGCATTAAGGTCCCCTTGAGCATTGCTGGACCTCCACCCTGTGCCACCCAGTCCACCTGCCTGAATTTGCCAACCAGTTTGGGAGTCTGTGTGGTAGCGTTATCAAGATAGTTACGTGGTATGTTAGGTTCTACTCTTGGGAATGTGAATCCATCTTTAGCTAATCTCTCATTCCCATTACCATTTGAAGTAGCATTGGAAATAACATTTTCATCTTTATCTGTCGGGCAATTGCCCATTGGACATCCTACCTCCTGCCCAACTTGCTTAGCCAAACACCCTGTTGCCGCCAGACACCCTAGCGGTACCAACAATTGGCTCAGTTGATCAATGCAGCCTAAGTGAAGTAATATAGGCTCTAAAGGATCCGCCACTATTTTCCCAAGTTGGGCTACCACCATATCTACATTGAGCAGGGATTATGTCTTTTCCGGCCCTACCCCTCCCCCACGGCTTTTTCCAACAAAGCCCGGGGGATTTTGCTTTATCCGCTTATTCCTGGACAACTGTCCCAGGGTCCGCTGTTCAAGTCCAGTTGGATCAATGCGCTTCCTTTTGCCCCCAACTGAGTTTTGATCTCCCTTTATTGAAGGTATTACATTATCCAAGGCTTTAGGCTCATCACCCAGAGGGCCCTGGCTCAGGATGATGACGGTGGGTGAGAGAACAATTGGAGCTTCGTTATTCTCAATAGGGGAGTCAACATTTACTGTTCTTTTGGGGTCCTCTGTAGTTGCTAGGGTGACAATCTGGGCAGGGTGCATATTACCATCTTCGATGACAGATGGTGGGGCCAGCGATTATCTACCCTCTGCTAGTTCAATTTCTTTGTTTAGCGCCTCACTGCTTTTTGCAAGAAGTCATCTAATGTAGAATGAGAGCATTTCGGCGTGGGGTAGGTTTTTTCCTTCCCATTTCACCACACTAGTGTCATCAGACAATGTTACAGATTTTCCACAGGCTTTACACCGCCGCTCCTTATTTGTTTTTTATACTTCCGTTATCAGAACCCAAGGGATGTTGCCTAGCCCAGCCCAGCCTCCCCCTGCCGTGGACGGGCACAGACCAGCCTGCTGTTGGCCCGGGCTTTGCCCAGGGCGCGGCCCGTGCTGCGGGATACTGGTGCAAGATTTAAGGTGCCTCTGGGTGCAAAAGCTGAGGCGTCATGGGTGCCCCTCGGGCTGCTGGGGGCTGTGGTCTGGTGGAGCTGCAAGGTCCTGTTAAGCCGTTCCCCTCACGGCGCTGCTCTCTCGCAACCTGAGTTATCTCCTTCAGGATCTCTCCCAAAAGCTTCTCCAGACCCTCTGGAATTCACCAGAAGGTCTGCCTCCAGTGCACGCTCCCTGGGGTCAGAGAACTCACATTCCACCGAGTGTTGGCATAGCTCTGGAAAACAGGGATTGAACATATGCTCTCCAACAATTGAGTGACAAAGCCCCTCACATCTGTTTAACATCCTACCCTTCACCTCACCATCCAGTGCCTTCCAAAGGTACCCCACATCACCCCCCTGAGATTGGCAAGACATTGTCTGACTGTTTTTGTCATTCAATCCACACTTCTGGGTGGTTTCCATACTTGCATACCATGACTTCTACCATGGGGGAAACCCTGCACCTCTCATATAAAATCAGTATAGTGTCCCTTCCATGGGTTGTGCGATTTCTTGCATGCTGTTCGAGATGTTTAGCACATTTGTGCAATGGTCCTTTACACAGATCAGTGGGCATTGGGAGGTCTCCCACTACCTAGATGATTTTCCATTCCTGGGGAGGGCACAATCAGGGGACTGTGGCCGGGCATTGTCACAGTTTCAGGAGATGACACACCGCTTCGGTGACCCTTTGGCGCTGGAGAAAACAGCTGGGCCCAGTTGTCAGTTGACCTTTTTGGGAATCGAACTAGACTCGGTTCAGTGGAAGGCCCGGCTACCAGCCATGAAAGTGATGGAGATACAAGCATGCCTTTTGTGGGCAATTGGGGAAAAGAGGATTGAGTTGAGGCCGTTGCAGCAACTGCTGGGTTTCCTGAATTTTGCATGCAGGGTGGTGAGGGCAGGACTGAGTTCAAAAAGATCCATCATCTCTCTTGGCCGGAAGGGACATCTGTGAATGATTTAATCACAGAAGCAGAATAGGAGAAAGCAGTAAGTGCTACCTCGTTGGGTAAATCTATCCTGCTTTTCCTACTCTACAGCTGCGTAAAGGCCCAGAAGAGTGGCAAGTCACTACGTGTGTCTGTGACTTTGCCACCGCGCCCATAGGCGCCGAGGTCCCTCGAGTGAGCTGTCCATCACAGTGAGGGAAAGGGCGGGAAGAGGTTGCATAGCCTAGTGTGTGTGGGGCCGGGCTTCTGTGCGAGTTCACATGCCTCTTGTTTATAAAGGGTCAGAGACCGATCAGAGCAGCAGATTATTAGAAAGCAGTAAGTGCTACATCGTTGGGTAAATCTATCCTGCTTTTCCTACACTACTGCTGCGTAAAGGCGCAGAAGAGTGGCAAGTCACCACGTGTATCTGTGACTTTGCCACCGCGCCCATAGGCGCTAAGGTCCCTCGAGTGAGCTGTCTATCACAGTGGGGGAAAGGGTGGGAAGAGGTTGCATAGCCTAGTGTGTGTGGGACCGGGCTTCTGTGCGAGTGCACGTGCCTCTTGTTTGTAAAGGGTCAGAGAACAATCAGAGCAGCAAATGAGGAGAAAGCAGTAAGTGCTGGTCACTGGAAGTACAGGGGGATTGCGCTCGAGAAACTCGTGGATGCCTAGACCCCCATCACGTATTACAGCTAATTGTAGATGGTAGATCTGGGGAGAAAGCACACCTGCCTAGCATCGACCGTGCTCACTAGATTCTTGGGCTGATTATAATGCTTTACTGAATTTGAGCTTCAACTCGGGCACCTGCTTTATTTATCTGTAAGTGCTTCCTGCTGAGGTTTAATTTTAGTGACAGGAGCCTCGTTGCCTAATTGTAACTATTCTCTGACCCTGCTTCGAGGGTCAGAGCAGGGTCAGAGAATAGTTGCAAGTAGGCAACGAGGCGCCGCTCTGGAAGCACTTACAGGGTTACAGCAGGTGCCCAAGTTGAAGTTAATTTCTTTGTAACCATTTTGTAAATGGTTACAAAGAAATTAGCTTCAACTTGGGCACCTGCTTTAACCCTGTAAGTGCTTCCTGAGCAAAATTCGTCCCGCTCGCGGATTCGTGGATTTTGCTGCTATTTCGCAAGATTTGCAGATCGCGAAATTGCGGAAAATCCACGAACGGAACGAATTTTAGGCCCATGCTTAGTTGGGGCATTGCCTCTGTGTTGTTACGACGGTACTAAAGTTGTTGTTTTTTTTGATTATGTATGGTGTGGATGTTCTTTGGGGCCTTCAGATGTCTGAGTTGCGGGGCACGAGGGGGGCAGGGGAAGGAGATATGAGGAGGTCAGATTGGATGGGGACTGCCTGGGAATTTGTCTGAGGCATTCAAAGATGAATCAGGCGGGGCATGGCAAATGGGTCTGGTTGAATGAGAGTGGTTGTGTGGAAGCATGCCGGGTGGCAGAATGGTGGAACTTTTTGCGAAAGGCTAGTGTGCCAGCTGGGGAAGTTATCTGTCATGCGTCTGGGGAATGGGTGACGGCAGCCCAGCTGTTGGCAGTTTCACGCATGGCTTTGAGGCGACTGGGTATGAATCCGGCTGGTTTTGGTACTCACTCTTTCTGCATTGGGGTGGCTACAGGGGCAGCGCGTCGGGGATGGTCATGGGACAGGATTAGGCAGATTGGGGGTGGACTCTAGGTGTTGCAAGCGCTATGTGCAGAAATAAGGGGATTTGGGGAGTGGGTACATATGATGGGGAATGGGGACGAAGGTGGGCATGTGGAGTACTAAATGCTTCTTTCGCACCACTGGTTGTGTGGTTGGCCGGGGGACCAAGACGGTCACCTGGATCGTTGGGCACTCATTTGTACATTGGGCATCAAAGTATGCTGATCAGCAGGTATACGGCCGTAACCTGGGACTCAGAGGAAGTCATCATGAGATGCATTGGTGGGCAAAAGGAGGGATGCGGCTCTTGCACTGGCTGACGAAGATGGTTCCTCAAAGAGGTTGTCCGGACTTGCTATACTTCATTTGGGGGAAAATGATCTGATTTGGCTGTTGGGTTTGGCGCTCTTACAGCTGATGCAAAGGGACTTGGAGATCATGAAACAAAGAATGGCAGGGACCTGCATTGCATGGACAGAACTTATTCTCCAGGAGGGGCAGTGAAACATGGGGCAATGGAGAAAGCCTGCAGGCAGCTTGAGAGAGCAATGAGGATTTTTTGTAGGGAGAAGGACATTAAAGTGATTGCTCATACAGGACTACAACCAGAGGAACCACTACTGTTCAGGATTGGGAAATGCATATTACATGATGGAGATGCAGGATGTGATCCGCAAGTTGTGGAATGAGGCTATTTGGTGTTGGAGGAATGTGTGATTAGGCGGGCGAAAGGTGCACAGTATGACACGGGGTCAGGTAACCGCCCTTAAGGGGCTTCCCTGTTTGGTGGTACTTTAGAGGGGTGGGGGAGTCACTGACGGGCGTGCCCATCCCTTGGGAGACGAGTTGGGAGCCACGTGAAGGGAGTGAGTGGATGTAAAGGTTGAAGTTGGGGATTGTTATGGTTAATTGATGTTTATTGGTTATCTATTTTGTGTTGTGCAGCCTGATCCTAATAAATGGCCTTTTACGCTTAACAACAGCTGGAGTGGTTATTGTGCAATGGTGGGCCTCAGGGGAAGAAAAGTCACAGACTAGTCTTAACCCGGGGTCTTTCGCGGAGGAAGGACTAGGCTGGAGTTAAGGGGTGGGGGTAGGGAGAGCTATAAGAATACAGGGGAGGAAGGTGACTTTCTCTTCCTGTATTCCGGCACCACAGTGAGGGATAAAGAGTTCATTAAGGACCATCCTACATCTTATTGGGGTGAAGGAGCTGGGTAGGCAGAGTGTGCCAGTTTATGACAGGTTGCAGGTGGATGACGGTACTTTGGAGGGGTGTGGAGTCACTGACAGGTGCACCCATCCCTCGGGGGGAGTGAATGCTGGGGGGCCGATGCATGAGTGCAATGGCATGTGATACAGGGGAGGATGCTGCAAAGAGAAGTGAAGAAGTGGATAAAGAACTGAAAGAGTCATGGAGTGCAATGAGAGGCAAGTTGGGAGCTACGTGAAGGGAGTGAGTGGATGTAAAGTTTGATGTGGGGGATTGTTATGGTTAATTGATGTTTATTGGTGATGTATTTTGTGTTGTGCAGCCTAATCCTAATAAATGGAGTGGTTATTGCGCGATAGACAGTTATCAAGCAAGTACCTGGCCCATCGTACCCTTTTAGTTTCAGAACTGTTTTTAGATTTCACCTGCAATCAGACAAGTATGCATTCTCTCTCCTTCAGAAGGCAATTCACACTGACATGTAAACTCTTTTTGACCTCTCAAAACAGACACCCACTACATTACAAACACCAGGATGGCTATCAAGCAAAATAGGGGTCCTTACAAACAGCAGACCCTCCTATGGAAGACGACACATCGAATGTACATATTAATCTCACATAAATAAATAAATACTTTACCATTAAGAGCACTGTTAGAAGCTAGTGATCTGCCAGTCCCAAAATAGATTGCTTGAAGTAGGATATTGAGGTGGTGGGAGCTCAGAGGGGTGTGTCCTTTGCAACAAAGGGAGTGACCTAATAGATGGGAATACAACCCACTCTGCAAAAATGTATAAATAAACAGTGGTTTCACAAAACTATAAGCTGAAAACTGTAAGCAACCATACATTAATTATTCAGAAACATTTGTCTGTGCCAATAGAAATAAAACGTCTGAAAGGGAATTTTTTGCGAAAAAATACTGCTATATTTAGCCAGCTGTATCATTTTCTGTATTGTTATTACAGACTTTCATACTGCAACACAGATTGTATGGATTACTTTTATTTATCTGCGAACGGAGCAGAAATTTTGACTTTCCCTTTGAAAATGTGATGCAGAACAGTGATTCCTAGTACATATGCTGTAGGTTTTGTTTTATCCTGAAAGCAGTAGCAGCCATTAAGAAATGAGATAACAGTAATATATTTTGTGTTTGAATCTGTTTATAAATATATGGCATACAACGCAACTTTTTAAAAATATTTTTTGTAGTCTTTTGGAGGTTGGAGATTGGGAATGACTTCTCCCAGCTCACCTTTAGAAGGTGTGCCTCACTTGGGACATCTGAAAAAATGTCTCCTCAGAATTGTCTGTAAAACCAATGACTTGTTATCCAGTTTCTTTTAAACTGCATTATTGGTTTGGATTGGAGTGAGAAAGTGATAGGGATGGATGTTACAGTGCAAAACAAGACACTATTTCGCACCCATTTTGTAGAAAGTTAGTCCTACTTCACAATGTAGTTTTGCGTCCTATGTCAGTGAACTAGGCAGTAGCTGGCAGTAATGTGATGTTGGAAAATCTAAGCGACGCTGACACATGTTTTTGCCTCTAGTAGCACCTCAAAGTGGAGACACCAGATCTCATTGGAAACCTAAAATGGCAGGCCAACTCTCCTCATTCAGCAGTCTATGCCACGCTCTGTGTGGGGAGACTCCAGGATTCCAGGATGGAACACTGTTCCAGGCCAGGATGGCTGGCTTTTGGCATGGGCCAGCTGGGCCCATGGTGCCAATTGTAGGAGAGTAGGGTATGCTTACTATGGTTACCCCCACTTTATGGTGGCGTTTCACTGTTTTGCGACTTTAGTCTGGCTGGGGCCCTGCTATCCAGGACCCCAGCCTAGCTGCTTCCTCTCTAAATTGATTGCATGTACTTTAGGGACACTCCAGATTGGTTACTGGGGTACCCTTGGGAGTTCCTAGTATGTGGTACACCAAATACTAAGGGCATAGGTACCCCAGAGGCCTACCAGGGGCAGGAGCATGGATTATGCCACCCCTGGGAAGCCTTCCAAAATGGTACCACAGGACTGCTACTGCAGCCTGGGTAAGGTGGTATATGCACCCTTTACTAAGATATAGGTTACCTATATCTACCTTTAATCACTGGCACATATAAGCTTATCAGTCACTCCTATGGCAGGCCTTGTCAATCCTGAAGGCAGAGTGTGTGGTTTTGTGTGAGAGGGTGCCCATGCATGAGCTGGGCCCCTCTGCAGCTTTCGGAGCCTATTCTCTGAGGCTGTTCTGTGATGCAGCCAGACCATATACTCTTAAGTGCATTATAACCTTGCGGTAAATGCTAACTTTGGAATGGCTGCATGGAAACATGTAGTATTTGGTGTCAAACACTTTGAAATCCTATCCCCCCCCCCCGCCAGTCCTGGTGGCGGGGGTAGAATTCTACCCTCCTAGAGGGAGAGACATGTACACACTGGTCTAACCGGTAATAGCTTAGAAGAGTCCTGGCATCACAAAATGGATGCTGCAGCCACAGACACGAGTCTGGCCTCCTGCTGCTGACCGAAACTCCGGCAGGGGAGGCCTGGACAAAAGGTTTCTTGTCACAGGGAGGTGTAACCACCTCCAAGACAGGCTTTAGTCTATTAGGCTGGGTGGATGCACTCCAGGAGTGCTTTGAAAGTCTGCACTGGGGGCACATTTGGTGTCCCTGTGCATAGCACAGTTCAAACCAGTTTCAGGGGCTACCAGCCCCTGCTCTGGCGCAAAACTGGACAAAGGAAATGGGTGTAACCACCTCTCTTTCTAGACCCTCCCATTGGTGAGTCCCCAGAGTAAGTCCAACTCCTTTTCTTAGTTTAAGTAAGGGACCCCTGGCAACAGGATGTTCAATTACACCTGGACAAAACTCTGACACTGAATCCTGGAACTTCGACGCTATCCTAAAGACTAGAGGACGGAAGAATCTCCCTTGGGGTCAAGGAGTTACTCTCCTGCTCAAGCAGGCACCAACAAAGCAATTGCCGATCTGCATCTCTGAAGCTCCTGCTGTATTCTGAAGTATTTACAACACAGGAAGAGGATTTCCAGACTTCTCAGAGGCCGACACGAGTCTCCAGCAAAGCTGAGACCCGCAGCCCTCATGAGTAACGTGGAACTGGAACCCCTGGACACCATGCACATTGCTAAGTGCATTATTTTCCGAGCTTTACTGAATTTGTGCTTTGGGTTACAAGTAGCTCAAGTCCCTAGCGTCATCTGCACCAAATATTGTGGGCCTACATTCCATGAGTGTTCCCTGAGCCCGCTTCTTGCATTTCCTCTTGAGGCACCTTTGCAACCCCTGGTCTGTTGACTGGTGGGTCCCCTCAAAGGTAACTCTACTTTTCTGTGTGCTTCCCTGGTTGCACCAGACGTGCCCTGACTCTCTAACACGTTATGAGTCCCCCAGACCTTTCTGGTCTGCACCGAAGCTTTTCTTTGATTCCTGCGTGGGTTGCGGTTGCCAAGGCTTGTTGGGTTCAATCCGGAAACTGACACTACAGCCCTCGACATTCTTTGTGGAACAGCTCGAATTCAGAATCTGGTTGTCATCGTTGCCTCCAGGTCCTCGTGGCTGAAGAGTCAAGCTTAACCTTCTTCACCTGAAAACACCCAACATCGGTGGGCATTCGACTATCGTGCCCCTGGTCACTGGCAAGTGACCCAGACTCTGTCCCCTCTGCTTTCAGGTTCTTCCCATCTTTGATCCAGGCTTGGATCACACCGGACACTTTCCACTTGGATGCCAGCAGCACTTTGCAGCAGATCGCCTTTGAAAACGACTACGAGAACCGACACCAAAAGACACCTATGCACCTGGCTTCCATGGGTGAGGTAACTTGAGTACTCCGGTGCTCCCGTGGGTGTTGGCTCTAGAACCCTCTAGTTCTAAAGGGGTTTGCTCCAAGTCCTCTTGTAAGTGTCCTTTATCTATAAAATTCCAACCTCGACTTTCCCCATAGAAGTTAATAATGATTTGCGGCTCTAGGCCTTGTGTCTATGCCAGTCGTGGTTCTTATACCACTTTCTTAATATATGGTTTGGTACACCCTTAGGGCTCAACGTATATTGTGCTAATTTACTTTGTGATATTAAGTTTACTGAATGTACTTTCGCCTCTTGCCTCATAAAGGGAACAGAGGGATGTGTTTAGAATAAATACATATATTTTCTATATATTCCTTGTGTGTTTCTCCTTTCATTTGGTCATTCATGAGATTATAGACTGGTAAAAAAAATCTGCTTTACATTCCTCCAATACTTAGCCTGAAGGCTGCTCTCCCCAGCTACCACTAGGATAGCTTTCTATTATGGTTGTCTTTAACCTACCATCAATAAGGGTCGTTTGGACTGGTGCAAGGTACCCAATACAATAGTGGACAGCATATGCCAGGCCAACTTCTCACACCAATCTTCAAAGGAAGAGTAAGGAACTGACTTCATTCAGGTTGTGTAGACAGCAGAGTCCCTGCCACCTGTCTCCAGTGCTGCAAGTGTTGCTTTTAACAACCCTCCAGCCATCTTTCATGTCCTCCCATCTCCCTCTCACCCCCTTCTTCCACATACTATTAATCCCACCCCCTCCAACAAAAAACTTGGCAATAATGCTTGATTCAGTGTGAGCTGGACGAGGTGCTTGAAATGTTTGGGATCAGAGGCCAGTCACAATTCTGAGGAAGACAACCAGGAACTGACTTGTGAACACAAAAGTGGCTAATTTTATTCACAACCAGTGAGGGTGTCAGGCCTTTATATGAGTTTGGTGGTGTGGGAGCGGGACCGCCTCACACCGGCAAACCTATGTAGGAATCCCCACCAGATCAGGAGTTTTCTACTGGTCTGGCTGGCTGTTCTTTGGCGTCCCAGGGCACTGCCAATGGCACCATAATCGGAATGTCACAGGCTGTACTTGCACAGCAAGGACTGCTGAAGTCCATGCTGTGCAGGTACTTTTGTGCATGCACACAGTGGGGGCACATTTTGTGTACCCCGTGTTCATCCACATGGCATGAGGGACCGGGGGGCCCTGCAGAGCCCCTTTATTTCCTGTACGCCACAGTTTTCATGGCGGACTCATTGTCATGAAAACCGTGGCAGTGGGGAAATTCGTAATATGATTGGCGGGACTGCAAAGCATATTGCCGCCTAAGGACCCTGATGGTTGCTGTGGTCTGGGCAGCACAACTGCCCTGTCAGAGTTGGGAGACTGTCACTGCAAGTCTGGCGGTCCGTGTACAATAATAAGGGCCTAAGGCAGATTCTGAGTGCCTGATTATATGAATGCACATCCAGCTGTTTAACAAAACTGTGTTTGTGTTCTAGGATCTAACTCAGGTGTTCTGTAGCTGCAGCCAGGTGTGTGCTGAGGCAGGATTCACACGAAAAGCTATTGTCACATTTTACACTTCACAGCATGCGACAAAAGCCTAACAAGACACAGGTCTCTCTTTTCTCAAAGCAGACCTGCGTACTGCTGGAAGCACAGGTGGTCGTGCTAATGGTGGGTAGTCAGGCCTTCTTGGAAAAATTAAATAAAGTGTGGGTGGACGCAATGGTAAAAGTACATAAAAAAAAATAAGGGAACTGAGACGCTGTGCTCAATGGGGGCAGGGTCAAAGGCATAGTCAATAAAACAAAATATTTTGTAACTTTTTTTGGTCTTTCACCTTCAGGTATGTGCATATAAAATAACACAAAGTTGAAATGTAAAACAAATGCAACTTAATTTATCAGTGTGAAATGCACTATCGAAATTTATGAAAACTCTATTAGTTAATGCACTGCAGAGATCAGTGTCTGTTACCAGAGAGTCACATAATTGAATCCTGATTGGAGCAGCGAAGAATAGTTTGGAGAGTAACACACGCCCCTAACCCCCTTTAGGAAGTACACACTTCACAGCTCAGCTGGTAACTCCTTTCCAATACCACTCAAAAAGAACAAATCTGTCTCATCAGGAAGCGTCAAGTGATTCAATTAATTAAAGCCAATACAGGCCTTCCAGTTTTCTTTACATTTACAGATTGGCCCGTTGTGCACATTTACACTTCTTTCAGGCAAGAAGAACTGTTTACCTGTTTGTTTTTGCCTCTGGTTTCACAGCACAGGAGATTCTCTGCATTACACTTCAAATGAGGCATTTTCAAAGAAAGTATGGGAGCTATTTTCCTTGCATTAAAAACGTATGGGCAAATTGCACCCTTCCGATCCAGCCCACTGCAACCACTGGCTGGACTAAAAGCAGTTATTCAAAGGTTACCATACTTCAACTGGTTTAAGGAAGAGACCCTGGGGGGGGGCGTGGCTAGCCAGCCACAATGGCGGTCGGCTGCTGCTAGTGCTCCGGGTCCAACTGGGGTCTAATCCTGAAAAGAAACGGCTGCAGGAACCCTGCCCACAGCGGAAGGTGGCGTATCAACGTTGGAACCCTGCGGCGACATGGTGACCCGTCGGTGTGCAGAAATTAGCCCAGAATGTGAGCCAGAAGATGATCAGGCCTGCCGCCACATGGACGGGAAGAAGCCGGGAGCTGCAGTAGAGGCGAGCCCGGAGCGACTGGGGAGAGCCGGACCGGAAGTGACGGGCCCGGCGCTCCGGAGCGCTCGGAGCGCTGTGTGACCGGACCGGAGCCAGCCGCGAGATGCCTCCCTGTGATACTGGAGGACCTCGAGGGGAGAGTGATCCGGACCCCACAAGGTGGCTGTGGGTGCCGACCCCGGCTCTCGGAGTCTGCTGAGGCCTGCCGCGGGACTGGGCCGGCCCGTGATAGCGGAGTGTCCGTGAAGGAGCGGGGTCGGGTGACTGAGGAGAGGAACCCTCGATACGCCCAGGCAACCGAAGGGGACAGCGTGGTGAGGTGGCACATTAGAGAGAACGACGTTGGGTCAGCACTGATCCTGGAAACACCCCCCCTCTCGCCACACAAGACCCCATCGGAAAGGGCAGAACGCCCGGGCTGATGAGACTCTGACCGCCCGCAGGGGTGAGATTACCGGTGAGAGGGAACTGCCCCATTCTCTTCTGGGCTGTGTCCTGAGGGGGAGACCTGCGGTGCGATGCCCGCTGAGAGTGCGGGCCTGGGGGGCAACGTGGGCGGGGACTGGGAGTTCGCTGGCACCCGACTGGACCTTGAAGTACTAATACTTTGAGACCCCCGCCGTTGTGAATATTGGCCCTGGAGACCTGGTGTGGAGCCCCAGGGAGGAGCGAATTGACCGGGACGAATAGACACTCACAGAGGAACTGGTGAGGACGGAAGAGACCGCAGACCTTCTCCACTGTAGAGGGGGGGGGGGGCTCGCTCTATTCATAAGGCTCATATCCCATAGAGTACGGCCTCGGCGCACTACAGGCACATCATGGTGCGAAAGGGGGCAAAATTGGCGGAGGGGCCCAGAGGTCAAGAACCCATGTGCAACGCGGGGGGCAGGGGAGATGGAAGGATTCCACTGAGCGCCTCTGGGTCGGATCACGCCGGCGATCAGCAGGAGAACAAACTTGACCTAATCCTGAAAGAAATTAGGGACTCCAGGTCAGCAATGGAACTTCAGTTTGGGGCCCTAACCACAAATCTATCGCTGTTAAAGCAAGACCATGGCAAATTGGCGGACGAAGTGAAAGACCAGGGACTTGCCCTTTCTGACCTCGCGCCGACGGTGGCAGATCATTCCACCTCTATTCAACAATTACAGCAGCAGGTCGCCTCCCTCATGGACCGCGTGGAGGATGCGGAAGGCCGAAATCGCCGTAATAACATCCGCGTCAAAGGCCTTCCGGAACGCTGTGAGGGGGCCCATGCAGAGAATTTCATGGACAGTGGTTTCGGGACAATGTCACTATGGAGGGTCTATCGCCACACTTCTGTGTAGAATGGGTGCACAGGATCCCGACATTGTAGGCCCAGACCGGGTCGCCCCTCCCGCCCTCTTATAGTGCGAATACTTACCTACCGAGATAGGGATGTTCTGCTGCAGAAAGCCTGTGAGAAGTCCATAATCCAATATGAAAACCGCAGGGTGTCCCTTTACCCGGACTATACCAACACGGTCCAGAAACAACGCTCCTCGTATGTGGAAGTAAAGAAGAAACTACAAAGGGCCAAGTTGAAATATGCACGGCTTTTCCCCGCACGACTAAAGATCATCCACAGCAGGAAAACACATTTCTTCGAGAGCCCATCCGGTGTTGAGGAATGGCTAGAGGGGATGGGCATCGACAGGAGTCCAGATGCTACTCAGGATACAGCTGCCAGTGGTTCAGGGAGAGACTCGGGTCGGGAAAGAGAGGATTCCCCAAATGCAGGGAGGAGCACAAGAAAACTTGGCCCGTCACGGGAACAACAGAAGGAAGATCAGTTGGGTGCCGTGGCAATGGTGGGCACGTTCAGAGAGGATCCGAGGAAGATAACGACGGACAGCACGGCCCACTTGGACTCGGACAATAGTGTGATCCTATTCCCTACTGTCACACCTCGAGCGGCAGATGAAATGTTGGACAACTAAGGGAATACAAGGCTCCGTTTGGAATGGACTGGTTTCCTGCAACGCCTGATATCCTTTACTTTGTGCTCACTGATTGCTGCTCTTGTTGACTCATAATACACACAGATATCTATAGGTTTGGTAATATGTATTGAACATTGATTATAATGTACATACCCGCCCCCTCCTTGCATTTGTAAGATGGAATGAGTAGGGTGGGAACCCGGGTTGAATGCGACCCTAATGGGTCTATTGGTTCATATGATAATGGTATCTGCAGTACGTGTTTAGGTGCACATTTTTATTAACATTGTGCCCCCAGGACGGCACGCCGTTGAGCCAGCAGTACCCGGTGCGAATACACAGATGACCGTAGTAGTGCTTGGCCACACCCCCACCGGCGAACGCACCGGTGCTTGGACTTATTTGTTTACTGTTCTTATGTTTGGCCCGGCAGTGTTGTATAGCTGCTCCTTGTTTGTTCAGTTTTGGGAGGGAAGTTTTGAATATGTAGTCTCCTGGCCGTAAGTTATATGGACTTGCGCTGTGAGCCCACTGATACTCTTCTGCTTGGCAATAGATGATTACAGCTGATGTTGTAGGATCTTATCGATTCACTACCTGGAACGTGCAGGGGCTTGGGGCAATACAGAAAAGACACCGGATCCACTCCTTCCTGCTTAGACATCACACACAGGTTGCCTTCCTTACGGTGTCAGAGGCCCAGAAACCGCAGAAAAAGTGGAGAGGTACTATTTATTCCACGACATATTCGGCCTTCTCCAGTGGGCAACTATCTAGGTCAGACATGGGCCGCCATTTGAGGAGATAGAGAGGAAAGCAGATGAGCAGTTTAGATTTATCCTGGTGATGGGTACCTTAGATGGCAAATTAATTGTACTCAGCAGTATATATGCCCCGAATTTTGAGCAGGATAAATTTCTACACACAGTTGGTTTGGCACTCTCGGACTGGGCAAATATCCCCGGGGTATTGGGCGGAGACTGGAATATGGTCCTGAGTCTGGATCTGGATAGATCACCCCCCCCCACCCCTCCAAATGACTGGGGCTTCACGACTGTCTGAAGTATTCCTAAATTGGGCGGAGGGCTGGGGCTTAATGGATGCATGGCGTGCCTTGAACCCAGATTACAAGGAATACTCATTCTATTCCCCCGTATACAACCTCCACACTTGGATAGATCGCTTTATGTGCTCACTGTCACTGATTACTGGGATTGGGAGCCCAGAGTACCTAGCCAAAACTTTCTCAGATCATAGACCCCTGTCGCTAAGTCTGCATTGGGGAAGGGTGCCTACCCCGGTACCTACCTGGAGACTCAACCCGCTCCTTCTGGAGGATGGCCCCTTCCCCGCAACGCAATGCCATGAAGGTTGTGGTACGGGGAGCTGCCATAGGCCAGTTAGTGGGAGCTAGACAGGAAATCCACAGTGAACTCTGTGAGGTGGATTGGAAAGGGAGGCGAGTGTAGATCCTGAGAAGAAGGAGGAACTGCAGAAAGGGAATATAGATCATGCGAAAGTATTGGAGACATTGAGAAATATTGACCATAAAGAATATTTACGCCGACGGCACGCTGAGGCTGATAGATCAGGTACATTATTGGCCCGTCTAGTACGGGACCAACCGGACCCCCCGGTGATAACACAGATACGTGACATGTCCGGCGGTTTGGTCCGCACGCAATCTGGCATTAACCAAGCGTTCCACGACCACCTGAGAGCGCTATACGCTCCCTTTGACTGGGAGGACCCGGAACGTGTGTCTGCGCTCCTGCAGGATCTCCCGTTCCCGGCCCTGTCGGAGGATACACAGAGGGAATTGGACGGGCCCATCACGCAACATGAAATACGGGTTGCAATTAGGTCCCTTATCCGCAATAAGACACCGGGTATAGATAGACTCCAGTTGGAGTTCTATGTGACATACCTGGACACCCTGGCGCCTGTACTGGATAAGGTGTTCAGGGCAGTGTTTGCGGAGGGCCATCTACCGGTAACGGTGATGCAAGCTCTGGTAATATCAATACCTTATCCCGGAAGTGAAATCTTGGACATGGATAATTATATGGCATTATCGATGCTCTCCATGGAGTATAAGATTCCGAGTAAGGCCATATCCCTGCGTTTACAATCACACCTAACTACGCTGGTGCATCAGGATCAGTGTGGGTTCCTCCCGGGATGGAGCACGTCCCTGAACACTCAGAGACTGCATGCCCTCATGACAAGCATGCCACAGGAATATCCCCGGGCAGGCTGTATAGCGTTGGATCTAAAACAAGCGTTCGACTCCCTGTCATGGACGTTTATGTTTGAAGCCCTGGGGCGCTTTTGCCTCCCTGATTCCCTCCTGAGGTCGATTAGACTGTTGTACACAGACCCCTCGGCCAGTGCACGTATGGGTAGGTTTGTGTCGGATAGTTACTCGGTGCACGGGGGCACCCGACAGGGATGCTCCGTGTCCCCGATTTTATTTGTCCTGGCATTGGAACCGCTGGCTATAGCGCTCCGGGCTCATGAAGCCCAGAAGGGTATATCGATCAGGGGTACGCATAATTTAATATCCATATACGCGGATGACATCTTGCTGTACTTCAGGGACTTAGAAGCGGATCACACTGCTCTCTATGATATTTTTTTGCGCTTTGAGGTAGTATCGGGCCTGGTCATCAACCCACCTAAATTGACGGGCTTTTATTTCAAGGAGGCACTACACCCGCTTCCCTCCGCTTCGGGATGCACGAGATGCCGGTCACACAGACCACGTTCAAATATATGGGGATCCAGGTATATAGATCACCAGACGACCAAATTGATGGTAATATTAAACGTGCCATTACCCGGCTCTGGGGCAGCGTGGGCTTTTGGATCTCCCTGCCCCTGTCCGTTATGGGCGGCGTCACAATTTCCAAGATGGTTATGCTCCCCCGCCTCTTGTATTATTTTGTAAACTTACCTGTGACCGTCCCCCAACAAGTGTTGACCACACTAATCTCCATTCTAACTACTCGGATCTGGGGTAATAGTCGGAGACGCATTAGCCTTCGCAAGCTTCAGCTGGTGACTGACTCCGGGGGCCTGGGAGTCCCAGATTTTTGGGGCTATTACCATGCCAGTCAACTCCAGTGGCTCTCACATTGGGTGGCCGGTAGGAACCTCCATGAGATCGATTACACACCTGAGCGACTGGCACGGGGTGAGCTGCACTCCCTGTTGCTACCACAGAGGCGGCTTCATCCGGATTGTCACCCGCTCCTGCACACAACCTTATTGTGCTGGAGACGAGCATTGTCCTACACCTCATCGGTGAAGCCATATGCGGCGAACAATCCCTTATTAGGTATCCCGATGCATCAGGGCAGGCTAACGCGAGAAGTGCTGCGCCCCTGGACGGAGGCGGGGGTCTTGGAGGTGGGAGCCTTTTTTGGTGATGATAATCTGCTAGATCATGAGTCCTTTTCAGAAATTACAGGCGCTCCCCCTAGATTGTATTTGCTACATGCCACGGTCTCGCACTACATTCGAAACACCTGGGTACCACAACGAACCCAACCTGCGCAACATGAAATGGTTTACTTGCTTTATTATATGGGGCGGGGGGACACTTAGTACATTGGTTGTATACAGGGGTCAGGGCATACGCAGCGATCCCGCTGGATATGCTTCGGGATACTTGGGCTCAGGACGCAGACATAATACTCACGGACAAGGCATGGCAGATTATTAGGGAGCATCCAAGGAGGGTATCGCGGAATGGAAATTCAGATTTATACAAACGATGGTACTACATAGGGCGTACCTGACCCCTCAGAGGCTACACAGAATGTTCCCGGACTCCCCCCATTGCTGGCCCCATTACGGAGTGGGAGAGGCTGGGTTCCTGCACATGCTCTGGTCCTGTCCACGTCTACGAGGATATTGGATGGAAATATGCCAGGTACTGAGAAATACGACTAACCTGCCTGTACCTGAAGAGATTCTATACTGCCTGGTGGGGTCCCGTAAAAGGTCCAAGGCGCTAAAGGCCAAATTGAGATTCTTGGATCTGGCCTTTTTGTTAGCAGTCAGGGCTCTGACAATGAGGTGGAAATCCCACAGACCACCTGGGGTGGCTGTATGGCAGACGGAACTGGTAAAGTGGAGTAGAGCAGAAGGAACAACGCTGAGAAGGGAGGAGGAGAAAGGTCAGAGGAAGTACCCTATAGTGCAGGAGTGGGAGGTTATTTTGATGGCCCTGGGGGGATGGACCTGGTGCCATCGCAGGATAATCGAGGGTAGGGTCTGGACAGAGTGAGTGGTAGCATGGTTGGGCAACACAAGAGCCTAAAAAAACACTGCACGCACAACTGGATTTGATTGCACAACAGTATATGTCTTTACAATGACCGCTGGGAGACAACACACGGAAGATTTCTAATGCGACCAGGAGACGGGAGGAAACGTGGGTGGGATGTTGAGGATGGGTGAGAGGGGGAAATGTTTGTCTTTTGTGGTATTATATGACGAGACTGCAGAGAATTGTTGATTCCCCCAATGGGTGGAAATGAAGTTCACATTAATGTTAACCAGGACAGTTGCTAGTCTAACAAGTTTGGGGAGAAAATGTAAAAACGGACTGATAGATGCTTACGTTATTTTGTAAACGATATACAATGCTTTGATCAGTCTTGAATAAAGAGTTATAAAAAAGGAAGAGACCCTTGTTGCAATGTAGGCTGGACACTTAAACACGTCAGTGGTCAGGCTTCAAACAGCAAAAAAATAATCTTTTTCACCTCTAATTAATAACAGTGAAAGAAAAAAGAATTCTGAACTTTACAGGGCGTTAGGGTGGAAAGAGGGACCTATGAACCCCAAAGATATCTCCGTGCAGGCATGTGCAGTTACTGCACACACCTGCAAGGGGATCTCTATCCTCTCATAAAAGTGCTGTCAGGTTGCTATCTGCACAGTGAAACATAGAGCAGCTGCATCAAAGCCGCTCTATTTTTTTACTCGAATGTGCTGCCCCCAGGGCAGCACGACTTCTCGGCTCCCCTGGAGGCAGCACATTCAATGTAATAGGGCACGCTTTCCCTGTTTGCGCCAGGCGCATCTGTTTTAAGGTGCGCCGTGGCGCAAATATGAAATATGCGCCCTATGTGTAACATTTGAAAATCACAAATTTGAAGTTTATGTAGATTGGTAAGTGGATTTCTGCTTTTGATACAGAGATCTTTTTGTTGTTACTTGCATTTCAAAAGTTGCAATCCTTCTAGTGCAATCTAATGAGCTGTGACCCGAAAACAAGGAGCAGCTTGCAAACTCAAGGCATGGGTTAGAACCTTTTTTAATGATCTGTTATTATTCTAAGGGTGCTGAAAATGGTTAATTTGGGTAGTAATAAACTGATATTACTTAAGACAACCTCAACTACTGTGTTACATTTAAATCCTGAGTTTGTGTTTTACCTGACCATGCATGCTTAACATATGTTGCAGGGAACAAGTCCTGAAAAAAGAAGTGGGGGACTAACCTAGTTAATCAGTATGCAAGTGGCATCACAGCGCGTGGCATCGCAGCATGTGACATCACAGCGCGTGACATCACAGCGAGTTACATCACAGGAACTGGCATCACAAGAAGTGATATCAGATCTTAAGCCCTCACATATATGTTTATCATGAGTGCATTTGAGCACATTTCGAGTATACTTGCAAACCCTCCTGATTTAGGCAGAATATTTCTCACTTTTGTACGCTACATATAAAACAATGTTATCTTTTGTCAGCTATAAGCTTTCTGTAGCCATAGTGCTTTAAAAGAAATAGTGATATTTAAATTATTACAACGCTTCCTCAATGGTAATAAGCCTATATAAATGCAATTTATTTTGTGCAAATATGGGAAAGATCGACACATCTGATGTTCTAACAGTGCATGCAAATCTCCTAAACAGAGCCTGAACAAAGTGAAAAGCTGCCTCTCCTAAGTATGTGTGAAGTGCTGACAAGGTGTGAGCCTTTGTTTCCCCTCTGCTGCATTTGCATCATGTGTGAGGCTCCTGACTGCTGCCAGCCAGGAAACTCCAGCAAAAGGAGGCTTGATGACCCTGCAAACTCGGCCTTTGTTATGGAGGAGTATCCCAGCAGGAGTCAGAAATAAGAGAGCATGATCTTATCATATGATCAAAAGCAGACAACAATGTGCAGGCGCTGCTGAATGTGTCCCGGTGTTTGGAAATTACACCAGGACGAATTCAGCATCTTTTTTAGGGGGCCCAACTTCTTGGCAGGGTGGACGGCATCCACCCTGTGAAAGAAGTGGGGGACGCCGTCCACCCACGTGGACCCCGACTCGTGCCCTGATATACTGCCTACCAGTATGGACGATATAGGACTCTAACATCATGTAGTACTCAATGTCTTATATACAATGTTCTGCACACTGATTTCTGCACATGTTTGATTTATTGTCTCTGAATAATGTATGTGTGTGATGTAAAGCGCTATAAAAGAGTTAAATAAAAAAATAATGTAGTGCTATTTATTTCTTCATTTGGAGAATTACGCTTACAACCGGATAAAACTGACATTTGTGTAGGGCATACATATCTTGTACGTTCAGGAGTTAAATAAAGTCAAGTATTGCCTCCAAATAAAAGTGTGTCTTAAGTACAGGTAGTGGTTTTTGGTGCTCGGCAGCAGCACTTAATTGTCATCATGGGCACTTATGACAGCCACATGGTGGTGGCGCATATCACATTTAGAGGTGAGCACACTAACAGTTGTTTAGTGATTCAAAGTATACTAACAATGACATACCTGCTACCCAAGCCAATCTTATAGCTTTGGGGCCCAGAACAGTCTGAATTGTTACATTTGTAGAAGTCTGATGGTTAGTAGTTGTATTGGTACTGTCATTGGCAGCGCTGCCAGGGCAATGGGTAGCATGAGCTGCAGTGACCTCCGGACGAGGGCCCTTACAAGTTAGGCACTGGTACTTGTGTAGTGATAACAAGCTGAGCTGCTTTGGCATTTCGGTGTTAAGCGTCAGACAGCTCCCAGCCAGGATGATTCTCAGAAAGTGAGCTGGGAGTGAAAATAGGGATGCCCCTTGCTGCATGCACATTGTCTGCTCCAAACAGAAGCGTGAATTACACCAGGACAAGCTCAGCATATTTCAACGGGGCCATTCCCAATCCCGGATCTGTCTCAGTAATAGCTGTCGGAACTGGTGTACCCGCATTTCCCACTCTGATTGTGCACTATGTTTAAAAAAACACACCCTTAACTAAAGATGCACGGCAAGAAAAACGCAATGGTGGCAGCATCTTCGATGTAGTTAAATAACACAATTTAATTTTGTGAGCCTGACTCTACCCAATTGCCACTGGCCACTCGAAGGTAACATCACCCCAGGAACGTCGATTCCCTGATTGGCCCACCAGCGCCTGTGTCTGAAAAGAAGAATATCACGCGGCCGCGCTAAAGCCCTCCATGCCGGAAGGTGATTAGCAGAAGAGCAAAAGACACCTCGAGCTGAAGTACAATCAGTGGCGAGCCCTCGCCTCCCCTCTGCTGGCGCCGCCGGCGGTTATTAGCGACAGGATTATAGTAATTACGCGGCCTCTTATTTCATCAAGCCCTGAGCCCTCCCTGCAAAAAATACACAAGTGCTAAAAATTGTGCTTTGTGCATTTACATGAGCATTGGAAAAAATGCCTTTCAACTCACTCAACCTTAAGTTTCAGAACACTATCTGTCGCCTGTCAAACATGGGTGCAAATTTTGCATTCTCTGAAGCGAGGCCAGACTCCCACCCGACTGGATACCTCACTTTTGACTTGTTATGTAGAGCCGTCAGAAAGAGTTGTAGCGTTTAGTCAAACCTAGTCCCAAAGAGCGAGGCTGACAAGGTTGGCCACTAAACAGGGAGGGTCAAAAGAGATGAGCCTTCTACAACAATATTGAAGTTTTAATATCCTCCTACACTAATATCGAGTCCATATTGTAATGATGCACTTCCTTCCCCCAATAACTCTCGGAGTCAAGCTTCGGTATTACTCTGTTTATTCAAGTAGTATCATACAAGGAGCGCTAAGCATGTCTTCTCTCCAGCCAGCTCACGCGCTAATGCCTCGCTGCGCACTGCGCTTCCCTACGTCACCGCACGTCACGTAGCCACGTGACGTGCACGTTAGCACGCTCACTACATATCTCCCTTTTTTCCCAACAACTCATATGTACAAGTCCTGGCTCATGTCATAGTCTCGGAACCTCGCAGGCTGAACCACCGCCCTGCCCCTTCTCGTCAGTCTTACCGGGGACGTGGCAGTTGTCGCTGCATTATCGTTACCACTTCCTAGCGCGGCCGCGCTAGGCTCACTCCGGGTTCTATCCTCTTCAATCATCTGCTCCCCACTCGCTTCTTGGTCCTCTTGCCTTGTCTCACCAATGTCCAAATCCTCTCCCCCATACTCATCGGGGTCATCGCTGCTGTTCTCGCCATCTCCATCACTTCTGTTGCCTCTCCAGCAGAGTATTCTGTTGCATCTAGCCATGCGGTCCTGCGACCACACATTACCATCGCTCAACAAGGCGGCTCTGCCTCTGACTTCCACTACCTGTAGTGGCTTGCTGTACTTGCTTTCTCCCTTTTTTTGTAATGTGGCCAGTCTTACTCTCACCCATTCACCTTTTTCTAAGACAGTGTCTTTCACATTCCTCCGTGCATCGTAGTGTTTGGTGTACACCGCTTGGGCTCTCTCCAGATTGGCCTGCACCACCGCCGGTGACCACAAACTCTTGATGACTCTTTCCTTCCATATTCTGTTGTCCTGAGTGAAAGGCTCACGGCCTCTGAGAATCTGGAAGGGACTATAGCCGGTGCTCATGGGTGTTATTCTGTATGCCCATACCATGTGCCAGATCTCTGCTTCCCAGTCTTTGTTATCTGAGATCGCTGCCTGTATCGAACCCATTACTACTCTATTGAAACATTCCACCAGGCCATTACCTGCAGGATGGTATATGGATGTGTGTTTTGCCGTGATACCATTTCTCTGCATGAACTGGGACCATTTCTCGGAACGGAATTGGGGCCCATTGTCACTGAGAACACACTTTGGGATACCCTCTCTCACAAAAGTTTCAGCCATGAAGCTCACTATCCTCTCCGTGTCCATGGTTTCTTCAATCCTCAATTCCGGCCACTTGGAATATCTATCTACCATTACGCAGATGTACTTCTGTATTCCCTGGGCATTTAATATTGGACCCAAAATGTCTACGGACAGTTCCTCCCATGGATTCTTGGGGGAACAAATTTTCCTAGGGCTGGACGCAACGGTTTGAGTGTTTTATCCGCGCCCTGGCACCTCGGGCACTCTCTCACGTGTCTTTCCGCCCTTATGTCCATTCCCGGCCACCAATAATTCTGCTTGGCCCTTAGTTTCAACTTCCCCGCTCCCAGATGGCCTTCGTGCAACATGTCCAGCAGCCTGGGAATCATCCTTGCTGGAGGTATGACTCTCTCTCCTCTGTATACGAAGATGCCTTGGTCATCGATTGATAGTTCCTCTCTAACTTCGAAATATGGAATGAGGCCTCGCCCTGTCTTGTGTTTGTTTGGCCAACCCCTCACTATGTGGGCTTTCACTTCTTCCAGGACGGGGTCTTCTTCATACGCTAGTTTCCATTCCTGCTTGCTTATGATCACTTCCAGGTCTTCGGTAAGTGCGACCCATTCTTCCGCCGCTTCACTGCGTTCTGTGCTGGGCTCCATTGCTGCCGCCCTGCTCAGATAATCAGCCACTTTGTTCCTACTCCCTGGGATATGCTCCACGTCGTATCGAAACTCCATTAATTTGAGTGACATTTTTGAGATCCTCGGCGTAGCTTCAGCATGCCCACTGGATGTGAGTACCTTGAGTAGTGGCTTGTGGTCCGTCCTCAACCGGAACCTGGTGCCCCACAGAAATTGCCTGAACCGTGACATGGCCCACACCACCGCCAACATTTCTTTTTCGATCACACTGTACTTTTTTTCAGTGTCGTTCAGGGTGCGGGACGCAAAGCATATGGTTTCCACTCTCCCTTGGCCGCGGTCTTGCATGAGGACTGCTCCCAGTCCTTTGTCGCTGGCATCCGTTGTCAGTATTGTATTTCCTTGGGGGTCGAATCCTTGTAGTGGGACAGCCCCTGCCACCTCTCTTTTTACCTTCTCGAATTCTTGTTGGGCTTCTTCCGACCACCGGAACTCGCTGTTCTGTCTGGTCAGCAGTCTCATATGGTGGGTCTTGGAGGCGAAGTGTTCTATGAACTTCCCATAGTATTCTGCCATCCCCAGGAAGGATCGGACTTCCTCCTTGCTGGCCGGTGGGGGTGCGTCGCAGATTGCTTTCACATTTTCCCTTTTGGGGGTTACTCCTCGTGCGCTTATCTCATGGCCCAAGTACGTCACCTTCTCCATTCCTATGCGGCACTTAGCCCATTCTGCCGTGAGGCCCTTCCTTTCCAAGATTCCCAATACCACATCCAGTTTCTTGTCATGGTCGGCTCTGTCGCGACCCATCACCAATATATCATCCTGGAAGTATTGGACCCCTTGAATGTCCTTGAATAACTGGTGCATGAGTTTCTGAAACACCGCAGCCGCCGAGGCTAGCCCAAACGGCATGCGGCGGAATTGATAGCACCCGAAGGGGGTTATGAACGAGGTCAATCTGCGGCTCTCCGGGTGTAATGCAATCTGGTGATAAGCCGACGTTAAGTCTATGGTGGAGTACCACCGAACGCCCCTCGTGCTGGCCAACATCTCTTCTATCCGGGGAAGAGGGAACTTCTCTACCACTATGTTTTTGTTCAATTCACGCAGGTCCACGCATAGGCGGACCTTCCCATTGGGTTTCCTCACCACCACCAACGGCGCCAACCATTCAGCGCAAGTAATCGGCTCGATGATCCCTTTTTTCTCTAGTTGCCGTAGCTCCTCCTTTACATCGTCCCTCACGGCCATCGGGATATTTCTCACCTTGTGGGCCACCGGTGTTGCGCCCTCTCTGAGTATGATTTTGTGCGCAAACCTGTCGAGCTTTCCTACTGTGCCCCCAAATACTGTTGGGAACTCCTTCTTCCATCTGGCTGTGTCCAGCCCTTCTTCTTGCTTAGTCAGCAGTATTTGCTCCTTGCCCCCTGGATCCAACTTGATCCCCAAGTCTCCTTGGTCGAGCCACCCCAGGACCGATGGGCCTTTCTCGGAGACGTACAGCTTGCACCTGGCCGACCTGCCCCTGAACTCAAAGTTCAACTTCCTGCATCCCGCCATGGGGATTCGGTCTCCATTGTATGTAACGGGACGTATGTCCAGCCTATCCAATTCAGGGCCCAGTTGCGGGGCAAATTTCTCCTCCCATACACTTCTCGGAATTATGGTGTATGGTGATCCTGTATCTGCCACTACTTGGATTTCCACGCCTCCTATCCTCATGTCCATTATCGGTTTCATCGTTCTCCTTCCGTCATTTCCACGAGTGCGGTCATCCACGCTCAAGATCTCGTCGTAGATGCAGAGGACCGTGACCACCTCTTCTTCGGCCACCTCGTCTGGTTCTTCCGCTTCTTGGTCGACGTACTTCACTGCGTTTTTGGAAGCCTTCTTCCTGCACACTTTTTCAAAATGGCCAACAATCCCGCAAAACATGCATTTGGCGCGAAGAGCGGGGCACTTCCGGTCGTGCGCCTCGTGCACCCAACTTCCGCATCTATAGCAAGACCGTTTATTACTTCCAGCCGGTTTGCCGGAGGGGCCTGGGTTGCTTTGTCCTTTGCTCGGGCCTTTTTCTGGTGGTTTCCGCACTTGATGTTCCTTGTGGTGCTCTTCGTTGTCCACCTTATTCACCACCCCGCTGGGCACGCTCTCTTTCTTCGTGGCCGCCGCACACCTTCGCGCCAGTTCGGCTCTCTTGACTATCACCAGTACGTCCTTGAGTGAGGTGTCTCCCGCTGCCCATAGCTTGTCCTGTACGTTCGTGCACGTGGTGTGCATCACCACTTGGTCTTTTATGAATTCACTTTCCCAGTTGGCGTACTTGCATGAGGCCGCCAGTTTCCTCAACGCCGCCACGTATTCTTCCACGGTTTCTCCTGGTCGTTGTTTCCTTTGTTGGAAGTTAAACCGGTCCACTGAGACACACACCGATGGCTTGAAGTGTTCCTCCAGGTCTTCCATTGCGTGTGCGTACACGTCGTCATCATCCGTCTCTCTCTTCTTGGGAACCAAGCTTTTGTAGATCCTCAGGCCTTCCGGGCCCAGGTTTAGCAGTAGGATACGTTTCTTTCTCGGTGGCTTGAATTTCTCCTCACTCTCGTCTTCCAGTACTTCTATGAAGTTATCTATGTACTCCTTCCAGTCCTCCCATTTCATAAGGGGTTCCCCGGGTCTGGGAAGGAACTGGACAGGTGCTATCACAAACCCGGCTTGTGCGCTCATCTTCTCGCCCTTGGATGTGGGCGGCGCGCTTTCCAGGCTTCTCGGGCTCCCCGGCGCGCCGTTTCGTTCCTCTTCGCTGAGTAAGAGTGGAGGGCTGCTCCTTTCAGCCCTTTCCCACTCAGGTGGGGTAGCCAGTGCGGTACCTGTGGGCCTAGATCGTAACTGGTTTCCTGCTTTGGTTTGTGATGCAGTTCCCAACAGGTTGCTCGCCGCGCGCCTGCAGTGTTCGGTTCCACGTGCTGTCAACTGCGTTGCGCTCCTTGTGGTGCCCGGTCAGGGTGTGGTCGCTACACGTTCCCTCGGGCCCTCCTTGCTCTCCGCTCCGCGACTCCGCTCCGTTCCTCCGTTCTTCACGTAGTCGGCGTCGTGGGGGTAGTGGGTCGCTGATCCCACCCTCGTCGCCACTGTAATGATGCACTTCCTTCCCCCAATAACTCTCGGAGTCAAGCTTCGGTATTACTCTGTTTATTCAAGTAGTATCATACAAGGAGCGCTAAGCATGTCTTCTCTCCAGCCAGCTCACGCGCTAATGCCTCGCTGTGCACTGCGCTTCCCTACGTCACCGCACGTCACGTAGCCACGTGACGTGCACGTTAGCACGCTCACTACAGATATTATCCACTAACAATAAGATAAGTAGATGTGGAGTTAGGAATAGCAAATCCCTACTTACCTACACATTCTTACCACGACGGTATGTTGGCAGTGCATATTGGGGTACTGCTATACAGAGGTGGACGTGGAAAAATGATACTGTACCTGTGTCAGTGAACAGTTTGAGCCAACCCTGCTTTCCTACACATGTGTCACTTATAAAAGTGGATGGAGTATACATACAGGGTTACTCAGTGGAAGTGGGTTTACATCAAGTGAAAACAAAGGTTATGGGTTGGCTAAATAGGCTGGTAAGACACATATAGGAGGTATGGGAGACTCGATTCTGTATAAGTGGGAAAAAGTAGGGTTAAGAAATAACGAAGGGTTAGGCAACATGAGCCTAGAGTTAAGCAATCACATTTAGTGGATTGTGGGAATTGTAGGAATGAGGCAAACAAAGGTAAATGCTATTGGTCATCTAGAAGGGGGAGGGGTTACATGCAGAGATTTTATAAAGAAATAGGGTGAAAACGGAAACGAGTTAAAAATGGCTTTTTGAATGAGAACGTGGTCATGCACAGCAGGTATGGTAGAGTTTAAAGGAACCTTTGTTTATGAGAACGACGGTTTAAAAGCTGAGCCCGTTGGTGTATCTTTAATACAATCAGAGAGTTGTGGAGCAATGAAAGGGGAGGAAATAAAAATAAACCCGCATTGTTTCAGAGGGAGCACGTTGATTATGGTAGGAATTTTCAAACCTGACTCGAGCAATTTAAAATGTGTACTATATGTTATACTGTGAAGTTTTTGCTTAGAGGTCTAACGTTGGTGCTTAATTTCTTGTAGT
Organism: Lissotriton vulgaris; assembly: GCF_964263255.1. NCBI lineage: Eukaryota > Metazoa > Chordata > Amphibia > Caudata > Salamandridae > Lissotriton > Lissotriton vulgaris. The sequence continues at coordinate 1,752,957,348 of NC_141687.1, forward strand.
GAACCCCTGATAAAGGGCAAAAAAGAGGACCGAAATGCATTGGGTATTCAACACTACTGAGGATGAATTATGTAATCTTCCTGCTTCAGAATAAAGGTCCGGGTGGACATAGCTGGAGCATCAGAAATATGATCACATAACAAGGCTTTCTTGTGATTTAGAAGAATGGAATGAACTTTTAACATTGGAAAAATAAAATGAAAAGTGATAAAAGGTTTAATCAGTTGTATCATCATTGCAATTGAGCAGTTAAATGGCAGTGCGTCCGATTTGGGGGTGAAGTTCCACTCCCCAAATTCTATGATGGATTCTTACTTACGCGGCTGAAGGGCGGACTGCGGCAAGGGTTGCACGCATAAATTAAGTTGATGAAATGATCAAAAACGGCAAAAAATGAAGAACTGGTGTGCACTTTCACTCCTGATGTGTTACTTTTAAAAATTCAACATATCCACATTAAATACAGATCTGATCTTTGCATTTTTATTTCTGCGCTACTTTATGGTGATTCAAAACTGTCTCTAGACAAAACTCTGATCTCTCTCTCCAGCAGCAACATTGTTAGCCACAAAAGTTATCATAACATTTTTATTGCCAACTGAAAGCTGGATACCAATTAAAGGGACTCTACAGCAGGTGCTTTTAAATTGTACGTTATTGCTAAACACAGCACACACCCCTGAGGTCAGTGCCCCCCACTCCAGGTCAGCGGTCGCACCGACCAAAGCATGCCCTGAACATGGTCACTACTCATAGCATTAGATCTAGGTTCTGGTGTCATCATCTGCAATTGTGTGAACTAAATCCCAGAGGCCTCATTTCCAATGTTGTGGACTGTGTTCTGGACGCCGCATCTGGAAGATTGTGGTGATTTAAAGATCTTATCAATCTTATGCTATGTTGCTTATTTACACAGACATGTATGGTACCATAATAGTTACATCGAAGTGGTGGGTGGGGACAGCAGGTGGCACAAACAGAAGGGTCAAGAGAGGTCAAATATTGAGCTCTTTGTTGGAAGCTAAACCTATAGAACTGGATACAGTGGGGTAGATCCCACCTCAAATAATTGTGGTCATTGCAGGTGGCAACATATACTGTTTGTGATCAGTTCAGAAGGACATATCTGTATTATATTATTGAGTTTATATCATGAGGTCCATAATACTGTCCAAAGTTCAAGATATTACATCAAAAAACACACAAGGAGTCCCTAGATGGTGGGGGTATATACCCAACGGCGTAGAATAACCCAACCAGAGGCTAAAGGGGTATCTACGCTGTCAAGGACGAGATTGTATTTCACTTCACATACACATAATTTTCAAATACAAGCTAACAGTCAGTGTAGGAACCCTGTCTACAAATCACCACATTAGTTAGGAGACTATAATCTTTACCAGTGTAAAAAAACAGTTTATTAAAAACAGTACAGTTTCAATTAACATTCATAAAACAATTATACATTCAAATACAAATAATTTTTTTTTAAAAAACTAAAGTCGACGCGGCGTTTCGGTGTCTTGTGTTGATGGTAACACCTTCTTCAGGACGGGGTTTTTTAGTTAAAAAAATCTCTAAAAGGCAAGATTACAAAAACATAATCAACAGGGGCCAATTATCCACTGACGTTAGCATTGACACAAAATTATCACATATACGGACCATGCACATAAATTCAAAACATTCGTGATCTCTACATTCTTATTTGTATGCAGAGAGAGACAACCAATATATTATATACTTTTGTTACAGATGTAGACTCCAGGAGGAGTTTCGTCATTTCTAAGGTCTCCGTTCTTTTTACCTTTATTGGGAGTTTCATGCAGGTACCCACAATTGACTCAAATTGCCAGAGATTTTATCTAAAACAGTGTTTTGTCATGCTATGAACTCATTGTTTGCTTACATCACATATACCCTTTTCTAACAACGAGATTAAGTCAATAATCCCTTCTGGTTGTCATTGTTGTCCCTTTTTCATATCTAATATATAGTCTTTTTTTTGATGATCAGCCTGCATTTATCAACCTACCTCAAGAGTTTTGAGGGATTTAGGACTTATGAGGTCTCACGAAGATTCAGTTTTTTTCTCATTAATCTGACTCTCATGGACTTGTCTTCATTCGATGTTATTTGGTTAAAATTATTCCACCTAGAGGGTAAATTACATACATCAGGTGGACCCAAAATTCTATTCTGCTTACTCTACTTCTTCTTCAATGGTAAAAGTAAAAGTTCATTACCTGGATGTAGGAATTCATTTATATTATCAGTGCTGTATCAGGGGTGACCACCGTATATCATTTCAGCTATACAACATGTAACTGCAGAAGGACAGAAATACAATGTTCCTTTTGTTAAATCACAATTGTGAACCAGATACAGCTAGAGTCTTTTAGTTAAAGGTCAGAAAATTGATTCCTACCAATATTACCTTTAGTTGTAAAATGTTGGTAAAGATCCAACTTGTCTTATGTAGGTAGAGGCCTTCAGATCTGTTTCTTTCCCTTCTACCAGTTCGCTTCCTGTTCATTCCTTAATTTCAGAATAGGGCTGTTTATAAATGCAAGAATAGAAGTCACTGAACTATATAATTATATTAGGGCCATTAGATTTATCTTCAGTCTTTATATTACATTTGGGCAGTACCGTGACCACCCCCATTAGAGCAGTAATAGCTTTATGGGCTTTATGGGCTTATTACCGTTACTAACGGCAAGCGCTGTGCCAGAAATCAGATTATATGCCTTTGTACTATGTGTAATAAGTACCTTCGTTTTAGGATAAAGACATATCACCGCACGCTATGTACTGGTTTCTTGGTAGAGTGTGATTACTCTTAAAACTATTTACGCGCAAAACTTTTCTTTTTAGGCTTTGTTTTTTTTAACACTATGATTTACCCAGCGTTCCCAACTGTCTATACAATTATAAAATAGGGCGCTACAGTATTGCTATAGCTAGTGACCCACACCTGTGGTGTTAGGTTCAAGCCAATTATAACCTTCACTAACGGTTAGCGGTTGCCCCACATTTCTTACCTTTTTCGAGCGTATCGGCCTCCCTGTCACCTGGTCCTCATACAGCTTCCCCATGGAATGCCTTTGCTTGCTGTGGGCTTCCTTTTATTGGGCGATTGGGCGCAATCCTTTCCGTCTTTCGACGTTTGTGATTGGTTCATTATGATCTATCTCGGCGACAAGCGTCAGCCATTAGTAAATGTCCATATTAAGGTTGTAAGCTGTATAGAATCGGACACTGATCTAAAATACTCCCTTATTATAGTGGTCTAGCGAGTATTACTTGATTTTTAAATCGCCAGATTACTGTGTTTACATTTACCACAAAAATGTTAGCGCGCAGTTTCTATAATAATAAAGAGCGCGATTTAAAATGTGGTCCTTGATTTTCCCTGTTGCATAATTCACGCTGAATTGTATAAATGTTTTATTGAGGGAATATTGGCACTCAATATATGTTGTTGAGGGGCGCGATATACGGGTTAGGTAATCGCGTTTCTTCGGGGGACTACATCGGCCATATTGGAGTGTGTCTGCTCACAGTATCTACTATGATCCAAGTTCTATTTCAATTTGCAAATGAAAATAATTATAACAGCCCGAGCGGTATTTATGTTACCAAGGCGCACTTTATGCAGTTGTTAAATTTTTTTTAATAAAATATAAATACGTGAATGTGGGTTTCTATAGGATTTTTTTGGCGCGATGGTAAGATTAAATAATCTCGGTTGGGAATCGCATTTCTTAGCTTTACAATTCACCATAGTCCAATAGCAACTTGAGTAATGGGATACCACGAGCCTAGACATTCAAAAATGGCCGAGGCACACGCGATTATTCAATCTTACCATCGCGACAAAAAAATGTTATAGAAACCCACATTTACTTATTTAGATTTTAAAATAAAAATTCTTTTACCAACTGCATAAAGTGCGCCTTGGTAAGATAAATACCGCTCGGGCTGTTATAAATAGTTTCATTTGCAAATTGAAACCGATGTAGTCCCCCGAAGAAACGCGATTACCTAACCCGTATATCGCGCCCCTCAACAACATGTATTGAGTGCCAATATTCCCTCAATAAAACATTTATACAATTCAGCGTGAATTATGCAACAGGGAAAATCAAGGACCACATTTTAAATCGCGCTCTTTATTATTATAGAACAGGGGTCTCCAACCTTTTATGTAGTGAGAGCTACTTCTGTTCAGTGAAAATCATTGTGAGCTACTAAACCCCAAGCAACTCGCGCATTTTTCCGAGAGACCTCCCACACCCAGTTTCATTGACTTTAAACCTAATTTCTTCAGAGTGATTCTGTGGTTTGAACACAATACTTAAGAGTTCTCTCTTAGAGGATTGTTTTTGTGCAAGAAGGTGCCTCTTCATGCGCAAAAACAATTCAGTCTGCAATGCAGGTACCCTTGCATCACAGCACGTGGTTCCTGTGTTGGCACTAGGCAGCAGTTACCATTTATGTTTGCATCCAACTCATCTATACTTTACTGTCCTCAAAAGATGTCACGCCGAGTTGGCCCCACCATCCTTCAAATCAGTAACTATAAGACAAGCACTTCCTGACACTGACAATTCTCGTCCTCTGATGTTCCCAATCGGTATGTAGCTCATTTGCTGCAGGGAGAGCCGAGCTGATCCAGCCACCACCTCCCTGTCAGTGTGTGGTACAAGACACTCCGAGCAGCTCAACTCAAATACTTGACTTGTAGGACCTATCTGCTCTGCTCTAATCTGAATTCATCCCGCATCTGAGAGGAAAGGGCGGGCAAACTATGTTAGTCGCTCCAACCCTAAATAGAGTTTGTACTTCAGCGTTGCCAAAGCTGACTGAGATGTCACTCCTACCCCCCCCCCCTCCCCCACACACGCTCCCTGATCTGTTAACAGTTAACTTTTGTAATTCACTTACATTTTTTGGTGTGTTAATTGTAACCCAGGACTAAATTTTACTCCAAGCTGGTATACTTATTATTAGCCGTTTTATCGAATTTAGAAACACCATTATTTTCTACTGGCCTAACATGTCCATTTGAAAGCAATCTTTTCTACAATGTGCAGTGTAAATCAGGCCTGTTATATGAAGGAAGGGTTGATGGCCGAGGGAGGTCGGGGGTCGGTAAAGTGAAGGCAGTTCATTAAGAAGATATTTTACAGGTTCAAGCCTAGTAAAGTTTAGCTGGATGCATTTCTACCAAGGCCGTCTTTGTCAAAAGATATAACCATGATTGGAGTAAGGGTGACTTATAAGTCCCACATCATCATAAGAGAAAATATACTACATACATTTACTGGTGTACTTCAGGCAAAATACCATACTTTCTTTATGAGCACAATATTAGTATCTCTCTCTCTCTCTCTCTCTCTCTCTCTCTCTCTCTATATATATATATATATATATATATATATATATATATATATATATATATATATATATATATATATATATATATATATATATATATATATATATATATATATATATATATATATATATATATATATATATATATTACCTACTGGCGGTCGCCAGTAGGTAGTTATAGTTAGGATTTTTTTCAATGTTAAATCTCAAAATTCTATTTGGAATAACTTTGGCACCGGTTGACGAATCTGCCTGAAAATTTCCTGAAAATGGCCTCGTCGAGCTCCGGTTCTTCCCTGAAAGTTTGGGGGGGATACGTCAAGCGGGGGCCGAGATAAAAGGGGGGTCCCAAAACGCGTTTTCCCCATGTTAATTTCCATAGGGCGGTCGATTTCACTTTTAGCTCGAACGGCTGAATGGATATACACCAAACTTGGCAAAATTGTAGGGACTGGTAGCCCGATGTGCCTTTGCTATGTCTCAAGATATGTGCTCCAGTGGATTTTGAGTAATTTAGGTTAAAAAAAATATATATATCTATAGGCGCTCTCCGGTGCGCGCACCGGAGAGCGCTCCAGGCGCGACACGCGACTTGCGCGCAGAAAGCTGATTGGCTCTTGGGTGTCTGTAAACATTCTAAACAGTCTGGAGCGGCTGCCATCTTGTGTCTCGGTAAAATCGAGACACAAAGGGTTTGAAAAAAAAAGGGGGCAAATGACCATAAGGGGGAAGAGTAGACCCCCTCTGACCCCCTAGGTTTGATGTGGGGGCTAAAATAGGGTCCTGCGGGGCATTAATTTTTTTTTTTTTTTCGATTTGCGCGGGGGAAGCGCATGGTACACGCACCGGGGAGCGAAGCACGGGGAAAATCCAGGACCATATTTATGAAGGCCTTGCGCTGCCAGTTTTGTGCCGCCTGTGCGTCAATTTTTGTGACGCACCAGCGGTGTAAAAAAATGCGCCTTGTTACGCTATATTTAAAAAGTGACGCATCTATCTAGATGCGTCACTTTTTAAATATAGTGCAACGAGGCACTTTTTTTACACTGCTGGTGCGATGCGTCACTTTTCTGTGCGCACTCCTTATGACATTCCAGATGTGTCATATTTAATGTATGACGAATCATGTTGCAAGGAGTTACAGATACGTCAGTATTTCTGACATATCTGTAAACATAAAAGTGACGCGAGGCAGGCGCAAGATTTTGACGCAACAGCATCCTAAAAGTGACGCAGAGAAATCTCATAGATTTCAGTACGTCGTTATTACCAAGCTTTTTGCGGGGGAATGCCCCCTCTGCATACATTATACCTGACGCAGATATAATGTGGCGCAGAGTTTTAAAAAGTGACCCATGTACCTAGATGCGTCACTTTTTAAAAATAGCGTCAGGTATAATGCATGCAGAGGGGGTGTTCCCCCGCAAAAAGCTTGGTAATAACGACGCAGTGAAATCTTTGAGATTTCACTGCGTCACTTTTAGGATGCTGTTGCGTCAAAATCTTGCGCCTGCTTCATAGCAGACCTTTCACATGGTGCTTTTTCCATGTGAAAGGACACATTACTGGAGTTGCGTCACTTTTGTGACGCACTCCAGCAATGCGTTACTTGGAATGTCATAAGGAGTGCGCACAGAAAAGTGACGCATCGCACCAGTGGTGTAAAAAAATGCGCCTCGTTGCGCTATATTTAAAAAGTGACGCATCTAGGTAGATGGGTCACTTTTTAAAATCCTGCGCCACATTATATCTGCATCAGGTATAATGCATGCAGAGGGGGTGTTCCCCCGCAAAAAGCTTTGTAATAGCGACGCAGTGAAATCTTTGAGATTTCACTGCGTCACTTTTAGGATGCTGTTGCGTCAAAATCTTGCACCTGCTTCACAGCAGACCTTTCACATGGTGCTTTTTCCATGTGAAAGGACACATTACTGGAGTTCCGTCACTTTTGTGACGCACTCCAGCAATGCGTTACTTTTGTGTTTACAGATACGTCAGAAATACTGACATATCTGTAACTCCTTGCGACATGATTCCTCATACATTAAATATGACATATCTGGAATGTCATAAGGAGTGCGCACAGAAAAGTGACGCATTGTACCAGTGGTGTAAAAAAATGCGCCTCGTTGCGCTATATTTAAAAAGTGACGCATCTAGGTAGATGGGTCACTTTTTAAAATCCTGCACCACATTATATCTGCGTCAGGTATAATGCATGCAGAGAGGGTGTTCCCCCGCAAAAAGCTTTGTAATAGCGACGCAGTGAAATCTTTGAGATTTCACTGCGTCACTTTTAGGATGCTGTTGCGTCAAAATCTTGCGCCTGCTTCACAGCAGACCTTTCACATGGTGCTTTTTCCATGTGAAAGGACACATTACTGGAGTTGCGTCACTTTTGTGACGCACTCCAGCAATGCGTTACTTTTGTGTTTACAGATACGTCAGAAATACTGACATATCTGTAACTCCTGGCGAATTGATAAGTCAAAAATTAAATATGACATATCTGGAATGTCATAAGGAGTGCGCACAGAAAAGTGACGCATCGTACCAGTGGTGTAAAAAAATGCGCCTCGTTGCGCTCTAGGTAGATGGGTCACTTTTTAAAATCCTGTGCCACATTATATCTGCGTCAGGTATAATGCATGCAGAGGGGGTGTTCCCCCGCAAAAAGCTTTGTAATAGCGACGCAGTGAAATCTTTGAGATTTCAGTGCGTCACTTTTAGGATGCTGTTGCGTCAAAATCTTGCGCCTGCTTCACAGCAGACCTTTCACATGGTGCTTTTTCCATGTGAAAGGACACATTACTGGAGTTGCGTCACTTTTGTGACGCACTCCAGCAATGCGTTACTTTTGTGTTTACAGATACGTCAGAAATACTGACATATCTGTAACTCCTTGCGAATTGATTAGTCATATATTAAATATGACATATCTGGAATGTCATAAGGAGTGCGTCCAGAAAAGTGACGCATCGCTGTTTTCACGTAGCGATGCGTCACTTTTCAGAAATGAGGCCTCCAGTTTATTCACTGTGTCACCTCTACGACCCTTTCTTGCGTCAATACGTCCCTTTTGCATACATTACACCTGACGTAGGAATAATGTGGCACAGGGGTTTACAAAGTGATATATTTACCAAGGAACACCACTTTGTAAATATGAATAAATAAGGTGCATTTTTTATTGGAATGTTGTGTCACAAAAAGTGATGCTTTGGTGGCGTTAAAGTGACGCTTGCCTTCATAAATGAGGCCTTCTACTTTCAACTACAGCAATGCATCTTTTCTTACCCTTCCACACCCCTCCTTTTCAACATTTTCTTTGAATATCAACATTCCCCATATTCATTCTTCTTCTCATAACTTTCTTTTCTAACACTCACCTTCTTTCAGTCCTCCTACTTCACTTCTTTTTTCCTCTCATACCTTTCTGTTCTTTCTTACTCATTCTCCTTTCAATTATCAATGCACTATATTTCACTTACTCTTCATTTTTTTAAGAATATAGCTCTTTGATGAGAATTGGAGGTAGTTCTGAAAAGAACTTTTGGTTTTCTTCTTTTAACTGAACAGGAACAAAAACAGGGAATGGAAACTGCTCAACAGGAGCAAAAAGAACAAAAAAAATTAGGGGTGGAAAGGGCAGCGATGGTTTTCTAATGCTCGAACCATGAGCTGGACACTTTGTTCTCCAAAGGTAAGCAGTTGATTGCAGTATCTGCATCTGAGGACACCATGGTTAAAAGCAGGTTGTATGTTTGGCACCTGCTCCTGCGATTGCCCTCTCCCAGAAGAAGTTGCTCCTCCGGTTGATGTAGAGGCCCCATCTCTGGGAACCTCTTGTGCCAGAGCCCTGACACTTTCCCGGGCAAAATTCTGGGGGTGCCTCCTCTCCACATGTCGGATCATCGTAAAGTTCCCAAAAGAGTACTTTTTTTTGGGGTCACCCCGTGACAGGACCTGTTTGCAGATCCTGCACTCCACTTTTGGTGCATTCACCTTCTTCTGGTCAGCTGGAATCTTAAAAAATTTCCATATGAAATGTTCCTTCACCTTTGGGGTAGGAGGCTCTTCATTGATGAACTCAGGTTCATCCTCACTGCTGGATTCTCTGGCAGCCATGGTAAATCACGAAAGATCCAGGTGCAAAAAACAGGTCTTTCAGTCACAAAAGTGAAAGAAGAAGTGAAGGAAATGGATGGGGATTTCATTCATTGTAAAAAAAACTGTTAGCAACCAATGAAAAGTGTTATTTTAGGGTCACATGACCCGACGCGTTTACGCTGCGCGCTCCGGAGCACTTCCGGGTGCGTTTACGCAGCGCGATCGTAGGCGCTTCCGGGGCGCAAACGTGGCGCGATCGTAGGCGCTTCTGGGTTCTTTTACGCGGCGCGAACGTAGGCGCTTCCGAGGGCACTTACGTTGCGCGCCGAAGTGACGTCATCAAACTTTTACAGAAATGCATAATCATTTTCCTTATTAAAAAAAACTGATTTTATTTGTATGGTACGAAATGTTTTGCATTATTATTAACTTTTCATTCATATTTTTTTTCACGAACGACAGTAGCGCTCTGGGTGCGCTTTCCGGTGAGCTCACCGGAAAGCTTACCGGAGAGCTTAGCTGAAAGCTTCCCGGAGCGCGCACCCAGAGCGCAAAAGAAAAAAAATTATATAAAAAAAAATGAATACTTACAAAAAAACAGCAAATTGTAAAAAAAAAAAAAAAGGTTAGAAACTCGATATAGAAAGGAATTAGCATTTAAAAAACCTATGAAATTCACTGAAAAAACCATAGGTTTCACACCAGTTATAGTTAGGAATTAGCATTTAAAAAACCTATTAAATTCACTGAAAAAACCATAGGTTTCACACCAGTTATAGTTAGCTGGAAATTTTACTGATATAAAACCATTGAAATTCCCACGTTATAGTTAGTCGGACTCACTATAACTTGCGCGTGCAATGCACTGCTGATGACATCACATATTACATCACTCATGACATGGTCAGTGACATCACTCATGACATCACTGATTACAACATCCTTGTGACACAGTGACAGACCTCCTTTCACTGTAAAGTAACCTTTGAAACACATATTCAAAAATAGAAACTAACATTAACAAAAAAGTGGATATACCCATACCAGTTACAACAACCAATTCAGTAATTTCACCATCTATATACAAATTCACACATTCACCAACAGTTTTATGTATTCACTCATACATATACTCACTCATCATATGTAGTGATACCCCTATTCATTCTGTTACACACCGACAGTCATCAAAAACCTACTCATACATATACTCACACATGCAAATAAACTAATAAACATCCATTTATTTGCATATACAACTATACACACATTAGCACATTACTTCTAAGGAAACTTACACATACTTACTCTCTTAAACAATCACTTATAGAAACACATACTTATTTAAACAGGAACTCTTTCAATCTCTCACTCTCACATATACTCACTTATATACATCAATTCTCATATATACAAGATTAAAACATATGTAGTTACTCATAAAGACACTAGTGAGAGAGGCACACATATACACACTCATCCACCCATACAATCCTACACAAATGCTGTCTTCAAAACACATACAAACAGTGAGTCAGTCATTGATGCATCTATGTGCTAAGTAACAGCCCCACCAAACCATACAGACACTCATACTGATACTAAAAAAACATCTAATAACCCATATACACACACATGTAGCTACTCACCAACCCATGCAGCCACTTATACACAAAGTAAAACACTGATACATATATTTAAATATTTAAACATTACTCGCTAATATATGTATTCACTAAGATACACTTAATAAGCCAGTTAACCAATCAATTTTTTTTTAAAAAACATCCATTTAGACACTTATTTAAACATTTATTCTTCCATCGACCTTAACATATACATATATAAAATATATTTATTTTTCAGAAAGACACACATTCACTGGACGATGTCATCAGTGATGTCATTTGAGATGTCATCAGTGATGTCATGAGTGATGTCACTGACCATGTCATGAGTGATGTAATATGTGATGTCATCAGCAGTGCATTGCACGCGCAAGTTATAGTGAGTCCGACTAACTAGAACGTGGGAATTTCAATGGTTTTATATCAGTAAAATTTCCAGCTAACTATAACTGGTGTGAAACCTATGGTTTTTTCAGTGAATATATATATATAAAAAACCATAGGTTAGAGACCATATATAGTTAGCTGGACATTTTATTGACATAAAACCAATGAAATTCCATATATAGTTAGTTGCACTAACTATATATCGCGCACCCGCAATCCACTGCTGATGATGTCACATATTACATCATTCATGACATGGTCAGTGACATCACTGATGACATCACTGATGACATCTCAAATGACATCACTGATGACATCACTGATGACATCTCAAATGACATCACTGATGACATCATCTAGTGTCTGTGTGTTTTTGTAAAGTTTAAATATGTTTTACATATTGAAGAATGAGTGGATGTATGGAAGACTGAGTGTGTGTGTGGCTGGCTGGGAGGTGTGTGACTCTGTGCATATCAATGTGTACTTGTATCAGTGATTGTATAAGAGAGTAAGTATGTGTTAGTATATGTGTGAAAAGTATGGTGTTCTGTGTTTAACTGTATAGATGAGGAAATCGAAGTGTGATTGATTCTTCACAGGACTGACTAGGTGTATGAGTGCATATGATAGTGTTGTAATAATGAGTGACTGTATGTATGAGTGATTGTATGGGTGAATGAGTGAATGTGTGTGTAGACGTAGGAATCAGTGAGTGCGTATGTAGTAACTGGTATTGGTGTGTCATGATGTCATCAGTGATGTCATTTGAGATGTCATCAGTGATGTCATTTGAGATGTCATCAGTGATGTCATCAGTGATGTCACTGAAGTATGGTGTTCTGTGTTTAACTGTATAGATGAGGAAATGGAAGTGTGATTGATTCTTTACAGGACTGACTAGGTGTGTGAGTAACTCCATGGATGAGTGGCAGTGTGTGAGTGTCTGCATAGGTGTATGAGTGCATATGATAGTGTTGTAATAATGAGTGACTGTATGTATGAGTGATTGTATGGGTGAATGAGTGAATGTGTGTGTAGACGTAGAAATCAGTGAGTGCGTATGTAGTAACTGGTATTGGTGTGTCATGATGTCATCACTGATGTCATTTGAGATGTCATCAGTGATGTCATCAGTGATGTCATTTGAGATGTCATCAGTGATGTCATCAGTGATGTCACTGACCATGTCATGAATGATGTAATATGTGACATCATCAGCAGTGGATTGCGGGTGCACGATATATAGTTAGTGCAACTAACTATATATGGAATTTCATTGGTTTTATGTCAATAAAATGTCCAGCTAACTATATATGGTCTCTAACCTATGGTTTTTTCAGTGAATTTTCAAGGTTTTGTAAATGCAAATTCCTAACTATATATGGTCTATAACCTATGGTTTTTTCAGTGAATTTCATTGGTTTTTTAAAAGCTAATATCTATTGCTGTAAAATATATTCTTTATTACGTGACGTATCACGTAGCCACGTGAGACACCTCATGACGCGTCGCATAACCGTGACGTATCGGTTCTGCAGCGCAAACAAAACCCGTAACGTAAGCGTGCCGGAGCACGATTACAGATATATATATTTTTTTTAACCTTAATTAGACAAAATCCACACGTGCACATATCTTGAGGCCTTGCAAAGGCACATCAAACAAACAGTCCCTACAATTTTGCCAAGTTTGCTGGAAATCTATTCCCTTAATTTTTTTTTTACTGTTTCTCTTGGTTTTCCCCTTGTTACGCTTACCGGGACGCTACCCGGTACGCGAACCGGACGCTCCAAAAACACAAGATGGCGGACTCCCGTTACGCTGCCGGTTAGCTGCCCGGTTCACGTACCGGGAAGCGCCTCTACCGCGAAAATTCGCGGGGGACTTTAATATCCCCCTCATCAATCCTAGGGGGTCAGGAGGGGTTTACCTTGCCCCCTTTCCTTCATTTCCCCCTTCTTTTTTCACCACATCTTGTCTCTCGAACCTACCGAGAGACAAGATGGCGGCCGCTCCGGACTGTTTACAATGTTGACAGCTACGCTGCCGGTTAGCTGCCCGGTTAGCTGCCCGGTGAGCTGCCCGGTTCGCGTACCGGGACGCGCCTCTATGGCGTAAAATCGCAAAATGTTTTGCCCCGCGGGGCACTTTAATATCCCCCTCATCAATCCTAGGGGGTCAGGAGTGGTCTACCTTGCCCACTTTCCTTCATTTCCCCCTTCGTTTTTCACCACATCTTGTCTCTCGATCGTACCGAGAGACAAGATGGCGGCCGCTCCGGTTTGTTTAGAATGTTGACAGACACCGGAGAGCCAATCAGATTCGCTTCGCGAAGTTCCGTTACGCGTCAGGTACGCGAACCGGGGCGTTAACCGGAGCGCTGTCACAGATATATATATTTTTTTAAACGTTAATTTCTCAAAATCCACTGGAGCACATATATTGAGACATAGCAAAGGCACGTCGGGAAAACCATATCTACAATTTTGCCAAGTTTCATGTAAATCTATTCAGCCGTTCGAGCTAAAAGTGAGTCCAACCGCCCTATGGAAAAATGAATGGGAAAAACGCGTTTTGGGACCCCCCTTTGTTCTCGGCCCCCCCTTGACGAAACCCCACCAAATTTTCAGGGGCTGCTCAGACAAAATATGTGCAATTTTCCTGAAAATTTCAGCCAATTCCGTCCACAAACGCCAAAGTTATTAGACATAGAATTTTCAGAAATCCCATAGAGAAAAAATCCTAACTATATATACCCACTGGCTATCGCCAGTAGGTAATATACATACATAAACATATGTAATCTGCATATCTATATAAATATAAATGCATGCATACATATACATATATGCATACATATGCATGTTATTTACATGAAAGTTTTAAAAACACTAATAAAAGCAAAGCTAAAAAGCCACCTCATTACAAACAGAATGGCTTTAACTTAAACGAGGGCGAGATCTATTGCATTTTCAATGCTTGTTTACTTTGGTTCTATCAAGAAGGCATTCAGATGTGTCACACATTTGCCATAAATTCTGAATGTTAGCACTCTAGTTGCTCATTAGATCACTGTAGTAAAGCTAGTGCTCACCAGGGAAGTCTGCTGCTAATCATGGTTTGCAGCCATTTTCCCGCATTTTTTATCCAGCAGACTTTCAGTCCGCATACCATTATCCCGCAAGGTCATTGAGCTCGCATACCATTATCCCGCATTTTTTCAAAACGCATGTGCATTTATCGCGCATGCCTTTACAAAGAATTACGTTTTAAAGGCATGTATGGTAAATCCATTTGCGTTGTGAAAACCACGATGACGAGAGAGGTAAGTGGGTTTGTGTTAATTTTTTCGTGGGTTAGTGATTGTGTAGTGTAGTGTAGTGTTGTGTAGTGTAGTGTTGTGTTAGTGTAGTGTAGAGTTGTGGTGGTTGTTTAGTGTAGGGTCATGCTGGGGGTAGTGTTTTAGGGTTTAGGGTTGTGTTGTAGTGTTTGCGTAGTGTAGGGTCATGCTGGGGGTAGTGTTTTAGGGTTCAGGGTAGTGTTGTAGTGTTTGCGTAGTGTAGGGTCATGCTGGGGTAGTGTTTTAGGGTTTAGGGTTGTGTTGTAGTGTTTGCGTAGTGTAGGGTCATGCTGGGGCTAGTGTTTTAGGGTTTAGGGTAGTGTTGTAGTGTTTGCGTAGTGTAGGGTCATGCTGGGCGTAGTGTTTTAGGGTTTTGGGTAGTGTTGTAGTGTTTGCGTAGTGTAGGGTCATGCTGGGGGTAGTGTTTTAGGGTTTTGGGTAGTGTTGTAGTGTTTGCGTAGTGTAGGGTCATGCTGGGGGGTAGTGTTTTAGGGTTTTGGGTAGTGTTGTAGTGTTTGCGTAGTGTAGGGTCATGCTGAGGGTAGTGTTTTAGGGTTTAGGGTAGTGTTGTAGTGTTTGCGTAGTGTAGGGTCATGCTGGGGATAGTGTTTTAGGGTTTAGGGTAGTGTTGTAGTGTTTGCGTAGTGTAGGGTCATGCTGGGGGTAGTGTTTTAGGGTTTAGGGTAGTGTTGTAGTGTTTGCGTAGTGTAGGGTCATGCTGGGGGGAGTGTTTTAGGCGTTTAGGGTAGTGTTGTAGTGTTTGCGTAGTGTAGGGTCATGCTGGGGTGTAGTGTTTTAGGGTTTTGGGTAGTGTTGTAGTGTTTGCGTAGTGTAGGGTCATGCTGGGGGTAGTGTTTTAGGGTTTAGGGTAGTGTTGTAGTGTTTGCGTAGTGTAGGGTCATGCTGGGGGTAGTGTTTTAGGATTTAGGGTAGTGTTGTAGTGTTTGCGTAGTGTAGGGTCATGCTGGGGGTAGTGTTTTAGGGTTTTGGGTAGTGTTGTAGTGTTTGCGTAGTGTAGGGTCATGCTGGGGGGTAGTGTTTTAGGGTTTTGGGTAGTGTTGTAGTGTTTGCGTAGTGTAGGGTCATGCTGGGGGTAGTGTTTTAGGGTTTTGGGTAGTGTTGTAGTGTTTGCGTAGTGTAGGGTCATGCTGGGGGTAGTGTTTTAGGGTTTTGGGTAGTGTTGTAGTGTTTGCGTAGTGTAGGGTCATGCTGGGGGGTAGTGTTTTAGGGTTTTGGGTAGTGTTGTAGTGTTTGCGTAGTGTAGGGTCATGCTGGGGGTAGTGTTTTAGGATTTAGGGTAGTGTTGTAGTGTTTGCGTAGTGTAGGGTCATGCTGGGGGTAGTGTTTTAGGGTTTTGGGTAGTGTTGTAGTGTTTGCGTAGTGTAGGGTCATGCTGGGGGGTAGTGTTTTAGGGTTTTGGGTAGTGTTGTAGTGTTTGCGTAGCGTAGGGTCATGCTGGGGGTAGTGTTTTAGGGTTTTGGGTAGTGTTGTAGTGTTTGCGTAGCGTAGGGTCATGCTGGGGGTAGTGTTTTAGGGTTTAGGGTAGTGTTGTAGTGTTTGCGTAGTGTAGGGTCATGCTGGGGGTAGTGTTTTAGGGTTTAGGGTAGTGTTGTAGTGTTTGCGTAGTGTAGGGTCATGCTGGGGGTAGTGTTTTAGGGTTTAGGGTAGTGTTGTAGTGTTTGCGTAGTGTAGGGTCATGCTGGGGGTAGTGTTTTAGGGTTTAGGGTAGTGTTGTAGTGTTTGCGTAGTGTAGGGTCATGCTGGGGGTAGTGTTTTAGGGTTTAGGGTAATGTTGTAGTGTTTGCGTAGTGTAGGGTCATGCTGGGGTGTAGTGTTTTAGGGTTTTGGGTAGTGTTGTAGTGTTTGCGTAGTGTAGGGTCATGCTGGGGGTAGTGTTTTAGGATTTAGGTTAGTGTTGTAGTGTTTGCGTAGTGTAGGGTCATGCTGGGGGTAGTGTTTTAGGGTTTAGGGTTGTGTTGTAGTGTTTGCGTAGTGTAGGGTCATGCTGGGGGTAGTGTTTTAGGGTTTAGGGTTGTGTTGTAGTGTTTGCGTAGTGTAGGGTCATGCTGGGGGTAGTGTTTTAGGGTTTAGGGTAGTGTTGTAGTGTTTGCGTAGTGTAGGGTCATGCTGGGGTGTAGTGTTTTAGGGTTTTGGGTAGTGTTGTAGTGTTTGCGTAGTGTAGGGTCATGCTGGGGGTAGTGTTTTAGGGTTTAGGGTAGTGTTGTAGTGTTTTTGTAGTGTAGGGTCATGCTGGGGGTAGTGTTTTAGGGTTTAGGGTAGTGTTGTAGTGTTTGTGTAGTGTAGGGTCATGCTGGGGGTAGTGTTTTAGGGTTTAGGGTAGTGTTGTAGTGTTTGTGTAGTGTAGGGTCATGCTGGGGGTAGTGTTTTAGGGTTTAGGGTAGTGTTGTACTGTTTGTGTAGTGTAGGGTCATGCTGGGGGTAGTGTTTTAGGGTTTAGGGTAGTTTAGTTGTTTAGTGTATGCTAAAGGCATATTCGTTTTAAAAGTTTTCGTTATTTTAATTTGCGGCCTAATAGTACATGCGGGATTTTTTTTGCGGACTGATGGTATGCGGGATTTCGTCATATATTCGCTAATCATACTTTCTATGGCAAAATGAACCCCTTCATTTTGTTCCTTTTTAAATTAAATGTTTTAAGAGTTACCGCTTTATTCCAATCAAGATGGCTTCAGGTGTGCCATACCTTTGTAATAAGTAGGACTGTTAGCACTCTAGTTGTTCTTTAGAACACTCTGGGACAATCTGTCATTGGGCTATAGTTGGGCTACATCTGGCTGATATTTGGGCTACATTTGGTTTTTTTTGTCTCTGGCGGCCATCTTTGGGCTACATTGGGCTACATTGGGCTACATTTGGGCTCCAACATATATATAGCCCAATGTAGCCCAATATATATTTTTCAAAGTTAATTTTCGTAAAAACCACTGGAGCCTATATCTTGAGACATAGCAAAGGCACATCGGGCTACCAGTCCCTACAATTTTGCCAAGTTTGGTGTAAATCCATTCAGCCGTTCAGGCTAAAAGTGAGGCCAACCGCCCTATGGAAAATTGCATGGGAAAAACACGTTTTGGGACCCCCCTTTTTTCTCGGCCCCCCCTTGACGAAACCCCCCCAAATTTTCAGGGGCTGCTCAGAAACAAAATGTTCCATTTTCCTGAAAATTTCAGCCAATTCTGTCCTCATAAGCCAAAGTTATTCGACATAGAATTTTCAAAAATCCCATAGGAAAAAAATCCTAACTATATATACCTACTGGCTATCGCCAGTAGGTAATATATATATATATATATATATATATACACACACACACACACGGTAAAATCAAATTAAACCTACAGAAAGGTTGCAATTAGATATGTGAACAACAGACTTAACACCCAGCATGAGCGATACCGAAGGAAGTACTGCATAACGGCACCCAGCTACAAAGTCACACAAATCAGATAGCGCATGCCTCATTTCATTGGGCTGTTGACTAAAATACACAAAGTGCCAGATAGCCATCTCATTACAAATCCACTATTAGGTGCAGTCTGCTATAACATACAGAGTGGAAATCGATAATGTGCACGTCATTAGCCAGTGCTTCTGGCTACTTCACACCAGCATGCTCGCAGAATAAACACTTATCACTCCAATGTTCATAATGGGGAATACAATCGCCCAGTGGCAATGAAGTGAAGGGAGTGAATAATATGTACATACAGTTGACAAGTGGCACAGAAAAACAAGCATATAGTGACATAGATTCACCTTTAGCTGTTAAGGGTGCATCACAGGTTTTTTTTCTTCTCTCACCCTGTTAACAGTTTACACTACAGCCAGGCTCACGAGACAATGATAACCGGAGTAGTGGGCTAAATAACTACTATCCCCTGGGAGAAAGAGGGGAGGGGAAGCTGGGGGAAATGGCAGAATGAGAAGCAGAAAGCGCAGAAAATGGGGCCTTCACAGATCAACAGCTTTTTGGGGAAAAAAGTTGTGCTTTTTGCATGCAGTTCACTGTAATTATAATTAAGAGTTCAGAAATGTTCTGGGTGTGCTCGCATGCCGGTTTACCTGCTGCTCTGGCGAAGGCTGTACTGCTGAAAAGGGCAGATGGCACGGGTCCCAGCAGTTCTATACTGCTTGCGAGACCGGTAAACAGCTGCTCTGCTCAGCACTAGCACCCTCCGCACTCGTTCGTGACTTTCACTGTGATCGCGGTGCCCATGAGGGAAAGGCAGGGGGTCCATAGACGCCTGGTCACGAGGTACAGGAAGGAGAGGCACGTCATCCTCGTCAGCACGGCCCGCCCCGCCCCAGCTACGCTCAGAGCCAATCAGAGCAGCTGGTTTGGAGAGGGCGGGCAACAGAGCATGCAAACCGCCTAAAAAATTCAAATAACACTAAAGGGCTACTAAATTCTGCCGCAAGCATCACGAGCTACTCACAGGGTCTCGGCGAGCTACCGGTAGCTCGCGATCGACCGGTTGGAGACCGGGGTTATAGAAACTGCGCGCTAACATTTTTGTGGTAAATGTAAACACAGTAATCTGGCGATTTAAAAATCAAGTAATACTCGCTAGACCACTATAATAAGGGAGTATTTTAGATCAGTGTCCGATTCTATACAGCTTAGAACCTTAATATGGACATTTACTAATGGCTGACGCTTGTCACCGAGATAGATAATAATGAACCAATCACAAACGTCGAAAGACGGAAAGGATTGCGCCCAATAAAAGGAAGCCCACAGCAAGCAAAGGCATTCCATGGGGAAGCTGTATGAGGACCAGGTGACAGGGAGGCCGATACGCTCGAAAAAGGTAAGAAATGTGGGGCAACCGCTAACCGTTAGTGAAGGTTATAATTGGCTTGAACCTAACACCACAGGTGTGGGTCACTAGCTATAGCAATACTGTAGCGCCCTATTTTATAATTGTATAGACAGTTGGGAACGCTGGGTAAATCATAGTGTTAAAAAAAACAAAGCCTAAAAAGAAAAGTTTTGCGCGTAAATAGTTTTAAGAGTAATCACACTCTACCAAGAAACCAGTACATAGCGTGCGGTGATATGTCATTATCCTAAAACGAAGGTACTTATTACACATAGTACAAAGGCATATAATCTGATTTCTGGCACAGCGCTTGCCGTTAGTAACGGTAATAAGCCCATAAAGCCCATAAAGCTATTACTGCTCTAATGGGGGTGGTCACGGTACTGCCCAAATGTAATATAAAGACTGAAGATAAATCTAATGGCCCTAATATAGCTATATAGTTCAGTGACTTCTATTCTTGCATTTATAAACAGCCCTATTCTGAAATTAAGGAATGAACAGGAAGCGAACTGGTAGAAGGGAAAGAAACAGATCTGAAGGCCTCTACCTACATAAGACAAGTTGGATCTTTACCAACATTTTACAACTAAAGGTAATATTGGTAGGAATCAATTTTCTGACCTTTAACTAAAAGACTCTAACTGTCCTTCTGCAGTTACATGTTGTATAGCTGAAATGATATACGGTGGTCACCCCTGATACAGCACTGATAATATAAATGAATTCCTACATCCAGGTAATGAACTTTTACTTTTATCATTGAAGAAGAAGTAGAGTAAGCAGAATAGAATTTTGGGTCCACCTGATGTATGTAATTTACCCTCTAGGTGGAATAATTTTAACCAAATAACATCGAATGAAGACAAGTCCATGAGAGTCAGATTAATGAGAAAAAAACTGAATCTTCGTGAGACCTCATAAGTCCTAAATCCCTCAAAACTCTTGAGGTAGGTTGATAAATGCAGGCTGATCATCAAAAAAAAGACTATATATTAGATATGAAACAAGGACAACAATGACAACCAGAAGGGATTATTGACTTAATCTCGTTGTTAGAAAAGGGTATATGTGATGTAAGCAAACAATGAGTTCATAGCATGACAAAACCCTGTTTTAGATAAAATCTCTGGCAATTTGAGTCAATTGTGGGTACCTGCATGAAACTCCCAATAAAGGTAAAAAGAACGGAGACCTTAGAAATTACGAAACTCCTCCTGGAGTCTACATCTGTAACAAAAGTATAGAATATATTGGTTGTCTCTCTCTGCATACAAATAAGAATGTAGAGATCACGAATGTTTTGAATTTATGTGCATATTCCGTATATGTGATAATTTTGTGTCAATGCTAACGTCAGTGGATAATAGGCCCCTGTTGATTATGTTTTTGTAATCTTGCCTTTTAGAGATTTTTTTAACTAAAAAACCCCGTCCTGAAGAAGGTGTTACCATCAACACAAGACACCGAAACGCCACGTCGACTTTTGGTTTTTTTAAAAAAAATAATTTGTATTCGAATGTATAATTGTTTTATGAATGTTAATTGAAACTGTACTGTTTTTAATAAACTGTTTTTTTACACTGGTAAAGATTATAGTCTCCTAACTAATGTGGTAATTTGTAGACAGGGTTCCTACACTGACTGTTAGCTTGTATTTGAAAATGATGTGTATGTGAAGTGAAATACAATCTCGTCCTTGACAGCGTAGATACCCCTTTAGCCTCTGGTTGGGTTATTCTTCGCCGTTGGGTATATACCCCCACCATCTAGGGACTCCTTGTGTGTTTTTTGAATACTTATTTACCCGGTCCCTTACTGGTATTTAGGGTACCTCCCTCATTGTGTTGCAAGATATTACATCAACCCCACTGAGATTAGTTCATTAACCCATTGCTATAGGACCGTGTTAACTTCAAGAGTTAATATCTACGGTATTGAGTTCATTTCACAAGGCCACATCATTAGTACAGCGTCCAGTTCAGGAGGTGACATATATAGTATTGTGTTGAGTTCCTGGGGCCACTTCTATAGCCATGTGTTGAAATCTGGAGGCCACATTATGGTATTTGTTTCAATTGAGAAGGCAAAATCTATAGCATTGTGTCATATTCAGGAGACGCATCTGCAGGATTACATTCTTTTAATAAGCCCGCATCTATAGTTCAGTGTTAAGTTCAAGAGCTCATAGAGCTCCATAGCGCTGTGCCGCGATCATGGTGCCACATCTATAGCCATGTGCCCAAATATAGAATGGCTTTCAGTTGAGGAGGCCACATCTACGGTACTGTGATCTACAATATATTGATATAAACCAAGAAAGTCTCCAGGCTTTTCCGTGAGCAACAGAAAAAAAGAACTTTCAGGAAGCTGGAAGGGGTGGGGGGGCTTATGCGCCTCCTGCATGGTGGTCTCCTTGAGTACATCATTTCATTGAGCACTAGCTGTGTACTTCCAATGAAAAACAATTCTTGTATTGCACTTTTTTCCTGTGGGAAAGTATATGATTAGAACAGCAGAACTGTTGGGTATATTAATTAATCAATTATCAAGGATACAGATCTGGTCTATTTTGCTAATTGTGATTGTTTACATATTGGTAGAATCATAAATGTGTGCATGATGGTTGCCAGTTTATGCACATTTCAGTTGGTCTGTGTTGGTCGTGGTGTCAAGCAAATGATAAAGGCTGTGGGCCCTATTGTGTTATTGGGAAAAGTTATGTCAGAATTCATATGTTTGATCTCTTCATTATAAAATGGTATGACAAAGCCATAAGGCCTGAATTATATTTTATAAAAAGCATATGCTAAGGGCAATAGGCTTTTAAGGATGGATTGTTATTTCACTGTGCTAAAGCTTACTGTCAGGTTTGTTGCTGCATGAAATCTCACAGATTACTGAAGTAGGCAAGGGTTTTGGCAATAATGACTCACTCAAACAGACTGTGCAGTTTCAAGTAGGCCTGGGCAAAATTTAAATTTGACTTGCGTAGTTCACATAACTTTGGGAATTTTATGCTTGTAAATTCCGGAAATCATGCTATTAAGCCACTTCATGTACCTCATGCGCCATTCGGCATATAAATACATCATGAGTAAGCCATTCTCTGCAAAAAATGACCACAAATGCACAAGAACATCAGAACATGAGCAGCTGTCGTTCGGAGTGCTTCTGTTTTTTGCACTTTTATTTTAGCACAATATGTGGTCTTGGATCGAAACGTGATGCAAGGATGCATTTCACGCTAAAATATACTTTTAAATGACATGTTGGCATTTCATGTTGATATGTGAAATTTCCTACAATTTTGCAAATATTTTGCTTAATTACGCAAAAGCGAATTACACAAACTTCACAAACCAATAGATTGAAGATTTGCACTAAAATAAACCTTACTAGTCCCTCTTAGAAGGGATTTTATATTTATATCACAAAACAATTTTGTACACATCCCAAATGTTATTATGGTTTACTTGATTGCTGCCTTGTGAGTAGCAATGAAGTAGCACTCAGTTGTTTATTGTGAAAAGCCAATGTGCATGCATGTGTGGGTAATTGGATAAAGTTATAAGGTGTGAACTTTTTCACTTTAAAAATTATGACCAAGACAGTGGGCCTAATTTATGGATTATGAAGCACATATGCTAAAACAAATAGGCCTTTAAGGATGGATTGGTATGCATTATATTAAGCCTGCAGGTATTTACTTTGTAATATTAACTCTGACTGTTTACAAAGATTGTGGTGATTATTACAGATTTTTAACAACACTAGTGGGTGCACTGCAATAATTCCAGCTATAATCCCTTTGGAAGGCCTCACAGGCCTTTCGAACATATATTACCTACTGGCAGTCACCAGTAGGTAGGTATAGTTAGGACCATGTTTCCATATGAAAAACGTTTTTTGACTTGCCTATATCGTTGGCACAATTTGATGAATCTTCACAAACTTTTCCCAAAAAGTGTGCTGGTGATTCGGGTTATTCATGGAAAGTTTCAGGGTGATCCTCAGGGGGGGCCGAGAGAAAGGGGGTGGGGGTCAAATAAAGTGTGTTTTTCCATGTTAATTCCCATAGGAGATTTGAATACGACTACAGCCCAAACTGTTGAGACAAATTACAACAAATTTGGCACACAAGTTAGCTTTTGGTCCACAGATTGTGCTTTTTATTATTTGGTGTAAATCTGTTCAGTTGTTGTTGAGAAATGTAAGGAAATCCAAATTAGGATTCCTGCAATCACGGCTAATTCACAAATAATGATGTGCTCATGTAGGAAAATGCAGAGCTCTGATTGGCAGCCATCTTGGAACTTGGGTTCAGCCAAGTCCCACAGAAAAGTGAAAAAAAGAAAAGGGTGCTGGGTAGGAATATCCTGACACCCAAGCTGTGGTCTTGGAATTTAGGGCAAAACAGTGTGAGCTCCCACACTTGCTTTGTAAAGGGCTTCCAGGTGGGCCAGGTTCTCAGGGCAGTTTTTTTTTTAAAAAGGAGGTGGTCATGGGGCCCCCCTCCAGAGGCTCTTTGAGCCCTGGGGAGCACTACCTCCCCAGGGCTTTTTATTAATGTAGGAGGGGGGCCACATAGACCCCCCTTCATGTGCTCAAATGAGGCCCAGGGACCGCCACTTCTCTGAGGTTTTACTTAAATCATGGGGGCTCATGGACCTCCCTAAGTTCTAGGGACCACCTTAGGTTAATATGGTGCGGGGGCACCCCGGGGACCACCACCTCCCTGGGGCTTTTTTGTTTTATAAGAAGGAGGGGGGCTGTGTGGACCCACTCACGGGCTGTTCTCGACCCCTTAGCGGCCCATGCAAATAGAAGGAGGGTGTTTCGGGTGTGTGGATTGGCGCTGTGGTTCCCGAGTTTACCCGCCTCAAAGGCTGAAAGTTCTTCCTTTATTATAGTAGTATAAATATATATATATATATATATATATATATATATATATATATATATATATATATATATATATATATATATATATATATATATATATATATATATATATATATACTAGCAGCCCGCCCCAGCGTTGCCTGGGGCAGAAGGGGGCTGGGGGCTGCATTTTTACCCCGGGGCAGAAGGTGGCTGGGGCAGCATGTTCTCCGACACCCCTCGCCCCCGCCGCCGCCCGCCTCCCGCCCGGACTCGAATTAAGTTAAGAAGCCGCCCCCCCCGCCTCCCGCCCGGACTCCATAAACATTAAAGCCTGCGCTGGGCACCCGCCGACCCCCTCCCCCCTCCCGCCTCCGGCCCTAGCAACGTACCTCTCACTGCCACTGCTCCTCCGGTTATCCCAGCTCCTACCGGCGCTGTTGTCCTCCGCTCTTCCTGGTTCTGGCGCCGCTCCTCCCCTCACGTCGCTCATGTCGTCGCCGCTCCTCCCCTCACGCAGACATCGCGGCCGGCGCTAGTTGCAAGGGACTACTTTTTTTAAATTTATTAATATTTTCAAATACTTTTTTTTTTTTTTATGTAGCCTATGTCCTTCTGCTTGCCCTGAGGTTTTCTAAGATGTCTTGGGTGTGTGGATTGGCGCTGTAGTTCCCGAGTTTACCTTGCCTAAAAGTGCAAGTTCTCTCTTTATAATAGTAGTATATATATATATATATATATATATAATGTACAAATACATATAACAAGTATATACACACATATATATGTATATTCACTAAAAACAAAGGTTAAAGTGACGTAATAATTGGCTATGTTAATATGATTGTGCTATATGTTAAAAAAAACTAGGAAACTTGCTGAGAAAACACACTTAAAGGTCCATTATAGTAAGTGTTAGAAATGGGGTTTCTAGTAGTCCAGGAGGAACCTACCACTCTGGTCAGGGCAAATCAGATACTCACCAACATATCCTGTGCTCATCCTCTGGTAACTTGGCACAGAGCAGGCAGGTTTATCATCAGAGGCAATGTGTAAAGCTGTTGTGCAACAAACTCACATAGAAACACAATGCATAGACCACTAAGAGACTCCACACAGGATTATATAAGAAAATTGATTCTATATTGCAATCACATTTGGACGAAAACAACATGTATTAATAAATGCTTTGCATATATCACTTATCACATGAGATACAGAGAGACAACATTTATTAAATACAATTTTACATGTAAGTCACTCCCCAATACTTCCCCAGGGTGGCACTCCTAAAGAAGGACTTAGATGCATCAAAAAACATTAGAGCACAGCGCACCTGCATGCCTACCACACTCCATACGGTAATTTGATGGGTGCACTGTTTCCAGTGATGAACACTTTGTCAAATGTGGAACAAATCCATGCCCTTCTACTTAGGGCTCTACGGTACTCTTGGTGCACTGTGAGAGAGATGCCTCCTTTCTTGAAGTAAGAACAGTCAAAGTATATGCCCACCTCAGTGGGCTCTATGGTTACCCCAGCAACAATCCCCATCAGGTATTAACGATCAGACTTCCTCAGAACGCAAGAAAACACTGATGAGGTTTTCAGATTTCCACACCGGAATTGAGTGTAGCTCAGTGCAGGTTGGAGAGGCCTCCCCTGCCCCTCCTAGCCACTCAGCCCTTCAACAAGTCGCCCACTAAGGGCATGGTGCAGTTTCCCTGCTTTCCCTGGCCCCACTCATCCTCAGTGCCTTGCGAGAATAGGGAAAGCTCTGCCGAATGCTGGTAACTCCATTGCTTGCAGAAGAAGTCAATGGGCCTCGGAAGTGGGACCTGCGTTGACAGATTGTTGCGCATGCTCAATCCAGGGGCAAGCCCTGCTGGCAGGAGCCCTCCGTGCCTGGCTTGCCAGTGGTAATGCGTCCCTTTTCCAAAGAGTCATACTGGTAAATGATTACAGCAGCTGAGTGGTGGCAGGCCGCGCTGGCCGGGCCTTAGGTAAGGCTGGACTGTCCGCTGTCTGCAAAGAGGGGGCCACACTGTGGCAGGCTTTGCAAGTTTACACCTCAGAGCTATGGGGGTCGGACCTCAGCAATCAGTCTCCCCATTTGATCGGCCTGTAGCCACATCACCACGGCTGTGCTCTGGTTCCCACGGTAACAGGCGAGGCCATGCTAGCAAGGTTCTCCCCTCTAGGCGCTGCAGTGTTCATGTGGAGCACTGGGTACTGAGTCGAAGCGACTCACTAGGGCCCTGACCAGCGCTCTCTGTGGACGAGCGCTCAACATGAGCTGGGGTAGCTTATGAGGTGTGAGTAGTGGATTCAAACACCTCAATTAGCCCACGGCTGCCAGTTTCCCAAAAAGCAGAGTCTCATGGCAGAGATACTTAAATACAATATTTTCTGGCCCTGAGATTGTAAGAAGAGCCAATAAGCATTTGTAGAGCAGTGGGACACTAAGAGGTGGGCAGGCTGCATGCCAACACATGAGGCAGATTGCAAAGTGGCAGTCCCTGTGGCAGCTAAGCAGGCAGCTGGCCAGCACACAGGGTCAGACTGACTACTGGGCGTTTTGGAATTCTGCCAAGCTGGGGGCTGATTTCACTGCGGTGGGGGCTGATTTCGTTCATGGAGACATGCGTGTACTTCAAAATAATTAAAACAAAATGAATTTCGTTCTGTACATGCAGGTCTCCATCAACGAAATCAGCCCCCAGCTCAGCAGCATTCCATAACGCCTGGTAGCCAGTCCGGCCCTGCCAGCACAACAAAGCAGGTAGTCAAAATATAGGTTCCACCTGGCAGGACAGCAGTCCTCTGGCAATATGCAGTTTGCAGAGTCAGCAGCATCTGATTAAAAGTCCATGCAGTGTCTTAAAAGAAGAGGTCAAAGCACCAGTACTTATACTCAAAAATGTTTGTGATGAAGGGGGGACACTTAGAAGAGCACAACAATCTCTTTCAGCCCAGCCCTGGCTCTAAACGACCAGTAGGGGGTAAATCAGCTCTTTGTGTGAGGGCTGGACAAAAACTATCCAAATGTACAGTGTGAACCACCTCTCCCTCTCCCAGCACAAAGTATTTATAAGCATAGAAAAATGCCACTTTCTAAAAGTGTCATTTCTTAAATAGTAATGTAAAATCTAACAACACCAGTAATCAGGATGTATTACCACTATTCTAAACATATCAAACATGACAACACCACTCCTTTCTGATGAGGGGTTACCACTTAAAAATAGATAAAGGAATTCCCAATGCTAGCCTATGAGGGGAGTGAGCCTCACCGAAGTGAAAAACGAAATAGGCTGTTTGTCACTACAATGACATGCCATAAATAAAGGCACATGTCCTACCTTTAATTTGCACAGCACTCCGACCATAGGGATACCTAGGGCCAACCTTACGGATGATCTATGTGTAATAAAAGGGGAGCTTAATGCTAAGGAAGTTGTTTTAAATGTCAAGTCAAAGTGTCAGTAAACCATGCACACAGACCTTGTGGTGGCGGCAGGCCTGAGACAGGTTTAAAAAAACAAATACTTCTATGAGTGGCAAAAGTAATTCTACAGACCAACTAGTAGCATTTAATTTAAATGCCCTTCGGTAAAGGGGATATCACTTTACAAGGAACTTACAAGTAAATCAGATCTGCCAAATAGGTGTAAACCAATCATACCTTATTTAGAGGAGAGAGCCCATGCACTTTAGCACTGATCAGCAGTGGTAAAGTGTTAGACCTGACCCCTTCAGGTAGCATTTCCCCAAATATTTTTCTTTCTCCTCCAAGGTTTTGCTGATTGTCTGGTTAGGGCCCTAGGGCCTCGGGCACTTTCCGACTGTAAATACAGTGCGAAAGTGTGTGCAGCCTTCCTACACATGTTAGGAAGTGGTGCTAACCATGGAGTTGTTAAACATGTGTCCAGCCTGCCACAGCAGGTTGTTGTGCGCAATTGCGCATTTACTCAGACTGGGTTGTTTATGGCACTAGCCATCCTGAGTACCTCGAGGGTACGTCTTTAAGGGGGGAAGCGAGTGGTAGATTAAAGGTAGGGCAGGTAGACCTGTGTGTACCCTGTCGGATCACTGACATAATATCGAGGGACATAATATCGACTACCTAAAATATCGGCGACAAAATATCGACAGACAGAATATCGACTTTGTATCTACAAACAAGTAAGTACAAAAATATTGAGTAAAAAATATCGTTTACTAAAATATTGTTTGTAAAAATATCGACTTTAGTGAAAACAATGTTAAATTAAATTATTATTAAAAAGTTATTTACTAAAATATATTTAAAAATACTTAAATTAACTTATAATAATTAAATAATTAATTAAAGTTATACAAAAATTTTTTTACAATCATATTTGTTAAAACATATATATATAGTAACATAATATACTTAAAAAAATATCCAATATTATTACCGTAGGATAGCGGAAGTGTAAAATTACTATTCCCACTCCAAAGAGTGCAACAGTAGATAAGGCGTTGGATAGCGTAGGGGTAAAAATTACTATTCCCACTCCAGAGAGTGCAACAGTAGGGAAAGGGTTGAATAGTGTAGGGGTAAAAATTACTATTCCCACTCCAGAGAGTACAACAGTAGGGAAAGCATTGGATAGCGTAGGGGTAAAAATTACTATTCCCACTCCAAAGAGTGGAACAGTAGGGAAAGGGTTCGATAGCGTAGGGGTAAAAATTACTATTCCCACTCCAGAGAGTGCAACAGTAGAGAAAGCGTTGGATAGCGTAGGGGTAAAAATTACTATTCCCACTCCAGAGAGTGCAACAGTAGGGAAAGCGTTAGATAGCGTAGGGGTAAAAATTACTATTCCGACTCCAATGAGTGCAAAAGTAGGGAAAGGGTTGGATAGCGTAGGGGTAAAAATTACTATTCCCACTCCAGAGAGTGCAACAGCAGGGAAAGCGTTGGATAGCGTAGGGGTAAAAATTACTATTCGCGCTCCAGAGAGTGCAACAGTAGGGAAAGCGTTGGATAGCGTAGGGGTAAAAATTACTATTCCCACTCCAAAGAGTGCAACAGTAGGGAAAAGGTTGGATAGCGTAGGGGTAAAAATTACTATTCCCACTCCAGAGAGTGCAACAGTAGGGAAAGCGTTGGATAGCATAGGGGTAAAAATTACTATTCCCACTCCAGAGAGTGCAACAGTAGGGAAAGTGTTGGATAGCGTAGGGGTAAAAATTACTATTCCCACTCAAAAGAGTGCAACAAATACCAATACATAAATTTTCATATTTAATTAATTATAAATAAATTACTTCCCACCCTACTCCCCTATAAACCCACAACCCGCCACAAAAATAAAATTAATTAAATTAACATAATTATCAATTAATCAATTGAATAAAATTAATTGGTAATTAAAATGTAAATAATAACAAAATAAAAATTAATTAACAATTAATTATAAACAAATACCAATAAATAAATTTACATATTTAATTAATTATAATTAAATTACTTCCCACCCTATTCCCCTATAAACCCACAACCCGCTACAAAAATTACATTAATGAAATTAACATAATTATCAATTAAATAAAATTAATTGGCAATTAAAATGTAATTAATTACAAAATAAAAATTATTTAACAATTAATTATAAACAAATTCCAATAAATACATTTATATATTTAATTATTTATAATTAAATTACTTCCCACCTTATTCCCCTATAAACCCACAACCCGCTACAAAAATTACATTAATTAAATTAACATAATTATCAATTAATCAATTGAATAAAATTAATTGGCAATTAAAATGTAATTAATTACAAAATGTAAATTAATTAACAATTAATTATAAACAAATACCAATAAATAAATTTACATATTTAATTAATTATAATTACATTACTTCCCACCCTATTCCCCTATAAACCCACAACCCGTTACAAAAATTACATTAATGAAATTAACATAATTATCAATTAATCAATTAAATAAAATTAATTGGCAATTAAAATTTAATTAATTACAAAATGAAAATTAATTAACAATTATTTATAAACAAATACCAATAAATACATTTACATATTTAATTATTTATAATTAAATTACTTCCCACCCTATTCCCCTATAAACCCACAACCCGCTACGAAAATTACATTAATTAAATTAACATAATTATCAATTAATCAATTAAATAAAATTAATTGGCAATTAAAATTTAATTAATTACAAAATAAAAATTAATTAACAATTAATTATAAACAAATACCAATAAATAAAGTTTCATATTTAATTAATTATAATTAAATTACTTCCCACCCTATTCCCCTATAAACCCACAACCCGCTACAGAATTAAATTACGCAAAATTTAAATAACAATAAATTCATTAATTAAAATACATTATAACATACATAAACACTTTTAACACATAAAATACACTATAAAAAATTCGATATTATTAAATTTTCGATATTTTTAATAACCTATATTATGTACTTCGATATTTCGACTATCTATATTTTAAATTTCGATATTACATTACTTACCTTCAAAACGATATTTTTGATGTCTATATTCTGTCCATTCGATATTCTGTCCAGCCTATATTTTGAACTCGATATCGATTCGATATTTTGTAGTCGATATTTTGTCTGTTTACCTACCCTGTCCACGTAGTGAGGATTAGCCATGTGTGTTTTCATTACCTATGAGGTTTGCTCTTCCCATAGGCTAACATAGGGAAATGGTTGAAATCACTTCAGGCTGCAATAGTGGATTGCAGTAGAGCAGCCTTATGATGTTTCCTATCATTGTATTTGCAGAGACAACCCCTCACCAGTGATAAAGGTGTCTTTGTCGTACTTCGGGTAGAAATGCCACTACTAGAAAGTGGACATTTCTGTATTCTAAAATGCTTTGTGTGCCTTGGTGCTTGGCTCCAGTTCACATTGGTGGTTGGGGAGCAAATCTGGGCATTCCCCCAGTGACAGCTAGAAAACACTGGGCATGCAGATGGAGTGACAGAACTCTGCCATTTGTGGGTCGGCTGGAGAGATTGGTGGAAGTGGTGTTGACACTTGACCTCTGGAGCCCTATTATGACCCTACTACGGATAAAGATCTGCATTCCATGGCCTCATGACAGACTGGACTGCAATTTAGGGGAGACATCTGTGATTCAAAGATAGACCCTTTGAACCACCCCGCAAGTTCAAAGGTACAGTTCAGTATAACTAATGGTGCCATACTTCAGCATGGGATGAGTTACGCCTGTGGGGACATGGGACCAGAGAACCTGAAACTACATGGTGCACAGTGACAGAGGACTCTGTTGTGCACAAGGAGGATTACTACCATTGAAAAGGACTGCATTCCTTCCTGAATAGTGGGTGGCCTGTGCCGACTACCTGTGGCCATTGAAGCATAGTGCCCTCTGAAGTGCCCACATGATCGTCTGAATCCCAACTGGTAGTGTGGTGTGGGTGTGGAACTAAGAATTGTGCCTGCAGACTGGATTGCCTTGTGCAGAGCCCCAAATTCTGGCCCGCAGCTAAGGTGTGTGGCCTCCGCACAATGGGGACCTTGGCGCACATAAATGTCTCATTGATGGTGAGCGGATTCCCTAGTTGCTGGACCCAGCTTGGCCCACCTCATCGATCATGCCACATCTCTCTCATGCCGCACGCTGACTGCATGCTCATTGCGTGAGGTGTTTAATTCACAGGTTGCGACCACCAGAGGTTGCTATTTCTGAATTTGCACCTGTGTGTGTGACCGGAGCTGTCTGGTGTGACCAATATCAGCATGCACCTGACATTGTGTCTCATTTCCAGGGAGGTACAGAATTTGCAACTCTTAGTTGTGTGTGTGACCGGCGCTGTCGTGTGCAGCCAAAATCAACATGCACCAGACATTGTGGGCTCGATTCCGATCCGGTAAAAAAAATCCCCTGTAAGAATCGTATTCGTAGCCGAATCCGTACGACTCGTAAACACACCGTACGACCCGGCGAGTACGATCCGGACCGGGTGATCAGGACGCTATTCGTACGGTCCGCGTCAGGTAAGGGCGATTCGTACGGAAAAGCGCTCAATCACATACACACCGTATGCCGCGTACCCCCCATGATCGCCGGGGTACGCACCGTACCCCTGCGATCATGTGGGGTAGGCGCCGTACACCCAGCGTACACGGGGTGCGCACCGTACACCCACCGTACATGGGGTACGGTGCGTACCCCATGTATGCTGGGTGTACGCCACGTACCCCACATGATCGCAGGGGTACGGCGCATACCCTGGCGATCATGGGGGGTACGCGGCGTCCCCGGGGGGGGCCTTCTGTACTTGTTTGGGCCCGAACTATGCGTTTACGGCTGTTTCCAGCGCCCGTAAAAAAAAGGGTCGTACGTTGCGTACCCGACATTAATCGTACTTGCTGGGTCGTAAAAATCAGCCACGAACCGTTGCGACGTCACGTACAGCGGGTTCCGAGTGAGACTCGTACGGATATTTTAGTCGTACGGAGTCCTGTACGACTCGTACGGTCTTTGGCTCCTGGTACGGATCGTACTTCGTCGTACGTACGGGGACGTGTACGGGTATGATTCGTACGGGGAAAATTGCTCCGTACGACGATTCGGAGCGCATTTTACCGGATCGGAATCGACGCCCGTGTCTCCTTTCCAGGGAGGTATGGAATTTTCAACTCTTCATTTTGTGTGACCGGTACATTCTAGTGCGACCCATATCATTGCGCACCAGACGTTGTGCCTGTCAGTGGCGGCTGGTGACATTTGAAAGTGGTGGGCGCAAAAATGATTGTCGTACTGCACTGCGGCGAGCGAGCCCGAACAACCTACATGAGGGGGGGGGGGTTCTCCCCGATACAATTTTGAAAAAAGAGTGGACAAATGGTGCATTTCCAAGCAAATTTGAGGAAGCAGGAAGGTTAATAAAGCAATACGATTGAATAATTTATCATTTAAGAAATTGCCATTTTTTTTATTTGGACAATCTTTGCGTATGCTGATGTAAATGTGCGCAGCTGTTAACATAGGTGTGTCTGGGAATTCAAACACAGGCAACCCGGAGAAAAAAAGGCGGGAAGATTGAACGAGCCACAGGTACCCCTGGAACAATTGATGGCACACATCCTGATGCTCAGTGATTATCTTGATTACCCCTCTTATGAAAGCTATAGTCACAGGTTTGAATTCCACTGAGTGTAAGCCACTCACTGCGTAGCAATAGAAAAAGAAGTGTGTTTTCAGTAGCAGAAACCGTTTACCCTCACAACAGTTCACCAACCTTTGGTGAATCCATAATGTATGTTTAAATACACATAAATTCACCAAGAGTTAATCCAATTGCAATGTACAGTAAATACGTATTTTCCACTTTCAAGAGAATATTCGAACTCAACCAGTTAAAAAGTGAGAGGGTTTGTTGTTTGTGTTAGGACTTGACCATATTCAACCTTGAGTGCGGGGACAGTCTGTGTCACAAAAACAGGAAAACACAAAAGTGATCCAGAATGCATGGCGGGCATTTAACAAGTTTACACAGGCAAAACCTTTAATAAATCAGCCAGCGAAAGCAAAGACACAAGATGATCACTCACAGACAGCACCACCGCAGCAGAGTGAGGCATTCATTCACAAGAAGAATAGGACCTCCCAACACTCTGACAGCATCAGCAAGCTGGATAAAGACCTGGCAGCACGCTTCCCGTGTCCTCAACTGGCAATGCTTTAGCACTTTTTCACATAGGCATTATGACAGTTGATACTGATGAGGTGATTCCAAAATAAGGTAATCTGCTTAGAGCGCATCATATAATTAACAATTTAAAAACAAACAGGTAACCTTCACTCCCACAAACTACTTACCAAATGTAAACTGTGTTACCAGTGACTGTGTGTTACAGATTGCATACAACTAAAACGATGATGCCGGTATATATATTTACAGACATATACTGTTTCCCATAGAAAGCTTGGATCAGTATCCTTAAAAAATCAAAGTTAAGGTGTGGCCAAATGTCTAGCAAACAACCCACATTTTCCATACACATAGACACGTTTCCAAATAAAACTGGGATGCTTCATATTTCTATGTGGTGCCTTTTGCTTGCAAACACTCTAGTGTGCTTGCATGTTGAGTTTCTGTGCATGAACTATCATTTTTCCCTTATGTATTCCATGTGCACTTCCTTAAAGATCACGCTAGCCATCGCTTTCTATTTATTTCAAAGATACTCAATTCTTAATGCTGTTTGTTAATTTGCACAATCGGAAAGCAGGCATCGTTTTAGTTGGGAACTGAACGAGCACATGCATAAAACTAAAACTGACCCAAAAATGTCACAGGTTCCCCGTGATCACAATACTTTAAGGACGGGACGTAGCAACCAACTTCTAAAGCGTATTTTGACAGAATATTGCATGTGCACATTTATCTGGAATATGTATTAAGTATTATGTAAACGTCACAAAGCTGACGCGTTTTTCTGCCTGGCAATGCTGGTAAAATGCTGCTTGCAATACTGAGTGAAATTACATGTCTCCCAACATGCAGAAGAATTAAACAGCCAAGTTTAATGAAGTGCTGTTTAGTCTCAATGGACAGCTAGGATTTCAATTCTACGAGGCCTTGAAATGCTACTGTAAGGCGAAGTGCGGTACTAAAGGAAATGGTCCTAAACAAGGTTTTTGGAAGAGACGAAACTTGAAACCACTGCTAATAAAACACGCCAGTCTTAGTTGCGGTACATCTATGTGCGCATTAATTTATAACAGATTTTACAATTCACCTCGATGCCCCAGCGTGTAATCACATCAGACCAACGTTGGCTGCATGTGTAGTTTACGCTGGAAAATTTAAAAGCAGTTTGTGGATGACCGTGATCTGCATTCTATTTCCCTCACCCTGCTGCTATATAGGGCTCTCGTCAGGTAGAGGCACGTGGCGCCAGCCTGCAAAGCAAAGGCAGCAGCTGTGGCCAGAACTTGAAGAAAAGTTCTCCGGTCTTCTTAACTTAAGGTTTATCATAGCGGAAACGCACGCAACGGTTCAAGAGCTAGCCTGCAGTGCCTACACACACAAGTGAAGTCACGGCTCGCATTACTCTCGGGGGAGGGAAGTGTGTGGGGGGGGGGGGGGGGGGGTCACGCGGGGGTGGAGGCCAAAGGGGAAGTTTAAAATTAAAAAATAATGAAAGAAAACTTACAGGTCCGCGCCGCCTCTGCCACCTGCTCCACTGCTCCTGGGCCGGGGTCCCGCCTCCTCAACAAACAGGAACAGCTGCAACGTCACTGGCAATCCTTCTACGTGGCAGGGCCAGGATTGGCTTGAGGGCAGGGATACTCCTGCCCATTAGGAGACCGGGGGCTGCGGCATGAAGCAACCCTCGGTCTCTTAAGGGGAAGGGTGGGGCGCATGCTTGGGCTGATCGTAAATATGATCAGCCCAACAAAGAACATGCGCAGCAGTAGTAATGCAGTGACGCTGTGAAGTGACTATTTAGTGCAGTGCATGCTGTCACTCAAACGCCCTGAGAAAAGGAGAGCTGCCGCAGCCCCCACCCCCTTCAGCATGACGTCCCTCATTCTACTTCTCTGACGCTGCTAATTCCAATCAAAGGAATCTTGATTGGAATTAGCGTCGGAGAAGTAGAACAAACAATTTGAATGGGGCCTATGGCTTTAGTGGGGCAACGCCCAAGCGCCCCTAATGGACGCACCACCACTGGTGCCTGTATTGCCTGGGTGCCATTCTGATCAAACCTGTACCTGACAGGATACTTCCTCCTTCCGAAAGGCTCCCCTGCTTCATTCTCCATTCAATGACGTTTCCCTTACTTAGCATTCAGTGCGGCAGACCAACTGCCCTCTCCTCAACCGGCCTTCCCCAACGACACTGTGTTGCCTTGGTGGTGAGAGTGACTGACTGAGCTGGAGGAGTACTTCCGAGAATGATTGGAAATGGGTCAAGAGACTGAATGACCCCCTGTGCTTCGCAGAACTGGACTGGTGCTGGAAGGCCCTTGTGGACCCCTTTGGTGTGACCGTTTATTGCCCTTACACTTTTTCTGCTCCACATCCTGTGGATGAACTTCTTAAGTGGCTGCCAACCTCTTTTGCCGACCGCTCTTAATTGACCTTGCTGCCTTTCCCCTCCTGCTTCCATGGAAACCTAATGAAGAGTGCCTTCAGCCGTGTGCGGCCTAGCTCCTGTGGGTAGGATTGGGTGTCTCCAATCTGTGGGTGTAGGATAGTGGGGGAGAGTTGGTGGACAGAGGGAGACTTGGGGCCACTGGGTCTGATGTGTCTAATCAATAGACCAGCTGGGCATCAGTTGCACTGCTTTAAGGTGCTGAGTATGTATGTATATGAGCGCTTCCATACAGACATGATTGATATCCGTTGCACCGCATATCGGTGTATGTAACAATTCCTGATATCGTTGTGGTCTGGGGTGCACCCTCCAACTGTGTGAGTTGAATTATAAGAACTGCTATAGTGGGCCCGCGGTGGACACGTGTTGCACTGCCTAAGGGTGCTGAGGGGGTGTGTAGAATAGGATCATTCCTAAGTGTGTATATTGCTGATGCAATTTGAACACGGATGGGTCTAGTACTGCTAGTAATAATTCCAAGTGTAATTTATGCCCAGAGATGCATGGTGTTCATGTAGTGTTGATTATTATGTGCTTCTGAATACATACATCATTTACAAACATCACATGTGTAGTCTCTTTTGTGACGCTCAAGGTATTTATCGATTTATCGTGATGGAGTGGTGTGCCAATGCTTTACACATTACCTTTGTGG
This sequence comes from Lissotriton vulgaris, assembly GCF_964263255.1. NCBI lineage: Eukaryota > Metazoa > Chordata > Amphibia > Caudata > Salamandridae > Lissotriton > Lissotriton vulgaris. Next base: position 1,752,994,771 of record NC_141687.1, read on the forward strand.
TAAGCCTGACTGCTCAGTGCCAAGCTACCCACGTGTAAGAGCAGGTTATACAGTGTGTGTAATCGCGCACTCCTGATAGGAGTGGTAGGTTCTGCATGGCTGGAGTACTGTTTCAGCCAACCAGAAAGTGCCAGTTCCAACATAAAGTGCCCAGAGTCCTAAAGTCATCAAAAAGAAGGTCAGAAAAATAGGAAGGCAATAAGTTTTGGGAAAACCCTGCAGAAAGGAAAGGTCCAACAGCTAGTTAAGATAATAATATATATCTTTTTATTACAAAAAGCCTAAAAATTCACTGGAAAAAAAAAGGTTGAAATGATGTTAGAGTTAGTGCTTGTGATAATATAACAAATATCATTTTCAAAACTAATTCACCAGTTATAGTTTACTGGGCTAACTCTAACTTGCTCCCCCACTAGGACCTTCTTATAACATCACATATTATATCACCTACTAATGACATCACAAATAACATAATTGATGACATTCCGGATAACGCCATAGTCATATACAACATAGAGTTACTGGGTGTGGTTCCATAGCATGGAACTAGTGTAAGCCCTAGAGGCAAGCATGATTGTGCAAGTTGAAAGTTATGTGGTGAATCATGTACAAATCCCTAAAGTATGTACTGCAAGTATTACTACTAGCTAAACAAGATAAAGGCTAAACAGGCCTAATATGGGCTGCAGAGATATGTTTGAAAGTAAATCGAGGCATACATTTGAAGCCTGTTCCAAAAAATATGTGAGAAAGGCTAACCTTTCTATTTACAATAGATAATCTATCAGTGGATATGTGGACACTTGCTCATAATAAATAGTTGTAATGCAGTGCTATAGATACATTCTATGTATCGCAGACATTTATAAAGTGTTGATGTTTAGTTTCAGACCTTCTCTGAAGATTTTGAGGATTGGAGATTATTGAATAATGTAAAATGTAGGGGTGTAGGAGGTTTTACTGGTGCTGTAACCTTGGCTCAAATGTTGTATGCACATGTTCTAGTTAGCTCAGTGTAGCAAATTGAGTTACTGGTTGAGTGGGTTGAAAACCTGATTAAGTAGCAACAACATTTCCTGTAATTCCTGTGAGAGTGAGATAACAAGCTAATACTAAATTAACCTAGCTTGGCCAAAAGCAGTCAGGCTTAATTTAGAGGCAATGTGTAAAGTATTTATTTAGCACTTCAAGCAGTAATAAAGTGAAAACGCATCACGAGAAAAATCTCACACTAATTATAGCAAAATAGAGAAAGAGCTAATGAATTCTTTGACACCAAAACAATAAAAATCCGATTAGTAGAACTGGAGATATGCAATTTTAAAGGTTTCGGTAAAAATAGTGCCTAAAAACAAAAAGCGCCAATTGTGATTATCTGGCTGCACCAGACCGAAACCAAGTCACAGTTCAGACTGACCACGATGGAGTGCAGACCGGATACAGGGACCAAGCTAGGCCAGATGAACAAAGTACCATAAATCCTGGTTGTGAAGCACTCCGCTGCGCAGCAGTAGCTCCAGGAAGATATGCGAGATCCCACGTTGAGGATATGTCACGCATCGGGCTACGACATACGATGTGAAGTCCTGCGTTGTGTCATACATCAGAGGTTTTGGTGAGCTGTGGCTACAATGCGAGGTCCTGCACCACAGCTGTGTCGGCAGCAGCAGTTCTGATGAGCCGTGGGCTGCGGGCTGCAATGCGAGGTCCTGCTTCAGGGATGCGCACACAGAGGCGGATCAAATGGGCTGCGGTCTACGATGTGAGGACCTGCGTCAGGGATGCGTCGCACATCAGTTATACTGGTGCAGGGCTGCGACGAGTTGCATTGCGTTCTATCGGTTCAGACAGAGACCACAGCAGGGCTAGTTGAGCACCTTCAGACCCACTTCCAGGATCTAGGACTGGGGCGGCATCACTTGGAGACAAGACTCAGAACAGACAGAATCCAGGTGCAACGGTCACGGTCATTGGAGCCCTTTCTGTCCCTGAAGCTCTGATCTGGAGGCCAGGAAACTAGCCCTTTGTGTCTCTCTGGTGGTCCTAGGTTCAAGATGCAGGTTCAGTCCTTATCACTCAGCAGGGCAGCAGAGTAGCAGTTCTTGAAGCAGAGCAGCACAACAGTCCTTCTTCTGCTGCTCTACATGTCCAGATGTGTACTGAAGAGTTAGGTCTCAGGGTCCAATACTTATATTTGATGCTGGCTTTGAAATAGGAGACGCTACTAGAGGTTGTCTGATTTAGTGTGCTGTCATAGAAAGAAAAAAATGTATAAAATTACACCTTCAAAAACGAATGTTAAAAGCTGGGACGAACTCTCTCTATGTTTGTGTACACACACACACAAACACGTATTTATGGTGTTATGGATACATGCTGCTATGCAATGGCGGCTCGCAGTGGGAGTTGCTGCGGGGCGGTGAGGCGGAGAGCGGAGGGGCAGGGTGGGGGTTAGTGAAGTCGGACATATGACGGCCAGGAGTATTACTGTACTCCTGGCCGTCGTATGCCCGACTTAACTACCACCCCACCCTGCCCCTCCCCCGCCCGCCTCACCGCCCGCAGCACTCCCACTGCAAGCCGCCACTGCTGCTATGTTTAATTGCATTTGTTATTGTAAGCATTTGCCTATGGCATTTTTAGCATGTTTCTTTTTTCTACTTGTATTCTTTTTAGTTTACCTTGAATATGTTGTTGTGTTTGTTAGCTTGTTAGCTTATTTTATTGTTGTTGTGTAAGTGGGTTAACGCAAGAAGGAGTCAGTGGGTAGATGAATGGAAGGATGAGTGACAGAGTGCATGTGTGCTGCCTTCCCAGTGGCTAAAGCCATCAATGATTGAAGAGGCATCTTTATTTATACCCCAGATCTGTTGGAATTACCACTGCTTGTTTTCTATTCGCACCCGTGACACGAATCTCTGTGTATGGGACAAGTTGGCCAATAGAGCACAGTGTACCGCGAAGTCTGGCTGAAGTTCGTTCTTTACCCTCTGGATCAGTTATATGTACTATAGGATAATGCAACGTAAAGATGCTAGGTAAACATAAAATTGGAAGAGTGGTGTATTCACTGTTTTGAATGGGATCTGACACGTGGGTTCAGACGAATATACAAATCTTCAAGGATGCAGGAACCAAAAGCAGCCCTGGGACAAATACGCAAAGAAGCCCGTCTCCTGCAGTTCTCTCTTTCCTATCCATTCTCCCCCTCATCACCTCTCCTCTCTGCTGTGGTACTGCATCTTGCACAGGTCAGCAGCTGGGATCAGCCAAGTTATTATCACGGTGCTAGAATCCGCTGCGTCTGTTGTACCAGAACAGAGTTGTGAGTTTTAGCACGAGCTCTTTCGAGCCACAGTTCATGCAAACCATTGTTCTGGCGCCACCTATCGACTAAACTGGTGTACTCGCTGACACTAAGGAGCTCTAGCACAGACCAGATTTACTTTTTACCATTCATTTGACCAAAACTATTTGTTCAGTGTGATATGTTTTGTACTTCTCACTTGAATGTATTTAGTACATGTTGGCATTTTATTTCTGAGTAAACAGTAGGATTTAAGCGGCATCAGTCTCCACACTCTTGGCGGACACATCTCCACTCGTAAAAGGGTTTACGCCTGCCAAGAAATTGTTGCGGGTTCTAAAAAAGGTCAATTGGTTTACGAACCCACATTTGCAATGATGCAGGTAATTAAGTTCCTTTTCTTTTGGAGGATATATTCCTTGAGATATGCGTTCATTTTCTTTCTGATCTGGAGGAGAGCCTGAGCAGGTCTAAGGCCGATGGGATGCCACTTTAGATTATGGGGGCTTGCCACCTTCTGTTTTTATTTCTGGCACTTCTTCCTTGTTGATCTGTGATGTCCAGGCTCTTCGTGAAACTTGTCCAGCTAGGGAGGTTAGTTTCTTGACCACAGAGGTGATGGTATATTTTCTGATGGTACTTCAGGTGTTGCATCAGGTTTTGAAGATGATGCAGCCCTGAAGAGAGATCCAATGTAGTTCTGCCAGTTTTGAGAATGGATGTTAGACTTCTCAAATCCCTCTTTGGGACGAGCCAAGTATGTAGGGGCTATTAGGGGTTCGTATCACATTATACGTTATAATACATGAACTGCTTGTAGGTATTTGTTATACCTTGATTCCTACAAGTGCATCTCCTCCTTAGCTGCTCAGCCAGAATGAATGTGATGTCTGCGTGGAATGTTGGAATGCCTGATGACAGAGAGAGTGGAATGTGAGTGTGCCTGCTTGTGTGGGGGGAATGACAGTTGAAGAGAGTGGGTTGAGCAGCAACCATGTAGCTCCTGGTGGGACTTCTACAATACCTCTACAAGACCTACTTAAGACTTCTATGAAACCTGTAACAACTAACCAATAAACCTACTTGAAACATATCTCCTGGCTACCTCTGGTCATCTGTGGAATTTACCTTACAACATTTTGGCGACGATCTGGTGAAAAAACCCTGTTTGCTGGCTTCTTGAGGTGAATATTTGAATTTAATAAGAGACTCTTTGTACTAGAAACTAATTTAAGAAAGGAAACTTGGAACAAGGAGAAAAACATCCGTCTAGCCCCACCAGCGTCCTCCACCATCTGGACAGTCTGCCCCGGGCGCTTCACACTCCTTATATTTATTTACTTAAAAGAAAAGGAAGAGGTGAAGAAAATAGCAATGTGTTTCAACGGTTGACAGCTACCATAAATGTGGTCGTATTGCTTGAAGGCAACCTGTCATCTATTCACACTGAAGGTTCCTGCCTTCCAACAAGCATAAGAAGAAATCGTTTATCTATGTTTAAACAGTGAATTACAGTGTCTGATAGTGTGAGGAGCAAGCGCCAATCTTTTCACACTGAAACCTCCTGCCTAATTTACCTTACAATAGTACCCTATGCTTAAACAACTTAAATTTAAGACTTGAAATAGGTGTTAATACATGTTAACTTTGCTTAAAAATGTTTAAATTTATCTACCAAAAAGTACAGATTTCCAGGCATAACATCAGCTTCTTTAACACTTTTAAACATATTTGAGATGTAAAGCAATGCTAAATCAAATTAATATTGCTTGTATTTATCTTGTTGTTTGTAGAGATTGAATTATGAGCACTCTTTCATTACATGATTAGGATTGGGGCTCACAGAATGAAAGTGCAAGGAGCATTGGATACATGGACAGTATGAAGAGGTTGGTGCACAGGGAAAGTGAGTGGCAGGATTTTGGTGCACATGCACGCATTGTGGGGAGTTTTAGACACATAGTTCAACAGAGAGAGAAGCCTGGTTTGCATGCAGACTTTGTCTGAGGAACATGAGAGATATGAGAGGACTCTGAAAAGCATAAGGCACATGATCTCATGGGGAGAGGTTTGGGGCACATGGTCTATGTCAAGAGCTTGGTGCACTTGCAGCAAATAGTTTTAAACCTTGATGCACATGACAGTTAGGAGTATTATAGACTACAATGCGTTCTGTTGGGTATCACAATTGCATTGCATGAGAAATGGTGTGTAAATGCTACACCTACATGTGTGTGATCAAAAAATGATCTGTGGAAATCTTTGGGAGTACAGGCCTATGTTGTTCTTCATTTAGCACCACCAGAGTACATTGGTGCAATAAGCAACACACAACAACAATCGTAATGACTTAGTTAATATTAAAAGGCATATATCTAATAATAAACAGACAGCCTTTCACATGCAGCTGTCACATACAAAAAATAAATAACAACATAATTTGGTGATACAGTGACAAACAGTGAGAAAATAAATTTGACATTAAAGAATACAAACAAAAGGTAGTCTCAGCATGATATACAAACAAAGGATTAAAGAGATGGCCATTCTCTTACATATCAATAGTTCAACATACACCCCATATCATTATCATGGGGTGTATGTCTATTGTCCCATGACAGAGAACATGGGACAATAGAGTAGCCGTCAACGTTTCAACCCTGTGTGTATGTGTCATTAGTTGTACATCATGGCGGGTACTTTCTCAGGACTATAAAGTCGTGAACAGCCTATATAAAAAATGACTTAGGGAAAAGAGAAACTCTTCCAGTCCAGGATGGAGTCCACAATGTGGATCAATCATGTATCAATAGACATCTACTCAAAATACTACCAGGTGAGACCCCAAAGTGAGGTTTGAAATCTTAAGCACAAAGTCTGTGTTACATGCAGCATCAACTATGTGGGATACAGAGTATCTTCATAATCCCCAATGGTTTCAAATTCAGCCTCTCAAATAACCAAGTTTTGCCGCGGTGTGCAAAAAAACGCTAGGAGAGCGTGATACACATGGACCGACAACGTTATGGGATCTGAGAACAATGTCTGGGATTTGGAGGAACAGAGCAATGATAGAGCAAGATGACAAGCTAATGTTCACAGTATGCACATCCAAAGAGAATTGAGGCTATGGCCAAACAGAAGACTGTGCAGTTTCACATTTGTTTTTAGAGAATACCAAAAAGCACATACATCAAGTTCATTTATGTGTAACCTTTTCCTATACCCCCACTGTACTCTTGCTTCTCTTTCTCTTCCATTTATCCATACTCTTGCCCCTGCACATTTCCACTTCCTTTGTTCTGTGCTACATTAATCACAAACACCCTTGTCTTCCCCAAAGCTTCTGTCCTACGAAAGCTAAATTAATTTTACCTTTTCTGTATGGAACATAATATATGGGTAAAGTCACCCCAGTGCAAGATTTTTTTAGAGCAAAACACAAAATATTGTTTTGTTCTTTCAGTGCTCCCTTTCCTCTAAAATAAGGTAACTTGTCCCAATATGTCGACATATTGTGTTCCCATGTATGATGGCGCCATAAGGCAGTAGCCTACGATGGCCTTAATGCATCATCAGCTCTGATCTTGTATACCCCAATAACAAATGGTAGACGAGTGTGCCCACAAAGCCACGGCACCCTAAACCCAACCTGTAGCTACCTCAGGCCTTGGACCCAAAAACAAATCACCCCTACACCAACGCTGGTCATAACATCATCTTTTGCTATTCCAGTATGAAAACAAACATATGCATTTTTTTTTGTAAGACGTTTATTAGTGTTCAATAGAGCAGTACATATAGCGAAGCCTACAACCCTGGGGGCCGGCTGCAACATTGCGATGTATCGTAAGAGTAGAGAGATACAAATGAAAGGTATACATTTCCTTCGACTGTAACCCTAGGAAATAAGTCATTAATTGCATCTTTCGTATCACGTGTGCTCATTGTTCAGTTATACCTTCAAATGACGTCTTGTTTTATCTTTTTTTATAAGTAAATAGTGTAACTCTGTAAACGGAACAGTTCTTATCGGTGTGTCCCAAATTGTTGGCTGTATCGTCGAGTAGCATTCCGGTATCCACTGTGCTGAAACCCATAAGATTTACGGACAGACCTTGGAAGCGCGACAATGGGATAGGGGTTTGCAATGTACGTGCTCGGTCTGTCCTTGCCGTGGTTCACGCCAGCCATTCAGAACGGCAGGGCCCCACGGACTGTCGATGGAGTGTGTGATGCGTCATACGGATAAATGATATAGTCAGACTGTGTATTTAGGAGACGCCACCTACGTCTGGCGATGCCGCGAAAAGGGGGCTAGGAGGATGTTTTAACATGTCATGGATTAGTGGTCCTTCGTGTGGGTGGTTGTCCGGATCCACGTCCAGCGTGTCGGACGTATGGTACAGCCATTGCTCAGGGTGTCTGGGGGGGGAGGCAAGCTTCCTCCAGGCCGTAATCTCCATGTCTCCAGCGCTCCGAGTGGGTGAGTGTCGTGAGGGGGGAGTGCAGTCCGTGTCCTTGGCGTCGCCACATCTACTCCAGCAGTGTTACCCTATTTGCGGCGATTCCTATATGAGCCCTCTGGCGATCCCTCCCCCTGGAGGGATCTCATGATATCGTCCCAGAGTTGTGCAATCGGGAATTGTCTTAAGCCTGCTATCTCCTCCCGGTGTAGTGCCACGCTTTCTGCCCTAGCCCAGTTAGTGAAGGACGATTCAGAAAAGGGGGTGGTGATGAACAGAGTGTCTGAATTAAGCAGACCACTCTTACCCAGTCCAAAGATCAGGGCTTGATCCATCACCGTTATTTATCTCACTGCACCATCCCAGCTCAGAACCTGGCTATATGCAAATCAGTCTGTCCCTGGCCCAGTGCATCATGGGAACAGGGCAGAATAAACTACCAAGCCAATTCTTCACCAAAAAGGAGACAAGCTACCGGGGACCGGTTTCTGGCATTTCAGCCGTCTTCGGCCCGGCTTGCTTGAATCCTGATGGTGCAGTGAGAAAGGGACTCATGTCTGAGTATACCCTGCCACACCTATAGTGGTCAAAAACGATTCAGAAAAGGGGGTGGTGATGAACAGAGTGTCTGAATTAAGCAGACCACTCTTACCCAGTCCAAAGATCAGGGCTTGATCCATCACTGTTATTTATCTGACTGCACCATCCCAGCTCAGAACCTGGCTATATGCAAATCAGTCTGTCCCTGGCCCAGTGCATCATGGGAACAGGGCAGACTAAACTACCAAGCTAATTCTTCACCAGAAAGGAGACAAGCTACCGGGGACCGGTTTCTGGCATTTCAGCCGTCTTCGGCCCGGCTTGCTTGAATCCTGATGGTGCAGTGAGAAAGGCACTCATGTCTGAGTATACCCTGCCACACCTATAGTGTCCGAAAACGATTCAGAAAAGGGGGTGGTGATGAACAGAGTGTCTGAATTAAGCAGAACACTCTTACCCAGTCCAAAGATCAGGGCTTGATCCATCACCGTTATTTATCTTACTGCACCATCCCAGCTCAGAACCTGGCTATATGCAAATCAGTCTGTCCCTGGCCCAGTGCATCATGGGAACAGGGCAGACTAAACTACCAAGCCAATTCTTCACCAGAAAGGAGACAAGCTACCGGGGACCGGTTTCTGGCATTTCAGCTGTCTTCGGCCCGGCTTGCTTGAATCCTGATGGTGCAGTGAGAAAGGGACTCATGTCTGAGTATACCCTGCCACACCTATAGTGGCCAAAAACGATTCAGAAAAGGGGGTGGTGATGAACAGAGTGTCTGAATTAGGCAGACCACTCTTACCCAGTCCAAAGATCAGGGCTTTATCCATCACCGTTATTTATCTGACTGCACCATCCCAGCTCAGAACCTGGCTATATGCAAATCAGTCTGTCCCTGGCCCAGTGCATCATGGGAACAGGGCAGACAAAACTACCAAGCCAATTCTTCACCAGAAAGGAGACAAGCTACCGGGGACCGGTTTCTGGTATTTCAGCCGTCTTCGGCCCGGCTTGCTTGAATCCTGATGGTGCAGTGAGAAAGGGACTCATGTCTGAGTATACCCTGACACACCTATAGTGGCCAAAAACGATTCAGAAAAGGGGGTGGTGATGAACAGAGTGTCTGAATTAAGCAGAACACTCTTACTCAGTCCAAAGATCAGGGCTTGATCCATCACCGTTATTTATCTTACTGCACCATCCCAGCTCAGAACCTGGCTATATGCAAATCAGTCTGTCCCTGGCCCAGTGCATCATGGGAACAGGGCAGACTAAACTACCAAGCCAATTCTTCACCAGAAAGGAGACAAGCTACCGGGGACCGGTTTCTGGCATTTCAGCCGTCTTCGGCCCGGCTTGCTTGAATCCTGATGGTGCAGTGAGAAAGGGACTCATGTCTGAGTATACCCTGCCACACCTATAGTGGCCAAAAACGATTCAGAAAAGGGGGTGGTGATTAACGGAGTGTCTGAATTAGGCAGACCACTCTTACCCAGTCCAAAGATCAGGGCTTGATCCATCACCGTTATTTATCTCACTGCACCATCCCAGCTCAGAACCTGGCGATATGCAAATCAGTCTGTCCCTGGCCCAGTGCATCATGGGAACAGGGCAGACTAAACTACCAAGCCAATTCTTCACCAGAAAGGAGACAAGCTACCGGGGACCGGTTTCTGGCATTTCAGCCGTCTTCGGCCCGGCTTGCTTGAATCCTGATGGTGCAGTGAGAAAGGGACTCATGTCTGAGTATACCCTGCCACACCTATAGTGGCCAAAAACGATTTAGAAAAGGGGGTGGTGATGAACAGAGTGTCTGAATTAAGCAGACCACTCTTACCCAGTCCAAAGACCAGGGCTTGATCCATCACCGTTATTTATCTCACTGCACCATCCCAGCTCAGAACCTGGCTATATGCAAATCAGTCTGTCCCTGGCCCAGTGCATCATGGGAACAGGGTAGACTAAACTACCAAGCCAATTCTTCACCAGAAAGGAGACAAGCTACCGGGGACCGGTTTCTGGCATTTCAGCTGTCTTCGGCCTGGCTTGCTTGAATCCTGATGGTGCAGTGAGAAAGGGACTCATGTCTGAGTATACCCTGCCATTCCTATAGTGGCCAAAAACGATTCAGAAAAGGGGGTGGTGATGAACAGAGTGTCTGAATTAAGCAGAACACTCTTACCCAGTCCAAAGATCAGGGCTTGATCCATCACCGTTATTTATCTCACTGCACCATCCCAGCTCAGAACCTGGCTATATGCAAATCAGTCTGTCCCTGGCCCAGTGCATCATGGGAACAGGGCAGACTAAACTACCAAGCCAATTCTTCACCAGAAAGGAGACAAGCTACCGGGGACCGGTTTCTGGCATTTCAGCCGTCTTCGGCCCGGCTTGCTTGAATCCTGATGGTGCAGTGAGAAAGGGACTCATGTCAGAGTATACCCTGCCACACCTATAGTGGCCAAAAACGATTCAGAAAAGGGGGTGGTGATGAACAGAGTGTCTGAATTAAGCAGACCACTCTTACCCAGTCCAAAGATCAGGGCTTGATCCATCACCGTTATTTATCTCACTGCACCATCCCAGCTCAGAACCTGGCTATATGCAAATCAGTCTGTCCCTGGCCCAGTGCATCATGGGAACAGGGCAGACTAAACTACCCAGCCAATTCTTCACCAGAAAGGAGACAAGCTACCGGGGACCGGTTTCTGGCATTTCAGCCATCTTCGGCCCGGCTTGCTTGAATCCTGATAGTGCAGTGAGAAAGGGACTCATGTCTGAGTATACCCTGCCACACCTATAGTGGCCAAAAACGATTCAGAAAAGGGGGTGGTGATGAACAGAGTGTCTGAATTAAGCAGAACACTCTTACCCAGTCCAAAGATCAGGGCTTGATCCATCACCATTATTTATCTTACTGCACCATCCCAGCTCAGAACCTGGCTATATGCAAATCAGTCTGTCCCTGGCCCAGTGCATCATGGGAACAGGGCAGACTAAACTACCAAGCCAATTCTTCACCAGAAAGGAGACAAGCTACCGGGGACCGGTTTCTGGCATTTCAGCCGTCTTCGGCCCGGCTTGCTTGAAATCTGATGGTGCAGTGAGAAAGGGACTCATGTCTGAGTATACCCTGCCACACCTATAGTGGCCAAAAACGATTCAGAAAAGGGGGTGGTGATGAACAGATTGTCTGAATTAAGCAGACCACTCTTACCCAGTCCAAAGATCAGGGCTTGATCCATCACCATTATTTATCTGACTGCACCATCCCAGCTCAGAACCTGGCTATATGCAAATCAGTCTGTCCCTGGCCCAGTGCATCATGGGAACAGGGCAGACTAAACTACCAAGCCAATTCTTCACCAGAAAGGAGACAAGCTACAGGGGACCGGTTTCTGGCATTTCAGCCGTCTTCGGCCCGGCTTGCTTGAATCCTGATGGTGCAGTGAGAAAGGGACTCATGTCTGAGTATACCCTGCCACACCTATAGTGGCCAAAAACGATTCAGAAAAGGGGGTGGTGATTAACAGAGTGTCTGAATTAAGCAGACCACTCTTACCCAGTCCAAAGATCAGGGCTTGATCCATCACCGTTATTTATCTCACTGCACCATCCCAGCTCAGAACCTGGCTATATGCAAATCAGTCTGTCCCTGGCCCAGTGCATCATGGGAACAGGGCAGACTAAACTACCAAGCAATTCTTCACCAGAAAGGAGACAAGCTACCGGGGACCGGTTTCTGGCATTTCAGCCGTCTTCGGCCCGGCTTGCTTGAATCCTGATGGTGCAGTGAGAAAGGGACTCATGTCTGAGTATACCCTGCCGCACCTATAGTGGCCAAAAACGATTCAGAAAAGGGGGTGGTGATGAACAGAGTGTCTGAATTAAGCAGACCACTCTTACCCAGTCCAACGATCAGGGCTTGATCCATCACCGTTATTTATTTCACTGCACCATCCCAGCTCAGAAGCTGGCTATATGCAAATCAGTCTGTCCCTGGCCCAGTGCATCATGGGAGCAGGGCAGACTGGGTAAGAGTGGTCTGCTTAATTCAGACACTCTGTTCATCACCACCCCCTTTTCTGAATCATTTTTGTCCACCATAAGCGTGGAAGGGTATACTCAGATGTGAGTCCCTAGCTCATTGCACCATCAGGATTCAAGCAAGCCGGGCCGAAGACGGCTGAAATGCCAGAAACCGGTCCCCGGTAGCTTGTTTCCTTCCCAGTATAAGAATTGTCTTGGTAGTTTGGTATGCCCTGTTCCCATGATGCACTGGGCCAGGGTCAGACTAATTTGCATATAGCCAAGTTCTGAGCTGGGATGGTGCAGTGAGCTAAAAAACGGTGATGGATCAAGCCCTGATCTTTGGACTGGGTAAGAGTGATCTGCTTAATTCTGTTCATCACCACCCCCTTTTCTGAATCAGTTAGTGAAGGAAGCATACCAGTATTTAGGGATTGGCGGTTCTCTCCATTTCCAGTGTTTGGTGAGCAGCCGCTTGGCTGTGATGAGGCCTAGATCCCAGAACCTAGTTTGTGTCTTATTGAGCTTAGTTCTTTTGTATAATCCAAGAATGCAAGCCTCCACGTGTGTGGCAGCCCTGGGCCCGCACTACGCGTCAGGAGAGATGTCACCTCCCCCCAATATGTGGCTAGAGAGGGGCAATGCCAGAGCATGTGCAAAATGTCCGCGCCTAGCAGGTCGCATCTGGGACAGGTGGCGGTGTTGATCATGAAGTACCTGTTGATTCTGTCTGGTGATAAATATGCCTGGTGTAGTATGTGTAATTGAATGGTCCGGAAGCCGGAGTTGCGTGGGATATTCACAGGGCTAGCTAGAACCATGTTCCATTCTTTGTCCGTTCAATCCCTCCCTCGGTGGGCCGCCCATTTGTCCCGTATCGGTTGTGTGGACCGTTGCGTGTGCATGAGGAGGGCCTGCGCCAGCCAGCGGATGATGTGGGAGCCGTTGCCCATGACTTGTAGGTATTGCATTAGGTGGTGTATCGGCGGCTCTTCCTGAATATCTCCCCAGGACTCCGTGTATGCCTGCAGTATAGACGCATGGAGCAGGAACTGCCCCGCTGGCAGACCCGTGCCCTCCGTCAGTTCCTCAAATGGGAGCATGGCCCCATCCGCATAGAGGTCTCCCATAGTCTCCACCCCAGCCGCTGTCCAGCTCTCTAGAATGCGTGGTGTCACTGTTCCGCCCCTCCGGGGGGTACCCATCAGGGGAAGCGCAGGGGCATAGGGCCTAACTTCCTGGGTCAGTTTTAGGCTACGGATGAAGCATTTGCGGGCCACAGCTACGTGCAGAGGTAGTGGGCGGGGTCCCTTAGTCAAGGGATGGAACAAAGTGCATACTTGCGTGTGGGTCCATTGGTAGGTAGCGGTAGCCGTGTCATCTAGGTGCGAGCCGCTAATCCAGTGTGTCACCCATTGCAGCTGTGCAGCCAGGTAATACAGCTCCATGTTAGGGACTGCCAGCCCTCCCTCAGCAGTCGGGGAGTAGAGTTTCGCCAGGGCCACACGGGGGCGCCCAGTGTTCCAGATCAGGTTACGGATCATTGATTCCAGGTCACGGAATCTTTTTGTAGGGACATATAGTCGGATGTTTGTGAAGTGATATAGTAGCCTGGTCAATGCTATCATTTTGGATAGTGCAATCCTACTGGGCACATTCAGTGGTAGAGTCTTCCAGAAGGCCATCTGGGCTCGCAACGAGGATATAGCGTGCACCAGGTTACCCTCCAGTATGTTCTGCGTGTCTCTGTATATGTGCATTCCAAGATATTTAAAGGTGGGAGGATACCATGTAAGTCGAACACCTCCGAGGCTCACGTCACATTCCTGCGTGTCCGGGCTGAACGAATACACTCCGGACTTTGTCCAGTTGACCTTAAGTCCCGATACCTCTTCGAATGTCTGGAAAATTTCTGACAGTGCGCCCGGCACAGCGGTAAGGTCTCACACATACAGAATCAGGTCGTCCGTGTAAAGCGAAACTATATGCACACCGTCAGCTAGCGGGATCCCCCATCCTACTCCCCTTTCCCGCAACAGCGCCGCCAGGGGCTCAATGGCCAGAGAGAAGAGAAGGGGTGACAGGGGGCAGCCCTGTCGGGTGCCTCTACGCACCTGCACCGCCTCCGAGAGCAGCCTGCCCATCCGCACTCGTACACTGGGCCGTTGATAAAGTAGTCCGACCATGTCCGCGTACGCATTGCTCATGCCGAATCTGTCCAGCACCGCCCCCAGATAGGGCCACTCTACGGAGTCAAAGGCCTTCTCAAGGTCTAAGACCAGACACCCCGATCTCGGCCAATGCAACGTGGCGGCTTCCTGTACATGGAAGAGGCGGCGAATATTGCGGGAAGTGCTCCTCGCTGGCATAAAACCATTCTGGTCATCATGGACTAAGGTTGGGACCTCTGTGGCTAAGCGTCGGGCCAATAAAGAAGTGAAAATTTTGTAGTCGGTGTTCAACATGGCTAATGGCCTTTAGGACCCCATGCATGTTCCTTCCCTGCTGGGTTTCAAAAGCGAAACCAGGTTGGCTTCATTAAGTGTATCCGGGAGTGCCGAGTCTTCTATTGCGGCGTTATATACTTTGAGCAGCTCCGGGATCAGCGTATCCGAACATGCTTTAAAAAATTTGGCAGGTAAGCCATCCGGGCCAGGGGATTTGCCATTGGAGAGGGCGAAAATGGCCTCGCGCATCTCCTCCTGCGTGAATGGTACCCCTAGGTCCCCCCACTGCATGTCCGTAAGGGAAGGCAGTTCTACATTTGCGAGGTAATCTATTATGGACGCCGATGAGACCCTCAGCTGTGACCTGTATAGGGCCTGGTAGTGACGTACAAAGGCTTGGTGTATTTTACTCTGTGTGTACACTACCTCTCCCTCGGCCGTTCGGATGGCGGACACCGGCTCTGTGCGGTTTTCTTGTTTGACTAGCAAGGCCAGCAGTCTCCCGGGCTTGTCGCTGTACTGGTGTACGTGCGCCAAGTGAGCTGCATAATTGATGTGGCGCAATCGTTCCAGGTACGTCGTGCGTTCCACACGGGCCTCGCTTAGTTGGTCGCCTGTCCCTGCCACTGCTTCCTGCTCCCAGCGGAGCAAATCAGCCTCCACCCAGCGCAGGTCAGCTTCTAGTTTTTTCTGCATGCTCCCCTGTGTGCCCAGGCAGTGTCCCCGTATCACAACCTTGAAGGCGTCCCATTCGACCTGTGGGGAGGACCCTGTGCCCGAGTTGTCTGTGAAGTATTGTGCTACGCAAGCCTGCAGGGAGTCTCGAAAGGGGGCATTCAGCAGTAGGGCTGGTTGTAAACGCCATGTGGGGATGGGCGGGTGTGGGCGTTCCCAAGCCATTTGCAGGGTGTGTGGATTGTGATCCGAGTGTGTTCGGCCAAGGTATAAGGAATCTGTGATGTGAGGCAACAGCTCTGGTGACACCATGTACCTGTCTAGGCGGACATGTAACGTGTGCGCTCCTGAGTAGTAAGAGTATATTTTGGTGTTAGGATTGTGGGCATACCATGCATCTTTTAAATCCCACTGTGCCGCCCACTGGGTGAGTGCCCTCATAGCTCCCAGAGATGTTGCATCAGACCTGGGTGGGGCCGAGCGGTCCAGTGTGGGATCCAGCACTGTGTTGTAATCTCCCCCCAGTACCCAGGGGACACCATGCCAGGGCGCCAACTTCTCTGAAATGCGTGCTAGGAAGCCCCCTGGTCCGTGTTTGAAGAGTAAACGGACGCCAGAACTACAGGTTGCCCATCAATGCGGCCTTTTACCAACACATACCTCCCCTCTGGGTCCGTGTGGACATCTGTCATTGTAAAGGGAGTACCCGGTTTCACCCACAGTAGCGCCCCACGGGCAAACGAGGAGTTTTCCGTGGCATACAGTTGCCCCTCCATCTACGGCGCAGTGCGGCCACCTCCGCCCCATTCAAGTGTGTTTCTTGCAGGAGTGCAATGTGTATCTGGTGCCTTTTCAAGTAGGAATATATTTGATAACAGCGCGCTGGTGTGTGCATGTCTCTAATATTCCAGGTACATATTGTTATTGTAGTCATTCTAGCAGTGTAAGCGCCCCCCCAACCATAGCCATGAACATCAGCCCAACACAGGCCCATTGCATCCCCTTTTCCAGCTCTCCCACGACCACCCTCCCCAATACACTCAGCAAAGTTCAGGAAGACATTAAAGAGGGGGAAAACAAATAACAACAAGAACCAACTGTGGGTGAACCCCACTAGAATACCAAAGGGGCAGTGGCGAAATGGGCCACCGTCCATACTCTCAATTAAGAGGGACAACCTTTCAAGTCTAGGGGGTATCGTGCGCTAAGCACAGTCCTGGCGGTTCAGATGGTTAGTCAAAGAAGGAGATCAAGATCCTTCCCCGGGCCATATGGAATAGGTAACTGGCAGCCAAAGTCAGTGCGCGGGAATGTGGCGCCACTTGTCCCGTGGGGGGGCCCGTTCCAGCCAGCCACAGCAGGGGAAGAAAAAGGGGGTGGGGTACATTTCCCGTGCCCCTGGCAGTAATGGTTCCCCATTTACTGGGGCCTGCGGTCAGAGGGGGCAGAGGAAGAGCATGGGCCACAAGACAACCCCACCACCACCATGCTCTGCTTGCATCTGCACTATTGGGGCAGTACTCACTGTGCCAGTATTCCACCGTCCAGCCAGCAGGCAGGGGGGGGGAGAAGATTCCCCCGGCAGCTTCGGGCATCAGCCGCGCCTCAGCGTCCAGTCAGCTCCCGCCGCCATCCCCCCCCGCCGTGGCGGGTTCCTCACAGATGACTTGTACGCTGTCAATAAAGCAAGTCAGCTGTCTGCGGTGTGACGTCCGGCAGGTCCACCGAGATCTGAGAGTCTGGAATCCCATATACAGCTTCATCATCGTCACTAGGGACTGTCTGTTGGCCGTCGTCCAGAATAGCTTCCGATGATGGCGAATTGCTCAATTGGGAGACTCTCCGGAGTGCATCTTGTTGTTCCTGAAGCATTTGGTCCGTCGGCGGAGAGTGTTGTGACACTTCCTCCGGGCGTTGGGTCTGCTGTACTCTGTTTCTGCGGCGGCGCCGCGGCCCGCGTGATCGCGGCCTCGCCTCATATCCCTGTGCCTGTCTGGGTGCCGTTACCGTGCCTCCGTCCAGCCACTCACTGACCTCTTCGGGAGTGTTGAAGAAGTAGGTCTTGTCCCGTGCCACCACTCTCAGTTTTGCAGGAAAGAGCAGGGAATATTTAAGGCCTGTGGTGCGGAGTCGTCGCTTCACCTCCAAGAAGTTGTGCCTTTGACGTTGCACTTGGACAGTGGAGTCCGGGAAGAACATTATTGTTGCATTGTCTATTTAAATTTTGCTTAGACGTCTGGTTTCTCGCAGCACCGTGTCCTGGTCCCTATAGTTCAGTATCTTGAAGAACAGCGGCCTCGGATTAGCGCCTGTAGTGTGGGGCCTCGTGGGTACTCGGGGTGCCCGTTCCACTACGAAGTAGGGCGAAAGCGTGCCTTCAGGTAACAGGTTCCTGAGCCAGTCTTCCACACGTTGGGCAGGTTGATTCCCCTCCCATTTTTCCGGGACCCCCACGAGCCTGATGTTGTTGCGTCTTGCCCTCCTTCCGCATCCTCGGCGCGGTCCTCCAGGAACTCCACTCTGTTCAGGAGATCCTGCACTTGCCTGTCCGTCTGGGTGACCTTGGGTTCGAGCTCCTTCACAGTACCCTCCAGAGTCTTGGTCCGATCAGTCAGTTTCCTGTGGTCGTCCCTTAGGTGGGTTAGATCTATGGCGACACTGTCTATTTTGGACTCGAGGGAGGTTCTGGTCAGTTGGAGCGACTGTTCCATGCGCTCCATAGCTGCTAGCACGCTGTCCAGCCTTGCGGTCACTTGGTCGGTGGCCATTTTGTTCAGAAACGTGTCAGTTTTTCCCTTCGGCGGGGCACCTCCAGTCCCGGTGCGGGTCCGCACCCCTCCGGACATGTGCAGGATCGCCCGGCCAACAGCTCCCCCACCTGTATCTCGCTAGCAGCACCTCCGGGATCACACCACTGCCAGGTGGGAGGTCAGCCAGCCAGCAGCCGTTCCTTCGGCCGAGGCCGTCGCCGGTGTGGTGGGGGAGGTCCGTCAAGCAGGTCCTCGCCTCCTTCCGAAGTAGGATCTCCGTGCTGTCCCAGGTGCAGTGGGGAACTGGGGGCCAGGGTGGTGCGTGGGCCCACAGGGTCCGAGTTCAGTGGGCAGGCAGGTAAGGCAAGTCCGACCGCCAGGCCCAGGCCCAGGCCGCGGCCCCTCGTGCGCCCCTCCGTCAGGTGGGCAGCTACTATCCCTGCAGGGGGTCCGCAAGCGAGTCTGGTGCAGAGCGGACTATTGTGGGCCTCTGACACAGGAAGACGGCCAGATTGCCGAAGATTGTAGCGTGGCGGTCAATATGTGGAGCCGGGTAGCTTCTCCACCAGCAGAGAGTGTGTTACGCAGTGAGCAAGCTGTTCTAGCAGGTTCTAGGCGGCTCCTTTGCACAGGTCCCGGTATCCGTCACGGGCTCCCCGCTGCAGTCGCCGCCCGCCGCAGCAACGCAGGTAGGCGTGGAAGGGTCCCCCGGGTGGTTCCGGTCTCTCAGCAAGGCCTGGAGGGGGAGCTCTGTTGGCTGGTTCCGCCACCTCACCGGTGCTTCGCCGGTAGTGCCCCCTGAGTCGTGCCCACATCAGGCGCGCCGCCAGGCAGCCAAGCAGGCACGCCCCACGCCCGGATCACCAGGTGCATGGCGGCCGTGATGTTAGGGCCTGGTGTCCGATCCTTCCCCAGTCCGGGCCCCCCGCAGGCGTCCAGCAGCAAGGTGGAGCGAAGTCAGGGCCGCCAGAGGGTGCACACGGCTCAGCGGCAGCCGGCTAGGGGGCCGCACTTAGTAGACTGGGGATCGCCAGTTGGGGCCTGGGCGCTGGGCCCGAGCCGCGTCCTCTTGTAGTTTCCCCGCCGGCCGGGAAGCAGCAAGTCCCGCAGAAGGGTCGCAGGATAGGCCGATGCTGACCGTGTCGGAGCTCTGACTTCAAAGTCGGCCAGAATGCCGAAAATTGTCCCAGGGAGGTCCGCCTGCAATTTCGGGCGGCTGCGATTAAATTTGGTGGAGAATCGGCTCAGGGAAGGGGAGCTTAGCACGGAGCTCTACCCTATTGCGACCTCCGCCATTGCGTGCTTAGCCACGCCCCCTTCATGAAAACAAACATATGCATGCACGCATATACACACACACATGTCTCCCACAGCAGTGGTCCGTTGTAAAGAATGACACTTAATAAACTTGAAGTGGTATCTTTATTCTCAGTAATACGACACACCGGAAAGATAGCGCTCCGGTCACCAGCTCACACTCAATGGCAGTTCAACTGTAAACACAACTGTCAGATAGCCTTCCGACGTAACGCATGCAAATACGAGGAGTCGCGCGGCAGGGACGGGGGCATGCGGGGGACAAACGCAAACGGAAAAGTGCCAACGTAACACATCTCCTTCCGAAGGGAAGAAAAGAAGAGAAGAGAAAAAAAGGAAAATAAAACTGTAAGTCAAACAAGACTTCTTAGCACTCTATGGGTCCGTTCACAAGGCGGAATGTCGACACAGGTAATGGGTTTCTTGCCCGTTGACATCATCTGTGCATGGTCCAACCACGGATCTTTAGTTGTTCTTAGTTCCAGAATAACCGGTGGAGATGCTGTCAACAAGGTCTGTATACAGTACTAGCCCACTCTAAGTCCTGTCCATCCTCCAACGTGGACGAATGAATTTCACAGGAGGATTGGGCAGAGTCCTCTAATCCGCTGAACTCGTGCTCCCCGACAAACTCTATATGCAAACAGTCAGCTCCAGAGTTCACTTCATGGTGTGGACATTGTAGGTGTTTGTGTGTCTCCTCACCCTCATTTTCTTGCTCCTTACTATGTAACCAGTCATAGTGATATTCTTTCTTGTTGCCCATTAGTTTATCCAGACTCAGACCATCTTCCCCTTTCCTGTCAATGTCACCAGGATTTTTCTCCTTTACTTTTGGCTTTGCTTCAACTTTTTCTTTATTGTGCCACACTTTCTCATATTTGATGCGGGCAGGGTTACAAAAGTCCTCCTCTACCCCTATGGGTTGTAAAATACTACATTTACCTATATTATTATACACTCTCTTTTCCACTCTTTCTCCTTCACTTATTTTTGTCTCGAATTCTTCTCTAGTATGTTTTCCTTTATCTTTTTCCATGTATGAACCTTGTTTGTTTTTGAATTTATACTTTTCAGCATCACTTGTCCAATCAGTTGCCCTAACTACTCTTTCCCCTCCTGCGTTGTCCTTTAATCGTGGTGTTCTTCCACTTAACAACTCTAAATGTCTCTTTTGTATAGTTTCGTTTACTGTCAAACCATACACTTTTTCTGTACTGTTGGGATTTAGCGTTATTCTTAATTTCCCCTGCTCTTCCAACCCCATTACAGTGTGTCCATTTCCTAAAATGTATACCATACTCCTGGTACTACTCTCCTCGGAATCCATTTCCCTCTCTTTGCATCCAATTATTTCCATGTTTTCACCTGTGTATGTTTCCTGGTGCATGTCAGCCTCCTTTAAATCTTCCCCTAGTTTTTCTACTAAATTACTCTTCTATATGTCCTTGTACACTAAAAAATAAAATAACTTATATATTATAAATTGTAAATTATACATGTTGCTGTTAGCCTTTTTATTTTTTAGTTATTATTCACAGTTTCCAGTACTATCTCTTGTTATTGACTGTAAAGGATACTGTTTGCGTACTCTTCCTGTAGGTTTCGTAGTTAAACGAAGTTCATTTGCGTTGCACGCAATTGGTGATGCGTGTTAGTTCTGTTTCCCTTTACACACACGCTTTAAAATAGAATTTGCCTACAGTTCCACTAGTTTTAATTATTGCCTGGAATTCACGTGTGAAGGTGCAATTGCGGTATTCAATATTGAGGTGGCGCCACTTCGTCATGCACGTCGCTCTCCCTTTCGCGCCACTACGCTGAGGGAAGTTCTACGCTCGTTGAGCACCGCCGGAGCCCACCAGCTGCTTCTCCCTTCACGCCTCTGAATCCACTGCTCTCCAAGAAGTCAATCAATCCCCACACATCCCTCAACAAGAGCGTCACAAGGACAGTCGTCCCTCGCCGATACCGACCCAAACTTATGGCGTGGTTGAGCTTTCTTCACCTCAGCTGAGGTGAGTCACACTTCTTTCAATCTGATCGTTTACACAGCCATGGAGAACCGCCGCTGTAGAAGCGCCTCGATTTCACTTACTACACGGCCAAGTAGTCACTCGCTGCTCATATTCCTTTATTTTCCTTCTTCCCTTTATATTTTATTATCATTTCCGATTGCTACTACATTTATTACACTGCTTGCTGCTCAAGTTACAATTATTCTTTACTCCCTCCTAACTGGAGTGTCATCATGTGGTTCGTGGTGTGAAGTCGTTGACCTCTATTCACGTTTGCTCTTGGAATTACACTGTAGTTCTGAGGAGAATCTCACTTCAACTTTAAATGCGCTGCCACAAGTCAATTTCCAAATGCGGTTACAGGGAATTACTTCGCTCCCTGCTCCGCTCACTTCTCCTCCTCCCAGCCACCAAGGTTTACCACATAAGCCTAGCGCAGATTCCAATGTTCAGTCTTCGGTTTCCTTAACGTCACGTGCCTTTGCTCACGTTCACCAAAGTTCAATCTTTATTAACTGGTCATGCTTCTTATGCTACGCATCCAAGGCTCACTTATAACTTCACTCAGATGTTACTGATAATGAACTGCTGTTTATCATTTATTTCTTCTCATCACTCAAATTAACCACAGGTTCAATCTGTACTTGCCGAGTTCACGGATACTGCACAGTTTCCTCAACTCAATGTTACTTTGTGTGTTTCAATACACATTTCACGATGCCGTTGCGCCTCTTCCTCTTCACCATTAAATAATTCTTCAGGCTGTGGGTTCTCCGGTGTGCCGCCCTCGTCGCCAATTTTGTAAAGAATGACACTTAATAAACTTGAAGTGGTATCTTTATTCTCAGTAATACGACACACCGGAAAGATAGCGCTCCGGTCACCAGCTCACACTCAAGTTCAACTGTAAACACAACTGTCAGATAGCCTTCTGACGTAACACATGCAAATACGAGGAGTCGCGCGGCAGGGACGGGGGCATGCGGGGGACAAACGCAAAAGGAAAAGCGCCAACGTAACATCCGTGCAGGTAAGCGCGGTGGGGGAATGTCGTCAGATGACGGAAAAAGGGCTATTTATTTATTTAATTTTCCCTATTCCGTCATTTGTCGACCCCCCTCCCGCCTCCTCACCCCAGCACCCCCATGCGCTTACCTGCGAGTACCACCGTTGGTCTCCCATGCTGTCCCTTTATAGGTAGCACACTTGAAATTCCAAACCAAAGACAAACAACTCTTCCAATACACCTCAGCACTGACCTAAATTATACTAAGCTACTCCATAAATGAATTCTTTACATGTCTGTACCAATGCAGGTTATTTCAGAGCTGATTTTTTTTTAAAAAGAAGTGTCAGTGACACACAGCAGTCTCTTAAGGAGTGATCCCATACCCCAAATTTGCTTCACGAGATGCCTTAAAACTTCTTTTTCTAGTGGTTGTAATGATAGCATAACAGGCTTGCTTTCCTAGTGTTACTGTGAGCCAAACATCTTATTCTTGTCTGTTATTGTGAGCAGAGGTGTGGGGTCCTGTTTGAAGTGGGGTTCATCATCATTAACCACAGAGCTGACTCTAGGGCGGTGCAACTGCTCCCACCGCACCTGGAGCTGACTTCTGGGGACGCAGTGTTCCTATGTTTCTTTTGGTTTTAAAACCGCCTGCTGCCTTTCCCCGCCTCCAACAATTT
Source organism: Lissotriton vulgaris (assembly GCF_964263255.1). NCBI lineage: Eukaryota > Metazoa > Chordata > Amphibia > Caudata > Salamandridae > Lissotriton > Lissotriton vulgaris. Next base: position 1,753,018,009 of record NC_141687.1, read on the forward strand.
CCAGGCAACAATAAAGATGTCAAGATAACTCCCGCGATTAATGTTGGTCCTGGAGAGAGATCAGAGTTTTGTCAGGGTGAAGTCTTGCCTGATCATAAAATAGCACAGATGATTAATATGCCTGCTGCAAAAAATGTGTACCGTGCAGATCACAAAGTGTATATGATGCAAAGAGGTCAGAGGTTTCTGCTTTTCTAAGAGACATCCTTTTGTTACTTGCTGTTTATTAGTAAAAATCCTAACACAGAAGAGTGAATTATTAACTGTCATCAAAGACCCGCATTCAGACTGCAAAATATAGATTAGAGCATAGATTAATGTGGCAAAAAAGGTTAATTTGGGTAGAAATCAAATTAATTATTCTTATTATTAAAGAGAACTTCCAGCTATGGTGTTCTGTTTTCAATTCTGAGATTGTGCTGCTCCAGACCAAACACTGGTAAACTATACAGCCTACCAGTATGAATGACATGTCACTTCTACACCTTCTAGTTCTCTGCTGGTATCCTATTAATTGCTGCTGAATTCTGCCTCGCATTTCATTTTATTTTGGAATTTAAAGCTGCGCCGCGCTTTGTGACACTGCTGTGCCTTGCTGCCTTGCTGCCTAATAGAATAACATCTCGAGTGTGGTGATTAGTGATTAGCCCTGCACAGCGCTTTCTGGCTTCACCTGATATAGTGCTTTCCCCTGCTGGCCTGAGATAGTCTTGCCCTGCATGGCGCTCCATTTTCAGTGTGGCTTTTGTTGGTTGAGACGCTCGCAACGTTTGTTTACCAGACTGCCATTTTGTTGATTTGCTGACTGTCCCTGACCCTCCCTGAACCTCGCTCCCGCCTCCCTGCTGCCCCTCCCACGCTCCGCCCCCTCCACTATCCATATATGACAAATGCATCAGCGCACAGCTTTCACGCGCAGCGTTTCGCGCCCCAGTCGCGCCGAAGGTGCGCCAAAGGTAAGCCCGTATACGCCCGTCCGCGCCTGGCCCGCGCCTAGCGCCAGTCCCCCTGGCCCCTGCTCCACCCATCCCCCCCGCATTATATACGACGCCTCCACCCTCTTAGCCCTAAAACCCAACCGCCTCCCTAACTGCGCCCAAGCCGCCCCCGGACACACCCATGGACCCTTCACATGCAACTCCTGCAAGTACGACAGCAACAAGACCAACTCCACATCCACGAACACCAAACAGAGATCTGACACCAACAACCTAAAATGCATCCTACTCAACACCCGCTCAGTCCACAGACACGCCATCGAACTTTGGAATCTACTAGACCCATCTCTCCGGACGTCGCCTTCCTAACAGAAACATGGATGAACGCCTCCTCAGCCCCAGACATCACAATTGCCATCCCGGAAGGCTACAAGATCATTCGTAAGGACCGCACCAAGCAAACAGGAGGAGGCATCGCCATTGTCCATAAGAATTCCATCCGAATCTCAACCAGCTCAGACGTCAACCTCGCTAGCGCCGAACACCTCCACTTCCAGATCCACACCGACCCCAAGACAACACTCAGAGGCACCCTCCTCTACAGGCCACCAGGACCCAGTGCACAATTCAGTGATGACATCACTGACTTCATCACACCACACGCCCTCCCCTCCGAGGACTACATTCTACTGGGAGACCTCAACTTTCACCTGTAAAAGCGCAACGACAGCAACGCCACCACCCTTCTGGACAATCTCGCCAACCTTGGACTCAAACAACTTGTTAACACCCCCACTCACTACGCAGGTCACACACTCGACCCCATCTTCACCTCAAGCAAACATATCTCCTTCAGTCACACCACAGCTCTCCATTGGACGGACTACAGCTGCGTTCACTTTGTCTACAAAAAGACCACATCCCACAACCATCCTCAACCTACTCTGCGAAGAAACTGGAACAAAATCACCATCGACCAGATCTCCTCATTGCTTCTTCAAAACCCCCCTGCCCTCTCTTCGAACCCCAACCAAGCAGCCATTAACCTCACCCAATGGATAACCAACAGCGCCGACAACCTAGCACCTTTGAAAAAACGTCAAATTAAGCGAGACTACAAAAACACTTCCTGGTTCAACGATGATCTTAAGAAATCCAAGAAACTCTGTCGCTCCCTCGAGAAGGCCTGGAAAAGAGACCCAAACACCAGCACCAAGGACGCCTTCAAAAACGCCACCCGCACACACCACCAACTGATCCGGACTGCCAAGAAAGCAGCACTTAAAGAACGACTAGACAACAACTCCCACAACAGCAAGGAATTATTCAACATCGTCAAAGAGTTTACCAACCCCTCTGCCAACTCCAACGACATCACTCCCTCTCAAACCCTTTGCGACTCCCTAGCTTCGTTCTTCCACAACAAAATCGCAGACATCCACAACAGCTTCGACAACCAACCCGGAGACCAACCCTCCCAACCTTCTGCCATACCCTCACCCCCCTTGAACATCCTCAATGACTGGAACCCTATCTCCACTGAGGACACCATCCGCCTGATGAATTCCATTCACTCGGGATCCCCCACAGACCCATGCCCTCACCATATCTTCAACAAAGCAGACTCCATCATAGCAGAGGCCCTTGGAAAAGCACCCATCCCGACGGACCACGCACGGAACCTGGGCGTCATCCTGGTCTCCACACTCTCGATGAACAGACAAGTCAACGCAGTTTCATCATCTTGCTTCAACATTCTTCACATGCTCAAAGAAACATTTCGCTGGATCCCCACCGAAACTAGAAAAACGGTCACCCACGCGCTGGTCACAAGCCGCCTGGACTACGGCAACACCCTATACGCCGGTACCACCGCAAAACTTCAGAAAAAACTCCAACGCATCCAGAACGCATCAGCCAGACTCATACTAGACATCCCGCGTAAAGACCACATCTCTAGTCACCTGAAAAACCTCCACTGGCTCCCCGTCAATAAGAGAATAACATTCTGCCTCCTAACCCACGCACACAAAGCTCTCTACGAACTCGGACCCGAAAGCCTCAACACACGACTTTCCTTCTACACCGCCTCCCGCCAGCTACGCTCCTCCGACCAAGCCCTTGCTGCTGTACCTCGCATCAACAAAACCACCATGGGAGGAAGATCCTTCTCCTACCTGGCAGCTAAAACCTGGAACTCACTTCCCACTCACCTTCGCCTCACTCAAAACCACCTAGCATTCAGAAAGCAACTTAAAACTTGGATATTCGACAAGTAATTCCCCACCCTTCCTCAAGCGCCTTAAGACCCTCTGGGTATGTAGCGCGCTATATAAATTATTTGACTTGACTTGACTTGAACTTGGATAGCTAGGCTTAATGCCACATGAATTTCCCTCTCCAGCTCCCCCAACCTCTCACTGCACCAGGGCAAGCATACAAGCATTGACCAGCACCTGACAGGCACACACATGGACACACAGTCAGATATTGGTGATCAGCAGATTCAGGGTACTGCATTAATGTTCTGTAGACATTCAATAACATCAACGTCTGCTCTGAGCATATACCCTCAGCATCATGCTAAAGTTCTTGATATTTTTAACACCTTCACTAGTAATTTGGCTCTAACCTCGACGGCATCTTGGGGTGCTGGCGCTGAAATCTCCGCAACTGGGCCTTCCCAGACTCCGTTGGTGACACTCTTTGATTCCAGTTTACCATCCTTTACTTATTCACCTCCCTAGCTGTGGTTCAAGTCCAGGATCTTATTCTAACCACTTGTTCTGGGTCTCCTCTGGACCCTTGTCCATCAAAGATTTTTCAGTTTGTCTCTAAAACCATAGCTATTCATCTGACTAATGTCTTCAATTAAATGTTTAGTCGAGGATTTTTTCCAGAGGGTTGGAAGGTAGCTTCTATTCTACCTTTGCTTAAAAAACTGCATCTAAATCTTCTAGACTCAAGCAACTATGTCCTATATCCCGCCTTCCCTTTCCATCTAAGATAGTGGAGGAGACTATAAATAAACAACTCTCTTTCATAAATTCAACAATCGGCTGGATCATATGCAATTCGGTTTCAGAGGCCAACACAGCAATAAATCCGTCTTGTTAACTGCCTTGGAAGAATTGAGACCCATCTTGGGCAAAGGTAATCCAGTGGCGTTGATCTTGTTACACCTCCAGGCCGCTTCCTGGGACTGGTTTCTGGCATTTTAGCCGTCTTCAGCTGGGCTTGCTTGAATCCAGTGGCAAAGTGAGCAAGGGACTCACGTCTGAGCATACCCTGCCAATTTATGGCGAACAAAGCGGTACAAAAGGGGGTGGTGATGGACGGAGCATCTGAACCAATCAAAGGCATAGGGTCAGACTGATTTGCATATGGCCATGTCTGAACTGGGGTGGAAGAGTGGGCTAAAGAACAGTGATGGATTAAACCCAGATCTGTTGACTGGGTGGGAGTGTTTATTGGTTCAGATGCTCCGTCCATCACACCCCCTTTTGTACCGTTAAAGTTAATCTGAGCCTCCACAAGAAGGCAGTGTAATCTGAGAAGTACTGGGGTAATGTGATCAGATGTGTTTTTCCCTGTGATAACTCTAGCCAAAGAGTAATTCCATCCATCAGAAAAAACAAAATTCAGTCATCAATCCTTGATCCAACAATTGACAATGCCACAATTGCTCTGTGTGCTTTAGATGAATAAAATCGACTTGTTTGCAGTAGATTCTGATTAATCTAATTAAACATGTTATCCACTGACATAGTTGACCAAACTCCATCGTGAGGGCTTTGAATTTTTTTTAACTTAAAAGGAGAAGCTAGTGGGACGCAATGCTAGAACGTTGTATATCCTGTGAACCTTCATTACCCTGAGACACAGTTGTATAGATACTCACCTATCAATTCGAAACATAGAAATCAAAAGCAGATCCACCCAGGCACTAACAAATCAGATACACGCACAGCTGAAAGCCATGCATCTAGGTATATACATGCGAACAGGGACTAAACCAACGATGCACCGGCCTGTGTGAGGACAGGAGTGAGTCTGGAGAAGGAAGAGGCGGGAATGTTATGATGCTAGATCCAGGGACGCAGTGGGGGGAGTGGGGAGGGGGATGTTATTCTGGAGTAGAACATATGAATACACATTTGATACAAATACTGTTATTGCGGTTTACAATCCTGTTACCGCATCTCCTAATGTGGAAACATCTTCTTGAATATATAAATTGTAATGATCGCCCTCTGAATACAGTGTGGTACACCTATATGAACCTTGTAATGTATGATTCACTGTGACGTTGGATTGTTAAGCAAGAAAATCAATGAAATATGTTAAAAAATAAAAAAAGGAGATTCTATTTTCCTTTGACCATTATGTGTTAATAAGAAGCTGGTTATCAAGGGAAAAAACCAATGATCAAGTGTCTTAGAACCAATGACAAAGGCAATACTCACGTTTAATTGGAGCAACTGAGGCTGATAAGTTAATCAAATCCTTCCAAGTCAAGCAAGGGCGAGCTTTACCAGCAGTCTACGAGGCGGAGTTCTGGTGATGTGGAGGCAAGAACTCTTTGTACCAAAATGATAGTTTGTGGGAGCAACGAAGTCAGAAATTAACACTCTCAGTTGCTGAGCAAGCGCACACGCCTGCGTGCCTGTCAAAAAGAGAGAGAGATTGATGTTATTTTGGTTCGGTCTGGACACTACCCTTTCCAAAACCTTCAGCACAGTCTTGATAGTGGGAAAGTGGCACATGCCCCATGGTTGGCATTTGCTATGCAGTCTTGTGTGGGATTCTGCAGGTAGTATAGTGGGGTTAGACTTGGAAAAATATAAAGGACCAGTATGGACCATTGTAAGAATATGCGATCGGCCAAAGCAGCTTTGCGAACCCCGCTTATTGTTTGTTTTGTCAACAAGCCCCGTGTGGAGGTTTCATTTTATTTTGTTTGTAATATTATTCTTCATGTCTTTGCCAAGCATATACTAGGTTCTTCAGGTATCATGTCCCCTCTGAGAACAAGTGGGGGCTTGGAAAAAATGGTCCTTGGGCAAATGTCTCTGTGGTTATGTGGATGGTTAGATGGGAACAAACCTTCAATTATTTGTTCTGTCTCTTTGTAATATGGGTGCGAAGGAATTGGCAGAAGCCTACTTTAAAATCAAAGGCTACATTGGCCCATTTGTTTTGTAAGAATGATCCTGTAATCATCTTCGCTATGGCAAAGTTCCATGAGTGGAGATCGAAACAGATAGCTAATTGTATAGTTCTAGTAACCGCACAACTTCCACCTGTGGTTCCATTTTCCCCTAAGTCTCTCAACTATGTTAATGTATTTTGGGGAGATGAAATTTCCTTGTGATGATGAAAGACAGTAACTGTGGGGTACATATAATTCCCTAAGTTAATGATGAGGCAGAGTCGCCCACGCAGGTATAGCCAAAGGGTGACTAAGACATTTGATCAACCACTGATCTGTCTGCTCTGAGACCCTCACCACCTCCTGAATACTAAGGCTGACCAATGGTGTAAAACACAACGAAAAGCTCAAATACTAATTATAATACTGCATTTCTGTCATCTGGATTTCCAGAATTAAGTTTTTAACTTCTAAAAATATCTGTAAACTTAGCTGCAGTCAGAGATTGTTACCCTAATTTCTCTTTAAGTCGATTTACACACCAGACAAATTGCCTCCATAGTCATTAATAGGGTCACCTGCTTTCCAAACCTAGTGAATTTCATTCTCTAACTAGTAATGACTAGTAGCTCACGTGTACATTCTGCAGGAACTGATTGTTGGACTTGGCCCTCTCTGCAAGGTCTCTCCCAAACATTCAGCCTTCACCCCTCCTGTTTTGCTGCATTCATAATTGTTGGCATTAGGACTCTGTACCCTTTACTACTGATAATCTGTGCTAATGTTCTCGTGCCCTCTTCTTGGAGCATGGTAACACGTGCTTACCTCCTCATGGCACATTTAATTTAATTATAAGTCTCTAGTAAAGGAGCACTAAATGTACCCAGGGCCTGTAAATTAAATGCTGCTACTGGGCCATCAGCTCTCCTTGTGCCACCCACTAAAGTAGCACTTTAAAACATGACTGGCCTGCCTTTGCAGCCAATAGTGTAGTTTTAAACTGCCATTTCAACATGGTAAAATAAATGCTTTTCTATGCCTAAACCTGCCTTTTTACATGTCCTGGTAGTTCGTTTTCACTATTGTAAAGCCTACCTCTCCCATAGGATAACATTGGGTTACCTTATTACATTTAATAAGTGCTAACGTTTGGTAGAAATATCATGTTTGGTCTCCAATAAATTGAAATTTAAAACCCTCTTGAATGGTAAACTCAGATTTAAGTCACAATTCAGAAAATGCCACTTTTAGACGTTTTTTTACGTAACCAGATTACAGATGTGATTATTCAATCACCATCTTTAGAATATCCAGGTCAAGTACATTACTTTTCTTGGCCCATGTATTTATTCAAATGTTTTAATGATATTTAGAACCCTTTAATGAACTTCAGACATATCATGACAGGGTCACTTTTGGACTTTTTTTATATAACCAAATATACCTCACAGAACTGTAAAAAACGGTTCAGTGCAACAACGCACTTACATAAAATACAATACTGTGAGTTAGACATAATAAAAACTAATGGTGATTACATATCTAATAGATAATTTACAACATAAACCTTATTAGAACTCTTAAAACTAGTAAAGTTAAGTTTTCAAAGACAGAGGTTGCAATTACTATTATTCTCTGTGCTGTGAACCGCTTGTTGACAATGGTGCTTGGTGAGGTTTCAAAGTTATTTAATTATAGTGGGATATCAGTTGAAAGTATTTGCCCACAAAATAAACGATAATCTTGTAGAACACTCCCCAAAGGTTTTCCTCGACACGTTTTGAACAACTACTTATTTAGGATTCTTCTCAGGACCCTGACTGGTCATGATCCTGTGTTTCCTGAGACAGAAAACTTACATGGGCTTTATTTTTTGGTTCCTCTTCTTCAGACTGCAGTGTGAATTTCAATTCACCTTCATTCTGCTTACCTTCAGCTTCTCTGGCTACCACAGGTATAGGCTGTTCTGGTCCTTTCAAATTTAGGAGTTTCACATCTATCTGTACTTCATGATCTACCTTGAAAACCTCCCTGGGAACACGCTGAGGCCCAACTCAGCTGTGCACAAAAGGGCCCAAACCCTGAATATGTTACTTTTAGAAAGTTGCCATATTCTTGTCCTAAACATTTGATACCTGCTGCCAGTGACCTGGGTCTCATGACCCTGCTGTTAGGCTTTGTGTTTTCCTCCCAGACAGTGAGAAAATATGGCTCAGCTGTGGGCAGGATGAGCCATTCCGACAGGATGGATGGGAGCGGATCAGATCCATGTCCCACTTGCACTTCAATCGTGGCTGCCTCCAGCACACACACAAAGAAACCTAGCACCAGTCTTTTTTGACCCTAGATTGTTTGGGAGAGTTCATAGGGGCAGGATGGAGCTTTCCAGAACAAGATGTGGGGTTAACCTAGAGGTTTACCTGCTTCAAAGGCTGGCGACAGATATCAATACTGTACAATCAAACCAACTCTTCAGTGCACTGGTGGACCTGTGGAGGAATTAGATGGGCTGCTGCCCTGCTGTTTGAGGCCTTCTTTGTACCCCCAGTGGACTGCTCTGTTTCTACCAGAGGACTGCTCTGCTGCTTGAGGCCGACCTTGCTGCTTGCCCCGAAAACTACTAAAGTGACTCAAAGGGCTAGGTGTCTTGCCTCTTGAGTGACCTAGGGACGTAAGCTCCAGAAACATTGAATACTGAATTGGCTTCTGCTGGAGTGAGTCGTAACCCCTAAGTGGAACCCTTCTAGTCCAGGACCCTTACTTGTGGTGCTAAATGTGCTACTCCTAATTAACCCTAAAAGTTGGGACTTTTCGAAAATGTACCACCAAAAATGTACCAGTTGTCCTCCAATCCGTGCAAGGTGCTTTCCCAGTCAACTTGACTTTGTGGCAGCTCCCATTACTTTCTTTTCCACAGCAGCAAAATACTGTTCAGCTGGACCTTTAAGAACAGCTGTTCTGCCCCATGGAGCCCTCGTTGGCGACAGCCTGTAGCCTAGCTGCACTGGAGATCTTCTACTTCTCAAACAGTGAAAAAACGTTCAAAGGTAGAAATGTTCAATGCAACTCCATTCAGCAGCTGCCCGACGACAAAACCACCTCTTCGTACACCACCGGCTGCCTTGCCCCACTCCACTTTGCCATCTCAGGAACTTTTCTTTGAAATTTCTCCTAAGTTCGAAGTGAAGCCGAGACCAGACCCAATCCACCTTGTGTAGCTGAACCATGCTCCTCCATCCTAAATCACGAACCAGCCCCATCCACTTTGTGTAGCTGAACCATGCTCTATCCTTAGCTTTTCCCTTTGACCCTGTCTCGCGTGACTAGATATCTGCGGTTGGTGCTTTGATCTTTTAGGCACTATTTTTTTCTTTAAAAATTCAAAAGACTGATTCAATTGATTTGATTTAATTTGTTTTGGTGTCAATTTAGTTATTACATTTCACTAAAGGCGGGCCGCAAACTTTGCTCCGCTGGAGGAGTTTTCAGAGTTTTTGCCACTCCGTGTTAAATTGGCAAAAATATCCACGTCCTGCCGCCATGTAGCGAAGTTTACCACCCGCTGCAAAACCGCCTTAAATAAAATAACTTACCTGATTTCCTTTCTTGTCGCGCAACATAGTATAAGGAGCCGGGTGCCGGGGCACATGGGCAGTGCTGTGGCGGGCCTTGTAGTCGCTAGAGGTTTCTAGTGTGCATGCGTACAATAACACACATGAGCACACAAGAGAATCCTCAAGAGACTGGAATCAGATGCAGGAGGCAGCGGGAGAGCGTCATCGTCAACCTCAAGGATCTGCATTCTGCAGCCAGGGACTTGGAGAAGGTAGCAGGTGTGTGATGCGCTGGCTGAGATCTGCCACATTCTAAGTTTCAACTGGCGGAGCGGAATTTCATCGAGTTTTGATTCAACTCTGAGGAATTCCACCTAGTGACACTCCATGAGATCCGCCCACACCTGTATTTCACTCTATTTTTCGAAATTGGTGTGGAATATTTCCTGTGTTGTGTTTTCACTTTATCACTGTTTGCGTGCTGCATAAATACTGTAAAACACAACAATAGCTCAATTGGTATCATTGGGGGAGTCAGTTCAGCCAGTATGTAAAATACATTACAAGAAAGGAAGGAGGGAGACTCCCGACAATTTTATATATGTGCACATGGCATCATATATTTAGGTTCAAAGTTAAGAATGATACAGTTGTAGCAGCACTGTAGGCATAGAATGCACAGGAAGCCCAATTTGGACTTGGTGCACAAATGTGCTCGTGACACATATAAGTAGCGACGCAAGTGACAAAGTGAGAACAGAGAAAGGAGCAGGGTGCCAAACTGTGACAATATATGCAAGAAACTGTGTGGTTCAGCCCAAAATAATTTACAATGATTGTGTGAGGAGCGATTGAGCTATTTGGTTTGAACCACACATAGGAAGGGCGCCGTCAGTTGTGCTGAGGGGTCGACGAAGTTTCGATCCTAGTCAATCAGGATCATCATCAGGACGGGGCTGCTATTTTGTGTAGTGCTGAATAGGATACGGTCCCATGTCCACAATCATATGCTGGATTCAATCCAACATGGGTGGCTGGGCAGAGAGTTCCTTGTAGTGGATCTTGGGTGAGGGGACGGGAGACCATCAGGTCAGGCTGTTGAAAGTAGGGCTAAGGTGCCGAAAATGAATAGGCGGTGTAGCCGGGCCTGGGGCGCGGCATGTCCGGAGCCTCTATGCGACCAAAAGAGGTGGTCCAATCGATAATGAACGAGTGAATCCGTCAGAAGGGGTGTTGGCACTTCAGTCAGCCAGTAATCGCCACGATCGTGTTGGTTAAACATAAATACTTAACACAGTGCCTCTTAGTTAAGTCTGACTGCATTTGTGCCAAGTTACCAAAGGTTTAAGCCTGAACATCAACTCTTCAAAATGCCTGGGGTAGCTCATTGACATTACACACCATTTGGTGTTTACTTTCACTCACAAACACATGCTTATTCATACACACGTTCACACATACACACTCTCAGATAAACACACTCTCACCCGCAGGTACATGCACCAAATACATTTAATGCAAGCACGTTTTACTTACCTCTGCTGCCATGGAAGGTCCTATTCCAGCTAATTGTACTCCTTTCTTAAAACACTAATAGTGAATAATGTATTATTATACACTGTAAGTGTGATAAAAAATTGACAGAAAGCAAAGGAAGTAGAGTCTCAATTAACGTCCATAAGGATGAGCTGCTCCTGTGTTCCTGGCACTGGTTTTACCACCACTGAGGCCAGGGTCGCAAAGGCAGTGCCAGTGGTCATAAGGGGCAAGTCAGGGGTCACAGCTGCGACCCCTAGTGACTCCTAAATTATGACTATGAATAACCACAGGTTATTATAGTGACTTTTGCGGTTCACTCTAACCAGGATTGCGGTTGTACTTGTGTAGGGTTTCCACCCCTTCAACCAAATTTCTTATACTGGTGATGGGCCGGAGCATCCAAGATAGCCACTACAGCCAGTACAATTAATTCCTTGACTAGTGATGACTAGTGGATTATTAGCATATTTTATTTGTTAATACACAGAGATGGGCAGGCATGTCCAAAAAAACTTGTTTAATTAATGGGCATGATGATGAGCAGCTCATCTGTACATTCCGCAATGACTGTTGATGGGCAGGGATATCCAGGTCAGCCAGGAAAATGTATTCTTTAACTAGTGATGACTAGTAGCTCATCTCTACATTAACCAATATGCAATGATGTGCAGTGGTGTTAAGGACCGCTAGCATTAACTGATAAGTGATGACTGGTAAGTCATTGGTATATTTTTCTAATAACTCACGATGGAGACTGGTCCCCAGGACGGCTCAATTAATTAATTCTTTGAGTATATCGCTTACCTGCCTGTGTGATAAGTCAAACGTATTGCTTCATTCAAGACATTCAAGTTGCTAGTGCTGTATCTTTTGAGCTGGAGATGGCGTATAGATGAATGCAAGTCAGGAAAAATAGGCCCTGGTAACCTACAGTTTTTATTTTAAGTGGAAGGGTCCAAGGACTAAGTAAAAACAGTGGTGCTATCTTCACATGATAGCACCACCGTTTCTACTTAGTTCTGGCATCCTTTCCCTATAAACAAATGTTTTAGGTTACCAGAGCCTATTTTAGTCACCACTCACTCACCACACTCTTTTAATTTCCACACTTGCAATCATCTATACGGCATTTCCAGTTCAAAAGATCTCCGATAAAGAAGGCCCAGGTCCGCCAGGGATTGCAGCGCTGACCAGACGAGGAGCACCCAATGATGTAGCATGACAACCTAACAGGTGTGTGAAGACACCAAGATCTGATTTTCAGATCTTCCTGCGACACGTATTATACCCATCTGGTTCAACTCCCCGTGACCACTTGGCAGAGGAGGAACTACCCCGACTTTGTTAATTAGTGAACCGTTTCCTGGGAGGAGCTAGGGTGTAGGACCTCGGTAAAATATCTTGTTCTTCCTTCCCTCTTTTGATTTAGAGTGTCAACTATACCTTGTTCAGTAAAGGACACCAAAAAGACCGACCCTATTTCAGTTGGACTTTTGCCCCTAGGGATTGGGCAGAGGGCTGCACTATGCTGCGGGAGAAGAAGTGCTCCAATGCATTAAGGTGCCTATGACCTACTCTCCTGTACCAGGCCTGAAGGTGACAATCATCATCACATCATCTTACTCTAAAGATCTCCGGCAAAGAGCCCCTTCGAAGGGCAGGTTGGGCATTGCAGCGCGGACCAAACAAGGCGCTGCCCGATGATGATGCATTACACCCCTCTGGGTGTGTGATGACCTTTGCTTCTGATGATTTCATAAGTACACTAATGAAAGTAGTACGCAAGTGCAGGTGTTATGTTGTATCTTGGTATTTTCCCTTAAGACAGGTGCCTCGTGGTAGGAATGCTATGATGCTCATGGAATGTCATGAATGCATCTTTAGAAGAGTGGGGCGGTTGCTGAGGAGTTGGACTGCTGGGTGGCTGCTCACTGGCCCTCACCTGTATTACTATACTTATATTGTAATAAACCTGTATCTACATCTACAAGTGTCCTCATCATTACAATTGGCGACGAGGATGGGATACGAACCCAACCGTGGTGAACTGGAACTGAATGCGCTGTGGAAGTCGGGACGTTATGACGCAGGGTCACGCAACGTGACCTTACGTGACGGCCATCTTGGTAAAGCCGTTTCTGACTCAGTGCACTGACGCGATCGTGTACACGACAGGGACGTTAAAGTCGGTACACAGTAAACGTGTCAATAAAGTTTTGCAATATGTAAAGGAAACTTCAAATATACTGGATATACAGGTGAGGCTGTCGGGGAGTGGTGAATTTAATACAAGGAAGAAACAGAAGTTAACAATAAATTAAAATTGATTTCAATATACTTTGAGGAGAAATTTATGGAGAGAGGAGACTTGGGTGAAAATAGTGTTACAAGCAATAATACGGAAAACACAGAAGGAAGGATGGCACAACAGAATTTTAGCATAAGTGCTCCTCAACCGTTCTGGGCTACTGGTACTCAACCAGAGATTAAGTGGATTGAGTGGAAAGAGTATTTGATAAATTACATAGAGGCGGTGGATGAGGAGAAAAAAATGAAACCAGAACAGAAAAAAAGGATTTTGTTACACTCTTTAGGAGCAATTGGGTTGAAAACTCATTCTCGCATGAGTAAAATAGAAGATGTTAATCTAAATGTTTTTGAGAACTGCATTAATAACATGAATAGATACTTCGCACCTAAAGTGTGTATGGGAGTAATCAGACACAAGTTCTTTCAAAGGAAACAGAGTAAAACAGAAACTGTTGATGAGTGGATTGATGACTTAAAAAAATTAGCAATTAATTGCAAATTTGGCGCTATTAACGATGAGCTAATACGGGACCAACTAGTTATGCACAATAATAACACGACCTTACAGGATAGACTATGGGTGAATGGCGATGCGCCACTAGATGATGTATTAGCTATTATGAAGAAGGCAGAAATGTCAGTTAGATGTTCTACAGTGATTAAGGAAACGGAACAGTAAAAATCCTCAGGTGCGGTTTGCAAAATTCTTCAACAGAACAAAACCCAGACAAGGTACCAACAAGGTCCAAGAGGACCAACAAGTTATCGGCAGAATCCACAAGGAAGATGGAATAGCCAACCTACGAGATTTCAAAAGAGAGACAATGGTGGAGAAGAAAGAAGGTGCTATCGTTGTGATAGCAAGGAACACTTAGCTTTTAGTAGGACCTGCCCTGCTATTAATAAGAAATGTGGAATTTGTGGGTTGGTTGGTCACTTTTCTAAAATGTGTCGCAAACGTAGCAATGTAAAGTATGTTTGGGATGAAGAAGAAGTGGTCGTTGAGGAGGATGATGAAAATTTGGAATGGGTAAAGAATGTAAGGGGTAATTATGTCATCAACATATCCGATGGAGCTTTAGAAGGAAAACCCTAATGTAAGGTATCCTTTGGTGGTGTGGTGGTGGAAGTATATGCAGATTCAGGATCTCCTTATACCATTGTAAATGAGGAGATTTGGAAAAAATATTTTGTAGAAAAGATTGGAGATCAATTGAGACAATCAGATATTTGTCCGGTTAGGTATACTGGAAAAAGAATTGAAATGTTGGGCTACAGGTGGCTCACGTTTTTATTTAAGGGGAGGGACACAAGGGGGAATTTGTATGTGTCCAAGACAGGACCATCAGTTTTAGGATGGTGGGATCAGAAAAATGTGAGCATTATTCTGGATCCCAATAGTGAGGAAAAGGTGCTGGTTATGGATGAGGAGAGCAAATTGAGTGATAGTTTGTACAAGGAATTTCCGGGAGTGTTTGGTGCTGTGTTGGGGAAATTGAGGGGTTTTGTACACAAAATACAACTCAAAGCCAATGCACAACCTAAAGTACACAAAGTTAGACCTGTTCCGATGTTAATCAGAGAAGAGGTGAAGGGAGAAATACAGGGACTTTTAAGTAAAGGGATCATTGAGGAAGTAGAAGCCTCTGAATGGATCAGTCCAATTGTCGTCGCACGTAAACCCAATGGAAAGATCCATTTGTGTATTGATTTACGCCATCTTAACAAAAATATTGTAATAGAAAAGTTTCCCTTGCCTAAGATCAATGAGATGGTATCGTCATTTAAAGGTGCAACATGGTTTTCTACCATAGACTTATCTAATGCTTACCATCAAGTAGAATTGGAAAATGAGTCTAAATTTTTAACAGACTTTATCACACCCTTTGGGTGTTATCAATTTAGACGAATGCCTTTTGGGTTAGCGTCAGCTGCGGCTGTATTTCAGAGGTTGATGTATAGACTACTGGGGAACATGGAAATGATTGGATTTTTCCAAGATGACATTTTGGTGGCAGCTAAAAACGAAGTGGAACATGACTCCAAGTTGAGACAGGTTCTTAGTATCCTAGAAAAGGCAGGACTAACAATAGAATTGTCAAAATGTAAGTTCTGCAAAAGAAGCGTATCTTACTTAGGACACATTATAAGTGAGGAATTGGTGAAACCCAAACCAGCCTTAATTGACAACATCGTGAATTCTGGGGCACCGAGTACTAAGGAGGAGGTGAGAGCATATCTAGGAATGGCAGAATATTGCGCAAAATTTGTAAAGAATTTTGCGTCAAAGGTGTTTAACATTCGGGGGTTGCTTAAGAAGAACGTAAAGTTTATTTGGACGGATGAGTGCCAGAATGAATTTGAGAAGATTAAGGCGGATCTAAAGAGTGTTAACGCCTTGGCTAGTTTTGACCCAAATGTGGAATGTTTATTAACTACAGATGCGAGCGACAAGGGTATTGGTGCGGTTTTATCACAGAAGGATTCTATGGGTAAAGAGGTAATAATTCTTTTTTCATCTAGGGCACTTTCCCCAGCAGAGGTTAGGTACCCCATTATTGAAAGGGAGGCGTTAGCATGCGCGTGGGCGCTGGAACATTATAGTGCCTTCGTGTTGGGTAAACCAGTGACTATCAGGACTGATCATCGTCCATTAGTGAAAATTTTGTCGTCTGACGGCATTTCGGGAGCTTCAGCTAGGATGGCGAGATTATCTATGCGAATGAAAGAGTTTATTTATGAGATGATTTATTTACCTGGAAAAGACAATGTAATTGCAGATTGCTTATCCAGGTTGCCGCCACCACTTGAAGAGTGCGTGGATGACCCTTGGGGTAATGTCAATATTGCTCTTATCCATGATTCAGGTGTCCCTGCTATTAGTAATATGGAGTGGTTGGAAGAACTGGACAAGGATGCAGAACTCAAGGAAGTCAAGAAATATATTTGCAATGGCTGGCCAAAACAATGTTTCATGGAAGAAAAATTTAGAGCTTATTGGGAAGTAAGGATGGAGTTGTCATTGGAAAGGAACTTACTTTTCAGAGGTGAGAGAGTGATTCCTCCGATCTCTTTAAGGAAAAAAGTTTTGGAGTTGTGCCATGAGGGACATTTTGGTATTGGGAGAAGCAAGATTGTGGTGAAAAGCATGTTGTGGTGGCCTGGTGTGGATAAGGACACAGAATGTTTTGTCAAGAACTGTGAGGTTTGTAGTTCTGCAGATAAGACTCTTCAAACTTTAAAACCCTGCATGAGTGAAGGACTTATTCCAGAACTTCCATGGGAAACTATTGCTGTGGACATCATTGGGCCTATTGGTGAGATGAAAGAATTTGGATTGGTGGCTATTGATTTGTTCTCTAAATGGCCTATTGTAAGATTTGTGGAAAAAGCTGACACGTGTAGTGTGTTGAAATTTTTGGACCACATTTTTATAATGGAGGGTTTGCCTGTTTGTATCCTTACGGATAACGGAGTACAGTTTCTGTCACACACGGCTAGTAATTATTTCCAGAAATGTGGTGTTAGACACAGGACAACCGCGTTGTACAATCCCAGTGGTAATGGGACCGTTGAGAGATTCAATAGGGTGATCAAGGGGGTTATTCAAGCGTCGGTCAACAAGAAACTGGATTGGAAAGTCCAAGTACAGAAGGATGTGTGGTCTTACAGGATCACAGCACAAACGGGGACAGGTTTGTCACCTTTTGTTATGATGAGAGGGAGGTTACCAAGGAGCAAAATCAATCCTGGTTGGTTGTTGAATGGGAAAGTTAAGCAGTGGTCTCCAGCTGAGGTGAAGAATGATTTAGAGTTGCTTCATTCTAGAAGTAAGGAGTTTTACGACAGACACCATGGCACGAAGAATGTGGAAGTTAAAGTGGGTGATTGGGTACGAGTCAAGAAACCCTTCAAGGTGCCAAAAGGTGAAAGTCGTTTTGAACCGCAGAAACAGGTGATTGATGTTTTGAGAAATGCTGTTAGATTAAGTGATGGGAAGGTATGGAATATGAAAAGTATTGCTTTCAGTCGCAATAAAATTGAGGAAGGTGAAGTGGATGTCACAGATAGTCAAAACATGTATGATTGGATGGAAGATCATTTTGAGAACAGTTGTCTACAAGCACAATTTGCTGGTACTGAAGAGAGCACTGATGCAAATTTGCAGGATTCACTTCCTGTGGCTCAATCCTTTTGTGGAGAGGGGGAAGAGTTACTGGTGGTGTCAATGGTGATTCCAGTGATTCCACTGGTAATTCTTGTGATCCTAGTTCTGTCCAACGAGGCAATTGAAAAAGGACTTCCACTTTACCATTTTGGTTCAAGGACTATGTCATGAATTGATTATCGCATGTACTTATGTTTTTCTTTTCTCTTCTCTATTGTTTTTTTTAGTTTATTTTGTTTTTGTTTATTTTGGTTTTTCTCTTGTTTGAAGGGGGGGGATGTGTTATGTTGTATCTTGGTATTTTCCCTTAAGACAGGTGCCTCGTGGTAGGAATGCTATGATGCTCATGGAATGTCATGAATGCATCTTTAGAAAAGTGGGGCGGTTGCTGAGGAGTTGGACAGCTGGGTGGCTGCTCCCTGGCCCTCACCTGTATTACTATACTTATATTGTAATAAACCTGTATCTACATCTACAAGTGTCCTCATCATTACAGCAGGTATCAGGGCAAGGATCCATATATGCCTTCCTCTGAGAATACAGGCTGACCCCGCTTATGACCTCTGGGATTGCTCCAAGCAGGTGGTGTTTCAGATTACGAGTTAATGACACAATCCCCCATCACCCAGAGTGGGTCACAGCAGCAACTCTGGTGAACATGTCACCAAAACAGCAGCGAACAGAACAGAATGCAAAAGCCAGCAGAAGGTACAGAGAGAGACACAGCCATCTACAGGGAGGAGTCTGGGTCTTGGTCAAAGACCAGCAGCAAGTTCCGACCCCATTTGAGCCTGGCCCATTAGAAGGTCACCAGAATCCAGGGAACCATGGTATCAGTATTCAAAAAGGTGCACAAAGTTCCCCTAAGGAGTGATATAGATATAGAAGAGTGATATTCCTTCCTCTCTCCAGGTGTGGTTGTTTGTGAAGAATCAGGGGCAGATGTCCCTTGTCGGAACTAGGGTTGCCTCACACAATAGGTTGGATCAACGGCTACTGTCATGTCACCAGCCAATTGCCTCGTGTCATCATCGGCTTCCTGCTCCTACGTCAAACCGGCGCTGCAATGCCTGACGGGTAGCACTGAGTGCTACACTTTCACGGAGATCTTTTGTTCCAGGCCGTTTGATTGAGTGAGTGTGAGGGGCCCAAGTTGTGAAGTAGTGACTGTGAGGTGGGGTGTATTAAAAAAGGTTAGTATAGTCTACTCTAGTCCCTTTATTCATGTAGCTAACTACCTTAGTTAAAAATGAGAGGGGTATGGGGGCTCAGCCAAACTATGGGTGGGAGACCCTTTCAACCCTCATTGGTGCTCAGGTCAACATGTTTCATGCCATAGCGGCAATTCGTCAGGACCTAAAAAATGCTCATAAACTAGAGAAGGAGCCCTGGTTGGGCTGAGAAGTGTAGCCGATACTACCTGAAGGGTCAAAGACTGGAACAGGAAGAGTTCCTGTGTTGCAATCCGCCCTATGGTAAAATGAGAGAAAGACACAAATTAATGACTCTTCTCCAAGGGATTTGGCAATCAATCCCAGAATCCAAGTGAAAACCGTTTAATTAACGTCCACCCGGAAAGTGTTATACCCAAAAACATGGAGAGAAGTGGAAAGATATCAACAACTATAGTGAGTTTTGATTAAGTCTAATATATCAGGTTGGATTCCCAACAACCATATGTTGAGTGAACATTGTAATCAGATATATTTAGATAGTGATATGAGGAAATTAATGCCGAAGGAAAGTCTCAAAGGACATAGTCAAGGTGACTAAACAGGACGATTTGTTGGGACTTACCCTCAGTAGCTGTAGACGGTCCCCATAGTCTGCTTGGGTGGGACCTGTGCTATCAACTAACAATCTAGAAGGTAAGAATGGGAGAGGGGTTTCTCAGTTCTATTGAGGATGGCAATGGTCTATCCTCAAGGTCAGGGTGTTTATTACAGTATGCTGAAGCTACCCACTAGTCTCATTGAGATTATTCGAACCTACCGGTGGTGTCGGCGGGAGCGTACCACTCAGGTTGGACTGCAGCCCAGTCGGTAACCCCGTAGATTAGTCCCGGGTCACCAAAGCTACAACCGCGCCCCCCCACTAAGGGAACGCAATGCATCCCAAGCAGCCCGCCCCGCCAAACCAAATCGCCCCCAGAGTGGTGTCCTGGAGCGGGTCAGTGTCCGTAGCGAGCTGCCGGTGCACGGCGGCCCGCAGGGTTAGCTGACGCTGCAGCTGGGGATCCGAGCACCACACCGGCCCCGTAACAATGCCAACAGCCCAGAGGAGGGCCGCTCCTCCACACTCCCCCGGCGGTAGAAAAACCGCAATCAATGGACAATGCCTGCAGGTATTGTTGCATCCAGCTGGTGTCTGGAGACAGTGTCCTAGTCGGATTCCCCCCTTACCTGTGTGGCGTGGAGGAATGGTATCTACACCTACGCCCATCGGACCGGCACTCGGTCGCAAAGCAGCTAGTCGAGTGGTAGTCGGTCTCGGCGTCCATGTATACCAGTCATTGCTCGTCATAGGGGGCGTGTCAGCTGGCTGGGTTGCTAGGCGACACGTCGCAGGCCGGCGTGATGTCCCGGCGTATGGAGATGACGGCATGTAAGTGTCATCATGTCTGTCTAGGCGCCATATTGAAGCGGGTTATAAACATAAAATGAAATAAAAGAATCTTTATGGGATGCAAAAGTCTTGAAGGAGGCCAGATAGACAACCCGTCGTGGTTGCCGGATAATCGCATTATCCTATTACACAAATGGAACACCATTTCAGCACACAGAGGAGGGGAGACAGTCACAAGAAATGTGTTGTTCCTAACGCGTTTTGAAACACCAAGAGCGAGCCATGACCTGGACAATCTGAAAGCACACACCAAGCGTGCATGGACAGCGACAACAATGACAATGGAGGTGTGGCGTACGTAACCAATCAGATAACACCAGCCCGCGACGGGCGGTTGGGCAAGAAGCTAGGGCAGACAAGCACCAATAAAGAGGAGAGGCACCCAAAGATGCAATCTAGAGATAAAACCTACACCATCGCAGAAATATCAAGACTTCATCGTGAACCAGCTGGCCTCAACCTGCAGAGTCGTATTGGACAAACAGTTTGAGAGCTTTTCCTTCTGTTGGTGTTTTGTTAGTTTACCTCCATAGGTAAATAGGAATGTAGGGCCAGATATATGACCAAGGAACTTGCGTTGCAATAGCGACTCGCAAATTCGTATGCACTATAGTGTCTGCGACACTGCTAGCGATTCCAAATAGGAACGCAAATTGCATAATTGCGTGCCTCATGCATATTCATGAGGCACTTACAATTTGCAATTTGCGACCTCATAGGCCCTCCCAGATATGGTGGCCTGCTGGGCTCAGCAGACCTCCATGTCTGGGACTGCTTTTAAAAAAGGCAGTGCTTTTTTTTTAATGCAGACCGTTTTACTTAAAGGAAAACAAGATGCAATGATACAAAGAAAGATGAAATGTTTTCGTTTAATTTTTTAAAGGCAGGTAGTGGTCCTAGGGACCATTGCCTACCCTTAAAAAAAATGTTGGGATGCCAGTCACAAAGGGCCTTCCCGTTTGCGAGTGGTTTACTACCCTTCTGTAAAGGGTGGTAAACTGCAACTGTTTTGCGACCGCAATAGCGGTCGCAAAACAGTCATAGATGGCATTTACGGTCACTATTCGGAAGGGAACTCTGCTTCCTAATAGCGAGTCTCAAAACCTATTTAGCGAGTCGCAAAAAAATTGTGACTGGCTAAATAGGGTTTTTACATGGACCTATAGGTTTTTGCATGCGCAATAGGGTTGCAAACCAGTTTATGCATGCAAAAACAGGTCGTACATCTTGCACTTAGTGTTTGGGACAAACCATGTGGCACAATCCGCACAGGGGTGAACGGCAATGGCCCTGCTGCTGCTGATGCGGGCAGTATGGCCCCTTGTCACATGTTTAAAAATGAATAAAGTGAACTGCCAGGCCTGGAACACCAAGGACAGCAAGTAGCCAATCTACAGTGTGTGTTTTTGCTTTGTGCCATGACCCCTGACAACACAACATAGCCCAATTTAGATTTCACTGATAGAGGAGAACAGAAGTTGGTAGCCACATGGAGGTCCAACAGAGATACTCCTGTTTTATCCTCCTCATCACAATAGCCCTGAGCTATTCAGAAGACAGACCCAAAGAACTTTGCATTCCTCATCTTGGATGAAATTTCCGCTGTCTTGGGCGCAAAGTCTGAAAATTCTTTAGCTATCTGGTCATTCCCGTAGCCATTTTCCTCTCTAAAGCTTTACACAAGGCAAGATATTACGTTGGTAATCACTGACCACTTGAGTGTCAGAGGATCTGTTTAGCCAGGGGGAATGTGGGGTGGAGGGGGAGTGGATCATCATATCTTTTCCAATTTTTGGGAACCTGCACCTCTATAATACAGGTGCTAAATAGATGTAACACTATACTGAATAGACCTGACTGTTTAGGACATATTGCAACCTATTCAAATCCTGTCCCAAAAACACTTTTCAAATACTTTTACCGGTCCACCCCATCTTGTACCCCCTCTTAAAAGGTATGCACAAAAAAATATGTGAAGGTGAGAAAGTACCTCACGTAAGCATCACCAAGGGAGCTGCTGGTAGGTACTCACTAGTTTGCCCACGTTTCTCATCATCGGTACCTTTCTTACCCGTGAAATAAAAAAACAGTGTCCAATGTAAACAAGCATTGGCATAGCCAATAGGTCTTGCCTTTGTGACCTTATACGTTTTTTGCCATGTAACAGTTGATGTTATTGCACCAAGGATATTGTGCTGCATAACTAAATACTTATAAGGTCCCAAAAGCGAGACCTATTGGCTATGCCAATGCTTGTTCTATTAACTGTTCGAGTGCACCCATTTGCTACTTTGTGTATTTAAGTGGGTTGTTATTTCCCAACAAACCATAACAATGCAGGATATTTATTTTAAATTTAGAGTTTTAGCATGGTGCGGCCTCTTGACTGCTACAAAGCCTAGGAGATCAAGATGGTATATGGGAGGAAGGATAGGGTCTATACATTATTTTTGAGGAGTTTACTTTTAATTACTGATCAGAAAAATAGATGAACATATTGGGACATTATGTTTAACAATCATGCTTTAAATAAAACTATTCACATGGGATGGGCCTTTGAAAACCCATTCCTACTTGTTTATGTTTAAAGTATTTTATTAGAAAGGTACAGCAGTCAAGGAAAACAACCATACAAAGAGTCAGTGCTTACGCCAGGGGGCGTACCAAGAACAAAGTTCGAATGTCCCAGCCCCGGAAGGCTGCTCTAGTATCCAACGCCATGCGTGGAGATGTGCAAGAGAGTCCAAGGTGCAGCTCCCTAACTGGTCCGTACCCTTCTTGAATAAACAGTTCCCCCCCAACAACTTCCCCCCTCCCCCTCCCCACCCTGTCCAGTGCTGTGTAGTATCAAATCTCTGTATCATCTCGGCCCTCCACTCCCTCTCCCCCGTCCCCCGCAGGGCACACTCAGATCCCCCTCAATCGGATAGGGCGCTACAATGGTGGTGTAAGCTTCATGAGTCTTAAGTATCTTGGGCATGTAATTTCTTTGAATTCCGTGGCTAGTAGTGTATGAAAAGGCTGCCACAATTCCTCGAAGCTATCCACTTCCCCAGTCAGTGTGAGTGAGAGCTTTTCCATTTCCATAGCCAACCTGTAAGCGAGGGAGTGGTCGGCGTGCGCCAGTGTATCAGGATATTCTGAACAGCTGAACCCAGCATGATTCCAATCTGGCTCCCCCTTCGAGATTTTAGTGGGTACATTAAGCCATTGGGGAGACCTAGCAGAACATAGGCTGGAAAACGGGGCAGTTCAATACTAAAGCATGTATCTATCTCATCGACCACCCCCGACCAGTATGCCTGTATTATCGGACAGTCCCATAGAACGTGTGTTAATGTGCCTACCTGCCCACTATTGCGCCAGCATCTGTTGTCTATGAGTCGGTTCATTTCATGTAAGCGTTCCGGGGTATGGTACCAGTAAGTGGAGACCTTGGTGAAGGTTTCAGTGAGGCCTACATGGTAAGCTGAATGACGTGCCCGGTACGAGATTTGTTCCCATTCCTTGTGACTGAGTGTTCTCCCTAATTCTTTGTTCCAGCGTTCCCTCCCAGGGATATAGAGATGGGAGGGCGGGGGCTGTAGCATCTTATAGAGGTTGGTTATGAGTTTTGTGTCTGAAGTGCGTGTCACTAGCCACCGTTCATACGGTGACAGTTTCCTGTCTGCTGTTTCCCTAACCTGTGGTTGTAGAGCCCAGTGTCGGACCTGCCAGTATCTCATGCGGTCGGTTTCACCCATCTGATAAGTGTCTTTAAAGCTCTGAAAGGGAATAATCCCTTCTTCCGTGTACATGTGAAAAAGAGCTCTGCAGCCCTGTACTCTCCAGTGTGAGAAGGCCCCAGTTTCCGTCCCCGGTGTGAAGTCTGGATTGTCTACAATAGGCGTGAACGGAGATGGGAAAGTGGTGAGATCGAATGTCCGATTAGCAGCGTCCCACACTCTCAGCGGTACCCTCGTTATATAGAAGGCATAGAGATTCGGGGGCGGTGCGACCGGCGGAGAAATGGTATTTCTTGTAGGGGGCGCCCAGCTACAGCTTGATCTTGGAAGAGCCAGTGTTTGTCCGACTCCCACCTACTCCATTCTACCAAATACCTCAATTGGGACGCCTGGAAGTATTTGCGCAGGTCTGGGACCCCGAGTCCCCCCGATTCCGGTGCCAGAGTCGTAAGGGCACGGCGCATACGGGCTTTGCGACCCTGCCACACAAAGCAGGACACTTCAGTTTGCATCTGCTGAATCCATCCCCTCGGGGGCTGTAAGGGCAGTGCTCGGAATAAGTAAAGAATTTGGGGTAAGATTGTCATTTTAACAGCTGCGACCCTGCCAAGCCAGGAGATTGTCCCTTTGTTCCACCTCCCCATTTCTTCATTAACCTTCTTACTCATCCCCTCATAGTTGACGGAGACCATCGCCTGCAACGTTGGTGCTAGCGCGATCCCCAAGTATTGCACCTGTTCTCGCGACCACCGGAGAGGGAAAAGCCCTTGTAAGTCGCGTCTCGTTGTGGGTGTTAGGGAGACATCCAGGGCCGTGGATTTCGCCACGTTCATTCTAAATCCTGCTACCCCCTCAAAGGCCTTGAGTTCAGCCAAACTTGCGGGCAAAGCTCGCCTAGGGTTCTCCAGCGTGAAAATGACATTGTCCGCGTAGAGGCTGATTGTGTGGGTGTAACCTCCCATTCGCACTCCAGTCACTTCAGGATTCTGTCGTACCCGTTGAGCAAAGGGCTCCATGTAGAGCGCGAAGAGGAGAGGAGAGAGGGGCCACCCATGACTTGTACCGCGTTCAATATTAAACCGCTGCGACCCGCAGCCGTTCACTCGCACCACCGCAGATGGGAATTTATAGCAGTTGAACACCATGCGCCGCAATTTCTCGCCCATTCCCAGCCGTGCCATCACTCGCTCAAGGTAGGGCCAATGCACTCGGTCAAACGCTTTCTCAGCATCGACCGACAGCAACATCCTCTCCCCCGGAATGCGTGAAGCTTTTTCCAAAACGTGCACTATTCTTTTCGTATTGTCCACAGTCTGTCTCCCCGGCACAAAGCCAGATTGGTCTGGCTCAATTAAGCCAGGGAGGTACCGCGCCAGTCTCGCTGCCAGGATGCCTGTGTAAATCTTTAGATCCACGTTCAGGAGGGAGATTGGTCTATAAGAGCCGCACTGGGTCATGTCCTTCCCCGGCTTGGGTATTACCGACACCGTCGCCTGCAAGAGGTCAGGAGGGATAGCCCCGGGATCGGAGAAGGAGTTAAACAGCCTAGTCAGAATTGACGCTAGCTCTGAGCAAAACGTTCTGTAGAAAAGGGTGGTGTAACCGTCCGGGCCTGGGGCCTTTCCACGCTTCAGTCGGGAAATTGCCGCAACCACCTCCTCAATCCTTATCTCTCTCTCCAGGTAGACTGCTTGATCCGGGGTCAGGGACGAGAGAGGCACTGAGTCTAAGTAACCTTCATGGTCCTCCATCTGCGCATCCTCCGCCGCATATAGGTCAGCATAGAACCGGCGGAAGGTCTCAGCTTTGTCAGTGCCATCCGTAAGCCGTCGCCCCGCTTCCCCCTCTATTTCTTTCACCTGGCGACTCTGATGCACCGCTCTCAGTTTGGCTGCCAGAAGGCGGCCACATCGATCCCCCCCTGTGTAATAGGTGTGCCTCAAACGCAACGCGGCATACTCAGCCCTGTCTAAGTCTAATGATGACAAGAGTTTCCTGGCCGCTTTCAGCTGCTTCCATACCCTGGGAGCCCCAGTGCGGCGGTGGACCTGTTCCAATTCCCTGACCTTCTGCGTGAGCTCTTCCCGCTTTGGTTTCCTATCCCTATTGTCTGCTGCCGAAATCGCTATGAATTCTCCCCGTAACACTGCCTTAAGAGCGCACCATTGAGTCGACAACAGGGTGTCAGAGTTAGAGTTATGCAGCTGGAAGTCTTTAACCGAGTCAGTTATACGCTGTACCACCGTTTTTTTATGCAGGAGTGTGTCCCGCAGCCGCCAGACTCCACGCCGCGCACCATGCGATGGGAGAAGAAAGGTACCCGAGACTGGCGCGTGGTCTGAAAGAGAGATGACCCCTATTTCCGATGCGGTGGCCATGTCTCGAACCGGTCCGGAGACCAGCAAGTGGTCCAGTCTGGCGTATGTCTTGTGTGCGTGCGAGTAATAAGAGAAATCGGTATCCTGCGGGTGAAGCCCTCGCCAAAGGTCGTGCATGTCCAAGTCAGTTAACTGAGTTTTCAGTGCGTGTGACAGCTCCCCGGTTTGTGGGTGTCTCTGCGCAGATCTGTCTGCGGAGGAGTCAAAGACCATGTTAATGTCCCCCCCCAGTATTATGTGCCTATCAGGTGACACTGTAACGTCCTCCTGTGCTGTGCGTAGGAATCTATCTTGTTGCTCATTCGGACCATAGATCGTCCCTACTGTGAACAGCAGTGTGCCCAGTTTAAGTCGGTAGGCCAGCAGTCTGCCTCTCTGCTCTACATATTTGTGCAGCAACTCCCCTTTAAAGGATTTGGACAAAAGGATAGCCACCCCGGCCGTTTTGGTCATGTTAGATGAAAAGAACTGTGTAGGGAAGTGGCGGGACCGTAATCTATGACAGTCACCAGCCAGTAGGTGGGTTTCTTGAAGCAGACAAATGTCGGCTTGTGAGCCTTCTAACAGAGACAGTATTGCTCTCCTCTTTGTTGGATTATTCAACCCCTTGACATTCAGGGTCATCACCCTCAATTCCGCCATAGTGTGTCGGGGTTACCTTCCTCATGCGTTAAACCTGAAGTGAGTGGTAACCAGATGATATTCAAGTTAGCTCGTTTTCTGAGACAGACATGAGCGAAAGCTCCGAATGCCCTGGACAGGGTGACCCCAACCTCCCCCCCCCAACACCACCCTTCCCAACTCCCCAACACTCCCCCCCCTCCATTCTCTCAACACACGCCCCCATCTCCCTGCCCCCCCTTCCATACCCCCCAACAATTACTGAAAGTAGTCCCGGGCAGGTCTTAGCAGACCAGCCCGTGGTATGTTACCTTAGTGGACGTCCAGCCACCCGTGTCAGCGCTGTCGCCCCCTCCCCCCCACCCCAAGCCAGCAGTTGCAGTGATGCCAAGACAAACTCCCCCCGGAGCACTTTTAAGCGGTCAAGGCCACTTCCTCTGTACTTCCCAACTCCTCGGAAGCTGTTCGGACGGCGTTCTCCATTCCCGCCCTGATGGTAGGTGATCCTGGCCTACGAGACACCCCATGTGTCCTTCTTTGCCATCCTCCATCAGTCGCACGTCTTCTCCGCGGCGTGGTTGATTCCTCCTCCTCCGTGGTGATGCCCAGTACTTCGCAGGTATCCTGCAGGGATCGCAACTGGTGTGTCTCCCCATGCCACTTAAAGATAATATGGAAGGGGTGACCCCACGAGTAGGGCGTTTCATGCTGCCTGAGGAAGTCAGTCACTATCTTAAATGCCTTACGCTTTTGGAGCGTGATTGTGGAGAGGTCTTGGTACAGCGCCACTGGGTGCCCATGAAAGGTGAGGGAGTGCTCCTTCCGTGCCTCCGACATTATTCTTTCCTTCAACGGGAAGTCCGGGAGGAATGCCAAAATGTCCGGTGGGGGCCATTCGCCCGTCTGGGAGGCCCTACCCGTGTGCTCTGTCAATCCTGATGGGAAAATCAGTCCCTTCCCCTAGAACAGCTCGAAAGAGTTCCTGTAGATACTTGACTATGTCCGGGTTCTCCTCCAAGGATGGCACTCCCCGGACCCTTATGTTGTTCCTTCGTGACCTGTTTTCTAAGTCCTCGTTATCCAATTGGAGGTCTAGTTGTTGTTCCCTGAGAGGCAACACCTCCTGCTGCAGAAAAGTGATTTCCTCGTCCTGTCTTTGTGTGGAGCTCTCAACTGTGGCCACCCGCTCGCCCAGGCCGTCCACTTCCTTGCGTATTTCTCGCACCTCACCTGCAACTTCCTGTTTCAGGGCCTGGAAGTCCTCCCTCAGCGTGCCAAAGAGAGATTCAAGAAACGATCTGGTGACCGGGGGCTCAGCCGCAGCACCAGAGTGTGAGCTTCCGGCCGCTCCTGGTGAGGAGGGTGCTTTGTCTCCTTTACTTTGAGATCTGCTGAGCATCTCTGGCAATGTACCATCGGTACGTTTACCGCCCCTCTGACCGGCCATGGTGCAGGCTTACCACGGATTCGCGTGTCCCACGCCGCTTTGGGCCCCCCTGAGCGGCGCCTCTTTAGGCCTCTGCCCCCGGTCCGGGGTGAAAGCTGGTCCGTGTCACCCCCAGAGGCCGTTGATGGGACAGCTCGTTCTCCGCTCCACAGCCCGAGGCTGGGGCTCCACGTCCCCTGTTCAGTACAGGCTCCAAGCTCCACACCTCTAGGGCGGCCAGTAGTGCAAAGCCCCTGACGCAGACTCGGCTTCTAGGTCCAGTCCTTGGCAAAGTCCTAGGGTCCCGGCGGGGACTCCCCCAGTAGGCCACTCCGCTGCGCTCTGTGCCGATTCCTCCGTGGGTCCCCAGCCATTCCTCTGTTCCGGCCAGAGGCAGGTACCCCCTGCAAGTGCGCAGGAGTGAGGGCCGCATTGCGGAGCAGCGTGATTCCCCCTCTTCTACCGCTCTGATGTGCTCGTGGTAGGGAGGGTAGCGGCTGAGGGGCGTCCTCCACTCTACCTCTGGCCCCGGTCTGCCTTGCATGCGGCCTGGTCTTTCGGTGCCCCGCTGAAGAGGCCGTGCTAGATGTGGCTGGTGCTGGGGACAGCAGGCACTGCTTTTCGACAGGCCCAGAGAGACCCCCGGTTCCTACCGGTGCATTGGTGGCCCGCCGCTTCCGGTCACCAGCTAGGCCCGTAGTAGGCCCCAAGCCGGGCACTCGCGTAGTTCCGAGTCCGGGCAGCCCAGCGTCCTAGAGCGAAGCAGACTCCAGACTCCGGCAGCCGGACCCTCTGCTTCAGGCTCCCCTCCCTCTCCTCCGCTCAGTGTCCTGACCTGTCGCCGGGGATCAGCCACTCCATTCCGCTCCTCGGTCACCAGGGAAGGCACCCTCCGCCAAGCCGGGTGAGAGCTCCGGCTCAGCTTGCCGCCATCTTGTTCTTCGGGGGGCGGGGTAGGAGTTCCACAGGCATCGCCCGGCACTGGGTATCTGTAGCTAGTTCCCCGACCTGCCGGCGCTGACCTGCACCGTCTCCCCTAGTCGGCCGATCCCTCGATTCCCCGCAGCTCCGCCGGTCACCACCTCTGCGAGGGCGAGGAGTCGCCCCGGCTCCCGTCGGTGCCGATCAGACGCCAAGCCCTCCGGCTTCCGCAGGTACGTGTACTGCTGGGCTCTTCCGGTTCGGTCGAGAGAACACCGCTTCCCCCGCAATCTCAGCTCTACTTTGTGGCTCTGGGGGGGGAGAAATTAGCTGAAAATAAGGCTTGGGGCCTTGGCGGGGAACAGGAGCTCCGGAGCGCACGTCCTCCTACTCCGCCATCTTGGCCACGCCCCCATTCCTACTTGTTTAAAGGACTTTTGCACGTGTTACTAATGATTTGTTGGAAGGCAGGTGACTGGAATTCGAAAAGTCATAGCAGCTACATCCCTAGGGTGAATTAACATATAAAAACCTACAAAAACATGCAGTGTCTAACAAAAATGAAGTATATATATGTCACAGTCTCTCCGAGCAGGAAACAACTTATGACAGCAACAGTCAGGGCAGGTTCCAGTCCCTCAATTTGGGGCTCTGAGGGGCTCGAAGGTTGTTCATGGGTCATACTTAGCACCATGAATAGGTGGGACGCTACGGCTATGCTGGTGGAGCACAGAAAAAGCAGACTAAACAACTGAGCTACATTTGTGTCAAGATCTAGTTAGTGGCCAGATTAGTTTGCCTTGAGGGGCTATCGCTCGTGTGCACGTAAAATAGCACATCTTTGAGCTTTTTCTGCTGTTGTGACGTATAATTTATGGGTAAGTGGTCAGAAAAGAGTACACATTGTCTATTGTATTCCCCTTCTGGATTCCATTCACCTTCCATCTATAATGGGGAAAAAACCCTGTTGCTAACAAGTAAAGTCATAGCACCCAGGTATGCAGGGGGCATTGCTGGGGAGGGTGGATACAGCCAATGACGTCACCATGGTCCATGCTGGGTGGATTTTGACGGTAACCGAAATATGCAAGGGAGGGTTTAACTGCAAAAATGACCCACCATTTTCTCATCCTGTAGTGCTACTGTAATTCACCTTACGAAAATACAAGCGATGCAATGCAACGGAAGTGCAGGCTGGGCCAAGTTCATTCAGGCATCAAGGAAGGGAAAAAGAAGAGTGCACATAAAGCGTGTCCTGACGTGGAGTGGGAGAAATCAGAATGAATCAGATATGGCGAGGCTCTGAAAGCACTGCACCAGGCTTACACCACCGCATTCTCCCAGTTTGCAGACGTCCTGCATGAAGAGATTACACCCACGGCTTCCTTACCCACAGGCTAGGAGGAGGCAGCGAAGACAAACAAATGAAATATTGACTAGTGCGCTTTTAAAGTGTGGCCTCTTCATCGCGACGCTGCAGTCAGGGGTAGCTTATTCCTCTTGCATGTGTACAAAAATGACCCCGGGGTCCTTTGAATGCCTGCAGTTTAACGCTCGGATAAGTTGGTGCTGACAAGTGTTAACATATTAATCGGCTGAAGTACAAGCGCTGTTGGTAATGAGGAAGGCTTATCTTGAATGCTCGGTAACAGTGCTCTCAGAGAAAGTGGCCTTCTTGGAGAATGAGTAAGAGGACATTTTGCAGCTCATGCACTTCCGGCCTGGCTCAAGTGATAAACCAAAACAAGCATTGGCCGAACAACCCAGCCGGGTGTTGTGTGCGTGCGCGCAAAAATTAAATAAAAAAAAAAACACGAGTTGTGCGCACGCGCGCATGCGCAGGAAAAAGTGCTGTAATAGCAAGCTGGGGCTGGATTGGCTAGTACTTTTAAACCACCACCTACTAAATTTTTCACAAGAGCACCGCAAGCTCTGACTCTAGCGAGACCTAAAAATGGGATGTGACGAACAAATGTACAAGAACATGCACAAAAGCGTGCTTGTTTCTCCAAACTAAAATTGAGGTATGACTCACATGCACATGAATCAGATCCTACTTTTATGCAAGGCTATGAGCCCACTCAAGATTAAAAGACAAACTGCACGTTTCAGACCACTTTAGGATAGGCCAACATGTTTCATTGGCAATATTCCGT
Source organism: Lissotriton vulgaris (assembly GCF_964263255.1). Lineage (NCBI taxonomy): Eukaryota > Metazoa > Chordata > Amphibia > Caudata > Salamandridae > Lissotriton > Lissotriton vulgaris. The sequence goes on from NC_141687.1 coordinate 1,753,049,522, forward strand.
TGCTGCAATTTCATGAGGGCTCGGGCCAAACTTCACCTCACTGGACTTCCAATTTGAGCCACACTAATAAACAAAGAACAGAGAACAGATTAAAAGCACCAACCAGTCAGGGCATCCCTCATAGCGTCTACTGACTAATTTTCAAAGGTAATATATATATAGCACAGAGGTCATAGTATATTTACCTGTTGGTAGACCTCAGAATTCATACCGGATTCCCACCATTTAGGGGGTGTCCTTCAATCGTAAGCCCACCACTGACACAGACCGTTGCCATCCGTATACCTATGAATATATGCAAATCTGTATCTTACTATTCTCATCCCATAATGGTACATCTAGACAGGCATTTTAGGAGTACGCACTTTTTTTATAAATGCTTTTTATATTCATGTATGTGTTCATGACTATTACAAAATGGTAGAACAATACAATTTCTTTTTATTCACTGTACTGCTGGGTCTATATCTCTGCTACCATGTTACAGTTGTAGAGGCACACTTATTTTACATGAGAAGAACAACTGTACAATAAATTCTTATTGTAAACACGTGCAACTGTTTCTTCTGTGTATCTCTCTGAGGGCAAAACAAGCAAGTATGAGTGACTGGGTGAAAAGTAGTATGTTGTTTCAACAAATCTGAGGTTATTATGTTCTGAGGTTGACAAAAACTAATCTCTCTGATAACAGGAGATTCTAGTGACACTGCGAGCTAGCTAATGCAAAAAAATAGGCTGACATATTAGGTGGGGGTGTACAGAGTCAGTTTCCCACCAAGGCCACATTTAATGTTATCCGTAAACAACGTAGGTCCTGCATGAAAGGGTACTATCAGAACTACACTACATCAGTGGACGGGCCCATTTGTGGTTGCAAAGAGCCCAAAACTTCAGGAGCTCACCTTTTCTTGTAGAAACGGTCCAAGACCTGGGGAGGCACCTTTAAGGAACAGAGACTCTCTCTAGAAGAGGCCAGTAGGGTTCGGGTTGGTCCAGTTTCAGATCCAGGAAGGTCCAGTTGTGGTAGGTCAGATTGGCAGTTGTAGGGAGTCCTCTTGTGCATGTTATATGACCTATTGCTTAGACAGGATATCAATCGATAGACTCTTGGAGTCATTCAGTTAGCCTGGGATGAAGTGAGCAGATCCAGTTCCTTCTCAGAGTCAAGGCAGTCCTCAAGCAGCAGGGCAGTCCTGTAAGGGGCATGGCAGCCCTTCTTCTATAATGTCCACATGTAAATAGTGCTCGGGAGGTCCAATATTTATACCTGATGCCTCCCTTTGCGTGTGAGGGGAACACCCTTTCCTAACACCACACCTGGTTCTGAAACATTCTTCCCTTCCCCTGTGACGGCTCCAAAAAGTATGGGGTGACAAAAGTCTAGTGTCAGGGTCCTGTTTATGTGCTGGAGGCAAGCCCTTTGAAGTGTAAGTAGGGGAGGCATAGGTCTGCCACAGCCATCCTGGCAGGGTGGACCAACTTGTCCACACCTATGCCCCTTTTTTATCACTGTCTGGCATGAATACACATTTTCAGAATTGTAATTTTACCATTAAAGAGGACTTTAAATTACAATTAATTTGAGTCTATATATCATATCTCTATCTGCTCCCACTCCACTGCTATCACTTATTAAATGTAATAATGTACATCAGTGTTATTCAATGGGAGAGAGGCCTTTCAGCAGTGAGATGTTTTTCACTGCTAGGACATGTAAAACTTAAACATACATGGCCTACTTTTCAGGTACAATGCACCCTGCCCTATGACACCCTTAAATGTCACTTATATGTATTAATAAAAAGGAAGGCTTAGGCCTGGCAAAAGTTTTATTTTGCCAGGTTTAAAACTGCACTACAGGCTGTAGTGGCAAGGCTCTGACATATTTTAAAGTGCTAGTTTAGTGGGTGGAAGGAGTGCTGCAGGCACACTAGTAGCATGTAATGTGCAAGCCTGGGTACATGTAGTGCCACTTTAATAGGGGCTTACAAGTAGGTTATAAGTGTCAATTAGATGTAAGCCCTTCCTATCTTGATCGCAGGAAAGAGCACAAGCACTTTAGTACTGGTTAGCCGTGGTATAGTGCACAAAATCATAACGCCAACAAAAGCAGATTCAGCAAAACAGGAGGAGTGGAAGCACAAGTTATGGGGTGATTCTGCCGAGATTGCCAAGTCCAACACTTATCGTCTTCAAATTCTATGTTCTTTTAAAGGCATGTATTTTAAATAACTACTTAGTAAAACTAAATTGAATATTTCATAATAAAAACAGCAAGTAAGCACAACAAATGAGCTAGGCAGGCCATTTAGAAATACATGCCCCCAAAGTGTCTAGTTGACTAATAAGAAAATTAGCTGTTTGAGATGACAGGCCATGTTATTAGTGCTGGGAGTCAGAGTGCATAAGGTTGTGCATATTAAATGAACAGGTAGGAACAATGCAGAGCTTGGCTTTATCATACACACATTATTTCTCTTTTGTTCTTATTTACACTCATCTTTGCTTACTGAACCTGGCAACTGTGAGGCATTTATTCCTTTCAGTTGTTCATGCTACTTGACATCCAGTGTCATTCCTGCCCATGCCTACACAGTTCTCTAATGTAACCCCCTTTGACCTCCTCCTGCATAAACAGAGACTTCTCACTTGTCAACTTCACTAAATAAACAGCAGAGAAATCTGAGACTTTCCAGCTGCTCGGAGCCTTAAACAGAGAGGGCCTTGGAATTCCAAGTCCTTCTCAAAATTATGAATTGGACACAGTTTAGCCCTTATTTATGAGAAATTGGTGTAAGGCAGCGCCACAAATACTGCAGAATGCATCTCACATTGAAAGAGGGGGAAAAACGAGGCGAAAGAAAATGAATTCTCCTCATTACCCCTGCTTTGGGGAGGTGTAAGGTTTTGGTTTATGTGATTAGGTAAATCTCGAGCAGCGTCAAAGTCCATGGGGGTTACATGGCAATGCCCATGGAATCCTCCCAGGCGCAGGGTAAGGCAAAGCAGCGACTTACGCTGCTTTGTCTTACTCCATATCTATCAGACCATGCAAAGCCATGCAAAGTGGCTTTGCGTGGCCTCATAGATATGATTGAGAGGCTTATGCTGCAGTAAACGTAAAAAGAAAATCATATTCCGGCAGCGCAAGCCTCTCATAAATAAGCCCTTTGGTTTTCGTGGCTGATTTTGGATTTTGAGTTGTGCCCAAATTAAGCATAACCTAGGGTATTCCCTGCGCAAATCCTTCCCGGAATTACCACGAGGTGTTAGTGTGTTGTAAACTTTGACTGAAGAGGAGTAGATACGCAGTTTAGAGGTCATTAACAGCATTTCGCCTAGGCCCGGGCTTATGTACCAGACTCAGGGGCATATTACCAAGGCAGGCAAAATGAAATTATCTCCGCTTTTGCGGTCGTTTTCGGCCGCCAAGCGGCGATAATTTCATCGCCCTATTAGCAAGCTGTCGCTAACATTAGTTAGCGACAGCTTTTAGGTGATAGCGAGCGGTTTGGGGCCCGCTTTGCATGTCAGCGATATTTATCGCTATTGAAATGCAAAGTGGGCGTACCCAACCTGTTAGCAAAATCCTAACGCCTGCTGAGACCACTTCTTAGCCTGTATATCCAATGGGAGGTGGGTATTCAGGTTAAGTCCCTATTAGCGATAATGCCTGAATATCGCTGAATTACCAGCGATATTCACGCTTTTCACCACTATCACCGGATATTTTATCGTTTTGGACATAAACGTTGCTAATAGCACTTTATCTCAGCGATAAAATCCGGCGATGCGCAACGATAAAAAAATGTCGCTAAGCTTATTTAGCGATAAATATCGCTAGTTGTTGATCATATGCCCCAAGGTCTCTTTCTTGAAGAGCACAGAGCCGAGCCCCTGTTTTTCGGCATTGAGGTTTCTAAAGATAATTCTTATACCTCTGCATTTTCTCTGAATTAATGAACGAAAGTCACAATAGTCGGAAACAGTGGGCAAGGATTGTCTCTGTCTCTGAGTTTTGCAGTGGAAATTACAATACAGATGTCGTGCCAGGACCAGATGTACTGGCCTCAGTGAGCAGAGATTCACCTCTGTATTTGCAACATTCCTGCCTGAAGTTAATGCATTACGTCAGAAAAATGACCTGTTATGTGCATGTTTAATAGACCCTTCAGACACAATAAGAACTGATCCTCTGATCTGCGCTGATGATATGGTCCAATTCAGTTTCTGTCACGTGTAGGAGAGGCAGGTAGATTTGCGCGGAAACACTGACAGTGACTGTTTTTGAAATATTTTTAACACCTGCGGAAGCATTTAAAGAACTTCCACATTGTAAAATTCCGATGTTTCCCAGCTTGTCTTTCAATTAAGGGCGAATTATCTGTTCTCGGCTCGCTACCTTCTTAGCAGAATACATCCATCGCCCTCCTAAGTTGTGAGTAAAGTTATTTGCAAAATGTGCAAACTTCGGCGAGGGTTAACTTGTTGTCACAATATGAAATGTTTCAAAAACACCAACTGCTGTGTGATCCCAGAGGCATCCTGTTTTTACATGTTATAATTCTACACACAAATCAAGATCTAAATTCCATTAGCCAAAGTCTCCAAGCATGTGTGATGTAATCGTAAGGAAAACTATCCAGGAACTTGATGCAGCACCACAGCTGGCTGCGAAAATTTGCAACCTTACCTCCTCATTGGTCTTCCTAGTGCCACTCCTCACAAATGAGGTTGTCCACCTATGGACAGGCGAGCAGCTCCTCCTAAAAGTATGGAGACCGGTACAACCCACAAGTAATCCAGGGCGATACATTATCGCCGCTTATATCGGCAGGAAACTGCTGCTAAAGCGGCGATAATGGGCTTGATAATATGCCCTTGTGAATTACCATAGAAGCCAAGGTTAACACCAGAACCTGAGCTTCTATGGGAATTCCCAAGGGCATATTAACAAGCCCATTATTGCCACTTTAGCTGCAGTTTCCTGCCGATAAAAGCGGCGATAATGTATTGCCCTTTCTTGATAATATGGTACCCAGTTCTTTCTGCTGCGATATGTGTTACACTTATGCAGGCAATGCAATCTTTATTGATTTTTATAGCATTAATATACAATTAGTTATCTCTGGCTTGGTTGAGCCATGGTTTGAGATTTAACGATGATGCGCTCCGGTTTGAGAGCCCTGCTTTAGGTGTCCTGGGAGGGTTTGCAATTTAAGCGACACTTCCTGTAGTTCAGGGCCGAAATTGGGTTCTGATGGCTGTTGGGCAGTTCCATGTCTTTCTTTTCAGTGGTTAAATTGGAGAGTTTAGCTGCAGCTGATCTCCTTGACAGTGCAACTACTGAGCCTGGCCAGGTTATGGCAGCAGTATCGTATGATTTGTAACTCGATTTGGTAGCCTAGAAACAGGCCAGGCATCAGGAAGTCAAGGTCAGTTTCTGACAATGGTCTGTTTGAGCATGGCAATATGGAGGCTCTTGCGTGTGCTTTAGAGACTGATAGAACAGACTGATAATGAAGTGGAGGGTGAGCAGGAAGCATTGCAGCCTATCATTACCCCATGTCCTAAGATCTCATCCTCAGTCATTACTTGTAAGGTGAGCCGCCTCATCCACACAAGAAGTAGGAGTGGGTATAATTTAATCAAGCCCCTCAGGAGTGGTATAAGTCATAGCCAGCCTATAACCCTTCCTGAGCTTGGATGTAGGAACATAGAATGAATGCTGTTGTCTGCAACCTTTAGCATTTCAAGACAACACTGTGCCGTAGACAGGCAGGGTGAGTTTGTCCACTGAGGGATCAGCATCACACAGAAAGTAAACTGGGTCCCTTTTGGTTGCTAGTATGAGTAAGTCTTTTACCACAAGTGTAGGTGGAAAGAAAGGCTCTAATATGTTAGGCCTGGTCTGAATTTCTTACCGAGTTAGGAAGTGGAGACCCATTGAAAGAGGTCACCATTGGGAGGATGTGACCAGTACTTTTCCTTTATTTGGCAAGCTAGGCTCCAATTACACCCATGTACACTGGGAATCAGTGACTTCACAAGGGGTATGTGTGGTGTGAAAGCTTTAACTTTCCAGGACTCTCTTCTGGGGGATTTAAGAGCGTGCTGGAAGCAGGTGTGATTGCTTCTTAATGAGACTAATTTCTGGTGTATAATATTAACCTTATTTCTATATATATTGACATTTCTCTTCTATTCTTTTTTAATTTTAAATCTTTTTTTATTAAAGTACAAAAACATAACAGTACAAAGAAAAGGAAGGACGTCATACTATAATTAGCTCGCAAGATAGATACAATGAACAATGCATGGATAATTACATTCAATGTGGACAGCAGGAAATAAGAAGATGCCAGTAACATAACACATCCGTGGGAAATACACCATCGAGTCATATAATTGTCAAGCAAAGAAAGCATTGTTTCAGACATCCATACATACACTTTCTGTCTCTTGGAGCTGAAGGAACTAAGTTGACCAAAAAGATGTGGGGATACATCATCAGTCATGTGATGAATAGATCCAAACCAGATATAGGGTATGCACCAGGCAGAGCTTTGGAAGATCCAGGAAACCTTAATGGGTTGACAATATTGAGAGAGTCTAAGGGTTTTGCAGAATACCTTGGTGGGAAAGATGGAGGTACCTTCGTCAGAAAGTGATGAGGAGGAGTAAGGAAATGCTATTCCAGAAGCTGAGCTGGAAGAAAAACATATTGATAAAGAAATGTTCCATAAAATCCTAACTAGATTATGGATGAATAGGGGGTTCCTAGAGGCTGATCTTCTTTCAACATCTAGGTAACGAGTATTAAAGCAATTTGTGAAGTCACAGATGCCAGGGTGTTTCCACCGGTATGTTACAGGTTTAGGTTTAAAGGAAATAAAAGGACTTGACAGGATCATTATGCCTCTATTCATTTCCAAACTCTATGCTTTGGAGGACATTAAAAAGAAGCTTCATGAATGGGTGCATTGGATTCCTTGGTGGCCAGCCTCGTAGAAGGCATTTCTATTGCAGAAGAAAATATGATCAAAGATGGGATTTATGGAGCAGATACTAGTCAATAAATGCTCTCTTACTTCAAGGAGCTACGCAAAGTAGTCCAAGAAAGACATGAGTGGTCAGCTCTCATTGAGAGTTTAGAAAAACAAGCAGAATTCATATTGGATATATCAGTTAACATAGTAGGGGCAGCAGCCTTATCAAAGGGAGTGACAGAAGCAGATAGAAGAGACGTGTTCCTTGAAGACTGGCATATGGATTATGCTCAGACGAATGCTGTTCTACATATGCCTTTAAGCTATTAAACCCTTTGGACTGAATATAAATGAGAAGCTAAACAGAACATTTCAACAAAAGAACCATTCCTCATCATTTAGACAGTTCCTTCAAACTTCAAGCTAACACCAAAAGTAGATCTTCTAGGGTGGGGAAGTGTCAGAGCTCATGACTAAGGAGGAAGTAGCATTGAGTGGCCAGTTGGATTGTGCACTTCCAAAAGCATGAAAACAATCCACTTCAGACTCCTAGATTCTTCGGAAGGAGGAGAAAGGTCACAAAAGAGTATTTCTCTGAATTTCTCTGGACATTGGGCCAAACCTGCAAAGTGCAGTAGGAGTCATCAAAAATGTCATCTAATCACTGCTCAGCATGAGTGCTATAAGGAGGTTTCCAAATATCAAATAGGAAAGAGGACGTATTCAAAATTATTTTTGGTCCAGAAAGTAAAGGGAGAACTTCTGTCTTGTAATATACTTGAAGAACATAAATTAATACTTAATGAACATACACTTACAGATGAGACAATACAGAAAATAAATAATACTTATGATCGCTCTAGGGTACTTCATGGTGACAATAGATCTTATGGATGCATATTTTCATATCCCAATTACTCACTAACATCAGAAATGTCAACAGTTTTGCACTTTTGGCATCCATTATCAGTTCCAGGTGTTATCATTTGGAATAAAATCTGACCCCCCAGGGTCCTCTCAAAATTGATGGCTACTCTAGTAGTTCCTCTCCATTCTCCTATACCAACACAAATGGCTCTTGGTGGCCAGAACAAAACAAGATACTTTACAAGACCTAAAAGTCATGAAAGATTGTCTAAAAGTCATGAACCCATTCTGATTTATGCAAAATTTCAGCTAGCCTCTACCCAAGAGAGGATGTTTGTAGGAGCCCTCTTTGACACAGTCAAAGGCATGGTTTATGTCCCTCAAAACAGGACAGAAAGTTTGAGGCAGACTGTGCTTGATCTTCTGAGGCAAGAGGAGCCACCAGCAAGATTGTTACTGAAAGTCACATGGCTTTGTGTGCATTCATATTTCATTTGGCAAGGTTGCACCGCAAGAGTTACTTTGTCTTCACCTAATGCTATTGAGACCATAGTCGATGCACTACAAGAGCCAGTTTTCTTTCATTAAGCAGATCTTAATGCAGCTTCTTTGGTGGCTCAAGACAACCTCTTTTCTATTGAATCCCATCCCTCCCTACATCCTAACAACAGATGCCAGTTTAGCATGATGGGGTGTGCTAGATATTGGGTTCCTGGTTGACTGAGGTGGAAGCCATGGTCAAGCAGTAATCACAATCCTAGTCAGGGTAAGTCACAAACACACCCTAAAGTACCCTGTGTTCACCCTCTGGTAGTTTGGCACAGAGCTGTTAGGCTAAACTTAAGAGGCATGTGTAAAATATTTGGGCAACACTTCAAACAGTAACCCGTGAAAACACCAAACAGAAATATGTCACTCTAGGTTAGAACAATAGGGGTAAATGTAATGAACAAAATGACCTAAATCACAAAAATCCAATAAGTAGAATCAAAGTTATGAATTTTTAAAGAATAAACTGAAATATTGTGCTTACAAGCATAAAGAGCGGATATGTGGTCGCAATAGACTGGGTAAAATCCAGAAGTTCAAGCTGACTGCGATGGAGCATGGTTCAGGTACAGTTCCAGATAAATCCAGATGAATTTTTACATTCTCAAATTTAGTATGAAGAGTCCAGTTTGTGGGGAAGAAGTTTGCTGGGAGCAAAGAGAGCGCCACTGGCGATGGTCAGTGGGGCGTGAAGAGCTGCTGGGTGTTACAGATCGACGGGCTGGAGCCTCGTGGCCATGAGTGGCAGTTCTTGCTGTGCAGACACAAACATGTGCCCTCTAGCACTGGATTTCCTGGTGAGTTAAGAGGTGCCGGAGCCAACAGGCCGTGAAGAGCCCAAAGGCTTGACTTAAGAAGCCAAAATACACTTCCAAGAGCACAGGACCTAAGAGGCGTCTCTTGGGGATCAGGAGCTCACTGAAGGTGGCTCCAGGAGCTGTGCGGAGCCTTTTACATCCGAGACTCAGATGAGGAGGTCAGCAGACTAGCTCTTTGAGTCACTCTGGGGACCTGGGTTCAAGATGGGTTCCAGGTCCAATTCTACCTCTCCAGGCAAATGGGCAGCAGGCAGCATGTCAGCACAACAAGGCAGCTGTTCTTCCAGAGCAGCAGTCCAGCAGAGTGACAGTCCTTGCACAACCGTCCTTCTTCCTGGCAGAGTATCCACAGGTCCAGAAGTCTACTGAAGTCGTAGGGCCCAAGATCTAGTTCTAATAAACATTGGTGCCTTTGAAGATGGGGAGACTTCAAAGAGGGGTCTTTGAAGTGCACAGAGGTTCTCCCTTCCTGCCCTGACTCCAGACTCACTACAGGGGGATATGTAGCCCTTTGCGTGGGGACAGGACACAGTTTTTTTAGGTGTATGCATGGCTGCTCCCAGCTCCTCCATGCCATCCTCCCAGGATGGCCCATCAACTCACACCTAAGCTTCCATTTTGTGTGGCTGTCTAGAGGAAATGCACACAGTCCGACTGTCACCCTCCCCAAATCTGCTTTGAAGACAGACTGCATGCACACAGGGCTAAGAACAAGACATTATCAACTTTATAAAGGTAGCTTTTTTAAAGCTGTAATAACACATCCGACTTTGCCATTAAAGAGGATTTATCATTACAAGTCCTTAGGTACCAAACATGACAGATGTACTCCTTCTCAATTAGGAATAACAGCTTATCAAGGTAACAAGGATTTCCCTTTGTTGTTGTATTGGAGTGGTAGGGCTCATATTAGGGAAAAACTAATTTGGGTGTTTTTCAGAACCAGAACATGTAAAACATAAAGCACATGTCCAACCTTTTAATTACACAACACCATGCTCTATTGGCTATTTAGGGCCTACCAAAAGGGTGATTTAGATGTAATAAAAGGGTAAATGAAGACTTGGCAAGGGGTGTTAAATGCCAAGTCAGCATGGCTGCTTAAACTGCACATACAGACTTTGCATTGGTAGGCCTGAGACATGTTTAAAGGGCTACTGAAGTAAGTGGCACAATCAGTTCTACAGGCCCAATAAAGGCTTATCAGCAGTAACATTAAAAACTCAGTGGGCAGCAATAAGAGCCTGTAGAGAACCATGGGGAGGTGTTCAAGATAATGGACATTTAGGATTTAGACTTCTCCGGAGTTTTTCCATCTTTAGACCTGCAGTTCGTTTCTTCTTTCCTCCTCGAGATCTGCCTTATGGTTCTTAAATGTTTATGGTAGTGCTTAAGGGACTTACTTTGAAAGTGGTATTTCTTGTGACAATTATTTCAGCCATGAATATAAGAGAATTGGGAACTTTGTTGTGTAAATCCACGGGGTTAAGTATTGTGGTAGATGGAATTGTGCTAAGGACTGATCATGGATTCTTAACAGAAGTTCTTTTTTTGTCTCATATGGAACAGGATTTTTTCTACCCCCTTTTTACTCTAATCCATCGTCTCCAGAAGACAATTGCTCCTCTTATTGGATGTAAGGTGTAAGAAACTGGGTTAGCGGTTGACACGGTAAAATCCTAATCTAGCAGCAACCACAATGCTTGACAGAGTGAAGTCACAACCAAGCCCCAAATTAACCTGTGCTCAACTCTCCGGTAACTTGGCACAGAGCAGTCAGGCTTAACTTAGAAGAAATGTGCAACATATTTATGCAGCAAGTCAAATAGTAATAAAGTAAAAATACAACACAATATAAATTCCATACCCACTTAGAGAAATTGAATAAAATTCAATAAATAATGTAAGATCAGCACAACAAAAATCGAATCAGTAGAAACTGAGATTTGCAGTTTTAGATATTTAAGCGAAAATATCACAGAAAAGCACAAAACAGCAACTGTGGTTACCTGGTTGCGCTAGACCAGGAAAAAGTCACAAGTTCAGGCTGAACGTGCTTGAGCACGGGCTGACTATGGGGACCTGGAACAAAGTACCATAAATCCTGGCTGTGGAGTGCTGCAGAGTCTTGCGTCGAGGATGTATCGCACAGTAGAAGTGATGCAAGGTCCTTGCGTGGATTTGCGTCACACAGTGGCGGCTCCGGCAAGCTGCGATGGCGATGCAAAGTCTTTGTGAGATGATGCTCATGTAGTGGCGGGTCAGATGAGCTATTTGGCGATGCGAGGTCCTTGTGTGGGGATGCATTGTGCAGCAGCAGTTAGAATGGCCTGTGGTGGACTATGCCACGTACTTGCGTGGAGATGCATCATGCAGTGGCCGTTCAGAGGGCTGCCAGGCTGCAATGCAAAGCTTCACGCAGCGTTCACGAGTCAGAGCCTTGTGAGGTGAGGCATCAAGCTACATCAATTCTGCTGGGACCACAGATGAGCTGGTAGTGCACCTTCAGGCCCACTTCCAAGGAACCGGGCCTAGGATGGCACCTCTTGGGAAGACAGAACACACAGTTGGAAGAGAACAAGTGATGGATTTAAGGTCATTGGAGCATGTTCTGTCCCTGAAGCTCTGATCAGTAAGCCAAACAAATAGCCCTTGGAGTTACTCTGGTGGTCCTGGGCCTAAGATGCAGGCACAGTCCTTCTAACACAGGCAGTAGGGCAGCACATCAGGGCAATAGTGTGTCGGTCCTTCTTGCAGTGAAGCAAAACAGCAATCCTTCTGCTGAGCTTTCCACAGGTCCAGATGTGTATTGAAGTGTTGGTCTGAGGGTCAAATGCCCAAAACCTGCAGCCCACTTAGGAATAGGGGAAGTTTCTAGAAAATTCCTTGTCAAATCCTTTAAGTTTTCTGCCTACCCTGCCCTGGCTCCAAGCTGTTTGCATGAACAATGCAGTGGTGTCAATTCTTTTTGTATAAAGGTAGGGAACAGCCTATTCATTTGCAAGTTGGGCTGTACCCAGTTCTGTCCCCCATCCAATGAGTTGATGGCCCATCCAGGCACACCTAATCCCTCTATTGTGTTGCTGTCTGAGAGGAATAAACAAAGTCCAACTGCCGACTGCACCCAGTCATGTGACCCAGGAACAGGCTGCAGGCATCATTTAGTTAGTGCAAGAAAATGCCAATGTTCTAAAAGTGGTATTTTTCAGAATTGAGAATTAAAATTTGACTTTACCATTAAAGAGGTCTATCAATTACAATTCTTTAGACACCTAACTCGACATTTCCTCCTGCTCCCAATTGAAAGTTATCACTAACCAAATATAATGTTAACCCAATGTTATCCTATGGGAGACTCAGGCCTTGCATTAATGAAAAAAAATAAGAGTTTTTCACTAAAAGGACATATAAAAAATAAAATTATATGCCCCACTTAATACACTACATCCTGCCCTAGGAGCTATTTAGGGCCTAACCTATGGGTGATTTATAATGTAGTAAAAAGGAGTGTTGGGGCCTAGCAAAAAATGTATTTGCCAGCTAAAACTGGAAGTTTAAAACTGCACACTCTGGCTAGAATGGCAGGCAGGAGACAAGTTCAAAAGGCTACTTAAGTGGGTTGCACACTCAGTGCTCCAGGTCCACTAGCACCTTTTAATTTACAGGCCCGGGTGTATATATAGTACCACTTTACTAGGGACTTAGAAGTAAATTAAATGTTGCAATTGGGTGTAAGTCAATTCTACTGTGTCTAAAGGAGATAATACAAAAACCTTAGCACTGACTAGCAGTGATAAAGTGCACAGAGTCTTAACCCATTGGGTGCTCATGACGAGCTGAGCTCGTCATGGCACACAGTGCTTGTGTACTCATGACGTGTGCTCATGACGAGCTCAGCTCGTCATGACACCCAGCCCCAGAAATCCCTCTTGTTCCCTTTTCTCCCCCAAAGCCTCGAGGCTGGGGAAGAGCTTCCCCAGCTCCTGAGGCCCCCCCGGGTTTCCCTGAAATGACAATCAGCACACACGTCGCGCTGACGTAATTTCAGTGAAACCAAAACTGAAATGAGCCTAGAGGCTATCTCAGACCCCTGAGCATGTAAAAAGGTATCTTTCCAATGGTACCCCTCCCTAGTGGATCCCTGCTTGAGGATTACCGCAGGCGGGCGATCCCCAAGCAGGGATCCATCCACTAGGCACCAGAGAGGGGGGAGCGGACCCTTGGGCAAGGGCCTTTGCTCCCCCATGTTTATTTTGGCATAGTTAGACTTTCTGCCCTGCCTGGGGCTTAGATGGAAACAACAATGGTCCCTGGCAAGGAGACAGGTGAATGAAAATGAATATAGACTCAGTCAGTTCTATATTGGTGAAGACATGCCCAGCCGGGCAGCGGTCCTCAAAGTTTATATTTAGATCAAGGTATGTAAAAAACAATAACACCTTCAACAGTTCACGTACGGGGGGCACAAGCCTGTACCCAACCACACGAATACACAGACAAGGACATACACAAAGGGCTTGCAAGGCAAAATCAACAGTCTCTGCAGAATTCCAATTTTAAACAGAGAATTTCTTGTAGGTACCATTACACAGTATTGTATAGTCAATCATTCCACAAGTATATGGTACACAGTGAGTCGACGACGTTTCGGACCCCCTTACTAGATGATGGGGTCCATCATCAGGACAAAACAATAGTTGCCTTTTAAATTATAAGCCTCTTTAGCCAAAGGGGCATATAGTATGCAAGCTCACATCAGAGCGCGCAGGCGAGTGGGTGAGACAGGACCAGTTTAGACTTGTAACCCGAATTTTCGGTTTGTCAGTTAATCAAGAAAAATAGTCCATGGGTCCAAGGGCGGGGGAGAATAATTTCCGTTTCCGCAGTACCTTGTCGGCCGGATAATACCGGTGGCGCAGTGTCGCGCTGGGGTCCTGGAACCAGGATAGCCGGGTCAGTCGGCAACACTCGATTTCCTGGTTCCAGGAAATCGAGTGTTGCCGACTGACCCGGCTATCCCGTTTCCGCAGTACCTTGTCGGCCGGATAATACCGGTGGCGCAGTGTCGCGCTGGGGTCCTGGAACCAGGAAATCGAGTGTTGCCGACTGACCCGGCTATCCTGGTTCCAGGACCCCAGCGCGACACTGCGCCACCGGCATTATCCGGCCGACAAGGTACTGCGGAAACGGAAATTATTCTCCCCCGCCCTTGGACCCATGGACTATTTTTCTTGATTAACTGACAAACTGAAAATTCGGGTAACAAGTCTAAACTGGTCCTGTCTCACCCACTCGCCTGCGCGCTCTGATGTGAGCTTGCTTACTATATGCCCCTTTGGCTAAAGAGGCTTATAATTTAAAAGGCAACTATTGTTTTGTCCTGATGATGGACCCCATCATCTAGTAAGGGGGTCCGAAACGTCGTCGACTCACTGTGTACCATATACTTGTGGAATGATTGACTATACAATACTGTGTAATGGTACCTACAAGAAATTCTCTGTTTAAAATTGGAATTCTGCAGAGACTGTTGATTTTGCCTTGCAAGCCCTTTGTGTATGTCCTTGTCTGTGTATTCGTGTGGTTGGATACAGGCTTGTGCCCCCCGTACGTGAACTGTTGAAGGTGTTATTGTTTTTTACATACCTTGATCTAAATATAAACTTTGAGGACCGCCGCCCGGCTGGGCATGTCTTCACCAATATAGAACTGACTGAGTCTTTATTCATTTTCATTCACCTGTCTCCTTGCCAGGGACCATTGTTGTTTCCTTATAATTGAGCTCCCCGAGGTCCCTCGTTGATACTAATTGGGGTCCCCTTGTTGTTTAAAATAGATATGGGGCTTAGATGGAGCAGTAGCCCCCAATCTGCCCCCCGGGGCAGTAGAAAGACCACTAGACACCATGGATTTTTTATAGGCTATTTATTAGGGGTGGGGGCTGCCCAAAATGGGCATGCTGATTGCCCCACCCCCCTGCCCAGGGCAGGGGGGCTGCCCTGGGCAGTAGCCCCCAATCTGCCCCCACGGTGGGGTCAGAAAGCCCACTAAACACCAGGGATTTTGTATTTGCACCATTTTCTTTTAGGGTAGAGGCTGCCCAAAATGGGCATCCCAATGCCTCCACCCCTGCCACCATTACAGCCTTTCTGCCCCCCTGGGGGGCATATGGGGCAGTAGCCCCCAATCTGCCCCCCCTGGGGTGGTAGAAAGCCACTAGACACCAGGGATCTTTTATGGGATATTTATTTGGGGTGGGAGCTGACCAAAATGGGCATGCTGATGGCCCCACCCCCTGGCCACAAATTATAGTCATTCTGACCCCCTAGGGGGCAGATGGGGCAGTAGCCCCCAATCTGCCCCACCCGGGGGGCAGAAAGCCCAGTAAACGCCAGGGATTTTGTTTTTGCACCACTTGTTTTATAAGGGCGGGGGCTGCCTGAAATGGGCACGCCAATGCCCCCACACCCTACCACCATTACAGCCTGTCTGGACAGATGAAGCAGTAGCTCATCATTAGGCATTAGCGCCCAATCTGCCCCCGGTTGGGCAAAAAGCCAGTAGACGTCAGGGATTTTTGGGGCAAATTTGAATTAGGGTGGGGGCATTGGAATGCCTGTTTTGGGCAGCCCCCACCCTAATTAGAATTTGCCCAAAAAACTCCCTGGCGTCTAGTGGACTTTCAGCCCCCCCTGGGGGGCATTTTGGGGCATTAGCCCCCGATCTGCCCCACCGGGGGGGCAAAAAGCCCTCTAGACGCCAGGGGTTTTTTGGGCAAATTTAATTAGGGTGAGGGCTGCCCAAAATCGTCCTTCCCATGCCCCCATAAAAATTACAGCCTTCCTGCCGCCCTGGGGGGCAGATGGGGCAGTAGCCCCCAATCTGCCCCCGGGGGCAAAATACCCACTAGACACCAGGGATTTGTTTGAGCAAATTTTTATTAAAATTTGCTCCAAAAAAACCCTGGTGTCTAGTAAGCTTTCTGCCCCCCTGGAGGGCAGATGGGAGCATTAGCCCCCAATCTGCCCTCCAGGGGGGGCAAAAAGCCCAATAGACGCCAGGGATTTTTGGGGCAAATTTGAATTAGGGTGGGGGCATTGGAATGCCTGTTTTGGGCAGCCCCCACCCTAATTAGAATTTGCCTAAAAAACTCCCTGGCGTCTAGTGGACTTTGAGCCCCCCTGGGGGCAATTGGGGGCATTAGCCCCCAATCTGCCCTGCCAGAAGGGCAAAAAGCCCTCTAGACGCCAGGGTTTTTTTGGGGCAAATTTTAATTAGGGTGGGGGCTTCCCAAAATGGGCATGGTCATGCCCCCACCCGCTCCCCCACAAAAATTACAGCCTTCCTGCTGCCCCGGGGGCAAAACGCCCACTGGACACCAGAGATTTTTGGGGGCAAATTTTTATTCGGGTGGGGGCATGAGCATGCCTGTTTTTGGCAACCGTAGGGAAATCAGAGGGGGGAGGAAGAGGTGGTGCTGCGTGGCACCGAGGTGGGCACGTCCTCCTCTTGCGAAAGTAACTGTAATCAAAAGGATCCACCTCGAAGAGGGTTAGTGTGTATCCTTTTGACTTTGGAGTACACAGAAAGGGTCACAGCATTCATGATCTGAAATGGACAGTCATTGAAGTCTTCAAGAATGACAAGAACTTACTAACAAAGGAACAACGTTGGGTGCATCGGTTAGGTACACATCATACCGGCCTAAATGATGATATACCTTGGTCCCATTTAAATTCTTGACCAGCATCACAAGGTTTCATATGACAGTTGCCCAATCAGCTGTCACCATCTATGTCTGGCAAAGAATTGCTGCATATTTAAAAACTGTATTAAGAGATTATATGACATTTGCCCAATCAGCTGTCACCATCTGTGTCTGGTAAAGAATTGCTGCATATTTAAAAACTGTATTATGAGATTATAAGTACCCAATCAGCTGTGCCCATCTTTATCTGCAAAAGCATTGCTTCACATCTAAAAACTGCAACCTTTCAACATTGCTATATCACCCTAGCAAAAATTACGATTAACCATCTGTTTTTAATAAATTTTTCTCACTCCTTTCCCCAAACAATTACTCCTTTGGAATACCACACCCTGTGCATTACTTGCATCAGGATGTTTGGGAGCTTGGTTTTAAAACCGAGGGTTGCATGGAGCGAGAACACTTTGCACCGCACCCCGGCGGTCCCGGCGGCCCGCGCATGCGCGGAGTTCTACCCACTCCTCCACACATGCTCGGTTCTTCAACTTGCTACCACGCATGCACGGCCCAGGAACACTCCTCCGCCCCAGATAGCGGCCGCACCGAGATAGAATTTTAATCTCCCGAACCACTTTTTAAACCCAATTTTTAAGCAATGATTCACATGGCAATAAATTACGGGGCACCTTGGAACCCACCCTCTTTCCCCATGTCAAACCACATTTGGTGACTAGCTTACAATGGCCACCGCAGTAACCGGACCTCGGCACTCCGCCTTCCGGGCACAGCTGCCCGGAATCATCAACCCTTTAGCAATTAGATCAACCCTAATTTACCAATTATTGAAGCTATTTAAACACCGGCCCCTACTTCCATCCTCACTACCACGGAAGCCATGGACGGAGGAGGAAGCACAACGAGGCAGGGGGTTGAGTAAGTACGGCATAGCCGGAAAGGAGGGACTAGAAGACAGTGGCATATGCGGTGTCACTATTACAACTCTAAGATACTTACCATCAGAATACTAGGACCAAAACCATCTACATATGCTTTTCTTTTTCATTTTTGTCCCACCTGCAGTTGGACCCTAAAATACCCTTCGATCTAGTGTTGGCTCATGAGGCACTGTTCCTCACCATAATAAGTATGTATTTGAGAATAAGTACAGACTATCCAGTTGAACCTTCTGTATTATACATGTATATAATGTGTGAGTTTAGTTTGTGTGTGTGAATATCAATATAAAAACTCTGGTTCCCTAGGGCTGGACTACTGCTATGTGTATGTCTGTCCCCTTTTTTCTTACAGGTATTTTAGGAAATAGCGCTTTGGGATCCGCGCATTATTAATACTGTGCTCTTGTCTTTTCAGGCATATTACATTAGTATATTATTATTTAGCAAGGGATGTGTATTAAAATATAAATTGTATATCCATACACATTGATCCTTTCTACACCTTTTTGTACATGCACCCTATTGTGGCGATACATTAGTGAGTGACAGGGGGATTTCTTACCCCGGTCCTGACGAAGGGGCATGGCGCCCCGAAACATGTTGACCCGCACAGGAAAGTAAGCCCATAAACCCACTTACTCTTTCCGATACCACTTTTTTAACAATACCAGCCGGTGCTTATTAAATAGATTTTTCTATCACTAGGCCAGGTATTTTTTAACATCACTTTTCTATCACCCCTGACCCCACTGTCACTCACTCAAATTCACTCACATAGCACCCACAATTAAAAAGGTGCTCCAGCCTAGTCGCTTGTCGCAGCACTGCCCCGTCCGGCAGCCGGGCGGGAAGACCCCGATGATGAAGCATGACACCAAGGGCCCTTTTGGTGTGTGAGGGGTATTTTAACAAAGTGTGTGTACTCCAAAGTCAACAGGATACACACTAACCCTCTTCGAGGTGGACCCTTTTGATTACAGGTGTTTTTGGCAACCCCTACCCTAATTAAAATTTGCCCAAAAAACTCCCTGGCGTCCAGTGGACTTTCAGCTCCCCATGAGTGGCAGATGGGGGCATTAGCCCCCAATCTGCATGCCGGGGCGGCAAAAAGCCCTGTAGATGCCAGGGTTTTTTTCGGGGGCAAATTTGAAGCCCCCTGGTTTCTAGTTTTCAGAAATGTGTGGGTTTGGCAGGTTTCCCTAGATGGCCGCCGAGCACGGGGCCAAAACTCAGGTGACCCCCCTTTTTTTCCCTTTGACCCCCCTTGCAAAACCAGGTGATTTTGAGAGAGGCAATTTTGATGTGAGGCACCATTTTTATCGGGAGACCTGGGGGAATGCTGAGTGGTAGGAAATTTGTGTGAGCCCAGTGATGCCACACTTTCCCACACAAAAATGTCTAAAAAAAGTGATTTTTTCAGTTAAAATTGAGGTTTGCAAGGGATTCTGGGTAAGGAAACGTTGAGGGATCCACGCTAGCCATACTTCCTTGGAAGCCCCAGGGTGTCTAGTTTTCAGAAATGTGTGGGTTTGGTAGGTTTCCCTAGATGGCCGCCGAGCACGGGGCCATAAACCAAGGGGACCCCCCTTGCAAAACCAGGTGGTTTTGAGATAGCCAATTTTGATGTCGCCTCACTTCATTTTTGGCCCTTGCCTGTCACAGGTACTTGGCCCTCCCACACAAGTGAGGCACCATTTTTATCGGAAGGCCTGGGGGAATGCTGGGTTGTAGGAATTGTGTGTGAGCCCAGTGATGCCACACTTTCCCACACAAAAATGTCTGAAAAAGTGAATTCTTCAGCTAAAATTGAGGTTTGCAGGGGATTCTGGGTAAGGAAATGTTGGGGGATCCACGCAAGCCATATCTCCCTGGAAGCCCCCAGTTATCTACTTTTCAGAAATGTGTGGGTTTGATAGATTTCCCTAGGTGCCGGCAGAGCTAGGGTTCACAAACTACTGCTAGGCACTTTGCCAAAAAAGTGTCATTTTTCACTGCGAAATTGAGGTATGACCACGTTGCGTTTTGCACCGTTTCCTGTCGCAGGCACTAGGCCGACTCACACAAGTGAGGTACCATTTTTCTCGGAAAATTTTGGGTAATGCAGGGTGGGTGGAACTTTGTGGCTCCACGCAGATTCCAGACCTTTCCACCACAGAAATATGTGGAAAATGTGTTTTTTAAAAATAAAATATAGGTTTGCAAGGAATTCTGGGTAACAGAACCTGGAGGGAGGCAGTCAAGTTACCCCATCCTGGATTACCCTGGATGTCTAGTCGTTAAAAATGTATAGGTTTGCAAGGTTTCCATATGTGCCGGTAGAGCTAGGGTTCAAAAACTACAGCTAGGCACTTTGCCAAAGAAGGGTCATTTTTCATTGCGAAATTGAGGTGTGACCACGTTGCGTTTTGCGCCGTTTCCTGATGCGGGCACTAGGCCTACCCACACCAGTGAGGTACCATTTTTTCGGAAGACATTTGGGAACGCGGGGTCTATGGAAATTTGTGTATTCACGCAGATTCCAGAACTTTCCACCACAGAAATGTGGGAATTTTTTTTTTTAACAATTTTTTAGGATTGCAAGGGATTCTGGGTAACAGAACCTGGTGAGAGACAGTCGAGTCACCCCCATCCTGGATTCTCCTGGGTGTATAGTTTTGAAAAATGTATAGGTTTACTACTTTTCCCTAGGTGCCGGCAGAGCTAGGGTTCAAAAACTACAGCTAGGCACTTTGCCAAAAAGGATCATTTTTCATTGCGAAATTGAGGTGTGACCACGTTGCGTTTTGCGCCGTTTCCTGTCGCAGGCACTAGGCTGACCTACACAAGTGAGGTGCCATTTTTCTTCTAAGACTTTGGGTAACGTGGGGTGGGTGGAAGGAAATTTGTGGATACACACAGATTCCAGAACTTTCCACCACAGAAATATGAGGAAAATGTGTTTTTAAACAATTTTGTAGGTTTGCAAAGGGATTCTGGGTAACAGAACCTGGTGGGAGGCAATCCAGTCACCCCATCCTATATTTCCCTGGTGTCTGGTTTTAAAAAATGTGTAGGTTTGCTAGGTTTCCCTATGTGCCGGGAGAGCTAGGGTTCAAAAACTACAGCTAGGCACTTTGCCAAAAGAGGGTCATTTTTCACAGCAAAATTGAGGAGTGACCACGTTGCGTTTTGCTCTGTGTCCTGTCGCGGGCACTAGGCCGACACACACAAGTGAGGTACCATTTTTCTCATAAGACTTTGGGGAACACAGGATGGGTGAAAATTTGTGGAGGCACGCAGATTCCAGAACTTTCCACCACAGAGATGTGGGGAAAATGTGTGTTTTTTTTACAATTCTTTGGGTTTGCAGGGGAATCTGGGTAACAGAACCTGGTGGGAGGCAGTCAAGTCACAATATCCTGGATTCCCCTGGTTGTCTAGTTTAAAAAAATGTATGGGTTTGCTAGGTTTCCCTAGGTGCCGGAAGAGCTAGGGTTAAAAAACTACAACTAGGCACTTTGCCAAAAAAGGGTCATTTTTCACTGCGAAATTGAGATGTGACCACGTTGCGTATTGCGCCATTTCCTGTTGCACTCACTAGACCAACCCACACAAGTGATGTACCATTTATCTTGTATGACATTGGGGAACTAGGGTTGAGTGGAAATTGTGGATCCACACAGATTCCAGAACTTTCCACCACAGAAATGTGGGAAAAATTTGTTTTTTTTTACAATGTTTTAGGTTTGCAAGGGATTCTGGGTAACAGAACCTGGTGGGAAGCAGTCAAGTCACCCCATCCTGGATTTCCCTGGGTGTCTAGTTTTTAAAAATGTATAGGGTTTCTAGGTTTCCCTAGGTGCCGGCAGAGCTAGGGTTAAAAATCTACAGTTAGGCACTTTGGCAAAAAAAGGGTAATTTTTCACTGCGAAAATGATGTGTGACCACGTTGCGTTTTGCTCCATTTCCTGTCCCGGGCACTAGGCCGACCCACACAAATGAGGTTCCATTTTTCTCTGAAGACTTTGGGAAACACGGGGTGGGTGGAAGTTTGTGGATCCACGCAGATTCCAGAACTTTCCACAGAAATGTGGGAAAAATGTGGTTTTTTTTACACTTTTTTTAGGTTTGCAAGGGATTTTGGGTAACAGAACCTGGTGGGAGGCAGTCAAGTCATTCCCATCCTGGATGCTAGGCTTCAAAAACTACAGCTAGGCACTTTGCCAAAACAGGGTCATTTTTCACTGCGAAATTGAGGTGTGACCACGTTGTGTTTTACGCCGTTTCCTGACGCAGGCATTAAGCCGACCCACACAAGTGAGGTATCATTTTTCTTGTAAGACTTTGGGGAACACAGGGTGCATGGAAATTTGTGGATCCAAGCAGATTCCAGAATGTTCCACCACAGAAATTTGGGGACATTTTTTTGGGGGACAACTTTTTAGGTTTGCAAGGGATTCTGGGTAACAGAACCTAGTGGGAGGCAGTCAAGTGACCCCTTCCTCGATTTCCCTGGGTTTCTAGTTTTAAAAATGGTTAGGTTTGCTAGATGTCCCTAGGTTCCGGCAGAGCTAGGGTTAAAAAACTACAGCTAGGCACTTTGCAAAAAAAGGGTCCGTTTTCACTACAAAATTGAGGTGTGACCACGTTGCATTTTGCGCTGTTTCCTACCGCGGGCACTAGGCCGACACACACAAGTGAGGTACCTTTTTTCTCTGAAGACTTTGGGGAACGCGGGATTGGTGGGAATTTGTGGATCCACGCAGATTCCAGGACTTTCCACCACAGAAATGTGGGGAAAATGTGGGTTTTTTGACAATTTTTTAGGTTTGCAAGGGATTCTGGGTAACAGAGCCTGGTGGGAGGCAGTCAAATCACCTCCTACTGGATTCTCCTGGGTATCTAGGTTTAGAAAATGTATAGGTTTGCTAGGTTTCCCGAGGTTCCAGCAGAGCTAGTGTTAAAAATCTACAGCTAGATACTTCGAAAAAAAAAAAAGATTCATAGTGAAAATGTGGTGTGTTCACGTTAGTTTTTGAGCCATTTCCTGTCGTGGGCAGTATGCCTACCCACACAAGTGAGGTACCATACTTATCGGGACAATCACGGTAATTCATATATGTAAAGTACCTGTTACTACCTATTGATTTTTGATGCATTTCTGCCTTCCAAATGAAAGACATTGTGTAAAAAAGAAGTCATTTTGAAAAATGACAGAGAATTCTCATGCTAGTATGAGTATTCCCAATTTCGAAAATGTGCAAATATATACTGTTTCTAAACTCTATAATTTGTTCCCATTTCAGAAATACATAGGTGTCTTTCAGACCGATTTTTCCATGTATACATTTTCCCACAATAATTGCTATATACCCGGTACATAATAAAAAGCCATTGCAAATTGCTGCTCAGTTTTTGGCTCTGGGTTCGTCTGGTTCTTCGTGAACCTACAAGTCCTATATATCCCCACAACCAGGAAGGTTGCTTTCAAAGAGCCGTCATAATTACAAGAAGTTACAGGGGAAAACTTTGACACAAAAGGCTGTTTTTTCAACTAATTTTCAATGTTTCCAATATTTTTTTTATAATATCTTTTTATTAAGTGAAACAATACCAAACAAGCATCAGGTGAATAACATATGACACCATTACAGGGGTAGAACCATCAGTCGAACATAATCCCTAATACAGTATAAAGAGTTTTGGGATCAAGATGATTCCAGCACTTCAGCTGTGATCGGTCTCGTCGGTGGAGTACACAAGTCGCCACCTTGACTATTCCAGGTACCCCAAATCTTTCCCCACTTCTCCAGACAACCCCTTGCTACATACACAGCCCTCTCCCTAAACATACACCAGTCTAAATCCTGGGCCCATTTGGTAGGGTGGGGCGACTGGCTGCCTCCCCATAATTGAGCAATGTTACGCTTCGCCACCATACACGCCAACGTCACCCACTGTTTCTGATATCCATTCAGGTCTGTGGGTTCCCATACATTCAAAATACACCTACGGGCCTCCGGATGTATCTCCACCCCCAGCACATCTTTAATCACATCATGTATTTTCTTCCAATAATTCTGTACCTCATCGCAGTGCCATAGGATATGTATGAAAGTGCCCAATGCCGAGATAGCAGAAAAAATTACCCTGGAGCCCAGAAGGGAAGGTGGTCACGCGTTCAAAAATGGTTTTGCATGCAAAGGGCATCTCTACCAATATCAACAACCCAAGAGAGACCAAAGTCCCAGCACAAGGAAAGGGGGATCATATGCCCCCTAAAAGTCAGGACGGGGAGGAGGAGAGAGAGGAAAGGGGGCCATGGAAGAAGGGGCACCGACAACTTCCACACAGTGCCCGAATTGTAGTAAGGCAGCCGCGATGGAGGGATGTAACAAAGACTTAATCACTAAGCTGGAATCCCTATTAACAGCTCATTTGGGACCCTGCATGAGAGGCTAAATGTGATAGAAGGGCAACTCTTGCAGCTAATCACAAAAGCTAGGACGGAGGCCGTAATACAGAAAGGGACACGGCCGACGGGGAGGGGAGATGTGGAGACTAATACACACCCATAGCCAGGATCACTCATTGACGGCAATAGTGGGGCGAACAACAATGTAATGGACCTGGCCATACCCAGACAAGAGGCGTTAAGGAAGAACCCATGAGTGCGGGGCACTAGCACTAAGGCCCAAGGCCACTTAAGTATAAGGGAAGATAATGGGCAGTTAAGGGGGGAAAGGCCAGCGGTTAGATTAATTAGTGACACTACATCCGGATCACAGGGGGGGTGTAATTGTCAAACACACTGAAATGGCACCTCCAGCAGTGGATATGGCTACCAATACCCAGGAACTGCCAGTATTAGACTTACCCCCAGCTGAAAGGCCCTACACAGTGGTTATGACAGGGATCTGTGCATGTACAGTGGGCAGGGAAGAAAACACACGTTCCCTGATTAATAAAGCAGCTCACTGGTTGGCCACTAATGCATGTTTTAGTATTAGTATCCACAGACACATTCTAATGGCCAGAAGAGTTTCAAGGATTGGAAAAAGCAGGAAGGGTTTCCCGGGAGACTGTGTAATATTAAATTTCAGATACCCAGAGTTGGTAAGAGACCTGCTGCATCATCAAAAGAAGAGGATCTACCAGGAAGTGAGTGATTCCAGGTTGAGATTGCTTCCACTAGGCTTCTTCTACAGAGATTTATTGCAAACCCAGAACAGGGAAGACTCGAGGCAAATAAGGGCAAGGTTAACTGGGGAGGAGCATTTAGTACTGTTGTTTAACCAATATGCCCCCCTACAAAGCATTTCTGCCCTAAGCGACCTAGATTGACTACCTGAGGGGCCAATTACAGATCAAGGGCGTGCCTTGAAGGGAGTGTATCATGCCAAGGCTACTGGAGGATCAGGTGGGGAACCGATCGCCACGTCAACTCAGCCCCCAGTAACGATAGCTCATAGCAAGATTGATACCGAGTCTAGTGCCCCTAGAGGGACGGCACCTTATAAGGGGTATACTCTCCCAAAGCCCAATTCCCTATCAGCAGGAGGACAGGGAACTTTTAACATAATCACCTGGAATATACCGGGCCTGTCTAGCAAATTAAAAAAACAGGATTGGCTAGAACACATACGGAGAGTTAACATCATCTGCCTGCAGGAAACTAGGGAGGTTGATCCCTCCAATCTAGCGTTGGAAGGGTATAAAATGTACTTTGTTCCTGCACGAAGATCTTCGGCAGGGCAAGCAAAGGGAGGTCTCATCACTTATGTGGATCTGAGGCTAAGGGGAAAATGGGAGAACTTAGCTTGGGACTTTGTTTGTACCCAGGGTATACAGCTCACGTCCAGGGGATTGAAACTGATTTTTATTAATTTTTACAATGCCATTAATGGTGGACAGACACTGGCCAGTCTGGCAGCTGCTGAATAGAGCACAGGAACCCTGCCAAAGTAGATTTCTTGGTCCCGGGGGGAGGGGGGGGGGGGAATCCTGAAAATAATGGTGGTGGTGACAAGGAGCTACGTATCAGAGACGATAGTACATCACACAAATTAAGTACATCTTTTTATGAAAAATAGAGGTTATTTATTGATAAAGCAGTGGCTCAGACATGAATACATGCGCTAATTTTAGGACAAATGTGCAAAGGTGAATAAAACATTAAATATAAAACACGTCAAGGTTAATCTTCACTAAGAACAATCCATAGTTCATGTCCCACACACTTCCACCGTCATTCATTCAACAGACACTCACTCTCAAACTACCTCACTCTAATCATGCACTCATACACATTAGATCATTTGGGTACATAGGGGCCTGAAGGAAACAATTTATAAACTGCTAGGACTAAAATAACATGGAGGCAAAACAATGTGGGTAGTATATTTTTACAGCGACTACACTAGAGGCCATCCATGTGGGTCACGCAGTCTGGCAGAGCTGAACTATAGGTTGACAGGAATAGAATTAAATGGGGTGAGTAGAGGGCAGCTGGTGGTGATGGGTGATTTTAATTGACACCTGTGCAACCATTTATTTAATAGCAAGGGGAATTGGGCCTCATGCCCAAGGGAAGCGGGATTACATATGGAACACACTATGGAGGGATTGGAGCTAAGCAAGGTGCAGGGCACCCATGCTCTAAGACATACATTGGACTTGATAAGAGTAGTCGGGGATGCGAGCATCTCCCCAACCTTTAACGGCAAGGGAAGGGGCTCTATTATTGACTTCATTATCGTACCCACCTCCTTAATTTGCTGGATACTGAGTTTTAATGTTGAATCAAGTTCCTTTAGTGATCACAATCTGTTGGTCCTGACCCTACAGGATCCTGACCCAGCCAAGCATAAACCCTGTAAACAGATCAGAGGCTCTTTTAAAGCCACGGATCAGGGAAGGAGATTGAGATGGGCAAATATCAGTTGTGACAAATTCTATAAGGCACTACTGACAGAGGAAAATCACCAGATATGGAAGTGCCTAGACCCCGCTACTGTGGGGGCGGGCTTAATCACCGCATTTGAGGGGATTGCCCATTGTATAGATGGCCTGCTTAGAAGCAGAATCAGAAAAGAAGTAGAAGAAACTCCCAGGTGGTTTAATCAGCAATGCTCTAGTGCCCTGAGAGACCTGAAAGTAGCATTAAAGACTGTCCCCAAAGACAATAACATTGTGTCTATGTGCAGGGGGAAGTATAAACAGGCTCTGAAACAACGCAAAACCTCATTGCAAAATGAGGCATGGGAAAATCTGAAGGAAGCAGTCGATGCTAGAGATATGACCGCTTTTTGGAAAATTGTGAACAAACCACTATTCCAAGATCAGAACAAATCCAAACCTGTCTGCCATGTCCTACCAGAGGCCTGGGTGGAGCACTTTAAGGATCTTTACAACTACGATTGCTTAAGCACTGTACTCCCACCCGAAGAGGAAGGAAACCGAACAGTTCTGGAAATCCCTTTTGCTTTAGGTGAGATAAAAGCAGGAATTGAAGGATTAACCCGTAATAAGGCCCCAGGACCGGACGGGATCCCCCCGGATCTCCTGCTTTCTCAGGTAGACTTGTGGGCTCCTATCTTGGTAAGAGTGATTAACACAGCAGTGGAGGCAGGTATGCCTCCTTCATGGTCCACTGCGATAATTGTTCCAATTTTCAAAAAGGGTAATAAAGATAACCCACAATGCTATAGGCCCATCTCCCTTGTCGATGTCTCAGTGAAAGTCATGGGGAGAGCAATTCTCAACCGCTTTATGGAATGGGCGGACGAGCATGACATCATCTCGGACATCCAGTATGGCTTCAGGCCAGGTCGCTCAACAACTGACCAATGTCTTAATCTCTATCTCCTTGTTGCCAAGTACACTGTCGCCAGCAAAGAGACAGTGTACCTGGCTTTCATGGATCTGACAGCGGCTTTTGATCAGGTCAATCGCACAAAACTGTGGGAGCTCTTGGGGGCCTTGGGCGTGGATCCAGGACTGGTTAATATTTTATGTACCTTACACCAGCACACCACAGCCCGAGTCCGATAAAATGATGAGGGTGACACTTCAGACCCCTTTCCCTGCTCTAGGGGTGTTAGACAGGGCTGTATTTTGGCACCTTTTTTCATTCACATTATATATTAATGGTTTAGACAAGGCCCAGGGAAAGAGAAATACAGGTCCTGCTGTACGCGGATGACGCAGTGCTTCTGTCACGCACTGCACTGGGCCTCCAGCACCTGATTGATGATTTTGTCAGCTTCATGGAGACCCTGGAGTTTTCCGCTAATCTCTCCAAATCTTACATCATGGAGATGGGGAAAAGGCCCGG
This sequence comes from Lissotriton vulgaris, assembly GCF_964263255.1. Classification (NCBI taxonomy): domain Eukaryota; kingdom Metazoa; phylum Chordata; class Amphibia; order Caudata; family Salamandridae; genus Lissotriton; species Lissotriton vulgaris. Next base: position 1,753,077,724 of record NC_141687.1, read on the forward strand.
TAGGAAATTCACCTTTAGGATTGGCTCCCACCCTTTAGAAAAAGTGCAGGCATTTTCCTATTTGGGAATTGTGTTTGATACCCGGACTAGGTTTAATAAACTGATAGATGGGAAATGTAGATCTCTCTCTAGCTCTTCCGGTGCAATCATGAAATTTGCACACAGGCAGGGACGATGGGCTCCAGAACAAATTGTGAATTTGTATAGGGCCATTTGTAAGGCAAAAATGCTTTATGGTAGCGAGGTATGGGGATTTACTGACCCTTCAAGGATACAGGTTGAAGAAAACAAATTCCTCTGAAGGCTACTTAAAGTCCCACCGAGTACCCCGTCCTATTCAATCCACAAAGAGCTAGGTCTCAACTATATTAGAGATGAGATTCAATTAAAACCTCTTTCATGCTGGTTAAAAACATGGAGTAACCCTGAAGCTACCTTAGGCAGGCAGATTATAATTGATTGCATTAATAGGGAGCATGGGCATAACATTTCCTGGTTGAAATATGTGAAGGAAACTCTGTCTGGATTGGGTCTTGCCAACTATTATAACAACCCAAAAGCTCTGGCAGTACGGGACAAGGAGATTGTTAAGTCGGCATTCTTAAAGCAGAAGGCCACTGCCATGGAAGATACTTCGCGCCAGGATACTCCCCAGTAATTGAGCGCGTTATAAAATGGTTTAAAGTAAAGTAAAAGTAAAGTACTGAGATGTCTAAACCAACCGTGAGAGCCCACCTACTTGCCAAATCTAGTCCTGGATTAGAACCATACCAGGCGTATCTTTATAACGCCCAGGATAGATTCCTGATGACTAGATTTAGGATGAACCTACTTCATCACACACTGGGGAACCCATCGGGGTTTTTATCATCGATTGAGTTGAGGGGCCCCTGCGGCTGCGACTATAAGTCTCCGCAGGACACGCTCTACTTCGTTTTATGGTGCCCTTTTTATTCCTACCCCAGGATGTTGTTTTTAAAGAGTATTTTAAAGTCCGCTAGGTTCAAACATGCAAGGGTGGCGCTGTTATTTTTGAAATTGTCTGAGGAGGCCCTAACACTTCATTGCACTGTGAATTTTTTAAGGATGGCCGCAAGATTAAGAAAAACTATAGACTCCGGATGTTGATTTAGGTCATGAAATCTCTCTCCCTTGGGGGTAAATCCCCTTTTTCTATGTTGGCATTAGTGCCCCCCTGTTCTTGAAATTTACCCTTATGACTTTTAACGCGCCACGGTGCACTACTTACCACAATTGTCAGATCATTCTACTAGTATTTTAATTATGTTTTCTATTCATATATGTTAGATACTCTTATCAACTATCTAAGTAACTTGTAGAATGCATTATTTCCTGTGTTTTACATATTTGTCTTGTACTTTTATGGTGTTGTTGGATACCGAATAAAGTAAATTTGATTGATAAAAAAGTATCATCTAAAAAATGATGATGACACAAAGAGCATGAACAAATGAAAGATAGTTAAAATAAAAAAAACTGAATAAAAAGGTGTTATAAATAGTTACTTTTTCTTGTTAATATCAATTGAAAATGCAACAAATACCCTTATTCACAATTCCCTCACACACTGGAGATTGGCACAGCTGCAAACAGGGAACGGAGCAGTGATCATTCTCAGGTCCCACTGAAGGCCCAGCGGCATAACTCAGTGATGTCACTACAAGTCGGTGGTCCCATAAGAAGCCTTCCCACATCCTCCTCATACATGTCCCTAATGCAGGGTGGGACTGGAAATTGAGAAATTTTCCTTCCTTTATGCGCTACTAAACTGAATAATTAGTGGACCTCTTAGTTAACGAGCGATTTCTTAAATGGGCCAAAAATGCTAACGATAAATGCTGAAGCAACACCACCATTATGCAGCGTACCACCTTGAAACACTATATTCAATGTATTCAATAAAAGGGTAAGAAAACATGTATTACATAGCAAAACGTGGCTTTCAGAAATACTCCCAAGCACAGCATTAATACCTTATGGATCCCTGCATGCTAAAGACAGAGGGCCTTATTTATCAGGCCCTTCTGCTGCCATTGCATCACTTTTTGTGATGCTGTAAAAAATTTGCCATACTGCACCATATTTAGGAAAGTGATGCATCTAGGCAGATGTAAACCCATTGCACTACATTATGCTTGCGTCAGGTATAATTTATGCAAGGTGGGCGTTCCTGCACAGAAAAGGCTTGTAGAAGTGTCACTGCATCAAATCTTTACGCCTCCTTCAAGCAGTGCTCCACAAAACTGGCTTAGGACAGAAAATGGTTTCCAAACTAATGGCCCCCTCCATCTCCCCTAAAGCAGGGTTCCAAATTAACAGTCAACTTACACCTCCAATCTCGATACACTGGGATACCAGGCAGGGCTGCCCACTCTCCCCTCTCCTGTTTGCTCTAGCAGTGGAACCCATTGCTATTGCTATTCACCAGTCGCCAGATAAAATGGGCGTACCCATTGGGGGCCATGATCATAAAATATTGCTGCTTGCGGATGACCTAATACTCTCGCTTACCACCCCGGCTACTTCTATCCTGGCACTATCTTCGTTCTTCTACTCTTTTGAATTAGCTTCAGGCTTCCAGATCAACATGTCTAAATCTCACGCCCTGAATTTCACCATTTCTGCTCCGGACTTACAGAGACTCCAAACCCTTACTCCCATACACTGGACAGAGCACTCGGTCCACTATTTAGGCCTTAATCTGACCCCATCCCCCTACACCTGGACCCTGGGCAACTGGCCAATCTGTTGCAGAGACGTTTGAGAAGAACTGCGACGCTGGAAAAAGCTCCCTAGTTCCTGTCTAGGTCGCCTTAATGCAGTAAAAATTACGCTTCTCCCTAAAATACTTTACCTCTTTCAGAACCTGCCTACCCGATCCCTCAGGTAGACATCCAAAGCCTCCAACGTAACTTAACCACCATTATTTGGGGTAAAGGTTATTCACACTTCTCGAACAAAGTGCTTATGCTGACCCTCGATCGCGGTGGCCTCGCGTGCCCTAATCTTCTGGAATATTACTGGGCAGCCCATCTTCGATACATATCTGAATGGGTGGTTCACGAGAGGGAACAACACTGGGTCCACATGGATCAGGCAGCCCCCTAGAAAACAGCCCTCGAGATCTGGGACAGGATTGTGATCCCTAGAGGCCTGACAAACTTCCCCGCTACTAACACACCCATTATCCAGAACCCCATGTTTCCTCCGCTTCACAACCACAAGCATTTCCTGACTGGAATCAGGGGGAATGCCAAGTTATTCAGGACCTCTTTGAGGGTGATACATTTAAATCTTTTGAACAATGCAAGCAATCTTTCCATATTACTGAAGCCAGCAGACTTCAATCCTACCAACTTCACCACTAGGTGCTCACCCCTGAATAAACTTAGGAAGCCACCAGATCGCTTACCCCCTTTGAATCTCTGGTCTGAACCTTTGAAGGTACACGTGACTTAATATCTCGCACTTGCCAAGTACTGCAACATTCTTAACCCAACCGTCCCCATATATACCAAAAACAATGGATAACAGACTTAGGAGAAGAGCCCTCCCAGCAAAACTGGGAACAAATATGGCGTGACATACCTAGAATTTATAGAGCATTACCCAGTGTGAATCAGCATATAAGCTATGACTCGCTGGTACTACACTCCGCACTTCTACAGAAAATGTTTCCTGCTCTTTCCCCCCTCTGCTGGAGATGCCAATCAGTGACAGGGGACTATATCCATTTCTGGTGGACATATCCGCTCCTGACGGTGCTCTGGAAAGAGGTCCTACGCCACATCAAAGACACAGTGGGGTTCCCTATCCCAAATTCCCATCCGATAACCTTACTGGGTATAAGACCAGCGCAGTTCAAAGCCATGATGCATTCCGACTGGTGCCTTATCATGCAGATGCTGGGAGCTGCAAAACAATCTATAGCCCTTCATTGGAAGACAATGTCCCCTCCCCCAGTATATGCTTGGTTCTTATGCCTATGGCATGTCATGGCGATGAAACTCTTGACAGACCGTCTCACCCATACAGGTACCAAGTTTCAAACACATCTGACAACCACTTATAGACCATCTCTCCCAAACTGAACGTGCCCATTATGTTACCCCCAGGATGCGAGCCCTCCAACTTTTTGGGGACTCTCTCCTATCTTACCCAGCGAGGTCACCCGACGGAACACCTCAGTGTGGGAAACTGATGGCGGCCCCCCTTCTCCGTAAAAGACATGCATAAGTGAGAACGATTGCCTTAGAATCCTTTTCCACTAAAGCTGACTCGCCCTCCCCTCAAACCCTACATTCTCCTATTTTTCCCTGGTTCTTCTTTTCTATCTTTAAGTGTTTCTTTGTTTAAATCTCATACAATGTACTTTAATCGGAAGCTGCTGAAGACACTTAGACCTCACCAGGGACTTCTTAGGCTCCCTATTTTCACTGAATTTACACTGCAGAACATAGATGCCTTGTTTCAACTGCATTCTCAGGCTGTATAAGATATTCTTCTAAATCCCAGAGCACTGAACACTTCAGACAGTTGTACATTTGCTTACCTGTATTCAAAGTTGGCGACCTAATATGCTCCTATGTTTATTTAGGTAAAAAGAGACTGTACCTGAGGCCAGATGTTTTTTTTAACACAATTACTGTGATTGAGACACTCTATTGTCAGCAACGTACGACTTGAGGTTTGATAACTAAATTTTGCATGTACGGCATATACTGGTCGATGCCCTGTTTTCTTAGGCCGCTTTACAACTGGCCTATACTGCATGAGACGATGTATGTATGATTACTGTTTATAAAAACAAAATATTCAGATTTTTGTTCTCGTCAATAAACAGAGTTGAAACAAAAGGGAGTAAAGGCGAGTGTATACCAGGTCCAGTCAACTTATGAGAGGGCACAGGGCTGAGGAAAAAAATGTGCCCCAACAGAAGCCTGAAAGGGAAGAAGACCCGATGTTGAGAGAGTAGAGAAACCTGAGGCCCAAAGGATTTTAAGAACTGTGGTAAATTCAGACCAGGCATATACTACACATAGACCATCACAAATAAAATATGTGCATCTGAAAGTGTCCCGTAGAGTGAAAAAAACAAATAAGTGGAAGCACCTGAACAGGTCAAGTATCCTGTCACTATTCTCACACTGCATGGTACTGGAGGAGGTAATATCAAATAATATAGAATGCATAGCTTTCATTCAGTCCAAAGCACTGAGAGAGGTAATGAAAGTTTGTTTTACCTCTCCAGTGTTTGTTAATCTGGTTTTTAAAGCAAGTGAGGAGTTGTACAACTTAGGTCTAAGAATACTGCAGGAAGCGGAGATGGAAATTTCTCGCTTAAACTTACCCATTTTGTCAAATCATGTGGGCCTAAGTCAAGCACAGCTGGATTTGGGATTGGGAGAGAAATAAATCCACCTTGGCAAGTGGGTATAAATTGCGGAACCCTAAAAGTTACAATCCCGTCCCAGGATTTAGAGTGTTTGACAGATCTGATCCCATTACTCAATAGGCTTGCCTGCCCAAGCGTTGATGGGGAGGCAACTTTTTCATGGGGGGAGAGAGATAGACTAGGGACCCGACGCACCAGCTGGCTTGGGGGTTGTCTCCTTAAATGTACATGGATTAAAGAATTTAACATGAACAACAGAGCTCTCAGAAGTATGGGAGGAGAATGAGATAATTAGATTCCAGGAGACATGGCCGGCGGGTGAGGTTTTTTTTGTACAACTGAGCTTCATCAAAATGGGTTCATAAATTTTATGAAAGATGGAACCAAATTGGGCGCGTGGCGGGCGAAAGGAGGACTAATGACATTGATATCTACCAAAAGCAGGCAAAGGGGGCAAAAAAAATGGAAACAAGCAGTGATTACGTTTTAGCTTGTATACTGGATCTCTATGAAGGCTGCCTCCAACAAGAGAAGCTGATAGTTGTGAATGTTTACATAAAGCTCGAATGAGGAGTCATGGACCTGGTAAAACTAATGGAGCTCCCAGGGGAATATCCTATTTTACTATTATGGGACTATAACCTTTACTTAGATCCAAGGAAAGCTGATATACAGATCTAAGATATGAAAGATTGTAACAGTATTCCTATCTCTAATTTTCCAAAATGTGATCAGTCAAAGTTTGATAGTAATATGGTGAACATTTTGGCAGAATTAGGGTTTGTATGCCTAAATGGCCATTTTAAAGAGGATGACCCAGCAAGCAAAACATTTATATATGGGAATCAACAGTGCCCTATTGACTACATGTTCATACAAGCATGGTATTTTAATCTTTGTATAGGATTGTTATGGCTGTCTTTCTGCCAGCCCTCTGGAGAAGGAGAATGATGGAGAGTGACTCCAGCCTATCACCCTCATAGCATAGGGATTAGGCCGATAGACAGGGACCCTGTCTTATAGATATAAGGGCATTTTCGTGCCATTTCCCTTAGAGTAAGGCTTATGAATTTAAGTTAGGGGTTAGATATATGGGTATTAGTCATGATTTATTCATTTGCTAACATGCCGATCTGTTTCTCATGGAGCTATGTATATTATGGGCTCCGTAGGCCTTAAGCGAGACAGACTCCATTTTGCTTTCTGCCTGGTAGCTCGAGAAGGCTTTCTAGGTGAAGTGTAATGTTTTAGTTTCAAGCTGTTGTTCGCTTGGAGAGAACCGGTTCAGGCTGACCCTTATCGAAGGAATGTATTTTTCTCCACTCCGAAGACACAACTTCAGGCCGGCCGGCTGGGAAAGTGTCCTTGGTACGGGGAGGTACAAGAATTTGGTGGGCGGCAGGTTACTGGCCGTGAATTTCCATGAAGGAACGGGCTTTGATATTAGCGAAGGTGTTAGTCTTTCAGTCAGTTAGTCCGTAGGCGGCATCTAGCCGTTAGCATCTCTGCCATTATTCATTTTCATGGTGGACAAGTCGCCATCTTTGAAGTCGGAGAAAGATTTAAGACCGAAACTCTCTGAAAATAGACTGAACGAGAAGTGGCGCGGAGCGCACTAAATACAGAGAGAGAGAGAGACGGTAGCTAATCAACAGCAAGGTTCCGAGGTCCTGAGGGAGAGCAGACGAGTTTGAGCCTAGCGGTGCAGACGTGTACCTGTGACGGCTGAGGGTGACTGCAAGGCGAGCCAGGACCCAGAGACGAGACAGGAGCCTAGATGACTGCCGAGTCCCGATTTCCCGTTAACCAGGTGAAGTCCAACCAGTCCTTATAGTGCGTGCACCCTAACCTTTCTCTTTTATTTCTTGTGCAAATGTAATGCTGCATAGTAATGTGATTTATGTTTATGGTTAATAAATGCCCTAATTCATATAGAATTACCGTGTGCCTGGTGCTTATGTTCAATCTTGGTAAACGCAACTCCTAGGTGAAAACTAGGCGCATGAATGGACGAGTAATCCCAATCAGGCAAGTGGTGATCACACAAATAGGGAGTGAGTGAACCTCTGATGTCAAAAGTAACGAGTACACTATACAATCTGGACCCATATCCAAAGTTATTATTGTAGTTTTATCCTAAGTAGACTGTCGAGATATCATCCCAATAATGTTTCATAGGAATGTGGTCGTCGTTGATATGCGGCGTTAATGAGAGCGGCAGGAAGGATACTGCCGTGTAAAGCCACCGGATTGTGGTATAAAACTAAGTGAGAGCGGCAGGAGGGACACTGCCGTGGATGTTTCGCAGGATCGCGAACGCTGGAAAAGAGAGCATTGGGTTCTGCAGGCCCGTGTGTAGACACGCCGGATTGTGTGTCAGATCTGCCCTGGGGTAGAACGGTCTGGGTCGAGGCGACCGCGAGGCCAGCTGATGTGAATAAGATATTGTAGAAAATCCATATATGTATATTGTCATTCCCCATTCTTAGGTGCGACCTGTATATTCATTGTTATATCTACTCAGTGTAAATACGATCTAAGAAGGGAAGGTGAGTACGTTTTGGCTGGGTCACAGGGGCCCCTGGGGGCTGATCCCATCTAAACAGAAAATCCAGCCATTACATCTGGCGTCACGAACTGTTTACGAAGCCTGTGTGCATTGTGTTGTTTTCATCTCGTTGGTTTGCGCTCGGCTTGTACGTATAAAATTTTGTTTATAATTGTGTATATATTTTTTGTGTATCATTATGTTTGTGAAAAAATCATCGTCGGTTTTCAAACTACCGATTCAGATTCCCGGCTGGGAGTCTACGCCTTATGAGGCTTTGGCCCGTGAGTGGGCTGATTCTACTGGTTTGAGCGAAAATTGGTCTTCATTCTTGGAGCAGGCGGAGCCTGCTGATGTGATTTCGTGCCTACAGAAAGCGCCAGTAGTGAAGGGTGATGAGCTTCCTATTTTAGGACGCAGAGGGTGGATTGTTCTTAATGCATACAGAATAATGCATGAGAGGGTTGTGCAACTACAGAAACAGTTTAAAGATTCGGAGGGACAGTGTGTTGAGTTGCAAAATGCGCACACTTTGTTGCGTTGTCAAAATAAATTGCTTGCCGATAAACTTGAAACATATCAGACCATTGCCGAAAGGGCTGCGGTCCGTATTGCACGATATAAGTATAAACATCGTCGTGGACGTGTGTCTTCACGCAAAGTGCGTATGGTTGTAGCAAAAGCTGGAATGGATTGGAACCCCGATGAGTGGGACGGTAATATCTGGGATTCTCATACTTCTGACTCCTCGGCAGAGGAGGGTGACAAGCGCGAGTTTTCTCGCTCCGGACGTGATTGTAAATCTGCTTCGTGCATTGATTCAACTCCCGATTGTGACCGTGCTCGTTCTTCCCGTGCGGACGACGTAGCTTGCCCTGATTGTGATGTTAAATCTAAGATGCGGGCTTCCTCGGAAGCTCTTCCCGCAGTTTCTGCTCACCCAATTTTTCGACGGAAATTACAACAAGCCCCTGGTAATCCGGGTGGTATCGCTCTTGACTGTATTGAAGATTTTACTCAGCAGGAGATCAGTGACATCCTGCAACGATTTAAACAACGACCTGGTGAGTCTTTACTTACCTGGATGGTGCGCCTTTATGAGCTTGGCGCTTCCGGTATTATGCTCGATGCCGTTGATTGCTTACGATTTTGCTCTTTGAGTTCTGATTCTACTATTCAGGACCATTTTCGGAATTTTAATGGTAATGTTCAAACTTCTTTGCTCCAGCTTGCGTCTGATGGCTGTAATCATAAATATCCAACTGAGTCTGATTGGCCCTCTGATGAAAAGCCGTGGTATACTCTACGCGATGCGTCGCAACGTTTAAAGGAAGAAGTCATGAAAACCTGTATCTTCCTTAGTACTGCTGACAGATTATTGGATGGTCTTTTAACATCTTCTGTGCGTAATCGCATTATCCGTTCGTCTCCTGTTGCTTACAAGCAGGTCATGATGACTTTATTGATTAATCAAACTGGCAATCCTTTGTCTGCTGTGCTTGAGTCTGTTCGTCAGCTTGGTGAGTTGGGTGAATGGTTTAAACCTGAAAGACAATCCCGACCTGAGGGTCGTACTGCTGGGGACTATAAGTTCTCTAGACGTGACATGTTTCTTGCTCTCGTTGCTGATGGTGTGAAAAGGGAAGAGATCGATGGTGAACCCAATAATATCCTATGGGATATGTTCCGTAAGCGTGGTTTGGATCGGAAGGAAGGTGCCCGTCGTGTGCGAAAGAATGATTATGATCGTGGTTCGGATGACAGTGGTGATGAGAGACGACGTGTGAATTCTGATCGCCGTGATGACCGGCGCCAAGAACGTGGTGGTTCCCCCCGTCGTAGTGATGGGAGGGGGAGAGAGGATGATCGTGAAAGGGGAAGAGATGATCGTGGTTCTAGCAGACATAGAGATGCAAGGAGTTATTCCCCTGATGTACGAAGGAGGGAGGATCGTAATAGACTCTCTGACCGTAATTCACAATTTTTTGAACATGATACTAATCCGTTTCGTACTGGAGACGGATATGAACAAGAAATTCTGATACCGAAGAGAACTGAAAACATCTACCCTGATCTGTCTTGGTTGACTGAACGCAGGAAAAATGACTAGGAAATAGGTCAAGCTCCGGTACGCAGGTGGGCCCACAGAGATTACAGACCATATGTAGATATTGAGATTTTTTGGAAACATCGTAATATCCAAAGGGCCCGAGCGTTGGTTGATACTGGGGCGGAGGCCACTTTAATTCATGGCAAGTCGAGAAAATTTCATGGACAATCTTTTACAATTACCGGCCTGGGTGGTAAAGAAACGCCCGCAGTTCAAACTGCACTTGAGATTAAAATTGGTAGGATTCCTCGTAGAGAATACTCTGTGTTGGTTGTGCCACTTTTGGAATACATTATTGGAATTGACATCTTGAAGGGTATGACTTTGCATTTGGATGATGGTTACTATCAGTTTGGTGCTAGACAGTACATTTCGACCAGACCCGTACGGGTTGGTCGTTTACGCATGCCACCTATTAAGATCCCTTTAGCAACGAAAGTGATTTCTCAGAAACAATATCGCATCCCAGGTGGTCATGAAGAAATTACAGCTACGATTCAGGATTTGGTTGACGCGGGAGTCATTACTCCGGTCACATCCGCTTGGAATAATCCTGTTTGGCCCGTGCGCAAAAGTGACAACTCTTGGCGCATGACTGTTGATTATCGAGAATTGAACAAACATACACCTAAATTGACTGTGGCAGTGCCCGACATTGTTACATTGATTGAGAGAATTCAAAAGCATCCTGGTACATGGTATGCTTCTATCGATATTGCTAATGCATTCTTTTCGATTCCAATTGCCCCCGAATGCCAAGAACAATTCAGTTTTACATGGAATGGACGTCAAATGACGTTCCGGAGTCTTCCTCAAGGCTATGTACATAGCCCTACAATCTGTCACCGGCTGGTGGCGGAACATTTGTCTGAAGTGCCTACGATCCCACAAGTTCAGATTTGTCATTATATTGACGACATTTTGATTCAAGGTGAAACGCAAGACCAAGTACAGTCTCATTTAGATCAGATCATTGACTGTTTGCGAGCAAAAGGCTGGGAAATTAATCCTGATAAATTACAAACTCCATCCCAAGCTGTGAAATTTCTAGGAATTAATTGGCATGAAGGTCACAGAGAAGTGATCCCACAAGTTAAACGTAAAATACTTGATTTTGCTGTTCCCAGAAATAGGAAAGAGGCGCAATCCTTTATTGGGTTGTTTGGATTTTGGCGCCAACATATTCCACATTTGAGTCAAATCTTGGCTCCACTGTATCGAGTCACTCGTAAAAAGAATGCGTTTGAGTGGGGTGAACCTCAACAGACTGCTTTTGATTTGGCTAAAGAAGCTATTCAGTATGCTTTGGATTTGTGGCCCGTGAGTGAGGGTAATGTGGATTTGAATGTGTCCGTGGAAGGTCTGTATGCCAATTGGAGTTTGTGGCAAAAGCAGGGCAGACAAAAAGTGCCATTAGGTTTTTGGACCAAAAAGTTACCAGAGGCTGGTGAGCGTTATTCTCCTTTTGAAAAACAGTTGCTTGCTTGTTATTGGGCTCTGGTGGACACCGAGCAATTGACTTTAGGCCATGCTGTGATTTTGAGGCCTGAGATTCCCATCATGCAGTGGGTTTTGAGTTCACCGAAGTCCCATCGAATTGGACATGCTCAGGAGGCTAGTGTGATTAAATGGAAATGGTACATTCAGGACAGGGCACGTGTGGGTCCGAAAGGTGTGGCGGTTTTACATGAGCGAGTGGCGCAGGCGCCCTCCAATGAAGCTGAGAGTGAGCGTTCGGTTCCCGTAGTGCAGGAGTCTCCCGTGCAGTGGGGTAAATCATTTGATGATCTGTCCGTGGAGGATAGAAAACATGTGTGGTTTACGGATGGTTCTGCGAAGTTCATTGGTGACAAGAGACATTGGAAAGCTGTCTCCTATAACCCGACTACTAAGAAATTATTGAGCACCACTGGAGATGGTAAGAGTAGTCAATATGCTGAACTTTATGCGATTTACCAAGTTTTGAAACAGGAGTTACCAGGTACATGTCATATTTTCACTGATTCTTGGTCCACTGCAAATGGACTAGCGGTGTGGTTGCCTACATGGCATTCGCACAATTGGGAATTGCACTCCAAGGAATTATGGGGTAAAGAATTGTGGCAAGAAATTTGGGAACTGCTTCCGCACAGTACTGTAACAATCTTTCACGTGGATGCTCATACTCCAATAGATTCCCTTGACAAATTTTTCCATAACATTGCAGATGAACAGTCTAAAATTTCTGAGGCAGTGGTTGACATGCAAGATTCTGATTTGGCGGGATTGGCGAAATGGGCCCATCAGAAAGCAGGACATTTTGGAGAGAAAGCCACTAACAGGTGGGCTGCTGATAGAGGAATTCATATTCCCTTTTCTTTAATTAAAGATGCCATTCTACATTGTCCCATTTGCCAGCATTCTAGAAAGAAAGAGGTGCCTCAAATTGTTCGAGGTCACTTACATCGAGGTAAATTGCCCGCCCAAATTTGGCAGATTGATTATATTGGTCCGCTCCCCATGAGCAGAAATTGTCAATACATTTGTACAGCAGTTGATACTTATAGTGGCCTTTTGGTCGCTTTCCCTTGCAAGAATGCTACCCAAGTGAATACAATTAAAACCCTGGAACTGATTATTCTATATTATGGTGTCCCATTCCAAATTCAATCGGACAATGCATCCCACTTTCGTGGAAGATTGGTGCAGGAATTCTGTATGGAAAACAATATCGACTGGGTATTTCACATTCCATATTATCCACAAGCTTCAGGACTGATTGAGAGAATGAATGGTTTGTTGAAAGAACAGTTGCGCAAGTTGACTGATGACCGTTACAGCCAGTGGAGAGATGTCTTACTTCAAGCTTTATTAATTCTTAATAATCGCCCTTTGTTGCATGCTGAATCTCCTTTGATGCGTTTGTTTCCTCCACATGTTGATGCAAAACCTAATTCTGTTGCTGCTACGGTCACATATTGGGAAATTACCCCCGGTGCTTTGGCTCCGTGTAGAGCTACTCCAGGTTCCGCAGGCCTCGACCTGCATGCTTTAAATGATGTACACTTCCCAGGAAAAGATCGAATCATTGTTGAAACTGGCATTGGTGTCTCTATACCTGCCGGTAGTTTTGGATTAATTGCCCCTAGATCTGGCCTGGCCCTGAAAGGTGTTCAAGTCCTTGGTGGTGTGATCGATAGTGATTATCAGGGAGAGATTAAGGTTCTCTTGCTTAATAGCAGTGAGATGGATTTGTTTCTCAAAAAGTCTGACCGTGTTGCTCAGTTATTGATTATGCCTGTCTTCAGTGGTGAGATAAAAAAAGGCTCTGCCCCAACGTTGCTAACTGTGCGTGGACAAAAAGGCTTCGGATCTTCTGATCTTCCTGGAGCTAAAATATGGGTGCAATCGCCTAAAAATCCTCCTGAACAGGCTGATATTATTGCGACTGGTCATGACAACACCGTTTTGGTGATGAAGCCAGGGAAAGATGGCTGGGAAGCTGTCCCAGCTGACAAATGTTATTTACGAGAATGATTAAGGCCTGTGTTTGTATTCTTTCAGATCATTCTCTGGACTGCTGCTGCAGGATGTGTCGGCGCTGGACTCCTTTTGGCCTGCTACGCCGGGAGAGGAGAGGATCTACCGACGCCGAGTGATGGGATAACAAGAGCCACGCGATCCGCGTGGCAGAAGTCCTCCAACTTCTGGATCACACTTGCGAAGCGAGTGACGAACTCTCCACATTTTTGCCTTACCCCCATGAAGAGCGTTACTGACATATTATCGACCTGTTTGGTCGCTGTCCCCGCATCTACTGAAACTCTTCGTCACGTATTTAATATATCCAATGCCCGACCTAATGTCATTTTGGGCGACTTTTTGGCCCATGAATATTGTCCCTCATGTACTCTTCTTCCAGACCAAGATGTCCTACTTAATTCCAGAATCACTACTTTTAATATTACCCCTGGTGATCTTTGCTTCATGATGACCTGTAATCCTAAGGCCATCTCTGAATGTTTGCGGTTGAAACTCCATGCCGCTACTACTTTTTCATTTCATCAGCGTTTGTTATGTATGAAAAGACTTCCTAATTCATGTTTTTCAGTGAAGAACAATATGACTTGCAAAAGTTTAGTTGTTGCCACTAGCCATTATCGTCCAATGTTGTTACCGGCTGGATGGCTCTTTTCATGCGGGAATTCATCTTGGCCCTATATTCCTGCGAATATTTCTGGTGGCCCATGTGCCATCACTAGATTAAGTTTGCTAATGTTTTCCTCACATCCTCCTTCATATTCCCGTATTGTTCGAGACTCTATGTCATTACATGAAGACTGTGATTCCTCTGTTCATCTTTTTTCCAAATCTGAATATCTTGGTTTAGCTTTTTCTATTATTGGTGTTCCTGCATTAGCTGTTTATAATGCCAAAACAATCGGCAAAATGGCCTGTTGGATGGTTAAATCGATCAACCAGACTTCTACCGTTTTATCAGATTTATTATTAGATTCCCAAGGTGAACGTAGAGCTATTTTACAAAATCGTGCAGCCATCGATTATTTGTTGCTAAAACACGGGCATGAGTGCTCTGAATTTGAGGGTCTATGCTGTTTTAATTTGTCTGACCATTCTAAAGATATCCAGTCCCATATTAATAAACTCCACGACTTGACGGCAGAAATTAGGGAACACATAGATCAGGGTTTCTTTGACTGGCTTTTTAATTGGCTCCCTGACATGCATTTTTTACGACAAATTTTAGGAGGGGTCATTATTGTTGTCTGTGTCCTTATAGTGATTTGCTGCTTCATTCAGTGTATCCCTTCCCTGCTACAATTTTTTAGAGTTACAAAGAGTCGTAGATCAGTTAGTTTTGTTTCATATTATTCGTCTACTGATGTTAGTTCCATTTAGTTTGTGGATGATAGACTGAAGTCAAGGGGTGTAATGTTATGGCTGTCTTTCTGCCAGCCCTCTGGAGAAGGAGAATGATGGAGAGTGACTCCAGCCTATCACCCTCATAGCATAGGGATTAGGCCGATAGACAGGGACCCTGTCTTATAGATATAAGGGCATTTTCGTGCCATTTCCCTTAGAGTAAGGCTTATGAATTTAAGTTAGGGGTTAGATATATGGGTATTAGTCATGATTTATTCATTTGCTAACATGCCGATCTGTTTCTCATGGAGCTATGTATATTATGGGCTCCGTAGGCCTTAAGCGAGACAGACTCCATTTTGCTTTCTGCCTGGTAGCTCGAGAAGGCTTTCTAGGTGAAGTGTAATGTTTTAGTTTCAAGCTGTTGTTCGCTTGGAGAGAACCGGTTCAGGCTGACCCTTATCGAAGGAATGTATTTTTCTCCACTCCGAAGACACAACTTCAGGCCGGCCGGCTGGGAAAGTGTCCTTGGTACGGGGAGGTACAAGAATTTGGTGGGCGGCAGGTTACTGGCCGTGAATTTCCATGAAGGAACGGGCTTTGATATTAGCGAAGGTGTTAGTCTTTCAGTCAGTTAGTCCGTAGGCGGCATCTAGCCGTTAGCATCTCTGCCATTATTCATTTTCATGGTGGACAAGTCGCCATCTTTGAAGTCGGAGAAAGATTTAAGACCGAAACTCTCTGAAAATAGACTGAACGAGAAGTGGCGCGGAGCGCACTAAATACAGAGAGAGAGAGAGACGGTAGCTAATCAACAGCAAGGTTCCGAGGTCCTGAGGGAGAGCAGACGAGTTTGAGCCTAGCGGTGCAGACGTGTACCTGTGACGGCTGAGGGTGACTGCAAGGCGAGCCAGGACCCAGAGACGAGACAGGAGCCTAGATGACTGCCGAGTCCCGATTTCCCGTTAACCAGGTGAAGTCCAACCAGTCCTTATAGTGCGTGCACCCTAACCTTTCTCTTTTATTTCTTGTGCAAATGTAATGCTGCATAGTAATGTGATTTATGTTTATGGTTAATAAATGCCCTAATTCATATAGAATTACCGTGTGCCTGGTGCTTATGTTCAATCTTGGTAAACGCAACTCCTAGGTGAAAACTAGGCGCATGAATGGACGAGTAATCCCAATCAGGCAAGTGGTGATCACACAAATAGGGAGTGAGTGAACCTCTGATGTCAAAAGTAACGAGTACACTATACAATCTGGACCCATATCCAAAGTTATTATTGTAGTTTTATCCTAAGTAGACTGTCGAGATATCATCCCAATAATGTTTCATAGGAATGTGGTCGTCGTTGATATGCGGCGTTAATGAGAGCGGCAGGAAGGATACTGCCGTGTAAAGCCACCGGATTGTGGTATAAAACTAAGTGAGAGCGGCAGGAGGGACACTGCCGTGGATGTTTCGCAGGATCGCGAACGCTGGAAAAGAGAGCATTGGGTTCTGCAGGCCCGTGTGTAGACACGCCGGATTGTGTGTCAGATCTGCCCTGGGGTAGAACGGTCTGGGTCGAGGCGACCGCGAGGCCAGCTGATGTGAATAAGATATTGTAGAAAATCCATATATGTATATTGTCATTCCCCATTCTTAGGTGCGACCTGTATATTCATTGTTATATCTACTCAGTGTAAATACGATCTAAGAAGGGAAGGTGAGTACGTTTTGGCTGGGTCACAGGGGCCCCTGGGGGCTGATCCCATCTAAACAGAAAATCCAGCCATTACATCTGGCGTCACGAACTGTTTACGAAGCCTGTGTGCATTGTGTTGTTTTCATCTCGTTGGTTTGCGCTCGGCTTGTACGTATAAAATTTTGTTTATAATTGTGTATATATTTTTTGTGTATCATTATGTTTGTGAAAAAATCATCGTCGGTTTTCAAACTACCGATTCAGATTCCCGGCTGGGAGTCTACGCCTTATGAGGCTTTGGCCCGTGAGTGGGCTGATTCTACTGGTTTGAGCGAAAATTGGTCTTCATTCTTGGAGCAGGCGGAGCCTGCTGATGTGATTTCGTGCCTACAGAAAGCGCCAGTAGTGAAGGGTGATGAGCTTCCTATTTTAGGACGCAGAGGGTGGATTGTTCTTAATGCATACAGAATAATGCATGAGAGGGTTGTGCAACTACAGAAACAGTTTAAAGATTCGGAGGGACAGTGTGTTGAGTTGCAAAATGCGCACACTTTGTTGCGTTGTCAAAATAAATTGCTTGCCGATAAACTTGAAACATATCAGACCATTGCCGAAAGGGCTGCGGTCCGTATTGCACGATATAAGTATAAACATCGTCGTGGACGTGTGTCTTCACGCAAAGTGCGTATGGTTGTAGCAAAAGCTGGAATGGATTGGAACCCCGATGAGTGGGACGGTAATATCTGGGATTCTCATACTTCTGACTCCTCGGCAGAGGAGGGTGACAAGCGCGAGTTTTCTCGCTCCGGACGTGATTGTAAATCTGCTTCGTGCATTGATTCAACTCCCGATTGTGACCGTGCTCGTTCTTCCCGTGCGGACGACGTAGCTTGCCCTGATTGTGATGTTAAATCTAAGATGCGGGCTTCCTCGGAAGCTCTTCCCGCAGTTTCTGCTCACCCAATTTTTCGACGGAAATTACAACAAGCCCCTGGTAATCCGGGTGGTATCGCTCTTGACTGTATTGAAGATTTTACTCAGCAGGAGATCAGTGACATCCTGCAACGATTTAAACAACGACCTGGTGAGTCTTTACTTACCTGGATGGTGCGCCTTTATGAGCTTGGCGCTTCCGGTATTATGCTCGATGCCGTTGATTGCTTACGATTTTGCTCTTTGAGTTCTGATTCTACTATTCAGGACCATTTTCGGAATTTTAATGGTAATGTTCAAACTTCTTTGCTCCAGCTTGCGTCTGATGGCTGTAATCATAAATATCCAACTGAGTCTGATTGGCCCTCTGATGAAAAGCCGTGGTATACTCTACGCGATGCGTCGCAACGTTTAAAGGAAGAAGTCATGAAAACCTGTATCTTCCTTAGTACTGCTGACAGATTATTGGATGGTCTTTTAACATCTTCTGTGCGTAATCGCATTATCCGTTCGTCTCCTGTTGCTTACAAGCAGGTCATGATGACTTTATTGATTAATCAAACTGGCAATCCTTTGTCTGCTGTGCTTGAGTCTGTTCGTCAGCTTGGTGAGTTGGGTGAATGGTTTAAACCTGAAAGACAATCCCGACCTGAGGGTCGTACTGCTGGGGACTATAAGTTCTCTAGACGTGACATGTTTCTTGCTCTCGTTGCTGATGGTGTGAAAAGGGAAGAGATCGATGGTGAACCCAATAATATCCTATGGGATATGTTCCGTAAGCGTGGTTTGGATCGGAAGGAAGGTGCCCGTCGTGTGCGAAAGAATGATTATGATCGTGGTTCGGATGACAGTGGTGATGAGAGACGACGTGTGAATTCTGATCGCCGTGATGACCGGCGCCAAGAACGTGGTGGTTCCCCCCGTCGTAGTGATGGGAGGGGGAGAGAGGATGATCGTGAAAGGGGAAGAGATGATCGTGGTTCTAGCAGACATAGAGATGCAAGGAGTTATTCCCCTGATGTACGAAGGAGGGAGGATCGTAATAGACTCTCTGACCGTAATTCACAATTTTTTGAACATGATACTAATCCGTTTCGTACTGGAGACGGATATGAACAAGAAATTCTGATACCGAAGAGAACTGAAAACATCTACCCTGATCTGTCTTGGTTGACTGAACGCAGGAAAAATGACTAGGAAATAGGTCAAGCTCCGGTACGCAGGTGGGCCCACAGAGATTACAGACCATATGTAGATATTGGAAACATCGTAATATCCAAAGGGCCCGAGCGTTGGTTGATACTGGGGCGGAGGCCACTTTAATTCATGGCAAGTCGAGAAAATTTCATGGACAATCTTTTACAATTACCGGCCTGGGTGGTAAAGAAACGCCCGCAGTTCAAACTGCACTTGAGATTAAAATTGGTAGGATTCCTCGTAGAGAATACTCTGTGTTGGTTGTGCCACTTTTGGAATACATTATTGGAATTGACATCTTGAAGGGTATGACTTTGCATTTGGATGATGGTTACTATCAGTTTGGTGCTAGACAGTACATTTCGACCAGACCCGTACGGGTTGGTCGTTTACGCATGCCACCTATTAAGATCCCTTTAGCAACGAAAGTGATTTCTCAGAAACAATATCGCATCCCAGGTGGTCATGAAGAAATTACAGCTACGATTCAGGATTTGGTTGACGCGGGAGTCATTACTCCGGTCACATCCGCTTGGAATAATCCTGTTTGGCCCGTGCGCAAAAGTGACAACTCTTGGCGCATGACTGTTGATTATCGAGAATTGAACAAACATACACCTAAATTGACTGTGGCAGTGCCCGACATTGTTACATTGATTGAGAGAATTCAAAAGCATCCTGGTACATGGTATGCTTCTATCGATATTGCTAATGCATTCTTTTCGATTCCAATTGCCCCCGAATGCCAAGAACAATTCAGTTTTACATGGAATGGACGTCAAATGACGTTCCGGAGTCTTCCTCAAGGCTATGTACATAGCCCTACAATCTGTCACCGGCTGGTGGCGGAACATTTGTCTGAAGTGCCTACGATCCCACAAGTTCAGATTTGTCATTATATTGACGACATTTTGATTCAAGGTGAAACGCAAGACCAAGTACAGTCTCATTTAGATCAGATCATTGACTGTTTGCGAGCAAAAGGCTGGGAAATTAATCCTGATAAATTACAAACTCCATCCCAAGCTGTGAAATTTCTAGGAATTAATTGGCATGAAGGTCACAGAGAAGTGATCCCACAAGTTAAACGTAAAATACTTGATTTTGCTGTTCCCAGAAATAGGAAAGAGGCGCAATCCTTTATTGGGTTGTTTGGATTTTGGCGCCAACATATTCCACATTTGAGTCAAATCTTGGCTCCACTGTATCGAGTCACTCGTAAAAAGAATGCGTTTGAGTGGGGTGAACCTCAACAGACTGCTTTTGATTTGGCTAAAGAAGCTATTCAGTATGCTTTGGATTTGTGGCCCGTGAGTGAGGGTAATGTGGATTTGAATGTGTCCGTGGAAGGTCTGTATGCCAATTGGAGTTTGTGGCAAAAGCAGGGCAGACAAAAAGTGCCATTAGGTTTTTGGACCAAAAAGTTACCAGAGGCTGGTGAGCGTTATTCTCCTTTTGAAAAACAGTTGCTTGCTTGTTATTGGGCTCTGGTGGACACCGAGCAATTGACTTTAGGCCATGCTGTGATTTTGAGGCCTGAGATTCCCATCATGCAGTGGGTTTTGAGTTCACCGAAGTCCCATCGAATTGGACATGCTCAGGAGGCTAGTGTGATTAAATGGAAATGGTACATTCAGGACAGGGCACGTGTGGGTCCGAAAGGTGTGGCGGTTTTACATGAGCGAGTGGCGCAGGCGCCCTCCAATGAAGCTGAGAGTGAGCGTTCGGTTCCCGTAGTGCAGGAGTCTCCCGTGCAGTGGGGTAAATCATTTGATGATCTGTCCGTGGAGGATAGAAAACATGTGTGGTTTACGGATGGTTCTGCGAAGTTCATTGGTGACAAGAGACATTGGAAAGCTGTCTCCTATAACCCGACTACTAAGAAATTATTGAGCACCACTGGAGATGGTAAGAGTAGTCAATATGCTGAACTTTATGCGATTTACCAAGTTTTGAAACAGGAGTTACCAGGTACATGTCATATTTTCACTGATTCTTGGTCCACTGCAAATGGACTAGCGGTGTGGTTGCCTACATGGCATTCGCACAATTGGGAATTGCACTCCAAGGAATTATGGGGTAAAGAATTGTGGCAAGAAATTTGGGAACTGCTTCCGCACAGTACTGTAACAATCTTTCACGTGGATGCTCATACTCCAATAGATTCCCTTGACAAATTTTTCCATAACATTGCAGATGAACAGTCTAAAATTTCTGAGGCAGTGGTTGACATGCAAGATTCTGATTTGGCGGGATTGGCGAAATGGGCCCATCAGAAAGCAGGACATTTTGGAGAGAAAGCCACTAACAGGTGGGCTGCTGATAGAGGAATTCATATTCCCTTTTCTTTAATTAAAGATGCCATTCTACATTGTCCCATTTGCCAGCATTCTAGAAAGAAAGAGGTGCCTCAAATTGTTCGAGGTCACTTACATCGAGGTAAATTGCCCGCCCAAATTTGGCAGATTGATTATATTGGTCCGCTCCCCATGAGCAGAAATTGTCAATACATTTGTACAGCAGTTGATACTTATAGTGGCCTTTTGGTCGCTTTCCCTTGCAAGAATGCTACCCAAGTGAATACAATTAAAACCCTGGAACTGATTATTCTATATTATGGTGTCCCATTCCAAATTCAATCGGACAATGCATCCCACTTTCGTGGAAGATTGGTGCAGGAATTCTGTATGGAAAACAATATCGACTGGGTATTTCACATTCCATATTATCCACAAGCTTCAGGACTGATTGAGAGAATGAATGGTTTGTTGAAAGAACAGTTGCGCAAGTTGACTGATGACCGTTACAGCCAGTGGAGAGATGTCTTACTTCAAGCTTTATTAATTCTTAATAATCGCCCTTTGTTGCATGCTGAATCTCCTTTGATGCGTTTGTTTCCTCCACATGTTGATGCAAAACCTAATTCTGTTGCTGCTACGGTCACATATTGGGAAATTACCCCCGGTGCTTTGGCTCCGTGTAGAGCTACTCCAGGTTCCGCAGGCCTCGACCTGCATGCTTTAAATGATGTACACTTCCCAGGAAAAGATCGAATCATTGTTGAAACTGGCATTGGTGTCTCTATACCTGCCGGTAGTTTTGGATTAATTGCCCCTAGATCTGGCCTGGCCCTGAAAGGTGTTCAAGTCCTTGGTGGTGTGATCGATAGTGATTATCAGGGAGAGATTAAGGTTCTCTTGCTTAATAGCAGTGAGATGGATTTGTTTCTCAAAAAGTCTGACCGTGTTGCTCAGTTATTGATTATGCCTGTCTTCAGTGGTGAGATAAAAAAAGGCTCTGCCCCAACGTTGCTAACTGTGCGTGGACAAAAAGGCTTCGGATCTTCTGATCTTCCTGGAGCTAAAATATGGGTGCAATCGCCTAAAAATCCTCCTGAACAGGCTGATATTATTGCGACTGGTCATGACAACACCGTTTTGGTGATGAAGCCAGGGAAAGATGGCTGGGAAGCTGTCCCAGCTGACAAATGTTATTTACGAGAATGATTAAGGCCTGTGTTTGTATTCTTTCAGATCATTCTCTGGACTGCTGCTGCAGGATGTGTCGGCGCTGGACTCCTTTTGGCCTGCTACGCCGGGAGAGGAGAGGATCTACCGACGCCGAGTGATGGGATAACAAGAGCCACGCGATCCGCGTGGCAGAAGTCCTCCAACTTCTGGATCACACTTGCGAAGCGAGTGACGAACTCTCCGCATTTTTGCCTTACCCCCATGAAGAGCGTTACTGACATATTATCGACCTGTTTGGTCGCTGTCCCCGCATCTACTGAAACTCTTCGTCACGTATTTAATATATCCAATGCCCGACCTAATGTCATTTTGGGCGACTTTTTGGCCCATGAATATTGTCCCTCATGTACTCTTCTTCCAGACCAAGATGTCCTACTTAATTCCAGAATCACTACTTTTAATATTACCCCTGGTGATCTTTGCTTCATGATGACCTGTAATCCTAAGGCCATCTCTGAATGTTTGCGGTTGAAACTCCATGCCGCTACTACTTTTTCATTTCATCAGCGTTTGTTATGTATGAAAAGACTTCCTAATTCATGTTTTTCAGTGAAGAACAATATGACTTGCAAAAGTTTAGTTGTTGCCACTAGCCATTATCGTCCAATGTTGTTACCGGCTGGATGGCTCTTTTCATGCGGGAATTCATCTTGGCCCTATATTCCTGCGAATATTTCTGGTGGCCCATGTGCCATCACTAGATTAAGTTTGCTAATGTTTTCCTCACATCCTCCTTCATATTCCCGTATTGTTCGAGACTCTATGTCATTACATGAAGACTGTGATTCCTCTGTTCATCTTTTTTCCAAATCTGAATATCTTGGTTTAGCTTTTTCTATTATTGGTGTTCCTGCATTAGCTGTTTATAATGCCAAAACAATCGGCAAAATGGCCTGTTGGATGGTTAAATCGATCAACCAGACTTCTACCGTTTTATCAGATTTATTATTAGATTCCCAAGGTGAACGTAGAGCTATTTTACAAAATCGTGCAGCCATCGATTATTTGTTGCTAAAACACGGGCATGAGTGCTCTGAATTTGAGGGTCTATGCTGTTTTAATTTGTCTGACCATTCTAAAGATATCCAGTCCCATATTAATAAACTCCACGACTTGACGGCAGAAATTAGGGAACACATAGATCAGGGTTTCTTTGACTGGCTTTTTAATTGGCTCCCTGACATGCATTTTTTACGACAAATTTTAGGAGGGGTCATTATTGTTGTCTGTGTCCTTATAGTGATTTGCTGCTTCATTCAGTGTATCCCTTCCCTGCTACAATTTTTTAGAGTTACAAAGAGTCGTAGATCAGTTAGTTTTGTTTCATATTATTCGTCTACTGATGTTAGTTCCATTTAGTTTGTGGATGATAGACTGAAGTCAAGGGGTGTAATGTTATGGCTGTCTTTCTGCCAGCCCTCTGGAGAAGGAGAATGATGGAGAGTGACTCCAGCCTATCACCCTCATAGCATAGGGATTAGGCCGATAGACAGGGACCCTGTCTTATAGATATAAGGGCATTTTCGTGCCATTTCCCTTAGAGTAAGGCTTATGAATTTAAGTTAGGGGTTAGATATATGGGTATTAGTCATGATTTATTCATTTGCTAACATGCCGATCTGTTTCTCATGGAGCTATGTATATTATGGGCTCCGTAGGCCTTAAGCGAGACAGACTCCATTTTGCTTTCTGCCTGGTAGCTCGAGAAGGCTTTCTAGGTGAAGTGTAATGTTTTAGTTTCAAGCTGTTGTTCGCTTGGAGAGAACCGGTTCAGGCTGACCCTTATCGAAGGAATGTATTTTTCTCCACTCCGAAGACACAACTTCAGGCCGGCCGGCTGGGAAAGTGTCCTTGGTACGGGGAGGTACAAGAATTTGGTGGGCGGCAGGTTACTGGCCGTGAATTTCCATGAAGGAACGGGCTTTGATATTAGCGAAGGTGTTAGTCTTTCAGTCAGTTAGTCCGTAGGCGGCATCTAGCCGTTAGCATCTCTGCCATTATTCATTTTCATGGTGGACAAGTCGCCATCTTTGAAGTCGGAGAAAGATTTAAGACCGAAACTCTCTGAAAATAGACTGAACGAGAAGTGGCGCGGAGCGCACTAAATACAGAGAGAGAGAGAGACGGTAGCTAATCAACAGCAAGGTTCCGAGGTCCTGAGGGAGAGCAGACGAGTTTGAGCCTAGCGGTGCAGACGTGTACCTGTGACGGCTGAGGGTGACTGCAAGGCGAGCCAGGACCCAGAGACGAGACAGGAGCCTAGATGACTGCCGAGTCCCGATTTCCCGTTAACCAGGTGAAGTCCAACCAGTCCTTATAGTGCGTGCACCCTAACCTTTCTCTTTTATTTCTTGTGCAAATGTAATGCTGCATAGTAATGTGATTTATGTTTATGGTTAATAAATGCCCTAATTCATATAGAATTACCGTGTGCCTGGTGCTTATGTTCAATCTTGGTAAACGCAACTCCTAGGTGAAAGCTAGGCGCATGAATGGACGAGTAATCCCAATCAGGCAAGTGGTGATCACACAAATAGGGAGTGAGTGAACCTCTGATGTCAAAAGTAACGAGTACACTATACAATCTGGACCCATATCCAAAGTTATTATTGTAGTTTTATCCTAAGTAGACTGTCGAGATATCATCCCAATAATGTTTCATAGGAATGTGGTCGTCGTTGATATGCGGCGTTAATGAGAGCGGCAGGAAGGATACTGCCGTGTAAAGCCACCGGATTGTGGTATAAAACTAAGTGAGAGCGGCAGGAGGGACACTGCCGTGGATGTTTCGCAGGATCGCGAACGCTGGAAAAGAGAGCATTGGGTTCTGCAGGCCCGTGTGTAGACACGCCGGATTGTGTGTCAGATCTGCCCTGGGGTAGAACGGTCTGGGTCGAGGCGACCGCGAGGCCAGCTGATGTGAATAAGATATTGTAGAAAATCCATATATGTATATTGTCATTCCCCATTCTTAGGTGCGACCTGTATATTCATTGTTATATCTACTCAGTGTAAATACGATCTAAGAAGGGAAGGTGAGTACGTTTTGGCTGGGTCACAGGGGCCCCTGGGGGCTGATCCCATCTAAACAGAAAATCCAGCCATTACAAGGATTCAAGGTGCTAAGCGTAAAGGGAAATGATCATTGGAGGATAAAACTAGATATAGAGGTAGCTCCTTATTGAGGGAACAAGCTTTTACATGGTACTAGATTCCCTAAATGCTTAACAACAAGAATTGATGGGAGATATATTGAACAGTTAATGCAGCATCAATTATCTTATGGCATGGTTCAAGATAGGGGCATAGGAGAGCATAATGGTCTAGGGAATGCAAATATAATTGCAGCGGTAGTAAAGCAATTCATACCAGAAGTAAGGGTATGTAATAAGAAAGCAAAAAAGGACCAGCTAGGACAAATTTCAAACCAACAACGGTTCGATAAGGAGTGTGCATTTGCTAGGAAGGGCAAGGCGATTATATGGTCAGGCAGATACAATTGATATCTATCGCTGTAAGAAAAGGGAATATGAAGCCCTTGTAATGAGGAAGAAACAAGTTTTATTTCAGTTGATTTGGGATACAATGATTAGGATACTTCAGGAAAAGGGCATGAGGAAATTCTGGAAGCTGGTCCAGAAGGGAAACTGCATGGCTGCCCCACCGGCAAGATGCATGGTGCCAGAAACAGATTGGTTAACTTTTTTAACTAATATTTGCAAGCCAAGGGAGACAGTGGTGAAGAAGGCCAACTGTAGGGGTGGAAGCTTTGGATTCATTTTCTACCCAATCTATCGTCAAGTTGATAACTTCCTTAAATTTAACCAAGGCAACGGGACCAGATAACCTGCCTGCAATTGTAATTAAGTCAAACCCGTTATGGTGGGCAGGATTCTTCTCCAAAGTCTTTATTTATATAACTAAGACCGGGATAATCCCGCAGAGTTGGAAGGGCGCAATAATTAAGCCAATACATAAAAAGGTGCAATGAGGGACCCGGCTGATAAGTCTGTTGGATGTAGGTGCAAACCTGTACTCCAAAGTAATACTAAGGTCCCTAAAGAACTGGATAGAGGGAAATGGAATTATTCCAATTGAGCAGGGAGGTTTTAAAGCTGGGCAATTAACAATAGACCATTCTTTCAGTTTATGGTCTTTGGGGTAGAAGGCAAAAGAAACAACTGGGAACTTATTCTGTTGCTTTGTCGATTTTAGCTCAACGTTCGAGCTGGACGACCGTAGTATACTTTGGGCCAAATTAATATGTCAAGGTATTCCAAATTACTTGATAGCAAGTTTGCAGGAATTTCATACTTGGAATTGGGCCCAGGTAGAGCTTGACTTAGATGGGAACCTCTCTGGGAGAATTTCCTTGGGAAACTGCTTAAGGCAGAGTTGTGTCCTGGCACCCACCTTGTTCTATTTATTTTTAGCCGATCTTTTAGGAGAGTTGGCAGCGACTCATTCGTTTTCCCCGAAAATGGGAGGTAGACATGTGTCGTGCCTACTCTATGCAGATGATCTGGCAATTCTGGAAGTGACCCAAGTAGGCCTGCAGAGGAAGCTAACTACGTTTAATCTTTATTGCAAGGCTAATAAATTGAAGGTAAACATGGGAAAAACAAAAATAATCATGTTTGGGGAAAAACGTAAACCGAATAAGTGGCAGATAGGCAATAGTAGGTTAGAGGTCATGTCCACCTATAAGTACCTGAGCATGATGTTTACAATAGGGGTGAGTGGAGAACTCTGCTCCGCTGGTGTAGCCTGCCGATTTTGGCCAGAACTCGAAGTATAGGCAAAACTCCAACTCCACAGCGGAGCGGAGCTCTGAGCCCTGCCCCCCCCCTTTAGCTCCCCGCCTCCACCCCACCTAATTAAGTATATATGTTTTTTACAATAAATAGGATATAAATAAATACACTTACCTTATACACAGTGTCTCCGGGATGCCCTCCTCCTTCTCGCCATGGTCTCTGCAAACCCCTATGTCATATGTATGTACACACGCATGAGCTCGCAGTCCTACCATGACATACGCATGATGTAGGTGTTAGCAGAGACCAGGCGAGGAGGAGGAGGGCATCCCGGAGATGCCACTTATAAGGTAAGTGTATTTATTTATATTTTATTTATTGTTAAAAAAGATATATTTAATTAGGGGGCTGGCGGCGCGGAGCAGAGCGGAGTTCCACTGAGTTTTTGCCCAACTCTGTGGAACTCTGCATAGAGCAACTCTGCCAGCTCCGCCCAGGGTTAGTTTACAAGCCAGCTGATTCGGACCTTGCATAAAGAATTGATGGAGACAAGGGCATTTACTACGATAAGGCGACTGGTTCTCTTTAAAAAAGACTAATGGTGGCCTCTCTTCGACTCCCCTCCCAACCGCTTATAAAGCAGTGGTCCCCACGCAATGCCTTTATGGTCCCGAGATTAGTATGGAGGGAAGTTGGGAGAGGTGTGAACCCAAAGGTTTGAAAAAAATGTTGGCTCTCCCCAAAGGTGTAATGTACCAGTTGATAAGATTAGAAGGAAATTTGCAAGTCTGGAACTTCTCGCCTATAAATCAAATATGCGGTTTTGGGATAAACTCTTGGATCCAAATATGCAGGAGAATTCAGCTTGCTGTGTAACTGAAATAGCAAGAAGTGAATTACAGTGGGTAAAGAAGGTAAAGAAAATGATGGAAGTCATCGCAGGAACTCTAAAATTAGAATTAAAAATAGCAGAGGCCTCACTCTCCCAAGCAGAACTAAAAATAGCCTATAAAATAGAATCTAGGCTGGCATACTTGAAGTGTGTAAGGAATAGACCCTCCCCAAAATATATGGTAGATTGATGGGAAACTATGAATGTATTTCCGTACTTATCTGCACTACCACATACCCAGTTACGATTACTACTATTAAAATTCCGGGTAGCATTAAATGTACGCTATGTAAGAACAGAGAAATTTGAAGAACTACTGAATCAAGAGAATAACTGTGCATGTGGACTGCCTTTACATAACTTCAATGCTCATGTTTTAATTGATTGTCATCACTTTTATAGGTCCCGTTATTCTGTCTCAACTGGACTATGCCAACGCTCTCTGGTGGGCAATCCGGACCACCTGTTAAAAACACTCTAGGTGATCCAAAATGCGGCAGCCAGACTTCTTCTTGAGATTCCTTACAGGAAGAGCGTGAGATTTCACTTACGCTCCTTGTACCGGCTTCCGGTGGCCCTTCCGGTCCAATTCAAAGTTTTAGTTGTGGCCCACTGCGCTCTTCATGGTCATGGCCCAACTTACCTACAAAAACGGCTTTCTTTTTATGCACACACGCGACATCTGCACTCCACGTCTCAGCGTTTCGCTCAGGTTCCGCGTTTCAAATGTAAGAGGCTTGAAGGTAGCTCTTATGCCTTGAAAGTGGCGGTGGCTTGGAATGCTCTTCCTCACAGCCTGCGGAATACTCAGGACCTGCTGATTTTCAAAAAGAACCTAAAAACACACATCTCTGCTTAATCCCAGACTATGGACCCCCTCGGGTACGCGCCGGGACACTTTTGAGTATCTGCACACAATATAAATTTAATTAACATAACGTTGTTTGATTTTAAAACCGCTTTTTAAGAAGTATAATATAAATTGTTGAAGTGACGCAATTGCACTTTTATTAGGAATGGAATTCTTTGATGTGGCTTGCGCATTGGCTAAATTTCTTAAATGTGTTTAGGTGTTAGGGGTCCAGTGATTTCAGTTGAAGTATGATGAATTGGTATTTATATAGTGTATGTATATATTAATGTTATTGATTTTAAAGAATGTATATTTTAAAGACTGTGTCTAAACATTAAGAAAGTATGAACTTGAACTTGGTAAGAGAGAGTCTGTCAGCTGTGCAGGGGCTGCTGCAGGTGGGCATTGGCACTGGAATTCACTCCATCTCCACTGAATATCTGGAAGTGTATGTTGCTTTTTATTTCAAAGTATATTTCAGTCACCACAGGACGGAGCACGAGCGCCCTGGTACACAGGCTAGCATGCCGTTATCAGGTGTGCATTTGGGTGCTGTGCACTGCTTGCGCTCTAGGACAGCACTTAGGTATGAGGATCATGGTCTCTTACTTCTCTCTGTAAGTGGGTACTCAGCTCGCTCCTCTGGTCCGTAAAGGGGAACCCAAAGGGCTTCCTTCCTGGGTGCACTTATCCATCCATGGCTCTCCCAACTCCTGATGCTCAGGTCCCTCAGCCCCCAAGGGCAGTGTGTCGGAGTCCAGATAATCCTTTTTAAGAGGTACAGTAATCTCCCTCGAACAGCACACAGTGCTAGACCCGCTGAGCTGCAATGACTGGCTCCCAATTTCCGCTGGCTCCATAAGGCATTGTTCTCCACTTCAGGGCTTCAATCTCTAGGTCTTGACACTCATATAAACAATTCCCCGCAGACCCAGTCCATCTAGGGGGCTAAAAAAAAGACACATGCGCAGGAGTCTTCGCTTGTGTATTTTTTAGGTCTCGGCTAGTAACGCGCTGAAAGCGCGTTCTTGCCAGAGAACGATTGTCGGTGTCTCAGCAGTCTGAGAACACCGAAGTGAGACAAGACCTGGCCGCGCACAGCGTTTCCCCATAGGATAACGTTGTGCGTGCGGCAAAGTCTTGTCTCCACAGCATGCCAATGCAGCCCGGATCGCGACGCGCGCCTGCTGGAATGCAGGGGGGAGTCTGCATACCAGCGCGCGGCGCTGATAACACACACATGGCTGCCCCTTCAAGCAGGCTTCTTTAAGTTGCAGGACGTGCCTCCCCTTTCCTAACTAGCTCGAGCTTGCACACATACATATTGTAGCTGAACCTGCTTATTTTACTTTCAAACAAAAGCAGATATTCAAAAAAACATCATTGGTGAACGTTAAGAGCAAGGTGAAGATACCAACCAAAGCGATATCAAAATGGATTTTTAGTCGAGAAACACTTTGAAGCTGATGCAAAAGCCCGGATCCTACGGAAGTGCTGCTAGTTGAGGACGAGGGGCTTCTGTAATCACGGCAGTGTTTGTGCATAGAAAGGGATTTGTGGCTCCTTACACCTCCGGGCGAGATAACAAAAAGTAAGATTTAAAAGACATCTTTTCTCTAACTTTAGCTGTTTGAGCCACATAGCTTTGGGGAACGATGTACTGTCTTCAGCCTCAGTTTTTAAAAATCTATTTGATCACATCATCCCACAGGGGTTTCAAAAAAATAAAGTTCATTTCTCAGTTTAAATCACATTATCGGGCCCTCAGCTGTCCCCCACACACCATTCTCCCCTCTACGTTGTCTTGGGTGCAGGTGCCGCTACAGCATTTCTCTTTTGTGTAAAACAACAGGCTGATGCAGATGATCCTATTGCATTTAAAGTATAAAACAGATGTTTGAATAAAAAAAATTGTACATTGACAGTTTTCCAAGCCAGTTTCTAAATCAGTGCAGGGAATTATAGCACCTGCAGCAGCTTGTTGTGTTGACCTGATTTGCAATGGCTGGAGAGACTTCTGAAAACCCAATGGTACCAGGAAAGGGAGGGCGGGGCTAGCATTCCCGATGAGACACGTCTGTTTCCAACCGGAAGAGAGCTTCTGGTGGTAAACATAGCTCCTAGACAGGGATGGTGGGTATTATATTTTAGGTTAAAGTTCAGGTTAAGTCCTTCAGCGCCAGGGTAGCAGATTTACTTCATTAAACAGGCGAACACTTGGTATAAAAAGAGCTAGCAGCAAGGTTGCACTTGAGTCAGAAGGCGCCGGGAAGCCCCGAGTCGAGGAGTCACAGGCTCTTCCACAGCGCAGTTCCCACTCCCTTCACAACCCACGCTTCCCTCCTCACTCACAGCTTACCCCACACTTCTGACAGCTCTTCTCCCTCCCCACATTTCACCACCTATCCACTCTACCCTCTCTCACCCACCCGTCCTCAAGGCATACCACTGCTGCCTACAGGCAGCCCACCCCCCCCTCACAGACCCCCAAACTCAACACCCCACTATTCTCACAGTTCTATCCCCTACCTTTATCACAAACCACCCTCCTCACATACCACCCCATTCCCACAGGCATCTCTAAACTCCACTTTCCTCACATTCTACCCCCGCCCTCCTCACTCACGGCTCACCCTCCTCTCCAGTCAACTCCCATCTTCACCCCCACCACCCATAGGTCAACTCAGCACCCCACATCTCACCCTTTCCATTCAACCACCCGCCGCCCTACTCTCTGCCTGCGCGTGCTTCTTCCAGTAACGGACTCCTTGGACTCTAAGTGCTCTCTAATCACATCGACGTCTGGTTAAGTTAGTGGGATTAAGCAGGATGGATAATATGTGTGCGTGTGTGGGTGGCTCTGTGTGTGTGTGGGTGGCTCTGTGTGAATGACTGTGGGTGGCTCTGTATGTGTGTGTGGGTGGCTTTGTGTGTGTGTGGCTGTGTGTGGGTGCAAATGTAATAGGTCTCGCATTGGCAAGCAATTAAGCTATTGGCATTGTAAATGACAATGTCATTTATTTATGTTTTAAAACAAAAACATAAACAAAAATAATGTCATGAGCAATGCCAATAAATAGGTCTAACTTTAACAATGCCGAGACCATTGCATTGTAAATGCTTGTTTCAATTTTGCTACAAATTTGAAGATCCACCTGCAATTTTGTGGCAAAATGGCTGTCAACACTTCCTGGTTTAAGTGTTGGCAGGCAATCAAAGTTCTGCATGTCATGAGATCAGTTGGATTCACGGAGGTTTCTACTGTAGCAGGGTTTCCGTTCTCCCACAGAACTGTGCATAGAGATCTAGAACCTCGGTGAATTAGGGTGACCCAAAACCCACCTTAGTATCCAAAATCCCCTTACCGAACTAGCTACAGTGTCTCATTGGTAATAACAAACTCCCAATGACTTAGACAAACCAGAACATGAACTTAGGTTACCTCAGGTATCGTGGAACACATGAACACTCTTTCGCTCTATAACCATTACAAACCAGAACGGGGAGTAAAAGAAGACACGTGCAAGTTTGAAATATTTATTTTTCAATGCAAGGTTCTTAAACACAGTATCTTATATAATACCAGAATACATATTATAAAAATCAGAGTTATCAGCATAGTCACTAATCCATAGTAAGCGAACGGTGATAGCATATTATAATGCAAAAATCAATAGAAATCTGTATCACCTATATTTCGCGCACCCTATTTAGCATACTATATTATATCTAAGAAGGTCTCATTTGGGTTTTAGCAGGGCGGGCCCATACCTCTAAATGTCAGTAGGAGAAGATCACATCATCAGCTACCAGCTCTCTGCATGCGAAGCACCATCAAGTGTGTTTTCTGCATTCTCAGTAACTCTATCTTAAACCCGCTTAGGGCCCAATGTTGGCAGCAACTTTATTTGTGTTATGTATAATGTGGTGCGAGGATCAGGCCTCCCAGCAACCTTGTGTTAGGTTATTCTTAGAGGGTTCAGCTCTCAGTGTGCAGACAGTGTACCAAGTGTACCAAGCACAACTGATATCAGAGCAATAACATATTATTCTCAAATAAATCACATCTTTCGTCTAGGTTGAAAGCTACAATAACAATTATGTGTTGTGTGCAAACTGAAGTTGAAGGAAAATGTGTCGTTTAAACATTTAATAAACTCATGCTAACTTAACACAGTATATAGAAAAAGCAGTAACTATATGACACTACCATCCAAATACACAAATCTGTTTTTTTCACACTAAATCACAAAAACAGCTCTTTCTGAACCAAGGGCTACTTCTATACCACATTTGGTATAATTATGTTCAGCAGTTCGGACTGTAGTTGTGTCTAAACTTTCTATGGGAATTAACATGTCAAACACCCCAGCCCCCCTTTTATTTCTCCGCCTACACTTGACGGATCACCTCTTTCCATGCGCAACTAGAATCAGGCCACTTTTTGTGGAAAATGTCATGGAGATCTGTCAAATGGCTACAGTTATAAGCAAGTCAAAAAAGGCATATATATATACACACATATATATATATATATATATATATATATATATATATATATATATATATATATATATATATATATATATATATATATATATATATATATATATATATATATATATCCAGTCATCCATCCAACTCCAAGGAGAAAGTGGCACGTACTCATGGTCGGTGAGTATAAGGCTAATTTATTTTGTTCAGGTCTCCCACGACCCCGCAATGATAGAGAGACGCGTTTCGCCTGCGCAGCAGGCTTTATCAATCTCTCTATCTATATATATATATCCTGATTTTCGCCTCTAGTACACAGGAATCGAATCCCAAGAGACGATGCAGACCCAAATCGTGCTGAATATTAGGAATACTAGGCGCAGCTTCATCCTGATCAGCCCATAGAGGGCGTGCCATTATGTATAAATTGGAAGCTGAAAGCGGAGACCGGTTTGTGCAAATCTTTCACCAAACAGCCTTTGAGAAAGAAGAAATTCAAAACACGTCAGGCAGCTGGTGTTTAGACTGTGAAAGAGAACAGCACGCAGTAATCCTTCATAACCTTAATTTGACCTATGCTTGAAGGTTGTTTTCTGTTCGAGTGACTCTCAAGTGAAGGTACAAGCAGGAGAATACAATATATATATATATATATATATATATATATATATATATATATATATATATATATATATATATATATATATATATATCCAAAACTGAGGTTGCGCTCTGAACCCCTGCCCCTTGCAGCGGAGGGCCCGGACGGGGTAGCGACTCCCCAGTAATCCAAAACTAATATCCAACACAATCAAGAAGGAATGTCCAGGCCAGCTTCATGCAGTTTTAACGAGCTTTAATGAATAGCTCCACTCAACGCGTTTCGAGGAAGTGTTCCTCTTGGCCACAAGCGTGAGTACGAGTAACTCAGTGCTTTAAGTATAGTCACATGACAGAAAGTGAAAATAGTAAAAAGACTTGTGAGAATAGTGAGCTGCAATGCACGAAATAATGGCAGTACAACGATTGAAAAGATACATGAAACAATGCATTAAAATGTCAGTATGCAAATTTAACAACCCACAGTGTCGGGCAACAACGAAGCAAAGAAGCAGTTGTGTGCTTGTCTTTAAACATAAATGAAACAATGCATTAAAATATCAGCATGCACATTTCAAAACCCACAATGTCACGGGCAAAATAAATTACTGCAAATGAGTGCTTGGCTCTGCGTATTGGAGACATGAGTGTTAAACCTTAAACCTTAAACCTTAAGGAAGCCTGTAGGAATGGCAATGTCTAGTCTCGTTATAACATGCCAGTTCCTGAAATGTAATTGTGCGTGGGCTCTGGGCCCTAGGGGCCACTATAATACATCCTCAAACAATTGCAGGTTTCATATGCCTCCTGAAACTCTGTCCAAAAATGGACACGCGCATAACAGGCCAGTTTTGCGTAGTGCACCCTAATAATAAATGGAAAGCACTTATTACCAGTGTTCAATGGCCTCACGCTGAAAAAAACATACGTAACATGAAGGCATCCCATCTCTGCGGAAAGGCTCATCCACCAATTATCGAAATTCCTGCCAAGTTATAAAGTTCAGAATGCCTCTTGCAGACAGCCATGTCGCCCCAGTGGGCAGTAAATCTCATCAAAAACAATATATAATAGAGCGTAAAACGTCCATATCATGCCCCAGTGGGCAACATCAGACAAGCTTATCTTATATGTCCCGTTCAAGAACATTCAATGGTGTCATCGTGGGCATGCTGGGACGCCGTCGCCCGTGCTTCAGATCATTCGTGCACAACTGCCATATGTGATAGAGTGATCAAGTGATCGTGCATTGCCATCTCCTGGGACTCCTCACATACATCTGGTGAAAAATATAAAAATACAGTGATTAACTGTGCATAAGTGACAAAAGTCAATTGCAAAGTTGCTTCAACACAAGTGTCTCACAAACCAAACCGATGTCAACAGCTAAACTGACAGTCAACCATATATCAATCATTAAGGGTAGTAATGCAAAGCAGCTAACCCAAGTGTACTTCAAGTTCCTCATCAAGGTTATGCCCTTCAGGCTGCATAGTACGGTATTTGATGATTAGAATTGATTCTAACCTTCGAAGTTCCTGAATTCTGTTGCCCCCCCTTTCGTTTAAAGGTACAGATGTCAGAACACAGAAAGACAGGAGATTAGAGTTGCTCTTGTGGAAGGATTCAAAGTGTCTAGCTATGGGATAGTTCTTGTCTTTATTGTTGATGGCCCTCATATGCTGTAGCACTCTGTCTTTGGCAGGAAGTTTGGTACTGCCTATGTAGGTCAATTTGCACGGGCAGATGAGTGCATACACAGCATGGTCAGTGTGACATGATGTGTGCATGCGAATACTGAAAGGGTTGAGGTTTTTGGACAATTTGATAGTTTTAGTGCTCACGCTGTTCTTGCAGGCTTTACATCTACCACATACATAAAATCCCATCACTGGATTGCTACTGGTTTTTTGGGGAATTAGCGTGGCACAGACGATGTCTTTGAGTGATTTGGCCTTTCTGTAAGTGATCTGGGGGTGTGGGCTGATTCCTGTGGCAATGTCCTTGTCCAGTGTAAGGACATTCCAAAATTTATCAAGGGCCTTCCTCACCTCCCTGGTTTGACCATGGTAGTCAGTTATAAATCTGGTGGTGGGGATGGAATCACTCATGATCTGATTTTTCTCTTTAAGCAGATCTGTTCGGTTGAGAGTATTGACCTTGGAAATAGCCGTTTTGAGCCTTTCCGCCGAGATGGGATGCCTTCATGTTACGTATGTTTTTTTCAGCGTGAGGCCATTGAACACTGGTAATAAGTGCTTTCCATTTATTATTATGGTGCACTACGCAAAACTGGCCTGTTATGCGCATGTCCATTTTTGGACAGGGTTTCAGGAGGCATATGAAACCTGCAATTGTTTGAGGATGTATTATAGTGGCCCCTAGGGCCCAGAGCCCACGCACAATTACATTTCAGGAACTGGCATGTTATAACGAGACTAGACATTGCCATTCCTACAGGCTTCTTTAAGGTTTAAGGTTTAAGGTTTAACACTCATGTCTCAAATACGCAGAGCCAAGCACTCATTTGCAGTTATTTATTTTGCCCGTGACATTGTGGGTTTTGAAATGTGCATGCTGATATTTTAATGCATTGTTTCATTTATGTTTAAAGACAAGCACGCAACTGCTTCTTTGCTTCGTTGTTGCCCGACACATTGTGGGTTGTTAAATTTGCATACTGACATTTTAATGCATTGTTTCATGTATCTTTTCAATCGTTGTACTGCCATTATTTCGTGCATTGTAGCTCACTATTCTCACGAGTCTTTTTATTATTTTCACTTTCTGTCATGTGACTATACCTAAAGCACTGAGTTACTCTCACTCACGCTCGTGACCAAGAGGAACACTTCCTCGAAACGCGTTGAGTGGAGCTATTCTTTAAAGCTCGTTAAAACTGCATGAAGCTGGCCTGGACATTCCTTCTTGATTGTGTTGGATATTAGTTTGGATATATATATATATATTTCGAGCAATTAAAAAAAAACACCGCACTCTTCTCGGATTTTTTCAAGCTTCTTTATTCCATCTTGGAAAAACTTCCTCACCTACGCGTTTCGAACAAACTACTGTTCTTGATCACGGTATTGAATTGCTCGAAATTAACAACGAGTCTTGTCCTTGACTCGTCACCGGCACCAGCTGATCAGCCGCTCCTCCTCCAGTAAGGGACAATTGTTTTGAAAAAAACAAACAAAAAAAAATTATATATATAAATATATATATATATATATATATATATATATATATATATATATATATATATATATATATATGTGTGTGTATATATATATATATATATATATATATATTTCACACACCTGACTTGGCGTGCTTAAGCCACTCGTTGCGGCGGGCACCCGGCGGGATCGCCGCCCCCTCTTTATGCACAACTCCTGGTTACAGCGTGATAGTTCCAAAAAAAACCAAGGCCGAGGCCCGAATAGTGCTCAGTGCGGTATTTTTATTGGCACACGAAAAACAAACATCCAATGCGTTTCTAAGTACACAGACTTCTTGCTCGCGGGTGATACAACTCTAGCGGCCATTTGGTTTTTTGTGGATCTATCACGCTGTAACCAGGAGTTGTGCATATATATATATATATATATATATATATATATATATATATATATATATATATATATATATATATATATATATATATATATATATATATATATATATATATCAGCTCAAAGGTCCCTCCCCGCAGTCCCACGGGAAATAGGATGCAGCACTCCAAGGTAGGTTCACAAATATTTATTCTCAAAAGAACGCGCTTTCGGCACTCGGCCTTCCTCAGTTATGAGACTCCCGTGGGACTGCGGGGAGGGACCTTTGAGCTGATATTGTTGTCGGGTGCACCCCCGACTGGCAGGCACCCGCCAAGGAGTGCAACAGGCAGGTGCGAGTGGAGCCTTAATATATATATATATATATATATATAGGAAATCCACCGCTGGCAACAGCATATTACATGCCAGCAGTGGCCATCCCAAACATGTCATTATGAGTATTCCGCTTGGCGAATTGTTGCGCTTAAAGAGAATCTGCAACACTCAGGAAAAGTTTGAGGAGGGGGCAATTGCAATGCTTGATAGATTACAGGCAAGAGGTTACAGCAAAACCTGTCTAGCCACTGCATTGCAAAAGAGTAAAGAAAGATCCAGAGACTCTTTATTGGCACCCAAACCCCTCGACAATGACGCCATATCGGATACCACCAGGTTAATAACTACGTACAGCAGACAGCACCGCAAGATAAAATCCATAATTAACAAACACTGGGCAGTCTTAAAAACTGATGGTGTCTTACGTGATATGACCCCGACAGACCCGTGATCACATTCAGGCGTGCATATAGTATGCGAAGCAAGCTAGTAAAATCCAGCCCTGAATTGCCCATGGTCACCCAATGGTTTGGAAGCAAAGGCTTCCACAAATGCTCCTCGTGTCGAGCATGCAAATTTGGACAGAACACCACCCATTACCGCACTCCGTTCTCTGCAACTGAATATCTGATTCGCGGCAATTACAACTGCCGCACGGAGTTTGCAGTCTACGTCCTAACTTGCACCTGCGGTCTACGCTATGTGGGCAGTACCGGCGCACAGGTGCATGTTAGAATACTGCAGCACCTTCGTGCTATAGTCAATCACGGCGGGGCATACCCGGTGGCACGCCATTTCAACAGCAGGCACAACAGGGATCTGTCGTGTCTCACTTACTATGTCATCGATGCTGTTGCTCCCTTAAGGCGTGGCGGCGACCGTGAAAAACTATTACGCTGATTAGAAACTCAGTACAGTGAATGCTCTTGTTTTTTAGCACATTATTTAAAGGTTCAAATGAGTACACATTGGGTGTGAACAGCTCAATTTTGATTATCTCCTTACATCAGAAAATACATTCAATAACGACAAAAAATAGCTTGCTGGCTGTTAGATTTGATAAACACAAAAATAAGTGGAAACACTTAATAAATTCAATTATAGACAATCCACACATAAAATGAAAAAGTGAATTCATATATCTACAGTATCTTATGTACAAATGCTATGTTTAGGTCCTACTGTAAATCTCAAGGAGATTGTGTTACTATCCCGGGGGGATGTTATTGATTTACGTCTCTCACTATATGTCCCAATGGTTTAGTTGGATCATATGGCATATGTTCCTCTTGGCAACAATGGTGAGCCTACGCGTTTCGACCTTAAAGAAAATCTTGACAGGAAGGAAACTTTGAGAAGGTTCCTCACACTGCGGTGTGGTGAAGCTGATTGGCTGCAGTCTCTTATTTATTTAGTTCTGCAGGGGTCTGAAGGGTTCTTCTTCAGCGCCACAGCGTCCTTGTAGCGGGAAGCATTCTCCGCAGTCTGGAAGTGCAGGGGTCCGTTGCATTCCCAGCGCTGTCTTCCTTTGGCGTGTAGCTTCTTACTCGGCACTCGCTCGAAAGGATTTTAAAATAAATAAGAGACTGCAGCCAATCAGCTTCACCACACCGCAGTGTGAGGAACCCTCTTCACGTCTTCTGCAAGCTAACTTTAGCTTTTGAATGCAGCACTGACTTTTTTCACCCTTGGGTGCAACATGACGCTCCTCATCACCTACTAAGAGCCCTGATGAAGACCTTCTCAAAGTTTCCTTCCTGTCAAGATTTTCTTTAAGGTCGAAACGCGTAGGCTCACCATTGTTGCCAAGAGGAACATATGCCATATGATCCAACTAAACCATTGGGACATATAGTGAGAGACGTATCTCACTCTTAGGCTTCAAAGAACCCCTTGAATATATGACTTTCCCTGGCATATCACAGGACAATTAACTTTCCCGCTTGAGGGATAAATCAATAACATCCCCCCGGGATAGTAACACAATCTCCTTGAGATTTACAGTAGGACCTAAACATAGCATTTGTACATAAGATACTGTAGATATATGAATTCACTTTTTCATTTTATGTGTGGATTGTCTATAATTGAATTTATTAAGTGTTTCCACTTATTTTTGTGTTTATCAAATCTAACAGCCAGCAAGCTATTTTTTGTCGTTATTGAATGTATTTTCTGATGTAAGGAGATAATCAAAATTGAGCTGTTCACACCCAATGTGTACTCATTTGAACCTTTAAATAATGTGCTAAAAAACAAGAGCATTCACTGTCAATAAATAGGACGTGAATAGAGAATAACTTGCGTGATCCATGGTGTCAGAGGCTTTGTGCATTTAACTATATTTACTTTGATTCCTGCCTCTGATTCCCTAAACAGAATCAACCCCCTGGTACTTTGTAGAAACTCAGTACATCATTAAGCTCGACAGCAAACAACCCAATGGGTTAAATGCAACAGAGGACATGCACAACTTTCTGTAGGAGCATTGATCCATTTTACACACTCTGCATATAGTATTCACATACTATAATCATGGTTCTATTGCGAGATTATCTAAGACAAAATGATCAATCACTTATGTCCTGTATATATATGAATTTCGAATCCAAGCACCTGTTTCATAGATTCTGTAGTCCCATTTCTTAATCTAAGTCAGCTGTTCAGGTTTCTGAGCAGTGCAGTCTTTTAAATAATTATTGGGAAATATGTTTTAGGTGGTTTTGTTGCACTGTGAATTCACTTAAGCACTTTTTTTGATAGATACAACCTTTTTTGTAAATAGTCCTTAATATTTATGCCATATAAAATTTAAAATGTATACATTTTAAATAAGTATACAGGACTGAAACTTGAAACTGTGGTTTGTACACTGAGGTGCTTTTTTTGGGTGATATATATTTTTTGTCTTTTCATAAGGTTCTACCAAGTTGTGTAGCAATTTACAACTGTACAGCTATTATTTGCATCTTTATAATATTTCTTGTCATGCTTATATTTAGTGAATGGTCCAGTGCTGTTTTTTCGATTGACTGTGAGGTGTATTATGCATTCATGCATATCACTTTTTCCTAAATGTTGATGCTCAATAACATCATTGCATTTATGCAGTTATACAACATTCATATTCTCCTTTTGAGTATTTATACAGTAATCAATTTGGATTGTCAGTAACGGTGACAAAATCAGTATCAAGCATTTCGCAGCAAATTGTTTGTTTTTCTTGATGCAATAATGTTTCAAAGACATAGCTATTATATGTACTGCAACTTTAAATTGCTTGAACCTAGCAGCA
This sequence comes from Lissotriton vulgaris, assembly GCF_964263255.1. Classification (NCBI taxonomy): domain Eukaryota; kingdom Metazoa; phylum Chordata; class Amphibia; order Caudata; family Salamandridae; genus Lissotriton; species Lissotriton vulgaris. The sequence goes on from NC_141687.1 coordinate 1,753,118,799, forward strand.
GGTAGAACCATGTGACTCACGTTTGGTAGGTGTGGCCCTATAGGGTGGGTCAGAACTGCGTAGATAAAAGAAGTTTCTGATTTCAAATGTGGTGTGTGAACAAGAGTACGCCAGTACTCGAAACGTTGCATTTTGGAAGGCATTTGGAATAAATAACATCTTGCCCGGATAGCGTGGGGTCTGTCTCTTCTTTCGCCGCTGCATGTGGAGGTTTGAAGATCGTGTAAATATATATATATATATATATATATATATATATATATATATATATATATATATATATATATATATATATATATATATATATATACATATATATTCTCCCAATCCTGGCTTTCAGCATTCAAGAAGAACAGGCCCCGACTCCGTGGATGTAATCAAAGGTTTCTTTATTCACCAATAACAGCGATCAGACGCGTTTCGGCGGATGGAACCGCCTTGCTCACTACATCTGTTTGACACCTTGCTTGCTAGCTGTCTTTATACTAGTGCACATTGATTTAATTAGTGAAATGACCATGTGACAAAAATAACATGTGATCGTGGACATAGAAGAGTTAAAAGCGCCTCTATATTTTCAAGTCATCATGACACAGCATAAAAAAAACACAGAAATCAAATGTTGTAAATAATTTGTAAATCCGTCTTTACATATAGTTGTTCTAGTCAAAGTGTGACAATTGATCAAACCATACAGCAAGGCTTTTTACGCTGCTAAAATAAGCCAAAAAATCGTAAAAGCATAGTCTGTGTTCTCACACGTGTCAGCTGAGAAATGAAAGAGTTCCTAACGCGGCATGTTTAAAAGAGTCTGCATGCCCTCACTCTGTAACCTCGTGTGCCTGTGCTACACAGCCTACCGGTATGGTGTGTCTCTGAAATGAGCCTGAATCAAGGTAGGGCGATAGAGTGAAAGCTAATGGTAATGCTGTCCTACTGTCACCTATTCCTAACTGGGGTTAAGTCAAGGGCAAGGGGCCGCACGATGTGCGGAAATAATCGCACGAATTAAGCCGTCAGAGGAAATATTTATTTTAGCAGTCCCAGACAGAGGCTTGGGAATAAAGGAAGGCACTGATATCCGAGTTAGTTATGTATGTTTATAAAATATAATCGCAAGTGCGAGCATGCAAGGGCGGATTGCGCATTCTGCGTTGGGGTTTTAAATAGTTCCCCCCAGTGTTAAAGGAAAGATAAGTAAATACAAAGTTTAAATAAGAGTTTAAATAAAAATTTAAATTTAGGCGGAAAGAATTGACGGAGTCCAGCCCAAGTGGGCTTAAAGGACTCATGTCCATGTTCTCCTCCGTATAACCATTCTAAAGGCCCTGCATCAAATTGTATAGAAGTGGTTATGAAAAAACTGGTGGGGGGTTGTATTGGGTGTATGCTATCTCTCAGATTTGTTGAGGAACTAAGGTTTGCCTGGCAAATCGGGTAAAGTTGGAGACGATTTACTTTTCCAATTGACTTAGGATCATGTGAAAATTGATTAAATAATTCATTTAGGGCCAGATGTGGGTGAAATAGATTTACCGATTTTAAATTACCGAATTTTACCGATTCGGTAATTTAAAATCGGTAAATCTATGGGGTCGACATGTAGGTATTCCAGATGTGCTGGAATACCGAATCGGATGAATTCGGTATTTACAGATTCCGTAAATACCGAATCGGTAATGCCCATTCATTCCTATGGGCTTTGAAGCCCATAGGAATGAATGGGCATTACCGATTTGGTATTTACCGAATCGGTAAATACTGATTTTCACAAGGGTTAAGGGGGTGTCACTTTGACACCCTCTGGCACCCTCAAAACAGGCCCGGGTGCCATGTGCAGGCATACATGCCCTAAGGGCAAGTCTGCCTGTCACATGGCATAGGTGTGCATGCACACATGTGCATGCACACCGGAATCGGTATTTTACCATCAAATTGAATTTGATGGTAAAATACAGATTCCGTAAGGCTCCTGGGACTCTGAAGAGTCCCACCTACATATGGGTGGCTCAGATTCGGTAAATTTACCGATTTTTTATTTTACCGAATCGGTAAAATTACCGAATCTGTAATTTTACCGATTCGGTAAAATAATGCCCCCTACATGCCAATCACCTATTTACCGATCGGTAATGGCCGAAAATACCGATTTTTGGCCGTTACCGACCGACCTACATCGGGCCCTTAATCAGTTAAAAGTGCACTGTGTGGTGGTTTAAAAAGGATTCATCCTAGATGGTGAAACTAGATGTTTATCTGCAGAAATGGGAAATTTAATAAGACGGTGAAGAGAGGGTTAAGTTATATTAGTGGGTTTCCAGGTCAGAGATGTACACTAAGTGCTTCATCAGCGTTCAGCCCATTGGGGATCTTGCTGTTGAGCTCGATAATGTATTTAGATTCGAGCCGTCTTAATTTCAGCTGTCTGTTCCCTCCCCTGGGGTTTGGTGCTACACTGTCTAGTACAAAGTATGTTAGATTTTCTGTCTTACCACTGTGGTATGCATTGATATGGCGGGCCACAGGGTACGCGGGATCATCGTTGGTTATTGCTCGGAGGTGTTGCAGAATCCTCACATGAGCTGGATGAATGGTACTCCCCACGTATATCAAATTGCAGGAGCACTTGAGGACGTACACTGCAAAATCTGTTTTGTATTTGTAGTGCTGTCTGATTCTGAATGGGGACTTTCTGAAGGGGAACTTGACGGTTTTTGTGTTTACCCCATGTTGGCATGCTTTGCACTTGGTGCATTTATAGAAACCCGGTTGGGAATGTAACTAGATGTGTTTGGTTGGGGCTGATGGCGCATAATTGACCAATTCCTGACTCATTGAGGTTGCTCTTCTGAATGTTAGTTGGGGTAGTTTACCACAGTTTTGTCCAATGACAGTGTCATTTTTAATCAGATGCCAATGCCTGTACAGGATTTTTCTGATGTTTTTGTGATGTATGTTGAACACTGTGATTAGTCTCGCCGTGGCATTGGTGGTAGTTGATTTCTTGTTATTAGTTGTTACTGACTTTTTTTGGAGCAGGACTGACCTATCTAGGCATTCGCTTTTTTGTCTTGCTTTATTGAGGGTGGTAAGGCTATATCCTCTTTCCTTGAGTCTGGTGCAGAGACTGTCTGTACTCTTATGGAGGTCTGCAGCAAGACTACAGTTTCGTTTCATTCTTATGCATTCAGCATATGCTCTCTTTTAGGCTTAGAGGATGGGAGCTTGTTGAGTGAAAATGGTGTTCCTTGCCGTTTCTTTTCTGTGGGTGCGAGTATGTATTTTGCCTCCCTCATGGAAAACCTCTAAGTCTAAGAAGGTAATGCTGTTTCTAATGGCTGTACATGTAAATTTCAGATTCAGATTGTTGCAATTGATATCTCTGGAGAATTGCAGTGCACTTTCTTCAGTACCACGCCATAGAATGAATATATCGTCTATGTATATATATATTCACTGAAAAAACCATAGGTTACAGACCATATATAGTTAGGAATTATCATTTACAAAACCTTGAAAATTCACAGAAAAAAACATGGGTTATAGACCATATATAGTTAGGAATTAGCATTTACAAAACCTTATTTTACTCACACAAAACCATTGAAATTCCATATATAGTTAGTTGCACTAACTATATATCGCGCACCCGCAATCCACTGCTGATGATGTCACATATTACATCATTCATGACATGGTCAGTGACATCACTGATGACATCACTGATGACAACTCAAATGACATCACTGATGACATTATCCAATGACTGTATGTTTCTGTAAAGTTAAAATATGTCTTACATATTGAAGAATGAGTGGATGTATAAGTGTCTGGATGAAGAATTTAGTAGGTGCATGACTGACTGTATGAGTGAGTGATTAAATGTGTCTCACTTAGTGCATGGGTTAGTGACTAAACTGTCTTAATTTGTGCATAATTATGTCTGTTGTTCTGTAAACTGCTGAATGTGTTAATCAGTAGCTATATGAGTAATTATATGGGATATTCATTGATTGCCCAAGTATTTGTATGGGAGTCTAAGTATGTGTGTGAGTGGCTGGGAGGTGTATGACTCTGTGCATAGATGTGTGAGCAGTTGATTCACTAGATGTATGGGTTCAAAAGTGCATGTGGAAACAGCTGCATGGGCGGTTGACTGTGTGCATGAGTGTATTGGTGAGTGAATGGATATCTCAGTGCAACATGTCAAAGTAAGTACATATGTAAAACACAGTACATGTGAGAGTTGACATATATAACCGTGCATAAGAGCCAGTGAATGTGTGAGTGGCTGTATGGATCATTGTGAACTTGTATCAGGGATGGTATAGGAGATTAAATATGTGTTAGAATATGTTTGAATTAGTAAGGTGTGTATAACTGTATAGTTGAGGAAATGGAGGTGTGATTGATTCTTTGCATGACTGACTAGATGTATGAGTAACTCCATGGATGAGTGGCAATCTGTGAGTGTCTTTTTACACTGATTGTATCTAAGGTTATATTAGAGTCTGAAGAGGTTCATTGTATTATCACATGAATGATATTATCAGTGATGTTGTCAGTGATGTCATTTGAGTTGTCATCAGTGATGTCATTAGTGATGTCACTGACCATGTCCTGAATGATGTAATATGTGACATCATCAGCAGTGGATTGCGGGTGCGCAATGTATAGTTAGTGCAACTAACTATATATGGAATTTCAATGGTTTTGTGTGAGTAAAATAAGGTTTTGTAAATGCTAATTCCTAACTATATATGGTCTATAACCCATGGTTTTTTCAGTGAATTTTCAAGGTTTTGTAAATGCTAATTCCTAACTATGTATGGTCTATAACCTATGGTTTTTTCAGTGAATTTCAATGGTTTTTTAATAGTAAATATCAAAAGCTTTAAAATGTCAAGTACGTGGTAGGTAAAAACATTTTCGTGTAATTCTGGTCCTTCCGCTACTTACTGGAGACATTGAACTATACTCTGAACCTGCCTGGCCTCGACCAAAATGGCGCCAGTATGGGAGCGACTTGCAACTCCTTATGACGTTCTAGTTACTTAGCCTTGACGTTATGGGGGATGTATGCGGTCTTTGTGCACATGGGGGGCGGGGAAGGGTACTGACTGGGAATACGGACAACCCTATTGATGTCGATTTTTCATTATTGATTATTGTATTAATAAAGCTTCGAAGTAATGTAACCCATGATACTCGCCCATGGTGTGCGTATAGACAATTTTATTGTAACTGATCCTGTTATACTTTCAATTAAAAAATCAACCTTCACTGATCCTACAACCGTTTGTCACGTTTAGTTTTTTCAATTAAATGGCTTGCTTGTTACATACTCCTATACCCCTGGCTTTTGAAAGACACCATCTTGTACAATAAAGGGCTGCGTCAAGGGTGGTAATGCCCAGAATGTCTTGTTTTCTAGTGCTCGTAATGACGAAGCCAGAACGGCCGAAAAGGGTTCTGGTCCTGCCGCTACTTACTGGAGACATTGAACTATACTCTGAACCTACCTGGCCTCGACCAAAATGGCGCCAGTATGGGAGCGACTTGCAACTACTTATGATGTTCTAGTTACTTAGCCTTGACGTTATGGGGGATGTATGCGGTCTTTGTGCACATGGCGGGCGGGGAAGGGTGCTGACTGGGAATACGGACAACCCTATTGATGTCGATTTTTCATTATTGATTATTGTATTAATAAAGCTTTGAAGTAATGTTACCCATGATACTCGCCCATGGTGTGCTTATGAAGGATTTTATTGTAACTGATCCTGTTATACTTTCAATTAAAAAATCAACCTTCACTGATCCTACAACTGTTTGTCACGTTTAGTTTTTTCAATTAAATGGCTCGCTTGTTACATACTCCTATACCCCTGGCTTTTGAAAGACACCATCTTGTACAATAAAGGGTTGTGTCAAGGGTGATACTGCCCAGAATGTCTTGTTTTCTAGTGCTCGTAATGACGAAGCCAAAACTGCCGAAAGGGATTCTGGTCCTGCCGCTACTTATTGGAGACATTGAACTATACTCTGAACCTGCCTGACCTCGACCAAAATGGCGCCAGTATGGGAGCGACTTGCAACTCCTTATGACGTTCTAGTTACTTAGCCTTGACGTTATGGGGGATGTATGCGGTCTTTGTGCACATGGCGGGCAGGGAAGGGTACTGACTAGGAATACGGACAACACTATTGATAACGCAAAAAAAACGATTTTTTTTTTTTGCCCCGCGGGGCCCTTTTAAAGCCTCCACATCAAACCTAGGGGGTCAGGGAGGATCTACTATGCCCCCTTATGGTCATTTCCCCCTTCGTTTTGGCCTCCTCTTGTCTCTCGATCCTACCGAGAGACAAGATGGCGGCCGCTCCGGACTGTTTAGAATGTTGACAGACACCGAAGAGCCAATCAGCTTCGCAAAGTTCCGTTACGCGAAAAGTACGCGAACCGGAGCGCTACCTGGGACGCTGTTACAGATATATATATTTTTTTGAACGTTAATTTATCAAAATCCACTGGAGCACATATATTGAGACCTAGCAAAGGCACATCGGGCTAATTGTCCCTACAATTTTGCCAAGTTTCGTGCAAATCCATTCAGCCGTTCGAGCTAAAAGTGAGGCCAACCGCCCTATTGAAATTAACACGGGAAAAACGCGTTTTGGGACCCCCCCTTTTTCTCGGCCCCCCCTTGACGAACACCCCCCAAATTTTCAGGAGCTGCTCAGAAACAAAATGTGCAATTTTCCTGAAAATTTCAGCCAATTCCGTCCACAAACGCCAAAGTTATTAGACATAGAATTTTCAAAAATCCCATAGAGAAAAAATCCTAACTATATATACCTACTGGCGACTGCCAGTAGGTAATATATATATATATATATATATATATATATATATATATATATATATATATAGAGAGAGAGAGAGAGAGAGAGAGAGAGAGAGAGAGAGAGAGAGAGAGAGAGAGAGAGAGAGAGAGAGAGAGAGAGAGAGAGAGAAGGAGTGTGTGTTATGGCCATGTTTACTTAGGAAAAGCAGTTTTTTAGTTTGCTTATAAATATTGTAGCTTTGGTGCTGTTTGAGAAATCTTCACAAACTTTTCCAAAACAAAAGGCTCATTCAACATTTAAAAAAATAAAAGTGCAGGCTCCCATAAGTCTAACAAAAAAGTAAAATGTAAAAAATAAAGGGGCTTTCAGCCATCTATCTTCATCCATTGGTGCGCTCTTGTTTCATTCACATTTTGCTTCTACAAAGTGCAGCATAAGAATGGGACGATGGGTCAGCCTACTACAGCCTCTGATGCATTTAGCCTTTCACAAGGAGCACATCTGCACACACGATAGTTCCCTTCAATGTCATTGTTTCCATTATTTTAGTTTTTACTTCATTATTACTTTAGTATTATCTTTGGTTGTATAGCCTGATGAGATAACAGGACTTTCTACCAACTGAGAGCACAGGACACTTTCCAGCTTTATCACTTCCTGTCTCCTGCCAGTGCCCTTTTAAATTCCTTTTGAAGTGGCCCTTGTTTATTTGACTGCTGATTTTTCAAATTATACCATCACCTCAAATGAACTCTGAATATAAGCTCATGAAGGTGCTCTATCTTTGCAACCCAAACTGCCTGGCTGCCTTTTCTTTCTTGCCTTCTTTTTCCTTCTGTCTTTCTTTCTTTTCTTAATTCTTTCTTTCCTTTTGTCTTCTTTCTCTCCCTGTCTTCTTCTTTTTTTCTTCTTTCCTTTACTTTCTTTTCCCTGTTCTATCTTTCTTTCTTTCTTTCTTTCTTTCTTTCTTTCTTTCTTTCTTTCTTTCTTTCTTTCTTTCTTTATTTCTTTCTTTCTTTCTTTCTTTCTCTCTTTCTTTCTTTCTATCTTTCTTTCTTTCTTTCTTTCTTACTCCTTACTTTCATGTTTCCTTCATCTTTCCTTCTTTCCTTTTTCCTTCCTTTTTCTCTTTTCTTCCATGTCTTCCTCTATCGTTACCTCTCTCTCTCTCTTTCTTTCTTTCTTTCTTTCCTTCTTTCTTTCTTTCTTTCCTTCTTTCTTTCTTACCTTCTTTCTCAATGGCAAGAAAGACCAAAGGGCTTTTTTAGGTCTGTGTTAGTCAAGATATTTTCTTATTTTACTAAAATTGTGTATATACCACAGTTAACTATAGGGGTTTTAGCCAGACTTTGTCCATTAGTCTGTGGTTCTGTCATTTACATTTAATACAACCCAATCCAGCATGCATCAATGGGCCATGTGTCAGCCCAGTTCAGCCATTGGCTGGCTTCACTATGAGTTACGTCTTGCTGCCCTTTAACAAGGAGCCCAAAAACACACAAAGTAGTTACCTTCAGTGCCACGGAGTACTATGGCAATGTGTGCTTCCCAAACCATAATATTTAGCATAAACCATAACAAAGCAAAACAAGAATGCCAATGCCAGACCTATTAACTCTGCCAATGCTTGTTGGAAGAGTAAGCCATCCGAGCCATCAACCGAGGAAGACAAAGGAGGTGAAGTGGTAGATTTTCTTGCCACACGCACAGGAAACGACCGCTTTTCCAAGAACCGGATTTCAGAGCACATTAATTCAACAACATTCCACTGTATATAATTTATGAAATTACATATTTCATTATGATGAAAGCATTAAATAAGCAGAGCAGGCGACGATGATTCAGGCTGAGTTGGTGTGTCGTGTTAGGTTACCAGCCTCTGGATGGGTCTGATTTAGATTTTAGCTCCACCGGAGAAGTGTCTTTTGTGCCCCTGCAGAGGCGGGCGGGTCTATCAAAAGGGAAGGATTTCCTATGCATGTGCTTCTATTTCTAACATTAACTACGGAGCCCTCCCACCGCTTGTTTGCAGATGATGAATATCAGCCTCTCAGTGTCGGACTGGAAAACATAGATGGCCCCTTTAGCGTTTGAAAATCAGGCCTGCTTTGAACTTGTACTGCACGGGAATTTTGCAAAGAATTGCAGACTGCATACATTTTGTTTTCCGCATGCACCGTTTATACAAGCTGAATGCCCTACTGCCTTCTCCTGTTCTAAAATATTAGTTTCCCCTGTTTACCACCTATCTTGACTTCCAAAAAATCGCCCTTGAGACTCTTGCTGAAATGATTGATGGTTCCCGCTTGTTCAAAGGGCAAAACTCTCGTGCTCTATTCCCTCCTTCCATAGACATTTTGTTAAACTCCTTCCCCAATGTAGAGTCTAACAGCAACAACCCTGGGAGAAATGTGCCTGGGCCAGTTGAACAAATGGAAAATATGTTGCCTATTCATACAGCTAACAAGACATCCCAAAAAAACTCTGGAATACATACATGTATTGGTATTTATATAGCTTAAAGCGAACTAGGCAAGTGAGCACTGTGCATTTAAAACGGATATTGGGAAATGATGCAAAATCCTGTACATCATGTGTGGATTTACACTTTTGATTGCATGATTACATTCAATTTTCACAATTAAACCACATTCCAAACACCTTCAATTATGTGTGAACAGGGAAAGTAAGAGCCCTATATATGAAGCTTGTTTGAAAACCACAAGGTGCAACTGTGCTAAACAGGGCTGCATTTTACCATGATGTTGGTAAACTAATTAATCACATTACTAAAGGTCAATTTCAGGAGGTTTCAAAGCCTCTTACCTCATGCATAATAATGAGGCAGGAGGTATTTTCGACCTCCGATGAATGTCTTCAAAATGCTAGGTTTGGGGCCTACAAGGGACAGCACACTTTCATCCCTGCATTTACATTCCCTACATGAAGATATTTTGAGTGTTGTTTATCAACAAGCATTGGTGGTGTTTGGTGTCAATCTCTGGCAGTTGTCTCTTCCAGGGTTGAGTGCGAGTCGGGCGGCGGGGGTGTAGCGGTGGGGGTTTGTAGATGCAGCGTTCCTGGCACTGGTTACAGTCGGGTCGCGGACGGGCTTGCCTTTGGAGCATCTCTGACGCGCCAGCAGAGCGACCACCATGAAATAGGGGCGGGGGCGGGAGGAGGTGCTGGGAGGTGAGGGTTGTCCAGTGGGGAGGGGCAGCAGGGACCTCACCAAGAGGAGGTCTCGCTGCTGCGGCGCACTGAGGGCACTGCAGAGCTGCTAGGGAGAGAGTTGACCCAGACTGGACACAATGGTGGCCAGTGTCAACTTCACACACATGGTCAGGTCGGACCATTACAGCACCAAAGAGATTAACTGAAGAGATTTTATATGTCAATATTGTATGTACCAGAGTGGTAGATCTAGTATCTTCTGAAATAACAATGGCAGAACCCTTTTGGCTCTTGATGAACTCTATAGTACTATGAATAGAGTGTGTAGCAGTGAAGGCTGCTTTAGAATGTTGAGTTAACAGTTACAAGCCCACAGACAAAAATGCGTATTACTAAGCGGTGTGTGGCATAGTCATTGGTGGGTACCCCGACTGGCAAGATGTTGCACCTACTATAGATCCTGAGTGACTGGGCCAAGTACCCCATTAGCACTTGCCCCTCAGTAATTACGTGGTTCGAGCAGTCCAAAGCTCCCTTGGTGGGGAGGTAGATACAGGGGGCGAACACAGGCTCACAACTCAAAATACACCTAGCAGCAATAAATTATTGTCTAGCCAGATACTCACTTTTATGAAAAAGGTATTTTATTTCATCCACACAAACTGAAATACGACATTCACAAAAAGCTTCCACAGTCCCGCTGAGGTTAGGGCTTTAGTGTTTCTTAGACAGTTACCGGTGCCCCACAACCTCCTTGCTCTAGTGATAGTGGTTATAGCCCATTCACTATAGGGAGCACAAAGGTAAGCCCCACTAGTAGTCTAATTCTCCATGTGTTTCACTCTGATTCCACCTTAAAGTCAATAGTGTTCCAGCGCCAAGGCACTATTAGCAAGCAAGTTCCCCGGGGCCAACTAGCTTGATATCAGTCTTACCCACACCTGCAGGATCAGAGTGATTGGAGTTCCTGAGATCGCCCCGGCCATGGGCAGCTGTTTCAGGTGAGTTCACTGCATTTTCCCCAGGCGGACTGAGCTCGGTGGTCCTCGATTTCCTCACACGCAGTCGTGCAGCCCCAGTAACCAGAAGGTTCTTCATGCCTCCTCCAAGAAGGGCAAGTTCTTTGATCTATCCCATGGTGAATGGGGAGAAGTAGTACGAAGGTCCTGATGCGGATGCTCTATCATTGTACTGTTCCACAAGGGTCTCAATGGTGGCCTGTCTTCTCTGTTGATGATCCCGACCAGGTCACACTTCTTGCTTGGTTCCAGTGACCTGGTTGGGATCATCAACAGAGGAGGAAGGCCACCATTGAGACTCTTGTGGACCAGTAGAATATGTGATGTTACAATGCGATCAAAATGAACGCGGTACGTTACATCACAGTTTTTAAAACGCAAGTTGTTACAATGACTTGCTCTGGAGGGCGCTGGACTTAGGAATAGTATGATTTACTATTCCAACACCAGTCTACGTACAGTAGGGAAGCTGTTGGAATAGTGAATCATACTATTGCTTAGGTAAGAGCGCCATCTTGCGCAAGTCATTGTAACGACTTGCTTTGTAATACTCGCAATGTAACGTCATAGCGATGCGATGCCCGCGTGGTAATGGATGTTTCCCAGACCAGTAATATGATAGAGGATTTCTTAATGTAAAACTTCAATAAAAATCATTGAAACATAAAATGGACCCCAGAGTACTCCATGTATTGTACCATTCACAGGCACACATTCACCCAGCACATGCAGAAAGCATACACACAATTCACAGTATTAGATTCTTCATGCATTGTATCACTCACAAGCACACATACACCCAGCACAAGCATATAACATACACGCACTGCATAATAGTACTACTTTAGTCCTGTTTTGTACCATTCAAAGGGACACATACATCCGGCACATGTACACCACACATGCACTGCACTCCACAACACATCAAACTGATGTAGGCCATGGGCTGGGTGCTCCTCCCAGTCCAATATGACTGGAGTCCATGAGACAGGTAGATGTCATGGCATACATGCATGATTCGTGTTTGCGCATGATTAAAGAAATCAACATTTAGGGGTCTGGACATCAGTACAGTTGGGGCACTCAGGGCAGGGATGCACGTTAATTACAATGAAAAGGACTTTTCTGTCCCAACAGGTGTCAACACGCATAACATGCACTCAGGATGCTAGCGAGAAGGACTGAGTAAGGGCATAAAATTGGAACTTTGCACAAGTGGGCCAGTAGACTTCCACTCCAGTGATGGAGGAAAAAAAGTCTGCTTATACTGTAGATTCTAAAAACATAATAGGCTGCTACCTCTTCTCTATGTGTAAACCACATGACAGGGACATTAGTTTACTGCCAGTAAATGACAGGTTCATTGTGTCCCCCCAGGTCATACAACATACTAATTTCTGGAAAGCGTTTGCAAAAGTGCTCCTGAAAGAGCTAAAGGCCTAGATAAATAAAAATCATAATATACCTCAATAAAAGACAGGATTCTGGCCCAACTCATCCATGCTGGACAACACCATTGCCCTGTCATACCTGGCAACACAAGCCACAGAGGTCGCCTCCCCATCGATCTATGCCTGTTTTGTTGATTACAGCGCAGCTTTTGACAGAATCGCCAGCAACATTCTCTGGGCCAAACTTGCAAAGTGGGGCATCCAGAGGAAGCTTTTGACGGCCATCAAGACGCTTCACACGGGCACATGGGTTCACACCAAGCTCTTGCAGGCTCATGTGACAGGCAAATTCTATACCAACAAAGGGCTACCACAGGGCTGTGTGATTGCTCCCACCTTGTTCAACCTATACACTGCGGACCTGGGTGAGGAGCTATTGAAAGGCAACATCTTTCCACCCAAATCAGACCATTTTAGACTCCCCATCATGCAATACGCGGACGACCTGTACAACATGGAAAATAAACTCTGCGCCGATGCCAAAAAAACAAAGGTGCCGGTCTTAGGTCACAAACCTAAAAAGCACTAGCTGGAATGGTACCTTGGACCGCTAAGGATCACCACTACCAGAAAATACAATTACATGGGAATACAATTTATCGACAACGGGAGACCGAATATGCAGGCCAAGGCACTCAAAGTAAAGGCAGCCAAGGTTACATATGGGCTATGCAAATTAAATAACTAGCACGAGGGCCATTCTGTAGAGGGTATACAACGGGTCATTCAAGCAAAACTGATTCCCACACTGAGCTATGGCCACCTCATTTTCACGGGTCAGCTCACCGAAAAACTGGAGCGACTTCATATAATGGCCTACCTAAAAGTATTTAATCTTCCCTATTCAACTAGGCACACACTGATTTGGTTGGAGTTCAACATTTCAAGAATGGACATTGAATGTAAAAAATATATAATTAAACTGTACTATAGGTGACCAAGGCGGGTCATGACACAATTAGGGAAGCGTTAAAAGCAGTTTTTCAGGACAACAACAGCCCTTGGGCTAGGTACCTCTCAAAGGCAAATAAGACACTGGGCTGGCCCTCAGAGAATATAATCTACAAACCTTCAACAATGGCCAGCCTGAAAACCTGCTAAACAAACAGGGGAAGCGCATCTCAAGTTTACAGGACCTCGAACAAATCAGGCATATCCCTGGCTCACAGGGCCGTGCCTACGCACACAAAACTACAGTAAGTCAACCATATCTGACAGCAGGGCTGGGCAGGACAGCCCTACAGAACACACTGAGAGCTAGGCTCCTTACACTGCCAATTTGGGACTACAGGACCCACTGGAAACAGATTGCCTGGAAATAAGGGATGCCGCCTGTGTCAATATCACACAGAATCAGCCAAGCACATCATCTGTTGCTGCCCAGTCTGCTGGGAGAAAGGCAACTGTATCTAAGAACTCTGCTTTTGCAAAATGTTGTGAGAACATGCAAAGAGACCTTAATGCTTATTTTTACTATCACAGAACCGATGGCCCTCACACGAATCGGCAAATTCTATGCAGAAGCAGGAAGGATCTTAAAAACGACCGAAGTAACGGAGACAAATGTCCGCAACATATAAGCCGCTGTTCACCAAGTGCCCCGGCAACATCGATTGGAGGAGCTTCCCAAACAAACTGGCCACAATGATTTCACTCATGCACAGCGCACCTTTGATTTTCAAGTTGCACACTAGCACGCATGAAGGACCCATCACTCTAGGGGCCTGCATACGGTTCTAACTCCCCATCGAGCACCCTATTTATCTCTGGCATAATCCTATGGTGAGGCCCTTCTGCACTTCCATACTCCATATAGACCCACACCTCACACAGCATGCAATCAGCGATTCTAATATCAGACTTTTATTGACCCGGGTAAAGTATCACCTTCTATCTGTCGCATTAAACTTGACACTCGTGCATGCATAACTTAACCCCATGCACGCTTGCACGCCACAACATTGCATGTTTGTGCATTCCATAGCCTTGGCCTTGTGTAGTGCCGTTCCACTCTGTACTCGCCAAATATAACACTCTTGAACACTCATGATGAGCATGTGCTGATAATTTTGCTTGGTGATAAATGCTATGACCCCTCAAAATTTTATATGGCATTATTTTACGGCACAATTTATATTGTCTTTTTTTTATATTTAGTGTCTTTTTTATGCTATCGCTGTTGCAAAAGATTTTAAATAATCATACAATAAAGATTCATTCATAAGATTCATTCAGATTCATTACTTTCTGGAACAGTCCTGAACGTTTGTGCACACGCTAAATCAAAATGATGTTGATGTCACTGACTGCAGATACCAGCCATCACCAGCGGGGACTTAGTATCCCTTGACCACAATCTACTTTGCCACAATAACCAAGCCTGGCTTCATACAGTCCCTGCTGCCATGACCATGTGAACTCCCTCCTTCACCTCTTACGTGTGATAACTGTCATGACAACCCATCGGGATTTATCAAATATAGAGGTGCCATTGTTTACATCCCCATGACGGGACTTCACCCACTTAAAATCCCTCCCC
The DNA here is from genome assembly GCF_964263255.1 of Lissotriton vulgaris. Classification (NCBI taxonomy): domain Eukaryota; kingdom Metazoa; phylum Chordata; class Amphibia; order Caudata; family Salamandridae; genus Lissotriton; species Lissotriton vulgaris. Next base: position 1,753,133,828 of record NC_141687.1, read on the forward strand.
TGCGTGACCAGTGTGTACCACTAGGATTGTCTGACTTCGGCCTGCAGACCAAAAATGTTAGTCAATTAGGTACTTCCTTAACCTCTTTTTATATTGCCAATGGCGTTGGCCTTAAGATGTCCCACGAGGGTGGGCACAATTTAACGCAGACACGCGCATGTATGACCCATCCAATACAGTACCCACCTTTTGGATGCTAAGCGCATTCCTTGTTATAAGATGGCCACCATAGCTTTAAGCTTCTACCCCCTTCAAAGAGGGCTGCCGTATATTTATCGGCCTGTGTATGCCACATGCATTCCATGTTCTAAGGTGGCCAACACCATTTTAATCGGGAGCTTGTAGCTTCAACCGCTTCAAAGATGGCCACCACATGTCCCTCGACCTTCCACTTCCGGGTAGTTTCCCTGCTTCTTAAAACCACTGGCTTCACACACCTCGCTTCCTCCCAACGAGGCAGAGCAAGGGTTAGGTTCCTGGCACCTGTTTTCCAGGAAAACTGTAAGTAAGAGGTTCCTACTGTTCTTCCCCCCCACCCACCTTTGGCACCAGAGACCTATGTCACTTTGACAGGATGCTCATCCTTGGGCAGCCTTCCATCTTTGCTTATACCCATCATGTTTTTATCTTGTCCCTTTCTCTCCTCAAAACCAGCATAACGTTAACTATTGTAACAATCGTTGCTCTGCCTACCTATTGATGAGGCGTGAATTGAACCCTGATTGGGTGAGTTCCATCGCGCCATTTCCTATGGTGGTTGGTTACCACCAATGAGACCAGTATGTTTTGTATATGTCACGTCTGCCACAAGTCTGCGTATTATGTTTGTCTGGCCATGCACCTCTTGAGTTGCACAAACCACTTGTGCATGTGTTTGTGGCATGTTTTTAAGTTAATTCTAGAGGCATTATTACTGTATGTGCATACCTAATTCATGTCCCAGGGTTTTTCTCTCTCTGTTTTGAATCTCATTAGATTGGTCCCAAGATTTGTATTATTAAGTTACCTCACTGAAAGGTCATCAGAGTGATTAGTTCATTTTCCATAACCAACCACCTATGTAGATAGTGCATCAAGATAGGTCCTGAATAATTGCCGAGTGATTACACACATAGGGCAAGAAACATGTTGACCATGACTACACACATATAGATACCTTGTACCCATTATAATCAGCGGTATCACTATTCTGGTTTTAATTGAGACCAGTGGGCTCACAGATTAAAATTAATTTTGGAGCACCACCTTGCCTCATTTTATTTCTCCTCACATCACCTCACATCTACACCAGTAGGCCCTTCACATGCACCTTACCTATACAGCTTGGGAAAAATATCTCCGACAAAGAGCCCTTCACAGGGTGCCCATCAGGCATTGCAGTGCCGGCCAGATGAAGATCAAGCCCTATGATGAAGCGTGACACCCAAAAGGGTGCGCGAGGGCCACACTTCCCAAATTGGGAGACACCCACACTCCACTACTGATTAAGGGTGTTGACCACCCTAGCCTCCTTCTTCTTTCCCCACCCGACAGGAACTGAATACTCCTTTGGTGCTACATTGTATATATTGGGGCCTGTATGCTGGACCTATATGGGCCCCTTCTCCCTCATTTGTATTGAGTAAATCAAAGCGATGCCAGGACCAAAAATCTAATGCCAACATATCATATATATCCAGTTGGGCACTCAGAAGGGTATTATGCACATACACTATGCAGGAGATATTCTACCTCCATGACAGCTCATATTCCACAGTAGTCGTGGCACTGGATATGTCCCTTCTCACAAATATATACATTATGATGCCTACAGGGAAAACGCCGGCATTAACCGAAATAAAAAAACTGAAGACCTCCAGAGTACAACAGCATACCCCCACACCAATACTGCTCGATAGAACAATGCTGTACATATGCACAGCTGTACCTCTCCAGCACTTCCAAGGCAAGGGCACCATTGGCATAAACACTTGACAACAATTGTAACATAGAGCAGGGTCACATGTCACCTAAATTGCCCGTAGCGAAGCTAGCAATAACAATTGGCAAGTACAAAAGAGAAATTCCCTAACATGCATAACAATATAAAGTGTCAGCTTGATTTCATGCAAAATCAAGCACGCACTCATGCGTACATGCACACACAGATATTAACATATGAGGATATGTCAAAAATCCATTGAACCTAGGACGTTGTCCTACTAAACCAATTTCCCCGAGTCTCAGGGTGCAGATAAAAGTTCCCATTCATACTTAAAAATAGGCAGCCTTAATTCTGTACACCAAAACAATGGCGCATGTGACTGCCAATGGCCACATCTCGGATGACTTTCCCTTAGCGAGAGGCACATGCCAGGGCTGCCTACTGTCGCCGCTACTTTATGCTTTGGTGCTGTAGCCACTGGCGGCGTGGAAACACTGGGAGCCAATGATAAAGGGCCTCAAATGAACAGATGACTGGAAAGATCGGGTGTCCCTATATGCCGACCATGTTTTGCTATATTTAACTTTACCGAGGTGCTCCATATTGAGTCTTCTGAATATATGTGCAGTTTATGGTAAGGCATAAGGGTATACCATCAACTGGTCAAAGTCAGTATTATATGTGTTAAATGGTCCGCCGCCGCATCTTCCTGACAACTGTCCGCTTCAGATTGCGGAAAGTACATTCAAGTACTTGGGTGTATACATCACAATTGACCGTGATTCATTTCACAATAAGAATTTTCAGCCACTGCTAGAGCGCCTCAGAAGAGACGTACGTCACTGGGAAACATTACCGCTGACACTACTGGGGAAGCCAACACTTTTTAAAATGTTGGCCCTACCCTGGTTCCTCTATATTTTGGAAAACACGCCATACCTAGTACTGCCATCATATTTTGAAAGCTATCTCAGGACTGCTCTCTAATATACTGTGGGGTAACAAGCTAGCGCGTATGGCGCAAGCCAAGTTGGTGCACGGATGGTATGACGGAGGAATTGCTCCTCCTGATATACAACTTTATTACTGGGCGGCGCAGCTGAAAGTAATTAATCAATGGATACACCTACCACAATTGGATCCGGTATTCAAGGCAGACAGGGCACAACTAGGCGTAAGAGATTTGTTCGCTCCCCTTTACGACAAGAAATTGTCCTTAGCATTATTTGGTCCGGTACGTCACACACTTGGGTTGAGGCATGCGGCCCAGGCCATATTGGGATGGCGAGGGGTGCTGACGCAGCTCACTCCACTATGGGACACAAAACGGCTTGGCGGACTCAGATACAGTAAAGGATTTGATCGCTGGGATGATCTCGGGATATCAACAGCCGGAGATATGTGGCAGGGAGGGGAAATAGTCTCATTTGAACATGTGTAGCAGCAATGCGAACTGGCTTCCTCTGAACTATTCAGGTATATACACTTAAGACATGCCCTAATGACAGCACTACCGCCCGGTTTAGAGGTTCCCGACGCACCCCCATGGAGGATAGATTGTTAACTGATTACATGCCAAGGAGGGCAACCTCTCTAACCTACCGTAAACTAGAGAATAACCTGCCTGAACCGACGGGACCCCTAAGATATAAATGGTCCCAAAATATCGTTGAGATTGATGATTCAGAATTGCAAGAGGCGTTGGGATCCCCAAGTGAGGTGTGCATACCTTCACGCCTCAGGCTGGTACAGCTGCGCCTCCTACACCGATCATATTACACTAGACACATTCTACACAAGATTAGGAAGGCAGAGCACCCCTTCTGCCTGCGAGGTTGCGGAGGAGAGGGAACCTTTTTTCACATAATATGGGATTGCCCTAAAATAGCGAATTATTGGACACAAGTAATGAGAACTATATCACAATCGGAAGGTGTCTCCCTTTTACCTGAGCCCAGATGTTGCTTATTAAACATATGGGAACCAAATGACCTCACACGTTCTGGGCAGAGCTGGGTAACACTAGGAATTATGGTGGCCAAGAGGAATATAGCGCAAAAATGGGGGAAGGGGGGAGATGCCTTCTCTGGGAGCGTGGGGTAGAGATATGGATGCAGCCATGATAGCTGAGAGGGCGATATTCATTAGGAGGGGATGCCCTAGAAAATGGAGTAAAATCTGAAGGGCATGGAATAAATACAGAGGTGATATTTTGGATCCACCACTGGATCGAGATGATGGGGACTCAGACTCAGATGAAGAATGATGGCCTAAGCGTGTTTGGAAGGGGCCGAGTTATGAAATCTGTGAAACTATGTACTTGTGACTTTGTAATACTTGATGCTATTTAAGATAATAATGTGATGTGCTATGCTGCTTCTTTATGTTCAAGGATGTTTACATGTTTACATGTTCTGTTGCTATGGAACTGAATAATAATATTATAAAAAATATAAAAAATAGGCAGCCTTTCAAAGTGGTTTTGCTCTTTGCAATTGCCTATGTTCTTAGGGAAAGTACTATCACTAGTGCTTTTGGCGTTATTAGAATTATGAAACGTGTCATTTAAATATCAAGTTATGCAACCAGTTGGGTCACCAAGAAGTAACTCTTGATAGCATCTTTGAGAAAAGCTTCTCTCATTTTTTCACAGGGCTGTGATCTTGAATGCTACAGACACTGATGACCTACAGCAAATGTAACTAATTATCTGTAAAGCGATCCTTCCATAAAGTGTGGCAAACAAAATAGGCTGTGCCTAGGGAGAAGCGTGCTGCTAAAATACTTATATTTATTTAAGTTACCTAGAGAATATGTTAAACTTCTAGCTTCTGTATTTACCACTACTTTGAGCTAGGGGAAAAGAATAAAGTAATTTTTCAAATCATTTAAACTGAAACCTATGAGGGGGAGGTGGAAATGATGACATTCTTAATGCTGGAGTAGCACGCATTCTTGTATTTGGTCACAAGATGGCACTATAGACTCTACTGACTTCAGAATAAGCACAGAGAAAATATCTTCCGATTAAGTTAAACGAAGAACTGGCAATTAACATGTAAACTTTGAAAAGGAGCAAAATAAATGAATGCAATGTAAATGAATTTATATAACGATAAAAACACCTGTCGGTGCGCTCAATAAATTCAGCATTGTAAAAGAAGTGAGAAGAAAATGTACCTTATGTCATCTAATGTTTTCCTGCACTTATCTCCTGCACAGATAAAGCAGCTATTCGATGGGAGGGCGATCTGGCTGTGGCAACAGGAGATAGAGTACAAGCGGAAACACGATCACTTTGTGGAGTACTCACACACAATGAAAAAAGAAGCTCCCAAAATAGTATCAATGGATGGAGACAAGTACTTGGTCCATGCTTTGGGGGGAGGGCTAAACACAAGAAGAGGTAGGACGCCTGCATTCCATGGACAAAAAAGGACAAGGGATATGAGAGTGACGATCGAGCGAGCAAATGGCAAGTCTATGGGTGGATTAAGCCCACAGATTGAAAACCAGGGGGCATATTACCAAGCAATAGCGATAAATATCGCTATTGCTTGGTTAGAGACAAAAATTTACAGCTGAGCTGCGGCGATTTTTACAGCAAATAAACCTTGGTATTACCAAGGTTTATCGCAAATGCGATAAAAATCGCCGCAATGCATGAATATCGCTGAAAAGTCAGCGATATTCATGCATTACCGAGCTAATGCTCTTAGCCATGTTATCCACCTCCCATTGGCTAACATGGCTAAGAACTGCTCAGGGCGGGTGTTAGCTTTTGGAGATATTCGCGCCAAGTGAGAATATCTCCAAAAGTTGGTAATAGGAGATAGCGATGTTAGCGACTGTTTTCAGTCGCTAACATTTTGGCACGCCCACTTTGCATGTCATTAGTGATAAATATCACTGACATGCAAAGTGGGGCCCAGCTAGGTAATAGGGAGATCATTTTATCTCCGCTTTCTTGGCTTTTAAAGCCAAAAAAGCGGAGATAAACCCCCTTGATAATATGCCCCAACATGTCTCTTCGAGACAGCACATGTCTTAAAAATTGCATATGAATCATCCCTAGGAGTGAGCACCTAGGAGCCATGAGTCTTTGAAAGTTTGACAAACCACAGCCACACAGAAAACAGTCTGAGACAACATAAACTAGAGAGTTGCAAAGATGCTGCCCTAAATCACAATGGTGCGAGTCCAAGAGGCGTCCATGAGATTTTATTCTTGGCCCCAGGATCGGGGGATGGCTGTGACTGGCTTCCCTAATTTTAGAATTGTTTGACCTGATTTTGTAGTCATTATGACTCTGGGGATTAAGGTGAACTGGATTTTGACTCTGCAGTCCAGTTTCCAGTGGTCATTTTATTAAGTGAGGTGGTCTTGCAGGGGCTCTCCGATCCATCCTTGCCTTCACTGACCACAACTCTTTACTGCAAGTGGCTGGTTCAAGACACAAGTCTCAAAAGTTTGATACCCCCGGGATACCTTTGTTGCTGGTAGCACTTATCTAGAAACTTGCTCTGTTTCAAACTATAACAACCGATTGGTCCTGCACTTATATCAGTCTTGAAATCTGTTCTGCTCCAGAGAGCAAAGGCTTAATGCCTAAGCATTAATATTCTCTTTTCAGAAACCTGAAGCTTACACCTTATCTTACTTACCTAACCAAATGTCCTTTCCAAACCTATCCTTTCTTTAATGTAGATAAGCGATATTCCTTTATGGAACACACTTTCTGGATATTCCATCTATTTATACCAGAGAGCCTTAGGGTGCGCTTCCCCCACCTTTTTGCCTCCCTCCTTCACTTTTTCTGACCTCATTTTTGCTGGCCTTATGTCTCTGAAGTCTTTGCAACTGATAACCAGTGATAATGTGCATGTACTTTCTTCCCAAAACATGGTAATATTGGCTTACCCCAGTAGGCAAATTATACTTATACGTCCCTAGTAAAGTGAACTACATGTGCCCAGGGCCTGTAAATTAAATGTTGCTTGAGGGCCTGCAGAACTTGTTGTACCACCCACTTAAGTAGCCACCAACCATGACTCAGGGCTGCCATTGTAGTGTATGTGTACACAGTTTACACTGCCATTTCGACCTGCCAAGATAAACTTCTTGCCAGGCCAAAACATTCCCTTTTTAAACATATAAGTCACCCCTAAAGCAGGCCCTAGACCACCCAGGGGGTAGGGGCAATGTATTTAAATGGCAGGCAATGTACTTATAAGTTTTTCATGTCTTGATATTGAAAAACACTTACAATTCTTGTTCACTACTGCAAGGCCTATCTCTTCCATGGGATATCATTGGATATACCTTATTACATTTTATAAGTGTAATTCCCAATTGTCATAAGATGGGATTTTTGAGTTTGGTGTCTCTGAAGTCACAATTTAAATTCCAAACTTATGGTGAAGTTCGAGTTTAAATTGCAATTTTGAAAATACCACGTTTAGAAAGTTGGCATTTCCTTACGTTAGCCATTTGTTGCCTGCTACCAGTTTCTGATCACATGTCTGGGGCGGGTAACAGTTGGGCTTTTTATTCCCCCTAGACAGCCACACACAATGAGAGCTTAGGTATGACTTGATGGACCATTCTGGCAGGATGGGAGAGAGGAGAAAGACTCAGCCTCATTTACACCGAAATAGCCTGTGTTCTGTACCCACACAAAGGGCTGCATACCCCCCTGTATTGAGACTGGAGCCAGGTGAGAAAGGGAGGATCCTTGTGCATTTCACAGGCCTGTCTTTAAGTGAGTTTCATTTCAAAAGCACAACTGGGTATAAGTACTGGACTTCCAAAACCACCACTTCAGTACACTACTGTACCTGTTAAACTGTTTGCTGTTTTGCACAATTGCAACAATTGCACTTTGTATGGAATTTTAGGGGATTTTTAAAAACTGTTACGAGGGTTGAAAGGGAGGTGGGGCAGCTAAAATCTTTGTGGCATTTTACTTTAATCGTCGTTTTCCCTTTGTTGTAACACTTAGAGGTGCCGTTTTAGACAGTGTGCTCTCTAGTCTTTATCTGCCACATGCATTTAAATAGAAGTGCTGCTAAGACGCTGTAAGACCTTCGGTACCTTTTATGCTTGTTCTGTGATCATTTTTAAATCTGTGCTAAACTGTTTGCTATTTTGCACAATTGCACTTTGTACAGAATTTGAGGTGATTTTTTTTAACTGTTGTGAGGATGGAAAATGAGGGAGAGCAGCTAAAATCTTTATGCGCATTCTACTTTTATTGTCTTTTCCCCTTTGTTTGGACACTTAGAGGCACCATCTTGGACAGCGCGCTCTCTAGTCTTTATTGACCACATGCCTTTAAATAGAGGCACTGCACGGACCCGCTGCTGGAGCACCAATGGCACAACAAAGGCAAGTCCATCAGCGCCCGTCAGTATCCAGGAAGAGGCCAGCTCGAGGCCTCTATGTCCAATCCTTTGCTGAAGGTAGGCCTTGCGTTTCCTATGCAAGTTCTGTCCTTCACAGTTTAGCCTCTAAGTCCACCCGCTCACCCCATTGCACACTCACCATTTTAAAGGATAATTTGGTCTGTAGTTGTTGTTTTTGGACACTCAATTCTATAGCACAAAACATAGTTCTAAACCAATACCCAATTACCAAGCCTACCATTGGCACAGCTTTCTGCTTCCTTACTGAATTTTCGATCATTGCAAAAACACAAAATGAATGTTTTCGATTTTTACATGACGAAATAACTAATATTTTGTTTCTTACAGAAACATGGCAAGCAGAATTGTTTAATCCGACTTTAGCTACCGACATCCCTGTGGGCTATAAAATTCTTAGGAAAGACCATGAAAAAGGCAGAGGTGGTATATAAGAAGTGAGAGTTCTCCCAAATACTTTAAGGCCCAGAGGGGGGAGACAAACCAAGCAAGAAGAAGACAGCTCTGTCGAGGGTACGGCTTTGCATCAGTGGTTTGTGTGACCGTGTCTTCTTCTTAAGATACTACTGCCACGACCGGGGGTTCTGTGGAAATGGTTCCTTCTTAAGAAGAAGACACGGTCACACAAACCACTGATGCAAAGCCGTACCCTCGACAGAGCTGCCTAAGAGAAAATCACGTCACCAAACAGATCATGCCGCCCTGGCACCTGAAAAATTAAAGTTCTAATTTCTAATACAGCGTGTACTCGCAAAAAGAAACTACCCTCCTACCTACAGAAGTCCCCCGGGTGGCTCAAAAATAAGGAAACGCATAGGCATATGCCTCGCCCTTATAGCACATGTTGTAAAGAGTCCAGACAGAATCCCATACACCTACATGTGCAGATTCTCTAATATCATAGAATTTTCTGTATGTTGCCCTCATATTTTTAAGAATCTGTATCACTTGTCTGTAAAGTTTTTTGTCTTTGGCCCTGAGGAAGGTGACTTTCACCGAAACGTACGTCGGCCCAACATCTTTTTGTCCTGGATACGATTTGGTCAACTACATCATAACCAACAGAACCACTCCATCTAGGTTCCTATACGTACCCTCTAAAGTACACCTTAGAGCTATCACTTGTGTCACTCAATGTTTTGTACAATTTTGCTTAGTTGCTCATGTTGTTAGGTTTGTCTTTCATTCTTTATTGACACTGTATATGTGTGATTTTGTGTTTGTGATCAATAGGATCAACTGCTACTAGAGGGCATTTTTGAATGATAGGATTATCACCAAATGCACGTATAAATGTTGATTTGTGTAGTGATAATGAAATGTATTTATATATGTGAGTCTCTAATACCCCTTTTTATAAAAAAAATGACAAAATAGTCAAATAAAATATTTTTCATGTTTGAATAATACTTCAAGGATCTCTCTTTGGCATCTTCTTTTTTATTAATTATTGGGATATATTCAATGTTGAAAGAAATATAGGCCCCCATAGAGGTTTTGTCTTCTTCTTGCAGAGGTGGTGGGGTGGCAATAATATTTAAAACTGAGCATGAGCGTTCTTCCATCCCCCTTAAGGAATTAGTAGATGCAGAAGCTCTGGGCTTCAACCTTTTATCATCCCCTCAGCACCCTATTGCAGTACTCTAGCCTCCAGGGCTCTCAAATATGCTCACGTCTTAGCCCTAGGTGATTTAAATTACCACATGGATAAACCCTCAGATTCTGAGGTTTCCTCACTCTTGGATACCATGTCATCCCTTGGTCTCTTTCAACAAGTGCCTAGTCTAACTCATTAAGCGAGCCATACGCTTGAGAATGTCTTCTCTAATTTGAAGTTCGTTGTCTCTGATCCTTTAGCTCTCGTGGTGCCTGATCACTATCTAATTCGTTTTAAATGGCAAAATTCATTAAAAATTCATCCCCCATGGAGAAAACATGCACTCTGTCACAGGCTCTACATAAAATTCAGTTCACTGACCTGACCTGCTCACTTGGTTCAATGTGGATCTTAGATTGAGCAACAAACACTGTAAACATCTTGAAAGGAAAACACTATAGCCTGGAGGACAAAAGTTCCTATAATCTAGCATTGAAGAACTATCATTTAGAAGTTCATTTATCAAAGAAAGATTTTATGAGACCAGAATAGCTGAAGCAGGTAACAAATCTAAAGAGATCTCCAAAATAGTAAAAACGTTTATGAGTCCGTCTCGAGAGATCTTCAAACATCAGCCGAATTGTGTGATTCACACTCTTTGTTTCTCCATGACAAAAATTCAACAAGTCAGGCAAACGTACTTGCTGATGTGCAGTCAGCAGGAATCCCTCTAAAAACAATAATGGTTATTAGGAATACTTCTGGTGAAGGAAGTGACCCGCCCGGGTCAGTAATGACCACCTCTCGGCCTTCTGTACCAAATGAAGAGTCCGTCAAACAGTAGAGAATACAAACCTATAACTGTTTATTCATATGCACTCAGAGTGGAGCCCCATCTGCATAGTCACTAGGAGTGCTACAGAGAGGACTGAAATCAACAAGCATAGAGATACATTATGTACGTTTCACAACTGGGCAAAAGGCACACCCACAGTGGAATTTTCCAAGCAGATACAGCTCAACAGTGAAATACAGAAAGAAATGTTTCAGTGCTCATATCTTATACAAACTTACATTGTCCAAGGCCATTCCATCACGGGCCTGCCACCAGACAAGTGGGAGAGGGCCTCTATCTAGTGAGAAAGCTATGCACTGACATGAACATTGTGCTCATTACTGTAACAAAACTTAACGTTGAGGCAATGAAACTCAGGAGGGGGCATTTCTCGGATTTGAACAAGATTAGTTTCGAACAGCCTAAAATGGTACTTAAAGAGAAAATGGTGCAGCCAATGCTAACTTACACAGCGGACTGCATAAGCATAAATGTTTTCCATTCTAACACTGGAATGCCAACCCTTTTCAACTTCTGTCCGATGTGCCTAGTCGACTCCTTGGCCGCCTTCAAGAGCCTGACCCATACCCTCCCTTGATACTGGCCAAAGTTGCTCATTCAATCATCCAAACTGCAAATAGAGTGTTGAACACCTTACTATAATGTGGCATGGTTCAGGCGCATTGGCAAAATGCAATAATTCTGCTGCTACTTAAAAAACCCACAGATGACCAGTGGACAATAGACCTATCTCCCTTTTCCCTGCCTTTTTAAAAGTGCTTGAAAAACTTGTTTACTTGCAACTCTCCCAATTTGTTTACATACATGTGTGGAGGGAGATAGCGAATACAGTCCTTGTTTACTTTCGGGTTGAGTTGGAGGTCAGCAGTCTAGCTGCTTTCCTCCTTATATAGCTTCATACCTGACACAATATGCAGTGGATGTGTGCAGCAGGTGCGCGCACACCTAAGGCCTCAAGATGGCTGACCCAGGTAAGGGTAAACACCCCCCAATTCAACTACTTGTCCCCAGACTTCTCCAGGAAATCTTACCAGCAACTCTGTTCAAAGTTGGAATGGCTTTGTAAGCAATGTCAGATCCTACCTATGCATGTGTAGGACATGGCCTTTTTTGGCTAAAGTTCCCTAAACTTTTTGCTTTCCCCTAGACCGTTTTCCTGACATAGAGTTGCCAATTTAGAAGCTTTGGGTACTTTGCCATAGTTCCCTATGTAAAGTGTAATGGTAATTGCTTGGCCAGGATTGGTATGTTTGCCTAATTAGTAAAGTCCCTAGTGATGTGCACTGAGCACCACCCCGGACGTAGCATTCTTCACCGAAACCTGGACCAACGCCACCTCAGGACCGGACATCGCCATCGCCATCCCCCAAGGATACAAGATCTACAGGAAGGACCGCCCCACCCACCCAGGAGGAGGAATCGCCATCGTCCACAAATCCAGCCTCCGCCTGAGCACACTCCCTGACGAGTCCACAGAACTGATGGAACACCTTCACTTCAAGATACTGGCCAGCCCCACTGCCGCCCTCCGAGGAACCCTCATCTACCGACCCCCTAGACCCCGCGGACCCTTTGCCAACTCCATCACGGACATTATCTCCCTGCAGGCCATCGCATCCACCAACTACACCCTGCTGGGAGACCTCAACTTCCACCTCGACAATCAACTGGACCCCAACACCACATGCCTTCTGGACAACCTCCACAACATTGGACTCTGCCAGATCGTGACCGAGCCCACGCACTCAGCAGGACACACCCTCAACCCCCTCTTCACTACAAGAAACTCTATCACCTTCAGCCACACCACCGAACTCCCATGGACCGACCATCGTTGCGTCCACTCCACCTTCAGAACACCCACCATCCACAGACACCAGCACCTGCTTCCACAAAGAAACTGGACCAAAATCACAGACGACCAGCTCATCTCCTCACTCAACAACTCCACCCCAACCATCGCGGAAAACGACGACCCCAACACCGCAGCCCGAACCCTGCATAGATGGATCTCGGACAGCACCAACACCATAGCCCACCTCAAGAAAAACAACAATACCCGTGCCAAGGAAGCCAGATGGTTTACCACCGAACTTCGAGAGTCCAGGCGCACATGCCGCCACCTCGAAAAGGCCTGGAGAAACACCAAATCCACAGAAGCCCACAACAACTTCAGAGCCGCCACCAACGCTCACCCACAACTCATCAGAGAAACGAGGAAAAAAGCGATTGAAGACAGAATCTCCACCCACGCACACAACAGCAAGGAACTCTTCAGCATCATCAAGGAGTTCGCCCACCCCACCAGCGAGTCTACCGACATCCCTCCCTCACAAGACCTCTGCGACAAACTCAGCACCTTTTTCCACCACAAAATCAAGAGCATCTACGACAACTTCGACGAAGACAACCAACACACTGAACCCTCACCAACCACGCTCGACACCCGGAAACCAGCGATTGATGACTGGACAGCCCTCACCAGCAAAGACACACTGAAGACAATGAAGTCAATCCACTCAGCCCCCACGGACCCCTGCCCCCACCACATCTTCAACAGAGCCGCTGACAATATCGCACCCATGCTCTGCCACACCATCAACCGCTCCCTGGCGACCGCCTCGTTCCCCGACTACTGGAAACACGCTGAGGTCAACCCCCTCCTGAAGAAACCCTCAGCGGACCCCACCGACCTCAAAAACTACAGACCCATCTCCCTGCTCCCTTTCCCAGCGAAAGTCATCGAGAAAGCCATCAACAGCCAACTCGCCACTTTCATTAAAGAACACAACATCCTCGACTCCTCCCAATCCGGCTTCAGAAAAAACCACAGTACGGAAACCGCCCTCCTCGCCGCAACAGACGACATCCGCACCCTACTGGACAAAGGAGAAACAGTAGCCCTCATCCTCCTAGACCTATCAGCGGCATTCGACACAGTCTCCCACCGCACCCTAATACGCAGACTCTACGACGCAGGAATACAGGGCAAGGCCCTCGACTGGATCTGCTCCTTCCACTCCGGCAGGACGCAATGGGTCACACTCCCCCCTTTCCTCTCAGACCCCCACACCTACCACCTGCTGGGAGACCTCAACTTCCACCTCGACAATCAACTGGACCCCAACACCACATGCCTCCTGGACAACCTCCACAACATTGGACTCTGCCAGATCGTGACCGAGCCCACGCACTCAGCAGGACACACCCTTGACCCCCTCTTCACTACAGGAAACTCCATCACCTTCAGCCACACCACCGAACTCCCATGGACCGACCATCGTTGCGTCCACTCCACCTTCAGAACACCCACCATCCACAGACACCAGCACCTGCTTCCACAAAGAAACTGGACCAAAATCACCAACGACCAGCTCATCTCCTCACTCAACAACTCCACCCCAACCATCGCGGAAAACGACGACCCCAACACCACAGCCCGAACCCTGCATAGATGGATCTCGGACAGCACCAACACCATAGCCCCCCTCAAGAAAAACAACAATACCCGTGCCAAGGAAGCCAGATGGTTTACCACCGAACTTCGAGAGTCCAGGCGCACATGCCGCCGCCTCGAAAAGGCCTGGAGAAACACCAAATCCACAGAAGCCCACAACAACTTCAGAGCCGCCACCAACGCTCAAGTAGTGTGGCTCACTGGTTAGAGGCGGCAGACCCGAGAGCAGAGGACGGCCCGGGACCAGGGTTCGATTCCCGGCGCGGCAGGTTTCTGTACCAGGGTCAGCGGACTCGATAATTCTCTCGCCTCGGTGCCCACTCTGATCAGCGATCACACTCGGCAACTCTGGGCATTAGCTTGCCTCATCTTCACTAACGGCCCCACCAGACCGCCGGGGATGCCTGGTCTCACCCTGGAGATACCCATTAAGGGACCATCTCTCAGGGAAGCCAGGAACGGTTTCGCAGCGGTCGAAGCGCCTTGGGACCCTACGGGTAAGTAGTGCGCTATATAAATGCCAATACATTTACATTTACATTTACCATCAACTCATCAGAGAAACGAGGAAAAAAGGGATTGAAGACAGAACCTCCACCCACGCACACAACAGCAAGGAACTCTTCAGCATCATCAAGGAGTTCGCCCAACCCACCAGCGAGTCTACCGACATCCCTCCCTTACAAGACCTCTGCAACAAACTCAGCACCTTTTTCCACCACAAAATCAAGAGCATCTACGACAACTTCGACGAAGACAACCAACACACTGAACCCTCACCAACCACGCCCGACACCCGGAAACCAGCGATTGATGACTGGAAAGCCCTCACCAGCAAAGACACACTGAAGACAATGAAGTCAATCCACTCAGGGGCCCCCACGGACCCCTGCCCCCACCACATCTTCAACAGAGCCGCTGACACCATCGCACCCATGCTCTGCCACACCATCAACCGCTCCCTGGCGACCGCCTCGTTCCCCGACGACTGGAAACACGCCGAGGTCAACCCCCTCCTGAAGAAACCCTCAGCGGACCCCACCGACCTCAAAAGCTACAGACCCATCTCCCTGCTCCCTTTCCCAGCGAAAGTCATCGAGAAAGCCATCAACAGCCAACTCGCCACATTCATTGAAGAACACAATATCCTCGACTCCTCCCAATCCGGCTTCAGAAAAAACCACAGAACGGAAACCGCCCTCCTCGCCGTAACAGACGACATCCGCACCCTACTGGACAAAGGAGAAACATTAGCCCTCATCCTCCTAGACCTATCAGCGGCGTTCGACACAGTCTCCCACCGCACCCTAATACGCAGACTCTACGACGCAGGAATACAGGGCAAGGCCCTCGACTGGATCTGCTCCTTCCTCTCCGGCAGGACGCAACGGGTCAGACTCCCCCCTTTCCTCTCAGACCCCACACCTACCCCCTGCGGAGTCCCCCAGGGCTCCTCCCTCAGCCCGACGCTCTTCAACGTCTACGTGGCTCCACTTGCCCCCATCGTCAGAACCTATGGACTCAACATCGTGTCATACGAAGATGACACCCAGCTCATCCTCTCCCTATCCAACGAGCCCAACACCGCCAGACGCAACTTTCGAGAAGGCATGGAAGCCATCGCCAAATGGATGAAAAACAGCTGCCTACAACTAAACACCAACAAAACAGAAGTACTCATCATGGGCCCAAACCCCGACACCTGGAACGACACCTGGTGGCCCACCGCCCTCGGAAACCCGCCAACCCCCACAGACCACGCACACAACCTGGGAATCATCCTGTACTCCGAGCTCAAAATGGACCGCCAGATCAACTCTGTCTCGTCTTCCTGCTTCCACACCCTCCGCCTCCTTCATAAGACCTTCAAATGGATCCCCCTCGAACACCGAAAGACAGTCACTCACGCCCTGGTCACCAGCAGACTCGACTACGGCAACGCACTCTACGCCGGAATAAACAAAAACCTCATCCGCAAGCTTCAGAACATCCAGAACGCCGCCGCAAGACTGGTCTTCAACCTGCCAAACCACTGCCACATCTCCCAGCACCTGCGCACACTCCACTGGCGAGAATCACCTTTAATATGCTCACCCACGCACACAAGGCCCTCCACGGCACCGGACCAGCATACCTGAACAGCCGGCTCAAATTCCACACACCCCAAAGGACCCTACGATCAGCCCAGCTCTCCTACGCCGAGGTCCCCCGCACCAGAAAGACCAGATCGGGAGGCCGCTCCTTTTCCTTCCTCGCGGCCAAAGCATGGAACGCCCTTCCGCTCCACCTCAGACAGACAACATCGCTCCCCATCTTCGCAAGAAACCTCAAAACCTGGCTCTTCGACAGACCCCCTCCTTGATGGAATGGAACCTGCACCCCCCCCCACCCCTAGCGCCTTGAGACCCTTATGGGTGAGTAGTTGTGCTTTAACAAACTCCTGATTGATTGACTGTGTGTGCCAGGGCTAGTAATGCAAAGGCGCGCGGAGAAGGGAACTCAGGCCTGCAGTGTAGGGTCTGTGCGCAGTTTGCTAAGTTAGCATGTTGTCCTGACAAGTGCAACCACTTGTCAGGCCTTATTTTCGCTTTTGCATACACATTGGGCACCCCTCTGGTAGGTCCTGGATGACCCCTATGCAGGGTGCAGTGTAAGTAAAAGGTAGGACATATACTAAGGTGTGTATTATGTCCTGATAGTCAAAAACACTCCATTTTGTTTTTCACTGATGAAAGGCCATCCTGCCTATAGGACAGATGGGGGAGGCTTGGTGTTGTGTTTGTTAGCCTAGTTTCCTATAAGTTTAAAATGGAGAAGTGAAGTTTAGTACGTATGAACTCACAGTGTCAAAACACATCTTTCTGTGAACGAGGTTTTGTCACTTTGCGTTCAGAAACCACTGTTTTAGAAAGTGGCTGAGTTTTATGCTTTAAGCATTTCTGTGTGTCTCTGCTGAATGTGGATTGACTGTCTGGATCTGAGAGGTGAGAGGAGCTGGGTGAATTCTTGAACCAGGGAGGGGTTGCCCTGCATCTGGAGAGTAGGGGGAGGAGAAGCCCGGGAGGTGAAAAGGTCTGGGCTGGTTCTATAAACCAATTGACCCATCTCCTACTGCGTGAAGGAAACACCCAGAAATGATTTAGGGGGGGTCAGGGACCCCTGAGCATAACACACTTCAAAGACATTAAGCAGACCCTCCAGGATATCGCGATTTCGCGATTTGCCGCGAAATCGGCACCTTTTTTAAAAATGCTGCGATTTTTACAAAAGTGCCGCGAAATCGGCACTTTTTTAGAAATCGCAGCATTTTTAAAAAAGCCGCTATAGCCTGGGGCGTCTGCCTAACCTGAGGCCTGCAGGGAATGGCAGAGTAGCGGAATGGCCATTTAGGCCCTAGAGGTGGTCACACGGTTGATACAGCAATAGCACCAGACAAATGCTCAGAGGAGACTGATGCGTGGACGCCATGTCTCCGACTCCAAAGATAGGTGCATTCAGGAGATTGGTATAGAGATAAAAAGTGTGTCACTTCAAGGGCTAAAACACGTAGGACTAGTTAATTAGAATCAGACGTGCATTTGGCAACAATCACTGAAGACACTAATTGGCATCTTTGTGCGGCTACACATTGACACAGTGACCGGGAAATCGGCCATGGATTAAATGCACATTGAAACTGGCTGCCGAGGTCGGGGTGACCCCTGGTGAGTAATGTTCAATGACTAAGTGGCATGCACTGCATTGTCCGCCTATAACTCTTACTTTTCCTCGAATGGTCACTAAGAAACCGAGGGCTCATGGGGTGCAAATCAACATAGCAGGGAGGAAGCGGGCATTACCCCTGCTGCTCTGTTCATCTCTGTCATCTGAGCCGATGCCGAAAGTACGGCTTCCTCCAATGTGAGCCGTAGGAGTGCTTGCATTCCTGCCGCCACATGCTATGTGACTGGTACAAACAAGCTTTCAAATCTGCTGCCCCTGTTTTGTGCCCGAGAAACATCTGCACCACTGCTGATTAAACTGAGACTGAGAGAGGCTTGGACTGCTGCCTTCTATACTCCTTGTGTGAGGGAAGGTTTCACTTCTGTTGCCCATGCATGCTTTTTCTCAGGGGGAACTACACACTACTTCTGCCCTCTGTGTGCCTGGGTGAAGCTTGCACTACTACTGCTGGCTCCACGACTCAGAGTGAAGCTTGGTCTACCACTGCTTAGCAGATAAGTGTCCTGCCTTCCTTTACCTTCACTATATACGTCCTTCTTTAGAAATAATGCCAGATTAACCTGTTATCTGTATGTATTTAACTATTTATCTGACGCAGTTGTACAAAAACACAGACCTCTGGTTTCAAAGGGGATTGAGAAAAATAAATGAATCTAGTCAGTGACATAATTGCACTATATGTGACCAGGAAACGTAGGTTAACATCCCAAATTCCCAGCATAACTAAATTGTGTAATCTAAGTCAAATACATTTACTTCATGTGTCTAATTTACTTGACATTATCATTTGAGAGCACTTTCAAGTAAATTAGTACAAGATGGATCCTGTACAAAAAAACTCACCTTTATTTATATGCTTTAATAGCCTGTAATGAATGATTATGAGTAAAATAAAGTGCCGCAAAATGCCGCTAAATTTCCTTATTTGTGCCGCTAAATTTCCATATTTGTGCCGCTAAATTTGCTAATCCATGCCGCTATATCCTGGGGGGTCTGATTAAGGGGTATAACTATGAGAGCTGAAATCCCTGAATGTTGGAATGAAACTGAAATGGATTGAGACTGAGAAGGCCTGGATCCATTTAGTGGTCAAGAGGCACCTCTGCTAAGGAAGGAGCAACTAAAGAGACTGCTGGGGAAATACCAACTCTTGCTTTGTGATTTGGGACTGGTCTGCAGTTTGCTTTTCTAACCAAGGAATGAGGCTGTTGGGGCTGTGTTTGTATGATGAAAACTGTGCTTTGTGCTGTGTCTTGAACTCCAATGGCCCGAGGTGAGCTGGTTCCCTGTTTGGAAACACAGGAACATAAAAGTTTCCAGAGCAGCCCCAAGCAACGCAGTGTACACGTGCTTTTGCAGCTTGAGACCCTCAGAAGTTGTGCATTGTAATCGTGGGCACACAGGAGTAAGCGGAGTCTCGGACGCGCAGGGTGCATGTGGTGGTGTAGCCAAGGCATTGGTGTGGAGCACCTACTTGTTGTGTGCAAGTCAAGTCAAGTCAAAAACCACTTTATTCGATTTAGTTAAAAATCATAAAAGCATTCTACAAACGATTTAAAAAAGGGACAATTCAAGTTCAAGAAAAGTTACATACATCAATAGCAATTGTTGTGTGCACTGGGAGACAAGGTGAGAGTCTGACATGCAGCGTGTGTGTTGTGGTGCAAGCCAAGGTGCTGGTGAGGAAGGCGGTACAAAAGGGGGTGGTGATGGACGGAGCATCCGAATCAATCAAACACTCACACCCAGTCAAAAGATCTGGGTTTAATCCATCACCGTTCTTTAGCCCACTCTGCCACCCCAGTTCAGACATGGCTATATGCAAATCAGTCTGACCCTGTGCCTCCGAACTAACGGACGGCGGAGCTTCAGTAATTTACACTGAAGGGTTCCTTTGACCGCGGGTGACTTGGGGGAATCTTAGCACCAGAGGCATCCCTGGTGACCTCGTGAGAGCGTGTATTTAAAGGTGGTGATCGATACATAAAAGAAATACGGGACTCCTTCTCCTTATATTGTATACTTTGGAAGGAAAGCGTGAGTCTATCCCCGTGAGGCAAGAAGTTGTGTATATCCCTCAGGGTGGTGCCTTGGCACTCCCTGCCTGGGGGGGTCCCAGTTACCAACTCCGTCACAGTACCCTTGTCCTGACGAAGCCAGAAGATACAACTGGCGGAAACGCGACCGCGACTGCGTCGACAGATAATTAACAGACAGACAATTAATAGTGTTTTGTTTCACCCTCTCCTACTTTCTGTGTTTAGGGTACAGAATTGTATATTTGTATATATTGTAATTACTTCTCCTTTGATTACTGTATATAGTCTGGTTTTTCCCCCCCGGTTTTTTGACCCAATATTTTGTCCTATGTTAAAATTATAATCATTTATTGGCAGAAAAGAGCATTTAAAAAAACAGGTTAATAAAGTGTTTCCTGTTATGAAGTAGTGTTGTTTAATTTATCCCTTTATACCTTTTTGTTCTACTTATTCATCTAATTGATGTTCCTTGCCCAGGTATGGGAGGGTAATATGGGCAGAACCCCTGTTCATTTCACAGTCATGGGAACAGTCCAGCCCGAACTGCCAAGCCATGTCTTCCCTGGACCGGAAAGAATCTTCCGAGGACCGGTTTCTGGCATTCCAGCCGTCTTCAGCCCGGCTTGCTTGAATCCAGTGGCAAAGTGAGCAAGGGACTCACGTCTGAGCATACCCTGCCAAAAGAGGAAGGCGGTACAAATAATTCCCATCCGCAAGAACATCAAGGCCGCCATGGAGGACCAATCCAACTCTTGTCCAATTTCTCTTCTACCTCTCCTGAGTAAGATACTAGAAAAACACATCAACAAACATCTATCTGAACATGTCAAATCATCGGTATGCCTTGATCCATCTCAGTTTGGATTTAGGACTAGGAAAAGCACAGAGTCAGCTTTGATTGCTGTTACCGACAACATCAGGCAGTCCCTGGACAACGGACAAGCAGTACTACTTGTACTGCTTGATCTGTCGGCTGCCTTTGATACAGTCTTGTAGCGTTCTAATCTAGGACCCTGATCGATACTGTGACCTTATGCCCCTATTCGGCTATAAATCCATTTATTCCCTATATTGGCATAACCGTTCAAGTGCAATATTCAGAAACTCGTCTCTGGGCTCACACGAACAGAGCCACATTTCAGAATCGCTTTCTCTGCCACTTCCTTTGCAACCAATTAGTGCAATGACATAGCAGAAGTTACTATCTAAGATTCCTAGATTAACACTCCGAGTTCTTCAACAAGATAAAAACTCAGCAACCCGGAAATCCCCGCTTGCTGTGTTTTGATTAGTAATAGAACTCTAATGAGCACTGATAGACAATCACTTCCTAGTGACATCTTTATTGACGTCTTATGTCCAAAAACTTACGTCAAACAAGGCACCTTTCAGGTATAAATATTACCAACGTTGCCTTAAGCAAACGCTGTCTCACTGCTGCTGAAGTTGCTGTTATGCTGATGATACCATAGCTGCTATCGCTACTGCTATCGCTGCTAACTAGCGAACGATGGTGTGGTGAACTTAGGAGCTTGGAGGCGTCCCCCTGCAAAGAGCCCAGCAGATGCAAGCTGCCCGCAGACGCTGCCCCTCCTCCTCCTCCTCCTCCTCCTCGACGCGCTGAGAGAGACGCTGTCTTTTCTCCTGCAGAGAAATCCAGCTCCGGTGTTTCTAGTCTACCCTTGCGGGTGACTGGGATATTGAGCCCCTGAAGGAGATACCAGACCTCCATCATTCTATTCCAGAGGTATGGTGTTGACTAAACCCTTAGAGAGAATTCTTGAAGCAAACCTTGGCAAAACCAACTTAACTTAAAGCTACTTACTTACTCCCCTCCCAAGTATTAGGCTTAGGTCAGGTACACTGGGGTAGGCGTAGTTAGAAGCACCAGTTGAGTATTTTAGCCTAATGTAAATATGAATGTATATATGTTTTATCCATTTCAAACCATTGTATGGCTAAGAAACCATATCAATGCTTTTACAGTATTATTTCGTAATACTCATCTTACTGTACGTACTTTTTATAATAACAAGTCTTGCAATTGTGGCAATTCATTTCTCTTGTACGAGAAGAAAGACTGTTCAATAAATGTTACCCTTTATTGACAACGCCCGTCTCTCTATTCTCTACATATTGTGAAAGTAAACTGCACAACCACTGACTGAATAAAATAACTGTCTATCGTTTCACACAACCCTAGAGATTGACTCTTGATCTGAGGAGCAAAGGTGTCATGTTGCACGGTTGTTGGAAAACTGAATCCCTTCTTGTCTGTGCCAGGGAAGCTGATCACTTCCTATTCAGTCAAGAAAGTTTCCAGTGACCTCTGAGCTAGTTGGTAACAAACCCAATTAAGTTTAGCATAGTTAGTAGAGGCCTAGAAGATCCGCACTTCTACGTCGATACTACTGTTTATGTTATTCCAATGCCCAGGGCCTTTTGGGAAAATAGGAACTACACTACATGGCGCCCAACGTTTGGTAAGGCGATAAACTAACGCAAGACGTTAGAGTAACTCAGTCGTGCATTTTTTCACACAGACCCCTTTCTCCCGTAAATGCTCCAATAGACGTCTGGAGTGGGTGAAAGGTTAAAATCCGCCCGAACTCAGTAGGAAGAGATTCCTATGTAAAGCTCTGGTTTATTCAACGTTGAAGGATACAGTGTTCCAAAATATTGTGCACCTAATCTTTGTCTCCTTGGAGACCTACTCTGCAAAACACTTGTCTGACAATAAAATGGCAGACTTAGAAAACGGAGCTGATGCCGCAGTAAATGCGACTCAGCAGGGTCCCGACGGGACTATTGAACCGGATGCAATAATCATCCCGGTACATTTAAGAAAATCTATAACGTTAAAACTTATAGAAAATGGACTGACACCACAAGGTGGTACAGTAGTCTTCGTGATAGAGGCACACGAATATCAGCAGACAGAGGTATTCTATTCATGGATAAACTTTCCAGCGGCAAACGCTAGAACAAAAGAGTTTCACTGTTACAAAATAGAGAAACCACCGGATGAGTACGCTCCTTTCAAGGAGACTGAAATCCCACTAAAATTCCAAGAGCACCTGCTCTGGTTTAATGGCGCCCTAAAACATAATGATCATATTACCAGGCTCGGTCCAATAGGTAGACCAGGAGCAACGTGGCCGGTTCTAGCCAGCTACACACCACATCCGGACATTGAAAAAATGTCAAAAGAAGAGCTGTTAGTACAGCTAAAAACACTTATAAAAATACATAGGCAATTAGTCCAATATGTAATGCGGACTGCAACAGTCCAACCAGCTGTTAATGTACCACAGCTGACCCCTCATCAGGTGAACACTAATAAAAT
This sequence comes from Lissotriton vulgaris, assembly GCF_964263255.1. Classification (NCBI taxonomy): domain Eukaryota; kingdom Metazoa; phylum Chordata; class Amphibia; order Caudata; family Salamandridae; genus Lissotriton; species Lissotriton vulgaris. The sequence goes on from NC_141687.1 coordinate 1,753,157,192, forward strand.
CACACCACAGAACATACAATCATGTCTTGGTAAAACACCCGTAAAACGGGAACAAATTCCGTTCTCGTTAGCGCAGAAAATCACTCAAATAGAGGCAGTATTTCCGGATACTACCCCTATCGAGAAACACAAAATAATTCAAACACTCCTAAAAAGAGCTGGGATGGAAATAAACATTCCACTCCCAAGGAAAAAGTTTTCCAGTCCAGAGGAAGGTCTCCTCGACGGAGGGAAAGAACTCCGACTCGAGAACACCAGTCTCCCCAGAGGGAGCCCTCTGAGAAAAGATATAACCTTAGAAATAGGGATAATTTGAAAAAACCTGATAGATATCAAAGTATTGATACACGTCCCTCTCGATCTTTTTCGCAGAAATCGGAAAGAAGAGGACGGTCAGACCCAGGAGAGCACACCAAGTCCAAAGACAAGGAACCTGCTCAGAGTAAAAAATCTCAATTTCCGAAAAAGAAGGTAGCCAGTATTAGAGTAATCAACCATGCCGAGAATACTGAGGACACAGTTGAAAAACGGGGAGTGGGCACAGACAATGTTAGACAGTGCAGCAGAAATCACTATAGCCCGGAAGATCTTGATGAGTCATCTGGAGACAGTGGACACGAATGAATACATTCAGGTTGAAACTGCCGACACCAGACTTAGCGAGCCCCATAAGATATACGAAATAACATTGCGTTTAGAGGGTGATAAGACTAGGAAAATAAAGGGTCTATTTTGGGATAAACTCAAAAGGCTATGATATTCGGTTAGCTGAAAAAGATTGGCCCCCAGAGTTTGTCAGGGAGTGCCCTCGTGGCGAAGAAATGATTATGCCTGCCTTCTCGAATCACATTCCGATTCACAAAAAATATACTTATGCAAGGAAATGGGCTGTAGCCCAGGCACCGGCATTATATAAAAATCATGTAGGATGGGATGAGGACTCACCTCCTCACAAAATCCAGTTAAAAAGTGAACCAACTGCCCAACGGCAGTATCCCATTAAGCAAGAAGCTAAAAAACAAGTCAGGGAGATCTTAGATCAACTTGAATATCAAGGGGTGATTGAAACATGCACCTCTCAAATGAACAATCCTTTCTTTCCTGTCTCCAAGCCAGACAATTCATATTGTCTAGTTTTGGACTACAGACACCTTATTGCATGTTGCAAAACTTTTGCAGTACAAAATTCGCATAGTGCTGCACTAATGAACAACATAGTTAGGAAAAAATATAAAACGACATTAGACATTTCTAATGGTTTCTTTTGTCAAAACATTGCACCAGAAAGCAGATATTTGACCGCTTTCTCCGTAATGGGGTCTCAGAGAAATTTCTGTAGGCTCCCACAGGGGTTCAAGAACATCCCAGGACTATTCTCAGCTAGAGTAACAGAGTTACTACAAATATATGATGATGAGGCATTATCTTACATAGATGATATCTATCTCACAGACGACGACTTGGATACTCACCTGAAAAGAGTGAACACCATTATACTTGGGTTCGTAGCAGAGGGTTACAAATTCAACTTTAAAAAGTCTCGAATTGCCCATCTGACAGTATTATTTTTAGGATACGAATTATCAAGTGAAGGAAAAAGCCTAGCGGACAACTTCTTAGAGAAGTGCGCTGTACTCCAAGCTCCAAAAACGCGGAAGAATTTACAATCCATACTAGGTTTTCTGAATTTCGGAAGAACATACATTCTAAATTACGCAGAGAGGGTTAAACCTCTCTACGAACTAATAAAACCTGATTTTAAACAAATCAATTGGACTCAAAAACACACAGAAATTTTGAGATCACTGCAAACAGACATGTTAGCAAAAACAAAATTAGAAACACGTGACAACACACGCGATCTTGTAATCCGAGTCATCCCAGGAAGATGCGGATTCACGTACCTAACCTCTAATGAGGGAGAAAAGGTACCAATTTCAATTAAATCTCACTTGTACACACAAGCAGAAAAAACATTCAGTCACACAGAAAGAACTGTGAAAGCAGTGCAAATGGCATTAGCGAATGAACGGGAACTAGCACACGGCAAACGGATTAATATCCTCACAGCAGAATCCGCCTTCGAGGCACTATTCAGCCCAGTAAACCTGCCTACGGTGTCACTGGATCCGAAATGGATACAGTGTGTAGATTCTCTAGGAGCAGAAGATGTAAAATACTATTTCGCCCCGCAACTGAATGATTTAGAATATGAAGAAGAATATTCTCTGCCAATCGAACTTCTGCCTCTCCCACAGTACGCCTGTATAATCTATACAGATAGATTTGTACAGCATTTCAACGTAGAGAGCAAATCCTACAATGCAGCCTATGCGATTATTAAAGGTCGTTGGCTGAGCGGTAAATTCAGACCGAAAGTAACAAAAACTGAATCAGTGAAGTACTGTTCGGCTCAGAGAGCTGAAATCAGATCTTTAAAGATGGCGCTTGAAAATACAGAACGTGAATTCCCGACACTTATCGTGTGCGATTCTCATTTTTGCGTCAACTCCTACAATAATAAGTTGCAGAACTGGATTGAAAACGATTACAAAGATGACACAGGTGCCACAATAAAGCATAAATTGCTCTGGAACCAGGTAGCTCTTTTACAGAAAGAACTACAAAAGACTCACGTGATACACGCACAGAGTCTTCAACGTGATGGCGTTCACGTTGCAGGGAATTCATTGGCTAATACAGCCACAGCGGAAACAACTAAACCGGCTTCCGTAGCCACAAAAAAGCGTGCAGAAAAATACATAGACGGGGAAACCATGCTGGCAGTCAAAACGACCGTAAAAGGCGACTGTGCAGCACTACCCGTGAACTATCCACTCAATTATGCATACATAATCGTTGCAAACTCCGTTCCTTTTGCTTGAATCCCTGGAGTGGGGGATAGGGTAATTCCCAACAGGGACCGGAGGGGCTTCCTATTACAGGAAGCACATATGGGGTTGGATCTGAGACACAAAACAATCAGGGACTCTCTGAGAGAATTGCAATCAGAGTACTGGTGGCCGGAAATGAGTGAAGGCATTCATGAGTTTGCAAAAAACTGTGAAGACTGCAACAGAGATCGCAGTGAAGAACCGGCCAGTGTAGTGTCAGAAGCCCTAATAGAAAGCATAAGGCGATCTATCCGCGCAATCAAAAAAGAGAAACGCGTCCCATTGTACATCATTAAGGCTAAACACACTTAAAAATGTGGCCTCCAGCGCTCGGCTGACGCCAGAACGGTTATAAAAGATCTGCGAGTCTTTCTCGACACATACGCAATTGCCATGTTCCATTCTGACCAGGGTCCTGCTTTCAGCTCTTGAGCTTATAAGAAGGCCATGGCCAGCATGGGAGTTGGGTTGCGGTATTCTTGTCCGTCACACCCCGAAGGGAATAGTGTGGTAGAGAGAAAAAACCGGGACATAAAGCAATCTATAACAGCGAAGGTATTAGGTTCAGGCGCTGGGTGGGTCAAACATTTAATAAGTGTCCAAACCAGTCTTAATAACTTGCCAAGAAATTCTCTAAAAGGTTTCAGCCCATACGAACTATTGTTCGGAATTAGAATGAGAATTCAGGACTTAGATAGTCAAGTATCAGTGGTACAAGATAAGAAAACAGACTTTGACATCAAAGATCGTTTGGCTGTTTGACAGGACTTGAATGAAACAAGAAAATCCTTAAGCAACATAAAGTTAAAGCAAAAGCCAGCTACCACTGACGAGGCACCACAAGCAACAGCCCCAGCAAGGCCTGTCTGGATTCCAAAGATTGGGGATCTAGTCAGAGAAAAAATAGCAGTGAAGAAGGAATTTGGGCCTTCTTACAGAAAAGCAGTACCTGTCTTGGCAGTCACCGGAACAAGATCAGTAGTACTACCGCCCCTTGCTGGTAAAAAGGAGAACAGAGTTGTATCTATCGACCTGGTAAAACCACAAGCATGTGGCCTATAATCAACAGTAGGCCCAGTGGACTCCCAAGAAACAACAGAATACCCAAACTTGCAACAATCCAAGAGGTTCAAACTGAAAGACTAATCACATTCGATCAGCCTGCAGTGCACAGAGAAGGACTATGCAATAATGCCATGGAACTCATGCCTCTTGAGACACAGATTGAAACAGTTCGTCAAGAAACACCAGTCTACAATAATGTGGCATCAGAAAGTGCTACCGAAAGACAGATTGAAAGAACAATCCCAACAATTGACAGAACTGCCTCTGGTTATTTCATCGACTTCGACAACTTTTCCGAGGATCAAAGTAACCCCGAAGTGATGCCAGAAACAAAAAAGACTTTTAAAGAAAAAGCAACAGAACTCTTTTATCAACTGAAGGAAATCTACCTTATTTCCCCTTGGTTAGAGTTCTGGTTTGGTCTAGGTGTATTTTTCCTCCTGCTTTGGCTCATCATGGTACTTTGTTTGGGAAAATTCATTGAGGGAAAATATAGTACAATGGACACAGCAAGTCAGAACATCAACCTAGTCCTCATACCACACATATCATCCCACGTGAAGAAAAGAGAACTGTCAACAGTAAATGTCACAGCCATTCCAATACCCGGTGGGGTAGTATGGGAGAAAACTGACTATGAGATCTATGGTCCGGTCGAGATCCTGAAGTATCCTCATCAACTGAAGGTTTCCTTAAGTGACTTTGTAAAACCTAGTACATTCTCTGATGATTGGGACTTTAACAGTATTAATGACATGATGTCTGATTTAGTAATGTCAGCTGGATTCACAGAACATGATTATTTACAAGGTTCGTCTAGTTATGAACAGTTGTTCTGTTATACACATTATGGCGATCATTATTTGCATAAATCTGCACAGCCTAGAAACGTTTTTAAGTATAATCAATGGGAACATTGTTCTACACCACCTAAAAGCAGTTCTAAAACGTTCTTTGAGAAATTCAAGTACTTCTCAGGGTTTAACACCAGTGATGCAGAAACGTTTTATTACAAACTGTTAGATAAAACAGGAATGAAAACAATGCTGACAAACACTAAATTATTATATTCAGAAGCATTTTATGAAAAAATGATGACATTTGGTTTTGATTATTGGAAAAATAACATTGAAACAAAAACCATTTGGGGTACGAAAGATTGGCAGGTACAAGGCCTAGAAGCACTATTCAGAACCTGCATGATACCAGAACAAATGATGTTTTTAAATGACACAATTCACCAAACATCTTGTCTTGGCCTAGCTAAGATCAAAGACCTAAACAAACGTCTATTCCGAAGCCAATACCTGATAATGCAACAACAGATATTGAGATAGACGTAACTAAAATCTTACATTTTAACAGAACACATCCTGATTGGAAAAAGTGGTTAATCTGACCTACTGACACAAACAACTGTCAAGATAGATTCCTGAATAAAACACAGGGGTTAAAAATGACCAGACAAGACCCTAGATACTCCCAGAGACAACATCCAGGGATAGTAACAACATACAGTGTAGGGAAACTCTGCCTCGAATGGCTAGGATCATCCACACTGGCTGAAATTAAGCAACACTTATCTTTACTTAAAGATGGTGCTGATTTGCGCGATTTTATTATGGGACCATGCAAACAGCGTCAAAAGCGTTTCATAGCGGCCAGCATCTATGCTGCATACAACGAGGCTTGGAAAGTCACACAAATTGAAACAGCAGAAAAAATACGAGAAATGTATCGTATTAATTTGGAAAAATCACTTTCTGTAGTCGACAATGGGTTAATGACTCTGTCCTCCAGAATATATTCGTTGGACAACATTGTATCCTCTGCCGTTGATATAATAGACAGAGACTTGCTAATGTTACAGCATGGCAAGTCGCAATTACGTTCTATTGTACAATTAGGCTGGACGCTGCAAAATCTTCGTTCAGGCTATGTGCCGTGGCGTTTAATCAACACAACGTCATTGTTTTCCATTTTTAACCTTACTGATAAACAAATCAGCTTGGCACAGAAAGGAGCAGACTTTACAAACCTGAGCATCGAAAAACTTGAGAGATTACCATTGACAATGTCAAAAAGTCCTGTCATTGAATGGATAATACACGGAATTATCACTATTCCGCTAGCAACTTTCCGATTTAAAAAGTGCCTTGAATACATACCTACTGGCCAGTATGAACGATTGGGTAAAGGATATGTTAAGTCAGCATGGAAATTACCATACACACATTCATGCTACAGTGACAGCGACAAAAATGTATTTCTTAGTGGTGAAAACTGTACACGTTCACGTTCACTAAGCGGTATACTTTTGTGCCAGGGTATTAATTTACACGGAGCCTGTGAAGGTAATTCTAACAACCTTTCATGCCACCAGCTTGTCACACCTGCAACGCAGATTGAGCCCTTCTTTATGCAACTCGCGAATGGGAGTTACATTCTAAGAACGGATCACAGATGTTGTGGCCTTTTGCCAGGAAAAGCGTATCTCGTAAGCGTAACTTCCATGGTCAAATGCTGTATGCAAGCATTGTTCCCGAGTGGCCCTGGAGACATAGAGACTCCCATATGGCCTTGTCTGCATTTCTCTTCTATACGAATTGATAGTTTAAGCAAAATGAAGTCTGTGCTTTTGCAGACAACAGTGCCCATCACGTCATCAAAAGAGACGTATGATCTCCTAGTTGCAAGCACAGCTACGGAGGTTCATGACCTTTTATCAACAAATTGCCCCATGCATTTCGTAGAAAGGTTGAGCCAACTCCTTAACATGTCTAGTGCCACAGGCATCCCAGGCATATTTAAGACGATTTTTACGGGACTGCTAACACCATTTCAAGCAATTCTGGGAATCGTTCCAAATTTTGTCCACTCTGTTTTTGGCGGCATACCCCTATTTTTGGGACTTGTAGCAGGGATTTTATTTTTGACCCTCCTGCTTCGATATGGCAAGCCACAGCTCAGACATGACTCCTATGGGAATGGAAGAAACAATCCTAGCAATGCGCTACCGGGACAGAATAACTAGAGTCCTTGGATTGGCCAGGCTGAGAAATCTAAACATGACCTGGTTCCTTTCATTCAGACCGATATGGCAAAACTGCATCTTACCTGTACTACGATGTATGCTATGCGGAGATGAGTGCGTGTTGGACACCTGTCTTTCACTTCCGTCAGCAGTACCAATGGATATCGATACTTTGCTAAGTCCGATAACGGCTCACGCATTGTGTTGTCCCCAGCGGCTACCAATCCTGATGACGGCATTCGTTGAGACTCCTGTGCTACGACTAGGTGGTAACAGTGGAGCGAGTGACAAAAGCAACATCACCCAGGTACGACCTTCTGTGAGCAGTGCTGATCCAGCCTTTGATGACAGCAATCATTCTCACACCTGCCAAGTTACAGCACTATCGAATTTGGTCGAACTGTCACTTGATTTTGTAGACCAATTCTTTGAGAGCCTGTCTGATATGATGTTCTCACCCGAACAGAAACAATAACTTTAGAGAAGCATTCCGACACATGGCGTTCCCATGAACTCTGAATTCGGCCTTCAGTTTTGAACAACAAAAACTGCTAAAAGCGTTGGAACTCTAATTTCCCCGTTCAAACAATAATTCTTTTGAATTGAACACTTTTTAATATTCACCCTTTTGCTGGCACGAAAAGTTCTTTGCTTAAGGTAGAACTATTCATAGAGAACAGAAGCTTATACTTCTATTTCCTAAAACATCTAGAGACATAATAGCTTTACACCAGCCTCTAGCACATTTTATTGCAATGCATTTACATGTGATGAAATTATCTCGCCCTTCTTCTGTATTCAGAGATATTTCATGTGTAATTCTTTTTGCATAATCGTTCATTGATTTCATATGCTATAATTTTTGAATGATTTCTATGCTTTAAAAACGTACAGTACCTATATTTTCACGTATTACAAATACGCCTATTTCAAATGCATATATGTATTTTGGGGTGGGCAATCTTACACATGCATCTTATTGCTCTAGTTTTAGTAATTTGTTGGACATGAATTCGTGGAGTGGGTGTAGCGTTCTAATCTAGGACCCTGATCGATACTGTGAGTTTATGCCCCTATTCGGCTATAAATCCATTTATTCCCTATATTGGCATAACCGTTCAAGTGCAATATTCAGAAACTTGTCTCTGGCCTCACACGAACAGAGCCACATTTCAGAATCGCTTTCTCTGCCACTTCCTTTGCAACCAATTAGTGCAATGACATAGCAGAAGTTACTATCTAAGATTCCTAGATTAACACTCCGAGTTCTTCAACAAGATAAAAACTCAGCAACCTGGAAATCCCGCTTGCTGTGTTTTGATTAGTAATAGAACTCTAATGAGCACTGATAAACGATCACATCCTAGTGACATCTTTATTGATGTCTTATGTCCAAAAACTTATGTCAAACAAGGCACCTTTCGGGTATGAATATTACCAACATTGCCTTAAGCAAACGCTGTCTCACTGCTGCTGAAGTTGCTGTTATGCTGATGATACCATAGTTGCTATCGCTACTGCTATCGCTGCTAACTAGCGAACGATGGTGTGGTGAACTTAGGAGTTGAACAGGCGTCCCCCTGCAAAGAGCCCAGCAGATGCAAGCTGCCCGCGGACGCTGCCCCTCCTCCTCCTCCTCGACGCGCTGAGAGAGACGCTGTCTTTTCTCCTGCAGAGAAATCCAGCTCCGGCGTTTCTAGTCTACCCTTGCGGGTGACTGGGATATCGAGCCCCTGAAGGAGATTCCAGACCTCCATCATTCTATTCCAGAGGTATGGTGTTGACTAAACCCTTAGAGAGAATTCTTGAAGCAAACCTTGGCAAAACCAACTTAACTTAAAGCTACTTACTTACTCCCCTCCCAAGTATTAGGCTTAGGTCAGGTACACTGGGGTAGGCGTAGTTAGAAGCACCAGTTGAGTATTTTAGCCTAATGTATATATGAATGTATATATGTTTTATTCATTTTAAACCATTGTATGGCTAAGAAACCATATCAATGCTTTTACAGTATTATTTCGTAATACTCATCTTACTGTACGTACTTTTTATAATAACAAGTCTTGCAATTGTGGCAATTCATTTCTCTTGTACGAGAAGAAAGACTGTTCAATAAATGTTACCCTTTATTGACAACGCCCGTCTCTCTATTCTCTACATATTGTGAAAGTAAACTGCACAACCACTGACTGAGTAAAATAACTGTCTATTGTTTCACACGACCCTAGAGATTGACTCTTGATCTGAGGAGCAAAGTTGTCATGTTGCACAGTTGTTGGAAAACTGAATCCCTTCTTGTCTGTGCCAGGGAAGCTGATCACTTCCTATTCAGTCAAGAAAGTTTCCAGTGACCTCTGAGCTAGTTGGTAACAAACCCAATTAAGTTTAGCATAGTCAGTAGAGGCCTGGAAGATCCGCAATTCTACGTCGATACTACTGTTTATGTTATTCCAATGCGCAGGGCCTATTGGGAAAATAGGAACTACACTACAGTCTCTCACCAGATTCTGCTGAGCAGACAAAAAGAATTTAGAATCCTTTTAATGGATGTTGAGCTTTCTCTCCGTTCAAACTCAGACTATCAACCTATGCCCCTTTCACTTGAAGACTATGGGACTGACTAAGGGTGTTTCTCAGGGCTCATGTCTCAGTCCTTCTTTATTTAACATTGATGTTGCTCCACTAGCGGGTTTACCTATGAATTCACGCTTCACACCTATTTTGTATGCTGATGACACTCAGCTCTTACTTTTATTTGACAAACACACTCCCAACGCCCAATCTAGTGTTCCGCAAGGTATGATTACTATCGCTAGATCGATGAGGAATAATTTCCTCCAGCTTAATGCAGGGAAAACCGAGATCATGCCATTTGGAGGTGCACCATTGCTGTGCTCCCCAAATTGGTGGCCAGTGGCCCTAGGCACCGTTCCAGGGCCCAAGACTGTGGTCAAGAACCTTGGGATCCGCTTGGACCAGAAATTGACCATGAAGGAGCACGTTGAAACCACCGTAGGCTCCTGCTTTTATGCACTAAGCCTTTTACAGAGAGTATTCCCCTTCCTCCCTTTGATGACATGAAAAAATCTCATTCAGGCACGAGTGCTGAGCCACCTGGACTACTGTAATGCCCTTCTGATTTCAGCAAATGAGTCATCGCTGACCAGATTCAAAAGTAGTCCAAAACACTGCAGCCCACCTTGTTCCGAACGCTCCCCCTAGAACTGCCTCTCTCCCACTCTTACAACAACTTCATTGGCTTCCCGTAAGCAAACGGATCAAATTTAAAGATATGCTGTATGGTGCAAAAAACCTTGAACGGCAAAGGTCCCAGCTATCTTGGAGGAAACTTCAATCAATATCAATACATGCCACCAAAGTCCCTTTCCTCAGGAACCAAATCTCTACTTCTTGTACCGCGCTTCAAAAAATCGCACTTGGGTGGGAAAGCTTTTTTTCACCTAGCACCTTTCCATAGGAATCAACTTCCCATCCATCGTTGGCAATGCCCTGATCACCTTCAATTCAGAAAGCTCTTCAAAACTGTACTGTTCTAATCTCGTCTTTCATCCGGGCCTACTGCAGCTCCTCCATAGCGCGGAGATACCCCTCTGGGGTGATTCCGGCGCTTTATAAATTAATAAATATCAAATAACAAGGTGCACCCTAGACACAGGAGGGAAGGCTGTCCTGATTATGTTTAAGCTATCAGCGGCCTCTGATACTGTCTCCATCGGAGACTACTTGACTGCCTCAAAGCTATTGTAATCAAGGATATAGCCCTGAAATGATTTGTCTCCTTTTTTGGATTGAAGAAGCCAAGATGTGTGGATGCCCCCATTCTCTTCCAAGGAACCTGAGTTACCAGTTAGAGTGCCTCAGCACTCAGCCCTCCTTTGGTCAATGCATACCTCACACACACTTAGGGGCCGATTATGATCGCGGACGGACTTGCGTCCGTCCGCGATCATTGAGGAGGAGGGGACGTCCGCATGGGCTGCGGAGTCCCCTCCTGAGCGATTAGGATGTGACCGCCACCCTGGCGGTCACATCCTCTATTTTTAACATTGCCGCGGGTGCGGCTTCAAGCTGCACCCGCGGCAATGTTAAAAATGCACGCATTGCATTTGCATGCAGAAAGAGGCAGGCACCGCGCGGTGCCTGCCGCTTTCTGCATGCAAATGCAGGGGGGTACCATAGGTACCCCCCATGTGCACCCCCCACCCCCCCTTCACCTAGGGGACCCGCAACGGGCCCCCTAGGTGAAGATCCGTATGCTTTTCCACGGCGGAAAACCCGCCGCGGAAAAGCACTTTTAAAATCCCATCCTGATATGGCGGACAGTGTCTGAGAGACACCGTCACCACATCAGAGCTTTTCCGCAGCGGTTGTAAGCCGACCGCGGCGGAAAAGCTGCGGACGGAAACCAGGACCCACCAGCCATCCTAATGTGGCGGTGGGTCCTTGGTCAGTCCGCTGCGGTTTTTCCGCATCCTCGGGGCCGGCGGTGGCTTCCGCCGGCCCCGAGGATGCGGAAAAACCGCAATCCTAATGACCCCCTTAGTGTTGTTAGCGGAGACCAATTGAGCTAAGGTAATATCCTATGCTGATGACACCTATCTTCTGTTCCCCTGTGGGAAGGGAGAGGAGCATGCTGGGGAAGTAATTAAAAATGTTCTTTTATAAGGTGTTTCATTGGTTGGCTGTCAACCAATTAAAATGTAATCCAGATAAAACAGAGATCTTGGGGCATATTACCAAGCAATAGCGATAATTATCGCTATTGCTTGGTTAGAGACAAAAATTTACCGCTGAGCTGCGGCGATTCTTATCGCAGATAAACCTTGGTATTACCAAGGTTTATCGCAAATGCGATAAAAATCGGCCGCAATGCATGAACATCGCTGAAAAGTCAGCGATATTCATGCATTACCGAGCTAATGCTCTTAGTCATGTTATCCACCTCCCATTGGATAACATGGCTATGAACTGCTCCTGGGCAGGTGTTAGGTTTTGGAGATGCTCGCGCTTAGCGCGAATATCTCCATAAGTTGGTAATAGGAGATAGCGATGTTAGCGACTGTTTCCAGTCGCTAACATCTTGGCACGCCCACTTTGCATGTCATTAGTGATAAATATCACTGACATGCAAAGTGGGGCCCAAGATGGTCGTTATCTCCTAATAGCTGTCGCTAACTGGTGTTAGCGACAGCTAGGTAATAGGGAGATAATTTTATCTCCGCTTTCTTGGCTTTTAAAGCCGCAAAAGCGGAGATAAACCCCCTTGATAATATGCCCCTGTGTTTTTTGTTCCAACATCACCAGATCTATTGATGTCCTTCTAGTCGAAGGATGCTCCCCTCCCTGGCCCCCAACAGGGTACTGAAAAGAACTTAGGTATCAAGTTCAATGGTGCCCTCTCTTTCCAGCCGCAGATTCGGGCTCTGTCAGCCTCCTGCCTCAGGCTGCTACTAAGTCCGAAAATAATTCCGTCCCTTCTGTCCAAAGACACCAAGAGAACGATGAAACAAGCATTAATAACCTCCAAATTGGACTACAGGAATGCTCTCTGCTTAGGTCTCCCAAAGTATCTTCTTGGTAGACTTTAGGTGGTGCTGAATTCAGCAACCCACATGCTCCTTAATGTCTCCCGAGAACAAATATCTCCCCTCATCTGAAAGCTCTTCGCTGACTTCCAATTACAAAAGGATTCTTCTCAAATCCCTGGCTCCCAAACCTCTGCATGCTTCTGGAGTCGGGTATTTGAGAGAGAGGATTCATGACTATGTCCTTCCAGAAATCTTCGTTCCTCCTCCAAGAGACTAGCTAGAGTTCCTTCCAAGGGTCCAGGACAGGGGCGGCGGCACCACTTGGCAGGGAAGACTCAAAAATGGTAGAGTCCAAGTCCAGAAGCAGTTGCAAGTCTTTTATGTCCCTCAGACGGCAAATCAGGAGGCCAGCCAGCTAGCCCTTGACGTCACTCTGGGTTCAATTGATGCAGGTTCAGTCAAATCTCACCCAGGCAGGGGAGCAGCTGTCAAAAGGCAGCACAACAAGGCAGAAGTTAAGCAAAGCAGCAGTCTAGCAGAGTGGTAGTCTATCAGCAGCACAGCTTTCCTTCTTTCTGGCAGAGTCTTCACAGGGTATGTTATGTTATGCTGTGTAATGCTATGTTATGCTACGTTATGCTATGCAATGTTATGCTATGCAATGTTATGCTATGTTATTGTATGTTATGTTAACGAGATTTAATAGTGCACACAAAATCAAAAATTTTCCTAGCTTTACATCACACAACCAGCATTAGCAAGGATTGTCCTATTAAGATTGTTAAAAAAGCCACATTTGTAGTTTGTTCCTCCAGGTGGAGAGATCAGTTTTAGATCGCAGTTCCAATCAATCTATCAATCAAGAGCTGATGGGGCTCCTCAGAAGAGACTGTTGATCAGACAAGGCATAGGCGTTGTATGGAGACAGTGGTATTGAGCTGAGGACTGCCTTTACTACAATCATGGGCGGTTCGCTTCAGAAAAGCCTTTTCTATCGACACTAAATGTTTTACCCATATGTAGCTCATGTTCTTATCTCTCTTGCATTTCTCCTTTTTCTAATGCTCCATTTAATGCCTTATTGTGGTGAGTAACAGCGCTAGTGACCTTCAAGTTATTCGAAACTTGACTCTTTTGCGAATATGACTTGCGTGGCATGATGGCCACTAGGGGCAATCTGACTTATGAAGCCTAATTCACAGAGACAGTCCCACGAAAGGCAAAAAGCCTCTCTGAATCCCAACAAAAGAAATATCCAGGGTGAGCAAATCAGGATAGAGGCCCTCCTAAGAGACTGCCACTTTTTTGCTCCAGTCTTGTGGTAATGGGCGAGTCTTAAGGAAATGCTGTACTTGGAGATGCTGATATGATTTCTGACCCGTGGAGTTTAGGGCGATAAGTATGCCACATAGTGCTATCTTGAAAGAACTGGAGGAGTTCCTCTCTTCGGTACACGTGGTGGTGCATGAATCCAGAGGCACTGCCTCTGGTTTAGGGTCTGCCTCTGTGATGTAGCAGACTTAGACTCAGGCATTAGAAGGGGGTATTATTGAAGCATCTCTATAACTATCTGTTATTTAAGCTCACACAAGATCAGGATATCATATCTGCTCCGAAGAAGGGGATGACCAGTATGGGAATTGATTTAGTATCTCCTGATGCGAAGAGCAAGTGAGGGCCAAGCCAGCTAAATGGGGCTAAATCTGATGTTACTGAGAACGATGCAATTATTTTAGAACCACTGGATCCTTCATTATCTTCTCTTCACAGTTGCCACTATCTATGGTGGATACTTGGCCTAAAATCTCTCTTCCTTATGGACCTTCAGTTAAGCAAGGGTTTGCAATACTTTTAGCAGAAATTAGGGACTTCAGAAAGTCTCAGTCACTGGCTACTTCAACGCTGCAATCTCATTTAACAAAGACTGACCATAAGTTTACTATTTTTTCCCAACAACTCAACCAGATTGAACAGCGGGTCTCGGATCTCGAGAACAATGCAACCAAACAGCAAATGTTTGTAGTTGATGGCGCAAAAGAACTCTTCTTGCTTAAAATAACATTAGATGAGTTGTAAAACCATACCATACAAGATGTTCAAACCTAAGGTGTGTCGTCATCCCGGAGGGCAAGGAGGCCCAGGAAGGAGGAGGGGGTTAAATACCATAATTGAGACTTTGATTAAAAACATGTGCTCCCCACGCCCTTTTTCACTCATCTCCGAATGTAAAGCAACCACAAACAATTTTGGTTAACTTTTCAGATTACAGTTTCAAGGAAAAAAATCTATCAAAGGCAATTCAGCAGAAGATGTTTGTATTGGAGGATGGCTCAAATTTTCCAATTTTTTCTGACATGTCGACTGTGGATGCTCGCCTTAGGGAAGAAGTCAATGACTTGATTGGCTTGTTTAACGCCGCTGGAGCACAAGCTCTTATTTATCAGTAAGTTAAACTAAATGTGCTTTTTATGGGTCTTTTTTGTGTGTTTTCTTCAGGTACAGAGACCAAGGATTTGCTAAAATAGGTCCAGAATAATTCAGTTTAAGGGGTTGTTGATTTATAATCTATGATAAAACATACTAGGATTTTACTCAGTTGTTGATTTTGGTTTTCTTTTGAGGGTGAGGGTGGGTTGCAGGGGGGGTTCAGTGGTCTAAGGTGCCGCTCCAAGGCACCCATCAAGTGGGGGGCTGGAGGGTGTTGACAGGGGTGGGGGGGTCTTTGGGGATGGTTTTTGGGTGCTGGGTTGGATGTGGGCTTGAGAAATGGGGTGGGCAGGGCAAGAGCAATTGTGGTGGTTGTCATGCACTAGGGGGGTCTAAAGATCAAAATTGTGGTACTTGTGAGCTAAAGCACTCATTTTCTATGCTAGTACAATGTGAAGTATTTTAGACATATGGCAAAAGAATGCTACTTTTGTTTTTGGAATGGTAGGGTCAGTTAAGGTGATTACCTGTAATATAAATGGTTTATAAGAGAGTGCTTGACAACTGTTGGTTGGTTACGATTACTCAACCCCAGTGTAATTTTCTGGAAGGAGACACATTTAAAGGTAAATACTGCTTAATTAACTATCCACCCTTTCTTTTCTCATGCCATCTGTTCATCTGCCTTGCTAGCATGTCACAAAGTAGCTATTTGTTTCTAAATTCCTCAATTGAGAAATAGTTAGTACTGAGAGAGATAACCCGGGGCAATGGCTCTGGGTTGTAGCACAGGTAGAATTAACAGCTGTGAAAATGTTCTAACTATTATGGCCAAATGGAGGAAGATACTCTTCCTTTAAAACAAATCTGTCTTCAGGGGCAGTTGCTAGGATCAGTCTCAACTCATACTATTTAGATCGAATCCATATTTTTCGGGGGATGCGAAAGGTTGCCCCTTCTCGCCGGTTTCATTAAAAAAAATGTATTGAGTCACTGGCTACTCTTTTACGGAGTTATGATTCAATTCTACCCCCAGTTTTATGTATGTCTAACTTAAAACGTTTTGCTGAGGACATTCATTTGTATCCGGATGCAATGAAAGCTAATATTCAAAGAATCCTTAACAGATTTAATGAATTTGGGGTCATAAGATTAATCACAACACAGGTCAGTTATTCTGCTTTTTAATTCTTTGTAAGAGGATCCCCCCACTGCAGTTAGGGGTCATTGGATATCTTTGGATGATTGTAACTTCCAATATTTTCAATCTTTACGTGTTAAATTATTGTGCAACTTATTTAAATATAAGAGATTGTTAGGGCGATGGCAGTGTCCACGCTTATCAATTATAGAACAAGTTGCCCTTATTAAAATGTTGATCCAACCTTTATTTGTATTCTCTAATGTCCAGATTAAGCTCAGTAAGTACTATTTTAAGGCCTAATTAGAAAGTTTATACGGAATCATCAGCATCCACAAATCATTTTGAACATCATTCAATTAAGCAAAGAGCAGGGGGGTTTGGCCCTACCTGATTTTTTATTTTATTTCCAGCCTGCCATTACTGACTACAATGCTCGTCTGTATGCTAATCCAATCTCTCATAATAATTTATTTTTAACTGCAATGGTTAAAGAATTAGGACTTCAGTTTTAATTACTTTTTAAACTTGTAAATGCCCCCAAAAACTAGGTATAACATTTTAAAAAGAATTATTTTGCTAAATAATGAAATTGGTGTAAATATAATACACCTGATTGTCATGCATCTTTTTCAGGATTGTAGCAGTCTACGCTTAAAGGTCCCAGAATACTTAATTAAATTTAGGAATAGACATGGCTTTAGTGCAGGGGTCTCCAAACCGGTCCTGGAGGGCCGGATCCATGCCAGATTTTAAAAATAACTACATGTATCTCAATGGGGATATCCCAAAAATCTGGCATGGATCCGGCCCTCCAGGACTGGTTTGGAGACCCCTGCCTAGTGTATTATCAGATGTTATAATAAATGGTAGGGGGAAGACCTGGCAACAGTTAGCCATCCTGGACTATGCGAGCACTTCTGTTAAATGGCTAGTTTTGCAAAAATCTCTACTTTCTAGGCAGGACTTTGTACCTGATACAGGGTGTTAGATATGACAGCCTTACGGTGGTCTTCCCCCAACTTTTTACCTGCCTCCCTCCATTTTTTGACCTAATTTTTGCTGGTTTAAGGACTCCATGGACTTTGCCACTGCTGACCTGTGCTAAAGTGCTTGTGCTCTCTCCCCAAAACATGGCAATATTGGCTTTACCATAATTGACATATTTTTTATTTTGTATTTTTATTTTTGAAATATTTAGTCAGACAGATATATAACAAAGCAGAGTGAAAATATGTATTACATATTTTTTCCAAAATGGGCATTGAACATGAAAGAAATACCAGCAATAGGAAGTAACACCCAGACACCCCACATAGTTATACATTGCAGAAATAAAATGTATCTCTACCTAAATTAGAACAGGCAATTAGATGAATGGTGTGGAGAGTTATCGGCCTGTTATATACACGGAGTAGGAGAGATGATGCTGAGACAACTGGAATAAAAAGATGGGAAACATCAGACCATCTACACAGAGTACCATTCTTGGGTTGGGGGGAGTTGCCCAACCAGAAGGACAGCATATGCTATGTATTAGGCGCAGAGTCAGCTATTGGGTCTTGATCTGCGGGGGCTGCAGCTAACGGTGTTCCGATGTCATCAATGAGGTGTGCATCCCTCTCTCTAAGTCAAGTCCTAAAGGGACTTTTGGATCTTTCTCTGTATTTTAAGTATTGTCTGTTTGCACAGTGATTCCCACACTCTATTGATATTTTTGCACTCATTACGATTTCACTTTATGTTTTTAATTGTTTGTTTGCACATGGTTAAGTTGTGTTGGGCTTTTTTAGGTAAATAGAAGATTGGGATTGGGATTGTAGTATTATTCTAGTATGACTGTTTTATTCCTGAAAATGTTATTGCAAGCTTGTTGTTGTGCCTATTTATAGTTTTCAATCTTAGTATCAGTTTATTACAATAGCTATGCCAGATCATAACAGTAAAACCTTTGTCACTAGGAACTAGATTATTGGAAGATTAGGAGGTATTAGCTTTTTGGTTGCATAAAATATTTATCTATCCTTAAAATACCTTGTACATTGTCTGTTTATTGGTTATTTATGCTAAAAAGTGACAGTATGATTACCGTGCAGCCTAAATAAAAACATTACATAAAAAATGTATATCAATAGTAGAGCGGTGCATCACAATTGTTTATGTTGAGTCTATGGTGTTGTGTCGAAGTTGTGTGTTTTGCGTTATGGTTATGTTCATGGTCTGGTTGTGAAAATGTTCATATGACCTCGATGTTGAATAGTTGACGTTTTTATTGAGTCATCACAGTCCAATATTCTGAGACGAAATTATATAAGATAAGATAGGGTATATTGTGGCATAGTTAGTCTGATAAATTTTGTGGTGTTGGTTAATAAGGTACCATCAACCACAAAATTGAGATAGAGACATGTAACTGATTGTTGTTAGTTTACCAATAGTGACTGGTGCTAGTAGACCCTATTGCATAGAGAAGAAACTTCTGGGATGGTTTGTTGTGCCATCAAGTGTCAGGCTGTAATAGGAACACCTAGAAAATAATCTCCCTGGGATTGGATACAAGTGCCAATCTGCATAGAAATGTGATTTGGATTAAAACCCTGCACATTTTGAATTGAGATTTGTTCAGTTCATTGCTACTGTTTTGTCACCATGGAATGTTTTAGAGCCCTTAGAGATTTGGTAAGGGGGGATATCCGAGTTCTTGTCTTTGAGGGTGAGGAAGTTTAACCAGAAACTACACCAGGTCATTACACAGAAACAAATGTAGGGCTCCAAACATGTTTGTGGCTTTGTCATTGGTATAAGATCACTGAAAAAGAAGAAGCTTTAAGATTTCAACAATATGGCACATTTCATTTGGGGATTATTGAGAATTTAGCTGGAATATTGTGTGATATGAAACCACCTTCTACACCAGCACAATACAAAGCTTTAAATGCTTGGGTGCATGCTGCACATGCAAAGGAGAAAGAGAAATACCAGAATAAAGCAAAGAAAGCAGTGCAAAATTATGTTGATACTAAATGGGATGAAGACCAGCAGAGCTGGAGGTGACGTATAGTCGAGGTAGCTAAAATGTAACCCATACTGACAACTGAAAAGTCTAAAAATAAAAGAAAACAGGAATACTAAAAAGCTGTCTAGTACTGATAGCAAATCTGGTGATGAGCTCTTAGTTGCCCTTACAATCATTGTCTTATGTTGCCCAATCCACAGGTGAAACTAGTTGCTACGTATCCTGTTGATCTGATATGACTCAGGTGGAGGAACCACCTCCGACTCTCTACCCATAGCAGCTGCCCTAGTAATTTTTCCTGTCCCTGTGATACCTGTTACTGCGACAATGCCACAAGTCATGCTTGCCCAAACTTTAGCTGTTCCTGTTGTACCAGCCCCAGTAACCATTTTCCTGATTGTGGCTACTTCAGGAGCTGTAGATAAAGTAACCACTAAAGGGTTAATCCGGACATTGCAGTAGGTTCAAGGCACAGATCGTTGCCTGACATCTATTGCAGAAGAAAAGAGGAGGAAAAATGTGTCTTCAGTGCTCCGACTGCCCAAGGAGAGGACTTTTTGATCATTAATTTTTCCCCCCATGGTTTGAGGAATCTCCTGAGAGAATAAATTCAGGAGAGACTGAGTCACCTTCTAAGAGTCAGGGAAATTAGACCCTACGATGTGCTAAAATTTAAGGTGTAATAGTAAGAAATTATCACTTGATGTCTAGACATTTCACATTTGAATTAATACCAAGAAAACATAAATATAATAGTAATTAATATAATTGAGTAAAGAGATCACCAGGTTAGCACTTAAGACACATGCAAAACTTTCAGAGTCGACAGATTAGTGGTAGTAGACCTTTCCAGAAGTCAAATTTTGAAGAAATGCTTCAGAGCACAACTAGATGATGAAGCAATCGCCACCATGTGATCTTTAGGGATGAAGTTACACATTGCTGAGTTTGTTGAATGCATTCAGAAATTGAGTGCTTTTGACAACTTAGAGAGCAAGTGGATGAAGAACAAGAAAAGAAAAAGAGGCAAACAGATAGTATTGAGATAAATGGTAAACCCAGGTTGACAGGGGTTCGTCCTGAATTCAAAGGTTTCGTGGACTAATTTGAATACCTTTTTTGATATTGTGGCACGGAGTGATTTATGGGCTGATAGCCAACACATCAAGATGATAGACGGAGTGCGGAAACCTTTCAAACACTCACCACTAGCCAAGAGATTTGGGTTCAATCTGTTGTTCATTTACTCACTATCCCTCCCATGTTGTACCCAGCCTTTTGCAAGTCAGTCTTGACCCAGCTTCCAATTGGAACAGTCCAGCCCAAACTAGCCCAAGGCATTGCCCTCCCTGGGCCAGAACAAAGCATCCTGGGACCGGTTCCCGTGAATGGATAAGATAGTCATTAAGTGGGCTTGTACGGAACTCCCAAAGGATCCACATATTGTAGACTATCTACTATGGTGAAGACAAAGTATGATGAGCTGATCACTTTCCTGAAAGAATAGGTCCTGACAAAGAATATTTATTGGCTAAAGATCAACAAAACGATTCAGGAAGCTACAGAATGCTTACTATGCTTAGTGGTTGCAGTTGTTTAAACAGCTTTGTGGTCAAGAAAAGCTTGAAAGGGAAGATATGGGAATTTGTTCTTGGGTTGAGTCCAGAGATCAGAATGCATATACAACAAAATGTGATCAGTTGGCAGACTAAGCCGTTGGGTGAGACCTTGAGGTATGCTGAGTACTGCAGTGATGGGCAAGATGTGAAGCAGAAAAAGCTTCAAGAGAAATGAATGTTTGCTCAAAAGAAGTTGATAGATTTGCAGAACTAGTGGATATTTAGGATGTTGGTGGGATGCAGGGTGTTGGTTATCAGAAAGAAAGGCCAGATGATACAAGATGGAAGTGGTAACCCACAAGGCAGAGGTCGAGGTGTTCAAGTTGATCCAAATTCTGGAGTGGATATCGTGATGTTAAAGAGATCTACCCCTTGTCATTATTGCAATGAAATTGGCCATTGGAAGTACCAATGGAACCCCAATAGAGTGGCCAATGATGGGCAAATGCAAAATGTTAATCCAACACAAATGCAGAATGTCTCTATGCAAAGAATGCAAAATCCAAATTAGTCACAAGCCCGAATGATGTAAGTTCCAGAGGCTCGAATGCCACAGGAGAACATGGTTAATAACAGGTTCAGTGCACATCAAGCCCCAAGAGCAAACCCAAATACTTTTCAAAATAAAATCCATTTCAACAGTGCCCCATGTTTGAGAATGAGAGTTTAAACTCTGCCAATTCACAATGATGGTGCATGAGGTTGGAGGAAGATAGCATGCTTGGCAGAGTGGCCCATTTAAAGACGGTGAGGTAAAGGGCCACCACAGGTCATTTTGATTGATACTGGTGGAACTCATTCCACTGTTACAACAGCAGAGGTTCCAGATCTAACCCTGTTGGGAAAACAGACCCAAGTTGTAGGTGTTACAAATAAATAAATATTTAATCCTATGTAATAGAAAGATCACCAATATGTTGTATATGATTTGAGTACTGTAAATCTGCTGGGGGGAGATCTTTTGTGCAAGTTAAATTGCACAATATACTGTATACCGGATGGTCTCGAGCTTCAAACACATGATGAGGATGTGGCATTCAAAATGGCATGACAAGAGACAGTGGTTGGATTGTTCTCTGTTAGAACAGTAGATCACTTACCTACTGATTTAAGAGATATTGTAAAACCCGAAGTATGGGATTTTACAGGAAAAGACAGCAGACTTATCATAGGTGTAGAACCTGTCTAGATAAGGATTAAACCGAACGCTGAGTTTCCGAGAGCACCACCATACAAACTCACACCTAAGACAGTAGCTGGATTTATTCCTGTGATAAAGTCAATGATATGACAGTGAATTTTGAAAGAGATAGTAAGGAGCCTGTGCAACTCGCCGATCATGGGCTTGCAGAAACCTAATGGCAATTATAGTATAGTCTAAAACACAAGAGAGTCCCTAATTGTTGGAAAATATCCTTGGGCAAGGCCCCTTATATCATAAAGGACCCACCCTGACCTAAGAAACACAAGTATAAGTCTAACGTAGTCCTTGATTTCAGTCAGACTATGGTAAATAAACCAACAACAACCAAATGCAAGTTAGAGACTCAGGGTCTAAGAAATAAAGTTAACAGTATAAGAAATAAATTAAAATTAGAAATATAAGTCTTGTGGCATCCAAAAGAATTCCTTCAATATATCTTAAAATCAATAATTTTATTAAAATTCATGACATTACAATACATCACATTGCATATTCCATAATCATACAAAACATTATCATAAAAACCAAAGAGTCGACGCGGCGTTTCGGTGTCTTGACGAGTTAGTCACACCTTCTTCAGGACGGTTTTTAAAATCACTAAAAAGAGAATGCCCCAAATTAAACATTGTTTAAGACTTATATCTAAAAGACCCAGAGTATTATCACCTATTAAATTCCAATATTACAGTCCTTTATCATCACCAAACATTCAAGTTCTCTAGCTAATTCAAATGAGTTCATGGCATCACTATTGTGTGTTACCTTCAAGTGTCTTTCATGTTATCCTCATTTAGATTTTACAGATTAAACACTGATCGACTATGTCTAGTCTACATACTGTCATATTATGCAAAGTTTTGATATTCAAGCATCAGACGCTTTCAGAACTCTTTACATTTATCCAACAAAACATTACTTAGATCACTAGTGTCATCTCTAATGTTGTTGCAGTCTGACAAGTATGTTCAAAGTTATAGGTGTATAGTACACATTAACCCCAAGGTTGCCTTTATACACTCTAGATGCTTACATACCTTGCATATCAAGTGAGACAGATATTGATTAATCGTCTTTGTTTGGCCTCTATTTCTTAATCCATTAGAGGTATATTTAACCAATGCATAAAATATTTCCACCTACAAAAATAAAATTATTTTCACATGACCTTCGTCTTTTACTCATTGAATTACATTGGTCTGTTTCTATAAATTAATTAACATGACATTATACCTTTGTCCAGATGTTTATATGCTGGAGAGGTTTGCTGCACCAGGGATGACCACCGTTTGGATTGATTGGTTTTGTACACTTCAACTAGATGTAGACAGAAATACACACAATGCCTTTTTGTTGATAGGGTAAATCTTCTAGTTATGGTCAAAAAGAAGTATTTATTGTATATACATTTTATAATACCTTTCGTATTGAAGTTAAGAGTCACCTCATGGGGTCTGGAGGGGCTATGGATCCTTCCTCCTGCTTCCGACTTTATGTGTCTGCTTTTATTCTTTCTTTCTGTTCAATTTCTCTATTAAACATAGAATGACATAATTATAATGATACTTGTCATCTCTATGTATGCTAGCGTCTATTCTTAAATACTTGTGTATTACTCTATGCTTCATGGGGGGGTTTATTTTAGCCTTATTCTGCGATATGCCCAATTTCTGGGTCATGCTCCACACGTGTTTTATTCAACTTTAAATGACGTAAAGGTTGAATACCCCCATTCTCCTTCATGTGCATATTGGCTTTTAAAGTAAACCTTGTTAATAATCTATTTCCCACTCTATTCCTAAATAGGGGATGTATGGCATGCACAACGACCGCAGAAGCGGCTTCATTAAACATGATGTTAGACAGTAGTTGATCCCTGTTGCATGCACGGTGAAATCTAAACCGGCATGTTCAAAGACCACAGAAGAAACACAAAAAAACGTCTCCGCTGTATATACATTTTACAGTGTGCGCGGAGATTTTGTTGTTATTCAGCTACATAATAACCCCATATTAACAAGTAATAGCTCTCACATAATAAGGCAAAAATATCATAACCATGAGAGTAAAAAGTTTTTTCTGACAATCGGACATATAAAGGAGATGTGACCCCAACACAGCAACTAGCCAAACTTTACTTAACATCTGTAACATAGATTAAACGTCATATATTGACATATTCATTGGTAGCAATAGCACAATGCAGTCCCATTCCAAAATGGCCGTCGCCGGCTGTATAAAGATATATTGGTTTGCATGTGATAACACATGTCCACTTTTGATGAGAAAAAAAACGGGTCGAATAACATCTAGCACGACTTACATCTTATTTAAAATAACCATTTGGATAAAAATAATTAAATTCAGGTCCCTACGAAAATTATTTAGAACAATATTCCTTTTTTTTCCCTTTTTTTAATAATACCATTGTAATTTAGATACCGATAGCATAAACAATAACAAAGAAAATAGGAAGCAGAATAGGGCAAGAAAAATAATTAAACGAACGAATTTGCACTTTCATCCGCGAAATAATCGTCACGTACCACGTGACCGGAAGGGACATCCCCTTTGACCCGGATATGGCAAATAAAAACAGACCAGGGGCTCCTTTCGTCACTATCCCGGATGCTGCACCAGGAGGTAGATGACAGGGAGGCCGCTGGACGTAATTAAGGTAAGCCGACAGGCTGCGCATTAGTCGTTTTAGGCATACCGATCGTTGGTTAAAGCCGGGTTGCGCATCAGTCACGTCAAGCATAACGGCGAATTGTAAATATCGAGTAGCCAACACGTGTGTATCCACCAGCGCATTTGGGGCTTTAGGCACACCGGCCAAGGGTTAAAACCGGGCCGCCCGCACGGTTGCACCCACAGGTGACAACTCCAACGGTGCATTATGTAGCTGAATAACAACAAAATCTCAGCGCACACTGTAAAATGTATATACAGCGGAGCCGTTTTTTTGTGTTTCTTCTGTGGTCTTTGAACATGCCGGTTTAGATTTCACCGTGCATGCAACAGGGATCAACTACTGTCTAACATCATGTTTAATGAAGCCGCTTCTGCGGTCGTTGTGCATGCCATACATCCCCTATTTAGGAATAGAGTGGGAAATAGATTATAAACAAGGTTTACTTTAAAAGCCAACATGCACATGAAGGAGAATGGGGGTATTCAACCTTTACGTCATTTAAAGTTGAATAAAACACGTGTGGAGCATGACCCAGAAATTGGGCATATCGCAGAATAAGGCTAAAATAAACCCCCCCATGAAGCATAGAGTAATACACAAGTATTTAAGAATAGACGCTAGCATACATAGAGATGACAAGTATCATTATAATTATGTCATTCTATGTTTAATAGAGAAATTGAACAGAAAGAAAGAATAAAAGCAGACGCATAAAGTCGGAAGCAGGAGGAAGGATCCATAGCCCCTCCAGACCCCATGAGGTGACTCTTAACTTCAATACGAAAGGTATTATAAAATGTATATACAATAAATACTTCTTTTTGACCATAACTAGAAGATTTACCCTATCAACAAAAAGGCATTGTGTGTATTTCTGTCTACATCTAGTTGAAGTGTACAAAACCAATCAATCCAAATGGTGGTCATCCCTGGTGCAGCAAACCTCTCCAGCATATAAACATCTGGACAAAGGTATAATGTCATGTTAATTAATTTATAGAAACAGACCAATGTAATTCAATGAGTAAAAGACGAAGGTCATGTGAAAATAATTTTATTTTTGTAGGTGGAAATATTTTATGCATTGGTTAAATATACCTCTAATGGATTAAGAAATAGAGGCCAAACAAAGACGATTAATCAATATCTGTCTCACTTGATATGCAAGGTATGTAAGCATCTAGAGTGTATAAAGGCAACCTTGGGGTTAATGTGTACTATACACCTATAACTTTGAACATACTTGTCAGACTGCAACAACATTAGAGATGACACTAGTGATCTAAGTAATGTTTTGTTGGATAAATGTAAAAAGTTCTGAAAGCGTCTGATGCTTGAATATCAAAACTTTGCATAATATGACAGTATGTAGACTAGACATAGTCGATCAGTGTTTAATCTGTAAAATCTAAATGAGGATAACATGAAAGACACTTGAAGGTAACACACAATAGTGATGCCATGAACTCATTTGAATTAGCTAGAGAACTTGAATGTTTGGTGATGATAAAGGACTGTAATATTGGAATTTAATAGGTGATAATACTCTGGGTCTTTTAGATATAAGTCTTAAACAATGTTTAATTTGGGGCATTCTCTTTTTAGTGATTTTAAAAACCGTCCTGAAGAAGGTGTGACTAACTCGTCAAGACACCGAAACGCCGCGTCGACTCTTTGGTTTTTATGATAATGTTTTGTATGATTATGGAATATGCAATGTGATGTATTGTAATGTCATGAATTTTAATAAAATTATTGATTTTAAGATATATTGAAGGAATTCTTTTGGATGCCACAAGACTTATATTTCTAATTTTAATTTATTTCTTATACTGTTAACTTTATTTCTTAGACCCTGAGTCTCTAACTTGCATTTGGTTGTTGTTGGTTTATTTGCCATAGTCTGACTGAAATCAAGGACTACGTTAGACTTATACTTGTGTTTCTTAGGTCAGGGTGGGTCCTTTATGATATAAGGGGCCTTGCCCAAGGATATTTTCCAACAATTAGGGACTCTCTTGTGTTTTAGATTATTTCACCCTGTCCCATATTGGTACATAGGGGATCTCCCTCCTTTTTTCTTGTTCTTGAATTATAGTATAGTGCAGGGCCTTAGAAAGATGAACAATATTGTCATTCTATGCTTTTCCGTGGTACCCAATTTAGTTCCAATAGTATCCAATATGTCGATCTTTGTCAGGCTTTCTTCTCAATTCCTTTGCATGAGGATAGTCAGTTTTTAGTCTCATTCGATTCCAAAATACATTTTTGACATGGTGCAGGGATCCACAAGAGTATACAGTCCTTCGCTTTTTAATGAGATATGGACTAGTAATCTTGAGTCCTTACAAATGCCTTTTATCTCTGTTCTTGTACACTACATTAACAACCTGCTTGTGGTGTCAAGAACACAAGAAGCCTGTAGTCAGGATATGCTTGCTCTGCTAAGTGTTTTGCCTGAGAAAAGACACAAAGTGGGCAAAAGAAAAATGCAGTATTTCCAAAAGGGTGCTCATTACCTCAGGTATCTCATTGAGAAGGCAACATGAAGAGAGAATTGCTACCATTCTGAAAGTCAGAATGATTCTGGGAATGGTGAGCTAATGTAGACAGTGTAAACCCAACTTTTCACTAGTGACCCAGCCTTTACAGAGGCCGATGCACAAAAATGAGCCTGATCCACTTGCATTCCTAGAGTTTAAGAAAGCCTCTGTGATTCTCCCGCACTAGAAATGTCTGATTAGAGTAAAATGTTCACCTTATTTTGCAGTGAGATGGAATGCTGTACCCTCTCTGTGATTACTCATTTGCACAGAGACTCTTGAAGGCCTGTGGGTTACGTTTTGACCATACTTGATCCTGTAGCCTCAGGACTGCCCAGCTGCCTTAAAGGGGCAGTTGGTCTCAGTATTGGGAGAAGCAAGAGTATAGTCATGGTACATCCTCTTACATGATTGTCCCGCATTCAGTCGAGATTTTGCTTACCCATACAAAGACTCAGTATATGACAAATAGTAGGCTCATGAAGTATAAGCAAGTGATTTTGGCTGCTGAAAATGTTACTTTGAAAAGATGTCAGGCGTTTAATCCAGCTACACTATTACCATTGCCTGAAAATTAAGTTGATGAGGAAAACGTGAGCATGACTTTGGGAATAATGTTTTAAAAAGCACTTGCACTTTTCCATATTTAGGCTTGTTGTTCTCCGACTCTGGATCATGGCAACCTCATGTTGCCCTGGGGAGGAATAAATTGGACAAAGCCATTAATTCTATAATCTCCCTCCGCCAACCAAAACACGCAGAAGTTGTCATTCATTTGCTACAAATCTATAAGACTCAATGTTTAAGTAACAGGAACCTATGGTGCTGAGGTGTGGGGGTACTCGAACTGTACTAATATCCAGCTCGAGGACAACAGATTTTGTAGGAAGGTCTTGGGGGCGTTATTTCTGCTCCAACTTATGTGTGCCATAGGGAACTGAATCTCCCCTATACAGAGGACTTTATAAGATCTAGACCTGCCCTGTTTGGGCTGAAAATATGGCGGAATTCTGCGGCCTCTTTTACCTGTGATATCATTTCGGACTGTCTAAAAAGTGAGCGGGCCAATTATATACCTTGGCTCAGGGCTGTGGAGAAAAGCCTACCAAGTGTGGAGCAGGGGCATTTATTTACATCTCCCCAAACCATCGATTGCTCGCACAAGAACTTAGTAGAAAGGGCTTTGTATGACCTTTACAGAAATGAGAGGGAAAAGAGTGAGTTTGTTAAACCGACCATTAAAAGGTACATACCCCTTTTGGCACCATGTGAAAGGCTATATGATATGCCACAAGGCTACCTGTGTAAAAAGATGGGCAAATGGAACAGGAGCCCGCTGTTCCGGTTCAGGGATGGGAGCATCAAAAATGTATTATGCTTCCCGATAGGCTTCAACAAAAATTAGGAAAATTTAAGTTGTCCCTGTCACCTAGGGGGGAAACAAAGCCTCTTACATTTTACGCTCTTTTGTGGATTTTATGTAAAATACACTGAGCATTATTTAAACCCATATTTTCGAAAGAATGCCTTGATGAATTTTAATTTAGCCTTTGGAGATTTACTGATGTTATGCTCTGACGAAGTAATTTTTAGAGTCAGTTGCTTCCTTAAAGCTGCTGTCCGATCACAAGTATCATTGAATATGGCCTGATATGTTTTTGCACTATTTCTTGCCTAGTTTGCACACTGCTTATTTGCACTAGTGGTCGCTCTCTTGTGCATACCATAGCCACTGATTTCTCATTGTTTTTAATTGTTGTGTACTTGTTTTTAAGTCTTGTATACCTTTTGAAATCACCACTTGTGCCTGATATTTGCATTTTATATAATGTACAATGATGGTTAATTATGCCATCTTTTATTGGTTTTTTTAATGCCTGTCTACTGTGTTTTATGGATGATTGTTGTGATTTACATGTACTTTTATGGATGTTTTTTTTAATCCAAATAAAGATCTTTGACTTGACTTGAGCATGACTTTCGCGACATCACAGGTTTATGAACCTAGCCAACACCTGACATTAAGAATGAAGGACTTGATGAGTCCAACTTAGTACAGTTTGTTGAGGCCTCATGCTTAAGCAATAACTCAGGAGAACTGAGAGCAGCTTATGCTCACTGCACAACTCATGAAGTGGTGGAAGCCTCCTGACTTTGTGGTGTCACCTCTGCTTAAATGACTAGATTTATGGTCACCGAGAGGATGTATGACTTCAACCGGCTCTCCCACCCGTGATGAGATGGTTGAAAGTTTTTCAGTTGCCGCAAGAAATTGCAGTTGCTAAATGTGTAGCCCACGGAAGTGTTAATGATTATGTATTCTATGAAAACAGATATGCTGATGAAGTTGCTTGGTATTGTGCCACTGTGACATGTGCATTTAAAAAGGAGTGCACAAATGAATATGATGAGGATACCAATTTTGCTATCTTGTTGTCTTCGGTTATACTTGGAAGGAAGTTAAGAGACTATAAGAGGAAGTGCTAGAAACTGAACAGCAAGGATGGGTCAGAGTAGAGTGCATCAATAATGCAAATGAAATATGGGTCTCAGCTGATGGACGACCACTGTTACCTGAGAGTTTGCTATTCCCAATGACTCAATATTCTCGTGGTGCCACACACATAGAGAGAAAAGCCATGGTTAGATTTCTCAACCAGAATTGACTCAACCCCCCTATTTAGAATTCTAGCTGAAGAATTGTGCCATAGGTGTATTACCACACCAGTCAGCAAATGAATGTAGAAAGAAGAACACAGGAAACCAAGCATCACATAGGCAGATCATGAGGACCCTTTAATAGGATTCAGTTGAACTTCATTGAGTTTTCTGTTTGTAATGGGCTGAAATATGTCCTGGTTGTAGTGTGCATTTTCTTTTGATGAACCACTTGATGAGTCCAACTTAGTACAGTTTGTTGAGGCCTCATGCTTAAGCAATAACTCAGGAGAACTGAGAGCAGCTTATGCTCACTGCACAACTCATGAAGTGGTGAAAGTCTGCTGACTTTGTGGTGTCACCTCTGCTTAAATGACTAGATTTATGGTCACCGAGAGGATGTATGACTTCAACCGGCTCTCCCACCTGTGATGAGATGGTTGAAAGTTTTTCAGTTGCCGCAAGAAATTGCAGTTGCTAAATGTGTAGCCCACGGAAGTGTTAATGATTATGTATTCTATGAAAACAGATATGCTGATGAAGTTGCTTGGTATTGTGCCACTGTGACATGTGCATTTAAAAAGGAGTGCACAAATGAATATGATGAGGGTACCAATTTTGCTATCTTGTTGTCTTCGGTTATACTTGGAAGGAAGTTAAGAGCCTATAAGAGGAAGTGCTAGAAACTGAACAGTTGGTTAGTGCCCAGCAGTGGAGATCCGGCCCCTGTGCAAACTACTAGAAGACTTATCAAGGTCCGTTGGACTCTAGACTATATGAATAAAAGATTTATCTCCATGCAGCGACTCGCGCTATATTATTAAGATATACCTTCTTCACTACCCGTATTAGAACCAAACTCAGCGTGGGGCTCAACATCTTAAAACCACAAGGTGAAACTTACACCTTCAACAGCTCGCCGTGATCACCATTACTAATAGGATTCTGAACATTTGACACATTATACATCTTTTTGACTTATAAGAACTTCCCGACCGCCAGACCTGTCAATACTGACCAAGATTGCCTTGAAAAAGCCCCTGAGTGGGCGAAACACGTGTCGGCAGTGCAAAGCTGGAAAACTTTTAATGTGTTTAAAATAAAGATTTTGAAGTACAACAACTGTTTTGGATCCATACTTTGAAGCTCCTCAATTCCAAATGAACTCTTGGTTGACATTGGTGTAAAAACCTTAAAAAACTAATGCTCTATGGAAATTCCCTGGATATTTGACTTCTTAGAGGGTGCTTGTGTAACTTGGTTTCTTTCGGATTCTAGAAACTGAACAGCAAGGATGGGTCAGAGTAGAGTGCATCAATAATGCAAATGAAATATGGGTCTCAGCTGATGGACGACCACTGTTACCTGAGAGTTTGCTATTCCCAATGACTCGATATTCTCGTGGTGCCACACACATAGAGAGAAAAGCCATGGTTAGATTTCTCAACCAGAATTGACTCAACCCCCCTATTTAGAATTCTAGCTGAAGAATTGTGCCATAGGTGTATTACCACACCAGTCAGCAAATGAATGTAGAAAGAAGAACACAGGAAACCAAGCATCACATAGGCAGATCATAAGGACCCTTTAATAGGATTCAGTTGAACTTCATTGAGTTTTCTGTTTGTAATGGGCTGAAATATGTCCTGGTTGTAGTGTGCATTTTCTTTTGATGGGAGGAAGCCTACCCAAAATGGAAAAAAGACAGTTTCACTGTAGCCAAATCGCTGTTGCAAGAACTCATACAATAGTTTGGATTCCTGGTTTCTCTAGAGTCAGACCGTGGGACTCATTTGAATAATGAGATCCTTAGAATTCTGTATGTGGTACTACACGTGGAACAAAGATTGCATTGCAGATACAGACCAGAAGCTTTAAGAAATGTTGAACAGAATAATGGGACACTGAAGTCTCACTTAGTCAAAGTGATGCGTCCACTTCACTGAAATGGCCAGATGCTCTGTCTTTGGTGTTGATTAGTCTCCAAAGTACTCCAGACAGAAGATCAGGATTGTCACGACATGAAATACTCATGTAGCGTGCCATGAAACTACCTACTGTGCCTGCAAATACCTTTGTGAACAATACAGATGACATGATTCTTAAGTTCTGGAAAAGACTGGCTGATGTGGTACGATGTGTTTCTCACCAGGTTGGAGCTGTTACTGCCATTCCGGATCAAGAGCAATGCCATGACCTTAATCCTGACAACTGGGTTCTAATGAAGAAGCATGTTCGGAATTCGTGCTTGAAGTCATGATAGAAAGGACCCTACCAAGTAATCCTGATCACCAATACTGCTGTTAATGGTGGGTGGAATTGCAGAATTTTACTCCACGGAATTCTGCAGAAGTCCATTAAAATTCAGCAAGATTCTGCGGAATAAAACTAATTAGGAGAACCTGTATCTCAGAGTTCACTGAGCAGGTCATGCATGTGCAGAGCCCACGTAGCCCTGTGTGGTTGACTTTGAACAAGAAGGCGGAAGTGTGAAGTCCAAGCCTTTCTCTTCCACCCCACCTGTGGGGAATGGGGGGGGGGGTGAGAGGTGGAGAGGTTGAAATGTTGCTGGGGGACAATGGTCACCATTCTCGGTGAGGCCAGGGTCTTCCACGGGCCAAGGGCTAGCACCCATTGCCCCTCTATTCTAAAATTACTCACACTTACCCAGGGCTGCTTCTGCTGTCCATAAAAAAATTCTACAGCGTCCTCCAGTGGATGGAGAGGGCAGCATAGCCCCTGGCCGCACCTACTGGTGAGTGTTCTTGTTTATCATATAGTTCTCCTTGCCATCCCATAGTACTTCTAAGCACTGCTCGTCCAAGTGGCTTGTATATACTTATGTAACAGGAGGAGTGTGATGTTTCTCTGGCTACACTAGTGTTACACAAGCCATGAATATGGTGACATACAATTAACAACAACTTGACTTCTAAACACAAGACATTGCTTACTAGTGTCAATGTGCAGCTGGTAGCACACAGGCACTGGATCTGGCAGGGAACTTCACTGTTGCCATCACGGTGATGGGAAGCAGGGAGCCAGCTATCTGGTTATTAAGAAATAAGCAATGTGACAGTTGTCCTTCTCAGAGTCATGGGGATATAAGTGTCCAGGAAGGAATGGCCCTCAATGGAACCTCTTGAAAGAATGGCCAGGTATAGAACTGTCCCAGACAGAGTTAGGAGAATGAAAATTGGGCAGTGAACTGAACCTCCTGCAGCCAAATCCAGGGAGAGGATCAATCAGTGAATGAAGTGCACTATGGTTGGTGACACATAGAGGAGAGGAGAATCAAGGGGGATGCTGTCTTTGGAGCCCTGGGGAGAAATAGGACGCAGAAGAAAGAAACCATTTTACTGAAAGCTCCTGAAAGAAGAGACGTGGAGAGTATTGTAGTGGGAGCCCTTGGAGAGAAGGAGATTTGTAAAAGGCTAGATCAGGTACCCCCAATGAGGGAAGAGAGGGGTAAGAGGTAATGAGGCATTGGATCCTCCTGAGCAGTAACAAGCAAGGAGGGAGCTAACTCACTGGGAACCACACAAAGGGTGAAGATAGCTGGGAAGCAGATCTGACTACATGAGTAACGTGGAAATGCTCCTCCAAAAATCCTCCAAATCTGCACACCCCTAACTGCTGTGAAATGTGGTGGATTGCCTAATTGGATAAATGCTTTCCACACCCAGAGGGTAAGATGTTCCCTCGAAGAGGTGGTGACGCCTGAAGCACATCCACAACTTACTGTGCCTAGCCATTCAGAAAGACCAGAAGGGAGTATTGTCAACTAGAGTTTTCCAGCCATCCAAGTCCCAGAAGTCTCACAGTGGTTTGGAAGTGTCAGAGAAGGAACAGGACAAGGCAAGATCAGAGGGGGAAAGCACTGCAGAGCAACCACAAGTGGCAGCGAGAGACCCTGGTGTAAAGGGACAGTAGAAAGAGTAGAAGAGCCCAAAAAAGAGATGAGTGACCAAAGAGCAGAGATTGACGGTGATCTAGCATTTCAGTTGAATGCATACCACAAATCATCATCGGAGAGACAGTCAAATGGTGTGAGTGACAAAGAAGAAGAGCTAAAGTCACCTAAGAGATCTATAAGAGCAAGAGTACCTTGTAAGTATTTTGCACCTGAGAAGACTTATTACATGAACAGTGCATCCAATTCGACAATCTATGATCCAAATGAAATGAGAACAGAATCACTTGAGTCCCCATGATAAATGCCACACCAGTACAGCATAGTGTCCAATTCTAGAACTGATTCATTTTGAACTCAACTCATTTGACATTTAATTGAGGCATTCAGCAATACAATTGTTTCTTCAAATAATTAACTGTGTCTGAATTGAGTTATTGAGTAGACTTTGACAACTGGGATAAACAAACTTTACAAATATTACTCAAGAACATTAACAAATTGAGAAGATTCCTCAGAGCCAAGGTTGCAGTAGAAGAGTAGGGTTGGTCTTTTTTGGAAGAAAATGGAATAGGACAGGGGATGTCTCATGAAGACTACTAAATAAAAGTTGAATGAAATAAATGAAATTAAACAACAACGAGTTTTGGTAATTTTGCACAAGTAGAACCAATTGCTGAATATTACAAATTTGCTCGTTGCTATATTCTACCTAAAGTCTGACTTTAGACAACATGTGTTTTCTCACCAAGGCTAGCTGTAAGATAATGATTGCTGTGACACTAACAATTACTGTGCTAGTGTTCATAATGGTTGGTATGAGTATTGCTCCTGAGCTAAGTACCCTAAGATCAACCCCAAAACTAACATCAACTGCATATTCAATAGATAAAACAAAACTTAAAGCTTCATTTCAAGAGGCTTCAGAAGGAGATTTCATATCAAATGTTTATTCTAGATTGCTTGGCTTATTGTATAAACAAAATAATTTAGAACATTATTTTTCCAATTATTATTTCATTCTTTCCGAATTTCTCCTTCACAAAAGAGTAACTAGTCATCCACAGCCTAAGGAGGTAGAAACAACGTGGTATTTGATAAGGTCCCATACTAGAATAGACACTATTATGGCATATGAATGCAATTTGACATGTTCCATGAACCCATTAAAACAAAAGTTCATACCAGCTTTAGAGGAAAAGAGAGCTTACCCGTTTCATAAGACATCAGAAAAGGAAGATGTTTTAAAGAATGTGTGGAAAGAAGAGGGAGATTAGTACACACGACAGATGGTTTACCACCTTAGGTTTAAATTAGACAGATACATTGCTTTTTCCAATCTTAAGTCCCCCATATGGGTATTTCATCTTAATCTAAATGTTCTCAAAAATCACACTAAATATCCTTGGTCGTATATTATACAACACACAGTCAACTTCTTGGGCCCTAAGTTAAACATTCCTCTATTTTAGACATGCATTTTTATACATACATCTCCCAGTCAAAAGAAAGATGGACAAAAGTTGGTTTTAAAACAACCACTTAGCTCCATCTATGTTCTCAGCTCCACAGTTTAACTACTTAATTTCAGATGAGAGGTTGTCCATACCCTGGAGTAAATTTAGTGCCCCCATACTGTAATTAGTGCACACTTATAGCATGAGCTGAGCTTAATTATCATAAGCCTTTTGAATATCCATATTGTTCATACTACAAACGTTACTAGTCTAACGTAGCCCAATTTACTCTCTATATTGCAATTTCTTACCAATGTTAATATCCGCTGTTCACAGATCCCGGAGATATCAGCACTTGCTTGATAGCTGCATTATATGTGGCTACAGTGCCTCTAATAAATAATAGAGAACAATATACTCAATATCCTCGATTACTTATTCAAAGTATACCTCTTAACCTAATATCAAAGATTTGATTTTGATCATTGAGATCGCCCCTTGGGGACAACAGGGGCAATGGAAATGCACACCATGGGAGCTAGAAGCTCATAGTTCAATTCCTACTTTGGGATCGCGGGCGTGTTGCCATATGAGAGGTGCGTCACACACAACTTGGTTGTGTGTAGTGCTGTGTTGTTCCATTGTTGAGTTGCTTAAATTCGACAGATGACAGAAAACTATGTTTATATAAGAGGAGGACTCACATTAGTACTAGACACATGGGATTGGGAGAACATTATTTTCAAATTGCATAATTAAACACATTCATTAACACAGTGTGAATAAAAACAATAAATACTGTGTGCATATTAATTATATAATTTGGAGTAGGTGACCACATTTAGCCATTATAAGCAGCACCCGAATTAACAACCTTGTATAATTTGAGATAGCCTAATATTAATGTAATATTGAATGGCAACTTTTTAAAATTAAATGTTATTCAAAACAGAATTGCTACAAAGCACAATACCAATAAAACAAAGAAAACAAGTAGAGCAGTACTACAGCATCAGTGTTGAGGGGGCAAGAAAGTTGAGCAAGAGCATAGCAGGGCCCTCACCTGTTACAAGCATGTCATAGCGAATCCATAAAGGATTGTTGCACAGTTGAAGAGTGTCACTAGTCAGAGAGGTAGATGTCCATTGGGGATTGCCAGGATTAAGAGGCGGTAGGTTGGCTGTGTAGGGATGTCTACATTCTCAAGAAGGGCCACTCAGCTGGAGATATACTGAGCTTTAGGAGAGCCTGTGTAGGAAGAGAGTTGAGTGGTGAAAGGGAGTCAGATATCAACCGGACGAGAACCTAGGGGCATTAATTCCCAGTATGCAGTGAGTTGTTCTTTGCAGTAGGTCATCATGCCTTTTATCCACTATGCATTAGTTGCACAGGATGGTGCCCCCAGTGAACTGTAACTCTGCACTTTGTCAGGAGTATCAGCATTGTGGTCAGTAGACTAATTCTGCTGGGAACAGCCTTAACATAGCCCAGGATGGTGACCAGTGGGGACCCTTGGGGGTGGTCATCGGTGATTTGAGCAATGGCATTGTAGAAAGAATTCCAAAAAACAGGCCTCTGTGGGACACTCCTATGTTAAATGGAGAAATGAAGCGTTATCATGCCTGCATCTACAGCAGTGTGCATCATCAAACAGCCCCACATTGTGCAGCTGGGTGGGAGTGTGATACATTTGGTGAAGAAACATAATGTGTATCATATGCAGCATGTAGTTGGGTGAAAGGGCTCTGGGCAGTTAACAGCAGTATTGCCACTGTGAGGGGATACTGAGTACAGTCGCCCAGCTGGTGAAGGCTCTGAAGGATACATAAGGCTGACTTTTCTTGCATGGTAGCGTTTAAGCCTGTAATCAATTTACATGGAGACGGGTTAGTCAGAAGTATATCTAACACATGGGATGTAGGGGGACAGCATGGTACATGTAATGTAGGGCACGAAGTTCGGCCTGGAATCTGAAATATATGAAGACGCCAAGCAGAGTATTTTGCTGGAGTGTGTATATATGTTGCACTGAAAGGAACTGTCCATCCGGGTATAAGTCAAGAAAGAGTTACAAACGGGTCAACTGTCAGCATACACCCTTGTGGGCCACCATTAGGAGCTGTGGGTGGCCATTCAGAGAGCTTCTAGGTGAATACAGAGTGTTCTAGTGGGTACAGATGCAGAGTTTATCCCATGCCAATATCATGCAGGCTGCAGTTTCTATTTCAGCCCGGGGCCCCCGTTCAGCCAGGTATTGCATAGAAGCCAGTGGACAGAGGGGTCATAGAGGCTGACAAGAAAGCCAAGTGGGTTTTGAAGGGGGATGGATATAGCCAGAAATGTACATATTGTGCTTGTGCACAATAGTAATAAAGTTCCACATCAGGAACACATAAACCACCCTGATCGAATGAAGGGTCAATGTTCCCCAGGGAACTCTTGGTTGTTTGCCAGCCTAAGTCAGTGCTACCATTTGTATGCAGAGTTTCTTGAAGAAATGCATTGGAAGGCGTAAGGGGATACTAATGAATAGGTATATACATTTTGGGAGGGTGAGAATTTTAGTGAG
Source organism: Lissotriton vulgaris (assembly GCF_964263255.1). Taxonomy (NCBI): domain Eukaryota; kingdom Metazoa; phylum Chordata; class Amphibia; order Caudata; family Salamandridae; genus Lissotriton; species Lissotriton vulgaris. The sequence goes on from NC_141687.1 coordinate 1,753,194,973, forward strand.
GGCAATCCTTCCAGCCATGGAGAGAGTTAGGTGAGTCCAGGGTGAGTCCAAGCTGGCATTTGGTGAATGGGGGCAGACCTTCCTCGTTCCCCTATTTATTGGGAAGGATGAGGTAAAATCACTGTTGATGCTCACTCTAGCACACGGCAGTGTGTGCATGAGTTTAATCCTGCTGACAAATCCTAGGCTGAGGCCCAAAAACCTTCACACCTGGAACAAGAAGGACCACTCCAGAGAATCAAATACCTTGATGGCATCGGGTAGGAAAGCAGCCGCCTTAAGCTGGAGATTGATGGAGTGCATGAGCGTGAACATTGTACGTAGATTGTGGGATGTATTCCATCCAGCTACAAATCCTGATTGGTCCGAGTGGACAATATAGGGCAACAGTGGTGTCAGGCAGGTAATGAGTAAATTATGAGACAAACTGGTTCGGTGGCTTTCCGTGTTTCAGTATGGTGACGATTACTTCCTACTCATCCTGTGGGGAATACGGTACCCAATCGTAGAGCCTCCTCATATGCTGCCAGGAGGTTAGGGGCAGGAAGTTGGGCTTAGTGTTTGTGGAAAGAGGCAGCCATGCCATTCAGTCCCGGTGCCTTGTCTCCAGGAATACCTTGTGTCACTTATACATTATAGTCAGCAGAAAAAAGGGACATCAAGATACTGCTGATGAGCGTTTTCAAGCCAAAGGAGCTGAAGACAATCCAGGTACTCTTCCAGTCTGAAGGGATCATGGGCTAGCCTAAAAATGTAGAGATCAGCAAAAAAAGTAGTCACATTGTATTTAAGGATCCGAGCAGGGGACGTGCTGTCTGTTGAGTAATTTGGTGATGCAGTCACTGGCCGAGGGTCGGTGCAGTAATTTAGACAAAATTTGCCAATATTGTGTCCCTCCCCATATTCCCGAGCCACCACCTCTTTACCAATATAGTGGGCTTCTTGGGTTGGCTTTTCATTGCATATGTTGAGCTTTTGGATGCAAAGGTACTTGTGTCTCCCAAGGTGAAGAAGACAAGTTTGAGGGTGCGAATATCAGACTCAAGCTTGATGAGCTGTTTGTTTGGCTATACCAGGGATCTCCAAACATTTCTATAGTGAGAGATCATTCTTTTCAGTGAAAATCATTGTTAGCTACTGAAGACAAATCCACTTGTGCAATGTTGCCAGACACCCCCAAGTCCAGTTCGTTGAGTTTAAACCTATTGTCAAAAGAGCCAAAGACTATGGTTTGAACAAAATACTTTAACTAAGGGCACTATGACAGGGCTGCCATGTGTGTCAGTGAGGACCTGGTCTTTGAGGATGTATGAACATGTTTGCGAATGAATGGGATATAGGTGTATGGGTGAATTATAGTCTGTGTCATGCGTACTTGTGGGAGAGGAGATACCTTTTGCCATATTACATTTATAACACAAACATACAACCATTTATTTTCAAAGGGATTAATGTAAAGTGCAGAAAAATGTTCTTAACCAAAAAATTCATGGGGGGCGTAGCTAAGCCGCGAATCGCGATGGAAACAGCTTAGCGGAGGTCCACCGATTCCTTTCCTTCCCCATCTATCCGATACACATATCTGGGTCCCAATCTCGTGTCCTTGAAGACAACACTACCCGACACATGTCTGGGTAAAAGCGCGCTGTGAGGAAGTACCAGAAGCCGAAACTAGACCGTGTCCGAGGTGCGGCCGGGTGGAGACGACGAGACACAGCTGTCTCCCATCCAGGTGCAACAAACCAATTCAACAGAACCGGCTTGATAGATACACGCTCCCCAAGACTTCATTGTCTGATTCCGCCCCTGGTGGCAAGGGTAGCTCGCCACAAGGAGAAGCAACGCCGGAACCCACACTGAAAGACGTGCTGGCAGCAATTGCGGATATCAAAACCTCCATGGAACACAAGAAAGACACCATCAGGGTCGGAGTTAAACTACTTAGGGCATATATGACCAAAAACAACAAACGTGTGAAGCAAGTTGAGCTGACAACTGCGAGTCTGGTGGAAGACCCTTCCGAATTACAACGAAAAGTCAAAGACCTACAAGCTTTCTAGAAATTCGCAGAATCCAAGCTAGTTGATTATGAAGGACACCTGCGTCGCAATAGTGTGCAAATCCTAGGTGTACCAGAAAAATCAGAAGGGCAGTCCACAGAGCTCTTTGTGGAAGACCTTATCCTGAAGCACCTGCAAACCAAGGGACTTGGGAAATTTTTCGTGATCGAGAGGGCCCACAGAGTTCCCGGGAGTCTGCCCAAACCCGAGGCTCCCCCTCGTCCGATCCTAGCCAGGGTGCTCAACTTCTGGGAAGGAGATGTCATACTCCAGCACGCTAGAGCAGGACCTCCATTAAAATACGTGAATGAAGACATCACATTCTTTCCGGACTTCACCCAGCTGGTCCAGAGACAGAGACGCTTCTTTTTGGGAATCAAGAAGACTTTGAGAGATAAGGGCTACAATACGCCATGCTGTTCCCGGCCAGACTACGTGTTGAAGTGAATGGCTGGGCCTGTTTTTTTTAACCTCTGGTATCGGCAGCGGAATGGCTGGAGAATCGCTGACCAGTGGAACAGTGGACATGTGGGTGGGACCAGTGGGATAGGGGGTGGGAACTGATGAGCGGGCCGGATCGCAGATTGGACTTCTATACAGTGCTGGGTGAGCCAGGCCTGGGATCTTGAAAGAGGCCATGCCAGTGAGTAACCTCGGGCTTCTTGGGCCCCTCTCAGTACTGATTAGTTAGTGGTGATATGATGGGTTTGTATAAGAATGTTAGATTGGAGTTTATTTTGGGGGGTGGGGAAGGAGGGCACAATGTACCCTGAGTTTCTACCTTTAGTTAGTTGAAAGGGTGACAGGCGACACCTTGTGGGGAACTCGTTCCAGGTCTGAACAGAGGGGGATATAGGTTGGTGACACATGCAGGCTTTACCACCGGGTCGCGAGGGGTGGGCATCTTAACCAAAAACTCGTTCCCTTTCACAGTGCAAGCCACATGGTCCGATGCAAGGGATAGATAAATCGGAGAATCGGGTTTGTGGGAGGGCAGAACAGCTACATTTGTCTTGGTGTATTTTCCCCCCGGCCTTCAAACAATGTAATCAGGGACCTGGGTACTATACTCTCATCGCTCCCAGTGGGCCTCCTAGTGATAGGAGGAGATTTTAATGCAGTACTGTCTGGAACGCTTGACCGTTATTCACCACAGGAAATCAGACACGCCCAGAAGTGGTTGCTGGACTTTCTAGAGTCCATGGGACTTTTGGATGGCTGGAGGATACATAACCAAGATAGGATTGAATACACGTTCTTGTCGGGAGCCCACCATAGTCTTTCTCGAATTGACTATATCCTTGCACCGGCGGCACAGGTTTTCAATATCAGGGAAGTTCATCACTTTGGTAGAGGCATCTCAGACCACTCTCCAGTCTGAATGAAAGTAGTCCTGGGGCGGGTGAGTGCTGGAAGGATAGCCCCCATTAATTCATGGTACCTGAGGGACCCGCAAACTCAGAAGAAAATAGGTCAAGCTACGGATAACTATTTTCAAGATAATGAGGGGACTGTTGCATCAGGTCAGACACTATGGGACGCCTACAAAACAGTTATCTGTGGGGAAACCCTGTCCCTGATTGCGGGAAAGAAAAAGGACAAGCACTTAGATTTAGTACGAGCAGAAGATGAAATACCGAGAGTGGAAAAAGAAATAGCTCAGGAGGTGACACCCAAAAAATTACATCTCTTTGCCCTGAAACAAGATGACTTGAAAAGCATTGCTGAGGACAAAGCTAGGGCGCAGGGCAGAGACATGCTGAGCAGAATCTACGAACATAGTGATAAGGCATGGAAGCTAATCGCATGGTTGGATAGGAGAAAATGGGCGGCTCGACTGGTGCCCGAGCTACAAGGCGAGGACACCATCCCCATAACTGACCCAGAGGAAATTGACGACCAGTTTGCAGGCTACTATCAAATGGTGTACCACACGACTGGTACACAGAGGATGACAATAGTGAATTGCTTCGAGATATCAGACTTCCTACCCTCTTGGATGAAAATAATGAATATCTCAAGTCCGCCCTCACAGACAACGAGGTGGCATAGGCAATAAGGGGGGTAAATTCGGAAAAAGCGTCGGGTCCCAATAGCATTCCGATTGAATTGTATAAATTGAGACCAGGCAAGATAGCCCTGTACCTCCGTTCAATGTTTTTAGAGAGCAGAGACAAGGGGATGCCCCCCTTTGATCAGCGGGTTGCAAATATTGTGGTCATTCATAAGGAGGGGAAACCCAAAACCAGCTGTGCGTCCTGTAGACCAATATTGCTGCTGAATGCAGAGCTTAAGATCCTTGCAAAACTATTAGCTACACGCTTGATTAAAGTCATTGACACACTAGTGCACCCCGACCTATCAGTCTTCATGCCACATCGCAACACGCCCTTAATCTACGCCACTTGCATGGCGTACTGGGCAGGGTACCAACTATCCTAGAACTCGCCATAATGGTATCCCTAGACGCCACCATGGCATTCAATATGGTCAATTGGCCGTATCTTTTCGCAAATTGGGATTTGATCCCGCCTTTAAGAGCTGGGTCCGCCTGCTGTACTCCAGCCCCATGGCTCAGGTTGTGGTGAACAACCACAAGTCTCTAGCTTTCCAACTGGGCTGTAACACGTGTCAGGGGTGCCCTCTATCCCCACTCCTATTTGCGCTAGCCTTGGAATCCTTGGCGGCTTGGATCCATAGAGATCAAGTGGTTCGCGGGATGAGGTGGTCCCCAGGCTGGGAAGATAAGATATCGCTGTGTGCAGACGATATTCTGCTCTATCTGACTTCCCCAAGAGCCTCCTTGATCGGCCTCCTGGACATTCTCACGGTATTTGGGAGATACTCTGGATTCACCATAAACTGGTCAAAGTCTGTGGTCTACTTCCCAAATGGGCAACTCTGGCACTAATGATTGCAAAACAAAATATTGCACAACACTGGGGGGCCATCAGTCACCTACACTGGGAAAGTGGCAGGAGGACCTAGATTGGTGTATGTTCAGGGAGAAGTCGGTCTATGTAGCTAGAGGGTGCCCTGGTAAATAGAATAAAGGGTGGGGGCCTTGGAACCAATACATAGTCGATATCTGTACTCCACGGGCACCCTTGCATGACTCTGAGACTCTTAAGACACCTTGATCTATCATGTACCAGTATGGAAATTTGGTATTGACAATGTCTCTTGCTCCTGTATTACAATGGTGAATTTTGTCGATGGTGTTTAATAAAAAGATTAATAAAAAGAAAGTCATAATATGGAACTTTTTTCTGCACTTTAATTTTCTCCCAGTCAAAAAATTGCTATATTTTTCATTTATATAAATATGACACAGTGTCTACCAGCCACTGGGAACAAGATGCCTGTTGTGTGTAAATGCAGCACTTTGAAATGGAAGAAAATTAAACCGAAGAGTTAAATTTATGTTTATATGGATTCACACAACTCATCATTTAAATATTCTCCCATTTGAAAGTGTTGCATTTGCAAACAGCAGGCATTTTGCACCCAATGGCCTGTAGACACACTGTCATATCTATTACATAAAAATACAGCCATTTGTTTAAATAGGAGGAAGTTAAAGTGAAGAAATATGCTTCATATATATTAAGGCGTAATTGGCTCAATCGAAATTGGAGAAAAACATTGACTCAATGTTTCATAGAAATATTTGTATCCACTTGAGTGATTTTCAGTTATAAATATGGGACAGTGTCTACTAGCCACAGGGAGCAAGAAGCCTGCTGTTTGTAAATGCAACACTGTAAAGGGGGGGCGGAGCTTGCTGGCGTCCATGCTGGACGTGTGAGCGCTGAGCTCCTCGCCGAGGCCCCAGCAACATCCTTTAAAATTATCCTTATAGTGCCTAAATCATTCTAGCTGCAGTGGTGCGCTCCCCTGCTCTGCCTGGAGCACCCAGACGGACCAGAATCAGGCTGCTCGGCGGCCGCGAGGAGAGCCCCGGAGGAGGTCGCTGACTGTGACGGACCAGGCCTGTAGCCGCGGGTTCGCCTGAAGGAGGACCCCGGCGACGTCACTCTGCGTGCGGCCTGGGAGGCCCGAGCGACCCGGAGGAAACGGCCCGAGGTCGGAGGGTGGAGAGTTCGACCCCCGTGCCTTCCGCTCTCCCTGCCGAGGACCACGATGCTGAAGGCGACCTGTGTTGCGGCGGCCCGGGATCTTGGTGAGCGACATCCACGGGGCTGCTGTTGTGTGCCCGGGAACACTCCTACCGGTAACCCTGCCTCGCCCCCCCTCGCTCGCATCGCCTTCCCTGCCCGACCCGGCCCTGTGAGGCCGTGGGCAGCCGACGTGATCTGCTGGGCGGTCGGTGCGCTGCTCGCGCTGCTGAGCCCTCAAAGGACTGAGGCCTGGAACCGAGGCGCCGACGATCGGCGAGTTAGACTCCGGGGGCCCCGGGGGTCCCGGTGAAAACACGACGTGGGAGGGTGACCTTACCTCTCCGGCCAGGTCTACTGTTGTGATCCACGCCCCTCCAGCATTGTCAAAGGTGAATGCTTTACCAAACATAGAACTGTGGTGCACCTTGAAGGTGACCTGCTGGCGCACCCCCGCACGCACGTTCACCGCCATCTTGCAGTCGGGTCTGGCCCTGCGGCGGCCATTTGCTATTCGCTTGAGGCCGACTGGTGCAGCGCTGCAGAACTACACCAGGTGGGAAGGTCAAGGCTAACGCAGACAGCTGAGGAGGGCTCGACTACCAGCTTTGAGGTACTTTGGCCAATGTTTTGGGCACTGATAGGTTGTGTGACACCGAGAACACCTTGCTCGGGATACCGACTGAGTCCGTATCGAGTCACGCTGTGCGTGTGGGAGACACATCGCTTATGATCTGTGGCGTGTTCGTTTGAAGGGTCCCGTGGGGTGCTACTATTTGCTGGTGGCGTGTGGTGCGAACCGTTGCATGGGCCCCCCGCTAGCCTGGTATCGAGTGAAGACGGAGAGCCGGCGCTTGGGACTTGGGGTTCACGTGGGAGCCGAGAAGAACACTGGGCCGCTCCGATGGGCTGCTGACACCTGCGGTGAGGGTCGCTTACATGTCCACCAGACTAGCCATGGGCAAAAATGACAGGACACAATCTAAACTCACCTTTGAGCAGCGCCGAACCAAGGGGTCCGAAATGCCGGCTCCGGAAACATCCGAGGGGAGCAGCTCAGATATCCGCGAAATGCTGGTCGTGATGGAGAAGGGGATACAAGACAGCATCGCATCGGTTGGGACTAAAATTGATGCCCTGTCCTATCGCATGGACCGCATGTCGGAACGGGTGGACAAACACGCTGAGCGCCTTGACATGGCAGAGCGACGATTGACTGAGGCGGAGGAAGCTCAATCGGAGTGGGACAAGGATCGCAAGCAATTTGGCAGGCTTTTGCAGGTGATCCAAGACAAATCGGAGGACTTGGAGGCGAGGTCGCGGAGATCCAACATTCGTATTACAGGTGTGGCGGAGACTACACAGACTGGCAAGATGGAGCTCTTTGTGGAGAAACTCTTGAAAGCCCTGCTCGGGGATGGGGTCTTTTCCCCGATATTGTGGAGAGAGCCCACCGCACACTGAGACCCAGACCGAAGCCGGGTGCGAACCCGAGGCCCATCATAGCGAAGCTCCTGAACTACCGGGATAGAGATACTGCACTTCGCTTGGCTAGAGACAAGGGTAAGCTGCAATATGAGGGGATGGACATCTCACTCTAGCCGGACATTACTGCGAAGGTCCAGGAGGAGAGGAGACAATTTGCACCATACAAAAAGCAGCTGCGCGAGCTAGAGTTGGACTATGCAATGCTATACCCAGCGAAGCTTCAAAATAACAGACAAGGGCATTCGCATTTCTTCACTGATCCCAGGGAGCTGCAGAAATCACTGAAGGAGTGGTCCAAAGAACGCAGGAACAGCCAGAGGAGAGACCAGGGGGACCTTGATTCCTCGTCGCTATTGGAGGAGCAGGATTGAGTACTTTACGCTTGTTCAGCCTAGTCACCGCTATGCAGTGGTCAGCACACCGCCTCAGGGGGTATGCTGCTCAACGCCGTGATATGCACGGTGCGACGATGGTGCTGTGCTTCCTCTGCATGGATTGAGTCTGGACATTGCTTTGTGGATTTCCGACTGGGTGAGATCTTACTGGTTTGGCTTTGGGGCACAGGGAGCCGGGAGTGTTCCTCCTCTGGGGTGGCAGTATCATGACACAGTACTTGTTATATGGGTTGGGAGATTGAGTTGCTGTTGGGATTTGGAGGGGGGCGGCACTATTGGAGGCGGGGGGGAGCGACACTGTGCGTTTAGCGGACTGATTTTGTTTTTGGCACTGAACGTTGGCAAGGGGCATGGCACTGGGGTGCAGTAGCAAAGCGGTTTTGGACTGCACGATACCTGTTTTGGCTGGCGACGTCTGCCCCTGCACTTTTGGCTTGCAGGCTCTGGAGAGAGTCACTTTGGGGACCATATACATTGGGTTACGGGGGTGTTGGGGAGCGGTAAAGAGATCTGATGTCGTTGGGTGGGCGTAGGTCCTGTCAGGCCAGGTTGGGGGAGGTCTGCTGTGGGTGGGGGGGGGGGACAGAGTTGGGAATTGTGATGGTTTTTTTGATTGTGGGACTTTGAACTTTATGCCAAGCGATGTGTTGTCTGATGTTCAGCCTCAGGAGAATGGTGCTGCTGCCTGCATCCTATTGCTTTTGCCGCCAGGATGACTGACGCTAGCAATGAGCATGCTACGCGCAATTTGCAAGAGCTGAACTTACTAACATGGAATGTGAGGGGGCTAAATGATCACCATAAATTACGTTGGGTCCTCAGTTACTTACACAGACATCGTGTTGACCTCGCCCTTCTGCAGGAAACGCACCTACCACTCACCAGTAGAATGCTACAGACCAGGGGATTGGGGGGTCACAGTGTAGCCGCAGGTTTCACTACGCACTCCCGGGGGGTACTCACTTGGGTCAACCCTTCCTCACAGTTAAAACTGGTCCCGCTAGCGTCAGACCCGGAGGGTCGGTTTGTTATCACCAGGTGTGTGGGCAGGGGTCACGACTGGGTGGTGATCAATGTTTATGGGCCAAACTACGATAGTCCTGTCTTCTACACCACACTAGCTACGCTTTGCAGAACGCATGTCCCCTCTAGAATGTTGTGGGGGGGACTTCAATTTTGTGTTCAACCCAGACTTGGATAGGTCGACGGGGCCTGTCCGGAGGCCTGTGGCCTCAGCCCTGCACATGGAAGCGGAAATGCTCAAACTAGACTTGGTGGACGTATGGAGAAGCAAGCACCCCACGAAAGGTGGCTTCACTCACTACTCTGCCTTCCATAACATTCACACTAGAATAGATTACTGGCTAGTGACACAGACCCTACTAGATGACATCAGGAGCTGTGAGGTGCTGCCCGCACCCTTTCTGATTACTCCCCTATATTGCTCCGCCTAGTGCTTCCGAAGAAAACAATCCCCCCTTTACCTGGAGGTTTCCCCCCTATTCCCTCCTGGACGATGCGTTTCGGGGTGAGCTGGCGGAAGACATCGATACATTCTTTGAGAAAAACCTGGGGTCTGTTGACAGTTTCCAAACAGTGTGGGAGGCCTTCAAGGTCTTCATTCGGGGTATGGCGATGTCCAAACACTCGAGCGTGCTTAAATCTATAAGGCGGGACTTGAAACAGCTTGAAGCTCGACTGTCGGTTCTAGAGAGACGCCTACAGAATGGCCCCGATGCCGCGGACGAGGCTCAAATTAAACTCCTATTGTCCGAATATCATGCCCAGGCTGATAGAGAGGTACTACACATGGGCAAATATGCCACGGCATGTTCTTATGGGGAGGGGGAGCGGCCGGGTGCACTGCTAGCTAGAATGATGCGGAGTACCAGGAAGCCCCTAGTGGTGGATGAACTACTCACGCCCGAGGGTGCGGTGATTACTGATGATGATGAGATCCTCCGAACGTTCAGACAGTACTATGCAGACTTGTATAAATCCAGATCACTGCGAGTGGAGGCAGAGATTGACGACTACCTAGAGCATATCGCCATGCCTTTTTTGCCAGATTCGGACAGGGAATTCTTGATGTCCCCAATTCAGGAGGACGAGATTCTGGAAGCGCTGGCGAGCATGCGCTCTGGCAGCGCCCCAGGCGCAGATGGATTGACGGTGGGCTTCTACAAGCCGTTCAAGGACAAGTTGGTCCCGCACCTGATCGCCCTGTTTGATGACATATGCGAGGAAGGCAGTATGCCCCAGTCCATGAGGGAAGCCCTTCTAATCACCATTTTAAAACCTGGGAAACCCCAGGAGGCCTGCAGCTCTTACAGGCCAATCTCCCTGATCAACGTTGACACTAAAATATTCGCTAAGGTTCTGGCCACGAGACTGGCTCTCCTGGTACCGGATATGGTAGCACCCGAACAAGCGGCTTTGTCCCCTACAGAAACCTGACTTATAATATCCGAACAGTACTGGGAACGATGCAACATGTGCGCCAGGAGAACACGGCCCTAGCGGTTTTCCTGGACATGGAAAAAGCATTCGACTCAGTGGAATGGCCCTTCATGCTTAGGGTCCTCAGGAAACTAGGGTTGGGGGAGCCGTTCTTGCAGATGCTGGGGGCCCTATACTACCGGCCCACCGCGAGGCTGCGGTTGGGGGATAGGGTCACGGACCCATTTGATATCAGCAGAGGCACCAGACAGGGTTATCCCCTCTTGCCTCTCCTGTACGCACTAGTAGCGGAACCTCTGGCGTGCGCGATCAGGGAATACCACAGCCTAGAAGGTATCAGTTTCCCAACATATAAAATCGGCATATCAACGTATGCTGACGATACCCTTCTCTATGTTTGCGACCCGGAAGCGAACCTTACGGCCGTTTTGCGAGAGGTTGTGCGATTTGGGGCCCTCTCCGGGCTCAGGGTAAACTGGGACAAGTTCATCGCTTTCCCGCTGACCCCCACGACCCAGCCCTTTGACATGGAGTACCCCCTGAAATGGACCACCGACTCGGTAAGATACCTGGGCATACATCTTCATACTGACCCAGATGTCCTGGTCCGGGAGAATTATGGAGTAGCATATGCGAAACTGGTTGAAGACGTGGACGCGTGGTGCAAGCTTCCGCTGTCCCTAATGGGCAGAATAGCCATCATGAAAATGGTGGTGCTGCCCAGATTCCTCTTCCTATTCAACAATTTACCGGTGGTGCTCTCAAAGGCGTTCTTTCAACAACTGACGCAGGTACTCATAAAACTGGCGTGGGGGGGCAAACAACCCAGAGTTAAATGGACGACACTACTGCTCCCTTATGAAATGGGGGGTCTGGGAGCCCACGACATGGAGAGATATTACAGTATAGCGCAGGCAGCCCATTTGCACTCTTGGATCCATGGGGACCCACGCATCCCTCATGTGACCTTGGAACGCTTGTTTGCCGAACCTCTTCCCCTTCCGGCCACCATCTGCCTACCGGTGGATCAAGCCGTCGGTCAACTAGACTCTCTTAAATCTACAAACCACGCATGGCACACGCTAGCCCGGGCGTGAGACTGTAGCCTTCTATACTCGCCACAGATGCCGATCGATTGGGCGCTCTGGCTGGGCCCGCTGCGGGAAAAAGGGGTCTCGGAGGCACTGCGCACATTGGGAATCACTAAAATGGGAGACCTGTTTACCGAGGGAATCGTTGGGTCCTGGGAGCAGCTCTTTGCCATGCAACCGGAAGCCACGCTGCTGCAGCACTTCCAGTTCCACAGGGTACGTAGCGCGTTGAAGGATTTGTTGGGCCCTGAGATGGCGGAGCCACCGGAGGTCCCTGAACTCACATATGTGATTGACTCACCCTCATCTCACAGATTAGTCTCCACATTAAACAAATTGGGAGTGGCGCATCAGCAGCCACGATACTCGAAAGCTAGAGAGGAATGGCAAAAGGATTTGCAACTTCCAATTGACGACGCCATGTGGCGCTACTGCTGCTCCAGCACCAGACGGCTTTCACTCAATGGCCGGCACAGGCTGGTGCACTTTAAGTTTCTACAACGGGTGTATTACACACCGGAGAGGCTGCACCGTTACGGGCTCCGGCAGACGGCGGAGTGTGAGAGGTGTCACACGCAGACTGCTGACTTCATTCACATGGCATGGTACTGTCCGGGCGTCCATAAATTCTGGGTTGACGTTTTTTCGGAACTTAGTGCGATCCTGGGCTCGGAGCTGTCCGCTAGACAGGACCTCGCACTCTTGGGCTTCTCGAAGCCACTCCCGTTATCCCAGCGACGCCTGGTGGATATGGCCCTACTGATAGCCAGGAGAGTGGTAGCCATATGCTGGATGCGGGGCCCGCTTCCCACAAAGAAGAGATGGGCTGGTGACTTACTTTATTGTTGAACGCAGTCCGAACACTACAGTGAGCTACTACCACCCAGGAGCAGGCCAAAAAATGTCTGAGGCTTATATCAGCCTTACATACAACAAAGCGAGGTGGATGAAACGGGCGGTGCAGAGGCGCAGGAGGCCCCGGAATCCCCAGAGGAACGGGAGGGACAGTAAACATAGGGCTCTGGGCGGTCACGAGGGTTCCCCAGCGGTGGCTCCCATAGCGTAGCTCTCGCTCAACATAGGACCCGGATTAGGGCCACCACAGTAGAGTGCAGTAGGTAGCTCGGTATGTACTGGCTGATGACGCACCATGGACACATCATTAGACACATAGTTGCTGGCACTTGGGAGAGGGTGGGGGTTGGTTGGGGTAGGTTGTTTATTGCTTTAGTATACTCAAGAGCTTATCAGGTACACAAGCAAACAGGACACTGGTCACGCAACTCGCGAGCACTGGCACGACACATGTAAGTTGAGGACGACATGAGACCTCCGCCACACACTGCGCCACTCATGCTCTGGCATTGTCATGGTTCGCCGCTGTTGGCTTTGTATACTTGCTGTACTGTTTGACGCAGGGCCCCCGGGATGCCGGCTAAATGGCTGTGTCCAACGTACCTACACTGCGGTGCTTAACAATATTGCTATGTTCAAATGTACGAGACATTGTGAGATGTGTAACGTGTACCTTGCAATATGTCAAATAAAGTTCTTTGATTAAAAAAAAAATGCAACACTGTAAAATGGAATACGATTAAAATGAAAGGTTAACTTAATCATTAACTTAATTCTTAATTTTAATTTTCTTGAATTTAAAAGCATTAAGAAACATCATTTTGTTCTCACACTCCAATATTGAGCTGATAATTACTTTTATTTGGGATTTAAATACCTCAGTGCTTCAGTTCTTCACCTTTGTGCCCTTGGTCATAAATCTGACTCCAGCACTGCTCATTATCAGGCCCTGGTATCTGCAGTCTGAAGATAATTATGTAAAAGAAACACAACCTTCCATTAACTTTAAAAGGAAAATGTGATCTTGTGCTCATTTAAAAATTAATTCAAGGCCGTAAGCTACTCTGAAGTTGTCTGTGAGCTACTGGTTGCTCGCAATTGACTGGTTGGAGATACCTCAGCTATACATATACCACACATAAAGAGTCTGAATCCCTCTTATAGTGTGGAAGTAGAGGTCATTGATTGGGAATTGGGGAAAAGGATTCTATAATGTGTGATTCTAACTCTTTGCGAAGTACTGAGTCACTGACAGCATTAGCAGGGAGTAATCAGGTGTAATGGTTGTGTGTGCCAGGAAAGGCAAATTCAAGGAGGACTGGTACGTGATCAGAGAGTTTCTGGGGAAAGTGCTCTGTGGCCTTCAGCTACGGGTTCACATTCTTTGTTGCCAACCAGTATTTAATCCTGAACCAGGTATTATGCGTGGTGCTGTGCATGTTCCTTCCTAGTTCCGGGGATGTGTATGTCTCTACAGGTCAATGAGCCAGTGGTCTTCTATTGTGAGTGCAATTGCGCAGCTTCCTCCAGGTGTGGCCATCTTGGGTCACTGGAGTTGAACACCACATTAAAGTCATCTCCTTGATGGACCATTGCAAGTCCATACTATGGATGTGGTACCAAACGTGTATTAAAAAAGAGGGTCAGTCAGTCTTGGGCCTACATAACAGTGGCCAACCTGATTGGTCCACCCATAAGCATTCCACGTAGCACAACCTATATGCCTTGCTTATCACATATGGACGCATTTCCGCGCCACTGTAAACCATTTGCGGATTAGAATGGTGACTCCACTTGCATAGCTTGAGTAAACTGCAGTGTGTGTTTCTGCGAGCCAGCTGGTGCACAGACCAGGATGTGTAGGACTGGTGAGATGAAAGGCCTGCAAATAGCTGATGTCAATATGATGGTGACGTACATAGATGAAGACTAGGCAGGCTCTACGCTGATCATTTATCTCACAAATGTTCCAAGTGAGACATCTAACTGTATTCATCCCAGTGTGGGGGATTGTGGTTGCATAATTTATGCTTGGTGTATTGAACGCAATATAGAGTCGCAGACAAGTAACAGTGTGCAAGTAAGGGTATGCTCTCTAAGGACATGAAAAAACAGTAACACAAACTAAATCCACCTTCCCCCACCCCCTTCAACTCCAGGGGCGGCTGGTGACATTTGAAAGTGGTGAGGCGTAAACTGATTTGCATACTGCACCGATGCGAGCAAGCCTGAACCACCATAAGGTGGGTTCGGGGGGTTCTGCCCCTGAGAAAATTTTTTAAAAAGAGAAGAAAAATCGTGCATTTTCAAGCAAATTCGAGAAAGCAAGAAGGTTAATAAAGCAATTGTGAAACTGCAGTTATTACATTAATAGATGTCATAACATCGATAGCTGCTTATTCAGTATAACCACAGAGCTTCATACATTCCGTCCTATTTCGCTGCTGAATTCAGACTATAAGACTTTCATGAACATCTCAGCTCTAAGACTAGCAGAAGTTGCACAACAGTTAGGAAACAGCCTTTACAAAGCATTGGGAACCATGCATTACCTTTACCATGTTTCCATTACAACGCATGTGACTTTACCACACATGTCTTTCCACACAGTTTATAGTGTTTAGGTGCTACAGAATACAAATATGCCATTTGAGCAGTAAAATCTGTTTTGTCTCCAAGTAGAACAAACACTAGAAAAATTTTAAAAACAAAGCTAACAATGCATTTCTGAGTACCTCACTTCCAGATCTTTTTTATTTAACAAACAAGTAGCAGCATTCAACTTTGTTTACTTTTTGTAAATGAAATCAGCACGTCTCTCTTTAAGAGCAGCGAACTCGTGAATAACTTTAATGTTGAAGTCCGGGATTTTTTGGACTAGCTTGCTCTCTCCAGAGAGCATCGCCAAAGCATTGAGTCTTTCCTCTAGCATGGTGTTCCTGAGGTATGTCTTAATGAGCTTTAAGGCTGAAAAACATCGTTCAGATTCGGCTGATGTCATTGAAGTGGTAATGACAATTATTAGTAAAGTCACTGTCTCGGTACGTGACTTTTCCATATTCAGTTTATGTATTAAAGTCAGCAGAGTCAAGGGACTTGTGGCCTTCCGTTACACAGGCATTGCGTACAGTACAGTCAACTCAGTTCTCAGCTGCTCTTTTTTGAGCATAGGATATGCTTGCACAGCCTCATTCAGAGCATCATATTTTGCAAACTCTTTACTTTGCAATAATGTGGCACTCACCAAATGTTTGGTGAATGAAAAACGTTCTTGTGCCTGAACAATTACAATGATTCAGAAAAGGGGGTGGTGATGAACAGAGTGTCTGAATTAAGCAGACCACTCTTACCCAGTCCAAAGATCAGGGCTTGATCCATCACCGTTATTTATCTCACTGCACCATCCCAGCTCAGAACCTGGCTATATGCATCAGTCTGTCCCTGGCCCAGTGCATCATGGGAACAGGGCAGACTAAACTACCAAGCCAATTCTTCACCAGAAAGGAGACAAGCTACCAGGGACCGGTTTCTGGCATTTCAGCCGTCTTCGGCCCGGCTTGCTTGAATCCTGATGGTGCAGTGAGAAAGGGACTCATGTCTGAGTATACCCTGCCACACCTATAGTGGCCAAAAACGATTCAGAAAAGGGGGTGGTGATGAACAGAGTGTCTGAATTAAGCAGGCCGCTCTTACCCAGTCCAAAGATCAGGGCTTGATCCATCACCGTTATTTATCTCACTGCACCATCCCAGCTCAGAACCTGGCTATATGCAAATCAGTCTGTCCCTGGCCCAGTGCATCATGGGAACAGGGCAGACTAAACTACCAAGCCAATTCTTCACCAGAAAGGAGACAAGCTACCGGGGACCGGTTTCTGGCATTTCAGCCGTCTTCGGCTCGGCTTGCTTGAATCCTGATGGTGCAGTGAGAAAGGGACTCATGTCTGAGTATACCCTGCCACACCTATAGTGGACAAAAACGATTCAGAAAAGGGGGTGGTGATGAACAGAGTGTCTGAATTAAGCAGACCACTCTTACCCAGTCCAAAGATCAGGGCTTGATCCATCACCGTTATTTATCTCACTGCACCATCCCAGCTCAGAACCTGGCTATATGCAAATCAGTCTGTCCCTGGCCCAGTGCATCATGGGAACAGGGCAGACTAAACTACCAAGCCAATTCTTCACCAGAAAGGAGACAAGCTACCGGGGACCGGTTTCTGGCATTTCAGCCGTCTTCGGCCCGGCTTGCTTGAATCCTGATGGTGCAGTGAGAAAGGCACTCATGGCTGAGTATACCCTGCCACACCTATAGTGGCCAAAAACGATTCAGAAAAGGGGGTGGTGATGAACAGAGTGTCTGAATTAAGCAGACCACTCTTACCCAGTCCAAAGATCAGGGCTTCATCCATCACCGTTATTTATCTCACTATTGGTCTGCCTTGTTCCCATGATGCACTGGGCCAGGGTCAGACTAATTTGCATATAGCCAAGTTCTGAGCTGGGATGGTGCAGTGAGCTAAAAAACGGTGATGGATCAAGCCCTGATCTTTGGACTGGGTAAGAGTGGTCTGCTTAATTCAGACACTCTGTTCATCACCACCCCCTTTTCTGAATCATTTTTGTCCACCATAAGCGTGGAAGGGTATACTAAGATGCGAGTCCCTTCCTCATTGCACCATCAGGATTCAAGCAAGTCGGGCCGAAGACGGCTGAAATGCCAGAAACCGGTCCCCGGAAGCTTGTTTCCTTCCCAGTATAAGAATTGGCTTGGTAGTTTGGTCTGCCCTGTTCCCATGATGCACTGGGCCAGGGTCAGACTAATTTGCATATAGCCAAGTTCTGAGCTGGGATGGTGCAGTGAGCTAAAAAACGGTGATGGATCAAGCCCTGATGTTTGGACTGGGTAAGAGTGGTCTGCTTAATTCAGACACTCTGTTCATCACCACCCCCTTTTCTGAATCATGCACAATTACAATGTCACATATCTCCTTTGCAATTCGAACCAGAGTGGTGATGTTTTGCCTGCGGTTTGCATAAGTAGTATGCTCTGGCAGTTTGCTCTCTAAATTGTCAACCCCATCTATCACTTTCCTTATGCTTTGTACAAATGTAGTGGTACATTCTTGCACATAGACAGTATCTACGACTTTTCCTTGTAACTGATTGTATAACAAGTCGACAGCATGCATTATGTCATGAAATAAAAACAGTAAGAACTGAAACTCTCTGTCTTGTAGTGTTCTAATAAAGCCATGGGCTTCATTCTGACTTGTGTAATCATACTCATCTTTGGATTCTATGGCGACAAAACATTTCTCAAGGTCCTCCATATGTTCAAAGATTAGGTTGACTGTGTGGATGTTAAAGTTCCAACGAATTGAGGATCCCCTTGGAGCGCTTTTGTCCACAATCTCTTTTGGGGGAACGTGAGAAGAATGCGGCCATGCCTCCTATATCCTGAAAGAAAATTTGTGTCTCTCTGATTTTTGATACTGCCTGTTGCATAATAAGATTGAGTTGGTGGGCATAACAGTGCACATAATGAGCATTAGGGTACACATCTCGAATTCTTTTCTGCACTCCACTAAGTGCACTCATTACGGACGCACCATCATAGCTTTGTGCGATAAGTTTTTGTTTTTGAGGCAACTCCGGAAAAATTAAGTTCAGTTGACACTGTATAGCTTCAGTAATGGTTGCTGCACTAGAGTCTCTTAAATGTGTGAAACCATAGAACCTATCCACAACGTCTCTGTCATTGTCAAGGTACCGAAACACTAATACAGACTGTGTTTTAGTGGCCACATCAGTGGTGTCATCAGCCTGAATAGCCACAAAATCTGTGTTTTGCAACTCTTGCACAATATGGCTTCTTATAATTTCGAGCATAACCTCAAGGAGTTCATTTTGTATTGTTTTAGAGGTGCCCTTAAAGATTGTAGCACTTGCTAAATGTGTTTCCAAATCCTTGTCTATGCTTGCTATTAAATCCACTAGGCCTCTGAAGATCCCAGGTTTTGACAAACTTTCTGATTCTTCATGGCCTCGTAATGCCAGTTCGAAAGCACCATAGAAACGAATGCAATCAATTATCTTGGATATAATTTGTCGACTCCTATCAACGGCTTCATTGTATTTCTGTATGGTTTTTCGGTATGCATCATTTATCTGCTGCTCAATTGGTGCATCTTCCCCCAACATTCCCAGTCTCGTCAGGTTTTCCATACGCTTTCTTGTGTATGCATGTTTCTTTTTTTTCCGACAATTGCTTCAAGTCAGTGATTCCTTGATGTGTCCAAGAAAAGTCACCACCAAACAGCAAGTAAGGGAAGCAGAACAGAGAATTTCTTATAGGGCACCCTGTAAGCCAATCAGCTTTTATGTACTAGGCATTTGAGAATGTACGTTTTGACATTTTTCCTCTGTCCTGGGAAGTTTTCTGTAGGTTTATTTCAGGCTGATGAGGTCCTATTTGCTTTAAATGTAGTTTTTCTTCAAGTGGCCGTGCCTGGAATGACCTTGTAATCAGCTCTTGTACTGTATTGTTGATGCTGTTGCTGGCCTTACCAATATATATATTAAAGAAACCTGTCAATAATCAAAGTACAACGTATAAGGTGCAGTGCAATAATATCAAATTTCAGTATAAATACACATATCTTGTGCAGTATCATACTACATCTCCAACATCTCCCCTTTCCACAAAATGACTTCTAAAAATACAGCCTTACTGCCTCCTACCTCTCTGTGTCACAGTGGTTGCTGGAGGCACTGAAACAGACACTGCTTGAGGGCCTTGAGAGTGACCACATACAGAGCTCTAACTCCCATGTAAAAAAATATAGCATCAGTTTCCTTACCTTTAACACTGGTGTTTGCTGGGTCGTAGCCAGTATGAAAGAGCAGCAAAGGAGGTTGGGGGCCTCTTGTTTGCCAAAATATTGCCCCAAAATGTGGTAATATTTCAGGTTGTCAGGCTTTACCAGGTGCTGAAAATGAAAAGATAACAATTTATTTTTGAAACACTAGGGTAATGAAACAAAGGCTGTGGGAAAAAAACACAACGCTCAAATTCTTTCCTTGCAGTTTGCGCCAGCTCTCAGATGACAGTTAATAGCTCACTGTTGTATGTTAGGATTTTAACTTACAAACTGCAAGTAACAAAAGGATCTCTCCGACAAAAGCAGTGACTCATTGACCTATTTACATCATGTGCATTTTTGTGATCTGCATCAGGTACATGTTCTTTGCAGCAGGCACATTAACCTTCTGCGCTTCCGCCTGCTGCTATTATACTACTGGGACCACAAAAATAGGCTAGGTCTGCCAGACTGGCAATGCACCTCCATATATAAGCCAACTACTGATTATTCTATTTTTTGTTTTATATAGCGCGAACTAGAACCAAGACATCGGGTATCAGAAAACTTTACATGAGCACCAGTTTCGTTACAGATGGACAAATTTTTTTTGGTTAGGCATGGGGAGATTAAATGATCACAGGATGTTGAGCGTTGTTGCCGAGACTCGAAATCGGTTCCCCAGCTTCGCGGTGAACTGCTCTGGCTGTAAGGCTACATCCTCTCCCCTCATTGTTAAACTCCAGGTGATTGCTTCCTCCTTTATGTAAGAATCTAGAAAGATATAAGGCCACATTCGGATTCAAAATAATTATACTACAATTCGAGGTAGTGCCTCTGTTCAACTGTAGGAAATAGTTAAGACTATGCATAGAGGTTCCCCCAAAAATAGGTATCCAAAGCCATCACATATTAGGCTGTCTCGATTGGACCAACAAACCAAAAGGCTATGGATCTCAATAACACCTCTTCAATTAGCAAAACACATGGTAGCTAGCTAGCACGCCTGAAACCGGTGATTCATCTAAGAGCAGTTTCTGAGAAAACGAGGTACAAAAATGAGGAAACTAAATACCTATCTGGATTCACTCCCTCTAACGCTATGTGGATAGAATACGTAAATTCTTTCCTTTAATTAGAGACTTAGAGAACAATCCCACAGCACGCTCATTTTAAATTGCTCCTTCAAATTCTTTATTTGTTTTCAAAGTTGACTTTATTTCAGAAAAGCCACATTCCAGACACCGAAGGCATTTATTGGTTAAAAATATACCGTGCTTAAATCATGCAATAAACATAGTATTGCTTAAATCATGCATTAAATGTAACATAAAATGTACATTATTTCTTGAACTATGTTGAACTAATATATTTGTATTTCACAGGCCTGGTACTGAGCACTTCCCGCTCAAGGTATCTCCATCTCAGGGCCAAATATGTAGTATAATCTCAACAGGGACTAGGATTAGTTGGCGTCATTGTCATATAGGGGAAAGAAGGAGAGACATAGAGAAAGTTTGTCAGAGCTACACAAACACGCCCACACACAGAGACACGCACACACATTCAGACTCACACACACACCCACACAAACACCCCCCACACACACACACACACGCTCACACACCCATCCACACACAAACACACATCCCTGGGACATAAAGCACACAGTGTTGCATTGGAAGGCCTGCAGAACTCGCCCCTCTGACGGTCTCAAACATATAAGGCCGAGTGGTTTGTGCAGATTACAGGGCGAAGGAAGCACAATTAGGCTGGTGCTGCAGTCAGAGACAGACAGACGGAGTAAGAGGAGTTGGATTTAAGGGGGGAGGTACCCTGAAAGGGAGAGAGAGAGCCGTATAGCAGCATAACACCACAACACAGAATTCGTGGTTCTTGGGTAGGTGTGACCCTGAGTGATGCCCTGCCCGTGTGGGAGGCTGGTTCTGGTTAATAGTCTGTGGTATCATGCATCTCCTATTTGCAAAGAGCCTGGCATTTTTATGATTCACCCTTAAGTCTGCAACAATAACAAAATCAATAATCTAGTTTGAGTGGGAAAATTGTGAGATGGTGTCTGAGAATAAATTGTGAAAACAGTAAATTCAAGATGGAAGTCGTATTTGCAAAGCTGAATACCAAAGGACTCCATTCTGGGGGGCGGATAAACACTTGGAGGGCTTCCTACCTGCGGGCAGACGCAGCAACACTTGCTCCTGGGTCCCTGACGCTGTAGTCTCGCCGCCGCCGCATTCCACCTCGCGGCTTGAGACTACAGCTCCCAGGGTGCTTTGCGGCCACTTCCTGCTTCCGGCAACAGCGCGCCCGGAGGCGCTACTTTAACAGGACGCTCCCTCGGTGGCGCGGGGGCGGATAAACACTTGGAGGGCTTCCTACCTGCGGGCAGACGCAGCAACACTTGCTCCTGGGTCCCTGACGCTGTAGTCTCGCCGCTGGCGCATTCCACCTCGCGGCTTGAGCCTACAGCTCCCAGGGTGCTTTGCGGCCACTTCCTGCTTCCGGCCACAGCCCGCCCGGAGGCGCTACTTTAACAGGACGCTCTCTCCGCGTCGCGGGACGCGCGCGGGCGGGCGCCAGGCTAAGCCCGGGCAAAGGGCGGGCCCTCTGTGGCCCTCAGAGGCACGAGGAGGACGGGACGGGGCCACCCCATTTCGCCAGTATTCTAAGGTACTTTTCATTGACCCATTGGCCAGCCTTCATTCAGGAACTGTGGTTACAGAAATCATTGTTGGGACTATCTGCCTTTTTGCTAGGTGTTAACGACATTTGTGTCTGTTGTTCCACGTAGCAACCCATATCGTAGAATAAGGGCTATCAACTGCCAGCATGTCACCAAGGGGCACTCGCAGCAGAACAGCTGCCGCTGTGACTGGCCCCATCGGCCTTTTTATAACGAAGGCCAATGACGCCATCAATCAGGGCATTAGCCTTCTAGAACGCAGGGTATCGCAAGATCTGGCGCATGCCAAACGTTCCTCACTTGGCCTTATTGCTACCGCCACTACACCTGCACAAGCTATGCCTAATAACATCAGACCCCTACTTGACGTTTGTGCTGACATTCACACCATCCCCAGCGAGGTTAACCTTTCAGCTTCCATTCCCCTGTTAGACTCAGATACTGATACTAGCACAGACTTGGAAAAAAACCCTGATCTGCCCATTAACCTCTCTCCCAAAGTAAAATCTGCTGATAACACCAGGCAAGTGAGAGGTAGGCGAGAGGGGGCAGTTCAAAAACTGAAGTCACATGCACCTAAGCCCCGGGTCACCATGGTCAGGAAATATGGCCGGGCACAAAGGAAATCTGGGAAAAATACCAACTCTGTCCCTAACCACAACACGACCAGGGTTACGGTAATATCTCAGGGGGATGAAAGCGAAGCGGTTCAGCAGGGTAGAACAATGGATACTAATGATAACACAGATAAGGCATACGACCCCCTGCTGGAAAGACTGGGGGAACTATTAAGCATTTACCTATCCCCAATCGAAAATAGGCTTACTCGAATAGAAAAACAATTAGTTGAATTGAGTAGCCCTCTTAAGAATTTCCTAAAGGAAGGTCCTGCAATAAGTACAAATAACGGCAACACCACCAAAATAGCAGGTTCCAAAACAAATATTTCACAAGCACCTCCAACTATCCCAAATAACGCACACAAAGCTGCACCTGTCGCACTGGCCAATGGCCCAACTACCAAACA
Source organism: Lissotriton vulgaris (assembly GCF_964263255.1). Classification (NCBI taxonomy): domain Eukaryota; kingdom Metazoa; phylum Chordata; class Amphibia; order Caudata; family Salamandridae; genus Lissotriton; species Lissotriton vulgaris. The sequence goes on from NC_141687.1 coordinate 1,753,218,030, forward strand.
AAAAGCAGTAACATCGCACACTAACAGCGAAGCCACAGATAAAAGGAAGGACCCTGGTACCAATACCATCACTAATACCAAACCTCCAAATGTGAGCACCACAGGTCTCCCTCCAACTTCTACAAGCAACCCTATTTCGACCCAACCCATTCCAAAAACACCCAGACAAGTTCCTGCCCGCATTAACCTTCCACCGGAATGCGGTGCATATGTACTAGTGTTAGTAAATGTCACCAAACTAAGAAAGGATCAGGATGAAAATCCCACATCACTCAAAAACAAAACCCTGCACTGGCTAATTGCTAATTGCAATTACCCTATTGATGGTGCAAGGGAGATTATTAACACACAGCGAGTGGGTTGGATTGGACCACTTAGGAAAAAATTTGAGGGCGACTGTGTCACTATAAGCTTTAGAAATCCACAATGGGCAGAGAAAACACTAGCCAATGCCCCTCTACCATCGCACCGGGAATTCAACACCATGCTACTCCCTTTAGGATATTTCTACCGACACCTGATACCCCCGGAACAAGCCACTGCTAATTTCCCCAACACTTTCCCCACTAAATTTCATCAGGACACGAATTTTGGAGCTAGGATTAGATCACCCCTTTTTGTCCAAAATCAGAACCCAAATGCCGCCTACTCCAACAATCATAACTGGCATCCACAACCCCCAATGCCAATTCTAACCCCCAACCCTCCGCATCACTTTCAAGCCCCAACAATGCATCAGAGTAATTATAGGGATAGGCCTTACCCAATCCCTAATCCGTTCCAGTTTGCACAGATGACTGAAGCTAGGCCAATGTATAATATTCCTACTTTCAATCGGTTCGATTATTTATCATCTTTAGACGAACAGGATTGACTGAGTATACCCCTCAATAAAGAAATGTGTAACGATGCAAAAGCCTGTAACTTAGAGGGTGCTACAACTCCAGCTGCATTGCACCACGTCAAAACTGCTGTTACAGAAATTATATTATTGGATAGTATCCCGGCCATTTCTAACGAATCACTCAACCATGATAATGGGAATACTGGGAGTACATCCATCAAACATGGGTTCAAACATGGCCTATCAATTCTAAGCTGGAATGTTGCAGTGTTTAGAATCTAAGCTCTCGGACCCTGCTTGGATCGAATTAATCAATGATGTAGACATACTTATGTTCCAAGAAACTTGGGCTGCCGATAACCTGTATATTGAAGGCTACCACTGCTTCAGCCTGACATCAGTAAAACCTAGCTTTGGCCGAGCAGTGGGTGGTCTCTTTATGGGGATCAGAATTTTGGCAGGCGGTACAATTAGTGATCTGAAGCTAGATAACCTTGCCAATCCCAATAATCAAATTTTGGAATATAAATTGAAATCAAAGACCACAATTTATTTAATTAATTTTTATAATAATGATTTTTATGGTGTACCGAACAAAAACTTTGCTGCATTATCTAAGGTTTTAAACATGATTGATTGTTCCCTGTCAGTAGACACTAAGACTAGCATTCTTATCGGGGGTGATTTTAATGTGAAACTTATAGAGAACTATGGATCTACCAATTTTGATCACTGTAATGACCGCAGGGGTTTGGAACTGATCAGCATACTTTCTGATTTTAATCTTGTTGATGTAATGAGTGTAGGGTATGATATGAATTTTCCCTACGCCCCCACGTTTAAGGGCAGGGATAACGGTTCAATTATCGATTACATATTTGCATCACCTCTGTTAACGGACTGTTTAATCAAAACTTCTGTTGTGCAAACGTCTTTCAGTGATCACAATCCTTTGTTAGCTATTTTTAATTTCGCACCCAGTCCGATTTTTATGAATTTAAATGGGGCAAGGGATATTACACCCTCAATTGACGGCCTTCGCCTAAAATGGAGGGGAATCGACCGTGGGGCCATTACAGACACGATTCAGGAGGCACATCCCGATTTACTGAAATGCCTCTCCTCCCCAAGCACAAACAATCAAAAACTGATTACAGACTTTGAAGCTTTATGCTCAAATATAAAAATTCTCCTGTCAGTCCCACTCCCTATCGAACACAAAGCGCCACGGTGGTTTGATACATCTTGCTCCGTGGCCAATAGAGAGTTAAGAAAGGCCCTCTCTGCCAAACCCAGATGTAAAGATGTAGTTCGAGCTGCCAGGAAAAACTACAAAGACAAAATATCGAAAAGGAAGGCAAATTTGCTTTCCGACCACTGGGATAAGCTGGTCATTAGCGCCAATCTGGGTGGCAGCGCCCCATTTTGGTCGGCTGTCAGGAGAACGAGGGAAATGGGCAAAGAGCTTACACAAACTAGCTGCAATATAACCAGTGCAGCCTGGGAGACCCATTTTTCCAATATTTATGCCGCCCCCTCTGATGAGCAACCCCTCCCCAACATGGACCAAACAGAAGGCTTAGAGATCTCGGACCTAGAAGTCAGGAAAGCCATTAAAGAGAGCCTAGGTAACAAGGCGCCCGGGCCGGACGGCCTCCCTATTGATATTATTAAATTTAATGCTGCTCTTTGGACGCCAATACTCTTAAACATCTTTAACAGTCTCCCACATGTAGCCATGCCTGCCACCTGGGCTACTAGTATCATCGTTCCCATCTACAAAAAGGGAGACAGATCAGACCCAGCAAATTATCGCCCCATTTCCCTCCTGGATAATACTCTAAAAATACTAGGACGAATAATTTATAACAGGGTACTGGAATGGGCGTCTGATTCTGACTTTTTAGATCCCTGCCAGATGGGGTTCAGGAGCGGGGTAGGAACAGTCGAGCAATGCTTAAATTTAAAACTGATAATCGACAAATACTGCATTGCTCGCTCATCCCCCGCCTACCTAGCTTTTATGGATCTTTCGTCCGCATTCGATCTTGTGAATAGATCTAAGCTTTGGTTAACTCTCCTGTCCAATGGTCTTGATGCCACTATTGTTAGATTCTTAGCCTATCTCCATACTGACCTGGAAGCACGGGTACGTATTGGGATGGGCGGAGAGGTATCGGGAGCCATTAAGATAGGGAGGGGGGTGAGACAGGGGTGCGTTTTAGCACCCCTGCTGTTTATCATTTATATCAATGGTCTGTCCAACTGTTTAAAGAAAGCTACCCCTGATGTCCCAACTATTTTAGGTAACCCCCTACCCGTGCTTTTATATGCAGACGACGCTGTCCTTATGGCACGTACACCTAACGCTTTACGTCTGCTTGTACATAGTTTTGTAAATTTTATGGAGGGACTGGATCTGAAAGTTAATTTTAAAAAGTCTTTTATTATGTCCTGTGGGCCGGGCAAAAGGAAACTCAGCACAATTCGAATTGGAACAGATAAACTAGAATCTGTCCATAAGTTCCCTTATCTGGGGTTGGTTTTCGCTGCGAACGGCTCGTGGAGTGGGCATGTGGCCCACGCCACGAGCAAGTTCTCGAAAGCCAACAATTCTGTCCTAAGTCTCCCCCGCCCAAAGAAAATCGGCGCCACAAAAGCCATCGTTAAAATTTTTAAACTACAGTGTTCCCCTGTTGCCACGTATGGAGCCGAAGTTTGGGGATCGGCCAGCAGCATTAGCATTCAAAGAGAGGAAAATCGTTTTTGCAGAAAATTGCTGGGAGCACCGATCTCCTCTTCCAATTTCATCTGCCATAACGAACTCAACCTCCCCTTCATAAATGACTTCATTAAAGCAAGACCAGCTCTCTTCTGGATCAGAATCTGGAGGAATGAGGCTGCTGTCCTTACGCAAAACATCATTAAGGACTGCCTTAATTGTGAAAATGGCATGCAGATCCCCTGGTTTAAAGAAGTTTTTAAAACATTTAATGAAATTGGTAGAGGTATTTTGTTTACTGAGCCTAGGGCTATCGAATTAAAGGTCAAATTTGAGGTCCAAAAGGCACTTTATGCACTTTATCGCAATGAACGGCTTGGAATTGAATCACAGAAATCAGGGGTCAAGAAATATATTGGTAATGGTCTCTGTATGCAAATCATGCCACCCTACCTCTCACTCCCTATGTCAAATTGGGAGCGATCTCTACTGTTTCGTCTAAGGGCAGGAACTGTGAAATTTTTGCTGTCTTTTCCTCTGGGGTATCAACATCATATAGATCTTACCCCCTGCCCTTGTGACGGTATAAGCACTCAAGATGATTTGCACTTTCTGTTTTTCTGTAAATTTTATGTGAGATATACCAAATGGCTTTTAACCCCATATTTTAGAAAATTCAGACCTCTCACACTTCAGGAATCCTATATGTTGTTGCCCACCTTGGACACTGATGAACTGACATTTCGCACTAGCACTTTTTTAAGACTAGCCATACGTGCACGTAAGACTATGGAAAGTCCTTGAAATCAGAATCAGTCATAAAGATACTACTGCTAAAACTGTATAAGATAATGAAATCTACTGCTTAACCACTGTATGAATTGTCTTGTTACTATGGAATTCTATTTATTTAACTGTTTTGTATTATATGTATATATGTGCTTTGGTGTGTTCGGTACTTTTATGAATTTTATCAAATTCGAATAAAGGTCTTTTGAACTTGAACGAACTTGACTCCATTCTGTGTAGCTAGCTCTGCTTCATGTGGACTTGAGAATGTCATCGAAATTGTGTGCAGTTAGCTGGCGTTTCCTTCCTGCGTTTCACAGCTGAAAGGTTAATTCTCAGCAATCAGTGTCATTAGCTTTGGACGTATACGCCTCATGGCCAGGCCGTGGCACCAAGGCTCTGCCACAACAACACTGGGCCATCTGCAAAAAGAGAGAGGAATAAAGCAGTCGATAAATCTGGTACATTTTAAGGTTTGTGTAAGTTCCTGCTGCAGAGGTCTGAACCGGTCTCGGCCTCTGACGGCTTGGGCGACGGGCGGGAGGAACCTGCGGTAAACCCTACATTGACGGGACAACCCGGGGGCGGGCAGACCTATCTGGGTGATTCCTGACAGGCGGATGCATCTGTCGGTCAGGTAGATAGATCCCCGCGAGTGTCAGTCAGTGCCACCTGAGATAAGTGTGGCAGGGTATGCTCAGACGTGAGTCCCTTGCTCACTTTGCCACTGGATTCAAGCACGCCGGGCTGAAGACGGCTGGAATGCCAGAAACCGGTCCTCGGAAGCTTGTTTCCGGTCCAGGGAAGACATGGCTTGGCAGTTCGGGCTGGACTGTTCCCATGAGGCACAGGGTCAGACTGATTTGCATATAGCCATGTCTGAAATGGGGTGGCAGAGTGGGCTAAAGAACGGTGATGGATTAAACCCAGATCTGTTGACTGGGTGTGAGTGTTTGATTCAGATGCTCCGTCCATCACCACCCCCTTTTGTACAGCACCTTAGAGTGGCTGGCCCAGAGACTTCAAAGAGAGAGCCAGGGCCGAGGCAGGGGTCTGGTTTCGCTCTATGAGCCACCAGCCACCACGAGCCGAGCCACCAGCCACCAGCAGCCAAGCCATCCAAAGATTCAGCATGTCATTTAGGCACCAAATGGCATGAAGACAGAACAAAGACTCACTAAAATGAATATGATATATGTTTTTTCAACATCCCTAAGTGGTGCAATAAAATACATATGATTATATCACTGCTTTTAATAGCATTTATTGAAAGTAATATTTTTTTTTATATGTGAGGCATTCAAGAATACCCAAGACACCAGTTTGTCATTCTCTCTTTCTATGGCATATATTGTGATACAATGTGAATAAAGACTATTTTATATTAACCATATGCAAAACTCAGGCTTTGTCTAGTACAGAGACTGAATTTAGCTGTTTCTATGAGCAATCAAATTGGTTTATTATCATACAAAATGGTACATAGTGTAGTAAAACGATGTGCCGTGGATCACTTCATTTGGCCAAGCTGGGGTGTGAGTCAAGGTTTCCTGGTGACAAATTGTGCAATTTAGCTACTGTAGAATAACATCCTTTATTCATCCGTTTAACACCAAAGTTCAATGCTTTGTTTTTAATTGTTTCATGAATTAGAACAGGGAGTTAAGCACCTCCCTGGGGCTTTTGTTCTATTGAATGAGGGGGAGTGGAGGAGGGATGGCAGCCCCCGACCATACATATGCATTTTTTATTCCAGCACCGTATTGAAATAATCTATGTTCTCTATCTCTTCCCTCTTGGCCGGACCCCCTTCTCTTCTCCTCCCAGCTCCCGGGCCCCAGGGTGGCGCCGCATGGACTGTGCTGACAGTGAAGCTGGCCATCTCCGGCTGTCAGGCCTAAATTATGGTTGGTTGGGGCTTCGGAAGAGGCGGGAGTGAGCGCGGGAGCGGACCCAATGTGACGGGACTCAGAGGGGGGCACCGGGCACGGTTCAATGTAGGTAGCCCAATTGTGCAGCCCCGGGGCCTATTCAAAGCTCTTTGTAGACTTGTGCAGTGCTTTGAATGGTGAGGAGTGTGCTGCAAAAACCGGGAGTGTGAGCTGCTCCCCTCATTACACAGATCATGAGGACCGTGACATTAATTACTCACGAGTCTCCGAGGATTTAATTTTTCCATTCACTCACTCACTTTTACTTTTTCACAGGAGCAGCCGAGTCGGATCTACACGCACCACGAGGTCCACATGACAACAACACACAGCGTGTCGTGACAGTGAGGTGGGAGTTGGTCTGCTGACTGCTGCCTGTGCACGAGGCGAGCCCCTAGAGATTGAGAACGTCACACCAGTGGCGCGCGCATCCCGAAATGGCCAATCACTGCTGTTATAGAGTTGACTGTCTAGTAGTTGGGGTGGGAGGAGCTAGGTGGGCAGAGGGGAAGAGGTGGGGTCAAGACAGGAAAGGGTCAGTTAGTGTAGGGACGGGGACCGAGCTAGATGTTGAATAAAGAGCTCGTGAATACTAAGTCTGTGTCCTCGTGTATGTGTAGAGTGGGACACGACAACTGCATGGCTTCACATGAAGTTACACAGTGATTGGCCACATGCAGTGCGGCTGAGGCAGTGTGCCACCACCCAGGCGCAATGGATTGCCTGCCCTTCTGCGTGGTGGACCAGCAAATCCTGGCGCTGGCTAGGGGACACACTGACTACTCGCCCTTTGCAACCCCGGGGGCTGCGGCCCGGCTGCTGTAAGAAGCAGCACCCCTCCTTGGTTCCTCTCTAAGGGGAACTTCAGTGAGATAGTAACCGCATGCTCGGGCTAGTTACAGCCCAAAAATTCACATGCGCAGTACTGCTGCTGGCCTGCTGCATCTGAATGTGGACTGTCACTCAAGCTGCAGCAGCCAAGCCCAGCCCCACCCCCTCCACACTCCGGATTAAGTTGGGTATGTCCCGTATTCCCGCAGGGAAGCACTGCGCTGCGGCGCTTATAATTGCCATTGCAATGCCAAAAATATTTTTTTATTGTGCTGCTGTGCTCTTGTCGACGGTGCGTCCATGTGGCTTAGTGGGGCTACGCCCCTAGGCCCCAATGGACGCACCGCTCCTGTTCAACTCCCCCAACACAAAAACTGTTACAGTCTGCAAAGGAATACATCATTTAGGGGGCTAGGAGGGACTAGCAAACAACCCAGAGGTAACAGGCTAGGTGGCCAAGAGAAAAAGTTTAAAAAAGGGCCTGAATGGCATATGCAGTCAGCATTTGAACAGGGTGTCCAGGAGCCAGTTATGATCAAGCGGGAACAGCCGAGAGATGAATCTATAGTACATCGGGCCTCCTAAGGGTATGGCAATGTCTGAGCAGGGTTTAAGTCAGTCATTGTCCCTCATTGTATTGCCTCCCTGTTGAAGGGATTCTGTTTGGAAACAGAACTGTGCCTTAAGAGAACAGGACATCAGAATGTAGGGACTGAGTCTCTCTACCACGTCAGTACATGCAAACCCAAAACCGACTAGCTCACAGTGCCTCACCTGCACTCCTAAGCTTTCCAAAGTAACAGGTAATTTTGGCACGCCTAGAACATGAACCTCTAGTCCCCAAAGGAACCGTGGATGCAGATCATCACCTTTCATTCTCATCCATGCATGTCCATAGTAAACAAAAAGAAAGACATGAAGTAAGTTTACAATAATTTATTGAAACTATCGTAATGTCTTTTGAAGCATTTTTGCTGTGATCAGTAAACAGACACAAATAAGAAAGGTAATCAACATTACTAATAGGCTGTACAAATTTACAACCTGGCCATGGCAACTAAAATCTAAGCCTACCCTCACTATGTGAGCACAGGGATATAATAGAGATCTCTGGGAATAGCTTTGAACCACATACCAGGTATATGTGGTTAGTTCGTCTGCATCATAGGCATAAACTCACTTTACGCAAGACTGCTGCCTCCATTTTAAGACTGGTCTCTGTGCTGGAAAAACAGTCCAACATTTTGTTGATCGGCCTTGTATGAAATGTTCAGAATGAATCCCAAAAAGTCACTGAATAACAAATAATTAAGGCTTCCATTTAAATTTAAATTTCCATTTAAACAGATTTTTGACATATAAATACAGGCGGAAAAATATTTTTCCTTTGTCTGTATTTATAAATAGAAACAGAAAAATGCCAGAACATATATTAACTGACATATTTTTTGTAGCTGCAATACCACCATGTGTTAGACTTTGTGGATTGTCAACCAGGTTTCAGCTGCTTTGCATGCTAGATTTTTGTTAGGGTTCCCCTGTGAAATGGATCCAATAAGAAAGAAACACATTTGCTGGAAATGTCGTCATTTTCTGACATCTTTCTCTTCCAAAGTGTCGCCTCGGGAGACGGAGATGAAAAAGAAGGAACAAAAACAATTAAAAACTCAAAAAAAAAAAAAAGCAAGACACAGTAGTCACAAAGTGGCCAGATTGGTTTTATTCACACTCAAATGCAAGTCCTTGGAACCTTGCTTTACCTATCCAGACCGACTCGGAGGCTTGATCTGGGCACCCACGCACCTCGGGACATGGAGACGCCGCATTCACGCCACCCACCGCCAGGAGAGTCACCCAGCCATTGCTCCTGCCTCACGGGACTACCACTCCTAGAGTCCCAAGCGGCCCAAGTGGGGAAACGCCCCGAACGCACACAAGCGCGCTGGGAGGCACTCTTAACCAGGAAAGGGCTCCCGCGGCGCGGGAGTCCTTGGAACCTTGCTTTATCTATCCAGACCGACTCGGAGTCTTGATCTGGGCACCCACGCTACTCGGCACACGGAGACGCCACATTCACGCCACCCACCGCCAGGAGAGTCACCCAGCCATTGCTCCTGCCGCACGGGACTACCACTCCTCCCAGAGTCCCTAGCGGTCCAAGTGGGGAAACGCCCCAAACACCACGCAAGCGCGCCGGGAGCACTTTAACCAGGAAAGGGCTCCGGCAGCGCAGTATACAGACAGACTCGGAGGCTTGACCTGGGCACCCACGCTCCTCGGGACACAGAGACGCCGCATTCACGCCACCCACCGCCAGGAGAGTCACCCAGCCATTGCTCCTGCTGCACGGGGCTACCACTCCCAGAGTCCCTAGTGACCCAAGTGGGGAAACACCCCAAACACCACGTAAGCACGCCTGGAGGCGCACCTAACCAGGAAAGGGCTCCCGCGACGCGGGACGCACGGGGGCGTGCCCTGGCCCTGCCCGAGCAAAGCCCAGGCCAAGGGCAGGCCTGACCGAACCGCCCGACCCCACCCGTCTTAGCCAGGAGGAGACTGGGCTGGGCCACATCCCTTTCATTTTCCTTTTCTCGCTGATTTGAGAGGACTCGCTGGTGGACTTGGTCAGTGACTTTCCTTTTTTGTGGTTGAATATATTTTTAATTCTGGACTATTACTCTTGTGTTTATAAACTAAGTAATTTATTTATAACAGGTGTAAGACAAGGCGTGGATTATGGCTACAAAACGAAATCTGGCGGGTCAGTGGGCAGGGGGGGTGGCCGGCACATTGGACGCTTTTTTAATTAGGGCGGAATCAGTGCTACAGCTCGAGATACAGCTCACTGAAAAAAGACTTTCTTTAGGACTTTATGCAGAACAAAAAAGATCATCCTTGGGGGCCATAAGAATGGTTAAATCTCCCATGGTAGCTATCCAACCCCCAAGCATCATAAACATAGAGCCTATTGAAAATATTATTAAAAATCCTCAAGGTACTATGGCGGAGATGACGGATAGTCTGGCCCTGGAACGGGGATATGTGCCTGATACCCGTGTTGCGGAGGGCATTAGCTCCCCAAGATCCACACATGTTGCTACATATGGCCCCATCGTGGAGTCCAGTAATCGGTTGAATTTAGATTTACCTTTGGCTCAAGCCCCACCCAATGCCCACGCCCAATCCCACCGCTCTATTGACACTGTGGTAGTCCAAGAAGATCGAGCTACTAGGTCCAAGAGACCAGCAAGGGAAAGCACTGGCATGGTAGGTGGGCCGGGGGAACCACTGGCAAAACGAACGAGGGGCGGCCTAGCCATAAGGGATAAAAACAAAGACAAAGGGAAAAGCAAGCATCAAAAAGGAAAATCGCCCCGAATATTTGAGCTTGGTGTGTCTCTGTCTGCTAACCCTAGAGTGATTCATCCAGGGGATAAAGGGAATAATCAGGCTTATTGGGAATGCATGGAAACATTAATTTTTATTAATCCAAGCTCCATTTTTGACAAAGCTAGGGGTCATAGAAGAAAAAGTTGCTCATATGGAAAAAGATTTTGAAGCAAGGAGAAACATAGACATATTGAACATAGTAGTGGAGGGATATCTACCAAGAACAGGTTTTAGTGCACTAGGAGCGACACAAAATAAAGCTTTGACCCACCCTGTTGCAGATAGTGTGAATGGAACAATGCATATTTTAAACCCACCAGTCCAGGATGCAAGTTTAAACTCTGGGGGGCAGCCCTCAAGACCCAGTATTATACCTCAGGGTGGTGAACGGCAAACTATCCCGCTTTGTCCAGGTCCTCATAATACGCAAGTGCCAAGGGAACTGTTAGGGGCATCAAGCATCCCCCCAGTTTGTCCGGGGGGCAGCCAAACATTACAAAGGAGACAATAAATACCGTGCTGGTCAAACCTTCGCGAGATATCATAGATCTCCCACCAGCGGCAAGTCCCCTTGTTGTAGTCCTGACTGATGTTCCCCCGTTGAGATTGGATCAACCCGAATCTTGGGCTCAGTTAAAAAATAAAACTGTGGATTGGTTGTCCAGACACAAAGGTTTCAGGTATTCCATGGCCAACAACACTTTGATGGTCTGCAGAGTTGCATGGGTAGGTCAATCGCAAAAAAAGACAGGGGGGATTGTGTTATTATTAATTTTCGAAGTCCTGCAGTTGCCCAAATGATCCTCAAAGCCCATGATCATAATTTTTCCCCTGTTACCTCTATTGTGGCGCTCCCACTGGGATATTTTTATAGGCCGCCGTTGAGACACCAAGGGGATTATACCCCCCTATTAGTGGTCTCAAACGGATTTGAGGCCCTGTCCAATCTAGATGAGCAGGTCTGACTGAAAACTAATCATGTGCTTACAGAGGACCCATTAATTAAGGGGGCATTGGGTGAAAACGAGATCCCACCTTTAATGTCTAGGCCCAGCTTGGCGGTATTGCCCCATATTGCTGAGCCTAATCTTACCATGCTAGTAGATTGTGAACCTAACTCAATGGGGCAGACTGCATACTTGCCGGAGTTAAAAACTCTTTCATGGAACATAGCCGGCATACGGTCAAAAAGGGGGGACAGGAATTGGGAGTCTTTCCTCTCAATGCATCACATTATTGCCTTGCAGGAAACCTGGGATTCCAACGATCCTTACTACTTGGATGGGATGGATTGGATGGGAACATGCTGTTCCATCAACAATGGGTAGACCGAGGGGGATACTCCTATTATTGATCAGCCTCAAATTACTGTATAAATCAAAGCTGATAGAAACAACTTCACCGAATATTTTGGCAGTTAAATTAATAGGTGAAAACTTACCCGGTTTTGGTGGTACATTTTTATAATGCTTTTACAAGGATGGACGATTTGGAGCACCTAAGTGCATTGGCTACCTTTTTAGACGACTATGAGGCCAATAATGACACGTCCTACCATTTACTGATCCTTGGTGATTTTATTATTCATGTTTGTTCCTACAATTGCATGTTAGGTCTAGGAGGATGGCCCGCAGGGGCTAACTCATTTTGAACACACGAAGTCCGGGGTTGTTCTAGAGAGTTTTTTATCAGCTTACAATTTGTTCTGCCCTGTACAGCCGGAAACTTTTCCTCCTATTCCCACATACACGGCCAGTGGCATCAAAGTATTATTGATTTTATCTTAGTCTCAGTCCCACTGATGGATCTATTATGTTTCTTTTGTGTAATGCAGAGTTGCCTGAGTGATCACAACCCCTTAACCCTGGTAATTAACATCCAGGCCTTTGTGACTACTAAACCCCTGGCACTCATATCTAATGCTAATATTGCCTCTAAAGATCAGGAACGGAGGTTAAGATGGGAGGCAATTACTCCGGAAGGTTTCCTTGATAATTTGTACAAAAGTAATTTAGATGATTTTAGTGTATGTTCGAGTAAGGACTCTGATCCATCACAAATCTTGAGTGCTTTTGACCGCATTACGAAACAGGTGGTGGTCAATCTGACGCTCCACTGTAATTCAAAACCCAAGAAATATAAAAACTGGTTTGACCAAGTGTGTGTACGCGCACACGCAGCACTCTTGGAGGAGCTGAAAGAGACCCCAAGGGATGTATATAGGGTCAAGCTGGCTAGAAGGGCATACAAAATCGCAGTCAAAACTAGAAAGACAGAGCTAAGAGAAAGGGCTTGGGACGAACTTAGTCAAGTGAGCACCCTGTCTAGTAGCTCTAGATTCTGGAAAGTGGTCAACAGCCCAATGTTTGATGAGACAAATAATTCCGCTAAAGATTGTCGCATCTCTGCAGAAAGATGGGTCGAGCACTTTAGTGGCATATATACTGATGGGAACCTGGAGCCAACCAGCCAGTGGGGGGTTGATATTCACGCCCTGATTGTGGTGTTTCTAGAGGAGGAAGTAACTGAGGCAATTATGTCTACCTTAAGGGGAATGGCACCAGGCCCAGAAGGCGTATCGGCCGATCTTTACAAGGCAGACCCTGTTGTATGGGCTAAGGTCTTAACTCTTGTTTTTAATGCAGCGACACAGGTCGGCTTTCCCCCATCTTGGGCTAAAGCCGTGATAATTCCAATATTTAAAAAGGGCTCAAGAGAGGATTTGGCCTCCTACAGACTGATTTCACTCTTGGACTGTGCAGCCAAGATAATGGGGAAGGTCGTACTTTCCCATTTAACAGACTGGCTAGACAAAATCTGCATCATCTCGGATCTGCAGTATGGATTCAGGCAGGGCAAGGGCACGACGCGTCGATGTCTTAATCTTCACCTAGTAATAGGGAAATACACAGTCGCTAAGCGTGGTGACATCCATTTGGCATTTATGGATTTATCCACTGCTTTCGATCTCGTAAATAGGCAAAAACTTTGGGCTTCCCTACATTGCATTGGCCTGGAGTCGCCCCTGATCTCTTTTTTGGCGGCCATTCATGAAAACACCTCGGCGGTGGTTCGCTATAATGAGAACGGCAGCCTAACTGATGCATGGGCCGAAAAGCGAGGGGTACGACAGGGGTGCATTTTGTCACCCCAGCTGTTTACACTTTATATTAATAAATTGGGAGATGTTTTGACCGCCTCTTGTAAGGATGTCCCAAGAGCAGGCACAAAAATGATCCCCGATCTACTGTAAGCAGATGATGCGGTTTTGATAGCAAGGACGTTGTGTGGATTACAATCCCTTTTAGATTGTTTTATTGATTTTATGGGCTCTCTAGATTTAATTACAAACCTCAAAAAATCACACTCAATGTCAATTGTCATGGGCCGGGCAAAAAAGGTCAAATTTTATTGTAAGGGCTTGGAACTAACGAAAGTCCCTGCCTTCCCATATTTAGGTGTCCTTTTTGATGAAAGACATTCGTGGGTGATGCAGCATGCACATAAAAAGAACACCCTGGCTAGGGCGTCTGGGGCTATATTAGGGTTTGCACGGAGAATAGGATCTAAACCACTCCCTGCCCTTATGAAAATCTATAACGCTAAGTGCCTCCGAATGGTAACCCATCGGAGCGATGTATGGGGCTACACTGAGATTAGCGACAGCCAGACAGTTGAAATTTTTTTTCCATGGGCTGCTCTCGCTTCCAGCTTCCACTCCAATTTTTAATCTCCATGAGGACTTAGGTGCCGGTTTCATCTCAGACCAGATTACGGTTGCCCCATTATTATGTTGGCTAAGAATCTGAGCTCACTCGTCACCAAACCTGAATCAGTTGATCATTCAGGACTGTGTGTCTTTGGACAAAGGCCTTGACATCCCGTGGATTGGTTATATTAAGACACACATGGAATCACAGGGTTGCTATGATCTATTTTTAACTCCTAGAGCCCTTGGTAAGGTGGCTATCAGAGGCCTGACGCACCAGTTTCTGAATAGATCGATGTTAATAATGGAGGAATTGGAAGTAGCCAAACCCTCAGTGAGGAGTTTTGTTATGTTAAGTTCGGGTAGAGAGATGCAGCTGTACCTAACGTACATAAATAAACCCTATCATTTATTTACCCTAGTTAGATTTGAGTATAATATGTTGCCATGGTTACTATCGCATCCAAAAGGCTTCTTTAAAGAGGGATCATTAGGCCCTTGTCCCTGTGATAACTTCTCAGAGCAGAAAACCCCCCATATGGCATTTTTCTGTGATTTTTATGTTACGTTACGCAGAAAATGTATCTTGCCACTCTGAAGAGGGGGTAACTTTGAGCAAGTTAGACCAGCGCTAGCCGATTTGCAAATGCTGGGCTCCCCGCTTGTATGCCTCGGGGTAGCAAGCTAATATTACAGGGGCAATTAGGCGACGCAATAGACTGTAATTATAGTGCTGGTTCTTTTCTTTTAAATTATTTCAAGTAAAATTGAGCCCTTTAGTCAATGGATTTCGGTGTGTGACAAACTTTTTAATATATTTATTTGAATACCGAGGGTTGCTTTTGGTGAAAATGTGTACCATAGGTTGGCCGATGGACTTTTTTGTATTTGGTATGTGATTTGAAATGAATTCTTTGTATTGTTAATAATTGATATTAGGTAGCATGAAATGTGATTTGTACTTTGATGGTTTTAAAATTTTAACCGAATAAAGTAATGTTTCTTTTTTTCTTTTTGCATTAGCACCACTTTACAGAGTTTGACAGTGAAGCGCTACTTTCGTTTTCTCGTCTTTGAACAGCATTGTTTTTCCCGAGTGGGGAAGTGCACAATTCCAGAAGGTATTGCAGTAGGTTGTTGCCATAACAAATGCAGACAGTAATGGGTCATCAGGCCTCCTTTTGTTGTAGTCCTAGCTGGGAGCTATGCGGGTGGGAGGAAACGCACATGTGAAAGCAATGAAGGGAAAACAAATACACACAGCTTATCACTTCTCAGGTACTTAAGAGAGGCATGCTTTTGACTTTTTTCAGTCCCTGTAAATAAGGGATAGACCTGCACTGTAGGAATGTTAGGTGTGTTGGTCTGTTCCAGTATTTACACAAATAACAACTTAAATACCTTTATTTTTTTTCTTTCTTTTATAGTGCTATAGCACCACTCATCCCAATACAAGGTGGCAGAGCGCTTCACATCACACGCACACATTGGCAATAAATCATATGTGTACAAAGCAATGTGTAGGGTGCGTTACATAAGACACAGAGGTTTACAAGGTGTAGGAGCCATATGTCCTTCATAGCTCACTCTGCTATATTAAAAGCTTTACAATTTATGAACTGCAAGAAACAAAAGAATATATTTGCTAAAAGCAGTAACCCACTTACCCATCTACATAAATCTATCTAAACCTATAACAACCAAATGCGCGTTGTCTATTTAAAATAAATGTGAACAAATACTAGCTGCGGTGTCTTTTTTTGCTTGCGCCAAAAATAAATGTGGATAAAGACAGATGGAGATGTTAAAGAAATAAATACCAGAAAACAGGGAGCCCTCACAGATAATATGTGCTGCATATTGCTAAAATGATATAATGTTACAAAACAAATATATTACGTATGGCTGTGCAAAGCATAGACAGCCTAGAGCTGCTTATTCATGCAACCATGGGAGAAACAAAGTAGGCCCAGAAGGGGAAATACTAGACCCCCCACCACCTATGATCCCAGTAGAAGTGATCTTTCAAGAACATTTGTGAGCCGCCTTAGGGTCAGTGAAGAGATGAGTTTTGCCATGTAGTAAAACGCATAGTTTTTCCGGGTAGATCAGCAAGTACTGCACTTCAGCCTTCTGTGAGAAAATTGTGAGGGACCAGGAGCACTGTTACCTTGAAATACAGATAGACCAAAATCCTGTTTCTATGATATTGAACATCTCGGAGCTCCCTGGTCAGCTTCCAGACAGTGTCTCTGTTTTTAGATTTAAGTAGGTGAGTTACTATCGGACGGGCTGGGGTCCCAGGTGGAGGCGGGTGCCCAGTGAGTGGTAGGCGCATTCAAGCGCTAACATCAGAGACAGAGAGGGCCTCACCAAATAAGGAGCAGAGCATATCATAAGGGTTGTCCATTTTATCCATGGCAGTTGATTCTGGAATCCCAAGTATTCAGATATTATTAAGTCCTCATTTTAGTTTTTTATAACTTCCAAGTTTTATCCATCTGCAGGAGATGTTCTTTGCTAGCTGTATGGGAATCCTCTACTTCTGAGACCAGTGGTTCCCAAACTTTTTCAACCCACGGCTCCCTTGCCTTATTGGCCGTTGGCTGCGGCTCCCCAATATGTTACCTTCTTTTGGCAGTGGGGGGATGTAAACCCAGCCTTAGGAGTACTTGCATTTTTATCCCTGAAAATAATTGGGATGAAGCCGACAAAAGTATTATAATGATGGATGTGGGCTCACTTTTGGGAACCAAATGGGGAGAGATGGGCGAGGGATGAAAAAACGTATTCTCATTGGCACCTTTTGCATGATCGCTAGATGTAAGAGTGCAGCTATTGTGTGTTTCATAATTTGTGGCGTCAAAGCACATTGGATATGTGTAGAATAGAGTGGTGCATGGCTGCACTTTAACAAACCATGGGCACTCAGATCATGCAGAGGGCAATGCAGCCCTTCTACTCCTTGAATGCATTGGAAGACCTGGAGTGTACACTGGGGGTTCTTTGACATGCACTGGATAGCCCTATGATTGGCAGTGCAACCCAGAAGTGTGCTTTGGAAGCCCTCTCATATGTGCTCACAGATCTGGAATTCACATTGTCAGTATTATGGTGTGCATGGCCAGCCATGGAATCTGAAGCAAGCTTCCCCCTGCTGCCTTAGTACTGCTATCAGTGGCCCACCATGCCTTGTTTACTACACTGCACAATAAGCATTGCTAAATCATTTCCACTGAGTCTACAGAGCAAGCAGTTGGGGAGAGTCAAAGATAGACTTCTATATTAATTTGAGCACAGGGCTGCCTGCATCAAGGCCAACTCAGGACCAACAGATGCATGATTGGAGAGGTTGATTTTAATGCTGGAAACTATATTATGATACAGTAAGTACACTACACAGTATTAATGTGCATTTCAATTTACAGTGCTTTTGCAGCCTATTTGTTTTGCATCAGTCTAATCAGGGAGGCATGAAAAGCATGGCTTGTTCAAACAGGACATTCAAAGCAGTGACATATATAAGACACAAATGTCCTTCGACTATTACGGTGACATTGTGCTAAATGTAAGAAGAGGGTTGTTTTAAAACAATCGGTGGCACACATCAGGAGCAGAATGCTGGCTGTGTCTGAGTGCACAGAACTCATTTGAATATTAAAAGGCAATCCCTGTCCTTGCACAACCCCATTGTGTTTAAACTGAGCAAAATAGAAAATTGTGAAGGCAAAGACAAAGTACAATAGTCAGTGGCATGACAGGAAGTGGAGATTAGTGAGTGGGTGGTGGGGCCTACACCCAGAGGGCAGCACATACTACTTGATCCTTGCGTTGAGGACATGGATAAAGCAAATAGGAAATGTAATGTTAATGACAAATAGTAACAGACGTAGACGAGTGTTGTTCTCAAGCCATAAATCAGGGCAGCAAATGCACATAATTTGCATTCTAATCAAGGATTAGTCTTTGCAAACACTCTATGACCCACAGGTTTTGCACAGCTCTTAGCAGCTGGCACATTTACCAACTGAGATCTTTTCCATAATATATGTAAATCTGAGAACGCAACTAGAGGCCATGAGTTTTCGCCTGCCCCCTTGTGCCTGCACTGCTGCACGAGACAGGGCTCCCCGGCACTGTGAATCATTATTTTACAGAGGCGTTGTGTGTAAATGCAGGTTGTCTGCAAATGTTTAGTTTCACTTTGAGGGACGCAGGACGTTTTTATTTCCTTCTTAAGTAACACTTCTGACCTAAATCCTGGCAGCCCTGTCTACCAACTTGCTGACCTTGTGTGTCCCACGTAGGCCCCATTCTCCTCCCCAGAAAGGCTCTGCCTGAACTCCTAATCACAGTGCTGCAGTGCTTACATGTTTACGTCCGGGATTTCGTAACTTTCTCCTGAACTCCAGTTTCCCCGCTCCTGAACTGCATTACTGAAACAATAAATAGAACTACAACCGATCACAAATCAGTGTCTGAAGCATCCTGCCTTTCACCGCAGGTATTAATTTCTCTTATAGTATGCGCACAACGTGACATACCCTCCTCCCCAAATTCCCTCACTTTACTGCCCACAACGCCCAATAAATCTCAGGATCAGTGTTTGTGGTTCACGGCGTAGCCTTTTATTGATATTACTTTAGGCAATTTACACAGATTATTACCAAAGAAAGATACCCTTCTTGGGTATATAAGAATTATTCACAGCATCTCACTTTAGTGGTATCATATGTCTCATTTAAACAGCAGTAAGGAAATTAGTTAAAAGCTTACACTTTAACTTTTAAACTCGGCCCTACACTAGAACTTGGCCGTACATTTCAACTTGTCCGTCTCGGCCACAAATGTCCCAGTGTGCTGCGCACATTGCCCCGTCAGGCACCAACGCGCGACAGCCAACAGTTACTTGACATCCAGGGCACTGCATTCCGCACCGGCCCACCGGGGTACCTGAACACAGGCAGCCTCCCAAGATACTACTCAGTCCTTATGTTGTGGGTTAGGGCAGTAGAGTCCAGGACCACCGCCAGGTTGGTCCCTCCTCCCCGCCAACCCAGTACACACGTGGAATTTACCCCCTCCTGGGGTCCATGGAATGGCTGCACTTTCTTTTTTGTGCAACCCTCTTTGTTGTTAACTGTCAGCGCTCCGCCTCCATGAAGCCACGCTCTTCTGCCGGGTGGGTGGGTGGTCGACAACGCTCCTGAAACTCAGGCTGCAGCCTAAGGGGACAAAGAGAATGAAACTCCCCAGGGCGCAGCCTTAAATACTTGGCAAGTTTCGTTTCTCATAGGTTTCGTTTCTCCATGCCATGCATCACATCATCACAACCAACCCCCTTTCTTTTAGTCCTGGGGCCCGGAGGAGGCTCAGTCCTGTGGTGCAACTAAGGGCGCCCTTTCCCTAGGCATGGGGGGCGCCTGCTCATTGTGTATCAGTCAGTGGTTCCCAAACTGTTTGCAGCGCCCCTGGCTAGTTTTGATGGCGCACCGGGGGGCCACGGCGCACAGATTGGGAACCACTGTCTGAGACTGTAGTCTCGACCTGGTCAATGCATTCACAGTGCCTGTCTATTCTATCTATTATGTGATCCAGTCTTGTGGTGAGAGTAATGAATTTTCAGCCTATAGCACAGAGGCTATTTTTGAAATCCACATACAATTCCTTGATGTCTTGATCTAGATGGGAGGAGGTCTCCTCAGTGACTCCCTAGTGCAGAGTCCCTGGACCTACTTTCCATGCGGTCATGGCCCGTTGTGTCTGTAAGGATAGCTGTGGCTGCTTGCTGTCATGTTTACCCATTGCGAGGGTGGGCAGATGATTTGATGGATGAGTGAAATGGGGGTCCTGGGGAGGCCGAGTTGGCAAATTTATACATGCATGGTGGGTCCTGCTTCACCCCTACTGTAGGGGGCACCAGCAGACCCTGGGGCCGACAAAGGTGACTGGGCATCCCCTGCTGTTGTCACTGTGTGCAGTGTGTCAACCCAAGGCACCCTGCAGATTGTTCACGAAGGAGCCCCAGGTCTCCACATCGCTTGCGCAATGTTAGCATGGGGCACAGCCGTAAGTGGGCCACCGCCTTGCAGTCCAATTAAAATATCTAAGTCAAGTCCGAAATAGTGATCCTACACTGCCTCCGAACTTCTCCGGCCAGTTGCAGAGGCTTAAGGCAGGGTCCTACATGTCAGGCCAATATGCATCGTCCAGACAGTGAGCACTAGTCTCGAGGCAACTAGGTAGGCCTTCGATGCACTTTAGCGGGGGGCTGCAAAGTGAGGCGAGACCCAGCGAACATGCACCTCCAGAGATTCGCAGGTGCGCCACTTCACCCAAGTAGGCCGCATCTTCCTGGCAGCTGGGCCTTCCGTCTCGCCATGTGTGCTCTGCTACCAGGGCACGTAATGAGCTACAGGCCATTCCAGAACTCCCAGCAGCTGCTATTCATTGAATTGCTGCAACTCCTCCAGTTTGAGCAATTTGTTGGAATATTGTCCAAGGCGGCAGAGTTGCAATAGGCAGCAGCCATCTTGCTGCACTGTTCTCTGGCGCCCCCCTCCTCTTGAATGTTGACTTTACATGTGAAAGGCTGAAAAGCCTGTACATTCTGTATTTGTTTGTTTTACGCATTATTGCTTTTTTTCTTTCCAATGCAAATGCTGCTTTTTCTGAATGCCTATTCATTGGCTAGCGAATAGACAAGTCCTGGCTTTTCAATCAGTAGCAGCCGCCCCCCACCAGCGTCTTGAGACCCTCACGGGTATGTAGCGCGCTTTAAAAATGTAATGATTGATTGATTGAGACATGTGTTATGTATTATACAACTGATAGTGAGGTTCCCATTGGGAGGAGGAGAAGCTGCCAGGATGGAAGACTCGTGGTAAGTGCTGACTGTACATAACAATTTGACCGGTGCATCAACTCAAAACATAGCTGTGCGTGGACCATTCTTTCGACATGAAAAACTGGGGAGTGTACCTGCTCCCAGAGTTTGGAGAAACTGATTGGTTCTTGAGAGTGGGAACAAGCTGAAATGTTGCAATTGATGCTTTTGTCAAAATATAATAGTTTGTGTTCCTTAGATTAATTAGGAGAGATTCCCTCACTTGACGACACACTTGCACACTCTGTGATGCGGACTTTTGAAATGAGAAAACACTTCTCACCTCTGCTGATTTCCACTTCCCAAGTGCAATGGCTTTATGCCTAAGCATTCAGAAACCCTTGGTTGGTTTTCTGAAGCTGAAGACTTATCTTACTTGATTAACCTAATGCTCTTTACAAATCCTATCCTTTCTTTAATGTAGATCAGGGGTGTTCGTTTAAGGAACATGCTTTCTGGATATTTGTATTCTATATATAGTGTTTGTTCCTGTAATTTTTTATTTCATGCTAAAATATCGGTTTTGACAATGTAAATATGCAATGATAATATTAAGATTTTATTATCTGACTATCAATGACATTATTCTGACAAAAAATGTGTTAATCAAACCCTTTACATTCACTTTGACTCTTATGTTGTTCCTTGTGGAACCCAGTTGACCTTCACTGTTCACGAAAATGAATGTAATGATTGCTCCTAGTACCATATCCTTGCTGATGAAAAAAGGTCCATACAAACAGTGACGGGGTTTGTATGATGATTATACCTGACGTTTGAGATTTACAAATCGCAGTGGCAGCAGAGGATGGTCATGTCACAGGAGAGAAGGAGTTAAAGGGCAGTCCTTCTGGCAGCATTTTTCCACAAGTCCAGTAGTGTTCTGATGAGTGGTCCTATTTTTGTACCTGGTGCTAACCTTTGTGTGGTGAAATTCCCTGTCTTACCCCTGGTCAGTTCTTCCCCTCCCCCTTGGTTTGGCTCCTAATTGCTTTGAGAGACAAAAGGCAGGGCATGCCTTGTGTCATGTTAGTTTGTGTGTGCTGCAGTCAGAGCCCTTTGAAATGTAGTAAGGGTAGAGGACAGCTCCTCCTCAACCTTCCTTTCAGGAGTACCCACTCCCCTCACATCAAGGTTTCATTTGTCCTACTGTCTGAAAGCAAAACACAAATCCCAGCAGTTGAGCTCTTCACCGTCGTATGACCCAGGGCACTGGCAGAAAGGCACAGTTTGTTGGGGCAAGAAATTGGCAACTTTCTAAAAATTACCTTTTCAAAATCACAACCTAAAATCAGTCTTCATCATTAAGGAGGAGTTTAAGTTACAATGCATTTCAGGGTGAACAGTGATGTAGCATGATTTTTAAAATTCATAAAACACAACACATTCATAAACTAAGGACAGGAAAAGCTGAAAGTACACTTTGCACATGTTAGACACAGTAACACATGAAAATGAGACAAGTGTAGTAGAAGAACTGTAAAAGCGTGCTTTTAAACTTGAGATTGCGATTTCTAATATGGCTGTGTGTTGTTGAGCAGAGTGAAGTGGTTAAAGTCCACATGGTGTATTATTGTAGTGTGCAAAGATGAAGTTGTAAATGGATCTGCCGTGGCTTAAGATCTTGAGATATTTACCTATGGGTCGTCTCTGTGTAGAAGACACTGAGTAAGTTGTCTGCTGGTTTTTGGTGTTAGTCATGAGACGTTGTTGACAACACCTTGGTAAGGGTTCTTTTTGAGTGTGAGCAGTAAATGATTGATATGGCTGATCTCAGTTGCACAGGGACAAACTATATCAATTGAGAGTGAAATCCCTCTGGTCAAGGTTTTATTTGCAGGGAATGAGTATGGAAAATGTAGTTACCTTGTGAGAGTGAATATCCTTTAGTGGAGCAGACAGTTTTATTTGCGGCTTGCATGTATTGTCATTTGGCTTAGAGAAAAAAACATGCAGGAGAAGATTGTGAAGGAGGGTGAGCTGCTGTGTGGAGCTAGATTAACGTCACAGTGTGCTGTGAGTAATTAATTGGTTCATGTAAAGCCATGCTGGGATTGGTTGACTGCGTCTTAAGAGACGTGCTATCATCGGTTGAGGTTGCCTAATAGATAAATTGTGGGAAAAAACATTTCCTGGATTTATGGAAATCGTTTGTGAATACAGAATTGAATAAAAATGAAATTATTTGAGTCATTGGGGAAATTAGTAAAGGAAGATGAGACAAGACAATACTAATACGCATAAATGAAGATGCACTAATAGATTTCTAATGCACATGTTGCTTATTAACATATACAGATGGAATTTTAATGTTAAGTGAAGTGGCCTAATGTTTTAAATGCTTTCAGCTGAGAATATACCAGTTAGAAAAGTTGGTGAAAAAACGTGTAAAAATGAAGTACAAGCTTGAAACTTTGCATAGTAATACTAGAGCTTCTGTAGTTCATGAAAATAATAAAAGGATCTTTATAATATGAATGTAGAACAATATGCACTTATATGAACATTATGAAAAATTGTGGTAGTGTATTTCTAATGTTAGCCATTATCATGTAATAATAATTTGTGAAAGTTTGAAGTATTCTTCAATTAAAATGATTTAATTACATTATAGTTGCTGTTGGGTTAGACCTCATTTCATTTAAACGTGTGATGCTAACTTAAAGGCCTTTTTTAATTGCTTTTTCCTAGTGCTGACCATATCCCAACTTAATACAATGGTTCATTTTCTATTAGTGAAATGTTGCATATTTTGTCCTGTACATGTATACATCTCAACTGGGGGCGAGTGCTTGTATTGTCAACGCTCCGTCCATCATTTCCTTTGGTTTTCCATGTATACATCTCGACATTCTTGAATGTTTCTTCAACAATCACAGTGAAATATCCCTGTGGGAACAGGATTGCAGCTATTACTTTAGTTAGCAACTTTGCATTCATTTTCCAACAATGTTAGGCCTATATGGACTTTTGAATCTTTCAATTCTCATGACTATCATGGGTAAACTTCTTATTGTTTCAAGTGTCCTAGGTGGCACCATGCGCATATGGACATGTAATAGTCTTTTGATTGTGGTGTGATGTCACTTCACTGGGAGGATATTAAAAACTTTATAAAAGAAGAAATCCAAAGGAGGATCAAAGCAATTCAGATTTTTCCTACTCAAGACGCTGATGCTATGCTAATTTATTTTTTAATTGTCTTTTGCTTTTGGACTGCCTTGCTGAAGCTACAGTTGGTAGCTCATGGACTGAACCTTCTTATGCAAACCATTTCTATTATTCTTATTAGTCAAAACGAAGGTAGACGTACCACCTGAGTGTACACCAGGAAACATTATTTTGATGGACAAAGAATTACATCCATGCCTGTGGCTCAAGTTTTGGCACACACTTATTGAAAAGGATAATTACTCACAGTTCCCCTGTAATAGGACATTTCATTTGAGGATTTTAGAACATTTAAGGAAAAGGAATTTTGAAATGAGAGATCATATTAGATCCATTGTTCTTGAGTCTGTACATAACTAGGAACATATTGCTCCACAGAAAGATAAAGAGAAATACCAAAGGAAGTATAGGCAAACTGTAGATCATTACGCAGAAGCTAGATGGGATGCTCAACAGAAAATACGGAGAGCAGATATAAAACACGGAACACAATTGTATCCAGTGCTAGCAGATGAGAAAAAAGCAAGGAGCAAGAAAAAGGAGAAAAAGAAGAATTTAAAGACAAACAAACCTGTTACAGGGAAAGATGAAGAAAAGAGTGACATAGTTGATGAACTTTTGAATGATTTATTACTAAATCACTCACCTCCTCATAATGAGATGCTGAGTAGAGACCTGATGCAAATGAGTACACCTAAGGGACCTAGTGCTGTCTTAAGTACCAAAGGAACCAATGTTTATTTCTCCTATGGGCAGAAGGACAGAAATATCAGCTCCTATTAACCGGATTGCTTCAAATGCTCCAGATGCTTTGACTGATCATGTTACTATTAGACCTGTTGTGCCCCTTTACAAGTCTGAGTTACAGGTAAATACCATTCACAATTTGACTGTATCAATAGGAGTAAAAACAGAACCGTGAGTTTTTCAGATCTGACAGTAAAATCATTGATTTAAACACCTATGGCTCTGATGCGGACTAATAATGCTGCCGCTGTGAATGTTGTCCCGAATCAGACACAAGCTGATCTGACACAAAGAATGGTGCAGAGGTTTCCACCTTTCTATTGTTCCAAGTCAAGTGGACTTCCTGAAATGAATTATCACGCTTCTGAGATGACTGTGCCAATGGGTATTTTGGTTCCAGATACCTCTGTCCTAAATGTATAACCTGGAATAAGTTCAAGTTTTACAAATCGAAGCTTACATTTAAATAATACAGGAGATCAATAAGGGTTTATTAGTCAAAAATTTGAAGAATGGCTTGAAGGATAGAGCAGTCAGAATAATCGCCATTTAGCAATGGTTCCATTCTTAGTTCCAGTTTCAGCCATGAATTCAGTTCCATTTCAACCTTCATTTTCTAGTTCAGTCCACACTTCAGATATGGTTGCAGGTCCAAGTTCAGTAAAAAATTCAGTTCAGGAAAACAAACCGCTCATGGACATGAGCAGATTAAAGGTTGAATTAGAAGAAATGATTCAGGGACCACTTAGCCCTTCAAAATTAAAGACTTACTAAGATGAGGAACTATTGTTTCTCTGTAAAAACGTTACACAGGGAGCAAATGTGACCTATGAGAGATAGTTAGAATTGGCTCAGAAATATGGTATAGATATTTGAAACGCAAAGATTTTGCAGAAATTTCACAGGATGAACTTTACTGACCAAAAACAATGAGACCATGAGAGCACCGGGAAAGAAATTACGTATAAAGTAGCTAATGGCATTAATAAGAAAATGGGAAGTAAGAGAAAAATGGGAATGCAGATGATCAAAAAGAAGGAAACAAAGCGAGTTAGCGTACAATCACCACCTGACATTTCCGGTGGCAGTGTAGGAGATGTGCAAATGCTGTCTATCAGAGAAGTACCCAGAGGAGGTTATGTTCACATACCATGGACAAGACAAGACATTTTGTCACTTAAAAATGATTTCCCTAGATTGAGAGAAAAACCAGTGGAATGTTACAGACAAGTTGAATGATTTGTGAAAATGTCAAAGGTTTTGTGGATTGATTTGAATACTTTATTTGAAATTGTGGTTCCGGCAGATTTATGGGCCAAATGTAAAATTACTGTTGACTGGCCAGAGGGAGAACGAGAAAGGGATACTAGATCAGGTGCACCATCTCCAGAGGTAATGAGGAAAAACTAACAGCTGATAACTCACCTCAAGGCTTAAATTTCCCCTAAACAAATTGATTGAATGCAGATTGATGGAATGGCCCAAGGGCTAAAAGAATCAGTGCATGCTTTTCATGAGAGATTGAAACATGATTTCCTCTATGAAACATGCTTTTTTTTCTACCTTCCGATGGTTTGTATTACTTTAATAGGGGACGACTTACCCCTATGGTTCAGTTACTGATTATCTTGTGGACAACCACATGATTAGGGACTACTTATCGAATCGTTTTTATGTTTAAATATTTTTACGACTATACAATTTTTCTAAGGATGTATTATGCCCAGGCGCTTATTCGTGATGGCTAATTGGGAAATGTAATCTCAAATTCCCACTTGGTGTTTCGCTTTTAATTCAAAACCCCTAACAGGAAGTTGCTCCGGGATAATAGAGGGATAGGACTTTCACGTAGTATGATTATTTTTTTATGTCAAGTACCTTCAGAAAGAAGTTTGGGAGAGACTTTGTCCCTTAGTCTTCGAGGAATTGGTTAGATACCCCGTGGAAATACAATCATGGCGGTTGCTGTAGTTTTTCAGTTGTAATGAATCACGTGACTTACGGCGCCGTTGACAAACGTCCCAGTTCAATTTACGTCTATTTATAAATATGACTTGATTTTGGGACTACAACGTGACATACTACCTTACAACGGGAGACGGATAAGCGGGTTATGCAGGTAAGTGGGGAGTGATTTTTACAATTCCTAACATAGGGGCCGATTAGGATGGAGGACGGATGCATGACCGCTGGGCTGGAGGCGGCGGAAAATGCACCTCATCGCCCGCCAGCAGCGGGCCTTCCTTCCGCCCTATTAGGAAGGGGAACTGGCCACATTTACCGTCCGCCGCGTAAAAACGTGAGCCGCCGCGGGAACACACCAGACACCACGGCGGACAGAGCCAATCCAGGCTCACTGCCGTGCGGAATGACGTCCCGACCGTCCGCAATATTACGATGTCGC
Source organism: Lissotriton vulgaris (assembly GCF_964263255.1). Lineage (NCBI taxonomy): Eukaryota > Metazoa > Chordata > Amphibia > Caudata > Salamandridae > Lissotriton > Lissotriton vulgaris. The sequence continues at coordinate 1,753,245,454 of NC_141687.1, forward strand.
AAACAAACCAGAACACCGCAGCGGAAACACCTCCATCTCAACCGCCATGAACCCAGCCCTAACGCCTTCCTGGCCCTGTTCCTACTTCACTATCAGCAAGTCATGCACCGTCGTGGACGCCGCCGCAGGTACGCAAGCATGCAATACACACATACACGCCACAGCATGCATGAAAACTGGTACCTGTCCACACCAGATGCCCTGGTGGGGGCAGGAACACACACAAGTGCACCCAAACCAGTCCCACCTCCGCACAATAAACCCCCGCATCAGGCGCACGCTGCCCACGCAACACCACAGCCAGCCCACGGACGGACTCCGATGCACTGTCGGCGGTTGGGCCTGTTACCGCGGCTACTCCGTCGCAGTGGTCGGTTTTTCTATGGTTCCGTCCGCTGTCGGCGGTCTTTGGAGACATCCATCTGCCGCGGTCGGGTTTTGCTGGAGGAGAATCCTAATAGCACCGCTGGTTTCCCCACGGTGCGGTCGGACGGTCATTTCCGCGAGACTGGCGGTCCGGACGCTTTCCGTCCGCCATCCTAATCGGCCCCATAGTTTGTTGATGTGGGTGGATTTGGTGAGAGACCAATAGCCGTTCTGTCTATGGAAATCGGGTGCTTATTATCTTTGCTCTTACTGTCTCACTAGATGTTGGGATGGGTTGGAAATCAAGTACGGGAACCCTATACGTGGGTTTGATCATCCGTTATCACAGTGATTTCATCGTATTAACCACGTCAAGTAAGACTACTTTTTTTACACTACATCCTATTTGACTTAGAGTAAACTGCATTGGCTGTGTCTAGCTACCTGGTTTTGCCTTCTTAAATCTGCCCTCTTGTTTATCAGTTTTTTTCTAGTTACTTTGGTGTAGTGATTTCACTTTCTCATATGAGTAGTTATGCATTTTTAAGTCCTCAACTGAGAGCCTAGATTACTTAATTTGCTTTATCCACACTTACACACAGACTATGACCTTGATGGGTTAGCCACCATACAGCGCTAGTAGCACGGGATTCTCAATTTTATGAATATACACTTTGAAGTCCCGATTTGAAAATAGGTTGACTGGATTGCCTTACGCAAATCTATGTACAGGCTGTGACCTTGGGCGGCCAGCCAACATACATTGACACTGGTGTGGGACTTTTTAATCTTACGAAGTACTATCTGTGGAACAGTACACATTCGGGCATCCTTGAGTGGAGCTACTTAAGATGCCTCCATTTGGCTTTTTATTAATCTTTTAGATAGCAGTGTGACAGTTCACATGATTTATATGCTGTCTCATTTTTCGGGGTCTTACCAACTGATGGGGAAGCCCCAAGATAAGTTACAGATATGAATGCGATAGATGCGCTGATTTTGAATAAATAAAGACGGTCATATGAGATATTTTGGTCTACCCGACATCTTGTAGAGGTAGGCCTGAGTGGATATTTATACATCTTTTTCTATTGGGTATGTAAAACATGAATATTCTATATGGTGACACTCCGCTCTTTCATTTCTGTTCATTGTCAGGTCTCTGTACCTTCCGACATACAGCTATCTGAATACTTTCTGGTGCACGTCTTTTGAGTCTTTTTATGCCCTTTGGATTTCTGGATTCTGTGATATAAACTTGAAGGTATTTTGAACCACTTTTTACTCTCTGTTTGATCGAATTTCTTCACACATTGTTCTGTCACTGTGATATGGATTGATATCTTACAGGAACACAGAAATGTGATAAGCAGGTGGACTTCTCTGTAATTAACATCAGTACCTATTTTTACTTCTTTAATTATTGCTTTTCTCGTTCCTTCAGTTTCTTTATTTTTTTCACTTGATCCATGAAACTTGGACTAACCTTTGCTTCTTCTCTGAATCTTGTTGGGCACATTTAGGGTCACCCTTTCTATCACTCGAGCACTCCTCTATGGTTTGGTTCCTGCTATGCAGTAATATGACATAGCTTTATCATTAATGAGATTTAGCTATTCTGAATGCCTTTTCTTGTTGTCACCCAAAACCATCACAAATTGTTGTACTTTACTTCACCAATAGCCTTGAGAAAGTCGGTCTATGACGAAACACGTGTCGGCTGTTTTCCTACGACAACTACGTGTCAACACTGCAAGATATCACCAAGCATTCTAATGCTCTTGCTAATGTGATTGTTTTTGTGAATATTTCACTTTGATAATTAAAAAACAATACTGACTTTTGGTCAGATTTTACTATTGGTGTTGTGCTCTGTCTTCGTATTGCTATGAGTTCGAACAGTATAGCGGATCAGACACTATTGCAAAGAAAGATGTAGGACAATTTGTTTACAAGTTCGTTATGGGTTTGAAACCTAAGATTTCTAACATGATTTGACAGCAAATTCTTTGTTGGCAGAGTCAATCAATGGATGAAATTATGCATTCTGCAAAATATTGTGCAGACAATATTGAGCGAAGACACAAGAAACTCAAGGAGAAATTAATGATTGCACAGATAAAGGTGATGCAGAAAGATAAAAACCAGATGCGTGTTGAAAACACATGACAGGTCCAGAGAGGTTATCATCAAGTTCCGATGATGCACTGTGTTAATGGTTTACAACAGCAGAATTTCCAGTCGCAAGGTAGAGGTTGTGGCAAACCTGTAGATCCTAGAACGGGTATTGAGGTGCCGCTATTGAAAAAGACAAATCCATGTCATGAATGCAGAAAGCTTGGACACGAAAGACACGAGTGTAAGTATGTTTTGAATAATATGGGTAATCAGATGCATAATGTGCAATATACACAGTCTCAAGGGAATAAAATGGAACAGACTAGACAGATGCAAGGACAGGGAACGCAGAATTCTAATGTATCACAACAAATGCAAATGCCCCAAGCTTTCATGCCACAACAGAACATTCGGGTACAAAGATACAAAGTATTACCAAAATAAGAATGTAGCACAGCAGTATTTGATTGAATTGGATGACAGTGACCAGGACCCGTTAGCATAACGGTGCCTGAGTGGGGAGGAGGACTGCATGTTTGGTGCAGCCCTAGAGGTAGACCAGAGTGGTCCCTATTTGGAAGGAGAAGTGAATGGGATTCCTATCTCATTCCCTGTTGACACTGGTGCTACCAACTCTACTGTAAGAACAGCAAAGGTTCCAAACCTACCCCACTCAGGAGAAAGTATCCATGCTATAGCAGTTGTATACCTCAATTTCAGAACCAGTTACTTCTAAAACAGGATCCCCTGAGGATCGTGATTGATTTGTGGTGTGCGACGCAACTCCAGTGAATCTGCTTGGACGTGAATCACTTTGCAAATTGATTTGCTCAATTTATTACACACCCAGAGAATAGAATTTCATATGAATGATGACAATGTTGTTTTCAAACTTGCCCAATACAAAATCAGACGTGGAAATGTATCCTCTCCTAACATGTGAGAATTTGCCTGAAGAACTGAAAAATACAGTGTTAACTGAGGTCTGGGAATTTACAGGTAAAGATATGGGAATAAGCATAAGGTGTCCACCCAGTATGAATTACAATTAAACCAAATGCAGAGTTGACAAGAATCCCACAATACAATTTGTCACCAGATACAATTACTAGAAATACTCCTGTGATTGACTCAATGAATAAACAAGTGATTCTGAAGGTGATAATGGGAAGCATGTGTAACTCTCCCATTATGCATGGGCAGAAGTCGAATGGCAAGCATTGCATTGTGCAGGATTTTCACAAGGTAAATGCCATTGTTGTTCCATGTTGCCTGCGGTATCGAATCCAGCAGTGATTCTATTTCAGATTCCATGTAAGGCCGAATGGTTTTAAGTCATTGACTTGCGCCAGGCCTTCTTTTTTTATTCTATTGCATGAAGATAGCTAATTTTCATTCGCTTTCCGTTTTAGCATTCGTGGGTTGGCATGGTGCTGAGTCCCACAGGGGTATACGGAAAGCCCCTCAATCTTTAACCAAATACTCAAAAAGAATCTTGAATCTCTGAAAATGCTGAATCACTCAGTGTTGGTTCAATACATTGACAACCTATTAGTGGTGTAAAATACAAGAGAATCTGCACAACTGACACTATTGCCGAATCATCTCGCAGAAGATGGACATAAAGTATCCCCAACCAAGATACGTTTTGCAAAACTAAAGTCCTGTACTTAAGACATCATACTGAGAAAGGAGCGAGGGAAGTATCGCAGGAAAGAATCTCAGCGATTCTTTACTTGAATCCTCCACCTACTCATAAGGAAGTCTGCATGTTCTTAGGAATGATGGGCTTATGAATTTTTCCATGACAGCAAGACCTCTTCAGAGGCTGACACACAAAGATCAGTGGCGGCTGGTGAGGTTTGTGAGTGGTGGGGCTGGGCTAGGGTGGGGAGGGTAGTGCCCGTAGGCCATTTGCCTCAGGACTATACTATGGGATGCTAGTCTCTAGTAAGTGCAATGTGACGCAGCGCCAATCAGTTCAGTGGCCACTTAACACATTTAAATTAACACATTGGTACAGTCTGCCTTCCTCCCCGACATCCATCCATTTTTCATTGTCAACATTTCCGGAGAACATGAGAGGGAAAAGCCCACAAAGGGGATAGAAGGAGAAAAAAAGGACAAAACAGTTGTTACAAAGGGATAGAGCTCAAACGTACATGATTGATGTAAAAGGGCTGTAGATTAAAGAGGCATGGGGTGAATTCCAGACGACGAAGCCTTGGTATTGGGCCTACCAGTGCCAACCTCGGGCTTCTGAGCAAAGCTTTGGGCACTGACACTTATTATTAAACAAAGTAAACACGGAACCCAACCACATAGAGAGTATTCCCAGCGAAACTAAGTCTGTGTTGCCAGACACCTTTGAAAAACATCAATGAGAAAGTCTCCACAGCCTTTTTAACGACCCAGGCTGAGGAACAAAGGTAGAACTCCACCTAACTCACTCATATCAATGTGGTTGTTATACCAGTAAATGTCACTCTTATGTTATACATGTACAGCTGTAGAAGTGGACAAAGCAGCACAAAAAGTGAGCTTTCAAGATCAAACATTGCAACTGTGGTGACACTGCGATAGAACAATAGATCATCATGCCGGCTTCTTTTGTCCTGATATTGTACATTGTTTGTCTCACCGTGTAGGAGACCGGCACCATGGCACATTAAGTAGGGGTAGCTCTCTCCGGTCTCCACCCATACCTTTGCAGTAATTACGTTAACAAAGTCTTCAATTGCAATTAACTGGTCTGTAAAGGGGTATTACAAGCAAAATGTACAACTGGAGAAGAAACGCACATCCCTTAACTGTAACCCGGTACGGAGTGTGGAATAATAATTCTGGCAATGAGCACATCCTGACTCTTTTCTGCGGTATCTTCAATTTCCAATTATGCGAGGAGAATGTGGCGCAGGTGCCCACAGGCCCTTCAAAGGCATCCGTGTGGATTCGCTGCAGGAGTAAAAATATGGAGCGGGAGTGACCACAGCAATCCTGGATAGCAAGTTAACACTGCTGCCAGTGTGATTTCGGGGCGTGGAAATGCTGTCAGTGTTCCTTTCAGTATTCATTAAATACGCTAGAAACAGGACAGCTTTAGTTTGCTTCAGTTCTGCCATGGTGCAGAAACTTCAGCAAACTTTGCGGGTTCCATTTCCTACTACAGAATTGGCAAACGCATTCACTCCATCCATTTTGCATGAATGAAGAAATTGGGTCCCTCACTCTCCAGTATGCTTTATTGATTCAACAAATAGTACGGAAGCACTGCTGCTGTGACGGTACAGACTAGATTGCACAATTAAATTGTCGAGGAGCCTCATTCTGTCCTGAAGGAAGCGGATCGGTCGTGCCCTGCAGCAGCAGCAGCTAGTCCATGTGGTTGCTGTCCGGAGTAGACCTGTGAAATCGGGCAGTTCACCAGGTAAGGCGGTGGCCCCTAGGCAGGCAGTTTTTAACCTAAAGGCCTGCGTGTTATTCTCTCCAATGGTGGAGCGGATGAATAAGGGGAGATAGTTTGACTGATCCATAAACTGAAAGTTACGTTTGGCAAATAGTACGGAAGCACTGCTGCTGTGACAGTACAGACTAGATTGCACAATTGTACCGTCACAGCAGCAGTGCTTCCGTACTATTTGTTGAATCAATAAAGCATACTGGAGAGTGAGGGACCCCGCCTCCTACGACCATCCATCCAGCGTCTGTCTGGCTTCAGTATGCACTCCGTGCTTGCCAAAACGAAAAGTAGAATTATGGGAACGGAACGTATTCTGAAATGTGCATTACAAAAAAGACGGCACATTCTGTCTCTCACCAGGTTGTAGAAGGTGCCCTTGCGATCCACAGGAGCAGTGCCATGACCTCAGTCCTCGGGACTGGATAATAGTGATGAAACACATATGCAAAATGTGACTGGAATCTCGCTGGAAGGGTCTTTTCCAGGTCATCCTAGTCACCAACACCGCAGTCAAGCGTGGGGGTCTCCCAGACTGGGTGCACACAGCCCATATTTGCAGAGTCCCAAGTCCCCTTAATAATACAACAGTGCCTGTTCCTGATGTACCGGTGGTAGCAGGGAGACAGCAAGCTACTGGGACAACACTTGTTTGGACTGAGGGGGACCCGATAGAGTCAACTGTAGGTCCAGAAGGGTCACACCCCTGAGAGTTGACTACAAGAAGTGCAGTCCCCAATCAAGGGCAAAGTGCAGTAAGAAAGCAAGCTGTCCTGGGAGGCTATTGCCGTAGAAGAGGTGAGATTCTGAGAAATGGTCTGACCGCAGGATGAGTACCACCAATTATTCCTGAAAGTTATAAACTATCAGATCAAAGTGACACAGATGATGAACAAACAGCTGTGAGACACAGATGATGAACAAACAGCTGTGAGGAGATCAAAAAGAGGAAATGTATCAAGTCAAAGGAACACATCTCCTGAATGGACTTATTTGGCAAGCTAATGAATGGGAACAACAATTGTACATGTTTTGTGCTAACAATACGCATCCACCTGAACCTCCCTGAAGTGTATTGTATTATTGCTTTAAATTTTAATCTGGATGTACCAACTGATGCAGCGGTGTGCCAGGAGACTGTAATGGCCAACTCGTGGGGCACATCAATAATGCTGGGGAAGCCTTCCCTCAAAGGTGGTCAGGCCCCTCCCTGTTAGGAACAGTCTGTTTCTAGGACTGAAATTCGAAAGGGGGAGTGCCACTGAGTCAAAGTTAGAGTGTGAAGAAGGGAATACAGCCTTAAGCAGGCTAAATGCTCAGTCGATGGTGCAGGGGCAAGGTGGACAGCGGTCTAATGATGCAATGATAGGAAGAACAAAATGATATGCAACGTCTAGGGCCTCTGCAGCCGACGAGCAAACTCATGGTACTGGCAGAAAAACTAGGTAAAGATATCAACTACTCAATAACTGGGATATTGGCATGCCGCCACCAGAGGTAGCAATCCAAAGCTATGACGCTCCAATGGCCCAGTTGAGAGGCAAATGCCCTAGTAATGAGTCCTTGAGCACTAGCTCTTTGATGTTCTTGGACTATACCCTGCATGATGTGCCTATGAGTGCCATAGTATGAGAGAAGGTGAGCATTGAGAGGCTCGGAAACTTTGATGATTCAATTATCATCTTAGATAATAGTGAGGAGGTACACGCCGAAGCCCAGGTGGAGGTGGAGATGGGTGTTCCCACAGTGGATCCTCCGTGGGGGCCTCACAAATCGACAAATCAATCTTCCAGAGTATCCTTGCAAACCAATCTTCTGGAAGCACCCTGAACAAGTTGGAGGCTGTACAAGGCTTTATAATCTCTTAATGAATGAATGCACTTAATCGGGTTTTATCTTCAATTCTTTCGCTGCCAGAGAAGACCCTAGGGGGATCTGACCATGTAGAATCATTACTAACTCTGATCCTTTGTGCCCTCATGCCTGTGGGTATGAAATATGATGAAGTGTGACAAGAAATCTGAGCACTCAAAAACGGCTAATATCTATGACAAAGCATCACTGATGGATTGCCCAAGTGTGATTGGAAATCTGATAGACCAAAAAGTAATCTCCATGACTCAATCAGAAAGTAAGGAAACAAGTATCCCAGTGTGCATAGATACAAACAAGCAGTGTGCCCCTTTGGTATCTAAACCAGCAGAGGAATCAAAAATGAGCACTATTTCTGATAGTCCTGATAATGTCATCTGGCGCCAAAGGATTACACTTGCCTCCACTCCTGCTGTGGAGGACAGCAAGGCTATGCCAGGAGGAACTGCAGTGGGTAGCTATGAACAGGTGCAAAGTACAGTAGAGAGTCAAGGACCACAAACATTAAATGAAGTACATTTGAGTCCCAATGTGAAACCGATTAAGAGGGGAGATAAAAAACGTTGTAGTGGCTTTTTTCAACCCCAAGGGGTGGAAGATAGGACAGGCCCCAAGCAAGAGCCTGCTCACTACAAAAACAACTGATAGTGAGACTGTTCAAGAGCCAATGTTTACCTGTTTCCATGGAGAACCAAACGATGCAAATAGCATTACCATATATAGAAAAAATAAGAGAGGCACGTGTACAGAGACAACTGTAAAATAATTTTTAGATTCAGTCCACAACAACGAAAGAGTGACGATGACAGTGACAAGGTTTAACTTGATGTAATAGAACCTTTAATTCGTAATTTGTGCAACACAGCCACTGCGTTTCACCCCTACGGGCTTCTTCAGGGCAAAATATGATCCAACAATTAAGGATATTACTGGGTATTTGCCCGGGTAGTTAGATGGAACTAAGTGTGAGGTCCTAGCACAAATCTTACATATGTATACTATACTATCCACGCCAGCAGTCACAGTGTAAGCAAATCACAACTAAACATTAAGGGTTCACAAATAGTAGCATTGAGAACCAAAGCGCATCAGGTGTTGCACTATACAGTAGGGCTATATGCGGCTGATGAAAATGCTTCTTCCACATCTATTCCCAAAATATTATTTTACAGTTGTCTCTGTACATGTACCTCCCTTATTTTTGTCTAAATATGTTGTATTCATGACCAATTATGGTGGCTGGTCTTTAGAGGTGGGCATTTGTTAGAGACTTCATAGGAAACCATGACTGGGTTTCTCCATTATTATTTTGTGTTTAATACCAGTAGTGGTGCGCCATTGAACACCCTGCCACCATGGCTCTATATGTTAGAAATAACATTACAAACCTGGATGTAGCTAATCCAATAGTGAATGATGATGAACTGAAATGTAGTTTTTATAATAGAAATCATTAAGGTCTGCAGGCTGGATGGACTACAATCGAAACCACATGATTTCACGGTAGTGCGAGACGATATACTTGTAGAAAAACGGCACGTGGGGATCTATAGCAACTGCCCAGGCTCTCAGGACGAAAATAGTGGCTATTTTGGTCCTGAGAGCCGTGAAATCATGTGGTTTCGATTGTAGTCCATCCAGCCTGCAGACCTTAATGAATTCTATTATAAAAACTACATTTCGCCATATCAGGATCTAAATATAGGTGGCATCTTAAATTCCGAATCTGAATACAATTACGGTGACACCTTTCTTTGATACAGGATATATACAACCATGACATTCTTAAAGTAGATCTAGCAACATGCTCAGAGCTCCGTTTTAGTGCCAGACTACATCACAGGCTCCTGTATTTGAAGTCTTCATACACCTGCTATCGGGACACCAATACATCATATTGCACAGTCTGAACCTACATCCTTTATTGGGTGTTACAGTACACTAAGACGGTGACCTGATGAAGGCGACCTCGCCGAAATGCGCGTAGTCTCATTACCGCCTTGCCATCATCATTTGTGTCTCATGTTTTTACTTTGTACTGTGTATTTGTACCAAATAATGATTACCATGACTAGGGATTAATATATGTCTATATTACATTGTAAAAAGTATTATTAATTTTCTATATATCTAAAAATAACAATAATAAATTTTCTAAAAAATGATGGAAATTATGATTTATTACAACAAGGTATTTTTTAGGCCATAGCCTTGTAAGGAAATATCATTTTAGGGTTTCATTACTATGTCACAGCCTTGACTAAGCTACATACCTTTTCCTACTAGAAAATAAAGGATTGCAAGTAAAACCTAACCCCTTCCGGTCCTGACACAGAATTCTTTACACAATAATACTTATAGATTTTAGCTCAAATGTTTATGCTACATTAATGAATGAATATGTAAATACTATGGATGTTGATGATTGCTACGTTTATATGCAAATACTTTCATCAGTTGATGAGGGCGTGACCTGCCATAGCTTATCTCCAACATATAGAATTTCTTGCAGTGTGTAAGCTAGCATGCTGATCAATTGCTATATTATTATTACAATCAAGGTCATATCTTTTCTGAAATTTCTGTGCTTAGATATTTAAATCTGTATCCTGAAGCTTCAACAATTGAAACAATGGGTTGCATATTTAGACCATCTCAATCTTTGGACATGGCTTATGCACTTAGAAATAACCTAACTTGTTAATTAGTGAGAACCAAGAAGAACATTATAGATATAGTGGAGAGTAGACTGCCTAAATTAACTACTCGGACCTTACTGCGAGAAGAAAACAAACAGCATAGAGGAAAAGGTTTAATTGGCTTTAGACTGATAACAAAAAATCAAACTTTGAATATACAGAAAGAAATCAAACATTAACACTGTTTTAGTAGGATTTAGTGAATGTGAACATATATTTGAACTGTATAAAAACTGGGGAAGATATTTAGAAGGTGTGAATCCTATTTTCCCTGGAATATATTATGTTTGTGGGAAGAATACTTATTACAAATTGCCAAGAAGTTGGTATGGAAGTTGTAATTTGGGAATAGTTAAAAAAAATATATATATTTTGTTAAATGCATGAAAGAAGAGTTGTTGGAAAAAATGAGAGAATGGAGAGAAATGAAAGTGCAAGTGAAATAGTGGGATACATATTTGGAGTCCTGATACCTTCAGTAGGAGGAGTATTAAACTCACAGAAAGTCAGAAAGCTGTCTACTATTGTTGATGAACTAGCCACCAGTACAACAGGGTTTTTTTGTTGTAAATGACAAAATGATATCAATAAGTTTGATGGTGATTTAAAATCAACTTGCCCTTGATATTCTTCTCATGAAAGATGGCAGAGTCTGCTGGTTATTGAAAAGTTCAACATTGTTGCACTTACATACCTGACAGGAGCAAAGACTTATAAGGTTACATTACAAGTTTACATTAAAAACATTACTGACTTAAACTAAGACCTGAAAGACCTAAAGGCAGAAGGTGTTTGGGAAACCATAGGTAAGGGATTCTCAAACGTTAGCAACTGGATGGGAAACTCAGGATATGGATTAGTGATTTCCATTTCGAGGCCTGTAGTGACAATCTCTTTGTGCATAGTTCTGCTGATATTGTAAAATATTGCAGATTCAAGGACTAAATTGTCTATGTTGCATCGCCACGGGTTTCCATCAATAGAATACTCCAGATATGGACCAATTTTGGCAGATATTCCAGGTATTCAATAAACTGGTCAGAACCCATGATATATACACTACATGGCCCTGCACCAATCCTGCCCCCAAACTGTGGGACAACAATAGTGACGGATGGTTTCCAGTACCTGGGGATCTACATCACAGCTGATCCTGACCATTACTACACACACAATCCCATGGGCCCACTTACACGCCTACAGAACGACGTTCTCCACTGTAGGGCCCTACCCCTGCCCCTACTCGGCCGAGCAGCCCTCTTCAAAATGATGGCGCTGCCTTGGTTCCTCTATATACTACAAAATACACCGTATAAAGGCCATGAGGCCGACTTCAATATAATAGAAGGGGAAATCAGGGCATTACTCCGGGATGGACTGCTCCCGCGAACTGCAGTCTACAAACTGACCTGGGGATGGTACGAGGGGGGAATCGCATTACTGGATATCAGAGCATAAAACTGGGCAACTCATCAATCGGTTATAAACCAATGGGTTTATCACCCACACGACAAACTTCATGTCGGATGGATGGCTGGCTCATGGACCCGGGGGATATTAAACCGCCCTCTACACAAACTCTCACAAGCCACACAGCACAAACAATCTTCTTGTGGCATCAAATAACAAAGAAACTGGGATAGAACCAGATATAATACCACATCTCTCCGGTTCTTTCCTTTTAAAACAAAAGGAAAAGGCACATACATATATATTACCAGGCTCAGACCTACACGTTGAAGACAGGGGCCTCCTCCCTTTAGAAGCGGGGAGACTGGAAAGGGCATCAAGGGCGGGTGATCTGTGGGTAATGTGGAAAATCCTCCCGTTCTCTAATTTGCAAAAAGAATATGAAATATCAGAAACTGAGACATTTAGATACCTACAGATACAACACGTGCTTAAGGCAATAATCCTGCCAGACCGATACCTGCCTGAGGCTTCCCCTCTGGAAGACAGGCTCCCTGCTGACCACATGGATCGAAGAGCCATCTCCTTGACGTACCAAAAAATAATTAATAATTTACCTGACCTTCTCAAATGACTCCGTTCACTTTGGCAGACTGATCTGGGAGACCTAGAAGACAAGGACTGGCAAGAAGCGCTCTCTTCCCCAGGGGAAAAAGCTATTACATTGCAACATAGACTGATACAGCTCAATGTACTCCACCGCACATATTTCGGCTGTGATACCTTGGCTAAAATGAGAAGAAATGACAATGCAAATTGTAATTGATTATGCATGCAAGAGGGTATATACTAATACATACTATGGGAATGCCCGGTAATCCAACGGTACTGGGAAGTGGTGGTGTCCCAGATGCGAGATGTATGTGGGAGGGATCTTTCTCCACAGCCCAAGCTATGCCTTCTATATGTTTGGAAGGCAACAGACATGGCCCTAAGGAGCAGGCTTGGGTTACTCTGGGACTAGAAATAGAACAAGCATTTGCAATGCAATAGGTCTCGCATTAGGAAATTTTGAGCTATTGGTATTGTAAATGGCAATTTTTTTTATTTCTGTGTTGGTTTTGAAAAAGCTAAATTATTATTTTTTTCATTTACAATGTCAATAGTTTTACCTTTCGCAAATGTGACACCTATAGCATTTGTAATGCAATATGTGTTGTATTTACGTGACTTAGATGTATTACTATTACAAATAACAATGGCTTTTAATGTTTTTAAATAATTAATACTTAAATAAAAGTTATTGTAATTTATAATAGCAATAGCTTAAACTTTTGTAAATAACGTTTTTGAAGATTGTGTTCAGTGTATTTTATTGTGACGAAAATCCAAGAACAGAAGTGAAATTTTAACATCTTTCTGTGACATTTGTAATAAAGCTTAAAACATTGAGAGAACATATTTGAACTAGTTGTTGTTTAATGGTTGCACAGATTGATGCTGTGATGGCGCAGAGTGATGTTGTGGTGGCGGCGAGTGATGCTGTGGCGTTCAGTGATGCTGTGGTAGCGCATAGTGATGTTGTGGGCCCCTGAGTGATGCTGTGGTGGTGCTGAGTGATGCTGAGGTGGTGCTGAGTGGTGCTGTGAGGGTGCTGAGTGATGCTGTGGTGGTGCTGAGTAATGCTGTGGTAGTGCTGAGTGGTGCTGTGGTAGTGCTGTGGTGGTGTGGTGGTGCTGAGTGGTGCTGAGTGATAATGTGGTGATGCTGAGTGATAATGTGGTGGTGCTGAGTGATAATGTGGTGGTGCTGAATGGTGCTGTTGTGGTGCTGAGTGACGGTGTGGTGGTGCTGAGTGGTGCTGTGGTGGTGCTGAGTGATAATGTGGTGGTGCTGAGTGATAATGTGGTAGTGCTGAGTGAAAATGTGGTGGTGCTTAGTGATGCTGGGGTAGCGCTGAGTGATAATGTGGTGGTGCTGAGTGACAATGTTTGTACGGAGCAACAATTATAAGGTAGTGAGAGAGACAAGAAAAATATTAGCTATTTATAGTTAAAGGTACAAACCTAGTAGATTAATAAGCAGAGTAAGCAGGAGGTACTGCAGCACATGTCTGTGAGCGACGAGCAGCGGCGTACACCAAGAAATGTTAAATCTCGCTTACAAGTATTTTTTAAACATACTATAGTGTAACATTTATGACATCTTTGTTATCACCAAAAATGTCCCTTACGTGAGTCACCAGCATTGAACAGTCGCTTTTGTAAAACCAACCTCATCCAACGGTAAAAAAAGGAAATATTTTGCTTTAGTAGTATGCAGGTTTAAAGAGGAACCGGAGTCGAAAATTCCCAAAAGAGTAAACACAAAGTCGGCAATGAAATAGAGTCACTAGCAATGAACTGGCGCTTTTGTAAATCCTACGGTTAGAACAAGACTCAGAGATTGAGTTGTTTTTTTGATGGAGTGGGATGAAGCCAATCCAAAGTCAATGGATAAAATTGGAAGGAAGAGTCATCAGGACCCAGGAGAAGGATCTCAATTAGAAGCAGGGCCTTGGAAAAGGACCTCTTTCTTTGGACCACTGAACCAGGGCTAATGAAGCAGTATCCATCTTATAGCTTAAGTGTGGTATTGTGCAATCTACTAGTTTCCTCCCATACCAGGGCTTTGTCACTGGAATCCTCCCTAAAAGGTTGAGAGCCCGAGGCAGATTGACCCAAGACTGGTTAAGAATATGACAAACATGAGGCTGAAGAATGGCTTCAGCGGAATTCATTGGTACTGTTGGGGTACTGAAGAGGATGATTGTTGTGAGAAATAAAATTAATTTGCAGCATATTTTGGGAGGGATCGCTAGTGTCAGAGATGCAGGACTGAGTGTAAGCATACAGCAACTGCAGTGGGTGAGGTAATTTATGTTTTTTACACCATCCAAACTGATTTATTTCCAGTATTGCCACTGAGATCGATCTGTTGTTGCAATTTTTAATGACCTATTTTTGAGAGTATTGGACAATTTGACCTTCTGTATCATTAAATGAACAATGTGGGCAACGCTGCGTGTGTACCATTTTATATTTGGTCTAGGAGATGCAAAGGTGTGCACTTAGGATGTGGTGAAATTTAAGGCTGGAGATGTTTTGCATGAGAGCATCAGCATTGATGGTATCTTCCTCTTGGCCCACAGTGAGGCGGGCCTCACAGAGTTAGGGTTGGCCTCATTGCCGCGTGCAGCATGAATGTTGAAAACGAGGACATGGACAGACCATGCGAAGAGCTGCCAGTCCCAGAGGCGAAGATTGGGTATCTTGAATTTTGAGATGTCAGGGCCATTCCACTTCACTGGTGAACGTATTGACCACTTGAGTAAATCTAAAGGTGCTGTCATATCTTTGTTTGCCTCTTGTGTGTCAGGTCAGGTGATGAGTTTTCTGAGCAGGGACAGCAGAATGAGATCATCTGCTAGGCTGCCAGGGTTAGAGGTAAAAGGTTAATGCGTTTTCGTTGAAGGATTATAGACTGACTTACAGGTGACAGATTTTACCAGAAGGTGTCATATAAACTGTGCATCATCTTTCAGCCGAACTGGGTAAGATTAAGCTTTTTTTTCTGTATTTTTTAGGAGGATATTCTAGTTACAAAGTGGTAGCGCTGAGAGTATAGAACCAGATGTGGTTAGCCAGGAGTCACTGAGGAGTAAATAGCTGAAGCTGCTATCATAGTTAACATTGTGAATCCTTATGACATGTTGGCAATACCCATACAGTGAAGAGTCCACCTCTGATGAAAAGCCCAGAATTGCATGTGGGAAGCGCTGTCAATGGTAGATTCAGCAAACATTGAGCAGAAGCATGTGAGACTGTGGGTCGAACAAATGAGGCTTCTGCTGGGATTGTAGTGCCTACTCCAAGCTTTGTGACCACTTATGGAAATAGGAGCGCAATTTCCCTCTTATGGTAAATAGGTCACAACCCTTTTGATTAGGCATTTGTCAGGTTTTCCTGTGCTATCTACTGGTAAAGAGTGAGACGTATGAGTGTATGGGGGAAGGGAGGTGCACGTGGCTGCAGCGAGAATATGCAAATATTTGGGATATGGGGAGCACTCCTGTTTATACAAAGTTATCAGTTTATTCTGTTTTAGCTTAATTGGGGCTGCGGCTGACAAGGGCTGTCACCCCCTGTGTGCTATAACTATAAATAAAACAAGTGGTAGTACTTGTTGCAGTCGCGCACTTTTCACTTGGTGTTACTTCACACCTGGACACCTTAATCAAACTGTAACACACTTTATCAAGTTGCAATCTTGTATTTATGAGTCAACTTATATGCATCACAATAATTGATAATATACACAATCAATGCTGTACTTCATTTCATAAACTTATTGATCACAAATCATAACATTTAATGTTGTTCATTATTCATCATGAAAATTTAACATGAACACAACACATATTTGCTCCATGCCCAATGCATTTCGGTATCAGCCGGTACCTTCCTCAGGGGTTAATCTGTGGAAACGAATAAATGATATTTGTGTTTAGTGCCCCTGGTAGTAAGTGTCAATATCTCAATGTGATGTTGTTTTCTGTAATAAGTCCAAACAATCGTACCTTTATGTGGTGATGTAGCGGTTAACTATCTACAACGATTAAGAAAGATCAGATAAGAAACCAAATCGAATTAATAACCACTTTTCAAAAAACGGAACACTCATAATGCTAAATGATCCATACCTAGCTCCTTCAGGTGGCGTTCACAAATATATAATGGCAATGCTGTCAAGAGAAATCAAAACACGATTCTAAATCACTGCTATAACAAACCTATCAACTTCTGCGAAAATAGTAGCAAAAAATAGCCTCATCATACCTGTGGGCGATGGTCACAGTGTCAATATCTGTTAAGAACATGGGAATGATTAATGCTGGGCAATAAGATGTATCAAAAGACCATCGTTCTGAGCAGAGCTCCCACCGGGGGAGGGCGGAGGCAGCCGCGCTCAGTATGTCTTCGTCCCTAGGGGCACCCTGGTTTAGGGCCCGCGCCTGGCCCCCGAGATCCCTGACCTGAGCCACCTGACCTAGGAGGAGCGCAGCATCATCATGGCAGTCATGGACCGGCAGAAGCAGGAGGAGTAGAAAGAAGAGGCCATGCTCAGGTAAGCGGCCCCACCACCGGTGTGTATGCGTGTGAACAGGGGAATTCTTGTAGGGAAGGTGGAAACTATCGGAGTGCCTTTTAGGGATGCTTTGGGGGCGCCATATCGATGGTCTTATATAGCTGCTGGGCAGGCATCTCCTGCACTTCTAGTCCTTCAGGGGAGTGGAGAATAGAGGGTACAGAGTGGACCGAACCACCGCGAGACACTGAGCGAGAGAGCAGCGGCGCGCACACTCGGAGGCAGCCCCCACCGCATGGGCAGCAGCGGCGCAAGCACAGAAAGGAACCCAACGCCAGGAGGGGCGGAGCGCACGCACATACGCGGTGCCCAGTGACAAGGTAGGACATAGGAAAAATCCTATTTCTTGGCTCTATTTCAGGACCAAGTTAAACTATTGCACTGCTTCACCCTGAGGAAGACAACCAGCGCTTGGGACTTGAGCAGGCAGGGCACTTTGCAAGGGCAGATGGGAGGGCACTATTAAGTTCACAGTAGAGCTCTTTGGAAGAGATGAAAAGCTGTCTTAATTCAACGGAAGGGGGTATAGAAGGGAATTTTAGAAGTGAGGTGAGTTAAAGAGGGGAGTGTGTGCGTATGTGTGTGCATGCGTGAGTGTGGCTGCGCGCGTGATTGAGAGGCGCTGTGTGAATGTGGTACAGGAGATGTGCATGGCGTGGGCTGGACGTGCACGTTCACAGAACCGAATCGCTGCGCGTGCCCCGGTTTGTCTCCCTTGAGAGGCATCTTGGCATCAATAGGTCTCAAGGGAGAGACCTATAAAGGTACCAAACACAAGTACGAGGATAATACAGCAGTGAATGTTAAACACTCCAACCACAAGAACACACAGGGAAGGCACTTCCAAAGTCAAGGAGAATAGAATTTTCAGTAAGGAGCCCCTGGCATTGGAGCCTGGTATTGGAGCCCCTGGTATTGGAGCCCCTGGCTTTGCAGCCCTTGGTATTGAAGCCCCTGGTATTGCACAGTTTAAATCCCCTTTAAAGCCAGCGTGACGCTGCACGTTGCAGGTGGACAGGCTGGCGCTGCCTCGTCCGTCGTCTATCTCGTTGCCCGCGCTCCGATTTCGCGCTCTCTGCGGCAGGCGCGGTCTGAGCACGCTGTGACGAGAGGTGTTTCCAGCTGCGCGCATGCGCCCGGAGCCACACACGTCATCCGGCCTCCCATTGGTGGATCTCGCAGAGCGAGCTGGTTTTGTAGTCTGCTCTTCTCGTGCACCTGCCCTGGTCTTGGTGGATCTCGCAGAGCGAGCGGTGTGTTTGGAGTCTGCTCTGCTCGTGCACCTGCCGCAGTCTCTGCACAAAGCTCGCGCTTCACCCCCCACCAGTGCTTAATTTGTAAAATATGAAGTGCAGGTGCTCAATTTTTTTAGGAGGCCACACCCACTTTCCCAGCTCCGCCCACTTCTTCCACTGGCTCCACCCACTTCTTCCACTGGCTCCACCCACTTACGCTATTGGCTCTACCCACATCCTCTACTGGTACTTCGGAAAGCCAGATGTAATACCCAGTGATTCCATAATATATAGGGGGGTCATGTCTTTAAAAAATAAACATACTGGGTCATGTCCATCAAATATCCAGGTGCATTAGGCTTACACAGTCATCATATGCACTAGAACATCTCCAAATTCATCGCACATGCACTGCAATGCACCTGGGTGCGACATAAACTATTCTGCAAACATAGGTAGTGTACGGTGGTAGGTGGTGTTCCCCACAGAGCTGAAGGTGGGATAGTACACGAAGGAATGAAAGAAGTTGCCGAATGGATGAAACAAAGCCGTCTGAAACTGAACTCAGACAAAACAGAAGTCCTCATCTTAGGTACATCCCCCTCTGCTTGGGACGACTCCTGGTGGCCGGAAGCCCTCGGAAAAGCACCCATCCCGACAGACCACGCACTGAACCTTGGCGTCATCCTGGATTCTTCACTCTCAATGAACAGACAAGTCAGCGCCGTATCCTCTTCCTGCTTCAACATTCTTCGCATGCTCAGAAAAACATTTCGCTGGATCCCCTCCGAAACAAGAAAAACAGTCACCCACGCTCTGGTTACGAGCCGACTGGACTACGGAAACACCCTCTACGCAGGTACTACCGCAAAACTCCAGAAGAAACTCCAACGAATCCAAAACGCATCAGCCAGGCTCATATTAGACATCCCACGCAACGAACACATCTCTGGTCACCTTAAAGACCTCCACTGGCTACCCGTCAATAAGAGAATCACTTTCCGACTGCTTACCCACGCACACAAATCACTCTACGACATCGGACCAGATTGCCTCAACTCTCGACTGTCCTTCTACACCCCCTCCCGCCAACTACGTTCTTCCAGCCAAGCCCTCGCCACTGTACCTCGCATCAACAAGACCACCATGGGAGGCAGATCCTTTTCATACCTGGCTGCTAAAACTTGGAACTCACTCCCCGCTTACCTTCGCCTCACCCAGAACCACCTAGCATTCAGAAAGCAGCTTAAAACGTGGATATTTGACAAATAATCCTCCTCCCCTTCCTAAGCGCCTTGAAACCCTCTGGGTATGTAGTGCGCTATGCAAATTTTTTGACTTGACTTGACTTGACATAGTGGTGCGTATGCGCTACTGCTGTAATAATATGGTTCCTCTTAAGTGGTTTTTTTTGGCACCCTCGAGTAAAGGGGAGAGAGGGACTCCTGCTTTGACTGAGATGCAGTGTGCTGTGCGTGAGGGAGGACTGAGGGAGTTGCTTTCAGGGCTAGAAAGACAGACCCTTCCTGAAAGCAGCCTCCCAGCCACCATTGGAATGGGGTGACTAATCCCTTCCAATCTACCGGCTCAGCCCCTCCTAGATTCTTATTATGCACATAGTTTACGGTTAGTCTATTCAATCAAACCAAATAGATGTTTTTGTACAGCAGGAATGCTGAACTCACAAATTGGAACCTGCTCTGCTAAAAAGTGGCTCTGAAAAAACAATATTTGCATAGGATGACATAATGAGACCAGTTTATGGGTCATGTACATGACAGATCAAATGGATTCTTTAAGTTAGCATACCTGGGGGTTATGATTTTTCGAGGTCTTCAGAGGTATCAATATGTGGATGGAGCCCCTGTCTCAGTCGGACTCTGAAAGCTTTCTTGTTGATCACTTAAGGTCAAGCACCCTTTGAACTGTGCCGGCAGACAAAACAATCATTTGCAATGCAATATGTCTCACAGTTACGCTGGTTTAAGCTATTGGCAGTGTAAATGACAATGCGTTTTATTTATGTTTCAAAAACCAAACCATACATTAAAGGCATTGTCATTTACAATGCCTATAGCTCAAATTTGCGTAAATGCAAGCAAGACCTGTTGCATTGCAGATTAATTGCTGTTTGGAGTATTTTGGCTGATGTGGTGTTCTTTCTACAGTAAAACATGGTGGATCAGGTAACAAGCCAAAGAGCGTAAAGTGTGATTAGAAAAGAAGGAAGCAGGACGTGTTTGTTATTTAAAAGGATGAAAGTAACATCATTAAGCATATTCCATTCGAACAAGTGAAACAGGCATTCAAACAAGTGAAAAAAGTGAGGTGAGAGCGAAAATACAACTAAACAGCCTGAAAACTAAAATGAATTACAACAGTTTATAAAATAAAACATCTTACCACCAGATTGGGTAACTTGATAGACCATGGGTCAGCCTACACACAAACAGTGTACATTCAAAAAAGGCCATCTTAAAAGTGTTTTTAAAGCAGCTAGTGGTGGGGGAGGACACAGCAAGGAGAGATGAGGTAGCGAGAGCAGGAAGACGTGAAGAGAAAAAAAGCAACACAATATTAAGCAGTGACTTGGAAGGTAATAACAGTCTTGTTAAATGACTTATGGATTGAAAGTCGAGTTCTCATTATAATCACGCCATTATCCATGATAGGTTTGTATGTCACTTCGTGTTTTCTGTCAATGGGGAAAGCTGTAGTGGATCGATAAAAAGATTACATGAAAATATTAAAACAAAAACTTTTTTTTTTAGCTGAAAAGAAATTCGCACTGTGATGTTGTGGGGAAAACAAGACAGACAATGAAGTGCTCAGTATAACTGGAGCGCTGAAGAGGTTTGTCCAGCTCAAGATGATCTTAAATCATCATGGGCCAAGGGGAGGGGGCCGGGGTCCGGATGGTTCGTCAGTCAGTCAGTGTTCGAAAATACAACAAAGCCAGAAGAACGCGGACACGCAATGACTGCTGAGTGCAGACAGTGCACTGCGGTGTGTGTATTAACTGAAAAAGGCACACTGGGCCAGTGCCTGCCTCACCTGGTGCTGCAGCTGTTGCCTATTGCTGTAGTATATGGCCACACTACTAATGCTGCTGCGATCCTCAACCAATGTCGTTGTAGGTCGTCGCGCTCAATTGCTGGGACTTAAGTTGAATGGCCATTGCATTGATTGAAGTTTGCCCATTCATGTTGACTCGGTGGTGGGGTGCGACCGGCCCGTGCATTGGTATGGTAGGGCGTGGCAATGCGCAATCAGAAATCTGCGCACGCTCACGCTGCCTGTTGCCGCCCAACCCCTGCAGAAGAACCAAAATCAAGCCCAAATCAGTGTCCCACCCCACCAGCCGGGAACACTGAAGAAAGGGCAGCACAGCCTCGGAAAATAGAGATTGCACTGACTGACTGACTGTGGATTGATGAGAAGGAGACAGACGGACGAGCTCTGAGCACAGCAGCAGATAATGCGGATGAGTTCCATAAAATA
Source organism: Lissotriton vulgaris (assembly GCF_964263255.1). Taxonomy (NCBI): domain Eukaryota; kingdom Metazoa; phylum Chordata; class Amphibia; order Caudata; family Salamandridae; genus Lissotriton; species Lissotriton vulgaris. The sequence goes on from NC_141687.1 coordinate 1,753,267,299, forward strand.
CACCCAGCCAAGTACAGTACTAGAAGTGAAGTAAATTATTATAAAAAAAACGGCCCTGGTAATTAAGTGCTGGTGCTAAGCACCGGCACAAATTAAGCACTGCCCCCCACGGTACCCCCCCCCCCCCGAGCCGAGGAATTATGGCCCAGCCCGGTGCAGAGAGGGTGAGTGAGGGGGGCAGTGAGGGGCACGAGCTGCGGGCGAGAGAAGGGGCAGAGGCTACTGGTGGGGGCATTCATGGCTGCATGAGGGGCTCTGGGGGGCAGAGAGGAGCTGTGGGGTGCGTGACGGACTCTGGGGGAGCAGAGAAGACCTGTGGGGTGCATGAGGGACTCTGAGGGAGCGGAGAAGACCTGTAGGGTGCGTGAGGGGCTCTGGGAGCAGAGAGGAGCTGTGGGGTGCGTGAGGGGTTCTGGGAGCATAGAGGAGCTGTGGGGGGGCTCTGGCGGCGCAGAGAGAGCTGTGAGGGGCTCTGGGGGAGCAGAGAGGAGGTGTGGGTACGTGAGGGGCTCTGGGGGAGCAGAGAGGACCTGTAGGGTGCGTGAGGGGCTCTGCGCACGCTGTGACGAGAGGTGTTTCCAGCTGTGCGTATGCGCCGGGAGCCACACACATCATCCGGCCTCCCATTGGTGGATCTCGGTTTGTAGTCTGCTCTCCTCGTGCACCAGCTCTGGTCTCTGTGGCAGCGCGCGCTATGCGCACGCTCTGACGATTAGTGTTTCGAGCTGTGCACATGCATCCTCGGTCGGTGACATCATGCGGCCTCCCATTGGCGGATCTCGCAGAGCGAGCGGTGTGTTTGGAGTCTGCTCTGCTCATGCACCTGCCGCGGTCTCTGCACAAAGTGCACAAAGTTCGCGCTTCACCCCCCACTGTACCCCTCCCCCCCGAGCCGAGGAATCATGGCCCAGCTCGGTGCAGAGAAGGTGAGTGAGGGGCACGAGCTGCAGGCGAGAGAAGGGGCCGAGGCTACTGGTGGGGCCATTCATGGCTGCGTGAGGGGCTCTGGGGGGCAGAGAGGAGCTGTGGGGTGCGTGAGGGACTCTGGGGGAGCAGAGAAGTCCTGTAGGGTGGGTGAGGGGCTCTGGGAGCAGAGAGGTGCTGTGGGGTGCGTGAGGGGTTCTGGGAGCAGAGAGGAGCTGTGGGGGGCTCTGGCAGAGCAGAGAGAGCTATGAGGGGCTCTGGGGGAGCAGAGAGGAGGTGTGGGGTACGTGAGGGGCTCTGGGGGAGCAAAGAGGACCTGTAGGGTGCGAGAGGGGCTCTAGGGTGGCTGCGCTCGTGATTGAGAGAGGCGCTGGCTGAATGTGGGATAGGAGATGTGCACGGCTACGGGCTGGACGTGCGCGTCCACAGAACCGAATCGCTGCGCGTGCCCCGGTTTGTCTCCCTTGAGAGGCATCTCGGCAACAATAGGTCTCGAGGGCGAGACCTAAAAACGAAATATAGCCCAAAGGTGGGGAGCGAAGGAATCACCAACATTAGAAGAATGGAAACAAAACATTGAATTAGTTTATGTCGGCAGAAAAAGTGGTATATGTAAGCAGGGGATGCACCCCGGAAATGGGACCGAATATGGGGGAATGGAACGTTCACAGGAGTAATATTTGTTCTCTACCCTCCACATGAGGGAATATATTAGGCTGGCAGGGAGGTATTGTAAATGAAAACGTTGAGGAAATCTAATGGAACATTAAATGCTTTTAAGTTTCGACTGTGGGAAAGTAACTTGAAATAAGTTAATTGATTTATGTATGTAAAAATCGCTATTAACATTTGCTGTGTGGCGCTTACATTTTAGTCAAAAGATGTTTTTTTTTAAATTGCAGATTCCAAAAGAGTAAAAATCATGGAGAAAAAAAACAAAGAGCTGATCCTAAAAATGGAAGATGCACAATGCGCATTTTATGATGAATTAAAAGCCTTAGAAGAGAGTAGAAGGAAGAGGGTAAAGGCAACACACCCATAATCTGTGACAAGATCTGATTTGGTGGATAGGATGATGGCTTGATTCGCCATCAGAGGAGGATCTAAGGTAGTACAATTTATAAAAACAATAAAACACAACACATTCACAAATTAAGGATAGGAAAAGCTAAAAGCACACTTTGCACATGTTAGACACAGTGACACATGAAAATGAGACAAATGTAGTAGAAGAACTGTAATACCGTGCTTTTAAACGTGAGATAAGGCGAACATATATATAAGACAATACTAATACATATAAATGAAGCAGCTCTAATGCATTTCTAATGCACATGTTTCTTAATAATGTATTCAGATGGAATTTTGATGTTAAGTGAAGCGGCCTAGAGTTCTAAGTGTTTTCTGCTGAGAAGGCACCAGTTAGAAAGGTTGGTGCAAAACCTTGCATAGTAATACCAGAGCTTCTATAGTTTATGAAAATATAAAAACGATTTTTCTAAAGTGAATTTAGAAATATATGCACTTATGTGAAGCTCTTACCATGTAATAATAATTTGTGAAAGTTATATATATATTCTTCATTTGAATTGATTTAATTACATTATATTTGATGATGGGTTAGAGCTAATTTCATTTTCACATCTGATGCTAACTTAAAGGCCTTTTTGAATTGCTTTTTCCTAATGCTGAGCTGACCTTTACCCTGACAATGGTTCTTTTTCTACTAATGAAATGTTGCTTTATTTGTCCTTTATGTGTACACCTCGACTTTCTTGAATGTTTCTTCAACCTTCATAGTGAAATATTTCAGTGGGAGCAGGATTGTAGCTGTTACTTTAATTAGCAACTTTGTATTTCTTTTGCACCAGTGTTAGGCCTATGTGGACTTTCAAATCTTTCATTTCTCATGACTAGCATGGGAAAACTTCTTAATGTTGCAAGTTCCTAGGTGACACCATGAGCATGTGATAGTCTTTCGATGGTGGTGTGATGCCACCTAATTGGGACAACCGTAAAAATGTTACTAAAGAAGAATCCCCAAAGGAGGGGCAATGCCATTCTGATTTTTCCTACTCAAGACCCGGATGCTTTGCAGATCGAATTTTTAACTATCTTTTACTTTTGAACTGCCTTGCTGAAGCTACAGCCAGAAGCTGATGGACTGAACCTTCTTTGAAGAACCATTTCTATTTTTTCATTCCTTTTTTTCTTTGTTCATGCTAATTGATTCTCCCAAATTGGCCTTTAAATCTGAACCCTTTTCCCATCTTCGTTGAACCTGAGCTTTTAGACAACAAACTATCCTTCTATTTTAATGGTTGTTGGACACTGTACCTCTGTGGTTGATTTCTGATTATAACCGTCCGAGGAAGCCTGCTTAAATGTTTGGAGTGTTATACAAGCTGTGATATTCGTAACTGAAGTTTTCAAGAAATTACTTGTGGCAATGAATTTTGAATCTTTAATACAATAGCCAAGTTTATCGAATAGCTGTCTGAGTCTTTTATTGAGTCCCATTGATTATTCCATTTAAACTGTGCTGATTTCCTAATGGCTTAATGTGTGGTAAGGAGAATAATCGAGCTCTGACAGAACATCAGGTGTTATTTCGTTTGTTTTTCATTGCTGTTGCAGAGCTTTTAGTCTGCATAATACTAATTCGACTTAACTTCTTTAGGAGGATGGGTCTTCCTGTTGCTACAGCATGGTTCTGAGAGTGGTGTGCCTAAATTTGATCTCAAATGAGTTTATGCATTCCTCTTCAAATCACTTTACACTAACCAGATATACATTGAATTTTTTCTAAAACAGACACCACTCCTGTATAACATTAACAATAATTTCATTCACATTTCTTCGTGACAATAAAAGCAAGATTATGACAACACTTTTTCTCTTATGTAATGCTCATTACAAAGAGCAAACTGCCCAATGCATTTTGGGATGCACTCCCTTCTTCAGGGGCGGCTCTGTGCAACTGCAAAAAATGAAGAATGCAACAAATTGGGCTTTAACTTGGCACCAAACCCTGTATATATTCTTTTACTTGGGTGTAAACCATGCGTATAGCCATGATCTGTGATTTGTAACACATGTGAACCATAATAGTAAGGTGTGAAGATATGTCTGAAAGTGATTGGGTAGGAAGAAAGACTATGTGAAATGAAAATAGAATGTTAGACCCGGGATCCCTCGTTGGCTGAGGAAGGTACCTTAGGCCAAATAGGGACCCTTGTTTCCATGTCAGGGAAAGGAAGGACGGTACAAAAGGGGTGGTGATGGACGGAGCATCTGAATCAATCAAACACTCACACCCAGTCAAAAGATCTGGGAAAGGAAGGACACCTTCAGAGATAGCCTCCCCTCACCACTTGGTAGCTTGGCACGAGCAGCCAGGCTTATCTTCAAGGCAAATGTGTAAAGTATTTGCAACCACGCTCACAGCAACCCAATGATGACACCACACATGGACTCAACATGAGTTTTATAAAAAACAAATATACATTTGATATAAAAAGATACACAATAAGACCACACAATATAAATCCAACATATGAGTATGTGCAATATTCCTCCTGACTGGTTGTTAGGCCAGCCAGCCCTTGTAAGTTCAAGTAATATTAATGAGCACTTCTAAACATTCCACTGTAGTCCTAATACCATGTTATGCAGTTTGTAATGCTAGAATCAGGCACTTTGCAATGTAAAAGTAATGCAATGGGTAACGCAACAATCCAACAATGTGCAATATAAAAATAATGCAATGCGTAATGCAACAATCAGGCACTTTGCGATGCAGAAATAATGTAATGCGTAATACACTAATCAGGTAGTTGCCATGCAGGAATAATGCAATGTGTAATACACTAATCAGATCGTTTGTTATGCAGGAACAATGCAATGTGTAATACACTAATCAGGTGTTATGCAGAAACAATGCAATGCGTCATACGACAATCAGGTAGTTCGTATTGCAGAAATAATGCAATGTGTAATACGACAATCAGGTACACCGTTATGTAGAAATTAAGTAATGCGTAATACACTCCAGCACCGATCACGGTGCCTTAGGCGGTCTCTCCGCCACTCATGCTGACTCACGGTTAGTCTCTGTCGACAGTTTCCCCCAACACGGATATGGTATTATAAAAAGTGCAGCTCCGCACTCCAGCCCTGGTACTGCCACTCCCTTGGAAAGTACGGCCGCAATACCAGCCGAAGAAGAGGCTTGCGCGTCCGAAATGAGAAAGAGGCCGAGAGCAACTCCCTCCGAGCCCGCACCCCGGCCCAGGCATCGACACACGTTACCAAGGGGGGACCTCACTCTCCTCTCCTCTTCCAGCGACTTGGGCCTCCGATGCAATCTATGGCAGGCTTGGTCCAGCGACTCAGCTCCTCCGGGGCTGCCGGTTTGGGCTGCTACTGCTACGAAGATCTCAGGCTGCCACAGGCCACACGCATACAGCGTCACTGAGACTGACTTGAGCTTGGGGTGCACAATCACCGGACACTCCTCACAAAGGTCTCAGAATGCACGAAGAACATGCACACAGCGTCGCTGAGACTCACTTCAACTCCGGGTGCATGATAACAAGGCAATCCTCACGAAGGTCTGAGGTTACACCAAGCACACGTACACAGCATTGCTGAGACTCACTTGGATTCTGGCTGCACAATAATAAGGTAATCCTCACAAAGGTCTCAGCTGCACCAAGCACATGCACACAGCATCGCTGCGACTCACTTGGATTCTGGGTGTGCACGTTAACAAGGCAATCCTCACGAAGGACCCAGGCTGCACACAGCACACGCACACAGCGTCGCTGAGACTCACTTGGATTCCTGTGCACACAATAACAGGACGATCTTCACGAAGGAATCAGGCTGTAAAAAGCACATGCACACAGCATCGCTGAGCCTCGCTTGGACTCCAGGTGCACATGATCACAGGGCACACCTTACGAGGGTCTCAGGCTGCAAAAAACACACTCACACAGTGTCGCTGAGACTCTCCTGGAAACTTTAGTGTTCCTGTGTTACGCAACAGGGAGCCAGCTCACCTCAGGCCTTTGGGGATAAGTTACTTCAGGACACAGGACAGCAAAGACCTTTCAAGCAGGGGGACACAGCACACATCAAAGTCCCCTTAGCCTTTCCTTGGTTAAAACAGCAAACTGCAGGCCAGCCCCAGAACACACAGCAAGGGTCAGTCCTTTCCTTCAGTCTATTCAGTTGTTTCTTCCTTGGCAAAGGTTCCTCTTGACCACGAAGTAGCTCCAGTCTTGTTCAATCTTGATCAAGCCATTCTCATGCAGGGGCTTCAGCTCTCATAGTTATACCCCTCAATGCCTTTGAAGTCTTTGTGTTCAGGGGGCACCGGCCCCTGTTCAAATCAGTTCTGTGTGTCTCCCTGCCAGTGACACCTTCTTCCTTTGATTAGTTGGGGTTTGGATTCTCAATCACTCAGCAGGCGAAAGGACAATTGTTTTATGGCAGCAACCCAGGCCTCTTCACCTCTAGGGGTTACTCCTCCCCCTACACTCCAGATGCATGTCAGCCTGTTGCTGTCTCACCTCCTCCCCTGGGTCAAGACATTCCCCAGATCCTATCGCTTTCAAATCCAGACAGTCAATCCACAACCAGGCAGAGACACACAGAAATGTTAGAGCACAAAAACCCAGACACTTCTAAAAGAGTGGCTACTAAACACACAATGCAAAATCCACCTTCATAAAAAGATGTGTTATTACATTGTGAGTTCAGGCTTCCGAACTTCACCTCTCCATCTTAAGCCTTTGGAAAGATAGGCTGGAAAACATATTACACAGCCTCCCTATTCTTTCCTATGGGCAAGATGGCCTTTCCACTGTGAAAAACGAAATGGAGATTATTTCACTGTCAGGACATGGCATACACCTTAGTACATGTCCTACCTTTCACATGCACTGCACCCTGCTGAGGGCGTACCTTAGCCCTACCATAGGGGTGTCTGATGTGCATAGAAAAGGAAGGGTAAGGTCTGGCAAGTGGGTGCACTTGTCAAAACAACATGGCAGTTTAAAGAACTGCGTTCAGGGCCTGCAATGGCAGGCCTGCGTTCTCTTTTTAGGCTACTGGTGTGAGTGGCACAAGTAGTGCTGCAGGCCCACTAGTAGCATCTGCATTTACCAGCGCTGGCACACACACATACCACACTTTAGTAGGGACTTTACAATTAAGGCAAACATACCAATCATGGACAACCAATTACCATTATACAGGGAGCACTTGCACTTTGACACTGATCAGCAATGGCAAAGTACCCAAAGCATCTAAGTTGGCAACACCATGTCAGACAAAAGGCCTAGGGGGAAAGCAAAAAGTTTGGGGAACTTTAGCCAAAAAGGGCCCAGTCCTACACAGAACAATTAACCATGTCTGCCACCATGTGCTGATAGAAAAGAGAATAAAAACATGAACGATTCGTAAAATCATGCTGCATCCGAAAAAACAAAAATAGGTTATTTTGTGCCAAGTCCAAAACATGAAAAACCACCTAGGTTACTTAACATAGCCTGGGTTACAAACCTGAGAGTAAACTCTGAGAAAATCACGTAAATCTATGTTGTTACAGAAAAAATATTACCTGCATGTAGTTTCCATGTATCAAGACGATAGTACTGTAACCTGACAATTATCCGCAGGGCCTCCTTGCGGTTCACGTGACACACCTACAACCATTTGTTCCACATAAGGCGAAAGGTATGTCCTGTACCACAAGTACAAATGACACAGGCTCTCATTCACCGATACACATATATCCCATTCATTCGCACACATGTTCATACATCACCAAAGACCATGCTCTCACTGACACACATATCAGCTCTGCCAAAGTGCTACTAGTCAAAGTATTTTGTTCAAACCATAGTCTTTGGTGCTATGGACATTAGGCTAAAATCTGGGAACACTGCGTGAGTGGCTTAGACTTCAGTACCTCACAGTGATTTTGACTGATCAGAAGTAGCTCTCACTATACAAAAGGTTGGAGGCCCCTGGTATAAAGTAAGCTATAATTAAGGAGAACAGAATGAATGACAGAATGAGTGTGGTCGTTTTATAGAGCACAGCTGTTGTCCAGAGGGGTAACCAGGCACTAGCTTTAGAGCAACATACCCTGCTTGTGGCAATACAACAGTGTGAAAGGGCTATTCAGACGGTCAAGCACTATGGACACAAATGCTGCCATTCAATGCCAAACTTTGCAGTAGTGCATGTACACAGTGTAAACATTGATTTTCTTTTTGCATGAAAAGTGCAAAAGGTTTGTTTTACAAGTGTGTGTCTTTTTTTCCAATGAATGCATCTCCATCAAAAGGATATGTGCTGCGATTGTGCACCTCTGCGTCCATGTGTCACTTGTATCACCTCACTGTTATGCTGGCGCAAGTAAATCTTTGAGGGCACCCGAGTCCACACTGATCCCACTTTGCTGTACTCCCATTCCCCCTCTGGAGCTGTTCTCAGGCATACGATGACCACAGCATCATTATTTTTCCACCCCTACAAAGAGAGTTCAAATAAAATAAATGCATGTGCATTGTCAGAGATTCGCAGTATAGGCAATTTGGGCCAGATTTATGAAGCTTTTTTATGTTCCTAAAAGGTATGACTTGCAAAATCAGGCCTTTTGCGACCACAAAAAGCCTGTTTGGTATGTAACAAACACAAATTGGGATTCAGTAACACGTGTCCAAATCGCAATTTGAGTTTGTGACTTCACAGCGTATTGGGGTATGAAATGGGCCTGTTTAGGACTTTCTTTCCAAATACCGATTTGGTAAGGAATGTATAAATGTTCTGAGACCAAAATCTGATTGCAAAACATTAATGCTTTACTGACTACACAAATGTAGTGGTGAGCCATTCTCAAACAGGAACGGGTCCAAAAGGATCCCCTTCACCTTTGAGAATGTTGAAAAAACGTTTTTTAAGAGTAGTCTTTGGCTATTCTCAAGCAAGCTTCTCATTGGTTGTCTACTGATCTTCCTACTTATCCTCCAGTCTGGTTATCTTTGGAAAAATCTCTGATGTCACCTTTTGATTTTCCCGAGTTTCTGACTTTTTCTGCTACAACATCCCTTTTACGTTCGCCCATCATTGCCCATTCTCATCATCTTCTGGCTCCATTATTATCCTCCTCGTATCCCTCTCGTGTTTTCTTCATCAACAATCTATTTGGCACAACAAATCACTTTGAATCAAAAATCGTTCCTTTTTCTGGAATTCTTGGAAATCCAAAGGACTGATGTGGATCTCCAAGCTTCTTCATAATGATACTCCCCTTACCTTTGCTGATCTCCAATCTCAATTTCATCTTCCTAATTCTGCACGAAAACAATATGATCTTTTACGTCCTTCTCTTTTACTTTACCTTCAATCTCTCCCTCCCTCCCTGGATCTACCTCCCCTTTGCGCTACTCTCTCCTTGCTATTGTACTCCTCTCCCTCAGCTTCTTGCATCTATAATTCTTTGTTAAAAACTCCTACGCGTCTTAAAACGAAGACTGAATTGGCTTGGGAACAAGACTTATCTGTATCTTGGCCCATCTCTTTATGGGATAAATTATGGTTAAAAATCCACAAAACTTCCAGAGCTGCCAACACCACTCAAACGTTATATTATGTATATCAGCGACTGCTGCTTTCCCCGGTTAAACTGGCTTCTTCTCTCCTGGCCTTTCCCCTACCTGCTGGTCCTGCCCTTGTACTCATGCTGATTTGCCTCATATGTTATTTCACTGTCCCAATGTCACCACTTTTTGGCACTCAGTTTTCTCCCGCATAAATACAATTTTTACTATACAAATCTCCTTTTCCCCTTCTAATATCCTATTAGGTTCCTTGTCCCCAAATCTTCCTGAACATCCATCTTACTTTAAACTACTAGATTTATTTTTGGCAGTTGCCCTACACCTGATTACCTCCAATTGAAAGGATTCCTTAAAGTTACTTATTCCGCTTGGTGGAATGCGATTTGCTGTAATCATAGGCTTGATACCAACTATGTTACCCCCATTTCCCTAGCTGTTAAGAGAGATTTATTGTGGATTCCTCTTACCACATATTTATCCACTTATTCCCCTTCCAGCTCTACCGCTATTCCAAATCCCATTGCTGACTCTGATGAAGTCCGCAAACCTCCTTGATTTTTCCACTTGTTGTCTTTTTCAAGATCCTTTCTTTTGTACCTTTGCCAGATGTATCTATTGCTTTTACCTTATTTTCACTTGATATAGCTTTTATGCATACAATGCTTATCCTGTTTCTGTTTTTTCTTTTTGAACTTGTCATTTCTCTTTGACTTAGAATAAGCGTTTATTGATGCCATTTATTATATATTTGCTTCATGCACAGTTTTTTTTTTGTATATATTGTTTTTTACCCTTTGAATGCACTCTTGTATTCTCCTCTTTTACTTGGTTTCAATAAACTTGAACTTAAGAGTAGTCTTTGGTCCCAATGACGACTGCCTACTCTTAAAAAAGTTAAGTACAAGTTTAATTAAAAAGAAATCCTGTTGTCCTTTAAAGAAAACAAGTTACATTTATAAAATAACTTCATTTAGAAGTAATTACAGACATGGTGGTCTGACCCTGTGATGGCTGTTATTCATAGTAGGTGGCAGTCTGAGACCTGCCTCATTAATATTCATAAGGTAGGTTGAATTGAGACTCACTACGAATTGGGCTTTGTGAAACAGACCTTTTAGTACAAAAACAGAAAGGAATTGGTAAAAGTTGATTTGTCAATTTGCAACCACTTGTAACGAATCCATTCTTAGCACATCTGGCACTGTGTTCACGAATCAGGGACGAATTCAAGAGCCTCTTCTTACCCATCCGCCTCGGTTTATCTTGATATTTCTACCCACAGCTCCCACACCTCATCTAGCGCTGGCCCTCGAGTTGCGATTCTTACACAGACCCTCCAGTTTATCGCGATTTCGCGATTCCCGAAAAAATCGCGAAATCGGCAGATTAGCGCGATGGCCGCGATAATAGCCATATTGGCCGCGATATTTACAAAAAAGTGTCTCTACCGGGAGACAGCAAAACAAACAATGCCTTTTATTGGCTGTGTGCGCCGCCCCCCCCCCCCCCCCCCCCCCCCCCGCCACTCGTGTGTGTCAGCAGCTTCCCGGGATACACACAGACAGTCAGTTTTTGAGCTGCCAGCCGCACCCGAGTACTTCACAGGTCATTAAAAGACCTTTCACTTGTTAATGAGGCTTTGTTTTTCACGCCCCCGCCTGTTATCCTTGGCTCTGGCAGGTGTCAGGGGCTTGCAGTGGTTTTGGGGGCACTGCTTTCTTGGGGCAATGTCGCGGCACAAGAAGAGGAAGTGGGTCAGACACAGAGCGGTAAATAATTCACAACGACAGCCACACTCTTTTACAGCTAAAGCTTACTTCTCAGTTTCCAACCTCAACTGGATATGGCTGAAAACGGTAGACATGTCCCTTCCCTCAATAGCTCCGATTAAAAATATTTTGAAATCCAACAGACCTGACTATAAACAGGACAATATCTATTATACGCCAAATCCGACTCTTAAAAAAGTCTGACTGAAAAGAAGGAAAAGGATGCTTAAAACTCGTATACACGCTGAACTACTCTCCAGAATATCTGCTTATTACAGGAAATTACTAATTTCATGCCAGTTCGTAGTACAGCAGTGAGGCTCAAAGTACAATTATAGCATTCAGGCACATTTAATCAAAACTGAAAAACAAGAGGAAATATTTAAAACAATAACAGAGACGGTAGATCAAGCACTTTGAATGTCAATGTACAAAAACGTCTAAGATACGATCGTATAAAAAAGCTTTAACTAAAAGGGTGCTTGTCAATGTCAATTACATTCATGCATAGTCATAGCTGCAATGGACTCTAAGTAGCAGAGTTATTTGAGAAACATCTACTTAGGGCCACCAGAAGGAATATCACATGTCCTTTGACTCCCGACAAAGAGGGGAGAACAGACTGCATCACCAGAAGTGGAGAATCATGAAGAGTATTATTAACAGGTAACATGACAGAAAGTGACTGCATGTGACCTTAAACCCTTTAGGCAAGGAATGACCTTTGAGTAATACCTTGAAGGTGAATATGAAACATTAAGTGTGTGTCATTGCACGAGAAGCCAACCCCCTGGGTCCTCCCATTAGGGGCATATTTTTCTTTTATGGCTGGAAGGGGGGGCCGCATTCTTTTTATCCTTTCCAGGCCGGGCCCCCTGGTTACGACCTGTGAAGCGCCTCGTTGTGGGTGTCGTGAGTTGCACGGGGGGGCCCCGTCCGCAGTCTAGACTCGCAGCGGGGCTTCTAAACCCTGGCACGGCCCTCCCTAGGAACAGGACTCATTTCCACATCATTTGTACTCTGCGCCTGCCCCTCGTATCCCAGGCAGGAGCCATGACTTCAGAGGCAGGAGAGCTTTGGGGGCAGAAACCAGACATGCAGGGGCGGGTCAGGTGTGGGTGAGTGCCTGTCACTCAATCCCTGCATTGCATCCACGCTGGGGCGGCCCTGATGGAGACAGGGATGCTCTCCCCGATTCTGGGTACACGGATGGAGGAGGCCTGTTGTCTTGTTTTGTCTTTATTTCACTTCTTAGGAGGGCACAGGTCCTAAAAACAGAAGTGGGGGGGGTCTAACCAAATTAGGCAGCATAGCGCGTGACATCACATTGATTGACATCATTGAGAGCGACATGGCACGTTGCATCACAGGAAGTGGCATCAAGACCCATGACCTCACAGAAATTGACATCACAAAATGTGACAAAAATTTTAGACCTCACACTTCTGTTTAGCCCAACTGCCAGATGAAGAATTGCAATTCCAAGGGATAACAGCCTTCACCTGTGGGCTGCTTCCTCTATTCCATATTCCAGATTGCCTAATCTGCTAAAACAGTTTCCATTGATTTAAGGCTGAAAATGAATGCTTATGAGTAAAATAAAGTGCCGCTAAAATGCCGCTAAATTTCCATATTTGTGCAGCTAAATTTGAGAATCCATGCCGCTATATCCTGGGGGGTCTGCTTACAGATATGTCTTTAACTGATGTTTCCAACCACATACCTCAATATACAGGCGCGGATTCAGAGCCCCTTGCGCCGGCAGTACGTCACTTTTTCCATTTTAAAGTGAAGCACCGGCTGCGCAAGGAGCTTGTAAATAAGCCCCACAATACCGACATAGATCCGGAGAACATAAACACCCCTAATAAAATAAGTCAATAAACACATTGTGGATGTGGATAAAAAAACATACGTTCTCTGTGCTCCATTAGGAATGTCCCATGGGTCAAATGGGCATGCGGAAGCCGGCCAGCTCTGATTCGCAATGCGGGGCCGCCAGCTCTCTGAAAGCCATGGCTTCCATTCGTGATCAGGGGAGGGTGATCATTTTTGGCAAATCACGTTCTTTGTTTGCAAGTCTCTCTCTGCTAATCAGGATTTTTGGCGTTTTGATACGTACGGGTGCATGGTGGTGATTGTGTCTCGTGTGTGTGCTGGTTTAGTGTTTGTGGTAGCGGCCCATCTGTCATTTATTTATTAGCTGCAGGTGATAAAGCAGTTTGTTAACTGTTACAGGGAAGCAGCAAGCGGACTCCCTCCAATAAGGACTTTCAACCTCTCAAGGCCTCCAGGGGCAACCAAATGTCAAGGGTTAGGTCTAAGGCTTTTTAAAAGGTTTGGTACACACACACTAATCAGAAATGAAAAACAATCGATAGAAATACATGTGATTACACTTAGGCTTCGAATTAGGCGTTATTGCCATGTCTGATTAACACTTCCTCAGGCAGTGTCATGATCGATTGAGGAGGAAATAACCCACTGTGTACTTTCAACCACCCTCCAGCTTAGTGTGACTCTCTGTTGCCAGGAAACAAAAGCGTTACGGGCAATGTAATAAAAGTAAATAGACATAAAAATGTGCACAGAAATGGTATGGCTGATGTATGTCCACCCGCCTCTATCTAGTTCATCTTAACTTCCAGAGGCACCTTCCAGCTTCTCGGAAACCAATCCACTTGTTTCAGGAGAGATCTGGAACTCTAGAAGCGTGGGCACTTTTGGGGTTAGCACGGAAACGTTCCACGCCGCAAACAACGAAGCAGTCCATTCCCCTTGGTGTTTCCCGATTATAAAATCTGACCACAGTAGTCCATCTTTCTCTGGTGAGCCAGTGTGTGGTGATCCTCATGTGAACGGATGCATTGCGGTTAAAACTGCAGACCTAGGGCCTTATTTATGAAAAGTGACGCATCACTGCATGAAAACAGCTATGCATCACTTTTCACTGCGCACTCCTTGCAACACCAATGATGCATCATATTTAATGTATGACGCATCATGTCGCAAGGAGTTACAGATACGTCAGTATTTCTGGCGTATCTGTAAGCGCAAAAGTGACGCATTGCTGGAGTGTGTCACAAAAGTGACGCAACTCCAGCAATGCGTCCTTTCACATGGGGAAAGCCCCATGTGAAAGGGCTTGGTCAGTCTTACGCCTGCTGTGAGGCAGGCGTAAGATTTTGACGCAACAGCGTCCTAAGAGTGACGGAGTGAAATCTCATAGATTTCACTGCGTCACTATTACGAGGCTTTTTGCGGGGAAACGCCCACTCCGCATACATTATACCTGACGCAGGCATAATGTGGCGCAGGGGTTTAAAAAGTGACTCATCTACCTAGATGCGTCACTTTTTAAATATGGCGCAACAAGGCGCATGTTTTACGCCGCCGATGCGTCACAAAAAGTGACGCATCAGCGGCGCAAAACTGACGCAAGGCCTCATAAATGAGGCCCCTAGTCTTCATATCCACATGCGAACAGTCTGCAAATATTTGGATGTCACAAAAAGCCATTATTTATTTGCCGTTAAATTCTATTGATGTTTTAGTTGCAAAATGACATTCATTTTGTCTGTCAGACATGATGCTTCTGAGTGAGGTCTCTACCTTGATCATTTCCTGTCATCATCTCTCACCTGCTCTCTTCCTCCACACTACCTGTACCTTTTGTGCTATGTGCCTGAATCTTAGAGATCCTCTAAACTCTGACCAAAGACCTAGACAAGATAAGTGGCTGAACTTTCAGTCTTGCCAGGCCTCTTGCTTATTTTTGCAGTTTAAAAAAACATGCTTTACCAGCTTTGCTTGCAATAAATTTGGTAATCCTTCTAGAAGTTGCAAGCTGTCAGGCTTTGAAACTTTGTGCAGCCGCAGTGATTCAAAAGCTGTGTGTTCAATAGGTGCCCGGTGTGCAGTATGTTTTTATTACCCTAGAATTTTTCAAGCAGATCATTGCAGGGGCATGTGTTATAGTTAGCTCAGTAAACTATAACTGGTGAATGTCATTGTATTTATGCTTTGAAATGTTAGCTTTTATATTATTACAACACCTAACTATACCGTCACTTTAACCTTTGTTTTTTCAGTGAATTTCTAGGGTTTGTTGAAAGTAAGCAAAAAAAAAGCTTCTTACCATACCTAGGTATAACATCACGTTAACCATTCTGTTTTTTTTCATCATTTTCATACAACTCTCTACTGAGCACACTTTTTGGCCGCCGCAGCAAGGGTTTGAACCCAACCCTCCCCCCCAGCCCCACAGGTGGACATCCCTCTGCTGTGCATGGCCTTCAGCTGTGTGTGGTGGGGGTTGCCGCAAGGCCTGGTAGCCCATAACTGGAAAAACCCCTGCCATGCACAGCCTTAACAAATGCACAATGGGGGTTTTTTCGCAACAGAAGGATTGTGTTTTTTGTGTTTTTGTATTTTTTTTCAATTTGTTTACAAAGTTTTCAACTACTGCTTTTGTTTTTCTTATATTATTTACAATTTATTTTCCTCTGTTTTATCATTTTCTTTACTGTCTTAACAACTGGTTTTGAAGATTTTTGATATTCTTTTTAATTTAAAAAAAAAAGATTTTTACAGAAGTCTGTGCTCTGTTTGCAGGTGCTGTTCCATGGCCCTTGAAAATATACTTCTGCTTCCTTCACTGTAGGTCACAATTTTATGACAGTGTCTGCAGTATGTTCCAAAATGCTGCATGTTGTCGTAATTTTCTTTCTCTCCTTGTTCAAGCACATCATCTGGAGCCGTTTGGTGTCCTTCTACCGTTTGTTTCTTATGTACCTCTGCAGGTGCTATAGTGTTTGGCTGCATAGTCCTCAGGTCCTTCCGCCTTCCATTAGTTCCCATCAAATTCTGACCCGTCTTCCTTTTATGGAGCACCTTATGGCACCAGTGTACGTCAGCTCATGCGCACTGATTTTTTTTCATCAGTTGGAAGATCAAAACACTACCACAACTATAATTCATTCGCTGGCCTTGCTTCTTGTGGTGCTGCAGAAGTGCTTGCAAGCACAATGAAGTCAACATCTTCCAATGGTGAAATTTCCATAAGCATAGTAAGAAATTGGATTGTTGGTTGACTGGGGTATGAGTCCAGGACCTGAAGTTCACCCCTTGAGGGTCAGGAACTCACTTTAGCTATTTCCAGGTGCTGGTGCAGGATTTTGGGGAGGATTTTATTTCCCTGAGACTCAAATCTGGAGGGCAGCAGACTATCCATTGGAGTCACTGTGATGTCCATTGTTCAAGGGTGAAGTTGCAGGTCCAGTTCTCTTCTCGGTCAACCAAGAGGGCCACACGCCAACACAGCAGGGCAGCAGTACAGCAGAGAGGAAGTACTTTCAGCAGCACAGCAGTCCTCCTTTTTGGCAGAATATCAACAGATCCAGAGGTGTACTGAAGCGTTGGTGTCTAAGATTCAGTATTTATACCCAATTGCGTCTTTGAAGTCTGGAAATTCTTCTAGAGGAATACCTTTAAAGTTCACAGGTGCCCTGCCTTCTTGGCCCTGGCTCTATACTAACTACAGGAGATGTCTAGCCCTTTGTGTGGAGGCAGGACACAACCTGTTCAAGTGTAAGTGGGGTGGGCCCAGCTACTCCCTCCTATTTTACAAGTGATGGCCAATCTAGTCACACCTAAGCTCCACATGTGTTTGGCTATCTAGGAGAAATACACAAAGTCCAACTGTCAACTGCACCCAGTCATGTGACCCAGTGACAGGCTGCAGGCACCAAATGGCTAAGGCAAGAAAATGCTCACTTTCTAAAAATAGCACTTTCCATGCACTCCAAACTGTCGCACTGCCAATGTGGGGAAATCCCTGCAATGTAACAATTTATCCATGTAATCCATAGTGACTAGTCAGGTTATGTGGTTTAACACTGCCCTGGTAATAGGGTGCTGACCCTATCGCCATCACAACGTCACAAAAAGTGACGTTGTGGTGGCGATAGGGGCTTGGTAATATGCCCATAAAGCTAAAATAGTCTGCTACAGTAGGTTTTAAGTCCAGGATTTAGACAAGATGTCTTGAAATTTAGGGCAGCAAGCACAGTTTCTGCTCTACGTTGCCTGAACTGAAGAGAGCAAAACAGCACCACATCTAGTAAGTGAGGCACTGTTCTGCTCTCCCCCTTTAGGCAGCTATGCACCAATGTAGGCCCCTTGTGTCATGTGTAAAAGTGTCTGCATTGTATAAAGTGAGATTAACAACGAGAAGTGTTTTAATTTCTTCTGCTTTTTCCATTTTTTCTGGTGTAAAAGCTATTTTACAATAGAAAAAAGGGAAAAAGCAGAAGAAATTAAAACACTTCTCGTTGTTAATCAGGTTTTACCACCTATGGGGGGCTTGGGTGCCTTGGAGGAGAGACCTGTCCATGAGGTGTTGTGCACAGGGTGAAGACGGTGCAAATCAGGGGTTTGGCCATTCGTGTGTGAAGGGTTTTTCAGGGGAGGCCGGCTGGTCATGAGGGGTTTGGCACAAGGAAAAGGCCCTATGTGACCTACACAATGGGGGTTCAGCCATTCAAGGTGGGCTTGGGTATCTGGAGGGAGTGGGCTGTCCTTTTTGGGTTGTGCAAAGGGAACAGACGTCCATGTCAGCAAGGGCCTAGCCACCCAACTGTGGCCTACCCACACTTGAGGTATGGTATGGCACCCCTTGCCAAAGCACTCCCTCTCCCCTTTTTGGGGAAGGATCCAGTATGTAGGCCTTGGAGTCTCAGAGACCCCTCTGAGAGAGTCCACTGCGAAAAGGGAGCCTCTCGCAACAGAGATTGGGAAGTTATACCACTTCCCCTGGGATCACAGCTTACTGGACTTTGGACGTTGCTTTGACTCTTCTACCGGTTTGTGTCCCCGTCACCCTTCCCCTCCTCTTCCCATGCTGTGTCTTTCACCCTCCCCTCCTCTTTCCCGCCGTCATTATCTGTCTACTTCCCCCGCTCCTACCCCCTCCCCCGAATCTCTCCACTTGCCTATTTTTCCCCTTACGTATTTGTGCTTATTGTTTATCTCAACCTTACAAGTAACTATGTTGCCATGCTCAAAGAACTGTGTAACCTTTGTAACGATGTAACCTGTAACTATGATCTGATGCTCATGTAAAGCGCTCTGATACCTCCGGGTCTGGGAAGGACATGGCTTTTGTAGTTCGGACTGGACTGTTCCCATGGGGCACAGGGTCAGAGCTGATTTGCATATCGCCATTGTCTAACCCAGGGTGGTGTGGAGTGCAAAAAAACGATGGATTTGGGCCCAGATCTTTGGACTGGGGTGAATGTGTGACATTGATCCACATTCTGTCCATCACCTGTTTTGTTTGCAATTGCCGCCATAAGTGCGCTGGGGATGCTCAGACGTGGGTCCCAGGCACTCCACACCACTGGAGTCAAGCTAGCCGGGCCGATGAGAGGTGTTACCTCGAAACCGGTCCGGTCCTCGGATGCTTGATTCCGTTCTGGGAAGGACATGGCTTTTGTAGTTCGGACTGGACTGTTCCCATGGGGCACAGGGTCAGAGCTGATTTGCATATCGCCATTGTCTAACCCAGGGTGGTGTGGAGTGCAAAAAAACTATGGATTTTGGCCTAGATCTTTGGACTGGGGTGAATGTGTGACATTGATCCACATTCTGTCCATCACCTGTTTTGTTTGTAATTGCCGCCATAAGTGCGCAGGGGATGCTCAGACGTGGGTCCCAGGCACTCCACACCACTGGAGTCAAGCTAGCCGGGCTGATGAGAGGTGTTACCTCGAAACCGGTCCGGTCCTCGGATGCTTGATTCCGTTCTGGGAAGGACATGGCTTTTGTAGTTCGGACTGGACTGTTCCCATGGGGCACAGGGTCAGAGCTGATTTGCATATCGCCATTGTCTAACCCAGGGTGGTGTGGAGTGCAAAAAAACGATGGATTTTGGCCCAGATCTTTGGACTGGGGTGAATGTGTGACATTGATCCACATTCTGTCCGTCACCTGTTTTGTTTGCAATTGCCGCCATAAGTGCGCTGGGGATGCTCAGACGTGGGTCCCAGGCACTCCACACCACTGGAGTCAAGCTAGCCGGGCTGATGAGAGGTGTTACCTCGAAACCGGTCCGGTCCTCGGATGCTTGATTCCGTTCTGGGAAAGACATGGCTTTTGTAGTTCGGACTGGACTGTTCCCATGGGGCACAGGGTCAGAGCTGATTTGCATATCGCCATTGTCTAACCCAGGGTGGTGTGGAGTGCAAAAAAACGATGGATTTTGGCCCAGATCTTTGGACTGGGGTGAATGTGTGACATTGATCCACATTCTGTCCGTCACCTGTTTTGTTTGCAATTGCCGCCATAAGTGCGCTGGGGATGCTCAGACGTGGGTCCCAGGCACTCCACACCACTGGAGTCAAGCTAGCCGGGCTGATGAGAGGTGTTACCTCGAAACCCGTCCGGTCCTCGGATGCTTGACTCCGTTCTGGGAAGGACATGGCTTTTGTAGTTCGGACTGGACTGTTCCCATGGGGCACAGGGTCAGAGCTGATTTGCATATCGCTATTGTCTAACCCAGGGTGGTGTGGAGTGCAAAAAAATGATGGATTTTGGCCCAGATCTTTGGACTGGGGTGAATGTGTGATATTGATCCACATTCTGTCCATCACCTGTTTTGTTTGCAATTGCCGCCATAAGTGCGCTGGGGATGCTCAGACGTGGGTCCCAGGCACTCCACACCACTGGAGTCAAGCTAGCCGGGCTGATGAGAGGTGTTACCTCGAAACCGGTCCGGTCCTCGGATGCTTGATTCCGTTCTGGGAAGGACATGGCTTTTGTAGTTCGGACTGGAATGTTCCCATGGGGCACAGGGTCAGAGCTGATTTGCATATCGCCATTGTCTAACCCAGGGTGGTGTGGAGTGCAAAAAAACGATGGATTTTGGCCCAGATCTTTGGACTGGGGTGAATGTGTGACATTGATCCACATTCTGTCCATCACCTGTTTTGTTTGCAACCTCCGGGTCTAGCCAGCGCTATAAAAAACCTTTAAAATAAAAAAACAAAAAAAAGGTTGCCCACAGGGGATTGGCTGTTCGTAAAGGGTTCGACACAGTACAAAGGCGCTATGCATTGGGAATTGGCCACCTAAAAAGGGCTATGAGGGATGGGCACAAGACAAAGACCGTGCCAAACAATGTCTTGCCCACCCATGTGCGATAAGTTGCCCAGGAGGGGTTCACTGTGGTGAAGGGTGAAGGACAGGTGCACTAAGGTTTTGGTTACCTAAAGGTGGCTTGTGTATCAGGAGGTAATGTTCTGCCTGTGAGAGGTTGTGCACAGGGCAAAGAACATGTGCAATTGTGCCATGCCCACCTGTGTGCAGTTGGTTGCCGACAAGAGATTTGCTGTCTGCGTATGGTTCGGCATAGGGAAAAAGCCTTGTGCACTAGGGGTGTGACCAGATATGGGACAACAGATACATGGGTGTTATACATAAAACTTGCCACTTAAGAAGCAATTTGATCATAACACTTTGTAAAAGCTTGTGTTGTTAGGGGGAATCACATTGTGATTACTGCATTCAAAATTACCTCGACGTAAAGCATCATGTTGTATTGACTGACTGACAGTTATTGAGAACATTGCTAATGTGTTGTTTTTTTTCCTTTTTTAGAATCAGGGTTATTTATATATATATTTAGAGATTGTGCGCAGTGTTTAGTGCCTAAAGTCAGTGGTTCGGCCTTTTGTCATTGTACTGTTTTCTAAGATCATTTAATGTTTATTTTGTTTTATGTGCTCTGTTCCTGGTAATTTCCATATGTACTGTAAATATATTCAAAAAGTTTTGAGCTATCATATTGTTCTGTTCTTGCAACATTCACATAATTATTGAAGCAGTAACAATTGCGTTATACTGTACATCGATTCTCTAAACTACCTCCCTTGAGTTAGGCTCCGCTGCTCACCCAGGTACACTTGAAGAGCCAAGGGGGGTTTTACATTCTCTACAGCTCTCTAGAGTCACAGTGTTTGGATTTTTGTACCCCTGGTGCAAAGGACTTGGTCAATGTGCCAATCAGAATCAGAAAACCAGTTGAACTGCCACCAATACACAACCACTGAGTAAAATATGTGTGAGGTATGTTTCAGGCAATATGCAGTCCCATGAGAAGTGACAGTGACTGGTTGTGGAGCAACAAATCATCTTTCATAAAAGAACAACACACTCAAATATCACCAGTAAATGTAATGTACCTTAAAAAATATTCATTTTTAAAACTAAAACCCTAATCTAGTGCACGCATATGAGTTTTTACCATAATGAGTATAAACATTAAGGCGACAAGGGAGTTTATGAGTAAAGTGAACAGTAAAATGATTCCAACATTATTGCTATTCTCTGTAGCATTAATACCCTCATTTGCTACTTCTAAGCGCTATACTAGTTCTAGCGATGCAGCGCTTGCATGACATTTGTTTAATTTATTTATATGTTTGCTTACCTCTGTAGTAATCCGTAGTTTACTACCCCCCACCCTGCCCCTCCCCCGCTCCACGTCAGCGCCCAGCAGCACTCCCACCACGGTAGCACTATGTTTCTGTTTTTTGATGATTATTTAAGCTTTGTTGAAGACATTTAGAATACATATTCAACAAAGAATGGCATAATGTCCTTTCAGCTATTTTCTCTTTATTAGGCAGTGGTCTCCTGAAAAGACAGCAAATGTAACAACGCACATCTAAAAACCTTCTAGACCTTCTGCCATCTAAAAACCTTCTAGACCTTCTGCCATTCAAAGATAATGATGAAATATAAAGACAATCAAAAGCAATGGTTAATTTTTTAGTCAGTATAGCTTTATTCGATTTTGGTTTAAAAATCATAAAAGCGTACAGTTAAAATCAGTTATAGATAAAAACATACATACAATAACACATAATATCTGCAAGTTTAAAACTTTTGCCCAACCTGTGGGGATAAATATCTTAATTATAGTGTACTTTTCACAGGTTAAGATTAAATCAAACAGCAATTAATAGGGGTTCCAATACTTAGAACTATAAAACAATGATTCCTGTCGGGTATAAGTGGGAAAGCTACGGCCGCTTGATACATGGAGTCCTCTGCCCATTAACATTTTGCACCCTACCTTTAGACTAGCTGTGGGGGTGCACAGCATTCTAGGGTAAAAATCATGCAAATCCCAGATGGAGATTGGGCTGTTTCCCACTTGGGGTGCACAGGTACGCAGGTACGGGACAATGTGTCTCTGCCTAAATCTAACGAGTACTAGGTCACCAGCGATGTCTTTTGGGAGGGAACCCAGCCAACCCACCCTTCTAACACTCAATATTGTACCCTCGAGGTTAGGTGGCAGGGGTCTGTTTTTTGTCAGCCAAAATTTAACCTTGTTCAGCAGGTCATGTTGTCTCTCGGTTTTCCCAGGTGTAAGTACTGGTACTCCCACGAGGACACACACGAAAGGAGCTGTCTCCGGTGGGAGTTGGATAGGAGTAACTTTATTATACTGTGCGCTAGGAGCAGCAAGCTGCCGCAAAACAGGTTTAAAAGAAGTTTTGCGAGCTATTGGGGCTGGTGTGTTAGGGACTATTGATTGGGTTGGAACCCTTTTATCTTGCGTAATTGGCTTGGGGTCTTTGGGAGTAAAAGGTGGATGGGAACAATTAGGTGTTACAAAACATTTATTGGCTAGCAAGTTAGACTTGATGGTTTCCAGTCAGTCTGTCCCCTAGTGTGTTTATTTTTTCTATTAGTGGTGATATAATAGAGCTGACCAGTTGTTCAATAAGGGATAATAGATCCAGCTGTGTAGGAGATGCTAGAACGACTAATTTCTCGACAGCCTCAGGAGTCGTGGAAGAATTACTGACTGGAACTGTGGGGCTTAAGCACAATTTTTGATAGTCGACAGTTAGTTCTCCTTCTGTATGTCGTATCCATATGTCAAGAAATTCTACCTTGTCAGGTGAATAATTACAGGTGAATTTGAGGTTTCTGTCAGCTAAATTAAGCCATTCGATAAATTCTTCAAGCATGTCCTCTGCGCCAGTCCAAATGAAAAAAACATCATCAATAAATCTGTGCCATCTCGAGATGTTTTCATAAAATGGTGCGATTTCATTGAAGATGTTTTTAAGTTTGAATTCTCCCATATATATGTTAGCTATACTAGGGGCACAAGAGGCCCCCATGCTAACTCCTTTGATCTGGTGGTATAGATCCTCTTTGAATTCAAAAAAGTTGTTTTGAAGAACTAATCTGAGGCATTCCAGTATGAACATGTTAGGTCTGGATCCTGGTGCTCTGGCTAGCAGTGCTGCCACCGACTCTATGGCTTTGTCCTGAGGTATGTTAGTGTATAAGGATTCAATGTCACATGTGACAAGTAACTGTGTGACGCGATTAAAAGGAGAATGCTCTAACACACTAATCATATGTCCAGTATCTTTGATGTAGGATGCATAAGTAGTGGTGAGTGGACTTAGAAAAGTGTCTAGATATTTAGACAGGGGTTCCATACTGGAATTAATAGATGCAACAATAGGTCTAAGCGGAGGGTCTGTTACATTTTTATGTGTCTTGGGGACACAGTAAATAGCAGGGACCATTGGGTTAGTGTTGATACCACACAGATCATCGTTTAAACTGGTGGAATTCCCAATTTTGTGTACCAACAGTGAACCACCATATACACCTTTGGGTTATCGTTTCATTCTATTTAGTCTTGTTTGTATGTTCTTTTATAAAGAATTATGAATGTGGTTGTATGAATGGTATGTATGAAAGAATGTATGTTAGTAAGATGTGTTATTATTAGGGGCACAACTTTTTTCTAATTGCACTTTATCCAACTGCACTGTTTGAAACCTATTAAATGTGCAATGATTATTTATGAATTTTTGTATGTAATGTTATATGATAAAATGCACATATGTATACATTTCTAAAAAAGTAAAATGTTAAAAAAAGACAAAAGAAAAGGAAAATAAAATAATGTTTTTTGTAATATCTACAAGTCTTGGCTTCTAACTATAGCATCCTTTTACATGAAAATGTTTGCTGGATTTAGTCCTTTGACAAAAGCAATATAGGTCTTCTAAGAGGTACCCTTTATGCTTAGTTCACTCTTATCTCCCCCCTCTTGGCCTATAACTAACTGGGAGAACTCCTTTTTCTTGCTATGTTGTCTCAACAGTATTTACTGTAGAGTATTTCTTTTCTTCTGTCACTGCACTGCCAATAGTATTTCTCTCTTTGAAGACTGTGTGGAAAGCCCTAACAGTGAGCACTAATACACACCCTCCACCTAAAACTATAACTCTGTTAATACCCTCAGCCTCAAATAATTTTAAAATTACCATATTCTTTAAGTATGGACAATCTGAAAACATTTGGTTTTTCAGATGAAGATTTTCTTAACATGATGGACCAAATCACAGGTGGGAGTAAAACTAGCTCCAATTCCATGCCTAACACAAATAGTGACTGGCTCAAGTTACTAAATCTAAAAAAGAAAGCCAAACGCGTGGAATCCCATGCCTTTTTCATGGGAGAATATCTAAAAGCAGGAGCCATCCCCATAGGCTTAAGAGTCAGAAACATGCCAGCCTTATTTGTAGAGGTACATAGTTTTTTAGAACGCTGGTCTCTCATTGCAAATTGATGCTCGCGAGACTGGATGCTCCTTATTATCAACACAGTGTGAGAAATGGTTGCTGTATTACATAAAGAAATCCTAGAACTAGAGGAAAAACTTAAAGCAAACCCAGCATTAGAAGAAGCAAAAAAAACACTCCAAGAAATAAATGAAGAGATAGAAGAGTTTGACACGTACCTCACAAAGAAGAAAATGGGCAAACTGAAAAAAGATGTCCGATGGTTCTCCAAGGAAAAAATCTACCCATATTTAAAACTGGATTTTTACCAGACACAGCATCAAGAAGAAACAGCTGGAGGAACCAGACCACATGATCAGACTCATTACAACCCAAGATATAACAAAAGAGTCAGAATCCAAACTTTTTCTGAAACAAATTCCTCAGACTCTGACCTAGAAGGACTAATGGCTGAGGATGATTTTGACTATGGCTACCAAAATAATAACCAAAGAGGACATTTTTCTGGAAGAGCTAATAGAGGCCCGCGGCAACCTTTTTTATCGAGAGGCAGAGGACGTGGGAGACCTCGATACCCGACAATGAACACGAATCAATATCAACAGCCGAACCCTCCACATCCGCAACCATATGTCCAAACGAGAAGACAGCAATACTGGAAACAGTGAAAAGACATAGCAACATCTCTATACCCATCTTCAATTTGTCTTCGCATATCCTATCATCAGAGGAAATCAAAGTCTTAAGTAAAGGACTCTCTTTTGTCCCCAGTATAGGAGCTAATCAATTCAAAATCAATCAAGACATTTTTTCCTTCTTCAGGAAAATCAGACTGAAGAAATACTTTGATAAGATGGAAAATAGAGAAGATGAAGAAAATCAGTCTGGATGCAAACCGCCATCCACATTCACACCAACTTTGGACATGCTAGGTCCTGAGGTCAGTATTTTTGAGAAAAGTGTCCTCAAAGAACTAGACAGAGTGTTGAAATACATTCCGAAACCTCATACCAATCTAGAAACAAAAGAAAGACAGGCGTTAAAATTGCTACAGGAAAATAAAGACATTATAATTAAACCATGCGACAAAGCAGGAGGGATAGTGGTTATGAATACTAACCACTACTCGGAGAAAATCGACGAGCTTTAACTGTTCTAGCAGAAGAAATAAAAGAAGCAGTCACCAATGCCTTCATTGAAGGATACATCTTTCAAAAAGAAATGGACTACCTTATCAACACTAACCCAATGGTCCCTGCTATTTACGGTGTCCCCAAGACACATAAAAATGTAACAGACCCTCCGCTTAGACCTATTGTTGCATCTATTAATTCCAGTACGGAACCCCTGTCTAAATATCTAGACACTTTTCTAAGTCCACTCACCACTACTTATGCATCCTACATCAAAGATACTGGACATATGATTAGTGTGTTAGAGCATTCTCCTTTTAATCACGTCACACAGTTACTTGTCACATGTGACATTGAATCCTTATACACTAACATACCTCAGGACAAAGCCATAGAGTCGGTGGCAGCACTGCTAGCCAGAGCACCAGGATCCAGACCTAACATGTTCATACTGGAATGCCTCAGATTAGTTCTTCAAAACAACTTTTTTGAATTCAAAGAGGATCTATACCACCAGATCAAAGGAGTTAGCATGGGGGCCTCTTGTGCCCCCAGTATAGCTAACATATATATGGGAGAATTCGAACTTAAAAACATCTTCAATGAAATCGCACCATTTTATGAAAACATCTCGAGATGGCACAGATTTATTGATGATGTTTTTTTCATTTGGACTGGCGCAGAGGACATGCTTGAAGAATTTATCGAATGGCTTAATTTAGCTGACAGAAACCTCAAATTCACCTGTAATTATTCACCTGACAAGGTAGAATTTCTTGACATATGGATACGACACACAGAAGGAGAACTAACTGTCGACTTATATAGAAAACCGACAGCCAAAAACACCATCCTTGAACATAGTAGTTTTCATCCAAACTGCCAAAAAGACTCCATCCCTTTTGGGGAATTTTTGAGGATAAAAAGAAATTGTACTACCATGAAAGATTTCATGACACGTGCAAGCATGCTTACAGAACGCCTACTTGCGCGAGGGTATCCCAAGAGACTGGTACGCAACTCGATGAAAAGAGCGAAGTACTACAATAGAGATGCCCTGCTGCATGCAACAGCAAAACCCATAAACCAAAAACTTGTCTGCATTCTAAATCATTCAACCATCAATAACAAGATCAGAAAAGTCATCAACAGTAACTGGAAGATTCTTAACACCAATGAACAAGAAGGAGAACTAAGTAAACCAATCATAGCATTTAGACGCAATCAGAACCTAAGAGATAAACTGGTCCACAGCAGATGGAAAAACAAAGACCCAATACGACAGAGTACTATCGATGGGAACCCGTTACCTAAAGGAAACCACAAATGTGGCAGTTGCCACGCATGTGATCAAATAATTCCAGGAGAAAAATGGACGTATGGCCAAAAAAAAGGAAACCTGAGAGAAATGACCAATTGCAAAACATCAAATGTAATATACGTTATCATGTGCCCTTGTCAGTTAGGATACATAGGAGAAACATCTAGGGAATTCCGGACGAGATTCTCAGAACACAAGTCTGCTATAAGAAAACAGAAAACCAATGCTCCTATGGTATCGCATTTTCTGCAATATGGGCATACTGAAAAAGACATGAGATGGCAGATCCTAGAACGTATCCATGTACCACCAGGCAAAGACCCCACAAATGTCAGGAAAAAACGCGAGACATTCTGGATATACCAACTGGACACAGTACGTCATGGCCATAATGAGGAGATCTCTTGGATAGTGACCTTGTGACTGCTCCCATCGTCATACCACATTGGTCTTTATCTTTGATACCGTTACTATCTGCGCACAGCCTAATTCTTTTTAGGCTGGTTATCGTGCTATCTGATTATATGACTACAGACCTCTACAAATATCGTAGGTCCCCTTTCTTTGTGACTTAAAAATTCGTATCCAGACCAACTTATTAATAGCACGCATTGGCTATCATATATTTTAAGTATTTTTAGTGCTCTTTCAGCCTGTCCATCAATATTCAGCATAATTTTTTGCACAACTATTATATTTTTCACGACCGTTATGTCTTTTTTTTAACAGGTCTCTTATATATCCACTATCCACACATATTCATTTAGGTCCATCATTGTAAACCAACACTTCATACTATTTGTGTTCTCGGGTTTGTTTTCTAAATAGTCCTATCTCTGTGTCCACACTCACTCAGTCTAAGTTGGGCTACGCCGTGGTTTTGTTCATAGTCCTACATCTATGTCGTTCCTGGCAAACTCGTCGCTCAGCTGTACTTTTTTTACTTTCTCGCCGTGCATTATCCTCTGCCCACATAACAATTGCGTTGTAGTCCCAGCATTTGACGTTGTTACTTATGTGTTATTTGCAAATCATTTCTACCCAGTTATTGGGTCTCTCGTGTTTACCGCTTCATTTTCTTTTATCTCATATTAGATAGACAGTTACTACTACGATCCCTACTCGTAACCCTGGAACTTATTATCTTTGTATTTCCAACATATGTTACAGGTGGAGAGGACAAACCCCAAAATACAAAATTCTGGCAACTGCACGTTTAAAACTACAAGACCAGGTATTTTCATCACCCCTATGCATAGTGTCTCTAATAGACAGTTGCCCTGTCAGTTTAAATACTAGTTCCTATAATAAGGTTTGCATTTTTTTCCATGCAGAACCACGTGAGGATTTCCCACTAATGTACATCGCTTATCCTATTATTACACGGCACTACCCACACTACAAACAAACCATGGAATAATTCATTATATCGCCCCATTTACCACAGCAGGTAATGCCTCCCAGCTTGTTCTCTGCAGGTGCGTTTTCCCTTTAAACAACACTACCTTACCATTTTAACCATTCCTCTCTAGATTTTACCCCAACTGTAGCAGTAAGAGTGGACCCGCATTTCTTCTTCTGTACACTTTTGTGACTTGAAATAGGTAACCACTGCACATGTTATTTTCTGATATAATCTATCTACCTGGGCTATAGAACTGTGATGTCTGACTGCCCTCAGCACTTTCAATTTCTTATAATCTTGTTATCATTTTGACCACACGGGGTGTTCTCTTGCCTCGCCGCCTGGGCCAGTTCTCAACCTTTCTTTCATATCTTCCATGTCTTCAACTAGATCTTTTGATATATTCTATACTATAGCAGTCTTTTGTAAACTAGATATAAGAAAAATGGATCTACTAGACCATTGCACTTATAGGATTCTATGCTGCAAAATGCCAAATGTATAAAAATTTTGTAAATGAAAAAGCAAAACCAACAGTATGCATAAATGTTTATAGTTGTTTTTCTTTTATTTTCAGAAAAGAAAATACTTATTGCTCCTTCTTCTTCTTTTTAACCTTGTATATTGGTCGTCTGTATAAGTCTTTTGTGTTTAATCATCTTGGCCCTGAGGAAGGTGATCTTATCACCGAAACGTACGTAGGCCGTACATCCCAATAAGATCTGGACAATGCATCAAAGATTGGTCAATACCACACAGATCATCATTTAAACTGGTGGAATTCCCAATTTTGTGTACCAACAGTGAACCACCATATACACCTTTGGGTTATCGTTTCA
The DNA here is from genome assembly GCF_964263255.1 of Lissotriton vulgaris. Classification (NCBI taxonomy): domain Eukaryota; kingdom Metazoa; phylum Chordata; class Amphibia; order Caudata; family Salamandridae; genus Lissotriton; species Lissotriton vulgaris. Next base: position 1,753,296,951 of record NC_141687.1, read on the forward strand.
TTCTATTTAGTCTTGTTTGTATGTTCTTTTATAAAGAATTATGAATGTGGTTGTATGAATGGTATGTATGAAAGAATGTATGTTAGTAAGATGCGCTATTATTAGGGGCACAACTTTTTTCTAATTGCACTTTATCCAACTGCACTGTTTGAAACCTATTAAATGTGCAATGATTATTTATGAATTTTTGTATGTAATGTTATATGATAAAATGCACATATGTATAAATTTCTAAAAAAGTAAAATGTTAAAAAAAGACAAAAGAAAAGGAAAGTAAAATAAAATAATGTTTTTGTAATATCTACAAGTCTTGGCTTCTAACTATAGCATCCTTTTACATGAAAATGTTTGCTGGACTTAGTTGTAGGGGCAGTTTTATTCTCCTTTTCCCTACAGCTTTTTGTCCTGATGAGAACTCCCCCAGCAGTGTGAGTTCGAAACGTGTGTGAGTTCGAAACGCGTAGACAATGGATGCCATCTAAACAAAAGGAGGAATTTAAAACTTGTTTCAAACTTTATTGATGGAAATGTATTGATTTTTATGGCTTACTGTGAATATTGTAATTCCAGTGTATGTATATATATGTGTTTGTCTGTGTATGTATGAGGGTACGATTGTGTTTGAACGTTTGAGATTTGATAATCTTTGAAGTGTGTAAAGATGTGTATCTTAGCATTTTTGTAAAATTTGTATATTATGTAGAGGAGGTCTTGTATTGTGTAATGATTTGGTGAAATAATAACCAAATGACTTTTTTGAAACAGAAAAAATAAAACAAAAAGATTCATTCAGATTTGATTGTTCAATGGACCATAGTGTCTAATCCATATGGTTTCCAAGATTGAGAAAAAATAGTGAAACAGTAGTGGCATTATTTTGTTCATTAGTTAATTGTGGCTCAGCCGTGCTGTTGGGGGCCCAGACCCAGTGGTGATTTGTTTGCTGTGTGTAAAAGCAACACATTGAAATGGAAGAACATGAAACTAAAGAGTTAACTTTATGTTTATATGGATTCCATAAAACTCATCATTTAAATGTTCTTCCATTTTCAAGTGTCACATTTACAAACAACAGACATCTAGCTCCCAGGTGTCTTAAAACAAGCTGGCATATTTTTAACAGAAAAATGCACTAATTTGTTTAAAAAGGAGTAATTTAAAGTGAAGAAACATGCTTCATACAAAATTAAGATATAACTGGCTTAATTAAAAGTTGACAAAAGCATTAAGACAATGTTTCATTGAAATATTTTTCTTCACTTTAAATTTCTCCTATTTAAAAATAAAAATCAAAATGAGGCGTTAACATAATCATTAAGATAAATTAATATTTTAATTTTCTCCCATTTAAAAGCTTTCCAAAAACATCATTTTGTTCTCACACTCCAATATTGAGTTGAAAAGGACTTTTATTTGAGAGTTAAATACCTCAGTGCTTCAGTGTTTCACCTCTGTGCCCCAGCATGAGTCATAAATCTGAAAGAGAACTGCTCGTTATCAGGTAATGCTATTTGCAGCCTAATCATAATAATGAACATGATCACAGCCTTCCCTTCATTTAAAAGGTAAAATATGACTGTGTACTTATTTAAAAATTATTATGAACTACTCTGAAGATGCAGGGAGCTATTGGTAGCTTGCAATACATTGGTCGGAGACACCAGCTGTAGAAGCTGCTTTGTAGTTATTAAATGACACATCCCCCTTTATAATGATCTCTGCCAGAAGCCCACAAACATTGTCAAATTCACTAAAACATATTTGTTGTATTCGTATCAGGTTTGACCAATATGCTTAATATGCACAATTTATCACTGTATTTTCTTTTTTGGGCTTCAAGGATAGCTCTGCACCATTGTTTGCATTGTTAGCCCCACCTCCATTGGGTCACCTATTACCTCACCCCCACTAGACGCCACCACCCCCAATAAAGTACAGGTCTAGTTGAGTCCCTGACCTCGCCCATCTATCACTTATGTTGTTGTATAAAATGTTCCGTCTGAATGTTGCTTTAAACAAATATGGAAAGGCTATTATTTACTTCCCTGTGCACGTACAGTGTTATCCCTGCTGCTATAAAACGATGTGTCTGTTTTAAGCAAATCAGAAGTTGGACTTCAGCACATTGCACAGGAAGCCAAGGCCTCTAATTAGTTAGCAGCTCCCGGATCAAAGACTGCTAGGTGTTTCGGTGACTGAACACAGAGGCATAGATTCAAAGGGGATATGTGGCATGTCCCATTCCCCCTACCAATAAAATGCCTGAAGGTGGGCTCTGGAAGGACCTCATGGGCTTCCCAGAGGGGGTTGAAATACCCCCACCAAGAGACATTAAGTGAAACCTGGATTAAATCCTGGGTCCCTAAGGGGATCTTGTCACTTTGGTTTATTGCTGAATGGGCGTATCGAGCCCTGGCGCAGAATACCCCTCCATGAGCACCGCCTCACCCAGTCAACGCAATTCTGAATTTTCACAATCCCAGAGAAGAACATGGTGGCCAAGCAACACGTCGGTCGCGGCTCTGAGAGCTCTCAGCTGCCTGCCACTTGCAATCACGTTAAACGGTGCTCGATTCACGAATGTCGACGAACATCTGATCTGACCTGATACGGATACCAGTACCAGTCCTAATGTTAAAACTTTATGCTCTCACCTTGGATGTTGCCTCCTCGATGTGCCGGGTAAACGAGAATAATCCCGCTCAGCCACTCTCAACCCCAGCCTGTTTGTCGTCGCCCACCGGTCCGCACTGCATTACAGCTGCCCTGGAGCTCAGGAAGAGCTGTAGGGCAGCAGCACGAGGCTACCTCCGGGTGAACGGCGGCAGTGGCAGTACATGCGCTGCACACCCGGGTGACTCAGACTCTGGATTCCGGGGAAGCCAGTCGGTAGAAGATCTTCAAACACATCAAGTTAAGAGAGATAGGGGGGGTAAAGAGGAGGTTTGCCTGAGCAGGGAATTGGGAGGTCAAACAATAGGTGAATACCAAATGGGAAATGAGGAGCTACTCGGGGAGGGTAAAAGTAAAAGTAGTAAATAGTGGTCCCCAACCAGGAGTTTAACCGCTTGGGTGGAATTAATCCCTCTTAAAAAATCAGCGCAAAAATCACAAACTCCCCTCCCCCCCTCCCCTGGGAGAGGATAAGACTGGAAGTTAAAAAAAGGGGCAGAAAACAAAAGAAAAAAGCAGAGTCTTTAGACCCCCAAGCTTAAAGTTACTCCCTCTCTGTGCTCGTTCTCTAAAGTACAACTGCCCATTCTTAATTTAAAAAGGCCCCCATTAACCAAAGAAGAAGAATATAAAGACAACGGGGGGAAAACCATTGAGGATATAACAAACGCAGTAGATACTAGAATCCTCAATATGGAGAGTGGGGGTCAGGTTAGCGAGTTCAATGGGGGTATAGAGGATTGCACCCAGGACACCCAGGGCACCCAGGATAAGGGTGAGATGGAGAATAGCGGATGTGGAGGGAACATTGGTGAAAATAGTGAATCACTGAGTTTGTCGGACAATCACCCCTGGAGTTAGGGACCCAGTTGGTCCAATTGCCACTTCTCTAGAGGCAATGATGGGAAATTTAACCACTGAAATCAGGAATGGCATTTCAGTATCGGAGGCTAATCAGCGCATTAATTTAGGGGTTCTGCGAAAACCTGGAAAAGAAATTAGACTCACCGACAGGACAGAAGTCCTTGAAAGTACAGTGGAGGAGCAGAAAAAAGACCTCGCCAGAAACAGAGCAGAAATCCAGGTACTCCGTAAGGACGAACAAGGCTTGCAGGAAAAAGTCCAACAACTTGAAAATAATTCTAGAAAAAATAATCTGAGACTATTAAATGTGCCTGAAGGTAAAGAAAGGGAGGATTTAAGATCATTTGTGGTGGCCCTTATAAAATCTACTGTTCATATAGAGGAAATTGAAGAAGTCATCGCTAAAGACATACAGAGAATACACAGGGACCCCTTTAGAAGAAATCCAGGAAGAACGAAGCCGAGAAAAATCCTCATAAACTTCCAGACATACGCAATTAAAGAATTTTTTTTTCTATCCGCACTGAAATTTAAGTCCTTAATAGGCCCTGATTTTTCCTTTGAAATACGGTCTGATCTATTGAGAGCAACTTTAGACAGACAATGGGAGCTTGGAAAGCGCATGGAATTTTAAGAAAGCTGGGTCCAACGTGCAATTAAAATTCCCCATGTCACTTCGCATTATGTACACTAACAAAATGCAAATGGTCAGAAATATAAAGGAAGCAGATGATCTCCTAGAAAGCATAAAAGGTGGTGGGGGAAGCTAAAGAAAGACCTTTTTTGCTGAGAAAAATAGGTTGATATTCACTTGATGGTATATAGATTATACAAAGGTCTAAAACATTATGAGAAATGTGGCTGAGAGCAATCAGAGCCAAGGCTAACTTGGACTAACACCATGTCCAAGGAGAAGAAGCAGGGGTGGGTTCTCCTGGGTAGGATGGATAAGAAGGGTGGTGGGAGGGAGGGGGGAGGGGCACAGGATGAGGAGCATTTGGGGAAAAATAAAAAATAAATCCTCAAGATCCTCTGGTTTAGCGAGAATGAAAAAGATATGTCTATTCAGATCCTAACCCGGAATGCCAATGGTTTAGGAGTAAAGGGACGAAGATATAATTAATCCAATGCTTGAAAGATTCCCCAGCACCCATCTTAGTTTTGCAGGAGACACATCTATTGAAAAAGGAATGCGCTGACCTCTTTGAAAAACAGAGTTGGGTAGAACAAGTCTTTTGTACAAACCAGAGTTATAATATAAGAGGGGTAGCAATAATAGTGAAAAAATAAGCAAATATATGGGTAACAGAAACAAGAGTGGACAAAGGGGGAAGATGGGTTATAGCAAAAATCAAGGTAAACGATAATCCATTGACGCTTGTAGGTTACTACGGCCCAAATAAATCATGATGATTGCGAGCCACTAACAAATCTCTTTGCTAACCTTTTGGATTTCTCTGATCCCATAACTATGGGAGGCGATTTTAACGTTGTATTAAATCCTAATTTAGATACATATAGTAAATCTAGAACAACTTCAACTCCTAACTCACGTAATCTATAAAAAGCTATGATGGCCCAGCATACACTATGTGACCTCTGGAGAGGAAGAGCAGTAATCACACAGGGCATGTCTTTTCCACAACAATTTTATTGATAAAGATGAGCATATGAAATAGAGTGGCCCCCCACAGGCAGGATGGTACCACCAAACATACCGATACAATCATGAAATAGGACTGAGTGTACAGTCGAGGAACCAATGTAACTCAAGGATACAAAGAAACATTTTTCCCTTCTTTATCTTTTCAGTTACCTACCCACCCAACTCCCAGAGCCCTCCCCTGGAACCCACCTTAACCCCATGCATGTGTGTACGTTCTGTGCCGATGCAAATTCCTGATGTGGCAATTGTGTGTGTGGGAAACGGGGTCGCCGGGCCATATGGGGCTAAAGGTCTTCCTCCTGTTCCGCCGGGGGTCCAGTGTCAAGCCCCTGTAGTCCGCCCACCTCTTCCATACCTTAAAGTGCTTACGGGGGCATCCCCGAGCTTCAAAGATCGGTCTCTCCAGACCCATACAGAAGTCTATGCCAGCCTTCCATGCACTGAGGGGGGGGCCTCACATCTTTCCATGCTCGGGCTAGGTCTCTTTTGGCCACCACTAGCCCCAGGAGGAGCAGGTGTCTCTTGTAGATATTGCCACCAACCCCCTCTAGGATGTGCAGTAGGCCCAGACGTTGAGTACGGGGGAGGGTCCAGCCCAGCACCTCCGATAGGCAGCCCCACACACCCCTCCAGAAGCCAACCAGTCTGGGGCACGACCATACTGTATGGAGCAACGTACCTATCTCCACCCCACATCGCAGACACTCCGGGGACGCAATCAGTCCTGCCTTCCACAGATGCTCACGCGTATAGTAGGCTCTATGAAGAATTTTGAATTGTATGAGTCGAAATCGTATTGCAATAGCTGCTCCCCTCGGGGATTCCAAGGCCTCTCGCCAATCATCTTCATCTAGCTGGCCGATGTCAACCTCCCAGGCCGCCTTCAGTGGAAGAAGGGTGGAGGAGCAATGGGTGACCATTGTCTGGTAGATGCGTGAAACTTTTTTTTCCCCAAGGTCACCCATGAAGACCTTCGCTTCAATCGGGCTAAATTCGGGGAGTGAGTCAAGGTTGGTAAGACTGGGCATCAGTGCATGCCGGAATTGTAGGTATCGAAAAAATTGAGATTGGGGCATATCGAATTCTGTACTAAGGGCCTGGAAAGATTTGAGCGTCGTTCCGGACATCACATGGCCCAGTTGCGAGATACCGATCGCGTCCCAGCCATCGAAGCCCGATAGCTTAGACAGTTCGGGCAGCATGCCGTTACGCCACAGGGGCGTTTCGGCGGTCAGTCTGCCCCACCAGCCCATGCGACGCAAGGCCTGTCGCCACACTGCAAAAATAAGTCGAGTAACCCTCGGCAGTGAGCGACGCAGTCGGGGTGAGTAGAGGATGGTGTGGAGCGAGTTATCGCCCATCAAAGCACGTTCCAGGGCATAGGCTGGATCCCCAGCATCGCCATACCACCATTCATTCAGAATGAGAAGATGCGCGGCTTGATAATACGACTGCAGATCCGAAGTGGCCAAGCCCCCACAGTAGGTGGACAAAAAACATGTACGTAGCGCCACTCTGGCGGCACCTCCAGCCCAAAGAAAGCGGCCCAACACAGAGTTGACCTGCCTAAACCATTGAGGTGGGATAGGATACGGATGGTTCTGCAGCTGGTATAATAGGCGCGGTAGCGCCACCATCTTGAAAATAGCCGATCGGCCAAAGATTGACAGGGGCATCCGAGACCAAGTTTTAACATCCGTCTGCACCCGCTCCCAGACTGGTGTTAGATTACGGTCCCAGGCAGTGTCCGCCGAGTCCGAGAGAAACACTCCAAGGTACTTCAGACCGGTCGTAGCCACTCGCAACCCTGAAGCCCAGGGATCCGTCACCGTGCCTCCATCCAGTACCCACAGTGTGGATTTTTGTAGGTTCAGATATAAGCCTGAAGCCTCCCCAAACAGTTGCATAACCTCTAGGACACGCGGGCCCGAGCGCTGCAAGTCGGTAAGGAAGAAGAGGACATCGTCCGCGTATAACGCAATCGTATCCGACAGGGTGGCATTCCACCGAAAGCCCCGTATCAGCGCATCTTGGCGCACTCTGGCAGCTAGGGGCTCCATGGCCAGTGCAAATAAATAGGGGGAAAGAGGGCATCCTTGTCTGGTCCTGCGGCCAATGTGGAACATCTCCGACACTGCCCCGGCGACCCGCACCGAGGCCGTGATGTCTGTATAAAGGAGTTTGACGTATGACAGGAAGACCGGGCCCAGATTAAGACAACACAGTAATGCAAATAGGTACGACCAGCTAACAGAGTCGAAGGCCTTGTTGATGTCGGCTAGCAACAGCGCCGCCTGGTCCCCCAAGGCCCCAACAGCGTCGATCGCCGCCTGTGCGCGTCGGATATTATGCCGCGTTGCCCTGTGAGGCATAAAACCTGCTTGGTCCGAATGGACCAAGTCCGTGATATGTGGAGCTAAACGGTTCGCCAGGGCCTTGGCTAAGATCTTGGCTTCAACATTAATCAATGAGATGGGTCTATACGAGTCATGGCTATCTGGGGGTCTGCCCGGCTTCAAAAAGACCACTATTTCCGCATGGCGCCAGTCCGGGGGTAATACCCCTCGTGTACGTGCCACCTCAAGCACCCGGCGGTAATGAGATCCGAGCTGCACATGAAATTTTTTGAAAAATTCACACGGGTAGCCATTTGGGCCAGGGCCTTACCAGTATTGAATTGTCCCAGTGCGTCTCCCAGCTCTTCAGCTGTGAGGGGTGCATCCAGGGCCGTCTTGGTCTCATCAGATACCGGTACAGGCGGCAACTAGGGCATGTCTTTTCACGATAAGAAATATGGGAACAGGTCCAGAATTGACTACTTTCTGGTAGATTGGTGCTTCAGAGAACATATTTTGAATATAGAATATAAAGCTGCCCATTTATCTGACCATTCCACAGTTCTGCTAACATTGAAAGATAGCAGTAAGGGCGCAGAGAGAAGGTGGACGCTGGACCGCACGATACTGACTGATAGCGAAATAATGGAAATCTTAAAGCAGGGGTCATAGAATTCATTGAGATCAACATAGACACAGCCTCAAATGGAACAGTGTGGGACACTTTAAATGCCTTCATCAGGGGTATGATTGCATCTCTAACCTGTTATAGAAACAAAATATATAAAAAATAAATATCACAACTAGAGGAGGAGTTGAACAAAATAGATAAGGAAATTAAAAGTACAGATTCAGAAGAAAAAAAAAAGGGGTTAGTGAAAGAGCTGGTACTAAAGAAGAATCAATTATCAGAGATTCTCCAAGTACGGAATAAAAGGTGGGATGCTAGTAAACTAGTACATTTTGAATACAGGGAGGTGGCTGGCAAACTCCTAGCCTGGAAAGTTAAGGCAGAGCGAACTAAGAATAGAATTAAAGAAGTCAGAGAAGCTCAATCAGGTAATTTATTGAGTAGTGAAGTTGAGATTAATGAGGACTTTAAAGAATTCTATAGGGATCTCTATTAGGAGGGAAAAGATGAAGTAGTATACGAAGAGATAGAGGGTTGGCTCTCGGAATGCTCTAAACATATAGATGTTAACCAACAAAATAGTCCCAATCAAGAAATTACACAGGAAGTTGTTAAGGCCATCTCAACTAGCAAAAGGGGTAAAGCGGCCGGTCCAGACGGTATACCAACTGGGTTATATAAAATCTTAGTAGAGGTAGTGTCCCCCCTGTTGACAGTGGTGATGAATGAGATACTGGGCCAGGGTAAAAAACTACCAAAGTCATGGAATGAGGCTACAGTCTCCCTTATTTTGAAACCCGGAAAAGATCCAACAATATGTGAATCATATAGACCAATCTCTCTTTTAAACTCTGATTACAAAATCTTCACAAAAATCTTAGCAAATAGGCTATCAAAAATTGCAAGTAGTATAATTCATGAAGATCAGAGAGGTTTTGTAAGAGAAAGATATCTACACAAACTCACATATGAGCTTATAGGCGCTATCGACCTTGCAACAACTTCCAATACCCCTTTAGCTATAGTTACATTCAATGCCTCAAAAGCATTTGATAAGGTGAGATGGTCTTTTCTCTTCACAGTATTAGAGAGATACAACTTGGGAGACAATTTCTGTAGAGCAATCAGGTTAATCTATGAAGAACCAGTAGCAAGGGTCCTGGTAAATGAAAGATTATCTTCGCCCTTTAAAATTTTCAGAAGCACAAGACATGGCTGCCCTCTCTCCCCCCTTTTGTTTAATTTTTATATGGAGCCCTTTGCCTTTAAAATTAGACATGCAACTGATATTCCACCATTCCATCAGGGAGACTGGGTCAGGAAAGTTGTTCTATATGCGGATGGCCTTATGGTCTACTCATCTGATCTGGATAGAGCCTTACCAGCAATTTTATGTACAGCAACAAAATTTGGAGAACTGTGGGGGTACTCAGTGAATGAAAACAAGACAGAAGTGATGGTATTGAACCATGCAGGAAGTAATCCCTTAATAAGAAAGGAGATACGATATCTAGGTATCAGGATATCTCAGGATATAAATGCAATTGCAGAGAATAATTTGAAAAGGGTGTTTAAGGAAGTTGCTAAACTAATGAAGAGTTGGATACATCTCCCATTAACCATCTTAGGTAGAGTTAGTTAAGTTAAAATGTCTGTTCAACCAAAACTCACCTTTATATTTGATTCCATACCTCTCTATTTTGAAAAAACTACCATACAAAAAAATATAACAGGACATAAATTCATTCATTTGGGCTAATAAAGGGGTTAGAATCTCTTGGAAAAAAGTGCGGAGGAGGAGGGAGAAGGGAGGCTTAACCCTGCCTGACATCCAATACTACACTTAGGCTTTCCAATTAAAGAATTCTAAAATGCTTACCAAGATTCCGGATACATCTGTGATAGGTCGAATGTATACAGCTATGTTAAGGGAGTGCCAGATAGATTCAGTTGGTTTTCTTTTTAAATTTGGAGATCCCAAATTTAAAAAAAAAGTTAAACTGAAGGTGCTACAGTCAATGGCAAGATTATGGTATCAAATCAGACGTCTCATGAAACTGGATTGTTATTCATACCTTGCCCCCATCTGGGAGTCACCAGGTACCCCTGAGTGTCTCAACAACAAAATGGCAACATCAATCAAAGTCGCTGATATTAAAATCTGGGGTGACTTGACAAAAGAAGGCAAATTATTAACTTGGCACAATTTAAATGAGATCATGGCGGGGACTCTCTCTAAATTCAAATATTTGCAATTGAAAAGCTGGGAGCAAAGCAGAAAATTGACATTAGGAATGGGAAATTCCCTAGAATATCAACTGGTAACTAAACCACCAGGAAAATAGGAAGTAGCACTATGGTACTGGCTTCTACAGGACATCATAGAAGGAGAGTTCACTTTAGCTGAAGAACTATTGGGGAATTACTTGCCAAGACAGAAGCTGCAGAATATCTGGGAAGTATTTATGCACACACTTTACCAAATAGTTGAACCTGCTTTTTTAAGAAAAACCACCTGTTCTCACTCCACAGGGCGTATATATCACCAGAAAAGTTATCAAAGATGGGGAAAGGAAGTCGAACCAGCTGTGCTAAATGCAGGCTTAAAGATGCTACGGATGTACACATGTTTTATCAATGCCCCTCAATTGGCGACTTCTGGAGCAGAGTGAAAACGACAATATCAGGTATATTGAGTCGGCATATAACGGTAAGTCTCCTCCTGGTTATTTTTGTTGTTGCTGATGAATGCACAAGCAGTATTAGAGACATGTTGTTTCATGCAATGCTCCTAGCCAGGAGAGAAATATGCCGAAAATGGGTGAGCAATATACCACCACAGTATGCAGAATGGTTAGAGTCTCAAATATATATGTCCAGGATGGACCTATCTGGAAAAAAGTCAAAAAAGAAAGCCTTCTGGCATTTATTACAGCTATGGTTGGAGAGCACAGGTGGGTTGCTATAATTGTGTTTTTAATATCCTAAATCACGCAAATAAGATCTGAAATAATGTCCAATGATTACACCGGCAAACAAACTCTTCGACTGCTATAGGGCCTGGTCACACTCTTAAAATTATAAGCAGCTCCGGTGTTTACACCATGTGAGAGAGAAAGCTGTAGAAGGGTGGTTGTCTATTATAGTATGCCCATAAATGGTCAGTATCCATTTTTCGAAAATAAGGGCAGAAATAATGGACACCTTGCTTTGTCTTCCTTTCTGAGGTGAATGAGGACTAAAAAAAAAATAAAAAAAAAATAAAGAGTGCGACACCGTGTTGAAAGCTGCAGATAAATCGAGTAATACTACCATAATGGGACTTTTAGTATCTAAATAACATCTAATATGATCGGTAACAGCCACTAAATTAGTATTGGTGCTATGAAATGGTCAAAACCCTTATTGTGAAGAATCTAAAAGGTAATTTGCTTTTAAATAGATCATAAGTTCCCTGTTTATCTGGCCTTCCAGCAACTTACCCAATAGGAGAAGCAACGAAATAGGGCGATAGTTAATTCATTAGGTGCCACTTTAGGTTTCGTTTGTATGGGGATCACCTGTGTGACTTTCAATGGTAAGGGGATTTATCCACTACTAATTGATAGATTAAACAAATTGCACAATACAGGTGTAAGTATTTTAGAGAGAGAGATTTATATCATAGGTGGACAAATAGCTAGAGGAGACCCAGATTTTGCTAAAGCAAGAGCCATCTGGATGGATTATGTCGTAAAAATAGTAAAATATTCCAAGACTGGAAATACATCTGGCATTAGAGTTATCAAAACCAAGTTCCTCAGTAGTCTAAAGCTTTACCTATTCTCATAAATCATGTTAATTTTCTCATCAAAATAGTTGGCTAGCGCATCACATAAGGCTTGAGATGCCTGTACGCTTTGAGTGTAAGTTAGAGAAATAATCAAAGAATTTAGAACTTTAAACAGTTCTTTTGAGGATTTGCCAGCTGAAGTGATTTGATTAGATACATATAGATTTCTCGCGTGTTTAAGATTATGATGATAGCTAGTCAAAGTTGTCCTATAAGATTCTTTGGATGCTGATTTCTTTATATGTTTACATAAGGTCTTTTCCACTCGCAATTTAGATGTAAACAACGGGGCATGTGTGCCATGTTGTTTTTTTAAGCAAGATTTAAGAAGGGCTAATTTATCAAATGCAAACGTTAATGAGTTCTAATATTCTAACAACCTTGCATCTACATTAGTCACCTTGGACAATAAGAGGGGATTATACAGCTCTGACAAAGAGTCAGGCAAAATCTTCCTCTGGTCACCTTAGACTTAGTACAATTTACAGTAATTGGCCTATTTAAATGTGGAATCTGAAAATGGATGATGGCATGATCTGGCCAAAGAAGCTGTTCATGGCTATCACAAGTCAGCAAAATTTAATTTGTGAAAATCAAATCGAAAGTTTGCCAAGGAACATGACTGGGGCCTATAATATTTTGAGTTAAGTCAATTGCAGCTCAATCGGTCATAAGCTGAAAGGCCTCGAAGTCTTGACGGTTTTCCCCATGATGGTTGAAATCTACCAACAATAAAAAACTGCTGGAAGACAAGACATGAGGTGCAATAAATTCCATAAGCTGATGACTAAATAGTTTTTTTGGACCAGACGGATGATAGATTGAGGCCCCATGCCCACAGGCTATCCCACCACCTGACCTGCCTTCTCTATCAACCCTTAACATGTGATACTTGTCAGGAAGAACTGTTGCGATGGCAGGTAGGGAAGTCAAATGTAACCACATTTCAGTCAAACATGTCCATTCTCATAGGTTTACTATAAAGAGAATTGTGATACATTATGCATACCTTATATTTACCAACTTCTGAGAAGCACTTTAAAAGCTTCAAGTAGAACAGAATGAATTCACACAAATAATAGAACATCAAACATAACATAAGCTCTCAACATTCTAGATTCATCCTCTTTTATTTCTCTTCTTCTTCTTCCCATGACTTTCCTCTTCTTCTCTTTTCAAAATCTTATCCTCATTTTGTTCACTGTCCATCTACAACTAAATAATCCACAAAACATCTAAAAAATAAATATATTTTACACATTCACCTAATTCCTATAAATTCGTATTTCCTCAAAAAAAACATCCTTAATCACCCAACCACCAACACTGGTGGAAGCGGGGATATTGCTAGCCTCCTTGCCTTTAATAAAATCATGATTCTCTGTATAGTTAACCTCTGAGAATTGACATTTTATGACAAGACAGGAGGCTAGCATTATGCATGTTTAAAGTCCTTTAAAACTCCTTCCGATACATGTTCCACTGGCCTAAAATTGAAATCCTGAAATACTGTCTTTCGACCAATCAGCTGCTTTCACTATCTCACTCAAACTACGACCTGCACATATGCTTTTGATGCAATTGCTCCACGAATCAAATGCACTTTGAATTTCTCTAAATTCACACCAGAATCATGCATCGTTTCTTTAACCCATCTTGCTGACGAAACAGCCCTATGTGGTTTTCTATAAGATATCAACAATTGATCTATCACTGCAATCCTAATCTCATTTACTTTCACCTCATACTCTCTGATGCACCTTTCCACACATAACTTTGGATGGCTATTAAACCTAGGATAAAATACTTTATGCGACATCGGTTTCATTCTACTCCTTATCTCAAAAAACACTCCCTTTGGAGGATATAACCTCCCAGAAACATCATAAGCTTTCACATCAGATACTCTTCTAAATGAAAGCATACACAATAATGTAGCCACCTTCCATGTTAAATGCTTTAATGACAAATACTTTTTACCTTGCCAATTCTCAAGTAACTTCCAAATCAAATTCACATCCCATAGAGAATTATATCTTGAACCTGCAGCTTCTTTAAATGATTGCCTTTAATAATTCTACAAATCAACTGACCTTTACCTACTGAGAGTCCCTCAACCAGAGAATGACCAGCTGATATTGCTAATCTGTAACAATTAACAGTCCCATAACTGAAACATTTTTGTATAAACGCGCTAAGAAATTAGTAATTATAACTTCATCTGACTCAACGGAATACAAAACCCTCTCCATGCACCAACGTAACAAAACCTTCCATGCGCTTGTATATATTTTTCTGGTTCCCAGAGCCCATGACTCATATAATAACTCTAAAGCTTTTCCTGATAAATCTGCAAATCCATGAGATTTTCTGAAATGTTCCAAACTAGAAGGTTGAGCATTCCTGACTCCACAGTAGGATTCACCCTTCCGTCTAAATCTGTTAGAAGACCCCTCTCTGCTTTTATCAAATATGGTTCAGAAAAAGGGGGTGGTGATGGACAGAGTTTCTGAGTAAAGCAGAATACTCTTACCCAGTCAACAGATCAGGGCTTGATCCATCACGTTTTTTAGCTCACTGCACCATCCCAGCTCAGAACCTGGCTACATGCAAATTAGTCTGTCCCTGGCCCAGTGCATCATGGGAACAGGGCAGACCAAACTACCAAGCCAATTATTTTACTGGAAAGGAAACAAGCTTCCGGGGACCGGTTTCTGGCATTACAGCAGTCTTCGGCCCGGCTTGCTTGAATCCTGATGGTGCAGTCAGCAAGGGACTCATGTCTGAGTATACCCTTCCACGCTTATGGTGGACAAAACGATTCAGAAAAAGGGGGTGGTGATGGACAGAGTTTCTGAATAAAGCAGAATACTCTTACCCAGTCAACAGATCAGGGCTTGATCCATCACCGTTTTTTAGCTCACTGCACCATCAAATATGGATCCTCTATAGTTAACTCCATCACACAAGGATACCAAGCCTGTGTTACTCTAAATGAATTTACTAGAACCAGCCTGTATCTCTGCCTGGTGAAAAAGCATAACCTCACATCTTCTGCCAATTTAGACTGAATGCATCCACTGCTATTGCTCCTGGATAAGGCCTCCAACTCACATACTTCGCCAACTGATTGGCCAACATTGCCGGAAACAGATTTATCTCCAATGGACCCATCCTATCCTGAATTATCTGAAATATTCTCAAATTCAGCCTCCAATCACTAAAATTCCTTAAAAAATGGAAGTTCCAGTCCGCTATTCTCCTTCCCTGGAGGATATTGTGTAGTCACATTGATCTTGTGTTCCATGCAGAATTTCCAAAAAATCCATTGCCAACTCTGACAATCTTTTCGACCTGCTCCCTCCTAACTTGTTTATTTAAGTCACTGTGGATATATTGTCCATTTTCAGAAGAACTGTAGCACCTTGCACCTGATTCCTGAAACTGCAAACTGCCAATTCCACAGCTTTCATCTCCAAATAATTTATATGATCTTTTCTCTTGCACATATTTCATCTTCACCTTTTTCCTGAGAGTCTAGTCTCGCTCTCCATCCTAAACTGCTTGCATCTGTCTCCACCACAAAGTGTGGACACGCTCCAAAAATTGCATGTCTATTCCATGCTTGCAGATTCTCTAACAACCAATTTAATTCCTCCTTCGCCTCGATATCCAACCTCACTTTGTCTCCATACCAGAGATCTTGACTCAGACCTAACTTCTTGACCCTTTGCAATGCTTTGTAATGTAGAGGCCCTGGAAAAACTGCCTGTATTGAGGATGACAAAAGCCCTATCACTCTTGCCAACTGTCTCAAGATGACCTCCGCTTTCCTTAACAAAACTTAACCTCTTGTTTTATTAGAGTTATTTTCCTCTCCGGTAACTCAATTGTTTCATCATTGTGTCCACTACAATTCCCAAAAATACCAACATCAGAGATAGATCCAATACTGACTTTTCCATGTTTATCACAAAACCCAGGTGCCTTAACTGATCCTGCACCATCACAATGTGTTCTTCTAAAGTTTGTACATTTTGATCCATAATCAAAATGTCATCCAAGTACACTATCATTTGCTCCTCTCTTTCTCTTAAATCACAAACTACGAGCCTCAATACCTTTGAGAAACTCCAAGCGGCCGAAGACAGACCAAACAGAAGATATGTATATTGGAAAAGCTGTCCTCTACACCTGAACTGAAGGCATCGTTGACTTTCTTCCACTATTGGAATTAAAAAATACTAATTCTTCAAATCTATCTTCACCATCCAATCATTGTCCATCAATATATCCCTTAATAGATGGAGACCCTCCATCTTGAAATGTCTGTAGACCACAAAATAATTTAGCTCCATTAAATTGATTACTAGTGTCCATCCTTTTCCTCTCTTTTCCACCACAAAAAAGTACTTACAAACCCTTTTGTGTCTCTGCTATACTTTCTTTTCTAACATTTCTTTTATTTCTTGTTTCACAATAACCTTCACCTCTTACTGAAAAATAATTTCCTTTGGTTCTCTTTCTTTAAATGGTTCTAACTGGAATTCTATCAAATAACCTTTTACAGTTTCCAGAACCCAGACATCTCCTGTTTATTTTATTCATTTTTTTATTTTATTTTATTTTATTTAAAAGGTTTTATATAGCGCTGCTGGACCCAAGAGTATCAGAGCGCTTTACATAGTGATAAACATGAACATATTAAGATACAATATGTAATTGACAATGAACAGTAAAATTAAAAAGAAGATAAAAACATTGCGTTACATGAGTGATGGGAGTAAGGAAAAGAGGAATAGTAGAGGGGATAGGGAGAGTTGAAATAAGAGCTATAGAAGGGGGTGAAGTGAATGAGAGTGAGATGGAAGGGGGAGAGGGGATGGGTGAAAGAGCGAATCAGAGCAGAGAGGTCATGAGCAGGGTCAAAGTCAGTAGCATTAAGAACCCCAATAATTATTGAGGAGAAGTACTTTGAGTCTTTCTTTGAAGAGAGGGAAAGAGGGGTTGCAGCGAAGGTCTTTGGGGAGTGAGTTCCAGATCATAGGGGCATTACCAGAGAATGCACGTGATTGGGTCTTTTTACATTTAAGTTTAGGAGGGATAGGAATAAGGGAGTTTGTGCTCCTCAGGGACCTAGAGCACCTGCTTTTTGTAGTTTACTTGAAAGGTAAGAGGGGGGGTTTTGGTGAAGGGCTTTATGCGTAATGCAGGTAATCTTGTAGGTGGATCGACCTTCAATAGGGAGCCAGTTTAGGTTTTTGAGGACAGGAGAGATGTGGTCAAATTTTTTACAGTCAGAAATAAGTCTGGCATCTAGGCTGAGGACAGATTTAATCGGTGCAAGGTGGACTTCAGGGGTGCCGGCCAGAGTGGCGTTACCATAGTCAATCCTGGATAGGACAAGAGATTGGACAACGATTTTGAAATCATCAGCTGGAATGAAAGGTTTAACTTTTTGAGGTGGTGCAGGGAGAAAAGAACTCTTTTTGCTGCATTTTTAATGTGGAGGATGAGAATAAGATTTTGATCGATGTTGATACCTAGGGATTTGACAGAATTGGAGGTGGAGAGGGAGCAATTAAGTGCATTGATATCATTGATCCAAAGTTGAATGGGCAGGGAATTGTTTTTGGGAGTGAAAAGGATGATTTCGGTTTTTTTAGGTTTAAGTTTGAGATGATTAAGATGGAACCAGGATTGGACTTTCATCAGAGTATCATTGAGGTGAAGGATGTCATTGTGGGATTTAATCTTTTAGTATAGTTGAGTATCGTCGGCATAGAGGTGGTAGCTGATTTTGGCTTGTTTGAGAATGAGGGCGAGTGGTTCCATAAAAAGATTGAATAGGGTTGGAGAGAGGATAGACCCTTGAGGGACTCCGAGTGAGACAGGTTGTGGTTTGGATAGTCAGTGACTGAGCTTAATTTGTTGTGATCTATTTTGGAGGAACGAGGAGAACCATTTGAGTACAGTGCCTTCAAAATCAAAGCGATCTTTGAGGGTGTTAAGTCTGGTGGGATGGTGTACAGTATCAAAGGCAGCCAAGAGATCAAGGAGGATTAGTAGTGAGGATTCGCCTTTGTCAAGAGAGTGATGAATGTCATCAGTAATATTGAGCATAGCTGTTTCAGTGCTGCACCCCTTTCTGAAACCCGATTGGAAAACATCAAGGAGATTGAAGGAGAGGATATGGTTGTCTAACAGAGACAGGACACATTTTTCAAGGGCTTTGGAGAGGAAGAGAAGGTTAGAGATAGGGGGTAGATTGTTCAGGTCATCAGAGTCAGCGGTGGGGTTTTTAAGAATGGGGGGGATTTGACCTAGCTGTAGGGAGGCAGGAACACAGCCAGAGGAAAGTGAGGAGTTGATGATTTCGGTCCATAATGGGGCAATGATGTATTTGAGTTCTTGAACTAAATGGGCGGGAAGAGGATCATTAGAGTGTGAGGATGGTTTGAGTTTAGAGATGATGTTGATGATAGAGGTTTCAAAAATTGGACTAAATTTGCTCCATGACGCCTTGTTTTTAGGAAAGTGTTCAGTCCGGGATGAGTCAGGATGGGTGAGAGTAGGGGGGTTGGGAGGGGTCGAGGTATAGGGAGTAGGAGGAAAAAGGTGAATTAGGAATATTAGGGAGGGTGTGTTGGATGGGAGGAGGTTGGAGAGAGAAAGGAGGGGAAGAGAAGGATAGTTCAATGGTGTTGACTTTATTTGAAAAGAAGCTGGCAATTTCTTCGCATCTTTCCACAAAGGCTGTTAATTTAGGAGGGCCAGAGGAAGTTTGTTCTTTAACAATGTTAAACAGTTCTCTGGGGCGGTTTCTGGCCTGGTCAAGTTGTGACCGGAGAAAGGAGGCCTTTTCGTTAACACCTTGGCTGCTTGGCGTTTTCCCCCTCCTGTGCTGAAAATTGCTATTCTTCTTTATTCATGACGAGCTCAGCTCGTCATCAGCACAGCTCAACTGTGCATCATGACGAGCTGAGCTCGTCATGAGCATCGAAAGGGTTAAAGATATGTTTTTTGTAATGGGCTCTATTGGTTCTCAGGAGAGCCAGGTTATCAGAGGAGGGATGACTCCTCCAAGCATGCTCTGATTGTCTAAGGCCTCGTCTTTCATTGTTGAGTTCGGCATTGAACTAGGACTTGGGAGGGATATTTTTTTGTTTAATTGGGGCAATTAGATCGAGGGTGTCAAGAATAGAAATGTTGTAATGATCGGTAAGGTCGTTGGTGCTAAGAGAGGGGGGGAAGTAAGCGAGTTTTAATTGTGGATTCCAATTCGTCATGAGGAATGAGGTGAAGGTTTTGAATGGGTTTCATAGGTAAAGTGCTAATGGGGGCGGGACGAGTAGTGGGGCTGTTCAAGGTGAAGAGGACGAGGTGGTGATCAGATCAGTCTACAGGAAGTATATTAGAGAGAGATGTCTAACGTTTCATTAAAAAGGGTGACCACAGGGTCATCATTTGTGTTCCAGTGGATGTTGTAATCACCAAGGAAGAGATTCTTGGAGTGGGAGAGCGATGCTTGAATAATAAGATCAGTCATCTCTTCGGTAAAGGGGAGGCAATTTCCAGGGGGGTGGTAAATGGTAGGTAGCCGAGTTGTGGGAAAGCTAGGAAAAGAGAGGTCAGCGCAAAGGTATTCAAAGGACGAGGGGTCTTGGAGCTGGACGGGTGAGATGTCGAGTTTCTCATTAAAGATAAGGGCAAGTCCTTCTCCTAATTGATCGATTCTATCTTTCCTGATAATAGTGTAGCCTGGTGGGACGAGCAAGACGAGGATAGGAGTGGAATGGGCGGAGAGCCAGGTTTCAATAAGGAATTTGATGTCTATGTTTTTACTGACAATGGTTTCCGCAATCTCGGTTGCGTGGCGGGAGGCGGATCTGCAATTTATCAACATGCAGCGGAGGGGAGAGGGGGCAGGTAGTGGGGTGGGGTGGCAGGGGGGATAAGTCTAAGTAGCAGGGGAGGTCTAGGTGATGTCGGGTGGGGGGAGTCTGTTCGTTCTTAAGAGAACAGGGATAGTAGATTGATATAAGGGGGGATAGTGGGCGAGGCTGGGGAGGGAGAGGCAGAGGAGTTCCTAGAAGAGTTGGCTCCAGAGGTTATAGGACGAGTATCGCGTTGAGGCGGGGAGGTCGTGTTAGTATTGCAGGGTGGGACGTTTAAGGAGGGTTCGATGTGTTTAGATCGGGTGGCGTAGTTTCAGGGGAGGGGAGGGGTGTCGGTGTTGGTAAAGACACTAGGTGGTCTGTTTGAGGGCGGATTGAGACGAGTGTCAACGTGCAACGGTGGGGTGCAATGTGAGAAAATTGAAGTGTGGTCAGGATCTGAGGGATGGGCTTTAAGAAGGAGTGAGTTATCACTTCTGAGTGAGGGGAGTTCTAAAACGAGGGACGAAAGGAGAAGTTCAACTTTAAGAAGTGATTGGGTAGGAATTGCGGAGAAAAGTGCATCAGTTTTGTTAAAGAGATTGGTAGGGTTTGTGTTATCAAGGGGGGGATAGCAAGGTGCGGAAGGGGTGGAAAGCCGGGGGGGGGGGGGAGATTGAGGTGAGGGAGTGGATCTTTTTTAGGGATAGGGGTATATAGGAGGTAGACGTAAGGAAGGCATTCAATTGAAGAGGACAGATAGGTGAGAGAGGAGGAAAGCCAGTAAGGCTTGGTGTATCTGGTGTATTGTGGGGGGACAAGGGAGTGTGCATGAGGGGTGTCGGTGGAGGATGAGGTGGAGCTGTTGGGGAGGTGAGGGAGACGGTTGAGCGGGGGGATAGATGATGAAGTGCATCAGAGGGTGAGGTGGAGTGGGAGTCAAGAGGAGGCAGGAGGGTAGAAGAGAGAGAGATATTAGAATAGGGGGTAAAAGGGGGAAGGTAGGTGAAGCTTGAGGAGTAGCTGAAGTGTTGGATAGGGTGGAGGATGAGGCGGGATTAATCAGGAGGAGATCATCAGGATGAGAACGAGTGGCCGAGCATTGGAAATTAGGGGTTAAGAAGGGGGGCTGGGTGGGCGTAAAGGTATCAGGGGATATGCGCAATTTAGGGGAATCAAGAGGGGAGTCAGAGGGAGGGAGGAGGGTAGAAGAAAGAGAATTATTAGAATAGGGGGAAACAAGGGGGTAGGTAGGTGAGGTTGGAGGAGTAGCTGAGGTGTTGGATAGGGTGGAGGATGAGGGGGGATTGATCAAGGGGTGATCGTCAGGAGGAGAACGAGGGGTCGAGCATTGGAAATTAGGGGTTAGGGAGGGGGCTAGAGTAGGTGTGGGGGTCTTTGGGGATATACGCAATTTAGGGGAATCAAGAGGGGAGGTGGGAGAGTAACATGTTGAGGGAGAAGAAAGGGGGACAAGTACATAGGAGGGCTGGGAGCTATTAAAGGACTGGGAGAAAATAGGGGACTGGGCGACATTCGGGGACTGAGAGAAATTAAGGGACAAGGAGACAAGGGTGTCGTAAGAAGTAATAATGTTGAAGGCGAGGGTGGTAAGTAGTGATTGTGGATAGTCTGCTTGATTGGGAGAGGGGGAGTGCGAAATGGGGAGCGGGATGAAAGTGGAAGGGGAGGTGGGGGATCATTATTTGTAACAGTGATGGAGGCAGGGGAGGTCGGATGTTGTTGAGAAAGGGTGATGAAGTTGGGTTTTAAAGAGGAGGATGGCGAGTCAGGGGGAAGAGAAAGTGGGGTAGGAGAGATGATGGGAGATGAAGGAGCTGAGAGTTGAGGAGAGTCCAAGAGAGGAGACAGTGGGGCCGGCGCTGATCGTGAAAGGGATTGTGATAGAGAGCTGAAGTGGTGTTCAAAGATGTGGAGGTGGTTTTTAGAGGCTTGGATGAGAATGTTTCCAGATTTGAAGATGGAGATATCGATTTCACCCGAAAAGGAAGGGGAAGGACTGGTGGAGAGTTTCAGACCGTATGGGATATTGCGGGAGTTAGAGATGGGGAGGTGTCGGAGAAAAAGGCTTTTCCATTTAGAAGTGTGTTTTGTGTGATGATGGTGGAGTTAAGGTTATTATGGTGGTCCGCAAATAAGGTTTCAGGGTGAAGACAGAGAAGTTTGTGCTTGAGGGTTTTCTTAACATGTTTGGAGAGATGGGAGGCGTAGAGGATAGACCAAGAGTTAGGGCCGAGTTTAGAGATGGGTGAGGCTGAGATAGAGGGGGAAAACGAGAGGGGATGCATGATTAGGAGTATAGGGAGAGGAAGTAGGAGCAAACAAGTTAGACCACAAACACCATAGCACAGGACCATGAAATGAGGGAGTGGGGGGGGGGTCAGGTGACGTTAAGCCAAAGCAGACTCAGATAGTAAGAGGAGTGTGTGCAGCCAGACAGCGGGACAACGTGTCGAGGGGCAGAGTGTACAGATAAAAATGCAATATAATCTAAATAGTATATAATATGCAATGCAATATAATTTAAATAATGAACAACCAAAGGGAGTCAGGAGACTCAAGCAGTGAGAGGAGTAGGTGAAGTTAGACAGATGGCAACCGTGTGGAAGGGCAGCGTAATTAAATAACAATATACCGAACAATTTGGGCAGACTCAGGCAGTAAGAGGAGTGGGTGTAGCCAGACAGCGGGACAACGTGTGGAGGGGCAAAGTGTATAGATAAAAAACAATATAATATAAAGTCCCAAAAATCCTTAACCTCCCTCCAGTATTTTTCTGGATAAAACCAGTTATTCTCTTCATACTCACCTTGCTGTCCTGTTTGAGATCCTGTTTGGAAACCTGAACTTCTCTGACCTGCTCTTTTCCTTCCTCCTCTGCCTCATTGACGTTAGAAACTTCCTGAATAAGATGATCCTCTATAAACATCTCTTCCTGGGACATTTCCTCCATGATAATGTTGGCCCCTGACATACGGACAGCTGAAAGTCTGACCCCGCCTTCCGGCCCTGCCATATAAAGTTCCTTCTGCAAAAACTTAACTCATAGAAACATGAGCCTTGTTATGCACTGTGAATGTGTGTACATGTTTTACCAGTTACCTAGCTAGTCCCTCTCCAAATAAGAGTCATTTTGACTCATCACTCCACTCTCCAAATAAGAGTCCTTTTGACTCCTCACTCGACTCCTTTTTGGCAAAGTTGACCAATTTTGGGCTAATCCTGAAAAGGACTGCTTTAAGCCTTTCTGTAATTAACCCTCCATTGGCATTACCAATAAAACATATAGCCCTCTGGCTCCATCCTCGCAATAAATTAATGTCCAGTTTGGTTGCATTCAAATAGGACTCCTTCACCACGTCAAAGATCCTACCAACAGGACCCAAAACATCCAGTAGTTTATCTTTGCACTGCTTTAGGGACCTTTCCAGTCAGTGCCTAGGGTCACGAACCAACTTAAGCAAATAAGTAATAAGGTCAGGGTCTAGGTCTGGAGTCATTGTTTCTTTGACAAAAATCACTGGATGTGAGCATTCTGCTCTCATTCCTTTCTAAAGGATGTCTTATCCAGTGCTTAATATAATCTGCCACATGCTTAATGGGCACCATTCTGAACTTCTTGGGTGCCTTAATTGTGCAGGATTAAAGAAATTCTGACCCAGAGGATCATTCATCTCTCTTATGCTATTCTTATTTGTACTCTCAAATTCCCAAACACTTTCCTCTTGGTCCCCTCTTCTGAGATTCCTCCTTCTCAGATAGAGTTCAAAACTCCTCTTCCTCTGCTTCCTCTATCCTTCTCTTAACTTCTTTAACCAACCTCTCTACAGTCTCCTGCACTTGCTGCCTATATCCCACTCTATTAATCGTTAAATAATATCCTCCTGCACTTCCTTGGAGGTTATTCCCCCACTTTCACTCATTTTCTTTACTTACTTTGGATTTATTTATTTAAAAAAATGTTAAACTACAAATTCTTTTTTCTTTAATTAACAAATGTGATCACAACACGCTAAACAAACTGCTCACCCCTCGGATCAACGGTTAACTGTCAGTAGATGCTGATCGGACACACGTTACTTGGCAAAACTTGTTGACCTCGTACGTGTTTCTTTCTGTACCAAAACAAGCCCTAATGACTTTCAAGAGTCACGCATCAACCCAGAATCTTCCCGATCACACATGATTTCCTTTTGAAATCAACCTGAGTGTAACACAGCACTGTACTCCAGCGAATGACAATCTCGGCTCGAGACATGTCTCGAGTCCACATTTTTTAAACTCTCCGCTCGTGCTGCCGCTAAAACAGTAGGCTCAAACAATCTTCTGTATAAAAACAATTTAATTTATTCCCACATAGTCCTTGCCTGAGCATGATACTCTCTACCAAAAGTGACTTATTTAACTTCGAAGTCTAACAAACAATCATAAAATATACGTAAGACTAACGGCCAGATTCATCACACTTAATTGTGCTCGCAAAGGGCCAGATTCTGAGAATCTGGCCTTTTGCGAGTGCAATATTTGCATTTGGGATTCATCATCCCAAATACAAAATTCGCTAATAAAGAATTCGCACATTTGCGAGGAATTGCATTTAAGGAATCTCTATTTGAGATTCCTTAAATGCAATTCATGAACCATTTTAAAATTGCGAAATCGCAATTTTGGGCCGCTATTTACCGCAAGGTCAAAACTCGTGGTAAATAGCGAAAACTTAGAATAATGCTTTTAAATGCATTTTTCTAAGTTGCATGTTACACACACACATGTCCTTTGGACATGTGTCTGCGCAACACCAATGTAGATTACATTTCAGGGGTGCTACAGGGTGTCCTTTCGACACCCCTGGCACCCTTGAAATCGCATCCTTATTTGCGATTAGCAAATTGCTATTCGCAAATAAGGAATAACTCCCCATTCATTCCTATGGGCCTTTGGCCCATAGGAATGAATGGGGAGTTATTCCTTATTTGCGATTAGCAATTCGCTAATCGCAAATAAGGAATGTGTAGAAATCGCAATTTATTTAACGATTCCCACATGAATCCCGTTTTGCACGTCCTTAATAGCGATTCCTTAATAATCGCTATTAAGGACTCGCAAAACGGGACTATGATGAATCTAGCTGTAAACGTCTTACCCGTAAATTGGGTAAAATAATTACACAATACACACATAAACTACTCCAAAAAATGTAAACCCATAATACTACTCTATATGAAAAACATCTAAATCACTTAAGCACACAATCCTCATACAGATATTCATAATAAAAAAAGATACACTCATCTGCTCAGAAGCAGCAAACAAAAGAGGATTCATGTTATGCTGGATATTCTATTGTTTTTCTGACATCAGTCTGTTCTACTTGAAGCTTTTAACCCTTTCGCTGCGGCGGCTATTCCGCCGCAGCGCTAACAGGGCGGGGCGGCCGCGCGGCGGCCACATGCTGGAGACAGAACAGCTCCGTCACCAGCCGCGGTTGAGCTGTGCTCGTGACGGAGCGGTACCGTCATGGCCCGCCCCGCTCAATAGAACGCGCCGCGCAGGCACGAAATCAGCGCCGCGCAGGCGCGGCGGCCAGGCCATGTCGGAACCGCTCCGTCATCAGCACAGCCCAACCGCAGCTGATGACGGAGCGGTTCCGTCATCAGCATGGAACGTGTTAAAGTGCTGCCTAGAAGTTAGTAATTAAACAGTTATGCATAATGCTAACCTCCTATCTTGCCATAAAATCCTATTGCAGGCGTAGATGAGTGCAGCAAGTTCCAAAGTTCTAATGAATGTTTAGGTAGTGACCTAATAATTAATAAGAAACAATTGAAACAAGCTGATGCAAAGGACTTAAAGATGTAGGGAGCAGCATTATGTAAAGCACAGTCTGCAGATAGAAAAACATCTCAGGACAAGCCGTCCATTTTGCTTCAAATGATATTAACTTTGAAGCAACACAGAAGCCTTGCCATTTACAAGACAAAACAAACTACTGGATCTTCTAGGTACTTAGGAAAGCCATTGTAACAATTTGACACATAGTAATGCTTTATCTTATGCAATTCAGCTGTAGTGCAAATAATTCTACTAGCATACCTACTCTCCGGTCTTGCCTTTTGCATTCCTGGAGTGCGCCGTCGGTGCCCACTGAGCGTTCACGTCTGCATCAGTTTTTATAGTAGCCAAGGAGCACACCAACCACAGGAAGTGAGTGAAAACGAATCTCTTTCCTTAATCAACAGCAGTGCCGCAGTGGAGCGGAGAGCATTGACAAAATTAAAATCGGCAGAGAAAAAGGAATGTAAGTCCCAGAGGCACTTAAAATCATGACGGCTAGTCAGGTCAAAGGCTGCACATTCATGTTTGCATTGGTTTTTATAGCAGCCAAGGAGCACACCACTAGACTGTTGACCCCTCGCCCACAGGAAGTGAGTAAAACTAAGTTTTCACCACATCAAACAGCAATGCCACTGTGGACCAGAGAGCATTGATGAAATCAAAATAAGCAGAGCAAAATGACCGTAAGTCCTGGAGGCAATTAAAATCACAGCGTGACCACTAGCCGAGTTAAAGGCTTGACAATGTATCGACTCTGGCATGCTGGTCTTTGACCAGACCCTATTTGTCCTAAATGCTCTGCCTGAGGCTCATTTTGTCCACATGGTGTGGAGCTGTCCACGGATCAGTCAAGAGTGGACTCGAGTAGGTAGAACTCTCTCCAGTTCCCAGGTAAAAATTATTACACTTACTCCAAAGTTGGCTCTATTTGGGGCTTTTAGATGACCTTGGCCACATGAGAGGTGACTGAACGCTGGTCTTCTGTCATCCCTGGTGGCCAAAAGGGATGTTGCAAGAAATGTGTATCTGCCCCAGGAATCCAGCCTAGCACTCTGGAGATCCGGTATGGACTGGTGTGCCAAACAGGAGCAACTGATTTCTATTGCCAGGGGCTGACACCAGAAGTTGTATAAGATTTGGGGCAAGTGATGGGACTGTTACAGCTAGTCAACCACATTGGAAACTGTGTCTGTAGATGGTTCGGCTGCTCAGTAAATGTTTGGGATGGCAGGGACTGATTGGAAAACAATATTTTTTCTGTTGTGTTTGCTTCAACCTAAATCAATAAAATCGGTTTATAAAAAAGAAGCAAGAATCTTCTCACCAGACATCAGATCAGAAGCAGAAGTCCAGACTATTTCTATCCAGTGAGGAGTCATATCCAGGAAATCCTTTCAGCATAGGAACAGACCATTTCAGATCGATGGGTAACAAATATATTATGACAAAACTATGAGGTATGCATTTTTCTGGTTCCATTTAAGGAGCAAGGTCAAAAACTTTATTCAATTTTGTTTCTGTTCCCAAATAAGGATATCGTCAAAGTACGAAATGTTTGGTTCTTCTGGGGTAATTCATAGGAAGTTTAACCCTTCACAAAGCCTTCCTTCTCATCCCTGTCCTTCAGGGCCATCTGACATTCATGTTTATTTGTAAGTGGTGCCAGATAGGGGGAAGAAATAATGAAGAAATTGAAGCCACAAATTTAGAATCTAACCATGTGATTACTGAAAACAATTTACCATTCCCAGTGAAAGTGAATTACACAATATTAGAAACATATAAATAAATCAAAGAACTTGGACCAATCGTGCCGCCTGAGTATGCTATACATGTAGAGGATGCGAAATTTGAACAAATCATGCTTTGTGACTACCTCTAAATCCAGTAAATTTAAGTTAAAATCCAGTCTTTGATGAGCTAGGTTTAGAAAAGTTTTGTGCATTTCAAAATTAGTTTCTGTAAAAAAAATGGCAATTTCTTAAATGATTCTCAATGGTAAAAGCTAAAATGTAATCTAAACTGAGTGATCCTTACCCTCATAGAACATTTATTTTTAAATGGTAAACAGACATGAGGCTTCTGGGCAGTTAATCCCGGTTTCATGTAAAGACCACCATCTTTAGTATATGCTGGAAATCCCAACTGGAGAAAAAAAAATTGTGAAGCTTACTGCAAAAAGCATGGCAGCAGGATATAATCTTACATTCATTTCACTAGTAACTGTTTAATGAGAAGAATCCAATTTGTAGACCATGATATATCCCCTAAAAGTGGCAATGATTCTGAGATTTCAGTACTGTATGGTATATATCCAATTAAAAAAAAAACAGTGTACAATTTGTATTAAAGTTACAGCTGAAATAAAAAAAAATGGAAATCCTTGCGGCGGCATGACAACCAACAGCAACACTATCTAAGATGTTATTTCAGCTCTACATGAGAACATTGAGTGTTTGGCTTTCAGATAAATTGATTAAATTAATTTTGGGCGGTTTGTTGGTCGCAATCCATGCTTATAAATGTTGTTTTTTATATTAGTTTAACTCTTTTATTTGCTACTTTACCTTCCCGTTCCTATCTAAACTTGTATGTAAAAACTAATTTAGGGTTCATTATCATTTCCTTCTCAAAAAATATTGCAACTTTGTTTCCATGATAATATTGACACAAGCCCTGATGAACCAACAAGTTACCGTTAGTGACGCGAGTAGGCAATCTGAAATTGAACAACAGTACAATAATAAGGAAAAAACTGTGACCACAATACATTCAGACTTCAGTACCTGTTATCTTATGGGTATGAACAAGCTTGCACCAGCACCCATGCCTGGTTTAAAATCTCCCCTCCTCTGCATAATTTGAAGAGGGTGCACCTGTGCCTCTACAATCATGCACGTTTGCTGAGGGCCTCTTATGAAGCAGAATGAGACCCAGAAACACTCTTTGGACTTTGGAATTGGACACCGTGAGCATCCTTCTTATCTGAGTGTGACTACAGCCATTTCACCAGGCTGTAAAATACTGACAGTGGTAGTCTATACACTGCAGATTATTTTGTGTGGAGTGACTGTACTGCATGTAACTGCGGAAACTCAAAAATCTATTTCGATTTTCTTAACTAGAGCGGCACATCATTTGGAGGATGGATAGAACCCCCAACAGCCAGGTGATTTACTGGCTTTTTCCCAGCATTTCCGGAGTCCTTGGGAGAGGCCAGAGTATTGACTGTAGACGACATGCGACAGAAGGTGCAGAGAAACCCCTTGTCCTTTTCTGCCTCGTTGCTCCCTAGAAGAGTGATCCAGCAGAAGCGTTATTATAGTTTTAATTTTATCACTTACTTCCACTACTGACTCATTTATCCCTCTATCCGTACTGGATCACAGCATTACCCTTACCACAGAGGCAAATGGTCCTCTGATGGATCTTTCTCCACTGATAGTAGGGGTGGGAATTAAGGTGTATAAAGCACAACGTTAGCCACCAAATGAGGTTCGAGATCAGGTTCGTTTTTAGGCAGGAATAATAAAAGCTGCCTCTATCGCTCTACGTTATTCGCTCCCGTACACAACATGGCGGCCGCATAACTTTGTTTGGTGATTCGACACAATCTCGACACTGCACCAAGATGGCCACCACAGTTACCGCTGAAGTTAACCAGCGGATTGAAATCAGGTGCAAACAATCAGTAACACTTTTCCCAGGTATAAAAACCGATCAAAGAATGCCAGTATTTTACCGGTACTTGACGGAGGGGGACGCCATTTCTCACGCTATCGCTTTGAGCCACGCAGGAACCAGGGCATGCTATAGCACGCTTTACCAAGGTAAAGGGGAGACTCTTTTAAAATGGATTTGGAAACTCTAGAATTCTTGTTTCCTACAATTAGTTTTGGTGGGAGGTATCGAATTTTGGTTACTACTTTATTCCTTTGTAAAAACTAAGGGGCTAATTTACATATAGTATACAAAACTATATAACAGTAAACTCAGTAGGATTTTCCTTACTGCCCAATCTTTAACCACTCCCTTTCTTTCTCTCTCCTTTCTTAGAGCTGTTTGGCAATACAAATTCTGTTTATATTCTCCCGCTTATAAAGTAAAGAAAAGATCTTAGTAGGTAAGACAAACACTCTGCTTGGGAAAAATCATTTTGTAATGTAGTGCTAGGCCACAGTTGGTTTGCCACGCAATAGTGTGCCAAACATGGTTGGCACAGGGATGTACATCAGGTCCCTGATCCTCATATATAGATCGTAATGATGTTCATATTGGCCACATTTGTTGTGCATTATAATAGCTTGCTAAACATGGTTGGCCTAGGGATGCAAATTAGGTCCCTGACTCTTACATGTAGATTCCAATAAAGTTCATATTTCCATTTCCTTGTCTCTTATAGATATTGAACGGAGGTCCCCATGACCTATCTACCCTGGTTCCACTACTATTGGATTATTGTCCTCATTTTTGGATGTAAGTGACAGTTTCTTGTCTTTTCATATATAGTGTTACACCCAGCATGCTATACCTCAATTCCGGAACATGCCGGTTTCTTTTCACTAGCTATCAGTGGGGACACTGACTTGTTGTGTCTATTCTATAGGTGGCTTGAACACAAGACATTGAAACACCTGATATCATTGGTGCGACTTGATTACAGTTGAATCTCTAACGCCGTTTATCCAATTGGATAGAGTTCCAAATATACATGGTAGGTGGATTGTTTACAACTTCACCAAGCCAATAGACTCACCATTGGCCTCTCATGAATATGCTCACTTGTGGCCTGTTTTGCTTAATCCTAAGCCACTTTTTCTCATCAATTGCACTCTCATTGGTTACCTCTAGATGCTATCGGATGATTAACATAACTATATGGGCATATTCACACATCCCTTACTAATGGTCAAGGAACCAGGGACATCATCGCCACTTGACTATCCTGGTATGATTGCTTTTCCTTATTCTTATTTTTTTGTGTATAACAAATCCTGGGTAGTCTCTAGCATTCTTTTTTCTTTCTCTTAATTTTGGGCTGTGGTTTATGAAATATCGAAGGAGAATTACTAATTCGAGTGTAAAGTGGTAATCAAATATATGGAGAATGAGATGCAGACTCTAGCATCAGGTTATCATGAAAGAGAGAGAACAATGAATTCAAGCTTAAAGTGGTACTCAAATATATGGGAAAAGAGATGCTGTTTCTAGCACCATGTTGTCAAGAGATAGTGAGAAAGAGAAATATCTATAAGAAAAAGTATTGCATTTTTTATCTTACAAATGGTGAAAGACAATGAGATTACAAATGAAGAGAGTATAATGCAACTAGTTACCACTTTCAAACCTGACAGAAAAGTCCATCAAATGTAAACCAGACAGAAAAGTTTATTAAATGTGTGTAATTTTTTGTTCGCAATAATATGTTAACAATCATTTTGTCTAAGAGAATCAAGTTAACCTTAGGTATATCCATATTTGTTGGCATTAGGAATTTAGGATCTGATCTTTATTAAATCTTGTTATTTACTGTTGAGGAAGCCTGGTACTCTCTGTATTAGCGTAGTTGCTGATTTTTTTTAAAAAAAGAACAATTTTTAACTTCAAAACCTTTTAATTGTATGTCTTGTATATTGTGTTTTGTTTTTGTAACAGCCCTGAAGAAGTCCCTTGTGGACGAAACGCGTTGGCTGTAGATCCTGTATATTTTTTTACCATCTGAACTAAATAAAGAACTTTCAAGATTATATGAAGAAAAACTTTGTTGATGTGATCATTACTGTTTACCTCATTGAATATATTAGTTCCTCTAAATGTTGAAGTGGTGCACCTTGGCCTTTTCTCAAAATAATAAGTTATCATCATTTTATTTTTCCTTTATTTCCACTGCTAAAAGCAGTGAGGTGAAGATCCTCTGCCTAAGGGGAGGTCCGACCACTAGCAGCTTTTTGAAAAGCCTTAACATGCGTATGTCAGCTTTCAATGAATTAAACTTAATTAGAATCAAATATAATGCATTAAATCAAATTTCTTAAAAAGTGAAAATGGTAATGCTTGACCAATATATTAATATACAGAATTGATTAGCGTTAACTATTGCCTACTGCCTCAATTTTTAACATCATAAATGTACATTATTCTTAAAAATCATTTTACTAAATTGTTTCCTGTTTTCTGTAACCATTATGATCTTTACTACCATATTAGTATATTTCAGCTTCCTAACTAATTTTTATCACATAATTGCATTACAATCCATTCATGATACATTTCAATGTAAAGCAGTAAAAATGCTAAGCCACGTCGTTAGAATCATAAGTTTAATCAGTAAATGAATATTAGAACATAATTCTCATAAGTAAGCTTGTCCTGGAAACATATTAATATACATTATTATCAGTTAGCAATGAACGTCTCTTTTTCTAGTACTTTTAAGTACGCTTTTATGGTGCTGTTGCTTCACTTGTCGCAACTGCTGTATCACTTCATTTAACACGTGCACTGTGCACGTTCAGGGTCCTATGTCTAAAATCAGTAAATGTGTTGTGTAATTTTTTTTATATATATATATATTTAGCTTCATCAAGTGTTACTCCCAAAATCTGTGTCTTTGTTCTGAGACACCCCTGAAAAGAGACCGCCAGCTCCACCCCACCTTCCTGCGACACTACAAGACAAAGACCATGACTGAACTACTCAGGGCGAAGTGCATAAAAGACAGGCATTGTCTACCAGTGTGCTATAGGACAAAAACTGCTAGCCAGCCAGTGTTCCAAGATTTTTCAATCAGAATAAACTCTTTTGCGCTCCAAGATTGGGTATCGCTAACTGCCAACTCTACTTTGCTAGGTTCGGGAAAAGGAGTCTGAACATTCTACAACCTGTCAGGAGGGGGAACATCACTTACAACGCATTTTTTACAACGCACTACCATTACATCGCAACCATTACAACGCAAACCATTACAACGCATTGCGCTAGGGGGGGCTCTAGAATAGGGAATATATTTAATTTACTATCCAACACCTTCCCTGCTATCCACGGGGACTGGAGTTGGAATAGTAAATTAAATAATTCACTATCCAGCGCCTAAAAGCATTATGAGTTGTAATAAACTGTGTGGTAAAAACCGCGTTGTAAAGGCATGCGATGTAAAAGCATGCGTTGTAGTGACACCAATCCGTCAGGAGGAGCAGTCTTGGGCCTACCTTGAGGGAAGGAACTGAACGATATCTAACAATTGAGGAGGGCGCTGGAAGTGCTCTATGTGAGGAAATCTCCACAACAAATAGGAGAATCTTGTCTCTGACTGTCAAGATAACAATGCTATCTTAACTTAAGGATATACGACAAAAGAACAAATTTGAATCAGTCTATATATATATCAACTTCTACATTTTCTCAACACTCCTCCTTAATTAAGTCCATGAACACATCATCCATGACACCTGTCTGGGACTAGACACAAGAGCCCCACTCTCCCTTTGTTGATACCATCACTGTTCATTCTCCCACATATATGATTTAGTCACTTGATCCCTCAGTTCCTCCATTGACCTATCTACAGTGTTATCCTATCCAAGATGTCTCTTCATCTCTGCACAAACAAGCTGCTGAGCAGTACTTCATCCCACATCCTCACACCCTTGCTTTAAATAACCACCTATTTAGTGCCTCTCACAAAACAATACCTTGCTATGGCCCTCTCACCTATCTTTCACACTTTGGTTTCTCTTCATGTTGAGCATTCTAGAACCATTACCCCAATCCCTTCTCTCTCTTGACTGCTGCAAATGCAATTTGTTCTGCAGTCTAGACAGCTGTTGTAATATTATTATGCTCCTGACCAAAAAATGTGTTTGAAATTAGATGCCCTTCCTGGCCATATGAGTCTAATCTCTGAGGCCCTGGATAGTAGACTCTCCATCATTGTGGCAATACTCAACCATATCTGTGGCACTGGCCTTAATTGGAAGAATGTGGTATTGGGCAGAAAAGACAGCAGTAAGAAAGAGGAATGATCTGGGCTGAGATAAACACAAGCCTACGTTTTTGGCACGGTTGGCTCACTTCGCTTACAGTGGAAAATGCCTTTAGTCTCACCTTGGCCTAGGACAAGGTCCACTCTGAAAATCAGAAATATAATGTATCATAGAGTAAAACACAGTAAAGACCATCCAGTCATCTTAACATGGCTGGTTACTGGACATGGAGGTGGCAGCAACTGATTTACAGAAAGTCTGAAACACAAATTCCAGCTTACAGAAAGGCGCCACCACATGCATCAGTCAACGTAGACAACACCTGGGGGAGATTTGTGGGATAACCATACCCCTCTCCATGCACCAGTGGGAAAATCTGTACTAAGCATATTTGTGGGAGAATTTTAGAATTCTGGGCCCTATTTATGAGAAACTAATGCAGCGCGGTGCCGCAAGTTATTTTGCAGAGCACAGGGATGCAACATATATAGAGCAACATGTTGCATCTCTATGCTTTTCCTTGCACTGGTGCACAAACTGCTACCATACACCCGCGCAGGCACCCTCACACCATGGTGCAAGGATACCTGCGTCGTGGGAAGATTGTGTTTGTGAAGGAAGGCACAAAAACAATCACCTGAGCTGATTTCCTCTACCAATGCATGCTGTAGAATGCAGCACGCATTGAAAGAGGAAAAAAACTAGGTGAAGTGAAAACATTTCTCCTTGTTGCGCCTTGCTACGCCACCCCTGTGGGTGGCGTAGCATTCTGACGCATTTCCAGGTTTACGATTGCTCGTAAATTTGGAAATGCATCAGTGAACATTAGTGTTGCGTGGCAACATGCAACGTGTTGCGTGAAAAGGGGCAATATTTGTGAGCACACTAAAAGCCACGTAGGGTGGCTTTACGTGTGCTTGTAAATATTATTTAGCAGGTTGCATCACACAAAGTGACGCATCGGCGGTCCAAGTGGCTCATAAATATGTTTATGAGCCCCTTGTGCCAATGAGGGACTTATTTATGAGCCCCTTGCGCCATTGGTGTGTCACATTGCGTGACACACCCGCACGGCAACATGCTGCTTTATATTTACAAGCACACGTAAAGCCACCCTGAATGGCTTTACCTGTGCTCGTAAATATGGCCCCTTTTCTCACAGCACGTTGCATGTTGCCACGCAACACCCATGTTCACTGATGCATTTCCAGATTTACAAGCAATTGTAAACCTGGAAATGCGTCAGTATACTACATCACCCCAAGGGGTGACACAGCAAATTCACAACAAGGAGAATGTTTTTATTCTTCCCCGTTTCATCCTCTTTCAATGCGTGCTGCATTGTATAGCATGCATTGGAAGAGGAAATCACCTCAAGTGATTGTTTTAGTGCAGGAAGGTGCCCTCCCTCCACAAAAACAGTGGGTCATATTTAAAAGCCCATTGCACCACCCATACTCCACTTTTACCGATATTAAAAGTGATGCACTGGCGGCTCCAGGGGCGTATAAATAAACCCCAATCTTCACACGATGCAGGCATCCTTGTACCATGGCGGACAGGCGCCTGCGCTGGCGCATGGCAGAAGTTTGTGTGCCAGCACAGGGAAAGGCACAGAGATGCAACATGTTGCTGTAAATATGTTAATAGGCATCCCCGTGCCTTGAAACTTACAAAGCGTGGCGCAGCAAAATAACTTGCAGCACTGTGCTGCGTTAGTTTCTCATAAAAAGAGCCCTGAAAATGCAAAGGAAAACTATGGGGAATATGTACAAGAACTTAACGCCGCCGTAGCTTCAATTTTTTTATGTTACGGTTGGTTTTTTATCGCCTTTTTTACAACTTGCCGCTAACTGCAGTTAGCAGCCCTTTTCTGGCATAAGCATGATTTTTTAGGATTGGCACTTCTATTAGTGGGATTTAACGAACATTAGATGGAAGGTGGGCGTTCACGTGGAAAAACTGCTGCTAACCCACTTTGCAATATTTACAATGAAATGCCCATACACCGATAACCCACCAAAACTGCTGCTAAGTCCAGATAGAGGCAGTTTTTTAGGACCAGAAACTAGCTGGTCTTAAATTGGGGCAATTACTTGGGTCCACATATCAGATGTTTGGGTGTAGGACAGCGCTGCAAGGAACATTTCTGTGCTGCCCGTGCCAAAACAAAAGGACAGGGATGCACCCTATCAATAAGATAGGGAGCATTCCCGGGCCCCATTCATGAAAAGTGTTGCATCGCTGTGATAAAACAGTGTTGCAACAATTTTCACTGCACCCTCAGTGCAACACCATGGATGCGCCTTATTCAATGTACGACGCTCCATGTCGCAATCAATGACAGGTACGTCTGGAATCCTGACGTATCTGGCAGCCCTAAAGTCACACATTGCTGTAGTTGTGTTGCAAGTGTGACGCAACTTCAGCAATGCATGGGACCAGGCTATCCCGATGACACTGAGTCACGCTTACGCCGGCTGCGAGGCAGGCATATATTTTTGACGCAGTGGCATCCTAGAATAGTCGCAGTGAAATCTGAGAGACTTCACTGCGCCGATCCTACAAGGCTTTGTTGTGTGGCAACGCCCACCCTGCAGGCATCATACCTGACGCAGGTATAATGTGGCACAGGCCTTCACAAGGTCACGTATATGCCTATATACGTCACTTTGGAAATGCGGAGCATGTGGTGCTAGATTCACGTTGCAGGTACATCCTGAAAATGACACACCAGTGGCGTTAAACTACCAGAAGGGGCTCAAGATTAAGCCCCCCTGTCTTTTTCCCCAATGATGGAGCACAATGGCTGTCATGCGCCAACACAGACACCCTTGCGCCATGGTGCAAGGGTGACTGTGTTGCAGAGTTGATTGATGTTGTGTATCCATGTCCAATCCAGACGACTACAGGTGCGTCTGGACTAGTGGAGGGTGGAAGTGAACCAGTAGGCCTTCTTGGAGTGTTGTTTGCCTGGTCTTTTCTTGAGGGGTGCCAAGGTGTCGGCGCAGTTGGAGATCCATCGGTGGAGGTTGCGCTCTGTGGTGTTGGAGTCTTTAAGTGTTGGCGGAGTGGTGGTGCTGAGGGAGTTGACGAAAAGTTCTTTGGTGATCTTGATCCACTGTGATGGGGGGCAATGATGGCAGTTGTATACGGTGGGTGTGGTAAAGGCGTATACAATGATGGTCGGTCCAGGAGGGTTCTGTGGTGTGGCTGTAGTTGGAGAATACCGCTGGCGGAGAACACTGGCTAGAACGTGTGTCCTGCTATGTGAGTTGGTGCGGTGACTAGCTGCTTTAGTCTGATGTTGGTGAGGTTCCCCAGGAGGGCGGTGGTGTTCTGGGCACTGGGGTTGTCCAGTTGGAACTTGAGGTCTCCGAGTAGGATGTAGTCGGTGGACGGGAGAACCTGGGGTGCGATGAGATCTACAATGGCATCAGTGAATGGGGGTTTATGGCCCACGGGCCTGGAGAAGTGGGTGCCATGGATGGTGGTGTTGGTCCAGATCTGGAAGTGGACGTGTTCCATAGTCGCCGTTTGTTCTTTAGAGTGTGTGGTCAGTCGGAGTGTGCTTTTGTAGACAATGGCAATGCCTCCTCCTGGACGGTCATGGTGGTCCTTCTGGTTGATTTTGTAGCCATTAGGTATGGCAATGGTGATTTCCAGGCCGGAGCAGAGGCTGGTCCAGGTTTCCATGAAGAAGGCGATGTCTGAAGAGATTTGACATCGAGGAGGTCCCAGGTTTCTGTGGTGAATTGGTAGAGGGACCGCACATTGAGGAGGATGCAATTGAGCCGGTCGGGTATACTGTTGGTAGGCTGGGCGGTAAGAGGCAGTGGTGTGCTGATGTGGAAGGAGGTGCGTTTGCAGTTTTGGCAGGAACAGGGTGCAAGGGTATTCTGTAGTGATGCTAAATGGCAGGTGGCATGGTGTCAAGGGTTGAAGGTAGGAGGGTGCTGGCATTGTGGTGGTGCACTGTCCGAGAGGGAGGGTCCCTGGTGCTGGGAGCGATACAGGGGCAGACGGACGCAGACGGGCTTGCCTTCAGCACAACAGTGGCACTCCCGCTGCGCATGGCCGTACATCGTCCGTGATTAAGTAGTGCTGCAGGGAGGCTGGAAAGCTGGGAGGTGGGAAATGCTGGAATGGACACTGGAGGGAGTGGGGACATGGGGGTTCACAATGGCAACGATGTAGAGGATTGGGAAAATAAAACTGCAAAAAAGCACAGGAAAAACAAAGCCAAACAAAGCAAATATTAAAAAAAGACAGAGGTAGAAAGCAAGGGAGAAGAGCGGAAAGATCTACAGGAACAGCAGAAAAAAGGAACAGGAAGACAGTCAAGCTGCAGAGCAGTGACGCTCTACCATTGGACCACCATGGATGAGGTGCAGGCAGGAGCCTGCGGGTGGAGGAGGGACTCGAACACCTGACATCCAGGTCAGAGGAACCAACAGCAGCAGATGGGGACAGCAGCAACCATACGGTGCAGTGCTGTGGGAAGAGGAAGTCCACTAAGGTTTAGTCCTCCGTACACCCAAAAGCAGACTAATAGGGTTCAAGGAAAGGCAGCACCACCTGGTTGCCTCTTCCGATCTAAAAGTGTTGACCAGATTCTTGTGCGATGCCCTCATTGATGTAGGTCAGCAGCAGTGCAGGGATTGCTCAGGACACGTGTGCATTACCCACAGGTGGTAGGTCTGGGCCCGACTAGCCCGGGCCTCATCTGCTATGCGTCCCTCCTTCTCCTCACCTAGACATTGACACTGGGGCTCAATGCGCTGCAGTCTCTCCAAATCTGTGACTCAGCCAGCAGGAGTCTCAGAAAGGTGGGATTTCGCAAGCCTGGGTACAGCAGTTGCCTCCAAGTCCACAGGGGAACCTCCCGATGCAGGTGATGCAACAGGATAGCCTTAGGCGTGAAGTTGTAGCGCTCCCACCACCCAAGTTTGGAACAGCTCACGGGTCTCACCCTCCACAGCGTCTGGCCAGTGCAACATCCAACGGCCTGTGATGCAGAGAGGCGCAGCTCACCATTGGTAAGCTCCTCCTTGCACCAGGTGTAGTGGTGGCGCCTGGTTTGCGATGCAGACCTCCCTACGTTGGTGCGCAGGAGCGCCTCTACCGTTCACAGCTCAAAGGTGCGTCAGGCGGTCTTCTTTCACAGGTCAGCAACGTGTCTCCATGTGACCTGCCAGACTTCACCACCAGGTAAGGGCGATTGCTGATGCCTCAATGTCTAACGCCATGGACCAGCAACTCCACAGCACCTCTGCTTCCCACTCTGGGTCACAGAGGTAGGCCCAGCGTGCTGGCCCGGGGACTGAGCCCTCTTTTAAGGTTTGGCTGCCATGGTGTTGCAAGGAGGGCGCTATAAAAAGTGATGCATCACTTGTTTTTCACAGCAAAGTGCCT
Source organism: Lissotriton vulgaris (assembly GCF_964263255.1). Taxonomy (NCBI): domain Eukaryota; kingdom Metazoa; phylum Chordata; class Amphibia; order Caudata; family Salamandridae; genus Lissotriton; species Lissotriton vulgaris. The sequence goes on from NC_141687.1 coordinate 1,753,336,083, forward strand.
TTTTTCATGACTGTAACCCTGAATCGCCCATAAACCGAACCACATTGCTCTTTTTCAACACTGGCAGAAGGAACATATAGCCGAGATACCCGCCACCCCCTCTCAACACAATCCCCAAAAGGAGTGAAACCGGAAACAGTTCTTGAAGTTTTTGGAAGTGGGATGGAGTGACCATCCCGGCCGTATTTATTAAAACAAAATTAAAACATTAAACGTTTCATGTTATGTACAATTTCATTACCATATTGCGATGTTTGGCTAACCTTAACAGATTCTCTAATACAGAGGTTCTCCTAGCCGAACTAGCAACCTACAAAACATTTCTTGACATATTGAAATTGTACAACCTAACGTTTAAGGGCCAACGGCAAGGTCATAACCGGTGTCAAGATCCCTAACCGGACTTACCCCTCCCACTTGGGATGGGCGACAGCACGGAGGCGTACCTCAAGTGCAACTACTACCAATTTCCCTTGACTTGACGGGGGCACCTAAAACTCGACGCCAGTTAAAGGTCGTTCGAATACTCGTGTGAGGTATCTATAAGGTATCGTGGCCCTTATCCCAACCCCACACAACTTACCGCATCTGCCGTCGCAGATGTCACTGGCCCCGGGAAATTCCCCAGGAGGGGGCTGTAACCCCTCCTACAAAGGAAGGGGCCTTGACCGCCTTTCCTTTACTTCCGGCGACCCATCCTTAGAAGGGACCGCCTCCCCATTGAGGGGCCAATGGCCACCTCTCCCGAGCGCTCCCATCCGTGTTGGGTGACGCCCACTCATAGGGATCTACTAATTAGTGCTCACCGATCATGGCCTTACCGCCTACCAAAATAAATACGACAGTGCAAATTAACCTAAAAATACATTGGCCACTATGACCGAAAGAGCATACATCAAAATTCGACACTAACTGGATATCTTTAATGGCAAACATACTCAAAACGAACATTCTTTATTAACTCAAAAACAACATGGCACTACAACCTGAAAACAAAAACGAAACAAGATTAATCAACTTTATTACACACAACTGGCTGTCTTCAGGGGCTGGTGGGTGGGTCAAAATTGGCTCTTCGTTCTGTCCCGAGCTCACGTGCAGCGAGGAGGTGCAGCTTCAGAGCACAAGAACAAGAGGATGTCATCTGGTCTTGCGTCCCTTTTTATCCGTCTTCAGGGCGGGCGTATACCCGCCCCTGCCTGCCCCTGAGGGCGTGGCTGGCTGCGTCGGTGTCTAGGCCAGCCCATTCTAGGGCGGGAACGAGCGCGCCCCAGCTACGCCGCTTCGGGCATACCAGCTGAGACGCGCCTCCCGCCCAAAACGGCTTCCCGGGGGGATCGAGGCACTCGGCCATAAGTTCGGGGGGACCGATTCGGTCGCCCCTTTCCATATAGCCGAGATACCCGCCACCCCCTCTCAACACAATCCCCAAAAGGAGTGAAACCGGAAACAGTTCTTGAAGTTTTTGGAAGTGGGATGGAGTGACCATCCCGGCCGTATTTATTAAAACAAAATTAAAACATTAAACGTTTCATGTTATGTACAATTTCATTACCATATTGCGATGTTTGGCTAACCTTAACAGATTCTCTAATACAGAGGTTCTCCTAGCCGAACTAGCAACCTACAAAACATTTCTTGACATATTGAAATTGTACAACCTAACGTTTAAGGGCCAACGGCAAGGTCATAACCGGTGTCAAGATCCCTAACCGGACTTACCCCTCCCACTTGGGATGGGCGACAGCACGGAGGCGTACCTCAAGTGCAACTACTACCAATTTCCCTTGACTTGACGGGGGCACCTAAAACTCGACGCCAGTTAAAGGTCGTTCGAATACTCGTGTGAGGTATCTATAAGGTATCGTGGCCCTTATCCCAACCCCACACAACTTACCGCATCTGCCGTCGCAGATGTCACTGGCCCCGGGAAATTCCCCAGGAGGGGGCTGTAACCCCTCCTACAAAGGAAGGGGCCTTGACCGCCTTTCCTTTACTTCCGGCGACCCATCCTTAGAAGGGACCGCCTCCCCATTGAGGGGCCAATGGCCACCTCTCCCGAGCGCTCCCATCCGTGTTGGGTGACGCCCACTCATAGGGATCTACTAATTAGTGCTCACCGATCATGACCTTACCGCCACAGGCCCGGATAGTTGACCGGCTATCCGGGCCCCCCACCAAAACTCCTAGCTAAAGGTCATGCTCCAACGTTTTTAACCATGCTAAGAAGTCTCCTATGAGTAACTCATTTCCCACCCGAGACAAATGCACACCATCCCCCATATACATACTGTCATCAGTAATACAACCGTGCGAGATAGAATGCAATGTCCTGGAACGGAACAACCTACTCATTTTGTTATTAAGTTTCCTAACAGAATGGTTCAACGCAGGGATCGAAATAGCCCCCCGCCACACTTTTCGTGGGATCATATGAGACCACGCAATTATGCACCCCGGAACTTTCCTCGCCAACCAACTTACGGTGGAAAGCATTGCCTCCAGGAGAAGTCGTCTACCGGTGGTGACCAAATCATTGCCCCCTAAATGTACTATGACTATAGACGGCGGTGACCTCATCCGCCCTAACAAGCCCTCAAAGTAAGCTTGAAACTGGTCAATACAGAGACCGCCCCTTCCGTAGAAGGACATCCTGTACCCGTATTCCCCAGCTACGTGAATCATGTCACCTGCTTTGAATACGTCTGCGGCACGCCTCACGTATGAGTGGCCCACGACCCACACCTCCTTTCTCACAGCCGGTGATGTCTGACCGCTGGCCCGGTGTTGGGTCGACTGCATAGTCCGCCCCGCCTCGAAGGCTTGCGTAACTGAAAACCAAACAAAAGACAAGAAGCGTGAGTACATTATTACAGCTTCACAACATGTGCAACCGCACATACCTCTTATAACAACTGGAGGACCAACGCCCCACTCGTTTTACTTGTTCCACATTAAAACCCCTGGCTGCAGCTTCAGTGGCAGCCCCTATCCGAAAGGAGTGGGTCCCAAACTCACCCGGGTCCAAGCCTGCTGCGGTAATTGACATCGCGAGCACCCGCTGAAACTGAAACTTTGTCAGTGGGGTGGCGTCCGCGTGTCTCAACATTGTCCCCCCCCATGATGCCACCCTTTGTGCTAGGTAATCCTCTAAACACCTCACCGGACACATGGGGGACCCTGGAATCCTGCGAATGACTATGCAGTCTCCCAACCCACTTTGATCGGTTTTTGACTTGACAAAGGATACCGTCATAGTCTCACCCCTGATCTGAACGTGTTGCCGGCACAAACCCCCCGCCACATCCCGCTTGCTCCTTGCCACCAGCTCACTTATCCTCATAGCCCCGTGAAATGCAAGCGTAAAAGCGGCTCGGAACAAACAGGCCTCGAACTGAGACGAGCATATGTCGGGGAGTGTGGCCAGCAACTGGGACAACCTATCCAGACCTATCGGGCGCCTCTCATCTACTCTGCGACCCTCAAGGCGTTGCCACCCACGCAGCGCTTTCTGTACAGCAAAAGACGCTGTCGGGTCCTGGATATTATGAGCCCTGGCAACAAAGGAGATGGCAGCACGATGCCTCTGGGCTGTAGCCACCGACTTCCCAGCCTTACGCAAGGACATCAGAAAATGTACTACCCAATCCTCATGCCCCCAAAGTCCCCCTCTCTCAGTCCCCAAAAAGGCCAAATAAGCCCGAAACGCCCCTTCGTATGCCTTCCTCGTCCTTGGTGCTAGACTCTCTCCCACGAGGTAACGAAGTTCGGGGCACCGAGAGACCAGAGAGCTTCGGGAAAGGGTGCTGGCTCGGGGTCCGCTGAGGGAAGGAAACCCGAGAAAGCCTGCATTTGAAAACGAGACAGTGCATCAGCAGCCTGATTCATCACCCCCGGGACATGTTTAGCTCTGAATACCACGTTCAGTTGCATACACAGTAAGACAATTTCTTTAAGCAGCCTCAAAATCATTTTACAACGCGCTGCCTGACTATTAATGCATTCTACAACGGTCATATTGTCAGACCAAAATATGACAGAATGATTTCTGAATCCATCGGGCCAGGATCTGAGGGCCACCAAAATAGGAAACAGCTCAAGGAAAGCAATATTACTCGTCAGCCCCTCATCGTGCCACCATGTTGGCCACTTTTGTGCCGACCATTTTGTGCCGAAGATGGCGCCGAAACCCATGCTTCCCGCTGAATCCGTCCATAGACCAAGCTCTTCAGAGGACAAGGCCGGTTTGTTCCAGACGACTCGACCATTGAAATCCGCCAAAAATGCTAACCAAATACGCATGTCTTGGCGGACCTCGGCCGATAACCTCGTGCGATGGTGACCCTCCTTCAGGCCGACCATCGCCTGTGCAATCGAACGGGAGAAGGGGCGGGCCATCGGGATCACCCTTAAGGCAAAATTCAACTTCCCCACCAATTGCTGCAGTTGATGCAGCGTAACTTTAGATGCAGTGATACACATTTGTAGGGCTATCTTGAATTTCGATACTTTGGAGGCTGGTAAACGAAAACAACCCTCACTAGAGTCCAACTCGATCCCGAGGAACTCGAGGCAAGTCGTGGGACCCACAGTTTTACCTGGTGCCAACGGCACGCCAAATTGATTCATTAAAACACAAAATTCAGTCAAGGCCCGGGCACATTCATCATCCCCAGCGGCCCCAAGGAACAGAAAGTCATCGAGGTAATGCATCACATTCCGAAAACCTGTTTTCTTCGTGTAAACCCATTGCAGAAAACTACTAAATTTCTCGAAATAAGCACAAGATATCGAGCACCCCATTGGCATACACCTGTCCATGTAATACAAACCTTGAAACATGAATCCCAACAAACGTTGGTCATCCGGGTATACCGGGAGCAAACGGAACGCTGACTCGATATCTGATTTCGCCATCAGCGTCCCGGGCCCCAGGCGATTCAAAATGGCTACGGCCTCATCGAATGATGCGTACCGCACCGAACACATTTCTGGATTAATTGCATCGTTTACGGAAAGGCCATGAGGGGCTGATAAATTGTGAATCAATCGAAACTCACCCGGGTCCTTCTTGGGGACCACCCCTAAAGGAGAACAAACAAAGTTCGGTACCGGGGGGACAGGAAACGGGCCAGCAACCCGACCTCGGGTAACCTCTTTCCGGATCTTATCCTGTACTACAGTAGTATGCTGCAAGACGGAAAGTTGATTTTTGCACGTCCCGACACCCTGAAAGTTACCCACCGGGATGCGGAAACCATATGAAAACCCGTTTCGTAGCACCCCAGCAGACGTACGATCTGGGTATTCGCTGAGCCAGGGAATCATCGCCAGGGTATCAATCGGGGTTGGTAAAGGCGCCCCTCGGACTATATTAGACCTGTTTAGCGCCTCCTCTACCCCCATTCTCACCCGATTTGGCTCTGCACGAGGACTCAGGATGGGGTGCCCCACAACCACTACATTCGTGTTTGAACTTACAAGATCCCGGGGGCCTAGTACATTTGCTTCTGTTGAAATTGTAACAGAACCCCCTCTTCCCTGTACTGCCGGCGGGTCTCGGGTAATCGTCTGTACCCGTACCCGACCGAAAGGGTGTCCCCCCATTTTGGCGGGAGGACTCACTAACAGCACTCCCCACCAATGGCACTTTCAACATTCCCGACTCTTTCATCTTATTCCATGTTAAAGAATCGTAACAGTCCCAGGTTAAACTTTTGTTATGCTCCATCGCTTTCCTGAAAAGGTTGTCGTAACAGAACCATTGGTTACCTTGGTGTGATGTCGAGTACCCCATAATTCGTGACTGATATACTGGAAATTCAGGGAGCAAATCAGGCCTACGTTCCCCCAAAATTGCCGTGAAAATTCCCCAAGCATTACCCCAGTTACCAATATTTTCATTCACTTTAAAGGCGGCCATTTTTGCGCGCCAAACACTCGGATGCATCAGATCCTTTTGACCCTTAACAGTTTCGACCTCATAGTGATCAACGAGCAGGGAGAAAATGTTAACGTATTCCCCCGCCCAAATCTTTTCCTTTATTTGCAAAGGAACATGTTGCCCCAATCTTTCTCTACGAGAGGGTGTTGACTCATCCCTTGCAATCGGCAATGGCCGCTTACCTGCACCGGACGCTGCTTCCGTCCCTCGTGGCTTGTCTATCGCCGCATCCGGCGCGGGCACCTTGGCTGTATCACGTTTCTCGCGCAACTGCTTTATGAGTGCTTGCGCTTCGGTAGCCATGGCGCCCCCATTACTGTCCCCCAACCATGCTGCTAACTGCGCCGCCAACTCGGGAGGCATATCTCCGGCAGACGTCGGGGTGACTATCACGGGAATCGGATTCCCCTCATCCGGTACCGGGGCCGGTACCGGGGCTGGCGCCTCGAGCGGAGAACAGGGAACCGGGACGTCTCCCCCGACCGGCCCCCTTCTCGGCCTCTTTGGCTTCCCTCCGGCCGGTGGACGCCCCGATCCCTCCTCGCCGTCTCGCTCCGCCAACCGCTTCTTAATTTCGGACATGTCCTTCATGAGTGCCCGAACCAATTGGTCAGTCGACATTCTCTTTGCTCCTTTCTTGGGCATCCTTTCGACGAAGTATCTAAAAGACAAAGAGAGAGATTAAAACGCTCAAAATTGGCTCTTCGTTCTGTCCCGAGCTCACGTGCAGCGAGGAGGTGCAGCTTCAGAGCACAAGAACAAGAGGATGTCATCTGGTCTTGCGTCCCTTTTTATCCGTCTTCAGGGCGGGCGTATACCCGCCCCTGCCTGCCCCTGAGGGCGTGGCTGGCTGCGTCGGTGTCTAGGCCAGCCCATTCTAGGGCGGGAACGAGCGCGCCCCAGCTACGCCGCTTCGGGCATACCAGCTGAGACGCGCCTCCCGCCCAAAACGGCTTCCCGGGGGGATCGAGGCACTCGGCCATAAGTTCGGGGGGACCGATTCGGTCGCCCCTTTCCACAAGTACTTCCGGGGGACGCGTGCCGCAATGCCAGACTCTGTTGCGGTACGAACTACATGAGACTGCTTCTCCACTTAAGGTACGTTGGGAATCTGCAAAAACACCAATTTGAATGCCCCGATATGCCGTACAACTGGGGTCATTTACTGATTGTTTCCCACTCGCCTCCCTTTTCAGGACATCCGATAAACGTTTGTCACTACCCATGTCGGAAATGAGACACCGCCAGCTCCGTGCCTTTTGACTCGAAAATAAAACCTTAGTCGAGCGGAGATTTTTTAAGGTAATTTCATGCCACCTCTATGCCGTAATCACCTTTTTTTACACAAGCGGCGACCTCTGATCATTGAACTCAGCACGTTGTATTATTGTTTTTACAGCCGTAGAAAACACTGCAAACTTTAAGACACCCAACGAGATTTACAGCCTAGTGTCACGACCGAGAAATTGTTCTCCTTTAACAGATATGACCTGCTGCTCTGAAGGTAATTTTAACTCCCATGACCAGAACAAGCTTGACAGCAGGCACTAATAAGCATACACTAATCTGTTACTAACCCCCCTTTTTTACAGACGTGCACGCTTCCATTTATCTGACTGAAGCAAGGTCTTGAAAATTAAGGTAGGGGGCTCATAATGCTTTTGGTGGGGTTGTCTCAATGGCATCATTGATATACTGAATAGGATTGTAAGGGAATGTTCTTTTCCTCTTTCAGATTTTCTTTGTGGTCCTGATGAGAATCGGACAAAGGGTCCGGTTCGAAACGCGTCGACCTATTGTGTGGTACCCTATGTCAAAATGAACATGTTTTATTTATGTTCTGAGTAGAAATGTACATTTAGTATTGGGAATAGGGGACGATGTTGTAAATTAGTTCTACCCCTGACATAGGTTCCATTTGCTTTTTTATGATTTGTGTCTGTTACTTTTGAATTTTGAGGGCTTGATTGTCATTGTGGGTGTGAGTTGAGTCAGGTTACGTTTCAGGTGACGAGTATGGAAGAGGTTGTTTGAATTTTGTGTATTTCATGGCAATTTTTTGTGCACGTCTGTCTTCTTAAGGATTTTAGGTGTCACACATATTTATAAACACATTTTGTATTTTGTGTTCTTTGAAAGCTTTGAAAATAAATAAATGATGATGGATTAAATCCAACACTGGGCTAAAAAAATCATTGGTTTTTAATCTTTTGCAATAACCTGAGGTTACAGTAGAACTCGGTATTGGCTTCCTCTTTGGTTATTTATGTAACCCTGAATCTGCATTTCCTCTTCCCCTGGGACTTTATTTGGTCACCCTGGCTGTGGGGTGACTTGGGGGGTTGTTGATCTGTGTTGCACTTGGCCCTGGGTGCTCCATTCTGTATCCCATTGGTTTTATTTCCTATTGTTCATAGGAGGTGGACTTATAGGCTATTTTTGCCTCTAGTAGTAAAAAAAGTCACGATGGACTGATTAACATGAGTTTTTTTGCCGCTAATGAGCCTTTTGTGACTACTCACTCACTAAGTCAACATTTTTATCACCTTGAGGCTAGTGTTAGCGGCAGTTTTCACCAAGGCTAGCTGTTACTATCGCTATGTAGCGATGTATTGTAAATACATCGTTAACAGGGCAATAATTTTTGGTGATAGGCAATGTTAAGAAAACTGCCACTAACTAAGGCTAATGCTAGTTAGCGGCAGTTCTTGTACATTTACCCCTATATTTGGCCTTTGTTTCTCGTTTTGGTTGGAATTCAGCTGCACAGCCAAGGAACACATTTAAAAACATTTTTCCAAAAGGATCTTACTCCAAAAGCCCGAATCATGCTGCCGTCACGGGTGAAAAAAAACAGACACCTTTCCAGGGAATTCTACTCAGAATAAACACTGCAGCCACAAGCTATTTAGAGGGACAAGCAAGCTGTGCAGGAAATGACGCAAAGGATCATTTCTTCCTAACTCACTGACGACAGAACCACAAGATTGTAGACAGTCTGCCAACCAATATTGTAGGGCGCTTATCAAATAAAATCAACATGCAAGGATCCGCTCAAACAGACAATTACCACAACAAGAGGAGATTACACTGAGCGTCCACGGCCAATTAATCAGCACCTGTTAAAGTCATGCAGGAAGGGTGGAGGTTGCTCTGTGGAAGTGGTTTGTTAACAGTACAAACAGAAATCCGATCGTATTGACTGGAAAGGCCCATATATCCATCCGCAACAGTCCTGCATATTACCAATGAGAACTAATCATCAGAAACTATAATAATAATTTGCTAATAAAAAATGTGTATTCTGTCCCCACGTATCTCTAGTAATTGTTCAACTAATGACTTCCGATGTTGGTGGAGAGGCCTTTAAAAGAGTTGGATGCACACACTGGGCCCTGTGCCTTCCTGGATGCTTGAGGGACATCTTTGTGACTGCACGTCTCAGTGTTACCGTAAGTATCTCACTTGCCTGTGTGGGGATGTGAACATTTCAGGTCTCATTGAGTCTGGGGGGCATTCGCTGGCTTGGGTGTAGCCCATGGCATCTGAAGATTGAGCCACAGCTTTTCAGTGACGGCATTAGTCACTTTCAGTCTCACCCTAAGTATCTCACTTGCCTGTGCAGGTGTTAATATCTCCGTAAGCACCTACAGATTGAGCGTGATTTGTCTATGGGGGTGGCTGTCAGTTTCAGTGACTCAGTAAGCCTAAAGGGCATTAGTCGGGTTCACTATCACTGTAAGGACCTAAAGAATGAAACGGATTTCTCTGTGCGGTAGTTGTCATTTTCGGTGTCCCTGTAAGTCTCAGGGGGCATTCGCTTGTTTGAGTTTCACCCTTAGAACCTAAAGATTGTGCCTGACTTGTCTGTGAGGGTATTAGTCACTTTAGTGTGGCAGTGATTCTAAGGGGATATGAAGTTGGTTTCAGTGTCACCCTTAGGACCTAAACATTGAGCCTGACTTGTCTGTGGCAGTATTAGTCGGTTTGGGGTTTTCAGTGACCTACGTAGCTATTAGTCGGTTTCAGTGTGCCGCTGTCAGTGTCACAGAGAGATACTCGAGTGTGCCTCATGCGACTAGGGGCTCGTTCTTAAGGTGGATATGGATCAGGTGTACGGAGAAGTGGGATTCCCTGACTGGAATTTTTGGAGATATTTTCCCTCCTTGTGCCCACTATTCCGCTTGCAAGAATCCCCTCCGCCTGATGGGTTTCTGATCACATCTACCTGCAGGGCGACCCTCCATCATACTCAGAAACGCACCCGCTGCCTGAGATTGATCCTAGTTTGTAGTTTGGATTAAATGCCTCTCAGTGTGATGTGTGGATACATGTATCTGACATGGTATTTGGTGGTTCATATATTGTTGTGAGGGCCCCACAGTGGCACGGATATTGCTAATGGAAGTGAGGAGCAGGGATGCTTCTAGAGAGGACATATAGGGCAAGCCATCCTTGAAGCGAGAAGCAGACTTCAGGAAGGGGGGCTTTGGCAGTGTTAGATCCCGATGAACTATAAGTGAAAGTGCATTAAATCACTCATGGACAGCCATAAAGGACCACTCACTCCCCATCAATCTCAGCGATAAGGCTCATAAACAAGTAACACCTCTTCTGCTAGTCTACAATTTCTAGTTGGACAGTGATTGACAGGCTTGATCTGCTCTGTGTTTGGGAGAGGCGGGAAGCAAACATTTGTGTAAAAGGCAGGGCACGGCATTTTAGTGCGTGCTTCGTTCTAGGGCCAGCGAACGTCAGCTGGCATGCTGCCAGTGTGCCTAATGCTGACATTCACCTAGATGCCTGCATGTTGTGCAGCCTGAAGCTGGTTGGCATGTGCTTGGCTATGCTCAAGTTGTTCCTGTAGTGCAGGCCGAAGTTTACAGTAGACTCTAAGGGTTGCAAGGCAGGAAAGTGAAATGAATAGCCTTAGTGTCTGCAATCCTAGAATAGTAGAACACATTTCGTCTAATATGTATCTTGAGAAATATGTTTTCTAAAATGGCGCCTAGGTTCTTTACTGTATGTGCGGTGGTACTGGTTGGCTGTTCAATCAATTAATTACAGGCACCAACCTTAAGTGACATATTGAGGTTACTACAGGGGCTTGCTACAGATATTAAACATGCATCTATAAAACAAATTAAGCATTGTTAGAGCTGGACCCCAGGGGCAAATATCATATACAAAACTGAAATATTACTGAAGGAGGAAAACCCGGAGCCTTCATTCCGCCAATGGATCGCCCTCTGACAGGTAATAGGCAGGGGTCCATCGTGATGAGTGTTGGGGAAGGGCCAGGAGGACTAAGCAAGTCATATGGCCCATGTCTGCGGCCTCCATCTCTGCCTCAGCCGTGCCTAGTAATGCAGTCTCTGCATCATGGCTTGGCCAGATCTAATTTTCATAGGTCCAGTGAACCATGCTTATACACTTTATTTTGAATTTACTTAATCACTAGGGTTTTCTTAGGTGGACTTTACTTAGAATCTAGCCAATACCTACTATGGTGAGGCTGAGCACAGCCAAATTTCTTTCATAAGATGGGATGATCTCTTTCTTTTATGAAGGTGTCCAGTCCCTCGGCGAGCTATGCTCGGACAACGGTGTGGATGGATGCTGCAAAGGGCTCAGGACATTGTGCAAGTACTGCTCCCGGATTTGGTTCTCCAGTTGAGTCTCCTGGCTATGCAAAGACTTTTCATTAGGCAAGTCTCTCAACTGTAACTGCTAAAAAAGTCATAGGTGCACCTATGGTTAAATAGGAACTCAGCTGAAATGCTGAGCAATGAATACAACATATTTGTGGGGGCATTCAGACTACCAGTAATGGGGATGCCCTTATTTTAGTTTTAAGCATCTGAAAATGGTCAGGATAGTTCAGGCTATCACAGGCAAAAACAGTGTAGGGATGGTCATTAATTGGTCAGTGTCTCAAGGTTTGCAGGCGCTGGGGCTTTTGCTAGGGCTTTGTTGCTCCTCTGAGTTTTGAGGATTCTATAAGTTCACAGTTAAAATCAGTTCTAAATCTTGTAGTAATCAATTCAGTAGTGTGAGTGTCAACAGTAGATGATGTGGGCCTCCATGCCACTGTGCCACCCCAGGTCTCTTCAAAGTGACTCTACATTTCATCACGAGGCTCGTTCAGGGAAAGGGCTCCTGTGAGATGCCATACTGCAAACCATGGGGTGAAACCCCGAAACCGGTCCTTGGGGGCTTGTTTCCAGTCCAAGGAGGACCTGGCCTGGCTGTTCGGGCTGGACTGTTCCCATTGGGCACAGGGTCAAGACTGATTTGCATATGGCTGGGTCCAAACTGGAAGGGCACGGTGAGCAAAACAACAATGGATTTATGCCCAGATCTCTGTACTGGGGTGAATGTATGACATTGTTCTGCATTCTGTCCATCAACTGTTCTTTTTGCATTTGTCCCCCAGAGAGGGATGGGTATGCCCAGACTTGGATCCTGTGTTCTCCATGCCACTGGAGTCAAGCTATCTTGGCTGATGAGGGGTGAAACCCAGAAACCAGTCCTAGGATGCTTGTTTCCAGTCAAATGGTTAACTCAATATTCAACGAGTTGTTTATGTTCAGAAATCCTAAGAATTTACCCATGAATATGAAATGTTTCCCTCTCACTACCCCCAAGAAGTGAGCATTAGTTTTGACATTATTTATAGAAGGCGTACGTCACTAACAATGAGAAACCATCAAACGCACCCAAAGAACACTAATGTGGAGCCTTCCAACCTGCAATCCTCATCACACTGAATCTGTACTTCCTTACATGGGTCCAATGTTCCCTCCCTCCATCCTTCCCTGCTATATAGCCTGTGTTTGTGTTACTGCTCGGTAACACCAGATAGACCTCTGGGTGAAAGGTCAGATCACTATGTTCTCAGGTCAAGAGGACATCCTCTTAAACATTGAAGCACTGATTATAAGCCATAATTCCACGAAAAAGGTCGCCTGGAAAAAACAGGACCTCATAGTTATTTCCAACCCATGGAGATTAATCATATTAGGTTGATTCAGGTACATAAATACCAGATGTGAAAACAAGCTCCTCTTTTGGCTCTGTGCATCATTTTTTATTTAGAATGCTGTCACATGAAAGGAGGAGCTGATTATATCATTCCCACGCAACCTGTCTCCTAACAGTGTCTCTCTTCTTCTCAGGTGACACAATGGCCCTTCTGCAGATCCGACCTTGGCTGGTCTTCACTACACTCATGATTCTTTTCCAGCTTGCAACATCATTGCCTGCTCTGGACAGGTAAGATACCCACCCCACACCTCCACGTCGGAGCCGACTCCCTCCCAATGATCTACTCTCACAGGATGATTTAAATGTGCTTAGCCAGAATTAAATCCACTCGTGTACCTAAGAAACTAGAGACTCAGATATGGTCGAGATGTAGTTTAAATTTAAATATTGATTAAATGCCAATATTAAAGAATTTCAAATCAGATCTATACATAAATACTGAGGAATAGTCGTATTACCTAGAAACATGCACCGAGAATTTGAAGGGCATAGGAATGTGTCAGGTCATTGCATTTTTGGCTAAAATAACAAAAACTATTCTCTATTCTAAATACTTGCAGGAAGGGTGGAGGTTGCTCTATGGAAGTTTGTTTTCTAGAAATGAGTAGTTCATGTGCAAACTAAGACAGCTTTAGAAGAACGAGTACATGTTCCACCGCTCCGAAAGGTGAGATAAGTTGACAGACTCCTGCTCAAAGCTAAGCCACCCTTTCCAAATTCTGTCAGGACATGTAACCCAGGACCCAGCCATTTAGTTAGAGTTGTGTGTAAATCCAGGCGCAATATTTTAATACAGTGTTAACTTTATTATCCTAAGGAGATGTGAATTTACCCTGGATTTAGGGCTGATGAGCTATCAACAAGGAACCACTTGCAGTAATTACGTTACCTTGGCACTTGCATATCTAAAATGGGGATACAATTGGACTATTCCTATACAATTAGTACAAACAGAAAAGGTTTCTGCCCTGCTTGCACTTTTAGTATTAGGGAGTTTAACATTGTGCAGTGTAAGGAGTTTTTCAAGAAGAGTACTTCTGTAGTACTGCTTCATGTGCTTTTAAGGGCTTTTGTCAATCGCCCCAAAGAGTTAATTTTAGACAGAAGCATACAACACCCTTCCTTCTTAAGGCTCTCACTCGCTCTTAATCTTAAGGTGATGTAAGGCATATTGACAAGCCCCTATTGCCACAGGAACGTCACTTTTAAAGACGTTCCTGTGGCGATACCATTTTGCCTTATTTGCAATGCAGCGTTAAGCCACTTAACGTGGCTTAACGCCTGTACTTAACGTGTAAGGGGAGGGAAATGGGTGTTGGGATTTAGGCCCAGATCTCTGTACTGGGGTGAATGTATGACATTGTTCTGCATTCTGTCCATCACTTGTTCTTTTTGCATTTCTCACCCGAGTGGGACGGGTATGCCCAGACGTGGGTCCTGTGCTCTCCATGCCACTGGAGTCGAGCTATCCTGGCTGATGAGGGCTGAAAGCCCGAAACCGGTCCTAGGATGCTTGTTCCCAGTCCAGGGAGGACCTGGCCTGGCAGTTCGGGCTGGACTTTTCCCATTGCGCGCAAGGTCAAGACTGATTTGCATATGGCTGGGTCCAAACTGGAATGGCGTGGGGAGCAAAAAACAATGAATTTAGGCCCAGTTCTCCTCACTGGGGTGAATGTATGACTATTGTTCTGCATTCTGTCCATCATTTTTTTTTTGCAGAAATATGGAGCAGCGCCAAAATTAAGAATAAAAAAAAAAACTGGTCTTAACAAGGCGCAACGAGGAGAAATGCTTTATTTCGCCTCGCTTTTGCTGTTTCTATGTGTGCTGCATTGTGCAGCACACATACAAACAGCCAAACACCAAGCATGATTGTTTATGTGCAGGAAGGAACACCTTTCTGCACATAAACAATAATTCCCACAACGCAGGCACCCTTGCACTGTGGTGCAAGGGTACCTGCGTTGGCGCTAAGCAGCTTTAATTAGCGCCAGCACAGGGAGAAACGCAGGTCTGCACTGTATTGTTGTAAATACGGTGCAGTCCTGCGTTTCCAAAGTGGCGGAGCACGGAATTAAGACAAGATGGCTGACGCCGCGCTCCGCCACTTCCCTTGTAAATATACTCCTGTGTCCTGGAGCACACAGCAAATAAAATATCAGAGTGACTGCAAACAGAAATCATTCAGCTCTTAAGAGGGAACCAGGGAAAGTGTTATTATTCTTGTACTTTCAATGTCTGATGTTAGGAACAGAAACAATTCTTTCCTGAGTTCAAGAAAGTGTGGCAAACCTGCAGTCTCATCTTGAGAAGGGGCAAGAGTTCCATTGGTCTGAACAATATGACCATGACTACAGTAGAGACGTCTTGAGCATTTGATATATTTTGTTTTATTTCATTTTTGTTCATGTGGCATAAGATCAGCAGTGGTGCTATTTTTTATTTGCCATTATTAAACTGTGGCATGATACACTCAGTAGGAAACACTGTTGGAGACTCTCACCCTCTGAAGTGCTCTACTTGTGCACATGACTCATTCAGAAATGCCTTTCTTTATGACAATCAGGAAATACCTCTTTTTCAATAAATATGTATAATGCTTAAATTACGTTGGATTGGTCGAATGGGAATTAAGTACTTCCGAACATCTATGAAAAAGGAAATTTCAATTATACAGAAAAGTGCTGAACCATATTCCACCCTCTCTCATCTGATCTAGCTTTCCTTTCCTTCTGATCACCATTTTGCCCATGCCTAACTGCATCAATCTTTAGCTGTCCTACACCGGTGGGATGTGTTTTTTACCAATAACAGCACAAGTAGACACACAAACTAACAGCCGCAATAGTAATAATATTTTTAAAAGATCAAGGCTGGTGTAGCCCAATCACTTTATCCTGTGTACTCATAACACATGAGTGTTTTCATTTTAAAGAACTAAAGGCCAGATGTACAAAGCAATTTTACAGCCGCACACATTACAACTTACACAATCAGAGGGTTTGTGGCTGCAAAAGTTATTTGAACAAAGTGCTAATCAAAGCATCTTTTGAGATTCGAGAAATCCTTTTTGAATTGAAAAATGAATTTTCCAACTCATTTTGAATTCCAATTAGGAGGGGAAATGAAAGAGGCATTCTCTCTCAATGAGACGCTTCAAAGTGTTGGAACCACAATTGCAGTTGCAAATCGTTGAAAAGTTACTGACACCTTAAAGGAAGCAGAAATGCACCCGTAAAGGGGATTCTTTTTTTTTTAGTTCAGTAGGATTTTATTGAATTTTGACAATGGAGAAATACAGAAATACATACAAAAAAGGGAAAAAATAAGTTAAATTACATGGAAGCGAATAATAACAATCATAAATATGTAGTCACCAATAAAATACATCGCAATATAGTATTGTCAATCAAAGGATAACTCAATAGAGGGGGGGAAGGAAGGGGAAGGGAAGAAGGGAAAGGGAAATATACAATCCATAGCATAATAACTTAGATAAATAGAGTTACCAATAACATATTAACAATAAGAAAACAAGAATCATAACTGTACATATGAATCTATAGGAGACCAAAAGGATTGAAAATGTGAAGAATTATGATGAACACCTTGTAACGATAATTGAGCACCTCTTCTTGTAAAGATAATCCAAGACCACCAAGCATGGACTGAAAGAGAAGTAGCATCCTTCCAACAAAAAGTGATTGATTTTAACGCAGCCGAAACCAAAAAATTAAATAACTTTGCTCCAGTATCTTCAAGGGGCACACTCAAAGCAACAGATTTACATATGATCAAATTATAAGAGGGCAAGTCAGAAAGAGGTAAAATTTTCAATATCACATTCCATACTTCAGACCAAAATTTCATAATAGTAGGACAATCAAATAACATGTGACGCAAAGAACCAGGATGTAAATTACAATGCCAACATAAGTTTGATGGTAACAATTTAGCTTTAAATAAATGTAATGGAGTCCATAAAGAATTAAATAAAATATAAGCATTGGTTTGATAAATTGACACTGGTAAACATCCAGAAATACAATTAGTCCAAATTAATGACCATGAATCAGTTGATATAGACAAAGATAGCTCATTATTCCAAAAAGTGGAAATTGTATCAACATTGGAGCCTAAAGAGATGGTAAGTTTCTTATGAAATACAGAAACTGCTTTAGAAGACAAAGAAACAGTAATGACATAAATTCAAAAATCAGCTGTAACTGTAGAAGGAATACCATTTGGGAAGGAATCTAAAATAGAATTACAAAGAAATTGATATTTTAACAAATCTGATAATGGCAAATTGAATTTTGATTGGAGTTGAGTAAATGGAATAAAAGCATCATCTAAGAAAACATCTTTAAGATAAAAAATAACTCTAGCAATCCATGAAGACCAAAAAGAGACATTCCTATTTAATTTGATTAAGGCGCTGTGCCATAGGGACAAATGCACCGTAGAAAGTAAAGGGGACGCAAAATTGGAGTCTAAATGATTAAATATTAATCTCGACGATTTGATTATGGAAGAGGAATGTATAATCTTAGAGGTAGGAGACATGGTTAACAAGGACAGTAAAGGAAAAGGTTTTACAAGGGATGTCTCAATATGAAACCAAATAGGAGGATTAACAATAGGTGAAATATTAAACCATAACGAGCTTTGTTTTAGGATAAATGCCTTATGATACAAAAAGAAATCAGGTAAGGCAAAACCAACTTGGCATTTGGGAATCTTTAATTTTTTCATAGGCAATACGGGGAGGCTTATTGTGAGAAGTTGGCCTGGTATATAATGCTCACTAATTCTAGTGATCACTTTGTACCATGCCAAGCAACCCTTATGATGATTGGTTGTAAGTCAACCTTATAGACCAGTTATCCTAGTGGTAACTTGGACAAAGCAGTCTTAGGCTAAACTCTGAAAGGCATGTGAAGCCAGCTGTATTACCATACACAACCCCCTTGAATACCAAATGAAAGGACACCACACAGATATATATTGAAAATATATATTGATTTATTAACTAAAAGTATCCCCTGGACTCTTTATGAGCACAGAAGCACAAGCGTTAAACACAAGACAGTTTAAAATACACAAAAGTTGCACAATATGGATGAGCCCTAGGGGCCACCTAAACCATATACTAAGAAAGTGGTATAAGAGATACCAATCTGAAAGGAAACAGGCCTAGGGCCTTGGGAATCGCTGGAGCTGATCGGGACTAGCAGTGACTAAGTCGGGAAAGGCCCGCGGGACTCGGGTGCAGTGTTTAAAATACACGCACTCACCAATGCAAAGTCTATGGTGCGTAAAAAGTACAAAGTTAGTTAGTTCGGAACCTTCCGAGTGACCTAGAAAGCTGAAACTTGAGACACAGGCCCTAGAGATGTGTACCAGTGTAGGAACACCGGCGGAGCTGAGTTACCTCACCCACAGGAAGCGGGTGCATAGGGTCAAAGTAGTGTCGGGTTTCGTCACGCTGGTCGATGGTGCTTGGAGCTGAAGATGCTGCAGGCGGCTCGATGTGAAGAGTTCCGGTGGATCCAAGGGTGGATCTGAAGATGTGAAGATCTGAAAGCAGAGGGGACAATGTTCAAAGTCACTAGCCAGTGACTACCGTGGAACCAGATTGGAACCAGGCGATGTGGGTGCAACCAGGCGTTGAGGTGTAGCTTCTCTCTGCAGCCACGTGGTCACCGGGGGTTGAGGACATCCAGAAGTCGGTCACGAGCTGTCCCACGCAGGCTTCTTGCTGTTGGAGGTGTCGGCAACTTGATCGGAGCAAACAGGCTTTGGCTAATGCAAGCCACGCAGAAGTCAAAAAAGGCTTAACACTCGGACCAGCACGGTCAGAGCGGGTGCTCCTTTTTACAGGAGCTAGGGCAAGTCTAGAGCAACCAGACCCGCAGTGTAGTTCTTCGGTTTTGCCGCCAAGATGGCCGCTGACCACGTGGCTAGTGGCCGGGATGGCGCATCGAGTGGCACAATGCAAAAGGGCCCCACGCAGACCGTGGAGATGCTGGGGGACTGATCTTCGGTGCAAGGGCTGCTCGGTGGTGGGGGCTCTCAGTCCCCAAAGCACAACATCGAGGATGCCTCTGGTGCTGCGCTGTCAGCTCTTCGGGTGTCTTCCAAGAAGTCCGGTCCCACGTCTCTCGGTGCCTCCACGGGTCCCTTCTTTGCAGGGACTGTGGATCGGGCTGTGAGAAGTCTGGGAGTCTGGGTCTTGTCAGGCTCTGGACTCGGGCTCCGGCGGAAGGCGGCAGCAAAGCAGACGTCGATTCGCTGGTTGGTACCTGTGTTCACAGGGTGGCCACTCCTAGGCCACAAGGGAGATTCTCTTCAGTCTTCTGTGCAGCAGAATGTCGAAGTCCAGTCGTCTTCTTCGGGTAAAGTTGATTCAGGATGATCTGCTGTGCAATGGCACTGCTCCCACTCTTATTCCCAATCTGAGGGGTGGATCACCTACTAGGTCCCTCCTCTGGGTGGGACCAGGAAGGGGGGCGGTTACACCCCCTTTCCTTTGTCCAGCTCCTCGCCAGGCCTGGGTCTGGAAAGTCCCAGGACCGATTTGGACTGGCTTATGCACGGGGACACCTTGTGTGCCCCGGGCATGTCTCAATCTATCAAGCCCTGTCCTACCCAATACACAAAACCCTGTCTGGGGTGGTGCTCGCACCTCCCAAGGCAGGAAACCCTTTGTCCAAGCCTCCCTTGCTGGAAGGACTCCCAGCAGCAGGAGGTCAGACTTGTGTCTGTGGTGGCAGCATCCATTTTGTGATGCTGAGGCTCTGGTTAACTTTAACCGGGGTTAAGACTACACACATGTCGTGTCCCTCTAGAAGGGTGGAATGCTATCCCCGTCGACAGAACTGTCGAGGGGATAGTATTCCAATTCGTATGACACCTTACTCGACATGTTTTGATAAAGCCAAACCAAAGATAGCATATAACCGCGAGGATTATAATGCACTTAAGAGTATATGGTATGGCAATATCCCGGAACAGCTAAGGGAGTGGTTCCCGACAGCTGCAGACAGGCTCAGCTCATGCTAGAGCACCATCTCACATATTTCCAAGCACTCTGCCTCCAGGATTGATGAGGCCTTCCATAGGAGTGGCTGATAGGAACATATGTGTCCAGTTTAAGGTCAGGTATAGGGATACTATACCTAAGTAAGAGGTGATTACCCCAACTTACCCCAGCTGAGTGATCAGCCAGTTGTGTCAAATATGGAGGCCAGGCCAGGGGTGGCACAATACATGCTGCAGCCCCTGGTAGGCCTTGGATGCACCTATGCCCTGGGTACCTATGGTACACTGTTACAGGGGTCAACAAGGTGAACCAATTCCAATTGTGTTATGCACCTAAGGTACATGGAGTCCATTTTAACCTCTTGGCTGCTAATGACAAGGGTAACTCGTCATGGACTTTCCATTGATTTCAATGGAAATTATATGAGCCTACTAATAATGTCTTAGCAGTGAAGGTGTTAAGGAGAGAGCAATCAGCCTGGGGCCTGAATAGCAGGATCCCAGGCCAACTAAGTCAAAAACCAGCTAAACACGAGGCAAAAAGTTTGGGGGTAACCATAGTCAGATATCCACCTTCCTACACTTATTATTCCAAAGAAATTTAGATAATAGTTTGTCAATATCTTTATAAAATTTGAGTGGGAATTGAGTTGGTATCATAGCAAGAGAATAAAATATTTTAGGGGCAATAGTCATTTTAATAGACTCCATTCTCCCCCACCAGGAAAGATGAAGGGAAGACCATTTGGAAGTTTTTTGCTTAATATACTCAAGAATGAACTCACAATTTAATTTCAAGGTAGCATGGAGGGATGATGAAAATAATATTCCAAGGTATTTCAACTTACTCTTTTGCCAAACAATATCCGGTGAAGGTAACATATCAGGAGTACATAACATATTTAACGGAAAAAAATCAGTTTTACTAACATTTAATTTATAACCTGACACGGTTGAATACTTAGAAACAATATCAAGCAAAAATGGAACAGATGAAGCAGGATTACTAATAAATAATAACACATCATCAGCATACGCCAAAGTTTTAACAGTAACATCATTGATAGTGATACCATGAATGTTTTCACATTTACGAATGAAATTAAGAAATGGTTCAATTCCCAATAAAAATAAAAGAGGGGAGAGGGGACAACCCTGACGAGTTCCTCTAAAAAGGGAAAATTGGTTAGAAATCTGGCCATTAATAAATAATCGAGCAGTGGGAGCATAGTATAAAGCAGAAATCAAACGAATAAAAGATGGTCCAAAATTAAAAAATAATAAAGTTTTAAATAAAAATTGCCAATGAATTTTATCAAAAGCCTTTTTTGCATCTAATGCCATAACGCCAGCGGGGACAGGAATTGTGGAACTTTGTTCAATAATATGTAATAATGTTCTCGTATTGTTAGCAGAGTATCTATTTTTCATAAAACCAGATTGGTCGGGGTGGATGATAGAATGAAGGACAGGAGCTAACCTAGAGGCAATAATTTTAGCATCTAATTTACAATCCTGGTTAATCAAAGAAATTGGACGATAATTAGCAACAAGGGTAGGGTCTTTATCAGGTTTAGGAAGTACAACAATTAATGCTTCGGAAAAAGAACCCGAAATGGTACCTGATGAAGAAAAATGAGAAAAAATCTGGTACAAATAAGGTAAAAGATGATGTTGAAACTCTTTATAGAATTCGGCAGGGATGCCATCAGGACCAGGGGATTTATTCTTTGGAAGCGATTTAATGGCAGATAGGATTTCATCATTAGTAATAGGCAAATCTAACCCAAGTTTATCAGAGGGAGAAATGTGAGGTAAATCAGAATGTTTTCAAAAGGCATCAATTATAGACTCATCACAAAAATCTGGTTTATTATATAATGTGGAATAAAAATTTAAAAATTCTTGAACAATATAATTATGGGAAAGTGCAATTTTACCGTGAGCACCTTGAATGGAGGTAATCTGTGTTTTATCTCTTTTAATACGTAAATAATTAGCAAGAAGCTTACCAGACCTATTGGTGTTAAAGCGGAATTTAGCATTGGATTTAGAAAGCTGAATCCCAGCTCTTGTACTAAGAATAGCATTAAATTCATATCTTAGCTTTTGTAGCTTTAGTTTATATTGAGGATCACTAGACGTAATAAATAGACGTTCAAAATGAGCTATTTGTTTCTCTAAAGATTTAACATTAGAATTAAATTTCTTATTTTCAAGAGCCATAATAGAAATTGTAGTACCTCTGACATAGACTTTAAATGCAGCCCATCGATTAGTAATAGAGGTAGAGCCTTCCGGATTGAATGTAAAATAATCCTGAATTGCTTGGAACATTTTGGGTTTATGAGTGTCATTAAGGACAATATCAGTATTCAAAAACATTGTCTTTCCAGACCCGCATTGTAGAAGGATCAAATAGTCCATATTTGAAACCAAGGCTCCTCAGCTGTGGACGAAGGTAAGAGAATTCTTTATGAATAGCCACAGTTTCTTTAGCAAAATCTTGATGGATGAAGATTTTGGTTCCATTCACCAACAATGACGGGATTTCTCTCACAGCTTTGCGAATAAGAACCAAATGATGATGACGCAGCACCTTAAATATCATCTGCCTTGGCTTGGTATGATGAGGATTGCGATGTGACGGGACTCTATGGGCTTTGTCAATCTCAAATTTTTCTGTGAACTTAATATTCAAGAGACCAGGCAAGAGAGATTCAAGATAGAGCCGACAATTGGTCCCTTCAACTTCTTCAGGCAAAGTAAAAATGCGAAGGTTATATTGCCTATTGCGATTTTCCAAGTCCAGCAGCTGATTGTGCATTGGAATAATTCTGGCCATTAAAGGTGTAAAAGCGTCCAACTTATTTTTGTTATCTTGAATTTTAATGACATTATCTGACACCTTCATCGAAATAGAAGCCATATCTTTACGAACATTTTTGACTTCTGAGGCAATGGTGTCAGTATTCAGACGTAAGGCTTTAATTTCCTCAAAAATTAGGGCCAAAGAAGGTTCTGAGGATTCCACCACCTTAGATTTGGTTGGAGGAGGGGAAACCTGTTGCTTCCTTTTATTAGTGGAGGAGTTCTTAGAATCCATTTTGAGGTGAAAAATATTCCTTAAAACGTAGAATATATAGAATAAGGAAAAGTAGCCTCAAAATGTGAGCAAAATGTAGTAAATAAGGGCAAAAACGTCAGAAAACTCTGTAAAACCCCAGGTGCAGCAGCTAAACAGGACAGTAGGCGGAGCTAGGCCCAAGCCAGCCTCTGTCATAAATAATACTCCGCCCCAGGCTCTCAATTCTGGCAATACCTGGAGGAGCAGCTGGGAGCAGAAACCATGGAGGCTGTAGAAAACACTTCCGGCGTAGAAACTCGTCAGAAAAGAACTCCACAGGTAAGGATATACATCAGGAGGCAAGCGCCGGTATTTTCGCTGATTTTCTGAGTGGAAATCGTCGTTAAATGATGTTAAATGCTCCGAGGATCACGGCACTCCGGTGGCGGCGGCCATCTTGGTTGACGCGCTCGCGCGTCTCCTCCGTAAAGGGGATTCTGAAACCCCTGTGACAGTTCCCTTGTGGCAATTGTGCCCTGGGGCCTTGGAGGGAGTAGGGAGTATGGAGTAGTTGAGAGGATCAATGTCTACTCCCTTGATGTCTTCCCAACTGGTAAACATGTTTTTTAAAGCAATACCGGTTCCTTGAGGGACCACTAGCTGCCTTAATAAAATGATTCTCATTTATATTTGCAAACGTAGGTCTACTGTCCCTTTAAGGCCACTGTATCTGTGTCGTAGCCACTCACAGAGGATTTTCAGTGCTATGTTCCCCAAGGTTCCACACTGAGTCCCACCCTGTTCAACGCAGAAATGGCCCCCTCTGGCCCTCCTGGTCAGAGCCCACAGTATGAACATCATATCATATGCTAACAACACCCAGCTCATACTCTCGCTATCCGCTGACCCCACCAACACCAAAGCTAACTTTCACAGGTGTATGACCAGCATCGCCAGCTTTATGCAAAATAACTTCCTCAGGTTCAACACTGACAAAACTGAGGTACTCATCCTTCGGGAACAACGCCAATCCTTGGAAGGACACCTGGTGGTCAGCAGAACTGGACCCTGCTCTCAAACCCTTGGACCATGCCAGGAACCTTGGCATAATACTTGACAACAGACTCACCACGAAAAACCATATTAATGCAGAAGCCTCAGCCTGCTTTGTCAAGCTCTGCTCGCTCTGGAAAATCTTCAAGTTGATCCCCATCAGCACCAGTTGCACTATCACCCAGACTCACCAGCAGCCACCTAGATTCAGCAACATTCCCTACATAGGAGTCACCGCTCAACTACTGAACAGACTACAGGCCATGCAGTAACGTAGCGGGCAGACTCATCCTCGATCTCACAAGGCAAGCCAGCATCACCTCCCACCTCAGAACACTCCACTGACTCCCCGTACACAAAAGTTGTCAGATCAAAATCAAAATGCTGAGCCTCTCCCTGGCCCACACTCCTCGCTACCCCCGAAGCAGGAGTGGTGGCCACTCCTTCTCATACCTGGCCGCCATGACCTGGAACAGCCTCCCCCTCCACAGCTAGACCTCTCCCACTATGCAGGATTTCCGAAACGGCCTAAAAACCTGGCTATTTGACTGACAACGCCCAGCAGCAGATATCCACTCCCACCAGTGAATATAGCATCTTACATAGCAGTCGTTACAACGACTGTGTAGTTACATTGCAGTACATTACAACACCAGTCGCTACATTGACGTGCTGTAGGGGGCGTGCTGGACTTAGGAATAGTGTAATTTACTATTCCAACTCCAGTGTGTGCAACAGTAGGGAAGGTGTTGGAATAGTAAATTATACTATTCCTTAGGTTAGCTTGCCCCCTACCACAAGCCGATGTAACGACTTGCATTGCAATGTACGGAGATTTTACAATGCGGTTGTTGTAACGACCGTGTTGTAATCGCATGCGTTGTAATGCATGCGATGTAATGGCCCCCCACACAACCCCCACCAGTGCCTGAATATGCTCATAGGTCATAAGCAGTGCTTTACAAATCCTGATTGTTTGATCACGCAGGTTACTCTAGCACCACCAGTGAATGAGAATGTTGTGATGCGACAAGTTACAACATAGGTCACATTGCAAAATAAGACAAATGTCACAACAAAAAGTTAGTGCCCAATTTTCACTTACTGTTTGCCACCTGCCTTTAGAACGTCTGACCATAAGATATTAGGGTATCACAACTGAGCTGCCAGAAGCTGACCTTTATGGAGGACGATAGGCGAAACCTTTCACCCGTGCACGGTAAGGAAAAATAATGTCAACCGGGGCTGAAGTGCTCACTAGTAAGACCTAATTTTTCTCTTCAATTTAGATTTTGTGCTCTTTTAGAAAGAAAATGCAGCTGTAACATAAAAATAATTTCAGCAAATTGACTCCATGGCATAAACATAAGCCAGTCAAGTGATAATGGAAATATGTTGAGTGAGTCATGTGCACAGGTGTTATTGAAGGGGGTCAGAATTAAAAAAAAAACAGAACTTATGTATAGCTGCTGGAGGAAAGCAACGAGTCTAAATTAAGGGACATTTAGCACCTGAGAAATCTTGACAAGGCCTTATCGTAGTTCTTCAAATGTCATCATCCATATTTCTTCACAGCATTCTCCAAAGGCTTGAGCAGGTTCCTCCAGTGCGATTAACGCGGCGATGTGTAGGAGCCGTGGCATAGAAACGGTTAATCGTCGGAGATCCTGAAGTTCACATTTAAGATTATCAAAATAACATTTTATGAGATGCTTTGCTTAGAGTACTATAGCATGGTACTCCATATGTCTTTTCAACAACTTTCAAGATTGGGACATTCTACAAACATGTGCACTTTGTCTGCTGCCTTGGCACCACAACTCCTCCTGTGGCTCCGAAAGATGGAGTGCTTACATGCACAGAGTGAATTTGGATAGGAAGAATCATCTGCCCACCGGTAGTAAGTGTCCAGGATAAGGGTTGCCTACCTGATATGCCTCATCCTCTGATACTATCTAGGAGCCCAGAGAATTGATCTTTAGAAATGATCTGTATCCTAAAGAAGTGACCAGCTTGACAAGCAGGAAATATTGTGATTCAATAGAAATTGGCCGGGGTAAGGAAGGCCTGCTTAATGGCATGTCACTTCTAATATTTAATGCAACCATAAATCATAATATTAACTCATTAACAAGTGGGGGGGGAGGGTTACATTTAGTAGTATTTCATCTTTGCCTAGACTACCTCTACACACCACAATAACATTGGCCTTAAATAGGATAGGAAATTGTCTCAACCAAAAGGAAAGGTTTGGCAGAAACCTATAACATGCTCTAATCGTTTTTTAGGTATGATAGGCGTGGTGCTTGAACCATTCAGGGCAAACATATTGTTTTAAATACTTGCTTTACCTTCAGCGAGTGACTTCTTTTGCCTTCATACCTTTCACTGGTGGCGTGAAATATTATCAACCAGATCTTAGATCAATCCACAGAATGTTGGTATCACCATTTTGTTGTTGAGGGGTGCCATCCGCCTCCATTGAAATGCATGAGGGAGAGATTTACAGTCTGTGATTGGCCCCATGGCACCGGGGAGCAGCACTGTCAGATGAAAAAGGGATGATACAGAAAAAAGGGTTTCTTTAGTTTCTGTATCATACATTTTCATATGCTTTAGTTAGCACTTGCCCCCATGTGCAGCCATGCTTTTTACCAACTAATTATAAACGTGGCAGCCATTTTGGAACAGTATATTTTATCAGGCCAAGAGGACTACTTTCTTTTTAATCAGTCAATGAGTGGTGCACTGGCGTAGCACTGGAGAGTGAGCTCTGAAAAGCTTATGCAAAAAGTTAATGATGCAGAAATGAAAGCAAAACTTTTTTTCTGCAGCCTCCATTTTCAGATGATTTTGTCTGTGCTTGCTCCTAGTAGACAAAGAAGCATTTACAAACTGCACAAAGGAAGAGCTTTTGGTTTTGCCAATGTTTGTTTTACTTTGTAGTTTCAAACAGATTAGTTGCACACACGTTTTGTCAAGAATGTGATGCCCTTTGGGGTAAAACGGTGCGACCTCTGCTACCGAAGATAATTTGGAGAATCGATGTCAAAAGTAGTGCTATTCCCCAGAGTACAGGAAACACTGTGGCTAAGTTAGTTAAAAAGATTTGTTTCGATTTTTTCTGGAAAGGAGAATGGTTTGCACAATTTAGTTTGCTTCTAGACATGGGCCACATGTCTCAGTTTTCTAAACATTGGTCTATTTGTGCCAGAACCACGAACTCATATTTGACATTAAAAAATAAACCCTTGATTAAAGGGACAAAATTAAAAAATACCTTTTAGTAAGTGTTTTTGATGAGGCAAAAGACCCTAATTACATCTATATTTATGGCCGAAACAACCTCAATTTACACCTGCCAGGAATCCACAAAATATTACTCGCAGGCATAAGCGGACTTACTTATTTTACCATTGAGGATTTCTCCCCCACAAGAGTGGGGAAGTTGGTAGTAGTAGATTTCACTTCAGAGGTGTAAAGTATTAATTAAAAGGAGTGGCTTGCTCTGTATGTTTTTAAACTCTCAAAATATCTACGTTTGTTGGAATTTGCAAACTGAAATTCATCCGTGGACCTGATTGAAAAGTTACCTCAGCCAAAGAGGCTACTTGGAGCAGTGCCTTAATTTGTGCCAGTGCAAACCGGCACAGTACACTGGCACATGTGTATGTAAAACCACCACATGGTGGTGCTGTGCTTGTATTTTTAAGCAACGTCAATTAGTAAAGCATTACCTCTATTTACTATATGCTAAAAATGATACAACTTGAACTTAAACCTGCAGTTTAAAGTAACATGGGTTATGCCAGCTGCTGTGGACCCTGGCACTTGGTAATTGGCACTTCATTTTTCCCATGCCGGGAGGAAAGGCGAACAGATCACCACAATATTTGCTGCGGATGTGGATGAAAAGCTATATCCAAGGTGAAAACGTTTAAACTGTAGGGGAAACAATGCACAAATCATCACAAGGCGATTACACGGCCTTAAAAAAATCACATGACCAGTGTAGCAGTATGGCTGGAAACCTGTGCCTTTTCAGGTGTCCTATTACACCCACCAAGTGAATGGCATGAAAGTTTAACAGTCCGTTCATGCAAAGTCGTTGAATTCGGCCTGTGATTTTATACCTTTTTTGGGTGAATCTGTCCCAGTGTGTCTTAAACCAGAAAACAGTGTGGGACTATGTAAATCGATTTCATGAGTTACTTTGTGTTGTCCTCTGGGATTGTTCAGTTTGGAAATGAAAATAATATTGTTTAATTAAATGAACCCTCTGAGGCATGAGCAGGGGAATGTATGCAGTAACTACATCATTTCTTATCCTAGGTCTCTGAGGCATGGCGAAGGAATATTTACCAATGACTTTAGCAAAATGAGGAGTGAAATTGCAATGAAAAAAATAATCAACGACTTACTGGGGACCCAGAAGCGCAGGTAACTAATACAGAAGATTAAAAAGGAGACGTACTTTATGTATTCACTGCTGGTTGACACTGACAGTAAGACATTGAAACTAGGGCCTTTGACAGTATCGAAGAAGGGAGATGACCCTCTTTGGTTCCACTGGGAGGCTGAAAATATACGATATGGTATTTGTTATTTAAATTGTGCTTCATCCTTCCTGTGCCTCACTCTGCTCTCCTGAATCCTGATCTCTGTGTCCTGGGGTAGTCAGCGGGAGTTCATCTGGTCGATCTTGTCATTATTCACTGGTGTCCCGGCTATGTGGGCAATATTAAACTTCAATTGGAATGCCAGCAGACTTCATTTGTGAACCAGATGGGCCCACAAAGGTAGTGAGCAGGTAAACCTTACCCTAGGAGGTTGCGAAGAGCATGAAAAACACCTCCTTTGTGGCACAAGTAATTACATTCAGTAAATTATATGTCAAATCACATTCTCATCTTTTTTTTTATAAATCTTTTTTATTGGGTTTACACAAATAAAAACAAATCTACCAAACAGTATGCCACCAATCATAAGTGCAATGACTCTTGTCATGGGTCTAGGACCAGGCAGGCCCCAGTTATCCCTTTGCCTTTCAGAATCCTCTATAGGTTCAATAGGTGGACCAAATTTTGTCCCATTTCTTGAGGTATACCACCCACTCCGTCAACATACATTAGCCAATGTCCATCTCCCATTCGGTCACTTCTGGTGCTGCTTTCACACCCCAATGTCAGGCTGTGTTCTATTTCCCAACTATGAGTGCAATCCACAATTTAGGATGTTTTGGTACTTTTTTCCGACCATATATTTTACACAAACCATTTTGCTGTCTTGACTACAGGAAGACCTGTCACCTGTGTCATGCAGTTTACCAATCACTCCCCAAAACTCAGCATCCCCAAACTATATGGAAAAAGATGGCCACGTGTCCACACTCCCTGACACATGTTTGTGAGACGCCTCTTCCCATGTTGTGCAAGTTGCTTGGGAATAGTAGGCTCTGTGTAGTATCCAAAGTGGAATGAGCTGTAACCTCACCCTAATGGCGATCGCTCTGGACCCATTGAGGGTTTCCTCCTACTCTTCCTACTATAAGTCCAAAAGATTCTTGTTTCAGTCAATTTCCAGTTTGTGTTAGATGTCTAGGAAATTGTTCAATATTTTTTCGTCTATTAAGGAGGTTGTGCCCGTGGCCAGGCAGCGGCTAGGAGCCTGTCCTTAAGTGGGGCTGCTTCAATGAGACTTTGGCCGGCGGCACGCAGGCTCTCAAGGTGTGCCTTACTTGGATGTAGCGAAATGCTTCCCTGCTTGCCATCTAATAAAACTCCCTCGGGGTGTCAAAGTGGATAATGTCACCCTCTGTCACAGGTCACAGAGTTGTTAAATCCCTGTCGTTTTCCAAGCAGTGAACCCTTCCAAGTGCCCCACCACCTTGAGTATGTTGCTGTCCCATACTAGAGTCAGTCCGTGGGGGTGCCTATCCAACCCAAAAATGCTGCTGCCTTCTCCCAGATTACCCTCATCGTCACAGTGTGTGGTTGTAACACTTGTTTATAACAATGCGAGATAGCCCCTTGGTCCCATCACACACATTGCTATCCATTCGGACTGCTGGTGACGCAACCACCCAGCCACTTATAATTCCTACTTGAGGGCCCCAACAGTATTTTTTAATGTCAGGTAGGGCTATGCTCCCAACGTATACCCCCCAGGTCAGTTTCGGCAGGGCGAACCATGGAGGACCCCCATCCTAAGACTGAAGCCACACTTCAGCCTCCACCTTAAATACATCCATGGAGACAGGGAAGGGGGTGTAGAGTACACTCAGAGTGTAAGAAAGGTATACGTAGATGACCTAAAAAACATGACGCATTCACAAGTTAGTTAACCCTCCGCACGGTCTAGGCAGTCTGAGGGGTCAATAGAATAATCCATCTTGTGGTAGATGCCGGGCTGCCGACTCATCTCCTGGCCCCCTCGGGCTGCCGAATGCCTGCTGTCAAGCCCCTCGTATTACAACAAGGTGGACGGTTAACGAGCATGTGAAGCACATTTTTTAGGTCACCTATGTATACATTTCTTACACCCTGAGGGGCATATTATCAAAACAAGAGATACAATTATCGCCGCTTTATCGTCAGAAAACTGCCAATGAAGCGGCGATAATGGAGAAGTGGAGAAGTGTGGCTCACTAGTTAGAGCGGCAGACCCTGATGCAGAGGTCTAGCCCGGGACCAGGGTTCAATTCCTCGCCTCGGCGGGTCTTGGGCTCAAAATTCCACGGACCTGATAATTTTCGCCTCGGTGCCTATTCTAATCATGGAGTCCCACTCTGCAACTCTGGGCAATAGCTTGCTTAATCTCCACAACGGCCCCCACAACACTAAGGATGCCTGGCCTTCACCCTGGGGGTTCCCAGGAGTCGACGCCTCACAGGGAAAGCCAGGACGGGTTCCACAGCGGTATTTGTACAAGCGCCTTGAGACCCTTGCGGGTGAGTAGTGCGCTATGCAAGTGTCAATTTACATTTTTACATTTACATAATGGGCTGGATAATACGCTCTATAGAATTCCAATCGAAGCCCATGTTAGATGTCTTCACATCTAACATGGGCTTCGATTGAAATTCCATAGAACATATTATCAAGCCCATTATTGCCGCTTTATCGACAGTTTTCTGCCGATAAAGCGGCAATCATTTTATCTCCTGTCTTGATAATATGCCCCTGAGTCACCTGAGAATTAGCGGTACATCTTTCCGCCAACTGTGCCATCCCTGCACTCGACCTCGGTGCTCTGTCGTGCTTAGGACCGTGAGATCCTCGTCACAGAAAAAACAGTGGGGCATATTAGTAAGAACCTTGTTAAAATTATCGCCGTTTTAGCGATAATGGGCTTGCTAATATGCATTATAGAATTCCAATAGAAGCCCAGGTTAGATGTCCTGAGGAAGGAGCTCAGAAATAAGCATGTCCCATTGAGGGCACAATGCCATTAAGAACAAGAAGAGGTGGGGGCATCAGAGAGGCGTGCATCAAGATGGCCACTCCCTAACGCAGCTCTGCCAGCTGAGATGATAATCCTCCCTTCAGAGGGCTGTGCTTGTGGAGGGCGCCCCTGGGCAGCTGAAATGAGGCTCGGCATCTTGGGCCCTCATCTGAGACTGATGTATGTAGCAGCGTGGCCTAGACAGAGGGGGGGGGGCCTTTGTGAGGTCCAGCTGCTGTGCCGTGGGCCCACTTGCTTGCTGTTTGGGATGGTAATCCAGATGCAGCTGGGCTGCGCTCCGTGGCCATCTCCCCTGGGGTGTGTGTCAGCCTGTGTGCCACCCATGCGGGGCAGGGGATGCGGGCAGCTTGGCCTGCCGTGCAGGGGCCATTGGAGCAGTCGGCCTGCTATTGCCCGCCACTGCCTGGGCCATGCTAAGGACTGTACCACAGAAATGTGGAGTGGCCTTCTTTGGGTATAGGTTGGGTGCCCCCCACGCCAAATACAGTTTGAATGGAGGGTGGCACCCCTGATACTTGCTGGCCCTGAAGGAGCTGGAGTGCCACTCGGGCTGACTTGCTGAGCGCTATGGTGACTCCTGGGTTTTGCTCTGACCCCCCCCCCCCCCAGGCATAGGGGTGTGGTGGGACCTGATGTGTTGGAATCGTGCTCACTTGCTCTGTTGCAGCCTGCATTACAATGGGCATGTAAATGTAAATGTGTGTGTCTTGTAAAGCGCACTGCTACCCGGAGGCGTCCTGGCACTATAGACCGCTGGGGAACCCGTCCTGGCTTTCCCTGTGAGATGTTCCCTCCTGGGTATCTACAAGGTGAAACCAGGCATTCCCAGCGTTTGTGGGGGGGGCCGTTGTTGAGATGAGGAAAGCTAATGCCCAGAGTTGCCGCGTGTGATCCCTGGTTAGAGTAGGCACCGAGGCAAGAATTATCGAGTCCGCTGACCCTGGTTCACGACCCTGCCGCGTCGGGGATTGAGCCCTGGTCCCGGGCCGTCCTCTGCTTCCGGGTCTGCCGCTTCTAACCAGTGAGCCACACTGCAGGACAGTGGGCAGTCAAAACTGTCCTTCCAGGCCTGCACGACGGCAACTGCGACAGAGACACTCTCGGAGACTGAAAGGCGAGAGGCCACCGAGAGACCTCTTCCCTGCTTGACCAGGATATCAAGGGCATGTTCATTTAACTCAAGCATAGCCTCAGTACCATGGACTCCAAAATCAATACACTAACCATGCGCCCGGACCATATGAAGGAGAGATTGGACAAGCACGACAGACACCTTTACCAGGTTGAGACGCATGTCTCGGAGGTGGAGGAAGCCCACACTGCCACCAATGAGCATCATTTGAGAATGGAAAAGGTCATGGAATTAATAAAAAAAGACAACATGGAAGCTAAATCTAAACAGAGTACTCTCAGTATTCTTGGGGTCACAGATTCAACTTCCATGGATAGAATGAATGCCTATGTTGAGAAGTTGATCCGCTCCATGTTCGGAGACGCCCTGTTCCAATTATTTGCCATTGAGTGTGCCGTTGTTTGCTAGATCCTCGCTCACATCCTGGGACTCCTGCGCGTCCTATTGTGGCACGCCCCCTCAACTAAAAAGATAGAGAAACTGTCCTGCAGCTGGCCATGGAACACTGAACTATCCAGTACCAAGGTAATGAACTTTTGTCCTAACCGGATTTCACATTATCTGTCCAAATGGCTCACCAGGAAATGCTACCAGCCAAGAGTCTATTGCAAAAGGTTGAGGTGCAATATTTATTGATCTACCCTGCCAAACTGCGTGTCTCATTCCATGGCAAAACTCACCTTTTCATTGATCCTAAGGCAGCTCTGAAATTCTCCTGCAAGCTTGAGCCTCTTGGGGAGGCCCGCCTTGGTACGCAAGGGGTAGTGGCAGGCAGTGCTTTCAGTGAAATGATTGAACCAGACTCGTTCTGCATGCCTTGGGGCCTGACCAGCGCCTTCTGGGGTTGTGTGCCATGGACTGCCACTCGTGGCCAGTATGGCTTGAACTGTCCCTCACCTACAATATTAAACCATCAGCTGTGTACCCCCTGTTCTCTGTTTGCATTCTCAGCCATCCAGCTTCGACTTGCTGGGATCTTCGCATGGCCTCCCGGTGCCCCAGAGATTTATTCCTATATTCTTTCTTATCATGTCCAGATTGGATTGGGAGGGGCTAGTTTGAGGATGGTTAAACTAGAATGGATGGTTGAAGTGGGTGTACATATCAGTATACTATATTTGCTCGAAACCCTTTTCAGCTTCCAGCACCCTTGGCATAAGCTCTACACCCAGCGTTCCCACGCGGTAGGGTGCGTTTGACCTGGAACGCGGATTGAATGATCAGCGCAGGGCTCAGCTAGTGCATACCTACTTGCACCGACATCACATCAATATTTTCTTCTTTCAGGAACTCCATCTCACCAATATGTTATATTATGTTAATTAATATTTCTAGAGCATACGTTATCTAGATGGTCTCTTGGCGATGGTTAGCTTGTTCGGTATTCATTGACAGTTATTGGTAGGCCTGTTTAAAGAGCCATGTTTTCAGTTGTCATCAAAATCTAGCATAGTAGAAATCCTGAGTTCCATTGGCAATGAATTCCACCATCGAGGAGAAATGACGGAGAACCTACACCCTTCTGTCCTTTTTTTTTGTTTCCGGGTTTATGCAAATAGTGCAGGTGGCGGATCTTAGTTCTCTGGTAGGGCACTAGTTACTAACTCTGGATTTAACTAAGGCGGGCGGTCCATATGTAAATCCTTAAAGACTGTCCAGCACACCTTGAACATGGTTCTCTGTGGAGCTGGCACCCTGTGGAGGTCTTTAGTCACCTGGGAGATGTGGCCATATTTGGGCAGATGAAATATTACCCAGGTGGCCTGGTTTTGAATTAGCTGGAGCCTACACAGAAAGAATCTGGGAGGGAGGCCCAAATAGAGAGAATTGGCGTAGTCAATTCTTGACATGACTAGAGCTATTTTAACTTGATTCAGGGCCTCCCTGGTAAGTAATTTCTTTATCTTTTTTATTTGTCGGAGTTGACAAAAGCTTGCCGATGTCACTGCGTCTACCTGCTGCTTAAATAATGACTCCTCATCAATGATGACACTGAGGCTTTTTACCACCTTTTTGGGCAGGCCCATCTCGCTGGGCCAGATGGAAGGATTCGAGAGTTCCACCTTGTTTTTTGTGATAACAATCTCTGTTTTATTGGAGTTCAGCTTCAGGTGGTTACTGTTCAACCAGTCGCTGATTAACAGCAAAATGTCTTGAGACTGCTGCCTAGACGTGGGGCTGTCATTAACCGAAAATAGCAGTTGCATGTCATCAGCATAGTTGAAGATATTGACTTTAATCTTTTTAAGAGAGCTGACCAAGGGGCGAATATAAATATTGAAAAGGTTGGAAGGCAGAGAGGAGCAATGTGGCACCCCGCAACTTAGTTGTACCTCTGCCAAATTGAACGGGGGTAGCCTAACAGATTGAGCAGTATCTTTAAAAAAAGAAATGATCCAGTTGCCCTGTGGCCCTGACCCGGTCAGCTAAAAGGATATGGTCGACCATGTCAAATGCCACAGACAAACCAAGTAGCACTAAAGCTTGAGTAGTGCCAAAGTCTACTTCCTTCTGCATATCATCTACTACCGACATGATTACTGCTTCTGTAGAATGTGCCGGCTGGAATCTTGCTTGACAAGGGTCCAGGAAGTCTGACTTCTCTAAAAATGAGCAAAGGGGGCAGGCTACATAGGTCGCAAATAATTTTGCTAAATATGGCAGGAGGGAAACAGGACAATAGTTTTTCATATCTAAGGGATCTGCTCCAGCTTTTTTTAGAATTGGTGCAATGATTGCCCTTTTGAGGGAACTGGGAACAAACCAAGTATTGATTGATTGGAAAGTGACATTGTTAGGTCAGCGAAGAAGGTAAATACTAACCTTAGGACTTTCAGGAGAACAATTTCGATGGGTGATTCTGACTTGACTTCTATCAATAGATTAACTAGGTCCTCTTGCTTTATATTGGAGAAGCAGGAGAGTGTGTAACTATTTGTGTCACTTAGAGATTGATTATTGTGTGTTGGGCAGGGAGGGATGCTATTTTAAATAGCCCCAATCTTATTCACAAAAAAGCATTGAGAGAGTCGCACAAGATTTGAGTAGGTATGACCGTAAAATTGACTCTGTCTGGAGATTGCCTGGAGCAGATTCTTAAAGCATTTAAACACAAAGATACCCCAACACCCAAGAGCTGCCCATTCAGGTTATATCTGCATTTAAAACGTTTTCTTGCAGCGTTGACTGGGTGGCATGGATGCGGACAGGATTAGCAGTATTCTGCATTTTGAAAGATGGAGAAGGACTGCAAACATTTGTTAGACTCAGTAGAGGGTATTCAATACTTGTTGGCATGTTTCGGAGGTTTAACGCTCTAATAACATGGGAACTGACTTCCAGACATCCTTAAACATGCTTAGTGTCACTATGCACTTTACCACTGCTAACTAGTCCTAAAGTCTTGTGCTCTCTCCGTTAAACATTTTAACAATGGCTTACACCTAATTGTCACATTTGATTTACTTGTAGGTCCCTAGTCAAGTGGTACCACAGGTACACAGGGCCTGTAAATTGAATGGTGCTAGTGGGACTGCAGCACTGATTGCACCATCCACTTTTGTAGCCCTCCAAACACGTCTCATGTCTATGATTGCAGCCTGCCTTTCCCCTTTTTAACTGCCATTGCGATCTGGCAAACAAAACCTTTTGCTAGGCCAAAACCTCCCTTTTTAATACATATAAGTCACCTTTAGTTAGGCACTAAACAGCCGAGAGAGCTGAGGTGTATTTAAAAAGTTGGACATGTACTTTTAGGACTTACATGTCCTCATAGTGAAAAACTCAAATTCAAATTAGTTTTATCCTTCTGCAAATCCTGCCTCTCCCATAAAATAACATGAGCCCGATTCACAAAAGTAATCTGAGACAAAATCCTCACTTTACGAATTTTGGTAGTGACAAAAGGCATTTAGGAGTAGTAAAGTTAGGATTAATAACTTTACTACTCCTAAACTGAGAAAAATCCTATCTTTACGACTTTCGGTATTCACAAAAGGCATCTAGGAGTAGTAAAGTGATTGCTACATTTACTACTCCTAAATGCCTTTTGTGAATACTGAAAGTCGTAAAGTTAGGATTTTGTCTCAGTTTAGGAGTAGTAAATTTACAGCGTGAGTAAATTAATTAACACTCACACCAACGCTAGCTCATAGTGGTACATTGTTTCAGCGAATGAAGGAAAACCCATGAAAAGTTTATTTTATTTTTAAGCTTGTTTTCAGGATCCGCTATTCTGGAAGATCGGAAACGTCTGATCTGTCGTGGGTATTCATGCGAGACTCCGCCTCATAGCTTTCTGTGTGGGGTTGTGTGCAGTGTTCTGCAGGTTTCTGGAGGGGGTTAACATTCCCAAACAACACTGATCCGCCCCTGTGCAGCTTGATGCTTAAGGGCTTTCTGTTGACAAGTCTGAGGATGTAATTAGTTTGGGAGAACGTGTTTTCTTTGATCCCATTTAAGCCATGAGTGGAGTTACATTGAAGTCCTTATGTGGCTCCCCATGTTCACGTGCATGCAAGCTTAAGATCCCGATTTAGGATGGAGAATCATTAAATGGTAATGGTATAGTTTTAACTTTTTCCTCCTAATATATCTTTATCTGAAATGCAAGACTGGGAATAACATTTATAATGGAAAAGATTGTCCCGGCTGTTCCCACAGTGATAACAATAGTAATAATTACGCAGTGTTTGCTACTACTTATTTTCCATTTTACAGCACTGTGAATGACCTGATGCTGCAACTCAGATGATTGGTACTCTATTATCATTGACATGCTTAAACAAATCTAGGCCAACTTATTTATAGCAATTTATGGATGCTTAGTGACTCAACGTGCCTCCTTTAACAAATATGACATAGTAACTTCTTGGAAGTGGAACAAAGCATCAACTATAAGTGAACAAATATCTCTTCCTTTTGTAAATTAGAGGTAATTTTGTGTTTCACTACTGCTTATTGACAGTTTAGATCAGTACACTGAGAGAGAGAGAGAGAGAGAGAGAGAGAGAGAGAGAGAAAGAGAGAGAGAGAGAGAGAGAGAGAGAGAGAGAGAGAGAATAAAATACCTATGCACAACCTTCCTATAAACGAATAATACACGCATAAAAAGTTGCTTATGTCTTGTGAAAAAAGGAGCCAATGTTGTATCCTCTTGAGCATTGCAGATGCCCAGACAAATTCGAAGAGGTCACCTCATCATAGTTTATTATGTCATGCATTATCATCGGTGACATTTCCACACCAAGATAGGTAAATACCACCACAATAGACTAAACCAGTCCTGGGTGCTCCGGATAATTTGACTGAATAAAAGCAGGGATCCAGTTGTTTAAAAAAAATATCTTACTGCATATCCAAAGGTTTTCCTTTTATCTGAGAGGTACCCTAGATATGATTAAAACCTTTTTTGTTAGGAAGTTTGATGAAAATTAATGATCAATCCATCCTTGATGGCTTACCAGCATGTTTCAGCCTAATTAAATGCCTTAGTGGAAAACAGCCTTCATCGGGGCTCCTATAATCCCTGCCTAGTGTGCATACGTGCCGTGCAAAAAGTTGAGGCATGAGGCTCTCATCCCTCTTCTATGCGTTTTCCTTATACCTGCCAGGATATTGAATTTATGGTCAAGCAGAAGAAACATTTGTTATGGGGTCAAACTAGACATATAGGCATGAAAGTAGACTGACAACCATAGAGGCTTATTTAAGCCATTTGCACATGAACATGTACCCATACACATGGGCTCCAGGTCTTGCCGAGATTGTATCTTTCAGGTATTCTCATAATAGAGTCAGCCTTGACATGCCGGCCTATTACCAATTGATTAACTGAGGCTTTTAAACGTCCATAGTTGCGAATTGGGAATCAGTCGCAGATCCCAGTTTGGAAAGGACATCTAACTCTCTGTTATTGAGTCTTCTAATGTTTATGAAATGTAGATATTTTGGAGAAAGCCATGGAAAATGCCACAGATCGCTGCTGCAGCTTGGTCTGCATTGTCAAGTGATAATCGAAGCAGCGTATTCTCTATAGTGTTGTGAAGACAGTAATTACATGGCAGGAAGTTAACAGGGAAACCGTGCTTCTGCTCTGAGTTTATAGTTGAAGCTGGGAGCCCATGTTTCCGAATAGAAATTCAATTAGGGGAATACATTCAATAAACTGCACTTCCATTCATATTCTCCTGGAATAAACAAAGTATCTCGTTGTGAGGGTTTAAATATAGAGGAGACAACTCTTTTCAACCATGTTAGTCTCGCACATGAGTTCTCATTAGAATAATAGAAAAGCTTGCTGCTGCGCAACAGTAAAACAAAACAAGCTTTGGCAAAGCCAATAGGTCTCGCCTTTGAAACCTATTGGCTTTTCCAATGGTTTTAGCCATGCCTCACACCATCTCTGATGCTGTGCGGCTCGGCTAATAAACAGGAGAAAAACAAGTCTGCAAGGCCAGCTGTGCCTAGTTGTAGTGAATCACACTAAGCATGTATGGGCCTAAAAATTGACACACGCATTGTTTTGTTTACTGTTTTGAGTTGGATCGGTAAACAAAATAAAAGGAATGTGCATGGGTGGGGGGAAAGAAGGTGGGTGGGGAGGAACGCAGGTGGGTGTAAGAACATGGAGCGCGTAATCACAGATGGCAGAATCACGGAGCGTGGGGAAGAAACACTGAGGGGGATATTCACAAGGACTGAACTCTGATTTATCCCCACCTTAATGCATCAAAAGTGGAGATAGATCTAACACCCCATTCACAAGCTGGTGAAAACTGCAGACATAAATGCCCCCAAATGTATCTCCACGGTGGACACCACCAACTAACCCTAATGAGATGCATAGTAGGCGTTCCTGTGCAAAATCACATGAAAAAACCACAACGCCACTTTCACAATGAACTACCAGATCTGTGATGTGAAACAAAAACAGGCGATAAGCCGCGGTAGCAGCAGGGGATTAACACCTGCCTATTGCTGGTGTAAAGCAGGATGACTACCTGCAGCATAAAACGGAGCACAGCCAAGAGCCACACCTGAAGACCCACAGAAGAAATGGAAACAATGACCATACACCGCGGGTACCCATGATGGCCACAACACCCACCACAACCACCACAGGCCCAGGCTATTCGCATCATTCCGGATGTTCTGGTTTTCTTCCATTGTCCACCTCCACTCTCAGGCTGCATTCACCTTGTCCATGATGGCCTGCCATGTACAATATTTTGTTGCCAATGGGGCTTGTGGGGATGTCTGCAGGCGCGCTTTGCCTCCATTGTGCTAGCCTATTGTTTTCTGTTTGGATTGTCTCTTTTTTTCAGGCTTTTGTTGTGCTTATTCCCGCCTGCCATGTGTGTCTCAGGCCTGGTGGTGCTTATCTCTGCTTTCCTCATCACAAATAGGCTCTTCACATGTTTTTTTGTGTTGTGGTTTGTGTTTTTAACTCCGTCGCGGTGGTTGTATCGCGGACATTGTCCGTGGTTTAGGCAGACTATTGCATGCTATCGCCTTGTTGTGAATTCCACGTTAACACAGGGTTATTTTCCCATAGTCGGCTGCGATGTGTAAGGGTGTGTTAGCATTTATTGGTGATGTTTAGCACACATTCTTGTGAATATACCCCCTGAGAATGGGTGGAACCAACACAAATGTGTGTGCGTGAGGGAAGCAACACAGAGGGCATGGATGGGGAACAACACGGAGTGCACAGGGAGGGAAGCAAAAGGACACAGCAATGTGGAAGGGTGGAAGCAAATAAAAAAGAGAGAGCGCAACATATTCAAACACATGGGTGAGAGGCTTGAAGGGCGAAGCTGTACATAAGTGAAAGCCCACATCAGAGTAACTTAAAGGACAAAGTTGTGGAAAATAAAATGTTTATAATGTTATGAAAAGAAATGTGACGGGAGAAGACAGGAAACACAGAGAAGAGGGAAACGAATGCACCCCTAAGGAGTGCATTCAGAAAAAGATAAATCGCCTTCTGAAACTTGACATTAACATCTTTCACGCTGCTATGCGGGGTCCCTCAGGGATCTTCCCCGAGCCCAACCCTTTTTAATATATGTGTGGCAACTTTGGTCAAATTGATAAGATCGTTTGGTTTTTCTACTGTATCACATGCAGATGATATACAGATCGTACCTTTAATCTCAGAAGATCCATCAGAGGTCGCCGATCGTTTCAGAATGTGTATGAGTGAAGTTGTAGGCTGGAGGGAAAACAACTGTCTTGAGTTAAACTCTGAAAAGACAGAGGTCCTAGTTTTTGAAAAAGACTCAAACTAGCTGCTAAAGAGAAAGTAAAAAAATATGTATTTTTTTTCAAATTATCCTTAAAATTCATATTCAGTTGTTGGTACAGATTTATTTATACCATCTTACAAAACTCAAACCAGTCTTATCCTTAAATAACTGATTACTTCAATGCACTTTTATGTTGGTCTTCCAAAAATTGTTTAGGCAGTTTACAGAAAGCTTCAAATGCAGCAGTCAGAGCAAAATGTGGTTTGAAGACAACTTACTATGTTTCTACGGTCCAAGACCAAAAGGAGGGAGTGGGAGGAAAACAAATGAGGTTCGCTAAATGTCGTCCCAATATATATCACAAAAACACCAAGTACAGCCTACCACGTTAGAAGGGTCAGAATCACTGGGTGTATTCCTAATTATGACTTGGATGTGATCCACCATCCCACCAGTAGTGGTATGCTTCATCATTGGGACAACTCCTCACTTGTGTCTTCTAATAAGCAGATGTGCACTCAGCAAACATGGGAGCACCTATTGAGGAAAGTCTAAGTGAGGATCCGCTAGGATATAAAAGTATCTAGTATGTACCCTAGCAGTTTATTTATGGTACCACTAATAAGTAGCAAAGTTAATCTGGGAGTTGTTAGCATTCTATCATCTTTTGGGTCGACATGTGTCAGCCATCGTTAAAATCCTAGTGTTTCAGTGGCTTTCATGAGGACAAGAATCCCTGAAAACTTTCCCTAACACTAAGGGGGTCATTAGGATGGCGGGCGGGGTTTGCGCGCCTGCCACCCTTGCGGTACACGGGACCGCCCGCCTAAAGGGCGGGGGTCCCGATGTGTGCATTAGGATGCGTCCGCCATAGTGACGGGCACATCCCTCATATTTAACATTGTGTCGGGCGGTGCTCACTGCACCGCCCGCCACAATGTTAAAAATGAATGCATGCATTTGCATACATGAAGCGTCAGGCACCGCACGGTGCCTGCTGCTTGGTGTATGCAAATGCTGGGGGGTAACACAGGTACCCCCCCTTTGCACCCACCACCTCGGCCTTCACCAGGGGGCCTGCAGGGGGCCCCCAAAGAAAAGACCGCCTGACTTTTGGAAACGCACCTATGCCCACACATCATAATATGGCTGGCGGTGCCCATTGGACACCGCCACCATATTAAGCCCTTTCCGCCACGGTCGCAAGGCGACTGGGGCGAAAAAGCGGCGGACGGTCTATCCGTCCTCCGCGGTCCCCCCGCCATACTAATATGGCGGGGGAAATCGGGATACGGTGTCGGGCAGATTGCCTCTGCCAGGCGGGCGGTGGCCACCGCCAGCCTGGCGGAGGCAATCCGCCCGACATCGTAATGGGCCCCTTAGTATTGAGTAGTGAATGTTTTCAACTGTAAACACATAAATAGAACAACATTTGAGGCAATACTTACAACTCTGAGTCTCCCTGTATCAGTAATTTTCTAAAAATACATAAGCAGGGAAACACACTAATATGCTAATGTCCATGAATACAGACCTATACTAGATATCAAATAATTAGGTCATGCACTCTACCATAACAATGTGAGGATGTGCAAATCACATTTTTAATAAACACACACATGCAGTCTTTAGGCTGAAAAGGTTATTGTTTTTATTCAGGGCTAGAGGAAGTATCTCATTATTATCATACACTGTGTAGGGGAGAATAGGTGGATTACAATTTAGGCTGATGGATGTAGCAAGAAATGGTGTACGGTGTAACATTAAGATCAATATAAAAGTCATGATACCATTAAGTGATCTTTATTGTATATAGTTAATTAAAACCATTTGAAAAAAATGCAGAACAAATAAAATGGCTGAATTTTAGGAAGGTAGGTGAGTGACTGGAGCGTTGCAAGTAAAATCAAACAAATAAGTGTGAATTGCCAAAGTAGTCTAAAACCAGTGTCATCTTTGTCTTTTCCAGAGGTAGAAGTTTTTTAACTGTTCCCAGGAGTAGCAGAGTTCAGTTGATGGTTTATTGCATTGTGTGTTCATAGATCTATAAGATTTGCTGTGAAAATAAGCAAAGAGGATAGCAGCTTAAAAAACGGGTGTGCCCTCTGAGAGAACAGCGGATTGATTCCTATCCAGTGGTGTTAAAAGGGCAATAAAACTGGTAAGTTGTTGACAGAGATAGTCCTCAGCAGCAGCAGCGGACTTTGGTTGGAGTCTTAAATTCCCGCAATTCGTTAAGGCAGGAGAGTAGTTATCTCTACGAGTTTGGTGTAGATGGCCTGTGAGATCCCAGAGGACATGTCATGATGATACCAGATATACATGCAGTCGAGCAGGGTAACACACACACATGTTCCATTCAGGAGACATTTCAATGTCAACGGCTAGCTTCTTCAGTAAGGCCATAGCAGTGGTGCGGATGAATTTTCAGAGTGTGGGTTCTGCTATTAATTTTATATCACTGAAGTCATAGGGATTGTGAAAACTCCAAGTGTCATACAAAAAAAAACTGTCAAAAATGTGCCGCACTCTTTCTGTGAAAGAGTGGTAAGAGCGTAGTGTGAAACTAGTGATGCACTTCAGATGACTTGTATGGTAGTGGGCTATCATTTATAGACAGCAAAGCTTCCATTGAAAGATCCACTAAATTTGCACAGATATATACTGGCGATAAAACTGTATAGTGAACAAACATTAATGTGTGGATATTGGGTATCAGTGAATATTTATCATTTGAACATCACGAAGTAAAGTGTCTTGATTTGTTCTGATCCTATCAAAATCTTTGGAATAATTACTGTTCAAAATAAAAAAGTGATTCATTTGTCATTTCCTAATTGCTGATATATTTTTAAATATGTGTATAGTTCATTTACAGGTATTTAACTGCTGTTGTATTTTAGAAAATAACTGAACTGACGTCCTACAATTGTTAATTTCCCCTCCTGTAACCCAGCAGGGTTGTCAGAAAAATATAAATAAACACTAGTGTTGACTAAGGAGCAATTTGTCAGAAGACATAGCTTGATATTTGACTTTTGTCATTGAACGCAAAGCAAATGTGACAAGATATACACAAAAGTTAAAGGCATCTGTATTGCTCATTCACTTACTGAACTCCAGCATGGATATTTTAGAGGATGTTGCAGCACACTCAACACCCCTACTTCTAGCACCTATGAACTATCGCCTTGAACTGCATCAACGTGAAAATTATCTGATATATTTTGGACCAGAGCAAACACAGGGGGATGATGGTCGGAATGCTGAAACTTTTCAGACACTCCCCCCAGTCACAGATCTGGGTTGAATCCATCATCAGTCTTTAGCTCACTTCGCCACCCAAGTACAGACCCAGCCATATGCAAATCAGTCTTGACCCTGTGCCTCATGGGAACAGTCCAGACCGAACTACCAAGCCAGGTCTTCCCTGGTCTGGAAACAAGCATTCTGGGACTGATTTTTGGGTAATACCCCTCATCAGCCAGGCTAGCTACTTTGTGACCAGCACAGCCTTAGACTGCAATACTCCTCTAACACAAACCCATGCATTATCCTCAGCAAGTCTCTAGCTTTGATCGCCTGAATGTAATGTTTCTTGCTCAATAGGACTCAGTATTTGAAACTGTAATAAACAACAAAGCATTTTGTTTGCTGATCCACGCACAGGAATTTGTAAATCACTGTTGAAAAATCATATTAACTGCTCAGCAAGGTCATGGTG
Source organism: Lissotriton vulgaris (assembly GCF_964263255.1). Classification (NCBI taxonomy): domain Eukaryota; kingdom Metazoa; phylum Chordata; class Amphibia; order Caudata; family Salamandridae; genus Lissotriton; species Lissotriton vulgaris. Next base: position 1,753,380,807 of record NC_141687.1, read on the forward strand.
TTAATAATAATTTCTGGTGAGGCAAACAGACACATACTTGTTTAATAAAGCCTTGAGATCTCAGATTGGAGCTATCCCTCGTGCCAAAAGCTGTTCTAAGTTCTTTCATGAAAAAGGGGGTAGTAGGAAGAAACTCCAATACTTTCCTAAAGAGCTAGAGAGCTTTATCCCAAGTATGCAGTTGGGGTGGTGGAGAGAGGTGAAATGGCTTACTTATGAACTTGGACCGCCACTATGCCAGCGCCCAGAGAGTGCTTTGTTTAATCCATCAAGTTGTATGTGTCTTAGCCACAAGCCTCTGGAATGCGATTATTACAGAATATCATTCTGCTGCTTCAAAGCCTTCATTGACTGTGCCTGAATCTCAGAGAAGTGGACAAACATAAATTCCAGGACCTGAGATCAGGTACGAAAGGTGGAGAAAATATGGATTTTATGTCAGAATATCATTTGCAAAAATATTGTTCCTTTGTGAGTTGATATTGTATTCTTAGCTCCAATGGGACAACATTTTTGTCAATTATATATAGGACCCATTAGTTTTAAAAGATATTATTTCATGCATAATATTCTGATACTATACCAAAACATGCTATGATTTATGAAAACCTGAACATTACACATAAAAAATGATGCACTGTTAAGTCAAGAGACAAATGATAAGATGCTGTTTGAAATTAAGTCATCTTTCTGTACAAGACTCATTTCAGATCAGCTCAGGCCCATGAAAGTCAAAATGAGATCTATATTTGAGAGCTGCTAATAGTACATTTCTTAATTTCATCAGTAGAATAGGAAAAAGGCAAGTTAGGCTGATGCCTCTCAAAGAATTAATAACTGTGTATGGCTGGAGTGATCCCCAAATCCTACCTGAATTATGCCGGTAAAGATCACCTACAGTGGTGACTCCAGCTTTGCTTATGTGCTGTTGGTTAATACTGCTTCTATTTCTATCACTCTCCAGTCTCATTAAGACCAATTTGCCGAGCCTAGTCAACATGGGCATCTCCGAAAAGGAAGATGGGGACCAGTTCCAGGAGTTCTGCTTCATGTGGCTGTACCGGAGCCTTATCAATAATGACAGGTATGGATGGGAGTGGATAGGACAGTGCTTGATAATGGAAAGTCTTATACTTGCTCTCTGCTTTCCCCTGACATTTGCACTGACATGAAAAGTTCCTTTTCATTACTTCTTCCAGTCTGCCTCCATACCCCTTAGATGCATTTTCAATGAAAATGCCATGTTGCTAAACCAGAGTGCAAATGGCAAATATTAACAATATGATTCCAGTGAGAGGGACCTCTCAATCAATCAAAATTCTTTATTTAAAAGACACATTACCCAATTCATTGACATATACAGTTACAAATACAATAAAATCAGCAATACATACCACTTATTTGAATCAATTCAACCAACACATGTAATTAATACAAAACAGTACAGAAATTAAAATGTCTTCTCACTAAAACACAGTAGAAGTCAGCAGCCCATTATCCCACAAGTGTTAAAACATTTGGAAGAATAGCAGATTAACCATCAGCATGCAACTCATTTTGCGAACTAAAACATTGTAAAGTGCAGTGTGCAAAACAAAATCATCTCAATCACAGGGTTTCGTTCAATCTAACCTCACAAGCAAAGACAGATTTCCCATCTCAAGACCATTGTTCTAATTGCTCACTTTGCCACTAGATTCAGGCTAGCCTGGCTGATGACGGCTAATTAGCCAGAAACTGGTCCCAGGATGCTTGTTTCCGGTCCAGGGAACACAGGCTTGGCAGTTCGGGCTGTTCATCAGAACAGAATCTCAGCATTTTTGACACTCATTTCCCCATTCCCCCATTTCCCCATTATCCGTGCCTCCATGCCATCTGTTCTCAATGCCACCCCACCCCCATTAAATTTATCTCCACTCTCTTTCCTCCCTCTAATAAACCCTCCACTTCCCAATCCCCTCAAACCATCACCACCCCCTTATCCTCCCCTATCCTGAAACGCCCCAAAACCATGACTACACACCAAGAACTATCTCCCCCAACATCATGACCCACTTCCCACTTGCAATTAGTCCAAATTACCACACCTGTAATTTCGCAATCCTCAAACCTTATCAGACAAGACTCAACCATAGCCCTCACTCCAATTACTGATGATCACCAACCTACCCCACTCTCTACCACTGATCCATTTACCAATGATCCATTCACCGCTGAAGTGCTCCCCTAAATCTACTATCTTGAGCACAAAATCAACATTCAACTGTTTGAAATCACCTCATTACAAAAGGACATACAATTTTGCTCCAAAGCACCTTTCAATCTCATAACTTTGGCGAACACAGCTCCTACCACATACATGCAGTCCAATCCCCTGTGTTTTCCCCCGGGCAACCATCCCTTATACCCACTACCACCTTAGACCTAAATGCACCACTACCGGAATGTAACAGTTAGAAGCGGGAACTTTGAGCAACTCATATGACAATGCTCTCTCCCAACCCTGCCAACACATGATTCTGGTCATCCTCGGTATTAGGAGGATCCCCTCTACTAATCAACTTCCCAGACCTCCTTCCCAACTGGCACCATCCAGCCTAATCAATCTGAACTGCAAACATCACCTCCCTTAAACTGCATGCTTTCAAAATATCGGTCTGCACCCAAACGTGCCACGGAAATAGCAGTAACCATCCAACCACATGATATTGACATTTGTTTCCTTACTAAAAATGGCTGAACAACCTCTCAGCCCCCATTATTAATCTTCCCATCCCACCGGGCTTCTCGATCATTCACTGCTACCAAAAGAATCGTATCGGTGGTGGATTCGCTATCATACACAAAAACAATATAGGCCTAAAACCCTTCCGCACAGCGGACCACTCATTCTTCGAATATCCAAGAGTTGTCCTTCAAAAGCTACAACCCAATCAAATTTGACACCATCTATTACCCTCCAGGTGATAAAACTCAACTCCTTGAGGATTTAACAGACATAATAACATAACACAAAACTCCCTGAAGGACTCCACAAACAGTACACTAAGAGACCTAAACCTGCACCTGAACGATACAGATGATGCAACACTATAAGCCCTATCCACCCTCCTTTAAACAAAAGATCTATTCAACATTGCAAGCAACAGACTCACAGTAAGGCTCCACCCTCAATGCTGTCCTCTCGAACCCCATTACCATTTCCCTTCACTCCAGCCTACCCACTGACTGGACGGACCGCCACCTAATCCTACTTGATCTCAATTTCTTCAAACCCAATCACCATACCCAAAATAATAGTCCTAAACATTGGGAACACACACCAAATCCCTAACTTAGAGCTAAAATCCCTAAGCATCTCTCAAATTTGCCCCCACCCGACCTCACTTCAGCAGACAACCTCACCACCCCTATTTAACACAAAAATGATAGAACTTCTTGACAATATTGCTCCTTTTAAACTCAAGAAATCAAGAATCATCCCTTCCAGGTCCTGGTTCAATAGATATCTGAATTTAAAGAGACATAATCTTAGGTTGGCTGAAAGAACCTGGAGACTACAACCCTCCTTGACCCTTCTCACTCTACTTCAAGCTCAACGTCTTTAATACAAAAAACATATATACAGAGAAAAATCTGCCATTCCAGAAACATTCTTGACCACTCCAGAAACATTCTTAGAGACCTGTTCAACATCATCAAATAACAAACATCCTCTTTCTCACAAAATTCAATTGATGACTCAGTCAAGCGCTGTGAAGAGTTTGCCAAAGATGCTACTTCTTCCAAAGTTGGTCCTATATCGGCCTCCCGTTTTGCTGATGGTGGTTTCCCAAAACCCACCTCTTCACTGAACCAGAGCAACAACCTTGCAAAACACTTATGCAGCATGTCAAGTTCAAAACTTCCCAAATTTGCAAACATGGACCACTATTTTAGGTATATTTTGGTGCCTGGCCTAATTTCTTTCCCAGTCTGACCCTGAACTGTGTGTTCAGAACATTCCAACACATTCTCACACATTAATCCCATTCCTTGCTTCAAGTTAGAAGAATTACCATACAATTGTATGCCATCTTGTGATGAACACCTTACACACATACATCAAGCCATTTCCAGATGTAAGTGAATTTATAGTCACAAACACAATGGAGTGCTTAAAACAAGTTGCTCCATTATGAAATATAGCCTGGTGGGTTCATGTACATACCCCATGGATGTACTTTGTGTACAGAACATTGCAAGACATTCTCGCACATTAATCCCATTCCTTGCTTCAAGTTAGAAGAATTACTCATAGAATTGTATGCCATCTTGATGTGATGTTCCCATGGAGAAAATGGTATGCAAGGTCACAGCATGTACTTTTTGTACAGAGTTGGATTCCAATCATGTTAAAATGGTTTGTTAAATTAATGTGCCTGCTGAAGACGTGAGCACATACTCTACATATCAGCAGTATGAATCTGAATTAACCCAACTAGCATTCCATATAACTTTGAGGTGCTATAAGGGGCTATCTATCATTAAAACATGTTTTAAGATCAAGATAATATTTGAGGCTCAACACATTGATCTCCTTGGACTAAACATTGTGGGAGCCATCACTAGGGCCTCTAATGTGGAAAGCAAAGGCATTATAATTGACCTCTCAAGATGTCTTCACACAGCACCGATGAACTTCCTATGATTTTTAGGTCTGCCGTTACAGAGGAACTCTCTGGTCTACCAACTGTTATCAATTCCTTAAAAAAAAAAAGTATATGGTGCTTTCAAGACTTCTATAGTATACCATTTTCCCTACAAATATCAGGAAGAGACTGCACCCCTAAGCTCTTCTTCAATATTGGGTAATTACTGGGGGCCATACCCCCTAAACATATGCTTCTGCCTACGGGCCTGTTTGCACACACTGTACCTTTGTAACAGAGTATCTTTCTCGAAGTTGCTTACATAATCCAAAAGAGTAGCTATCAAACATGGCAACTGTGGAAAAGATTAACTATTATACTTACTATTGTTTTTAATTTATTGCATCCTATTCCAGGGATGAGGAATAGTCCATCACTGATTACTTAACACATAGGGCCGATTACGATCTCGTTAGGGAACTCTTCTGACCAAATCAGTTTCGGAATCGTTTCCGAATTAATCAGATTCTGCAAGTCCAGCCGACCGATTATTATCCTTCCCAACATCATTCGGTCGAATTCACATTAACTTCAATGGGAGACTGTGTTCGGAATGAGAACACAGGCTCCCATTAAAAAAAAGGGGTGGGTGGGGAAAACCTTACACCCTGTGGCAGGTACCCCATGGTGCTTGCCACATTGGGCATGGTTAGGAAGTGGGTCCTTTGGGCAACATCATGGGCCCCATTCGGATGCCTCTGGGGAAAGGGGGGCCCGCAACAGACCCCGAAAGAAAGATTCCAACAGCCGTTTCATGTCAGGCAGACCGAATTGGAACGCTGTGCGAATCGGTCAGCCTTATCGCTTGTCCAGAAACTGTGTCAATGTTATGTTATGTTATTAAAAATTTGTAAAGCGCACATACGCCCAAGGGCTTCTTGGCGCTGGAAAGATAAAAAACATAACAGAGGGTGAGTCTGCCGGGAGCGTTATTTCAAGTAGGCTTTTGTGAAGAGGTGAGTCTTGAATGCCTTTCTGAAGGCAAGGAGGTCTCTACTCTGTCTGAGGGCTAGTGGCAGAGAATTCCATAGGGTAGCTGCTAGGAAGTGGAAGCCGCTGCCACCTTGTCGTTTTTTCTTGAAGCGCGGTACTTCAAGAAGGTCTTTGTGGGCTGATCTAAGGTTCCGTGAGGGAACGTATCTTCCGATCAGCTGTCTGATGAATAGAGGTCCCTTGCCTTGCAGAGCCTTAAAGATGATACATCCGGCTTTGAATTCGGCTCTTTGAGCCACGGGTAGCCAGTGCAGGCTCTCCATGCCTGGTTTGATCGATTCCCATTTGGGTACTTTGCAGATCAGCCTGGCGGCCTGATTCTGTAAGTACTGCAGTCTTCTAAGTTGTCCTACAGGTAGGCCAAGGTATAGGCTGTTTGAGAAGTCGATGTGGGAGATGACTAGGGCCGTGACCACCTGAATTAAGGCGGAGGGAGTGAGGAAAAGGGCGATTTTCCTAATTTTCCTCAATTGGAAAAATCCAGAAGAAACCACGGTTCCAATTTGGGATCTTAGCGAGAGGTCCTCATTGATGGTTATCCCCAGACTTTTTACAGTCAGAGATTTCTTAGGGGGGAGGCCCATATCAGTAGGCCAGAAGTTGGGGCTCCAACTGATTTCGCTCTTGCCGGGCAGGATCTCCCTCAGTTTTCCCTGGGTTTAGTTTAAGGTGATTTGAGGACATCCAACTCTGGATTAGAGTCATAGTAGCTTGGAAGTCCTCCACCGCATTTGGGGAGTTAAGAACGAAAACGAGCTGCAAGTCATCTGCATAATTATATACAGTGACTTTGTGCTTTCTCAGAGCGAAAAGAAGGGGCCGCATGTATAGGTTGAATAACAAGGGGGATAATGAAGAGCCTTGGGGCACCCCACAGAAAGACTTGATTTTGGCAATAGAGCTTCACGTATCGGCTCCGATAGACTCAGGCTGTTCAAATGCCTTTCAGACCCCATTCGGACTGCCCAAACGGTTACTGGGCATCCTAATCAGTAGTTGGGAAATGTGTACGATTCATTTGGTAATAAGGGTTCCGAATCGGATTCTGCAATACCGAATCCCATTCGGAGGCTTTCCTTACGAGATCGTAATCTGCCCTTTAGTGTGATTTTGCTATCTAACCTCAATGTGTTTACTAAGGTGTTGATTACTGCTCCATGACTACCTTAAGCTCAATTGCATTATTCTAACATACTCTATGCTCTTCTGTAACTTTATTACCACATTAGTGATTACTGAACTGTATCCAGTATAATTTTTTACACTGACTCTCTTGCTATATGCTTCTGCTCTGTGCCCTACAGCCTTTCAAATGGAGATGCCATGGAAGCGGCGCAGATAAGCCACAAGTCCTTCTGCCCAAAGCTTGCTCAACTGATAGCCGAACTGTCTGACGAACTGTCTGCCTAGCACACCACAATGAAGATGCATTGACGCTACTATGATGTCTCAGTGGCGTAGAGGCAGATGGAAAAACTCAGCATTCACTGGATCTTCAAGCGACTCACATCTAGCTTTTCACAAGGATTTCATTCTTCCCTCTTTGCTATTTTCCCCTCTGCCTTTGCAAAAATGGACAAGTCTCTGATATTGTCCTTAAAAGAATTGAAAAGCAGAGATCGAACAATCAGAGATCATGGGTTTATTTGTGTGCTTGTACAGAGAAAGATTTTGTCACACCTGTGCATGTACATAGAAAAGCCTAGCAATAGCTTTCACTGATGCTTATTATAGACAGTCATGTGATGGGCTTACCAACACATTCAATATTAAAATTCAGTTGGATATTCAGAATGATCAACAAACATGCTTATAATCTCCAAATAAAATTCGTTTTTTGAAAATTCAACTCATAAATATTCATGATGGACTCCTGGAAAATCTAATTTGATTTTACTGCTCAGTGGGTGGAGAATCCAGCTTCAATGTATCACTAGACTGTGTATTAAACCTAGCTGTCAGTCTCTCTAAGTCAAGGAGAAAGCAAATCAAATTAAGTACACTAGTGGGTTTAGAAGAGCCTGCTGAAGGTTAATATACAGGTTAAGATAAGCTAATGGAATATTTATTAAACAATGTACTTTCAATAAAACTTGTATTTTAAAGTGTGCGTTTTTGAGTTGCTCACATTTTCTAAATATGAGACTTACAGCCAGATTCATCAAAGTAAATTCGGCTCGCAAAGGGCCAGATTCTGAGAATCCTTGGGACTCAATTAGATTTTGGTAGATGCAAGATAAATTGCCACAAAGTGGAGGATGTTAGAATGTATAGAGCCACAATAGAGATGGGGCAAATGCTTTGTTTGACAGATGTCTTGCATTCATGAAGACGGAAATAATGCCCTGTAATAACGATTTGCCATTTGGAATTTCTTATTAGGAATCTACTAAAATAGATTCAGTTGAGGTGCAATTTGCACACCAACTCCTACTAAATCCATTGAAATTTTGTGGACCAACCTATGTATTATTAGGTTGGTTCACAAAATATTGATTTGTGATGGGTCGCAATTTGACCTACTTCATTAATATTCATGAGGTAGGTCACAAATTGAAACCTTTTAAGATTAGTTAGAGTCATGGGTGACTGCTGGGGTTAGCCTACCACCAAGTCTATGATTGGTTTTAAATAAAGCAATCTTTTTTTATGCAATCTGCTTTTCCTAATAGGAAAAGAGAATGCATGAAAAACAAGCATTGACAATGCAATGGTCTCAGCATTATTAAAGGTAGAGCTATTGGCACTGCTCATGACATTTTTTAAAAAAAATCATAAATAAATGGCATTGTCATTTACATTGCCAATAGCTTACTCGTTAAATAAATGGCATTGTCATTTACAATGCCAATAGATTAATCGCTCGCAAATGCATGACCTATTGCATTTACACCCACACAGAGCCAGACACACAAAGTCACCCACACATACATACAGAGTCACCCACACAGAGCCACACACACAGAGTCATTCACATAGAGCCACCTACACAGAGCCACCCTCACACAGACAAAGCCACTAAACATAAAGCCACCTACAAAAAAAGCTATCCACACAGAGCCACATACACACACAGAGCCACACACACACACACACACAGCCACACATATCATATATCGTATATCTCATTGGTGTCAGTGCTCAAGATATTTCTGGATTCATCAGTAGCATTTGACATTGCCCATCATGAGATTATTCTGATTACGTTCCAAGCTATTGGCATTGTAAATGACACATTTTTTATTTATGTGTTGGTTTTGAAAACAGATAAATAAATGGCATTGTCATTTACAATGCCAATAGCTTAATCTCTCGCAAAAGCGAGACCTATTGCAGTGTTCGTGCAATGCTATTGTCCTTGGTGCATCACTGGTTCACTATTCTAACATGGCTGAGATATTGCTTCTAAATGAGTCGCCATGTTGGAACCTTAAAACAATGATACACTATACACTATACCATTCCAAGATGGCCACCCACAGTTATGTTTCCCTTATTCTTTAATGCAAAGCATTTTAAAAAAACTTTTTTCTGCTTTTGTATAAATGTATCTTGCATATGTTTGCTTACATTGAGTGTGTGTTTTACTAATCATGAGTGAAATAATGAATTCGGGTGAGTGGGTGAATGCAATAAGGAGTCAGAGAATGGAAGGATGCATGTGTGGAATAAAGAGCTACAGGGCACATGTGTGATGAGTTAGTGAATGAGTGCCTAAACTCATCAAAGACTGAATATGCACGTTTAGTTAGAAGTCAAACAGTTGCATTGCCAATGCCTGTTTTCAATAGAGAGCACAAGCATGCCTCAGAAAAGTTTATGTTCTACAGCATAGACATTCTCAGCAGGGCTCGTGTATTTTAAACTGAACAACCCATGCAATTCTCATGTGCGGGTCTATGCCTTCAGTTGGAGAGTACCAGAATGTTTCTGCTGTGCTTTCATTTGTACGGTGCCTGCGCTTTTCAGAAAGACTGCTGTACTTTCAGTTGGACAGTACAAGCACTTTTCCACAGGGTGGGTGTATTTCGATGGCGCTGTGCTTTCAGTTGGATAGGACCAGCGCATCCGAGAAGGCAGCTGAACTTTTCAGACTTTACCTCGACTGATGTCCTTTAAATTAACCATTTGCAGCCCTCTCAGCAGAGTTTCCTTTCTTTCATCGGGACTGAGCAGGCAGGCTACTCTGCTGTTAAATAGACAGTGCCATCTCTTTTAATAGGCATGCTGTACTGGGGCACTTCCATTCTCAGCCAGGCAGATGTATCATAGCTCAACAGCAGAAGCACCTCTTCTCCTCGGGCACAAGCAGGGGGAGGGAAGCCTTGTGGGGGGGGTGAGGGGGAGTGGGTGTAAGAGCAGCGGGGGCGGGGGAGATTAAGGGGTGGCTCAGTGAACAGGAGTGGCGATCAAGCAACAGCAGGTGGGAGGGAACTGGGGGAAATGTTGGTCGTTCGGATGCAATAGGGCTCAATTGAGGTGCTATACCAGAGAGTTCGATCTGAATTGGGGGTGCTCAAACGAAAGTGCGTGTTTTCATGGAGAGGGGATGAGCGACTGCGACTCGTGTCTATCCAGCATCCAGGGCTCTCACAGCCGAGAGACTGGGGGTGTCTCAGGGCCACTCGGATGTGATAAGGGGCAAAGGCTCTATTGGGGTGCAGAGGATACATGGAGGTCAGGGGGGGTATTTCGGGGCGAACTGCGGACATGGCGGTGCTCAGATAAGAAGAGGTGTGTTCGCGTTGCAGAAGGCCCCATAATGTTCCTGCCGTACACTGTGCCAGAGCTGCAGAGAAGTCTCGGGGTGCAGGCGTGGGGGTGCACCAGGGGTTTTCCCGACCAGTGGCAATGGTGTTGAGGGTTTTACCTGCGAGAGGGAACGGATATCTGGGCGCGGTATTGGCAGGCAGCGGCTGCGGAGCTCGCAGTTCAGACTGTGGCCGGACTCGGGAGATCAGTTGTTCCCACAACAGAGACGCCAGATGTTGTTGGTAAGGCGGCGGCTGTAGGGTGGATTATCCTGTCTTCTCGGTAACAGAGGCTGGCATTGGCAGAGACTGCATCTGGTACACCAAATCAGCTGCAAGACCATGACTTGAGGATGGGCGAGTCCGAGGAGCGAGGACAATAACAAGCGAAGTGCTCAAAGTCCACCGGCGGGGACTGACTGGCCGAACGAGCATCTTTGGACCGGGCTGGGTCGGAAGCGGCCCGTAATCTCACTGAGGACGGACAGTGCCTATAGGAGCCTCGGTCATGAGATTGATATTGGGTGGGCTGGAGAGGGCTGCGGCCGGGTGTTCAGATGCGATCATACCGGGGAATAAGCGCACAACCATAACCTGAATCGCACATATTTCGTTTACTTTTTTATTTATTTATGTAACGCGTTTTTATATAGCACGGACTTTACCCGAAGGTGTCAGAGCATTTCACAATAAGAACAGTAGTGAAACATGAGAATCCGGAGTGCGATGAAAGCAGTATTCCCCCAGAGCAGAGCCCACAAGACCGAAGCGAGGCAGAAATGCCTTGGAGAAAGCAGAGTCATTTTTCGGATTGAGGGGCGTGTTTTCGTTCTCTCCTCTTCCCATTGGCTGGAAGGTAAAATTCAAGCCAATGGGAAGAGGAGAGAAAGTAAATAGAAAGAAACGAAAAAAACACACCCCTCAATCCGAAAAAGACGGGGCTTATCGGAGTGACGCCCCTCTCCTCCAATGGCTGGCCTCCGTTTAGGAAGCCAGTCAATGGAGAAGAGGGGCGGGTTCAAGCTCCTACTAAGAAACATAAAATCTTGGAGCTCTGCCCACACTGCTACGCAGTGCGACGCAGTCCTCGACCTAAAAACTGAATACTTTTATTAACAGTTTTAGGCACAGGCAGTGGTAGCAGGAACCACTGCCTGCATGTAGATATTGTTTTTGTAGATATTAACAAACAGGAAGGGGTCCCTTAGGGACCCGGGGACCCCTTCCCGTTTGGAAACGGTTACCCAATTTAGATTTGGTGCTAAAATATTAATGATTTGGGACCAGATTTTACATTTCTAATTGTAAAGTACCTTGGTACATCAGGCCCTGAGTCTCTAGACATTGGGTCAAGTTTAAGAAGATTAACACAACCCAACACTGCTTAAAAGCCTCCCACTTTGCATTGCACACACAGCCAAACTTTTAATTGTAAAGAATTTACCATGTGACACGCTGATGATGCCTTTGGCATGTTGACTAAATTTACATGATGCACATAATCATGATAGCATTACACTACAACACAAAGGCACATTGAGTGGTTTCTTGCGTATGTTTTGTCCTTTAGGCAGATCCTAATCTGTTAATGCAGATGTTCATCCAAGGGTAAATCGTGGCAAGATACACCCAGCCACGAAAGTTCAGATTATTTTTGTCTGTTTTCACAATTTGTTGTTGTTAGGACTCAAGGTAACTTTTCTTTTAGTACTAATGACTTCTTGCATCTGTCAAAACTAAAAAAGAAGTGATCATCCCAAACCTAGTATACCCTCTCCTCCTCTAAGATATCTTCTAACAGGTACTATTGCTAGCTATGGTTTGGACTATGGGCATTCTCTGCATTTCAAAAAGCTACTCTAAAAGATTAAAAGAGCCCAAAATACACATTTCCAACCTGCTGATCTGCTAAAAAATAAGATCATGTTACTGAACCGGGGAAATGCCCTGGTTTATCTGTAAGTGTCTGTGCATTGTTTCGGAATGTTTGTTTTGACATTCCCTATTTTTCTTGATGTAGGTAAGAAGTGTTTCCATGTTATGGGAGAGGACCATCAATGTGTGGTTATTGTGTTATGGGGCACAGCACTTAGCAGTGTGATAGATGAAGAAGTGTGAGAGAAAGGCGCACAATTGATGGTTTTTAGTAAACTGGAGCTTTCGAGCAACGCTGCACATTCCATTTTGGGATTTCTTTTGTTCATAGTCCACTTAGGCGGTTACTGCTGTGGGTTGTCCATTCTGAGAAATGTTGTTTAAAGTTTATGATCCTGTGCAGGCATAGGTTAAAGGGAGAAGTGGGGTAGAGATCTGCTGGGATGGACTTAGGTAAAATCATCCCAAATCTGATTGTCATTGTCACATGCCAGGAAGTGGTGGTAATATGTAGCCAGTCCGGACCTGCATTGGTGGACTAAATTAGAGTCCTCTGTTGGCCAGAGGTATGAGGCAGATCTCTTTAGTTATTCCACGCCTGTTCATGCTATGGAATAGTACTTTACCGGTTGTAGATGTGATCCTAAGTGACCCTTAGCAGTTTTTAGGTCTCGCGACCTATCAATGCGCGCAAGCGCATTGAGCGGAGCGAGAATTCAAGTGCTCAAAATCCTCGTCAAACCAAGGGCTTCTTGCTGCGGTTTTCTTTAAGTTCACGTGAATCACGTGACCAAACCAGCACGCGCATCAGCCTCCTTCCCTTCCTCCTAATTGCATTTTTTCACGGCCGCACAGCACATCAAAGGGCTTCTCCCAGCGTGTGCTGTGCGGCTTCTCCTCCCCTAATTATCCATGGCTGGCCGGTGGCTGGCCGTACTTTCAGTACACCATTTGCTCAGGACATTGCTTTTTTTTATTTGCAGTGCCTTTAGAAATTTGTAAACTTGCTTGCTTGTTATTAAAATGTTTCTTATTCTGAACATTGCCTATCCAGATATTCATCATCATTTATAATTTCTCACGTGAGCCTTTCTAAGGGTTAGCATATGTGCACATATTGTCATGTCTGTAAACTGCACTTTTTAACAGCATTTAGTACATTTTGAGCAGAGTACTTTTCCCGATGGCCAACTCTGTGTATACAAGGAGCTTTCACTTATGTTAGGTAGCTCAGTTGCTTTGTGTGCTTGCTGCAGATTGCTGTTGCCTGTACGCCACTAGTTCTCTTCCATGAGAACCTGACTCAGCCCCCCCCTCTCCTACTGATCAATAAAATAAACTCGTGCCATTCACTTTGTTATACTTCAGGGTGGTACTGCTCCGTGAGGCCACATTACTGCCAGTGAGTGCTGTGTTTTTGTTGTTCTCAAATTGCACCCACCACGTATTAGGAAACCAGGGAAACTTTGTGTAACTTGCTATCGTGTAGAATTTGCCCAGCTCCGCTGAAAGGACCAGGATACGTTGGTGTTCGCTTGGCTCCACTGGGTACCTGGGCACGGAACAGACCCGGCATTGTTATCACCACCTCCTCTGTGCGACAAGGGGGCACGGCAGGGTGGGTCTGTGTTAGTTCTCAATGCGTGCCGCCTCCCTGGGGCCCGAAGGGTGTAAAGCACCCTGGCAAGCGATGACACAGGCGCTGCCTCTCTCTTCTTCACATGTGGCTGCAGGCGAGGGAAAGGTAGCAGTAAATGAATTGAAAAAAACCACAAAACTGCCATTTGGGAAAGTACCTGCCCAGAGGCTCTGTAATATACCAGGACTGTACTTTCTTTGACACAGCGCCACGTTCTCGAGCTTGAGTCCATTGTGTCCACACCATGCTTCTAGGTCAGATATTGACATACTTTCAAGGTCTGTAACTTTATAGCTCGGCCTCTTTGATGCATTAAATGCTCCTGACTGCTTCGCCATGTTCTACATTTTAAACAGTTACGTTATTTGTTTATTTATCTGAAAAGTACTTTCTGGAACGTGTCCCCCCCTCACCCATTAAATCCGAATGTTTACCAACTCTCTGCAGCGTGGGGAGAGTTACACGGCGGCCCCACGCTGCTTGACAATGTGGAATGTGTGACTTGTGAGAGCAAGTATTTTAGTTTGAAGCTCACTTCCGACGTTGCAATCCCAGGCATAGTTGTTGGTTTAAATCTCTTCTTTCCGGGCAGACCTAGTCCATTGTTGGCTCAGCTCGGTTTACTGTTCAGAGCTGCCGGTGGCATGCGGCTTCGTGGCACTTTGCAAAATGTCCCTATGGTAAATATGTTTATAGGGGGCGACAATCCCATAAATCTATGCGGCTTCTGCGCATGCTCGTGCTCATCTGCTGCACTCGGTAAACATTTACATGGTAAATACCCTCCGTGCTGCCTCCCACCCGCAAAAAAACATAAGTGGTCTGGAATGCCCAGTGCAACTGCTTTTTATCAGCCCTTAGTATCAGTAAATGTGAAGCATGCCCATGCTTGTTGAAGAAATTAGTGCGCCTGCATGGAAATATTGATTTCAATATAGTACATTATGTGGAAGCATTTCTCAAAATCGTTGGGATGTTTACAATCAAACCAAAATACTGACGCACACTACTGCTATGCAAGCAGACTGGCATTTATTTTCGTTAACTATTTTTTAAAATAACTTTCTTAATGTGCTTACTCCCTAGCTTAAATGATATACATATGTACAAAAATACCCTGGCGACGTGGTCATGTGCCCACATTCGTGACAGCAAGCATTATGAAAACAAGAAGGTGCAAATACAGTTTTAGACCTTTTTTAAACGTTACATTGGTGTTAATTTGTGCAGGGTTCTCGTTCACTAACACTTCTGCCTATGTTTCTTTTGCTTGCTTGCATATACACTTTTAACGTGCATTTTTCTTCCTCTTTTTCAGCTATACTTTATTTTTATGGCTATTTTAAGTCATTAAGCAAAGAAAACAAGCACTGGCGTTGCCAATAGGTTTCGCATTTGGAAAGTTGGAGCTATTGGTTTTGTAAATGACATTTTATATTTATATATTGTTATTGACAATGCCAATAACGATATATAAATATAAAATGTCATTTACAAAACCAATAGCTCCAACTTTCCTACTGCGAGACCTATTGGCGACGCCAGTGCTTGTTTCCTATGCGAGTGTAAGTGTGTCAAGAAGTAAAGGGAATTATTAAGCAGTCAGTATGAACTGCAACCGACTATATGACCACTGAGTATTATGGTATTAGTTTGAGAGTGGGTTGTATATTGTATTGTGATTGCATTACTTAGCACTTATTGCCCCTGACGAGGCATTGTTGTGCTTTACACTGGGCAGAATGCTGTTTCAAGTCCCAAGGTTAATATTTTTGTTGGTATTGTTGGTTATTGAGGTTATTGAGATTTGTCTTGTGCTCTAGCAGAGCCGTTCATGCCTTTATTCCAGTTTCTATGTCGTAGATTATATTAGTCGGAAATTAGGTGTGCTATTTAGTGGGAGAGGTGGGCATTTGAATTTTAATGCATTGGTTGGTAATATTAAAAGATTTGCCACAGGATATTAGGCATTTTAGGGTGCAGGGTTATGACTTTTAAAGGAGAGGCTGTGATCTTTAAAAGAAAAAAGATCTGCGCAATTTGCAGAGGTACAATAATAGGGATTAAGGCGAACATGCATGTGACCTAGAGTAGACAGAGCTCAGAGAGAGAAGGCCTGCAGAGGATGGAAAGGAAGAAGAGGGTTATTTGAAGGAACAATTGGAGTAGACAATCAGAAGTTTTGAGGTTGGTTTTCATGCAGGATTTTTAGAAGTATTGCGGAGGTTTTCAGAGATAACATGCCAAAACTGTAAAAGGAAACAATATTATGTACATGTGTTACAAAAACAATGTATGCCATGAGAACCCCAGTGTTCACACACACCACCATCACCCACAGGGCTTTAAATGGGAAAATATAAGTGCAGGTACACATTAAATGGGCTACAGGTGTGTCAAGTGGGTGGGGCTAGGCCTGGGGCTAAGGGCAAAACATAATGATACCCCCTATTCTCACCCGCCTGTTTAACTCCTTTTCGGAGCCGGGCGCCATCCCACCGGACCTGTTAAGGGCAACGGTATCAGTGATCCCGAAACCTGGGAAGGACCGGGCCCTATGCGGCTCGTACAGGCCTATCTCACTCCTGAATGTCGACCTTAAATTGTACACGGGGATTTTAGCGTCTAGGCTGGCCCTGAATCTGCCGGGCCTGGTTGAGGCTGATCAAGCTGGCTTTGTGTCTGGCAGACAGACGGTCGATAACACCAAAAGAGTGGCTCACATTCCGGAGAATGCTTCGCGGATCCCGGGCGAGCGGATGCTACTGGCGGTGGATGCTGAGAAGGCATTCGACCGGGTTCACTGGCCTTATCTCGAGCGGGTGCTCCGGAAACTGGGTATTGGAGACAAATTCTGCTCGATGGTCTTCAACTGCTACAAGTGCCCGTCGGCGACAGTAAGAGTCAATGGATGCAGCTCCCGTAGCTTTGCGATCGAACGGGGCACTAGGCAGGGGTGCCCGCTCTCCCCACTCCTCTTTGCTCTTTACATGGAGCCGTTTGCCCAGAGAATTCGTCAGAACCCAGATGCGGTCGGGATCAAGATGGGGCAGTATATCCACACGGTCATCCTTTATGCAGACGATGTCCTGTTAACTCTGGACGATCCTAGACGGGCCCTCCCGGCTTGTATTCATGAACTAGACGCTTTTTCGAAAGTGGCTGGTTTTAAGATGAACATGGGCAAGTCGGTGGCTTTAGATGTGTCCCTCGCCGCAGATACTAGACGAGACCTGCAGCGGCTCTTTCCCATGCAGTGGTCGTCATCTCTGGTGCCGTACCTGGGGATTCTGCTAGCGCCAACGTTGCCAGCGATGGTAACGGCTAACTATGCCTCTCTCAGCAGGAAAATCAGGGAGGAACTGGGCCGCTGGGGTAAGAGCCTATTGTCTTGGCTCGGCAGAATTGCTGCGGTCAAGATGACGGTTCTGCCCCAGATTCTATATCTCTTCCGAGCCTTACCGCTCCAGCCTCCTGTGGGCTGGATTAGACAGACACAAGCTGACATCGCGCGCTTCGTCTGGCAAGGCCGCAAACCGAGGATGAAGAAGGTTCTCTCCACGCTGGCTCCGGAGGCAGGGGGCCCTGGCATCCCGGACCTCCGGAAATACTTCCAGGCGGCGCAGTTGCGCTATCTAGTGGAGTGGAGCAGGTGGGAATCCGACAAGCATTGGCTTTTTCAGGACCAGGCAGTGGCGGGGCGCACCCTCCAGGAGGTTCCATTCATGCGCCGGGCTCACCGCCCTCGAAATCTCTACGCTTCCTTCGTTACGCGAGTTCCCTTAAGGGTATGGGACACAGTCAGTGAGGTTCGTGAACTCACTACGTTCCCCTCACCTTTCACCCCGATAGTGGACAATCCTGACTTCTCCCCCGGGATGGAGCCGGGTGCTTTCTCTCACTGGAAGACGACGGGCTGCCGTGCGCTCTTCCAGATCTATGGGCCGGAGGGGGTTGTCCCCTTTCAGCAACTGAAACAGGAGTTCCATTTGTCTGAGTCGGACAGGCTGCGATATATGCAGGTCAGGCACTGGGCGCTTCAACCCCAGGTGTGGGACACTGCTGATCGCCAGATAACGCCATACGAACGGTGGTTGGTGACACGCGCCTCTGACGCTAAGCTGATCACTGATCTATATAAATTCCTACAGCCCCCTCCGTTTCACTTCTATAATCCGGGCAGGGAACGTTGGAATAGAGAACTGGGAAGGACGCTTAGCCATAAGAAATGGGACCAAATTGCGCACCGTGCGAGACACTCTGCATATCATACAGGCCTCACGGAAACACTCACCAAGGTGTCTACGTATTGGTATTACACCCCGGAGAGGCTTCATGAAATGAACAGGCATATTGAGAAGGCGTGCTGGAGGGGTTGTGGTCGGGTGGGGACCCTTACACATATACTTTGGGATTGTCCTTTGTTAGAGGCTTACTGGAAGGAAGTTCTCGACAAGATTGATGTTCATTTTGCAACTGAATTGCCGCGCTTCCCGGCGTATGTATTGCTTGTCCTTCCCAATGGCCTGATGTACCCGCTGAAGTCCCGTAGGGGCAGGCAAATTGCGATAGCGCTGGGTTCAGCGATTCAGAACATCTTGATCCACTGGCGTACCACCACGGTCCCCTCCATCACAGGCTGGCTGCACAGGCTTTGGCATGTGCTAGGTATGGAGAAACTATCGCTTATGGTGGCGGGGGACGTGGACCAATTTGATGAGCTATGGCAACCCTTCCACGCGCTTTTGACTACTGAATTTAGGGAACTCACTTGCCCGAGATACCTCAGACTTCTGAGATTAACACCGCCTGTGATTTCAACCGACTAAGGAGACACAAGATCTGGGCTCGCGGGGGGGAGGGGGGCGTGGCGGGAGGGCAGGTTGTGTTATCAGCCGAGTATTGGACGGGGGGAGGCGGGGGGGTGTTGCGGTGAGTTGGGTTGTTTGGGGGGGGGGGTTCTGGGGGTGGTGGGGTTAGTCTTCGGCATTATTGCTTTTCCTTTTCTGGTCTGCTTGATGGTGTCGACTGTACTTAGCTTTTATCATTTGCCATTGCTTTTTTTCTCTTTACAGTAGCTTTGTCCACCATCGCACTCGCAAATTTACGCTCAGCTTTTCTCGCCTGATTGTATGTAACCCTTACCCTCATGTTCCCTTGCCTCCTATTTTTTGTCTTAATAAAATGCTTTAAACCTAAAAATAACGCCCACGGGTCCCACAAATGGCCCAATAATAATACTGGTGTAATAAAGGAGAACTAATAACTTGAATACATCGACTGATTACACCAATAAGTATATCGTGAAACTTAATCTTTGCCCACAGCAAAGAAAAGAAACAGCAGCTACATCTGGAACCTGTCAGGTTTGGGAACAGCCGGCAGGAAATCCTTTGAACAGTACAAACACAAACAGATAACACCAGTGCAAACCAGCAAACTGAAAATAATACCAATCTGAGTTTTTTGAATCATGGCTGACAAATCAAGAAATCGCCAACAAAGGGCAAGTGAATTGTTGAATGACGAAGCAGTTCCCCTAACTAACACCAACACAGGAACAAACAAGAAAAGCACAACAGGGGAAAAGGAAACAAGAACCATCCTAAATGTCATTAGGGAACTTCAACAGAACAGGATCATGGAAGTCAACAAATGGTGGGAAAAGACAACTTTGGAAAAATACATTGAATTCAAAAGGGTCCCAAGGGGGCTCTGAATTTTAATCATGCCCACATTGAATGACTTAGATCTGGATCGGCTCAAACAGTGGCAACAGGATACAAATGAATGTTCATTCAAATTAATGAGAACATTAATCATACATGCGGAGGGAAAATTGAATAAAATAACAGCAATAATCCAAGCATTGGATTCAGAATTGTCAAAATTTCCCTCGTCTGAGGAAAACAAAGAATTAATAGACAGCATGGAAAAGAAAATAAATAAACATGAAACAGAGGTGGAGAGGAGAAAAGCGAACAAGTTCACAAGAGACAGGTTAGACTATGCAAATGGGCGTATCTACACGTTTGCCCGTAAATATGACACACTAAGGAGTAGAGTGGTGATGGACAAATGTGCTGGCACCTCTGCAATAATTACAGACAACATGGATAGTTCATAAATAAGCTCTGCGGAGGAAGATTTAACCACAACACCACTGGATTTTCGGGGGGAGATGCAACTAGCCCAAATGACAACGCAGCAAAGAGGAAGAGGCAGATTCAACACATGGGGGAGAGGACAGCAATAAACACCAGAAGGGGCAGGAGAAGAAGCAAAACCAAAGAGAGGAAAAGGAAAACAAAAAAAACTCTCCTGAAGATGAAAGCAAACCCAAATGACAACTTGGTTATCAACATTTCGAATAAAATCTTAACAGACTCTCAAATTAAGCTGCTCAATAGGGGATTGTCTTATTGCCCCAACAAAGAACTGGACTATGCGAATGCACAAATTGACCTCTACAAATTTTGCAGAAAAGTCAAACTCAAGAAATACTTCTTGGAGAAGAAACCCTCACCTGGGAACCAACAAAAAGAAAGAATTGATTTATCACCAATCTTGCAAAAAGACCTTCCAGCATTAAAAACCTTAACCTCCCTAGACACAGATGTGTCCTCCAATGTAGAAGACACACAAGACTCCACAGTATCAGACATGGAATTCTGCAAAACAATTGGGGTGCCAACAAATAAAGGAGGAGAGAGTGGACTTAAAAAACTGTCCAGATACTGCCCACAACTACCAGCTGGCAACAAAATTGACCTGTTTCAAGAGATCATGATGGAGGAAATCACAAGAATGGCATCAAGACCAGCCAATAATTCAACTCAAACCAAGAACATAACCCCCCAAAAAAAGAACTGGAACCTGACTCCAAATGAATATAAAGCCATGTCAGAACTAAAAAATGATTCGACTATAATCATCAAAGCCTCTGACAAAGGTGGTAACGTTGTAATCCAAAATACATCGGATTATGTGGAGGAAGCAAACCGTCAGCTAGGAGTCAGAGAACATTATCAACTGATGAAAGAGAATCCTATTGATAAATGGATGGAAGAATATCATAACCTCCTGCTAGCAAGGAGAGACAGAGAACTGATCGACTTTGAAGAACTCATGTACCTAAAAACAGAGAATCCCATCACGGCAACAATCTACTTTCTGCCGAAAGTGCATAAGTCGATTAACAGACCACCCAGAAGACCCATTGTTAGCTCAATTGGATCTCTCTTGGAATCAACTTCAAGATTTATAGACACCTTTCTGATGAACTACGTAACAAAATTGCCCTCCTATCTACGTGATACCATGGACTTTGTAAATAAACTGAAAAACATGAAATGGGAGACGGGTTTTCTCATGGCAACCATCGACGTTTCTTCACTCTACACATCCATACGACATCAGGATGGTGTAGATGCTGTAAATTCTTTTTTGAAAGAAAGATCAATAAACTTCCTGGAACATTCTGCCATGCTGATCGAGATGTTGACCTTCTGCTTGACACACAACATCTTTCTCTTCCAAGGCAATCTCTATCTACAACAACAGGGGACTGCAATGGGAACATCTTTTGCCCCCACATATGCAAATCTAATGATGGCCGTCTGGGAAAAAGAGGTTCTATCAGAAGAGAACAAAAAACGTCAGAATATAAAAAGTTGGTATCGATATATCGACGATCTCTTTCTAGTATGGGACGGAAACCAGACAGAGCTACAGACCTTCATAGACTCCTTAGAAAATAATCGGTACAATCTACACTTCACCTCAACCATCAGCAACAGCAGTGTGATCTACTTGGATGTAGAAGTGGAGATATGCAACAACAAACTATGCACTAAAATGTACCGCAAACCCACATCCTGCAATAGCATTCTCCATGCCAACAGCGGTCATCCTTCAAATTTAAAATGGAGTATACCCTATGGAGAAATGCTAAGGGCTAAAAGGAACTGTTCTGAAGAAAAAGATCTCAATATAGAAATAGAAAGAATGTTTGGTCATTTTCTTTCTAGAGGATACCCATTGGAAGTCCTAATAACAGCAAAATCTCGCATGCATCTAAAGGATAGAGCGGATCTCTTGATCTCTCGGAAAGAACAAGCACAAACAACTGAAGGTCAAGAAAAATTGGACAAAAGAGAATTGGAGGAGTCAGGAAATAAAACACGTCTCATTATGGACTTTAACAATCAGAGTCAGAACCTCAAAAGGGTGATAAAGAAAAACTGGGAAATTCTCCTGTTGGATGAAACTCTCAGGGGACACTTAACACCCTATCCAAGCGTCACCTATAGGAAAACAGCGTCCTTAGGAGATATTCTGACAAAAAGTTACTTTGAGATTAAGCCGAAGGAGAAAACATCTTGGCTGAATACACCAGGGTTCTGGAAGTGTGTAAAATGCAAAGCCTGTGAGCATAGACAGAACATCAAAGAATACACACTCCAAAGTGGCAAAATTGAAAAAATCACAGATCACATCACATGCGATTCAAAATTTGTAATTTATAGACTCAAATGCCCATGTGGAAGAGACTATATCGGGAGCACAATTAACAAACTGAAACTGCGAATCTTACAACACCTGCGTGAGATCAAAAACAATGACCCGAATTATCCTATGGCGAAACATTTTAATGAACAACATCAAGCAGACTGTAGCAAACTAACATACGCAGGTTTAAAAATCGCCAAAATCTCTGAAAGAGAGGGAGACCGCACCTTAAAGTTAAGGAAGATGGAGAGCAGAATGATTCTCGACATGGGCACGGAATACCCATACAGACATAATTTGGACGCTGAGCTTTATGTCCATCAGGAAAAGTAGTCAAATAAATGTGATCCATGACAAATCCTCACAATCCAATCTCTCAATGAGCATTGTCTGGATATGAACTCATAAATTGTAAATAAAATTGTAAGCCCTAGTAAATACAGATATCCAAAAGGAGGAATTAACCGAATTTGAGGGAACAAACTGACTCACTCAGTTAAAATATAGGACTGGTAAGATAAAGGAAACATCAGATAAAATGTACCTCATGGAATCGATCACCTGAGTGCAGAAATAGACTCCCCCATACTGAAAAAGACAAACATTGTTGAGGGAGGACAAATCTACTTCAGAATATAAATTTTGAATGAAAAAAGACAATATAACAAACAGAAGAAAATAAGAAAGAGAAAAGATAACTAAATATCAATAGAAAGCCTTTTTGTTCTTTTTCACATATGGGATTGATCGATCATTGTAAGTTCAATAGGTTTAAACTAGAATGAACTCTTGCAGTCCCGTAGCAACTTTTGCAACAATTGTACTTTACAAATATTTTTTTACCAGAGAGAACCACTTATCTTCTTGATATGAACTCCCCAAAATGAACTCTAAAAAAGAACTTTTGGAAAAAGAACTCCTAAAATGCACTTTGATATTGTATTAGAATTACACCTTGTTCTATATAAAATGTCAATGTGAATGGAAAGCAGAACTTTAATTGAGTACTTTACATTATATATATATATACGCTGTGGGTTTCGTAATAAAAACTGTGAACCCGCTCCTGAGAGTGCTTCCTCTTTTCTTTGAAAAACGAGACGAGTGAGAGCTCTGATCTATTGCGGAAGGCACCATCCGCGGAAGCACCCGTCCTTGAGTGTGCTAAGTAGGTGCAAACGAGGGAGCTTGAATATAAATATATCTATATATATATATATATATATATATATATATATATATATATATACTGTTTCACAAGTTACCCAAAGGCAGGGCGCACTCCCATGTCGGCGTGTCATCTGGATAAGGAAATGTCAGGCACATCCAGCGTGCTCGTGCTGGCACACCCATGATGAACAATTTATTTCATGCAGAACTGCCTACAGCCCACTTGGGATTTATGTTTGGACTTCCAGTCCCAGTATGCAATTGAAGCTGTACTCACCTGATTTTGGTTAACGGCTAATTATTAAAGGGAGATCGCTGGAAACCAGTTTGTTGGCAGTTTGTGTGTGGCAGTGAAAACCTATGATTAAGAGTGCTTTACTCGAAATGCGTCAGGTTACTGCAGACGCTGGATGTGCCTGACATTTCCTTATCCAGATGACACGCCGACATGGGAGTGCGCCCTGCCTGTGGGTAACTTGTGAAACAGTATGAATTTCGGCCGACCCGGCCGAGGGGTGCACCGCCGCGAAGCAGGCGGCTCTGCTGCTGGACTTGCTTTCAGCCGAGCGGATCAGACAGGCGGATGGTGTACTTGGGGAATGCTCGTGCTGGCACACCCGTGATGAACAATTTATTTCATGCAGAACTGCCTACAGCCCACTTGGGATTTATGTTTGGACTTCCAGTCCCAGTATGCAATTGAAGCTGTACTCACCTGATTTTGGTTAACGGCTAATTATTAAAGGGGGATCGCTGGAAACCAGTTTGTTGCCAGTTTGTCGGTGGCAGTGAAAACCTATGATTAAGAGTGCTTTACTCGAAACTTGTCAGGTTACTGCAGACGCTGGATGTGCCTGACATTTCCTTATCCAGATGACACGCCGACATGGGAGTGCGCCCTGCCTTTGGGTAACTTGTGAAACAGTATGAATTTCGGCCGACCCGGCCGAGGGGTGCACCGCCGCAAAGCAGGCGCCTCTGCTGCTGGACTTGCTTTCAGCCGAGTGGATCAGACAGGCGGATGGTGTACTTGGGGAATGCTCGTGCTGGCACACCCGTGATGAACAATTTATTTCATGCAGAACTGCCTACAGCCCACTTGGGATTTATGTTTGGACTTCCAGTCCCAGTATGGAATTGAAGCTGTACTCACCTGATTTTGGTTAACGGCTAATTATTAAAGGGAGATCGCTGGAAACCAGTTTGTTGGCAGTTTGTGTGTGGCAGTGAAAACCTATGATTAAGAGTGCTTTACTCGAAACGCGTCAGGTTACTGCAGACGCTGGATGTGGCTGACATTTCCTTATCCAGATGACACGCCGACATGGGAGTGCGCCCTGCCTTTGGGTAACTTGTGAAACAGTATGAATTTCGGCCGACCCGTCCGAGGGGTGCACCGCCGCGAAGCAGGCGGCTCTGCTGCTGGACTTGCTTTCAGCCGAGCGGATCAGACAGGCGGATGGTGTACTTGGGGAATGCTCGTGCTGGCACACCCGTGATGAACAATTTATTTCATACAGAACTGCCTACAGCCCACTTGGGATTTATGTTTGGACTTCCAGTCCCAGTATGCAATTGATGCTGTACTCACCTGATTTTGGTTAACGGCTAATTATTAAAGGGAGATCGCTGGAAACCAGTTTGTTGGCAGTTTGTGTGTGGCAGTGAAAACCTATGATTAAGAGTGCTTTACTCGAAATGCGTCTGGTTACTGCAGACGCTGGATGTGCCTCACATTTCCTTATCCAGATGACACGCCGACATGGGAGTGCGCCCTGCCTTTGGGTAACTTGTGAAACAGTATGAATTTCGGCCGACTCGGCCGAGGGGTGCACCGCCGCGAAGCAGGCGGCTCTGCTGCTCGACTTGCCTTCAGCCGAGCGGAACAGACAGGCGTATGGTGTACTTGGGGAATGCTCTGCTGGCACACCCGTGATGAACAATTTATTTCATGCAGAACTGCCTACAGCCCACTTGGGATTTATGTTTGGACTTCCAGTCCCAGTATGCAATTGATGCTGTATTCACCTGATTTTGGTTAACGGCTAATTATTAAAGGGAGATCGCTGGAAACCAGTTTGTTGGCAGTTTGTGTGTGGCAGTGAAAACCTATGATTAAGAGTGCTTTACTTGAAACGCGTCAGGTTACTGCAGACGCTGGATGTGCCTGACATTTCCTTATCCGGATGACACGCCGACATGGGAGTGCGCCCTGCCTTTGGGTAACTTGTGAAACAGTATGAATTTCGGCCGACCCGGCCGAGGGGTGCACCGCCGCGAAGCAGGCGGCTCTGCTGCTGGACTTGCTTTCAGCCGAGCGGATCAGACAGGCGGATGGTGTACTTGGGGAATGCTCGTGCTGGCACACCCGTGATGAACAATTTATTTCATGCAGAACTGCCTACAGCCCACTTGGGATTTATGTTTGGACTTCCAGTCCCAGTATGCAATTGGAGCTGTACTCACCTGATTTTGGTTAACGGCTAATTATTAAAGGGAGATCGCTGGAAACCAGTTTCGTGGCAAATTGTGTGTGGCAGTGAAAACCTATGATTGAGAGTGCTTTACTCGAAACGTGTCAGGTTACTGCAGACGCTGGATGTGCCTGACATTTCCTTATCCAGATGACACGCCGACATGGGAGTGCGCCCTGCCTTTGGGTAACTTGTGAAACAGTATATATATATATATATATATATATATATATATATATATATATATATATATATATATATATATATATATATATATATATATATATATATATATATATATATATATATATATATATATATATATATATATATATATATATATATATATATATATATATATTACCTTTTTTTGTTTTGCTTATAACTTTGGCGTCGCTTGATGAATCTTCATGAAATTTTCCAAACCTATTCTTTGTTCATATCAACTCCTATGGTGAAAGTTTGGTTGGGGGTGATTCATCAAGGGGGGGCCGAGAAAAAAGGGGAGTACCAAAACATGTTTTGTCCATGTTAACTTCCATAGGAAACTTTAGACAAGCCTACAGGTCGAAAGGGTGAACAGAATTACCCCAACTTTGGCAGGGTAAAGGGACTTGATCTAGAAAGCATGCTTTTGTTTATTTGGTGTAAATCAGTTCAATAGGTTTGGAGAAATATCGAAATTTACAGATCATCTGATTGTCTGACGTGTTATGAGCACGAGCTTGCTGCGAACGATTGCAATTAGGAAGTGTTGGCAGCTTTTTGTGTTAACATTGAAGCGAGTAAAGGGAAAAAAGGGTGAAAAAACTTGGAAAGAGGAGGGTAGGAGCCCTGTGAGCTCTGTGGGGTGGTTAGGGTGTGCTATAGACGGAGTGTGAAGAGAAGTATTTACCCCTACCCGTGTGAAAGTGCTGTTTTGCCCAGAGTGAGATGGTGCTGAGGTGAGATGCTGGTACATTCGGGGATGAAAGCGTGCGCCTAAACTATGAGCTAAGTGCTGTAAACTGATGTGCTCTGGGCGCTGTAGCATACTGGCCGAATTTAAGTATTTACCCCTACCGGTGTGAAAGTGCTGTTTTGCCCACAGTGAGATGGTGCTGAGGTGAGGTACTGGTACACTCGGGGAAAAAAGCGTGCGCCTAAACCGTGAGCTGAGTGCTGTAAACTGATGTGCTCTGGGCGCTGTGGCATACTGGCCGAAGCGAAGTATTTACCCCTAAAGGTGTGCAAGTGTTGTTTTGCTCACAATGAGATGGTGCTGAGGTGAGGTGCCGGTACACTCGGGGATGAAAGTGTGTGCCTAAACCGTGAGCTGAGTGCTGTAAACTGATGTGCTCTGGGCGCTGTAGCATAGCTGTGCAGGTGCTGTTAGGATGCATTTAGAGTATAGCGGGAGTGGGAAGCAAACTACTCACTGGTACCGGTCTGAAGACTCGGGATGTAACCGTGAGCCTAAGCTGTGAGCTTATTGCTGTAAAGTGATGTGCTGTGGGCACTGTAGGATATTGGCCGCTGTAGCATACCTGTGTAAGTACTGTTAGTATGCGTTTATATGATACAGGGAGTGGGAAGCGAACTACTCACCCCTACCGGTCTGAAGACTTGAATGCATTGTTTTAGCAAGGAGGAATAAAGAAATAATCGTGAAGAATATAATGCAGAATGTTGCAATGCCACAGAAGACAAATGGTGAAATCAGGTGTGTCTAAGAAAGTGGCTTTGTATAATAAAGGGACGGAATTTTAAACTTATATAAAAAGTGTGTTTATTTAAGTGCCATAAATGGACCCACTGGTGCAAGAGCTAAGGCATAGAGCTGAGGAAAACTCCAACTACTTTTGCTGTATTCAATCGTAAGCTCCTGCATCAGTGAATTCCACATTACATGTTACAGTTCCATGTGACATAAACAATACCTATTACACTTGAATGACTCTAAATTCTATAATGAAAATAAAGGTTTGATACCATTACCACATGTACCCTTTAAGAAAACAAACAACAACAAAAAATTGCAAAATGTAATCATCAAACTTCTTTGGTACCCTGCTACTCCTATTTTGTAACACAAAATTATCAACAGTAGAACAGTCAGGAATCTCTTGTACAGTAGATTCAAAATGGTGTGTGTCAGAATTGGTAATAGTTCTACCCACATCGGAACTTTGAGGAGGATCACAAACATTGCGCTTCTGAGAAGCACATTTAGTACCCTTCTGGTCAAACCATACATTATTGTCTTTAGCTGTTTCAAAAAAACCTTCTTGTGCAGAGAGCTAAGGCATCGAGCTGAGGCCAACTCCAACTGCTTCTGCTGTATTCAAACCAAAGCTCCTGCATCAGTGAATTCCATATTACATGTTACAGTTCTATGTGCCATATAGATTAGCTATTAGACATAAATGAGTAAATTCTAAAATGAAAATAAAGGTAGGATACGATTAACACACTGTGCCAACCAGTTCCTAAACAATGTTATGTTTTTTTATCTTGATCGCCAGCTTGTGAACAGAGGCTAAGGATGCGTAAATTTGTCTGAAAGGGCTTTGTGGATAACAGGCAGGCAGAGAGACGTGTGCACAAAGAATAGACATGGTTTCAAAATAGATGTTGGGTTTAGGCTAATTTAACAAGTAAATAGCGTATTTGTATAGGCCATACGTCACCGATCTCTGGTTAGAGTGGAGACGTAAGGGGCAATAATGAAAATAGACTTTAAATGCCTGAGCATACTTACAAAGTTATTATATGAAAGTAGTAAAATTGAAGTGTATTAATTTTTTTTAAAGGAAATAGTCAAAAAAAGAAGGAAAAAATCAATCCAAGAATAACGTGAGTTTCTTACAAGTCTTGGAGATTGCAGTGCCGAAGTTCTTCAGCGGCTTGAGATGCGTAATGTTTCAAGAGGTCATTGTTGCCATTGTGCGTCAATTTGAATTGGCAGGCAATCTGCGATGTTGTGAAAGGTCACATGTTGCAGGAGATCTTTCGCAGCTGCGCAGAAATCCTATTCTGCCACAATACCTTTTTGCATTGCATCCGCCATTCTCCACTGCCTGAACAATCAAGTTCATGGTTTTCAAGATACTGCATTACCTGCTGGATATCGGGAGCAATTGTTGGGATGTTGGCAAGGCATACATCCATTTGCCAGTTTAATGGGCACGTTTTGTAATAAAAAGATGGTTGCACGCAGATTGCCTATGTGTAAATAAATGTCATGTTGTAGCTGGCTCCGATAACAGATAGAAGCAGGCAGCCTAAAAGTAGTTCAATTTGTTCACGGTATTGATGTAGTTTCACGTAGAGGCGTATTCTGACAGACATGCTTGTTACCAGAGGGAGCGCAGCCATTTTTTACAAGCAAAAATAGTAGTAGGATGGCAGCAAAGAGAGCTAGAATTATGGGCACTGTTCCTGTTATTCCACAGATGATCGAATGAATGAAGTCTGGTATTATACCAAAAACAGTTTGAAAGCCTGTGAGAAGGTCGGAGGAGACCGTGTTAAAAAAGTGTGCCAGACCTTGAGTGTGAGATGTATTGAAAATTGTGTAACAATTCACAAAGTGTAATGGGAGGTTCGAATTTAAAAGGGACTGTATTTTACTTGAAGTTCTTGCTATCTGCAGCCGACGAATTTATTTTGCAGAAGTGACTGACACTTCTATTCTGAACAAAAGCACTTTAGTTTTGTTAGTTTAATGAAATCTGTTTTCAAAGTAGGGATTGAAGGCCAAGTTGAAGTTTGGGAGTTACTTTGTGTGGGTGGGAATAGAAATTGCCACAGGAAGTTACTCGGTTTGAAACAGTAAGGACAGATGGTATGCCAGCTCAAATTCCGTAGGAGTGCATGTCATTGAGAAGCAGATAACTGCCATTAGAAAGATGTGTGAATGTTGGTCTCATTGTGGGAGTTGGTGTGTTTTCAAGAAAGCACGCAAAATTGGGGGTTGTAAGCTTAGAAGCATCGTGCAGTTAGACATTCGTGCATAGTAATGAATGACTGCCTTTGTGGTCACACTTTTCACCAGCGAGAAAAACTTCTGTATGCTCTTTAAGACAGCAATATGTAAATGGGAGAAACCACTGCTCGTGAATAAACGTGCTACCTTGTATAATCACATACAACATGACAAACAACATGTACACCTAGCAGACAAAACAACACTATGTACTGTGGGAACCGTGGCTAGCCATGTACACAAACCAAATATGGCACCTCTGTCACACTAGCAGAAATTACGGGAGAGATGGGAGCAAAGTATGTGCAAAGGTGGCAAGTGATTCTCGATTATGAAAGTATACAATGCAAATTATTGAGGGGATGTGCCGGACAGACTTGAGTATGTAGAGCACAGACATGTACATGTCAACATATACTGATGGTGTATTGAGTGAAGTAGACAGTGGACGCAACCATGATAGTACAGTCAGTAGGGAAGATTACGGAAACGTAGCGCCGGGATGCTCCCAGGAGTAGCCGAGCGCTATAGAAGAAATAAATTAACATAACATAACATGTGCCCCCTCCCCCCAAATCTTTAGCGTAGTGGGCTGACTCGGCTTACGCAAGGCTAGCGTAGGGGTATGAATAAAAGGCACATTTATCTGGGTGTGGTTCTCTTCCGGAATGGCGAACGTGTCGGCCAGGTCTGCGAAGCTTACACCGCCACGAGGTTGACCCCGTGAGCGAAGGAGGCTGTGTGAATGATGCTCTCAGCGTGCTGGTACCGAGAAACCGTCATTTTCTGCGACGCACGTATGTCGCACAATTTATCTTTCGACACCGCTGTATGTGAAAGGGGGCCCACCACGTTCCGGCGGAAGCTCCTAGGCCGAGGTCTGCGAGCTCGGAAGGCTCCTGCAATCAATGCTGGGTACCGTGACACAGGCACACAGCACCCAGCCTGAGGCCCAGCAGCTTGATGTGGTCTGTATACTAGTAACACAGTAGTCAAACAGGTACCAACAGTGGAACGGCGTCTTGATCCCACAATGGACTATGTTAGATCTGCATCTGAGAGTAGAGATGAAGGTACTCACTTCAACTGGTTTCAACCAACTCTAGGTCTCAACAGTGGAACGGTGTCTTAATCCCACAACGGACGATGTTAGAACTGCATCTGAGAGTGGAGATGAAGGTACTCCCTTTGACCAGGTGCAACCAACTCTAGGACCTAACAGTGGAACAGTGTCTTGATCCCACAATGGAAGGTGTCCGATATTACCTGTTGCTTTGTTTTCATAGAACTCCCTCTGTTGAGGTGCATCAGACTCTGTGCTTGAGTAGCTAACTGTTGCACATGATTATTGTGCTTGGTTGACACCAGTCGGTGGAGTACACCGCGGTACAGCAGGTCCGAACAGTGAAATGGGGTCTTGATTCTATGATTGAGGATGTCAGAAGTTAAAGTCTGTGATTATTTCTGTGTACCCCCTCCGATCAGGTGCAACCAACTCTGTGCTTCCGAATTCAACGGCATGTGGCTGTGAGGCGGTTATGACCAGTGCCTCTGACCTACACTGCGGTCAGTAGGGCTCACAATTCAGATCGAGTGGTGATTGTTTAATTACAGACTCCAGTAGGCAACTAACTACAACGTCTATTGAAATATACAAAATATCCTTTTAGTATACTTGCTTGAAGAACTTTTTTCAGATTAGTTATAGGTTTACTACAATGACGAAATTCATCTTGCAAGTTCAAAGGAACACTGAATAATCTACACTGTGGACAGCAGAAATCACAATTCGAATTGTTTTGATTTATTTATTGCAGAATTTTCTGTAATTTATGTTGTTGTATTTTGTAAAGAGGAAGTGAGAAAAAGTATTCATGGATGTCTGTGTGACTACTGCCTTCAATTTACACTGCAGACAGCAGTGTTCACAATTCAGATCGAGTCGCTATTGTAGATGACGCAGTCCTGTAGGAAAAGACATTGCTCCAGTGCGCTCTGTCCACACCATTCACACGCATTATTGCAGGCTCTGCACACGCTTTTTGTTGCTTCGTGTATGACAAGCTGGGCAGCTCAAGTCCATGGCATGTGGCTGTGGGCCCTTGCTGACCGCTCTCTCTGGCCTATACTGCAGGCAGCAGTGTTCACAATTCAGATCGAGTCCCTATTGCAGATGATGCAGTATTGATGGCAACAGACATTGCTCCTAGTACGACCCGCCCACAACATGCATCATCGCTGGCTGTGCACATGGTGAATGCTTTTGATGTGGCTATCTGAATGCACTAGAACTGCTGGACCCTTTATGATACAATCTTTTTGTGTATTATTTCAGATCTATTGCCTGTGTCTCAGTATAGCACAAGTAATGGTTCTTTTACGATATATTTTTTTCTGTATTATTTCACATCTACTGTCCCTACCTTACTGCAGCATAAACTATTGACTCTTTTATTATTGAATCTCTGTGTGTGATCCAATGATTACTGTTGTAGTTGATGCTAGCAGCAACCATTCGCTGAGGGCTGGTTTACACTCACCCCACCCACATCCAGCACAGACGTTACTGGATATGTGTCCCTGGTAATAAAAAGGTGTTGAGTGCACATGCCCGTACCTATTTGCATTATCTATCTGTGTCTGTGTGTTCATTATCTATGCATGATACTGCCACTGAGCCATACCACATTACATTGTGGTGTGGACAGCGTATGCAACCATGTTACCTCTGGCAGTGGGGAACACTTTGGTTATGTAACTTTTAGGTGTGTGCCTATCACAGGTGGAAGGCTACTTTATAGACCATGAATAGTGATCAAGATGATGGTTGCATGTTGTGTGTAGTGTAAGGTATATGTACAAAGCAAAAAGTTTTCAAAAAAGCTCTCTAAGCAGAAGAGGTGTGTGTCATCAAATGCTGTAGAGAGAATGACTAAAATGGGTGGCGTTTTCCGACTGGTACAATGGGAAATTTTATGAACCAATCCAATGCTTTTTTTTAAGGTCACATGGCAATCGCGCACCCAGTGCGCAAGGAGACCGCACCCAACGCGATTTTGAGAAAATATATTTACTATAATATAAGTTTATTACAGTTAGAAATATAAAAATGTTTAAAATATTTTAGATTATCGCTTACTCTCATATACACTTCAAAGTTATGTAGATATAGTTTTGAGACATACATAAAAATGAGGGAATGGCATACCCGGCGCGACACTATATGTCTATGACGTAACACAGGGCCTTGCAGCGTGCACTCATCGCCTACACAACGCGCAGCGGGCGCGACCCAATAAGTACATGACGTAACGCGCGGCTTGGTACTGCATACCCGTCATCAGTGATGTCACTGACCATGCCATGAATTATGTAATATGTGACATCATCAGCAGAGCATTGTGGGGGCGCAAGATATAGTTGGCTCAACTAACTATAACAGGCGAATTTCTAAGGTTTTCTATGAGTGAAATGTCCAACTAACTATAACGTCCCTGAAACCTATGTTTTTTTCAGTGAATTTCTAAGGTTTTTTAAATTCTAATTCCTAACTATAACGTCTGTAAAACCCATGTTTTTTTCAGTGAATATATATCCATACTAATGTAATAAAGAGAGAGCCCACACCTTTGAGGCGGGTAATCTCAGGAACCACAGCACCAATCACAACACCCAATACAGCGTTGGAAAGGGCAGTTGCTGCAGAAGGACATAGGCTATGAGGAAGCCCACCATATACATTTAAAAGGTAAAAGAACCGTGCCAGCAAAGTAGTCCCTTGTGGGCGTTTCTGCTTTGTGCTGTGGGCTTGTGCTGGGGGCGTGACAAATGCTGGGGGCGTGTGGTACGTTCCGCCCTTCATGCTATGTCTCATATCGTGTGCTAATCCTACCCTGCTCCCTTTAAATACCCCTGCACCCCATAATCATAACCCACCCATACTCGTTAAAATACCCCAACACCCTTAAACACTAACCCATCTTAACCCTATGAATATACCCTGTACCCCATAACACAAACCTATCCCTAAACCCTAAAAATACCCCTGTACCCTAAAACCCAAACCTAGCCCTGAACCCTAAAAATACCCCTGTACCCCAAAACCCAAACCTATCCCTGAACCCTAAAAATACCACTTTACCCCAAAACCCAAACCTACCCCTGAACCCTAAAATACCCCTGTACCCCAAAACCCAAACCTACCTCTGAACCCTATAAATACCCCTGTATCCCAAAACCCAAACCTAGCCCTGGACCCTAAAAATAACCCTGTACCCCAAAACCCAAACCTACCCCTGAACCCTAAAATACCCCTGTACCCCAAAACCCAAACCTAGCCCTGAACCCTAAAAATACCCCTGTACCCCAAAACCCAAACCTAGCCCTGAACCATTAAAATACCCCTGTACCCCAAAACCCAAACCTACCCATGAACCCTAACAATACCCCTATACCCCAAAATCCAAACCTAGCCCTAAACCCTAAAACTACCCCTGTACCCCATAACCCAGAACTATATCTGAACTCTTAAAATACCCAAAACACCCCAAAACATATACCTCAGTACCCCAAAACATATACCCCTATACTCATACTTACCTTATCTAAACATTAAAAAAACATGCATTTACAACGAATTTCGTTTAAATGTATGCATGGTAAAAGCATATAAAATGTAATGCCATGCGTTATAATGGCATTGCGGAGTCATTGTACTTTCGTAATGAAAGTATGCGGAGTGATGGTGTGGAGAAAGAAAGTTGCGGAATAATGGGTGTTTACCCTCCCCCGGTAAGTACATTGGTGGCACGGCGGCCCACATCTCCAGCAACATACTCATATTTTGTCACCGCCCATTTGAAAAATTCACAGGTCTCTCTCATTGATGGCCAGCACCAACATACACTTTTAGACACACCTCCCGCCACAAGCTCTAGAATTGCAAACTTTAGAGCTGGGTAGCTACGTTCGAGTCTCGGCATCAGCTCAACATCCTGTGATTCCAGGCAAATCGCTTTGTCTCCCAGTGCCTACCACAAATGAATGTGATCTTCTGTAATGTAAAGTGTGCTCATGCCATGTTGTCGAGTTTGCGCAATATAATACTGCAAGGAAAAATAAAGTAGGGAAACTCAAGTTCACACACTACTGAACGAGCACTCTTAAGTGCATCAGCAGTGCACTGTGAATCAGAGCGTTTCACAGGCCTGTCACAGATAAGAAATGCTATCAAAACGAAATCCTACAAAACAATATACTACTGGCCCGCAGCAATTCATACCCGGACAACGTCGGGACGGGCTGCTAGTATAGATATATATAAAGATATAGATAGATAGATAAATAGATAGATAGATAGATAGATAGATAGATAGATAGATAGACAGACAGATAGATAGATAGATAGATAGATAGATAGATAGATAGATAGATAGATAGATAGATAGATAGATAGATAGATAGATAGATAGATAGATCTATAGATAGATAAAATACCAGATATTTGTTGAGTTCTGAAATCATGAATGGACTTAGAAAGAGTATTTTAAAACATATTTTTGTAGTCAAAAATCTGGTGGTGCATTTCTTGTTAACTTTAATAATTGTTACTGTATTGAAAATTTTAGAGTATGATATATATATATATATATATATATATATTACCTACTGGCGGTCGCCAGTAGGTATATATAGTTAGGATTTTTTCTCTATGGGACTTTTGAAAATTCTATGTCTAATAACTTTGGCGTTTGTGGATGGAATCAGCTGAAATTTTCTGGAAAATGGCACATTTTGTTTCTGAGCAGCCCCTGAAAATTTGGGGGGGTTTCATCAAGGGGGGGCCGAGAAAAAAGGGGGTCCCAATTTTTCCCATTCATTTTTCCATAGGGCGTTTGGCCTCACTTTTAGCTCGAACGGCTGAATGGATTTGCACGAAACTTGGCAAAATTGTAGGGACTGTTAGCCCGATGTGCCTTTGCTGGGTCTCAATTATGTGCTCCAGTGTATTTTGAGAAATTAACATTTTAAAAAACAGATATATCTGTGACAGCGCTCCGGGTAGCGCTCCAGTTCGCGTACTTTTCGCGTAACGGAACTTTGCGAAGCGAAGCTGATTGGCTCTCCGGTGTCTGTCAACATTCTAAACAGTCCGGAGCGGCCGCAATCTTGTCTCTCGGTAGGATCGAGAGACAAGAGGAGGCCAAAACGAAGGGGCAAATGACCATAAGGGGGTATAGTAGATCCTCCCTGACCCCCTAGGTTTGATGTGGAGGCTTTAAAAGGGCCCCGCGGGCAAAAAAAAAATCATTTTTTTTCCGTGGGGTGCCCCCAGTACGCGCACCGGAAAGCGGTCCGGGGAGCGTACTATAAGCTAACAAGAATGATAGACTTTTTAAATATTGTATGTTTATTGATTGTTCGTTTTGTTTTTTTTTGTTTTTTTTTTATTTACGAAGCAACATGTAGGTACCAATGCAGAGTCTAAAAATAAATAAACGCCGTCTCCTTTGTAGATATCTTGCAAGTTGTTTCAGAAGTTATTGTGGTATATGGAATTCATACCATAGTCTGTCTGGAAAGCCGAAACAATATGGAGGCAGGAGATGATAAAGAGATGTTAAATACACATTGGAGATAATATAGTGGAAGAAAGGAAGTAACTATGAGCAACCTTACTATGTAACACAAAAAAGTTGCACAGTATATTTAAAGTCTGACTTTACATTATAATCAATTTGCTAGTAGTTTACAAAATACATATAAAAATGAATAATGTCTCAAACTATTTTTGAATTATTAAATATAAATTTATTTTTCTGATTCGTTTTCAAAATTAAAAAGAACTTCTAATAATTCATTGTCAGTTTTTTTTTCATTTTCAATTAGGAAATCTATTGATTCTACACATTGCAGAAGTTCAAAGTCCCGTGATTCATCATAGAATTCAGAGTCAATTTCTGTATCTGTGTTGCTTCCTGCAACAATTTCCAAGTTAGTTTTGTTCTCTCCTTCCATTTTTGTGCTGTAAAATGAATTTTAAAAAACATATATCAGTACAGATAGGGCACTGTTGGGTTTAAGTACAGACAGGTAGTTTGGTTTAGGCAGTCAGACTGGAAGTAGAAATATAAAAAAGTGTATGTGATAAAGCCTAAGTAAATTCATAATTATACAAGACAAGCCTAACTCCATCCATAACTATAACAGAGAAGTCTATCTTATTCTATAACTATTACAGAGGGATAGTATATAACTATCAGAAAATGTTTTCCTAATTAACTTAAAGTGCACAACATACTTCAGTTTTTAAAATAACATCTTACCTTTCAAAAAGAAGTTTAAGTTCTCAGTTGAAATGCACTTCAGGAAGTAGTAGTCAAAATGGCGACGTTTCTCTCTCTTTCTTTATATATATTCAGGTACATAACCAATCAAATGTCATGATATAATAGTAGAAATTGAAAGTAACATTTTAATTGGTTGTCAATTCCAACACTTCACATGTGTTTTGTGAAGTAGTTTACCTCAGGGAATTTAGAGAGGTCTACATGCTAAATGGCTAAATGGAATTCCAACCAAATTTGTGAAAATGGTAGGGATTGGTATGTAGTATGAGCTAATGTATAATTGGTGAAAGTGTCTCCAGTGGTTTTTCTCTAAATTACTTTCCCACCTTTTTTGAGCGAGTGCTTGTCAGTGCGTGTCCCGGTACGCGAACCTGCAGCGTTACGGGAGTCCTCCATTTTGTGTTTCGGTAGAATTGAGATACAAGATGGAGGGTAAATAATGTTCAGAATGGGTAGAAGGGGGCACGGTAGACGTATCTTGACCCCCTAGGTTTTCTGAGGGTGGCTGAGGAGGCTCATATATGTCGAAAAAAAGTTTGAATTTTTCGCGCTGTTAGCTGCCGGTACGCGAACCGGGTAGCGAACCGGGAAGCGAACATAAGTGAAAAT
Organism: Lissotriton vulgaris; assembly: GCF_964263255.1. NCBI lineage: Eukaryota > Metazoa > Chordata > Amphibia > Caudata > Salamandridae > Lissotriton > Lissotriton vulgaris. Next base: position 1,753,418,836 of record NC_141687.1, read on the forward strand.
TAGTGAAAAAAGGTACATTTGAAATTTCAAAAGAGTAATTAAAGTTAAGGTAACTCTGAAAAGAGCTTTTGGGTTCTGTGTAAGTTCTAGGTACTTATAAGTAGGTACCAATACACTGTCTTAAATTTTGTATGAAAACTCTGTTCCCCTCATCTGAGAAGTGCACACCATCTCCTCTGTAGATATCTTGCATGTAATAACGCAAGTTATTGTTGTAGATGGAGTCCATTCCATGGTCTCTCATGTAAGCTGAAACAGACTTATTTACATGCTTCCTCGATTTCTCAATTTGTGGACAAAATTGATTGGACCACCTCCATTTTTGTCTTTGGCATATATTTGAATATACCAAGGCAGTTTCAGGAAAAAGTGCCATCAATTGCTCAAAGGTGTCTTTTAAGAGCATTTCCAGACCTACCCCAGTCAAAGTGCCCAAATCATTTCCTCCACAGTGCACTATTATGAGGTCAGAGTTTGGCAAATGTAAAAAGGTTTTCACCAATGGTATCAATTGGTGACGTTTCAATCCTCTTTGGCCAATCCATTTGATTTCCACATTTTGTAAATTGAGGTTGTGTAAATTTCTGTTATCAGCATACCTGTGAGCCCAGTGGATGTAGCTATGTTCTAGAATCCAGACAGAAAATATGGCGAGAGGGGGTTCTACTGCAGTCAGATGAAGTGTGGGAATGAAATGGCAGTTGAAACAGTGGAGTTTGTAAAGAAAAAAAACTGTGGAGTTTGAGTGCTAATGATTCATTAGCAGTGATTGGTGGATTTCCATTGCTGAAAACAGAAAGTTAGGGTGCATGGATGTGTTCTTTAAAAGATGTAATTTGAATGGTTAATAAAAAATGATGTTATGGAAGATTGCAGTGGATTAGCAGGTGTAGTGAGAGTTCTGAGTTCATTTGAAACATTGTTGTGTGAACTTGTAAACATGAGAGGTCTGGCAGGAGATAGTTGGTATGGAAAAAGGGCAGAAAGGGCAGAGGGGGGAAGGGTGTTGATTTGAAAAAAGTGAGGGAAGAGTTTTGATTGGCTGACATGAGAGATATGTGTGATGAATATCAGCATTTCAGTGCCTTTGTTGGTTCCAGCCTCTGGAGTGCATACCTTTTGTTCTGATAAAGAAAAATTGGTGTGTTTCTGAGACTGTTTTGAAATTCAAAAAGCATTTGTTAAGGTGAGTTATCGTTTCTTTATTTTAGATAGAGACTAGTATGCTTTTTTGAGAAAATAAGAAAGCCAGCTGTGCATTTAAAATGATGTTTTGAGTCAAGTGTTTGCATTATGTTTTCAAAGAAGATTTTACATTCTTTTACCAATTGTAATTGCAGAACAAGGTGTGGTTGTACATAGGAGCTGTGCTGTGTTTTCAAATTATGATCAGAAAATCGTTTTTAAGGAAAAGGAATGCTTTTAAAAATTATGAGAATTTATTTACTTGCGATGTGACTCCTGCAATGCGTCGCTTTTGCGGAACAGATGCATGATGCATATGTGTTGTTATTGCCCCATGCTGCTCTACAGTGTAGATGCTAAAAGTGATGTATAAGTGGTGCAAGGGCCTTGTAAATACACCCCTATGTGTGCTTAGCCATTTCAAGTCACTTCCCCCTTGTTCAAGGGCCTTGTAAATACGTCCCCATGTGTGTTTGGTCATTTGTAGTCACTTTCCCCGTGGTGCAAGGTCCTTGTAAATACGCCCCCATGTGTGCTTGGTAAATTTTGATTTTGATTGTTTGAGTTACATAGCCATGTTAAAAGTGATTGAAAAAAAGGTGCAAGGACCTTAAAAAAACGTGTTCATGTGTATTAGGGCATTTTAAGTCAGTTCCCCATGAATGTAGGTATATAATTGTTTTACATAAAAGGTTTAAAAACGTTTTTTTGAAATCAATTAGGTTTCTTGATATGTACTGCTAGTGTTTCATAGGTTGTTTGGGGCATATTTACAAGGCCTTTGAGTCTCTTTGATGTAATTTTTCCAATTTTAATTTAAGACATTTCCCCTGGAGCAAGGTCCTTGTAAATACGCTCCCATGCGTGCTTGGGTAATTTAAGTATTGATAGGGTGTGCTTCTATATAGGACGTAGAGTATATCTGCACAATGAGATAAGTAAGCTGAAGAAATACAGGTGATGTGATTGTTAAATGTGCAAAAATATTTGCACGTTTTTCAATTATATCACTTGTGTTTCCTAACATTACGAATCACATTGTGCAGATGATGTTTAGGCGTGTTCAGGGAGATAGAGGAGGTCTGGCCTTTGTTCAAGAGTGCAGTGGACATGATTCACTTCATTGGTAGGCCTGTACATGTATTATCACCTCTGTACTCTTCAACAAGCCTAAATTTCATCTGCAACCCTGAGTAGGCCTCACCTCAAACAAACTTCTAGATAGTCCACACCTTATCGTCATCCTGAATCAACCATTTAAAGTGTTAGGGGCAGATTTATGATGGCTGTGCGTCTATTTTGTGGTGCTGTTGCGTCACTTTTATAATGCAGGAGAGATTTTCAAGATGCACCATGTTGCAAGATAGCAGCAGCGGGTCGTGGAGGGAGTTTCGGTGGGGCAGGGAGGCGTGGAGGGGGAGGGGCAGGGTGGAGGGACCTAAACACTGGCATATGTATTATTGCAGGTAAGTACACAATTTAATGTGCGTCAAGTTTCATGTGGGCTTTTTGTTGCAGGGTGGGCAGTCATTTGCATGAAAGCCCTGTAATACTGTCACTATCACAGTAAAATTAAGAAGATTTCACTGAATCATCTTTATAGCATTGCTGAATCAAATCCTTACTGTTATTGATTTACTGTTTGGTAATAGTGGTTAATTAAATTTTTTATTATATTTTACCACAGATTCAACTGCAGATTATTTAGAAATTAGACAATGCCGTCTAATGATAGAATCCGAAAGGCTACGAAAGGTCAAAGACAGCAGATTACTAAATGCTTGCAGCAGTCCTCTACATTAAAATCACGTCAACGCACGAAGAAAGTTCCGGGTAAGAGAACGAAATCATTCCTTAGAAACATTTGTAGAAACAAAAGTACAACTACAGAACAAGTTTTAGTCCAGAAAAAGAGAGGCAATTTAAATGGAAAGGAAAGGCACGTCAAAAAAGTTTCTGCTAGAGCAGGAGATAACTCTGTGCATATCAGTAGAAGGGAAGAGAGTAGTTAATCGAAGTAATTTTTGTGAAGTTTTCTCAGGAGAATGGATGCATAGTTCAAATAGTGAGGCATTTTTTAATGAGGAGAGTTATTTTCAGGACAATGATTTGGTGCATGCAGTTAACAGCAGTGGTCGAGCATATGAGGTAAAAGATGGTCGTCCGGTTGAAAAAGAAAAACTTGTGTCTGCAGATGCAGAAGAGGTGTTAAGTGATGAGGTTTTAGGGAGACGTCCTAAGGGACCAGTGTACACCTGGAAGTGTAGTTCTATTTGCAGTGTGCGACAGGATTCCATCAATTTGCTTTGTGATTTTATACGGACATTTAATAAGAAAAGTTTAAAACAAAAAATAAAGTTGTTGCAAGAATTAGATCCTTGCAGAGTGAGACAAGTGACAGGTTTGCATGGTCATTCACTGGCTTGTCTTTCCAGGAGAGTATGCCAGAGTGTTTTCATCATTTCAGGATGCTAGCAGTGCATCATAATAAAGTGAGGAAATTAGTTAGAATGTTGTATTATGCTAAGAGTCCAGCAATTATGTTTAAACAATTAAGCAGTGCTCTTTTGCATGGTTCTGAAGTAGATGTGAAGAATATTTGTCAAGAAATTGAGTTCTGTTACTTTGCTGGTAAAGAGAACAATGTTGAAATTGACCCACTAGAAAAAGGTAATGTGGAAGAGAGTGTACAGATCTTCAGTACACATAAGTTTCATAATGAAATTTCCACGTTTATGGTGCAATCAAGTGAGAGGCCTAATTTCACTTGTGTGTGTTGTCGACGGACTTATTATAAGAATCAGACTAAGTTAGTGGATTTATATGCAAAAAGTGATATGGAAAACAATAGTGAATGGAAGGATTTTGCCACATACTTGATGGTAGAAAATTGTTTTGATTTGGGAGCGGACCAACGTATGTGTACTTATTGTTATAACAAATTAAACCAAAACCAGATGCCTGCTAGAGCGGTTTATAATAATCTGGAATTAGTTGACATTCCTTCTGAATTGAAGGATTTAAATACTTATGAATCTATTTTGATTCAAAGTGTCCATCCCTTCCAGGCTATTGTACGAATGGAGCCAAAGACAGGGAAATTGCCTCCATCAGATTTACAGAGAGGATTAAAGGGAAGAGTTGTTTATTTGCCTTTAGATTTGAAGAAAAGCATTAATACAATTGGAGTAGAGAAAGTGGAAGAGGAACCTCTGGTTATCATAGTTAATGGTGTTCCGACAAAGAGTAAGAAAATCTGTCAAGATTTAGTGGATGTTAGGAAAGTCAAAAAGGCAACATTGTATTTGATAAAAAATAATGAGTACTACAAGAATGTATGTGTTGCAGAAGAGGAAGTAAGTGAAGAAGAGGACAGCGATTTGTGTGCTGGACAAATTGAGAAAGTAGAAGCCTCTAAAAATGAAGAAATATATGAACATTATAGTGTTCATCCTTTGCATTCCAAGGAAGTCATGGGGAATGCTATTGAGTTGTTTCAAATGAAACAAGGCAAAGGGAGTCCCATTAGTGTTTGGGAGGAAAGTTTGGAAGCTCGATGTTTCCCACAGTTATTTCCCACAGGTCAAGGAGGACGATATGATGAGCGACCTGTTCGAATTCCTGCTTCAGAATACCGGACTTTAAGATTGTATGCAGAAGATCCTAGGTTTCGTCAATGCATTCCCTATTTATTTAATCTACTGTTTGAAAGTGATCTCTCTGGATTGTCTTATGCAGTGAACCACATCTTGAAAAGTGGTGTACAACTGCAAAATATCTCGGCAAGGGACTTTATGGATAAAGTCAATGTGCAAGACAGTATTTTGGATTCTCACTTGATTAATCTCATGGCTTGTCAGCGTGGTACTAATGAGTATTGGTACCGCCGTCATGGTGACTTAAAATGTATGCTGAGGAACTTAGGAACTCCCACATGGTTCCTCACTCTCAGCTGTGCTGAGTATGGCTGGGAAGACTTACTTGAATTTCTACGAGAGGCAAATGCAAACATTGAAAATATCGAATTCAAGACACCCGGAGAACTGTGCTCTTTGGATCCAGTGAATGTATGCAGATACTTCAATCATAGATTTGAAGCTATGATGTCTTTCATCATGAACAAGAAAAATCCACCTCTTGGAGAGGTGTTGGATTTCTTCTGGAGAAAGGAGTATCAAGCAAGAGGTGCTCCTCATATACATATGCTGCTGTGGATCAAAGATGCACCCAAATTTGGAACAGATCCGGATGACTTAGTGATGAGTTTCATAGAACAGTATGCTACATGTGCTGTTCCAAAGACAAACGAAGATAAAAGTCTAAGAGAACAAGTTTTACGGTTTCAAAGCCATCGTTGTGGAAAGTACTGTCGTCGTAAATTCAGAAACAAGGACAAGTACTACACCAAATGTCGTTTTGCATTTCCACGGTCGGTGATATCAAAAGGAAGAGTTAACAATTTGATGTCTTCGCTGCGACATAATGTGACGAGGAAATCACCCAAAAACACATACAATTTGAAAAGAAACGAAGAGTCCAAGTACATTAACGACTACAACCCAGTGATTTTGTCCATGTGGAATGCTAACTAAGCATGGGCGAATTTTGCGAATCTGGCGTTCGCGAATTTTGCGAATTTGCGAACTCGCAATCCGCAAAATCCGCGAATTCTCGCGAATTTGCGGATTTTTTTTTGAGTTCGCAAGGATTTCTGCCAGTTCGCATGGATTTCTGCCAGTTCTCGAGGGTTTTGTACCAGTTCGCAATTGCGAACTTACATGTCGGCTCGCAACGGTCACGATTATGTTGTTTCTACGTCTGGTTCATCATCACAGGTTCCCAGAACCCTCTGTTTCACCCCTGCCACCCTCTGTTTCACCCATGCCATCCTCTGGTGCATCAATGCCACCCTCTGGTTCATCATCACTGTAGATTATGGGGGGGGAAAGCAAGCTAACCTGCCTGCTTCAACTGACATGAATTAATTTGGGGTTGATTTAATAATGTGTCACTGTTTTAAAATTCCAGTCTGGCACCTGCTTCCTTATCTGTTATTTGCTTTCTGTTGCAGTGCAATTTTTTTTTCCAGGACCTTTGTGGCCTACTTGTAGCTATTCTATGAGCCTGCTGTGAGGGTCAGAGCAGGGTCATATGATTGTTGCAACTGGCAACTGAACTCTGGAGGGGCCCTTGTCAGGAAGCACTACAGGGAATGGTTACTAATGATGAGTTTGAACTTTTGAACCTGCTGAATGCTTTTTTTGTGTTCGCAAGGATTTCTGCCAGTTCGCAAGGATTTCTGCCAGTTCGCGAGGGTTTTGTACCAGTTCGCAATTGCGAACTTACATGTCGGCTCGCAATGGTCACGATTATGTTGTTTCTACATCTGGTTCATCATCACAGGTTCCCAGAACCCTCTGTTTCACCCCTGCCACCCTCTGTTTCACCAATGCTATCCTCTGGTGCATCAATGCCACCCTCTGGTTCATCATCACTGTAGATAATGGGGGGGGAAGCAAGCACACCTGCCTGCTTCAACTGACATGAATTAATTTGGGGTTGATTTATTAATGTGTCACTGTTTTAAAATTCCAGTCTGGCACCTGCTTCCTTATCTGTAATTTGCTTTCTGTTGCAGTGCAATTTTTTTTTCCAGGACCTTTGTGGCCTACTTGTAGCTATTCTATGAGCCTGCTGTGTGGGCCAGAGCAGGGTCATATAATTGTTGCAACTAGCAACTGAACTCTGGAAGGGCCCTTGTCAGGAAGCACTACAGGGAATGGTAACTAATGATGAGTTTGAACTTTTGAACCTGCTGAATGCTTTTTTTGTGTTCGCAAGCATTTCTGCCAGTTCGCAAGGATTTCTGCCAGTTCGCGAGGGTTTTGTACCAGTTCGCAATTGCGAACTTACACCGCACGCAGCAAAATTGTATCACCAAGAAAAAAAAATCCGCTGCGTGCGAATTTGCGGATTTTGTGGGAAATCGCGGATCTCGCGGATTGCGAATTTACCAAAAATCCGCAAAATCCGCGAGCGTAACGGATTTTCCGCCCATGCTTAATGCTAACATGGATATACAGTTTGTGGCTGACAACTGTATGGCTGTGGCTCGGTATGTGACGTCTTACATCACCAAAAAAGAAAAGACAGAACTGAAGGATATGTGGGAGGATATTTCCCATGAAAAGAGCTTCAGTAAGAAGTTGTACAGTTTCAGTCTGAAGATGTTGTCGCATCGAGAAATCGGAGCTTACGAATGTTCTGACCGGTTATCTTCAGCAAGTCACTATGCCAAATCTAGGAGTATCATTTGGGTGAGTCTTGGTCTTGCTGCAACGCGTAATCGAGTTCTGAAACCTGTACGGGAAATTGAGTATTTGGCGGAGAAGGAGCCAAGCAGTACAGATATTTTGAAGACCAACATGTTGGATACATATTATCCAAATAGAAGCAGTCACCTGGAGAATGTTTGTCTGTATGATGTTCTACAAAATTACATTTTCAAGAGGAACATCAAAGAAGATATTGATAAAGGAGTGTATGCTGTAATTGGAAGTGAGGGGTGTCTGGTCAAGCAAAGAAAATGTCATTTGGTAAATCATCAAAAATTGAATTGCGAATCTCCAGAAAGAAAAGAGTTTTTCTATTTAGCTCTTTTGCAACTTTTCAAGCCTTGGCGTGCAGAAGAGGAACTGCTTGGAGATTTCCTCTGTTACGAAGACTCTTTTAATGCAGCCAAGGAGTCCATAGAATGTCCTGTGTTTCCAAAATATCTAGAAATGTTGAATGCAGAAATCGAGCAGGAAGCAACAATTGCAGCTGAGATTGCTAGAGACAGTTCTCAGGACAGTCAGAGTTCTGTTTCATTGAGTCAGGATCCACTAGGAGAACCAGTTATCGAAAATGAAGCTGCCACTGCTATGATTGAAGTGGAAAGAGCCATGGCACATGCTCAGAATGGTGCGGTTAACTTAGAAGATTTGGAAAGACAACTCAACGTTGAGCAGAGGAAAATATATGACGAAGTTACCAACCAAATTGAGCATGGATTAAGTCATGAGAAGAAAGAGTGCTCATGTACGTCATTGAAGCCTGTCCGATTGTATGTGAGTGGAGAAGCAGGAACTGGAAAAAGTTTCCTCATTAAAGCAATTTCATGTTATCTGCAGAAAAGGACTGAGTCATCGCTGTCTTGTGTTGTCACTGCTCCAACTGGACTGGCAGCACATAACATTAAAGGGATTACTTTGCATCGGCTACTGATGCTGCCAGTGGAGCATGATAACAAATTACAACACCACAAGTTATCTGGGGATGCTTGTTGTGAAGTATCTAGAGTCTTGAAGAAGATGAAACTTCTTATCATAGACGAAGTAAGCATGGTTTCCAATGTCATGCTTGCCTTTGTGCATTTGAGAATGCAGGAAGTTCTTAAAACAGAGTATGATGTGTTATTCGGTGGCAAACACATCATTGTTTTCGGTGATCTTCTGCAGCTGACACCAGTGAAAGGACAACCAGTGTTTAAACTGCTTACACATGAAGATACCAAGAAGTGCCTAGGGAGCATTGGCAACGTTAACATATGGTTAAACTTCAATTATGCTGAGCTGCGTGAAAATATGCGTCAGGCGAAGGACGAAGATTACAAGAATATTCTACAAGATGTTAGAATCAGGAAAGCGACTGAGCGTGGGAAAGAAGCTTTACATGCACGATTACTGTCAAATTTGTATCCAGAAGAAGACGTTCTGCCAGAGGATATTTTTCAGAAAATTACTGAGAAAAAATCTGGAATATGTTTGATGCCAACTCTTGCAGAATGTTCCATCTTCAACAACAAAATGTTGAATTTAGAAAACCAAGAGATTGTGAAACTGGAAGCTATTGACAGAATAGAGCATATGGGTACAACAATTGTTTTGTCTGAGAATTTGAAATCTACATTGAATTCATTAGAGAAGACTATATCTAAAACTGCGGGTTTTGAAAAGACTCTGAATGTGTGCTTAAATTGCCGTATCATTTTGAGAAGTAATTTACATGTTGAAAAAGGTCTGGTAAATGGATCAATGGGTAATGTTGTTGATTTTGAGAAATACAGAAGTAGAGATGGAATTGAATTTTTAAAATGGCATTGAGGAAGTACAGCTAATTGGTTGTTGCACAGCTAGGTTTTTGATTGTAAAAGACTTATATGTTCGCCGTAAGCAGTTTCCTGTTTGCTTGGCATATGCGGTGACAATTCATAAATCGCAAGGTTTAAGTGTAGACACTGCTTTAGTGAATATTGGCAGTTCTGTGTTCAAAGAGGGTATGGCTTATGTAACATTGTCACGAGTCAGAACTTTATTGGGATTGTACTTGATTGACTGTGATGTCACAAACATTTGTGCGGATCTAGATTGTGTTAAGGAATACAATAGGTTAAGAAGAGAGTATGTGCCACATTTGCCTCAATATCCTTTGTTTGAGAAACGTGTGGTAGGCCGGAAAGGAAGAAATATCAGTAATAGTAGGGAGGTTGAAGCAAAAAGACCAAAAGTTGATGAACCAAAAATTGTAAGCAGGAATAAAACGAATTCTGTTGAAAATGTTGTTGGTTTTCAATTTGAAAATAGTTCTGGTGTCAACTGCTATGCTAATGTAGTTGTTAATGTTCTCTTTTCACTAGAGACTTTAAAATAACAGATTGTGATCAATTCGGAACAAAGTTTATGCTGTTTGTTGAATTCTGTGTTAGAGAAATGTAGCGCTGATAGAACAAGAGTAGAAAGTGCGTCTGAAATTCGTTATCTGTTTGACGAATGTTCAGGTCAAACACAATTCTCTCAAAATATTCAGCAGGATTGTCAGGAGTTTTTAATGTATATGCTTGATGTATTGCAAGATGAAGGTGTAGATGTAGATTATCTGTTTGGCCTTTCTTATCAATGGCAGCATGATTGCGAGAACTGTAGGCTATCAAGTACTACTAGTGTAGACTCAGAAAGATTTATATATTTAACTTTGTCTGACAGTAAATCAGTATCCTTCAATAAGCTAGTAAAGGCAGCCGATCAAAACATGGAGTGTAGCCAATGTAAGTCTGCAATGCTGTCCACGTTAATTATACGAAGTTATGGCCAGTATGTCATTTTAATGTTCCAACGATGTAGGCCTGATGGAACTAAATTGACAACTTTAATTCATAATTTTGTGGCTTCGCAGTTGTCAATATCAGGAAGGACTTTTGTAACTACAGCAATTATATATCATGATGGTCCTTCAACTACTTCAGGACATTACACAGCTTATTTGAAGTCTGGAAATGGCTGGTCATTCTGCAATGATTCTGTTTTAACTTTCAAAGAAAGATTGCCTTTCCACCTTCAAAATTCTTACCTGGTGTTCTTACAACCAAAATTTTAGGAAAGGAATCTTGGGATTTGTTCTGAGGAATTTCAAGAGGTTCTAATGGCTCCTACTCTATATGGCCTTGTGGATAAGTGTAGTACAGAGCGAAAACTGTTTGTGTTTATAAGCTAATTCAAGCAGCAGATCAAAACAAGGAGTAGAGGAAATGTAAGTCTGCAATGCTGTCCACATTATTTATGGAAACTTATGGGTGAAATGTCATTTTACAATTTCAACTACATAAACTGGATGAAAGTAAGTTGTCAAGTCTAATTAAAAATGTTTTGGCTACACAGTCATGGATTTCAGGAAGAACATTTGTAACTGCAGCTATTATATATTATGATGGTCCTTTGACAACATCAGGATATTACACAGCTTATTTGAAATATAAAAAAGGCTAGTCTTTCGGCAATGATTACCATTTTAGTATGAAGCAATGTTGCCTTTTGACTTGTTTTCAGAAGTGAGAATTTAGGGTAGGTAACTGGATTATAATGATTCTAGGTGTTGCTGTAATTTAGTGTGCTGTTTTAAATTGCTTTGTATCTCTCATTTTTCTTAAAACGATGGAGTTTATCTTTCAGAAAGTGGCGGGCAGAAAATAGTAACAGCACAACAGAGTATAAGCTGTTCATAGGACATCCTTTGACGTCATAGAAAGTAAGTTACTTTTGAGGAGTTCTGATTTCTGATTAGTTATATTATTTGGGTTTTTTAAACACAATCATTTTGATTGTGTTTTTTTTTCCCCGCTGTTATATGATGAATACCTTCAACTCACTGTTTTCAGTGAAATTTGATATATTCTGAGAACAGCAAAAATAAACCATTAAATATGTATAATTAATTTTGTACTTTGAATTGTGATTTATAATATGTATTCATCTTGTCTCATGCTCACTCTTTTTTACTACCTTCTATTAATTTAAAATTTTTTGTTCTTTCTTACACAGATTAAAAGTATAAAAATGACAATTGACTACGTTAACGACAATTATAAGGTAAGTGTTTAGTACTCTTTACATTACATCTCTATCACATTTAACTTTTATTAGTTCCACTGCTTCATTTCTTTAACTCTTAGTTTCCTGCCTTTGCTACTTCCCTCATTTCTTTTTCTATTACTTATTTATACTACTCTTTCCACTCCTTTTCTCAGTCCTTTTTTCAACAGTAACTGTGTGTTACTCCCTCTATTTGTCTTTCTTTTAACATTACTCTCTGTTTACTTACTCTTCTTTTTTTTAAAAAAAATGTTTTATTAGTTCGCTTCCGGTTCGCGTACCGGCGCGCGAACCGGGAAGCGAATCAAAAGAAATAGAGATTGCTAGAGTGCTAAACATTCTAGCAATTTTTCATAAAGGGAAGGTAGTTCTGAAAAGAACTTTTTTTATTATTTTTGTTGTTTTATATTTTTTTTGTGTTTTTTGGGGGGGAAACAAAAATGATTCATTAGAAAGGGCTCAACAGGAGCAACAAAAAAAAAAGCAAATTTAGTTTCTGGGACGTTTTGTACATTGATGATGTTCATAAGCTCTATTGATTAGAGTTACACTCCTCTCTCCACAGGAAATTAATTTGCTGCAAGTTAAACATGTCATTTTCATTTGTCCAAAGTTCTTCTGAAGATTTGGGACCGTTTCCCTTGCCTCTGATTCCGTCACTGCAACTTCATTGGTGGATGTACTGGCAGGTCGGGGGTTATCCACCAAATCTCGTATTTGGGCAGCACTGTAATTCATCGGGTGCCACCTCTCCATATGGCGATGCATGGTATGATTACCATAACTATATTTTTTTTCGGTTCCTCTGGAGGGTACATCGTGGCAGATGAGGCAGGTAACGTACCGGGCATTTACCTTTTTTTGATGTGGAGGAAATGAAAAAAATTGCCAAATAAAATTTTCGTTTATATGGGACCTTCTTGGCTGTTCTTTTAAAAAAACCCTTGTCCCTTGCTCCTGTTCCTCTTCCACTCTTCTTCCTCCTTTTGTTGGAGGATGACCTGTGGAGGTGATCCTCTCTTCCTTGGAGGTGGTGGTGGTGATGGGGGTCCACCAGCTGCAGCTACTACAGATGCCATGACTGAACAAGCAGAAACAGGTCTTTCTCTCATAAAAATGAAAGTCAGAGTGAGGATAAAAGGTGGGACTTTCATCATTTGGGAAAAAAAAATGTTCTAAAGCAATGAAAAGTGTTAATTTTACGTCATATGATCAAGCGTTCCATCATTAGGAAACTAAAAGTAAAATGAACCAGTGAAAAGTTTTATAAACTAGTCACATGACCTGTTATGCTTACGTTACGCGCTCCGCGCCGCGCCTCGGATCATTTCTGGGGCTCTGCGTTTCGCGCCTTGGTTCGCATTCCAGAGCGCTTCCGGGTGCGCTAACGCGGCGCGTCATGAGGCGCATTACGCAGTAACGCGATACGTTGCGATTACGCGACGCGTCACGATGTGGCTTTCTAACGCGGTACTTGCACTAACGGAACGTTTACCGGTTCGCGTACCGGCAGCAAATCAATAAAAAATAATTAAAAAAAAAATTACATTAAAAAATATAATACAAAAATATAAAAAATATATTTTTGAATTAGAATAAGAATACATTTTACAGCTTTTGATATTTACTATTAAAAAACCATTGAAATGCATTGAAAAAACCATAGGTTATAGACCATATATAGTTAGGAATTAGCATTTACAAAACCTTGAAAATTCACTGAAAAAACCATAGGTTATAGACCATATATAGTTAGGGATTAGCATTTACAAAACCTTATTTTACTCGCACAAAACCATTGAAATTCCCATATATAGTTAGTTGCACTAACTATATATCGCGCACCCGCAATCCACTGCTGATGATGTCACATATTACATCATTCATGACATGGTCAGTGACATCACTGATGACATCATCCAGTGACTGTATGTTTCTGTAAAGTTAAAATATGTCTTACATATTGAAGCATGAGTGGATGTATAAGTGTCTGGATGAAGGATTTAGTAGGTGCATGACTGACTGTATGAGAGAGTGATTAAATGTGTCTCACTGAGTGCATGGGTTAGTGACTAAACTGTCTTAATTTGTGCATCATTATGTCTGTTGTTCTGTAAACTGCTGCATGTGTTAATCAGTAGCTATATGAGTAACTATATGGGTTATTGATTGGTTGCCCAAGTATTTGTATGGGAGACTGAGTATGTGTGTGGGTGGCTGGGAGGTGTATGACTCTGTGCATAGATGTGTGAGCAGTTGATTCACTAGATGTATGGGTTCAAAAGTGCATGTGGAAACAGCTGTATGGGCAGTTGACTGTGGGCATGAGTGTATTGGTGAGTGAATGGATATCTCAGTGCTACATGTCAAAGTAAGTACATATGTAAAACACAGTACAGGTGAGAGTTGACATATATAAATAACTGTGCATAAGAGCCAGTGAATGTGTGAGTGGCTGTATGAATCATTGTGAACTTCAATCAAGGATTGTATAAAAGAGTAAATATGTGTTAGTATATGTTTGAATAAGTAAGGTGTGTATAACTGTATAGTTGAGGAAATGGAGGTGTGATTGATTCTTTGCATGACTGACTAAGTGTATGAGTAACTCCATGGATGAGTGACAGTCTGTGAGTATGTGTTTACACTGAGTGTATCTAAGGTTATATTAGAGTCTGAAGAGGTTCATCGTATTATCACAGGAATGATGTCATCAGTGATGTCGTCAGTGATGTCATTTGATATGTCATCAGTGATGTCATCAGTGATGTCATTTAAGATGTCATCAGTGATGTCACTGACCATGTCATGAATGATGTAATATGTGACATCATCAGCAGTGGATTGCGGGTGCGCGATATATAGTTAGTGCAACTAACTATATATGGGAATTTCAATGGTTTTGTGCGAGTAAAATAAGGTTTTGTAAATGCTAATCCCTAACTATATATGGTCTATAACCTATGGTTTTTTCAGTGAATATATATATATATATACAATTTCTAAATCCATTCATGATTTCAAAACTCAATAAATATCTAGTATTTTTATCTTTAAATAGTGTCACTGCTAACTTCACATGTCAATTCACTTCTTTACTTTCATCCCTCCCCTTCCTTCTAAGTTCATCTAGTCTTTCCTCCAACCAAATCCATTGCCGGTTGTCACATGGGAGCTCATTCCTGGAGTGCTGCAGTGTTACCTGCTATTTATTGCTCTGTGGGCAGGACTACCTTCACACCCATTAACGCATTACTCAGGTCAGTCGATGTTATCATATAAATGCAGCGATTGGTGTTGGAGGGGCACACAAAGGGAATCAGCTCCTGTGCTGAAAATAAGAGAAAAGAAAATCTATTAGGCAAAGGTAGAGGTTTGGTTTGCGCTGCCACTCAATTAGTAAGGCCTGTGCAATACCCTATATGATCGACAGTGTAGGCTCCATCTAGACCCTGTCCTGTTAATCACAGCATGACACAAGCCCTCTGAAACCCATGCAGTTTGGGGGCATGACTCTGCAAAAGGCTACTTCAGGGGGTCAGTGTGATTGCAAGCTTCACGGAAGCAGAGCAGCATCTGTCCTGCGCTGGGAGAGATACCTAACCTGAGTGTGCCATGCCGTCAATCAAAGTACCGGTACTCTCCCTGGCTGATGAGAAGTTCCTGTACTGATGAGTAGCAAATTCAGCAGTACCAGTGAGTACCAGCCTATTTAAACCACTACTCACCCACCCTCCAGGTAAATACAGTTAAATAAATATGGTTCAATTTTTATATAGGTAAGCAAACAATGTGGAGGTACCCACTGAGAAGGAAAAAAGGTTTAGACTCACTGAAGTAGTAGACAGTGCCGAGAAGCCATTAGGTTTTGTTAAAAGACCCCTCACACACCAACCTGATTGGTGTCATGCTTCATCATTGGGGTCCCAACCGGGCAGCCGAATGCCCCCCGGTTGTGCTACAACGCCTGATTACAGCGGAGCTGGTGTTGTGTATTTGTGCGAAGTGATGATGTGCAAATTAAAAATATCTCTGGGAATCCTTGCCAAATGTATTAATTCGTGGCGTCGCAGGATATGGTTAAAATCCAAGAGCGCAACTATTATAGTGATATACTCTTAGTTGTCTACTGTAGGTCTACATGTTTCAGGCCACACACATTGCACATTATCACTTCACACAAATACACAACACCAGCTCCGCTGTAATCAGGCATTGTGGCACAACCGGTGGGCATTTTGCCGCCCCGTTGGGACCCCAATGATGAAGCATGAAACAAACCAGGTAGGTGTGTGAGGGGTCTTTTTAAAAAACCTAATGGTTTCTCTGCACTATTTACTACTACAGTGAGTCTAAACCTTTTTCCCTTCTCAGTGGGTACGCCCACATTGTTTGCTTACCTTATTTGGGGATAGGGACATTCCCAGACCTTTCATCACTTTCTCCTTGGTTTATAATACTTCATTTTCATATAAACCATAGTGGAATGAAACCACAAAGCAGGAATGCTCTACTTTGAACGTTTGTGCTTGCAATGATGTTCCTCTCATATGGTGATCAGGGCGGATTGAAGGATAACAGTCTGCTCTGTTGAAGAGTAATGCTTCTCAGGGCAGGTAGCGCTGGGCTGTGTCCAATCTGAAGCACCCACAGCATAGGCACAATGAAGTGTGAGATCCTGCTTCTGACCGTCATTCAGACTTCTTGTAGTAAGTAACCAGACACACAAAAGGAAAGACCCTGCCTAGAAAAGTCCTCACCTGATCAATAGAAACTACAACCCTTCCCTGCAAACTTCCCATCTCCCAAACCTGCAGTGCTCAGAAAGAATAACTAATCAGTAGCACCTCCCCAATGAGACAGTCTTGGAATTTCAACAGGGAACTCTGCCTCCATTCCTTCACGACCCTCCAACTTGTAAGCAAAAGAAATGGAGGCAAATGCAGAGGAGAGAAAGCTTGTTTGGGATAAAAATAGCACCTTTGAATTGCAACACTCACGTCTGCGGCAGTAATAGCAAACTGTGTACTATTTGATTGTCATGATGCAGGTGGTTCTGTGGTTCTGATCCTCCTCGATCTCTCTGCAGCATTTGATACTGTCTCCCACAGTATGCTTGCGGAGAGATTACATGCTTGTGGGATACGAAGAAAGGCCTTAAAATGGCCCAATGTCTTTCTGACTGACCGCTGGCAAACCATCATGTTAGGGCCCTATCAGTCAAAAAAATATCGGTTGGACAAGGGGGTACCCCAGGGCTCCTGCTTAAGACCCATATAGCTTCTATCATCAAACCTTTCGGGTTCGAAATTATTTCATACGCTGACGACACGCAGCTACTGTTCCCCATCGGTTCCAAACAAGAAGAGGAGAAAGTGCGTTTCTCAGAGGTTATGCTGGCCATCTCCCAATGGATGACCGAAAATCGCTTACAGCTGAACCCTGAGAAAACTGAGCTAATGCTCATGGGCAAAGCAGCGCCCTTCTGGAATGAGAAATGGTGGCCAGACCTTTTAGGAA
The DNA here is from genome assembly GCF_964263255.1 of Lissotriton vulgaris. Lineage (NCBI taxonomy): Eukaryota > Metazoa > Chordata > Amphibia > Caudata > Salamandridae > Lissotriton > Lissotriton vulgaris. Next base: position 1,753,435,947 of record NC_141687.1, read on the forward strand.
AGTCCCCTGTTCCTTCATTTTCAGTAAAAAACCTGGGCCTAAAATTAGACCAAACCCTCACCATGAAGGACCACATCTAAGCCACAGTAAGCTCCTGTTACTACAGCTTACGTCTTCTGCGTATATCTTTTTTACCAGATAGCCATCGTAGAACCGTGGTATAGGCACTGGTTATCAGCCGCCTTGACTACGCTAATGCCTTATTGGCGGAAGTGGGTGAGACCTCACTGGCTAGACTTCAAGTCATTCAGAACACGGCCGCCAGGATGACTTTAAACTGCCCCCCTGGCTCTCCATCACTCCCCCTACTGAAGAAACTCCATTGGCTGCCAATAAAGAAACGCTCATTCTTTAAAATCTGCTGTCTGACGTTCAAAGCCTTGGAAGGCAGGGGTCCTAAATACCTTCAAAAGCTGCTTGTCCATCAGACCTCGGGTCGAAATCTGAGATCTAATTCCCTAGCACTACTGAAAACCCCACATATTCGTCTGGCCCGCACTGGTGGCAGAGCTTTTTCTTATGTTGCTCCTAAATATTGGAATCAGCTCCCCTTACCCCTATGAAAATGTACCTCCTATCTGATTTTCAGAAAACTCCTGAAAACTTTCCTGTTTTAGCTGCTCCAGACTCCATGACTTCATAATCGCGTTCCTGCCTCACTATACCTGCTAGGTTGAAGCGCTGAGATGCCCCCGGGTGATTCATGCGCTAACTCTTAACAATAACAATAAGTATAACGGTCATACTTTAGGGAGTCATAGGGCAAGTGGAATTGCCCAGGTTCACACATTATAGTCAGTCAGATACCACGCGCTCCTCGTATGCACATTTTACAGACTCAGCAGGGGCCGCATTATACATGGGCGCATTTTCCTTCATTTCACTGGGCAGACCTTTTAAAAGGTGCGCCCAGAGCAATGAAGGAAAATGTGCCATATTATGATGATTGAGCTGCCCTCAGGGCAGTTGCGAACTCACAATGCCCTAGGGGGCAGTACATTCATGTGAAAAACTGAGCGGCTGCTTTAAAGCAGAGCAATATTTTCACGGTGCAGGCAGCAAACCGCATTTTCCCACTCCAGAGGACTGCCATCAGGGGGGCGCACTGACAGTGCGTGGCCTTTTAGGTGGTGCACTGTCAGTGCGCCTCCTGACAGCTTTTTTGCCTTAGTACCTGTGTCTGTAATACAACACTGGCGCAGAGGCAAAGGGATTCCGTCATTTCCATGGGGCACGCCCCCATGCACATCAGGGTACACCCCCTGAAGATAGCACTTGAGAGTTATGCACGCCAGTGCTATCGGTATTACAGAAGGGGCCACACAACCGTCTGCGGCCCCTTCTGTAATACCAAGTAGTAAATGGCTATTGCACTCCCTGGGCACTTTGTGTAATGGTGCAGCAGGTCCAATGCACCAGGGTGCAGTGCCCTGAAGGGCCCATTGAGCCCTGATAATTGTTTACTACCCCAAAGAATAGTGAAATGTGCTAAATTCCTTGCTTGCACAAGGGCTCGTAGCATCATTGTTACAGTACTGACACACCTCTGGTTTCCGCGCTTGCACCGCACAGTACGCCGCACGCTATTGCCACAGGCACTTTGCTCCCAGGGAGACAGCACATGGTTCTGCACCGCTCCCTTTCCCGAACTCCCACATGCTACCTCTCCCGCATGAAAATACCCTCACACACACTGACAGGTGGATGGATTAGAGTCAATACCAAGACAACTGGTAACTTTTACTTCACTTTATTCGACCCCACTGACAACCTCCTCCTTCATTACTAGTTCACAGCAACCGTCAATTAATTCAACTCTTTCCCCTAGAATCCTGGACAAAGGTTCCATAGAACACTATGGCATGGAATGGAACGCGACCTAAGGTTCTACAGATGGTTCCTTGTTGTGTGAGACACCTCCAAGTGCTGGTGTTCTAGATCCACTTTACATGATAAGGCTCCTTTTGTGTCCGTTCTAAGGATAGTCAACATAAATGTGCAAGTTCCAGAATCCTAGAAAGGAAAAGGTGGCACACGTGACAAGAGGTCGCATGACAGACATTTCTGAACTGGGGTGGCGGAGTGAACTAAAGAACGGTGATGGAATAAACCCAGATCACCGTCCATCATCCCCTTTGGTTTTTCACATGACAGACATGCACACAAAAGCAATGCCTCCTTAGAGACAAACTACCCTACCCCAATCACCCCACCACACACATAGTACCCTGACATAGAAAAAACAACAACCTGCACAATGTTTCCGACTTCACCATGTGGCTGCTGGTTGCTTGACAGTGCAGTCGAGATGTGGAGGTGAGCAGGGAGAGGGAGCAGCCAGAGGGCACATGTGATAACTAAGGAGCAGACCGGGGGCACAGGGTAGAGGAAAAGCTTGACAGAGACTGCTGGGCCATAGGGCAGAGTGTAAGGCTCTGAGAGAGAGGGAAATAGAGAGCTAGAAGAGGAGTGCTGGGCTCCAGAAGGCAACGGTGCTAAGTACAATCAGTGTCAGACAGTGCGTCAGGCTATGGAGACAGTGACAGATTCATATGGCCGGGATGCCCGTCACCCCCTCCCAACACAATCCCCAAGGATGGGAAGTCGGACGCAGTTCTGAACTTTTGGAAGGCGGGAGGGAGTCACCCTCCCAGCCGTTTTTATTAAAATATGAAACAAAATTTAAAACATTAAATAAAAGTTTCATAATCATGTACAATTTTCATTTATTACATTTCGATGAAGACATGTTCTTTGGCTAACCTTAACAAATCTCTAATACAAAGGTTTCCTAGCCGAGTCTAACATCCTGCAAATGCATACATTCTAAATTAAAATTGTACATCCTAGCATTAAGGGCCAACGGCAAGGTCTTAACCGGTGTCAGATCCCTACTACCAAAAACTCTCGCCCTCACGGTGTGAGTGGCGGCCGCGCAGAGGACTGTACCCTCCTTGCCAACTCTAATTTCCCTTGTCTTGTTGGGGGCCCCCCTTTCCGCTCGACGCCATCTTAAAGGTCGTCCGAGCACCCGTGTGAGGTATCTGTAGGAAGGACAGCGTGGACTCCCCCCCCACCCCCACACTCTCTATCATATCCGCTGTCGCGGATAACCGGGCCCTGGGAAATTCGTAGGAGGGGCATATAGCCGCCTCCTCCCCTGGAAGGGGCCTATGGCCGTCTCCCCTTAGGCGACCCATCCTTAGTGGGTGCCGCCTCCCAGTGGGAGGGGCCAATGGCCGCCTCCCCCCGGGCGCTCCCATCCATAGTGGGTGGCGCCCCCCTCTAGGGACCTTGAAATTAAACCTTACCGCCCGACCTAAAAATAAATACGACATTTGTTCACCTACTAAGGAAGAAAATATCAGCATGTCTAATTGTATCAAGACAGTTTACTCCTAAAAGTAAAAAACAGTATCCTAAAGACGGAAGTCACATCCTCAATGTAGACATTCCTTTACTTCTATACGGAGGAAAAAAGGGGGCCTATCAGAGCAAAAAACTTTATTGCAAAACCAAACATTGCCATAAGGGGCTGGTGGGTGGGTCAAAATCGATCCTTGTTCCGTCGAGGGCTCACGAGCAACGAGTGGGTGCAGCCTTCCAAGCACAGGAACAAGAGGACGCTTCTTCGGATTCCCGCTCTATTTATTCTTCTTCGGGAGGGCGTGTACCCTCCTCCGGTACGCCTACTGGGCGTGGCCATCGGTGTAGGTGTCTAGGACAACCCCTCTTGGGCGGGAAAAGGCGCGCCCCGGCTACGCCGCTTCGGGCATACCAGCCGAGACACGCCCCCCGCCCAAAATGGTTTCCCGGGAGGATCGGGGCACCCAACCATACGTTCGGGGGGACCGAGTTGTCGCCCCTTTCCATATGGCCGGGATGCCCGTCACCCCCTCCCAACACAATCCCCAAGGATGGGAAGTCGGACGCAGTTCTGAACTTTTGAAAGGCGGGAGGGAGTCACCCTCCCGGCCATATTTATTAAAATATGAAACAAAATTTAAAACATTAAATAAAAGTTTCATAATCATGTACAATTTTCATTTATTACATTTCGATGAAGACATGTTCTTTGGCTAACCTCAACAAATCTCTAATACAAAGGTTTCCTAGCTGAGTCTAACATCCTGCAAATGCATACATTCTAAATTAAAATTGTACATCCTAGCATTAAGGGCCAACGGCAAAGTCTTAACCGGTGTCAGATCCCTACTACCAAAAACTCTCGCCCTCACTGTGTGAGTGGCGGCCGCGCAGAGGACTGTACCCTCCTTGCCAACTCTAATTTCCTGTGTCTTGTTGGGGGCCCCCCTTTCCGCTCGACGCCATCTTAAAGGTCGTCCGAGCACCCGTGTGAGGTATCTGTAGGAAGGACAGCGTGGACTCCCCCCCCCACCCCCACACTCTCTATCATATCCGCCGTCGCGGATAACCGGGCCCCGGGAAATTCGTAGGAGGGGCATATAGCCGCCTCCTCCCCTGGAAGGGGCCTATGGCCGTCTACCCTTAGGCGACCCATCCTTAGTGGGTGCCGCCTCCCAGTGGGAGGGGCCAATGGCCGCCTCCCCCCGGGCGCTCCCATCCATAGTGGGTGGCACCCCCCTCTAGGGACCTTGAAATTACTGCTCACCGATCATGACCTTACCGCCACAGGCCGGATAGTTGACCGGCTATCCGGCCCCCCCAAACTCCTCCTAAAGGTCATGCTTCCTCAAACCCCTTAGCCATGCTATGAAGTCTCCTATGAGTAAAACATTCCCCGCCCGGGACAGGTGAACCCCATCATTCAGATACATGTGATCACCCCGAATACACCCATGAGGAATGCTATGCAACTGCGCGGAGCAAAACAATCTACCAATTTTGTTGTTAACCTTCTTCACCGAATGGTTTAGTGCTGACACCGAAAGGCCCCCCCGCCATACCTTCCTGGGAATCATGTGGGACCAGGCAATCGTGCACCCCGGCATTCTTTTTGCCAACCAGCTAACGGAAGACAAAACTTGCTCGAGCAATACTCGTCTACCCAGTGTCACCAAGTCATTGCCCCCCAGGTGTACTATGACTACAGATGGCGGTGACCTCTGCCGCCCTAAGAGACCCTCAACAAAAGATTCGAATTGGTCAATACAGAGCCCGCCCATTCCGTGGAAGGCCACTCTGTACCCGTATTCCCCAGCTGCACGAGTCGCGTCACCTGCTTTGAATACGTCCCCGGCCCGCCTCACGTATGAGTGGCCCACGACCCAAACCACTCTCTCCTCAGACGGTGATCCATGACCGCTGGTCCCCTGGTACTGGGTCGACTGCAATTTCTGCCCCGCATGACATGCTCGCGAAACTGTAAATCAAACAGAAGACAAGAAGCGTGAGTGCATGTCACTTGACTTCACAACATGTGCAATCGCACATACCTTTTGAAGCAATTCGAGGACCATCGTCCCAATTGTTTCACTTCCTCTGCACTCTGACCCCTGGCTGTAGCCTCAGTAGCAGCCCCTATCCTAAAGGAGTGGGTCCCAAAATCGCACGGGTTCATGCACGCCGCAGCGATTGTCAGTGCTAGCACCCTCTGGAACTGAAACCTCGTCAGTGGGGTGCCATCGATGTGCCGCAGCAAACTCCCTCCCCATGTATCCGCCCTCAGTGCCAAGTATTCCTCTATACACATTATCGGGCACGTGGGGGACCCTCGCACTCGCTGGACAACAACACTATTTCCCATAGCTCCCTGGTCAGTCTTGGACCTAGCTATCGTGACTACCATCGAATCACCCCTCATTAGGATGTGATCCCTGCACAAGCCTCCCTCCACATCTTTCTTATTCCTTGCGACCAGTTTGCTCACCCGCATAGCCCCATGGAACGCTAATGCGAAAGCTGCCCGGAACAGAACTGCTTCGAATTGGGAGGAGCATGTCGTGACTAGTTTCGCCATGAGTAGGGACAACCTTTCTAAGCCAATCGGGCGCCTCTCGTCTTGCTTGCGACCCTCGAAGCGCTGCCATCCGCGAAGGGCTTTTTTTGCCAAAAAGGAACCTGTTGGGTCTTTGATGCCATGCACCTGCGCCATGAATGAGATGGCCGCCCTGTGCCTATTGGCCGTTGCCGCTGATCGGCCTTCTCTGTGCAGTGCTACCAGGAACCCTAGGAAGGAATCCTCCTGACCCCAGTTCTGATTCCCTGCCGGACCCAAAAATGCACAATAGGAACGAAACGCTCCTTCGTATGCCTTCCTCGTCCTGGGGGCTAAGCTTGCTGCCACGAGGTCTTGTAATCCGGGGCACCGATTAGCCAGAGTGCTTCGAGGAATGGTGCCGCCGCTAGGTCCGCTGTAGGTAGATAACCCCTGAACGCCTGCATATGTGAACGAGAGAGTGCATCAGCCGCATGATTCAGTACACCCGGCACATGTTTCGCCCTGAACTGTACATTCAGTCTCATGCAAAGCAGCACAACTTCCTTCAACAATCTCAAGATCCATTTGCAGCGTGCTGCCTGATTGTTAATGCATTCGACCACAGTCATATTATCAGACCAAAATACCACAGAGCGGTCTCTGAACTCGTCCGGCCATGCCATCAGAGCAACAAAAATAGGGAATAGCTCAAGGAACCCTATGTTACTTGTGAGACCGCAGGAATGCCACCACGCCGGCCATGTTTGCGCCGACCATCGGTTACCAAAGATGGCACCAAATCCCACGCTCCCCGCTGAGTAGGTCCACAAACCCAGCTCGTCCGAAGACGCTGGCGGCTTGTTCCACACTACTCGACCGTTGAAGTCCGCCAGAAATGCCAACCGAATGCGCATATCCTGGCGAACCTCTGCAGACAGTCTTGTGCGGTGGTGTCCTTTCTTGAGAGCAACCATAGCTTGTGCAATAGAGCGTGAAAAGGGGCGGGCCATCGGTATAACTCTTAAGGCAAAGTTAAGCTGACCCACTGTTTGCTGTAACTGGTGCAGGGTCACTTTCTCCTTACTAAGGCAAAGTTCCAGGGAAGCCCTAAATTTAGCTACCTTCCCCACTGGCAAGCGGAAACATCCCTCCACAGAATCGAGCTCAATTCCCAGAAACTCTAGTGAAGTAGATGGTCCCACCGTCTTACCTGGTGCCAATGGCACTCCAAACTCCCTCATGAGGATGCAAAAGTCCTGTAGCGCCTGCGCACATTTCGTGTCGCCGGCTGCTCCCAAGAACAGAAAGTCATCTAGATAATGCATAACATGCCTATGCCCTGTGGCCTCGGTGAATGTCCACTCTAAAAAACAGCTTAATTTTTTCTAAATAGGCACAAGAAATGGAGCAACCCATCGGCATGCATTTATCCATGTAATAACTCCCTTGGAACGCAAAACCTAGCAAACGCTGATCCTGTGGGTGTACCGGGAGCAACCGGAACGCTGATTCGATATCTGATTTCGCCATCAGCGCCCCGGGGCCCAGGCGATTTAACATGGTGACGGCATCATCGAATGATGCGTACCGCACCGAACAAACTTCTGGGTCAATAGCATCGTTTACCGAGAAACCCCTTGGAGCAGATAGATTATGGATCAGCCTAAACTCCCCCGGGTCCTTCTTGGGGACCACCCCTAATGGGGAACAGATGAAACCCGCCACTGGCGGTCGCTGAAAAGGCCCAGCCACTCGGCCTAGGCTCACTTCTTTAGCAATTTTTCTCTCCACCACACCAGGATTATGCTGTGCCGAAAGCTGGGTTTTACAAAAAGGTTCCCCACGAAAATCCCCCGCCGGGATGTGGAAGCCGTATAAGAATCCCTTCCTCAACACCCCAGCAGAGACATAATCAGGGTATTTGTTTAACCAAGGAGTCATAGCCATGAGATCAACGGGAGTAGGCAATTGTACACAACGATCCACCTCAGTCTTGCTTGGACCCTCCTTTACCTCCTGACCCGCTATTTTTCGATCTGCATGAACTCTCCGGGTGTGAGGAATTCCCACAACCCGCACACACATGCTTGAACCTACATGTACCTTGCGGTCTGTTACAGTTGCCTCTATTGAAGCCCCAACAGACCCCCCGCTTTCCACCATTCCCGCCGGTTTTCGGCTGGTGATCACCACCGGTGCCTGCTCGAAAGGGCACCGCGGGCTTTTGGCGGGAAACCCCCGATCCATTCCCACCTGGCGAGGATGTCCCCGCCGTCCCAGGCAGGAGCTGCTTATGCCAAGAAATTGAGTCGAGGCAATCCCATGTCAGAGAGGAATCATACTCTTTTGCTTTACGAAATTTCATGGCGTAACCTTTCCATTCGTCCCCCTCATACATTTCATAAAAATCCATTATACGTGCCTGATAACAAGACAGTTCGGTCAATACCTCGGGCTTACGTTCACCAATAATTGCAGTAAACATTGCAAAGGCCTTTGCCCAATTCGTTATCGTCTCTTCAACCCTGAACTCCGCCATCTTGGCGCGCCAGACGCTCGGGTGCCACAAATCTTTCTGTGTTTTAGCATATTCCATCTCGCGATGGTCAGTCAACAACGAAAACATATTGACATACTTGTCTGCCCATATCAATTCTTTCGTGGCAATAGGGATATGTTGTACCACCCTCTCCCGCCTTGAGGGTAATGAGCCCTCCCCCGCCCCTGGCAAAGCGAGCTTACCCGGTTCGGTCGTTGTTCCCGCCGTTTTCTCGAGACCAGCTGCCGGTCCTTCCGGTGTCACCTGTGGAGAAACAAGAGGGAGATTCGCCTTCGCGGCATCTCGCGACTGCCGCAACTGCTGGATTAGTAATTTGGCCTCTTCGGCCGTGTCTCCGGGCGCCGTAGCACCCCCTGCCTTCTTATTGAGCCATGCGGCCAAATGGGTGGCCAATTCAGGAGGCATATCCTCATCGTTAGCGGGCGTAATCACAACCGGAATCGGTTGACCCGCGTCTGGGGTTGGTACTGGGTCATCAGCTGGTATGGCAGGGATGACCGGGGGCACCTCAGGGACCGGAACCTCCCCTGCAACCGCCCTCCTCTTGACCCGTTTCCCTCTACCCTCGGGGAAGACTCCCGGCAATGCCGGGCCTATTACCTTCTTCGGGTTACCAGGCTTGTTCATTGCGGCCAGTTGCTTCTTGACGCCCGCCAAATCACGGCCAAGCGCTGGGACTTGTCAGACGCTTCGTTCCATTCTCGCTATTCTGTTCACCAACATGCGTAGCACTTTGTCTGTCTCGGAACCCTTCCCTGCCTCCTTGCCAGACATGGTTTCGATTATCCACTCCGAGTCGATCAACACGGTCCTGGATCCTTCCCTTTAAAGTCACTGAAAGAGAAACACAAGAATTACAAGTTCTCAAAATCGCTCCTTGTTCCGTCGAGGGCTCACGAGCAACGAGTGGGTGCAGCCTTCCAAGCACAGGAACAAGAGGACACTTCTTCGGATTCCCGCTCTATTTATTCTTCTTCGGGAGGGCGTGTACCCTCCTCCGGTACGCCTACTGGGCGTGGCCATCGGTGTAGGTGTCTAGGACAACTCCTCTTGGGCGGGAAAAGGCGCGCCCCGGCTACGCCGCTTCGGGCATACCAGCCGAGACACGCCCCCCGCCCAAAATGGTTTCCCGGGAGGATCGGGGCACCCAACCATACGTTCGGGGGGACCGAGTGGTCGCCCCTTTCCATTCCGACAGTGTCGGGTTTCAAGTAGAGAGAGCCAATTATAAGAGCCGAAAGTATGGGGCTCTAAGGGGTAGCGTGGCACCCTAGCCGCAGACTCTCTAATAACATAAGCATGGATGAGAGTTGTCGGTGTCAAACAGTGGCAACCAGGTTCTAGGGAGCGTGTTACACTGAGTGTGTCTCGCTAGAGTGCTCGCAAAAACATACATGTCAAACACATTTTATTTTAATAACAATAAAACATATGAAAATTAAAGTTGTGTTCGATAGTATATTAATTTCCAAATATCATTTTGTTTACATACATCAATGCTAAATACATAATTAAAACTGGTTTCCCACATTTTATTAAAACACATATGCTTGCTATGTACATCCTGCCCTGAGAAATTGTTCAATGAGTCACATTTACTATCATAGAAAACGCGGGGACATTGGTGATAATACGATTCAGATATCAAATCCCGCTTCAATAGATCCTACCAGTATTTCTTAGGTTTGTACATTTTAAGGAGGTCAGTGATGATCGTCATGTCAATTCATCTTCAAAAGATAAGTTTCTTTTAAGCAGCTAGTGTGAATTTATTTACCATACAGAGATCTTTAGTGGAATAATTTGTAGCTGCAAGACAGTAAAGTTATTTTAAGGTGGAGATACAGTTTGCAGGCAAACACAATTGCATGCGTGCTAGCATTAACTGCGAAACTATCACATTTCCTAAACTTGTGAACAATTCTGTATTTTTTTAAACTAGTTTCAAATCATTTCAAATCATTCTCCTTTCCTCTCAGACTTTTGAGCGCATTAGATGAGCGTTTACACGGATCTAATAAGTAATGTCTTTTTATTTCTGTCATTGTATTTCTATCCTTATTCACTATCAACAGGAGAGAAAGGGCATGAGTAGACACTCCTGTACCCCAATCAAGTATATATAAACAACAAAGGAGTGACTGTAATGCAAGAAAAATTAATATTAAACTGGTGAAGGTAAAATGTTAGTACCGCTGTGTGATGCACGTGTGATCAATACTCACACACGTGCATACACACAACGGGACAGTCTCAGTCTCCCTATGTGAGCCCAGTGGGTTATCCTCAGTGGAAGAAAACCAGAGGGCTTGCTGGTCACCCGATGTTAGGAGGAGGGAAAAGGAACTTTTCTTGTTTGAAGGACCCTCACTCACCACTAGTTGGTGACATGCTTCATCATTGGGTCCCCGCTGGGGTGACCGAATGTCTCCCCAGCGTGCTACGACGCCAGGTTACAGCGGAGCAGGATGTGGTGAGTGCAAACAGTGCCCAAATTAGGAGGTGACTAAACGTGAATGTGCAAATGTGTTTAATTAAAAAATGCGAAGGTTGTGCCTTTACAAAAATCTTTAATAATGGCCAGCCTGCATTGGTTAAAAACAAAGTGAGCGGACTCCTCAGGTTCTTAGTTAAGGAACCGGAATCCTAATCAAAGACAAAAGTGCATTTCTATCTTCAGAATTGACAACTCGATAATAATATATAAATAAAATGAGAGCTGGCCCTAAAATAACCCAAAAAATATTAAATGTTTAGTGGGCACATCCATGAAAAGTATAATGTGTTTTCTTTTCAATGTATAGAGATGACTGCTGAGCCGGCGGTCATCCCAAAGTAAGACAGACTACCGTACATCAGGGTGGTGGATTTTAAGTCCTCCACTTCTCAGATTGATGGTACTCCATCCACCAGAGTCCAAATCTGGCTTTAGGAGTGCTTTGCCATGCTAACAAGCTTGGCTTTCTGTTGCTTAAAACACTGCACAATGGTGGGACTGTTCCAATAATTATCGTCCTGCTTAGCCTAAACAGCACCAAGGCCATTAATCCGCCACTTTCCACGAGAGAATGAACTAGCCATTGCCCAGTTGATGGAAGACAGTAGTTACGTCACTCTGATTAACTTTTTAATATATTTGCACTCTTGTGTATCAGGTGGAAGACACGAAATTGAACTTTGTCTCATGGGTCTATATGCAGTGATATTGTTTACAGAAGTATTCACTGCAATAAACCAGTACTATCTCAACTGGTATTCCATCATGGTGCAAAAAATTTGAATGAACAATTCCAGCGGGATGAAATTAGATGGATGAGACCTCATTTTAAAGAAAGGTCATAATATCAAAACAGCGTTTCCTCCAAAATATAAAAATTTTGCTGAAAAGTTATTCTTGGCCCAGGTTTAAATCCTGGGTCTAAGTTTCAAACAAGTTTGGTCGAAATGGGAGCTGATGTAGGCTACCGGTAGAGCACGCCGTAGCCACCCCCCCCTCCTCCTTCGGATGCCGAATCTCAGCAATTGATGTCAGACGTGGATGCCTGCAAGCGGCTGGAAAAGCTGAGCATCACAAAAGGGTGCAAGCACGAATGTGCAAGCGGACCTGCCAGTGTGCTTTTTTCTCGCCGTTGAGTTCCGCTCACTGCCTTCCCTGGTATTGAGGGTCCTCCCCTTGCTAGCATTATATCGGCTCCAAATTGGATTAGTGGTTTAGTGCAGCCCATGTTTCTTGGAACCTACATATTTTTTGCTCGTGCCCCCCGGAGTTGCAGGGAGTGACTGCCTGTGGGGGAACCAGACTCCCCTCAGGACTACGACTCAGGACTACAGCTTTCAGGCTATCAGGTGGAGAGAGGAGAGGAGATTTGAAGTTTTACAGCTTTTTTTTTTCCCTCTATGCCATTGGGACCACCAGGTTCCTCTCCAAGAGGGGGTAAGTGCATGTGTTTCTCTTACCCACTGGTGTATGGGAGCTCCCTATACTACTTGGTTGAGGGTCACTGGTGGGGGTTCCATGCGTTAATTTTGGCCACCTTGTTACGGGGTCTGTTCGACAACTTCATTATACGAAATCTTACTAAAGGCACTTTAGCAGCCCACTCTGACTCCCCAAGCCTTGGTCAAACGTTGAAAAAACGAGTTGACTTGGCTGCTGCCCGGGCAAACCGTGCTTCAGATCTTAGGAAAATTCTGAACTTGATCACTGAAAACGTTGATATTGCAGGCTCCGAGTTTGGCAAACAAGACCAACTTGGAGGTGCTTCTGTGGACCTGGATTCCAGCATCAGCCCCTTCTCAATTGCCTCTTCAAGGCAGGTACCTCCACTTCATCAGATCTGGCCAAGCTAAAGACAGCGACGCTGGTTGCATCAATTGGGGAAACCAAGGACCTTAAAAAGTATCTTTTATTTTTCAAAGTCAAACCCAGATTATCATATGTGGAGGCAGCGGGGCCAGGGAACGTGTTCCCTCTAGTCTACAACCCTACAGACCTTAGTAAAGATCGGAGTCCTAGGGATGGCAGCCACTCTCCTTCTCAATCCCCTCCTTTCCTTCTGTCTTCTTCTGGGTGGAGCGCATCTGATCTATCTGCTCCCGTGGACACTGGCTTGACCATCTCAGATGAGTCTATATCCTCTGACCCACTGGCTTTGCAGTCAGTCTGAAATTAGGCCGGAATTGACCCAGGACAATTACTCCCAGGATAACAGAACCTTCTCTATGCAATGCACTAAGAGCCTCCTTAACTTAATTCTGGATGAGATTTGAGATCAGAAAGCCTCTCAATCCGCCGAAATCGCTGCAATCCACGCCCGCCTAACTAAAATTGAAGAAAACATGGCTCAGGTCCCGGCACGTCTTCTTGAGGCGGAGACTAGAATTTCGCAATAGGAGGACCAAGTTTCTAGTATGAATAATAAAGTTGCCGCCTTCCAGAGCAAAAAAACAGCATTGGAGCTCAAACTGGAGGAATTGGAGAATCACTCTAGATGCTCCAATCTCTGCATTATTGATATTCCGGAGGGTCTCAAGGGCTAGCAGACTCTACAATGGGTTGACTAATTTATTTAAAAAAAAATCCTACTGGAGTTTAATGGTGATCTGACTGTTATGCAAGCCCATCGGGTGCCAGCACATCTTCCTCCCAATGATAAATTTCCTCAGGCAATCCTGGTTAATTTTGGAGATTTCAGGGTTAAGGAACAAATTCTAGACAAGGCCATAAAGCAGCGACAGTTCACCTCATCGGAGGTCCCACTTTGTCGTATCTTCCCGGACATGTCAGCTTCCGCAGCCAAAAGGCAGAAAGAGTTTGTTAAAATGCTACATCTGTCTAAGGAACAGGGGGAGCAGGCAATGATTCCCCAACAGAGCAAGTTAAAATTGCTTGTCAAAGGCAGATTCCATGTATTTTGTAATGTCTCAGAAGCACAGGAATTACTGGAACAAATTTCTGTGGATAAGTCTTAATGGACAGTAGATTTCAAAATTTACAAATGTTTTCAATCTCTTGTTTATTTTTTCTTGGCCTTTTATCCTGATGTCTCTTTCTTTTCAGGCATATCTTCTTAGGCAGCATCTTTTCTACTGCCTTCTGTTTTCCCTATTTTTTCTTTTCTTTTTTCCTGCTTTTTTCTCTATTAGGGGGGTGGGGTAGGTAGACCGGTAGCACTTGGCACCAAGTCATAGTGCCAGTGGTGGAGGGATAGCCTGTCAGGTGTGAGCAGGGATGGTGATCTGCTCATGGTGGCTTTGAGAGGATGTTGGAGTCACGGGGGTGGATGAGGGAGCATGAGGAAAAAAAGAAATACATTTTTTAAATCCAGTATCATCCATTTATTATTAATAGACTCATATTTTGTTAGGCTTAGGATGGGGCTATTGACTGATGTCGTAGTTTTCCAGAACATTTTCGTAGATGTTGCTAGGCTGTTCGGATAATATCTTGCCTTCTGCTAATGGGTAAAAATGACATTTTGAAAGTGGTTTCTTTCATTGGTAACTCGTTCCATGCTTGTGATGGAACCGCTCCGTCACGAGCATCGGTTGAGCTGTGCTCATGATGGAGCGGTTCCGTCATGGCCCGCTCGGCACGCCTACGCGGCGCGAATTTCGCGCCTGCGCTGGACGTTCCATTGAGCGGGCGGGGCCATGACGGAACCGCTCCGTCATGAGCACAGCTCAACCGAGGCTCGTGACGGAGCGGTTCCGTCACGAGCATGTGAGCGCCGCTCGCCCCCCCTCCCCCCCTAGCGCTGCGGCGGAATTGCCGCCACAGCGAAGGGGTTAATGGCCTAAATAATAATACGAAAATGTGGGCCATTGAGGCATGGATTAAGACAGATAATCCAGCAGCCATTTCAATACAAGAGACTCATATACCAGCGGGGAAACTAGTTGATTTCCCAATGTTTAGGTCCTGGGCAGCTTATAGGGGCTTCTCCTCCTTTTGAGCGTCTCATAGGGGTAAGGCGATCTTCCTTAGCAAAAAACTTCAGGCTGAGGTAGTTCATTTTGTAAGTGATCAGAGCGGGTGGTGGTGCTGGGCCTCCTGTAATCTAGAGAACAGACTTTTAATTTTTACCAGCATATATGCCCCAGTAGAGGATAATCCTATGCCATACGAAGAGTTGTTTCAATCTTTAATTCAAAGAACTGGTGAATTGATCATAGGGGGAGATTTAAATTTTTTAATGACCCTAAATTAGACTCCACAGCTAGATCCAAAAAACAGCTAAAACTCAAAACTTTAAACGTTTTTCGAAACTCTGGCAAGACTTTGGGCATATCTGATCCATGGAGGGCAGTATTTCCAACTAAGATCACCTACACTTGTTTTTCAGGTAGATTTCCCACTTCCTCATGCATTGATTTTTTGCCTCATTTCCAGGAGACTAGTTTTTAGCCAGCAGAGAATCCTTCTGAATGGATTTTCGGATCATGCGATGGTCAATCTGGAGTTAGAGTTGGGTAAATATATTATGACTTCTAAAACATGGATGTTAAATAGTCAATATCTATTAGAAGAGTGCTCGGTGCTCTTTATTAAAACCGAGATAAAAGAGTTTCTTGAGCGAAGTAATGCACCTCCGAAAGTGGTCTGGGACTCGCTTAAAGCTCATGTACGGGGACTAGCCATCGGAAAAGATGCCGATAATTCAGGGAAAGTTAAGGAAGAAAAGCTAATTTTAGAGCAGAAAGTGCAAAGGTCTTTTGATACATTTCTCAGTAGGCCCTCTGCTTTTAACCAACAGCAACTTGATAAGGCTAAACGGGATCTTAGCGATAAATATTATGTTAAAAGTGAATCCTTTTATCAGCACCATAGGCAAAAATTCTATGAAGAGAGTAATTATACCAGGAGGTTTCTCACATGGCAGGCCAGGGAGCAGGGAGTAACCAATCAGATAAGCGCACTGAGATTTCCTATAACTGGTATCCATTCTGATGACCCGGGAGTTATAGGGGATATAATGTCACAACATTATAGAAATATATATGGCCAACAACAGCCTAATGACAGATCATTTTTGATAGAGTTTATTCAGAGATATTAATTGCCCGTACTTTCAGATGCCGAAAAAATGAGTATGGCGAGTCATGAAAGAAGAACTGGGGGATGTTATTACAAATCTCCCGAATGGCAAAGTCTGTGGCTCGGATGGCCTCCCGGACAAACTTTTTAAAACCTTTTTGAGCACCATTTTGTATTATCTTTTGCTGATTGCTAATTCAATTTTAGAGGTTGGTTTAATACCATGTTCATTTAGAAAAGGGAATATAGTCAGTTTCTTTAAAAAAGGAAAAGATAGAGAAGACCCCAATTCTTATCGCCCCATCACACTTTTAAATTCTGACGATAAAATAATTATTAAAATGTTAGCTAATCGATTTAATGGAATTGCCTCGCACCTGATCCATCCTGACCAAAATGGTTTTATCGCAGGGAGGCAGCTCGGGACCAATACACACTATCTCGCTGAAGCACTTGACTATTTTAAGACTCAGAAGATACCAGCTCTGGTCCTCTTATTAGACGCTGAGAAGGCATTTGACCTAGTTGTTTGGGAGAACTTCTTTTTTATTCTCTCAAATTTCGGCATACCTCCCAAAATTATGGAACTGATTCAGAAATTGTACTTGAATGCAGAAGGTAACATTAATATCAATGCCTCGGAGGTTGGCCAAGTCAGTGTTAAAATTGGGGACTAGACAAGGCTGCCCACTGTCTCCGGTGTTATTCACCTTTTTAATCGAGCCATTGGCGATAGCCATTCAGAATAGTTTGGAAATCGGTCCTCCACTGCCAACTATGGGAAAATGTAAATTATACGCCGATGATATCATGCTCATCATAAAGCCCGAGAAGGACGTGCAAGTAAAAGCTTTTGAGATTTTTGAGCGATTTAAGTCGCTTGGCGGATATAAAATCAATTACAAAAAACTGAAATAATACAGTGTAGTTGTGAGCCTATGGATCTACATCTCGATATTCTTCCTTGTCTAAATACAAAACCGAAAAGATATCTGGGTGTTTATTTTAAGGCTTGAATTTCCGAATTATATGATTTAAATTTTGTCCCACTTCTGCGAAAAGTCCAGGATTTATTCTTTTGATGGATTTCTCTTCCATTAACCATTTTGGGCAGGGTCGCATTGATTAAAATGTCTGTTCTTATGCTATTCAATTTCCTATTTTCTGAGATTCCCTGTGTTCTAACAGCCTCTTTCTTTGCTAAATTAGAGTCTATGTTTACATCTTTCTCTGGGGCAAGAAGGTCCCTCGGATTGCACTAAGCACTTTATATGAGGAGCAGGAAAATGGTGGATTAGGGATTAGCTCTCCCTAACTTCAGGGATTATTCTTTTGCATATTTTGCACAATATATGTCAAGGTTTAAGCCGGAATTACCAACCTTTTTTTTTTATTAATTACTTTATGAACTTAATTTGCAGCGAGAATCAGATTCACTGCCCACTAACAATCGTAAAATCTCCTAAACTAGTACAGTATAAGTGTATGCAGTGATTTTTCTATAAACATCAGGCTTTTTATAGAAGATATTCAATCCCCGTAACTAACTCCTCAACTCCGTTATCCGGCCTCATCTCACTCTCTGGGATTAGTGGTTTGTCTGCAATTACACAAAAATGGGCCAAGGCTGGCTTTGGGAAAATCTTCGATTTTTTAAGGAATGATGGATGGCTGAATATAGCTGAAACCTCTCATTTAATTCCAAATGATTTCCTTCTCCTTGGGTCCTATACAGTTTTTTGTAAATTTCTGAGTAAACTTGATTTGGTTCAGATTATCGAACGGAAATGCTTAGTATATGAATTACGAGATGATACTACATTTAAGGAACCCGGGAAATGGAACAAGCGTTTAGCCTCTATCAAGGGTATGGATCTTGAGGAGAAGGCTATAACTAAATAGGGAAAACATGAAGAGATGGAAATCACAGCAAGTATGTGGTCAGCAGTTAATACTCTCAAATTTAGTATGTTAAGGGGCGCTAATTGGTGAAGGATGTTATTTTTTAGCAAATGGCTACTTTATAGAACCCCGCTTTTCTTATCTAAGGTTTATCCCAACCAATCTTGGCAGTGCTTTCGTTGCCTTAACCATCCTTCAGCCAATTGAACACATATCATATTACAATGCCCCCTGATCCAGAGGTTCTGGAATTACATTTTTTACTATTTGGAAGCCGAATGCTTAATTACAACAGATTTGAATATTCGGCTGATAGTGTTTGGCTATGATCAAGATCTTCTTTCAGACAAGGTGATCAAATTATTATATATTGCAATGGCAGTTGCTAGATCACTTTTGCTTCAGAGATGGCGATCAGATCTTATACCAAGTAAAAACAAGCAATTGCAATGTAATAGGTCTTGCAGCATTAAAGTTTGAGTTACTGGCATTGTAAATGACAATGCTTTGCATACATTTTTTTTCTTTAATTTGCAATTGGTATATAAACATTGTTTGGGAACTTAGCATAAGCAACAGCTAAGCAAAGTTGGCAGTAATATAGAGTGCTAGTCTTGCTTGCACAGCCACCATCTATTTTGCCATCAAGTGCCACATTGCAACATACCAATAAGTAATCTGTGATCATTGAATGGGTGATACAAATTGTCTCCCTGTATTGTTCCCTTATTGTTTACCTAATTTGAAAACATGTTAATGTTCAAAACACTAATATGACAACACACTCTGATGGTTGCCATTTCGGGTATTTCTCCCAAGATACAATCCTCTTCTTAGCTATGGCTGTTTCTTTCCCAGGTTTATCGACAAATCTAATCGGTGTTGGATATCTTTTGTTGCCAGAAGGTTTGAAAAAGGTTTTTGGTCCCCACTTGACTTGATTAGACAGATGTCTGGGCAGGGTAAAGTTACAAAAATAAAAAATCAAAGCTGATAAGAACGTATAACTGCACACCTTCAGGAGCACCGAGGCTGCACTGAATAATGAGGTTCAGTACATTTGATACATGAAATTTGGTTTAGTAGCAATATGGTCTATTATATTTTGAGCATTAATATGCTTTCTATCAAAGTTAAGCGTACAATAAGTGGCACAAGCTTGGTCAAAGCCAATCGGTATCACCATTATAACTTATTCGCTTTCCCAATGCTGTTTAGCCATGTTGTGAATTGAAGCTAAAGTCATTTTGGAAAAAAACATCTTTGACGTAGCTGCTCACCTCATTTTGTAGGCGCACACGCCACACATGGGTAGATGTTTGTTTTCTTTCTAGTTAAAAGAAAATAAAACTTGCAAAACTGTTTTGTTTTTTAAGTGAGGGGGCAATGGAAGTAACGGGTGATGAAGTAACACAGTAATGCAGAAGCATCACGAGATGGGGGTGGGTGGGGGGCAGGAAACGGACGTGAAAGCAACATGGTTGGCAAGCCCAAGAATATTAGAGATGGGGAGCACAAGAGGGGTTTCAATGGAGAGAAGCATACAGGAAAGCCCAGCATCAGGAGAGAACACCACAAGGGCGTGACGTGCTCCCAGGCTGGAACAGTTGTAGAGTGGCAGAGTTGTTGCAGTATCCACAACACTAAACAGCAAGGCAGTCTCTGCCATACCCTGAAGATCCCGTCCATTACTATTCTACATTACTTCTTGACACTCTATATTCTGCATTCCAGCTTACCATTTTTAACACTCTTACCACAGGGAGACAGCTCGAAAAGACATGCACAGAAACCAATGCAAAAGAAAACTGACGAGAAGAATGAAAATAAGATGTACAGCGCGTGCAAGAATGCGGCCCCGCCGTGGAGGATTTTTATTTATGCGTCTTTCTATAGCGCGGACTTTACCTGGGCTCTGACGTCCTGGTATCCGGGACGCTGTCTCCCCCCTGCGCTTAGCAATACCTCTGCGGGCGCCGACGCTCGGCTCCTCTCCACCAGCCACACGCAAAATGAAACTGAAACATACGAGGCGCGCGACGTGCCAAGCAAGAGCGGACAGGGCACCATCATGGCAGAGAGAAGCTCATGCGCGAGAGCCAATCCCAAGGCGCATGGACAATGCTGCGCGCGTGGGCAGTTCTTGTCTCCCCTCGTTGTCGGCTGAGCCGACGGCTATAGTGCTCCCAGCGAGAGCGCGCTTTCGTGCGCTTTTCGCAGCGAGCCCTAACGAATGGGTTCGGAAAATGAAGCAAGTTAAAAAAAGCGAACAAGCCTATGCACTGTGAATTGTGGGGCTTAAGAAGTTTGAGAGAGTTTGGGCAGACTATTTTGATTAAGATTTCAAAATTTAGCCTATATCTCAGAGGGTATTTTCAGCATGTTCGAATCCTATTTATAGTAAAATTAGTACTCTAATTTACTACACGACACTTCATAGTTTATTGTTACATAGCTGTATTAATCGATATAGGATGAAATATTATTCTAGCCATGCTTGCTGATTTCTTTGTATATGTATATGTTTAAGGTACCTAAGGGTCAATCAATTGTTTAGTTTGTGTTAATATTGGCAGTGGATGCCGTTCCAAAATATTACTTGCTTCATTTTTCGAATACTAGCTTAAATGTATATATTGTCTCTCTTTTATTGATTTTAGGATTTACTGTTTTCCGGCCTATTGGTGTTATTTAACAATCTTGTATCATTCGACATGCTTATTGAATTTTATGGATGTATGTATGGATAAAATGTTTCTTGTTATATGGATTACAATAAAAAAATGTTTTTAAAGTGTGGTCAAAACAAAAAAACAAAAAAAATCCACATTTCCTAGTACATGAGGAATTAAAACTTTTTTTAAGTAAACCCAAGCTGGCAAATAAAGTCTTTGAACAAGAAGGTCATTCACCAGGTAGGTGTTGTCTGCCTGGTTGTTAAATACGCTTAGAAACATTTCAGCCTTGGTATACCAGAGGGTACACTTCCCTGATTATAGTGATAAGTGTCATCAGTAGCTAATCAAATGTCAGTGTCCCTGCACAATATGCACCTAATTATTTCAAGTGCCTTACAGATATGAGAAAGCCAGGTGACATAAACTGTAAACTTTCTTTAGATGGCATAACTGTTTCAAACAATTCTTAATTTGATTCACTAAATTATCATTTTTACGGTAATATTTAATTTTGTTACATGTGACACAATGAAACCTCTAAGCACTCTGCCGCAAAGTGTATGATACACATGGTATTAAAAGTATTTTCGCTCATAGCAACAGATTAGTAGAGAGAAGAATTACCAAATCTTATATGAAATACTGCTGCAGGACACTTCTTACATGCTGGTGTCTATAGGTGTTCACGGCCTTCTCCATACTGTTTACATTTCTGCTTTCATACTTTTGTCACTTAGTTATTAAGTGGTACCCAGGAAAATGGCTGCACCCTGGCTGCATTCGATTACTAGTTTCAGGAGTGAACGAACAAGAATATTTATATTGCACTGTCATAACCATATCTCACATTTGGCTATCAACTTACTAAGCACCAGACAAAAAACAAGTAATTTGAATTTAAAATATCACGTTATTGGCTTTGCCAGTGCTTGTTGGCACTGTCATTAAAACCCATGCATCAAGACTCATACACAGACATGACTGGCAATCTTGGAAAGGGGGCAGAGGAAGAAAAAAAGTACACTCACATGGAGTCGTTAGTAACAAATAAAAAAGAGTTCCATCAGGTCTGCCATAGAAAGATACAACTCGTTAAATCCACTGTGAGACCAAAATGTTACAGAGTGGACAAACATGAGAATTTGTTAACCACATATTGAAAGAGGGGTACAAAAAACGTGACTTATAGTTTGGCTGACAGTTTCCTCTGTCCTAAACGTGATGGAATGCCCTGTTTGCCTAACTCTCAGTACACCCTCCTCAGTTAGAGACGGATGGGTTTTAGCTTCCCTTGACTGGCTCCGTCAAGGGAAAGTTTCCTGCCAGTGTAGTTAGGGTTGTTGTAGGAAGGGCATTACACTGCCTCCCTATTTAGAGTGCACTGCGCAATGTCCTTTTTAGTGTCACCAACAGAGGAAACCATTAAAAAAACTGTTCGTGAGGGACAAAAATACAATACTATCCCCCACACCCTAGGAGAAAACTAGGACCTTATTGAAAAATGAAAAAAAAAATGTTTGGTGGATGGTCATCAAAACCAAAGGCAGCAATCCCAAAACCTCTTGCACCTTGAAGAGAAACGCTGTGACAGAAGTTCTCTTCATGCTACAGAGAAGTGTGCTGGACCTGCAATCGTCTCTAAACTTGATGTAGGGTAGTCCTTCTGGATGGCCACCCTGATGAACGGAGAACCATTTGTCAAACTTAAAATCAGGCCATTGGCTTTCCTAAGAAAGACAGTGAAAGAGGAGTTATTCTGAATATGAGGCAATGAGTGGGACTGACTATATTGTGGACTGTGGTTGTCATGTGTTGTATGGAGAAGTGTGGCTCAATGGTTAGAGCAGGCAGACCTCGATGCAGAGCTCTGGCCAGGGACCAGGGTTTGACCCCTGCCCCGACGGGTCTTGAGCTCATTATTTCCCCTGACCGGATATTCTCGCCTCAGTGCCTACTATTCTGATCATGGGTCCCACGCTGCAACTCTGGGCAATAGCTTGCTTAGTCTTCACAATGGCACCCACAACGCGAGGGATGCCTGGTCTGCACCATGGGGGTGCCCAGGATTGGACACTTCACAGGGAAAGCCAGGAAGGGTTCCCTTGCGGTATTCGTACAAGCGCCGGGAAACCCACTGCGGGTAGCTGTGCGCTATACAAGTACAAAAACATTTACATTTATGTATGAATAAGATATTTCTTTAGTGTGAAAGGTAAATGAGCACTGTACAGGGTTAACGGCAAGCATACATTTAACGAATGATAGGAAAGGTTGCTGGGTTGTGGTTGGTTAATACATTGTGATGTATAGTTCATTAAAGGGGTGAGTCTTCAACTCTTTCCAGAATTTGGATGGTCTTGATGGACACAGGGATTTTGCTTGAAATGACTGGATGCATAGATAGAAAAGGCTTCTACCTCACTTTCTTCTTTTTTTTTAAACACTTTTTAGTCTGCAGTCTGATTTTTTACTTGGTATGGGTTTTCCAAGAACCGCCAGGGGTGGTAAGAATGTCTGCAAAGTAAGTGGGGATACTGGTGGTGATGGTTTTGTAAATGATGCACTTGATTGCAAAGATGGTGCAGGCTGTCAAGGGGACCCCGTGGAGGTTATCCATCCTCTGCAGGAGCTGGATGAGGCGTACTGCAGCATACAGGATGCCTTAAAAGGGTGCCAGTTGAGAGTCTGGGAGGCCATGGAGGATAGTGCCACCAACATCCAAATGCAAGAGTGCAAAAACTTGAACAGCACTTCTGAAGTTACTTCGTGGAAGAAAATGTTTCACTTTCTCTAGAAGCAAGAGCTGAGGCCTGGCTGTCTTTGGTGTTTTTATGCAACTTATTCTTTGAGAACTACGTTGGTGTCCAGGTTGAATCCAAGTGACATTTGACATTCAGTGAAAGTTCCGGTTCGAAGTCATAAGGAGACTTGTGATTAAGCCAGATTTTTATAATTTTTCGTTTTCTGTTACTTACAAATAACAGGACTTCTGTCTCGGTTGGGGTGAGCTTCAGATAGGAGCTTTATATGCAGGTTTGAATGATGTGCAGTTCGTGTTTGAGGTGCTGAATGTCTGAAACAGAGGAGTCTTTCAAGTAACAATGTGTATCACCAGTATATTTGTGAATCCTGATGCTGTTATATGTGAGTAGATGCGAAAAGAACAGATGATGGAGGGAATGCTGAACAATGCAAACATTAACCCCCAGTCCAGATCTGGGTTTAATCCATTGTTTCTTTGCTCACCACACCACCCTAGTTTGGACCCAGTCATAGGCAAATCATTCTTGACCCTGCTTCTCATAGGAACAGTATAGCCCTAACTGCCAGGCCAGGTCCTACCTGGACCTGAAACAAGCATCCTGGGACCAGGTTCGAGGTATCACCCCCTCATCAGCCAAGCTAGCCTGAATCCAGTCGCACAGTGAGCATGGGACCCACGTCTGGGCATACCATTCCCACATAGGGTGACAAAAGCAAAAATAACAGATGATGAGCGGAATACTGTTAAATGTAAGTAGAGCACCAAGTTGATCCATGTATATGCTGGAGTTGACAGGAGACAGTATGGACCCCTATGTGACTCCGCAAGTGATAGGGTTCTTTTGTGACCTGGAGGTGCTCTTGTGAACAAATATTTATCAGTTGTACAGGTAGGTTGTGAACCAGTGAAGAACATTGTCGGTGATTTGCATTCAGAACTCCAGGATGGTTAGCATTGATGTGATGATCTAATTGTGTTGATAGCTGCATTGGTGGTGTTGGTATAGTACTTTGCTTTGGCTGTTGTGATGGCTATCTGCCTGCTGTGTATAGGTACTTTAGTATTATGAGGTCATCAGGTGTTTTGCTTTTCTTCTGTTTTCTTTCCTGTTTGAGGATGGATTGTTTATTGTCATTAAGGTCTTTTGAGTAGCGGTGTGCTGAAGGCTTTGGCTTCCACTTGTGCGTCTTTATTGGGGATTAAATGGTTACATAGTTTTCCAAACAAGTGTTGTTTAGAAGGGCGTTGGCATTGAACATGGAACTGACCGAGTGAGAGATGAGTTAAAGCATTAGGTTGTCCATGGAGATGTTGTTGAAGAATCTGAAGCTTTGTTTTTCTCTTTTGTGCTGACCTTGGTTTGTTGGTAGGATGCTGAGCAGGGAGCTAGGGATGCCGGAATGGTTCACCCAATTCAAGAGTATGGCTTCAGCGTTAGTGTTTACACCTATATGGCACACAATCAATAATGTGGGGAAATTAAAAAACACAGACTGTGCCAAATGTGTACTTTCCTCCCTTCTGATATATGTTGAAATACTTGTATACCATTGAGTATTTAAATCCTATAGCCTTTCCTATCACACTTCCCCTATCCAAGCAAGATTGTCACTTGGTTCAGGTCACACAATTCCTTCACTTCACAATCAGAGTGAGGAAAAGTAAACCCTCAATCTACATGTTTAAGAAATAAAGAGCTATTTGTAGGAAAACATTGCCTCACATTTACCTCTGCTTTTAAATACACAACATATGCATTAGATAAAATTAAAATGTTCATTGTTTTCTGAACTCGTGCAAGGTCATTTTGGGGGTGCTGAAGCACCTTCTGCACCCCTACCTCCAGTGTCCCTGAAGAAAAAACACTTGAACTAGGTGTGATTTTCCATTCCAGATTTGTCCTGACCTCTAAAATGAGCCTTTCATCTACTACCCAACTTGACAGAGACGTCTTGTGGCTCGTAAAGTTTCTGTAGCAAATTCTTCAGTGATCCATAGTCCACCTGATTGAAATGTATTAATTCTGGACATGTCAATCCCACGTTTTAGAAACAAGTTGGCTGAATTGTAAATTGTGTCTACTAGAGCACTGTCTAATGTACTGGACATATTGTTACAATGAAGCAAACTTTCACTCACTAGGAAACAATCCAAATCACTGAAACATCATATTAGTAGTGGGAACATGTCTCACTGACTCAACTTGGCTCAGGTTCATTGACACATTGTCACACATACAGACTCACTGTGGCACTTGTTGTGTAAGAGCTGAGGAACAGTGTTCCTCATTGGAATCATGAAGCTTAATTTAAAGTGTATCAGGCAGCCCACCACATCTGCCCCACCTCTTGTAAAAACAAAACAGAAGTGATCCAGAGGCATAGGGGTTTGTTTACCTGCATATGGGTGCCACTGTTGGATCCAGACAGGGAATACCATTGATGTGAAGGAGCCTGTAGCGTGCCGTCACTTGGCAGACCTATGGTGGAGGAGCAGATGACCTTCCACCAATGACAGCCCGGCGATTCACCAAACTCTGAATGAGGTGGGCAAACAGTGAGTTTGGTAGAGCAAGAGCAATACCAATATGTAGCATTGTTCTCGCATCTGCAAACTTTACATGAGGGTCATTGTTTTATTCACTAAAGAAAGCACAGGATCTAATAATGGAGCAGTGTCTTACTCTCTTAATGTTGACATGGACGTCACTCAGTAGAGTAGGGGGGCAGCTGCTACCTCTGGTTGTCCATTGTTGCTCTTGCAAAATACTCTTGCAATCTCCAGGGTCAACAAGTACACAGTGGTCTCCGAGCTCCTTGTCTTATCCCCGAGACCTTTAGCATCAATAGAAAGCAGAAGACGTGGCAAGGGCTCAACTCTGTGATATCAACGGGGAAATGTGATGCCACACCAGCTACACATGGAATATTGAGAAGTGAACGTTAATGAATAATAGTATTGGTCACTAAAACACGGCCTCATCTCATCGACACACAGATTCATTCACTTCTTCAATGCTCAGTTCTCAATACTTTAAACTTAGTCCTGCACATCAGAAAATGACCTCAGTTACTAAAGCACAGTCATCCTCATCTAGACCAAAGCAGTCTCACTCACCAGAACCCTGCTCACCTACTCATAACATCTCCCTGAGACCCAGCCACCCTCCTGGGTGAAGAGAGTCAGTCACTGTAAGTGGAGGTCTCACTCACTGGTCGTCAGGCACACTACATCCTATGATGGCGGATTGTCGTGCACAACAGTCGCTCGTGTTGCCAGCAGGCAACTTTCCCATACATTTCTCACGTCACACATCCTTACTACCTACGAACATTGTAGATAATCTCAGGGTAAGAGCTCCATAACACAAAACGAAATCTCCTGGGATACTCTAGCTTTATGACACAATATGAAATGACGCAGGGAATTTGGGTTGCAATAAACAGATGGTTCTATTTTTGAAAGCACTTCCTGGTTCAAAGGCCCCAGTCCGCTATCTTCCATGTTGGAGAGCATATTCATGGACGATGAAAAAGTCAGATAAGAGTCTGCTGATGATCAAGGTCCACTTGCTTCGCTTCTTAACCATGTTTGTATACTCGCTCATTAGTAACTAGTGGTACAATTCCTACTTCACTCTGTTCCACTGCCATCAAAAGGAGCGTGTTAGTAACTGTTTTGGAAATGTTTGTGCTTGACAGCGTCTCCCGGGAAATTCAGCCCCGCGCCTTTCATTTTAGCACAATCTCCACCTAGGAAGGTGCGTTGAAGCAGCGTTGGCCCTTGTACTCCACAGTTTCCCTTATGTTGAATGTCAGTAGATTCCGAGGCACTGTGTTGGCATGGTATTGTCAATGTCGACTCAGGACTCTAAATCAACCCAGTGCTCACTTTTGATGGCCAAACGTATTGCTGTTTTGAGTTATGCAGTACATGCTTTTTGGGCGTTGTCATCAAGTTCACATCTGCCTGGTAAACACGTGCTCTTGGTCCGGGCCTCTCTTCCCTGCTCTTGTCACGCAAGTTGTTCCTGTGTGTGTAAAATGGGAGACACTGGCAAGTGCAGTGTAAAACACTGAGGGCTTATCACACATATTTTATGATTTGCAGTTATATTTAAGCACGTCACTTCTCACCTGGGCATGTAACCCCACCCCTTACCCGACATATGCATGTTGTAGTGCTGATAATTCCCATGGCAGCATGTGAAGGCATCGCACAACGTTTGTGCGTGAGCGGATCACTCAAGCGCGATGTAGATGTTGCCATCTTGCCTGTGATCTGTCCGTAGCAATTGCGTATTTTGATGCGTTATCCCTCCTCCTGTGGTTGCGCCAGAGAGTCTTGGATGACCTTGGAAATGAACAGGAACAATTCCTGTTCGCCCCATTTAGCATTTCCAGGTCAAAACAAGGGGCCTCATTTATGAGGCCTTGCGTCAGTTTTGCGCTTCCGATGCGTCACTTTTTGTGACGCATCGGCGGCGTAAAATATGCCTCCTGTTGCACACTATTTACAAAGTGATGCATCTAAGCAGATGCGTCACTTTGTAAACCCCTGCACTACATTATACCTGCGTCAGGTATAATGTATGCAGGGGGGGGGGGGCGTTCCCCCGCAAAAAGCCTCATAGAAGTGACGCAGTGAAATCTATGAGATTTGACTGCGTCACTACTAGGACACCGTTGCGTCAAAATCTTGCGCCTGCCTCACAGCAGGCATAAGAATGATGCGGGCCCTTTCACATGGGGCTTGCCCCATGTGAAAGGACGCATTGCTGGAGTTGCGTCACTTTTGTGACATACTCCAGCAATGCGTCACTTTTGCGCTTACAGATACGTCAGAAATATTGACGTATCTGTAACTCCTTGCGATATGATGCGTCATACATTAAATATGACGCATCAGGTATGTCGCAAGGAGTGCGCACTAAGAAGTGACGCATCGCTGCTTTCACGCAGCGATGCGTCATTTCTCATAAATGAGGCCCAAGAACTTTAAGGGCTGCCTTTTCTTCCAACTATTCTGTGAGATACTGGATTGTTGGTTGAGGGGGCTGTGAGCCCTACTCATGCAACAGCCACAGTCCTTGCCAGGGTGACCCACAAAAGTCATTAATTTAACCTGGGCTTAACCCTCTGGTAGCTTTGCACAAAAGCAGTCAGTCTTAATTTCGAGGCAATGTGTAAAATATTTATGCAGCACCTAACCAGTAATAAAGTGAAAACACAACACAAGAAAAAAGGTATACAAATTCAGAAAAAAAAATTAAACTATAATAAATTATTTGACAGCAAAATGACAAAAATCAAATCCGCAGAAACAGAGATATGCAATTTCAAAATTTAAGGTAAGGGTAGTGCTTAAAAACAGAAAGCGGCACTCATGGTTATCTGAATGTGTGAGACCAGGCGGAAGTCACAAGTTCAGTCCAACAATGACGGAGCATAGGCTGGATACAGACCAGGTTAGTCCTGCTGAAAAGTAACCTTCTCAAAGTGCAGTGCAAATGGTCCAGTTCAAAGTGGAGGAGGCTTCAAGGAGCAGTAGAGCGTCATGGATGGTTACCATTGTTGCGCGAAGAGCCAGCCAGGCATCATAGACATTGGTTGCAGTGACGCGTAGATCTTGCCAGGTGTCACGGATGGTAGGTACTGGAGTTTCACATTGGCTCTCATCTAGGGCTGCGGCTTCTACAACGCAAAGTGCAGATCTTGTGTTGCCAGTCCTCATTGGCGGTCGCTGTGGCATGAAGAGTTGGGTCCACCAAAGCTTGGCGTTGCCGGTCATTGTGGACTGCAAGATCTTAGCATTAACAGGCCCATTCGCAGTTGCGATGAGCTCAAATCTTCAGAATTTCCTCTTCTCAGAGGAGTGCACTGTGATGCTAACCACGGTCCCAAGACCTGGGGAGGTGCCTCTTGGGGATCCGGAAATAACTCTTGTAGAGGCCAATAGGGCACAGGCAGGTCCAGTTGAAGGTCAGCTGAGCAGTTGCAGGAATGCCTCTTGAGTTTGCTATGTTCCTGTAGCTCAGGAGGTCAGGTAGCCTGTGATGAGGGGAGCTGGTCCAGTCTATCTTCTTAGACAACATTGCAGGCCTCAGACAGCAGGGCAGAAAATCAATATTTAACTAAAATAAACATCCGTAAAAGTTTCATAACAATCCATTACAACGAAAATCACATAGTATTAAAACGACATATCAAAATAAAATAGAATCATACATATATATCTTAGAAAACTACTTGTAAAGTGCCTTAGCCATATACAGAAAATGCAGTCAGAAAATTGTGCAAAATGATTATCGAGCAACCGGGAATAAAGTGGCTTGGCGCATCGATAAAAATATTTACAACGATCAATCAAAATTTGCTATATATGATCTCCTCACAGTTGGACAACAAGATCCTTCATTTAAAACTTTTTCTATTTTCAGTTCTTCTACTATGTTAGCTGCTAAGGGTAGGTCCGCCCTCAGATTAGATCTGTCCTTTCGTCCTGCTTTCTGTCCCTTAGAATTATCCGCAAGATCTCCCGTTTCTTTTCCTTTGAAGCCCTCAAAATTATTGTTTTGGCCATGGTTCTCTCCCGTTTGGACTACGGGAACTGCTTGTACGTGGGCATCCCTGCTTACGAACTGCGGCGCCTCCAGTCCATCCAGAATCAGGCCGCTCGTCTCATTTACCGGATCCCCAAGTATCATCACACTACCCCCCTACTTAAGTCTCTTCATTGGCTCCCCATCCTGCAGAGAACTCTCTTCAAGATGAGCTGCATGGTCTTCATGGCTCGCGCCGGTACGGCCCCAGTTTACATCAACTCCATGATCACCCCCTATCTTCCTTGCCGTAACCTCCGTTCGTCCACCCAGGCTCTCCTCAGTGTCCCTCGCTTTCGAAGGTCCAGAGTGGGTGACACTAGGTTCTCCATTCTTGCCCCCCGCTTCTGGAACAGCCTTCCCCTGACTATCAGGTCCATGACAGTATACCTGCATTTCCGTAAAGCACTCAAAACCCACCTGTTTGTCCAAGCCTTCCCTCTATAATAACTTCCGGGTGTTTCCCCCTTCCCCCGTCTGTCAATCTTTCAGCGCCAGGAAACCGCATGGTAGCAGAGCGCTTTACAAATCCTTTCAAATTCACTCAAATTCCATAGCAGGAACATGAATAGTCTAAAACAATGATATGACTATCCGATCCTCTCCGAGCCAACCAGACAATCATGCAATATCATCAGCTAATTCATCATACAGACAAATACGATCCCCCTATATATAAAAGTTGTGAAATAATACTTTTAAAACACTAATTAATAGTTGTTATTTGGTCTCTGTAAAACCCACAGAAGAAAAACATATGTACTTGCGATTGAGGGGAACTTGAATTGCATGGGCAGGGTATCAGATCTTTTTCAGCAAACACTTTAGATGGGTAAGACAGCAATAGGTGTGCGAGGCCCAGTCTAAACCTCGACAACAGTATCTTTGATGACGTGGAACCTTTAACAAATATGGCTCGATGACCCTTTCTTTAAGTCAGACTCCCACCTCTTTTTGAATATCCGATTTAACAGTTCACTTTTTACCGACACAGTAAAACAGCTATTTGCTAGTTGTTCACTGTGACGGCAGAACATTGCTAATATGTAGCATGCCACATTTTTGAAAAATATTCACCCAGCCCTCTGGGCTACAAAGTGTGCTTTGGGGGTGATATACCTGACATATAAAACAAGGTTTCCAACATGGACAGGGCGCTTTTGCCTACCTTTGGTCACAGCAGTGCCAGAGCACAGTGGTGTTGCTGTAACTATTTTTGTCATATATGTTGGTGGTGTAAATGAGCAGTCCAGGCCATATATAACATTTACTTTTCACTTTATTGGTGCATTCTTTGTACCATTTATCATGACCTGCCAGAAAATAAGACACTTAGATAAGCCTAATGCACAGTACATGTTTTAAGGGGAAAGCACACACGTTGTGCGCCTGTTTAGCAAAGAAAGGCAAATGTATCTTTGAAGCTCCAGTTGAGGGAGGCATGAGCCCACTGAACAGTCGAACTCCGTCAGACAATCCTCCAAAATTCCCTTTATCACTGGTTATAGGCAAGGTATCATTGACTATCTGGCGATTATCATTGAAGCATGGCATCTTGTCGATATGAGAGTTCATAACAGGATCGAAAGTGATCATGACCCTCTATTCCTGGATATAGAACACCCAAAACCCGAGATCTTCTGTTTCTAAATTAAATCAATTTGCAGCTGCCCAAAACATTGCCCTAAAACCAAATCGGAACAAATGGGATCCAATGATCTACACTTCTAGTAGACCCTGCAAACCTCCTTTCTAACTAAAGATGCAGAAGCAGGGGATTTGCAACTGAAAAATGTGAAGATCTTCTAATACAGATGGCTGCGGTCAGAAAAAGGAAATCATCTGAATACTCCTCTATAGACTGTCTGGAATGATGTGATGAGGAATGATTACAATTAAAAAGACTATTGTCATCA
The DNA here is from genome assembly GCF_964263255.1 of Lissotriton vulgaris. Classification (NCBI taxonomy): domain Eukaryota; kingdom Metazoa; phylum Chordata; class Amphibia; order Caudata; family Salamandridae; genus Lissotriton; species Lissotriton vulgaris. Next base: position 1,753,467,807 of record NC_141687.1, read on the forward strand.
GCCCTGAAAAACCAACGCCTGTCTATGAACAGCAAACCACGTTTCCATGACATCAGAAAGCAGTATAAGCATCTGATAAGGCACAAAAAGAAAGACCACTCGCACAAGCTCTGGCAAACTCTACTGGATGCAATAACTATATACAACCGCAAGAAATGCTGGAAGATCATACGATGGGTTGTGAAGGCCCACTAAAGAATTTGGAACTGAGTACAAGTCCACAACTCTGGATAAATCACTTTACAACCCTTTATCGGAATGAAGGAGATAATATACTGAGCAGAACATACAGCTTAGCTTTGCAAAATCAGGTCGTGACAGCAGGCAATACTCTTCTAAAGAAATCATTAAAAACAAACAGAACATTGGGAAAGATGACCCAACTAGAATATCAATCTCCTAACTGATCATTATCTACGGTAGGCATCACAAAACCTTGCACTTCCTTAATGGTTCCTGCTGGTGCTTTCTTCCAATATTCGACCGTGGGGTTCACTAATGAATTTAGCGAAAAGGAAATTGTTCAAGCTATTCAAGCTCAAAATCCAAGCTAAAGCTGCCAGACCAAATAAAATTCCAACAGATGTCTATCGAAACCATTTAACCTTATGGTCATCTGTAATAACTTGATCGTTTAATAACATCTAGTCCCATGAGGAGATCCTACTCTCATGGAGATAATCAATAACTGTGCCACTGCACGAAAAAGGGCCTAGAAATCTCCCAAATAATGATTTACCAATTTCACAGCTTGATGGAGTGGGCAAAGTCTTCAGGAAACTGGTATTATCTCGCTTGGACCAGTGACTGAGAGAAAAAGATCCATTATCTCCTTACTAAGAGGTCTTCAGAAGAGGCCTGAGTACAGTGGACAAAGTAATCAGATTAAATATCATCTGCTAAAAATATATATTCCTTAAAACGTCGCAACTAAACATGGTATTCACCGACCACCAAGCTGCCTTTGATAGTGTGGATCGTCCTACTCTATGGCAATTCTTAAAGGAGCTGGAAGTTTAGGAAAAGCTACATAAGATATTAACTGCAATGCACTCTGGTAATACCACTCGGGTGAAGTGCAGTGCAAGAGGAGATTACACTGCTGAGATCCCAATATCACAGGGCATCAAGCAAGGCTGTGTACTAGTGCCAACTTTACATAATTGCTATATAAATGAAGTTGTGAAATCCTTAACAAACCTTGATCTAGACATGCCCAAAATGAGCAAAGAGTCAATTCCAATACTACTCCTCGCAGACGATGCAGTGATGATGGCCAGAACAGAGCGATCAATGCAGCATCTTCTTGACGAATTTGAGTCATTCTATGCCATGAGAAGACTTACCATCAATGTTGTAAAAACATCATTCATGATCCTTACCCAAAAAAACAACTTGAAAGGTGACATTTAGGGTCTATGACAAGCCTTTGGATCATGTGCCCACCTACAATTATCGGGGAATTTGTCTGAACTGCAGTCTTCTGTGGGCCTCGCAGCTGTCCAAGAGTAACACTGTTCTGGCCCAGCAAGCTGGAGCACTGCAGAGATTCGCAAAATTGTGCAGAAATCATTTAGTAGGCCCTGTAATGTTGGTGTACAAAATGAAAGCAAAGGCTGCAAGCACATATGACTCAGAGATCTGGGGGTATAGAAAAACCCCATCTATACAAATCACGAAAACAACTTCCCACGACGACTGTTGCATTAGGGTCGTTGAACATTGAAGGATGCCTTGAGGCCAGACTAAGGTATCGAAAAAATCAAGGATTACATAGCATTAGAACCAGTAAGGTATTGGATCCACATCTGGTCTAAAGAGGAGCTTGCCTCATGCAGATCCACAATATTGAATATTATGATGAATCAATACTACCATTCTTTGCCATGGTTTGCCCATATATCAAATGTCCTTCACATTATCAGACCTGAAGACCTCTGGCTTTATCTAGAACTATTACAAAGGCTATGTTTGATTTGGTTACAAGGCTATATTGGCAACTGAGGTGTGGCTTGGACGCGGAAGATGGCGGTTGTGTGAGTGAGAAGCTCCACACTGGTCTATCATTAATCCTGCTCCATTAGCCTGTTAGTGGGGTCATGGTGCACTGGTCCGCTGCCTGCAAGAGAGAGACTGTGGGGCTGCAGTGGAGAGACGGAGGAACGACTGAAGAGACCGCGGCGCTCCAGACAACAGCGGGCCTAGTAGTTGAAGACCCACGCCCGAGGGGCAGATCTGAGCCCCGCGTGTCACACCCAAGGCAGGCAAAAGTGAGCGATTGTGGTCCGGAGGGGGGCATGAATGCGGATCGATAGCCCAGACCCCTAAGGAAAAGAACACCTAAACCCAGGGACCTGGTGGTAACCTGACAGCTCCTGTACCCGATCCAGGACACCGGCGAGGCGGAAGCCCAAGAAACAATGAGAGGATAAGAAAAGTGCGACCGACTGAGAACCCGAGGGGAGCAGTGAGGAGCCTCGAACAGTCAAGCGCATTAGAGGTGAGCCGCATGGAGGTGGTGATGCCCCAGTCCCCAGGCCCTACTCTTCTGGGCTGGACCATGACGAATGCAGGAGGTCACCCGCCGAGATGCAGTGATCAGTGACGGTGCCCGCAAGAATTATTCTCGGCGATGGGCCAGGGCCTTGTGGGGATCGACTGTGGGACCACAATGAAGACTGTCAGTAGAGCAGGAAATGAGGAGGCAGAAACGTGGTGGGTGCCTGCCCAGAAGCCTGGAAAGTAAGCAGTGATTGTCCTAAGCAAATGGGGCTAGCTTGCAACTGAGGAGATGGATCAGGAAGAAGGGCGGGGTAATGACCGAAGACTCCACACACCAGAGTGAGTGTATCAAAGACCTGATCTGTAGGAAAATCAGATTGGCTCTGTGGCCCTTAGTCAGAGCAATAGGGAACCCCGATGGAGCACAGAGAGGTGAGATCTTCAATGTGGTTGTGACATGGGGACCAGACTGGGGCCCAGTGTGTAATCACGGGGGACTATGCCACTGTACAGAGAGTTAGCGCTACGCAGCGGGGATTGGGCTGAACCAGAATGCCAGAGGCCCTGAACTTCCAGGTACACCCCGATACCTTGCTAACCGAGTCAAGGCCATATAAACAGGAACAAAGAGATCACTGGAAGTGTAACTGGCCGAGCAGCAGAGTGGACCGCTGCCCATGCCCTGCTCCCCCTTCAGTAGTCAGCAGCAGCATTGGAACACCGCAGAACCTGTGAATCTGTCACGCACTGGTGCGCCCCCCTCCTGCGAGACACAGAGAGGAGTAGGTACCCATCACGGGCAAGTTGAGGCTGAAACAGGGCAATGCGCCCCCAGAAGGGGGAAAGACCCCTTACACATCAAGGAAAGCTGGGGTGGAGGAACCACGGGCTGCAGATCAGTCACTGCATGTTTAACTGGACAAGGTATTGGCCGCCATAGCGGACACGATGGCCACACTTCAGCAGGACACTGGAGCAGAGTCTGTCGGCCTGGGCCTTTTGCAGGTGGAACACAATAAGTTGGTAGACAAAATGAAATACGTCGAACACCCAATTGAGGTCCTGGGGCTGCAACAAACTGCATCATCCCGCAAACTGGATGAACTAACCACTAGAGGGCAGATCCATGAAAGGCGAGCCGAAGATGCCGAAGGGTGAATCCGACATAGCAATATAAGAGTAGAGGGAGTCCCCAAGGGTGAAGAGGGCACAGATATGGTGTTGTTCTGTGAAGAGTGGCTCCGGAATACGGTGGCTCCGGAGCTGCTTACATGTTTTTTTGCCTTGGAGCGATCACATAGAGTGCCCTTATGCCTGCTGGTGCTGGGGCAGCCCCCTCGCCCCGTGGTGGCATGCCCTCTGCATTACAAGAATCCGAACATCTTAATACAGAATACTCGTAATAATGGACCATACGTAATTGGGAACAGCAAAGTGTCCCTTTTTCCAAATTTTACAGAGAAAATGCAAACCAAAAGAGCTACTTTCTAGAGGCCAAGAAAGAGCTTCAAGAAAAGTGCATTATATACTCCTTGCTAAACCATGGGTAACTCTGGATGGGGCAACACACCTCTACAATTTCCCTGATGAACTATGGACCTGGCTTGAGACTTATCGGACGGGTGCATGCACCCGGCCAGGAAAAGACACCCCAATAACAAATAGGCCGAAACAGAAATGGATTCAGCGTTCAACCAGGGAGACCTAGCTGTGGAAACCTTCCTCATCCCAGATGTCACAGGAAAGACTAGCAGCATTACAGGAGGTTGCAGAGGTAGTGAAGCTGCAGGTGGAGGGAAGGGGCTCCTGGAAATTTACAGACCATAACACTGAGGATTCAACCACTGGGGATTCTGCCCAGAGTGAAATGGTGTTCCCAGAGATGACCCGGCAGACTGCAGATGACATGATCTAGCAGTGAACCAAAGAGATCAGTGTTCACCTGGGGCTAAGAAAGGAAATATGAATGAGCTCCTTCTGGCTTGGACTAGGACACATACAGGTATGAGGAGAGCCCGATATTAGAGGAGATGTGATGGGTCTAAGGGCCCGATGTAGGTAAAACCCATTTACCGATTTTGAAATACCGAATTCTACCGATTCGGTATTTCAAAATCGGTAAATGGGATGTAGGTCCCAACATCTGGAATCGTTACCGATTCCTTACAAATTCGGAACTTACCGATTCGGTAAATACCGAATCGGTATCTGCTATTGAATCCTATGGGCCTTGAAGCGCATAGGATTCAATTCAAATACCGATTCGGTAATTACCGAATAGGTAAATACCGAATATGTCAAGGGTGCAGGGGGTGTCACTTTGACACCCTCTAGCACCCCCAAAACGGGCATGTGTGCAATGTGGCACACAGAAATGCCCTAAGAGCACGTCTGTCTGTCACATGACACATGTGTACATGCACAGATGTGCATGTACACAGGAATCGGTATTTTACCATGGATTTGTATTCCATGGTAAAATACCGATTCTGTAAGCCATGTGCCAAAGGAAAATTGGCTTCCCACATTGCATATTCGGTAATTTTACCGATTCTGTAACTATTACCGAATCGGTAAATGTACCGATTCGATAATAATAACGATTCGGTAAAATTACCGAATATGTGCACCTACATCTCCCTAGCCCTTTACCGATCGGAAACGGCCGAAAATCGGTATTTTCGGCCGATTCCGATCGGTAAAGGGCTACCTACATCTGGCCCTTCGTCATGAAGAATTTAATTGTGCCACTAATGACGGGGCCATCCACCAGGTACTACCCAACACAGGAGGGACTATTGTCCCTGGCACTGACTTATGGGGCCAGAGAAGGAGACAGTATTATTAGTTAGCTTCTTGCACTCCCCGATCAGATAGCCCCTGCTAGATAAATAAAGGGGCCTTCTTCTTCTGATTTTTTTTGGTTCTTACAGGTTTGGGCGGTCAGCCGTTGCGAAACTGCCCAGGAGGGAGTTACTTGTTTGGGATGTTTGGTGGTCTTCTGGTGGTTATTACTGCTGTGCACTGGGTTGGCTGAGGGACCTTGGGGAGGGAGGGGAGAAACAGGAAGGTTTTAGAGAATAATGATGCCTACTATGTCACCATTGTACCACAAAATAAAAATGTTATTCTGGAATGTGAGAGGGATAGGATCAGCATCAAAGTACCACAAAACACATGGGGGGTCATTAGGATGGCGGGCGGATTGCCCCCGCCAGGCTGGCGGTAGCCACCGCCGGCCTGGCGGGGGCAATCTGCCTGCCATCCTTGCCCTAAAATCCACCCGCCAGATTAGGATGGCGGGGGTGTCCGCGGCAGACAGAAAGACCGTCCGCCGCTTTTCCGCCCTGGTCGCCTTGCGGCCGGGGCGGAAAAGGCCTAACATGGTGGAGGTGTCTATTAGACACCGCCAGCCATATTAGGATGGCCAAAAACAGATGCCTTTAGGCATGCGGTCTTCACTTCGGGGGCCCCCTGCGGGCCCCCGAATTGAAGGACAGGTGGGGGTGCTGGGGGGTACCTGTGGTCCCCCCGAGCATTTGCATTAACAAAGAGGCAGGCAACGCGCGGTGCCTGCCGCTTTCTTAATGCAAATGCATTCATGCATTTTTAGCATTGTGGCAGGCGGTGTTGAGAGCACCGCCTGCCACAATGCTAAACATGCATGATGCGCATGATGCGCATCCTAATCCCCCCCGGGACCCCCGCCCTTATGGCGGGCGGTCCCTAAGACCGATAGGATGGCGGGCGAACTAAGTCCGCCCGCCACCCTAATGACCCCCATAGTTACCTCATACATAGAGGAGCACATATAGCATTGCTACAGGAGACACACCTCACACTCGAAGAGGGGACAAGGCTGCAACATAAATGGCATGGTCAGCTATATGCTACCACATAATCAGTATTCTTGAGGGTGACAGTAGTGTGGATCAGAGCTGGTACCCCCTTGAAGTAGATCGATCCATCATAAGACCCAAGGACCAATATGTCTTAGTGCAGGGCAGACAACTGGGCAAAATGGTTATACTTGGAAGCATCTATGCTCTGAATCAGGACCAAGTGCACTATCTGCAGTGACTGTCAACACCGCTCACTCTTCTTGACACAACAAATATGATACTTAAGAAGACTTCAGCTGTGTGTCAGACATTGACCTAGATAGATTGACTCCCCCCTCGCTAAATAGTACACTAGTGTCTAAGGTGTCGAAAGGGTTTAGGGATTGGCTGGAGTGGTGGGACATGGTGGACATCTGGAGAGCACAACATGGGAACACGTGTGATTACCCATGCTACTACCACCTTTATGGTCTACATACTAGACTGGGCATGTATGCCTGTTAGGCCCACCTAGGACCCACTATCACCCGTTTGGAATAACTAGGGTGCACAATATCAGATCTTAATCCATTATAATTCCATGTATGCTCCCTACCACAGCCCACCTTGACCTGACCCTACCCTGCTAAAAGATGTATACTTCCGCACCTCATTACAGGCAGAAGTTATTGAATATTTCCAGTTTAGTCCGGGTATTGCCAGGTCTAAAACTATGGAATGGGAGGCTTTTAAGGTGGTAGTGAGAGGACACTGCATGAGCCAAAAGGTGGGGATGAGGAAGGAAATACTAGAGGAACTTACCAGACTAGAGGCTAAGTTATATGAGAGGGGAGCTCAACTGAAGGCTGACGTAGATGCACAGGCACAACTAAACGACATGAAGAAGAAATACGATAATGCACTAGAGAGATTGCGATGCCTGGACATACATAAGTACCAAACCTAGGTACATACTGAGGGGGGCAGAGCGGGTAGATTGCTCGCATGGCATGTGCGTCCCGAAAATAGGGTTCCCCCATTTATCGGATTAGACCAGTAGGGGGAAAGGTACTGACAACCCCAGGGAAGTGAATGAGGCATTTAGGAACTGTTATGAAGGACTTTACAGTAAACCGAGTTTGTAGATTCGGGAGAGATTAGTTGGGTTTCTCACACTCCTACACTTAGAGAAATTGGAACTTACCCTGCTGGAGAGCTTCAGAGGACTGGTGAAAACAATGGAAATATCTGCGTCACTCAAAGAGATGGCCAAGGGTAAGGCTTCGGTACCAGATGGTATACCGGTGGAGTTTTACTCCATATATGCACAGACGTTGCCCCTGAAACTGGAGACAATGTATGCGGAGGCTTAGAATAGGGGTGAGTTATCTCCCTCCACTAGGGATGCCCTGGTTGTACACCTCCTGAAGACAAAAACATTGGAGGCGCAAATATCCGATTTCCACCAACTTTCTATGCTCAACATTGACTTCATAGTCTTGAGCAAGGTACTGGCCTCTCGACTTCTACCTTTTATGACCCACCTGATATACAGGGATCAGAACGGATTTATACCTGCCAGGTCCACCTCTGGGAACTTGCTGCGGCTTTTTCATGTTATGTATCATCATGAACAGAACCAATACCCGGAAGCTCTCATCCTGTCAATAGACCTTGGTAAGGCATTTGGACTCGGTGAGATGCGACTTTCTGTACGCCACAATAGGTGCAGAGACAGAATATCGAGTTGCACAAATATTGAGTCATTAATATCCTGGGTCAGGAATATCGACATGAAGAATATTGTGTTCAAGAATATTGACTTAAGGTAAGAAATATCGTTTTTAAAAATATCAAAGTGTTTAATATCATTTGCAAAAATATAGTTGTCAAAAATATCATTTTTTATTATTGTTATGTATTTTAGTATATATTTTATATGTTTGTGATGTATGTTTTTTGCATAAGATTTGTTTGTATTTTTAATATATGTGTTACATTTTTAATAGTTATTAATTTGTTTTTATTAGAATGTTGCGCTTTTAGTACCACAGCGGGTTGTGGGTTTATAGGGGAATAGGGTGGGAAGCATTTTAATTATATTATATTTATTATTATTTGTCATTTGAATTTTGAGTTTTTATTTCCGTCGTGGGTTGTGGTTTTATAGGGGAATAGGGTGGGAAATAATGTAATTATATTTAATTTTGAATTTTTAAAAATGTTATTTTTACATGGTTTTGTTCTGTAGCCGGTTGTGGGTTTATAGGGGAATAGGATGGGAAATAACTTAATAATATTTAGTTTATTGATAATTTTGTATTTATTAATATTTGTTTATTTGAGATGTTGTAAATGTGTAAATTAATTTATTATTATTTAATTAGTAATTGGTTTTAATTCATTTTAATTAATGAATTGGTAATTAAATATGGTAATTGTATAATTAATTATAGTTATGTGTTGTAGTGTATATAGGTATAAATGGTAGGAAGACATATATTTTTAATGTATGAAATAATATTTGGTTGTAATTCATTTCAATTAATTAATTTGTAACTATTGTTGGTAATTGTGTAAATATCTTTGTGTGTGGTCGTTTTTATAGGTGTAAAGGGTGGGAAGTAAATTATTTAAAATTGATGAATTAATAATTATTTGTTAATTCATTTTAATTATTTAATTGGTCATTAATAATGGTAATTGTGTTAATAATATATGTGTGTGTTGTGGTGTTTATAGGAAGTAATTTGTATTTAATTAATTAATATATAGTTGTTAATTAATGGTAATTATTTGATATTTATTTTGGGTAAATGTTTATTTTTCTGTGTTTTGTTTTTACTTTTAAATGGGTAATGGGTGGGTATTGAATACATTTTTTAAATGTAATTATTAGTTGTTAATAGTATTAGTTTTTCTTTAAAAATAATATATAAATGTGTTTTATTATGTTATAGTTTAATGTAGGTATGTGTTGTGGATATTAGAGTGTTAAACATTGTGTACTCAATTAATGTTTGTTTTTATGTTTTTGTTAATAAGATGGCTTTTCATTGATTAGTAAGTATGTTATTTATGTAAATAAATGTAATTAAAAATGTTTAAGTGTTTTATTATTGGTGTGGTGTTATAGGGTATGAAATAAAATAAATACAATGATGTTTTAAATCATTTTTTGTTAATATTTTTCTACTTTGAAATAATTATTGTTTATAAATGTGTTTATTTTATATTTTATTTGTAGGTGTTTTATATGTAATTAGTATTATATGATGTATTGTTTTATATGTTTAATATATTTAAATTCTCATTTTTAAAATATTGTTTTTTATTTTAGTAATTTTTTAAATATTGTAATGTTTCTTTTTTTCCAACTATTTAAGTATTATTTGTAATTTTTACCCCTCCGCTATCCAACACGTTCCCTACTGTTGCACTCACTGGAGTGGGAATTATACATTTTTACCCCTCTGCTATGCAACACTTATCCTACTGTTGCATTCAGTGGAGTGGGAATAGTAATTTATACCCCTCCGCTATCTAGCACTTTCTCTACTGTTGCATTTTTTGGAGTAGGAATAGTAATTTTTACCCCTTCGCTATCTAACATTTTCCCTACTGTTGCACTCATTGGAGTTCGAATAGTAAATTTAATCCCTCCAATAACCAACACTTACCCTACATTGGCACTCACTGGAGTGGGAATAGTAATTTGTATCCCTCTGCTATCCAACACTTTGTCTACTGTTGCACGTACTGGAGTGGGAATAGTAATTTTCACCCCTCTGCTATCCATCATTTTTCCTAATGTTGAACTCACTGGAGTTGGAATAGTAAATTTAATTACTCTGCTATCCAACACTTTACCCTACTTTTGTACTCTTTGGAGTAGGAATAGTAATTGTTACCCCTCCTCTTTCCAACACTTTCCCTGCTGTTGCACTCTTTGGAGTGGTAATAGTAATTTTTTGCCCTTACGCTATCCAAAACTTTCCCTACTGTTGCTATCACTGAAGTGGGAATAATAATTTTTACCCCTCCACTATCCAACATTTTCCCAACTGTTGCACTCACTGGAGTTGGAATAGTAAATGTAATTTGTTTGCTATCCAACACTTACCCTACTTTTGCACTCACTGGAGTGGGTATGGTAATTTTTACCCCTATGGTATCCAACACTTTCCCTACGGTTGTACTCTTTGAAGTGGGAGTAATAATTTTTAACCCTTTGCTATCCAACACTTTCTCTACTTTTGCAATCTTTGTAGTGGGAAAATAATTTTTCCCCTCTGTTATCCAACACTTATCACTGAAGTGGAAATTGTAATTTTTACCCCTCTGCTATCCAACACTTTCCCTACTGTTGCACTCACCTTACTTGGAATAGTGCATTTAATTATTCCGCTATCCAACACTTTCCCAGCTGTTGCACTTATTGTATTGGGAAATACTAGTTAAAAATGTTTTTAATAGTTGACTGTTTTAATTTATTATATAATGTTTTTATTTCAAATTATTGATATATATATTTATATATATTATTTTTAGATAATTTTAAAGTTTAAAAATGAAATAAAGATAATGGTTAATACATTATTTTTAAAGAAAATATTGCAAATGTATAAATTATTATGTTTGTGTGTGTATATTTTTTAAATGAAGTTTATTTGTTATATTTAATTGTAATGTATATTACATGTAATTTATTTTGTTAAAAATAATATTAGTATTTAATATATATATTATTTTATATTTATTTAGTTTTATATAGCGTGAACTAGAACCAAAGATATCGGGTACCAGACCGCTTTACTTGAGCACCAGTTTCGTAACACAAGAACACATTAATTTTTGTTAGGCACGAAGATATTAAGAGATTTGCCCAGAATCACAGGATGATGAGCGTCGTTGCTGAGACTCGAACCCGGTTCCCCAGCTTCAATGTCGACCGCTCTAGCCGTAAGGCTACATCCTCTCCCATATGTATTCCTAAATCAGGATTTGTTACATCGAAATTGTTTGTCCTTACCTGTTAAGGTATGGGAGTCGATATTTTTGTAGTCGATATTTTTTGCTCAATATTTAGAATATCGATGTTTGTGACATCGATATTCTATCAGTGAACAGTTTTGAGCTGAACAGAGCTGAACAGAGTATAGAGACAAGCCCGTTACTGTATCTTCTAATGTTTCTGTTCTTAGAGTAAGACCACTGATCCTATTGTCAAGAGACTCGCAAAAGCACCTAATGTCGGCCTGATTGGCTGCAGAGGTTTAAAACCCTTTTTTTTATATCTGCAGACAAAGATGTAAACATTAACTGTAGGGAAGCTTGGAAAGAGGATGCCAGGGTTGTATTATCACAATTGTCAGGCTAGGTGCTGGAGAGGTAGGCAGACGCACCATCTTGTATACTATCCCCTTGCAACAAACCCCCATCAAGGGGACCCGATGTCAGGAGTGGAGGAGCCAACACAAGTGGCGGAGCCAAAACCAGGGCGAGAGGCAGAGGACGACCAAAGGACCTAAAGTTTTCTAATAAAGGAACCGCACTCTCGCTTACTTCAAAAAGGGCACCAGCAATATCATCCTCTATGTCCCTGTCTTCAGTTGATACAGCTGATACAGCTATTGCAGGAGATACGTTAGCATCCATAGTAGCATCCGTAATAGCATCCTCTCTTTCCCTCCTGCACATCCCCCGTTTCCGTAAATCCAGAACAGGGGGCACCCGTTTTTCGGTTCTGGCCCCCCGGTTCTGGAACAGTCTTCCTCTTTCTATTCGTTCTATCCCCATCTTCTCTCACTTTCGGAAAGCTCTTAAAACTTTCTTGTTCTCCCAGGCATTTCCTGGTTAGCCTCCCCGGTTCCCCTCTGTGAGTCTGGTCAAGTCCCTAGCGCCAGGAAGCCGCTTGGCCGCAGCGCGCTCTATTAAGTTCTTTTTCTATTTCCATTTCCATTTCCATTTCCATTTCCATTTCCATTTCCATCCATGTTAACATCCATATTAGTCGTCGCCATCACAGTGCTCATATCCAAAGCCATATCTAACCCCACCACTCTATCCATTGCCATACCGATCGAAATACTGCTTGGTGAGACCCCAATATTCACCGCCTCCTCGGGGCCCAGAACCTCAGTTAATGACTTTCCTGGAGAGCCCTTGGGGGAAAGTTCAGGCGAAAGCTTATCTGACAGTAGTAACACTTGTGGAACCACTTTAAAGTAAGATCCAAGCGATGGAGTTATCTTAGACCCAGAACTGGTAGAGCTAGTAGGTTTAGACTTAGAATCTTTAGAGCCCCTAGCTGTTTTACATGTGTAGGCTCGCTTAGCCTTAACCTGCCCTGTCAGGAAGGAAGAAGCTTTCTTTTTCGCGTTACCAGCGATAATAGGCACAACTGGCTCGCCCACCCCTAAGTATAACCTGGAGCCTGAGTTGAAGTCAGTAGATGTAGTGGATACGGGGGCTTGTACGAGGACTTGTGCACTTTTGTTATTTTTGTACCCCTTTTTTGGCCCCTTACGTTTATCCTTTCTTGTGTATACAGCGCCCCCTATTTCGGTCTCCAGTGAGCCACAGCCCAATACTAAAGGACAGGTCACACCTGGGTTGCTGGTCCCCCCAGCTAGCGTCGAGCCCCCACTACCTTTGAAGCCACTACCTTCACCAGTACGATGACCGCAGCAGACAGCAATTAGCTCTCCTTCTTTTGGTTTTTCGTCCACGTTGATGCTGGGACTCAAGACGGCAGCGGCACCACGGCAACCCGGCAGGAGACTACGGGTCCTACGCCCTCGCTGGAGCTCCAGGGCGGCAAGGCTCCAAACCTGCAAGCTCAATGCCTGCAGCTGCACTAACTCAGGTGAACTCGGGCTCAAGCTTGGGCTCACAAGAAAAAGCACTGAGCCGGCCGCAGCAGTTTCTGCCGAAGAATACGCCCTTTCCAAACACATGGGGCGTAATAAAGACAGCGGCGGCTTGTAAACGCTGATATGCCGCAAAAAGGGAAAGTATCACAAATCGCTCGAGGAAGGCACAAACAGCTCTCGGCTCAGCCAGACAACAGCCGGCAGCTTGTCAGAGGTCGCATTGCTAAATTACAATCCGGCACCGTCAAGAAAGATATCACGGACAGGAACCCAGGTACGGAGCACTGCGACAACTCAGCAGGCTGCCGCCATGTTTCCCACCAGATAGATAGAGCAAGGGTTTCCCAGGGGGAGGGAGGGGGGGGGGGGGGGTGGAAGGGTAGACTAGGGCACGGGGGTTGGGTTTGTAAGGGAAAAAATCAAACAAATTCCTCATTTTCGTCTCAGTTTGGCTTTGAGTTTGTTGCTGTTGCTCGAGGGACATATGGTCATTTTTCCTTATTAGCTGTATGTATACTGGTGGTTTTGCCTCTACAATTTTTTCAGTTTGGTTACAGGTGCTATTGGGTGGAGGGCGATGGTAAGGGTCATGGTGGGTGGTCTCTATCACAATGAGTAAGTTAGTGATCCTCTACTGGAATAATAATGGCTTGCGCACTAGTCCTAGAAAGAATAATATAATGCAATATCTTCGAGACACGGATGCGCAGATTACAGTACTCCAGGAGACCCACCTTGCAGAATCCGAGATGCTCTTGTGGTTAAAAAGAACAGGTGGATTGATCTATGCATAATGACATCGCAATCTACACACATTAGAGGTATGGCAATAATTTTCAAAAAATCAATAAAGGTGAGATTGGTGTCTAAGTTGGCTGATCCTGGCGGCAGGTGGGCAATTGCATCAGTGATCATAGCTGGGTCTCCAATCACTATAATAGGATACTATGGTCCAAACCAGGATGACCCGTTAGCCTTGAAGACCCTTTTTTCCCACCTGAATTTTTTTCCCGAGCCGGTTATTCTTGCAGGAGACTTCAATATAGTTTTGGATCCACTTTTGGATAAGTCCCCTTCTAACAGATCTAAGATTTTATCTAAAACTAGGTCTTTTCTGCTCGAGAGTATGAAACAGCTGGGCTATATTGATATTTGGAGAGCAAAATATGGGCAACAAAGAGGTGTTACATTTCGTAACTACAGGCACCATCATCATTCAAGAATTGATTTTATTTCGATCAGTCAAAAATGAGTTAATCTGGTGAAATCTGTTTCCCACCTTCCGTTTCATTTATCTGATCATGCGGCCATTCATTTAGAACTGGAGGGGTTTCCTAAGACCCGTTTGAGAAACTGGTCATTTGATCGTTCATTGCTCTCTTCATTGGATGTTACTAATGCTCTTAATGTGGAGGTCCAGCATTTTATGGACAGCAGTATTGGTACAGCTTCCACTGATTGTGTATGGGACTCATTTAAGGTCTTCTTAAGGGGCCTTATAACAAATAGGGCTACATATAGGAACAAGATCTAGAGGGAAGCTGTGGCTTCCTTGGAATTGGAGATGGCCAGAGTGCAAGTAGAAATAGCAACGCACCCGGATGTCCCTGTTACCTTAGTACAGGAGTGACAAAATAAACTAGTTACTCTAAAAGGGGAACTGGGCTCAGTTTTGAATGCTAGGGTTCTAGAGAGGTGGGAAGCAAGCAAATTAGCTCATTTTGAGTATGGTGAGGGGGCTGGAAAGCTGTTAGCCTGGAAGACAAAGGTCGATCAGGTTAGTAATAATATTGATTCCATTATTTCCGGCGGTATAACATACTTGGCAGATGAAGATATTACGGGGGCCTTTCGGGAATTTTTTTCTGAAATATACTGCGAGGATAAAAATATTGAAATTAAACATGTTGAAGACTGGTTGGCGGGAGTTATTCTTCCTGCACTGTCATTGGAGCAATGTAATGCCTTGGACAACTTATCAGCCAGGAAGAAGTCAGACTGGTGATTTCTAGCAGTAAAAAGGGTAGGGCAACCGGTCCAGATGGTTTGCCGTCCGAAATTTATAAGATCTTGGACTCAACAATTCTCCCTTTCTTGACCCAGATTTTTAATCAGATTCTCCAAGAGGGAATGCCCCCTCCTATCTCTTGGAATAGTGCCTCGATAACGTTGATACTGAAACCAGGAAAACCGGCAACCTGTTTTGGGTCTTATAGACCAATTTCCATCTTAAATTCTGACTATAAGATCTTTACGTCCGTTTTGGCAAACAGGTTGGGGGCAGTTGCTACAAGTATCTTGCACGTAGACCAGAAGGGGTTCGTAAGGGGTCACCAGCTTTATGAGTTGACGTATGACCTTATAGGTGCCATTGATATGGCATCTGTAAAGTCACTTCTCCTGGCTGTTCTCACATTGGACGCCACCAAGGCCATCGATAGGGTCAACTGGACATACCTATCGGGGGTCATGGAGAAATTCAACATCGGTGAGAAATTTAGGCATGCCGTGAGGCTTCTGTATCAGAATCCATCTGCCTCTTTACTTGTAAACGGGGAATTATCAAACCTATTTAACATCACGCGTGGTACTCGTCAGTGTTGCCCTCTTTCTCCCCTCCTTTTCGACCTATATATTGAGCCCTTTGCTCAACGGTTACGGGATGATTGCAACATCAAGCCCTTTATTTTTGAAGGGTGGGCAAAGAAGGTAGCCCTGTACGCGGATGATGTCCTCGTCTTTTCCTCTGAACTTCAGTCGGCTTTCCCAGCAGTAATTGCTCTTGCTCATGATTTTGGCAACGTGTCTGGTTATGAAATTAATGTCGCTAAGACGGATATTATGGTCTGGAATGATCCTGAGCCGGTGGCAGGGGCTCGGCTGAGTTCTATCTAAGCATGGGCAGCAAATTTTTTGTAACCTTTTACAAAAGGGTTACAAAGAAATTAACTTCAACTTGGGCACCTGCTGCTGTAAGCCTGTGAGTGCTTCCTGGCACCTCGTTGCCTACTTGCAACTATTCTCTGACCCTGCTCTGACCCTTGAAGCAGGGTCAGAGAATAGTTACAAGTAGGCAATGAGGCGCCTGTCACGAAAATTAAACCTCAACAGGAAGCACTGACAGATATAAAAACAAGCATTTGCAATGCAATAGGTCTCGCATTAGGAAAGTTTGAGCTATTGGTCTTGTAAATGACCATTTTTTTTATTTATGTGTTGGTTTTGAAAATAGCTAAATTAATAGCTTTGTCATTTACAATGCCAATAGTTATAACTTTCGCAAATGTGACACCTACAGCATTTGTAATGCAACATGTTTTGTATTTACGTGACTTAGCTCTATTGATATTACAAATTACAATAGCTTTTAATTTTTTAAAATAATTAATACCTTAATAAAAGTGATTTTAATTTATAATGGCAATAGCTTAAACTTTTGTAAATAACTTTTGTGAAGATTATGTTCAGTGTATTTCATTGTGACGAAAATCCAAGAACAGAAGTGAAATATTAACATCTTTTTGTGACATTTGTAATAAAGGTTGAAACATTGAGAGAACATATTTGAACCAGTTGTTGTTGAATGGTTGCGCAGATTGATGCTGGGGTGGCGCTGAGTGGTGCTGTGGTGGTGCTGAGTGGTGCTGTGGTGATGCTGAGTGGTGCTGTGGTGGTGCTGAGTGATACTGGGATGGTGCTGAGTGATGCTGGGGTGGTGCTGAGTGGTGCTGTGGTACTGCTGAGTGATGCTGTGGTGGTGCTGAGTGATGCTGCGGTGGTGCTGAGTGGTGCTGTGGTGGTGCTGAGTGATAATGTAGTGGTGCTGAGTGATGCTGTGGTGGTGCTGAGTGATGCTGTGGTGGCACTGAGTGGTGCTGTGGTGGTGTCTATTGGTGCTGTGGTGGTGCTGAGTGATGCTGTGGTGGTGCTGAGTGATGCTGTTGTGGTGCTGAATGGAGCTGTGGTGGTGCTGAGTGATAATGTGGTGGCGCTGAGTGATGATGTGGTGGCACTGAGTGATGCTGTGGTGCTGCTGAGTGGTGCTCTGGTGGTGCTGAGTGATGCTGTGGTGGTTCTGAGTGGTGCTGCGGTGGTGCTGAGTGATGCTGTGGTGGTGCTGAGCGATGCTGTGGTGGTGCTGAGTGGTGCTGTGGTGGTGCTGAGTGATAATGTGGTGGTGCTGAGTGATGCTGTGGTGGTGCTGAGTGATGCTGTGGTGGCACTGAGTGGTGCTGTGGTGGTGCCGAGTGGTGCTGTAGTGGTGCTGAGTGATGCTGTGGTGGTGCTGAGTGGTGCTGTGGTGGTGCTGAGGGATAATGTGGTGGTGCTGGGTGATAATGTGGTGGTGCTGAGTGATGCTGGGGTAGCGCTGAGTGATGATGTGGTGATGCAGAGGGAAGAAAGGCACAAAAAGCAGTCTAACAAAGGGCAGAAAGGTAGAAAAACAAGGGAAAAACGAGTCTAACAGAGGGCAGAAGGGCACAAAAACCAGTCTAACAGAGGACAGAAGGGCAGAAAAACAAGGGAAAAATGAGTCTAACAGAGGGCAGAAGGGCACAAAAAAACGAGTCTAACAGAGGGCAGAAGGGCACAAAAACAAGGGAATAACAGAGGGCAGAAGGGCACAAAAAACGAGTCTAACAGAGGGCAGAAGGGCAGAAAAACAAAGGAAAAATGAGTCTAACAGAGGGCACAAGGGCGCAAAAAACGAGTCTAACAGGGGGCAGAAGGGCAGAAAAACAAGGGAAAAATGAGTCTAATAGAGGGCGGAAGGGCACAAAAACAAGGGAAAAACGAGTCTAACAGAGGGCAGAAGGGCACAACAAATGAGTCTAACAGGGGGCAGAATGAATCCCGCCCTGCGTGTTTGTCCACGAAGATGCCACCTTTTTGTGCAATACCTCTACTCAACTGGAGTACTTTCTACTGTCTAATCAGTAAGTGCTCCCTCGTTGGCTAAATGTATGGGGGCAGATTTACAATAACTGGCGCATCCCCAGGGATGCGCCAGTTATTGTGCGCCGCAGCTCCGCCACCCATGGTGCGGCGCATTTAACCCTTTCGATGCTGATGACGAGCTCAGCTCGTCATCACCCACGGGTGTCGTGTGCTGATGACGAGCTGAGCTCGTCATGAATAAATGGTGTCAAGGATTTTCCAGCACACAGCGGGAAAACGCCTAGCAGCCAAGAGGTTAAAATGCGGCGCACCATGTGGTAAAAACGGCACAGATGCGTCACGCATCTGTCAAGTAAAAGCAGCACATTGCTGGAGCTGCATCGCGCTTGCGACGCAGCTCCAGCAATGCTCTGGGGGGCCCTATCTCCCCAATGCTGCATCAAGCCTTGAGACTGCTTCAAGCAGGCGCAGGGTTTTGACGCAGCATTGGCCTAAAAGTGACTGAGTGAAATCTTGTAGATTTCACTTAGTCACTTTTAGGAGGCGTTCCTGCGCAGGAACGCCCTCCCCTGCGCCGAAATGCCTCCTGATGGCGCAGGGCTTTAAAACGTAACGCATCTCTCAGATGCGTCACGTTGTTAATAACCAGCACCATGGAGCATCTTTTGTGCTGCCGCTGCGTCACAAAAGGTCTCGGTAGAGGGTGGCAGTGGTGAACCAGAGGGTGGCAGTGATGAACCAGAGGGTGGCAGTGATGAACCAGAGGGTGTCAGTGATGAACCAGAGGGTAGCAGGGGTGAACCAGAGGGTGACAGTGCTGAACCAGAGGGTGGCAGTGCTGAACCAGAGGGTGGCAGTGCTGAACCAGAGGGTGGCAGGGGTGAACCAGAGGGTGGCAGTGATGAACCAGATGGTGGCAGGGGTGAACCATTGGGTGGCAGTGGTGAACCAGAGGGTGGCATGTGTGAACCAGAGGGTGGCAGGGGTGAACCAGAGGGTGGCAGGGGTGAACCAGAGGGTGGCAGTGGTGAACCAGAGGTGCTGTGATGAACCAGAGGGTGGCAGTGGTGAACCAGAGGGTGACAGTGCTGAACCAGAGGGTGGCAGTGGTGAACCAGAGGTGCTGTGATGAACCAGAGGGTGGCAGTTGTGAACTAGAGGGTGGCGGTGGTGAACCAGAGGCTGACAGTGCTAAACCAGAGGGTGGCAGGGGTGAACCAGAGAGTGGCAGTGCTGAACCAGAGGGTGGCAGTGGTGAACCAGAGGGTGGCAGGGGTGAACCAGAGGGTGGCAGTGGTGAACCAGAGGGTGGCAGTGATGAACCAGAGGGTGGCAGTTGTGAACCAGAGGGTGCTGTGCCCATACACGACCACATGGGTAACTTCACCATGCAAGCGGCCCGCGAACACGCAAAAAGCCCAGCGAACAAGCAAAAAAACAAAAATCTGCAAATTCGCACAAATTCGCGGATTTTGCGGATTGCGAATTTGATTTCGCTAGAATTAGTGGAACACGAATTCCCAAATTTCGCCCATACTTAGTTCTATCCTACGGTATCTGGGCCATATATAAGGACATAAACAAAATAGTTCCAACAAATTTTTCGCTTGTAGCCAAGGAATGTCGCAGACTGATGAGATTTTGGTTTCCGCTTCCTTTATCTTTATTGGGTAGAGCAAATTTGATAAAAATGTCCATACTCCCAAAAGTTTCTTTTTTGTTTAACACCATCCTTCTTTTTTTGAACCCTCTATGATAGCCAATCTTCAAAGTGATATAAGTTCCTTTATTTGGAAAGCCAACCCTCCTAGAAAAGCCAGGAAAAAACGTAGGCGCCGCAGAGAAAAGAGCAGTTTGGCGGCTCCTGATCTACAGCTATACGCGTGGGCTTTTCAATTCTCCCATGCCAGGATGTTGCTAAAATCGCCCACAAACTCTGGATGTGGGTGTATGTTTGCAGCATTGCTTAGAGGGGAAAAAATAGCTGAGCATGCGTTTTTGTTTAAATTTGGTGACCCCAAATTTAAAAAAAAAGTAAAATTGAAGGTTTTGTGGGATATAGCCAAAACATGGGTGAAACTTAGGCGTACTATAAAAATTGATTACTTCACAAGCAGGTCACCATTGTGGAATTCACCTGGGACCCCAAATTGGCTTCTAGATAGTCTCGCAATACCACTGAGAGAGGCAGGTATGGATGTTTGGGGAGACCTTTTTGTGGAGGGGTGCCTGCTTCCGTGGGAGGTTTTACTCTCTAAAATAGGGGCGGGACTTTCTAGGTTTAAATACGTCCAAATTAAAAGCTAGGCGCACTCACAGGTTTCTGCTAAGGGTAGATTTCCAATAGGGGGTGATAGTAATATAGTGTCCCTATTACTGGATAAACCATCAACCAGGAAGGAGGTTTCACTCTGGTATAATCTACTATTGGAAGAGATCGAGGGTGAGTTTCATCTCCCAGAGCTTCTATGGGCATTGCATATTACCAATCACAATGTGGAGAACTTGTGGTTTGAGTCTTTTCAGATCCTGTAGAACATAGTGAAACCCTCTTGGTTGCGCAGGAACCATCTTTTCACCCTACATAGGGCCTACTATTCACCACAGAGACAAAATTCTCAAACAATTCATCAGTGGCATGCCCTAAATGTGGTTTGATGGCTGCCTCAGACCTGCATATGTTGTTCGAGTGCCCACTATTAGTGTCTTTTTGGAATGCGGTATGTTTAACACTCACGACCACTTTGGGCTCTCAACTCTCGATATGTCCTGCTCTTATAATTTTTGGGGTTGCACCAGAGTTTCAGAGTCCGGCTAAAAATGTACCTTTTTATAGTATCTTGCTGGCCAGACGGGAAATTTGTAGAAAATGGAAAGACCCGTTACCCCCTACCTTGTTGGACTGGCGCACCTCGGTGCTACAAACCTCTAAAGTGGACTTATTAAGACCGGGTAACCCGGTCAAGAGAAACTTCTGGGAGCATATTACCAAGCAATAGCGATAATTATCGCTGTTGCTTGGTTAGAGCCAAAAAATTTCCGCTGAGCTGCAGCGATTTTTACCGCAAATAAACCTTGGTATTACCAAGGTTTATCGAAAATACGATAAAAATCACTGCAATGCATGAATATCGCTGAAAAGTCCGCGATATTCATGCATTACCGAGCTAATGCTCTTAGCCATGTTATCCACCTCCCATTGGATAACATGGCTAATAACGGCTCAGGACAGGTGTTAGCTTTTGGAGATATTCGCGCTTAGCGCGAATATCTCCAAAAGTTGGTAATAGGAGATAGCAAAGTTAGCGACTGTTTTCAGTCTCTAACATCTTGGCACGCCCACTTTGCATGTCATTAGTGATAAATATCACTGACATGCGAAGTGGGGCCCAAGATGGTCGCTATCTCCTACTAGCTGTCGCTAACTGGTGTTAGCGACAGCTAGGTAATAGGGAGATAATTTTATCTCCGCTTTCTTGGCTTTTAAAGCCAAAAAAGCGGAGATAAACCCCCTTGATAATATGCCCCCTGGTTTTTAGGTCTCGCCTGTCGATGCGCATGCGCATCGAGCAAGCGAGAGTATTGGGACTTATCCACTCTTTATCCACACTGCAAGGAATCGTGGCGATTCCTTGCAGTGCCCGTGACTTTTAAGCTCAATGCGCATGCGCATTGAGCTTAAAAGCGCGTGAACGTCCGTCTTTGTTTACCCGCTCCGCCCCCTCCCCTTCCCGCCGTCTCGCATTTCCCCTGCCGCATCAAAGGCTTTCACGGCCGGCCGGCCATGCTTTCAGTTTCACGACCGGCCGGCCGTGTGAAGTGGATTAATAGATGGATTTCCTTATTCAGCTGTCTTTACTTAGAAGATCATGTTTCCGGTGATAAGTCGAGGCTACTCGCACGAGCAGTAACTCTCATTCCTTCCATTCTAGGCAATTGACACACCCCCTGGGTTTTTTCTAATTAATGCAACAGCGAAGCGTGTATGGTGTGGGTTTCAGCTTTTCATTGATGTTGGATAGCACACTGGTTTATTTTTCTTTCATTTAATATTTGGTGCGGTTACCGTCTATTTATTTTAGATTGATTCATTGGGATGTTTGCCATAGCAACCCACCCTGCCCCCATTGGTACGTGTTTCGGTGCTGTGGCTAACCCTGTGATGGGATTGGCTTGACGGAAGACTGAGCAGCAGTGGAATTCACTGCAGTGAAACCCAGCGGCGCCTGGGGAGTCGACTGCTCTTTTTATAGGACGTGCTTCCTTGTATGAATTAAGAGCTCAGTGATATATGTACGAACTGAATATAAACGAGCTTTCAGCCCCTCCCACGACTAGTAGCATAGCATGTGTGAATTGCACTGTGTGCGTGGAATTGAGCTTGAATACAGAGCTCAGCTCCTAGTCTGCATTGCGACATCTACTCCCGCCTCACTCGAGGCGTTTGTTTCGTCTGAGTCATATTTGTAAGGGGCGATTGCTCAAACCCTAAGGTGGTTTGATTCTCATGCAGCAGTACTCATCTGGTGCGGCATGGGTTGTTACACATGGGGCGTTTGCAGCAGCTGGCGCCATTTTGTCCTCTTCGAGCTCGACGTTACCGCTGCTTTGAATGCTCCTGCAAGCATGTAATGTATTCTGCCGCAGCACTGAAATCTAAGCAACCCCGGCTTTTCTCCGTCTTTGAGTAGTTATACGGGGCTGCTAAGAAGTTGTAGACTGATCTGGCTGTATTTAAATAGCATAGTGGGGAGGACGACTGTAGACGGCACGTATATATCGTGATATCTCGAGAGAGAGGACCGCTATGTAATGTTAACATGTCACTGTCATGGTGTTTATTTGCTCTTGAATTTTCTGATACCCTCTCACTACATATTCTTGTTAGCTTATACAAGCATTCAGTGATGACACCTTCTTTTTGTAGTGGCTGCAGGCCGCCATTGTATACTGTTTTTGTGCTTTTTATACTTCTACAACATGAAGATCGAAAAAAATAACTTTTCTTTACTGCAACAGCCAGGCATATGCTCTTTTGTGTGTAATGGTTGCATCTGCGGGTATTATTTTTAGCCCGTTGTGGAAAACTGATGACTACATATAGACCTCGATAAGACCCTTTCGCGTTTAAAATAGTTTACCATTTGAGTTTGAGATGCTAATTATTTGCCTAAGATTATTCTCGTCCTATCAAAACATAAAGCACTAGTCCGCAATTTATAACACGTATATTGTGCAACACTTCAATGACATTTTTAAAGTAACTATGCTGATTTTCCTGGCTATTGCACATTTTTCCCTCACCCACCCTCAACCCCTCATCCCCACTCACCCTCAACCCCTCACCCTCACTCACCCTCAACCCCTCACCCTCACTCACCCTCACTCACCCTCACTCACCCTCAACCCCTCACCCTCACTCAACCCCTCACCCTCACTCACCCTCAACACCTCACCCTCAACATCTCACTCTCCCTCACTCTCACTCATCCTCACTCACCCTCAACCTCACTCACCCTCACTCACCCTCACCCACCATCAACCCCTCACCCTAACTCACCCTCACTCACCCTCAACCCCTCACCCTCACTCACCCTCACCCTCACTCACCCTCAACGCCTCACCCTCACTCACCCTCAACGCCTCACCCTCACTCACCCTCACTCACCCTCACCCACCCTCAACCCCTCACCCTAACTCACCCTCACTCACCCTCAACCCCTCACCCTCACTCACCCTCAACGCCTCACCCTCACTCACCCTCAACGCCTCACCCTCAATCACCCTCAACCCCTCACCCACCTTCACTCACACTCACCCTCACCCTCACTCACCCTCACTCACCCTCACCCTCACTCACCCTCACTCACCCTCACCCTCACTCACCCTCACCCACCCTCAACCCCTCATCCTCACTCACCCTCACTCACCCTCAACGCCTCACCCTCAACCCCTCACCCTCACCCTCACTCACCCTCACCCTCACTCACCCTCAACCCCTCACCCTCACTCACCCTCAACCCCTCACCCTCACTCACCCTCAACCCTTCACCCTCAATCCATCACCCTCACTCACCCTCACCCTCATTCACCCTCACTCACCCACACTCACCCACACTCACCCTCACTCACCCACACTCACCCACACTCACCCTCACTCACCCTCACCCTCACTCACCCTCACTCACCCTCACTCACCCACCCTCACCCACCCTCACTCACCCTCACTCACCCTCAACCCCTCACCCTCAACCCCTCACCCTCACTCACCCTCACTCACCCTCAACACCTCACCCTCACTCACCCTCACCCCCTCACCCTCACCCCCTCACCCTCACCCCCTCACCCTCAACCCCTCACCCTCAACACCTCACCCTCGAACACTCCCCCTCAACCCCTCACCCTCACTCACCCTCACTCACCCACACTCACCCTCAACCCCTCACCCTCACTCACCCTCAACCCCTCACCCTCACTCTCACTCACCCTCACTCACCCTCAACGCCTCACCCTCACCCTCACTCACCCTCAACACCTCACCCTCACTCACCCTCACCCACCCTCAACACCTCACCCTCACTCACCCTCAACACCTCACCCTCAACCCCTCACCCCCTCACCCTCAACACCTCACTCACCCTCACTCACCCTCACTCACCCTCACTCACCCTCACTCACCCTCACCCTCACTCACCCTCAACCCCTCACCCTCACTCACTCACCCTCAACCCCTCACCCTCAACCCCTCACTCACCCGCACTCTCACTCATCCTCACTCAACCACCCTCAACCTCACTCACCCTCAACCCCTCACGCCCACTCACTCACCCTCAACCTCTCACCCTCACTCACTCACCCTCAACCCCTCACCCTCACTCACCCACCCTCAACCCCTCACCCTCACTCACTCACCCTCACTCACCCTCAACCCCTCCCCCTCGTCCCCTCCCCCTCAACCCCTCACCCTCACCCTCACTCACCCTCAACCCCTCACCCTCAAACCCTCACTCACCCTCAACCCCTCACCCTCAACCCCTCACTCTCACTCATCCTCACTCACCCTCAACCCCTCACCCTCACTCACCCTCACCCTCACTCACCCTCAACCCCTCACCCTCACTCACTCACCCTCAACCCCTCACCCTCAACCCCTCACTCACCCTCACTCTCACTCACCCTCACTCAGCCTCAACTACTCCCCCTCACCCTCACTCACCCAAAACCCCTCACCCACCCTCACCCTCACTCACCCTCAACACCTCACTCACCCTCACCCTCACTCACCCTCACCCTCACTCACCCTCAACACCTCACCCTCAACCTCAACCCCTCACCCTCAACCTCAACCCCTCACCCTCACTCACCCTCACTCACCCTCACTCACCCTCACTCACCCTCACTCACCCTCACTCTCACTCACCCTCACTCACCCTCACTCTCACTCACCCTCAACCCCTCACCCTCACTCACCCTCACTCACCCTCACCCTCACTCACCCTCACCCTCACTCACCCTCACCCTCACACAGTGCAATAGTTCTCAGACCATTTCAGTTAGAGCTTTTAGAAATGTTTATGGCTTTTTTTATTTGTAATACTTTCGCATTGGCTACAGGAAACAAAAATGCTAAACATTTACAAAAAAACCCATAAACAATTCTAAAAGCACTAACTCTAATGGTGCGAGACCTATTGCATTTCCAATGCTTGTTATTAACTTGGTTATAATTGAGTACTTGACCACAGGGTTTTTTTTTTCGTTTTTTTTCCCCAAGGTTCAATGATTAAGCTGCTAGGTGTTTTTCATGCTTGGTATACCCAACAGGACGTTATCGGTATAAGAATTGGTATTTGTCTGCAGCAAATTACCCTCCTGGCTGTCCTAGTCTGGTGCTTTTGGAGCATGGAGACTATACTGAGAGGTGACTTATTTCGTATCGTTCAGTGTCCCCACCAGTTTATCTGTGACAGTACACTCAAGTGGAGCAAGGTGGTACCGGAAGAATTTTTTAAAAAGTTGGCAAATACCTGTGCCGATAGTTTTAAAATTTGCCTGGGCGAGGACTCCGATAGTGAAAGCATAATAGAGCCCTTTAACATCATTGCATCCACTATCAAAGAGAACCTGAAATTAGCGTTAGAGAATGGGTCTAAGAGTACTACAAGATGGTTCGACAGGACTTGCACCAAGGCCCTTACAGATCTTAAACATGCAATACACCAGGTGCCCCGAGATACTGCTCAAATAAGAAACCTAAGGAAATGTTATAACCAGGCACTGACAAATAGGAGGAATGCCATTAAAAGGGTGGCATGGGAAGAACTATGTGCAGCCTCACAATCCAAAGACACATCTGCCTTCTGGAGGGTGGTAAATGCCCCCCTACCCTATGAAAACACCAAACCTTGCTTGGAAATCGCGATCAATGAGGAGGATTGGGTTGCACACTTTTCCACTCTTTATATGTCCATAGATGATATTCAAGATATAGGTTTTAACTCAATAGATGAGAAAGG
This sequence comes from Lissotriton vulgaris, assembly GCF_964263255.1. Taxonomy (NCBI): domain Eukaryota; kingdom Metazoa; phylum Chordata; class Amphibia; order Caudata; family Salamandridae; genus Lissotriton; species Lissotriton vulgaris. The sequence goes on from NC_141687.1 coordinate 1,753,494,420, forward strand.
AGACGAGGCACAAAAACTGATGGTAACTTTACCCGAGGTCTTAATAAGTCTGGAAGCCACAAAGGGCAGTAAGGCGGCTGGTCCAGACGGGATCCCGGCAGATTTGTATTAAGCTAATAGCGAAATTTGGGGCCCGATGCTTGTACAACTTTTTAATGCAGCCCTAGTAAGGAGACTGAGTCCATCTTGGTTTACATCAATCATTGTACCTATTTACAAGAAGGGAAACAGACAAAATTGTGCTTGTTACAGGCCAATATCCCTTCTTGATTCGTCAATAAAGATCCTTGGTAGAGTTATTTTAGCTAAATTACAAAACTGGGCGGAGGAGTTTGGGGTAATAAGTGACCTACAATTCGGATTTCAAAAGGGCATAGGAACAACAGAGCAGGGCCTAAATTTATTTATCATCCTGCAGAAATATATTATGATAAAAAGGGAGCGTTTGTATTTTACATTTGTTGATCTTACATCGGCTTTCGACTGCGTGTCCCATTTTAAATTATGGGACCTGATGTCAAGGCTGGGCGTAGAAAAGCCGATAATTCGATTCCTAAGGGAGTTGTATTCAGGAGCCACTGCTATTGTAAGCTATGGAAAAGGGGGGGAATGCAGCAGGTCTTTTGGGATAGGGCGTGGGGTACGCCAGGGATGCGTTTTGACCCCCTTTTTATTCCTTATCTACATAAATGGCCTTGAAAGTTGTCTGCTGCAAGAGTGTGGGGATATGCCTAAGGTTGGAAAAAGATCTATCCCGGCACTCTTGTATGCAGACGACACTGTTTTAATGGCCCGTACCCCCATGGCCCTGCAAAAACTGATAACATCTTTTAACAGGTTTATGCTTAGCTTGGATTTAAAAATAAATTGTAGCAAGTCTTTTTCAATGAACTGTGGCACACGCACCAAGAAGCAAATGAAAACGATGTATATAAACAACGCCCCTTTAGAAAGAATATCTACCTTCCCTTATCTGGGAATCTTGTTCCACGAGACAGGCTCTTGGTCAAGTGCGGTGAAGGCAAGAACACTCCTGTTCTCTAAGACAATAATGGCCCTAAAGAGTTTCATAAGAAAACTGGGGAAAAAAACGATTAGGGAAATTTTAACTATTTATAATGCAACGTGTGTATCGGTGGCATTGTATGGAGCAGGGCTCTGGGGTTACTCCAATATAAAATCACTCCAAACAGTTGAAAATAAATTTTTACGGCACATCCTGTCAATACCAGAAAGTACAGTGACTTTTATTTGCCATGCTGAGCTGGGGTTGCCGTATATTTCAGACACAATACAGCCCATTCTTCTGTGGCACAGGGTATGGACTGTAAATGAATGTGTATTAAATCGCGCCATACTCCAGGATGCGTAAAACTTGGAAAAGTAAATGGACTTGAATGGTTAAATTACATCAGAACTTTCCTGACGGAAATTGACCGTCCACAATATTATGATGATCCATCTACTATGGTACACATTCCCAGAAAAACATTGAAACACTGTGCATGGAGTATTTGAGTGTAAAAAGACTGTTTGAAGAAACTAAGAAAAAGTCTGTTTCTTCACATCAGCTAATTTTAACCTGAGACAAATTACAGCCATATCTAACCCTCCAAATGCCTAATTACGATAGATTTCTCTTAACACGTTTCAGATTTAACATTGTTTTTAGATTATTTACTTTTCCTGAAATGAACTCTTGGTCCAATGAACTGCCTGTATGCCCTTGTGATGAATTATCTGTACAATCTAATATTCATGTTTTATTCTTTTGTAAATTGTATACTCTGCCCCGTAGGAAACTTATTGTCCCTATCCTAAAAGAGATGAACTTGCATAGATGTCGCCCAGAGTTTTTAGAATTGTAAAAAATGGACTATGTTTTTACTGTTGCTTCATTATCTGAGTTTTTTAAACGGGTTTTTAAATATCGGAAATCAATTTGTTTGGATGAAATTTAATATTGTACATATTATGGAATACATGAATTGTGATAACTTCTCCCTTTACAAACAGCTGTTTCATTAATCATTGTAAATGTACTTTTTTTTTATCTGTTGCTTTTATGGTTATTGACTTTTAACCGAATAAAGTACTTTTTGAACTTTGAACTTTGAATGAGAGAGTAAACGGGGTTTTTTCACAGGGAAGCACAAAAGAAAAAGATATGCTACATCAGGCTATTTGTTCACTTTCTATAATGGCCTAATTTCTTTTCTAATGTTCAGGCTGCAATATGGTCCTCTTTGCTGGCCCTCCCATAAATGGACTCAAAATCAGTCCAGACAACCCATAACATTGTAGGTGACCACACAAAATGCAGATAATCCCACAGCAGGTAGTGTTTTCTGCTTGTAATCTTGCCCAGGTGTGCTAACACCACAAAGGCAAAAATGAGCATGGAAGTCACTTGGCACTGCACTGTAGTCGAACAATTTCCCACCACAATTTTTTCAATGGCCAGTCCCTACAAATGCAATTTTTGGCCGAGCAATAGAGATGACCTGTTGTTTCTCTCTGTGAGGCTTTGGCAAAACTCACCCATTGCCATTGGCTGTAAGCTGCAGCATTCAGAAAAGCTGCTTCTTAAAGGTCCTTTTATGACAAAATCCCTCCTTTGTTTGTTTAGTTCTCTTTCCAGCGATTTCCCTCTGAGAACATTTTAGTTGCTCATCACACAGTACAGAGTGGGATGGCCTCTCTTCCATCCTCCCATCTGGTTATGCGTTGCTTTTTTTATTGTAATTTTAAATAGCACAAACTCTGCCCAAAGGCGGCAGCTCTGGCCGTCTCACATCCGCTTTTAAAAATGCTGTGGTACTTGTCACCCGCCAAGTCCGATCCTTGCTTATGTTAATATATATTGTGAACTCAACCCAAAGTCGACAGCTCTGGCCGTCTCACATTCACTTTTAAAAATGCTGTAGTACTTGTCACACGTCGAGTCCGATCCTTACTTATGTTAAATATGTTTGTGATCATCCTTATTTAACCTATCAGTGTTGTTGCTTGGGTTATGCTTGTTTAACTTTTGTTTATAAAATCGCCCCGTACATCGCTTTAATTTATTACCTCATCTATGCTCATGACGAGCTGAGCTCGTCATGAGGTGCAGTGCAGCTTCACTCCTGACGAGCTGAGCTCGTCACGGCTGTTAGAACGTTGCACGCGGGGAAAATTACCTTGCTGCGCTGAACATTCGAAAAACGGGTGTGGTTGTGACGAGCTCCACTCGTCATGAGTGCAGCTGCACTCTGCCTCATGATGAGCCAAGCTTGTCACAAGCACAGCGGCACCGCGCACGGCCTCCGAACTCACCCCGCAGCGAAGGGGTTAAAGGTGGTCACGCCACTTTTTTCAGACGAGCCGTGTCTAAGGAAAGCGGCACAGCGGCCATTAAATTAAAAGAGCTGCATGGGGCGCTCTTGCAAACAACCATTTGCAATACGATGGGTCTCGCATTTTCAAGAATTTATTAAATGCAAGATGTATTGCATTTCAAATGCTTGTAATTTTGTGCTTTGCAAGCCACGGTCACCAGGACAAGGCTTCTGCAATTTCTCTCGCATTTTCTCTGACGCTAGTGCTTACTCAAGGGATGAGCTGGGTCATGGAACTCTTGGAGGCAGGGCCACCTTAACGAGTGAGTGTGGTGGAACTACTTATGCTCAAGGCTTTGGCGCCTCTTGGGGGCCAAGAAAGCTTCAGTGGTGGTCTATAAACACTTGAGGGCTTGTGGCTAGTATGCGACTGACATGGTACCTTCATTGTACGTAGCAGGGCACATAGCGGGTAAAGGATGTCTGCGCACATGAGCGTGGGCGTATTACTTGCCGAACAGCCTTTGTTTTAATTTTAGCAGTATCTAAATTGTACAGTTTTGTACTCCTCCATCGCCCATCTCTGCTGAGCTAGCCTCCACAGTGCCCCTCACTTCCAAATTTGTACCCGACCACTCAAGCTCAACCCACCCGGCGCTGGCGCCACAGGTGAACTTAGAGCAGATAAACCTGCTCAGAAGTCCGGCAGACTTAGTGCATACAAGGATCGGTAGTGGTGTTTCCAAAGAATTGGAAAAAACCGCACATACACTAATATTAGTGAAATGATAAACAGTACTGGACAGTCAATAGGATCTTTCTAAATATCAAAGATGGAGTGCTACATGGACCAATATCCCCCACTACCAGGAGGGAACAAAACTCGACAAGCCAAAGGATTGACAAATATACATATAGGCAAAAATGGTCAGGAAAACACAATCCTAAAATGTAAATATGTACAAGACTAATGCAGTATATAGTCAAAACAACAAAGAATCCAAATAGAGTCAGCAACTTCTCATATGGTACAGGACAAATAGATGAATAAAGTTCATATTTTGTGTCATCTTTTTCTTTATTGATTCTTAAAAGTGATTTCCCAATGGATAAAACGACAGCCTGTCGTTTTATGAACTTTATTCATCTATTTGTCCTGTACCATATGAGAAGTTGCTGACTCTATTTGGATTCTTTGTTGTTTTGACTATATACTGCATTAGTCTTGTACATATTTACAATTTAGGATTGTGCTCTCCTGACCATTTTTGCCTATCCAGCAGACTTAGGTTCACTTTCGTTTCTTTGTTAATAATTTTCCCAATTTATTCCCTCAAAATCCCATTCTCCACTTTGTTTTTCACTTGTTTCAAACACATCCAAACCATATGGGAAACACACTCAAATCATGTATGCTTCTCCCACCCCAGATACACACTTTTATTTGTTATTGTGTACTTTTTCAACTTTATTTTGCTTGTGAGGTGTTAAATCTTTTACCGGCCCCTTCCAAACACCAGTGGTGCCATTTAGAGTCAGGGTAGCCGCAACGCTTCAATGTGAGTCAAAGCTTTGAAACATTGATGGCGAGTGTGCATAGAGTACATACAACCTGTAGCTAGCTCACTGAGTCACACACTTGTTAAAGAGGACCTTTAATCCCTGGCCTATGTAGTGAGTTGGCTGACATGTAGACGTTTGTACTAAATAAATCGTATTATATGAGAGGTAGGTGCAGTTTTAGAACTGTACTTTGTTTAAAAAAAGCGTACCGGTACCGCAGGAATAACCCTACTTTAAAATTACAACTTTATCTTTCTGCCTGTGTGGTGCACATAGAGGAAGGCCTCTGCAGTGCTCCCGACCTCCTCCCCTTCCCCCTGTATCTAGGGACTTGCAAAGCAACAATGAAAGGGCTATCAGTCTTAGGATAGCGCGAAAACTGCTACAACTGATGGCCCTGCTGCTGCAGTGAGCCCGTGATTCACACTTCATTTAGTGAGGAGGCTACTTGCCTGCACCCACTGTGACCAATACAATGGTCATATCAGGATACTTTGGTGTCCCCGCCCTTGACCTCCCATACCCTTTATTTTTGGGCACACGCAGACTGATGGACGCCACCGTGGAATATGTCTCGTCTCTTCTTGTATTATCTCGCATTTTCCTCGTCTGGAATACCATAAAACAAAGGGAACATTTAGCATGAGGAAGTCCTGCTCTGCCTCTAGTACAGCGAGAAATTCAGCGAAAGAATGACAAAGCTAATCTTTCTTTTGTGCATTCTTCTCTTGTCCAGAGCATCCCTTTTTCTATCTATAATACGGAGGTTAAACGTTAGCAGAAATGGCGTAACACTGTTGCTGGCTTTATCGACTTTCATTAGAACTCTTCTAATTATTCACATGCTTTAATGATGTGAGAGAAAGCAATCCAACTGGCTTCAGTCCCATTACATTCTAAGAGGCAGTCATTATTATGTTGAAAGGTATGTGCCATACTGCTATAACTGAAATATAAACTCAGAAAGCATGACAATAAAATATGGCCTCTTTTAAACTTGGCCTGTCATCCAAGACAGAAGAGCATGAAAGTGCTATCAGAAAATTCTGCTAGTCAGTCATGTGTTTCTCTCAGCGCCCGAGTAATGCTGGAGCTGTTTCAGTTGATGAAAGTCTTATTCCTAATTAAACATGACACCATAAAAAGCAGATAAAGTGAGAAAGCCGGTAGCGAGAGCCCAAAAGATATATTATCACTTATTGGTATTCCGGTAAAGAAAGATTAGTAGTTTCTCTGATCCACTTTAAAGTGAAGGATCAATAAAGAACTGCAAACAGTTTTCTTTTTCTGAGTGTTATGCCAATGGAACAGTAAAATATATAAACTATTTAACTGTGTAGGTTTTGCACAATAGTGTAGCGTAATGCTAGAGTTGAACTAGAGCGTACAAAGCGAGTAAGAGTGCCTTTTTTAGGAGGATTTGCAGTCTGGGTGTTGCCACTCCTGAGAAAATTTTGAAAAAAAACTATAGGGTCAAATACTACATTTTATTTTTAACGCCCATTTTTACCCAAAGACAGACTTATCTCAGTGGCAGTGTGTTAAGCATTTTCTGAATATACACAGTGATACAGTTAAAACGCTACAGGTTTTATGAAAATATGTATTCTTTATATAGATTTAACACAAGACCAAAAAGGACAAAAATCCCGATATTGTACTCAAAATAGACTTAAAGATGGTAGAAGTCACTTAGTTCAAGTTGATGATAAATGCGACAAAGTTCTCACAAAAGTACCTGGATGCGTAACGCAAAACAAACAAAAGGCTCGCAGAGTGAGAGATGCGTCGGTTCTTTGCTTCGGGGGAGATGATGCTTCACGCCTCAATGATTGCGCAGAGTAGAGGATACGTCTTGATCCTTACCGGAGAGGAGGTGATGCGTAGATTCTCGTTCTGCGTCCCGGTTGCGATGCGCAAGTTGGCGCCTCGATGCGACAATCCGTTGTGATGCAATAAGATGGCGCCCTTGATGCGACAACATGAAGACGATGCAAGCACGCTCGGCGGCCGTGCGGCGAATTCTGTAGCTTTGGAGCCACGACAGGCCCTGCGAAACGCTTCTCTGGCGATTCGTGGGCGACCTTGCAGAGGCGACACGCTTCTGCAGTGATGCGTCGGGTAACAGCTTTGACGAAGGTATGCTTCTCTGGTGATGCGGCGGCGACCTCTGCGGCTGCAACATGCTTCTCCGGCGATGCATAGCACTTCCAGCTCCCAGCAACACACAGGCTTTTGTAGGCAGAATTCCCAACAAGGAAACTCTGAGGGCAGTTGGAGGTGAAGTCTTTTGTCCCTGAGACTTCAGCAGGAGGCAAGCACTAGTTGAAGCCCTTGGAGCAATATTCTGCAAGATGATGAAAGTTCTTTGAAAGTTCCTTCTCCTTTCCTTGGCAATAAAGAAATCACTGAAGGCCAACCCAGCAAACAGCACACTGGCAGAGGGGCAGTCCAAACTCCTGCAGCTTCCTTGGTTCTTCTCCTTGGCAAAATGTTCGTCTTGTTCCCAGAAGTGATCTAAAGTCTTGGGGTCTGGGTCCCAATATTTATACTACTATTCTCTTTGTTCTCTAAAGGCAGTGAGGCCTCTGCCTAGCCCAAACCAGTTCTAGTCAGTCCTAGAGCACTTTGTTGACAAGACTCCTTCTTTCCTTTCACAGTGTAGGCCAGGGACATCAGACACACCCCTGAGGTGGAGTCAGCTTTGTGGCGGGAAGGCACAGCTCCATTCAGGTCCCAGATGCAACTCCTCCCTCCCACCTGCATGCAGATCTCTCTATTTAGCACTGTGCTGACTCACCCTGTCTCCTGGAATCCCCCAGCTCCTGTCACTCAAACTCCAGATAAGGAATACACAACCTAGCAGAGACAGGCTTGGATAGTTAGGCAAGAAAATACCTAATTTCTAAACGTGGTATTTTCAAACAGAAAATGTTAATACCAACTTTACTAAAAGATGTATTTTATCATTCTGAGTTCAGGCATACTAAATTCTACCATGTTTCCTGAGTTAGTTAGGATTATAAGATGTAATATTCAAACTGCCCATTCTGGCCTATGGGGAGCAGGTAGCCTTGCAATAGTCAAAAACGAAAATGGCTGTAATTCACTATTAGGACATGCCACACACACACCAGGGCATGTCCTACCTCATACTTACAATGGACCCTGCCCTTGGGCCTACCTTTGGGGTGTCTGAAATGAAGAAAAGGGAAGGTTTAGGGACTGGCAAGTGGGTGCACTTTCCAGGTCGACATAGCAGTCACAGACTGCACACAGGCCTTTCAATGGCAGGTCTAAGACACACTTTACAAGCTGTTTCTGTGGGTGGCACAACCAGTGCTGCAAGCCCACCAGCAGCATTTGATTTACAAGCCCTGGGCACACATGGTGCACTGTACTAGGGTCTGACAAGTAAATCAAATAACCAAATCATGGAGTCACTAATCAGTACATCAATTTAACATAGGGAGCACTTGCACTGTGGCACTGAATAGCAGTGGCACAGTCCCAAAACATCTAACCAGCCAAACATATCAAAAACAGTGGAGGCAATCAGTTAAAAATGGAAGGTAGACTCACACCAATGATGCCAGGTCTGACAGCTCCACTTTGCCAAGGCTAGTGTTTTATCATGCTTGCTCACATGTCCTCACTCAGGCTCAGTACCCCCATTATTCATTCTCATTCATTTCCCTTTCACTTAAAATTGCTCACTTGCACTCACTCTTAAACATTCAGTTTCACATTCTCACTCTCATTCAGTCTCACTTTCTCCTACTCTGATTACCTCATTCTAACTTAATTTCACTTACTCTACATGACTCATTCTCACTCACTTTCTCTCACTTTCATCCACATACACTCTTTCACTCATGCTCAGTTACATTCAGGCACTTCATCATTTACTTACTCGCTCTCATTCTTCTTTGTAAGACACTTGAAGACATATGCACTACACTATGATTGAGCAGCTAGCTGGCTGACATGAATATGAAGGAGCCCTTGTGGGTTTCTGTGGGTCAGATCAGATTCTCTTGAAGAGTCCATTTCTCTTCTGAGCCCTGCTTAACTCATGTGTACAGGAGGAGCCCTGTATTCATGTCCTCAATGTTTGAGACAAAAATACTCATTAATTTCTGAACAATGAGAGTAAAAGCATTACGTTCCTGCTTATATTTTGCATGCTTTACATAATCCTGCATTCCCTATGAGTGTTTGCTTTTTCCAGAATGTTACTTTTTTTCAGGCAGTGTGTAATTTGAATTGAGTCACATCCAGGTGTTTATAATGGGGCAGAATAGGGTTGTAGCAGAGCTGCAGGCAGTGCGAGTTCCACTCAGTGGGGCAGAAGGGTGTTCGGAGGGGATAGGATGTGGCACTATGGACAGAGCTACCAAATTTGGAACAGGAGAACCTGGTTCAGGCTCCATGACTTGTCCATCAGACCACTCACCTGAGGGAGTACATTCCCCTACTAGACCTTAGACGCCCAGGTCTCTTAGCACCAGCAGGTGAACCAGTGTTGGTTAACCTTGAAGCCCTGTCCACAACAATCCATACTGAAGTTCACCTCCAGTCTTGTGGGCAGGCCTATAAAGCAGCACACCCTAGATCATCAGTGACTTTGTCACTGAGGTCACAGGACCCTTGAGGCCAGTCCGCCTCACCCATTGGTGCCTCCATTGGCCTTGTTCCAGTAGTACTAATGCAACTCACCAGGGATTGGCAATACAGGATTTGCATGCACACCAGATTAAGGGGCATGTTTACAAGGGCCTTGTGTCATGCTTGCACCTTGCAACATGATACATGCACAACGCAAAGCCCTAAGTCATATTTTAAAAGCCACGAAGAGCCACTTTGCATGTCTTTGAATGGCTTTACCGATAGAGAGTAATGTAACGCAGCACAAACTGCTGCATTGCCTTACTGTGCAAGGGAGGTGTTGCATGGGAGACTGGTTTTGTAACTGGGGACTGGTTTTGCAGCAATGCTTCAAAATCGCCCCCCAGTAACAAAACCAGCAGAACTGTGCAGCATAATGACTCACTCTTAAAAACGCATAAATCACTGCAGAGTTCCTTGTAAACCCAGTAGTTTTCCTGCAACAATGAAAGTCTTCCAGGCAACACCCACGGTTTTTACACATTCACAGATTTACAAGGACTTGTAATCCTGGGAATGCGTCAAAATCTTGTGCCTCCCTTGGGGAGGCATAATTAGGAAAATATCTTTATTTCTCCTTTTTTTTTTACCTCTTTCAAAGTGTGCTTTATTCTGCAGCACACATAGAAAGAGGGAAAAGCCTCTCAAGATTGTTTTTGTACAGGAAGGTGCCCCTTCCTGCACAAAAACAATCCTGCATGTAATGGAGGCACCCTTGCATCATGGGGCAAGTGTGCCTGAGTTGGCGCTAGGCTGCCAAAATGGCACTAGCGCAGGGGGAAAAGACAGGAATGCACCATATTGGATAAATACAGTGCATTCTTGCCCTTTCTCTGTGATACAGGGCAGTGCAGCAAAGCAACTTGCTGTGCTGCCCTGTGCCCCCATTCCCATAAATATGCCCCATAACTCACAAACTTCATCGTCTCTCTGCTACACAAGCACTTTTTGCATGTGCTGCCTGCTTTGGGGCTACTACAATTATGCAGCAATGGAGGACAAAATTATGTTGCAGTGTTCACTAAATTATGCTGCAAAAAATTCTGCAGTGTTATGTAGTACATTTTCTGATACTTTGGAATTTTTACACATACTAACAGTCTCTACAAAGTTTTTGCCTCAATAATGCCAGTGTAACATGCAAATGCAGCAGTGAGAAAGGTGACCAGTCAACCTTTGGACACGGCCTTCCACTTCACAGCAACATAAGTCACGTTGTTTAGTAACTTATGATCCGTTGGAGCTACAATTTTTTGGTTAAAACAATCAGATTATGCGGCAGATGTATCATGTGGAAAATACGGCAGAGCTATAATTATGTGGAAAACATCTGCAAACTAGGATATTTTACCATTCATGTTTGAATTTATCTCATGCAATCTCTGTTTGGTGGTATTTCTGGACACCAATTGTGATTGCGGTGAGACAAAGGATGAATGTGTCTAATAGTGACTGAAGAGTATAGTAGTTTGAAGGGGAGAAAATAACTGATTGATATAATCTGAGGACCACTACCTATTTCTGACCCTTCCAATGTTTGAGTCTCTTAATTTCAGAATTGATACATTTGTATATTATATGGTGAGGGAGAATTACAAATCCTTTGTAGCAGGTTGCATATATTTTATACTAGGCAGTACATCCTTGGTTCCAGAGAGTACAAACAAAATAAAAATGGTATCCCTGAAAGCTGAAACCATTAGTGGACATTATAGACACCTTTTGAACCTCCACTGCTGAATGTGAATGGGGCTTTAGCGTAATGAATGATGTGCTCACACCACTGCGGAACAGAATATCAATCAATAGTCTGTCTTCTATAATCTTCATGAAAATCATAAAATTTAAACCTGAATTTTATGTTCAGAAATGGCTAGAAAAAGGGAGGAGAAGTGCCGATGAAAGAAACTTCATGGCTCGGAGACAAATGGCTTATGATTCCACTTATAAGTGTATTTGGAACATTCTGGGATTGGAAACATGTCCCACATTGTAAATGTATTAAATGTAAACAACTTGTATATTAAATCTCGAATAAACATGTTTATCGATTGTTTGAAATAAAATAACGCTATAAGCTGTAACTGGTCAGTGCAATGCCAAACGTACTAAAAATTGGTATGTTTTGCTATTTCTAGCCACACCTCTGACTCCACCCACTGATCCAATCCTCTATTTATTCCCGCACCCTGATTCTCCGCCCATAGTTCCCCTACTTTTTTTCCCCACTTCGACCACTGGGTAGGTGTAAGGCTGCAGAAGTCCGTAAAAAAACGCCATTCTACTCTGATGTCAGAACCAGTCTAGATCTTTGGCCGCCTACGATTCTGGGTCCTGGCGATTCCTGCAGCGGCATCTCGCAAAGTTCGTGCTGCCCAGGGCAGACGCCCCTCCTTGCTACGCCACTGGTCAGAACCAGTGGTAGTCCAGTGCTTTAGTCCAGTTGTTAGGAAGACTGGGGTGGGGCAGTGGTGCTGCATCTTATCCTGATTACTCAAGAGCACTAGAATATAGGAATATCTGGAATAATTAATTTGAATATGTCTAGCTGGTTAAAGGAACTGCTATTAAAACGTCCTTTGGTCAGTCGCCTTGATTAGGTATGCATAGTGGTGTAAAACTGACAGCACGTAGCGTAATTTGTTTTTACATATTGTACTAGCAATATTAAAATTGCCTCTGTTTTTTATCGCTCTGTACATTTCTTTTAAGTTACTGCCCAAATGGAAAGGGGCGACCACTCGGTCCCCCCGAACGTATGGTGGAGTACCCCGATCCCCCCGGGAAGCCATTTTGGGTGGGAGACGCGTCTCGGCTGGTATGCCCGAAGCGGCGTAGCCGGGGCGCGCTTTTTCCCGCCCAAGAGTGGGTTGTCCTAGGCACTGAAGCCGTCCGCCACGCCCCTGGAGGCGGGGGGAGGCGGGTTTTACGCCCGCCCAGAGAAGAATAAAAGGAGCAACAAGCCAAGGAAGCATCCTCTTGTTCCTGTCCTCTGAAGCTGCACCTCCTCGCTGCACGTGAGCTCGAGACGGAACGAAGAGCCAATTTTGAAATTGGTAATTTCTCTCTTTTCTCTTTCAGCACTGCAAATCGCGTCAGGACCTTTCACCTAGGTGGGGAAAATGCCGGGCAAGAGAGTCGCAAAGAAGGTCAGCACCGACCAGATGCTCCGGATGTTGGTGAAAGACATGGCTGAGATGAAGAGGAAAATGGAGGCCAGGGACAGTGCGGGAAGGCCAAAAAGACCCAACCCGACGGAGGCCCCGGCCGGAAGAAGGAAGAGGGCCAGGAATGGGTCAAATGAGGACGAGGTCCCAGTTCCGGAGGCTCCCCCGGCGAGCCCTCCTAGTCCAGTGGAGATTCCCGCGCCGGCTCCTGCCAAGGGCCAGTGGATCCCCGTTGTGGTTACCCCAGTGGACGAGGGTGACATGCCCCCGGAGTTGGCCGCCCAGCTGGCGGCATGGCTGGGTAATAGCAGCGGGGGTTCCGTGGCTCCGGGGGACACGGCCGAGGAGGCCAAGCAATTAATGAGGCAGTTGCGGCAGTCACGAGAGGCCGCGAAACCTCCTTGTCCGTTTGTTTCCCCGCAGGCTCCAGTAGAGCAACCCGCAGCTGGCATGAGTTCGGCAGCAACGGCGGTTACAGCTTCTAGCTCAGGTAAGCAGCTAATGCCGATTGCGGGGAAAGGGTCTGTACCCTCGAGAAGGGAGAAATTGGCTCAGCATATCCCGATGGAAGTCAAAGAACGGATATGGGCTGAGAAATATGTAAACATGTTCTCCTTGCTAACTGATCATTATGAGATTGAGCATGTGAAAGTTCAGAAAGAACTTATGCATCCAAGTGTTTGGCGCGCAAAAATGGCCGCCTTTAGGGTCGATGAGACGATAGGTAATTGGGGTAGAGCATTTGGCATATTCACTTCGATTATGGGGGAACGGAGACCGGACTTGTTGACCGAGTTACCTGTGTACCAGTCACGTATTATGGAATTTTCTCAGACATATGTTGGCAATGAGTGGTTCTGTTATGATAATATTTTTCGTAAGGCTAAAGAGTTCGACACGTGCCTGACGTGGGATTGTTACGACTCCATTTCTTGGCAAAAAATGGAAAACTCAGGCATGTTAAAGGCGCCATTGTTGGGGGGGGGCGGGGGTGAGTTTTCCCGCCAACCATCCGGGGCGCCCTTTCGGACAGGGGCAAATAATGAGCATCACCCAAGGCCGAACGTCAATACAGGTAAAAAAGGGGTATGCTGGAACTTTAACAGGGGAAAGTGTACGAGGCCCCAGGGGTCATGCAAGTTTAGGCATGACTGTGGGGGGTGTGGACAGTCTTCGCATCCCGAGACCATGTGCAGAGCCAAAACGGGTGATAACTGAAGTAGGGGAAGCGCCAAACAGGTCTGACATAGTCCGAGGGGCGGCTTTACCTACACCAGTTGATACCATGGCAATGATTCCTTGGCTCAGTGAATACCCTGATCATGTCTCCGCTGGGGTGTTGCGAGACGGTTTTTCTTATGGTTTCCGCATCCCGGTGGGGAATTTTCAGGGTAAAGCACAGTGTAGGAACCAACTATCGGTCCTACATAATACGGCAGTGGTGCAAGCGAAGATTGGGAAAGAGGTAGCCCGGGGTCGGGTGGCGGGACCATTCAACATGCCACCAGTTCCTAATTTTGTTTGTTCACCCTTGGGAGTGGTCCCCAAGAAGGACCCGGGTGAGTTTAGACTGATACATAATTTGTCAGCCCCGAGGGATTTGTCGGTTAATGATGCAATAGACCCAGAGCTTTGTTCGGTGCGGTACGCATCCTTCGATGATGCAGTCGCCATGTTGAATCGCCTGGGGCCCGGAGCGCTGATGGCTAAATCTGACATCGAGTCCGCGTTCCGGTTGCTCCCGGTACACCCGGACAACCAGCGTCTTCTGGGCTTCATGTTTCAGGGGCGCTATTACATGGATAAATGTATGCCAATGGGCTGTTCCATATCTTGTGCTTATTTTGAAAAATTCAGTTGTTTCCTGCAATGGGCATTCACGAGGATGACGGGTTTTCAGCATGTAATGCATTATCTAGACGATTTTCTGTTTCTGGGGGCTGCCGGGGACACAGAATGTGCACAGGCTGTAAAAGAATTTTGTGATCTAATGAGTCAGTTTGGTGTGCCATTGGCGCCAGGCAAAACTGTGGGGCCATCAACTTCGCTCGAGTTTCTTGGAATAGAGCTCGATTCCGAGGAAGGTTGTTTCCGGTTGCCAGAAGAAAAGGTGCGGAAATTCAGGGCTTCGCTTGAGGCATGCATTAGAGAAACTAAGGTGAACTTGCATCAATTACAGCAGACTGTGGGTCAGTTGAATTTTGCCCTTAGGATAATGCCAATGGCCCGCCCCTTTTCCCGCTCGATTGCACAAGCCATGGTCGGTCTTAAAGAGGGGCACCACCGCACTAGGCTCTCTGCTGAGATTCGCCAGGACATGCGCATTTGGTTGGCATTCCTGGCGGACTTCAATGGTCGGGTTGTCTGGACCAAGCCGGCGGTGTCCTCCGAAGAGCTGGGGCTGTGGACAGATTCGGCGGGGAGTATAGGTTTTGGCGCCATATTTGGCAATCACTGGTCGGCACAAACATGGCCGTCATGGTGGCACGAGTGTGGACTTACAAGTAACATTGCTTTTCTCGAACTGTTCCCTATTCTGGTGGCTTTGAAAACATGGCCTGAGGGGTTTAGGGATCAATCTGTGGTGTTCTGGTCTGATAATATGACCGTGGTTGAGTGTATCAATAGTCAGGCAGCACGATGCAAGTGGATCCTGAGGTTGCTCAAGGAAATTGTTTTACTATGTATGCAATTGAACGTGCTCTTTAGGGCAAGGCATGTGCCAGGGGTGCTGAATCAGGCTGCTGATGCGCTTTCTCGTTTCCGTATGCAGGCCTTCTGGGGTTTTCTGCCCACAGCGGACCCGGTGGCGGCACTATTTCCCGAAGCTCTCTGGTCTCTCGGTGCCCCGAACTACAAAACCTCGTGGGAGAGAGTTTAGCACCCAGGACAAGGAAGGCATATAAAGGGGCGTTCCGTTCCTATTGGTCCTTTTTGGGTTCTGCTAGGAGGGAGTTTTGGGGCCAGGAGGAATTTGTCATAGAATTTTTACTGTCATTACGCAGGGCAGGCAAATCGGTGGCTACGGCCCAGAGGCATCGGGCCGCCATTTCCTTCATGGCACGGGCCCATGGTATCAAGGATCCTACAGCGTCTTTCGTAGTACAGAAAGCGCTGCGGGGGTGGCAACGCCTTGAGGGTCGCAGAGTAGATGAAAGGCACCCGATAGGTCTGGATAGGTTGGCCCTGTTACTGTCCGTACTCCCTGCAACATGTTCATCCCAGTCGGAAACAGTGTTATTCCGGGCTGCTTTTGCATTAGCATTCTATGGGGCTATGCGGGTAAGCGAACTGGTGGCGAGAAACAAGCAGGATACGGGGGGGGGTTTGTGCCGAGAGCACATTCAAGTAAAAGGGGAGACGATGATTGTCTCATTTGTCAGGTCCAAGACCGATCAGGGGGCGATCGTGGACAGTGTAGTAGTCCAGCGGATTCCCGGATCTCCCATGTGCCCGGTGGCATGCGTTGAGCAATATTTGGCGCAGAGGGCGGCATCATGGGGGGGGACATTGCTGAGGCACGCAGATGCCACCCCACTGACAAGGTTTCAGTTCCAGCGGGTGTTCGCAATGGCAATTTCGGCCGCGGGCTTGAACCCGGGCGAGTTTGGGACTCATTCCTTCCAGATAGGGGCTGCTACAGAGGCTACAGCCAGGGGTCTGAGTGTGGAAAAAGTGAAACAGTTGGGGCGTTGGTCCTCGAATTGTTACAAAAGGTATGTGCGGTTGCACATGTTGTGAAGCTGATATCATGTACTCACGCTTCTTGTCTTTGTTTGGTTACAGTTTCGCAAACCTACAAGGCGGGGCGGACTGTGCAGTCGACCCGACACCTGGGAATCAGCGGTCAGAGATCACCGGCTGCGGAAAGAGTGGTGTGGGTCGTGGGCCACTCATACGTGAGGCGTGCCGCGGACGTATTCAAAGCAGGTGACATGATTCACACAGCTGGGGAATACGGGTACAGGGTGACCTTCTACGGAAGGGGCGGGCTCTGTATTGACCAGTTTCAACAGTTTCTCGAGGGTTTGTTAGGGCGGACAAGGTCACCGCCATCTATACTCATAGTAAATCTTGGGGGCAATGATTTGGTGACCACTGGTAGACGACTACTTCTCGAGGCGATACTATCCACAGTAAGTTGGTTGGCGAGAAGAGTTCCAGGATGCACGATTGCATGGTCCCATATGATTCCACGAAAGGTATGGCGGGGGGCTGATTCAGTGTCTGCTATAAATCATTCTGTAAAAAAGGTGAATAACAAGTTGGGTAGACTGTTCCGTACCAGTACATTGCATTCGATTCCTCATGGTTGTATCAGGGGGGACAATATGTATCTAGAGGATGGGGTCCATTTGTCCCGGGTGGGGAATTCTTTACTCATAGGAGACTTCGTAGCCTGGTTGAGGAGTTTACAGCATGACCTTTAGGTAGGAGTTTTGTGGGGGGTCCGGATAGCCGGTCAACTATCCGGCCTGTGGCGGTAAGGTCATGATCGGTGAGCAGTCATTGGAAGATCCCTAGGGGGGGGCGTCACACATTACGGATGGGAGCGCCCGGGGGGAGGTGGCCATTGGCCCCTCAACGGGGAGGCGGTCCCTTCTAAAGGACGGGACGCCTAAAGGAAAGGGAAGGCGGTCAAGGCCCCTCCCTGGATAGGAGGGGCTACGGGCCCCTCCTGGGAATTTCCCGGGGCCAGGACATCTGCGACGGCAGATGTGGTAAGTTGTGTAGGGTGGGGAGGGGGGTCTACGCTACCTTACATTTTTTAAACTATTTTTCACAAACATTTTACATACATTTTCATAGTTATGTAACATAAATATTTTATAACATATACCAAAGAATTTTATATATGTTATATTATTTAATATATATTTTACAATTGATCTATTCATTTTTGAAACATTGTTGTAGATGTGTTCGATTTTTTAACATTTTTAAAATATTTAATAAACATTTTGATAACATTTCTTCTGTTTTCCCGATGAATTGATTTCTATTATCAGGTGGACATTTTTTTCTGCCATTAAGTAAATTTAGTAGTCTATTGGTTTCATTTTTGGGTAGTTTGTGGAAGAAATAAGGTGGACATTTTTTATGCCACCAAGTAAATTTAGTAGTCTATTGGTGTTTTTTTTGGGTCGTTTGTGGAAGAAATAAGCTGCGGTTGGGTGCTGCTGTTCATGGTAAAGGCAAGTTAATTTTCACTGATTTTAAAGGTATTTGTAAGGTAGTAGGGAGGTAGGAAGGTTGTGTATAGGATATCTGTGGTGTGATTAGTAAGTTTATCATGTTTTTTTGTTTTTTCGGGTGCTATTTGGTGTTGCGTAGTTTTATTATTAGACATTAAAGTCTTTTTTAATGTTATGTGTTGTGTATGTTTTGCTGACTAGTTTTGTGTAGATTAATATTAAGGGCCTAATTAGGAGTTTGACGATCCTACAGAGGAGATCTACACCAGCACTCCAGGGGAGGATGGCCAAACCCATAGTGAAACCACCTGCAGGATTCCGACTAGAGTCCAGGCCGGGCGGATAGTACTGCGGTGGTCCCACAGTGGTGCATTTCTAAGGCTCAATGGAAAGTCTTAGAAAGGCACTGTCGTGGGACCACCACAGCACATTCCTGCACCGGAATAAATGCACCATGTTGTGCATTTTTTCCTATGCAAGAATCTGAGGGTGCAATGACAGAGGGGCATACCTTGTAATTAACCCTGGGCGAAGCACTACGCTACGCTCGCGGAGTTTGCGAAGTTTGCGCAACTACGCACTACGCGAACTGCACGTAGCACAGTGCGAACACGCGTAGTGCAGCGTAGCGTAGTGCAGCGCTCATTTTTTGCTTGTTCGCGGTCCTGAACATCATGTTCGCGACCGCGAGCAAGCAAAAATGACATCCCGGCGAGATTCTCAACACAGGAAGGTAAGGTTTCTCATTGTGAGTGGTTGCGCATGCTCGCGACCGCTCTCAATGAGGAACTACCAGTTCGAGTTGAGAAAGCTGCAGCTCGAGTAATAATCTACTCGAGCAGCAGAAAACTACAGCTCACACTGTGCAAGATGCCGTTTTCGATGATTGCACAGTGCTGGATGCTTGTCCGCACTGTGCAATCATTGAAAACGCATCTTGCACAGTGCGATAATGCTACTACGCAGCTCGCGTAGTGCTACGTGAAGTTCGCGTAGTGCGAAGTGCACTCCGCGTAGCTTCGCGTAGCGCTACTTCGCGAACTACGCCCACCCCTAGTAACACCCTGCATGCACCCACAGGCCCAGAGGCCTCCTGAGTTGCCTCTTTATGACCCTTTCTGTGGCGGGCTCCCCGCCATGGAAAGGCTGGCAAAAAGGCAACTCACAATATTGCCTGACAGCTGCGCGAGTGCTGCCGGATCATGGATCCCCGGTGGTTGAAGCGGTCCTGAAGTGGTCCGACCGCCACACTCATGATGTGGCACACGGTGCCACAGTGTGGCGGTGGCAGTACCACCACCATAGGTTCGACGGTCTGATAAATTGTTGAACTCTTAATCAGGCCCTATGTATGTATATGTTTGGGAATGTAGTGTTATGTGCGGGAGGGTGTTTCATCTATTTGTTGCAAGTTACATTTTTCTGGACGTTTCTAAGGGAAGTCAGATGTCCCATTTTTTTGCTAAGGAAATCTGAATTTGTTTTATATTAAATACTTCTTTATAAATAGATTTCCTTGTTTTTTTGCATTTCCTGGAACAAAACAATTTTCCTGATTTTCTATGAAACATACACACTGTATTGCCTAGATGGGTTGTTTTTTTGGGGAGCTTTTTACTATTGTTTTGACCACTTTTTGGTGGATTACTATTCTGAACTATGCAGATTTTGAGAGAGATCTGAAGCAACAAAATTGTAAGTTAATTTTAATAATTTACTGTGGTGGGAATTTTTATATATTTATAATTATGTTATGTTTTTATATTTAATATGTTGTTTTGTTGAAAGCATGTGATGTATTTTTAAAATGTGTATAATTACCTTGTTATTTTGTTTTATGTAATAAATAATGCAAACTAATATTTTAAATGATAGTATTAATATTTTATCATCTCAGAGAGTAATGATAAATGTAGGATTATTTTTTCACTGAGATAATTATAACATTTTAATATTTTTTATGTTGTAATTTCTTAGATGCCTGGTAGATTTTACATGTGGTTTAGAGGATAGATGTGGCTATTACTTCTAAGTAGTCTAGTCCTTTGTTGTTTGTAAATATTCTTAGTTTGGATTGTAAAATATCATACAGTTTTCTTGTTTGTTTGGTTAGTTTAGGACAGAATTCTGTAACAGATTGTTCTGTTCTAAGTTATTGATAGCTTTTCTCTTTTTGTAAGGCTTCAAGTAATTTATATGGTGTAAGTTGAGTTCTGCCTAGTGTGAACTAGAAGGCTTATGCAATCCATCCACTGTGTTACTTCTTTTTGCCTCCTGTGCCAAAATACTGTCGTAGACATTCCTCCATGGTATCTAGAATATAGACTGGCATCTGTGTCCTGACCTATGCGTCTGCCTACTCATGTGTCCTCCAAGTAGACCATTAGGGGACTATATTTTGAACTCAGGGCTATCTATGAGACCTTTTAATGGTTGGCTACCTATGTCACATGGACATAGGCTAATGTAATAATTATTTTATTACTTCAAAGGTGAATTGGTTGTGGTGTATTCCACATATAGGGTCTGCTTACGAATTTGATGGTACGGCACGGGGTCTGCCCCATTGCCGCATCACCAAAACCGTGGTCTAGCTGTCCGAAGATTACAAGTTATTTTAGTGTCTAGCTGTTGGACTTGACATCTTTTGGCGTCTTTCCCGTGACTTTTTGCTTTCTGACCTCCCGGTTTTGACTCTGTTTTTGCTGGTGTAATGATTCTGTGCAATTTCCTCACTGCTGTCCAGTAGTAAAGTGCAAGTGCTCCTGTATAAAATGTGTTATGGATTGGTGTTTCCATGATTGGCATATTTGATTTATGTATCAGTCCCTAGTAAAGTGCACTGCGAATGCCAGGGCCTATAAATAGAATGCTGTTGTTGGCTGCAGCACTGGCTGGATAGTGCCACCCACGTAAACAGTCCGTAAAGTGTTAATCTGGCTGCCAACGCCGAGCCTGTGCGCAGCCTGGGCTGCCATGTCAACTTGGCAAGTGCACACACTCGCAAGTCCTTAAACCTTCCATTTGCTACATGTGAGTCACCCCTCTGGTAGGCCCAAGGTACCCCCATGGGCAGGGTGCATTGTATGAGTAAGGTAGGACATGCCCTGGTGTGTGTGGCATGTCCTGATAGTGAATTACATCCTACTTCATTTTTCACTATTGCAAGGCTAACTGTTCACCATAGGCCAGAATGGGCAGTTTGATCACTACATCCTATGATCCTAACTGACTCAGAGAACATGGCAGAAAATCGAGTTTAGTATGCCTGAACTCAGAATGATAAAATACATCTTTTAGTGAAGTTGGTTTTAACATTCTGTGTTTGAAAATACCGCTTTTAGAAAGTTGGTATTTTCTGACCTCACCATCCCGCCTGCCTCTGCTAGCTTGTGTATTAGCTGTCTGGTTTGTGAGTGACAGGGGCTGGGGAGACAGGGTGAGTCAGCAGGGCTGAATAGGCACATATACACATAGATGGGTGGGAGGAGTAGCACCTAGGTCTGAATAGGGCTGAGCTCACCTTGCACAATGCTGGCTCCACCTCCTGTGGTGCGTCTGAGGACCCTGGCCCTCACTGACAAAGGAAGAAGGTGCACCCTGGCAGAATGCCCCCCAAACTGGTTTGAACTAGGTCCAGGCCCCTCTGCCTTCAGAGGACAAAGGAATTGTTGGTATAAATATTGGGGCCCAGACCCCAAGACTTTAGATCTCGCTGGAATCAAGGAACCTGACAAGAAGAAGAGCTGGAAGAGCTGCCAGGAGGAATACTGCCCCTTTGCTGTGTTATTGCTTTGTTGGGTTGGCCTGCAGCTATCGCTTCTGCCTTGGGCAGTGAAAGGACTGGACTAAACATTCTCTACTTGTGCTGAGTATCTCCAAGGGCCTGAAACTGAGCTGGCCTCCTGTTAGGAAGTTTCAGGGACTTCACCAACCTCTGGGTACCGCTCCTGGAACCGTTGTTTCAGTTGCCACAGAGAAGAGGGAACCACGACCGACTCGTCATCCAACTCTGCCACTGGCCTTGTGTCCTGAAGCCACCACAGGCCTCACCATCTCGCCCTGCACAGCATGCCTTGGTCTCACTGACGCCATCTGCACGATCGTCACCGAGCTGCTGCTCGCACCGCATCGAGAGGCACTGCAACCCGCATTTACTCGCTTCACTTCGCTGGCCTGGTATCACCGACACGGTCGCCGCTGGCTCGACACCCGTGACCGCCTCGTCACGCACAGCTGTCCGGCACAGCCAGCACCAATTCCTGCCAACCAGCTCTGTCGGTTGCATCACAACTTGCCAGCACCGCATCGAGCACCGTCTCGCCCTGCACCGCACCCATTGGTCTCACTGACACCGTCTGCACGACCGTCACCGAGCCTCTGCCTGCACCGCATCGAGGGACACCGCACCGTGCACCGCTTCCACTTTGCACCGTAACCACTATGGACGCCACAACCGGCTCTGTCACCTGCACCGTGAACTGCCTGCAACGCATCAAAGGACCATCTCGCCCTTCACCATAAGCCTTGGTCTCACCGACGCAGTGTGGACAATCGTCACTGAGCCGCTGCTCGCACGGCATCGAGAGGCACCGCACTGTGCACCGCTTCCACTTCGTATCGCAACCGCGACAGATGCCAAGACCGACTCGCACCTCCGTGTGAGCCGCCCTAAGAAAGGTATTGTGAACTAACCTGTCTGTTAGAAATGGGATTTCTGGTTGGCTAAGGTTCGCGCCAAAGTTAGGCAGAAACCACCATTCCTAAGTCAGGGAAAGGGAGTTACACACCAAGATAACCCCTGCTCACCCAGTTGGTAGCTTGGCACGAGCAGTCAGGCTTATCTCGGAGGCGATGTGTAAAGCGTTTGCGCGTGCACCCAGCAACAACACCCAAGGCCCACCACAAAGGAAACTCCAGACAAGGTTATATAAAAACTAGCATTTGTATTAGAGCAAAACACATTAGATAAAAACACACACTTTACAATGTGCCAACAGGCACGGGCAGAATTTACAGGGGATTATTTACAGGACAGGGCCACATGGACCACTGTCAGGGATATGCACTTTTAGAATCAGAATACTTGTTGGAATTAGCACTTTGTAGGAATAATAATACTTAGCACATAGAACATATAATGTCTGTAGCACCAAAACAGTACATGTAGCACACAGCCAGTAATTACTGGTAAAGGTAAGTACCACCTACGCAACCCTAACCACCTTAGGAGAATCACGCAGGGAACCAGGACCTCACTAGCAGGACCTATAGAAGGAGAAACAACCACCTAAGCATAAAACACATAGCAAAGGGAAATAAGCCAACCACATGATGAATAAAAACACATTCAGAGGTGCAGGAAGAACAATTGCGTAGAAATCACATTGGCAAGTAAATCACAAGTGGCGCAAGGTGCACATAGGCACAACACCAGAACTGTCCCTCAGGCCAACTGGCCTTTCAGGGGCTAAAATGCCCTCTGTCCAAAAGTCTGGGCAGGCTGCGCAGGCAGCCAAGGAACAAGCCTAAACATGGCAGCTGCCCACTAAGTGCTGGGCAGCTGTGGAGGCAATGGGAAAACACGCGTTGGAGCCTCGTGGGCTCAAGGACAGAATGGGGGGGGGGCAAGTGGGAGCCTCGGGGGCTCAGAGAAATGTGCCAACAATGGGGGGAGCGTCCCGCTGCCAGCTGGGGCCGCTCTGCCAACAGAATGCCCAGAACGTTGGAGTCCTGCTCGGGGGACTCTGGATTTAAAAATGCCCAAGAGCTTCTCACTGGGCAGAGGAGGGACCCGCGGTGGCGCCCGCACTCACCGGTAGTAGGCGGCGTGTCCCCTCGGCGGCGTCTCCTCTCGGCTCCTTTCACGGGAGACCCGATGGGGGAGAAAGACCGGCTTCTTCCTTGTGGCGGTGAGGGGCTCTCCTGCAACACTGGAGCCCTGCCTGTGCTTTCAGCCGCCCTGCTCTTCTTCTCGTGCTGCGGGGGTGGGACTTCCGGGTCGCAACTTCAGCTTCGGGGTCGTCGTAGGCAGCGCGGCGGCCCGGCGAGGAGGACACAGCAGCTGATGGCACAATCCGGGGCAAATGCCGGGTGGGCACCGGCTCCTTTTAAATAAATAATGAATCGAGGTGGGCACTCGATATTAATGGATTAAAGATGAAATCAGCAATTAAAACAGGTCAAATGCCGGGTGGGCACCGGCTGAGAACAAGTGAAGCTCTCTCAAGCGCTAGGAACAAAATAAAGCGCTCCCAGGCGCTACAAGTAAAATACAGCGCTGCCAGGCGCTATAAGCAAGGTAGAGCTCCATTAAAGCTCTTGAGGCAGGCAGGGGGGCAAGGCTGGGCCCAGAGCCAGCTCACTGGGCCCTTCAGGCAGGAAGGCAATCCCCAGTGGCAGTCCTCCTGGTGCCCAGCAGCAGCAGCCCCTCTCAGCAAAAGGATCCTGGAAGAGAACCCATTCATGGGGACACAGCCCTCTTTATACAGGTACATCCTTTGTCTTTAGGTGCAGGGTGGGGTAGAAACCAGTCGCAGCTGGTTCTGGAGCACTCTTGATGTGCTCAGCCACCCTTTCTCTTCACTAGGCAGGCTAGGGTCATTAGACGCATCACAGGGTGCGGAGCCAGCATTGTGTGGGGAAAGCCCAGACCTATTCAGGACCCAGGTGCAGCCCTCCCTCACATCAGCATGCTAATCTCTCCACTCACCATCGGGGCACACCCATCCAGACTCCTGGAGCCAGGCTCACCAGCCAGCTCCAGCCAATCACAAGCCAGTACCCTTACTGCACATGCACACCAATGTCTAGAAGTGGCACTTCCACACTAGACACAATCATGCCGCTTACATAATTACGCAGCATTCAATCTCACGAGTCCGCACATACCAAATTCAAGCCTGCACTCCCCACACATCAGGAACTAACATGGTCACAGACATTCCCCATGCATTTCTATGGGAGGGCAGGCTAATCTCACTACACGCACGCACTTTCCCCTGGGACACAGGGAAAAAGTGCGCAGAGACCAAAAATCAATACCACAGATCACCATTCAAAAGCAAAACGTTTAGGGGTGAACCTGCCAGAAGGGCCAAGTCCAACACAACCCCCTTGCAGCCAAAACGCAGGGCAGACCAAACACCACTGTGATGGGCTTCCCTGCTTGGGGTAATAGAACACGGACGCGGGCCCGCAACTGCAGGGACACCCTCCTGTTCTACGCCATGGTGAACCCCTGGAGTTCCTTCTAAAACTACTGTAGGGACTAACTGGGCTACCCCACTGGTACTCCCCAGCTGTCCTTGGCCAGGACCAGGCCCTGGGCCACCCAGGTGCCACTGGTTCCTGCCTAGTCCCAGAGTGGGGGGTAGTAACCCCTGGCAAATAGTAGCCACTCTCCACACTTCCTGTCTGTAAGACAGGGCTAGACTGCCACTGGTTCTCCAGCCCAGGGTCTACACCCTCAGGTGGACCAGGAGTCTCAGGGAAGGCTCTCCTCCCCCTACCCCTTCTTCTAGGGTTCCTCCTCCTCCTGCGAGGGGTAACCTCAGAACGCCATTCTCCCAACCTAGGGTTTAACCCCTCAGGTTGCACCGGGTTCAGAGGTGGGCTCTCCCACCCTCTGCAACCCCTGCATCCTCCCAACTGGAGCGGTACCCCTGGAAGAAGAACCGGTCAGGACACTGGTTACAGACGTCCTACCCTTCAGGTCAGGCAGATCCCGAACCTGGCCTCCCACCTCCGGTCTATAACGTTTGGTGGAATAAATGCCTGGCACTCCAGGACTTCTGGGGACTCACACACCATCCCACTGAGGCTGACACATGACTCATGTGTCGTGTGACTGTCTGTCTGGCACAGATCTTCCGTCCTCTGTCTACCTGACAGTGCGCGAAGATCCCCCAGAACAGAAGTGGTGTCACCCTGGTCACTACACGGGAACTTAGCCAAACTGGTTAGTCCCTGACCCACTGGTTCTTCCACTGGGAAACTCATCCCCCAATCACTCCTCACTTCGGACTTCTGCGCCCTCCCAACTGGAGTGACACTGCCGGACACTGGAACCCCTGGAGCTCTAGTTACAGATGCTCCAGGTTCCCTAGGCACTAGGAGATCTTCTTTAAGTGTACTAACAGGACAGCCTAGGTCCTCAACCTGGTGTTCCCTCAAGAAACCACCCAGGTTCTGAGATAGGGCTTCGGGCATCTGGGGACTCTCAGCCACCCACTGACTCCTGCTCCACTGAGCCAGGTAGTAAGCCTCTACACCCCTCTCGCTACTCTGGGACCTAGCTGGGCTACACTGAGCCTCCTCCACCACGCTGGGCTGGAGGATACCTGACCCACTACTGTTGGAATCACTCATCAATGACTCTAAAGACCCTCTGGCACTTTCCCAGCGGTCTGCTTCATCTGCAAGTTCACATGCTGTAGACAACCCACACCCCAACAGGTGTTGGTGCAAACCTGGTGAACAAAAACTGAGCAGGTGCTCTTTAACAATCATTCCGAACAATACGTCAAAATCATCTTCCGGGTGAACCTGTACCCAATCAAACAGTGTCCCACAACATTCATCCTCAAAATCTTCCCAAGACTGGTGAGACAGTTTACTAAGGTTCCTGAACTTCAACCTATACTCCTCTTCTGGGGAAACAGGTGCCAAACTTGGGGAACTGGGAGTGGGACTTCTTACATTGAAATCTATATAGCTGCCACCACTGGACTCAACCCTCCCTGGGGAATCCAGAAAATTATAACTGCGCTCAGGGGATAACCTACCCTCTAGGGTTATCTTCTCCCTGAGCAAGGCCCTTTCAGCCTCTAGCTTGGCATGCACTAACCTGAGCTCCTCCATGGCTAGCTGATGCTCCCTCTCTTCCCTCCTATCTAACCACTCCTCTGGGGACAGGACAAGGGATGGGGTGCTGCACCTGACAACGGACCAAGCAAGGGACTCCCTATCTAAGGGGTCCTCACTATCTACTGGTGCCCATTCACTGTCATCTTCTTTCTCTTCAGATTCTTCAGGGCTCCCCACAGACCCACCACCCTCCTGGCGTGCGGCCCGGGCCCTATCTTCCTCACTGTGCTCAAGATCCCATTGATCCTTTTGCCATAGTATTAGGCTGACCCTCAGTTTGGACTGGGTGTCTGACTCACCCACCTCTATGCCTCCCTTTTCACAGAACCTTACCAGCTCAGACACACTGTACCTAAACAGACCACAGAGATCAAAAACAGGCTCCATTTTGGCGGACGTCCTCGAGAAATTTTAGCACAGGGAACCTAGGGGTCTGAGCTAGAACAGGAGTACACAATTCACACAAATAATATTCAGCAAGCTCCTTATCCCAGAGAACTCACACTCCGTTGTCTAGTGCCACACTCCATTCTTCCATGCACAACCCCCCTTCGGACTGGTAAGGCAGTTTCTACCACCCCTGATTTCTCAACCTGACCACACGTGACACAGGTACCAAACTCTGGGAGCGGGGCGGGGAACAAATGTACTGGACACTATTTGAAAATGACACTCTTAGGAGAAGAAATAATGGAACTTCAAAAAACAATAATCCCCAAAATGTGGTCATCTAAAATGCAGAGTTTTGTAGTGCGGACAGTTGCTACTGCGGTACAGCGCAAACGCAAGTCCAAATCCCACCGCTGCCATCAATGTTAGAAATGGGATTTCTGGTTGGCTTAGGTTCGCGCCAAAGTCAGGCAGAAACCACCATTCCTAAGTCAGGGCAAGGGGGTGAGCAGGGGTTATCTTGGTGTGTAACTCCCATGCCCTGACTTAGGAATGGTGGCTTCTGCCTGACTTTGGCGCGAACCTTAGCCAACCAGAAATCCCATTTCTAACACTGTCCCTCTGTTGCTGGCCCGTACCTATGCGTTCAGCTGGAATTGCGAGACTCTGTTGTTTTCAGCATCACGGTAGGCTCAGACCGAGCTACCAACTCGTACGAACTGTGTTTTCAACATAACTTGGTAATTTAAAGACCTTTTTGCAACGCAACCATTCTAAAGTACTGTACGGTGGATTTTTATCGTATTTGGTCTTGTTTAAGTATATAAAAATATTGGATATTCTTCTAAACTCGTGTGGTGTCCGTTTGTAGTGCTTACACTATATTACTGTTGGTTATGTTCAAATGCTTTACACACTGCCTCTGAGATAAGCCTGACTGCTCGTGCCAAGCTACCAAGGGGGGTGAGCAGGGGTTATTTCAGGAGTGTAACTCCCTTATCCTGACTAGAGTGACGGTTTCTGCTTGGCTGTGGTGCAAACTTTAGCCAACCAGAAATCCCATTTCTAACATTGGTGGCAGTGGTGGGATAGGACTTGTGCTTGCAATTGACTTCCAGTGATTGGTGAGCACTTCTACCATATCGCACACCATTACCTACCACGTATAGGTTATTTTTCTTTTTGGCCTATTTTTGATTCTTCCCGTTTTGAACTTGCTACCTCAACATGCCTGAATTCGTTACATCATCCATTGCATCAGTAGAATTTGCCTTTGAGGAGGATCGATTGGAAGCTTACACTCTGAAGGAGTTGAAATTGATTTGCAAGAACCTGAAAGTCCAGGCTAGAGGCCTCACCAGAAAGGATGAGCTACAAAAGGCGCTGAGGGCCTGGGTAGCAGCCAGACATGCCAGTGGGCAATCCGGTAATCTCTGTGGAGAGGTGGATGAGCTTAGTCCTAGGGGAGATGTGCTTTTGGGAGGAGGGGAGCCCTCCAGGCCAGGCAGTAGTAGCTTGTCTCCAGAGGAGCTGGAGGACAGGCGTGAAGCAAGGAAGTTTGAATTGGAGAAACTCAGAATAGAAAGTGAGATGGAAGACAAGAGAATAGCCATGGAGGAAAGGAAGAAGATAAAGATCATGAGAGAATGATCAAGGAGCAGGAGCTAACGAGTAGAAACGTCTCAGATGGTGGCAGCAACTCTTCAGCACACAGAGACAGAATTGTACCCATCCCCAAGAACGTAGGTAAAGAGTACAAGAAGGGTAATGACATTCAAAGGTGGTTTCAAGGGTATGAGTCATCTATTCATATGAATGGGGTCCCTGAGAGGAACTGGGGGGCAGGGTTGTGGCCTCTCTTTCCAGAAGAAGCTAGGGATACTCTGATAGCTTTGGGTAAGGGGTAGGACCTCACCTATACTGACATGAAAGATGCTCTCCTCACTAGGTATGTACTCACTCCAGAAAAGTACAGGGATCAGTTTAGGTCCAGTAAGAAGTCTGAGGCCAAAACTTGGTTGGAATGTGTGGATATGTTTTGTATGTCGCGTGATGGCTGGGTGAAGGGCAGTAATGTAACTGATTTTCAGGGGCTCCACAATTTGATTGCATGGGTACACTTGTCTAGTCTATGTTTTGTAGATCTGCGCCAGCACCTAGTTGACTGTAAGCTATCTGACCCCAGTAAGCTTGCTATGGAGGTGGACCGCTGGGTGAGTACCAGGGTCCACAAGAAAGCGTTTGGGGGAGACTCAGCCAAAGGTGGGCAGGGTTCCCAGCAGAAAAGTGGGGGAGACAAGGGTAAAAGACAGGAGTTGTCAAAAGTGTCCCAAACTAGTCCCCAGGGTAAAGGTTTTCCAGCCCCCAGGTGATAAGAAGAAAGGGGTCTCTACAGGGAAGCCTGCTGAGACCTGCCCCCACCCGCAAGTGCTATGCATGTGACCAGGTGGGTCACATAAAGGAGGACCCCAGGTGCCCAAAGGGGACACAGCCACCCACCGGTGGTCAGACCAAGGTGTTGGCTAGTGTAGCGCTTGGGGTGGAGGGATGCCCACTGAAGGGTGGGGATCCCGCAGAAATACCCTCGTCTTACTAGGGGACAGTGAGATGGTGCCAGGAGACCAGGTGCCCCTAACACAAAGAAATATAGCATCTGGGTGACCATTAATGGGAAAAGGATAGAGGCTCTCAGAGATACTGGAGCCAGTGTGACCTCAGTCCAGTGTCACCTGGTCTCTGAGAAGCAGGTAGTCCCAGGGGCATTCCACCAAGTAGTTGCTGTAGACAACTCAGAACGCCAGTGTAAGGTGGCACAGGTTCCCTTTAAATGGGGGGGGTCTCAGGTCCCTTGAGGGTGGTTGTGAGCCCTACCATGCCTGTAGATTGTCTGCTAGGTAACGATCTGCAGCATTCCTTATGGAAGGATGTTGAATTCAGGTCTCACTTGGAGATGCTTGGGTTGCCAGAGTGGGCATGCGTGTCTACTCGGTCAATGGCGGCCAGAAAGGGTGATCAAGAGGACTTGGAGCCTGAAACAGTGGCCCAAGTCCCTGCCAAGAGAAAGGGCAGGGAGCGCGGGAAACCGGCCCCCGTTCTCACAGACCGGGAGGAGGCGGACCTCGAGGTGGATGCCCCGGTGCCTACAGGGGAGCAGGTAACCAAACTGGGAAACATCTCTGAGCTGATCCATTGGCAGCAAGAAGGGGGTCCCACCAGGGAGGAGTTCTGCCGTGAGCAGAGCGAGTGCCCTACTCTGGAGGGTCTGCGCCGGCAGGCTGCAGACCAGGCAGCTGGTAATCAGTCCGGGTCACATCTGATCTACTCGGAGAATGGTTTCCTATACAGTGAGCCTAAGGTCGCTAAGCTTGGGTCAGCCTGTGTGCTGGTGGTACCCCAGCGCTTCAGGACCTTCCTACTGGGTCTGGCTCATGACATGCCTTTGGCAGGACATATTGGGCAGGACAAGACCTTTGACAGGCGTGTAACCCACTTCTTTTGGCCCCAAATGTGAAGGCAGTCAGATGCACACTGTAGGTCTTGCCAAACTCGCTAGGCAAGTGGTAAGAGTGGGAGAAAGGTCAAAGCTCCTCTCCAACCTTTTCCTGATGTTGGTACACCCTTTGAAAGGGTAGGGATGGATATTGTGGGGCCACTAGATCCCAAGACAGCCATGGGCAACATGTGCATCCTGGTCTTGGGAGACCATGCCACCCGGTACCCGGAAGCAATCCCTCTCAGGACAACAACGGTGCCAGTGGTGGGCTGGGCGTTAATGGGGATCTTTTCCCGCATGGGATTCCCCAGAGAGGTGGTTTCTGACAGGGGGACTAATTTCATATCCAAGTATATGACATTCCTGTGGAAGAAGTGTGGTGT
Source organism: Lissotriton vulgaris (assembly GCF_964263255.1). Taxonomy (NCBI): domain Eukaryota; kingdom Metazoa; phylum Chordata; class Amphibia; order Caudata; family Salamandridae; genus Lissotriton; species Lissotriton vulgaris. Next base: position 1,753,525,467 of record NC_141687.1, read on the forward strand.
AACCGACAAGTTCACCACTCCTTACCACCCCCAAGGAAACGGCATGGTGGAGAGATTCAACCAGACCTTGAAGGGCATGATCAAGGGTCTAACAACCCATGAGGCATAAGTGGGATGCCCTCTCGCCATGCCTGTTCTTTGCATACAGGGAGGTGTCTCAGAAGTCTCTTGGGTACAGCCCCTTTGAGCTCCAGTATGACCACCCTGTCCGAGGACCTCTGAGTTTGGTGAAGGAGGGCTGGGAGGCAGCCCCCAGGAAAACTCCCCAGGATGTGTTTGGTTACATGCTGGCCTTCCGAAACCAGACTGCCCGCTTCAGGAAACTCGCTCAGGCGAACCTAGAAGCAATGAATGTGTGTGGGTACTGCACTCAGTATTCCTATTTTTATCAAAATTAATACGATATGAGTGCTACCTTCGATTGGTGCCTGCTAACACCTATTGAAACATGTATTTAGCCTGGCACGAAGCTTTCGAACACAGAACCCCGTAAGACGGAGCTTGTAGCATACAACTCGGCCACGACCCCCAACAAACTCTGCGGAACCGAAGCTTCGTCGCTTAGGAACGCAGGTTGTTGCAGGCTGGCCAAGCAAAAGAAAATAAAGGCTTAATTAAGACTCTGCACAGAGAAATTATTTGTTTTCCCGGAACACTGAAGCGAGCATGAAGCAGTACTCATAGACTCGCAGACAAGTGGTTCCCCAACGAGAACAACCTTATAATAACGACCCCTGAAGAAGGGGCCGCAAGGTCCCGAAATGCATTGGGTTGATGTATTTTATATTGTATATTTTGGTTGATCAATTGAATGTGTTGAACTTATTTTGAATTATGTTGAAAAATGTATGCAATGTTTGAATACGACTAAGATACTGAGGTAATACATCGTACAAACAATAGATTAAACAAGAAATGAAATGTTGAAAGTTGACTAAGAGTTTACTCATTTAAGAGTGCACCCAAGAGAACCTAGAAGCAAGCCAGGAAGAAATGAAGAGGTGGTTATGGCCAGAATGCCACTCTGGTCGAATTTCAACCTGGGCAAAAAGTGTTGGTCATGGCCCCAGTAGAACCTTGTGCCTTGCAGGACAAGTGGACTGGGCCATACAAGGTGGCGGAGTGCAAAAGTGATGTCACATATTATGGTGAGTTTGCAGATTCCAAGGAACCCTCTGAGGGTCCTTCATGTGAACCGCCTCAAGCCCCACTTCAAGAGGTCCGAAGTGAGTATACTCTTGGTGACAGATGATGGGGTGAAAGAGGAGAATGAGCCTCTCTTGGACCTATTGTCCACCAAGGAGCATGATGGGTCAGTGGAGGGTGTGGCCCTCTCCCCTACACTGACTCAATAACAGCAAGAGGACTGTCGCCAGTTGTTGGGACAGTTCGCCCCACTGTTTTCTCTGACCCCCGGTGTTACTCACTGGTGTACCCATGACGTGGACACTGGTGACATCCCTCCTGTAATGCACAAAATTTACAGGTTGACTGACCGATTTAGGGCCAGCATCAAGGATGAGGTCTCAAAGATGCTGGTGTTAGGGGTGATCGAGCCCTCGCACAGTCCCAGTGGTCTTAGTCCCAAAGGCTGCTGCACCTGGTGCCACTTCAGAACTGCAGTTTTGTGTGGACTACCGTGGGCTCAATGCCATCACCAGGACTGACGCACACCCATCCCCAGAACTGATGAGCTCTTTGATCGGTTGGGAGCTGCTCGGTTCCTCAGCACGTTTGATTTGACGTCTGGGTACTGGCAGATTGCCTTAACCAATGGGGCCAAGGAGAGTCAGCGTTCTCAACCCCAAAAGGTCATGTCCAGTTTCGGGTGATGCCCTTTGGGTTGAAGAATGCCCCTGCCACCTTTCAGAGATTAGTCAATCAGGTGTTGGCTGAACTGGAGGATTTCAGTGTCACCTACCTGGATGACATTGCTGTGTACAGTTCCAGCTGGGAATAACATTTACAGCACCTTGAGAAAGTGTTGAGGGCTCTGTAAGGTGCAGGCCTCACGATCAAGGCTAGTAAGTGCCAGATCAGGCAGAGTTCGGTGATATACTTGGGACACCAGGTAGGAAGCGGCAAGGTGGCGCCCCTACAACCCAAGATTGACACCATTCTGGCTTGGGAGCCCCCAAGACCCAAACCGAGGTGAGGGCCTTCTTAGGTCTCACCGGCTACTATAGGAAATTTGTTAAGGGCTATGGCACCATCGTTGCCCCCTTAACAGAGCTGACTTCCAAGAAGCAGCCCAGGAACCTCATCTGGACTGAGTCTTGCCAGAAAGCTTTTGATGCCCTGAAGGCAGCCATGTGCACAGCACTCCTGCTCAAGGCACCCGACTTCTCCAAGGTATTGGTCATGCAGACTGACGCTTCAGAGCATGGTGTGGGAGCGGTGCTCTCACAACTGAATGAAGAAGTCCTAGATCAGCCTACAGTCTTCCTTAGCGGAGACTACTCCCCAGGGAACAGAGGTGGAGTGCAATAGAAAGGGAAGATTTTGCTTTGGTCTGGGCGCTGAAGAAGCTGAGACCATACCTGTTTGGGACTCACTTCCGGTTTCAGACAGACCACAGGCCCCTCAGATAGTTAATGCAAATTAGGGGTGAGAATCCAAAACTGCTGAGGTAGTTCATTTCCCTAAAGGGATGGACTTTACGGTGGAACACCGCCCTGGCACAGAACATGCCAACGAGGTTGGTCTGTCCAGGTTCTTCTGCCTTAGTGAAGAGAACTTCCAGGAGGGTGGGTAGTTCTCCCTACTTTCAGCTGGAGGGGACATGTGTCAGACTTGACATCTTTTGGCGTGTTCCCTTGACTTTTTGCTTTCTGATCTCCTGGTTTTTACTCTGTTTTTGGTGGTGTAATGATTCTGCACACTTTTCTCCCTGCTGTCCAGTGGAAAAGTGCAAGTGCTCCTGTATAAAATGTGTTATGGATTGATTTTTCCATGATTAGCATATTTGATTATGTATCAGTCCCTAGTAAAGTGCACTACGAGTGCCAGGGCCTATAAATCGAATGCTGTTGGTGGGCTGCAGCACTGGATTGTGCCACCCACGTAACCAGCCCATAAAGTGTAACTCTGGCCTGCCATCGCAGAGACTGTGCACAGCCTGGGCTGCCATGTTGACTTGGCAAGCGCACACACTTGCAAGTCCTTAAACCTTCCCTTTGCTACATGTGAGTCGCCCCTCTGGTAGGCCCAAGGTACCCCCATGGGCAGGGTGCACTGTTTGCATAAGGTAGGACCTGCCCTGGTGTGTGTGGCATGTCCTGATAGTGAATTACAGCCTACTTAGTTATTCCCTATTGTAAGGCTACCTGTTCTCCATAGGCCAGAATGGGCAGTTTGATCACTAGATCCTATGATCCTAACTGACTCAGAGAACATGGCAGACATTCAAATTTAGTATGCCTGAACTCAGAATGATAAAATACGACTTTTAGAAAGTACCGTATTTTCCGGCGTATAAGACGACCCGGCGTATAAGACGACCCCCTACTTTTCTTGATGAAATGTAGGTTTCGTCCTATACTCGCCGTATAAGACTACCCCCACTTCCAACACTTCCAAACATTATGTTCCGGTACTGTATTGCCGGCTGGAACCTTCTGCAGTCCCCTTTCAATGTCCATGAACTGAGTAGATGACGTGCGCTAGTGACGCTCCTCTACTTCCGATGAACGTGAGGATTATGGCGCCAGATCAGCGCATATACCGCTGTGTCTCTAGGCTGAAGACGCAGTAAGAAAATACCGAAATGCCCCGTGAGACCCTCTCCCATCGGCACTACAGCACTACGGGACTGTAAGTAACTGTGCACTATTTTCGAATCATGTGCAATTTTTGATTAATGTACCGGTAAACGTGTACTTGTTCTTCATGTATCATTACCGGTCCTATTGTAAAGCGGGCAGACACCTTCAGGTAAAGTCTTGCTACGGCACAGGGAGTGTGAACGCGCGAGTAAGAGCCCAGGTCATATTGGAGGGTTCGTGGGTGCAAATTCAAAGTCGGTGGAGCGTTGCTTCCACTCATAAAAATTTGGTGTCCGGCGTATAAGACGACCCCCGACTTTTGAAAACATTTTAAGGGGTTAAAAAGTCGTCTTATACGCCGGAAAATACGGTAGGTATTTTCTGACCTAACCATCCCGCCTGCCTCTGCTAGCTTGTGTATTAGCTGTCTGGTTTGTGAGTGACAGGGGCTGGAAGAGACAGGGTGAGTCAGCAGGGCTGAATAGGCATATCTACACATAGATAGGAGGGAGGAGTAGCACCTATGTCTGAATAGGGCTGAGCTCACCTTCCCCAATGCTGGGTCCACCTCCTGTGGTGCGTCTGAGGACCCTGGCCCGCACTGACAAAGGAAGAAGGTGCACCCTGGCAGAATGCACCCCGAACTGGTTTGAACTAGGTCCAAGCCCCTCTGCCTTCAGAGGAAAAAGGAATTGCTGGTATAAATACTGGGGTCCAGACCCCAAGACTTTAGATCTTGCTGGACTTAAGGAACCTGCCAAGAAGAAGAGCTGGATGAGCTGCCAGGAGGATTACTGCCCCTTTGCCGGGCTGTTGCTTTGTTGGGTTGGCCTGCAGCTGCTGCTACTGCCTTGGGTAGTGAAAGGACTGGACTGAACTTTCTCTACTTGTGCTGAGTATCTCCAAGGGCCTGAAACCAAGCTGGCCTCCTGTTAGGAAGTCTCAGGGACTGCAAAGACTTCACCAACCTCTGGGTACCGCTCATGGTACCGTTGTTTCAGTTTCCACAGAGAAGAGGGAAGCGCGACTGACTCCGTCATCTGACTCAACCCTCTGGAATGCGCTCCCCTTGGAAATCCGCCTCTTGGATGATTTAATATCCTTTCGTAGGGCCCTGAAAACCTTCTTGTTTTAATGTTCCCTGTTTTAAGTGTTCTGCTTTTTTGTTGCTGGATTTAGTGTTATGTTGTGTCTACCTTTCCCTGCGCCAGGACGCTCCTTCGCTGGAGCAGCTGTGCGCATTAAAAATGTAACTAACATAACATAACATAACTCTGCCGCTGGCCTTGTGTCCTGAAGGCACCGCAGGCCACACCGTCTCGTCCTGCACCGCATGGCTTGGTCTCAATGACGCCGTCTGCATGATCATCACCAAGCCGCTGCTCGTACCGCATCGAGAGACCCCGCAAACCACTTTGCCTCGCTTCACTTCGCGGGCCTGGTATCACCGACACGGTCGCCACTGGCTCGACACCCATGACCGCCTCGTCACACACAGCTGTCCGGCTCGGCCAGGACCAGTTCCCCCCAACCGGCTCTGTCGCTTGCATCGCAATTTGCCAGCACCGCATCGAGCACCGTCTCGCCCTGCACCGCACGCCTTAGTCTCACCGACACCCTCTGCACAACCACCACCGAGCTGCTGCCTGCACCACAGTGAGGGACACTGCACAGTGCACCGCTTCCACTGTGTATCATAACCGAGATGAACGCCACGACCGTGCTCTGTCACCTGCACCGCGACCTGCCAGCACCACATCGAAGCACCGTCTCGCCCTGCACCGTAAGCCTTGGTCTCATCGACGCCGTCTGGACGATCATCACTGAGCCGCTGCTTGCACCGCATCGAGAGGCACCGCACCGTGCACCGCTTCCACTTCGCATCGCAACTGCGACGGATGGCAAGACCGATTCACACCTCCGTGTGAGTCGCCCTAAGAAAGGTATTGTTAACGATCTTGTCCTGCTGTTGCTGACCCGTACCGACGCAGTCAGTTGGAATTGCAAGACTGTTGTTTTCAGCATCAAGGTAGGCTCGGATCAAGCTACCAACTCGTACAAACTGTGATTTCAACGTAATTTCCCAATTTAAAGACCTTTTTGCACGCAACTATTTTAAAGTACTGTACTGTGGATTTTTATCGTATTTGGTCTTGTTTAAGTATATCAAAATATTGGATATTTATTTCTAAACGCTTGTGTGTGTCTGTTTGTAGTGCTTACACTGTATTACTTTTGGCTATGTGCAAATGCTTTGCACACTGACCCTGAGATAAGCCTGACTGCTTGTGCCAAGCTACCAAGGGGGTGAGCAGGGGTTATTTTAGGAGTGTAACTCCCTTATCCTGACTAGAGTGGTGGTTTCTGTCTGGCTTTGGTGCAAACTTGAGCCAACCAGAAATCCCATTTCTAACACTAGCAGGCTTTGTATTTTACGTTATCACTGTGGTGCCCTGAAAATGGACACCGCAATGTCAAAAATAGTTCTTGCACGACATGGATTGATAAGTCCATGCCGTGCAGGAACTGGGGTGCATGCATGTAGGGGGGCATGTTGTTCCCCTGAACATGCATGCCAGGGCACAGAGGCAAAAGGGTGCCATGTAGGGCCCCTTTTGTTTCCTCTCCACCATGGTTTTCATGGAGGAGGAACGGCCATGAAAACTGTGTTGGAGAGTATTATCCTTGGCGGGACCGCGGCAGTTCCCACAAACATATTGCGGCCTCCTGACCGCCACAACACCACCAGTGAACATCAGTTCCCTGGTGCTTGTGGCAGGGCAATGGTGGTCCGATCACCTTGATTGTAATAGGGTGGTTGGGAGAACGTCACAGCCACACCTCCATAATTCTGGCGGTCCTTGGACTGCCAGATTCTTAATCATCCCCTTAAGGCCTAATTACAAACCTGGCGGTCAGACCGCCGGATCATAATGTTGGCGGTTGGGAAACCGCTGTCAAGCAGGCGGCATTCCAACTCCCGTATTAAAACATAACCGCCAGTCTGTAAGCGGCTGCATGCTCAGGTTCACTATGTGAGCCCGAAGGTGATGCGGCCACGGTGCAGCACCTACATTGATGAGCGCGCACTGTTACCATGCTCCAGTGCAAGCAGAGGCCTCATGAATTGGCGCCTCTGGGCAAAATCACCTTGGTTACCTGTTTGGGGCCCCCTCTTCACGTTTCTGACATCCTTTACATGGCAGTGTCACCGCCATAAAAATGATGTCAGAAATTCAGATTGTAATCTGCACGGTGGTGCCTTCCTCGGCACTGCCACGATTCCCCTCAACCATCCCCATCATCACACCACAGGGATTGATGATCCTTACGGTGGTGGCGGTGTGTCATTGAGGACTGACGTCAGTCTGAGCGCTGTACTTCTGATACGGCAGTCGGACCAATGAACTGTTAGCAGCCAGATCTCCATCAACAGGCTGGCAGCAGTCCAACCGTCGAAGTCATAACCAGGTACGTATTGCAGATTTCTGTAGATGACGCTATATCCTTTAGTTAAAATGATAGTAACATCCATGTATGGCTGTGTAGGGGAATATTTTACTATAGATTAGAGAATTGCGTGCTCAAAGTCAATAATAATTATGACTGCCTAATGTGATTTAGCAGTTCCACGTAGGTATTGTCTTGTTTGTTTGGAAGTAATTCATACACAAAAGCTATATTCGTTTTTGAAATTCACCATGTATGGTGTATGGTTGATGGAATGGTTTGAGACACATTTTAAATGAGCCATTCATCATCCATGTTTGAAATTATGCTAGTTTGAGTAAGTTTGCAGGTGCACTGTGGTAGGTTGTAGTGCAGGGATTTTCAAAGTACGCCCCGGGGGTGCATGCGGCCCTCCTGACCTTTACATGCGCCCCCCCCTAGTGAACAGCAGTACTGGGCTGCTGCTCACTTGACAGAGCAGGAACATTCAAAAAGCTGAAAAACAAATGGGCAAACTTTATTTGCATGTTAACTAAAACAATGGTAAAGAAGAAAAGAAGGAGTACTAGAAAACTTATCTTTATGAACACCTTTAATTTTAAAGACATCATTCACTACGCACATAACATGATACTGTTTTTTCAGAGATGTCACATGAAGGCTCGGTTTCTTGTCCACATCATGCATCTTCTTCGCGTCCCCCTATGCTCACCTTTCATCATCACCTCAACCCCTGCACTGTTGGCATCAGTGTGGCCCTCGGGAATGTTACAGCTAGTAGTTTGAGGCCCCGGGCAAATGTTTGCGAGTACCCATGGTGTTGTGGAAGAACGGGCACTAAACTCGTTGAGATCTTCAAGTATATTTATTGGTGCAGAAGTTGACCCACAAGTCTGGATACTCCCATGAACACAGCATACTGGCAACAGCTCAGCTGACGTTCCAAGAACCATCCAGCTCATTCAAAAGAACTTGGAATCATTATCAAACTGAAACACCAAAAGGCACATGACTTCAAATAGTACATGAAAGCACAAAATAGACTAAAGTGCAAATAACATACTAATGCAGCATACTAGAGGTACCATTAATAATCATATGTTTGACATTACTTGTATTATCATATATTAGGAACTGTTCCTCTCTGTGTGTTATTATGAGCTATGTTGGGATGTCTATATCTCTGTATGATTTAGGAGCAGATGGGGTGTCACTCGTGGCCCTTTTAGTTCACGTTATGAGGTGTTTTAAGTGGGTATTGATGGTAACTGGTCTCTTATATTGTCTAATACTTCTCTCACTTCTATTTCTGATACATTGGGAGGGTGATTATGCTCTTTTTAATCAATGAATCAGGTGACTTGTAAAGCATAACTACTTATCCGTAAGGGTCTCAAGGCGCTGGGGGGCTGCTGGTCAGTCAAAGGCGCTGTGGTTCAGTCGAAGAGCCAAGTCTTGAGGTTTTTCCTGAATTGAGGCAGTGATGGTGATTGCCTGAGATGAAGAGGCAGGGTGTTCCAGGTCTTTGCTGCAAGGTAAAAGGAGGATCTATCTCTGGCTGTGGTCTTGTGGATACATGGGAGGGTAGCCAGGGCCAGTAGGTCAAAGCGGAGATCTCCGGTGGATGCGTGGAATGTGAGGCAGTGGTTGAGAAAAATCTCAACTACTACCGGAATATTGTGGATATATCTGGAATTAGAATTATATTTGTAGAAGTGGTGCACCTCGGCTTGCTTTGTTTTTGTTTTCACCTAATCTAGATTTGCACTCTTTAAGCAGAGGGAGCTTGCAGTATGTGCACACATTGTTATTTTCAGATAATTAGATCCAACAAACCTTTGTCGTGGGAGATATGTATGTGCAGCATCAGTATGGTCCACTGCCTGTTGTTTTTTCTTACAATATTCATTCCAGGGCATTGGGGAGTCTTGTGCATAGGGAGCAGTGAGAGACGGTATCAGTGGCGGCCGAGAGGTCCAGGAGGATGAGGGCTGCAGTTTTGGCTCGGTCGAGGACGTGCGGACATCGTCTGTAGTGGAGTGGAGGGCAGTCTTGGTGCTTTGGTTGCTTTGAAAAACCAGATTGGGAAACGTCCAGGATGTGGTTTGCTTTGAGGAACTCAGAAATTTGGGCATTGATGGCCTTCTCTTTGACGTTGGCTGGGATGTGGGGAGGAGAGATGGGTCTGTAATTCTTGTGGCCCGTCAGGTCGGCATAGGGTTTCTTTAGCAAAGGGGTTGATCTCTTCGTGTTTCCAGTATTTCTGGAAGGTGGTGGAGTTGATGGAGCAATTGATGGTACGGCAAAGTTCGTGGATGATGGTGGTGCCGGCTCTGTTTAACCCTTTCGATGCTGATGACGAGCTCAGCTCGTCATCACCCACGGGTGGCGTGTGCTGATGACGAGCTGAGCTCGTCATGTAACGCGGCATTAAAAAAAAAGCCGCACAGCGCAAAAATCGCCGCAGCAGCGATGCGGTTAAGATGTGTTGCGAGCAGGGATCCAAGGGTGCCCCGGAGTGGATGCTCTTTATGATCTTGAGAGTGTCATCTGCATTGAGGGGAGTCCAGCTGTGTAAGGTCTATTGGGGTCCGACTTCATAGGGTGCGGTGGTTGCTGGTGGGGTTGGAGGGTCTTGGGTATCGAGGCTGTCAAAGCTGTCATATATCTCCTGGATCTTTCGGTGAAACTAGGTGCCCAGGTTGTTGCAGTGGTCTTGGGAGGAGGGGATGTCTGCGGTCTCTGTCCTGGTTCTGGCTAATTCTTTGACCACAGTGAAAAGTCCTTTACTATTGAGTGCATTGGCATTGATCCTTTCTTGTAGGGCCACTTTCTTCATTATTCTTATGAGGTGATGGTGTGCGATGACAGCGGTCTTGAAGGCTGAGTGGTCTTCCCGGGGTTTCCTGCTGCTCCATTTCTTCTCAAGCGGTCTACAGGTTGCGTCTGGACTCATGAATTATTAGAGAGAACCAGCTAGCTTTCTTGAAATGTCACTTTTACATGAATTACTATAGTTTCTTCGGTAGTTGCCCTCCCAAAACATGCATTAGAATAATCTTTGATACATTTCTAATTAATATGTTCAGCTTGACTGTAGGTGTATCCCATGTAACACAGTAACAGTTTCCCCTTCTGTGATGTTATACATTTGTGCCTTCCGCCATTATGCCTGTATTTACTGCAATATTATGAATATAGAAAAATTGTTATTTAATTATTGTTGTTTATTAATACACAGTTTAATATACATTTTTGTTTTTTTTCCGAACTTACTTGTATTTTGTTCAGAGATGTTTTTTGAAACTTTTTCTTCGGCAAGCTTCTTCTTAAAACAGGTGTTTTTTTTCTTTTAGAAGAGAAAATGTAGTTTTATTTATTGCAAACATTATATTTTTAGTGTTTAACCCCTTGCACGCTAGCGGTTTTCCCGCTGTGTGCTGGGTTTTTCGAAAACCCGCGTTACATGACGAGCTCAGCTCGACATCAGCATACAAGAGCCGTAGCTGATGACGAGCTGAGCTCGTCATCAGCATCGAAGGGGTTAATGATGTTTAGGTTATCCAAACTTTTAACTGTTGCTGTTTTAGTACGTTCAAAGCAGTTTCTTTAGATATACTCACATTTTTTGTGGTGTTTGATGTGTACATGTCGATGGAGATTAGTTGAAGGTTGAATCATCTGTAGAAAAGGATAAACATTAAAAACGGTGTTAGCAATTGTTTTATTAAGAATTGTTTTTAAAGGTAAAACTATTTGACTTCGTATTTTAAATATAATTATTATTACTTGGTGAAACTAATGCACAGTTGTATATGTTGCAGGCTTCTCTTTTGCAGAGAAGATCCGGCAAAGTCTCCTTCTCTTCAAATGCTTGGCATTGTTTGAGCTAATAAATATTATGGCTTTTAAATTATTTGTTTAATTGATTGAGCTTTTTATTGATTATAGCTTTGTTTAGTTTAATATTATTGATTGTTTTCGTTTCATTTCATGTATTTTTTCAGCTATGTCCTTATTTGGAAAACTCCAAATAATGTTATTTTTATGCTTGTATTCAAGATAGCTTATTTTATTTAATATGATATGTATTTATTTTTAGTACAGAAATAGGCCCTCACCATGAGTTTGGCAGTTCATGAACTGCCATACCAGCAGCAGCAGTCCGACCAAGGAGTGCTCTGCGTATTACGAGATGGGCAGTTTGCGTTTCCATAGACCGCGGCTGAACCGTCGACACTGCCAGCACACCACCGACTGCTGGGGTGGTTGTCGTGGATAGGCAGCTGCCATACGGCAGTATGGAAGAGCTCCACCACCATCTGTATTACGAGTTGGCGTTCCGATGAGCCAACTACATCGTTCTGACCGCCAGCTTTGGTAACAAAGGATTTGGGGTGCATCCTCACCCCTCTCATGTGCCTCCAATCAGAGTTGACGTGGACCCCTTTCCCTAGGTCTCCCTTTCACAGCAGAATCTTCACCCAGAAGAATACAACCTGTTTGCGGTGATCTACAGGTGAGTCCTTTCTGTACCATATACCCATTGCAACTGTCTACATATGGGCTAGACTCCATTTTTCCACATGGATCATGCATATTTGTACATCCGATACATGCAGTCAAAATGTACGTGCATGCATTGATAGATACTGAACCCATTGCCCGTTGCTGCAAGACCTTCAGCCACACCGCAGGCTCCGCGATCAACTAGTAATACGGCAGTCTAAAGACCGCCAGTGCTGTGAGCTGCTCTGGGCACATTTTTTGGGTGGTGGGACTGCCAAACTCATAATCAAGCACACAATATTGTTTGTAAATATAATTATGTGTTGTGTTGTATGTAGGAGGAGTTTTCTGTTCACATACTTTAAATGTATTATTTTGTTTAAGTAAAATAGTATAGTTTATTTACATATTGTAGGTATTATTGTAGGATACATTTTGTGTTGTTTATTTAAATAATGTTTTTTGTCATTTTTATTGCTACTTATTACTTGTTTTAATTATATTTATATTGTCAATATTGTTGATTTTGATTTTTTTGACATAGTAATGGTTAGTTATAAGTTACAATATTTTTGTTTCCGATATATGTTAGATTAGATATTTCTAACATTGTTATTTATGTGTACAAAGTTAGTGACTTATTTAATTAAGTATAGGGTCTCAATAATTTTGTTAATTATATTAAAGTTTAAATCATTTTGTAAGTCGATATTTGTTGTCTTGATAATATGTCTGTGATTTGCTCAACCATCAGGTAGCTTGACACAGAAGAGTCAGGCTTAATTTAAAGGCAATTTGCAAAGTATGTATGCAGCACTTCAAACAGTAATAAATAAAATCATAACACAAGAAAAACCCCACACCAACCTGGAAACATAGAGTAAAATGTAATAAATAAATCAAGATCAAAATGGCAAAAATCCAAGGAGTGGTATCATCAATAGAAAGAATTTAAAAAAAATCCAATGAGTCGAACCAGAGGTTTGCAATTTTAAAGATATAAGTGAAAATAGTGTCAAAACACAAAAGTGCTACTCGCGGCTACCTGGTCGTGCAAGACTGGGAGAAAGTCGCAAATTCAGGCTGGGAAGCTATGGGGAGGGTCGTCAATGTAGTGTGAAGAGTAACCCTGGCATCCTGTACGGTCTTCATTGTTGTCAATGTGAGCAGTCAGATTGAGCTTTGTAGTGGGGATGCCCACTAGCGGTCGATGCCGTAGCGCAAAGAGTAGGGTTGAAGGAACTTCGCATTGGTGGGCTGTGCAAGTAACAACGTTTTGGCACCATGAGCCCATTCATGAAGAGCCCGAAAACCACAATTCAACCTCTGTGAGGCCACGCCTAAGGTCCAGGACCAGAGGGGCACCACTTGGTAGCCAGGGACTTGCTGCAGCTGGATCTGGGTGCAGGTTCTAGTGGTTGTGAGTTTGTTATGTTCCCATGGTTGGCTCTGAACGGGAGGCCAGCAGACTAGCCCTTGGAGTCACTCTGGAAGTCCTGAGATCAGGTGCAGGCCCAATTCCTCTGACTCAGACAAGAGGGCAGCAGGGCAGCAATTGGCAGTAAGTCAGCAAGGTAGCTATCCTGCAGGGCAGTAGTATAGCAGGGTAGCTGTCCAGCAGAGTGCTAGTCCTTTCAGCAGCACAGCAGTCCTTGCTCCTCGCAGAGTCTCCACAGTTGCCGAAGTGCACTAAAGAGTTGGGGTCTGGGATCCAATATTAATACCAGGTGCCTCCTTTGAAGCAGGAGAAGCTTCTAGAGGTTTCTCATTGAAGTGCACGGGCTAACTGCCTCACCTGCCCTGGCTCCAGACTAACTACAGGGTGTGGAGGCAGGACATCATCTATTCAAGTATAAGTAGGGCTCTAGCCAGCTCCCCCTCCCATCCTGCCAGTGATGGCCCATCCATTCGCACCTAAGCTTTTTTTGTGTGTGGCTGTGTAGAAGGAATACAAAAAGCCCAACTGTCAGCTACACACAGTGATGTGACTCAGAGATAGCCTGTAGGCACTAAGTGGCTAAGGCAGGAAAATACCAATGTTCTAAATTGTAACTTAAAATCTGACTTCACCATAAAACAGAATTTTTAACTTCAATTTCAAAGAGACCAAACATGAGATGGGTACCTATTCCCATTTGGAAGTTACAGCTTATTAAATGCAATAAGGTAAATCCAATGTTCTCCTACAGGAGAGTTGGTCCTTCCTGTGCTGAAAAAAGGGTTTAAGAGGTTTTCACTCCCAAGACATGTAGATCTTAAAAGTGCATGTCCAACTTTTTAAATACACGGCACCCTGCCCTCTGGGCTGTCCAGAGCCTACCCTAGGGGTGACTTATAAGTCTTTATAGTGCACAAGACCACACCTTTCCCTGTACTGGCTCCAGACACACTACAGGGGGTGCAGACAGCTTTGTGTGAGGACAAGCACACTCCTGTTCAAGTGTCAGTGACAACTCCTCACACAACTCTAGCTCATGAAGAGACATCAGCCTGGTGATGGGTCATAAGATAAGCAGGGCACGCCTCAGCTCCCTTTGTGTGGCTGTCTAGAGTGAATGCACAAACAGGCCAACTGTCAGTCTAAACCAGTCGTGGATTCCACAGGCAGGCAGAGGCACAGAATGGTAAAGCAAGAAAATGCAATTTAAAAACCAACTTCTCTAAAGGATGTGTTTTTTAAATTGTGAGTTCAGGGACCCACAACTACAAATCTCAATCTATTCCCAATTGGAAGTTACACATGTAGGAGGCTACAAGGCAGCTCCAATGATAACCTATAGAAGAGATAATCCTTGCAATCCTAACGGTATCTCACTGTCAGGACTTGTAAAACACACTAGTACGTGCCCTACCTTTCACATACACTGCACCCTGCTCATGAGGCTACCTTAGGGATGCCTTACATGTAAAAAACTGGAAGGTTTGAGTCTGGCAAGTGGGGACACGTGCTAGGTCAGCATGGCAGTTTAAACTTGCCCATGCAGACACTGCAATGGCAGGTCTGAGACATGGTTGCAGGGATTCACATGTGGATGACACAATCAGTACTGCAGACCCACTAGTGGCAGTTGAATTACAGGCCCTGGGCACACTCTGTGCCCTTTACTAGGGACCTACCAGTAAATCAAATATGTCACTCATAATCACAATTTACACAGGGAGCACTTGCACTTTAGTGATCATTAGAATTGGTTAAGTGTTCAGAGTCCTAAAACCAAATGTCAGGTCAGAAAAATACTGGTGAAAGGCACAAAGTTTGGGGATAACCCCGCAGAAAGGGCCAGGCCCAACACCATCTTTCTGACTGGCTGGCTTCTTTCCTTCGTCTCCATCTGACAAATGGGCTCTGTATTTATCTCTCACATTCTACACCCAACACCATTGCGCTCCATGTTGTTATCGCTCTCCGATGTAACGCCCAGCTACCCTACTTGCTGTCACTTTTCTATGCTTCTTACTCTCTTGTGTGCTTCAATGCCATGCATGTGAGTGTTCTCTCCCCTGCTCCACCAGCTCTGCATTCTTCTTCTCTCCATGTGTGCTTATAAATACCCCTCGCCTGTGTTACCACTAGAAGCAATGTATTTTTTTATTTCTTTTTAACGATGCTGCACATTATCAGGAGTAAGCCTGCCGGTGGAGGGCATTGCCAAAAGGCATTGTAAAACCAATAGGTCACAAAGACGAAACCTATTGGCGTTGCCAATTCTTTTTATATCTGCACAGCCATTATAACTATTCTCATTGTGGTCATTTTTATATACAACTCATTGACAATTTCACCACATTAAAGTTTGTTCATAGATTATCCATTGTCTGCAGCGGCAGGCAGCTGGGAATCAACATGGAAATCTCCGGCTTTGCATAGTTAATCACCAACCCGATTCACTGCCCCAGTCACTCATTATATCTTATTTTCTCAGAAGAGGTCGACTGTATAACTGAGGTCTATTCAGTCTCGAGGTCAGACCACTTATCTATCATGTTTCACTTTCTATTCATAGCAAAACCCAAAATTGATTGTCGCGGAAAAAAACACCAGAATTCCCTTTCTCATAGGATGAATAATAAAACATTATCCGACCCCCTTAGCTACCAATTAAGATGTGGTACAAACCTACTCCGCACTGCAATGTCTTCTTTTAGTTTAGCCTTGCGCTTCAAATTGATTCTCTCATATTGTACATGTAGGTGGTAAAAACACGGAAGCACTTTGTCATATCCCTCCCCTAGAGAGGTAGGTGAAAGAAGATCCGTCAACTGTTGTTGGCATTCTCGTCATTAATCTACCACTAGCTGAGGGGGTAGTAGTGGCTGAACTAAAAAGCAGGGCCACTTGTATTATGCGATTCTGTAGCCACGGCAATTTCCACATAGTTATGGATTTGTCACATTTGCCACACAATCCATCACCTGCTGCATATTCTGATGATTTTAACAACAACAAATGTTTGTTTAGTAGCTCAAACGGATCAAAATTTACAAAACATATGGTAGCTTGGGTTCCTGCACAAGGCTTTTCGCAAGGGTTGGCTGATCATCTTTCACTTGCTTATTGCTGTATTTGGGTGTTAAATTGGAACTAATGAAGGTGAACTATTTTCTCAGAAACTGTTAGCAGGTGTAAAACGACAAAATAATGAAGTAATACTATCACAAAAGCATAATTTAGTCAGCCCTGCACCATAATTTTTCCTCCTCAGCCGCATAATTGCAGTGGCTCTCCTAAAAGGACATATTGTCGCTCACCCGCTCAAAATGTCCTTCCTGGGCTCAATGAAATTGATGATCTACATTCAGATTACCAAACTGGACAACGTCTCCAGGATGTTGGGTGCGACTGCTGTTTGACACCTGTAGGGTCTCAGCCTCCGCCTACGCTATGGCTGCTGTACGCACATGTTTCAGGGAGAACAATGTGATGAAGAAAGTGCTAAGGACAAACTGTGCCCATCTACTTGGGATTACTGATGAGCATGGCACGACCCTGTTGATCTTGCTGAATCAGCGATGAGGTGGCACTCTAGGACGGGTCGCTGATAGGTTGAATGGTGTCTGTCTTTCCCAGACTGAGGAGCCATTACATCAGGCATGGCACATTATCAAAAACACACAAAGACTGATTCTTTCCGAATACGATACACTGACCTTTGCCTTTGGTTATCAGGCCGTTCTCGAGCTTTTTGAATCTTACAAGCACTTCATCGCTATTGGACTAGAAATACTGCGACTATTTGAGGGATATACTTTGTGCCATTCGTTGAAGCCCTGAAGAAGTCTCTCAGGAGACGAAACCCATTGCCTATGGCTATGATCAATGGAATTGTGAAAAAGCTATGATCAATGAAATGTTGAAAAGAGAATCTATTTATGAAAAATAAAGTGAGTACTGCATCAGGAAATATATACCCAGGATTTGGACATTTCTTCTTTATGTGCTACTTACTTGTGGACTGTGATATGAAGTATTAATAACATTGTATAGAGTGCTGAAACCTCTTTGTATTGCAAATTATCAAAAAAAATCATGCCTGAACAATGAGACATAACCAGAATCTCCAACCATCATATTTACAGTGATAGGGTCGCTCGCCTTATAATTCTTCTTGGGTGCCACACAAGATCGGTAAAAGTCTTCCCAAGTGTGAGGTATTAGGATTTTTTGTAAATTTAAGGCACAAGAGGTGGTTGGGGTTTTATAATAGTGGACTATAATGTGTTCTTTAATCTCTTACAGAAATAACTGAATAAACCGTCAGGTATTTGTTACACGAGTGGTGGTTGGAGATTTTGGTGATGTTTAATTGTTCAGGCATGATGTATTGGATGAGTTATGTTTTTTATAAATGTAAAGCATGCGTCTTGGTTTGAGGTTGATGGGCTTTAACTCAGAGCACATTGATGCGTTTAAGTTGATGGAGGGACAATCAGCATGGGACACAAGGGACTAAGGATGTATATGGGTTATTGATTTTTATACAAAATAACAATCAAGTGTATCTGGATGTGCTGATTACATTTGATATATGAGACTTGTATTGGTGCATGGGTTTCCTCTATATGGAATCTATGATCTTTCTTTGAGAGCATGCACATTATGTCACGGGGTGATTATTTCATGCTGAAAGACATATGTTTGGCTTATGTAAAATACAGGCTTTTGTTTTATTTTAGCCCTGATGAAGTTGTAGGGCAAGACAACCCTAAATGACGGGATGTATGACGTTACAACGCATACTTTTACTCTGCATACCATTACAACGCGGTATTCACAACGCATACCATTACAACGCATAGCGCTTTGGGGTGCTGGATAGTGGTAAGTATAATTTACTATTCTAACTCCAGTCCCCGTGGACCCTAGGGAAGGTGTTGGATAGTAAATTAAACTTACCTCTTATCCTAGAGCGCCCCCCAGCGCAATGCGTTGTAATGGTATGCGTTGTAATGCCTGCGTCTAGTGGTAGTGCGTTGTAAAAAATGCGTTGTAACAGGTGCATACCAAATGACGAAACACATGTTGGCAGAGGACTAATAAAGACTGACTATTGATAACAAGCATTTGCTATGCAATAGGTCTCGCATTGTGAAAGTTTGAGCTATTGGTCTTGTAAATGACAATTCTTTTTATTTATGTGTTGGTTTTGAAAATAGCTAAATTAATAGCTTTGTCATTTACAATGCCAATAGTTATAACTTTCGCAAATGTGACACCTATAGCATTTGTAATGCAACATGTATTGTATTTACGTGAATTAGATGTATTGATATTACAAATAACAATAGCTTTTAAGTTTTTTTAAATAATTAATACTTAAATAATAGTGATTGTAATTTATAATGGCAATAGCTTAAACTTTTGTAAATAACTTTTGTGAAGATTATGTTCAGTGTATTTTATTGTGACGAAAATCCAAGAACAGAGGTGAAATATTAACATCTTTTTGTGACATTTGTAATAAAGCTTGAAACATTGAGAGAACATATTTGAGCCAGTTGTTGTTGAATGGTTGCACAGATTGATGCTGTGATGGCGTGGAGTGATGTTGTTGTGGCGCCGAGTGATGCTGTGGTGGTGTTGAGTGATGCTGTGGTGGTGCTGAGTGATGCTGTAGTGGTGCTAAGTGATGCTGGGGTTGAGCTGAGTGATGCTGTGGTGGTGCTGAGTGGTGCTGTGGTGGTGCTGAGTGATGCTGTGGTGGTGCTAAGTGGTGCTGTGATGGTGCTGAGTGATGCTGTGGTGGTGCTGCTGAGTGGTGCTGTGGTGGTGCTGAGTGTTGCTGTGGTGCTGAGTGGTGCTATGGTGGTGCTGAGTGGTGCTGTGGTGGTTCTGTGGTAGTGCTGAGTGATGCTGTTGTAGTGCTGAGTGATGCTGTGGTGGTGCTGAGTGATGCGGCGCTGAGTGATGCTGTGGTGGTGCTGTTGTGGTGCTGAGTGGTGCTGTGGTGATGCTGATTGGTGCTGGGGTGGTGCTGAGTGGTGCTGAGTGGTGCTGTGGTGGTGCTGAATGATGCTGTGGTAGTGCTGAGTGGTGCTGTGGTGATGCTGAGTGATGCTGTGGTGGTGCTGAGTGGTGCTGTGGTGGTGCTGAGTGATGCTGTGGTGGTGCTGAGTGGTGCTGTGGTGGTGCTGAGTGATGCTGTGGTGGTGCTGAGAGGTGCTGTGGTGGTGCTGAGTGGTGAGAGAGGAGAGAGAGGAGAGATGAGAGAGAAGAGAGAGAGGAGTGTGAGGAGAGGGAGGAGAGAGGAGAGTGAGGAGAGAGAGGAGAGGGAACGAAGAGACTCCACTTAAAATGTTGGCACGAAACCCGATATTTACTTATGCATGCCTACAGGGTTGTTCATGTAGGAAGTGATGCCTTTTAATAACTAGAAAGAGCGAGTGCTCGTATTGTTCCATTTAAGATAACACAGTCATCTTAGGAAAGATGCCTTGACCTCCTCTGTGTTCGAACGCGTGACCAACCAGGAGGTAACAGCGCGTGTCAGTGGCGAGCGTTTACATTACTTATCCACGGAGCATTATACAGATACGCTTGTTAATCAGTGGACAGATGAGCGCACCAGAGGGCAGTGTCAAAGAGGAGAGAAGCCTACGCATGCATCTATACAGCAGCAGCTGTCGGAAACTGTGACAGCTCAACCTTGGCTAAGAGAGCCCTACATTTAGGTCTACATTTACGTTCGTTATGTCACAACAAGCATCTATTATCCATGAAAATGAATGCGAAATAGAATAGTTCTTGTACCTGCTGCATTTTCACCATGTATATAGAACATAGTGCATGCTCCTTCGGTTATCAGCACAATTTTTTTCCCATTGTATGTCACCCTTATTTTGATATTCATTGTAAGGTGCTGGGTACTCGTGCATCGTTTCACCCCAACTATGCGGAGTATGACTCACGAACCAATTCACCCGTTCACAGATTTGACCCCGGTGGTGCGATTTGCCTTTCATCCTTTTAAGGTCGCTAAAACAAATTCCGGTATGTAACACTCATCTGTTTAAAAGTGCTAGATGGCGCTCATGTAGAAATAGGCTTTATAAAATCCACAATAAAAATTGATAATTGTATGCATTATGACTTAGCATACGTATTTTAAGCTTCACCCCCAATGGACTTTGTAGCACTGTTTCGGGCATTAATAATCTGATTTGTTTCCCCTTCACACTTTTAAAATGAGAGCGTCTATCTAGTGAGAAGAAAAACAAGAAACGCTGGTGGTTTAAAACGGAATGGACGTACATGCAACTGAATGGGGCTGTAGAAGAACAGGGCTGCCTGGAGGAGAAGCACAGCATGATATTACAAATAAGATTGACAGCCTATAAGTACGTGCCTACTTAGTGGAGAAGTATTGTAGATTATAAAAACTCTCAAGTTCCCCCTGCTGATCCTGAAAATGCGACCACCGGTGTTGTTAAAAGTCTGACAGGAAACAAGCACTTGGCACCCCTTCCCCTCCCCCTGTAAGCCTTACCCGGTATTGACGAGTTGGCATTAAAACACACCCCTAGAACTGATGAGCACAGCCCTTTGTTTCCCATTTGGACGTATTCAGCGGGAGCACCTATGAAAAAGTTATAGGCTGAGTAAAGCCATCACAACAACCGGCCTGCGCACGTCTGGAGACCAGGGCATATGTCCTGATAAGAGGCCATTTGGCCACAGTGAAGCAATCGGTTGTGCGCGATAAAGAAATGCTATTTCTTTTTTATTTTGTAGGAGTCTTATCATATTGTATGTGGTTTGTGTTGCACAGTTTGCATGCGGCTTGCGCCATTGCTCTTAGACTTCGTCCAGACCCTTATCTCGACATTCCCTGGTAATCTGTTGTTCACTGGGTTGTAGAAAGCAGAGTTCCATGCACGACACCTCGCGTAGGATGTCATGAACTCGGTTGAAGGTGCTTACTTCATGCTGCAAATACTCGGGCAGCAACTCACAGTTAGGTCTGGCTGGACAGGTTTTTATTATTAGCAATGCTTCAGAGATGAAACAGAATGGAGGGCTATGTGGGTGGACGAAGAAATCCGGTGCCAAATTAAACATGTGTGTGGTAATTATGAAAGCGGGCGCGTGCTAAACATAAAGGCAGCGCCAGTGTACGTCAAATCTATGTGCAGCCGCCTTTAAAGTGTCTGCTGTTGCTACTTGCTAGTCATTACAATGTAATTTAATCAAGTCGGTGGGGGGCGAGGGCGAAGGGGAGTACGCGAGTTGGAGTGAAGCGCTGGTGAAGCGTCGCGCTTCAAGAGCCTGGTGGGGGGGCGGGGGAGCCAGCGAGTGGGAGGGAGGCGCTGGTGAAGTATCGCGCTTCAAGAGCCTGGTGGGGGGGCGAGCGCGCACTGCGCACGCTGGGGAAGCAACAGATGCCTGTGGGATGGAGGCTGATGGCTTTGATGTGGACGCGCTTTCCGCACAAGTGCACCACACGAACTGTCCGAAATCCGCGATGGTTTCAGACCTTGGTTTGCCCACTATACTCTCGTCTATTATCCCTTGCGGGAGTAATAGGCGAGACCTAAAAAGGAAAACCAACATCCGAAATATGTTGGGCAAATTTTTCATAATTGTATATGTAACTGCTGTGTGCTTCAGGCTATATGACTAGTTTGAAACCCTAGAGTTTATATAGGGATGTTGGGTGAGCGTCCTCCCTTTTAAACACTATATTACATGGTTATCTCTGAAGATTTGAGGGCATATTTACAAGGGAAGTGGCTGAGTGATGCGTTAGGCTTCCCGGATAAACGCCTCACTCCGCAACTTCAGAAACGCTGGACTGCACCATATTGACAAGAATAGCCCTGCGTTTCCCCCAGCGCTGGTGCTACACTTAGCAGCCTAGCGCCAATGCAGGCACCCTTCCACCAGAGTGCAAGGGTGTCTGCGTGCAGGGGAAGATTGTTTATGTATAGGAAGGTCCCCCTTCCTGCACATGAACAATCTTGAAATGCTGCTTTGTAACGTCTATGTGTTCTACTTAATGCAGCACACATAGAAGTTGCAAATCAGCATTTTAAAAAAATGATTGTTTATGTGCAGGAAGGTGGAGCTTCCTGTACATAAACAATCATTGGCCTTTTGCTGTTTTCATGTGTGCTGCACAACACAGCACACTTGAAAACAGCAAAAACGAGGAGAAATAAAACATTTCTCCTCATTGCGCCAGGGTAAGATAAGGTTTTCCCTGGTCTTAATTCTGGCGCTGCCACCTATTTGTGCCTCCCTTGTAAATAGGGGGCCAGTGTCACAATCAATGTGTGTTGCAGTGACGAGACCACAGCAACACCCAGTGGCTTAATACTGCCTTGTAAATCAGGCGATTCAGAAAAGGGGGTGGTGATGAACAGAGTGTCTGAATTAAGCAGACCACTCTTACCCAGTCCAAAGATCAGGGCTTGATCCATCACCGTTATTTATCTCACTGCACCATCCCAGCTCAGAACCTGGCTATATGCAAATCAGTCTGTCCCTGGCCCAGTGCATCATGGGAACAGGGCAGACTAAACTACCAAGCCAATTCTTCACCAGAAAGGAGACAAGCTACCGGGGACCGGTTTCTGGCATTTCAGCCGTCTTCGGCCCGGCTTGCTTGAATCCTGATGGTGCAGTGAGAAAGGGACTCATGTCTGAGTATACCCTGCCACACCTATAGTGGCCTAAAACGATTCAGAAAAGGGATTGGTGATGAACAGAGTGTCTGAATTAAGCAGACCACTCTTACCCAGTCCAAAGATCAGGGCTTGATCCATCACCGTTATTTATCTCACTGCACCATCCCAGCTCAGAACCTGGCTATATGCAAATCAGTCTGTCCCTGGCCCAGTGCATCATGGGAACAGGGCAGACTAAACTACCAAGCCAATTCTTCACCAGAAAGGAGACAAGCTACCGGGGACCGCTTTCTGGCATTTCAGCCGTCTTCGGCCCGGCTTGCTTGAATCCTGATGGTGCAGTGAGAAAGGGACTCATGTCTGAGTATACCCTGCCACACCTATAGTGGCCAAAAACGATTCAGAAAAGGGGGTGGTGAAGAACAGAGTGTCTGAATTAAGCAGACCACTCTTACCCAGTCCAAAGATCAGGGCTTGATCCATCACCGTTATTTATCTCACTGCACCATCCCAGCTCAGAACCTGGCTATATGCAAATCAGTCTGTCCCTGGCCCAGTGCATCATGGGAACAGGGCAGACTAAACTACCAAGCCAATTCTTCACCAGAAAGGAGACAAGCTACCGGGGACCGGTTTCTGGCATTTCAGCCGTCTTCGGCCCAGCTTGCTTGAATCCTGATGGTGCGGTGAGAAAGGGACTCATGTCTGAGTATACCCTGCCACACCTGTAGTGGCTAAAAACGATTCAGAAAAGGGGGTGGTGATGAACAGAGTGTCTGAATTAAGCAGACCACTCTTACCCAGTCCAAAGATCAGGGCTTGATCCATCCCCGTTATTTATCTCACTGCACCATCCCAGCTCAGAACCTGGCTATATGCAAATCAGTCTGTCCCTGGCCCAGTGCATCATGGGAACAGGGCAGACTAAACTACCAAGCCAATTCTTCATCAGAAAGGAGACAAGCTACCGGGGACCGGTTTCTGGCATTTCAGCCGCCTTCGGCCCGGCTTGCTTGAATCCTGATGGTGCAGTGAGAAAGGGACTCATGTCTGAGTATACCCTGCCACACCTATAGTGGCCAAAAACGATTCAGAAAAGGGGGTGGTGATGAACAGAGTGTCTGAATTAAGCAGACCACTCTTACCCAGTCCAAAGATCAGGGCTTGATCCATCACCGTTATTTATCTCACTGCACCATCCCAGCTCAGAACCTGGCTATATGCAAATCAGTCTGTCCCTGGCCCAGTGCATCATGGGAACAGGGCAGACTAAACTACCAAGCCAATTCTTCACCAGAAAGGAGACAAGCTACCGGGGACCGGTTTCTGGCATTTCAGCCGTCTTCGGCCCGGCTTGCTTGAATCCTGATGATGCAGTGAGAAAGGGACTCATGTCTGAGTATACCCTGCCACACCTATAGTGGCCAAAAACGATTCAGAAAAGGGGGTGGTGATGAACAGAGTGTCTGAATTAAGCAGACCACTCTTACCCAGTCCAAAGATCAGGGCTTGATCCATCACCGTTATTTATCTCACCGCACCATCCCAGCTCAGAACCTGGCTATATGCAAATCAGTCTGTCCCTGGCCCAGTGCATCATGGGAACAGGGCAGACTAAACTACCAAGCCAATTCTTCACCAGAAAGGAGACAAGCTACCGGGGACCGGTTTCTGGCATTTCAGCCGTCTTCGGCCCGGCTTGCTTGAATCCTGATGGTGCAGTGAGAAAGGGACTCATGTCTGAGTATACCCTGCCACACCTATAGTGGCCAAAAACGATTCAGAAAAGGGGGTGGTGATGAACAGAGTGTCTGAATTAAGCAGACCACTCTTACCCAGTCCAAAGATCAGGGCTTGATCCATCACCATTATTTATCTCACTGCACCATCCCAGCTCAGAACCTGGCTATATGCAAATAAGTCTGTCCCTGGCCCAGTGCATCATGGGAACAGGGCAGACTAAACTACCAAGCCAATTCTTCACCAGAAAGGAGACAAGCTACCGAGTAAATCAGGCGAAGCCCTTATCGCCACAGGAACATCGTAAAAAGTGATGTTCCCATGGCGATAAGGAATTGTAAATATGTCCCTCAGTGTGTAAAATATGTGAGCACCAGAATCCCTAAAAATTACCCACCACCAGTAGTCATCTCTGATAGTCAAAGGAGGCACACACGCATCATTATGTACTAGTACCCCTTCAACAACTGATAGGTCCTCTGAAACCTGTACAAAAGGTCTCAAAGCAGCATCAACATTTCTTTCCTTGGGAAATCATTCTTTCATTATTTTGAAAACATATTATAACGTAGCATCCTGTTTGGAAGCTTCTAACCACTGTTAATGTGTGATCACCCCTTCGTTCCACAGTATAGCCTCCACAAAAGCAATCACATTTTCGGCGATTAAGGTGCAGCTGGGGAATGGAGAACAGAATTGCCCAGCAATAGGACGGAAGTCGAGGACGGAGTAACAAACAGACATGTGATGAGCTGAGGGCGCTGCAAGGATTGGGACGTTCCATCCTTGACTTGAACATCAGTGGCTGCGGTATTCCCATGGGCAGTGTGGGCATGAAGCACTGCGACAGAGCGCCTGCAAAGGAAGGCCCCGGGCCTGCATGAGCTGGAGGATATACCAGCAAGCGCCAGAGTCGGCGAAATTGGAAGGAGAGGCATAGCTGGGGGTAAGGTTGAGACACTTACAAATGACAGATGCGGGACCTGGCAGTGGTGAATGGTCAAGGACCGGTTATTGTTATGAGCCCACGACCCTCCGGGAAAAAAACATGACTTTTCCCCACTGATTGAGCGTTTGAAGGATGTACAAAATTGTTGGGCTGATTGCTGGGGCCCGGACAGAAGTGTGGCCCAAGTGGTGGGATCCTGTATTTGGGGGATTTCCGGCACAGTGCAGAAGGCCTCGTAATGTGATAGAGGTTTACGGGGCGCTGTCCTGGGGCCGGACATGGCTCCCGGATTGGAGGTCAGCGCTACACTGAAGCACAGGAGGGAGTGCTGTGGTTCACTTGCTAAAGCGGGCGTAAGCTATACTAGGAATCAGCAGAACGGTGGTGGGGAGACTGGAGAGTCATCAGTGACTAAAGGTGTAGAGTGTTGGCACTTAGGGGCATATTACCAACAACTAGCGATATTTATCGCTAAGTAGGCTTAGCAGCAATTTTTTTATCGCCGCGCATCGCCAAATATTATCGCTGAGATAACATGCTATTAGCAACGTTTATCTCAAAAGCGATAATATTTCCTGCGATAGCGGCGAAATCCGTGAATATCACTGAGAATACAGCGATATTCACGCATTATCGCTAACAGGGTCTTAGCCATTATATCCACCTCCCATTGGATATAATGGCTAAGAACTGGTCTGAGCAGGCGTTAGTATTTGGAGATATTCGCGCTTAGCGCGAATATTGCCATTGCTACGCCTGCCTTGCTAATAGGCGATAGCGACGTTAGCAACTGCTTTCAGTTGCTAACAAGTTGGGTACGCCCACTTTGCATGTCATTAGCGATAAATATTGCTGACAAGTAAAGCGGGCCCCAAACAGCTCGCTATTGCCTACAAGCTGTCGCTAACTGCTGTTAGAGCCAGCTTGCTAATAGGGCGATAGGATTATCGCCGCTTAGCGGCTGAAAACAGTCGCTAAAGCGGCGATAATCACATATCGCCCGCCTTGGTAATATGCCCCTAAGTGTCTGGTAGGAATGGGGCGCTCTAAGGGAGCGAACTCCAGGACCTCTCCTTACGAGAATCTTCAGCAGCAGAGAAGGACCTATGGTAATCGCAGAATTCACAGAACCCATTTCCTGAAGATAGATCGGATGGCATTCTACAGGCCATTGAACGTACCAGACTCTCTCTACAGTCCAAAATTGATAGTACTGCCACCGAATATACGGTCCTACATGCAAATCATAGAACATTAACGGAACGGGTCACGTCGGTGGAACGTAAAATCATAGTGGGAATGCAACCAGTCTCAGATCTCATGGAGAAAGAAATTAAGGATCATGAAGCACGAATCAGACCACTGGAACAAAGGGCAGAGGATGCTGAAGGTCGCTCTAGAAGAAATAACTTTCGCCTCATATGCCTGCCAGAAGGAAAGGAGGGCCAAAAGCGAGTGGAATTCATCGAAAAGTGACTGAAAGACTTAGTACCGGAGAGGATGCTGTCCCCCTACTTTTCAATAGAACGAGCACATCACGTTCTGTCTCGAAAACCAGCCCCAGGTTCAAACCCTAGATCTTTCCTGTTTAAAACATTACTCTACCGGGATAGAGATACAACTCTGAGGGAAACCAGGAAGTTACAAGATATTCAAGTCGACAACGCCAAAGTAATGGTTTTTTGGATTACACAATCGGGGTTCAGCGGCAGAGAAGTTCCTTCCTGGGAGTGAAACAACATCTTCGGAAACTAGACTACCATATTCGCTGTACTTTCCGGCGAAGTTAAGAGTGGTAGATGATAGCAAGACTCTGTTCTTTGATGCACCACAGGATGCATGGGGCAGGCTGGAGTCAACTGAAAGATTCTCAGGCCCCTGGCCCAATGGTAGAGGTACCAAGCAAATAGCTGATATGTCCACATATAAGAGACAGGGGCAATCGCAGGAATCACAGATGTTGCAGATGTCTGCGGTTCCCAATTTGGAACAGATAATTAAAGAACGGCGACAAGCACTTCAGGAAGCGGAGAAGATTTCACAAGCTTCTAAAGATTCAGATCGAGACTTGCTGTCTACTCGTGTATCCATTAATGGAGATTCCTCAGTGACTGGCCCCTCAGACACCAACTCTTTGGTCATGCGGGA
This sequence comes from Lissotriton vulgaris, assembly GCF_964263255.1. Lineage (NCBI taxonomy): Eukaryota > Metazoa > Chordata > Amphibia > Caudata > Salamandridae > Lissotriton > Lissotriton vulgaris. The sequence goes on from NC_141687.1 coordinate 1,753,553,151, forward strand.
AGTCACCCTACAGACATCCACAGGGGTTATATGAGGACTCTGTGTTGCTCTTCTGGCCTGTACTATGGGAGCTGTTCTGACACACCTGTGAGGTACCCGGTTTACGATAGTTAGTTGACAGCGGCTGAGTGGGGTGGTGGGGTGGGGGAGGGAGGGGATGGGTGGAGAGATGAGCCGTAATCACTGTGGGGGCTGCATTAGGTGGTGGAGATGTGATTTATGAATAAGTGAGTTATTGAAAAGGGAAATTCATTAATTGTGTAATTGGACGGGCAGGTCATATAGGTGGGTCACTGTAAGTCATGTACTCTCGCTCATCCACGGCCCCAGGGTTGGTTCACTGAACTGGACTTGCTATTACGTTTGGGCAGATCTACACAGCTGCAGGATCCACTCTTTTGGTATAACAAGGTTGTATTGTTGTTGTTTTGTTGTGCAAAAAGGTTGCTAAGGTGCTGTTATGCTCAATCTAACACTTCCCCATATGACATCTTATTACCAGTTGCTTATCATGTACGCCTGTCTTCCCAAATTATATGTACAAATACATCTAAAGTATGTTGTCATAACGGATCATTACATTGAAGGAGAGGGGTCTGCGTATGCCCTCCCCTAAATATGCAGTCTACTTAAACCTTATGTGAAGGAACGTGCAGATAGCCCTATTGCAAGAATCCCACCTGACACACTTTTAATCCACCAGGCTGCAACACAGATGGAGGGGCCGTGTCATTACAACGGACTACTCAGCATTTGCGCAAAGAGTGATGATATGGGTGCTCCCGGGGACTCCCCTAATAGTAGAGGAAACAGAAATAGCTGTGGATGGAAGATATATCTTCCTCAAGGGTAAACTAGACAGTAGATGTCATCTAATAGGGAACATATATGCCCCCAATACGGAGCAAGGCCCCTTTCAGCATAAATTAAACACGGTGCTATCTAGATGGTGTCATTTACCCTGGTTGATAGGGTGGGGCTTTAATAATGTAATTGATGTAGCACTTGATCGGTCATTGTGGCCTCTTAGGAATACATCAGCAGCCAGTGGGACTTAATGATTGAAGAATTGGGTGAACAGCTTGGGGTTAGTTGATATATGGAGGCACTGCAACCCTACCACGCAAGTATATTCCTTCTACTTGGTTCCCCATACTCTACATGTCCGTCTAGATAGATTTCTCTGCACATCCAATGAGCTGCCATATAGGAGACAGGTGCAGTATTTGGGTAGGACTCACTCGGATCATAATTCCCATTACGTGGACTTAGCTTGGGACATGCCTGGGCCCACTCCATTGTTCCGGAGTTTGTAGTCCTCTATGCTACAGGATCTGCCCTTCCAGGCCTCCCTCTGCACCTCACTAGAAAATTACTTTACACAGAATACTGGCACAGAGGAATTGGTCCTTCTGGAAGTTTTCGCCCTTAAGGTGGCGCTCCAGGGTGACTGCATGGGACTGGGGGGTGGTATACAGAAACAGGTGGAACAAGAACTCGGTGCTCTGGAAAGAACACTGTTATCACTGGGACGAAAGTGGTTTCAGACTCCGCTTGTGCACTAGATTTGTTGTCAGTGAGGGAACAACATACAGAGCTACTAGAGAGGTTGCGTTGTCTTAACTATGCGGCTCATTTTGCCAGGACGCACGCTCTGGCCGATAAGTCGAAGTCCCTACTTGCATGGTTGATGAAGCAGGAATAACCACATAGGCCTATCCCTGCACTCTCCTCCTCAGATGGGGAATTACACTACACCCAACATGAGATACATAATGACTTGGTGCTCCATTGCACCTCGTTATATCATTCAGCCACGGCAGCAATAGACAATTATATAGTCAGTTTTCTGGATATGCTCTCTTTTCCACAACTGACTCCCAACCAGTGAGCTGAACTCAATGCACCCATATCAGTTGAGGACGTTCAGGGTGCGATCAGATCTTTGGCACCGGGGAAAGTGCCGGGGCCAGATGGTTTTCCAACTGAGAGGTACAAAATCTATGCGGACCTTTTAGCTCCTAATTTATTGTGGGTATTTGTGGAGGCACTGCAAATGGCCCAATTACCAAGCTCCAGATATGATGCTACCCTGGTCACTCTTTAAAACCGGACAGAGACCCCCCAGGCTAGGCTCATACTGCCCACTGGCTTTATTGAACGTTGATTATAATGTACGGGCTAACATATTAGCAGGAGGTTGGTGGAAGTACTACCCTAGTTAATACACGAGGATCATAACGGATTTGTCCCGGAACGGTCTACTTACCTTACCCTACGTCGCTTGTTTGGAGTTATGAGATATGTTCCATTGACCTGGCCCAGATCCAGTTGTATGATGCCTGATCTGGAGAATGCATTCAATACAGTGGAATGGCCCTTCATAGTTAAAGTTCTGCCTCGGTTTGGTCTGGGGCCATGTTTAATCTTACTGATAAAACTGCTATATAAAAAAACGGTGGTCAGAGTAAGGACAAGCCAGTTGCTGTCGCGTCCCATACCGGTGTGCAGGGGTACCCATCAGGGTTGCCATTCTCTCCTCTCCTTTTCTCACTGGCCGTGGAGCCATTTGGCGTTGGCCATGTGAGCATCTGCAATCCAAAGGGGCATCCGTATGGGTGTAGTAACTCATGCAATATATCTATATGCGGATGACCTTCTTTTATATGTTCGGGATATAGGCAGGACTCCCGATTCTGTATCAGATATACTTACTCAATTTGCCCATCTGTCGGGTTTACGGGTTAACTGGGATACATCATGGCTGTGCCTGTTCAAACCTAGTACACTCGACCCATTGTTCTCCATTGGTGGCACACTAGTCTCGTGGCATCCGTCCATGTTTTGGTACTTGGGCATTAGGATATATCATGGGGTTCGGGACCTTCTCCTAGATGGCAACCTCACCAGAGCTCTTACATCTTTGTCATCCCAGATGACCTTCAGGAAATCACTCGCTATCGTGGTGGCAGGTAGGATTTCACTCGTTAAAATGGTGGTACTTCCCCGCCTCCTTTAATATTTTGCAAATCTGTCACAGTATCTAAAACCCTCCTTCTTTACACCAATAGAACGCATGATACAGGGACTCATGAAGCATACATCTCGTTGCAGAGAGGCGCTTGCAAAGCTATATCTTCCAATAGGATCGGGAGGGCTAGCAGTGCCGAATATGGAACATTATTATTTAGCGTCCCAACTTCAGTGGATCGCCTGGTGGGTGGACTGCAGGTATTTAACGGATACTGAGGTGGGGGGGCAATGGGGGCTCCCCTGAAAGTACACAATATTGTATCTATTCTTTACCCTTGTAAAGGGAGAAGTAGCTCACGCCCAGTCCAGTCACACCACCCCTACTGATCTGATGGACTGGCACGCAGTGGGAATCCATACAATTGCTGATTCATACAATGACAACAGACTTGTGCCATTCAATGATCTGGTACTGGAAGAGGGTAGGTACCTGGGACACTTTCTCCTGCACACTTCTTGGATTAGTCTATTACAAAGTAAATGGGGAGATATCACACAGGAGTTACAAACATGGTAATCCAATATATCCACGTGTTGGGGAATGGCAGTCACCTGATTCGTTGGTTTGGGGACTGCCTCGGTCACCAGACAGCAGCAGACCTGACTCCCCTGCTTGTGAAATGGGAATTTGGTATGAACTACACATATACAGATGCAGAATTGAATATAGTACTAACGAGTGCCACACATGCTCCACATAACGCAAGGTTTCAATTAATACAATATTCTATAGTGCACCTGGTGTACCTCACCTCAGGGAAAGTCAATCAGTATTTTCACAGATCGGATTCACACTGTCCCCGCTGCACCCTCCTAGATGTGGACATTGTACACATGTTATGGGTGTGCCACAAGCTCCATCAGTTCTGGGGGTTGGTGATTCTTCAACTGTCGGAGTGTACAGATAGACAGCTTCCACACTCAAAGGAATCATGCTTATTGGGGCTATTTCCTAGGGGCAGGGCATATGGGCCACAGGTAGGATTATAGATTTGGGCTTTGCAGTGGCAAAGAATCACATTGCAAGACGTTGAAAGTTTGGGGAACCCCCGCGTGGGTCTGTTCTGTTCTAAATTGGGCAATGGCTGAAAACATGTCCCTCAGGAGGGAGGACACACTGGGTGTATGGACTTTTCCGCTCTCGGATAGTTGGGCTCGATCCTGGCAACATTGCAGCTCAATCTACAGGACGAATTAGTCGTACTATCCTCACAGAAACTGAGCAGGAAGTTGGTCAAGCTTAGAGACGGGAAATCACTCTCGGTTCATTGAGTTGGCTGCAGGGATTTCTATGACAGAACATTTGTGCAAGACATGGTACTGATTGGGGAGGTATAAAGTACATGCTTTTATTTGGATACACGACTGCTAAGGGGGAGATGTCTTGAGACTTGTTGCATCCTGAGACTGTTTAGGTTGTTAATATTATATATATATATATATATATATATATATATATATATATATATATATATATATATATATATATATATATATATATATATATATATATATATATATATATATTGATCTTAAAACTGTATATGGGTACTGTAAAGACCCCTAGGTGAGATGTGAGAAGAGAAGAATATAATGCAACTTTGATGAAATATGAAGGATAATGAATTCACTATATGTTACTTTTTGGTGGAATATAACTTACCCAATTTATCGTTGGCCCATGTATGTGCACAATGTACCTGGTAGCAATAACAATAAAAATGTCATTAAACATATCAAACAAACAAAAACAACTTTGCAAAGTATACAGTGAAATGTCCTGTCAGTGTATAGTTTAGAAGGCAGCACTCATAGTGCTATTGACCAGATAATCTTTACCATGGAAGATGATTAAAGATTTGTGCATGGACTTTACCCAAATAAAATAGTGAACATATATTATAACATCATGGCATCAGTGCTCTGAATGCGTGATGACAGCTTGTTTTTATTACATGTAAAATAATCCCTAATGCATTCCAATAGAGGTGGAAGGACACACCCAGCCAACAAAAAAGGGGGGAATGGGCAATTATCTTGTGGACTGATCCAAGACATGACTGACAATGTCTCAAGCAAAATGGCTGCAGTTTCGGGAGCCAAAGAAACTAATTGCTGAAAGAGGCTGACCAAAAACCCTTTCTGTAAATAGAAAGTATCAGTTAAATGCAATATGTTTCCCGTGAATAGCGCAAAAACAACCTAATAAAAAACTGTGTGAAAGAAGAACAGCATCTTTGTTTTGCTCAGGAAAAAAAATACAGAAATTCACCATTAGGGAAGATGAGTCTGATGCTTCTAGTTAAGGTCGTTGTGATTGGGGGTGGTATTTCACCCACAGAAATGGTGAAATTTGACAACTCTGCATTACTCTTGTAATATGAAGTTCGGTCGAATTCCGCCAATCACCGCATAGTGTAATTTTTTCCAACAACGTTCCAGAAACATGAAAGAAATGTGGCTGTCCCCAGCTTGATTTTCTAACGTGGGAGGTCGTGGTCAAGGGTAGTTTTTCTAATAGATTTGTTGCCTCTCAATTCGATTTTCTACTCGAGCAGCAGCAAAATCAACTCAAGTGGCCGTGCATTCTTGTGCACCACATGGTGCCATTTGCTCTGATTTTTCATTAGTCCTCGTGCTACTGGAGCTAAATGACAGCGCAAAGTGAATATTTTCCAGCCGTTGGCGGAACTCTGCAGAATCTTGCGGAGTTTATATGTAACTCCGGGTAGGCGTTTTGTCCTCCCCTAGTTGTACTTTTTAAGCAGCATATTAGCAGTGGTGCCATGGAGAGCCTCTGAGAGACAGCAAAGGCATTGGAAAGGGCCAGTGGTTTTGTTGACTATGTTCTGCAAGCTACCTATCTAATTGGCCAGCTATTAGCAAGTTGCATAGTGCTTTCCAACCCTCCAACACACTTCAGCACAGAATGGTGCCCAGCTAGCATGGAGTGCTTTCGGAAGGGCAGAGGGCCAAGACTGACATATGTGTCAGTGAGGTGAGCTTTGCCTCTTTCCCAACCCCTAAACGCAAAGTAATTACTAATCACCAATGAAAGGGCAAAGACTCGGCCAGAGTAGTTTATGTAGCTGTTGTTTATTTGGAGTAAGTACAATTAGGGGGATATTCTAAAGAACGCGTGATAACCATCGCAAAAGTAACTTAATACAACCTTCAACATCGCAGTCTATTGCGGGAAATTTACTCAATGTTAACCATGCATTCAGAACACGGTGGTACCATGCGATAGTCCCCAGATAACGTGTCAAATGACCGCAAACAAAATCAACGCCACGCAGCAAAAATGCAAAACACGAACGCAAAAAAAGTTGCGATGAGGTCAATCGCGATACAAAAAGCAGAGAAAACCAGCGACAGACATGCAAATCCCACACGTCTGGCGGGAAAATGCACTATAACAGCAGAACAAGAAAAACACACCAGAAACAATCCAAAGTGCTTAGCAACATGGATGCACCCTGACCAAGCGCAGAGGCCAACGAGAACCCACACAAGCCCCACAGACCACCAGCAAGCACCAACGGGTCGAGGAAGGCCAAGGAGAAGAGGGAGAGGAAGATGGGGTGCAGCCCGCAGGAAACCAAGATCAGCATCACGGAGGTGACAGAACACTACCAGCAACTGACCCACAATTAGACTACCTTGAATGCAGTTCGTGTGTCGAGGAGGCCAATGGAGGAGGCCAAGAGGCGCTGGCATGATGCAAAAACCTAAACTAGGCACAAAGCCGCTGCCAACAGGAAGACAGCAATGGCGATAGAAGGTGGGAGTCCTGCACCACAGGAGGAGCTGAAGGAGATGGAGGCCAATCATCAGTGTGGAGACGGTGCAAAGAGGTGGTAGTACGGACATAGCCCGAGAGGACCTGAAACAACAACAACAGTGTGAGTAACAACCAGGGACTGGGAGGACCGGGGGGAGATGGGCACAATGGCATACATGCCCAACGATGTGTAGCACACTGCATACACACAATGACCCTGGATCATGTCCCTCATCCCTGTGGCACACAGCAGTACACACACATAGCAATCACAGCACATACCATAACAATGTGGCACAAAGTGCAAAACTGACACTGCACAACAGGGGACACAACTGGGTCCGCTCATGCCCAGAAACAGGCCAATCACATTGGACAGAGTAGGGAACTGTGAGATGCATATGTACATGTACAACCTCACTTCCGTCACGTAGTCTAAATGTCCACTGTCCCCACTCAAATTGCCAGCACCGCCCAAACAGTAACAATGTACATTGTCACACAGTGTGCATGTCTACGAGAACAATGCGCCAACATAAATGTCAACACAATGTCAACATGCATCTCCCCTTCACAAGGGACAAACAACACCTCCAGCAGGTCAGACCAGACAACCCATCAGTGATGCCGGAGACAACCAGCACATCTTCTACACTGATGCCCTACAACAGCTCATGGACAGCTCAGGCAACCCACCCCCAGGAGCAGGGCAGCCAAGCTACATAGAGGAGACCCCAGCCCCTGCACAGACCACGCAGCAGGAAGCACCCGCCACCACAGCTGGCTCCCAACACTTCACCAAGGCACACATCGCTTTCCAATGCCAGGTGTCAGAATGCCCTTATTTGTATTCGTAAAGGGAAAGGAAATAACAGTTGTATGGTTATAGAAAGATATTTTATTTCTATAAATTGTATTTGTCAGAATGCCAAAAGGAGGTGGCCGAACAGGTGTGGGTGGGCTCAGAGCTCATGGAAGCCGAACTACATCACAAACGGGGTGTCGAAGTTCCATCAGGGATCACCTACACCCTACAAAGGAGACCCACACTGCTACAGAGACGCATGCATCTGCACATTTCCTGTACTGAACTACGCCCAGAGCCCCGGAATTACCATCCACACACCCACGCTGGTCCTCTGTAGGACAGCTCAGCCCACCCCTCTTGCGTATCGAGTGGCTGACGAAAAAGCTACATCTCAAGCTCTAACCTGCTGTCTGCGATGACATGGTTTGCGTTCGCTGTACACAGCACAATGCAATGTTGCAGGGCCCGGGGCCCTCATGCACACATCATGACCACACGGCCACACACAGATAGTTTTTGCAACTGGCTTAGGGCACGTGCACCCGGCCCCTTTATTGGCAGGGTCACATGTACAGTAACGCCTGTGCTGGATGTTTGTGGGGTGAGTGCAACCCAGCCCTCAGGGACTTGTTGGTGCTGGCAACAAATACAACAGTGAACACCATGTATACGGAAACAGACAGCACCAGCATTACAGGGACAACTGCGGAACATCATGGAGGTAGCCAGAACAAGTCCAGAGGTCACACAATGAGCAAACAGAAGTGTACGTGAGTTGCAGTGCACTGATTATGGGGCACTAGAGCTGAACACGCTCATGTGAAGAAAATGTCTAGTATTGTGTTCCTTCGGGACATTCCTGATGCAGCTGTAGTGGGGGGATGTCACACCTGCATCATCTTCCTCCCAGGTCTTCCACACTGCCTGAGGTGACATTGCTGCGTGAGCTCTCCACAGCACATAACCAAAACTGTAATGGACGATGATTTGTGGTGCACTGAGTTAGTGGCACCGGGAGTGCTGAGTAGGGGATCAGGCAGAAGATGGCATCCACGACAGGTGTGAGTTACTCCGTCAGTCTGCCAGTATGACCGTTTCGACACTGACAGTTGGCGGTTGGAGTTGGTCCTTGCAGTGGTGGTGTGTGCCTCCTGCAGTGATGCGACATCCGGGCCGGTCAGGACTCGATTTGATGTGTGAGCCCTGGTGGGCCGCAGTTGAGGCCGGAGGCAGCGGACAGCGCAGGGCCATAGACACATGGCGTTGATGACCCCAAGGCCATCACCTCAGAGGCCATTCAGTATCTCAGAATAAGGGGTTCCTGACCTGACCAGCACAGATTTAGAGGCCCCAGATGCACAGCAGCCGGCACAGGCACCCCGCCACAGGACAGTGACTTGCGGTGCACTGAGGTAGGGCCACGCGGACTGAGGGGGTCCTCATCAATGTCCGAGGTGAATGTGGCAGAGGGCTGTGGGGGACAGTGGAGGGTGTCCTCAAGGGCATGATGCAGAGGGCAGTAACAGTCTGGAAGTAGCAAATGGAGGAGTGGAATGCTACAGCCTCGTTTTTGCCAAGAAATCAGTATCACCGACAGGATAATGATGACAACCACCAGCCCATAGACTCAGCCGCCTCCAAAGTTCAAACAGAGAGGGTCCATGAATGTCGGGTAACAGACTTAGTGGCACTGGGGCTGAGAGGGGATGCAGTTTGCGATGATGCCGGTACAATGATATGCACTCTGCCATTGCTAAATCAAGACTCAGTCTCAAAGGTGTGACCTACTTGACCGCAGTGTAGGCTGGAGGCTGGGTTCAGCAGTGGCCCACAGACACGTTTCGTTGGCTCGCGATGCACAGAGTTAGTGACACCAGGGCAGTTGTCGGTAGTGTTCGATCACCTCTGTAATGATTATCCTATTCCCTACGGACTGCTACGCGTCATCCTCTTACACCTCTCCTTGAGTGTAATGATATGTACTCTGCCTTTGAAAAATCGATGCTCCGTTCCAGTTGTGTGACCTACTCGGGTGCAGCATAAGCTGAGGGTAGTAGTCCGCATGGGCCCACAGGAACGTGTGGTTGTGATGCACTACTAAGACCTGGTGGCACCACATCGAAGGGAATATAGTGACATCAAATCAGCCATAGATATTGTTCCCTGCCATAGTGTAATCAAGAATCAGTTCCAAATGTGTCACCTACTAGTCCGCTGTGTATGCCGGTAGAGTACGTCAACGAGAAAGGAAGACTGCGGACCTTGCTCGCGGAGGCCGTGATGGTATTAACAGGTTGCCAGGTTCGCGTCTCTCGGGCCTGGAGCTTCCACCAGCACGTGGTGGGTCCTCTTCAACACACGCCAGTGTCAGCAGGTGAGCAGTGAGGCCTGGCTGTGCAGGGGCGGGCAAGGTGATTTTGGAAACCAGTGGCCTGGCGTGCAGCAGGCGCACAGGATCGCAGGCAACACCGCTCACGGCGGCGGCCTCGTGGCGGGCTGAGGAGCACCGCCCTGGCAGAGACATTGGGCATTCCGGAAGAGAACCACGCACAGAGCTATGTGCTTTTTATTCACACCCCTACGCTGGCCTGGTGTATGCCGGGCCAGCCCACTCCATTCACGCTTACAGGGGGATGTAAGAAGCTGCATTTCCGATATCTTCCCCACTGGCTAGAGTGACATGGTTGCGTCCACTGTCCACAGTCCAGTGGTGTATGTCGACATGGTTATGTGTGTTGTGCACATACAGCAGTCTGGCCATCACATCCACCCCACACTTGCCAATGGGTACCTTTTCATTCATGGGTCACTTGCCTCCTTTGCACATGCTTGGTTCTTATCTCTCCCTGCATTCAGCTATTGTTTGGCTGAGGTGCCATGACGATGATTTCTCATGGACATGGCTGGCCCGGGTTCCCACAGTAAGTTGTGCTGTTGTGTCTGGTTGGTGGGCCTGTTATTTGATATGTTGTATGTGAGTTTGTAACATGCGCATTACCAGTGGTGTGAGTTGCATGATTGTGGAGTTGAGGTGTGTGTTGTGTTCCAATGGTGCTTGCCAACGAGCAAGGTGCCATAGGTGCCAACTTAGTAGCGCTTGTTGCTGATGGACTGTCAGTAGATGTTGGAGTCATTCACACTGCCTGGGTGGCTGTCCTCGACGTTTGTGGAGATTTCCCGGGGAGCCCGCTATTGCATGCACACTGATGGGATGCATGTGTTTTCTGTTGCTGTTATTGTGTGCAGTGTTGCCAGGGGGCACCAGTAGGACACATGTGCAGTCAGTTGCACCCACAACGTGCGGGAAGCCAGCTATGGCGTAGACGCCTTGCGTGGTCTCCAGCTATTCCTGCGCAGTGTGTGGGAAGTATGGGTACTGGGGTGCCAAGCTGATGATGGCACCCAGGACAGGTTTGAGGAACTTTCATAGGGCTCCTCTGACTCTGGCAGTTGTTGGTTGGTAGGTACCAGAGGCCAACAGGTGCAGCACAGTCAGCAGATTTGTCTGAGGTGGGATGTTGGTGCCTCTTTGTGCCTGTGGTGTGTAATATCATTCTCTGGTGTTGGGTGTGTGAGGTTGGTGCGTTTTCAGGGGGTTACTGTCTTTGCTTGCGCTGCCTCAGTGTTGGTCTGGGGGGGGTGGCGTGGGTATTCTCAGTGTTGGTCTGGGGGGGTGGTCCTGGAGGTGGTGGTATTGGGTGTTGTGGCCCTCTTGGGTGTCCGGGCCGCATGATCAGTGGCTCCATGGCATCTGTTGGTCTTCAGGTGTGGCTGTGGGCTGGGCTCCTTTTTCTGGTGCCGGCTGTCATCCGACTTTGCACAGGTCAGAGCAGGTGTTAATTTCCTGCTGCTAAAGTGCCATATCACATGTTTTGTGATCTTATCGCCGATCTGGCTGGTCGTTGAGAATGTTGCGAAGTGGTGTTGATGCAGGTTTTTGCACAGGAACGCCTACTCTGCATCTCATTAGCAATAGTTGTCGGGGTCATCTGTGGTGATGTTTTTGCGGCTGCAATCGCAGGTACACTGGTGATATGGGCTGTTAGCGCCGGCTTGTGCATGGGCTGATAAATGTATCGCGACTTTGGCTGCGATAGAGTGCCGATAACTTGGCAATAACTCCTTGAGAATATGCCCCGCAGGGTGTAGTTGCTATAGAGATGCTGAGTAAATACAGGTGAGGAATATAGTAGCTGGAGTTGTTGGCCTTTTAGAGTAAGAATTGGTGAGGGAGGCAGCTCTTTCCTGCTCAGAGAAATAGAGACAAGATAATGTTTCTCATCACAGTAGTGGTAATTTAGTCCGGGCTAGAGAAGTTGTTCTCTATAGCAAGGACCGGTTTGAGTTTTTTCTTTTAGTAAAAGTAACTCAGGATTGGAGTTCTTTCGCCCTCGGGATAAGGGCAGGTTGTGGTGAGTCTTTCCAGATGAGGGTGAGGCTAGCAGTCCTGCCAAGTATATCGCATCAGGTGTGACTCTAACGCATTTCAGTGTGGTATTCCGCAACACTGCACTGAAAGGCATTGTCACGCATTTGTAATGCTATTCTAAAACGCATGTTTGCACTTGTGTGCCGGCATTGCTGCTCCCCAGCGCTGCAGATCATCTCACTTGCCAGCAGCTGGCTGAGATAGTCAATAAACAGTTAAATCTGTCTCTCTGACTCTGAGTCAGTGTTGGTGCTACAATGTTACAATTTGCGACTTTCCCAGTCCCAGCACGCCCGCGGCGCGGCTGTCAATCACTGACAGACACTTACTCACTGCCGATTTAGACTCTACGGGACCCGGGCGGGGCCTGCCCTCAGCTCAGCAGAGGTTGCGACTGGCTTTGGTGCCATGGAGGGGGGGGGGGGGGGAGGGGGGGGGGGGGGAATTATACTCGGATGTTTCCTTACGCTCGGCTGGAACACAGTCGTCACGGCTGGCCTGTACCCATCAATGGCTCTCACTCAGGTTTCTCGAAATGTATATTTAATGTACTTTTTAGAAGTAGAGCAAGTCATCATTCTGAGCCTGTAAGTGTACACTACAGCTCAGTTACAGCCTGCTCACAGTTGAGTTCAGGGTAAACTCAGGCTGCGCTTCGGAACCACGCACTGGCCAGGCAGGCTCTGGTGTGGCAGAGCTGGCAATCATTTAGGCACTGGACAATCTATGGGCTGACACTGTACTACTCTGCTCGGTCCTGCCCTCAAAGTACATGCATGTAGCATGCACGTGCAGACCAGGTCACCCTGGTCGGGGTGGGGTGGGGGGGAATGGACTCAGGGCTGCTGAACGTTGGATGGCTGTTGCATTCACTGCAGCTGGATTCGCACAATAGAGTGCCCACGCTTCCTGAGAGCAGCCTGAAAGTTAAGTTACTCATGAGGTGGGCGGGGCTGATGGGTGATCGCTAGCAGTTATGAATTTGATCCATTAGTTTGAGCGGCAGCCACTGCTCGCAACTCTGCCTTTGCCCAATTGGTCGCGATGCCTCATGCCGCTGTCCTGCGACTGGGCCGGTTCGGAAATGAGAGGTTGCATTCTACACTGACAATGTCATCACAGAGAGGCTGCCTCGTCTGAGGTATAAATAGTTTTTAAACTTTCCACCCTGACAGACACTGAGCCTGTACCTCTACTCTCTGCTCTCCAGGCTCAGGGTGGTGCCGCAGCATACTAGGATTCATTCAGCTGACTCTTGATGTATTTATTTAAATTACTGACTAGCATTTAAATATATTTTGGGCCCTGACTCGAGCCTCCAGTCCATGCGCGACCTCTCCGTGCTGCTCTGCTCAGGAGGAGATCGCGCTCACAGTGTCTCCAGGCAGGAGTGTTTGTTTTTAAGCCCTCCTGTGCCCTTGCTTCCTCACCAGCCCTGGCCCCAGGGAGAGATTCCCGTCGTCTGGACGGGCGTCTGATGTAAAGCATTCTTCACTCCACTGGAGGGTCCTTAGCGCTGGGACACTGCCATGCCATGCGCTTGGACACTACCATGCCATGCCCTTGGCAGTTTTCATTTTTCACCTGCCCTGGCTCCATGTGTGTCCGTCCAGCCGAGCGCTGTGCTGTACTATCTAGAAAAGCGGTACAAAAGGGGGTGGTGATGGACAGAGCATCTGAACCAATCAAACACTCACAATCAGTCAACAGATCTGGGTTTAATTCAGCACCGTTCTTTAGCCCACTCTGCCATCCCAGTTCAGACATGGCCATATGCAAATCAGTCTGACCCTGTGCCTCATGGAAACAGTCCAGCGCGAACTGCCAATCTATGCCTTCCCTGGACCGGAAACAAGCTTCCTAGGACCGGTTTCTGGCATTACAGCCGTCTTCAGCCAGGCTTGCTTGAATCCAGTGGCAAAGTGAGCAAGGGACTCACGTATGAGCATACCCTGCCAACTTATGGCGAACAAAGCGGTACAAAAGGGGGTGGTGATGGACGGAGCATTTGAACCAATCAAACACTCACACCCAGTCAACAGATCTGGGTTTAATCCATCACCGTTCTTCAGCCCACTCTGCCACCCCAGTTCAAAACATGGCCATATGCAAATCAGCCTGTGCTTCGTGGGAACAGTCCAGCCCGAACTACCAAGCCATGCCTTCCCTGGACTGGAAACAAGCTTCCTAGGACCGGTTTCTGGCATTACAGCCGTCTTCAGCCAGGCTTGCTTGAATCCAGTGGCAAAGTGAGCAAGGGACTCACGTCTGAGCATACCCTGCCAACTTATGGCGAACAAGGCGGTACAAAAGGGGGTGGTGTTGGACGGAGCATCTGAACCAATCAAACACTCACACCCAGTCAACAGATCTGGGTTTAATCCATCACCGTTCTTTAGCCCACTCTGCAACTCCAGTTCAGACATGGCCATATGCAAATCGGTCTGACCCTGTGCCTCATGGGAACAGTCCAGCCCGAACTGCCAAGCCATGCCTTCCCTGGACCGGAAACAAGCTTCCTAGGACCGGTTTCTGGCATTACAGCCATCTTCAGCCAGGCTAATTGAATGCTGTAGCAAAGTGAGCAAGAGACTCAAGTCTGAGCATACCGTGCCAACTTATGGCGAACAAAGCGGTACAAAAGGGGATGGTGATAAACGGAGCATCTGAACCAATCAAACACTCACACCCAGTCAACTGATCTGGGTTTAATCCATCACCGTTCTTAAGCCCACTCTGCCACCCCAGTTCGGACATGGCCATATGCAAATCAGTCTGACCCTGTGCCTCATGGGAACAGTCCAGCCCGATCTGTCGAGCAATGCCTTCCTTGGACCTGAAACAAGCTTCCTAGGACCGGTTTCCGGCATTACAGCCGTCTTCAGCCAGGCTTGCTTGAATCCAGTGGCAAAGTGAGCAAGGGAATCATGTCTGAGAATACCCTGCCAACTTATGGCGAACAAAGCGGTACAAAAGGGGGTGGTGATAGACGGAGCATCTAAACCAATCAAACACTCACACCCAGTCAACAGATCTGGGTTTAATCCATCACTGTTCTTTAGCCCACTCTGCCACCCCAGTTCAGACATGGTCATATTAAAATCTGTCGGACCCTGTGCCTCATGGGAACAGTCCAGCCCGAACTGCCAAGCCATGCCTTCCCTGGACCGTAAACAAGCTTCCCAGGACTGGATTCTGGCATTACAGCCGTCTTCAGCCAGCCTTGCTTGAATCCAGTGGCAAAGTGAGCAAGGGACTCAGGTCTGAGCATACCCTGCCAACTTATGGCAAACAAAGCGGTACAAAAGGGGGTGGTGATGGACGGAGCATCTGAACCAATCAAAACACTCATACCCAGTCAACAGATCTGGGTTTAATCCATCACTGTTCTTTAGCCCACTCTGCCACCCCAGTTCAGACATGGCCATATGCAAATCATTCTGACCCTGTGCCTCATGGGAACAGTCCAGCCCGAACTGCCAAGCCATGCCTTCCCTCGACTGGAAACAAGCTTCCTAGGACCGGTATCTGGCATTACAGCCGTCCTCAGCCAGGCTTGCTTGAATCCAGTGGCAAAGTGAGCAAGGGACTCACGTCTGAGCATAGCCTGCCAACTTATGGTGAACAAAGCGGTACAAAAGGAGGTGGTGATGGACGGAGCATCTAAACCAGTCAAACACTCACACCCAGTCAACAGATCTGGGTTTAATTCATCACCGTTCTTTAGCCCACTATGCCTCCCCAGTTCAGACATGGCCATATGCATATCAGTCTGACCCTTTGCCTCATGGGAACAGTCCAGCCCGAACTGCCAAGCCATGCCTTCCCTGCAAAGGAAACAAGCTTCCTAGGACCGGTTTCTGGCATTACAGCCGTCTTCATCCAGACTTGCTTGAATCCAGTGGCAAACTGAGCAAGGGACTCACGTCTGAGCATACCCTGCCAACTTATGGAGAACAAAGCATTACAAAAGGGGGTGGTGAGGGACAAATCATCTGAACCAATCAAACACTCACACCCAGTCAATAGATCTGGGTTTAATTCATCACCGTTCCTTAGCCCACGATGCCTCCCCAGTTCAGACATGGCCATATGCATATCAGTCTGACCCTGTGCCTCAGGTGAACAATCCAGCCCGAACTGCCAAGCCATGCCTTCCCTGGAAAGGAAACAAGCTTCCTAGGACCGGTTTCTGGCATTAACGCCGTCTTCAGCCAGACTTGCTTGAATCCAGTGGCAAAGTGAGCAAGGGACTCACGTATGAGCATACCCTGCCAGCTTATGGCGAACAAAGCGGTACAAAAGGGGCTGGTGAGGGACAAAGCATCTGAACCAATCAAACACTCACACCCAGTCAACAGATCTGGGTTTAAACCATCACCGTTCTTTAGCCCATTCTGCCACCCCAGTTCAAAACATGGCCATATGCAAATCAGCCTGTGCTTCATGGGAACAGTCCAGCCCAAACTACCAAACCATGCCTTCCTTGGACTGGAAACAAGTTTCCTAGGACCGGTTTCTGGCATTACAGCCGTCTTCAGCCAGGCTTGCTTGAATCCAGTGGCAAAGTGAGCAAGGGAATCACGTCTGAGCATACCCTGCCAACTTATGGCGAACAAAGCGGTACAAAATGGGGTGGTGATGGATGGAGCATCTGAACCAATCAAACACTCACCCCCAGTCAACAGATCTGGGTTTAATCCATCACCGTTCCTTAGCCCACTCTGCCACCCCAGTTCAGACATGGCCATATGCAAATCAGTCTGACCCTGTGCCTCATGGGAACAGTCTAGCCCGAACTGCCAGGCCATGCCTTCCCTGGACCGAAAACAAGCTTCCAAGGACCGCTTTCTTGGATTACAGCCGTCTTCAGCCAGGCTTGCTTGAATCCAGTGGCCAAGTGAGCAAGGGACTCACGTCTGAGCATACCCTGCCAACTTATGGTGAACAAAGCGGTACAAAAGGGGGTGGTGATGGACGGAGCATCTAAACCAATCAAACACTCACACCCAGTCAACAAATCTGGGTTTAATCCATCACCGTTCTTTAGCCCACTATGCCTCCCCAGTTCAGACATGGCCATATGCAAATCAGTCTGACCCTGTGCCTCATGGGAACAGTCTAGCCCGAACTGCCAGGCCATGCCTTCCCTGGACCGAAAACAAGCTTCCAAGGACCGCTTTCTTGGATTACAGCCGTCTTCAGCCAGGCTTGCTTGAATCCAGTGGCCAAGTGAGCAAGGGACTCACGTCTGAGCATACCCTGCCAACTTATGGTGAACAAAGCGGTACAAAAGGGGGAGGTGATGGACGGAGCATCTGAACCAATCAAAAACTCACACCCAGTCAACAGATCTAGGTTTAATCCATCACCGTTCTTTAGCCCACTCTGCCACCCCAGTTCAAAACATGGCCATATGCAAATCAGCCTGTGCCTCATGGGAACAGTCCAGCCCGAACTGCCAAGCCATGCCTTCCCTGGACCAGAAACAAGCTTCCTAGGACTGGTTTCTGGCATCACAGTCGTCTTCAGCCAGGCTTGCTTGAATCCGGTGGCAAAGTGAGCAAGGGACTCACGTCTGAGCATACCCTGCCAACTTATGGTGAACAAAGCGGAACAAAAGGGGGTGGTGATGGACGGAGCATCTAAACCAATCAAACACTCACACCCAGTCAACAGATCTAGGTTCAATCCATCACCGTTCTTTAGCCCACTCTGCCACCCCAGTTCAGACATGGCCATATTCAAGTCAGTCTGACCCTGTGCCTCATGGGAACAGTCTAGCCCGAACTGCCAAGCCATGCCTTCCCTGGACCGAAAACAAGCTTCCTAGGACCGCTTTCTTGGATTACAGCCGTCTTCAGCCAGGCTTGCTTGAATCCAGTGGCAAAGTGAGCAAGGGACTCACGTCTGAGCATACCCTGCCAACTTATGGCGAACAAAGCGGTACAAAAGGGGGTGGTGATGGACGGAGCGTCTGAACCAATCAAACACTCACACCCAGTCAACAAATTTGGGTTTAATCCATCACCGTACTTTAGCCCACTCTGCCACCCCAGTTCAGACATGGCCTTATGCAAATCATTCTGACCCTGTGCCTCATGGGAACAGTCCAGCCCGAACTGCCGAGCCATGCCTTCCCTGGACCGGAAACAAACTTCCTAGGACCGGTTTCTGGCATTACAGCCGTCTTCAGCCAGGCTTGCTTGAACCCAGTGACAAAGTGAGCAAGGGACTCATGTCTAAGCAAACCCTGACAACTTATGGTGAACAAAGCAGTACAAAAGGGGGTGGTGATGGACGGAGCATCTGAACCAATCAAACACTCACACCCAGTCAACAGATCTGGGTTTAATTCATCACCGTTCTTTAGCTCACTATGCCTCCCCAATTCAGACATGGCCATATGCATATCAGTCTGATCCTTTGCCTCATGGGAACAGTCCTGCCCGAACTGCCAAGCCATGCCTTCCCTGGAAAGGAAACAAGCTTCCTAGGACCGGTTTCTGGCATTACAGCCATCTTCAGCCAGACTTGCTTGAATCCAGTGGCAAAGTGAGCAAGGGACTCACGTCTGAGCATACCCTGCCAACTTATGGCGAACAAAGCGGTACAAAAGAGGGTTGTGAGGGACAAAGCATCTGAACCAATCAAACACTCACACCCAGTCAACAGATCTGGGTTTAATCCATCACCGTTCTTTAGCCCACTCTGCCACCCCAGTTCAAAACATGGCCATATGCAAATCAGCCTGTGCTTC
Source organism: Lissotriton vulgaris (assembly GCF_964263255.1). NCBI lineage: Eukaryota > Metazoa > Chordata > Amphibia > Caudata > Salamandridae > Lissotriton > Lissotriton vulgaris. The sequence continues at coordinate 1,753,571,965 of NC_141687.1, forward strand.
ATGGGAACAGTCCAGCCCGAACTGCCAAGCCATGCCTTCCCTGGAAAGGAAACAAGCTTCCTAGGACCGGTTTCTGGCATTACAGCCATCTTCAGCCAGACTTGCTTGAATCCAGTGGCAAAGTGAGCAAGGGACTCACGTCTGAGCATACCCTGCCAACTTATGGCGAACAAAGCGGTACAAAAGTGGGTGGTGATGGACGGAGCGTCTGAACCAATCAAACACTCACACCCAGTCAACAAATCTGGGTTTAATCCATCACCGTTCTTTAGCCCACTATGCCTCCCCAGTTCAGACATGGCCATATGCAAATCAGTCTGACCCTGTGCCTCATGGGAACAGTCTAGCCCGAACTGCCAGGCCATGCCTTCCCTGGACCGAAAACAAGCTTCCAAGGACCGCTTTCTTGGATTACAGCCGTCTTCAGCCAGGCTTGCTTGAATCCAGTGGCCAAGTGAGCAAGGGACTCACGTCTGAGCATACCCTGCCAACTTATGGTGAACAAAGCGGTACAAAAGGGGGAGGTGATGGACGGAGCATCTGAACCAATCAAAAACTCACACCCAGTCAACAGATCTAGGTTTAATCCATCACCGTTCTTTAGCCCACTCTGCCACCCCAGTTCAAAACATGGCCATATGCAAATCAGCCTGTGCCTCATGGGAACAGTCCAGCCCGAACTGCCAAGCCATGCCTTCCCTGGACCAGAAACAAGCTTCCTAGGACTGGTTTCTGGCATCACAGTCGTCTTCAGCCAGGCTTGCTTGAATCCGGTGGCAAAGTGAGCAAGGGACTCACGTCTGAGCATACCCTGCCAACTTATGGTGAACAAAGCGGAACAAAAGGGGGTGGTGATGGACGGAGCATCTAAACCAATCAAACACTCACACCCAGTCAACAGATCTAGGTTCAATCCATCACCGTTATTTAGCCCACTCTGCCACCCCAGTTCAGACATGGCCATATTCAAGTCAGTCTGACCCTGTGCCTCATGGGAACAGTCTAGCCCGAACTGCCAAGCCATGCCTTCCCTGGACCGAAAACAAGCTTCCTAGGACCGCTTTCTTGGATTACAGCCGTCTTCAGCCAGGCTTGCTTGAATCCAGTGGCAAAGTGAGCAAGGGACTCACGTCTGAGCATACCCTGCCAACTTATGGCGAACAAAGCGGTACAAAAGGGGGTGGTGATGGACGGAGCGTCTGAACCAATCAAACACTCACACCCAGTCAACAAATCTGGGTTTAATCCATCACCGTTCTTTAGCCCACTCTGCCACCCCAGTTCAGACATGGCCTTATGCAAATCATTCTGACCCTGTGCCTCATGGGAACAGTCCAGCCCGAACTGCCGAGCCATGCCTTCCCTGGACCGGAAACAAACTTCCTAGGACCGGTTTCTGGCATTACAGCCGTCTTCAGCCAGGCTTGCTTGAACCCAGTGACAAAGTGAGCAAGGGACTCATGTCTAAGCAAACCCTGACAACTTATGGTGAACAAAGCAGTACAAAAGGGGGTGGTGATGGACGGAGCATCTGAACCAATCAAACACTCACACCCAGTCAACAGATCTGGGTTTAATTCATCACCGTTCTTTAGCTCACTATGCCTCCCCAATTCAGACATGGCCATATGCATATCAGTCTGATCCTTTGCCTCATGGGAACAGTCCTGCCCAAACTGCCAAGCCATGCCTTCCCTGGAAAGGAAACAAGCTTCCTAGGACCGGTTTCTGGCATTACAGCCATCTTCAGCCAGACTTGCTTGAATCCAGTGGCAAAGTGAGCAAGGGACTCACGTCTGAGCATACCCTGCCAACTTATGGCGAACAAAGCGGTACAAAAGAGGGTTGTGAGGGACAAAGCATCTGAACCAATCAAACACTCACACCCAGTCAACAGATCTGGGTTTAATCCATCACCGTTCTTTAGCCCACTCTGCCACCCCAGTTCAAAACATGGCCATATGCAAATCAGCCTGTGCTTCATGGGAACAGTCCAGCCCGAACTACCAAGCCATGCCTTCCCTGGACTGGAAACAAGCTCCCTAGGACCGGTTTCTGGCATTACAGCCATCTTCAGCCAGGCTTGCTTGAATCCAGTGGCAAAGTGAGAAAGGGACTCACGTCTGAGCATACCCTGCCAACTTATGGCGAACAGAGCGGTACAAAAGGGGGTGGTGATGGACGGAGCATCTGAACTAATCAAACACTCACACCCAGTCAACAGATCCGGGTCTAATTCATCACCGTTCTTTAGCCCACTATGCCTCCCCAGTTCAGACATGGCCATATGCATATCAGTCTGACCCTTTGCCTCATGGGAACAGTCCAGCCCGAACTGCCAAGCCAAACCTTCCCTGGAAAGGAAACAAGCTTCCTAGGACCGGTTTCTGGCATTACAGCCGTCTTCAGCCAGACTTGCTTGAATCCAGTGGCAAACTGTGCAAGGGACTCACGTCTGAGCATACCCTGCCAAGTTATGGCGAACAAAGCGTTACAAAAGGGGGTGGTTAGGGACAAAGCATCTGAACCAATCAAACACTTACACCCAGTAAATAGATCTGGGTTTAATTAATCACCGTTCCTTAGCCCACGATGTCTCCCCAGTTCAGACATGGCCATATGCATATCAGTCTGACCCTGGGCCTCAGGTGTACAATCCAGCCCGAACTGCCAAGCCATGCCTTCCCTGGAAAGGAAACAAGCTTCCTAGGACCAGTTTCTGGCATTACAGCCGTCTTCAGCCAGACTTGCTTGAATCCAGTGGCAAAGTGAGCAAGGGACTTAAGTCTGAGCATACCCTGCCAGCTTATGGCGAACAAAGCGGTACAAAAGGGGCTGGTGAGGGACAAAGCATCTGAACCAATCAAACACTCACACCCAGTCAACAGATCTGGGTTTAATCCATCACCGTTCTTTAGCCCACTCTGCCACCCCAGTTCAAAACATGGCCATATGCAAATCAGCCTGTGCTTCATGGGAACAGTCCAGCCCGAACTACCAAACCATGCCTTCCTTGGACTGGAATCAAGCTTCCTAGGACCGGTTTCTGGAATTACAGCCGTCTTCAGCCAAGCTTGCTTGAATCCAGTGGCAAAGTGAGCAAGGGAATCACGTCTGAGCATACCCTGCCAACTTATGGCGAACAAAGCGGTACAAAATGGGGTGGTGATGGACGGAGCATCTGAACCAATCAAACACTCACCCCCAGTCAACAGATCTGGATTTAATCCATCACCGTTCCTTAGCCCACTCTGCCATCCCAGTTCAGACATGGCCATATGCAAATCAGTCTGACCCTGTGCCTCATGGGAACAGTGTAGCCCGAACTGCCAAGCCATGCCTTCCTTGGACCGAAAACAAGCTTCCTAGGACCGGTTTCTGGAATTACAGCCGTCTTCAGCCAGGCTTGCTTGAATCCAGTGGCAAAGTGAGCAAGGGAATCACGTCTGAGCATACCCTGCCAACTTATGGCGAACAAAGCGGTACAAAATGGGGTGGTGATGGACGGAGCATCTGAACCAATCAAACACTCACACCCAGTCAACAGATCTGGGTTTAATCCATCACCGTTCTTTAGCCCACTCTGCCACCCCAGTTCAAAACATGGCCATATGCAAATCAGCCTGTGCTTCATGGGAACAGTCCAGCCCGAACTACCAAGCCATGCCTTCCCTGGACTGGAAACAAGCTTCCTAGGACCGGTTTCTGGCATTACAGCCATCTTCAGCCAGGCTTGCTTGAATCCAGTGGCAAAGTGAGCAAGGGACTCACGTCTGAGCATACCCTGCCAACTTATGGCGAACAAAGCGGTACAAAAGGGGGTGGTGATGGACGGAGCATCTGAACCAATCAAACACTCACACCCAGTCAACAGATCCGGATCTAATTCATCACCGTTCTTTAGCCCACTATGCCTCCCCAGTTCAGACATGGCCATATGCATATCAGTCTGACGCTTTGCCTCATGGGAACAGTCCAGCCCGAACTGCCAAGCCATGCCTTCCCTGGAAAGGAAACAAGCTTCCTAGGACCGGTTTCTGGCATTACAGCCGTCTTCAGCCAGACTTGCTTGAATCCAGTGGCAAACTGTGCAAGGGACTCACGTCTGAGCATACCCTGCCAACTTATGGCGAACAAAGCGTTACAAAAGGGGGTGGTGAGGGACAAAGCATCTGAACCAATCAAACACTTACACCCAGTCAATAGATCTGGGTTTAATTAATCACCGTTCCTTAGCCCACGATGCCTCCCCAGTTCAGACATGGCCATATGCATATCAGTCTGACCCTGGGCCTCAGGTGTACATTCCAGCCCGAACTGCCAAGCCATGCCTTCCCTGGAAAGGAAACAAGCTTCCTAGGACCAGTTTCTGGCATTACAGCCGTCTTCAGCCAGACTTGCTTGAATCCAGTGGCAAAGTGAGCAAGGGACTTAAGTCTGAGCATACCCTGCCAGCTTATGGCGAACAAAGCGGTACAAAAGGGGCTGGTGAGGGACAAAGCATCTGAACCAATCAAACACTCACACCCAGTCAACAGATCTGGGTTTAATCCATCACCGTTCTTTAGCCCACTCTGCCACCCCAGTTCAAAACATGGCCATATGCAAATCAGCCTGTGCTTCATGGGAACAGTCCAGCCCGAACTACCAAACCATGCCTTCCTTGGACTGGAAACAAGCTTCCTAGGACCGGTTTCTGGAATTACAACCGTCTTCAGCCAGGCTTGCTTGAATCCAGTGGCAAAGTGAGCAAGGGAATCACGTCTGAGCATACCCTGCCAACTTATGGCGAACAAAGCGGTACAAAATGGGGTGGTGATAGACGGAGCATCTGAACCAATCAAACACTCACCCCCAGTCAACAGATCTGGATTTAATCCATCACTGTTCCTTAGCCCACTCTGCCATCCCAGTTCAGACATGGCCATATGCAAATCAGTCTGACCCTGTGCCTCATGGGAACAGTCTAGCCCGAACTGCCAAGCCATGCCTTCCTTGGACCGAAAACAAGCTTCCTAGGACCGCTTTCTTGGATTACAGCCGTCTTCAGCCAGGCTTGCTTGAATCCAGTGGCAAAATGAGCAAAGGACTCACGTCTGAGAATACCCTGCCAACTTATGGTGAACAAAGCTGTACAAAAGGGGGAGGTGATGGACGGAGCATTTGAACCAATCAAACACTCACACCCAGTCAACAGATCTAGGTTTAATCCATCACCGTTCTTTAGCCCACTCTGCCACCCCAGTTCAAAACATGGCCATATGCAAATCAGCCTGTGCCTAATGGGAACAGTCCAGCCCGAACTGCCAAGCCATGCCTTCCCTGGACCAGAAACAAGCTTCCTAGGACTGGTTTCTGGCATCACAGTCGTCTTCAGCCAGGCTTGCTTGAATCCAGTGGCAAAGTGAGCAAGGGAGTCACCTCTGAGCATACCCTGCCAACTTATGGTGAACAAAGCGGAACAAAAGGGGGTGGTGATGGACGGAGTATCTAAACCAATCAAACACTCACACCCAGTCAACAGATCTAGGTTCAATCCATGACCGTTCTTTAGCCCACTCTGCCACCCCAGTTCAGACATGGCCATATTCAAATCAGTCTGACCCTGTGCCTCATGGGAACAGTCTAGCCCGAACTGCCAAGCCATGCCTTCCCTGGACGAAAACAAGCTTCCTAGGACCGCTTTCTTGGATTACAGCCGTCTTCAGCCAGGCTTGCTTGAATCCAGTGGCAAAGTGAGCAAGGGACTCACGTCTGAGCATACCCTGCCAACTTATGGCGAACAAAGCGGTACAAAAGAGGGTGGTGATGGACGGAGCATCTGAACCAATCAAACACTCACACCCAGTCAACAGATCTGGGTTTAATCGATCACCGTTCTTTAGCCCACTCTGCCACCCCAGTTCAGACATGGCCTTATGCAAATCATTCTGACCCTGTGCCTCATGGGAACAGTCCAGCCCGAACCTCCAAGCCATGCCTTCCCTGGACCGGAAACAAACTTCCTAGGACCGGTTTCTGGCATTACAGCCGTCTTCAGCGTAGGCTTGCTTGAACCCAGTGACAAAGTGAGCAAGGTACTCATGTCTGAGCAAACCCTGACAACTTATGGTGAACAAAGCAGTACAAAAGGGGGTGTGATGGACGGAGCATCTGAACCAATCAAACACTCACACCCAGTCAACAGATCTGGGTTTAATTCATCACCGTTCTTTCGCCCACTATGCCTCCCCAGTTCAGACATGGCCATATGCATAGCAGTCTGATCCTTTGCCTCATGCGAACAGTCCTGCCCGAACTGCCAAGCCATGCCTTCCCTGGAAAGGAAGCAAGCTTCCTAGGACCGGTTTCTGGCATTACAGCCATCTTCAGCCAGACTTGCTTGAATCCAGTGGCAAAGTGAGCAAGGGACTCACGTCTGAGCATACCCTGCCAACTTATGGCGAACAAAGCAGTACCAAAGAGGGTTGTGAGGGACAAAGCATCTGAACCAATCAAACACTCACACCCAGTCAACATATCTGGGTTTAATCCATCACCGTTCTTTAGCCCACTCTGCCACCCCAGTTCAAAACATGGCCATATGCAAATCAGCCTGTGCTTCATGGGAACAGTCCAGCCCGGACTACCAAGCCATGCCTTCCCTGTACTGGAAACAAGCTTCCTAGGACCGGTTTCTGGCATTACAGCCATCTTCAGCCAGGCTTGCTTGAATCCAGTGGCAAAGTGAGCAAGGGACTCACGTCTGAGCATACCCAGCCAACTTATGGCGAACAAAGCGGTACAAAAGGGGGTGGTGATGGACGGAGCATCTGAACCAATCAAACACTCACACCCAGTCAACAGATCTGGGTTTAATCCATCACCGTTCTTTAGCCCACTCTGCAACCCCAGTTCAGACATGGCCATATGCAAATCAGTCTGACCCTGTGCCTCATGGGAACAGTCCAGCCTGAACTGCCAAGCCATGCCTTCCCTGGACCGGAAACAAGCTTCCTAGAACCGGTTTCTGGCATTACAGCCGTCTTCAGCCAGGCTTGCTTGAATGCTGTGGCAAAGTGAGCAGGGGACTCAAGTCTGAGCATACCTTGCCAACTTATGGCGAACAAAGCGGTACAAACGGGGATGGTGATGGACGGAGCATCTGAACCAATCAAACACTCACACCCAGTCAACAGATCCGGGTTTAATCCATCACCGTTCTTAAGCCCACTCGGCCACCCCCGGTCCGACATGGCTATATGCAAATCAGTCTGACCCTGTGCCTCATGGGAACAGTCCAGCCCGAACTACCAAGCAATGCCTTTCCTGGACCGGAAACAAGCTTACTAGGACCGGTTTCTGGCATTACAGCCGTCTTCAGCCAGGCTTGCTTGAATCCAGTGGCAACGTGAGCAAGGGTGTCACGTCTGAGCATACCCTGCCAACTTATGGCGAACAAAGCAGTACAAAAGGGGGTGTTAATGGACGGAGCATCTGTACCAATCAAACACTCATACCCAGTCAACAGATCTGGGTTTAATCCATCACCGTTCTTTAGCCCACTCTGCCACCCCAGTTCAGACATGGCCATATGCAAATCAGTCTGACCCTGTGCCTCATGGGAACAGTCCAGCCCGAACTGCCAAGCCATGCCTTCCCTGGACCGGAAACAAGCTTCCTAGGACCGCTTTCTTGGATTACAGCCGTCTTCAGCCAGGCTTGCTTGAATCCAGTGGCCAAGTGAGCAAGGGACTCACGTCTGAGCATACCCTGCCAACTTATGGTGAACAAAGCGGTACAAAAGGGGGAGGTGATGGACGGAGCATCTGAACCAATCAAACACTCACACCCAGTCAACAGATCTGGTTTAATCCATCACCGTTTGTTAGCCCACTCTGCCACCCCAGTTCAGACATGGTCATATGCAAATCATTCTGACCCTGTGCCTCATGGGAACAGTCTAGCCCGAACTGCCAAGCCATCCCTTCCCTGGACCGGAAACAAGCTTCCTAGGACCGGTTTCTGGCATCACAGTTGTATTCAGCCAGGTTTGCTTGAATCCAGTGGCAAAGGGAGCAAGGGACTCACGTCTGAGCATACCCTGCCAACTTATGGCGAACAAAGCGGTACAAAAGGGGGTGGTGATGGACGGAGCATCTGAACCAATCAAACACTCACACCCAGTCAACAGATCCGGGTCTAATTCATCACCGTTCTTTAGCCCACTATGCCTCCCCAGTTCAGACATGGCCATATGCATATCAGTCTGACCCTTTGCCTCATGGGAACAGTCCAGCCCGAACTGCCAAACCATGCCTTCCTTGGACTGGAAACAAGCTTCCTAGGACCGGTTTCTGGAATTACAGCCGTCTTCAGCCAGGCTTGCTTGAATCCAGTGGCAAAGTGAGCAAGGGAATCACGTCTGAGCATACCCTGCCAACTTATGGCGAACAAAGCGGTACAAAATGGGGTGGTGATGGACGGAGCATCTGAACCAATCAAACACTCACCCCCAGTCAACAGATCTGGATTTAATCCATCACTGTTCCTTAGCCCACTCTGCCATCCCAGTTCAGACATGGCCATATGCAAATCAGTCTGACCCTGTGCCTCATGGGAACAGTCTAGCCCGAACTGCCAAGCCATGCCTTCCTTGGACCGAAAACAAGCTTCCTAGGACCGCTTTCTTGGATTACAGCCGTCTTCAGCCAGGCTTGCTTGAATCCAGTGGCAAAGTGAGCAAAGGACTCAAGTCTGAGCATACCCTGCCAACTTATGGTGAACAAAGCTGTACAAAAGGGGGAGGTGATGGACGGAGCATCTGAACCAATCAAACACTCACACCCAGTCAACAGATCTAGGTTTAATCCATCACCGTTCTTTAGCCCACTCTGCCACCCCAGTTCAAAACATGGCCATATGCAAATCAGCCTGTGCCTCATGGGAACAGTCCAGCCCGAACTGCCAAGCCATGCCTTCCCTGGACCAGAAACAAGCTTCCTAGGACTGGTTTCTGGCATCACAGTCGTCTTCAGCCAGGCTTGCTTGAATCCAGTGGCAAAGTGAGCAAGGGAGTCACCTCTGAGCATACCCTGCCAACTTATGGTGAACAAAGCGGAACAAAAGGGGGTGGTGATGGACGGAGTATCTAAACCAATCAAACACTCACACCCAGTCAACAGATCTAGGTTCAATCCATCACCGTTCTTTAGCCCACTCTGCCACCCCAGTTCAGACATGGCCATATTCAAATCAGTCTGACCCTGTGCCTCATGGGAACAGTCTAGCCCGAACTGCCAAGCCATGCCTTCCCTGGACGAAAACAAGCTTCCTAGGACCGCTTTCTTGGATTACAGCCGTCTTCAGCCAGGCTTGCTTGAATCCAGTGGCAAAGTGAGCAAGGGACTCACGTCTGAGCATACCCTGCCAACTTATGGCGAACAAAGCGGTACAAAAGAGGGTGGTGATGGACGGAGCATCTGAACCAATCAAACACTCACACCCAGTCAACAGATCTGGGTTTAATCGATCACCGTTCTTTAGCCCACTCTGCCACCCCAGTTCAGACATGGCCTTATGCAAATCATTCTGACCCTGTGCCTCATGGGAACAGTCCAGCCCGAACCTCCAAGCCATGCCTTCCCTGGACCGGAAACAAACTTCCTAGTACCGGTTTCTGGCATTACAGCCGTCTTCAGCGTAGGCTTGCTTGAACCCAGTGACAAAGTGAGCAAGGTACTCATGTCTGAGCAAACCCTGACAACTTATGGTGAACAAAGCAGTACAAAAGGGGGTGTGATGGACGGAGCATCTGAACCAATCAAACACTCACACCCAGTCAACAGATCTGGGTTTAATTCATCACCGTTCTTTCGCCCACTATGCCTCCCCAGTTCAGACATGGCCATATGCATAGCAGTCTGATCCTTTGCCTCATGCGAACAGTCCTGCCCGAACTGCCAAGCCATGCCTTCCCTGGAAAGGAAACAAGCTTCCTAGGACCGGTTTCTGGCATTACAGCCATCTTCAGCCAGACTTGCTTGAATCCAGTGGCAAAGTGAGCAAGGGACTCACGTCTGAGCATACCCTGCCAACTTATGGCGAACAAAGCAGTACAAAAGAGGGTTGTGAGGGACAAAGCATCTGAACCAATCAAACACTCACACCCAGTCAACATATCTGGGTTTAATCCATCACCGTTCTTTAGCCCACTCTGCCACCCCAATTCAAAACATGGCCATATGCAAATCAGCCTGTGCTTCATGGGAACAGTCCAGCCCGGACTACCAAGCCATGCCTTCCCTGTACTGGAAACAAGCTTCCTAGGACCGGTTTCTGGCATTACAGCCATCTTCAGCCAGGCTTGCTTGAATCCAGTGGCAAAGTGAGCAAGGGACTCACGTCTGAGCATACCCAGCCAACTTATGGCGAACAAAGCGGTACAAAAGGGGGTGGTGATGGACGGAGCATCTGAACCAATCAAACACTCACACCCAGTCAACAGATCTGGGTTTAATCCATCACCGTTCTTTAGCCCACTCTGCAACCCCAGTTCAGACATGGCCATATGCAAATCAGTCTGACCCTGTGCCTCATGGGAACAGTCCAGCCTGAACTGCCAAGCCATGCCTTCCCTGGACCGGAAACAAGCTTCCTAGAACCGGTTTCTGGCATTACAGCCGTCTTCAGCCAGGCTTGCTTGAATGCTGTGGCAAAGTGAGCAGGGGACTCAAGTCTGAGCATACCTTGCCAACTTATGGCGAACAAAGCGGTACAAACGGGGATGGTGATGGACGGAGCATCTGAACCAATCAAACACTCACACCCAGTCAACAGATCCGGGTTTAATGCATCACCGTTCTTAAGCCCACTCCGCCACCCCCGTTCAGACATGGCCATATGCAAATCAGTCTCACCCTGTGCCTCATGGGAACAGTCCAGCCCGAACTACCAAGCAATGCCTTTCCTGGACCGGAAACAAGCTTACTAGGACCGGTTTCTGGCATTACAGCCGTCTCCAGCCAGGCTTGCTTGAATCCAGTGGCAACGTGAGCAAGGGTGTCACGTCTGAGCATACCCTGCCAACTTATGGCGAACAAAGCGGTACAAAAGGGGGTGTTAATGGACGGAGCATCTATACCAATCAAACACTCATACCCAGTCAACAGATCTGGGTTTAATCCATCACCGTTCTTTAGCCCACTCTGCCACCCCAGTTCAGACATGGCCATATGCAAATCAGTCTGACCCCGTGCCTCATGGGAACAGTCCAGCCCGAACTGCCAAGCCATGCCTTCCCTGGACCGTAAACAAACTTCCTAGGACTGGTTTCTGGCATTACAGCCGTCTTCAGCCAGGCTTGCTTGAATCCAGTGGCAAAGTGAGCAAGGGACTCACGTCTGAACACACCCTGCCAACTTATGGCGAACAAAGCGGTACAAAATGGGGTGGTGATGGACGGAGCATCTGAACCAATCAAACACTCACACCCAGTCAACAGATCTGGTTTAATCCATCACCGTTTGTTAGCCCACTCTGCCACCCCAGTTCAGACATGGTCATATGCAAATCATTCTGACCCTGTGCCTCATGGGAACAGTCTAGCCCGAACTGCCAAGCCATCCCTTCCCTGGACCGGAAACAAGCTTCCTAGGACCGGTTTCTGGCATCACAGTTGTATTCAGCCAGGTTTGCTTGAATCCAGTGGCAAAGGGAGCAAGGGACTCACGTCTGAGCATACCCTGCCAACTTATGGCGAACAAAGCGGTACAAAAGGGGGTGGTGATGGACGGAGCATCTGAACCAATCAAACACTCACACCCAGTCAACAGATCCGGGTCTAATTCATCACCGTTCTTTAGCCCACTATGCCTCCCCAGTTCAGACATGGCCATATGCATATCAGTCTGACCCTTTGCCTCATGGGAACAGTCCAGCCCGAACTGCCAAGCCATGCCTTCCCTGGAAAGGAAACAAGCTTCCTAGGACCGGTTTCTGGCATTACAGCCGTCTTCAGCCAGACTTGCTTGAATCCAGTGGCAAACTGTGCAAGGGACTCACGTCTGAGCATACCCTGCCAACTTATGGCGAACAAAGCGTTACAAAAGGGGGTGGTGAGGGACAAAGCATCTGAACCAATCAAACACTTACACCCAGTCAATAGATCTGGGTTTAATTAATCACCGTTCCTTAGCCCACGATGCCTCCCCAGTTCAGACATGCCATATGCATATCAGTCTAACCCTGGGCCTCAGGTGTACAATCCAGCCCGAACTGCCAAGCCATGCCTTCCCTGGAAAGGAAACAAGCTTCCTAGGACCGGTTTCTGGCATTACAGCCGTCTTCAGCCAGACTTGCTTGAATCCAGTGGCAAAGTGAGCAAGGGACTTAAGTCTGAGCATACCCTGCCAGCTTATGGCGAACAAAGCGGTACAAAAGGAGCTGGTGAGGGACAAAGCATCTGAACCAATCAAACACTCACACCCAGTCAACAGATCTGGGTTTAATCCATCACCGTTCTTTAGCCCACTCTGCCACCCCAGTTCAAAACATGGCCATATGCAAATCAGCCTGTGCTTCATGGGAACAGTCCAGCCCGAACTACCAAACCATGCCTTCCTTGGACTGGAAACAAGCTTCCTAGGACCGGTTTCTGGAATTACAGCCGTCTTCAGCCAGGCTTGCTTGAATCCAGTGGCAAAGTGAGCAAGGGAATCACGTCTGAGCATACCCTGCCAACTTATGGCGAACAAAGCGGTACAAAATGGGGTGGTGATGGACGGAGCATCTGAACCAATCAAACACTCACCCCCAGTCAACAGATCTGGATTTAATCCATCACAGTTCCTTAGCCCACTCTGCCATCCCAGTTCAGACATGGCCATATGCAAATCAGTCTGACCCTGTGCCTCATGGGAACAGTCTAGCCCGAACTGCCAAGCCATGCCTTCCTTGGACCGAAAACAAGCTTCCTAGGATCGCTTTCTTGGATTACAGCCGTCTTCAGCCAGGCTTGCTTGAATCCAGTGGCAAAGTGAGCAAAGGACTCACGTCTGAGCATACCCTGCCAACTTATGGTGAACAAAGCTGTACAAAAGGGGGAGGTGATGGACGGAGCATCTGAACCAATCAAACACTCACACCCAGTCAACAGATCTAGGTTTAATCCATCACCGTTCTTTAGCCCACTCTGCCACCCCAGTTCAAAACATGGCCATATGCAAATCAGCCTGTGCCTCATGGGAACAGTCCAGCCCGAACTGCCAAGCCATGCCTTCCCTGGACCAGAAACAAGCTTCCTAGGACTGGTTTCTGGCATCACAGTCGTCTTCAGCCAGGCTTGCTTGAATCCGGTGGCAAAGTGAGCAAGGGAGTCACGTCTGAGCATACCCTGCCAACTTATGGTGAACAAAGCGGAACAAAAGGGGGTGGTGATGGACGGAGCATCTAAACCAATCAAACACTCACACCCAGTCAACAGATCTAGGTTCAATCCATCACCGTTCTTTAGCCCACTCTGCCACCCCAGTTCAGACATGGCCATATTCAAATCAGTCTGACCCTGTGCCTCATGGGAACAGTCTAGCCCGAACTGCCAAGCCATGCCTTCCCTGGACGAAAACAAGCTTCCTAGGACCGCTTTCTTGGATTACAGCCGTCTTCAGCCAGGCTTGCTTGAATCCAGTGGCAAAGTGAGCAAGGGACTCACGTCTGAGCATACCCTGCCAACTTATGGCGAACAAAGCGGTTCAAAAGAGGGTGGTGATGGGCGGAGCATCTGAACCAATCAAACACTCACACCCAGTCAACAGATCTGGGTTTAATCGATCACCGTTCTTTAGCCCACTCTGCCACCCCAGTTCAGACATGGCCTTATGCAAATCATTCTGACCCTGTGCCTCATGGGAACAGTCCAGCCCGAACCTCCGAGCCATGCCTTCCCTGGACCGGAAACAAACTTCCTAGGACCGGTTTCTGGCATTACAGCCGTCTTCAGCGTAGGCTTGCTTGAACCCAGTGACAAAGTGAGCAAGGTACTCATGTCTGAGCAAACCCTGAACACTTATGGTGAACAAAGCAGTACAAAAGGGGGTGTGATGGACGGAGCATCTGAACCAATCAAACACTCACACCCAGTCAACAGATCTGGGTTTAATTCATCACCGTTCTTTCGCCCACTATGTCTCCCCAGTTCAGACATGGCCATATGCATAGCAGTCTGATCCTTTGCCTCATGCGAACAGTCCTGCCCGAACTGCCAAGCCATGCCTTCCCTGGAAAGGAAACAAGCTTCCTAGGACCGGTTTCTGGCATTACAGCCATCTTCAGCCAGACTTTCTTGAATCCAGTGGCAAAGTGAGCAAGGGACTCACGTCTGAGCATACCCTGCCAACTTATGGCGAACAAAGCAGTACAAAAGAGGGTTGTGAGGGACAAAGCATCTGAACCAATCAAACACTCACACCCAGTCAACATATCTGGGTTTAATCCATCACCGTTCTTTAGCCCACTCTGCCACCCCAGTTCAAAACATGGCCATATGCAAATCAGCCTGTGCTTCATGGGAACAGTCCAGCCCGGACTACCAAGCCATGCCTTCCCTGGACTGGAAACAAGCTTCCTAGGACCGGTTTCTGGCATTACAGCCATCTTCAGCGAGGCTTGCTTGAATCCAGTGGCAAAGTGAGCAAGGGACTCACGTCTGAACATACCCAGCCAACTTATGGCGAACAAAGCGGTACAAAAGGGGGTGGTGATGGACGGAGCATCTGAACCAATCAAACACTCACACCCAGTCAACAGATCTGGGTTTAATCCATCACCGTTCTTTAGCCCACTCTGCAACCCCAGTTCAGACATGGCCATATGCAAATCAGTCTGACCCTGTGCCTCATGGGAACAGTCCAGCCTGAACTGCCAAGCCATGCCTTCCCTGGACCGGAAACAAGCTTCCTAGAACCGGTTTCTGGCATTACAGCCGTCTTCAGCCAGGCTTGCTTGAATGCTGTGGCAAAGTGAGCAAGGGACTCAAGTCTGAGCATACCTTGCCAACTTATGGCGAACAAAGCGGTACAAACGGGGATGGTGATGGACGGAGCATCTGAACCAATCAAACACTCACACCCAGTCAACAGATCTAGGTTTAATCCATCACCGTTCTTTAGCCCACTCTGCCACCCCAGTTCAAAACATGGCCATATGCAAATCAGCCTGTGCCTCATGGGAACAGTCCAGCCCGAACTGCCAAGCCATGCCTTCCCTGGACCAGAAACAAGCTTCCTAGGACTGGTTTCTGGCATCACAGTCGTCTTCAGCCAGGCTTGCTTGAATCCGGTGGCAAAGTGAGCAAGGGAGTCACGTCTGAGCATACCCTGCCAACTTATGGTGAACAAAGCGGAACAAAAGGGGGTGGTGATGGACGGAGCATCTAAACCAATCAAACACTCACACCCAGTCAACAGATCTAGGTTCAATCCATCACCGTTCTTTAGCCCACTCTGCCACCCCAGTTCAGACATGGCCATATTCAAATCAGTCTGACCCTGTGCCTCATGGGAACAGTCTAGCCCGAACTGCCAAGCCATGCCTTCCCTGGACGAAAACAAGCTTCCTAGGACCGCTTTCTTGGATTACAGCCGTCTTCAGCCAGGCTTGCTTGAATCCAGTGGCAAAGTGAGCAAGGGACTCACGTCTGAGCATACCCTGCCAACTTATGGCGAACAAAGCGGTACAAAAGAGGGTGGTGATGGACGGAGCATCTGAACCAATCAAACACTCACACCCAGTCAACAGATCTGGGTTTAATCCATCACCGTTCTTTAGCCCACTCTGCCACCCCAGTTCAAAACATGGCCATATGCAAATCAGCCTGTGCTTCATGGGAACAGTCCAGCCCGGACTACCAAGCCATGCCTTCCCTGGACTGGAAACAAGCTTCCTAGGACCGGTTTCTGGCATTACAGCCATCTTCAGCCAGACTTTCTTGAATCCAGTGGCAAAGTGAGCAAGGGACTCACGTCTGAGCATACCCTGCCAACTTATGGCGAACAAAGCAGTACAAAAGAGGGTTGTGAGGGACAAAGCATCTGAACCAATCAAACACTCACACCCAGTCAACATATCTGGGTTTAATCCATCACCGTTCTTTAGCCCACTCTGCCACCCCAGTTCAAAACATGGCCATATGCAAATCAGCCTGTGCTTCATGGGAACAGTCCAGCCCGGACTACCAAGCCATGCCTTCCCTGGACTGGAAACAAGCTTCCTAGGACCGGTTTCTGGCATTACAGCCATCTTCAGCGAGGCTTGCTTGAATCCAGTGGCAAAGTGAGCAAGGGACTCACGTCTGAGCATACCCAGCCAACTTATGGCGAACAAAGCGGTACAAAAGGGGGTGGTGATGGACGGAGCATCTGAACCAATCAAACACTCACACCCAGTCAACAGATCTGGGTTTAATCCATCACCGTTCTTTAGCCCACTCTGCAACCCCAGTTCAGACATGGCCATATGCAAATCAGTCTGACCCTGTGCCTCATGGGAACAGTCCAGCCTGAACTGCCAAGCCATGCCTTCCCTGGACCGGAAACAAGCTTCCTAGAACCGGTTTCTGGCATTACAGCCGTCTTCAGCCAGGCTTGCTTGAATGCTGTGGCAAAGTGAGCAAGGGACTCAAGTCTGAGCATACCTTGCCAACTTATGGCGAACAAAGCGGTACAAACGGGGATGGTGATGGACGGAGCATCTGAACCAATCAAACACTCACACCCAGTCAACAGATCTAGGTTTAATCCATCACCGTTCTTTAGCCCACTCTGCCACCCCAGTTCAAAACATGGCCATATGCAAATCAGCCTGTGCCTCATGGGAACAGTCCAGCCCGAACTGCCAAGCCATGCCTTCCCTGGACCAGAAACAAGCTTCCTAGGACTGGTTTCTGGCATCACAGTCGTCTTCAGCCAGGCTTGCTTGAATCCGGTGGCAAAGTGAGCAAGGGAGTCACGTCTGAGCATACCCTGCCAACTTATGGTGAACAAAGCAGAACAAAAGGGGGTGGTGATGGATGGAGCATCTAAACCAATCAAACACTCACACCCAGTCAACAGATCTAGGTTCAATCCATCACCGTTCTTTAGCCCACTCTGCCACCCCAGTTCAGACATGGCCATATTCAAATCAGTCTGACCCTGTGCCTCATGGGAACAGTCTAGCCCGAACTGCCAAGCCATGCCTTCCCTGGACGAAAACAAGCTTCCTAGGACCGCTTTCTTGGATTACAGCCGTCTTCAGCCAGGCTTGCTTGAATCCAGTGGCAAAGTGAGCAAGGGACTCACGTCTGAGCATACCCTGCCAACTTATGGCGAACAAAGCGGTACAAAAGAGGGTGGTGATGGACGGAGCATCTGAACCAATCAAACACTCACACCCAGTCAACAGATCTGGGTTTAATCGATCACCGTTCTTTAGCCCACTCTGCCACCCCAGTTCAGACATGGCCTTATGCAAATCATTCTGACCCTGTGCCTCATGGGAACAGTCCAGCCCGAACCTCCGAGCCATGCCTTCCCTGGACCGGAAACAAACTTCCTAGGACCGGTTTCTGGCATTACAGCCGTCTTCAGCGTAGGCTTGCTTGAACCCAGTGACAAAGTGAGCAAGGTACTCATGTCTGAGCAAACCCTGAACACTTATGGTGAACAAAGCAGTACAAAAGGGGGTGTGATGGACGGAGCATCTGAACCAATCAAACACTCACACCCAGTCAACAGATCTGGGTTTAATTCATCACCGTTCTTTCGCCCACTATGCCTCCCCAGTTCAGACATGGCCATATGCATAGCAGTCTGATCCTTTGCCTCATGCGAACAGTCCTGCCCGAACTGCCAAGCCATGCCTTCCCTGGAAAGGAAACAAGCTTCCTAGGACCGGTTTCTGGCATTACAGCCATCTTCAGCCAGACTTGCTTGAATCCAGTGGCAAAGTGAGCAAGGGACTCACGTCTGAGCATACCCTGCCAACTTATGGCGAACAAAGCAGTACAAAAGAGGGTTGTGAGGGACAAAGCATCTGAACCAATCAAACACTCACACCCAGTCAACATATCTGGGTTTAATCCATCACCGTTCTTTAGCCCACTCTGCCACCCCAGTTCAAAACATGGCCATATGCAAATCAGCCTGTGCTTCATGGGAACAGTCCAGCCCGGACTACTAAGCCATGCCTTCCCTGGACTGGAAACAAGCTTCCTAGGACCGGTTTCTGGCATTACAGCCATCTTCAGCGAGGCTTGCTTGAATCCAGTGGCAAAGTGAGCAAGGGACTCACGTCTGAGCATACCCAGCCAACTTATGGCGAACAAAGCGGTACAAAAGGGGGTGGTGATGGACGGAGCATCTGAACCAATCAAACACTCACACCCAGTCAACAGATCTGGGTTTAATCCATCACCGTTCTTTAGCCCACTCTGCAACCCCAGTTCAGACATGGCCATATGCAAATCAGTCTGACCCTGTGCCTCATGGGAACAGTCCAGCCTGAACTGCCAAGCCATGCCTTCCCTGGACCGGAAACAAGCTTCCTAGAACCGGTTTCTGGCATTACAGCCGTCTTCAGCCAGGCTTGCTTGAATGCTGTGGCAAAGTGAGCAAGGGACTCAAGTCTGAGCATACCTTGCCAACTTATGGCGAACAAAGCGGTACAAACGGGGATGGTGATGGACGGAGCATCTGAACCAATCAAACACTCACACCCAGTCAACAGATCTGGGTTTAATCCATCACCGTTCTTAAGCCCACTCCGCCACCCCAGTTCAGACATGGCCATATGCAAATCAGTCTGACCCTGTGCCTCATGGGAACAGTCCAGCCCGAACTACCAAGCAATGCCTTTCCTGGACCGAAACAAGCTTACTAGGACCGGTTTCTGGCATTACAGCCATCTTCAGCCAGGCTTGCTTGAATCCAGTGGCAACGTGAGCAAGGGTGTCACGTCTGAGCATACCCTGCCAACTTATGGCGAACAAAGCGGTACAAAAGGGGGTGTTAATGGACGGAGCATCTATACCAATCAAACACTCATACCCAGTCAACAGATCTGGGTTTAATCCATCACCGTTCTTTAGCCCACTCTGCCACCCCAGTTCAGACATGGCCATATGCAAATCAGTCTGACCCTGTGCCTCATGGGAACAGTCCAGCCCGAACTGCCAAGCCATGCCTTCCCTGGACCGTAAACAAACTTCCTAGGACTGGTTTCTGGCATTACAGCCGTCTTCAGCCAGGCTTGCTTGAATCCAGTGGCAAAGTGAGCAAGGGACTCACGTCTGAACACACCCTGCCAACTTATGGCGAACAAAGCGGTCCAAAATGGGGTGGTGATGGACGGAGCATCTAAACCAATCAAACACTCACACCCAGTCAACAGATCTGGTTTAATCCATCACCGTTTGTTAGCCCACTCTGCCACCCCAGTTCAGACATGGTCATATGCAAATCATTCTGACCCTGTGCCTCATGGGAACAGTCTAGCCCGAACTGCCAAGCCATCCCTTCCCTGGACCGGAAACAAGCTTCCTAGGACCGGTTTCTGGCATCACAGTTGTATTCAGCCAGGCTTGCTTGAATCCAGTGGCAAAGGGAGCAAGGGACTCACGTCTGAGCATACCCTGCCAACTTATGGTGAACAAAGCGGTACAAAAGGGGGTGGTTAGTAACGGAGCATCTGAAGCAATCAAACACTCACACCCAGTCAACAGATCAGGGTTTAATCCATCACTGTTCTTTAGCCCACTCTGCCACCCCAGTTCAGACATGCCATATGCCAATCATTCTGACCCTGTGCCTCATGGGAACAGTCTAGCCCGAACTGCCAGGCCATGCCTTCCCTGGACCGGAAACAAGCTTCCTAGCACCGTTTTCTGGCATTACAGCCGTCTTCAGCCAGGCTTGCTTGAATCCAGTGGCAAAGTGAGCAAGGGGCCCACATCTGAGCATACCCTGCCAACTTATGGCGAACAAAGCGGTACAAAAGGGGGTGGTGATGGACGGAGCATCTGAACCAATCAAACACTCACACCCAGTCAACAGATCTGGGATGGGTATGCTCAGACGTGAGTCCCATGCTCTCCTCACCACTGGAGTCAAGCTATCCTGGCTGATGACAGCTGATAGTCAGAAACCGGTCCTAGGATGCTTGATACTTGTCCAGGAAAGACATGGCTTGGCAGTTCGGGCTGGACTGTTCCCATGAGGCACAGGGTCAAGGCTGATTTGCATATGGCCATGTCTGGACTGGGGTGGTGTGGAGTGCAAAAAAACCGATGGATTTAGGCCCAGATCTCTGTACTGGGGTGAATGTATGACATTGTTCTGCATTCTGTCCATCAACTATTGTTTTTGCATTTGTCACCCCGAGTGGGATGGTTATGCTCAGACGTGAGTCCCATGCTCTCCAAACCACTGGAGTCAAGCTATCCTGGCTGATGACGGCTGATAGCCAGAAACCGGTCCTAGGATGCTTGATTCCGGTCCAAGAAAGACAGATGCTTGATTCCGGTCCAGGAAAGACATGGCTTGACAGTTCGGGCTGGACTGGTCCCATGAGGCACAGGGTCAAGGCTGATTTGCATATGGCCATGTCTGAACTGGGGAGGTGTGGAGTGCAAAAAAACTATGGATTTAGGACCAGATCTCTGTACTGGGGTGAATGTATGACATTGTTCTGCATTCTGTTCATCAACTGTTGTTTTTGTACTTTCTAAAAAAGGCACAGCAGACCAGAAGCTATGTCCTCTCCTATTTAATACAAAACGGAGCCCCCAAAGTCAAGAGAGACCCAGCAACTGCTGCTATCAGAGCAACGTCAGCACCAGTTCAGGCAATTGGCAATTTAGCAGAACCGTGTAGTACCAAAAGTTGGTTAGTAGTCTATCCAGAAGGGGCTCTCAATCCGTGCATCTGCAGCTGGTGGAGAGACATATACCTGTGAAATGTCACAGGCAGTACTTCAAATGAAAACCTACAAAAAGTGCTGGTAGTTATCCACAACATCTATTTCCTACTCCGAAGTACTGCTGATCTCCCATTAAATATTACAGCATTGCTGAGAAGTGCAGATGCTCTCCCTTTTAAATTAAAGGTGTGCAGGTTCCTCAGTACTGCACACCATCTGCCCAGTTACAACAATAGTTTACAGGAAGATGTTTGGATTTAATGATCACTCTGGTAAGGTTTTGAAAGCATGGAATGGCATATTTATACTGAGAGGGTTGTCAATTATTCTCGGCGGTGCAAGCAGGTGTAAAGTGTAGGATGTGAGGAGATTATGCTAGTGTATGAGAGTGTTTTGAGGAAGAGAATTGGTGTTTTGAAGGAGAATGTGCATGGGAGAAAGCAGAAGAAGGATGTGGTATTGCTTTAGGACCCTGTTGAGGAGGACTGCCCTTCCATTTCTGCTATTTTGCAGGAAATTTAAGATAATCTTAGAGTGTCTCGTTGCTCAAATGGGTGTAATTTCCTCCTCTCCGTTGCTTGATTTTTCCTCAGGAGAAAGTGTCACTCATAGTCGTTGAATGTCACTCATAATTACACTGAAATTCGGATAATGTCACACATAAGTAATCTGAAACCTTGGCAGCTATGGGCTGGGGTGCTTTCCCTTTACACCGCGCTCTTCATTCAGAGGCGGGGAAGAATGGTTCTCCACGTGGGGCATCATTCGACGCCTTGACTTCCATAATATGAGACCGGCAGTGGTTGCACCATGATAATCTCTCACACAGCGTCCCCCAACCTCCCTCTTAAAGGAGGCCGAGAGTAGCAGCGGCGCGGCGCTCACCTCGAGCCGCAGGGGTCACCCCGCATAAACGCTCAGAGCTCAAGCGGAGGGGAGACAGAGATCCCAAACTCTGAAACCGAAACAGATCCGACGCCAGCATCAACCGACTCCACAGGAGACACTCGCCATGCGTCCCTCACCGCAGAAAACTCATATCTGGTTTTCCAGAGAAAAACTAGTCATGTTTAAGCAATGACGATTGAGTGAGCTTGTGGTGTAAGTGCCGCTTCACAGTCACAGCCAGTCACCGCCCCTTCCCCGTCTCCACCGGTGCTTCCTCTAATGACAGGTGAATAAATAACCCGGCCCTTCCTTCCCCTATCTGTAGTCAGGAGGTTGTAAAAATTAAGCAGGCTGGGGAGAAAACTGGCTCGGCCTCAGGTCTGCTTGACGACATCAGCGCCTTGGAGATGAGCGCGGCAGGGCTGTAAATGTGGGAGTGCGTGAGAGATATGAAGGTGCAAAGATCACCCGGGAGGCCGGGGGCACACCGCCGCGCGCTCCCGCCTGCCTCTCAGTCCGTGATGAGTCCCGCTCCCTTGGGCTTGGCTGGGGAGAAGACGTGAGCTGTGAAAAGGGGGCGCCATGGCTGTTTGGCAGGGATCCGCTCTCGTTCCACTTTGGCTTTTGCTGAGTGCATGCCTCGGAATGGCCTTGGCACAGGGGAACAAAGGTAAGGTCACTTGTGAGGTACACCCGCCTTTTTCATCTTCTGGAGTGAGAGCCTCAGGCTACCCCGTCGTCCTCATAACTGAGCGCATTTTATAAGGGGCTGGAGCGTGTGGCTGGCAGTGGCGCAGAAAACCTCAATATGATCGTTCGCATTTCCAGAGAGTGCGTAAACCCAGGATGTATCACTAAAGTGCACTATTCATGTGGATGAAGTGAGAGTCCATAATTCCTATGGCATGACATCATGGCAGGAAAGGATCGCCTCGGGAGGAGCATATATATTTAGGGTAGGAATGGATAGTATAGAAATAGAGATGGCAAATTAGGATAGGACTGGGGAAGGCAGGACGCAAGAGATACAACAAGAGAAAACATAACAGAAGAGATAACAGGACCAGACTGGATAGGACTGGTGAGAATAGGAGAGGGAAAGACAAAGCTGGGTAGACGATGACAGGGCAGTAGAAGAGACAGAAGGAGCTGTCCCGGTCGGATAGAACATGATGGTAAGAAAAACAGGATACACCAAGCTAGATTAAGACAAACCTTTAGAGAACACATTGAGTAATATGGGAGAAAGCAAAATACACTATAGCATAATTTAACGTTGAATGAAACTGTTCCGTGTGGAATGCTGTTGTAAGATCTGGCAAAGATGTGAAAAGTAAGAAAAAACAGGTAACTGGCCTTCTCCACCTATGCTAATTTCAGCCGTTGGTTACAAGTGGAACCCACCAATTCTCATTTTTTGGGACCGGCATATATTTTTCCTCACAGGCCTTGCGGTAGGTTGAGGAAGAGAGAAACACAAAAGGGGGAAAGAAGGAGGAAGAGAAAGGCAGAAAAACAGTTTAGAGCGAGAAAATAAACAAGAATGGAAAAGAACCTGCGAAATACAGACTCAATGAATGTCTGGTGTGGGGTGAAGGAGTTATGCAGTGGAATCAAGACTGCCCATCCTTTGTACTGGGCACCCAATCCTTCAATCGTGACGACCACAGATTTCTGAGCAAAACTTTAGGCCCCTGCACTTGTCCTTTAACTAATTAAGCACTTAGGACCACCCTAACCGTGCTCCAATATAGGCAATATTTTATGATACACCACTTTAAAGAACTCTACATCACAATGCAGTTGGCATAACAATAGCTTCTGCATCCCCTGTGGTGGGTGGGAACCCCCGAGCTTCAGGGGCCCCCCTCTGGCACAGTGCATGGACAGGCCTGGGAGCTCCTAGCTGGCTTCGATGCGTGGGAAGTGCCTCCATGTACTTTGCAGGGGGACACCCTCAAGTTTTGTTATGCCGTTACTTCTACTCCAAGACCCTAGATACATCTCCAAACTCTTGTTGACTATATGTCTATTTTTTACAATGTACAACATTCTACTGTCTTTTAGCTAGGTTCACACTGTTCAATTACCACATACATTCGTACACACATTTATAAAACAAAATAAAATGCACGCCAATGGTATAAGTTGTACAAAGTAAAGTGCTTAGTAGATTATTTTCAAATGGAAACCTTTAAAAGTATTTACATACTCTAAAAGGGGTCAGTACAAGGTATGCATGAAGGAACAAGGGCAGGTGCAAGAAACAAGGTATGTTTGAAGAAATAGGCATACAAGTGACAGTATCCGAAACCTTCACACTTCCGCCCTTAAAACGTTTCAGAGTCCACCAACTAAAAGTTCTAATCTGCCCTGCAGTGACTTATCATAGCTCTGGACCTTATGAGAATTTTCAAAACACACTCCTAGTACATCAGAATTGACTTTAAAGTCTGAACCGTTGTCTGTAAACATATGGTATATGCCAACAATATATTAAAGTGAGGCAGGAGTTTGTATTTGTTTGTAAATGCTGCAGAGAGAGAAGCTATTAACATGGTAACTAGATAGCTTCATTAAGAAGATTGCATAGGGATGAGCGGAAAATCCGTTCCGCTAGCGGATTTCGCGGATTTTCGGTAAATCCGCGATCCGCGAACTCCCGCGAATTTACTGAAAATCCGCGAGATCCGCGAGCGGCGGATTTGGGGGGCAAAAGTTCAAGCCTGTTGAACTTTTAACTATTTTAGGATGGCGCCGGCAAGCTGCCAGCGCCATCCTAAAATAGTTACTAAGTTAGCTTCAACAGGAAGCACTAATAGATAAAATAAAGCAGGTGCTCGAGCACCTGCTTTATTTTATCTATTAGTGCCTTGATGAAGCTAATTTAGTAACTATTTTAGGATGGTGCTGGCAGCTTGCCGGCGCCATCCTAAAATAGTATGTGTGACTGTTTACTGTTTTGTCGAGGCTGGGTAGGTGTGCGTTCTCCCCATATTTATCGTCAAAAATTAGCTTTGATGCTTGATGGAGGCCTTTGCATAATTGACTTTCACCAGCTCAATCCCTGTGCAGTTCCTGTGACCACGAGCTTCTCTGATCCGTGCCTGTCCTTTTATACACCCAAGAGGCATGTGAACTCGCATATAAGCCACGTCCGTTTGGCCCCTCCCCACACACTAGTGGTGTGTGCACCGTCTTCGCGCCCTTTACCCACTTGATGGACAGGTCACTCGAGGGACCCCGGCGCTCTTTGGTGTGATGGCAAAGTTAATCAGCACCCCCAAAAATGTGTGTTTTGTCGAGGCTGGGTAGGTGTGCGCTCTCCCCATATCTATCATCGCAAATTAGCTTTGATGCTTGATGGAGGCCTTTGCATAATTGACTTTCACGAGCTCAATCCCTGTGCAGTTCCTGTGACCACGAGCTTCTCTGATCCGTGCCTGTCCTTTTATACACCCAAGAGGCATGTGAACTCGCATACAAGCCCCGTCCGTTTGGCCCCTCCCCACACACTAGTGGTGTGTGCACCGTCTTCGCGCCCTTTACCCACTTGATGGACAGGTCACTCGAGGGACCCCGGCGCTCTTTGGTGTGATGGCAAAGTTAATCAGCACGCTCAAAAATGTGTGTTTTGTCGAGGCTGGGTAGGTGGGCGCTCTCCCCATATCTATCGTCACAAATTAGCTTTGATGCTTGATGGAGGCCTTTGCATAATTGACTTTCACGAGCTCAATCCCTGTGCAGTTCCTGTGACCACGAGCGGATAGGAAGAGAATCCCAGAAATCAACTGTTGCAAAATACCTAGGGAACGAACTGTGCAGACAACCTCTCCCGCCCTATCTCACCCTACCCTTGACCAGCTGGGAGAGATCACTTTTGTTTAGTTTAAGAGCGGGTACAGTGAAATTTTTGTTGTCTTTCCCACTGGGGCATCGATACAGCACTGACTTTAATCCGTGCCCCTGTGATGGTGTCAGTTCACAGGATGATTTGCACTTCCTATTCTTTTGTAAATTCTATCTTAGATATATTAAATGGTTTTTAACTCCCTATTTTAAGAAACATAGACCACTCTCACTAAATGAGTCTTATAGAATGCTAGTTTCCCTGGATTCTGATGAACTAATCTTCCGCATCAGCACTTTTCTGAGATTGATCATACGAGTGCGTAAAATGATGGAAAATCCCTGAAATTAGAATTTAGTCTTACTGGAGCTGAACTGTATGGGATTTTTAACTAAGATTTTTAATTGTAAAATTCTTTGTATGTATATTGCAATGATTTGTAATGATTTGTTGTCTTTTTAATTGCGGTACTTTTATGAATTTTATGAAAATCGAATAAAGGTCTTTTGAACTTTGAACTATTTACGTGACTTAGATGTATTGATATTTATAAATAACATTGGCTTTTAATTTTTTTAAATAATGAATACTTAAATAAAAGTGATTGTAATTTATAATGGCAATAGCTTAAACTTTTGTAAATAACTTTTGTGAAGATTATGTTCAGTGTATTTTATTGTGACGAAAATCCAAGAACAGAAGTGAAATATTAACATCTTTTTGTGACATTTGTAATAAAGCTTGAAACATTGAGAGAACATATTAGAACCAGTTGTTGTTGAATGGTTGCACAGATTGATGCTGTGATGGCCCTGAGTGATGCTGTGGTGGCGCATAATGATGCAGTGGTGGCGCTGAGTGATGCTGTGGTGGCGCTGAGTGATGCTGTGGTGGCGATGATTGATGCTGGGATAGCGCTGAGTGATGCTGGGATAGCGCTGAGTGATGCTGTGGTGGTGCTGAGTGATGCTGTGGTGGTGCTGAGTGATGCTGTGGTGTAGCTGAGTGATGCTGGGGTAGCGATGAGTGATGCTGGGGTGGCGCTGAGTGATGCTGTAGTGGTGCTGAGTGGTGCTGTGGTGGTGCTGAGTGGTGCTGTGGTCTTGCTGAGTGGTGCATTGGTGGTGCTGAGTGATGCTGTGGTGGTGCTGAGTGATGCTGTGGTGGTGCTGAGTGGTGCTGTGGTGGTGCTGAGTGATAATGTAATGGTGCTGAGTGATGCTGTGGTGGTGCTGAGTGGTGCTGTGGTAGTGCTGAGTGATGCTGTGGTGGTGCCGAGTGATGCTGTGGCAGTGCTGAGTGGTGCTGAGTGGTGCTGTGGTGGTGCTGAGTGATAATGTAATGGTGCTGAGTGATGCTGTGGTGGTGCTGAGTGGTGCTGTGGTAGTGCTGAGTGATGCTGTGGTGGTGCCGAGTGATGCTGTGGTGGTGCTGAGTGGTGCTGTGGTAGTGCTGGGTGATAATGTGGGGGTGCTGAGTATTGCTGTGGTGGTGCTGAGTGGTGCTGTGGTGGTGCTGAGTGATGCTGTTGTGGTGCTGAGTGACGCTGTGGTGGTGGTGCTGAGTGGTGCTGTGGTAGTGCTGAGGGATGCTGTGGTGGTGCTGGGTGGTGCTGGGTGATGCTGTGGTGGTGCTGAGTGATGCTGTGGTGGTGTCGAGTGATGCTGTGGTGGTGCTGAGTGATGCTGTTGTGTGCTGAGTGATGCTGTGGTGGTGTTGAGTGGTGCTGTGGTGGTGCTGAGTGATAATGTGGTGGTGCTGAGTGATGCTGTGGTGGCGCTGAGTGGTGCTGTGGTAGTGCTGAGTGATGCTGTGGTAGTGCTGAGTGATGTTGTGGTAGAGCTGCGTAGTGCTGTGGTGGTGCTGAGTGATAATGTGGTGGTGCTGAGTGATGCTGTGGTGGTGCTGAGTGGTGCTGTGGTGGTGCTGGGTGATGCTGTGGTGGTGCTGAGTGGTGCTGTGGTGGTGCTGAGTGATAATGTGGTGGTGCTGAGTGATGCTGTGGTGGCGCTGAGTGGTGCTGTGGTAGTGCAGAGTGATGCTGCAACCATTAGCTTAATTTTCTATCAGTTATAAGCGAAAGTGCCGTTTTTCAACAAAAAGCAGGGCCAAGACTGATTTCCACATGGCTAGGTTTAAACTGGAATGGCGTGGGGAGAAAAAAAACGATGGATTTAGACCCAGATCTCTGAGAGAGGGTGAATGATTGACATCGTTCAGCATTCTGTCCATCAATTGTTCTTTTTGCACCTATTCCTCAGCACGTCATTAGCAGGGGTAGCAAGCGCTATTTAAATGCAATTACAACACAATCCAATGAGTGTTCTGAGACACCTTTGTATATCCTTTCATTATCCACACACTAGTGAAGGAGGGACTGCTTGAATCACAGTACAATTTCTCGGTGGCTTGGTGATCTTTGAGAAATGACACATTATCTTGTAGCCCAGAGTGCACTGCTGCATCAAGGCTTCAGCTCTTAAAGGAACACAGTGATTCAACCTCTGTGGGTGTCCCAAGTGGAATCTCAGTGAATTGTGTTGTTTGATAATGGTGTTGAATGCCCCAGAGATTACCAACCTTGATCGCAGCACTGCTGTGCCTCCCTACTGTAACAATGAACCAAGATAATCAAACAGACACGGGAAGATTGGTTGCAGTGTCTAGACTGGCACTCCACTGGAACCAATCAGTGAAGGCAAAGGGGGCAGTGAGAGCAGGGACCTGGTGAAATTCTGCTGCTCTTTGTTCACCTTGACATAAGTGCGTCCCAGCCATATAGAAGTGGATCTCAGGGGACAGGCAACCAAGGCCAGAGTTCTATGTTCTGAATTTCCAGCTGTCCTGAACAGCTTATCACAACTGAACAATATTCTTCTTCACTGACAAACACACCTGTTTCTAGTATCCAAATAGTACCTTCAAAACGGGGTCTCCCAGAGTAATTCTACTAGGGTCGGTCTTGTGCTGGATTTTTAGGATACCCAAATATGATCTAGAAGAAACATATCTCAATGGCAGTAATTTGCAAGGCCTTTGGTTAGTCTAAATGTTTGGCATAGATCAGACTATCTTGGACGTATGATTTATCTCCTTATATTAAAACAAATGAAATTTTTACGCAATGAAAATTGAGAACTTGGGCTTTATAGGCTACAATAAAAATGTAAGTATTATAAAAAAAGTTTTAATTAGTCAACACTTGAGAATGTTACCATTCTCTGCTAGGTAGCCTTGGAGGAGGAGATGTTTTTGTTTTGCGATGGAGTCGGCTCCATTGCTAAAAGCATGTGGCTGTTGTGGAGGGAATAAACTCCATACTTCCCATGAACCTTCACTGCCCGCAAAGTTAGCCGAGGCAGAGAACCGCCTCAGGATCCAGCATGAGGCACCATTCCCCTACATGCATTTAACAAGATGGAACTGTTTTTCGTCACTCATTTGCTTTTTTACACATCTTAACAATGTATGGGCAAAGATTTCAGCTAATTAATCTCATTTTAACACTTTAAATCAGCAACTGAGAGGTCACCTGCTTCTGAAGCGGGATAAAGGACTTGGCATTGCGGGGCAACACAAATGAAGCATTTTTAGTAACTTGTGATCCGTTTGCGCACAGAACTATTTTGTTTTAGTAAAAATCTGCAATTGCGCAGAAGATGATGGATTTTACGGTAAGTGAGGCACATCCATAATTATGTGGAAAACTTCAGGCCACAGAATTGCATAATTTCACTGGCCCTGCCCGCAGCATATGGCATCGCCCTGCTGGTTTGTTAATTACCAGGCAGGGACCGAGTGTGGATTATAGAGACTACCTCAAACCACATATGTTGATTACTGCTCACAGTTGGCTCACTGGCCAGGGGGTGGGGGCGTTCCATGGTTGAGGAGTGGGTGGGGCTGATGGGTAGTCCAGACAGTAAGCCAAATTATGAGGAGATAAACTCAAAGGCAGAAACACAAAGGGAACCTGATCAAAGCTGAAAGCACTTAAGAGCACAGGCCGGAGCCCAAGCAGGATAAGAGAACTGGCCACACAGCACAATGTAGAACTTCCCAGCCCATGCCCCCCTCTGGGCTGAATGTATAAAATGTGGGGATAGCGTTTGGCACACATAGCCATTTGACCAAGGGCGGTATTCTGAGTTCCATTATCAACACTGCAGTGAGGTGGCTCTGGCAAAGGCCTCCTTAGCCCCCTGAGAAGACCAGCGAGTTCATAAAGCGCTGGTAACCTTGTTATTGTGGTGACTTATTTGTGCTGCAGTTTGAGCGACCCGCCCCAGTCCCCACATCAAAGAGTTAATTACAGAGATTCCAGATAACAAGCCAACAAAAAAAAACAAGCAACAATACAGCCCGCAGCGGATCCTGATGTTAGCTGAGGGCCTTTTCCTGCGGTGTGACGGTCGGGGGCGGGGGGAGCACTGTTGCTTGCAGCGAGGAAGGCAGGAACAAAGGGGCTGAGCCCTACCTCACTGCACCTTAACTGGCCATGCCCCACTGCCACACTCGACGCCGCAAGACTTCCCACGATGCTGGTCCGCGCAGGGTGATTGACGAGAGGGCGGGTCATGCCCATGGCAGAAGCATCGTTTTATGGCCCACGATCCTGACAGGCCCCTGCCTGGCCCTACAGCGACCTCCATATTTGTCAGCTCTCTCCATTTTCGGGGAGAGCTAGGGGCAGACATTCATACATTGCGTACATATGTTTGCTTGTACATGTGTATGTATGCATGTTTGAAAAGAAATACAGAAACATTTAATGTTAGTGAAAACTATCACGCAGTAAAACTTAAAACCTCAAATGTCATTCGCATTGCTAGAAAACATAATTTGGAAAGATGTGTGGCCTGATGTACGAAAGGATTTTGCGATTACAAACAGTAACACTCGCAAAATGACTGAATTTGCTCCAACAAATGCCCTTTTCTAATTAACAAACCCCGTTTTATGAGCCAGAAAGTGTTTCTGACGCTTAAAATTATTTTTTTTCGACGGGATTTCAGTCATTTCAATGAAATCCAAGAGAACTAATTCAAGTACAACGCGATTTCTACATCGCCATTAGTTACATTGTCAACATGGATACATTTTGAGAAGTCAGAATACAGAAGAATGTAAAATTTTACACAACAGTGGCCCCGTAATCTGAAATTCAAGAAAAACAAATTAAGTAGCATAGCAGTCAATGGTCATTTACTGAATAATTTGAAAACAACAATTAATATTGAACAATGTGCGAGGTGAAAGACGTGATGGATGATCCTATGTGACACGACGGATGCAAAATCGGTGCCTCGCACACAGTAAGAAACCACTCTAGCAAGATGACAATAGTAATAAGGTTCGTGAGTCCAAAAAGTTGATGGTCATTTGTTCCTATAGGGATAAAGGATGATCAGTAGGACTCCGAACATACTTGGCTTGTTTAAGGGTAGCATAGTACATTCCAGCTCGCCAATCAGAGTAAAATGCTCGAATTCCACAGATAGAAGGAGGATGATTAATCGGGCAGAAAAACAAGACGCACGGGGAGCAACAGCCTTTGATGTGCCGGCCGGTAATTAGGGGAGGAGAAATGCCGGCCTGAGGCCGAGCGCAAAGCAACAGATGGCTTTGTGGAGACAGGCGGCAAGCTCGTGCACGAGGCGTGCACTTCCGAAAATCCGCTGGAGAGCCCTTGCTTGGCCTGAAGTATGGGTTGACTGCATTAGGGCTCGTTTCCTATTCCTGCGGAATAGGAAAGGACGAGCCCTAAAAACGAGTTTGTGAATGATGCAGTGTGTTGTGTCCTTCGATAATTTCCATAATTTGGTCAAGCACTGCTCTCTTGAGGCAGTTAGAGGCCAGTCTGAACATTCACACATTCAAGGTAATTTTGTAGCTACTCCACCCCTATTTTGTATGTAATAAGTCTACTATTGTTTGACACATAGTATAGCCCTTCAGTATCAACCACCAGCCTTCAGAAGCCATTCCTTCAGTCTGCCATATTTAGCACTATGTAGCTGATGTGTCCACAAGATTGTACTGTCCTCCCCATGTCAGTTTCCCTTATTTATAATTTGAATACGTTTTATTGTTTCCGAATATGTTGCGCTCTACATACAAAGTTAGCAGAGCAAGAGAAGAACGAAAAAGCAAAAAAGGTAATACAATAAGGGCTTGTTTAGTCACACAATAACAGTCAGTCAGTCAGAATACTTTTATTCGGCTATATAGCCATAAAAAGAGACACACACAGTAATAAAACACGTGTTAAAAAATACAAGGCAGTATGCATAAAGAGCTTTTAGTACTTACAATGATAGTCCGCTGCCTGGATAGAATAACACATGTAAAAAATAATTTGATAAGTACAAAGCGTAAAAAGTTATATAAACAGTTCATACATAACAATCCACTACATCAAATAGGCACTCTGCTTAAAAACCTAATAAAAGAAAAAATAGTGTCAAAAAGGTCTTTATAGTAAAACTATAGAACTGGCAAAGTCAAAACATTCATATCTCTCCTGATCCTCAATGCTTGTTGACAGAACTAATAACTGCTTGACATATAAATTGTGAGTCCAGGCCTTGTAAAAATCGGAGGCTTCACCTTTAGGACCTTAGGTTATTATTTCGCAGTATGGGACGTAGAATCGGAACTCTGGGCATAGTATAAAATCCACAGAAAAACATGAGGTGAACGAGGGATTGCTGACTAATGTTGTCTCAGGGGCAGCAGGGCAAGGTAGAAAACTAAGAGCCCTGCTGTGGAAAGGCTGCCAGGAAATGGAGTGTGCACAATCTAAAGGGTGTTAAAATAAATTAGTTAAATCTTTTTTCAGAGTTATGGATCCATAATAGATAGGTTTTTATCCCTTCAGGGGTTGTAATCTCTATGTAACGGCAGGCTGTATCCATCGCCTGAATCTTCATAGTTCTAATATGTGTTCTATGGTTATGGGAAATAATTCTTTCCACAGCCCTTGAGTTGTTTTGATTAAATTTGGAGAGTAGAATACATTTGGAACACCAAGTTCTATGAATGTTCTTTTAATATAAGAGAGCCAAGGGATAGAATCCCTCTGATCTAATTTGGCACAGTCAACAAGAACTTGCCATGAACATTTGGTGTGGGGAGAAGGCCAAATCTTCAACCACACTAGGAGCGGTGCAATTTTTATCATATCGTCCGTATAGGGAAGACCAACTTGTGTGGGGGCTATGAAATTTGCGGTGCCCTTCAGAAGAGCTAACAGTCTACCAAGGAATTTGTTTTCAATAATTTGTAGTCTCGCTGGGTTCGTATAACCCCAGGTACCAGCCCCATATGTGCCCAAAGACATGCATTTAGCATTATATAATGAGATTAATTCTTTCATAGACTTTTGTCCAGGTTTACTGGCAAATTTAAAGAGTCCCCTGCCCATGCAACTTTAGGAGACCTGTGGGACAAAAGCTTATCCTACTAAAAATTAGCATCCATCATGATTCCAAGATAATTAAAATTTGAGACCTTGAACCTGCACAAGAGTGTGTTCTTCGGCCCACAAGTCATTCTATACTATTTTTGTTGGTTGACCTATAGTTTCTGTTCCCTCATAAATTCATTTGAGCAGTCAAGCAATAGCTGTAACCCATTAACAGTGAGGGAAATGAGCACTGCATCATCCGCTTAGAGGAAGATGGGCACAGGTCACCATAGGAAAATCTTTACCTGCGGTCTGCAACACTTGAACAAATGAGATAATGTAAAAAAATAAATAATTAAGGGTCTAGGATGCAGCCCTGTCTAACCCCCCTTTCGATCTTAACAGAGGCATGCATTCTTCTTCCGAACTTGAGCAGTCATATTCCAGTGAAGGCGTTTGAGGAGTCCTATCAAGGAAGCCTCAACTCCTACCTCACTCATCATGTCCCATAACTTGTCCCTGTCCACCAGATCGAAAGCACTGGAGAGGTCCATGAAAGTTAAGGGCCCAATTGTGACTTTTGGTGCAGCAGGAGCTGTCCGTATACCACTGCCATGCTCATGCAGCGCCAAAGCCTTGGGTGGGCCGCCCGCCAGATTAGGAGTTTCCCCCTGTCTGGGGGGCTGATTTCTGGCATTCCCACGGCAGTGCTTCAGAAAATAGGCACAGCAATGGAAACGCCAAAAACAGTTCCTGCACGGCATGGACTCTGAAATCAATGCTGTGCAGGAACTGGGGTGTATGCATACAGGAGGGCACACAGTGTGCCCCCTGCATACATCAACATGGCTTGAAGCACAAGGTGCCCCTGTAGGGCCCTCTTTGTTTCCTCTCCACCACGGTTTTTACAGAGGTGGGACTGCCATGAAAACTGTGGCGAAGAAGAAACCCGTAATATGATTGGTGGGACCATAGGGGTCCCGTCTATTATATTTCAGCCTCAAGACTGCCACACCACCGCCGGTTCCCTGGCGGAGGTGCTCCCAGGGCAGTCTGGGTGTCCAACTCGTAATGGGGTGGTCAGACCACCAGTGTGGAGGTAGCTGGACTGCCACAACTCTGGCACGATGAGTCTGGCGGTCCTCGGACCCCAATACTAGTAATAAGGACCTAAGTCCATATTACGAGTCCTTGACTTTATCATACTTTCCCGGGGAGCAAAAGCAAGTTAAGGGCCTATCCGACTGTTCCCCTCACCTGGACAGAAGCCAAATTGTATTTGTGAAAAGAAGCCTCTTTCCTCCACCCAGTCTTCCAATTTTTGAAGAATTACGCTCCCTAGAATCTTGGCAGAGGGATCTGAAAAGGAGATCGGGTGGGTGCATGTCGGTTGACTCTATCACTCTGTTTAAAAATAGGAACAATAGTGGATTTCTTCCAGGAGCTAGGGATTTTGACTCTGATTTGCGGTTCGAAATACATTTGTGTGTAGAGCCCAGAATGTTGGGTGTTGCTTATAAACATCTATAGGAACCCCATCTGGGCCTGGGGTTTTGCCGGCAGGGCTCTCTGTAAAGGTCATAGTTACATCACTTGCATCTGTAGAGTTAACAAGAGAGTGTGCCCCATATAAAGTAGTATAAGATGCAGCTGGTGAAAATAAGTTAGAGGCTTCTTGGTCTAAAATCCTTGAGAAGTAGGATACCCTGTCCTCTGAGGAAATATGACATTCTACTTTAGGGCGCTTAGTACAATAACAGTCATAATCAAACACCTAACTCATGACACAACATAATAATTAAACATAAAATGCTACTGTCTATCAAGATACGGACAGGATGTGAATGAATGATTAAATACTTTTTGTATTACATTTGTAAAATCATACACAATAATAAAATGTAAAACAAAGGTTAAAATAACCTCAAAATGTAAACATCATGCTGACGCATATAAAATCTGCATCAGCTAGTAATAAAGATATTTTAATTATGAACCAGATGACAAACAGGACCACTTCCGCTCTGTTTTCAGATGTTAGCCATATCTTTGGCCTTTGTGGATTTTAATACATTTTCAGTAAAGGACAAGAATTTCTCAGTACATCTAACAATCGTGCCTGACTGTCCTTTTAGGCAAAGAGTGGTAGCCTTTTGAATAGTCCTAATTTCTTTTGCCTTAAAAATAGGTACAAGTTGGACCAATGGAACTGCTGCTATATTTTTTAGAAAAGCGTTTAACTGCACCAACAGTGTTATAACTTTTGTTGGTTAAATTAATTATATGTTTGGTCCAATGTAACCACTCTCCTATTTTAATTCCAAAATAAGGATATGTATCCACAATATCTATTCTTTTACCTTCTAATCTCGAAATATATTTGATATCTAAATAACCAAAGACTGCAATTTTAGTTTAATTTTTTTCTCCAATGTATTAAATGTTTTAAAACATTCCAGATGAGTTAATTGGTGGGTCATTCTGGATTCTTGATAAAATGACCAGATCATCTGCCTAGGTACGTTACAGGAATATAGCCCAGCTTTGGTGCATCTCCGTCGTTTTGTTCTGAAGCCTGAAAGAGATCTGCAATTTATAATGAGAAAAGAAGTGGTGCTAAAATGCACTTCTACTTAAGGCAGTTGGTAGTTTTGGTTCTAGGAATTAAGCCTCCTCTGTAGCAGATCTGTATTTGAACCTACACACTTGAATGTAATTCCATTATAAACTGGAGTAGGGTCAGATCAATTCCCCAAGTATGTAGTTTTGACCAGCGTAAATTCCTGTCTACTCTATCAAATGCTGATGAGTAATCAATGAAAATAGTTTATTTTCTTTGGCTTGCAGAGATTTGTCTACCATAGAATTTAGAGCAATTATGTTATCAAGAGTTGAACAGTGGGTATAAAAACCTGACTGGTTCAATTTTAGAATCTCTTTGCCAGATTCCCAATTGGACAAAGATTTTAATAAATGCTTGGGGAAAAGTTTGCCTTTGGCATGTAATAGAGTAGTCAGGTGATAATTCTTGGGGTAATCTTTCGGGGCATGCCTATAAAGGGGTTGGATGATGGATCCTGTCCAAAGATCGAACAGAGCAAGTCTAATTGACATTATTGAAGAGGAGCATAAGAACCTTACTCCAATTAGCTACATCCTTTTTCATGATGTCAATTGGTATACCATTTGGGCCAGGAGCTTAAAGCTATTTGTAGTTGTTATTAATTTAGAAAGATCTTCTTCACTAACGTCATACGCATTTGAACCCTTGTCCACCTGTTACTCGTACTGTGAATTAACATTTGCTCCATATAAGTTAGTGACAACATCCTCCCAAGTCTTAAAATTAATGTGGGAATCTCCTTTTTTCCTGTAACAGCCACTTCCTGTAACAACTAAGAACCAGAATTTTTAAATATTATTCCTTTTAATTGCATAATGCAGCTCCGTACAGTGGTCTTCTTGCACATGGGATTTAATTGTATACATTTTCGTCTTTAGGTAATTTTTTAATTGCCTGATCTCACTGTCCCTCTGTTTTGATGGTGGTATGTGTAACATTCCTTGTAGTTTCTTCCTTTGAGCATGCTTCAGTTGATGTTTTCTGAAATGTACCAAATGATATGGACATTGCAGATTCTGAATAATGCTTCTAACTGAGAAAGGAAATTAAGGGGTGGGAGGTTTTGTGAGTTTCCAAATTTAGGACCCTATGCGTAATACTGGTCAACGAACCATTTTGCTCCATATACAGGAAAATTGATTGTGATGAAACCCTGGACATGGCATGTTGCAGGGATTCTGCACATACCCAGAACTATGCGCAGGAAACCAGGACCTCGGTGTGTAGTGTTGTACCAGAAAACCCACCTCAGTACCCAGAACCCCAATCCGACTAGCTATAGTGTCTCAATCGTTCTCCATACTACAGCGAAGCTACCAATGATTGAACATCCTAGAACACGTTACTCCGTCTCTCTCTCAGGAATCGCGGGAAGAAGAACACTCTTTTGCTCAAACACTCATACTTGTCTACAACGTGAGTAAACAGAGACACGATATAGTTTAAAATGTTTATTTTAACTAACATGCGCCACAGTGCAGTATACTAGCCAACACAAGCAGCGAAATGCATAAGAACAATATAATCAGCATGGTTACAATTCCATAAAGCACAAATGGGGCAATCATTTGATAATGATAGTGAAAACAGGACTACAGCGCCTTACCACCCTCCTCATGCTACAAGCTAATTTATTATAATTATAGAAGACCTCTAGGCTTTGTCAGGGGGACCCCATACCGCTAAGTTTAGATGCAAGGAATCACATCTCAGGTCAAGCACAGCTCTTCTCCTTAGGAATGAATCTCTCCAAGTGCTTTTTCATGCATACATTGCCATATTAAAAGCACTCGACTTTCAATAGAGCAACTGTGCTCTATGTTGTGTCTATGGGCGCGGGACTGACCAAATTGAAACAACAGCATACATTGTTTTTCGACCTTGAACACGCTGTGCAGATTAGGAGTACAGTGTACAGCTAAATGTGTGAAGGGTAGACAGTTCTCATGCTCAAATGCAGCAACAGTTTATCCACGAGAATAAAGGCATGTAGTAACGTGCGCAAAAGCGTCAAGATGGCTGCCAAGCATAAACAAACTAATGGTAACTTAGCAATGTCTGCAGTTAATTCTATGACCTCACTACACCCTCCCCATGTCAGTCCATTGGACAGTTTTTTATGGAGAACACGGAGTTCAACACGTTCAGAGGAAGAAATTAGAGCATTGATCATTAAGTGAAGTGAAATCGCGGAGGGAGAGAAAAAAAGAAATCTTGTGTCTTTTAATAAGGTTGGAATGTTCAAAATATCAACAAGCCAAAAAACAAAAACAAAATAATATATATATATATATATATATATATATATATATATATATATATATATATATATATATATATATATATATATATATATATATATATATATATATATATATATATTACCTACTGGCGATAGCCAGTAGGTATATATAGTTAGGATTTTTTTCCTATGGGATTTTTGAAAATTCTATGTCGAATAACTTTGGCGTTTAAGGACAGAATTGGCTGAAATTTTCAGGAAAATGGAACATTTTGTTTCTGAGCAGCCCCTGAAAATTTGGGGGGGTTTCGTCAAGGGGGGGCCGAGAAAAAAGGGGGGTCCCAAAACGTGTTTTTCCCATGCAATTTTCCATAGGGGCGGTTGGCCTCACTTTTAGCCTGAACGTCTGAATGGATTTACACCAAACTTGGCAAAATTGTAGGGACTGGTCGCCCGATGTGCCTTTGCTATGTCTCAAGATATAGGCTCCAGTGGTTTTTACAAAAATTAACTTTGAAAAATATATATTGGGCTACATTGGGCTATATATATGTTGGAGCCCAAATGTAGCCCAATGTAGCCCAATGTAGCCCAATGTAGCCCAAAGATGGCCACCAGAGACAAAAAAAACAAATGTAGCCCAAATATCAGCCAGATGTAGCCCAACTATAGCCCAATGACAGAATGTCCCAGAGTGTTCTAAAGAACAACTAGAGTGCTAACAGTCCTACTTATTACAAAGGTATGGCACACCTGAAGCCATCTTGATTGGAATAAAGTGGTAACTCTTAAAACATTTAATTTAAAAAGGAACAAAATGAGGGGGTTCATTTTGCCATAGAAAGTATGATTAGCGAATATATGACGAAATCCTGCATGTACTATTAGGCCGCAAATTAAAATAACGAAAACTTTTAGAACGAATATGCCTTTAGCATACACTAAACAACTAAACTACCCTAAACCCTAAAACACTACCCCCAGCATGACCCTACACTACACAAACAGTACAACACTACCCTAAACCCTAAAACACTACCCCCAGCATGACCCTACACTACGCAAACACTACAACACTACCCAAAACCCTAAAACACTACACCCCAGCATGACCCTACACTACGCAAACACTACAACACTACCCTAAACCCTAAAACCCTACCCCCAGCATGACCCTACACTACACAAACACTACAACACAACCCTAAACCCTAAAACACTACCCCCAGCATGACCCTACACTACGCAAAGACTACAACACAACCCTAAACCCTAAAACACTACCCCCAGCATGACCCTACACTACGCAAACACTACAACACTACCGTAAACCCTAAAACACTACCCCCAGCATGACCCTACGCTACGCAAACACTACAACACTACCCAAAACCCTAAAACACTACACCCCAGCATGACCCTACACTACGCAAACACTACAACACTACCCTAAACCCTAAAACACTACTCCCAGCATGACCCTACACTACGCAAACACTACAACACTACCGTAAACCCTAAAACACTACCCCCAGCATGACCCTACACTACGCAAACACTACAACACTACCCAAAACCCTAAAACACTACCCCCAGCATGACCCTACACTACGCAAACACTACAACACTACCCAAAACCCTAAAACACTACCCCCCAGCATGACCCTACACTACGCAAACACTACAACACTACCCAAAACCCTAAAACACTACCCCCAGCATGACCCTACACTACGCAA
Source organism: Lissotriton vulgaris (assembly GCF_964263255.1). Classification (NCBI taxonomy): domain Eukaryota; kingdom Metazoa; phylum Chordata; class Amphibia; order Caudata; family Salamandridae; genus Lissotriton; species Lissotriton vulgaris. Next base: position 1,753,611,646 of record NC_141687.1, read on the forward strand.
ACACTACAACACTACCCAAAACCCTAAAACACTACCCCCAGCATGACCCTACACTACGCAAACACTACAACACTACCCTAAACCCTAAAACACTAGCCCCAGCATGACCCTACACTACGCAAACACTACAACACAAACCTAAACCCTAAAACACTACACCCCAGCATGACCCTACACTACGCAAACACTACAACACTACCCTAAACCCTAAAACCCTACCCCCAGCATGACCCTACACTACACAAACACTACAACACTACCCTAAACCCTAAAACACTACCCCCAGCATGACCCTACACTACGCAAAGACTACAACACAACCCTAAACCCTAAAACACTACCCCCAGCATGACCCTACACTACGCAAACACTACAACACTACCGTAAACCCTAAAACACTACCCCCAGCATGACCCTACGCTACGCAAACACTACAACACTACCCAAAACCCTAAAACACTACACCCCAGTATGACCCTACACTACGCAAACACTACAACACTACCCTAAACCCTAAAACACTACTCCCAGCATGACCCTACACTACGCAAACACTACAACACTACCGTAAACCCTAAAACACTACCCCCAGCATGACCCTACACTACGCAAACACTACAACACTACCCAAAACCCTAAAACACTACCCCCAGCATGACCCTACACTACGCAAACACTACAACACTACCCAAAACCCTAAAACACTACCCCCAGCATGACCCTACACTACGCAAACACTACAACACTACCCAAAACCCTAAAACACTACCCCCCAGCATGACCCTACACTACGCAAACACTACAACACTACCCAAAACCCTAAAACACTACCCCCAGCATGACCCTACACTACGCAAACACTACAACACTACCCAAAACCCTAAAACACTACCCCCAGCATGACCCTACACTACGCAAACACTACAACACTACCCAAAACCCTAAAACACTACACCCCAGCATGACCCTACACTACGCAAACACTACAACACTACCCAAAACCCTAAAACACTACCCCCAGCATGACCCTACACTACGCAAACACTACAACACTACCCAAAACCCTAAAACACTACCCCCAGCATGACCCTACACTACGCAAACACTACAACACTACCCTAAACCCTAAAATACTACACCCCAGCATGACCCTACACTACGCAAACACTACAACACTACCCAAAACCCTAAAACACTACCCCCAGCATGACCCTACACTACGCAAACACTACAACACTATCCTAAACCCTAAAACACTACGCCCAGCATGACCCTACACTACGCAAACACTACAACACTACCCTAAACCCTAAAACACTAGCCCCAGCATGACCCTACACTACGCAAACACTACAACACAACCCTAAACCCTAAAACACTACCCCCAGCATGACCCTACACTATGCAAACACTACAACACTACCCTAAACCCTAAAACACTACCCCCAGCATGACCCTACACTACGCAAACACTACAACACAACCCTAAACCCTAAAACACTACCCCCAGCATGACCCTACACTAAACAACCACCACAACTCTACACTACACTAACACAACACTACACTACACAACACTACACTACACTACACAATCACTAACCCACGAAAAAATTAACACAAACCCACTTACCTCTCTCGTCATCGTGGTTTTCACAACGCAAATGCATTTACCATACATGCCTTTAAAACGTAATTCTTTGTAAAGGCATGCGCGATAAATGCACATGCGTTTTGAAACAATGCGGGATAATGGTATGCGAGGTCAATGACCTTGCGGGATAATGGTATGCGGACTGAAAGTCTGCGGGATAAAAAATGCGGGAAAATGGCTGCAAACCATGATTAGCAGCAGACTTCCCTGGTGAGCACTAGCTTTACTACAGTGATCTAATGAGCAACTAGAGTGCTAACATTCAGAATTTATGGCAAATGTGTGACACATCTGAATGCCTTCTTGGTAGAACCAAAGTAAACAAGCATTGAAAATGCAATAGATCTCGCCCTCGTTTAAGTTAAAGCCATTCTGTTTGTAATGAGGTGGCTTTTTAGCTTTGCTTTTATTAGTGTTTTTAAAACTTTCATGTAAATAACATGCATATGTATGCATATATGTATATGTATGCATGCATTTATATTTATATAGATATGCAGATTATATATGTTTATATATGTATATTACCTACTGGCGATAGCCAGTGGGTATATATAGTTAGGATTTTTTCTCTATGGGATTTCTGAAAATTCTATGTCTAATAACTTTGGCGTTTGTGGACGGAATTGGCTGAAATTTTCAGGAAAATTGCACATTTTGTTTCTGAGCAGCCCCTGAAAATTTGGGGGGGGGGGGTTCGTCAAGGGGGGCCGAGAAAAAAGGGGGGTCCCAAAACGCGTTTTTCCCATTCATTTTTCCATAGGGCGGTTGGACTCACTTTTAGCTCGAATGGCTGAATAGATTTACATGAAACTTGGCAAAATTGTAGATATGGTTTGCCCGACGTGCCTTTGCTATGTCTCAATATATGTGCTCCAGTGGATTTTGAGAAATGAACGTTTAAAAAAATATATATATCTTTGACAGCGGTCTGGTTAGCGCCCCGGTTCGCGTACCTGACGCGTAACGGAACTTCGCGAAGCGAAGCTGATTGGCTCTCCGGTGTCTGTCAACATTCTAAACAGTCCGGAGCGGCCGCCATCTTGTCTCTCGGTACGATCGAGAGACAAGATGTGGTGCGATTTTACGCCGTAGAGGCGCGTCCCGGTACGCGAACCGGTACGCGAACCGGGCAGCTCACCGGGCAGCTCACCGGGCAGCTCACCGGGCAGCTAACCGGGCAGCTAACCGGCAGCGTAGCTGTCAACATTGTAAACAGTCCGGAGCGGCCGCCATCTTGTCTCTCGGTAGGTTCGAGAGACAAGATGTGGTGAAAAAAGAAGGGGGAGATGAAGGAAAGGGGGCAAGGTAAACCCCTCCTGACCCCCTAGGATTGATGAGGGGGATATTAAAGTCCCCCGCGATTTTTCGCGGTAGAGGCGCTTCCCGGTACGCGAACCGGGCAGCTAACCGGCAGCGTAACGGGAGTCCGCCATCTTGTGTTTTTGGAGCGTCCGGTTCGCGTACCGGGTAGCGTCCCGGTAAGCGTAACAAGGGGAAAACCAAGAGAAACAGTAAAAAAAAAATTAAGGGAATAGATTTCCAGCAAACTTGGCAAAATTGTAGGGACTGTTTGTTTGATGTGCCTTTGCAAGGCCTCAAGATATGTGCACGTGTGGATTTTGTCTAATTAAGGTTAAAAAATATATATATATCTGTAAGCGTGCTCCGGCACGCTTACGTTATGGGTTTTGTTTGCGCTGCAGAGCCGATACGTCACGGTTATGCGACGCGCCATGAGGCGTCTCACGTGGCTACGTGATACGTCACGTAATAAAGAATATATTTTACAGCTATAGATATTAGCTTTTAAAAAAACAATGAAATTCACTGAAAAAACCATAGGTTATAGACCATATATAGTTAGGAATTTGCATTTACAAAACCTTGAAAATTCACTGAAAAACCATAGGTTAGAGACCATATATAGTTAGCTGGACATTTTATTGACATAAAACCAATGAAATTCCATATATAGTTAGTTGCACTAACTATATATCGCGCACCCGCAATCCACTGCTGATGATGTCACATATTACATCATTCATGACATGGTCAGTGACATCACTGATGACATCACTGATGACATCTCAAATGACATCACTGATGACATCACTGATGACATCTCAAATGACATCACTGATGACATCATGACACACCAATACCAGTTACTACATACGCACTCACTGATTCCTACGTCTACACACACATTCACTCATTCACCCATACAATCACTCATACATACAGTCACTCATTATTACAACACTATCATATGCACTCATACACCTATGCAGACACTCACACACTGCCACTCATCCATGGAGTTACTCACACACCTAGTCAGTCCTGTAAAGAATCAATCACACTTCCATTTCCTCATCTATACAGTTAAACACCGAACACCATACTTCAGTGACATCACTGATGACATCACTGATGACATCACTGATGACATCTCAAATGACATCACTGATGACATCTCAAATGACATCACTGATGACATCATGACACACCAATACCAGTTACTACATACGCACTCACTGATTCCTACGTCTACACACACATTCACTCATTCACCCATACAATCACTCATACATACAGTCACTCATTATTACAACACTATCATATGCACTCATACACCTAGTCAGTCCTGTGAAGAATCAATCACACTTCGATTTCCTCATCTATACAGTTAAACACAGAACACCATACTTTTCACACATATACTAACACATATTTACTCTCTTATACAATCACTGATACAAGTACACATTGATATGCACAGAGTCACACACCTCCCAGCCAGCCACACACACACTCAGTCTTCCATACATCCACTCATTCTTCAATATGTAAAACATATTTAAACTTTACAAAAACACACAGACACTAGATGATGTCATTTGAGATGTCATCAGTGATGTCATCAGTGATGTCATCAGTGATGTCATTTGAGATGTCATCAGTGATGTCATCAGTGATGTCACTGACCATGTCATGAATGATGTAATATGTGACATCATCAGCAGTGGATTGCGGGTGCGCGATATATAGTTAGTGCAACTAACTATATATGGAATTTCATTGGTTTTATGTCAATAAAATGTCCAGCTAACTATATATGGTCTCTAACCTATGGTTTTTCAGTGAATTTTCAAGGTTTTGTAAATGCAAATTCCTAACTATATATGGTCTATAACCTATGGTTTTTTCAGTGAATATATATATATATATATATATATATATATATATGTATATATATATATATATATATATATATTAATGTATACTCAGTAGATGAACGTTGTCAGCCAGGGTAATCCATAAGCGTGTATGAGCAGTAAGTTGCAACAGGCTCCAAGAGGAACTTATTTTTATCGTTAGAAAAAAGAGACGCCATCCATTCAAGCAAACTGAAAGAGCAGACATGTTCCTCAATAAGTGGTGCTTCCAGCACCATCACCGGACAACTTGCTTGGTACTCGATGTAACTTCGTTGCAGGAAATCCTGTGCTGCAGCACAGATATCCAACCCTGCCAAAACTCCAAGTGCAGCCGCGCTGGCCATAATCCCAACACCGGAACACTCTTGCTCATGGGACACTAAGGGAATCATCAGCAGATCAAAATCCAGGGCAGGAGACACCATATTGGAGAAGCAAAGATCGAATGCTCATTCAAATATACATTCCACGCAGGTGAAGACAGGTTACACGCAAGTGTTATATGCAAAACGAAAGGACAATCCATAAGCCACGCTGAGTATGGCCAGGGACAGAATACCATAGCATTCAAGCATACGGCAACAAAGCAGCTGCAGTCGGTCTTGGCTGTGCAGCGCCACCGGAAAAGCAGCCATTGCACAGCAGGCAAATTAATAGTAGTATTCCAGCAGCTAAGGCAAGTAATAGTGGCAACCCACCAAAGACGCAGGAAAAAATAGAATGAATAAATGCCGGTATTACACCAAAAACAGTTTGGAAAGAAGACACAAGGCCAGAGCCCACAACTTAAAAAAAATAGGCCAAGCCTGCAGTATTAGAGGCATGGAATATTATATTGAGTCAAAGCACCGAAATGCAGTGGGAGGTCAGCATTAAAAAGGGCCTGAACCTCATATCGGGTATTGGCAACATGAAGGACAAATGTCTCACGTGCAGATGTGATAGAAACTTCTTTTTGGGACACCAATGCTCTTATTCTGCTCAACTTATGGAAGTCCGTTCTCAAGGTCGGAATGGAAGAACAAACAGAGCTAACAAGTCTCCCATGTGGGGGTGGAAACAGCAAATTTTTACAGGAAACCACACGTTGCGAGACTGTCACAATGTTTGGGATGCCAGCAACCATACCGCAGCATTCCTTAATATTTAAAAGCAGATAACTACTGTTTGCAAGAAGAGTGAAAGTTGGTGTAATATTGGGCACTGGAACGCCTTTCAGAATGCATGCGAGATTTAGGGCTGTTACATTACACGCTCCGTGCAACTATACATTTTTGCATCCCAAAGAATGGCCTATGGTCAAATCGCATGATTCCCCAGTTAGGTAAACCTCTTTTTCATCCCATAATCATTTGTAAGCGAATGATAAGGACCACACCTCAAAAAGGAATGCCAGGACGTAATGCTTCATACAAGAGGTAAATTTAAATAATGGGAATGGTAAGGTTATTACCCCATGGATGAGCCAGTCAGCAGCTTCAGTTTCGGCTACAGAAAAGGGCAAAGGTACTAATTTTTCAATGTGTAAAAGCGTGTATGTAGCATCTTTCATGGACATAAATCGCTGTTTTTCAGTTAAATTAAAAGGCATAAATAAAGATGTAGGGTTCAAATATTCCCAAGGAACTTTCCCCATTTTAAGAGTTTGTAATGTCCATGCAAACTGCATATTTGAACGCAATTGATTCTGTCCATGATACAAAACAGAATAGAACAAGAATAAACCTCTCCTATGTACCACATTAACCCCTGCGCTGTGCTGGAGGGGAGGGGGGCGCGCACAGCGCTCCCATGCTCATGACGAGCTGAGCTCGTCATGAGCTACGGCACTCCTGTGCTCATGACGAGCTCAGCTCGTCACAGGTGCATTGGCTCCCGTGGAACGCTCAGCACAGCAGGGGAATTCTCCCCGCACCTGAGCGTTCCACGGGCCATGACGAGCTGAGCTCGTCATGAGCACCGGAGCGCCGTGGATCATGACGAGCTCAGCTCGTCATGAGCGCCGAAAAGGCTAATATATTGGTAGTATATCCTTCATTGAATATATATCAGCATTGTCCCATAGCAAAAATTATTTAGAAAACATTATTCTTTTTTATTTTACAAAACAGACCAATATCAACAACAGATGAAACAATACTGTCCAATGTATGAATGCGGGAGGAAGGTGTGTTAATACTATTATCCACAACAGCAAGGACTTTTTCTAAATTAGCTTGGTCTATGGCCCTTAACCGGGAAGCAGCCTCAATCTGGGACAGCTTCCATATTTCATTATAGGTTGCGTAAATAAATCGTTTTGATCTAGCACTAGTAGGGCCCTTTATGAAATCTGTCAAATCAATGTCACCTGATAATAACAACAAATGTTGTTTCACAGAGGACAGTGTCGAGTGTTTTAACCAGTTTTAACATAATTTGCCAACCGAGTAGGTAGTGACCGAATGGGAATTAGAAAAAACGGGGATCAGACCTATCCTATGTATAGCCAGGGGCCTTGCCATGGAAACGTAGTTGGTAAGCATTTGAGCTGGTTTGCCAAACCAACCAACCTAGGGGGTCTAAAGCAGAAATTTTTAAAGTAACATTCTGGAATAGGGACTGCAAGTCGTCAATAGAACAATCAGAGTGATTGGTCCAGTTCAGATATGCAGCCAGAGTGGGGATGTCACAGGGAATTCATTTGCTTTGAATTAGCCAAACCAAAACACGTAGTCTGATAGATCGAATCATTCAAAAATAAAATTTGAGTAGGAATGAGGCATGCGCGAGTTTCAGTGCCTCGTACCTGCCTGGGTCTGGAACCCCACACAGATTTAAGGTCTATTGAGGCCTTCCACAGATCATAGCCACCCCCTGACAAATCATTATAAAAGATTGGGAATACACTAATTTGGTGTGGGTGAGCATCACTTTAGAATTTGACGAAAAATATAATCTAAAATAAAAGGATTCTGGTTTGGATTGAGAAAAATCAGTAAAATATGTACATTTATTCAAAAACGATTTGGAGCTACCCTCCAATGGAGCCGGGCAATGTTCCCACTGTGTGAAATTAAAAACATTTCTAAATGTATTAGCTTTATGCAGGAAATGATGGCCATAATGCTGGTAGCAAAACAAATCAGCATAATTTGCAGTATTAAAAAAACAAATTTTCAGCATCAAAAGCAGCATAGTACTTCAAATCTGAAAACAGAGATTGTATAGAATGTACGTCCCAATCATCAGATCGCATATTGTGCTTCACTACGTCACCCATGGAAACACGAAGTACATTTGGCAAGTTCATTATCTCTGTAGGGCCATGAATCTGAAAATCCACTGCATCCCAAACTATGCCATCCACAACTGGCCAGGCGGAGATGTTGACTGAAGTCAGGTCCCTTTTCATGATGTGAGAAGACGAATGTGAGGCCAAAGTTCCATCGAGCAGCTTCACAGCAGAGCGTTTTGGAATGTAGTGACCATTTATGAGAAGGAAAAAGAATGTCACAAATTCAATTGACCTGAAAAGAAAAATGGCAAAAAGGACTACTTACTTTATTATACAGTTAATAAAAACCGTAATGTACAAACATAACAATGCATGATAGAATACATTTTTTTTTTAAAGTATAAAATCATGATCAAGTTCTTGATGCTAAGCATTACAGAGTGCGGTTAAAATAATATTAACAAACTTCCCAGCTCTTGCTAAGGCCTGGGCTGAATTGTTGCTAAAACACAAAGTCGAGGCTTCCCTACAGTGTCTCAGTGATTGTTCCCGAAAGACAGGGATCAGTAGGCGGCGTCAGTCGGTAGCAAAGAATGGGCAGCAGCAAAGCAGGTGGAGCCAGGACTCGTGTATGTAATTGCAAAGCCTGCAAATGGGCTGCTCATTCAACCAAGCCCACTGTGGGTTAAAGTCAAAGATTGGTAGGGCTAGCAGCCTCATGTATAATATTTTGTTGCGAGTCTGGGGATCTAATATTTTTCTATCAAAACAGGAGTACAAGGCACTTTATTGGGCCTCTGTCCGTCAAGCTTTGGTCACTGCTTCTTGCTCCGTTAGTTTAACAGGAAGGTTCCTGACTCACAAGTTGGATCCTTTCCTAGAGAACTATTGGGACATTATCACTAGGCCACTTGACAAGAAACTTTACCACCAGTTTCGTGTGGGATCCTTGCCCTTGAATTCGTTCACTAAAAACTGGTCTAATGGAGTGAGTGAATATTGCCCTTGGTGCCCGGGACACAAGGAGAGTGTGGGTCATCTTCTATTTGCCTGCTCGATTTATCAAGCCCCTCGAAGTAAATGGATAAAACCCCTTTGCCAGCGACTTAAATACAAAGGGTGTGCTGAGGCTATTTGGGCACTTAGAACTAACACCTCTGATGTGATTGTTGTGAGCATAGCCAAATTCTTGGGGTGGGCATGGGTGATCAGAACGAGAAGTAAGCAGAAATGATTAAGATCCTGTCTCTTTTTTAATTCCAACTTTTTCAATTCCAACCTTTTTTAATCTTCTTTAATTTTTAGGTCAGGTCTGTCTTTGTTTTGTCAGGCTGTTTAATTGTAATTTTAAAAGAAAAAAAAATTGTTGTATTCAATATGTATGAATTTCATGAAATTCGAATTTGTATACAGTAATTTAAACTATAATTGGGTTTGCTGTAATACCAACTCTTTATAACAATCTGTATGTCCAAAACTTCACGTTTAAAAAAAAATGTCTTTTATGATTTTATTATCGAAATAAAGACTTTAAAACCTGAACCTGAGTAGTTAAAGTATAGCTGAGGTTTCCCCTTGATATATGATTCATTCAAAGCGGTGAAAAGTTCATTTTTAGATAGCCCGGCAACATCTGTCTGAAATGAAACTGAGATGATTTGTTTTGTTATTGTTTTTTTCCACATTGACAGGGGGATAGTTGGGTCAGTGAGAGAGGTTGGTTCAATCTTTAGTGTGGAAATGGCGAGGTGCAACTGTTTATGCCAAAGGGAGTGTTTGTCCTTGAACGCAGCTTGTAGTTGCTCTTTCAGACATTGTTCAGGTGCTCGTAGGGTGTGTATGTAGAACTTGATTAGGTCTCCCAGACAGTGAAGGTTTGCACATGTCAGTCCCAGCTCGAGTCTCATCCTCGACCTCCTCGCGTGCTGCGGGACGGAGAAGATTTTCTTATAAGCTTTTATTTGTAAGTTTCCCAGAAATGCGTCCATTTTCCCGGGAAAGGCCAAGTGGCCGTAGGTCACTGCAGGTAGTAGTTTGGCCCGTAGCACCCTTAGGATTGGTTCGGCTGAAGGGCTGTGCAAATGACGATTCAAGCGCCTCAGGCTGTGAATGATCCCCATACCCTTAGGCCTTAAGTGTCTAAGGTGTGCTGCTTGGTTTGACTAACCAAAATTATGTCCAAGGCGGAATCAAATAAGTTCATTTAAACCATGCCACAAAAATTGAGAATTTGGAGGGAGTCACTGATAATGTAGAGCCCGAGTCAAAAGAGAAACATGACTCTTGAAGGGTATCAGGCCTCACACCTGTTGACGACTCGGTTGCAGGATAAGTATGCTCATTTTCTTCATTTAGACAGGAGGTTTAGTAAAGGGTTATTGACAGAGTCCATTTCTATGGCATTATCAGGTTGCGCAGTGTCAGAAGCGCCCAACACTGAATTCCTGGAAATCGCTGTACATGAAGATGCTGGTGTTATACTATTCAGGATTGGCCAGAAGTTGTAACTTGACATGTCCACAGAGACGTTTCTCTTGTCTTTTTGACCAGGAAGTGGTGGTAAAATGACTGTTCGAGTTCCCTTCACGCCAAGCACTGGGACAGGTGCATGATAAGGGGGGCCAAACTCCTTTTTTTTCCATCTTCTCTCGGACCAGGTCTCTGATTTTGGGTAGATACCGGAATCTGCAGTGCTGCATCAGTGACTGAGAGCAAATGTTCCTTTGCAAGACTGTCCCGGTCTCTTGTAGCTTCTGTAAAACCACCTAATAATTATCTACATCAAAGGATGTGGCAGAGGCTGCAATGCCTAGACCATCATGTCAAAGAGCATTTCGTATGGGGTCCGCCCACCCAGAGATCTTCTAGGGAGATTATTTAGTGCACGTTGTATGCTATACAAATGGGCGAACCAGTTCCTACCAGTACCTAGGACCATAGCTGTCAAGCATTGCTTTAAGTCATGGTTCATTCTCTCCACAACTGAATAACCCTCAGGCATGTATGGAGACGAAAATTTGACCTGCACACCCAAAGATCCCATGGCCTCCTTGTACGCCTTAGAGGCGAACGCAGGACCCTGGTCAGAATAGAAAGTGCCACATGCAACAATCCCCACAAAGACACGCAAATCCCTGATGACAGTTCGAGCGTCAGCACTTAGTTGTGGCCACACCCAAAGAAAATGTGTGCACGAGTCAACTGCAACTAAGATAAATTTATAGGCAGTATCAGAAGAAAATGGACCACAGTGATCTAAATAAACACATCCAAAAGGTCTATTAGAAATACATAGCAGTGTTTGTGGTGGTCATGTTACCGTAGACGGTTTAATCTCTTGACAAATGTCACATGAAAGCACGTAATTACGGGTTTGTTTATACAGCCCACGCCACCAGAAAAGATTGAAACAGTTGCAGACACTCCAGCTTGGGGCGAAGCCAAGCCTTCATGTGCAGCTGTATTCAGTGAAAGTCTGAGGTCGGCATTGGGAATGAACCTGTCACCAACGTCGTTAATCCTCACATAAGGAACTTTATCGGGACTTAAGTGATAAGAGTATTGCGAAGGGAGACCCTGCGGGTAATTACCACCCTTCTCTGTAGCAGCAATAGCTGCCAAAATGTCATTATCAAACTTATTCATGGATCTTGTAACCGCTGCAACTGTAAATGTGGCTACTGCTGATTTAGCTGCCTCATCAGCTAAGCTGTTGCCTACCGTGTGTACTCCTTCACGTTGGTGACCAAGAGTATGAATTACATTTGTGAGAGGCAGACGTACTTTAAGATCTGCGACTCAAACCCAAAGCATTTTATGCTTGATTTCGCTGCCTTTAGAATCACTATAGTCATTTTGAGACCAAAAGTGTATGTTTTCATTGAAGGACAGGACATAGTAGTCAGAATCGCTCACAATGAGTGTAGTCACATTCGGATCAACAAACTCAAGTGCAAGCACCAGAGCGAGCAGCTCAGCTAATTGGGCGGTACAGTCACCTAGTGTCTGAGTGTGTACAACACTCGACTTGAACTCTCCGTTCCCCTTTGCACCAGCCACAATTGAGCATGCTGTCGAATATGAATACTTTGACACCGTCACAGGTTGCGCTGAACCGTCAGTGTAAATGATACAATGGTACTCCTCCAACGGACGCATAGACATAGAAGCTGAATGAACAAACTCATAATGTAACAAGCATTTACAATGCAATAGGTCTCCCAGCTTTAAAGTTTGAGCTATTGGCATTGTATATTAAAATTGTTATCAAGCTCTGAATTGTTGTATAAAGATGGTAAACGCTGCAAGAAAAAGCAGCACTGAAATTGATAGCTTTCGCAATCGCTATTGTAATGAAGCTGAACAGGCAGGGACAAAAGCATAGTCATAACAATCGATTTAAAAAATAAATGAAAAAAACACTCACTGAAAGTCTGCTTTCGATTCTGCGACTGTCCGCAAACCCAAAACAACGGCCTCCTCCTCCCCCGAGGGCACCTCACCACGCCCTCGCCCCCCCCTAGCTACGCGGGTGCTGACGCATGCAACCGTCAGGGAGGACACCCACGTGTGAGGAGGAGCGGCCGGGGATCGAACCGCGGGCGCACGCGCCCACGGAGAGAAGCCGCGCCCACGGAGAGAAGCCCCGCCCACGGAGAGAAGCCCATGCCCTAGAGAGAGCCCCGCGGTGGCAGCTGAAGACCGGAGTAGCGGTAAGTGGGGGGGGGGGGCGCTTGGTGCACGTGTGTGTGTGTGTGTATGCGACAGCAGGGGTGAGTTCTCTTTATGTGGGGGTGCATGCGTGCATGGGCGCTCGTGTGTGTGTGTGTGTCTCTGCGTATGCGCATGCATGTAGGGTGTTGGAGCTTCCCAGGAGACGGCAGCTGAGCGTGTTCGCGCGCGCGTGGCCTACACCGATCGCCTTTGCGCGCGGCCTGTGCTGTCTCCCGGGAGGTCAATGCCGTACAGTAAGGAGACGACACGGGCGGCAAATACACCTGGGCTGTTTTTGTAGCCCATAGCCAAATGCCAAAATTGTTTTTTGTTTTCCACCTGAGGTAAAGGCGGTCCATTGACTACAGGAGACAAATTGTGACTGAAAAAGCCGTAAGAAATATCAATGGTAGTTTTATATTTTTTACGAACTATACTGTCCACTAGGGCAGTACTATGGGTATTCTGAACCGCACAGGTACAACAATGAGAATTTAAATGCCGATAATCCAAAACTAGGCGGTACAACCCATCGGGTTTGGTTACGGTAAACAAAGGGTTATTCATCAAAGACACACATGTCTCAATTACTCCTAATTGAGCCAGAATTTACAAAACGGGAGCTTTCGCCTACCGACGGATGGGATACTGTGGTAGTGGCTGTGGCATAAACTGCAATGGTATCTCATGGGGGGGGGAGAATCTTTATCCCATCCCACCTGAGTACGGTACAGCGCAGATGTTAGCACCAAAGCCCACTCTTATGCAAAAGCCTCTGCGTGCTCCTTAGAGATGATTCGTGAACAACTAGGGAGTATTACTTCTTCCACTCTCGGAGCTGCAAGAACCAAAGGTGGGGGCCAATCTGTCTCTGCCAACAAAATGTCATAGGAAGAAGTCAGATTTTTCCAAACGATCCCTTTAATAACAAGTTGTATGTCACCTTCAGTCATAAGGACTATGTCATATAATCTGTCAGGGGGAGCAACTCGCGTGTCGGTAGTTTCAACGGTGATGAACGTTTCAGTTGATGTTGCCTCCAGATAGGAACGCGCTGCTTGCCGCACTATGGTAACCTCCGCTGCGCTGTCTAGCAGCGTTACTGCCCATGTTATGTTCTGGAGCCGTTTCCTCACCGTCAGGAGACCTAATTCTCACACAGTCGCGCAAATCATGAGTGCACTCAGAAGACTCGGGTGCCGGTGACGTTGCATGCGACCCCTGTTTCTGCTGTTGCTTTCCCTATTTTTTCATTTTTCCAGTTTTTCTTTGGAAAAGATGGACGGTTGTCCTTATTGGACTGTGCTGTCTGTCTTTGCTGTTGCGCTGGTATTTTAGCAAAAGGCTTAACACTCAAACTTTTTCGGCCAATCGTCTTATAGGCATTTGCAATGATTTTTGGTAAAGCGCGGGGTTTCTCACCTTCCGGGACAAGGCTTAAGGCATTTGACACTTGAAAATTGGCTGCATCTCCCTTGACATTTGCATGGATCAGATCAGCAACTACTTAGAACTCTCCAACCAACCTCATCCCCGATTCCACAGCCACCTCCGGTCCTTGCTCATCCTGAACACACTTAATCACGGAGGGGAGCACTGTCATAGATGGTGAGCCAAAACATTTCGCATACATTGTCATGAACACTTTATCCCAATTTTCACAATCAGTTACCTCGGGTATTAAGCCTTTCTGCAAACTAATAATTAAAATACTGTATTTTTCCACAAGAGTGGTATTCGGAAATACAGCTTCAGGCTGGTCAAATTTCTCAGCAAGCCAGTAAGGTAAATCATCCTTATTTTGGGGGCGCTTGCCCATAACGGAATTAACCATGACAGGACGAATAGATATCCCGGTAGGTTCCAGCCGGTTGCGCAGCAACCCCAGGTGCTCCCACCTGGAGATTGCATGAAACGTATTGCACGAGTACTTGGTGTACCTCAAATCAAGGAGCCGTGCAATACACAAAGTTCTTCCACTCTGACTGCCATATAACGTTGATGTGGTGTGTACCCGGCCAAAACTGGCTAAGTGGTCCCGGGAATTGATAACGGGCCTGAACGGACCGGAGTCACTGTGTGGGGGAGGGTGCAATTAAACCAAATACCGTGTTTCTATGCCGAAATCAGAACCTTAAGAGCCCTATAAGGCCGATAAACAGTATGTGTTGCAGTGGGAGTGTATACATGGAACAAGTTATCATCTCCATTCATTGCCGGGAAAGTTACCCAAGAATAAAACACCTCAAAGTGATAAGCTGGATCAGCTCCCACTACAAAAATAAGATCAACACCCGCATCAGGTACTCCATATGATTGTAAATGACGATGCAGTGGTGCGCGGCAATACATAAGGACTAGAAAAGAAGAACAACCTAATGCATGGCAGCGCAAGATAGGGTTGTAATTCAAACAAAAAAAAAAACTGTTTAATCATATCAAGCTTGAAAATACCTATAAAAACATCAATATAGGTAGGTTATGCCGTCACACCTGTTTACCGGAAAACAGAAGTGAGGGTATTGTGGACAAGCACCAGTGCTACTGGAGTGCTTCTAAAATATGAACCAGACCAAACGATAGGTGCGCCATTTTGCAGGGATTCTACACATACACAGAACTATGCGCAGGAAACCAGGACCTCAGTGTGTAGTGGCGTACCAGCAAACCCACCTCAGTACCCAGAACACTAATCCGACTAGCTATAGTGTCTCATTCGTTCTCCATACTACAGCGAAGCTACCAATGATTAGATATCCTAGAACATGTTACTCCGTCTCTCTCTCAGGAATCGCGGGAAGAAGAACACTCTTTCGCTCAAACACTCATACTTGTCCACAACGTGAGTAAACAGAGACACAATATAGTTTAAAATGTTTATTTTAACTAATGTGCTCTACAATGCAGTTTACTAGCCAACGCAAGCAGTGAAATGCATAAGAACAATATAATCAGCATGGTTACAATTATATAAAGCACAAACGGTGCAATAATTTTATAATGATACTGGAAACAGGGCTACAGCACTTTACCACCCTCTCCCCGTGCTACAAGCTAGTTTATTATAATTATAGAAGACCTCCAGCTTTGTCAGGGGGACCCCAAAAGAGGCAGCAATACAGTCAGCGGGCAGGAACTGCACACTAATCAGAGTGACGCCACTTTATTTCATGTTAGCAGCAAGATTCATCTGCAAAATGAGGCATCACAAACACCAAAGATAAATAAAAAAAAAGAACTATGGAGGAAGCTGGACCCTGTACTGCAGGAAAGAACAACCCCCAATAACTCTACAAGTAGCCAGGAGGACCAGCCTGAGACCCAGGGGAAGGGGAAGAAAAAGAGGAAAACCAGGTTCAGCCAGCAGGAAAACCAGATCCTGATTGCGGAGGTGACAGAGAAACACCAGCTCTTTGTCAGCTCCACTGTGTCATTGGGGACCAAAAATGCAATATGGCAGTCAATCACAGCCAAGGTGAATGCTATTGCAGATGTGAGGAGGACAGTGACAGGCTGCAAGAAGCGCTGGCATGACGTTAAGCGCAAGGCCAAGCAGAAACTGGCAAACAATCACCAGGCAGCACTGGAGATCGGAGGCCCAGGAGGAGCTGGATGCCTTGAAGGAACAGGTGTCCACAGTCATCAGTGAGGAGTCAGTGGTTGGAGTCCAGGTACAGGATAGTGCTAACCAAGACCAGCTACATCAGCAACAGGGTGATTACAAACCAGGGACCGAGGATAGGGGTGGATGGAGCCAATGTCACTCATGTCCAAATAAGTATCAATCAGTGCACACCCACAAGGACTGCAGATCTTGTCCCAGATACTCCCGCCCCTGGGAGTATAGCCACATTTCACCCTAGTCAATGAACATATTGCAATACACATATTGGTGCTGTCACAACCTTGGAAATCAGCATAGTAAAGTAATCCAAAATTCAGACAAGATTTTTTTTACACCAGACCACAAAATAAGGTGAACATGAATGAGCAGAGGGGCACATTGCCTGGAGCTGCGGCACGGTGTCAAAACGGCCCCGTGCCTCAACACCATGCACATACAAACTGTCTGCACAGGACTGAATCTCAGTGACAACATAATCATGCACAGTGTCCGAGACTCAGTCTCGGCACACAGTGCATGATCATATTGTTGTCACAGAGATGCAGCCCTGTGCAGACAGTTTGTATGTGCGCGGTGTTGAAGCAAGGGGGCCATTTTGACACCCTGCTGCATTTCCAGGGATTGTGCCCCTTTTGCTTGTTTATGAGACGCTGTCCACCAAGTGAGAAAACATGTAGTGAGTCTGCATACCATGAAAACACGCATTGTCACAACATAGTGATCATGCAGCCTTCCGTATAAAAAGTGCATATCCCACAATGCACACATTCAGCACTGTTGAATCATCATGTGAGGCCATACTGTGAGCAGGGGGGATATGCCTAAAACAGTACAGTGCATGGACTATACATATTAGGAATGTGTCACCATAATATTTACTACATGTCTTGTCTATGTACCATACTCACAGAACTAAAATGTCCTTGTAAATAAGTATGACAAGTTAAGTATGACACCAAACAAGAATTACATTTTAGCACCAAAGCATGTCAACCTGCAAAATGGCACCATCACCCCTCAGGTCAAAATGCACTCTTCTACTCTCAAGTGTACACATGTGCCTTACAGAAAACAGAATCCTACATTAGTCCCGGTGTGAGTTGCCCATTTCACCTTGATGTGCATGGAAACAAGTATATTGGGAAAGTCAACAGTGTCAGTGAACAAATATGCAGTCATGTCTGTCAACATCTGCACACAAACTCCGGCATCCAATCATCTTTGACATAACAGCATGTATCATCCATGTGGCCTTTTGCGTAGCATATTCCCAAAGACACATCACCCTGCCAATCGCACCTGATGTGATGTTGGGGGAGTGCTAGGGCCAGAGCACCACTAATAAGCCCTTTTTGAAATCCACAGCCATGAAGTCTAGGCCCACTTACACACTGCATGTGGTGTCAACGTTAAGGTAATGGGTGTTGTTTCTGTCTGTTCATCCTGCAACAACGATAGAAAGCCATGCTGCACTATACTCACAATGGTTAGCCAACAGGAGGGCAGTAATCAATGTATGCAAGGAAAAACATGATAGACAACATCAATACAAGAAAACTCACAATAGCCAAAGCAAATTTGATGTAAATGTGTAATGCATTGGCAGCACACATAGAAACATTAATTAATTCAATAGATCTTTGGCCATGTCTGGACCCACACCTGTTGTCCGAAGGGCCAGGTATGGCCTGTGTGTCCCTCTGAAAACTTTGTAGTGCAACTTGGGGCAGAGACTTCCAGCTGCCCAGTCATCTCTGTACCTCCTAGCCATGGTACGATAGCCCTTGGCCATCCGGCATATGTGCAGGTATCTTTATTTCTGGACATGAAATGTGTGGGCCTCCTCTGGTGACATGTTGTTTGTAAGATAAGAGCAATGACAATATGTTAGTCCAGATGACTATTTCAATGTTCTCCATTTAACTAGGAAACACAAGGTTAGTAAAACATGTCAGCCTATACTCTAACAAAAGACTGTGTAGTTCAAAAGTGACATGGACAATGCAATGTTGAATTAAGGATCAGTTACAACATGATGGTGACACTGACATGACTATGCATGGCATGTGACATGTAGTGTCACAACGCAGTGAGACTGTCAGTGTCAAATGATCGTGCTGTCACATACCTTAACTGAGCGGGACATGTACAAGGAAGTGGAGGAGAGAGACATTAGCCCTCCGGGTGTGGCGCCTCACTCCTCCACTTCTGAAACACAAGGCTGCACCATATGTACAATAATGTGGTGCAACCCTGCATGTCCCCTGCCATAGTGCTGAGTTTACCAACTCAGCGCCAAAACAGGCACCCTTGCACAAGAGTTCAAGGGATGTCTGTGTGCTGGGTGTTATAGAGAAAGAAAGGGAGTAACCCTACTATTTCAGATAGCGACAGGGTAAGTACACGTTAAAAAACAAGAGGTCCCAGATTAAGAAGGCTAAAGTCCTTAGGAACACATTTGGATCTAGACAATTACCATTAACAAAATCAGGTGGAAGAGCAGTGTTACGTCAGCGAATAAATGTAAAATTAAAACAGTACCAAACGGTTTTAAAAAATATATTTGTGTCTATTTATTACATGTACATATTATAAGAAGTAAACTTTTCGCAAGTTAAAAACGGTTCATACTATTTAAAAACAGTTCATACAGTTTGTACAAAGAAATATTTTATACATTCAATAAAAACAACAATAAGAAGAAAACAGAGGTCGACGCAGCGTTTCGGTGATTCAGTTGATTTTCACCTTCATCAGGACAGTTTTCTTTCACAAATTAGGGGTTTTAATTCCTTCTAGTATCGATGTCACCGTATAGATTACAACGGGGAAAGGTGAAATTTTACACTTTCCCTTTTCGTGTTGATGTGCACTGGATAAGGCTTTGAAACAGAAGGACCTTCGTTGGAGCCACCGTATTGTCAACAAAGAACATACGACTTATAGAAGGCTGTCAAGAAGCCTAATATAGGTCAACTCTACAGTCACGTCTGGATGTAGACTGGCCTAGAAATCGGGTGATATATCCTCTTTTAATTCTTATTTAACTGAATATCGTAGTTATAGCGTTGTGCGGGTTAAAAATGCTTGACAGACCTTCGTCGATCGAAACGGTCTCCCTGCATCCAACGCGGTCCCGGCTCAATTGTGCCGCCCATCGAGACTAGAAGGTGACAATGGAATTCATCACGGCCCCCCAAAACACACCCTGAAATTCATCTCAAACTCCTAAACACACCCTAAAATTCATCTCTGATCCCGAAACACCCCCTTAAACTCATTACTGACCCCAAAACACACCCTAAAATTCATCTCTGACCACCAAACACACCCTGAAATTCATCTCTGACCCCCAAACACACCCTAAAATTAATCTCAGACCCCCTAAACACACCCTAAACCTCAAAAAGCTCCATTACTAACCTCATAATGTTTACCTTTCACTTGTCAGATATATGAACTTATGCAGAGAATAAACATGCATGGAATATTTTCGTGTAGTGATATTTTATTGCACAAACTAGGCTTATGTGCTTTTTTCCAAACAAATGGACACATGTGCATTTTTAGGTGTCGCGACCTGCGTTGCACTGCGCAGCAGTGCACGCGCAGGCGAGAGTCCTTTTGTCCGGGGTTCAGAAATAGACCCTGGAATCGCACACGCTTGTGCGTGTGTTTTTTGTCTGACCTTATGTGATTGGGCTTTGAGTGCGTGTATTTTGATAACAGAGCACGCAATAGGCCAAAGGCGGGCGCATTGCTCCGCCCACGGGCTATTGGTGTCTGTTACGCGCACCAAAGCCAATGTGGTTTCAATTATCGTGCCCAGACACAGGTGTGATAATTGAAAGCACATGTCCACTGTGGGCGCGCGCGCGCACCACTCGCATGGCGTGTTTTTTTGTTTTTTTTTAATAATAGCGATCCCTTTCTGTGCCGCTTTTAAAAAAATGTTCATTCTGGGCATCTTCCTAATGCAGAGTAAACAGTCACATATTCCCATCCACCCCTCCGAGCACCACATACTCACTCCTCGCAGCTGCCCTAAACATTTAGAGCGTCGCGTGCTGAGTGCATGGCAGAATCCTGCGTGGCGCTCGCTTCCATTCTACTGGGAATACCAGTTCCATTATACTCCAAATTTCATTCCCTTCTCTTCCTCCTTGTATCCCGGAGCACCACAGCCTTCCAGTTCTCCCGCATTTCCATAATCCTATCAGCTAATGCAGTGGTCTTCAAACTCTTTAATTCCGCGCCCCATAGTGTGGAAAAACAATTCGCCGAGCCCCCCCTCAAAATTTTGCACAATTATTCTATTTAACTGTCAATGTTTAAATATGTCTAGACTTGTTTAAACATTGAAAATTTGAAATCCCATCCTTTTTGACACCTTCTCCCAGCCAGGATTTAAATGACAAAGGATGTTAATGATGGCCCATTGTAGGCGTGCGTACTGCTGCTAATTTTTTTAGGCTGAAAACAAAGCATAATGTTTCTTCTGGCCAGAGCCTGGCGCCCCCCTGGGATCACTTGAGGCCCCCCTAGGGGGGCCCGCCCCCCATTTTGAAGACCTCTGAGCTAATGTTACAAGACGCGCCCGTGTCACAGGGCACAGAATCATCGGTTTAGTTTTCACTTCAGCACTCAATGTATTATGTACGGTAAAACTTGCACCCACTCAGTTTCACTGAGGTGAACTGGGACTACAACTCCCAGTAGCCATCGTTATTTTAAATGACTTGAGGCGGCATGAAGTCGCACACACCCTCCTGTGGCAGGCGGGACTCGTCTCCAGACGTAAGTACACCCCACAAGAAACGGTCAGGGCCTTAAAAGACCTGTTTCCCCCAAGTATCTTACCTGGGACTCCTGCGGCCTGGGTGCTGTCTCAGTTGTAAATGACGCCGACGATCTGCTTCAGCGGGAACGTGGTGCTTCCTGGGTCTAGCCTCTTGTGTTCCAGGCTTGACGTTTCCTTCCTCATGGACTCGTCATCAGGGCTTTATTTTCACGCGGGTCTGTTATGGGACAGAATGAACTTCAGATGCTGTGTCGCTCTTCTCGGTCCTACTAAATGTTATGAACGCTGGGTGCAGCTCGGAAGAGAACCAGCCCAAAGGCCGGCCTAGGTATGGAGTTTGTAATGGGAAGGGGCCCTGATGGTGACCTGTCATATGTTAAAGTTCAGCAGGTGCCTCCAGGGAAGCAAACCCCGTACGGACCCGCTTCTAGGCGCAGTGAATGGGGGGAGGAGACTTGGGAGTGGATTAGGGGGAAACATTAACCCTTTCTATCACTCCCCTCATTTGCTCATTAAGGCCCTGTTAAAGTCATCAGCGCAACCCCGCCAACAGCCCTCTGTGGCTGACTGAGCGGTAATTGGAGGCTTAAAAACCTTTTCAAAGGGTACCCTGATCCCTCTGCCCAGGGCACAGATTAAACCAGAGCATCGGTTTCCGTTCAGAGGCTGCCCAGAGATGCGATCAAGTGTCTTGTCTAGTGGGGCGCCAAAAAAAAAGCTTTTGCACCCAGAGGAGGGACACGATACATCTGTACTTACTTGGGCGCACCCCCTCACCCATGATTGTACAGTACGCATTTAGTGTCAATCATTTAAGAGTGTATTTCTGGAACCGCCTCCCGATGCTGCAGGCATTATTGGCAGAGTTAAAGGTACTTCTGTTTGATTACAAACATAGACACATCAGCTCTGTCCAATGTGTCATGAAAAGGGTGACTATTCCATTCATTTTAACGAGGAACCTCAGTGGTGGTGTTAAACCCTGCTGCGAGTCTACGATTTTAGGGCCAGTTTACTAAACCATATTGTTGTTGAGATGTGCATTATTAAGAGTTTGAGGCCACAAATTGATGTTGGTCCATGTAGTAAACCACTTTTGTGGGCCTGAGAAGATTTTTTGTCTTTCAAAATACATTTTGAGAATCATTTGGGGTGTGAAAGGGGCATCATCCCGTATTGCGATTTACAATGATATTTACCATTGACAAGTTACACCTCAGAGGGGATGGTGAATGGTTAGCAAAGGCGTCCCAGGGAACAGTTTCCACTTTTATGAATCATGTTGGATAGCCTTATGGAGAAGTTGACCCTGGACCACTACCTGCTCCACCCACTGTGTTCCCAGATGGCGTGTTTTTTTTTTTTTTACAATAGCGATCGCTTTCAGTGCTGCTTTTAAAAAAAATGTAGTTCTGGGCAGCTTCCTAAGCGGGAACCGAAGACCAGCAAACAACACTTTCTGGAAGATGAAAAAAATGCTGGCGCTTTGTCCAAAGTATCTTATATGAAATATTTTTCTGCACATGCCTTTAAAGTTAACCAATTAAAAGATAAACTTCATCTTTGAACTCCATTTCATAGCACTCTTATTTGCGTGTACAGTCCAACTCTGTTAATGTGCTTCTGTATTAGTGTAGTTGTAGACGTTGATTTATCATGAAATTTTCCATTTCTATTTTTGTATTTGTCTTTTTTTTGGCTGAAAGGCAAATATAATTTGATCTTTCATTTTGGCTGATCAAGATCCATTTTCTATGTTTGTTAGACATTGTAGGCAGGTACTTACAGGCAGGTAACTACACAGGTTAGACTGTCTCTTCTTGGCGTGTTAAACTCTGTCTCCTGCTGGAATCTTTTGACTGTTGTTTCACCTGCCTTCTTGACTCATTCCGCTCCCATCACCCGCAGCAGACACAGTCCTTAACCTTGAATTCTCCTTCACCCTCCTTTTACCTTGCAACTCAGAAGTGTCCCCTTCCACTTTTTCAGACCCTGTATATTTGCTGACATCTAGACTACCAGGCACGTACACCACTTTTTTTTTTACAATAGTGATCGCTTTCAGTGCCGCTTTTCTTTTTTTATTCTGGGCAGCTTCCTAAGCGGGGACCGAAGACCAGCAAACAACACCCCCTCCTCTTCCTCATCCACCCCGGACCACAAACCCAGCAACCCCCCACCACCCTGAGACTGTTTCGAAGGAGACGGCCATCCAAGAAGAGGACCCAGAGAGAGCGAGGGACCACCAGGCATAGGGTACCCGGGAGAGACAGACAGACATCCCACATACGCTTAGGACACAGACAGACATCCAAAATACGCTGACCGGGGAGGCAGACATCTGGAGAACGGCAACCAGGAGACAGACGAGCCTCTCGTAGACAGTACCACAGGAGACAGGCAGACATCGCGGATACGGTAACTAGGGAGACAGACATCCGGGGTATGGTAACCAGGAGGCCGACAGACACCCCCATACGGTATCTAAGGAGATAGCCAGTCTGTCTAAGAGACAGACTATAGAGAGGCTGCCAGGTGCTCGGGACTGGTTTGACTTATAGTTACCAAAATTCTTGGGTGCAGAAGTAACATTAGCACCATTTTACTCTCATCATCACGTCATTATAACATTGCCATCTTGTCTTTGCTTTAACCCATCACACACAACCACACACAACCACACACACAACCACACACACACACAACCACACACAACTACACACACAACCACACAAACAGCCACACAGGCAACCACACACACACACACACACACACACAACCGCAACCACACACACACACAACCACACACAAACACACAACCAGACACACACACACAACCACAACCACACACACAACCACACACACAACCACACACACAACCACACATACAACCACACATACAACCACACACACAACCACAGACACAATCACACCATCAGTGCACACTTTCACCAGGCACAGACACCATCAGTCATCAGTGCATGCTTTCACCTGGCACATACACAACCAGCCGTCAGTGCACGCTTTCACCGGGCACAAACACCACCATCCATCAGTGCATGCTACCACCAGGCACACACGACCAGACGTCAGTGCACGCTTTCACCAAGCACACACACACCACTAGCCTTCATTGCACGCTTTTACCAGGAACACACACACCACCACCCGTCAGTGCATGCTTTCACCAGGCACACACACACCACCAGCCATCAGTGCACCCTTTCACCAGGTACACACCAACAGCCATCAGTGCACGCTTTCACCAGGCACGCACACCACCAGCCAGCAGTGCACACTTCCACCAGGCACACACACCTCCAGCCATCAGTGCACAATTTCTACAGGCACACACACCACCAGCCATCAGTGCACACATCAATTGTTAACGCATCCACAATTAACTATAGTAGCAATCGCAGTATGGCGCACTTTACTTTTAAACATATTCATCTAAAGTGCAGCATGCCACCATTGCTACAAAAATAAATACACATTTGTTTTGCCTACAATTTATAGACTTTTGTTGCAATTGGTGTTGCAATATTTAGCAATGCCAATAGCTCAAACTTAATTAATGCGAGACCTATTGCATTGCAAATGCTTGTTGGCTATTGTGATTAGATGAAGAAATTTGTGATTATTAGATCCCTCCGTGCTGTTCCAGAAGCAGAAGCTGTGGTGTGTGCAGCATCTGCCTCTTCTTCCTGGTCATCCTCTGGATTGTCCGGATCCTCCGGTTCTTCAACCTATGGCGTGTTTGTGCATACACATATGTTGGTCAAAATGCAACATGCCATGATCATTTTGCAGACAAGTTCAGGTCCGTACAGCAGTACTCTCAGGATGTATATTTAACTCAAACATAGTTTACAGTTTCTTTACAGGCCCGTTGCACATACTGTGTTGCAGGGATTCTGCTCATACACAGAACTGTGCACAGAGACCCAGGACATCAGTGAATTGTGGTGGAACAAATAACTCACCTTAGTACCTAGAACCCCTAACCGACTAGCATCAGTGTCACATTAGCTCTTCGTCCTATAGCAAAGGTACCAATGATTAGACAACCCAGAGCATGAGACTTACGTTACTCTCAGGAATGGTGGGAATCAAGAGAACTCTTTCGTTTGTTATTCTCACACCAGTCCACAACTTGGGTAAAAAGAGACACAATAAAGTTTAAAATTTTTATTTTAACAACGTGCTCTAAGATACAGTATTTTTGCTAACATAAGCAGGCATATGATTACAAATAATACGATCAGCATTGTTACAATTTCATAAAACACAAAAGGAGAAATCATATTATAATGATGGTGAAAGCAGGTCCTATAGTGCCTTGTATTCCACCCTCCCTAGCTAGGAACTATGTTTTATATAATATAAAAGGTCTCTTAGGCTTGAATAGAGGACCCCATACCTCCAAGATCAGCAAAAGCTCTCTGTCTCTCTGGAAACAGATATTCTCCAAGTGTGTAAAATCGTGTATGCAGTACAATATTAAAGACGCCAGAATTTCAGCTAGCTGCAGCTGTGTGCATGTTGTGTCTAGAGCATGAGGCGATCAGCCCGAATAACACCTAACATTTTTATGATAACCTTGGAGGCTTCAGCACTCACTGTGCAGACTAAGGTCGAGATGTAATTCTAGGGACGTTGAAAACAAGCCATTCTTGTGTGAAGCAATTCACACAGCCTAACTTACAACAACAGTTACATACGTGTGCAAAAGCAGCAAAAAGGTAAAATGGCATTTAAACTTCTAATACGCCTATGATAAAATAGCAATGTGTGCAAGTAAGGACCAGCCTTCACTACACCCTCCCTTGATCGGAACACCTACAGAATGGGGGGTAATTTAGAACACAGAGTTCAAGTTCGAGTGAGACAGAACCAAGTTCAAATTTTGCCAAACTGGACAATTGGGAGTAACATTCCGAACTAGTAACCACAAAAAAAATGTTCGCTTGATTTTTTGCTCAAAACCAAGCAGGGGTTGTGTAGTGTCCAAAGCACGAAACGTGAACAAAGTAAAAATGAAGAAAAATAACAAGCCCAATAGGCGTTTGAAGCCAGAACTATGCTACTTCAATCCAAAAGCGTATAGGCACAGTACGTTGCAACTGCCTCCAATAGGAAGTCATTGTTCTCATCCGAAAACATTTCAGCCATCCAATTTAACAACGGGAAGGAACATACATGTTCTTCGACAGCCAGAGACTCTTGCACAATCAGAGGAAAACTCGGGTGTTCTTCGAGATAGCTGGGTGCCAGAAAGGCTGCAGACCATATGTTCCAATTACCCAGGACTCCATGTGCCGCTGCGCAGGCCATTATTCCAATACCAGAACAATCCAACTCATGAGCAACTAAGGGACTCATTAGTAGATCATAATCCAGCTTAGGAGACACCTTGTTGCAGAGACACAAATCCAGTGCTCATTCGAAACCGCAATCCAGGCAATGGAAGACAGGCTGCACACATGTAAAGTACGAGAACCGGAAAGATAATCCATACGCCACACTCAAGGTAGCCAGCGGGAGCACTCCATAGTAATCAAGCATCCGGTTACAAAGTTGGAGCAACCGGGGCAGGTTGTCGCAGGGCACAGATTGTGCAGCCATTTTTGAGTAAGCAAATCAACAGCAGTATACCAGCAGCCAAAGCGAGAATTAACGGTAATCCACCGAAGAGGCTAGAAAAAATAGAATGAAAAAATGCCGGTATCACACCAAATATAGTTTGGAATGAAGTCACAAGGCCAGAACTTACAATTTTAAAAAAGTGCGCCAAGCCTGTGGTCAACGAGGCATTGAAGATAGTATGAATCAAGGCACCGAAATGCAGGGGAGATCAGTATTTAAAAGGGCATGCACCTCAGTGCGAGTGTTTGCCACATGAAGGACGAATGTTTCACTCAAAGAAGTAAGGACGACTTCTTTCTGAGACAATAGAGCCCTTATTCGACTCATCTTTTTGAACTCAGCTTTCAAGGTCGAAATGGAAGGCCAGACGGATACATCGAGCTTCCCATGCGAAGGAGGAAATAGCACATTTTTGCAACAAACTACACGTTGGGAAACAGAGTCACAATGTACGGAATCCCTGCTAGCATACCACATCAATCTTCATTATTTAAAAGCAAATAACTACCATTTGCTAGCAACGTGAAAGTAGGAGTCATGGACGGGACAGGATTTCCTTTTTAAATGCATGTTAAAGAGCCGTGCAATTGGATGTTCCTGCAAACTAATGAGTGATCAGGTGTGGAAGTGTATTTTCCACACCTTTCAGATAGACTTCTTTACCCTCCCACAGGCACCCTTAGGTAAATGGCAGAGACCAAGCTTCGTGGAGATAAGCGCTACCTAAAGGTTCATATCTGTCTATGGCATAGTATTTCATATATGAATTGAATTTAAATAGTGAAAAAGGCAATGCTATTAACCCATTAATGAACCATACAGCTGAATTATATTCGGCAACAGAAAAAGGCAATGGTTCCAAATTTTCAATATGCAAAAGTGAATAGACAGCCTCCTTCATAGACATGAACTGTTGTTTTAAAGTCAAATTAAATGGTAAAAATAGGTATTCTTGTAGTCACAATGCACTTTACCAGCCTTTAACATTTGCAATGTCCAAGCAAACATGCATAATTGAAAGTAATTGATTTTGACCTTGATACAAAACAGACACTTCATCCTGTACGATATCAACAACAGATGAAACAATATTGTCCAATGTGTAAATTCGGGAAGAAAGGGTATTAATGCTATTATCAACAACTGCAAGCACTTTTTCCAAATTTGCTTGATCTATAGCATGTAATCTAGAAGCAGCTTCAATGTGAGACAGTTTCCATACCTCATTGTAAACAGCATACACCCATCTTTTCGATCTGCCTCCCACAGGGCCTTTAACAAAGTCATTCAGATCAACATCTTCAGTCAATTTGGACAAATGGAGTTTAACTGATGCCAAATTTAAGTGTTTGAGCCAATTTTGGCATAATTTGCCTACCAAATAGGTAGTAACAGTATGGTCACTTTCAAAACAGGGATCCACCCTAACCTGTGTATATCCAGGCCAGACCTAGAAAACGATGTTGGCATAAATCTGAACTTTTCTGCCATAACAACCAACCTTGGTGATCAAAACTGGAAATGTTAAAAGATGAATTCAGCATCATAGACTGTAATTCACTAAGACTCCTATCGGTATATTTGGACCATGTGGGATACTCTGCCAAATCAGGAAGAGAAGGAGCATTTCATTTTTTAGACGTAGCCAATCCAAAGCAGGTTGTTTGTGAAATAGTCGAATTCAAAAACAACATATGGTTCGGGATGAGACATGCACGATGCAAAGCTTCAGTGCCATGTACCTTCCAGCCTTTAGAACCCCAAACAGATTTAAGATCAATAGTATCTTTTCACAGTTCATAGCCCCTACTGATAATTGGTCAAGAAATGACTTAGAATATAGTAATTTAGGGGGTCATTAGGATTGCGGTTTTTACGCATCCTTGGGGCCGGCGGAAGCCACCGCCGGCCCGAGGATGCGGAAAAACCGCAGCTGACTGACCAAGGACCCACCGCCACATTAGGATGGCTGGTGGGTCCTGGTTTCTGTCCGCAGCTTTTCCGCCGCGGTCGGCTTACAACCGCGGCGGAAAAGCTTTAATATGGTGACGGTGTCTTCCAGACACCGTCCACCATATTAGGATGGGCAGTACAATATGCTTTTTCGCGGCGGGTTTTCCGCCGTGGAAAAGCATACGGAACTTCACTGCGGGGGCCCGTTGCGGGCCCCCTAGGTGAAGGGGGGGTGGGGGGGTGCACATGGGGGGTACCTATGGTTCCCCCCTGCATTTGCGTGCACAAAGCAGCAGGCACCGCGCGGTGCCTGCCGCTTGGTGCACGCAAATGCTGTGCATGCTTTTTTAACATTGCGGCGGGTGCAGCTTCAAGCTGCACCCGCCGCAATGTTAAAGATTGAGGATGTGACCGCCACCCTGGCGGTCACATCCTAATCTGCACGGAGGGACCTCCGCAGCCCCTGCGGACGGTCCCTCCTACTCTATGGTGGCGGACGGACTCAGGTCCGTCCGCCATCATAATCGGCCCCTTAGTGTGGGTAAGTCTAACTTTGGAAGAGGACTTGCCAGTCATCTTAAAATAAAATGTGTCAGGATTAGATTGATTAAAATCAATAACTATGTAAACTTTTTCAAAAGAGTTTTTGAGCTGCCTTCAACGGGAGCCGGGCAATGTTCCCATTGTGTGTAATTAACCACAATTCTAAATGTGTTTGCTTTGTGCAGAAAATGGTTGTCATAATGTTGGTAACAAAATAAATCAGCATAATTTGCTGAGTCTAAATACAAATCTTCAGCATCAAAGGCAGCACAATATTTCAAATCAGAAAACAGAGCCTCTATGGTCTGCACATCCCAGTCATCAGAGCGTATGTTTTGTTTAACCACATCCCCCATTGAAACATGTAGTACATTGGTAACATTAATAACCTCTGTGGGGCCGTGGATTTGAAATTTTACAGCATCCAATACAATCCCGTCTAAAACGGACCAAGCAGTGACGTTAACTAAAGTGTGCTCGCTCATCATGATGTGCGAAGAGGAGTGTGGTGCCAAAGTTCCATCAATTAGTCTAATTAAAGTTCTTTCTTTAACATTGTGTCCATTTACAAATCAGAAAAAATACACCACAAATCCAATTGACATGAATAAAAAAATTGAAAAAAGCACTATCCAAATGTAATTTCAAGGAGGTATCGAAAAAAATGTCTTAAACCAAACAACAAAAATCTAAATTTTCGATGGGGACTTTGATGCAACAGAGTCAGTGTCAAATGAAAAGCGTGACTGGTTAACTGCAGATGTTTGCAAATCAGGCATCAACAAGTCTGTAGGATAGGTATACTCAGTTTTAACAATCCAGACTATTGAGAATAAATTCCTCAGATCAGTCTTGACTGTCCCTCAGTCCTCCCCAACATTCTCTATTCATACTGAGCTGGGGCTAGGATATGTAACTGATCAAATTAAAATAGCCCCGCTAATATGTTGGTTGAAAACCTGGCTGAACCAAGAAATCACTTTGAATCACACCATACTGTTAGACTGCCTGAACCTGGATAAGTCTAACAAAATTCCTTGGTTGGCCTACATAAAAACGGGTTTTCACAACCTAGGACGTCCTGAACTTTTTTTGTCCCCAGATTCCATTGTGAGGAAGGACATCGGATTGATCAAAAATGCCATGATGAATCTACTCTCTTTAGAGCGGGAGGGGGTAGAGCTGATGAAACCAACAGTTAGAACAAACTACGCCCTAATTAGCTCCCCAGCCCCTGAACCGTACCTCATAACAGTGAATCACCCCTTTCATCTGCATCTTTTAACAAGATTTCGTTTTATTTGATTCATTTTTCCCTTGGTTGTTTTAAAAATTGGAGCCCCCCAGAACAGGCTGAGCCTTGTCAATGTGATGATTTCTCGACTCAGGACACATTACACTTTATTATGTTCTGCGAACACTATCGAGAAATCCGAAAGAAATTCTTGTGCCCTATTCTGAGGAAGGCGGGTTTCATACAGGTTAGGCCAGCCCTCCTGTATTTACAACAAATACATTCCCCACGAATAATATTCCATATTGCTAGTTTTCTAGTTGCTGCTACACGGATTAGGAACAAGATTGTCAAGGCTCTACCTATCTCTGTTGATATTTTATGAACTAGGTTGTTCGCCTTTTTTCTCTTACTTCATGATTTAACTGAATATAAGCTCTTGTAATTTTTATCTCATTTTTAAGACATATTTATATTATACAATATTTAATCGGGCTTAAATGAATTCCTCTGTCTAGGATGTTTCTGTGTATAATTAATTGTTTGTATTGTACTATGTCTTTTTATGATATTAACTTATCGAATAAAAGCATTTGACTGACTGACTGACATTAAGGGAATTACCAGCCGGTGAACAAAGGACTTGCAACTGTAGGCATCTCGATTTCAACGTCAGGCCTGGAGTTAATTGTCGGAACCAAAACAGAATTTCCCAGCATCGCTGGACAAGAGATCGCTGGAGTCATACTAAGAAGAATCGGCCACTCGCTATAATTTGACATTGTCATTGGAGATGTACCTGTTTTCCTTGCGACCAGGAAGTGGAGGTAAAATGACTGTTCTTGTACCCTGCACGCCAAGCACAGGAACTGGTGCGCGATGTGAGGGGCCAAACTCCTTCTTGTTCTCCACCTTCTCACGGACCAGATCACCAACTCGGGGTAGCCAGCCAACTACCGGAATCTGAAGAGCAGCATCAGATGTGAAGGTCAAATGTTCCTTTGCAAGACTGATTTCTGGTCTTTTGTAGGTTCTGTAAAACAGCAGAATGTTCATCTACGTCAAAGGATGCGGCAGACACCGCCATGTCTAGACCCTCAAGGTCCGGAACAAACATTTTGATGGCAAAGAGCATTACGTATGGGGTCCTCCCACCCAGAGACCTTCTAGGGAGATTATTAAGTGCAAACTGTACGCTATAGAAATGGACTAGCCAGTTCCGGCCTGTACCTAAAACCTTAGCTGTCAAGGATTGCTTTAAGTCACAGTTAATTCGCTCCACAACACTATTGCTCTCAGGCCTGTAAGGAGATGAAAATTTTGACTCTGGCCCCCAGTGAAACCATGGCACCCTTGTACGCCTTAGAGGCGAACGCTGGACCCTGGTCTGAATGAAAGGCGCCACATGCAAACATTCCCACAAAGACACTCAAATCCCTGATGACAGTGCGGGCATCAGCACTCCTTTGCGGCCACACCCAAACAAAGCGTGTCCACAAATCTACTGCAATTAAGATGTATTATAAGCAGTATCAGAGGAGAAAAGACCGCAGTGATTTAAATAAACACACCCAAGTGGCTTATTAGATATGTACAACTGTATCTGGGGCGGGCGTGCAGCAGTTGAAGGTTTAATCTGCTGGCTTGTGTCACAATGAAGGACATAATCACGCCTCTGTTTGTACAACCCACTCCGCCAGTAACGCTGTTGAAGGACAGATACAGTAGCTGACAGGCCGGCGTGAGCCGAGGCGATGCCCTCGTGAGCCGCTGTATTCATAGCCTGCCTGCGGTCCACGTTGGGAATCAACCTGTCACCAACATCATTAATTCTCACATAGGGAACTATATCAGTACTTAAAAGATAAAAGTATTTAGAAGGGAAACCTCTAGGGTAATTACCTCCCTTCTATGTTGCAGCAATAGCTGCCAAGATGTCATCATCAATCTTACTTTTGGAACGTGTAACTGCTGCTACTAAGTATGTTGCAACTGCGGTCTTGGCTGCTTGATCAGCAAGACAGTTACCAACAGCGTCTACCCCCACGCTTTGGTGACCAAGAGTATGAATTACAAACACGAGTGGCAGCTGTTCCTTAAGCTCAGCCACTCGTACCCACAGCATTTTGTGTTCAATCGTGCTACCTTTGGAATCGCGATAGTCATTCTGAGTCCAAAAGAATAAATTGTCATTGTAAGACTGAACACAGTAGTAAGAGTCACTCACAATAAGACTAGTCACATAAGGGTCAGCGTAGCCCAGTGCAAGCACCAGAGCACGTAGCTCTGCCAATTGGGCGGTACAGTCCCTTAATGTCTTGTAGTGTAGTTCCTATATTCCCAATAGGCTCTGCGCATTGGAATAACATAAACAGTAGTTTAGACGTAGGACCGAGGTCATCTAGGTCTCTACTGAATATGTTAGACTTAATTAGGTATGCCAGCTGGCTCAGAGGTCACTAGAAACTTTCTCAAGTGAACAGGAAGGAGTTAACTTTCCTAAATATACAAGAAGGGATTAGCTTCTGACAACCACATAAACACGACAACTTTGCTCCTCCTAGAATAAGGAGTATATCTCCAGAGTCGTGTGAAAACAATAGATAGTTATTTTACTCAGTCAATCGTGCATGCTTCGTTTCACCAGTAATGCATAGAAATAGAGAGACGGGCGTTTTCAATAAAAGGGTTATTTATTGAGCAGTCTTCTTTCTCATGCAAGAGAAATGAATTGCCACAATTGCAATTACTTATCATGAAGTAAAGTGCGTCCAGTAAAAGGAGTATTATGAAATAATACTGTAAAAGCATTTATATGGTTTCTGAGCCATAAGATACATGTTGTAAAATATATACATACTTAAATCATTGACTAAACATGCTCAACTGGTGTTTCTAAGATACGCCTATACCGATGTACCTAACCAAAGCCTAGTACGTGGGAAGGAGTAAGTGAGCTGCAGTTTAAGTTAAGTTAGTTTTGCCAAGAATCTGAATCAAGAATTCTCTAAGGATCTAATCAGCTCCGTACCTTGGTTATAGAATGAAGGACGTCTTGTATCTCTTTCTCAGGACGCGATCTCCCAGCAACCTGCAAGGGTGACTGGAAACACTGGAGCTGGATTTCTCGGCAGGAGAAAAGACAGCGTCTCTCTCAGTGCGTCAATGGGAGGGTCGGCTTCCTTCGGCACTCGTATCAGCTGGGCTTCAGGCAAGTAGATAGCCGATCTGCTCCAAACCACCGTGTATTTGCTTAAGGCAGATGCTGGTAGATTTATAGCTGGAAGGTGCCGAGTTTGACGTAAGGTTGGACATAAGACGTCACTAAGAACTGTCACTAAGAACTGCCAGTTCTTTCAGGACTCTCAGGAGTTCTAGGACAAATCAAAACAGGAGCAGGGGGAATTCTAGGGCTACTGGAGGCTTGGTTTGTTTAAGAACGCGTTGTACTTTCTAGGACTCTATGGGAGTAGCCTTGCCGTATTTGGACTGCATTGGCTATGACTTAATATGGATTTGATTCTTATGCCTTTATGAGGATATGATTTGTTATAACCACATAAGGGCATAAATCGGGAATATCTAATTAGGGTCCTAGATATATTCACAACATCCACTCCACGTATAATGTCCATCATTACTAAATACTAAGCAATATTAAACATATAACGATGCATGTGTTTTCCAGCCCACCCCAAAATACATAGTAAGCCTTTTGAAATGGTGTATACATGAAAATGAGTATAATATTGGACGTTTTTTTGTAAGCAGTGGTGTCCTTCAGATAATGGATATTTTTGTTACATTTAGAATGTTGACTGAATGAATCACAAAATTTACATTTATGAAATGGCTCTTAATACAGAAGAGACGGTCGAGACCATTTCATCACATATTTATACAAGATGGTACATGTGCTAGAGGCTGAGTCAAAATTTTGTCTTAAGATATTTTAAAAAATGGAAGTTCTGTTCTCTAAGAATAGTTCTACCTTAAGCAGAGTATCATGTGCCAAAAAAAGATAAATATTTTGGGAACTGGGGGAAAAATTATTTTGTTCTTGTGAGGTAAAAATGAGTTCCAATATTTTTTATCAAAACTGAAGGCCGAATTCAGAGTTCAGGGAACGCTGTGTGCTCGCTATTTCAAAAGTTTTTCTCGTTGTTAGGAGAGAACATTAAATCAGATAGGCTGTTAAAAAATTTGTTTACAACAGGAGGTGAAAGTTGGGCCAGGTCCGAAAAAGTAGAAATAGTGCATATGTGCGATGCATTGCCATCATCGGTGTTTTGATCAGCAATGGTCAAGGAAGGTTGTACCTGTGTGCCGCTTTCATCTCGTACCTCACCTCCACCTAATCGTAATGGTGAAGTCTCAACGAATGCCGTCATCAGAATGGGCAGCCTCTGGGGGCAACACCTTGCATGAGCCGTTACCGAACCAAGCAAAGTATCGACATCCATAGGTATTGCTGATGGGAGTGTAAGACAGACGTCTAACATGCATTCTTCTCCGCAAAGCAAGCATCGTAGAACAGGTAAGATGCAATCTTGCCAGATTGGTCTGAATGAAAGAAACCAGGTTGTATTCAGATCTCTTAGCCGAGCCAAGCCGAGGACTTTAGTAATCCGCTCTCGGTATTGTATTGCTAAGATCGTTTCTTCCATTGCAGCCTGAGTTTTGTCTGCAACTTGACTTGCCATATCGAAGCAGAAGAAACAAAAATAAGATTCCTGCTACGAGTCCCAAGATCAGAGGCAGGCCACCGAACACAGAATGCACAAAATTCGGGAAGATGCCAAGAACTGCTTCAAAGGGTGCTAGCAGTCCCGAAAAAATTGTCTTAAATACATGTGCGATGCCACTGGTATCTGACATGTTTAAGATTTGACTTAACATTTCTACGAAATGCACGTGGCAATTTGTTGATAATGTATGTGTCTCTGCTGCTGTCCTTGCAACTTGTAGATCATATGTTTCTCTAGACGAGGTTAAAGGCACAGTTGTTTGTAAAAGAATAGACTTCATTCTGCTTAAAGTATCAATTCGAATAGAAGAGATATTCAAAGAAGGCCAGATTGCCGCATCCATGTCTGGATTGCTGTTTGGATACAATACTTGCATACAACAAGTGACCATGGAAGTAACGCTCACGAGATAAGCTTTTCCTGGCACCATGCCACAACAGCTGTGGTCATTTATTACAACGTAGCTGCCATTGGAAAGCTGTCTGAAAAAAGGCTCTATCTGTGTAGCAGGGGTGCCTTGCTGGTGACATGAAAGGTTATTTGACGAACCTTCGCAGGCTCCATGCAAGTAAATACCTTGACACAGAAGTGTACCGCTTAGTGATTTTTTACAATTGTTACCACTAACAAATACCTCTTTCTTGCCCCCACTCCAACATCTATGTGTATAAGGCAAATTCCAGGTTGACTTGATGTATCCTTTACCCAACCTTTCATACAGGCCTGCTGGTATTACTTTTGGCAGTATTGAAACTGAAAAGTTGTTATCGGGATTGTAATGGTGCCATGTATTATCCGTTCAATGACAGGTCTTTCTGACATTGTCAATGGTAATTTCTCTAGTTTTTCAATGCTCAGCACCATATAGTCTGCCCCTCTTTGTGCCAAAGAGATTTGTCTATCAGTAAGGTTAAAGATAGAAAATAATGACGTTGTGTTTAGTAGACGCGATGGTACATTGCCTGAACGCAGGTTTTGTAACATCCAGCCTAACTGTACAATAGAACGTAATTGGGACTGGCCATGTTGTAACATTAGCATATCCTGTTCTATTATATCAATAGCAGATGATACAATGCTGTCCAGTGAATAAATTCTGGAGGACAGAGTTGTTAACCCATTGTCCACTACAGAAAGTTAATTTTCCAAATTATTACGATCAATTTCACGTATTTCTTTTGCAGTTTCAATTTGTGTTATTTTCCAAGCTTCATTATAAGCTGCGTATATACCAGCGTATATGAAACGTTTTTGACGCTGTTTGCGAGGTCCCATTATGAAATCTCGCAAGTCAGCACCTTCCTTAAGTAAAGTCAAGTGTTGCTTAATTTCGGGTAGTGTGGGTTTCTGTAGCCATTCTAGGCAAAGTTTGTATGTTGTTACAATCCCTGGATGTTGTCTCTGGGAATATCTTGGGTCTGGCCTATTCTGTTTGAACCCCTGTATTTTGTTCAGGAATCAATCTTGACAGTTATTTGTGTCTGTGGACCAGATCAACCATTTTCTCCAATCAGGATTAGTTCTGTTTTGTTTTAAAATATAGGACACGTCTAACCCCTCATCTGTAGTGTTATTTCTATCAGGCATAGGCTTTGGTATAGACGGGTTGTTTAAATCTTTTATCATGGCTAGTCCAAGAGAGGTTGTTTGCTGAATGGTGTCATTTAGGAACATGATTTGTTCTGGGATCATGCAGGCTCTGAATAATGATTCTAAACCTGGTACCTGCCATTCTTTTGTACCCCAGACAGTTTTTGTCTCAATGTTGTTTTTCCAAAATTCAAAACCAAATGTAGACATTTTTTCATAAAATTTTTCAAAATTTATCAATTTAGTATTTGTCAACCTGTTTTGCACTCCTGTCTTATTCATAATTTTAAAATAAAACGTTTCTGGATCAGTGATATTAAACCCTGAGAAGTATGGGAATTTCTCATAAAATGTTTTTGAACTGCCTTTTGGCGGAGTTGGACAATATTCCCACTGATTATAACTGAAAACATTTCTAGGATTAGCAGATTTATGCAAATAATGATGCCCAAAGTGATTGAAGCAATACATTTCTTCATAATTCGAAGAACCCTGTAAATAATCATGTTCTGTATATTTTGCGACATTTCTAAATCTGACATCATATTATTAATATTTTCAAAGTCCCAATCATCAGAGAAAGTATACTTGGTGATACAAAGTCACTTAAAGAAATCTTGAACTGGTGTGGATATTTCAAGAGCTCAACCGGGCCATAGATTTCATAATCAGTATTGTTCCATGCTACAGCACCAGGTATAGGAATGGCTGTGATGTTCACTGATGATAGTTCTCTTTTTCCGATGTGAGAAGATCTGTGTGGTTTTAGGACCAAGTTGATGTTCTTCTGACTTGCTGTGTCCGTTGTACTATATTTTCCATCAATAAATCGCTCAGGAGGGGAGGATTTGATGGTCAGAAGCCCAACTGGACCTGGACCTTACATCCTCCATGGTGTTATGCCTGTCTCCAATCAAGGCACAAGAAGGGGGACTCTGTATGACCCAAGACGACACCCACAGGGCGGGATCACCACAGGCGTAGCCAATGCAGCCCAGAGGGGCAGATTTTCCCTGGAGGAGAAGGAGACCATGCCCCAGTATCTCTTAGGTGGAGGTGGGACCAGAAGGGAAGTTGTGCTACTCGTGGCTAAATTACTAATGGGAGGCAGTGGGAAATGTGAGCTAGCCGTGCTTTGTCGCTTCCTACTGCCAATTACACCTAACACATTTATAGGGCTGAGGCACACATGGGAATGACGTCGGAACTTGTATGAGGAGGAATGGCAGAGGCATTGATGGCCCCAAAAAAGTGGCCATAGCTGCACAGTTTAGAGCGATCCAATTTAACTACCTACGTGGAGTGTACTGTACCATACACACATTTTGGCACTGTGACTGTATACCCTCTCCTGGTGGTCTGGGGAGTAGGGAGACTTCTGTCTTTAGATGTATTCCTTCTGGCCTGGTGTAATCCTGACAGACCGGTGGCAGACCGAAGTAACATTAAAAGCTGGCTCTGCTTAGTTTGTATTCTGAGCTACACATCAACAAGTACAAACTGGCTTTTCCTCCACTGCACTTTTTCCTAGCTAAAATAGACATTACTCGAAGCTGGTGAGGGGCACCCTTGCCCAGTCTGACTGGGAATGTAGCATGGATCACTGTATGTCCATTAAGATTCCTTGATACAAAGCAAGGGAATTACCCTAAAAGCACTACAAAATATGGGGAGAATGGGTGTTTTGAGATATTAGGTGAACTCTTGGTGAGGGGGCAGTCACATAAACATCACATCATAAAATCCTGGGCTTGATAAACTGCTCTTTATTCAAGAAAACGAGGCCAGGTGTGGTCATAGAATATGCACATGTCTTCCCACAGACTAAAGAAAGCTGTAACCAAATGCCAACATTGGTGAGCTATGTCCTTTGCCAGTATAAAAGACCAAAACGTTTCATAAATGCCAATTTATGTGTGTTGATTCCTGGATGATTAGGGAATTGTGCATAGAAGGATTTTGTTGTACCATCCTGAAGGAAATGGTCATGTGGACACAGACTATTCAGCTGACAGTGAAGCCAAAAGTGTGTTGGGATGCATGCAGAACTGTGGTTTTGTGGGCCCTTGGCCCACATGCTCACAATGATGGATGCTGACACTGTGTGGTAGGGTACTGTACCTGGCCTCGAGCATGTACACCCGGGCCCTTTTATTAACAGGATCACGTCACTCGTGATGCCTGTGATGGATGGGTGTGGGATGCATGTGTGTCCAGCCCTCGAGGGATTGGCTGGGAATACAAATGCCTGCTGAGACACTAGAACATGTCCATTAGGACACTACAAGAAGTCCTCCTCAGTCAGCAAAAGGTAAGATATGTTTAGAGCTCTTTAAGAGGTGAAAAACGGCCAAAGTTCTGTGTCCTTGGTGATTATCTGCAATGTGAAAAAGTGTTCAGAACACCCAGACATCCCTTGGCGAGGGAGGTGTAGAAAAAGAAAATGGCGGAAAACATGAATCCTAGGTGGGGTGTGGACATGATGAGGAGATACAAAGTGAGGCTTGAGTTTGCCCAGTGCGTGTGTGTGAAAAGGTTTCTTCGACAAATAGGAGTCTGGCTGCATTGTGTGAGCCTTTGAAGGTGGTTCACTGTAAAGGCCGTCTTCCACCTCAATAACAACACGGGAGCCCAGGGGTGGTAGGTACTGCCTTTATTTCACTGAGCACCGGGAAGAGCATCCAATGGGCTTGGGAGTCGCGGCTCTCTGAAATGGCCGCACTTCAGTTTCCACCTGCGGCGCCCGCCCCGAGAACAACAAGAGCGTCACCACATATCTCCCCCATTTAACACCCTCACAAGGGACACATCCTGAACATGATACTTCTCAGTCCAAGAGCACGAGTCTGGGGAATAGGGGGTAAAGGAACAGTCTTACTTGATCTCCATGCTGAAATCTTCGAATTTCTTGGGGGTCTTGACCGCTCTGCCCGACCTAGTTCTCATTGGCACCCGACCGGTGTTTTCGCCTTGGGTCTTGACAGGGCTTCCTTCCTCTTTAAAAGTTGTCGTTCTAGGTTCTTGACTGAGTCTGTCACATCATTGACCCCTTGGCGTTGGGGGATTGACCCTTCCGACTTCTTCCTCTTCCTCCTGGTAGTGCTGGTCTTCATTGCCTTCCCAACGAGGTTGATCCCCTGAGCTGTCCAAATCAATTCCGTTGCGGACCATGAAAGAGTCCCATTTCGCGGACACAAACTGCGGTCCATTGTCACAGGTGATCACCTTGGGGCTCCCTTCCCTCACACAGGTAGATCTTAAGAAGGAAAGCTCTGCTTCTGTGTTCACTGTCTCTTGCAAATCCACTTCCGGCCATTTGGAATACCGGTCCACCAAGACTATGGCATATTTCGGCACTCCATTGATATTGAAGATGGGTCCTAAAATGTCCACAGATAGCATTTGCCACGGGCTAGAGGGAACAGCAAATGTACCCAGGGGTGACCTCAACAGGATCTGTGTTTTGTCCGCTCTGCCACATGGTTCACACAATCTTACGTGTCTTTCAATTAGGCTGTCCATGGCAGGCCACCAGTAAGCTTGCATTGCTCTGGCTTTTGTTTTCATTATGCCGAGATGTCCCTCATGGAGGATAGTTAGGAGGTGTTCCACCAAGATCTGTGGGGGAACTACCTTGTCCCCTCTCAGTAGGAAGGCTGGGTTGTCTCCAATCAACAATTCTTCTCAAACTTCCCAGAACATCTTCAACTGGCTGTCGAGGTGTTTCTTATCCGGCCATCCATACATCACGTAGCCTTTCACTGCTTCTAAGGCCTCATCTTGGGTGTACGCTTCTTCCCATTCCTTTTCGCTGATCACCCTTTCATGGTCTTGCGTTAACCCAACCATGTAGCTTTCCCATCCGGAGGGTTCTTGGTCTTCCGCCCGTTCCATAGCCACCGCTCTGCTTAGGAAATCAGATACTCTGTTTTTGTTTCCAGGGATGTATTCTACTTCATATACATAGTCTAGTAATCTCAAGGTCATCTTTGCTATGCGGGGCATTGCATGGGCATGTCCGCTGGAGGTGAGGACTTTCACTAGTGGTTTATGGTCCGTGCGAAGTAGGAGACTGGAGCCCCACAAAAACTGTTGGAACCGCTTCATGGCCCACACTGCTGCCAGCATCTCCTTTTCGATTACGCAGAATTTTTCTTTGTTGGGCGCTAGCGACCTTGAGGCAAAGCGGACCATGGAGACTTCTCCCTCTCGTGACCTCTGCATCAATACAGCTCCCAAACTTTTGTCGCTTGTGTCAGTGGTCAGTATGGATAGGGCTGCTTGGTCGAATACCTTGAGGGGTACTGCACTGCAGATCTCCTGTTTCAGGGCCTCAAACTCCGCCTGTTCCTCACCGGACGATTTGAACGTGTTCTTCTCCTTCAGAAACTGCCTCAGGTGATGGGTCTTGGACGCGAAATGCGGAATGAACTTGCTGTAAAATTCAGCCATTCCTAAAAACAAGCAAATGTCCTCCTTCCTCGTTGGTGTCAGCGCATCTTGGATGGTTCTCACATTTGCTCTCTTTGGTTCTATTCCCTTCTCACTGACCTCGTGACCCAGGTACGTCACTGATTTTACTCCAAATTTGCATTTCGCCCATTCCGCCGTGAGCCCATTTTTCTCCAGTATGGACAACACCGCGTGTAGCTTTGTGTCGTGGTCGCTTTTTGACTTCCCCATTATGAAGATGTCGTCCTGAAAGTATTGCACTCCTTCCACCTTCTGGAATAGTCTATGCATCCGTTTTTGGAATACTGCGGCTGCTGACGCTAGTCCGAACGGCATCCTTAGGAACTTATAACACCCAAACAGGCTTATGAATGATGTTAGGTGACTACAGGACAGATGTAATGCAATTTGATGATACGCGAAAGAGAGGTCCACTGTGGAGAACCACTTTATTCCCTTAGTCTTCAACAGCATTTTGTTGATCCTGGGTAGGGGGAACTTGTCTACCCATATGTTCTTGTTTAGTTCCCTGAGGTCCACACACAGACGGACCTTCCTGTTGGGCTTCTGTGCCACGATGAGGGGTGCGAGCCATTTGGCACTCTCAATGGCCTCTATGATGCCGCTCTTTTCCAGGCGCCTCAACTCCTCCTGTACCGTTTCCCTGCTTCGGAACGGAATGTTGCAGACCTTGTGGCTCACCGGACGTGCTCCTTCCTTTAAGCATATTTTGTGCGTGAACTTGGTCATCTGACCAATAGTTCCTTTGAAGACCTCCGGGTATTCTCTTCTCCATGCGTCCACTTCGTATCCATGTTCTGTGTCCGTTATTAACACCTTGTCGACTCCTCCTGGGTTGAGCTAAATACCCAATGCGCCTTGATCCATCCATCCCAATACCGACGGTCCTTTCTCGGCCAATACAGCTTGCCATCTGCCTTGCGTCCTTTGAATTCAAATGTGAGGGGACAATACCCTACCATGGGTATAGGTTTGCCCGTATATGTGACAGGGTGTATGTCCGGGGAAATTAGGCTTGCCTTCGTCTCATTTTGAAAGTTCCTTTCCCACACTGTTCGTTGCACTATCGTGTAAGGGGAACCCGAGTCCAACACTATGTTGATCTCTACTCCTCCAATTCCCATTCTCAGTACTGGCTTTTTGGACCCCGTGGAGTTAATACCCAGGACTTGGTCGTTTATGCACAAAACTTCCTCCTCTTCTGCCTCTTCTCCCTGTGTTTCTTCTTCTTCCTTGCCCTCTTGGGCTACATACTTCACTTCTGCCTTCCTGGGTCGGCATCGGCACACTTTTTCGTAGTGACCCATGATGCCACAGTACGAGCATTTGGCCCTGAAGACTAGACAGACTTTGTTGTTGCCGGCGTGCGTTGGGTTTCCACACCGGTAGCAGTTTTCCTAACTGTCCCATTTGGGCCTTTGCATTTCTCCTGCTTTCTGAGGGTATCTTTTCTGGGGCCGTGTTTTGAATGGTCCCATCTGTAGGGTCTTGCCAGGTCTGTTCCCTTCCGTCACTTTGTATACTGTCGTTTTGCTGATCGTGTCCTTCCTCTCTGCTTCTGCGCATCTCTTCGACAGTTCAGCCTTTTTCACCAGTGCCAACACTTCCTTGAGTGGAGCATCGCCGTTTACCCACAACTTCTCTTGGATGGCTGTGTTGGACGTGTGCATTATTATTTGGTCTCTAATCAGTTTGTCGTGCAGTGTTCCAAATTTGCAGGTCACTGCTAGTTTCTGTAAGGCTGCTACATATTTGTCGATCGATTTTCCTCCGCCTTGTTTCCTCTGGAAGAAATTGCATCTGTCTATGGCTACACATACCACGGGTCGGTAGTGCGAGTCTAAATCCTCGATCGCATGTTGGAACTCATCTGTGTCCGTGGGAAGCCTGGTCTTCTTCACTAGGTTGTCATATACTCTGATTCCCTCCTGGCCTAAGTTGTGCAGGAGTATGTCTTTCCTCCTGGAGCTCGAGTACGTCCCTTTGCTCTCTTCTTCCAGGGCCGATAGATAGTTCAGAAAATACCTCTTCCAGTCTTCCCATGGCATCTTTGGTTCGCCTCTCTTGGGTAGGAACGGGACCAGGTTGGTGAGAGAGGATGACTGCGCACACATTCTTCCCGCGTTGCATTGGACCTGGTTTTGTGGTGCGACTGCGACAGTGCTTGGCAGGCTTCCTGGGGCTTGCCTCTCTTCCTGTCTGCTTTCTTGCGTGGGCACTGGGATTCCCTCCTCACTGCTGGGCGTACTTGGGGAGTCCAGGGCTGCGTTTGAGACACGTGTGCTGGGCTTTGGCTTGCTCCTTTCTTTGGATGGCTCGGCCAGGGGCAAGAACCATCTGGGATTTTGTTCCAGCTTCTCCCCTTTGTCCTCCTCTACCGTATCGCCGTGTAACCCAGGCCTTCCTCCTCTTTCAATACGGCCTCTTCCACTGTCAATTATGGCCGCCTACTCTCGTCGCCCTCTAGTCCCTCCTCTGTGTCCCTGTTCACTCTTTGCTGGGTGCCTTGGGTGGTACTGTGCACTCACCGGCTGTTGCAGGGGTGGTGGGCTCTCTGGTGGCCTGTTCTTGCCCTCCATGCACCGCCTCTCTCCGCTGGGGCCACGTCCTATGGGTGCACTCAAAATCCCTCTGCTGCGCTCAGTGTATGAGGGCCACCGGGTGTACAGCGCCGATTCTGCATGCCGTTAAACCATCCCGTGCCTCGTCGCCATTTGTAAAGGCCGTCTTCCATCTCAATAACAACACAGGAGCCCAGGGGTTGTAGGTACTGCCTTTATTTCACTGAGCACCAGGGAGAGCGTCCGATGGGCTCGGGAGTCGCGGCTCTCTGAAATGGCCACACTTCTGTTTCCGCCTGCGGTGCCTGCCCCGAGAACAACTAGAGCGTCACCACATTCACGTGCTGGCAAAGGCCGGCGATGCAATGGTGTGAAACATGGAAAGGATGTCTGCTTACAAATTTAATCTGTAAATGTGTAGTATCTCTGAACATAGACCGATGCAAGAGCAGGTGATGAGAGTGTTAGCTTTCACCATTTGAGTGCTGATTAGGTTCGGGGTAGTTGATCATATTTTGCAAGTTGCTAACTGGGCAATGAGTCTCGTGAAAGCTTCGGGTGCATGGCAATGCTCCATTCCAGCAGGAGTGGCGGTGGATGGGGGGGGCAGGGTGGTGGCAGGGGCGAGGGAGCAGAGTTAGACCTGTGGGCAAATGTTTTGTTATGGATCGTAAATTGTTCAGGACATTTCTGCTGATGCTTTGCTTT
This sequence comes from Lissotriton vulgaris, assembly GCF_964263255.1. NCBI lineage: Eukaryota > Metazoa > Chordata > Amphibia > Caudata > Salamandridae > Lissotriton > Lissotriton vulgaris. The sequence goes on from NC_141687.1 coordinate 1,753,656,339, forward strand.
TCATTTTGTTGTGTGCTGCCATATTATTTTGTTGACTTAGTTATGTTTTTTTTGTTTTTTTTAAGGGGGAAGGTGGTTGGTAAGTTAGATGCCTGTCTGTGGAATGTTTTGCGGAATCCTTTTTTTATGATTTTATTTGGAATATGTGAGGGATGGGACGTTTGGGACATCGATAGGAGTGAGCAGGGTCTGAGGATATCTCCTGGTTGCTATAGTGTTATTTTTGTATTATCTTTCTTACCCTAAACAAAATCACTGTGTGAGCTCTCCCTGGAACCGTTAGTTATTAAGAAGAAAATCCCTTAGATAAAGGCGTGTCCTGAATTGTTTTGAAGTCGGTTCAGGAAGAGAAGCTTCTAGGTCCACCAGACCCAACAACCTATGTGTTATGTTTTGACAGATAACGCGAATATCATGACTGGCAGCTGCATCTACTACTGTTCCTAGATTTAATTCACTGAGATGCCCTACACACCACTTTCATTGAAATATACAACATGCAGTATGATCTTGATAATACTCTAAGACAAAACAACAGAACAAAAAAAATAATAATTTAAAAAATAATGCTGCACCTCCCAAAAAAATGCTATTACTTTATAAAGAATGCAGCACCTTCCTGGAGTTGATACAGGGCATTGTTATTTCAACTCTCCTATATTGTGTCCTACTACAGGCCAGGACGTTTTTTTATGTTCCTTAAATGGCGTTGGTCCTGCCACAGCTGAGTGATGATACCGTTGTTTCTTTTGTGCTATGTAGAGGTGTGGAGTGGAATAGTTGTCTCCTGACTGAGATGTGATGCGCTCTTACAGATGATATGGAACACTGAGCCTGTGCCCTCCCACACATGGCTGCCTCCGCTGGGACATTTGTTTTCTTTCTGTTAGTCAGTGCTGCACAAGCTCTTTCCTCGATGAAACACATTAAGCTCAGAACTCTACCTTTGAGGACGGAGGGTTCAGATTAGCTGTCCCATCACCTGAAAAACGTCCATGACAGTAAAGCTCGCACCTCGGTGCTGTCCATGTCATGTGTTATTCTGTAAGGCAGCAGTAAGAGTCCCATTGAGCCTTTGGATCAGGCCTCTCTGGTGGTATTTTATTAGAGTTACACTGAATGTCTCATCAACACAGGAATCCGAGCCTAGGATCACGTGACTCAACCTGTATGTGTATGCTTGTGTTTTTGCAGTGTGCTCCGCCGGCCGGGGTAGAATCGAGGAGAATGAACCCGCAGGATCGGTCGTCACTACCATTGTTGCCGACGCCGACATCACAGTGGACATTGACCAAGGACCAGACTCCCCAGCATACTCCAAGGCCTTTGAGATTAATGGCACCCTCCTGGTCACTACTGAACCTTTGGATTACGAGGTGAGTGATTTCATGAACCCCAGATTCTTTGCAACAATTGTTGAGCGAGAGCTTTGACGGACCGCTGGCACATAGAGCATTGTGGCTTGTTTCTGCAGAAGATAGATTTGCATAAACACATATACAACAATGGTTCTAAAAGTTTCATTCATGATAAAAGTGCATTTACATTATGGAAACATATTTGGTCGTATGTTTGTTCCGCGTACATCAACCCATGATTTGATCTTTTGGTTAAGTCAATTATTAACAGGAATCCAAGGAACAAATAGACAATTCGTTGCAATGGATGTTAGTTAACATGTATTTACACTTGCTTGCTTTTGAAGTGATATTTAAGCCAATAATCACAAAACGTTGTTCTGCTGGTGCATAAAAGGCTGAGCGAGAGTATTATCATGTAACATCTTGTAATTAATCCTCAGAACTCCACATTGATCAATCAAGAACCCAGTCCTGTTAGATATAGTCAGCCTTTCTACCCTTAAATAGCTAAGTGTCCACGGGTCTCCTCAGGACAAGAGTTCTTCAGTCTACATGAAGTCAAGGGATCTTTCAATGTGTTGGTCCCAGTGTCACTGCCACATTAATGCGGAGGGTAGCATGCCCAGAGTACTGTATAGTAATTGTTAGTCGATGCAGTGTTTCGGCTGTGCTGTTGCCATGAAGCATGCTTCACTTCAAGAGAGCAACGCGGCCAAGACACAGACTATTGATTACATTCATGCCGCAGTTTCATGCTTCATTGACTAATGATTATTGTACTGTATTCTGCATAAGTAACCCTCAAGATTCCCCCTATTTTATATTATAATATGCCTGGCGCCTCCTTGTTGTGGAAAGGCCTGTGTACACATGAACCATCTACTATTCTTCTTTGTCTGCATTTAATCCTTCTTCCTGGCCCCTTCTTCCTTTTCACAATAAAGTCTTAAGATTCCACTTACAATTTCCTTTCTTCTCTTTTAAGAATTTGGCTACTGTCAGAGTCCAGCTCGAACATTTCATCTTCTGCAACCGATTAGTTGAGGGCTTTCTCCACCCATTTACTCCAATCCCTCTTCTTCCCCCTCACGTAGAGGCCTATGCTTCCAAGTGTCTGTACTAGTCGCTGAGCTGCACTGGAGCAAAGACCAGGTGCTCCTGGCCACTGAACTGTAATGCTGGCTAGGGCTCATCATATTGGTGGACTTAACAGACCCCATCGTTTTTGCTACTTCTTCACTATCATGTTTCGGCCAGCACAGTAGAATTAAATGCCTGCAGAAGACAACCACCCTGCACTCTTTACTCGTTCCATATGATACAGGCGTGTAAGGTTGACCCTGCACACCATGTCCGTGCTTATTGTTGCACATGCTAGATCTCCCCTAATGTCTTGCATGGACTTTTTAGACCTAGTTTTTCTCTCACCATCCCTCAGGTGTGGGTCCACATGTACCCGCTCTTGCGTAACATTTTCACATTGGCATGTATTTTCCCATGCGCCCACTTCACTGCAGATGGTATCTCGGAGAATAGAAGGTGCATCATTAGGTCCACCTTCTCCACATTGTGCCAAACCTTTGGTCCAAACCAAGCTGAACTGCTTTATAATCCTTATCTGTCCCACCATTCTTTGCTGCTTTTTTGATTGATTGCAATATTATGGTAGGTCACCGCAGACTGCATCCTGGTCCATCATTATTTTGCACACCAATTTGCACCCAGCAATATTCAAATCAGTCAGTCCAATGATAACAGTCCAGCCTGAACTGCCAAGCCAGGTCCTCCCTGAACCGGAACAGCCAACATAAGATATGTTTAGCCCTGGTTAGGTCTCATCAGCAAGTTGAGCCCGAACTTCCAGACCAGGACCTCTCTGAACCGGAACCCAAGCAGCCCAGGACCGGTTATGCCCTGGTAAGGGTTCATCAGCCAGGTATTGCTTGGTTCCAGTGGCACAGCATGCACGGACCCACTTCTGAGCGTACCCGTCCCACTTAGGATGACACACTAAAGTATACAACAAAAAGTGATGTAATGAAATGCTTGAATTCATCTCAGCCACTGGTAACTCTTTGGGCCGCATCCCAGTCTATCAGGTAATAAAATATACATAAAGACATATTTAGAGATATTAAATATAATTTTTTTTCAATATTTTAATGTTTACTTACATTTAACCTACAAAAAGCATATTTCAAGGCCAATGAACATTCATGCAGGGGGCTGTATCTTCTGAAAAAAGGAAGTGGGAGAAAATAAAAAGAACAAATTAAGGGGTCCATTAGGATGGCGGATGTATCGCCACCGCCATGCAGGCGGTGGCGATCCGTCGGCCATCCTTGCCCGTCCACCCCCTTTCTTCCCCCCGCCATATTACAATGGCGGGGGGACCGTGGCGGAGAGGAATACCGTCTGCCTTGCGACTGAGGCGGAAAAGGCCTGATATGGTGGCGGTGTCAGACACCGCCAGCCATATTAGGATGGCCTTGGAGGAATGCCTTTCCGTGGCGGCAATGCCGCCATGAAAAGGCAGACGGTTCCTGCTTTGGGGGGCCGTTGCGGGCCCCCATGGTGAGGGGGTGTGGGGGGTGCACATGGGGGTACCTATGGTACCCCCCTGCATTTGCATGCACAATGCGGCAGGCACCGCGCGGTGCCTGCTGCTTTGTGCATGCAAATGCACAGCATGCATTTTTAACTTTGCAGCGGGTGCTGCTTAAAGCAGCACCCACTGCAATGTTAAATATACGGAATGTGATCGCCAGGGTGGCGGTCACATCCTAATTCAAACGGAGGGAAAGCCGCTGCCCCTGCGGACGGTCCCTCCACCTCGGGGGTGGCGGACGGACGCAGGTCCATCCCCCATCATAATCGACCCCTTAATGTCTAATGAACAACTTCTTTGGAGGTTGTCACTACCCATTGGAGCACAAATTGTTACTATTTTAAGATCAGGTCTATAGTAAGCATTAGAGATTTTGGCAAATAGATGGGTAAAGTTGATCCTAGTCTTGGGTCGGAATCAATCTTTTAAGCTATTTTAACCTCTTTAAATTATGTTTTGTCTCCCATGACTGAAAACTCATACCTCCCCTCGTATTTTTAACCAGCTGGTTTCATATCTGCATTAACAACTCAATTGTCATTTACTTGAGCCTGTTCCACTGGAAAGGTTTAAATTCAACAGCTCCTATTCCAAACAAATGACATTCAGGAGGGCCTCACCTTTGTGTTAAATGAAAAATTAAAATGTAAGCTATCTATAGTAGTTCATTAGACCTAAGTGGTGAAGCTACAGTAGATCACTGGGGAGTCAACTGACAGGCTGGCAGGGGTTTAGCTATCGGTGGTGCAGCAAGTGCAGTTGTACTGGGGCCCAGAGCCTTAAGGGGCCCACTGAACCCTGATTGTTGCTGTGTTTCAATACAGCAACGGTGGTTATGAGGCCTACTTTTGTTGCTTGTTGTCCACAGCACCCTTGCTACATCACTGCCGACTGCTGCTCATGTTGGAAGTACATGCCTCACTCAGCATGCAAGACTGTTATTCTGCCATGAAGGGGGAAGATCTCTGCGAATTTTTAGACAATGTGCCCTAATTTAGCTTTCAAGAGCACTCACCATGATTTAGTTGACAAATTAAATCCCCTTATTTGTTTCATTTACTACAGTCCCCTCAGTATGTAATGCTTTCAGTTCTGATTCCTGCAGTGGTGTTAAGGTGTGCCTCACATTTGTCATGAATACAGAATGTTTGCGATCTAATTATCATTAGAACCCTGTTGAAGCAGCAGTAGAACTCTCTGGAAAAAATTGACAGACTGCTGCTGCTGCTGTTGGAAATATATGTTTCATTGATCATGTCAGATGTTTTTCCCACGTGGCTGAGGAAGGTGTTTGTGTATTGATAGAAAAAAGGTGTTCTCAATTTAGCTTCTTGACCACCTTCCTGAACTTATTTTGAACATCATGACAAAAAACTGCTATCTCTCAAACATACTTTATCAGATCATAGTAGAGGATCAGCATTATCCATGGATTAAAATCACTTTATAGTTCCTAAAATTAGCATTACACCACCAACAAAAGATTTATATTGTGACTAAAATCTGTTATCATCCTTTATAAATGGTCCTTTCTGTGACCCACAAATCCAGGCCTTTATTTTAATACATCTCTGCAGAACCCTTTAACTCCACTCTAGTCCTTAACTTTCTTGGAGTGCCTTCCTCCTGAAAAATATTACTTAATCTTGCTCTTTTTACTAATTGTTAACTGCAGAATTCATGTCATCGAGCATTGGAGCAACAGAGTACTTTGTAGGCCATTGCAAGGTGAACAATGTCCAAATTAGACATAGCTTTGGTATAAGATGCAAAAGCATTATTGAATGAAGTCTGGGGGTACATTTTACATTTGTAAGTCAGAATAGCGAGGTCACAAATAATAATTGCAGAATACCAACTACTACTATGTTGTCATGTTAAGTATATTTAGGTAAGTTAGATTTAGTATTATTAATTCCACTTCCACCTACCTCGCAGATATACATCAATAGTCAAGGTATATAGCTCTGCAGAGTAAAACAACACAGACCTGTATATACAAGTGAACTTCATTCCCCCGCATCCATCTTCACAGGAAGTGACATCGCTGCATTTCCCACCATCTACCTGCACAGGAAGTGACATCCTTACTACCTTAACCTTACTTCAGTCCACTTGTCAGTTTCTCCTACTGCCTTAGCACCCCCAGCAAATGAGGGCAAAGAAAAAGGCATCTCCTTTTTCGGCCTGCTAGTATACCTGTCTGGCATGTTGTCTTCAGACCGGATGCATGGCAATCTCTTAACAAATGTATCCATGTGCATGGAATTCCAGGTGCTCTGGTACCTCAGATAGCCATATGCAAAGGTTATACACTTCACAGATCTTGACACTGGACATCATCTGGCATAATATGCACCCAGCCTAACCATTCTATATCTGGCTACTATGAGCTAACAATTATCTTCGAAGCTACTTACAGTCAAAGCCTGCTCAGTTCTGCATCTGTGCCCTGGACCAGGCAGTGAACGCAAAGAGACGTATGCTGAGTACGGGCTTTCCTGGCAGCCAGGACGACAATTAGCTGGGAGACACTCGTTTTTAGGTCTCGCCTAGACGAAAGCAAAAAGCGAAGCTTTTTGCTGTCTGAGAAGACAACTTATGTAATCACTTTCCGGGGAATGTAGACAGGAAACTGTCACGAGCTTCTCCTGCCGGAGATTTGATCTCGTGAACGCGCACGCTCTCGCGTCGGTGAACAGGCAGGCACACACATGCACGCAGACACACACACTCACACACGCGAGCAGGCAGGCACACGCACACACACACGCAGGCACACAGACACACACATACAGGCAAACTGACCCCCCCCCCCCCTCCCCCTTACCAGGCTCGCACCAATGAGGCCAGCGTGTCCAGGTCTTCCAGCCGGTACTGAGGCGGCTCCTCTGGAAGCGGCGGAGGCGGCTCCTGCAGAGAGGTAGGTGGGTACCAGGCTGCCTCCTCTCCTTGCTGTTTGCCAGTGCTGTTCGCCGGGCCACCCGGCGCTCTAGCCGCCCCAGCCTCCATCGGCGGGGATCCCCCCCTTACAGCCGCTGTCCTGGCCACGAAGTCCCCCGTCGGACGCCGCCCGGAACACAGCACTAGGAGCCCGGGGCTTCTGCGCCACATTACCTCGGCTCACAGGGAAGGCATGTGGATCTCGCCGGGGGACAGAAGCTCCAAACCGAGACAGCGCACCTACAGCCGGCAGCGGCGCCCAGCTACACGCAGAGCGGAGCGGAACACAGCCCCGCCCACTCAACAACTAGTAGCCAATACCAAACGGCCTAGGTCTCAGTACAGGCTCTATTGGCTGCGGCACGTTCACACTCCTCCCAGCCCGGATACCACACTCGCTTTGGTTTTTTTTTTTCATTCACGTCCGCCAATGCTTTTTATTTTTTTTTCCGTGCATGGATTACTCTTTAATAATGCTGCGCTGGACAGGCTGCCCTCTGGTGCGTGAGTATTGTCAGGGCGTGCTTTGGAACGTAACTGTTGCGTGTTTTCTGGTTTGTTCATCTGGCTTTGGCAATGGCGGCCGCGAAGTGCGATGCAAATATAAACAATCGGCTTTTTTCCATTAGCATGTCACTTTGTGTAGCCACATCAGCATGTTACAGGACACCTTTCGTACCCCATCTTCGCACAGTTGTGCAGGCAGGTGCCTGCTGCCCCTACCTTCCACTGCGCAGGCAGGTGTCTACATGGCTAGCCGGCCTCTGTACGCAGGTAAGCGCCTCTGACCCCACCATGTGCCAAGTAGCTATCTAACGCGAACAGCCCACGTGAAACCAGCAGGCGTCTCCCCTCGGGTCTGCAGTGAGTAAACAGGTGCCAACTCCCCTCTGGATCAGCGTTAGGAAAGCGGCGCCTGCCTCCCCAACGCACATCCTGCACACACTCTCCGAGACCCGCTACAGTCAGAGGAGGCTAGCCCGTCCTCTCAGCCGTGCCCCGTAGCACCACGGACTGCCCCCAGTGCCTCTTCTAAGTGCACTTACCTGTCTACTCACAATGCGCACACTTTGTGCAAACATAAGCCCACTCTCACTGTGCCCTCCGCATGTGCTGCCTTGTGCCTGCATTCCTGCGCCCCACACCTGTGCCAGCAGGAGCCCTCGCCCGCCATGTGCCAGCAGCCTCCCAACACCCCGGCAGGTGACTGGAGCCCCCATGCCCCGTCAACCGTGCCCCCCATCCCCCACCCCATGCGCAGATCAGCATATTTTCCTTTTCGGTGAGTGAGCACCTGCAACCCTAGATGTACTTCCGTGTAACCGCTCGGTGTGCAGGCAGGGGAGTGTTGCACTGCTGCTCCGGCCGTGTGGAGTACAGAACCTGCCCCCACCCCACCCCCCCCGACCACCAGTTTGCAGTTAGATATGTCCACCGCTAGTGCCTCTGCGTGAGCAGTTGGGTGCCTACACTGCCAGTGCCCCCTTCATGTGTGCCTGACTCTCCAGGGAGCAGTCAGGTGTTTGCACCTTGTTCACCCCTTCCAGTGCAGGTAGGCGCCTCCCCCTCTCCCCTAAAGCCCCATTCAAGTCCGGTCAAGGGTCTGGTCTTCGCGGTCTTACTCCTGTGGAGGCAGATACCCCCTTACCCCCTCACAGTCTCCTCCATGTGCAAGCAGGAGCCTGCAGAGTGCATTCATCCGATCTCCCATCGCTGCTATCCGTTCTTTATTCCTTCCTTTCACCGTCTTGCTGGCACCTTCCTCTGTTTCCCTCTTCCTTCATCTTTCACTTCCTCCTTCTTCCCACCTGTACATCCCTTTACCTCCCCTTCCCTAACTCTCCAATCCACTCCCTTCCAATGCCCTTCTCTTCCGATTCCCTCTCCTGTCCCTCTCCCTCTCCCTGCCCCTCTCACTCTCCCTCTCCTCTCCCCTCTCTTATCATTCTCTTCCCTCCCCTGCCCTCCCCTATCCTTCCCTTCCCTTCCATGCCCTTCCCATCCTTCTAACCTCCCACGCCCCCATCTCTACTCTTCCCTTCCCATCATAGATGCGGCACTCAAGTCTCGACATAGCATCTCCCCATGAGCACAAAGTGCCTCTTCATTCTTACATACACTTTACAACGCACCCTACCGGAAGACCTGCTTTCACCGCCTCATTTTAGAAGAACTGCTTTCAAGAATGCACAACCTCTGTCAGCTAGTGCTATGGACTCCGTCAGTGAAATGTCATATGTGTGATCTTACAGCAGTCAGTCACCCTCGAGAAGACGCGGCCGCAAGGCGCCTGTATTGTCATCTTGATGAAAGCAGGCTTTATTATGCGGCACCCTTGTTTGCTGTAGGCTTGTTTTCTATTGCTGGCAGTTACCAACAAGCGTTTGCAATGCAATAGGTCTCGCATTTTCAAACGTTTAAGCTATGAGCGTTGCAAATGACAATGCCTTTTATTTATGTTTTGGCTTTTAAAACATAAATAAAAAGCATTATCGTTACATTGTCAATAGCTCAAACTTGTTTATTTATCCTTATGCACACGCAGATAATAGTATTCCAAATCCTGATGGAGGCTGTGAGAGCAGGTGTTTGGGGACTGACCTGAAGCAAACAAGCCGGAGTGAGGATAGGGTAGAGTGCCAAGGGAGGGCCAGCAGAAGCCTCTGCTACCTTCCTTGCAGCATCCCGGCCTTAGTGACATTGGAAATTATTTTAAAATTCTACTTAAAACGAGCATATTGCTTTGCACGCCCCACCAGCCACTCTAATATCTGAATTGAACACCTTAGTGTGGTGGGATTAGTGATGAAATAGCTTTCTTGCCAAATTTCAGCAATAAGAAATTACTGAACAAGCATTGATAAAGCCAATAGGACTTGCCTGACCGACTATGTTTGTCAATTTTTTTAATTTGGATTGCTGCTGCACGCTTTTTATTGAACTACTCTTTATGAAGTTGTGACGTAATAAATTATCCCAGCAGTATGCGCTATTGCTTAGAATATTAACAAGTCAGGACAATTTTAGAGCAGATGCTTCTAAACTGCTTTGAAAAAACCTCTAAAGTTGAGTACTTTACGTACATTTTTGGAGACTCGATTGGCTGGAAGAAGGGTTGTGCAGTTTGTGAGTAACACAGATATAATGTTCAGTAACCATTGCACACTAGGCACCCACCCTTTTCCTCTCCAGTGAGGAGACATTTTATTTCTCTCCTTCAACTTGTGTATTTGATGCTTACAGTGGTTTAATCATTTTGCTATTCCATGGCCATTTCCCTTTTGAGGCATGATTTCAGAACATGTTTAGCCTTATACATCTGTCAGCATGATTTGTATGAAGGGGGCCTAGGGATGGCTAACTTCTATCTGTACTATTTAGCATCCCCGATTAGTTCAGTGGGGGGTGGGTGAAACTCATCCTCCTGGTGGGAACGAGGTGCATCATCAGAGCTGTGTGAATAATAACTGCGTCAGCCCCGTGCGTGAGGTGCATCATCAAAGCTGTGTGAATAATAACTGCGTCAGCCCCGTGCGTGAGGTGCATCATCAGAGCTGTGTGAGTAATAACAGCGTCAGCCCCGTGCGTGCGGTGCATCATCAGAGCTGTGTGAATAATAACAGGTGTGAGCCCGTGCGTGAGGTGCATCATCAAAGCTGTGTGAATAATAACAGCTGTGAGCCTGTGCATGAGCATCATCAGAGCTGTGTGAATAATAACAGCTGTGAACCCGTGCCTGAGGTGCATCATCAGAGCTGTGTAAATAAAAACTGCGTCAGCCCCGTGCGTGAGGTGCATCATCAGAGCTGTGTGAATAACAACTGTGAGCCCGTGCGTGAGGTGCATCATCAGAGCTGTGTGAATAATAACAGCTGTGAGCCCGTGCCTGAGGTGCATCAGAGCTGTGTGAATAATAACTGCGTCAGCCCCGTGCGTGAGGTGCATCATCAGAGCTGTGTGAATAATAGCTGTGAGCTCATGCCTGAGGTGCATCATCAGAGCTGTGTGAATAATAACTGCGTCAGCCCCGTGCGTGAGGAGCATCATCCACATTGCTCAGGTCATCCAAATTCCTGCACTCTCTACCACACTGCTTTCAAGAACAGCATACTCTTGCACACACTCTCACTGCTCACCAATTCAAAGTTTGCTAAAATATTTATGCAACGCATTGTCATACACAATGCCAATAACTCAAACTTTAGTGCTGCGAGACCTATTGCATTGTAAATGCTTGTTTCACAATGTTCCCTCAGTTTGCAGGTTGTCCCACTCCTCACGTGTAGCTGCACATTCGGTACCAGTGCATTGTGTATTTCCTGATCCTCTCAAAACTTTTCATACTCACTGGATTCCTAGTGCCATTGGGGTGTACAAAAACTCAAAAAAGCATAACTCAAACTGAAAGAGATGTAAAGTACTGAAAGACACATGTACACACCAAAAAAAGAATGAATGGAAAATACAGTCATGCACATATATGTAAAAATACTGAGAGAAGTCCTTAGAGATAGGTTCATACAGAAATATTGAGATGAGCCTTCAAAGAGAGATGCATCTGTATACAACGAGCATTGGCAAAACCAACAGGTCTCGGCTTTGGCAATGGTTTGTTGCCATGCTGCAGAGCAGCTTGGATGCGTTTGAGTGTAGCTAAAACTAATTTTAAAAAGCTTTGTGATGCAGCCAGGGCTAATGAGTTTTTTTTTCTTTCAAAAGTGCATTCGAGCTGGATGCATTATAGTCCTTTATTCTTTTTATTTTTAGCCATGCTGCACAGCAGCCACCATGGGTGGCTGGTGACTTTTCAATGTAGTGGGGCATACAAGTTGCGGACGAGTTTGACTCTGAGAGCGAGTGAAGCGAGTGTGCCAGACTGATTAGAGGAGGGTTTGAGGTGGTTCTGAGCAAAAGAAAATGTTGAAAAAATGGAGGGGCAAATTGTGCATTTAAAAGCTATTTTTGATAAATAATTTGGTGGAAAAGCAAAAGGGTTATAAACCAATTTTAATGGTGTAGTCTTCGAATACTTAAAAACCATGAAGAATTGAGATTTCAGGTGAAAACTAGAGAGTGACTTACATTTTGAAGTGTTCAATATTTCCAACACTTACACACTACCTGTGCTCTGTAGCAGGCCCATTACCTAGCTGTGCTATTTTATGACAAGTCAAATATGTGACTAGTCTTCACACAGCTGGGTACATAGGTAGCAGGTGTTTTAATCCCATAAAAGGTTTTAAAATGCATTATATGTCACCAATTAAGTAACCCAGCTTTTTTCATTGCTCTGTCAGTGAACCTCATCTCATTCCATCCTGGGCTGATCCCAAAAACAAACTCATGCAGTGATCATTGCACTATTCTAAAAGTAGATGTCAAGGCACTCAAGGCTAGAATGAACTTACAGCACTGTAGTTCAGGGAGTGCACCTGAGCCCATCCTGCCAGAGCACTGGTTTGACAGAGCCCATAAAACATCCAGAATGATACTGTTGCATTGCACTACCAGTTCATCTGAGCTCACCCTATTCTGGGGACTGCACACTGCTCTCATAAAGGACCTTACTCCAGCCAGTCCTGGAACCACCAGACTGTACTGCCAAGGCTCCTGAAAGCATCTGGTGTTGCCAGCCCTTTATTGCTCTGCAAATGATCTCAATCCATCAAACATAGGTACAAGCAAACAGCTCGACAAATGAACCTCATCCACTTTAGAAGAGAGACCACCCCACTGCTCTGCAACAGTATGTTTGCACTTGCACTACCTGTTTTGGGAACATCATACTGCTCAGTGAATGCACTGTAACATACTTAGGTTTGGGAGTTGAGGCCTCCGCCTTGCTCACTCAGTAAACCTCACAATTCTTCTTGTTGGAACCTAAATGCTACTCTCTCACTTCACCTCTACCAATCTGTCAAGGGTTAGGACAACCATACCACTCAGCCAGTTCACTTGAATTCATCAAGGACCAGTGGTCTTCACACTGCTCCTTCATTACAGAATACATTGCTTTACAAGCCCACATCGACTTATGCTGGGCATAGAGGATGCTCCAAAACATGGGACAAAAAGTGGGGAGAGCGGAACATATACAGAGGGGAGACCTTTACATCTCCAGCTATCAAACTAGCAGTTGGGAGCAAGAATAGGAATCAATCTATCAAACACTGTATCCTATAGTATCCCATAGTGCCGTTGTCATAAATATCTATGCTATGTTGTGAAATTATCTTTATTTTAAAATGGAAAGTTAACATGACCTGTACTGTTGTAAAAAGAATATTAAAAAACAAAATTTAACAAAGCACCATTTGTTTTTCGGATCAGGCACTACCCAGCACAAACCATTGTCCGATGAAACTAAGTCAGTGACACACAGTTATACATTCTGTGGTTAAATACAAAATGTGTGATTAGGAAACCTGAGATGAAATCCCAGATTTCCTGGATCACATTGTATGATCCTATGCAAAAAAATTAACTTCACTGTGCCTCATTTTAATTTAGCACGAAATCTGAGACCACCTTGAAGAAACTCAGTTCAGGATGTGTACTATTTTTTTTAAAAAAACGAGGTTGAGCATTAGCATTCAATGGTGTTAAATAAATAATTATTTCTAGTATGAAAGTGTCATGTTTTTACGGGGCGTTTCCTGTACTATTTATATGCCGAATGTCTTGCAGACTTGGCTTGTTCTCTGACTCGAAGAGGCAAGCTAGACCTTAGTCTCAGATCTACCATTCATATTTTTTGCATATTCGTATCTAATAAACAGCTCAGAAAAAAAGCAAGGGAATAGCAAGTGCTTCGGATGTAAATAAGACCACTTAGAAGAGCTATTTAAAGTGGCTAAACCTCAACACTTTATGTCAGTAGCTGCAGCAACATGCAGAAGAACGTTCAGAAGCCTGTTTGTCATGTATTCAGTATGGCTCTTCGCTCATGCTACAGCCTTACCTTTCATTTTCTCCAAGGGGATGTTAATCACCTCCCAGCTTGATATTTTTATTCACATCCCTGGGCTTTTGCAGTTTTCACAGGGTCCTTCTCTGCTGCCGAAAATGTCGAAATAGTGCACATGTACTTACAGTAATTATTCTGGTCACAGACAGATTATTACAGATCCACTGGCTACCTAAATTGTCAGCACCGGGAGATTGTATGACCGTCTTCTTCCTATCATGGATCCATTTTTCTCCTGCGTAGGATGTGAGGAGAAGGAGCACTGCAGTGCCGAGTGCTGAAAAGAGATGGAAATTCTAAATATAGTTGTCTTCTTTATTATAAGTAAGATATATCCAAATAAACGACCGGCCAGAGGGACAGCATACAATAACTCAAACTCAACCACTTCACATGCCACCATTCCAAGATGGAACAGTAGTCATGGTGGCATGTGCTGCATTTGTAAATACACCCACCTCTTAAGAAACATAAGGCATTTGTAAATACAGTCACCACTTAAAGAAACATAAGACCCAACACATCTTCCCCCTTTACATTTGAAACAACATATTCACATAATAAATTTCATCACAACAAAAATAAACATTACACATAATCTTTGTATTTAACAGGCATCTTTCGTAATCTCGCGGATACCCTAAATACAGGTTTGTCAAGTGCAGAACCATTTATGGATTTATCAAGTGCAGAACCATTTCCATGATGTACAGAAACCGGCACACTTTGAGATTCCTTCCTAGAGTTAACATGGACATTCTGTATAGATAATCTTTCCATGTTCCACCATTTACCATCATTTAACATCACCGACAGAAACAATTTGTTTGGAACAGGAAAACTTGGAATGGCCCTTGGCGATGTGAAATGAAATGAAATTAAATTAAGTGAATCTTATAATGCGCTACTAAGCCCGGAGGCATCAAGGCGCCTACCAAAAATCTATCAAAATGACCAGATAACCAGCACTACGGCTACGCTTTTGAAAATAGCCACGTTTTGAGAGCTTTCCAAAACTTCGGGACAGACAACTGAGATTTAATTTCTAGGGGAAGGCTATTTCACAGCTTGGGGGCTACCGTTGAAAACCCCCTCCCATCCCATTTACTTCTGCGAACACGAGGCACCACCAACAAGCTCTTAGTAGAGGAGCGCAGATCTCTGCCCGGTACATAGGGAAGCAGCAATTTCATCACACCGCCTGCCCCCTTGCCAGAGAGTGCCCCATAGGTCAAACAAAGAGTTTTGAAGGCAATCCTGGACTCAATAGGAAGCCAATGCAGGCTTTTCCTAGCAGCCGTGGCAGATCAAAGTCTTGGGGCATCCAGAACAAACTTAGCCGCCGCATTCTGGGCAGTTTGAAGGCGCTGCAACAGGCCTTTATTGATGCAAGCATACAGAGCGTTGCATTAATCAAGTCGCGAAGCGACCAATGCAATGACAACCTGTTTACGAGCCTGAGGGGACAGATAATGTTTAATTTTCCAAAGAATTTTAATGATGCCCCAACAGGTAGCAACTGTCCTGTTGACCTGTTGTGCCATTGAGAGAGCAGGATCAATCATGACTCCCAGATTCCTGGCAGAGTCAGTAGGTGTAGGACAAGCTCCCAGCGAGGGGGGCCACCATTCGGCCGACCAGATGTTCGTGTTTCCACTGAAAACCAGAATCTCGGTCTTCTCCCCGTTCAACTTCAGTGAATTGTAAATCATCCACTTAGAAACCTCCTCCATGCAGTTTCTGAGGTTGAGGACGGAGGAGTTCCGCGAGTGAGAGAGGGACACCAAGATCTGGGTATCATCGGCGTAGGAGACTACCTCCATCCCAAATGATCTCACAAGCCTGGCAAGTGGGGCCATATAGATGTTGAACAGGGTCGGACTTAATGCCGACCCTTGTGGCACCCCACATTGCACAGGTGTGGGTGGAGATAGATATTCTCCCAGCTTGACCCTCTGCTCCCTCTGGGCCAGAAAAGAGGCCAGGAGACTCAAGGCCGCGCCCTCTACCCCTATCTCCCTCAGACGAGATGTAAGAACTGGGGGAGACATGGTATCGAAGGCGACTGTCAGATCTAGTAAGACCAGAAGGGAGGTGTGGCCCTGATCGACCTGAGTGCGGATGTTGTTAAGCACTATCGTAAGGGCCGACTCCGTGCTATGTCCTCTCCTGAAACCATGCTGGTACTGATCTAGAAGACCCGAGGAGTCCAGAAATGCTGCCAACTGCTGAATTAGATGGGTCTCCAGCATCTTTGCTGGTGCTGGGAGCAAAGAGAATGGGGGGAAGTTTTTAAGTACCTCAGGGTCTAATGTGGGCTTCTTAAGGAGGGGCTTAACCACCGCACTCTTCCACTGGGAAGGGAAAATACCATCCTTCATTGCCCTGTTCATGATGTCCAGAAGCGGAGGCAGCAGGGTATCTCTACAGTCCTTAAGCACTTTGAGAGGGCAAGGGTCTAAGGGAGACCCTGACCTCGTCTTGCTTAGGAGCAAGTCAAGTTCCTGCAAAGAAAGTGGTGGAAACACAGACAAACTCCCTGTAGTAATAGGTGCATCAGCTACCAAGGGAGGGAGGGCCAGACTGGAAGGGGGGGTGGGGGGGAGGGGGGCCTTGAGGCCTTTTGTAAATCAAGGGCCGAGTAAATATCCACTATTTTAGTGTGAAAATATCCTGCGATTTTGTCACAGAGATCTTGTGAGCACACTATGGGATCAGGCATCTGTAACATGTACAATGAATCGACTATCTTAAAGAGTTCTCTCGGGGAGGAAGGATTAGTCGTAAGATGAGCAAAGTATTCTTGCTTCACCTTAATAACCTCCAACTTATACACTTTAAGCAGAGATTTGTGCTTTTCCCCCTCTAGAGGGTTCCAGCTTACCCGCCATAACCTTTCCTGCTTCCTACATTCCTGCCTTAGGAGCCTTAAAGACTCTGAAAACCGCGGGGCTGAAGGTCTCTTTCGGGCAGAATATCGCAGAGTTACAGGGACCAGCACATTTACTGCTGCCGTAATGGCATTTGTTAGCACAAGAGCAGCTGTATTAACCTCTTTGGCTGAATCACCAGCGGATTTCTGGATTAGAGGGGCAAGGGACAGGTTAGTAACCCTACTAAAGTTTCTCCTAGGTTCCATTTTACTGGGGCCAGTCAGCTTAAGGTTCCCATGGAGAAGCTGAAGTTCCAGCGGAACGTGCCAGATGGTCAGACCAAACCAATGGGATAGGTGAATCCGTTTTTAGTCTAGGGTCATTTGAAAACACCCCATCCAAGATGTGACCCGCCTGGTGGGTGAGAAATTTAACCAACTGCTGAAAGCCACAGGCAGATAAAGAGTCAAGGAGGGTGAGGGAGTCTCTGGAAACAAGATTGTCCAGATGAAAGTTTAAGTCCCCCAAAACCGTTAATTGGGCAGAACCGAAGTAAGGTTCCAGGATGTTAAGCAAAGCCTGGCTAAAATCTGTTATAGGACCAGGGGGTCTATAAATCAGTATGGCCGTGAAAGGAGCAGCACAAGGGGAACTAATTGAGAAATGAAGAGCCTGGAAGGGATCGGATGGGCCAGACAGTGCAGAAGTGTGGCAAATATGAGATGTCTTATAAAGAATCCCTAAGCCACCTCCTCTGCGTCCTATTCTATCCAGCCTGGCTAGCGCATATCCTTCCAGAATAGCTGCCACCAAATCAGGGCCAGAAGAGTCCGAGGCCCAGGTTTCAGTGATGAACACCCAAGCGGGCCTTCTTATTGATACGGATATATGTTGTTAGCATGCATACTATTACCACGCATACCATTAGCACGCAATTTTTACAACGCAGGATCCCTTACAACGCATACCTTTACAACGCATGACATTACATCGCAGATACTATTACAACGCATACCATTACAACGTAAGTATAGGTAAGTATATCATTTTTTTAAATAATGTAATTAATAATTATTTCAATAATTTAATTATTTAAATTATATTTTATTAAAGAATTTGTAAATATATATGTAAAAAATACCCCTGTACCCCAAAACCCAAACCCAGCCCTGAACCCTAAAAATACCCCTGTACCCCAGAACCCAAACCGAGCCCTGAACCCTAAAAATACCCCTGCACCCCATTAACCAAACCCAGCCCTAACCCTAAAAATACCCCTGTACCCCATAACCCAAACCCAGCCCTGGACCCTAAAAATACCCCTGTACCCCATAACCCAAACCCATCCCTGAACCCTAAAAATACCCCTGTACCCCATAACCCAAACCCAGCCCTGAACCCTAAAAATACCCCTGTACCCAAAAACCCAAACCCAGCTCTGAACCCTAAAAATACCACTGTACCCCAAAACCCAAACCCAGCCCTGAACCCTAAAAATACCCCGTACCCCAAAACCCAAACCCAGCCATGAACCCTAAAAATACCCCTGTACCCCATAACCCAAACCTAGCCCTGAACCCTAAAAATACCCCTGTACCCCATAACCCAATCCCCCTAATAAATGTATTAAGAAAAGATAAACTTACCTATACTTACGTTGTAATGGTATGCGTTGTAATAGTAGCTGCGTTGTAGTGTAATGCGTTGTAAATACATGCGTTGTAAATACCCTTGCGTTGTAATGGTTTCGTTCTAACAGTACTTAGTGGTAAAAGATGCGTGCTAACGGTTGTATACCATTGATACAAAGTCACTAAAGGCTATGTTGTTTTTCACCAGGAATCTTACATTAATGAAGAAACCACTTTCATTCATGGAACTAGAGGTGGAGGGTACATTTATAGGAAAGGGAAGCTTAGGGGAATCAACTGTTGAGGACTTGCAATAGCTAGCAAAGCAACCGCAGCAAGAGGAGTCTCGCAAAACCTCAGGTGAACAGGTAAAATGACACGATAACCGAGAAGGTTTATAGGCGTAAAAGTCCTGACAGGAGTATTTAAAAATTATGTGAGCAGCCGAACCAGGTCAGCTTACCTTCCCGAGAGACTCGTCCATTAGCCCATTAGCCATTAGCCCGTACGTAGCGCGGACGGGCGCACACGGGCTAGACTCTGGCATGACTCCGGCGTTACTACGGCAAAAATGCTGCGCGAAAATGCTGCGCGCTTGAAGAGCCGCCTTAAATGCAGGTCTAGCCAGTCCTGATGACAGCTAGCCCGCCAACACAGATGGCGCCGGCAGGCGTCCACTTGTACCCCCAAGATGGCAGTTAGAAAATGAAGCTGGGGACCCGCCAAAAGCGGTGAGGATGCCGATTATGGTGCGTGAATGAGGGCGAAATAATTAAAATCAAGGGAAAAGTGCAATACAGATTTTTAAATTAATAGACAAAACAGGTATTTTTAAAAGCGCTTCGCAAGGACCTAAAGCGCGCTACCTGTCGCGAGGGTTATCTTCTCTAATGCGCCCGCCTATACTGCCCGCCTTAAATGCAGGTCTAGCCAGTCCTGATGACAGCTAGCCCGCCAACAAAGATGGCGCCGCCAGGCGTCCACTTGTACCTCCAAGATGGCCGCTACAGTTAGAAAATGAAGCTGGGGACCCGCCAAAAGCGGTGAGGATGCCGATTATGGTGCGTGAATGAGGGCAAATTAATTAAAATCAAGGGAAAAGTGCAATACAGATTTTTAAATTAATAGACAAAACAGGTATGTAGCCAGGAAACTTAACTCTGACCCAATCTCCTTCTTTGAAACAAACGTGTTTCCTTCCCTTAATTGACTCCTTAGTAATGTATTTGTCCTGAGCAATCAAATTATTAGCTTTTACTAAATCAGTATCAATCTTGGGAGCACTCAAATCACGCATCCATGCCCTGACTAACTTCGAAGATGCTGACCTCCCTTTCAATAAAGTGAAAGGAGAAACCTTGGTGGCAGCATTTGGAGTAGTTCGCAAAGCCCAAAGTAAGTTAGAAAGTTCCTTCCTCCAATTTAAACCATTTACCACAGATACTTGAATGTTATCTTTGATGACTCTGTTACAGCGCTCCACAAGGCCGTTACTGCGAGGGCGATAAAGTGAAGTAGTAATGTGTTTAACACCCCACTGAGACAAAAATTCTCGAAATTTCCAAATATAGTTGTCTTCTTTATTATAAGTAAGATATATCCTAATAAACGACCGGCCAGAGGGACAGCATACAATAACTCAAACTCAACCACTTCACATGCCACCATTCCAAGATGGAACAGTAGTCATGGTGGCATGTGCTGCATTTGTAAATACACTCCCCTCTTAAGAAACATAAGGCATTTGTAAATACAGCCACCACTTAGAGAAACATAAGACCCAACAAGTGCCTTCAAAAAGAGCGGGCTCAGCTTCATCTCCATAGCTGAGTTTAGTTTCTTAGTTGGACTCCTCTCCCGGGTTTCAGCCTGCTTCTCTTCTCATGATGCCATACCGTGGTTGACCCACTCCTACATTGTTTACATCAACCTGCCCTGCCCCCGGCCCTTTAAATTAATGGAGCTCCATTAACTCCACCTTGGGCCATAGAAAGAAACACCAATTTCAACACTACGCATGCCATTGTAAGCTAATTCATCCTACACAGTCATGTCACTGCTGGAGCTTGCACCTGCAGGGTGAAGAAGGGCTTGCCAGGCCCAGCACATACAAAAGCAGAGATTCGGCAGTCTTCATCACTGAGCAGCAAGCAGCTATTACTTATCAACTGCTCGGTGTTTCATCTCCTCTTTCTGTGTCTCCCTTAAAATGGTAGGGTGACACTCATTGCGTCCATTAGTGCCAGCCGACCCTGGCAGCCACACTGCTATACAGCATGGCTAGGAATCATTGCTAAAGTTTAAAATACTCATGCTTTACAGCATGAACAAAAAGCAACAGCAGTGCCAATAGTCTCAAAGGCACGGCCTATTGCCTTTGACAATGCTTTTTAAGTCTCAGCACACCACCCATGTGATTCTGAACAAATTAGTTGATCTCCTCATGTGTGAAAAATATTAAAATGACATTTGGCCTAAAAAATCCTATCATGTCAATAAAGCAATTTAACCCAGGTCTTACTGAAAATAAATTTGGAAGCACGTAACATCTCTTGTCACAAGAAAAGTAGATAACATATATTGGCACAATAAACATCCAGTTCAAAGAGGAAAAGAGCTTCTTTGGAGTGTGTGTGGCATAGTAAAACATAGCTACAAGTGGCGAGAGATTCAATAAGTGCCACAAGGAATAGAGAAAAAATAAAAGCGGTACCTCAATCATAGCGTGATTAGTGGAACAACAGCAATGAAGTTGAAGCAGTCAGTACTTGGTCCATGCTCAGGACAAAAGAAGAGGAAGTGAAGCCAGGTTGTGGGGCCAATTAGAAGGCAGCAATTATTAGTGACAATGAAGCCAACAAATGTTAAATAATGTGAGATTTGTATACAATATCTCTCACACAAGAGCACATGCAGTGCTTGTGCTGTTGCAGGCAAGACCTAAAACCTGAAAGGACATTACAGAGATGCACACACATATGCAACCATCAAGAAGGGCATTCGGAGACAGGTAAAAACACATAGAAAATCTGGAAGAACACTATAGACACACATACACACATAAACAATATTGGGTGTTATGAAGAGATAGGCACATATACAAACACTCAATGAAAACTAAAAGACAGTTAGGAATTCGGGTCAGAGGACAGCTCTGGCTCTAGGAGAGCCAGCCTTGAATGCAGGAAGTTGAGGGCTTGAGTGGGGAAGGAGGATTATTCCTGGAGGCTGTCAAGGTGCATCAAGATCAGGGAGGATGAATATGGCACTGGAAGAGGAATTTCAGCAGAGAGGAAACAGGATCCTAGGGGCTGCATCCATGGTTGGAAACCATATGCCGGCCCACCATATGGCATCAATAGAGGCACCTGTGCACGCACATACTTACCAAGGTGGCACTATGAATCATGTGGTGATGGAACATGGGCAATGTGCACGCTTTCGAAAATTACAGTCGGAATATAAGACTGTTAAACAGTCTTGTTTACAGTTCTGCATATGTCAAACAATACTTCAATGCAATTGTGCAATGGAAAACCTTCCCTCCCTATTAGCTTGTAAGCACTTCCTAAAACACCCCATCCCCGACAAAGAGTATCATCTCTCAACAGTCTTTAAGAATCACAGACAGGTACATTTCGACCTGTACGTTGTATGGCAGAGTGATGTGGTGAATTCAAGAGGCATAAGGGATGCTACCACTAAACAACTTCACTTGAAGTAGTGTGGAGAAACAGCTCATCAAATCCTAACCAGTGTGCTTTAAAAACGAAATTCCCACCTCTTTTGGGGGGCTGGTGCATAGAGCAGCTCGCTTGGGGACTGGAGCACGGACAATGCCCATAGTGCACCGCATGTTCATGGGGCACCCAGTGCTAAATCATTTGTAGACGACCTGATTCTGGGTCAGGGTTTTGTAAGTAGCAGAACAGCTACCTAGCTGCGATCTATTGAAAGTCATCCTCTGATCCAAGCTTTTGTCTCTCGGTCCGTGGGTGCCCGCGGAAGGCCCTCCTCCAACACACCCGGGAGTGGGTCCCTCTGCCGCCGGGCCCCTGGGAGGGACACGTAGGGTGGAACGTGGGCCAGTGGGAGGCTGCCTCCACCATGTGTTCTTCGTCAAGGGGGCCTCCCCCTCCCGGCCCTGCCCCACTGGGGTGCAGGGACAGGGGCCACCCAAAAATAAAAGCTGAGATGCCCATACTGAAAATCTGCAGAACAGCAGCCTTGGTCGAGGTATTTCACACTAAAATCAAGCTAAACCAGGCAATGTACTTTTTACAACAGTGAACTGGTTCAAGTGTTATGAAGGTACAACGTGAAACAAAAAACAGATTTCGATGTAGAGCTTCACAAAAACATAGGCTTTGGATGAAACTAAGACAGGTAAGTCTTCTACGTGCATAGGTGCCATTAGATTCTATCTGCTGGTGCCAAGGTTTTAGCTACACTCCTTTGTCACAGTCCTTCTGGCCGCCACCATTCTGCCCAGGGTGGGGGTGTTTGACACTAATCTGATCACCTGGGTGATCATCCTGGTGCTGCAGGAGGAGGGCTTTGCAGTGAAGGCACTATGTGGCCACATGCCAGAGAAAACTGAGGAGCTGGCCCATGAGATACATGCCCTTCTGCACCAGCTGCATTGACAAGGTCAGACATAACCAGGATGTGGACTTTGTCTGCATCAACCTATCAACCCCATTCAGCCTATCACCCTGGGTAAGAAAATTAAATGCATCGTGCCCAACTGCATATTTCTAGGAAGACATGCATATTCTGATGTGGGCATGTGCGTCCTGCTATAGATGTGTCTGTATTATTGTATTATGTTGCCCAAATCCCTACATAGACTCTTCTGATCTGGGCATATACATTCAAATATGCATATGTAAAACACAGTGGGACAGATATACCAAGATTGTGAATAGAAAATATCCTAATTTTAATAACTATTTCCTAATTGCGTATAGGAAACCGCTATTCCTAGTGTATGAAACTCTTTTGAGTTTCATTAGCAATTCCTAATGGGTCTCAAATAGACCTACCTCATGCATATTAATGAGGTAGGTCACAATTTGCAGCACTCTAGGATTTGCTGCTATCACAGGGGTGGTGGGCTGCTGGGGTCAGCAGACCACCATGTCTGTGATTGCTTTTAAATAAAGCAATTTTTTTATTCTTTTTAAAAGCAGCCGTTTTTACTTAAACCATTGCCTGCTCTTATAAAATATTTTTTCAACATTCTCAAACGGGAAGGGGTCCCTTTTTGGATCCCTTGCCATTTGCAAATTGGTATACACCAGTTTTAAAATGGTGGTAAAGTATTACTGTTTTGCAACCTAAATTTGGTTTTGAAACAGTAATACATACCATACCAATTCGGGATTTGGAAGGGACACCCAAAAACACGCCTCTTCCAAATTGGAATACTATAATTTACTATTCCAACACCTTCCCTACTGTAGCACACGCTGGAGTTGGAATAGTAAATTATACTAAGTCCAGCACATCCCCTACAGCAAGCCGAAGAAACGCCTTGCGATGTAATGGTTTGCGTTGTAAAAACTCAGTCGTTGAAACGACTGCGAGGTAATCTCATGCATTGTAGCGCATGTGATGTAACAACGCATATTCCAGTAAATCGTCTCCTGCCTCTACTGGCCCTGGAGAAAAAAAAACTTGTTGAGCGATTATTGAGCCTATTTGCTGAGTTCTTTTATAAAAGAATCTCCAAATAAAAGACCGTCCGGTTTGATTCCGGGATCCATAGACGCGAGATTTGCTAACTACGGATAATATTTTACAAAAGGCCTTTCATTTGTTTGTTGTTGATGCCAGAGTTAGCATTGCCTAGTAAACAGAAAGCTCTTTAGACCCACAAGGAGAGATATTCAGGTTCAATGGAGGAGTTGTAAAGTTTTGCAGATTCTGCCAGGTCAAAAATACAAGTCAGGGGACCAACACTATCCTATACCTTATCCTGGCACATGGACCAGGCCTTATCCACACATTTGAGGGATTCCTTACCAGATTTTGAAAAAAGCGTGAGCATGGAGGGGTCTATAGAATGAGTGATGGATATTTTAGAAGGTAGTGAAGGTCTAGGACATTCTGACTTTAATTTGGCTATAGTTTGCTTGTCCAAAGGTAAGCAAAGTGTCCTACATGTTCAGCAGGGAACCAGGCAGTGGACATAGGGATGGTGAATAAGCTTAGTGTGAAACATGGGAGTACCTTCTGTGTCCAGTACCGTTTTGGCCTTGAAAGGATTATGAAAAGGGGATTTCTTAGGAAGAGGGAAAGAAAAAGGATTTGCGTCTCCAGCATCATCTTTGCTATTATCTGAATCCAGATTAGCCATGTCATCCTCTGTGTGAGGAATATTAGAATTGAAAAAAATGTAATATTTATATGTTTTGACTTTGCCTTACATTTAGTAGCTGTCAAATTAGTCCCCTCCTTTGAAGGAGGCCTGTGAGGAACCACGTCCTCTGTCATGAATGAGGAAAACTCAAGAGTCACCAGCGCAACATTAGATTTTTCTTTAATTTTAACATTAGTCACATTGGGAAAACCCATCATTTTGCACTTTCTGCTTTCTCCCGCAGAATGGGCCAAGATCGTCTTTGACATTAAATTAAACACAAACTTCTTTAAATTCTTAGTTACTTTGTCCATGGAGGCTGCTCCACTGATGCCTGAATAAAGTAATTTAAATTATCCTTGATAACATCCTCCTCATCCTCATGATTTTGTATTAAAGGAGAGCTATCAATCTCCATTGCTGTACAAAAGTAAGGTAACGTCCAAGAAATGGCAACAAAAGGGTTAAAATTTAGAAGTAAGAGAGAGAACCTTGACGTCTCCTTATGGGTGTGAACAATGCTAATGATACAATAATTTTATATATATATATATATATATATAGCTCTCCTGGCATGCTGCTATCCCTAGATAAAGCTACAGATGGTACTATCAAGATGTTTAAAAAAGGTCGGTGGTACCCTTAATGGGATTGTGTGAAAAAAATGCAAAAAATTCAGAAGGACGTTAATTTAACAACGTTACATCTCCCATATATACTAAGAGGTAGCCGGTGCCAGCATCGCAATTTTGTCACTACTTTCTTCAACAGTGGTTCGTAATTTAATGGAATGAAATTGCTGACTTGGCTACTGAGACATACTCCTAAATAAATGGCCGTCCTTGTGACCCTTAGGGCCGCTGGAGGGATTTCAAGTTGAAAGTTCAATATCGTCTGTGTTTTGTTCAAATTTAATTTATAGTCGGAAAAAGAGCCGAATCGCTGTGCTTCATGGGTTACCGCTGCCAGAGCATTCACTGGCTTAGTCGAGAAAACAGCAATAGTGTCCGCATATTCGGTTCGTTTTAAATCCATCCCATTTAAAGTAACCGGAATAATATCAGCATTAGACAATAAATGCTTGACAAAATGCTCAATATAAATAGCAAGCAATAAATGGGATAGCGGACAACCCTGTCATGAACCCCTTTGGACTACAAAAAAGGATGAGGATTGACCATTGAGTTTGATTGAAGCTGTTGGACTCCTATACAACTTTTGTACTACCGAGATGAACCTTTGACCGAGACCTATTGAAGACATTGTTGAGCTCCCCAAGTTATTCGGTCAAAGGCCTTCTAGGCGTCCAACATTAACAACCCCAACTGCTGACCCAATTGTCCTGAGACATCAAATGCAGCAATCACAGTGTTGATATGCGCTGCCGTGTCTCTTTGGGAACAAAACTGTGTTGCTGCTCCGAAACTAATTAATGAGCAACAGGGTTCAATCGTGTAGCAAACAGTTTAGAAAAAAGTTTCGCATCAACATTAATCAATGCTATAGGCTGGTAAGAGCTCATGTCATCTATGGGTTTCCCCTTTTTGGGAAAAACAACAATATTCGTAGCGTTCCAAGAAGAGGGAACCTCTTCTCCTTGCATAATTACATTACATAACGCAAGGAAGATGGGGATCAATGTGGTTTTAAAAGTTTTAAAGAATTCTAGCATGATATCATGCTTGCCAACTGCCTTGCCAGCAGGCAAAGTGTTAATTGCTTCCTCATCTTCCCTCACACCGACATCTTTTTGCAGTGGCTCAGAGAGCAGAGAGTCCAAAACTGGCATTGTGCACTCCTGTATATAGTCTAAGGCTATTTGTTGACTAAAGCAAACTGAATCGCCGTATAAGTCG
This sequence comes from Lissotriton vulgaris, assembly GCF_964263255.1. Lineage (NCBI taxonomy): Eukaryota > Metazoa > Chordata > Amphibia > Caudata > Salamandridae > Lissotriton > Lissotriton vulgaris. Next base: position 1,753,682,942 of record NC_141687.1, read on the forward strand.
GCATAAAATAACCTAAATTGTTCGACTATATCCGTAGACCTAATGTAAACCGAACCATCCACTCCTTTAATTGATTTAATATATGATTTATCCCTTTGATCTGCAATTTGGTTAGCCAACAATTGGCCCACCCTTTCACTGTATTCATATTGTTTAGCTCTGTACTTATGGTAATTATTTGCAACTTTATCCCTCAACCTTCTCTTTAGCTCAGCTCTAGCCTTGACGACCTGCTGATAAATCAGTTGTTCACCCGCGTCCTTTAAGGCAATAGCTGTAACATTCATATGCTCCAAGTCTAAACAAAGTTTTTGTTCCAACTCCAGCTGACAGAAGTCCTGCCGATTTTGTTTGATAATATATTGCACAACCTTTCAGACAATCCAATACTATTGCTATAGGAGCCATGCCCCAGTTGTTATCTATATACTCCTTGAGTATAGCTCTCATAAAATCCACATATTCAGAATTACTGAGGAGGCGTCTAGGAAAAGTAAATTCCCTCATTGGTTCCTGAGCGCTTGACTGCAACTGCACTGTTAACATAACCGGGTTGCAGTCTTTTGTGATTTTAGGGCATACTGCTACAAATGCATTTTCCAAAATAGTATTATTAGCAAATATGATATCAATCATTGAGTAATGTTTATGTGGTGAAGAATAAAAAGTATAGCCGGGTATATTTGGAAATAACCTCCTCCAAGAATCCTCCAACGGATGTAGGTGGAGAAGTTCTAAGATAGCAGCTGTGGTATAAACGCATTCTAACGCGGGCATTAGTATTAGTAGTATCAATCTTTCTCTCAAGAATACAGTTAAAATATCACATCACAATCATTTTGCCAGATCACTCCAGCAGCTCAGAACTCAAATGAAATATAACATCTGGGCAATCAATGTTCGGGCCATATACCATACATATTGTAACCTTACGCCCATAGATAATCATTTGAGAAACAGCCCATCTCCCTTTGGAGTCAGCAAGTGATCGAAGAACAACAGCCCTACATCTCCTAGACTTTAATAAAGCCACCCCTCGATTCGAAATTGTTTTCGACGTGCAAATAATAATATTGTATCCCAATTGTTTTAACGGAGCTCTATCCTTATATGCAATATGCGTTTCTGCCAACCCTAGTATACGGGGCTTGAATACACGCAGCTCTTCCGTTCCTAGCCATCGCTCTCCAGCTTGATTGAGTCCCACTACATTCCAGCACATACATTTAAATTCCGACATTAAATAGTATTTGTAAACCTGGTCCAATCATCCGTACCCTAATTACGTGCCCCTTTCCCCAGTGCTCTGCCCATGTGAAATTAACAAAATTGTGGCTTTTTACATCCCCCTCCCAAGACCCCCCTTCCCTCCCTTCCCCGAACCTGTACCTATGAAAAGGAATTGCCCCCTTCCTTGCTGTCCCACAACGACAGCATACCGAAGACACTCTGTTCCCCCCCACCGACCCCTGTGACCATACCACACCCTACCCAGCTCAGCCTACCAATGTATTTTTCTCATAACTGTAAGAGAAAAGCAACAAATTAAAGAATCATTTTGAAATCTCGAATCAGCAAAAAAACTTTTTCTCAAGCGAAACCTCTCTCATAACACAATAATTGATGAATTTGGACTTGAAGTCATTCCTTGCCGGTTGCTTGCCATCTTGAGAAGGCTTGTTTAGCAGCCTGTTCGTTAAAGACAAAATGTTGTTGTCCATCTTTTATAATTTTAAGACGGGCCGGCTCCTGCAAAAATACTTGTGAGCACACAGTTTTAAGAGGGGCCATTAATTGACAAAGCTTTCACTGTTTGTCCATTGTTACCTTGCAGAGATCAGAACGCACAAAGATAGACATTGCATCCACCTTAACTGGTGCCGATGGGCATGCCTTGAAATATATAGCTTGGCGTAGCAGAAAATTACCCAGAAACACAAGGATAGGTCGGGCAGAGTTGGATTTGACCTGACTACCCTGGGTAGTTGACAATGGCAGTCTATGTGCACGTTAAACTTGAGTGTCCATATCCCAGTCTGCAGGATCCAGAAAGGCTTCTTGAAGAAGTCTAACAAGAAAAGCCCGCGGATCGTTTCTTCCCTTCCTTCTGGAATACCAAAAATCTGTAGATTCTGGCACGTCTTTTGGTTTTCAAGATCTTCAATCTTAGATTGAATTAGCATCATTTGAGAATCGTGTGTTTTTACAAAGTTAATTGTATACGTGTTGGATTCTTCCACTGCAGCCTCTTGTTGCTGCAGGTCAGTGACTTCAGAAGAGAGCTGGCTGACCTTCGATGTTACCTCTGACAAAGCTAGCTTAATTTTCCTACTATCAGCATTAGCCTGTTTGTAATAATCCTGGGCTTCTGCTCTTTGAGTGTACAATGTTTGCATAATACTAGACAGTGAAGGCTCCTCTCCTTTCCGTTCCCGATTATTGGCAGAACACTTAGCTCCGACATAGTTAATGCTGGCACTGCGGGGCTTTAAGCTGGGGAAAGACTAAAGGTGTTGGAGATTCACTAATAGTGGTGGTTGCAAACTTCTCTGGAGCGTCTGCTAATGCTGACTGATCATTGTCAACTATAACTCCCTCTCCCTCTGGTAATGCTGAAGGGGGAATTGCCATGCTGTTAGCATTTGATAACCTAAAGATAGTGTTTTTCACCTCGCCTTTTGCAGAGACCCATTTGCGCCCCTGAACCAGCTTTGGCAGTGTTGGTTGAAGTCTCCTTTAACCGCCCCTGTGCATTGATCACTTGTTGCTTTACTCGCCCACCACAGCCTCTACTACCTTTGCATGTCCTAACAACTTTAGAGCTTTTAGTTCTTACACCCTTCCCCCCGCCAAGGGTGTTGCATTGATTGTTCTCCAGGCCTTGCTCCGGATTGAGCCACTCCGTGTCAGTAGTAGTTGACGTTCGGATTGACCCAGCCGCCCCAACATTAGCCAGAGTATCAGCCACGATATATGCAGGATTATAAACTTGTTGTTCTGCTAGATCCCCTCCATTACTAGTAGGTCCATCACTAGTATCACCAATCCGTTCCCCACGGCTCTCGCCCATTATCTGAACAGCAGTCTCGGTGGAGTCGATACGTTCCTGTGAGATTGATCCAGAAAGACCAGCAGTCGTAACTATTATTGTAGAACCTGCCTGAACATAGGTTTTGGAGCGTCCAACCTAATAGCATGATAGAACGTAGCTGAGACTGACCATGTTGCATCATGACCAAGTCTTGTTCCATGATGTCTATGGCAGAGGATGCTATGTTGTCCAATGACTATATCCTGGCAGACAGAGTTGTTAACCCATTGCCAACTACATAGAGAGATTTCTCTAAATGAATACAATCAGTTTCTCATATTCGTTCTACAGTCTCTGCTTGCGTAATCTTCCATATTTTGTTGTATGCAGCATATATACTGGCATATATGAAACGTTTTGATGCGGTTTTTTTTGTCCTAGGAAGAATTCCCTAAGATCTGCGCCATCTTTAAGTAAAGACATGTGTTGCTTCACATCCTTAAGTGTAGATTTCTGTAGCCAATCAAGACAGAGTTTCCCTACACTGCATGTTGTTACTATTCCAGGAGGCTGTCGTTGAACATATCTTGGGTCTGGCCTATTGATTTTAAATCCTTGTGTTTTGTTCAGGAATCTATCTTGACATTTGTTTGTGCCTGTGGGCCAGATTAACCATTTATTCCAATCTGGATCTGTTCTGTTGTGATGCAGAATAATATGTACGTAGACCTCCCCCTCTGAAGTGTTATCACTCTCAGGTGTAGGTATAGGTGTAGGTATGAACGGAATGTTCATGTCTTTGATCTTGGCTAACCCAAGACAAGACGTTTGTTGTACAGTGTCATTCAAAAACATAATTTGCTCCGGGATGATACAGGCTCTAAACAAAGCTTCTACCCCCTGCACTTGCAAATCTTTTGTACCCCAGACAGTCTTTGTCTCAATGTTGTCTTTCCAAAAGTCGAAACCCTGTCTAGACAGTTGGGCATAAAAGGTTGCAAAATAAATCTGTTTGGTTTTGGTCAACATACTTTTCTTTCCTGTTCTGTTCACATTTCTAAAATAAAATGATTCTGCATTGGATACATTTTACCCTGAAAAGTATAGAAATTTCATAGCAAAAGTTTTTGAGCTACCCTTTGGTGGTGTTGAACGATGGTCCCATTGGTTATACATGCATACATTCCTAGGCATTGTAGATTTGTGCAAGAAATTATGACCATAATGGTTATAACAATACATTTGTTCCTAGTCTGATGAACCTTCTAAATATTCATGATTTGTAAATAACGCAGACATTTCTAAATCTAACATCATATTATTAACAGTCTCGAAGTCCCAATCATCAGAAAAGGTACTAGATGAAACAAAGTCACTTAATGAAATCTTGAATAAGTGGAGAATCTTCAACAGCTCCGACGGGCCAAAAATGTCATATCCTGTTTTGTCCCAAGCTATTCCATCAGGTATTGGAACGGCTGTGATGTTCACTGCTGACAAGTCTCTATGATCACAATGAGATGAATTGTGTGGATTGAGGAATAAGTTGACGTTCTTACTTGCTGTGTCCATTTTGACATATCTTCCATTTATCAGCATACCCAGAGATATTACCAGAGTTAACCAAAGTAGAAAAAAAAATATTCCCAAGACAATCCAAAATTCAATCCATGGTGAAACCAGATATGTTTTTTCCAGGGAAAGAAAAAGTTAGTTGCTTGTTCTTTGAAAGTTCTTTTTGCTGGCGATCCTCAAAAAACGTATTAAAGTTAATTAAATAGCCAGAGGCAGTTCTGTCAATGGTTGATATTGCATCCAGATTTGTTGAAATCGCTGCAACCACTTGATCACTTGTTACTTCATTGTAGAGAGGTGTTTCAGGACGAACTTTTATTTGGGTCTCAAGAGGAGCGAGTTCCATAGCTTTGTTGATCAGTCCTTCTTTTCTCACTGCAGATTCTTCAATGGTGATGAGTTTCTCAGTTTGAACCTCTTGGATTGTAGCTAGAGGAGTGCGTCTGCTACATTGGCGGAGTCCACTGGCCTACTGCTTAGTATCGGCCACATAGTGTGGTTTGATCAGGTCGATGCACATGAACCTCTTCTCCTTTTCTCCAGTAAGAGGTGGCAGTATAACTGTTCCTGGTCTGTGGATTTTTAGGACAGGTACTGGTTGTCTGTAAGAAGGCCCAAATTCCTTCTTGTCCGCAATCTTTTCTATGACTATATCACCAAGCTTTGAGATCCAGATAGGCCTTGCTGGGACAGTTGTTTTTTCCCCAGTGGTGGTTGGCTTCAGGAACACGTTGCTTTGTTTCGTTCTTAGTTCATTTAAGTCATGTAAAACAGCCAAACGATCTTTGATATAAAAATTCTTTTGTTCCACCACTGATGTGTGACAATCAAGGTCCCAGACCAACATTCATGTCCCCAAATACGATCTCATATGGAGTGATACTCCCTAGAGAACTTCTTGGCAAGTTGTTAAGACTACGTTGGACACTTATTAGATGTTTGACCCACCCATCACCCGAACCTAATACCCTGGCTAGTATAGACTGCTTTATGTCCCAGTTTTTTCTCTCCACAACCGAATTTCCCTCAGGATAGAATGGACTAGAGTACCGCAATGCAACGCCCAAACTGGCCATGGCTTCTTTGTAGGCTCGAGAGCTTAACACAGGGCCCTAGTCAGAATGTAGCGTGACAATTGCGTATGTGCCGATAAAGACTCGCAAATCTTTTATAACAGTTCGAGCGTCAGCCGAGCGCTGAGGCCACATCCAAAGAAACATTGAACACGAATCCACTGCAACCATGATATATTTATAGTTCCCATCCCTTTGTAAGGGACCGCAGTGGTCCAGGTAAACGCAAGCTAATGGTTTATCTGAAATTAACAGCGGCGTCTGCGCAGGACGTTTCACAGTTTAGACTTTCATCTTCTTGCATATTTCACAATCCAAACATAGTTTTGGGTTGGATTCCTAATACCTGGCCACCAGTACCTCTGTTTTAATAATGATACTGTGGCGGAAACGCCTGCATGAGCAGAGGCGACCCCTTCATTTGCTGCTAGGATTAGTCCTAATCTATGTTCCATGTTTGGAATTACCCTATCCCCCACTCCAGGGATTCGAGCAAACGGAACATTATTTGTATCAGTTATATAAGAGTATTTGAGTGGAAACCCTTTAGGTAACACTGCACCGCGGCCTTTGCTTGTAGCATTGACAGCAAGCATTATTTCACTGTCTATTTTTGGATTTTGAACGAGTGATTGCAGCTACGGAAGCCGATTGCACAGCCCCCTTTGCAGCTTCATCAGCCAATGAATTCCCTTCACCGTGAACGCCATCACGTTGATGACTCAGCGTGTGTATCACATGAGAGTTTTGTAGTCCGTTTCGCAAATGAACTACTTGTTCCCAAAGCGTTTTATGCTTGATTGTGCCACCTTTTGCATCTTTGAACGCGTTTTGAAGCTAATTCTGTAAATATTCATTGTAAGATTGGACACGATAGAAAGAGTGTGGGGAATTCGCATTCCGTATTTTCAAGTGCCGTTTTGAATGCTTGTAGTTCAGCTCACTGAGCTGTACAATCTCCTAGAGATTGTGTTTTTGTGACCATAGGTCAAAATTTGCCAACGCGCACATGATCTTTTACGATTGCGTATGCAGCACTATAAGCTTGTTTACCCCCGTAGCAGGTTGTGCTGATCTGTCAGTATAAATTATACATTCATACTGGTTTAGAGACAGAATTTCAGTAGGCAGAGGACATTCTTGTTCGTATTGTAGAAATGCTTGTGCTTTTAAATAAGGATCAAAAACATATTCAACATCAGTTGTAGTAAGAGAATTAACCCATTGTATCCATCTTGGATGGAAAGCTTTAGCATTTGGAATGCTCGCTTTTGTCACTGCCTCTAAAGCTGGTACAGGAGTTACGACCATTATGCATTTCCCATGTGCTAGAGCTCTTTCTCTTGCTACAGCGGTTTGAACTGCTGTCAGAATTTTTTCTGTAGAAGTGAATTTCCTTTCTGCTTGTGTGTACAAATGTGATTTGTATGCAATTGGTAGTTTTCACATTCATTAAGCGGGAATTATTCGGATCTCTAAGTTGCGTACGTTTACACGTGTTTGTAAATGTTTGGTTGCTAACATGTCTGGTTGGAGTTATTTCTGTGTGTTCTTTTTTAAATGAGTGATTTTAAAATCAGATTTGATTAATTCGTAGAGAGGTTTAACCCTTTCTGCATAGTTTAGAATGTAAATCCCTCCGAAATTCAGGAAACCTAGAATCGACTGTAAGTTTTTCAGCGTTTTTGGAGGTTGGCTGCCAGGCTTTTGCCTTCACTTGATAGTTCGTATCCTAGAAAAAGGAAGTTGAGATGGGCAATTCTAGATTTTTTAAAGTTGAATTTATACACCTCGGAGGCGAAGCCCAGTATAATGGTGTTCACCCTGTTCAAGTGCCTATCCAGGTTATCGTCTGTCAGATAGATATCATTGACATATGAGAATGGAAAGGGGCGACCACTCGGTCCCCTCGAACGTTGTGTGCCCCGATCCCCCGGGAAACCATTTTGGGCGGGAGGCGTGTCTCGGCTGGTATGCCCGAAGTGGCGTAGCCGGGGCGCGCCTTTTCCCGCCCAAGAGGGGTTGTCCTAGACACCTACACCGTTGGGCACGCCCCGTAGGCGGTTGGAGGAGGGTCCACGCCCTCCCGAGGAAGAATAAAAGGAGCAACAATCCAAGGAAGGATCCTCTTGTTCCTGTGCTTGGAAGCTGCACCTCCTCGTTGCACGTGAGCCCGAGACGGAACAAGGAGCCAATTTTGAGTACTTGTAATTTTTGTGTTTCTCCTTTCAGTGATTCCGAAGCTTTGGATCCAGGACCTCGAGTCGAATATCCGTGAACGATGCCTGGCAAGAAGGTCGGAAAGAAGGTTGGGACCGAACAAATGCTTCGCATGCTGGTGAAGGACATGGCGAACATGAAGAAGCAGATGGCGGCAATGAATGGTACGGGTAGACCGAAGAAAGTCATCGGACCAGCATTGCCGGGAGTAGTCCCTGCCGGGAGAGGTAAAAGGGCCAGGAATAGGGCGGCAGGAGGGGAGGCCCCGGTTCCCGAATCACCTCCGGCGAGCCCGGTCAGTCCGGTCGAGGCCCCAGTTCCGAACGCGGGACAGCCGATCCCTGTGGTAGTTACAGCTGTTAACGAGGGGGATATGCCTCCCGAGCTGGCCGCCCAGTTGGCGGCGTGGTTAGGCAGGAACAACGAGGGTGCTGTGGCACCGGGAGACACGGCCGAGGAGGCCAGGTTAATAATGAAGCAGTTGCGGCAATCGAGAGATGCTGCGAAGGCACCTTGTCCTCTTGTTTCCCCGCAGGTTCCCTCGGAACAACCGGCGTCGAGCGTTGGAACAGCAGTGACAACAGACCCAGCTACTGGTTCGGGTAAGCAGCCGTTGCCAATGGCGGGGGAGGGATCGTTACCCTCAAGGAGGGAAAAGGTGGTCCAACATATCCCGATGGATGTGAAAGAAAGGATTTGGGCGGATAAATATGTGAACATGTTTTCACTGTTGACCGATCACTATGAGATAGAGCACGTTAAAAATGAGAAGGAGTTGTTGCATCCGAGTGTATGGCGTGCCAAAATGGCGGGTTTCAGAGTAGATGAAACGATCGCTAATTGGGCCAGGGCGTTTGGAATGTTCACTGCAATCATGGGGGAACGTAGGCCTGAAGTATTGTCGGAATTAGCTTGTTACCAGACACGTATTATGGAATTTTATGAAACGTATGAAGGCAATCAATGGATGGGTTATGATAACAAATTTCGTAAGGCCAAGGAGCACGACTCATCCCTGACGTGGGATTGTTTCGACTCCATTTCCTGGCAGAAACAGGTTATGCCGAACACGACGAAGTCGTCTTCTTTTGGCGGGAATGGGGCGGAGCCTTCCCGCCATTATTTGGCGGCGCCCTTTCGGGCGGGCGCCAACAGTGATCAGCACACAAAGAATAATGGGAACTCGGGTAGAAAAGGGGTCTGTTGGAGCTTTAACAGAGGCAAGTGCACTAGGCCACAAGGGACATGCAAGTTCAGGCATGAGTGTGCAGGGTGCAGACTGTCTTCACACCCTGAGAGTTCGTGCAGAGCCAAGAATGGTGATACAGGAGGTAGAGGAGGGGCCAAACAGGTCTAATATCGACCGAGGGGCACCGTTACCTACTCCCGTTGACATCATGGCAATGATCCCTTGGCTGAACGAATACCCTGATCATGTCTCCGCCGGGGTGTTGCGAGACGGTTTCTCATATGGTTTCCACATCCCGGCGGGGGATTTTCGGGGGGAAGCACAGTGTAAAAACCAACTATCGGTTCAACAAAATACGGCGGTGGTACAGGCAAAGATTGCAAAGGAGGTGGCCCGAGGTCGGGTTGCGGGACCATATGGGAACCCACCAGTTGTTAACGTTGTTTGTTCACCGTTGGGAGTAGTCCCCAAGAAGGACCCAGGTGAGTTTAGGTTAATCCATAATTTGTCCGCTCCTAGGGGTCTTTCGGTGAACGATGCGATTGACCCGGGAGTTTGTTCGGTGCGGTATGCATCCTTTGATGAGGCCGTCGCCATTTTGAATCGCCTGGGGCCCGGAGCGCTGATGGCTAAATCAGATATCGAGTCAGCGTTCCGGTTGCTCCCGGTACACCCACAGGATCAGCGTCTCTTAGGTTTTGTGTTTCAAGGACGCTACTACATGGATAAATGTATGCCGATGGGTTGCTCCATCTCTTGTGCGTATTTTGAGAAGTTCAGTACTTTTTTGCAATGGGCGTTCACCAGAGCCACGGGCTTTACGCAGGTTATGCATTACCTTGATGATTTTCTGTTTCTGGGAGCGGCCGGGGACATGGAATGTACACAGGCTTTGAGGGAATTCTGTAATCTCATGAAACGATTTGGCGTGCCACTGGCACCAGGCAAGACAGTGGGGCCATCTACTTCACTCGAGTTTCTCGGAATTGAGCTCGATTCTGTAGAGGGGTGCTTCCGTTTGCCCAAGGAGAAGGTAATGAAATTTAAGGCCTCGCTTGAAATGTGCCTCGGCGAGAGGAAAGTAACTCTCCATCAGTTGCAACAAGCTGTGGGTCAGCTTAACTTTACCCTTAGAGTGATACCGATGGCTTGCCCCTTTTCCCGCTCTATCGCACAAGCCATGGTTGGCCTCAAGGAAGGGCACCACCGCACAAGACTGTCAGCAGAGGTTCGCCAGGATATGCGCATATGGCTGGCATTTCTGGCGGATTTCAACGGTCGCGTCGTGTGGAACAAACCGCCAGCTTCCTCCGAGGAGCTGGGGTTGTGGACCGACTCGGCAGGGAGTGTGGGTTTTGGCGCCATATTTGGTAATCAATGGTCGGCACGAACATGGCCGGCGTGGTGGCACGATGGTGGGCTCACAGGTAACATTGGGTTTCTTGAGCTGTTCCCCATTCTGGTGGCCTTGAAAACATGGCCAGAGGGGTTTCGTGATCGCTCTGTGGTGTTCTGGTCTGATAATATGACCGTTGTTGAATGTATCAATAATCAGGCAGCACGCTGCAAATGGATTTTGAGATTGCTGAAAGAAATTGTCCTGCTATGTATGAGACTAAACGTCCACTTTAGGGCAAGACACGTGCCGGGGGTACTGAACCAGGCAGCTGATGCACTCTCTCGTTCCCATATGCAGGCCTTCCGGGGTTTTCTGCCCTCAGCGGACTTGGTGGCGGCACCATTTCCCGAAGCTCTCTGGTCTCTCGGTGCCCCGGATTACAAAACCTCGTGGGAGAGAGTCTAGCACCCAGGACAAGGAAGGCATATGAAGGAGCGTTCCGTTCCTATTGGTCATTTTTGGGTTCAGCTAGGGGGGAGCATTGGGGGCAGGAGGAGTATGTCCTGAAATTTCTGGTATCATTACATCAGGCAGGCAGATCGCGGGCTCATGGCATCCAGGACCCCACATCGTCCTTTCTCGTAAGGAAGGCACTGCGTGGGTGGCAACGCCTTGAGGGTCGTAGAGTGGATGAGAGGCACCCGATAGGTCTAGCAAGGTTGTCCCTGTTATTGTCCGTACTCCCTGCGACATGTTCATCTCAATCAGAGACGGTGCTGTTCCGGGCCGCTTTTGCATTAGCATTCCATGGGGCTATGCGGGTAAGCGAACTGGTAGCGAGGAATAAGCAGGATACGGGGGGCGGTCTGTCTCGAGAACACATTCAAATTAAGGGGGAGACGATGGTAGTCTCAATAGCCAGGTCCAAGACCGATCAGGGAGCGATCGGGGACAGTGTGGTAGTCCAGCGGATTCCGGGGTCTCCCATGTGCCCGGTAAAATGCGTGGAAGAGTATTTAGCGCAGAGGGCGGCATCATGGGGGGGAAGCTTGCTGAGGCACACCGACGCCACCCCACTGACTAGGTTTCAGTTTCAGCTGGTGTTAACAATGGCAATCGCGGCAGCGGGCTTGAACCCGAGCGATTTTGGGACCCATTCCTTCCGTATAGGGGCTGCTACAGAGGCTACAGCCAGGGGTCTGAGTGTTGAAAAGGTGAAACAGTTGGGGCGTTGGTCCTCGAATTGTTATAAAAGGTATGTGCGGTTGCACATGTTGTGAAGCTAATGTCATGCACTCACGCTTCTTGTTTTCTGTTTGGTTTACAGTTTCGCGAGCAGGCTTTGCGGGGCGGACTGTGCAGTTGACCCGACACCTGGGGACCAGCGGTCAAAGATCACCGGCTGAGGGAAGAGTGGTGTGGGTCGTTGGCCACTCATACGTGAGGCGCGCCGCAGACGTATTCAAAGCAGGTGACATGATTCACGTGGCTGGGGAATACGGGTACAGGGTGACCTTCCACGGAAGGGGCGGGCTCTGTATTGACCAGTTTCAAAGTTTTATGGAGGGACTGTTAGGGCGGACGAGGTCACCGCCATCTGTAATCATAGTGCATCTTGGGGGCAATGATTTGGTGACCATTGGTCGACGAGTACTTCTCGAGTTAATTTTATCCGCAGTAAGTTGGTTGGCGAGAAGGGTTCCGGGGTGCACGATTGCATGGTCACACATGATTCCTCGGAAGGTGTGGCGGGGGGCCCTCTCTGTGTCAGCTTTGAATCAGTCGGTAAAGAAGGTTAATAACAAACTGGGTAGGTTGTTTCGTACAGGAAAATTGCATTGTATTCCACATGGATGTATCCGGGGGGACCATATGTATCTGGAGGATGGGGTCCATTTGTCCCGGGTGGGGAATGTCTTACTCATAGGAGACTTCATAGCTTGGTTAAAGAGTTTGTGTAGCCATGACCTTTAGTAGGAGTTTTGTGGGGGGTCCGGATAGCCGGTCAACTATCTGGCCTGTGGCGGTAAGGCCATGATCGGTGAGCAGTAATTGGAAGATCCCTAGAGGTGGGGCGCCACCCATTATGGATGGGAGCGCCCGGGGGGAGGCGGCCATTGGCCCCTCACACGGGGAGGCGGTACCCTCTAAGGATGGGGCCGCCGAAAGGGAAGGCGGTCATAGGCCCCTCCCTGGGGAGGAGGGGCTACGGGCCCCTCCTGGGAATTTCCCGGGGCCAGGACATCCGCGACGGCGGATGTGGTAAGCAGTGTGGGGTGGGAGGGGGGTCTACGCTACCTTCTAGACACCTCACACGAGTATGGTTGGGTGCCCCGATCCCCCCGGGAAACCATTTTGGGCGGGAGGCGTGTCTCGGCTGGTATGCCCGAAGTGGTGTAGCCGGGGCGCGCCTTTTCCCGCCCCAAGAGGGGTTGTCCTAGACACCTACACCGTTGGACACGCCCCGTAGGCGGTTGGAGGAGGGTCCACGCCTTCCCGAGGAAGAATAAAAGGAGCAACAATCCAAGGAAGCATCCTCTTGTTCCTGTGCTTGGAAGCTGCACCTCCTCGTTGCACATGAGCCCGAGACGGAACAAGGAGCCAATTTTGACCCACCCACCAACCCCTGATGGCAGCGATTTGCATTGCAATAAAGTTGATTAACGAGGATATTATCTCTTTTTCAGGTTGTTTCTAATAAAGTTGGGATTGTTTGATGTGACAATAAAATGGTTGCACCTTTAGCATGTACTTAGGCGAAGTATCGCAGCTGAGTTGAAAGAGGTGTTATTGCATAGTTAGAAGTTTATACTTGAAATGCCCAGTATAACTGTTTATTCCGTCCTCATTAGGTTAAAAAATGTCGTATTTATTTTTTGGTCGGGCGGTAAGGTCATGATCGGTGAGCAGTAATTGGAAGATCCCTAGAGGTGGGGCGCCACCCATTATGGATGGGAGCGCCCGGGGGAGGCGGCCATTGGCCCCTCACACGGGGAGGCGGTACCCTCTAAGGATGGGGCCGCCGAAAGGGAAGGCGGTCATAGGCCCCTCCCTGGGGAGGAGGGGCTACGGGCCCCTCCTGGGAATTTCCCGGGGCCAGGACATCCGCGACGGCGGATGTGGTAAGCAGTGTGGGGTGGGAGGGGGGTCTACGCTACCTTCTAGACACCTCACACGAGTCCTCGGACGACCACCAAGATGGCGTCGAGTAAATATGGGGCCCCCGCTAAGACAAGGGAAATTGGAAGTTGGCACAGAGGTACAGTCCTCTGTGCGCCCGCCCCTCACAAGTAAGGGGGGGAGTTCTGATATTAGGGATCTGACACCGGTTACGACCTTGCCGTTGGCCCGTAACGTTAGGATGTACAATTTGAATTTTGAGAAATGCATTTACAGGATGTTTTAGAATCGGCTAGGAGAACCTTTGTATTAGAGATATGTTAAGGTTAGCCAATAAACATCGTAATGTGTAAATGAAATTGTACATGATATGAAACTGTTATTTTAATGTTTTAATTTTGTTTCATATTTTTAATAAATACGGCCGGGAGGGTAACTCCCTCCCGCCTTCCAAAAGTTCAAGAACCGTTTCCGTCTTCCCGTTCTTGGGGATTGTGTTGGGAGGGGGTGACGGGTATCCCGGCCATATGCCTCATCATCATGAGTTTGTAGTAACTCTGTTAGTCTTGCTGAGAATAACCCAGGACTATTCTTGAATCCTTGAGGGAGACAACAGAAGTGACCATGTATCCCCATTATTGAGAAAGTGGTCAAATACCTACTTTCATGTGCAATATTTTGACAAAAGAAACCTTTAGAAATATCTAATGTGGTTTTATATTTTTTACGCACAATGTTATTCCTTAATGCTGTACTGTGTGCATTTTGCACTGCAAATGTTTTGCAACAAGAGTTTAGATGTCTGTAATCCAATACTAGATGATATGTATTGTCTGGTTTGGAGACAGAAAACAAAGGATTGTTCATTGATGAGGTGCATGTTTCAATCACCCCTTGGTATTGAAGTTGATCTAAAATCTCCCTGACCTGTGTTTTAGCTTCTTGCTTAACTGGGTACTGCATTTGTGCAGTTAGTTTTTCAACTGGATTTTATGGTGAGGAGAATCCTCATCCCACCCTACATGATTTTTGTATAATGCTGGGGCTTGGGCAAAATGCCCATTTCCTGGCATATGTATATTTCAAATATATTGGAATATAACTAGAGAAGGCTGGCATAATGATGTCTTCGCCATGTGGGCAATCCCTAACAAATTCTGGTGACCAGTCTTGTTCTGCTAGAAGTATATCATAGCCCTGGGAAAATCCCTCCCAAAAGAGTGCTTTCACTTTTCTTGGTATGTCTCCCTCCATCCATATAACCTATGTGGAGCGCTAACCCTGGTATCTGCAGTTTCAACTTGAATGTCCTCATTCAAGCCCACTGTCTCCAGAAGTCCCTTCAGGTTCTGGCGAGCTATTGCTACTTCTGCTGCGCTGTCAGGCATTGTCCCTATTCCTGAGGTTATACCTTCTTTCAGAGGGCTCCTTCTGAGGAGACCTACTCCAGGAATGAGAACACTTCTCTTTGGAAGTTTGTTTGCTATTCTTCCACTTCTTTTTAGAGTGATTTTAGTAAGACATTTTCAGGACTTTTAGACAGTTGTGGTTTTTAGAGCAGACTCTGACCCGTATTCATTTTGAATCTGTTTCAGGACATCAGGTATTACCGCCATAGACGGAACACCATGTGCTTTATTGTAGATTGCAGCGAATTACCCCAAGTGGTGCAGTCCTTCAGATGTGGTGTGATCCTCATTGGTAAACAGATTATTAAAATTCTGTGTTTCTCATGAAGGCTAGTATTAGGAAATACTGCTTCGATTTGAGTAATTTTCTGAGCTATCCAGAACGAAATTTGTTCACGTTTTGCGGGTAATTTACAGATGACTTTGTGTAAAGTCTGTGGTGTAATTTTTAGTGTATTCCCCTGGTGAGAGGTTTGTTGTGGAATAACTAATGGAGATTGGACTGTGAAAGTCTGCATGACATATTGGACCAATTGTCTGTAGATTTTGATGAACTCTTTGAGTTGAGTAGGTAATTCTACATCTGTCATGTCTTCGATTTCAGAATGAGGTGTTTAACCTGCTAAAATTGCCCATGTTGCTCCTGGTCTACCTAGTGGACCGAGCCTGGTAAGGTGATTCAAATGTTTTCAGGTGCCTTTAAACTAAAGCTCGTGCTCTTGGTATGTGAGTGGAATTACAATATCCTCGAAAGGAATATATTCCTCTGGTGGATCGTCTACTTTGTAGAAGTAAAACAAATGTGTTACTGGATTTAATTCTGGGAATACTATCCATGAATAGAATACCTCTGTCTGGTGATATTCATGTGCCTCTATCACAAAAACTGCTCTACCACTTCTCAATGATAGGCCATGTTTTAAAAGTTTTATAGTGATAGCTTTCCTTAAATTTGGAGGAATGATTATAGCATTCACGTTGGTTTCAGTAAAACCTGTAATGTTTAAAACTCTGCTGGTGTTGTCGCCTGTAGCTGCAGTCAAGGCATTATTCTCGTCAGCCATTTCAATGAAAGTTGCAGAGCAAGTTTCAAGGAAACAAAGATGAGGTGCACAATATTTTGGAACACTGTATCCTTCAACGTTGAACAAACCAAAAAGCTAATACATAGGATTTTTCGTCCTACTCAACTATGGTGGATATTTATCCCTTACCCACTCCAGACGTCTATTGGAGCATTTATGAGTAAAGGCGTTACTGAGAAAAGCACGACTGAGTTACTTCAGTATCTAGTGTTAAACTAGTGCCTTACAAATCGTTGGGCGCCATGTAGTGTAGTTCCTATATCCCTAATAGGCTCTGTGCATTGGAATAATATACACTATAGTTTTGAAATAGGACTGAGGTCAGTATGTCTCTATTGAGTACATTAAACCTAATTGTGTGTGCCAGCTAACTCAGAGGTCACTAGAAAATTTCTTGAATGATCAAGAAGGGATTAGTCTCTGACAAACGCATAAACATGACAACTTTGTTTCCCTTAGAGTCGGAACAATATCTTCAGAGTCGTGGAAACAATAGATAACTATTTCACTCAGTCAATCGTGCATGCTTCATTTCTACAAAGTTGCACAGAAATAGGGAGACGGGCGTTTCAATAAAAAGGGATTTATTGAACAGTCTTCTTTCTCATGCAAGAGATATGAACTGCTACAATCGCAAGACAGAATGTGAAGTATAATGCGTACAACGTAAACAGTAATATAAAATAATACTGTAATAGCTTGATCTGTTGCTATGACATATATAAAAATACATACATAAATAACACAGGCTAAAATACTCAACTGGTGCTTCTAAAATAATCCTACCCCAGTGTACCTAACCTAAGTCTAGTACGAGGGAAGAAGTAGGTGCTGTCTTAGCATAAGTTTAGTTTAGTTTAGTTTTGCCAAGAATTGCCAAAGGTTTCTCTAGGTTCTAATCAGCTCCATACCTTAGAATGAGAGAGATTGATATCTCTTTCCCGGGATTCGATTTCCCAACACCCCGCAAGGGAAGTCAGAAACACTGGAGCTGGATTCTCGGCAGGAGGATGACAGCTTCTAGTCAGTGCGTCAGCTTGGGAGATGACTTCCTTCGGGACTTGCTGTGGCGTGCTGCGTCGTACAAGTAGGTATTCGAACTACACCGAACCGCAGCGTGCTTTGCCATAGCAAGTGAAGGTATATTTACACCTTGAAGGTGTTTAGGAATGCCAGTATTGACGTAGAAGTCGGGCATATGAACGTCAAGAAGGAACCCCTAAGGAATAGATGTTCATGCATACTAAATGAGTTCTTGGAGAAATCAATATCCAGGCAAAGGGAAGTCCCAAAGCTTAAGAGTCGGTTTTCCGAGAAGTAGTTGTGACGTAGATGAACGAATGTAAGTAACCATGCCTGTATTTGGGTAGCATGGGCTATGCCTAAATAAGGACTGGATTTCTAAGCCTATATAAGGGCAATGTGAAAAGTACTCTCTAAAGGCATGAAACAGGAAATTCATACGGAATCTAAATCACTACACAACACTCCCGGGATAGAGTTCTCGGACCCACATGACCTAAGAAGGAACTCAGAGTTAAAAAAAGTGATACACTCGTGACAAACCAAAAAGAAACTTCTTTCTTAAAAAGTTGTAGTGAAACTCAGGAGAGATTAAAAGACCAAAGGCATATTGCCTAAAAAAGTACTGTGTTTAAAAAAGGAAATAAGTGAAACCATCACCAGTTCTGAAAAAAGACAAGTTGCATACACTTCCTGAAAGACTCAGAACAATGTAGAATGCTCGAGTACATGGAGCATATCAATTCAGAAATAACAAAATAATTGTGTTCTGAGAATCTGAAAATTAAATAATGTATATTCACAGGTATATATTAAGGGGCACAAGGTGCAAGATGGTACAACCATCTAAGCATGCACACATGCACCACAACTCTCTACACGTACTTAGTCAAGAGTTGTCAAGATCAGCCTGATTTCCATTACTCCCCCGGTCTGAACGAAGAAGCCCATGTGCCACGAGGATTTATAAACCCTTCTAAGGGTGAAATCACATAAGAGAGTTTTCGAAAATCAGAAGCCATCTTACCATGGTTCTTGTAGCTCGTAAATTAGACTCTGTAAGTGTACTTGGAGGTCTAAAGTAATTCAACAAGAAGCCTTAGAAAATCTGCAGACTCTGTCTGATACCATCATCAAGCCTGCAGACAAAGATGGAGACATAGCTCTTTGGGAATAAGATTCCTATAAAACCAAAATGCAGAAACAACTCTCAAGATCATTATAAAAAAACTTGTCAAGAATCCCACATCTGAATTAGCCACAATTATCTTAAAGCTTAGCCACGGTGGCTTAGAGGGAGGATGGATGGGTGACAAAGAAGCTTCTTTTCTAATCAACACAGCACCTATAGTACTCGTAATTTACATTTTACCAAGAATTCACAAGACTTCCATAACACCATCAGGATGGCCTATCATCTCAGGATGCAACTCAATGCTTAAGCCTCTTGCACAATATGCAGACTTCTTTATCTGACCTTTTGCCAGAGAGCAACCATCATACATTGGAGATACTACAGCAGTGATAAACATAATTGAAAATCATTCTTTCGATCTCTTTCACGAATTACTAGTGACTATGGATATCGAATGTTATACACCAAAATAACCCAGAATGAAATAATAATTATTCTGAAAGAATTCCTTGAATCAAGACCTCGACCACACAATGTACCTACATCCTTCATAATAGAATGCATCAAGATATCCATGTGTAGAAATTTCTTCTTGTTTGGAGATGACTTTTATCAACAAACTTGAAGGCAATGTGTGCAGTTTATGCCCCAGACATAGCAAACATCTATGTCTCCTGCTTTGAGAAACAACACATCGACAACATAACAAATGCTTTTTCATCTTATATAACTAAATGGCTCAGGTATATCGGTGATGTTTTTCTGATTTAGAGAGGTATTTTGGATTGTCTCAATAGCTGTCATGCCTGGATCAATTCCTTGATTCAAAATCTCAGATTCACTATGGAGTTTGATCAACATCAAATGATTTCTTGGGATATCACAGTGAAGGTTGACGACAACACCCAATTATATTCTACGCTATTTACCAAACCTACAGTGAGGAATTCATTGCTCCAATACAACAGCCATTATCCGCAGGCCTTGAGAGAGGATTTACCTTTTGGCCAGTTTCTGCGATTATGCAGAAACTGTACTAAAAAGGAGGACTATTGAAACAAAAAAGCTGAAAGACAAACTTAAAGCTCGAGGGTACCCTGCAAAACTCCTTAAGAAATCTCTGAAATGAGCCTGGTACAACAATCGAGAAGCTCTCCTCGAAGTAGGAAAACTGTCCAGGCAATCACAACAGGTGTGTGACTCCAGTTTTGGAACTCATTTCAACAAACTAAAAAAGATACTTAATAAGCACTGGACACTGTTAGTGATTCTGCATGAATTCAAAGAAAAACATTTCCTTGCATTTAAAAGAGGCTCTAACCTCAAAGACAGGTTTAGTACATGGTTTTGATGCACCCAAGAAAGCCATTACAAATAACTTATTCCAATTGACACCCGTGGTAGGGCATTTCAAATGCAATAAATGTACAATATGCCATACTACTACAATCACTAAGACATTTCAGATCAATGGCCAAGAGGTCACTCTTAGAAATGTTTCCAATTGCCACACCAGTAATGTAATATATTGCATTAGATGCCCTTGTGGGTTACACTACATAGGCAAAACTACCCAACAGGTATAAAAAAGAAGTTTTCAACACCAGTCTCAAATACGTTGCAGAGTTAAAAATTGCCCCTAAGTTGAACATTACACCAATTTGAAACATTCTGAAAAAGAGATGGTCTGGTTGGTGATTGAAGTGATCAAACCATGTAAGAGAAAACCGAACATGGAACAAGTGCTGACAATAAAAGAAAATCGCTAGATTTGCCGAACTGATAATCTAACAAAGGGCTTGAATTTGGCAGTTGAATGGCATACAATAACATCTATAATGTAACAATTAAATAGATCTAGTCAGTATCATTCTGTGTCACTCTTGTTACACATCACATTTTTCGCAAAAATATGACACTGTATTTTGATAATGGAATCATGGACCTGTATTGCTGTATTATGGAACTATTTTTCCTCTTTTCATTTTGTTATTTCAGAATATGATTTGGAATTATATTTTATGTAACAGGAGAGAGAATACTTCATGAATTTTCTTGTTAATTCGTATATGAGGTTCTTCATTGATATGATTATTTCATTGATATTCTCTCTAATTATAAATGTTCACTATCTCTAGAAGATAAGACACAACTATGACCCACCTAGTCTCTTCCAGCAAGTCCATGGTCTTATCTTTTTTTCAAACTCTATGAGGCTCTATGAGGCTCATATCTCAGGAGCTATAGGCCTAAATCACCTTTCTCTATGTCCCTTCTGTACAGGCTGATCATTGTTGGACAGAAACTTCTCTGACAGTACTTTTGAAATATTGTTGCAATTAGACATGGCCGCCTTTTTATATATAAGATTCAGCTTCTCGTATTACTTGAGGATTGCAACCTGACTGGTTTCCGTCCCATTTAGACACAGTCGATGAATTGCTGCACATTCATCATGCAAACACATATTTAAATGAATGAATCTGCAATTATTTAATGGCCGCTCTGTGAGATAGGTGAACATTCGAGATATGATCTAATGAATCTAAAAATGACCATCGCCTTCAAACTCATGGGGCCCCCCCAATAAGAGCCCCCTTTTTTTAGATATTGTATTTTGACTAACCTTGTGTAGTTACTAAGGGGTCTATTACAAAGTTTGTCTCCCATTTGCATCTGGAAATGGGACCACCTGCTATGTGTGCGGCAGTCCAGCATATACAATTAGGATGTGCCTGCCACACTGGTAGGCCCATCCCCCATTTTTGACATTGCGGCGGGCGGTGCTGTCAGCGGCACCCGCCGCAATGCAAAAAAGGCATTTGTGCATTTGCATGCACAATGTGGCAGGCACAGCGTGGTGCCTGCCATGATGTGCATGCAAATGCAGGGGGGTACGTGCCCCTCCACCCCCCTAACATCCTGGGGGCCCACAACGGGCACCCCAAATGCGAACACTACATGCCTTTCCATGGCGGCAACTTCGCCACGGAAAGGTTGCTACCCGCATGCATTGTTATATGGATGGCGGTGTCTAGCAGACACCGCCACCATATTCAACCCCTTTCCGCCTGGTCGCCTCGTTGATCGGGCGGAAAAGCGGCATACGGTTTTCCCATCCGCCGCGGTTCTACCCGCCGTCATAATGTGGCGGGGGTAATTTGCATGCGGACAGTGAATAATGGCGGGCGAATCGCCACCGCCATACGGGCGGTGGCGATCTGCCCGCCATTATAATAGACCGCTAAGTATTTTAATTCTACTCATGAGATACTTTAGACCTCCAAGTAGACTTACAGAGTCTAATTTACGAGCCACTAAAACTGTGGTAAGATGTTCGTCGATTTTCGCAAACTCTCTTATTTCATTTCACCGTTGGAAGTGTTTATAAATCCCTAGGGCTCATGGAGTTCTTCGTTCAGATTGGAGGAGTAATGGTAATCAGGATGATCGCGACAACTTTTGACGAAGTAAGTATAGAGGGTTGTGGTACATGCGTGACAGCTTTGATGCTTGTACCATCAGAATATTTTTGTTTCAAGAAATGATTGTGTGATAGGATTTTGTTTAATATGCCTCACAGTACATGGGTTACTCTGGTGCAACATTATTTGTCTTTGGAAGTACATAAACCGCCGTCCCAGTGTTCCAGTGTGCGCCTACTAAAAGAAGGGTGCCACCTTGTTTTACCTGGTGAGCACACTATTATACTCTTTGAGGATTCCAGTGAAATTAACAAAAATTAATACTGATCAGTTGTTAGAACCACTACTTAGTTTAATATGCGCCTTACTCCTAATTTTATATGGGGTGTCATGTTATTTAATTTTCTGATTCCCAGTATCATGAATTTATTATGTAACGTTGAACGGTTAGGTAGGAAAGTCGTGCCCTTTAATATATTCCTGTGAGTACTCAGCATTTAGACATGGGCTTCAGTACTCACTATAAATTATAAGGGCCGGACCCATTTTTGAGAAATGACATCTTGCTCATAACTACCTTCTAAAAATACATTATTTTGTTTTCAGATTCTCGGAACCTTAATTTTTTTGTTATTTATGCATTGATTTGCTTGATGTACTCGAACATACTATCATGTTCTGAGTCTTTCAGTAAGGTTACGCAACTTGTCTTTTTTCAGAACTGATGATGGTTTCACTCATTTCCTTTTTTCAACACAGTAATTTTTTAGGCAATATGTGGCCTTTGGTCTTTTAATCTCTCCTGAGTTGCACTACAACTTTTTAAGAAAGAAGTTTCTATTTTTTTCATCATGGGTGTATCACTTTTTTCAACTCTGAGTTCCTTCATTGATGTATATCTCCTGGATTGTTCCATTTTCATAGGGGTATTCAGTCCACATAAAAACTATTTGTCCTGTAGAAGCTCTTATAGATGTTTTCACAACAAAGACCAAAATGTCGACATCTAAACCCAAATTCATTGTAACCATCATCTCAGGAATTATTCATTATATAATTAATGATGATTTGCCTGTGTACCAAGGTTTGAAATGGGTGATGGCAAAAGTGCCCATTAGACTAAACAATTCCAGTGAAGAATCTCTAAAGCTTTTGTCTGTATGTGAATTGTATTTTGTACCCTTTAAAAACACACATTTATTCTACGTAAATTTGTATTTTGAAAAGTATACACCTGTCTGTTATTATCTTGATTCTTGTGCATTAGTGCTACGTTTGATTTGTTCAAAAGTAAAATAATACATTTTTAAATGTATGTAAAAGCCAAGATAAGGGCTTTAAACAATTCATTTCTTCTCTACATTGAAAAAGATATCTTGTTGGCACTGTTACCTGACATTAAGTCTAATTTACCCAAGCTTCCAAGGGTCTATTGTGTTTGCCCAGTTTCCTGGCCAACGTTCTGAAAATGGCATTTTTAAAATGATAATTGAAACTCAGACTTCACCATAAGTTAGGAATTTTTATTACAATTCCAAAGGCACCAAATTTGAACTGTTTGGCTGTTCCCATTTGGAAATTACAGCTTTTTAAATGTAATAAGGTAACTCCAATGTTATTCTATGGGAGAGGTTGGTCTTGCACTAATGAAAAATGACTTTAGTAGTTTTTAACTAACAGGATATGTAAAACATGAAGGTACATGTCTTTTTAAATACACTACACCCAGGGTCACCCTATACACTATATCCAGGGTCTACCCAAGCTTTGGACCTGGCAAAAGTTTTATTTGCCAGGTCCAAATGGCAGTTGAAATCTGAACACACAGATTGCAATGGCATGGACGTTTAAAGTTCTACTTAAATGGGTGGCACAACCAGTGCTGCAGGCCAACTAGTAGCATTTCATTAACAGACTCTGGTCACGGGTAGTGCCACTTTAATAGGGACCTATGAGTAAAAATAAATATGCCACCTGGGCATAAGCCAGTCTGACCATGTTTTACGGAGAGAACACAAGCGCTTTAGCACTGGTTAGCAATGGTAAAGTGTGCAGAGTCCGTAGACCAGCAAAACTGGATTCAGCAAAACAGGAAGTCAAAAGGAAAAAAGTTGGGGGGAAAACACGACAAGGATGCCAGGTCTAACAACTCGATTATGAAAATAATCTTGAAAGAAGTAATGGATAGAAATTATTGAATTAACCTTAGTCACAGATAATTCCCCTGGGCAGCATTTCTTTATCACTACTCTTACCATTTCACAACCAAGGTCCAATCAATAGCAAGTCAGGCTTAATCCCTTTCAAGTGGGAAAGTCTAGCAAGAATTGCTAGGGCAGATCAGCTTTGAAAAGGAACGCAAATATACCTAGACATAATAGGCATTGCAGAGTGTCAGTGGTAAACAGCTTTAGTCCCTTTGGTACAGCAAGCTACAGAAATTACATTTGCCTTAACTCATATCATTTAGGAGCAGAAATATAAGTCAGGTGAAGAGGAATGAATGCTTGGATTTCCACTATGTTTTCCACACTGTTTTCTTTCGAGATTGGGTGAACCAGACATGATTTTACTGTGTGGGTATTCTGCAATGTAAAGATACAGAAGCATTGGCTGCAACAGGAGCTATGTCTCATTTTCTATTATTTTTTCTCAATGAGGAAGAATTTCAATGCTCCTCCCTGCCACAAAGCAGCTTCCAGGGCTGGACTGGCCATAGCTTGAACCGGGCAATCCCCTGGTGTGCAGCACGGGAGGGTAGCTGCAAAATCGGCCCTGTAACAAAATCGGCCGAAAACCGGCCACCGGCAAAGAGCTCTGTGGCACCTCCAACCCCCCAAGTGGGAAGGGAGGGGGGTGGCTGAGCACTTTGCCAGGACCGGTTGTGGTTCCCAGTCCAGCCCTGGCAGCTTCCCCTTCCCTCCCCTACTCCCCCAGCCCCTTTCCATACCCTCTGTCCGTCCCAGAGATCCCTGCATACATTTACCTCATACTCATTTTAGGTGCTAAACGTATGTGTTAAACTCTACGGATTTGGTTTTATGGCAGGATAAATTGGCCCCACAAGGTAACTCCCCATCCCAGGCAGTTTAACGTGTAATTGCACAGTATTAGGGTGGATTTACCACATGGTAAGTGTAAAATCACGTGTGATTTAACTGTGCCCGTAACTTGTAACCAGCGCCTTAGAATGACTCACTGAGAACCCTAAAACAGATTGCTGCACATGCCCGAATTATTTGCAAATATAGGTAAATACTAAATTTAGTTCCAGGGAACTATATTTTACCTCACCAATGAGATCCAGAATATCCAAAAAAAGCATTTGTGGTCGCATGTGTTGTCACCAACTTAGCAGTTTGTGATGGACTGGCCATTTTGGCGAGGCATGCCTAAGACTGATTTGCATATGTTTGACCCCACTCTGTGAGATCATAGGCATTGACAAATATTGCAGAATTAGGCTATATATTTAGATTGATTCAATCTTTTCATTCAGTCACTTGTCTATATAAATTAACTTTAGTAGAATGCGTAAGGCCAGACATAATTGCAGAACTTGAAGAGCCACAAAGCTGCATGCTTCTTATGAGACACAAGGTTAAACTGTGTCCAGGGATGCTTGAGTTCTCCCTTCAGGAGAGATTTTGTCCAGCAGTCTGTGTACATGGTTGAAGTCTACCTGTAAAGGCACTGATGCGTTGAACATTCATAGAGAATGAAAAATGCCAGTAGTATTGCAATTGGTTCAGATTGAGTCACATCATTTCTTCTAATACTTTATGTTGTCTAACATTCAGCTTACCTTGCATGGACCTCTCCAAGCTTAGACAAATTTATAGGAGGTTGAAGAAACTGATGCCCACCTGATGGAACAGAGTTTAGATGGTGAGGCCCAGAGAAGGGCAGATCGCAGCTGCAGAAAGAGACTCCCACCAATAGAGTGAATCATGAAGTTGACCCTGCTGGGTGGGGAACTTACCTGGACCACTCTAATGAAGATTGGAGCATAAGACTTGACGGTGAGGGAATGCAGAGGAACGAGCTTGGCACAGAGAAGATCGGAGCAGTGGTGAAGAGGGGTGGGGAGTTGTAGACCATGGGAGCAAGGCAATGAAGTATAGGTATGAAACCCTGTGCAGAAGGTACCAGTGAGGCAGAGGTTAATACATACACGGACTCTCACCTAAATAGCTGATGAGGCCAAACAATAACAGAGAAAGCACCATATGAAGGCCCTAGTGATTAAAAAATACATTAAAACTTTTAAAAAAAGAAGAAAAGAAAACAGATGCAGCAACTATTAGGTTAAAGATGCAGTACCTCATGGACATAATATTGAGAAGAGTTAGACTCTACTACATGCACGGAGAGTGGAAGGAAGATGTAGACTTGTCACAGGAGAAGTAAGGCAGAACACAGTCCTACGGATCTATGATGTGCTTCCTATTACAAGTATGGATGCTTGGTAAAACTGAGGAGGAGTGATGGCAGTAACTTGGAATGACAATTATTGATGGGAAAGGCACTCCTGAGTTTAAACAATGCTCAAAAATAATCTTTTAAACACAATCTACTACGCGTGCTGCAGAAGGAGATGCTGTGTCCTAACCGCATCAATGAAATAAATGTACAAGAAATCAAGCGTGACCGCTTGCCCTCTGCGCACTGTTGCGGTTCCACACTGGGAAATTGTTTACTACATTCATCAAGTTCTAATGCGCATATGACACATTATGTACAAAAAAACACTACAATTTTTTATGTTATCAGTTCATATCTTTACTGACATGTCTTGTTTGGCCACATAAAGTACACTTAATGCACATAAATACAATTAATGCATTGATATTTTTTGTTTTTTTTATGTTATCAGTTCATATCTTTACTGGCATGTCTTGTTTGGCCACATAAAGTACACTTAATGCACATAAATACAATTAATGCATTGATAATCTTGAAAAACTTGCTTTCAACATAAATGTTTATATTGCAACAAAATGCTCATAGTTTATCCTGCCCAATGCATTTCGGGCCGACTGGCCCTTCGTCAGGGGCGGTACCTAAAAAAGAAAAAATGGTTTCTATCACTCAGATGAATGGGGTGCTTCAAAAATGCATGGTTCGTAGCATATCAACATGTACGTTAGTTGTAGGTACTAACTGTAGGTTTTAGAAAAAATTCTAAAATCGTCAACATCAACGTTATATCATACTCACTTAACAACACAAGAGTAGTTTGAAAGAGCAATGATGTTCAAGAATGTCAATGTGGAGGATTTTGATCCGTCGCTCTATAACAAAAATAATCTGCCTAAGTCTTATTTGAGACACTGTCATGGTGAAAACCAAACACAACACATTTAGCCATCACAACTTACTGAAATCGTGAAGACACCGCTAGAAAGTGCAATTCTGATGTGAACAGCTGCTGGAGACTAATCACACGGGACCTGTTAGATGCTTCCTTACGACCGGAGAATCCGATTAGGGGAGACCCATCTAAGAAAGCAAGCGAAAGAGACGCAAACTTTAAACAACAGTAGTGTCCCTATCCCGGCACTTCTGGTAGATCCTTGGTGCTTGCATAACCACGGATAAACGAAAACAATTCCTAAAAATGAACAGAATGCGTAACGCACCTCTTTGAGTGCTGCTGCGAGCAATGGCGACTGACAAAATCACTACATGGCTATGCCAAACCAACTGGTGAGGTAAACTGTAACTGAGAAAAAACGCAACATTAATCTCTCCTAACATCATGAATACAAACGAACTCTCGTCAGTCATGTCTATAAGGATATTTACCTTTCTCTACCCACGGCACTGCATTGAATACTCCGGCCGACCCTCTCTCTTTCCTCACGGATCCGAACGCTCAGTGTGCAAACAAATCGGAACGCCACCTCACAAACAACCGCTCATTATAATGACGAGTATCTGAGCGCGACTGGGGTAAAAATCAACAACGGACTTGTAAACAAGATGTGTCATTACGTGAATGCCTGGAGAAAGACGCCATGTAAGAGTGGTGGAATGAGCAAACAAGATATACATTTAACGTGCTCTTGGGTGAACACAATACAATATGATGCTGTGAATTCAGATTATATACATAAAAATAAACTTATAATAGCAACTGGCCTCGAGCGTTCTCGTTTGTGCAAATATCACAGAAAACAATTAAAGTCAACTCGATCATTGATCCCTTTGGGATCTTGAGTTTGTAATTTCCTGATCCAGTGAATTTCTCTTTGTAATAAAGTCTTAGTAAGACACTTTCCGGGTGTTGGAGTCACCATTTCCAATATCTGGAATCTTAACTGGGCAATAGTGTGTCTATTCTTATCCCAATGTACTGCCAAACTGCTGTTTGCATTTTTGTTACGAATAGTACTCTTATGCTCAGATATTCGTATTTTTATTTTTCTCTCTGTTTTCCCCACATACAACAATCCGCACGGACATTTGATTGCATATATCACGTTCATCGAATTGCAGTCTGCATTGATCTTGATGGGGATGGTTTCCCCAGTATGTGGGTATGCTCTTCTTGATTTCTTGCGAACAAGTTGAATATTTGGACACAAACACCTGACGGTGTGGTTGATCTTTCGAAATCAAGAAGAGCATCAATAGTCATTGGGAACTGTTAAGCAATGAGACAGACTTCAAGGAGTTGTTTATACACAAACCAATTTTTGCCTACAGAAGGTCACGCAACATCAAAGAATTGCAGAAATCCAGCACCATAAAAATTCCAGGCAACTTTAAAGGAATGAAAAAATGCCAAAACTGCACGCATTGCAACAACGTGATGGTAACTGACACAGTAAAACACCCACATACTGGGGAAACCATCCCCATCAAGATCAATGCAGACTGCAATTCGATGAACGTGATATATGCAATCAAATGTCTGTGCGGATTGTTGTATGTGGGGAAAACAGAGAGAAAAATAAAAATACGAATATCTGAGCATAAGAGTACTATTCGTAACAAAAATGCAAACAGCAGATTGGCAGTACATTGGGATAAGAATAGACACACTATTGCCCAGTTAAGATTCCAGATATTGGAAATGGTGACTCCAACACCCGGAAAGTGTCTTACTAAGACTTTATTACAAAGAGAAATTCACTGGATCAGGAAATTACAAACTCAAGATCCCAAAGGGATCAATGATCGAGTTGACTTTAATTGTTTTCTGTGATATTTGCACAAACGAGAACGCTCGAGGCCAGTTGCTATTATAAGTTTATTTTTATGTATATAATCTGAATTCACAGCATCATATTGTATTGTGTTCACCCAAGAGCACGTTAAATGTATATCTTGTTTGCTCATTCCACCACTCTAACATGGCGTCTTTCTCCGGGCATTCACGTAATGACACATCTTGTTTACAAGTCCGTTGTTGATTTTTACCCCAGTCGCGCTCAGATACTCGTCATTATAATGAGCGGTTGTTTGTGAGGTGGCGTTCCGATTTGTTTGCACACTGAGCGTTCGGATCCGTGAGGAAAGAGAGAGGGTCGACCGGAGTATTTAATGCAGTGCCGTGGGTAGAGAAAGGTAAATATCCTTATAGACATGACTGACGAGAGTTCGTTTGTATTCATGATGTTAGGAGAGATTAATGTTGCGTTTGGCATAGCCATGTAGTGATTTTGTCAGTCGCCATTGCTCGCAGCAGCACTCAAAGAGGTGCGTTACGCATTCTGTTCATTTTTAGGAATTGTTTTCGTTTATCCGTGGTTATGCAAGCACCAAGGTTCTACCAGAAGTGCCGGGATAGGGACACTACTGTCGTTTAAAGTTTGCGTCTCTTTCGCTTGCTTTCTTAGATGGGTCTCCCCTAATCGGATTCTTCGGTCGTAAGGAAGCATCTAACAGGTCCCGTGTGATTAGTCTCCAGCAGCTGTTCACATCAGAATTGCACTTTCTAGCGGTGTCTTCACGATTTCAGTAAGTTGTGATGGCTAAATGTGTTGTCTTTGGTTTTCACCATGACAGTGTCTCAAATAAGACTTAGGCAGATTATTTTTGTTATAGAGCGACGGATCAAAATCCTCCACATTGACATTCTTGAACATCATTGCTCTTTCAAACTACTCTTGTGTTGTTAAGTGAGTATGATATAACGTTGATGTTGACCATTTCAGAATTTTTTCTAAAACCTACAGTTAGTACCTACAACTAACGTACATGTTGATATGCTACGAACCATGCATTTTTGAAGCACCCCATTCATCTGAGTGATAGAAACCATTTTTTCTTTTTTAGGTACCGCCCCTGACGAAGGGCCAGTCGGGCCGAAATGCATTGGGCAGGATAAACTATGAGCATTTTGTTGCAATATAAACATTTATGTTGAAAGCAAGTTTTTCAAGATTATCAATGCATTAATTGTATTTATGTGCATTAAGTGTACTTTATGTGGCCAAACAAGACATGTCAGTAAAGATATGAACTGATAACATAAAAAAAAAATATCAATGCATTAATTGTATTTATGTGCATTAAGTGTACTTTATGTGGCCAAACAAGACATGTCAGTAAAGATATGAACTGATAATATAAAAAATGGTAGTGTTTTTTCGTACATAATGTGTCATATGCGCATCAGAACTTGATGAACGTAGTAAACAATTTCCCAGTGTGGAACCGCAACAGTGTGCAGAGGGCAAGCGGTCACGCTTGATTTCTTGTACAGTAACTGGGAATGACCAGACTCAGCTTTAGGGATGAAAAAATACCTGCACCCGACATTGGCCCTATTGCACACCTCTTGGACATTATTCAACAGATCCCACTAGGGAAAACCTCACCGCTTTTAAATACACAAGGACTAGCTTATCCTGGATCACTACAGGCACATTTGCAAATCCTGATGAAGTCCAAGATGAAACGTGTTAGCTGGGCTGGCTGGAAGTGTACAGTATTGGCAAAAATAAATAAAGATGTTCTTTGTGAAAAATGTTATTATGTCTCTCTCCTCATATATGGATCAGAAGAAGAAAATATGTTTTGAACTGTTTTGAATTTTTTCAGAAAGACTATCACTAGATATTGTGTTTTGTCTATAAAAAGATTTTGTACATAGTTTGATTTTAACGGTGGGCGGCGAACTCCGCTCCGCCAGCGGAGTTCACAGAGTTTTGCCAACTCTACGCTCCGCTAGGAGTGCGTAGTTGGGGAAAAAAACTCTGCAACCCACTAGCAGAGCGGAGTTTGCTGGCACCGGCGCAAACCACTCATTTAGTGCACAAATGGGAGCGAGCACAAACTGTTTAAGGAGAAAAAAGAGGCCTAGGCACTCCCCTGAAATTGATCACCAGTTATTAATCCAATTGAAACAGATTGATGGGCTGGGGTCAAAGTAATATTTCTTAATTCACCAAGGGCTCAAGATTGCTTGTCATGAAGGAAGGTTGGAAATGAATGAGAGAGTTCCACATGCTGAAACTAACCTGCACAAAGTATATTTTCATATTTATTTGTGTTTTGGTAAAATGAATGCATTATGGGGCATATTATCCAGGAACAGCGTTAAAATTATCGCCACTTTAGCTGCAGGAAACTGCAGCTAGAACGGGGATAATGGGCTTAATAATATGGCCTTGAGAATTCTAATAAAAGCCCATGTTCTGGTGTCAACATGGGCTTCTGTTGGAATTCTCTACGGCATATTATCAAGCCCATTACCGCTGTTTTAGCGGCAGTTTCTTGCCGCTAAAGTGGCGACACTTTTAACGCCGTTCCTTGATAACATGCCCTCATATTTTTTAACTCTACCCGATGCAGCAATCCTAGTTGAAGGTGCTAAGCTACTGATGCTGTGCGAGATGGTGCCTGCCTGAGCGCTCAACCTGACATCACCTCTAAGTTACTGGTCGCTTGTGTCGGAGGGTAGGGAAGGCTGTGGTTGTGAGTATCAGAAAGAAGTAGCAATGGCGGCATAGCGAGGCCAGGCAGAGCGGAGTCAAAGGGAATCTCCAGTGTCTGCCTCTTGTTTGGTCACTGCAGTAATCTGGCTGAGTGACGTCCCCCAATGATGTTGACTTAGACACAAGAGTCAGACACAATGCACACATTTCTGATGGTGAGTGCACCATAACTTTTTAGTAGTACAGTACACAACTGCCTGGAGACAACTGGAGGTGTTATTATTATTTTAATATAAGAACAACAGAACACACGTTCGAAAAAGCAGACTTGGCTGCCATGCCACATGCTTGCACTGCCATCTTGTGGTAAAATTTAAGTAAAGCATTTTTCACAGTGAACCTCTATGTCAAGGAACTACTGAATAATCTATTATGTATCCCCTTTACTTTACTTATTATTATACCACGCCCGTTCGCAGAAATCCGCTGAATTTGGCAGAGTTTTCAGTAACTCCAGGGAATTCTGTGGAGTGAAACTCCACAAGCTCTGCACAGCCATAGTTAATTTGTGCTTCTCTTTCTTTACAAGTTATGCTAACCTCAGTATAACCCATCAAATCCATATCTGAATTATACAAGCTCTGAGTCACAATATCTGACCCTTTCAGCTCACCACAACTCATAACACCACTAACACCACTACATCTTTATTCAAAATAGTCCTTAGTGATTATTGTCCATGGAGACCCCGAGTCAACTATGAGTTCCCACTCCCTGACAAGAATCTGAACCTTACACTTGGGTGGTTTCCT
This sequence comes from Lissotriton vulgaris, assembly GCF_964263255.1. Classification (NCBI taxonomy): domain Eukaryota; kingdom Metazoa; phylum Chordata; class Amphibia; order Caudata; family Salamandridae; genus Lissotriton; species Lissotriton vulgaris. Next base: position 1,753,715,268 of record NC_141687.1, read on the forward strand.
GCCCTCAGTACTCTCATCATCAGGTGTATTCAGTGATGGCACCATAGTTTTTTCTCTCTCACTGCTGGTTTCCCCAGCACACACACACACACTTCACACATGAAACTTCCCCTGCACTTGCAGCTCTGCCTTTGGAAGACTAAGGGCCATATGTATCATCAACCTGATTTGCGATTCTGAAATAGCGATTTTTTAGAAATCGCTATTTGAGAATCGCAAATAGGGATGTATGTACAAAATCGCAATTTTTTTGTGATTTCTTAGTATTCTTTAATTGTGATTAGCAAATTGCGAATCGCAATTAAGGAATACTTTCCCATTCATTCCTATAAGACAGGAGTCCCATAGGAATGAATGGGAAGTTATTCTCAATTTGCGTTTTGCAAATTGAGAATATTTTCAAGGGTGCAGGGGTGTCCAAAGGACACACTGTTGCACCCCTGAAATCAGCATGGGTGCACATGTGATGTGGCGCGCATACATGCCCTAAGGGCATGTATGTGCCTCACATTGCACTTTGAAAAAGGCAAAGAAGTGAATTTTTCAAGGAATTCGCAAATTACCACTAACCTGAAGTTGATGGTAATTTGCGATTCCTTAAGGCCAATTTGCATTTTTTTTTAATGCTTCATACATTGCATTTAAGGAATCGCAAAATTTGCGATTCCTTAAATGCAATTGCGAAATAAGGAATCGCAAATTTTGCGATTCCCTATTTTGCACGCAGATTTCTTTGATACATACCATTTTGCACTAATGCGTTCGCAAACGCCGAAATTCTGCGAATTTCGGCGTTTGCAAACGCATTAGTGCTTGATACATATGGCCCCAAATCCCCTTCTTCCTTTCGTGTTTGCATACCCGCGCAAAATGTCCAACCCTGCCACATTTGCAACACTCTTTCCCAATGGCAGAACACTATGTAAATGTAGCAAAATGATTAAAACTCCTGCACCTATAACAAGTTGCAGCTTTGCCTATGTGAGCAATTTTACAGGCAAAATTGTTCACTACACATACTTCATCCACTGCATTCACACTTGTGGTATTCGTGTCTTGCATCAACTTCATCCATTTCTCAGATTGCTCAAATGCCTTGGCAGTGGTGATGGCATCTGCAGATTATTATTATTATTATTACTAATTGTGTTTTGTTAAGCGCAAACAACCCGGAGGCCTCATAGCGCTGAGTATAGTCTGACTAGTGTGAGCTGAAAAACCCAAAGATTAGATAAAAAGAAGAGTTTTCAGTTCCTTCCGGAATTTCAGAAGGTTAGATTCACTGCGAAGGGTAGTAGGCAAGGAGTTCCAAGCCTTAGCGGCGTTCCAGGAGAAAGAGCTCCCGCCCCATCTGGTACGTTTGGTTTTGTTCATGGTGGCCAGGAATGCTGTGCTAGATCGCAGTGATCTGTGCGGGAGGTAAGGGGTGGCTAAAGAGCAGATCATTGCTGGTGCGGTCTTCCACATGGCCTTGTGCATAATGCACATAGATTTGAACAATACTCTGGCCTTAATGGGAAGCCAGTGAAGTTTCTTCAGCGCCGCTGTGCCTGATTCTCGCCGGTTAAGGCCCAGCAAAAGGCGGGCTGCCGCATTTTGAGTAACCTGGAGCTTCCTTGTTGTAGAGGAAGGAGCCCCGAGGTATAAGGAATTCCCGTAGTCCAGGCGGGACAAGATAATGGCTTGCACCATTATTCTACGGGCTTGAGAAGGAAGGAGTGGCAGCACTTTCCTAAGCATGCGCATAAGGCCAAAGCAGGTGGCGGACAAAATGGTTGCTTGCTGTGTGAAGTTTAAATTTGCGTCCAACCAAATGCCCAAGCTCTTTATTTGGGTTTTATGTTGGAGCGGGATGCCCATGCATTGGGGCCAGTCCGGCAGAGGGCTAGAAATAATTGAATTGCCCAAAATCATGAGCTCCGTTTTCTCGCCGTTGAGCCTCAGGTGCGAGGTGGCCATCCACTGGGTGACCGCTACCAAGCAGTTACTGAGATTGGGGGGGGGAGGTATTGGACTGGTTCATGGATACGACCAATTGTGTGTCGTCGGCATAGGTCACTATGTCTAGGCCGAACGAATGCACTATGTCAGCAAGAGGTTGCATGTAAATAAATAAATGGCATTGTCATTTACAATGCCACGGGCACAGGACAGCGGGAGGGGGGGGAGGGCGGGAACGGCGCACGGATAGCGGGAGGGGGGGGGAGGATCACGACGCACGAACATAAAGGGAAAAACAAGCAGTAGAATAAGATACAAATGTCACTTCTACCTCAAAAAGTGTGAGGACCGGCCTTTGAGTTTCTCCCACGCTGACAAATAACAGAGGCAGGTGCCGGCAATGCCGGACCAGATTCAGGGGCGTTCCCTGCTTTCGGCTGACGTAGCGTTACGTAGCCAAAAGCCAAAAATTCTCAGGAACGCCCCCGAATCTGGTCCGGCATTGACGGACTGGCCCGTCTTCCAATGGCTAGCCTCCATTTATGGAGCTAGCCAATGAAAGACGGGGGCCGTTCCTGTCTCCCGTACTATTCTCATTAGGTTTTCGCCTGCGCGAAAAAGATGCGCAGAGCGCATCTTTTCCCCAGGCAAAACCTAAATATAGGGAACCAAAAAACATTTTGAGTGTCCAAATTCGTTTTTAATACTACTTAAAATTAATTAAAGCCTCTTAAAATAAGAAATGTAAAAGGTAATTTTCCACTTTACAGAGAGAGTGATGTTTTGGTAGCATGTATGTACGGAGGTGTCAGCACTAAGACAAATCAGATCTAAAACCTATCGTGTTTCAAGGGGAGATGTGGAGATTCTGTAATCCCAAAAAAAAACAAGGTTAGTGATGAAATGTATTCAGTGTACTTACTGCAAGGACTGCTAAGCAGCCGCAGAAAATCCAATATGTCAGCATTTAAACATCATTATGAAATACAAAGGCACACAGGAAGTTCACTCAGAGAAGAATTAAAAACATTACGGATAAGGAGAACACCATAGCTCTTTACCCATCAACAGCACACTTGAGCACAAAGACAATGCAAAAAAAACCTCAACTTTCCAATAAGGCTAGTATTTAAGACGAGAAAGGCCCTTAGCATTGACACGCCCATCCCATAGTAATTATACATTAAATGCATACACACACACACTTTTAACTGATGATCTGCTAGCATACTGATAAAATCCATGCAAATAAGCTGACCACCCTAGTGTGATGGTCCAGAAATCACTTCATGTAGGTCACCACATTTAAGGCAACACCATGATGTTTCCAGTTTTAAATTTGCTTGTAACAAATACCACAACTTGGCTCTTGAAGCAGCACTGGAAAAAATGCACTTTTTGTGCCCTGTGGTGTCCTTTTCTTGGGAACAATCTTAGAGAAACCTTCTGATAATACTGAAAGAAATGAATCTCGAATTCTAAATTTGTGACACTCAATGTCAACTGCCAAACACACTGCTGTCTGCACTTAGGACAATAGGATCAATGTCCACTACTAGGATGTTATAGGTTAGAGTGACGGTTGTAATTAAGTAGTCAATCCTGGAGACATTTCCGATGTGATACGAGAAGAGAATTGTCAAAACTCTTCAATTACTTTTGAGTATCAAAGTTTTCTGCCATAATACAAATTTATAGTGATTCAGGAACGTAACTGTCGAATGGCAAGAGTATACCTCAACAAGTCAAGACAAAAATTCAGCAAATATAACTGCTAGAAAGGAGGATTCTGTTTCTTAATAGATTTCGAAACCCAATGCTAATTTAAAGTCATCAAATAAGGAGTCTCTAAAATTGGAGGATTGTTAGGGGGCATTTCCTTTAACTCCTACATACTATAACTGAATGTTAAAAAAAAGATACATTGTTTTAGCTGTTCAGACTTTAAAGCAACACAAACATGCGCTATGTCTGCTCATCACTTCAACAAGAATGATAATAAATGTGCACAAATTATTCAGTTAAAAAACATCATTCGGCTAGCAAAGCAACATCCAGAATCAAAATATCTTGCTGAAGTTTCACATTATACCCAACACAGAAAAAACACGGGTTTTCCTTGAAGTGGTGTGGATGCAGACAACACAGACGTATTTTACTGAGTTAGCGTTTAAACAATAAAGTATTTTGTGCTACATTTGCACTGCATATCTAATTTATTGACTAGATCCTACAGTTCCACTCTCAAACTACTCCACCCCTCCCCCTGCAGCCACCTTGCACTTGTTGTGTTTATGACTATAATGACACTCTTCCTGTGTAATTACTGAAAGGCAGGGGTAGACAATTATTGAAATACACGTTTCACTACAGCCTGTCATGCTTTGCTTGACAATGGAGGGTTTTTTGCATCACAAGCGAGCCAAGTATGCGCAAAGTTCTCTTAAACCAAATAATCGGTTTAACAGATACCAGCTTCTGGTGTAGCCAGATTAATATGCAATGTAATTTTCCTAGACCAATTTATATAGACGTTTGCAATTAAAACAAATTCGTTGTTTTTTTTTCTAAAAGGTAACATTGTAATAGGGCACATATGGATTTTATATGCTTACATGTACTTTTCGAAATTCATCAATATAGTATATAATCTTTACACATCAACACCATAAAAATACACTTTCTAGAGTTCTGCAAATAATAAAACGTTAGAATGAAGTGTCACATCTGTTGTTGGTGGATCCGACACTGCGATAAGTCCTACCATTAATTAAAAGGACACGTTGTATTACTTTCTTAACCCCTTCCACGCTCATGACGAGCTGGGCTCGTCATGGCGTAGCCTCCTCGCACGCTGATGACGAGCCCAGCTCATCACGTAACATGCGCTTTTGAATATCTCAGCGCAGGAGCAGAATTCCGCTAGCCCGGATGCGGTTAAATATGGTATAATTGGTCTAAGTACAGATGATTTAGTAAAAAGGGATGGACTCAAATTCTTGAATCAATATTGAATCAGTCGATTCCGCAGGTTTCCATTCCATTGTTTTGATTTTGCCTGCGACGGTATAAGACGGTAGCAACCTGTCATTCGAGACAGAAAATATCGTGTGCACTTTTAAATTGAGCAAACTCGAATACTGCGAAAGCCTATTTGTGTGTCTTCCTCAGCATTAACTGTGCCTCTCCACCCTCAACCCGTCCACGCCTAGGCAAGATTATGAGTTTTATCTTGTCCAGCACCCTTAGACACTCTCCTATCTCATGCCAGACACCGACACGGTCGTTTATACCTGCGTGGTAATCACGGACACAAAATCACCTGGTGGTCTATACTATATGCATAGGTTATGGAGGACAGGAGTAGTGGCATAACTATTAACAAAGGGGTTAAATGGTGAATGAGGCGGGAAAAGGGCAATTCTGACAATTTGGTGTGTATTACAAAAATAAAACAAACTTTTCTTTATGACCAGTTATCAACAGAAAACAGGAGCAGTAATTTGACTCAAGGATTAGTAGGCCATGTGGTACAGCGGAAGACTAAAGTGTTTGAGCTACTTTTCGCAGTACCACATGGGCCAATTGACTTCGCAAGTATAAACATTGTCTGGTAAGCACTAGTAAGCAAGTAGAAACGTTTTCTGCTACACACTAGTAACACACAAACTCTTCAGGACGGTGAATTAAAAAATAAAATTATATATATCACACCGGGATGTCTACCATCGCAAGCGAGAAATATCAATACGCCCCCGTGTTCACTGGGTAGTGCTCACCAAACACACTCGAGAGGTTTTCCTTTAACCTACTAGCAATGCTGTTCGGGAATACTCCACCTATTTCAATTTTAGTTGTGGGATTTAAGTGCACCCACAGATGTCAGCTACTACATCATGAAAAAAATGATGTTCCTCCACACCACTCCTTATCCACGGATATTTGAACTCGTGTTTAAATTTGGACGTGTATAGAAGACTACACAAGTTGTATTGTTTGCCCCGCCGAAGGCTACACCTCTCACAATCCTCTATCAAGGCCACGGATATATATCCTTAGCACCCCACTGTAAATGTTCTTACATAGTCGCCTTGTTACTAGCTCAACTATCATGACTTAAACAGGGCAGTCTTAACTGCATTAAGGAGGCCAATTGGAAGCGGCGGGAGAAAGGGCTACTGAGGTCCAGTGGCTATGGGAAGGTAGCCAGAGGTTGGTGTGAGATTACAGCGCAGATGCCTGAGGGACAGTGAATAGGAAGAGAATGGCTAGGGATTAATTCTCACTGTGTCGCATTGTTGCAAGGGGCACTTACCAGCCGCAGTGCTGAACAGGGCCAGGGTGGTCAGGAACAGTCCGAACGGAGGAGGCTGCAGAGAAGGCATATCCGAGACCCTGTGGACAGCAATGGCCTTGAACCTTTAAAACCCTGTGGTGCTTGTTCCTGCTCCGACAGAGCTCCGTTTGCGGGTAGCGGACATCCTGTGGGCGCAGGCACACTCTGATGCCGTCAGGGAGCAATGGCTATCAGAATCCGGGACCAGAGCAGAAATACCACCGTGTCTTATTTTCCACGCAATTTCACGATGTCGAAAAAGCAGCTAGCTGGTCGATGGCACATAGCCCCCAAAAAAGCCAATATTCCAAACGATTAAAGGGAGCTTTGGTTTCAAAGTGACGAAAAGTAAATGTTAATGACAGGGAGAGAGGGGGGCGGGAACGGCGCACGGATAGCGGGAGGGGGGCGGGGAGGGTTAATTAACCCTTTGTGGGTTCTCCGTGCAGCGCTCATTGTAGCAAATAAGTTTCGGTGACACAACCTGGCTAACAACCCTTTTTGAATATGGCACGAGGTAAACGGAGGGGGGAGCGGAAAGGCACGGAGAGCGGGAGGGGGGTCGGGAACTGCCACACACTGACAGCGGGAGGGGGAGGGGGGGCGGGAACAGACACACACGGACAAAGCAATAAACAAAAAAACAAAGCACTCACCTGGACATCTTCCGGCAGATCTCTTGCTTCCTGCTCTCCACTCCTCCTCCCGATGACGTGGCGGAGGCTCGGCCGGCTGGGCCAATCCCAGCGCGGCCCTGGCTGGAGGCGGACGGCTGCTTCCTTTCGGCTGGCCGGCCTGAGGAGAGGGAGGGAAACGGGCTGCCACGGAGCGGGAGGGAGGGGCTATCGAGCAACTTTTGTGCAATCGTCCCGAGCAGGAAGGCAGAGGCAGGTGCCGGCAATGCCGGACCAGATTCAGGGGCGTTCCCGGCTTTTGGCTGACGTAGCATGACGTCGCCAAAAGCCAAAAATTCTCGGGAACGCCCCCGAATCTGGTCCGGGATTGACGGACAGAGAAGTCTTTCAATGGCTAGCCTCCATTTATGGAGCTAGCCAATGAAAGACGGGGGCGGATTCCCAGCCCCCATACCATACTCATTAGTTTTTTTCCTAGCACATGCGTACTTCGTACTCATGCATCGCTAGTCAAAACCTAAAAAGGGTAGGGCTCAGGGCAGAGCCCTGGGGCACACCTTGGTCGAGGGGCCAGATTTTTGAGTGGGTGGTGCCCTCTACTACCTCAAAGGAACGATTCTCTAGAAAGGACTGAAGCCAGTGCATGGCCTTCCCTGAAATTGCTATTTGGCGTAGGCGATGGAGAAGGATGCTGGTGTTGACAGTGTCAAAGGCGGCACTGAGGTCAAGCAACATAATTGCTGTGGTGCCGCCTTGGTCCATCAGTTTCCTAGCCAACTCAGTCACCATCAGAAGGGCAGCCTCAGTTCCTAACTTAGGATGGAAACCTGCTTGGGAGTCGTGGAGCAGATGATTGTTTTCCAGAAATTGTGTAATGGAGGCATTGATATGTTTTTCTAATAGTTTGCTAACCCAAGGGAGTAATGAAATTGGTTGATAATTGGCCATGTTATCTGGGTCCAAGGTGGGTTTTTTCAATAGCGCTCTAACTTGGGCCCATTTCCACGCAGAGGGGACTAAGCCTGTGGTGATAGAGGTGTTTAAGATATTGAGAATGACAGGTCTAATAGTATCTGTAATCTTTGCTAGGTGGCAAGGGGGGGCGGGATCAGTGGGTGACCCAGATTTGACTTTCCGCATGAGGAGATCAAGAGAATCCTCTTTTAGCAAAGGGAAGTCATCCAATTTGTGGGGCGTGATGTGCGGTGAAGTGGTTCCTTCATCATAGGCCAAATTGGGTGAGTCAAAAGCAGAAGAAATATTCTGTATTTTCTTATAAAAATATTCAGCCTGGTTATCACAACGAGTCTGAGCTTTGCTGGGATCGAGGGGAATAGGAGGAGTGTCAATAAGAAATGTTGCTATTTTAAAAATTTCTCTAGGTGAGTTGGAGGCAGTAGTGATTTTTTCTTCAAAATAAGAAGATTTTGTACAACTAATCTCAGCTTTATATTTTTTGATTGCTTCATGATGGTTAATTTTATCTAAATTGCTGCGGGATTCCCTCCAAGTTCTTTCAAGCTTCCTGCATACTCTTTTCAATTCTTTAAGTTTGGGGGTGTACCAGGGTGAGTCCCTTGATTTGGTCTTCTCTTTAAGGGCTTTCTGGGGTGCAATAGAGTCCAGGGCCGTACGCATCCAGTTGGTATAATTATCATAAAGAGACGTACGGTCAGCCTCAGCTTGGGAAGGGGCGGGGGACAAAGACTTGATCCACCGGTCAATGGAAAGTTTTGTCCATTCTCTCCCTTGTAGGATGGTACGAGGGAGTGCAAGGGCCGAGGTGACTGGCAGCCACTGTATGGAAATCAGATGGTGGTCCGTCCATGTGAGGGGCAGAGGAGTCCCTACCTCGAGTCTGTGATCGTTGCTGAATACCCCGTCTAGGAGGTGACCTTTTTCATGTGTGGGTTCAAAGCCCTTCTGTGTGATCTGGAGTGCCGCCAGATTGTCCAGCAGAGATTTGGCCGCTGGGTTGTTTGACTCATCCAGATGGATGTTATTATCTCCTAATAAGGAGAAGTGAGGTCTGGTGACTACTAATTCTGCAACTTTAGATTGAAGCGAGTCAAGAAACTCTCCTATTTGGTTAGGGGGACGATAAATGAGAATACCTGAGAAGGTGGCGGTGGGTGAAAAGTCCAGAGCAAAGTGCATGCTCTCACAATTAGATATTGTGGCCGGGCTGGTCCTGCAATGGTAGTGGTTTTTAAAAAGAATGCCTAGGCCTCCTCCTCTACCCTCCGGTCTGTCCACCCTCTGAAGTATGTATCCCAATTGCATAAGGGAAGTAATGTCCGCGTCAGACGCGTCTTTAAGCCAAGTCTCTGTCAGAAATATAGCATCAGGGCTGGTGTCTTCTAAGAGGAGTGACATTTGAACAGCATGTTTTGTGAGAGAGCGACAGTTTAAAAGAAACATTTTATAAGGTTTGGCAGTATGTGATTTACCCCTATAACTAGTAAGTAGGAACTTGCAATGAGAACAAGTACCGGTGGTTGTGCTAGGGTGAACTGAATGCCGACAGAGATCTTTTGTGGGTGGCATTAGGTTTTTTAGGAAAGGGGAATCATACCGTATAGGCGTACCGCCATCTGCTCTGTGTTGATCAGGGGGGGTAGCCCCTGGTCCCGTCTGGTCGCGGACGGGCGCAGACGGGCTTGCCTTCGGGGCGCCGGCGGCACGCCCGCTGCGCCCGCCCGCTGCGAGGTCGGGCAGGTCTGTTGTTTTTATCCATAGTTGTGGTGGGCGGGAGGAGGGTGGGAGGAACGATAATCTGGACCGTCGACCTTCCCTACCCAAGATGGCGTCTCCGGTGGGTGGGGTGAGTGACCAGCGTATAGCACGAGCGGCGCTGTGTAAGGCCGGTCGTGACGCTACCTAGGGCGAAGCAGTCTCGCACCAGGTGGGGAGCAAGTGTTTTTTAAAACTGCGAGTTAAAATATATACAGTTCTTAAAATAGGTTGTTGATCCTACAATAACGCGTGCTCACAGGCAATGGCACACGAGAGCTCAGGATGGACGTTCAGTAATATTATTCGCAATCAATAACATACACTGTAAATGAAAAAGGCGCAAGAGAGCGCTAAGGTCCCCCGGCTTCCGCCTCAAGGGTGAAATTCAGACAAATACCACTGCGAAGGTGGGAAAGACCCTTAAATAACCTGGAAGGGCGGGAGGGACGATAATCTGGACTGTCGACCTTCCCTACCCAAGATGGCGGCTCCGGTGGGTGGGGTGAGTGACCAGCGTCTAGCACGAGCGGCGCTGTGTGAGGCCGGTCGTGACGCTACCTAGGGCGAAGCAGTCTCGCACCAGGTGGGGAACAAGCGTTTTTTAAAACTGCGAGTTAAAATATATACAGTTCTTAAAATAGGTTGTTGATCCTACAATAACGCGTGCTCACAGGCAATGGCACACGAGAGCTCAGGATGGACTTTCAGTAATATTATTCGCAATCAATAACATACACTGTAAATGAAAAAGGCACAAGAGAGCGCTAAGGTCCCCCGGCTTCCGCCTCAAGGGTGAAATTCAGACAAATACCACTGCGAAGGTGGGAAAGACCCTTAAATAACCTGGGAGGGTGGGAGGGACGATAATCGGACCGTCGACCTTCCCTACCCAAGATGGCGGCTCCGGTGGGTGGGGTGAGTGACCAGCGTCTAGCACGAGCTGTGTGAGGCCGGTCGTGACGCTACCTAGGGCGAAGCAGTCTCGCACCAGGTGGGGAACAAGTGTTTTTTAAAACTGCGAGTTAAAATATATACAGTTCTTAAAATAGGTTGTTGATCCTACAATAACGCGTGCTCACAGGCAATGGCACACGAGAGCTCAGGATGGACTTTCAGTAATATTATTCGCAATCAATAACATACACTGTAAATGAAAAAGGCGCAAGAGAGCGCTAAGGTCCCCCGGCTTCCGCCTCAAGGGTGAAATTCAGACAAATACCACTGCGAAGGTGGGAAAGACCCTTAAATAACCTGGGAGGGTGGGAGGGACGATAATCTGGACCGTCGACCTTCCCTACCCAAGATGGCGGCTCCGGTGGGTGGAGTGAGTGACCAGCGTCTAGCACGTGCGGCGCTGTGTAAGGCCGGTCGTGGCGCTACCTAGGGCGAAGCAGTCTCGCACCAGGTGGGGAACAAGCGTTTTTTAAAACTGCGAGTTAAAATATATACAGTTCTTAAAATAGGTTGTTGATCCTACAATAACGCGTGCTCACAGGCAATTGCACATGAGAGCTCAGGATGGACTTTCAGTAATATTATTCGCAATCAATAACATACACTGTAAATGAAAAAGGCGCAAGAGAGCGCTAAGGTCCCCCGGCTTCCGCCTCAAGGGTGAAATTCAGACAAATTCAGAGATTAGGGTCCTCCATCACCCATAACTGTTCTTAGATTGTCTTACTCCCTACATTCACAAATACTTGAGCTCTAATCTTCTCATCACACATAAAGCCAAAATTGCAGTTCATTGAAAGTGCTTCTAGCCCCATATGGAAATCATTAAAAGACTCTCCATCATGTTGAGCCCCAGTGGCCGCTCCTCCGCTAAGACGGAGGAGAATTACCCCACTGCGCATAAAATGACAATAACGTATTACGTTTTCCTGTTAAATTCAGCCTGTGTGCAGCGTGGGGCCGGGCTGGCCAGGGGAGGAGTGGTTTGCACTCCCAAAGTGCTCATGAACTGTTTGGCCGGCCCTCTTGGACCAACCAAACAGTTCATGCACACTTTGCATGTTCCTACCAGGCTGCACTACACAGTCTGGTCAGGAACATGCTCAGGCTCCTGTTTGAGTCTGAGTGCCTATCCACGGCGCTCAGACCAATCACAATCACCAAATGGCTATTTGGGGGCCTGTGCTTCATGCTGCTGGCTGAGGTGCAGAGGAAGAAGGAAAAGATGCAGGGGAGGCACGGCCTGCCGGCCATTCGAAGGTAAGTGTTTTTAATATTTATTAATTAACTCCCCACCACTCGCCCTACCACCCACATCCTTGAGGAGTCGCAACTGTTAAGCCCTAGTATAAAACTTAAACCTATTCAAAGCTATGATGGAGGTCGGTTTAAATCTGTGCACCATGTGTAATGATGTCTCCTCAAACATAGCAGTTAGCGCCCCTGACCTTCTTGAGGAGCAATCTAGGAAACGTTCTAAGCGTTACTTGATCTTCTGACCCTAAACAATTAAGTAAGAAGTTTTTCTCGCTTCCAGCTTCCACTCTATCCTCATCAACAGCTTTCATGTATGCCAAGAATTCTTCTTTCCATCCTGCCCATGAAATTCGAGGTTCACCTTTGGTCTGTGAGAATTTAGCGAAAGGTTCAAACTGCATTGTAGAATCTCTACAGTAAAACAAAATAGTTAATAAAGAAGAACAGCAGGGCTGGACTGAGAACACAAACCAGCCTTGGCAATTCAGTTGAGCGTTGTAAGGTAATTTCATAAGATGATCACATGTAGCCAGGATGTATATTTCATGTAGAAGGTTTATTGGATAGTTCAGTAGTATGTTACAGGTTTCATGGAGGTCTTAAGGATGTCCCACCAGGAACAGCATGGTTGCTGCTCAGCCCACTCTCTTCAACTGTCATTCTCCACACACAAGCAGGCACACTCACATTCCACTCTCTCTGTCATCAGGCATTCCAACATTCCACGCAGACATCACATACAGTCTGACTGAGCAGCTAAGGAGGATATGCACTTGTAGGAATCAAGGTATAACATATCACTTCCCTTGGACAGCAATAAACCACAATAATTTGCAACATTGCAACTTAAAAATAAAAATGATGATACTTGCAATATTGCACACAGTTCATATTAGGGAAAGAATAAAAGTACAGTGATAAGGAAGAAAGAAATGAATAGGTAGTAGAAAGTGACTAGAATGAGGGGAGGATGAAACAGTGCAAACAGTTACAAGATGGCACACATGATCCCCTTCCCTTGGAGAAAAACAAACAATTGAAAGCAATGAATGAAACATTGCCTTTAAAACATTGCATGTAAAATGTTCTCCTATAGCATAATAAGAGTGAAGGAAGAAGAGAAACAGACTAAGAACAGAAAGATTTTATGTAAGTAAAAAGGAGCAAGGCAGTAGCGTAACTAAAGGCTGGGATGGTACAACACCCAACCATGTTTCTACTCGCCACACCATAGAGGAAATTTTGCAGGACTGAGAGAGTGAAGGACAAAAGGGAGAAGAAAAATATCAAGACACTCACTCTCTGCATACCTCAATAACTATATGGGGTAGACGACCCATTGCACAAAGTATAGGGTAAATAACCCATGGCACAAGACACAACTGTATAGGGTAAATAACTCATTGCATAAAGGCACAAAGACTCAAAAGTATAAATACTTAACCCATCGCACAAATGCACAAGGCACAAAGGCACAACAGCATGGGTAAATAACCCAGCGCCTAAAGTCACAAAGGCTCGCAAGTATAGGTACATAACTCATCTCACAAAGGCACAAGGCACAAAGGCACAACAGTGTAGGGTAAATAACCCATAGCATAAAGGCACAAAGGCACAAAAATATGGGTAAATAACCGATTGGACATTACAAACTGATGTGTGAACACCACAGAAGCAAGAGAATAAGTGCTAAATGAACATGCGTAAAGGGTGATGAAAGTAACATTAATGTTCAAGGTATAACATACTCCTGCTGCTTTTGTTACAGGGGACCGATATTGCAGCACTGGCCCAAGTAACAAAAATAGCCCCCACCACTCAAAAACCATCGCCGGCCTTCTGGCCTACTGGTAAAGCACCAGGTACCCACTACGCCAGTCCGGCCCTGAAGAACGGTACAAAAAACAAGTTACACCCAAAAGTTCCCTAAATATGCAATGTAATTACACTGAAGCATGTCACTGAAACACGCAGCAATGTATCTTCCAAAAGTTCCCTGAATACACAAAGTAAATAGACTGTGAATGATAAAGTGTGTGTGTGTCAGTGAAACATGCAGCAATACATGATGCTCCTGTCTTCACAGATAGGCCTGCCTCCAAAAGATATGCACAGTCAGTCGCGCATTGAAAGTCAGTGACGTAAAATTGACGATATGGGCACGCTCAGTCCACACCCGTCTAGCCTCGCTCCTCACCATGCGGACAGAAAGCTTAACCCCGACGGCAATGCACATTAGAAAGATGCCAGTCCCATAGCATACAGAAACAGACAAAATAACGCAAAAGTAAAGTTTAAAAAAAAATACCTTGAATGCGCGATGGTCAGCAATTAAGCCGCCTTACGAGGCTGCTTCAGTGAATTAGAAAATTACAGTTTACAAATGTTCGTAGTCAATTCCAACCAAGTTCAATATTTCCAAAAGACGACTGTACCACAGTTGTTCTGTCAATTAGTAGCAAGTATCTCTTCTCCTCGTCGCCAGTGTTGCAATCCATAAAATTCTCCAAATAGTAAATAAAAGTAAGTAATTAGAGACAGCACAGAACCAGGCCGGGTGCCAGGCAGATCTAACAACTCTGTACTCACTATTCCAATACAGAACTTTAATGAACACAAAGCTGGCAGGAGACCAGAATTGAATACAAACACAAAGATTAAAGGGGACTACACAGAATATAAAACATTGGTACTCAGGGTTGGAATAGTGGGAATCCCCATCCGGTTAGGCTGTGGCAGCATCCTGTTGCCCGGGAACCTGGAGTTCTGCTACACAGACTTTGATGCAGTTTTTGATGACTGTAATACTTTAAAAGTGGAAACTTAACCAGGGGAGGCAGGCCAGGCACAAGTAAAGTATCAGTGAACAACTGTTGACTAATAAAGGGCAAGTAAGAATTGAATGCCTCGTTTGGGACAGAAAGAGTACTCTGGACCACACCAGCAACATAAGCTTGATACATTTACATTTCCCAGATGGAGGCCTCACCAAGAGCCATAGAAACCTGAAAGTAAAATGATGCAGAGTAGGCCTGGCCCCAATAACATTGTTGCAAGAGGTATTAATAAGAATCGAGGGCAACTTTTGAGTAAACTATAGATATTTTAAACTAAGAGGTGAACCTCCTTTTAATGCTGTTACAAAAGAAAATGGGAAATATCTGCAGATTTTAATATTGTTAAAAAAGGATAGATGAGTAAGATCAAAGGCGCTCTCCCGAAGAACTTTTGGTTGGCCTCTATAGCATTAATTTAGAAGGAATAATATAAAATAAAAAAACAACTCCTACTCCTCATATCGTCCAATAGCCCTCTCAAATTTGGGGCCATATGTATCAACACATTTCCCCATAGACACAGAATGGGCAAAACCCTTTGATACATCTGGCCCTTGGTAACTAAACATTTTGCGAAAATTCAGGCTAAGGTACTGCTTCCAGTTTTATTCGATGTGATTTACCCAGATTAATTCAGTTTAGGTTTAATTTCATTTAAGTTAATAATAACACTCAATAAATGATTGTCCGCTCAGTGCGTTTTCTTTAGAAAAAGAAAAAGTACTGTGTATTAATGTACAAATATATACCTAAGGTTGATTGAAAATACCATAGACGGCACTGCAAAATCACATTTGACCTCTAAAGAGTCTTGGCCACCAAAACCCCAGTGCCCTGCCCCCACCTATACCAGACAGCACATAACAATATAGTGGATATTACTTTAGATAACATTGGCCTACTAGCTTTATTAAAGGTTCACCATATTACAAGAGAAAGAAACCACATGTTAAAACCCGTACTTTTAATATACTTTCACGCCCCATAAAATGTGACTGTAAAAACAGCCCCTAGAAAGTACCACTTTCTGATCAGATAAAATGCAGCCATAGACCCAGCCCCTAGACAGTGCTTCACTCCATGTATCTTCCAACCACCGAACCAGCGCACCCAACCGCCACCCTCTGCACCTGGACCCCGGTCAGCACCGAAGACACCGCCCGCACAATGAGCACCATCCACTCCGGCTCCCCCCGCCCGACTCTTGCCCACATCACATCTTTAACAAAGCCGACTCCATCATCGCACCCCAACTCCGAGACGTCATCAACAGCTCCTTCGCTTCCGCCACCTTCCCGGAGAGCTGGAAGCATGCCGAGCTCAGCGCCCTCCTGAAAAAAAACCATCGCGGACCCCACGGACCTCAAGAACTTTCGACCCATCTCGCTCCTCCCTTTTCCTGCCGAAGTCATCGAGAAGACGGTCAACAAACAACTCTCCGCCTTCCTCGAGACTAACGGATCCCTCGACCCGTCGCAGTCCGGTTTCCGAGCAAACCACAGCACCGAGACCGCCCTCATCGCAGCTACCGACGACATCAGGTCTATGCTCGACAACGGGGAAACCACCGCACTCATCCTCCTGGATCTCTCAGCAGCCTTCGACACGGTATGCCACCACACCCTGATACAACGCCTCAGCAACACTGGGATCCTGGGCGCGGCCCTGGAGTGAATTACCTCGTTCCTCGCCGGCAGAACCCAGAGAGTCCGCCTCCCCCGTTCTGATGCACGGCTACCAAAGTCATCTGCGGCGTCCCACAAGGATCCTCACTCAGCCCCACCCTCTTCAACGTCTACATGAACCCCCTTGCAGCCATCGCACGCAAACACAACCTCAACATCATCTCCTACGCTGATGACACACAGCTGATCCTCTCCCTCACCAGTGACCCAGACACCGCCAGCGCCAGCCTCCGGGAAGGAATGAAGGACGACGCGGAATAGATGAAGCTCAGCCGTCTGAAAATAAACTCAGAAAAGATGGAAGTCCTCATCCTGGGACCATCCCCCTCGGCCTGGGACGACCACTGGTGGCCACCCGCCCTGGGCACCGCACCCAAACCAACGGACCATGCTCGCAACCTGGGCTTCATCCTGGACTCATCCCTCACGATGACCAAGCAAGTCAACGCCGTCTCATCATCCTGTTTCAACACCCTGAGCATGCTCCGAAAAATCTTCCGATGGATCCCCGCCGCAACCAGGAAGACGGTCAACCAGGCCCTTGTCACCAGCCGCCTGGACTACTGAAACACCCTCTACGCCGGAACCACAGCCAAGCTCCAGAAAAGACTACAGCGCATACAGAACGCCTCGTCAAGACTCATCCTGGACATCTCCCGCCACAGCCAAATCTCTGCCCATCTGAAGGACCTGCATTGGCTCCCCATCAGCAAGAGAATCGCATTGTGACTCCTCACCCACGTACACAAGGCTCTCCACGACGCGGGCCCCCTGTACCTCAATAACCGTCTCGCATTCTACACACTGACCCGTCAGCTCCGCTCCGCCAGCCTCGCCCTCGCCACCGTCCCACGAATTTGCAAAGCCACTGCCGGAGGAAGATCCTTCTCCTATCTGGCAGCCAAGACATGGAACTCCTCCCCACCCACCTCCGACTGACCCAGGACCATCTCGCCTTCAGGAGACAGCTCAAGACCTGGCTGTTCGAGCACTACCGACCCCCACCCTCTCCCCCCCCCCCCCCCAGCGCCTTGAGACCCTCACGGGTGAGTAGCGCGCTCTACAAATTCCATGATTGATTGATTGATTGATTGATTGATTGATTGAGTGATTCCTTATACACCTTCAGACCACATTGAGTGCAGCCATAGAACTAGCTCTGAGGGAGTGCTGCACACCCAGCCGCTCAGTCAAAGCGCCAGCCTGTAAGTGAAAATTCCAGAGGGTCATGGATTCATGGACCCTGCAAACGTAGGGTCAGTTTTCAAATACTACATCTGGGGGATGCTGTAAAGAGTGAGCTGGCAGCAATGTGTATGGAGGTAAGTGACTGAGTAATTTGAAGGTGTTGCATAAATTATAAATTTCAGTTACAACTTCAACTGTAGATTTTCTAAGATTTGTGTAGTTTATGTAGGCTTTGTATAAAAAGAGTAAATTATAAATGTAAGGTATAATTATACCTTTAGAATTTCTAATATTTGTGTAGTTTAAATTGAGTTTGTATAGAAAGAAAAATTAACGTTTTCCTAAATATAACCTATCCTTAACCCTTGTTTTTTTAATTGGATTTCAAAGGTTTTTATATTTGAATGAAAATATGTTTCAAATCATAGAGTTTACTGTTATCAAGTGGAGTGTTGTTAAGTGGATTATCGTATAGTACAGTGGAGGAGAGTATTGTGGAGTGTATTGTCGTAGAGTGGAGTGTCATAGAGTGGACTAGAGTGGAGTGTAGTAGAGTGGAGTGGTCATTTGTACAATAGAGTCAAGAGTTGTACAGTGGAGTGTCGTGAAGTGGAGTGTCATAGAGAGAAATGGAGTTGAGTAGAGTGTTGCAGAGTACCACAGAGTGGAGTATAGTGTTGTAGAGTGTAGTGGCATACAGTGGAGTACCGTAAACTAACGTGTGGTTGAGGGGAGTATTCTTGAGTGCAGTTTTGTGCAGTACAGTGGGGGAGAGTCTCATACAGTCTAGTCCGGACAGCGTAGACCGGTTCCGATTGGCTGACGGGCTCCTTGAGCCAGTCGGAAGCCATCCGGAATGACCGGCCGGTTTCACTTCCGACCGGCTGTATCATAATCAGCCGGTCGGAAGTGAAACCTACGATGTTGGTCATAAAGCCTCCGTCCTAAGGACAGAGGCTTTACGATCAGCATCATAATAAGCCCTAAAATGTGTCAAATATAGAGTTGAGCACTGTATTTTTTACCATTTTTTTCAGTACTGTGGTACTTCCTAGGAAATACTGTGGTACTCCGTAATGTTTTAAAAAATATATAGAAAACTTTAAATTCCCTACCTAGTGCCATTTTATTAAAGTTGCATAGGATTTTAATAATGAAGTAACAGGTAGGGAAAAATATTAAACCTATATCTAAGGCCCCAAACCCGAGCAAAGCCAAAGTGTACATTAACTTTTGTAAAGGCAGTCATTAGCGAATCTCTTAATGCCTTGTTTTATCACTATGTACCGAGGTACTTTCACGAAATACTGCGAAATTTTGCAACACTACAGCAGCCTGATATATCACAAAATGTAAATGCCTTATAACTTTAAAAATATTTACCCTACTTACCTAAGGATCATCTTCACAGCATAATCTATAATCCTGCCAATTTCATGGAAATCCGACTTGCCGTTTGGCCGCTGCATGTGAGTACAAAATCAATGGAAAATGCATTGGTGGAACACCAGTTTTGGACAATCCCCTTTTTCTTTGCACTCTCTTTACTAATTACAGCAAATCTTTGCATCATCTGCCAATGTAGAATAAGCTATGGGCCTGCAAGGTTTTGTGGATATTCGTCAAATAGGCACAAAGTTATTAGCGATCAAAAATCTGTGGAATTGCTATGTTTGGGAATCCAATCTATAACTACAGAGGGGCCGCCACTACTCTGTAATACATACATATATATATATATACATATATATATATATATATATATATATATATATATATATATATATATATATATATATATATATATATATATATATATATATATATATATATATATATCCATCAAATCCAGGAACCCACCTTGGAATGGCCACTCAGAAGCTTGGTGAAAAGACGGTTCTTTATTGCAGCATGCCAGTGAGCAAATTCAGGGAAAACACTTCTAGATAAAGTTCACCAAACGCGTTTCGAGAGTCACACGCTCTCTTCGTCAGTGGCTGAGTGTAATGAAACGAAGTTCACATTGTCAATTCTTAAAACACCTGCCCCTCAATGGGCGTGGCTGCACATGGCATCCTGGGTGTTGTAGTGTTCGTGATAATGTCCAAGTGGATGCGCCCTTCGTGTCTTGTGCACATAATAAATCCCTTGTTGGTTGAAGTGAGATTCACCTTCTTTCATTCACCCTGCTCTGCTGCTACCTGGTGTTTTGATGGTAGGATTGGAAGACGAGGAAGCGCCATTCCAGTACGTGCTTCCTTGTGCACAATTCACAGCAATAAGGCAGAGTTGCAGACTGCGGGTCACCCCTTCACCCAACCGGGGTCAGAACTAATTTTAATCTTGACTGAACCAGCGCACCCACTGGGGAATAATATTTTGCACTACAACACCCATAAGGCCGCAGTGACGGCCTCGCCCCGCCCAGGGGCAGGTGTTATGCACATTACAAACTGCAGCGAGTTCTTCATGTTATACTGAACGCCACAGATGAAGGGAGTTGGTTCCTCCCGAAACGCGTCTGGCGAAAAAGACTTTGAAGTGGTTTCCCTGTCTTTCTACAACGAGCATGCTGTGAATAAACCAGGTGTCTTACAACTACAAGCTTCCAGGTGGTCTTTTCCAACGTGGGTATCTGGAATCGATGGATATATATATATATATATATATATAAATATCTATATCTATATCTATATATCTATATATCTATATATCTATATATCTATATATATATATATATATATATATATATATATGTATATATATATATATATATATATATATATATATATATATATATATATATATATATATATATATATATATATATATATATATATATATATATATATATATATATTTGCTCAAAATGATTCCTGCAGTCACACCGGCCTTGTCCACATTAGCGGGGCTGGTGCGAGCGTGTGGGCACATGGCCCGAATTAAATGCAAAAAGATCTCAGGGCTATCAATCAGCCTTAAGGAGAACTCGCACTCCACAGTTGAGTTTCACAAAAGAAATGTATTCCGTCTAAGCGTTTCACCCAACCTCGGGATTCTTCACGGCCAAACTGTTTGAAACAATGTGCTCCATTACCCTTAAAATCAAACTGAAGTGCTGGCTAGGCATACTGTAGACAGTCTAGAGCAAATAGATGTAACAGGATTTGCAGGCTCCAACAAACATGGAAAATAGACAGTTCATTAATTATGAAATGACAAATACATCTGGGCAATTGTGAGTAGGAATTTATCTTACTGTAAACTTTTCACGAGTCGTCTGTTTTCTATGATTGTTGGAGCCTTTTGTGAAACTCAACTGTGGAGTGCGAGGTTTCCTTAAGGCTGATTGTTAACCCCAGGATCTTTTTGCATTTTATTCTGATCCTGCACCTGTACTCTAGCACCAGCCCTGCTAGTGTGGACCAGGTCGTTGTGACTGCATGATTCATCTCAAGCAGTACTTCATCCAGCCTTGCTGCCTCCCAATCAGAGGACGCTGACGTCTGTGGGGAAAAACCTATTCGGGGCATGGGGGTGGGTTTGGGCTGATAAAAAGGAGCAAAGGGGGCTTGGGAGTTGTAGACAGAGACAATGGAATTATGTGGCAGTGGAGGACCAAATTATGCAGCAGTGTTGATTAAATTATGCAGCAAGAAAAAATGCAGCAGATTATGCAGCAGACAATGAATTATGTGGCAAATGTAGCAAATCCATAATTATGAGAGGAACACCACAGCCGCAGAATCGTTTAATTCCCGTGGCCTTGTGTATAATAGAGGGGGGTATAGGGAGGAAGGTTCTATTAGAACATTGCAAAAAACTAACAAAGAGAATTGTTATTCAAATGTAAACGTAATTGCATTTACACCTTAAACACTCAAGCCCAGATTTACAAAGAGTTCATGTACCGCAGGGCTGCAAGCATAGTTGCTGCTCTGCATTAAGTGAAATGGAGAGAGCAGAGCTGCACCATATCTGCAAAGAAATGGCAAAGTTCTGTTCTCTCCATGTCAGGGTTCGCTTTGTGCTACCTAGTGCCATCGCAGGGGTACCTTCCTGGACAAAACTATCCCTTGTTCCTCTTTGTATGTGCATTACAGAATCCAGCACACATCCAAAGAGGAAATAACGAGGAGTAAATATGCAGACACATCATTTTAGCGCAAACCCATGTCTACTTCTCTTTGTAAATATGTGTGTTTGTCTAGATCCATGGGTGGATGCAAGAGAATGCCAGTGTACCAACCATGAAGCGCTTACCTGCCGCAAAGTATTGCAAGGCGGTGCAATGCGCTGCCTTGCTTTAGGTTTTCTTGCAAAGTCACTCCGATTGACATTTGTAAATGCTGAAAAGGATTTTGTGTTGGGGCTGCATCACAAAAGTGACACAGCCCACGCAAAGTCTTTGTAAATCTGGGCCGAAGTATGCACAATTTAGTTTTGAAAAAAGGCATAACATAAATGGGTTTCTATGGAATCGTAAATTTTTTTTATTATGCAAATTTCCATTAAACAGTTTAGGTGAAATGGTTTCTCATTAAGAGCATTCCATAAAATAGTTTTTCTATGAAATCACATACAGCTGTAAAAAAAAGTGGTATGCTCTTTGGAATCACATGCCCATTGCAGTGAATTGACCTTAAGGTGACACCTGACATCTGTGCACCTTGTTTGACCAAATGATAATACATAACCAGTTGAATTTTACCACAACAGGGGATTGCCTGGCTGCATTAAATGAATATGAATGACTTACATTTGTTCAGTCAGTGATTGACCATAAATTCTTATGATTTTTAACATCTTAAGAACTGGGGGATCGTACCCTACATCTGGTGGAGTTTTGCACGTGAGTGATTGCTACAATGAACTGTGCTGTAATGTCAAAAGCTATGTTTAGATATTATGATGTATGTACAATACCTTCGCCGCAATGCTTTAGATGTGGCTTGAGAGGAAGAGCTTTCTTTCATGTAGTCTGGAAATGTCCAGTGATCATCACGGATTTCTGGGAACCATAACTCGAATTTCTGTTGAAAGCTTTTGGCAGGCCGATCCTCTTAGATCACCATGCTCGGAACATATGGTGTCCTGGGGGGCAGCCCAGCTTAACGTACCTTGATGTTCAAGTGTGACATAGCCAAGCACTGGAAAAATGTCACTGCACCACCATAGGTGGAATGATTGAAAGCACTCAACAAAAATGGAGGAACTCATATATGGAGCCACAGGCTGTCCATAAGAAGATGCAGGGGAGCTGGTGGAAATATTACAGTATCCAAAGTGAATGACATGTTTAATAATCTCTGTGTTTGTATTTTACTGTGATGCTCTCTTTATCGGAGTCGATCCTATGCTATTGCGTTCCTATCGCTATTGTAATCAATGAAACACATTCAATAAATAAAATTATTTCATTAACTCTTTCAGTTAACTCTTATATTGTTTTCTTCTACACAGAAAGTGACCCTTATTCAGCTGACTCTGCTCTGCAAGAGAAATAGCATTACTGTAAGTATTACTTAAAGCGTGTGTGAAAGGTCTAACTCTAGCAGCCTTCCTGACATCACAATCTATTTCCAGTTCAACAAGTCATGAGTGACAACAGACCAGCACGTGGGAAGAATACCCACACAACACACAGGGTCTTATAACACCTTAGTATAGAGGAGGTGACAGCTTTATTTATTGACAATTTTGTGAAACACAGATAGGCAGAGAAATTGGGTCACACAAAACAGGCTGCTCTGTAGACCACCCACATATTAATATTCTAGTGTCTCCTTTCACTTACGTACAATGGGAAATTGCATTGCGTGAGTGAACAATAACCCATTTAAAAATGATTAAACAAACATTTGTGGCCTAGAACTAGAACACCTCTGGTAGCTTCCTACTGCGGGGAATGAGATTTTAATATCTTTTCTGATTACTTAGATATTAATCTCATTCATCAATTTGGATCGGTTATTTTCTGTCATTGAGTAAAAGACAAACCCCACATAGGTTAGATAAACCCCATAAACTGACGCAACTCTGAAGAACCACTTACGACTGATAAAGTTTAAAAGGTTTAATATAAAATTAAGAAAAGTTGCAAATACAATCCTCTCAGGATAAGATTCAATAAGTATACAGGAACTAGAAGGAACATAAATTCCCTAAAGAACCTCAGCCTATAAAGGAATACAATTAAAGTCAGTTCCAGAATCAACAAATTAAAAAGTATAGATACGATGTGGTTCCGTTGCGTCATCTACAAAAAGAAAAGAATACAAGTTAAATCTGTCCCTACTCTATGCTAGGTGACATCCCTACTTCGCAAGTTTCTATTACCCTAAAAAGGTGTCAGCAGTGTGACTTCCTAAGAAGTTCAAACTCTCTTAGCCTCTAAAGGCAACTTATGTCGAGAAGCAGTACACTCTCTGCCTACCCATCCGCTCTCTAAGGGTCCTCGGCCTACTGCTCTCTTGCGCTCTGATCTCTCTCAGCGCATCTGCTCAAGTCATCTGCTCTCTTGCTGTTCCTCCTATTCGCCTTCGCTATCTTCTCCCCGGGGTGCTGTCCCTAAATACACAATCACCGTATGGATGGAACGCCCCTTGACGCCCACCACATACACATACATATGATGTCACTTTCTAGGTCTTTCCATAGCTTCGTCTCTTCGCGTCGTCCGTTAAGTTGACCTTTCTCCTTAGACGCCATCTTCGTCTTCTTGCTGGTGACTTCATTGACATTCCATTTGACACTTTCGGAGCAAAGTCTATCACCTTATCAGAACTTCATTCTTTACGGCTGTATACGTAACCTCATTTGGTCCTGTGAATGGTCATTTCAAAACAAGACTCAAATTCCAAACGTCTCTCCTCACGTTTAGGCCATAAACTTCGTCTAGCATTGTCACCTTAAATCTAACAAGACCTTAGACTCCTTGGCTCGCACATTCAGATGAAGGCTATTCACGACTCCTGTGAGCCCACTAAATTACATACAGCGGACTACACTCCTGCGAACCCTTGGTCAGTCAGGTTAAAATCACACATGACCAAACTCTTCTAATATTCCTACAAACTCTTTCTACACAGTATAACCTTTAACACACATTTATATATAACCGCATTTTAGCAAATCCTTTGCTTATAAGTGAATACATTTTACATAGAATATGAACCCTATACATCAAACATAAAGTTATATTCTCCTGTTACATCGTTTATATATGCTCTGCACTTTTCTTCGCTTACATTTCTCGCCGCTTCTCCATTTAGAATTATACATGTACATGAATTCTACTTTGCACGTTCTTCTGTTCGTAAGCATTTCTACACATTTCTATATTAGCCCACTACGTATACGGCTTCTAATTATAGCATGTTCTAACGTGAATTCAAATACATTTCCTATTACATTGGTTACATCGGCTAATTCATACTATAAGTGCTATTTCATGTTACAACTTCTACGTTTATGTGATATGCTCATAATTATGGTCCGGATATACTTTTTATTCAAATTGCGCTCTCTCAGTTCCCCCCTTTGATGACCTCTAGTGGTCATCACTAAAATGCAATTTGAATAACACCTTTACACAGAACTAGTTACAAGATTCCCTCTTTTTATCGTTTCAAGAGCTCTTAAACTTTTATACTGTTGATCTTGTAAAGCAGCTAATCTCCTTTCTTGCTCTTTCATGGATCTTTGTAACCGGTTCGTCCTATACCATTTATACAATTTCACTAAACCTAACAATGTGATTATACAAATTAATACTATTAATACAGGTTTTAATATATACCATATAATGCTTTTACCAAGATTGGCAAACCAACTTCCAACCTTTCCTACTCCATGACCTACTTTTTCCCAAACATTTACTTTTGTTAAATCTTCGATTTCTTGATGTATATCTGTAATGTTATGTATGACTTTCTCAAGTGGTTTTGAATAATCAGGAATATAAGTACAACATTCCTGGACCTTCAGAGCCTTGCAAACTCCGCCCTCTTTTGCTAGCAGAACATCTAAAGCAAGTCGGTTCTGAAGAACCATTGCTCTAATCGACCGCATCTCGCCTTCTACTAGCATCAATGACCTTGCAGTACTTGCAGATAATCTATCTACAACTGTAGCTAGTCTCCTGATCTTAACATCGTTAAGTATTAAACCTAACATAGGAAACATTGCTCCAAATATGTCTCCAACTACTTCAGCATCTCCTACTTCCCTTTTCGTTCTTATCGAAGCCTTTCCTTCTATGATCGCTAAATCCTTTGCATGATATATTTTGGGGAAGACAATTGCCAAGTAACACGAACCATACCAATTGTCAGGCAGTTTTACATAGGCATTTCTTCCACATACAAAATATACATTCGGAATAGCTTGCATCTCCTTCATAAAATCTTTCGTATAGTATTCCAACCTAAAAGCATGTTCGCAATTTACTTCACCTACAAATTCACTCTCATAATACGTCTTGCTTCGAGTCAAACATAACTTTCCTTTCTGTGTTCTATCCAAAGCTATTGGACCATTGCTCCCTTTCTTTTTGTGTGCCTTCTCTTCTTCGGTCCAATCAGTTTTCCACTGTCCTGACATTTTTAGAATCTTCTGTCTTCTGTATCGGTCATCTACTTGTCCTATGAACTTTTTCTCTATCTCTGACACTTTGCAAGTCAGATTATTTCTGCGTGCATATGAAGTATCTAGTGTATCCCAAGGAAGAAAGAACTTTGCTAGTCTATCCTCCTTTTTATAATAGTCCCACTTATTCATTTGTTTATAATTCGGGACTTCAGGCAGTACCGAATCATAATTTGAAAAGTAGTACTCAAACCCTTCTCTACCATAAAATATACTGAGCAATAAACTACATGTTATCCCATATGTCAATGGGAGATGATGATATCTGATACCTTCATCTACAGAAGCCGGCAATTGCATACAAACATAGCAATCTTTGGCCTCCATGGCATCGATATACTCGTACAATAGTTTGGCATATGCGTTTGACCTAAAATTTCCCTGTGACTCGTCTACGTGTAATCTACGAGCTTCATTTGCCAGTAACGCCTTTTCACGAATTACACTACTCTCCTCCTTCTTCCCAACAAGAGCAGGTTTCAAAGTCGTTACAGGCTTTACATCTTCTGTTTCTTTTACGCTTGTATGTCCTACCATATATGATATGGTCACTACTGTAATAATAAGAAAAATTACTATTGCTATTAGTGTACCTATTATGCATTTGGCTTTTCGGTTTGGGTTGCCGTTCTCCATGTTATCAAACAATGTAACTCCTTCCTTTTCGAAGAAAAGTTTTCTTTCAAGTCTTTATTTTCTTTGTTTGATTTCTCAGTCTGTGAAGCTCTTTTAATCAACAAAAGTCTCTTTTCACAACAATGTCTCTTTATCTTCAGCAATAGACAACCCTAACCCTTCTCCGTCCTCTAAATGTAATCCCTAATTTTATTCTTCTTTCCACTCGGCGCTAGGTTATCTTTTTCTTTATAGCTTAAACAGAAAAGTCTTTTATGCATCTATAATTATTCTCGTACCTGCAGCTTTAATAACAAGTTCCAATAATTCAAAACGAATGACTTTTTCTTCTTGTTCTGGAATTTGATGACCAAAAGTCGGAAACTGTAATCGATTTAGCACTAGATCTTTGATCCGACTTAGGTAAGGGGGTATGGGAAGTGTGAAAGTCAGTGACCCCTCAGTCTCGAGTCCAGGCGTCAACATCCATATCTCCACTGCCACAAATGGATCGAGATCGATCACTTTCACTTCTCTCACTCTCCCAGATTTCTGTCCCCAAGACATCTGCTAGATAAGTCCACTCTGGGGTGGCGTACCTTCGGCAGGGCACACGTACCCTTCTTGATCTTCTCGGACTTTCTGTGCCTGAGTCTGTAGTTTCTTCTTCTTGCTCTGAATCTTCAGCGATCGGGACAAGGGTGCTCTCTGGATTTGCTCTCAAGGTTGACCTTCTCCTTCTTTCTGGCCAACTAGCTTCTCCATTCCTTGTCCTCCTGCTCCTTGTTCTTGGACTCGTTTCTTGATCACTTATAGCTTGTTCGGTGTCTGACTCGAATTCCCAGCTACTTTCTTCTTCTGAGACAGCTTCGGTCTCACTGGTGTCTTGACCATCGTTGACCTGTTCCGACACAGGCTCAGCCTCTTCGATCACCTCTACCGCTTGGCTTTCCCCCTCTGTGGCTTCTCCGTTTTCTGCTGGATTTTCATCCGAGAGAGGAGCTGTTTCTTCTAGAGGTGTTGGCACTCTTCGGGTGTGTGAGGCGTGTATCCAGTTGGGCAGGCCTCCACACTTTACTGCAGTGTTCGTAACAAGTATGACTTGAAATGGTCCTCGCCAGCGCACGTCTAGACAGTTTTTCCTTATGTGCTTCTTCACCAGGACCCAGTCTCCTGGACACAGGTCATGGCACAAGTCTTGTGCTGATGGAACCTCTGCAGCCTGGACCTGAAGGGACACAGAATTAATGGCATCAGATAGTCCCTTGCAGTAGTCCAAGATCAAATCGTCTGTGATGTTCAACAACGCTGCAGTCGGAACCGATGGCAATCTCATAGCTCTCCCCATTAGCACCTCATGTGGAGAGAGACCTGTTTTTCTATCTGGTGTGCTACGTATGCTCATAAGAACCAATGGAAGTGCGTCTGGCCAACTCAGGGACGTCGATGAACAAACTTTGGCAAGTCTGGACTTGATTGTACTGTTGATTTGTTCTACAATCCCTGAAGCTTCTGGTCGATAACTACAATGGAGCTTCTGATC
Organism: Lissotriton vulgaris; assembly: GCF_964263255.1. Lineage (NCBI taxonomy): Eukaryota > Metazoa > Chordata > Amphibia > Caudata > Salamandridae > Lissotriton > Lissotriton vulgaris. The sequence continues at coordinate 1,753,743,644 of NC_141687.1, forward strand.
GATACTCAAAGCTGAACACAGCATCTTCACTATTTCGCTGTTGAAATGAGTTCCTCTGTCCGATTCCAAAGAGGATGGCACCCCAAACCTCGGTATTAGCTCTCTAAGCAACAATTTCGCTACTGTAAGTGTATCGCATCTACGTGTAGGATAAGCTTCGACCCATCTAGAAAATATACAGACAATCACTAAAACGTATCTGAGTCGATTACATTTGGGCATTTCAATGAAATCAAGCTGCATTCTATTGAAAGGCCCCCCAGACCTTCCTATGTGACTCAGTGTGACTGGTGTTCTCTTTCCTACGTTTAGTTGCTGACAGATCGCACATCGCTGACATACTGCTTCTGCCGCTACCCTAAATTTCGGATTAAACCACGTTTGTCTGAATACTCTCACCATGGCATCTCTACCTATGTGTGCTGATCCATGCAATTTCCTTGCCATTGGACTAACAAGTTCGTTTGGTAAAACTGCTCTCCCATCTGCAGAAATCCAGAAGTTCATTTCACTTTTAATACACCCAGCTGTTTCCCAGCCCTTTTTCTCATCATCTGGTGCATTTTCCTGAACACATTTCAGTTCATCCCACGTATCTACAGTGTCTAACAACATAGTCAAATCAGTTCTTTCCTGTATTCCCCCCACTTTTACATTGGTGTGAGAATATCCCTGTTCCGCGCAGTAACGCGCTACTTCGTCTGCATAACGATTGCCTTGCGACACAAAGTCTACGTTCTTCGTGTGCGCAGCACATTTGACAACTGCAATAGCTGTTGGTCCTTGTAATGCTTCTAACAGTAGTCTCACGAATTCTCCATTCCTAATGGGAGAATCCGAGGAGGTCATGTAACCTCTTTGAGACCATAACTGCCCATAGTCATGAACTACCCCGAAACCATACTGGCTATCGGTGTATATGGTGACTCGAATTTTGTTGCCTGCCAGACAGGCACGCGTCAAAGCAATAATTTCAGCTACCTGAGCGGAATGTACTCCTTCCAGGCAGGCGGCTTCTACAACTCTGGTAATTGTACAAACTGCATATGCTGCTCTCAGCTGACCAATATCGTCTCTTACGCATGAACCATCAACAAAGAATATTTCATCGGGGTCAGTCAATGGTTCATCTACGATATCGGGTCTCGGTTTGGTGCATAGTTCAGTCACATCAAGGCAGTCATGATCTGTACAAATTTCATCATCAATCTCATTTGGAAGTGGCATCAAAGTAGCAGGATTCAAGACGGAGCATCTTTTTATGGTCACATTCTCGGCAGCCAATATGACTTGCTCGTAGCGTGTGAGCCTGCTATTAGTCAGATGCTGAGTCTTAGTCCTGGTCATTAACAATTCCACAGAATGCGGTACGTACACCACTAACTGATGTCCCATTACCACACTTTCACATCGTTCAATGCTGACACCCGTTGCAGCTACGGATTTGAGACATCCGGGCAACGCTGCGGCTACTGGATCTAATGTAGCCGAAAAATAAGCAACTGGCCTACGCGCATCTCCGCGTATCTGGGCCAAAACTGCTAAAGCGCAACCCTCTCTTTCGCAGCAGTAAAGCAAGAATGATTTTGTGTAATCAGGCATTCCTAAAGCCGGGGCACGACACAAGTCCTCCCTCAGCTGCAAAAACGCCATCAAACAATCTTTGTCCCATGGTACCGGATCACTCACTCCTTTGTGCGTCAGTTGTAATAACGGTTTTGCCTTCAGTGAAAAGTTGGCTATCCACTGCCGACAATAACCGACCATGCCTAGAAACATCCTGACTTCTCTTTGTGTCTTAGGCGCGTTCATTTTCATGATCGCCTCTATTCTGTCTGGAGACACCTTCCGTTTTCCCTTTTCGATCCTGTGGCCCAAGTATTGTACTTCAGTAAGACAATATTGCAATTTACTTGGAGACACCTTGTGTCCGTTCTCGGCCAAGTGATTTAGTAAGGTGATGGTGTCTACCTTGCAAGCTTCCTCAGTTTCTGACGCAACTAGGAGGTCGTCTATGTACTGGACCAGAACTGAGTTCTTGGGCAGCACTAGACTTTCAAGATTTTTCTTCAGCAGCTGGTTAAATATCGATGGGCTTTCTGTATACCCCTGAGGGATACGACACCATGTTAAAACGCGATTTTCCAGCTTAAAAGCGAAAAGATACTGGCTATCTTCATCTAAAGGAATCGAAAAGAAAGCCTGGCACAAGTCTATCACGGTGAACCATTCAGCTTGGAACGGTATCTGAAACAATATCACTGATGGATTCGGTACCACTGGACAACATGAGACAACAATATTATTAATCTTTCGAAGGTCCTGCACTATTCTGTATTTTCCACTAGGCTTCTGCAAACCCATAATCGGGGAGTTACATGGACTACCCACGATCTCCTTCAGTATTCCCTGTTTAATCATGGATTCGATCACAGGCTTTATTCCTGCAATTGTCTCCGGTGTCAACTTATATTGTGGTGTTCTTGGATACTCGGCATTGGGCTTTACCATGATCTTTACCGGTTCTACTCCTTTAATCAGTCCTATTTCTTCTCCAGTAAAATCCCACACCTCAGCTGACACTTTCTCCCTCAAGTCCTGTGGAAGCTCCTCCACTGTTAAGGTAGGATATAGTTCCACGCATTCCTGAGAGTTTACAACCTTGAAATCGGCATCTTCATCGTTGGTCTGCACTTCTACTCCTTCAGGTGTGCAATGTATTGTGCAATTCAGTTTACACAACAGATCTCTTCCTAGCAAACACACAGGACTAGAATCACAAACCACAAACTGATGTTCATCACTGTAATTCCCTATCTTCACTGACACTGGTTCTGTCAGAGGATTCGTCATTCTCCTGTTTGCGACTCCTACCACCTGAATCGTCTCCCCCGATATTGGCAGACCCGGGACTACCGCTGATCTCAAAGTGGATTGAGTGGCCCCTGTATCCACCAAAAAGGTCGTAGGACATCCAGCCACTTCAGCCTCTACGTATGGTCCTCTCTGATCTACTTCCAGGGCTGCTCCTAGAGTACAGTCTTCTTCCCTATTCACTCGTTGCCCTGTAAGAGGATCAACGTAGTAGCATTCTTCTCCTCCTACGAACAATGGCATTTGTCTATAGGTTTTCCCTCCGTTTGTGATCCGAGGCGGTTGAGGAAACGGGGCTCGAGGAGTCTGAGTCCCCCCTTTGACAAACTTTCCCTTCGGGACTGCTGCTCCCTTTACCACGTTGTTCTGTACCTCTTCCTCCTCCTGTTCTAATTCCCCTGTCTCAACATTATAAGGACACTCGCGTCTCCAATGTCCCACCTCGTTACACTGATGGCACCTCGTTGTCTTTTTCAGTGTCGCGATATCTATTCTCGGTCTCGGTCTTTGTTCCTCATCTCTGCTTTGATTATTCTGTTTCTTTCCTGGCGTTCCTGTTCCCTGTTGTCGCTGTCCACCCTTTCCAGCTGATTGCGTCTGCACTAACATCAGCTTTTCCTTAAGTTTCTTTGCCTTCGAATCTATTTCGTCGCTGCAGTACCTCGCATACCTCAGAATCTCATCTAAAGGTTTGTTTTGCCAACAGATCAAATGCTGTTGAATCATTAAGCTTATGTCTGGTCTCAATCCTAAGACGAACTTAGACACAAACTGTCCTATGTCTTTAGGATCCATTACGTCTAACCCACTGTACTGTTTGAATGCTTTCAGTAATCTCTCATAGAACTCGTGAACTGTCTCTTTAGGTTCCTGAGTTGTTCGATCTATCTTAACCCAGTCTATGTCCTGCACCGGCACTTTCTCCTTTAACCATGCTATTACTCTCTCGTACTTTTCCATGACTCTATCTGATGGACCATTTGTCCGGGCATCTCTCGGAGGCTCACAAGCGGGCCATTCGACACTAAGCTTGCATGCCGTCCACAAATCTCCGGGTACTACGATATCAAACAGAGTGTTCAAATCGATCCACAGTACCTTAGAGATCTTCACGAATCTCTCTACCTGCTTATACCACTCCACGGGGTTCTCTCTAAGCTTGGGGAAAGAATTAGTAAATGCCGCTAAATCCCCGCTACTCCAGGGCACATGGACGTAGTTTTCGTTTGCGATTTCTCGCAACGGGAAAGCTTCCATTCGCATTAGCTCTCCATCCTGGGACTTCGCAAGTGTACTCCTTCTGACGGATCCCCTCTTAGACCATCTTTCCTCCCATCTATCCAGATCCCTCCATATTCTGATACACATGATTAGTTCCCTTATGTGTACTCTTAGGCCAATCGTTCTACGCTCATCTAGATCCTGATCCGTGCAATTTAGTCTATGGTTGGCTTGTAAAGCTTTAGTTCGTGACATGTCTATCATATATTTATCTGCCAATTCAGATAATTTTTCATGAGCTGACCTTGCTTTCCGAGTAACATCCTTAGATAAAAACAGTATTTCATCTGGTTCGTACAGCTCTAACCTTTCTATTGCCACTGTGCCATCTATGATTTCATCCAAGTCTGATTTCAAGCTCATTACATCAAGCCGTCTTGCTTTTATTTCAGCCTTCAGTACGTCAGTCCTAGGTTGTTCTCTTACATCTCTCTCTCATCCACTACGCGCCCTACGTCTAAGTACAGGTGAGTTGTGAGGAGTTCTTCTTGTATCTCTTTGTTCCCACCTCTCTAGATCCCAAGCTTTTCCATCCTCCCTTGGGGTATGGTGGAACAATGCTCCATTCCTCATCACTACATTCTGTCTTTTCGGCTCGGTCTCTCTAGATACAATGTAGGATCCTCCGTTCTGTTCTGTATCACTGCACCTCCCTTGCTGTCTGGTGTCGCTCAATAAACGGTAAGGTCCTTCACGGTCCTCCATGTTCCCGCGATCTCGTCCGTGATCACCGGATGTATGGCGAGACCCTTCGCGACTCCCCATGTTCCCGTGATTCCAATGTCGCACATTTTCGTCCGGGGCATGGTGAGTGCACCTGAAACTATCTCGATACTCCTGCGTCTTCCGTTCTCCCTCACTAAGGATGACGCGAGGCACTCCCCCACACCCTGCATTCCTGTCGTCGCACATTTGCCTATTGCCACTGGTAGTATGGCAAGTATCTCCTTTGCTTCCTTGACTCCCTCTCTCCCACTCCGGGCTGCTTTCACCAGCTCCACAATGAGAGAGGATCCTGTTATCCTGGTCACTCCATTCTGCTCCTGTTTCAAACCTTTTATTCTGAGTCTCTTCGGCAGCATCCCATTCTCTCAAATATTCCCTTAATTCCTTATAGGATTTCGGTTTCGGTCCCCTCAAATCCATTTGTCCTCTTTGACGCCCTTGTTCTATCCAGGGACCTGTTGCTGAATCTAATGGGGTACTCCGACTCCTTGGTCCTAGCAACTGCCTTTGGGAATTGATCGTATTATTCCTACTTTCCATCTCTGCCCTTTCCCTGTCCCATCGTGCCTGTTCCTCCTGCTGGGCTCCCTCTGGGTTGTAGATTGACACTATAGGACCTATGGTAACAGGTACTTGTAGAGCATCTGGCATTTGATACGATCTTGCATGCTGTGTTTCTGGCACCTTCTGGACCACGAATCGTCCCACTACTCTCTGTTCGGGACTAGATTGAGGTACTTCCTCACCTTTCCTGGTATCCCATTCTGTTACTGGGAGCGGTTTATATTCCCCCCATCTAGCTCCGTCCCCTTGCTGTAGTACGGGACTTTCGGCTTCACTGTTGTACGGAGGTGGTCTATCTGTTAAGAGTCTCTCTATCAGATCCTCATCTGGCTCACTATCCTCATCTTCTTCTAGAGGTTTCTTTTCTCCGGTAGCTTCTAGCATTGTGAACAATTTATCTGCTTTTTTCTTTTGCACTCTCCACTTTTTAGCTTCATCATCCCATTTTGCATCCTGCACTGCTTTTACCGATCGCCTCACTCTTTCTTGGCGTCTCTTTAAGCTCTTTTCGTGTGCTGCTCTAGACCATGCACTAAGGGCTTCGAACTGTGTTGGCCTCGGTAGAGGTCTCGTTGCAAGCATTACTGCTTTCAGTTGGTTCAATACTTCTAGCTTAAACGTCCCGTATCTCGGAAACGTCAGTTCCTTATTCCCTTCTGTTAGCTTATTCCACTCAGAGATCCATAGTATTGAGTGTAAGCCTACATTCACAGCCATATAATAAGCTGGTGTGCCTTCTGGTGGAGCTTCTTCTCCTGCATACAAGTTTCCTCGATCTCTCTTAAAGATCGCCCTTAAACGCTTAAAACACTTCATTTTCGGTAATCTACGATTTTCCTTATTAATTCTCTTCCTTGTTTACGTCCCGATGACAAACCACCAATCCCTGTGCAACTCTCGCTAATCGGCCTATCCCAGCGCGGTTCTATACTAACTGGCCAATCTCAGCACGGCTCTACGCTGACGCCCCTCCTTTCTCAGCTTGCCTCGCGGTCTTGCATACGTCTCATTCATACGCCGAAAAATGACTACTTCCGTCCAAGCGATCACTTTTCTCTGACTGTACGGCCACAGTCTAACTGTAATTGTCACCTCAACTGGCGAGACGTCTTCCTCTCACTTCGGACGCTCGCCTTAACTGATAGGTTACTTACACACAGTAAACGTACGACCAGCGTCCGTTACTCATACACTCACTCAAACGCTCCCCCTATCATCGGTCTGCGGGCGATCAATGGTACCTCATGACCCCCTTTAAATGGTAGACAAATTACTCTGGGTGTTCGATACACCCGAACCACTTAAGCCCTCTCTGGACATAAGATTTTATCCGGTTGCGCGCGCTCACAACCTTCCCTCAATCACACTACAGGCATTCAACTCCGCTTGACATTACAACACAGGTACAACATAAAACACCGCAATCTGGCAACGCATGACCCTTATACTCACTCTCGACCGACTCTGCTGCTTTTCTCTCGACGCACCGTCAGCACCTTCTTCGGCAGGGATTCTTCTTCTGGTCGTCGATGACTAGGGACCTTGGGGTAATCTAGACCTGACCTAGGTTGTCTTCCTCAAGAAGAAAACCATCTTTCTCTGCTACCAACTGCGGGGAATGAGATTTTAATATCTTTTCTGATTACTTAGATATTAATCTCATTCATCAATTTGGATCGGTTATTTTCTGTCATTGAGTAAAAGACAAACCCCACATAGGTTAGATAAACCCCATAAACTGACGCAACTCTGAAGAACCACTTACGACTGATAAAGTTTAAAAGGTTTAATATAAAATTAAGAAAAGTTGCAAATACAATCCTCTCAGTTTAAGATTCAATAAGTATACAGGAACTAGAAGGAACATAAATTCCCTAAAGAACCTCAGTCTATAAAGGAATACAATTAAAGTCAGTTCCAGAATCAACAAATTAAAAAGCATAGATACGATGTGGTTCCGTTGCGTCATCTACAAAAAGAAAAGAATACAAGTTAAATCTGTCCCTACTCTATGCTAGGTGACATCCCTACTTCGCAAGTTTCTATTACCCTAAAAAGGTGTCAGCAGTGTGACTTCCTAGGAAGTTCAAACTCTCTTAGCCTCTAAAGGTAACTTATGTCGAGAAGCAGTACACTCTCTGCCTACCCATCCGCTCTCTAAGGGTCCTCGGCCTACTGCTCTCTTGCGCTCTGATCTCTCTCAGCGCATCTGCTCAAGTCATCTGCTCTCTTGCTGTTCCTCCTATTCGCCTTCGCTATCTTCTCCCCGGGGTGCTGTCCCTAAATACACAATCACCGTATGGATGGAACGCCCCTTGACGCCCACCACATACACATACATATGATGTCACTTTCTAGGTCTTTCCATAGCTTCGTCTCTTCGCGTCGTCCGTTAAGTTGACCTTTCTCCTTAGACGCCATCTTCGTCTTCTTGCTGGTGACTTCATTGACATTCCATTTGACACTTTCGGAGCAAAGTCTATCACCTTATCAGAACTTCATTCTTTACGGCTGTATACGTAACCTCATTTGGTCCTGTGAATGGTCATTTCAAAACAAGACTCAAATTCCAAACGTCTCTCCTCACGTTTAGGCCATAAACTTCGTCTAGCATTGTCACCTTAAATCTAACAAGACCTTAGACTCCTTGGCTCGCACATTCAGATGAAGGCTATTCACGACATCTGTGAGCCCACTAAATTACATACAGCGGACTACACTCCTGCGAACCCTTGGTCAGTCAGGTTAAAATCACACATGACCAAACTCTTCTAATATTCCTACAAACTCTTTCTACACAGTATAACCTTTAACACACATTTATATATAACCGCATTTTAGCAAATCCTTTGCTTATAAGTGAATACATTTTACATAGAATATGAACCCTATACATCAAACATAAAGTTATATTCTCCTGTTACATCGTTTATATATGCTCTGCACTTTTCTTCGCTTACATTTCTCGCCGCTTCTCCATTTAGAATTATACACGTACATGAATTCTACTTTGCACGTTCTTCTGTTCGTAAGCATTTCTACACATTTCTATATTAGCCCACTACGTATACGGCTTCTAATTATAGCATGTTCTAACGTGAATACAAATTCATTTCCTATTACATTGGTTACATCGGCTAATTCATACTATAAGTGCTATTTCATGTTACAACTTCTACGTTTATGTGATATGCTCATAATTATGGTCCGGATATACTTTTTATTCAAATTGCGCTCTCTCACTACCAAACAAAAATAATTACTGTACATGAAGCTTCACCACAAATGAATCCCATTTCGACTATTTTTTAACAGCAAAGCCTTATATAGAGAAAAAATGCCTGCAAAATACTTTCCATTGCCCTTTTAAAGGCCACGTTGTCTTTAGTTGTAAATGCAAAATAACAAAGGCCTAGCAGATTTATTTGTGTGGCCTTGTTATGCTAAACTAAACAATCACAAATGAACCTTAAATTTTATTGGATTAATCTGGTCTGACAGGAGTGACACTAAGTCTGATTTGACGTAGTCTGATTGCTTTAGAACCAATATGAGGAAGGATGGATAGTTCTGGGATGAATGACAGATCCTCATCAAAGATCATAATTCGTACAATTGCCTACAGATTCGCCAACCAGCTTTTACATTATACTTTCCCGAACTAAACTGCAATGGTGAGATAGCCCACTGGAATAATGCACCTAATGCAAACAATATGTTTAAACAGCAAGTTATACACTTAGAGCTGAGCTGCATCATAAAGGTAAACGTACACGTTTGTGTACGTTTTACTATTATTTGCAGTGGGCTATGGTATTTTACTAGTAAAAAAAAATATATAAAACTGTCCAGAGTTTACCTTTGTGAATCAGGCCCACATCCATGGTGGTTTAACCCAGCTCTGTATCTTTACAATTCTAACATTATCATTATTATTTTCAATTCATGACCCATGATTTATTTACACACGACCATGCCAAGGGCTATAATATTGTTGTGTGATATTTTCTCTTGACAAAATAATTTTCCTATGAGACTTCTGTCTCTTAACCAGCCAAGTACATTGCTCTACTCCACCGAATATTGCTCAATTTCCTGAAACACATAATCAAGCAAAATATTACTTTGATCTGTTTCTGAGGTTCTGATTGGTTGTGGCAGGCGTATTCGTATTCAAAAACTTTATTCGATACATAAAATGAATCATAAAAGTATTGAACATACAATTCATCTTGCCTTTAGAAGAACTAAATTGAAACACAATTATACCAATAAATTTAAAAAAGACATGATGATGACAATAATAAAAAAATACAAGAAGGATTTGCATTATAAAATTTTGTAAAATTCCTATACATGTGGTGCTACCCATAATTCTTCCTAATCTTTAGTGAGATTCTGATGAAAGGCAATAGTGCTAATGAATTGTGAAAGTAGAATGTTTCACTTGAATGTTCTCTTAACATCGTCACTGTTTGAGACTATTATGCTTCTTGTTTGGGTTTCAATTAAGCCTTTTTATTGACACCTTGGAGGAGGGAGGCCATTGCATACCTGCACCAATGTTACACTTTTCAATGGGCAGTTGTGGAGCAGGGATACTGCCAATCAGATTACTGACATTGCTGACATTGACCCGGCAGTGGTCCACAAAATTGTACCATATTATATAATAAGCTGGCTGTACCTTTCTATTGATTTTTCCATTGCCTGGCCAGGAGATGGCGATAGAGTAGCAGTAGAGTGCTCCAGCTCAGACTTGGTGGTGGCCCTCTACCTCCTATATCCAGGGATTCATGGAATACCTGGGAATTATGCCCCGTTCTACTGCACCTGATGAATAAGCGACAGCTTTGTGTCACCTCCACACTGCAAAATCCCAATACAATCCTTCCGATTACCTTCCCTGGACTCCTTAACAGCGCCTCATGCAATAGGAATCCCTTAGGCTTCTCTTGCCTGCAATACTCATTCCTTTGTTATGGCCAAGGGAAGCCCAGGGGCTCACACTTTGTCAGGGTTTTTTCCTCACAACTGAAATTACTATCCTAGGGGTTTCCATCATGCCTTACATCATTGATTTAATATGCTACGAAAACTTAACCCCTATATGTAATATTTGGATATTCAATATTATCACTACACAGGTTTTCTAATATGTGAAATGGACACACACTCTTCCATTCTCAAACAGCCTTCTACTATTCACCGGTTGTATAAAAAAGCACTAATCAAAAGTAAAAAGCTGTCTTAAGGTGCCCAGCCGCGAATGACTGATGTTTTATATCGGAACTTTTCATTTGTGTAGAAATACCTTAACTAATGCAGTCTTTTTGGTTTATGTCTATCCTCTTCGTTCAATATCACAAGGTCGACACTTTGACGGTAATCGTGCAAGTTGTTAATGTGAATGACGAGAGCCCAGTTTTTCAGAGAGCCTCTGTAGCCTGGGAAGTTAAAGAGGTTGGTATTTTCCTTGCAATACATGTTGTGCAGTGCCAGTATTAACAATTGTAAATCAGACAGCTGTATGTATAAAAAATGCTTAATGATGATTGGTGCCTAACTCGTTGATATCTATCCAGAGATGTATAGCTAGTCTTTGAGTCAAGCCTCATTACCGTAACAACCTGCATATCACTACGCCGTTTTCTCATAACTCAAGTTTGTGTAGATTACAGATGTCTAATAAAAGAAGTAGACTCTTAACCTACAGAATGTGTCTGCACTTGGATGCATAATATGGGAGAAGACAGGTGAATACGTATATGAAAACATTTCTTTTCTCTACTACTACACATTCCTGAAGTAAATGTGTGTCCTTGAAAGCATTATGTGCCATGAGTTGTTATAATATATCCAAAGAGTTCTCAGTCTGAAAATTGGGTAGTCTATGATAGTTTCCACTCTGTTTTAAAATAGTTCGTTCCTTGATCTGTCTTATTATCAAGGTTACGTATTATAATGTGTCTTTATTGACTTTGAATGTAACACTTTATAAAGGTGTGCACAAAAACATCTTATATGCAATAAATATAATTTCCTTAGATTTAACTCACAATACAAATTATTAGAAGCCAGTTCACATTCATGAAGGGAGACTCAACCACTGACAAGAGGAAGTGAGTAGTTAGACAAGTAGAAACAAATTAAGTATGAGATCAGTCTGTAAATATCTTCTTTCACTCACACACATTTGAATATAAGAAACATTTCATGTCTACCAACAAATGACTAGTTTTAAAGTTAGTAGGTATTAGGTGACAGAGAAGATAGGTATTCTGAATAAACAGATGTGTAATTGGGAAACTGGACTTCGGTAGGGCCCTCTCTTTAAATTTGTTTAGCCCATTAAAAAATATATTTTGCGTCATATGATTAAAAACCAATCGCTCCCCAAGCAATTCTTTTTAACCAGCTAGTTTGTTTCTTATTAACATTAACACCTCAATGCTTATTTTCTTCAGCTTGGTCCTTGTGAGAGGTTTTTCATTCATCAGCTCTTATTCCTACGAACTGGCATTGCATGCTTAATTTTTGTCTACAATACATAACTTTAGCCATTAGAAATTGAGCTGTTGGATGAATGGGTTGACCCCTGTTCAAGTAATAGTAACAATCCCTGGCAGGGTGAAACACAGAAATCACTAAATTAACCTGTGCTTTAATTGTGTGTAGCTTGGAACAAAAAGTAGTCAGGCTTAACCTAGAGGCAATGTGCTAAGTATTTATGCAGCACACAAACAGTAATACATGTAAAATGCATCACAAGAAAAATCCAACACCAATACAGAAAAAAATAGTATATTGTAATACATTATTTTCCATCAAAATGACAAAAATCAAATCAATAGAACCGGAATTATGAATTTGTAACGTTTTTAGTAAAAACAAGTGCCTAAAACATCAAAGTGCAAGCCGCAGATATCTGGTCATGCAAGACCGGGCCAAAGTCTAAAAATATGGCTGACCGCGATGGAGTGCGGGTCAGATACAAGAAGGGGATTGGGCCTACTCAGCGCTTACCTTCGAGCGTAATATAATTTTAAAGAAAAATGTTCTTAGAAGGTAAAAATTCAGTGGGGCAAAGCTGCAAGCTGTGTCCGGGGAAAAAGTGCCGTCGTTGGGGAGCCACTGGATGAAGTCGCTGTGAGGATTTCTACTTTTGGGCCTAGTCACTTTTTTGGAAGCCAAAACTCTCCAGTGGACCGTAGTAGCCGTAGACAGTCCCAGGAGGCCAAATCCCCTGTGGCGAAAGACCGCTGAACAGTATTTGTTGCTGTGGAGAAGAATGTAGCAGTAGCAGCAGCAAAGTCAGGCCAGCCAGCGGTGCACCTTGGGTGGATAGACGAGCAGGTTTGCCCCAGTCTTGCCTCGGTTCTCAGAGCACTTGTTAGCCTAAACATTTATAAGTCCCAAGTTTTGGATTTTGGCTATCTGGGTAACTTTAGTACCACATCCAAGGGCCCAGGGCTTGTGGGACACCACTTGGTGGTTCAAGATTCACTCAGGCTGGGTCCAGGAGTGAGGACAAGATGGTGGGAGCCTGTTATCTCCCTGGGACTCTGAGAGGAGGCCAGCAAACTAGTCTTTGGAGTCACTCAGGGCTAACCTGTAGTGCTGGCCTCTAAGGGTCAAGTCAGGCTCAAGGCAACAAAGCTGATCTCTCAAGTGCAGCAAAACAGCCTTGTGGAGTACACTGCAGGCCACAGAAGCTGGCAGTCCACTAAGAATCCTACTGCAGGTCCAGAATGTGAACTGGAGAGTAGATCTCATGACTTTTTATACCTGGTGTCTTATTTGAAGTTAGGAGAAGTTTCTAGAGATTTCTCTTTGAAGTGCTTGGTGTTTCCCGACTTCCCTGACCTGGCTTCAAGCTGGCTGCAGAGAAAATGTCTGCTTTCACACAAAGGCTCATAAAGCACCAGGCATGGTATTTAATTTAAAAAAAGTAGGACATGTGTACTTAGGTGTTATATGTTCTGACAGCGAAAAGCTCCTGAAGTAATTTTTCACTGTGGAAAGGCTATCTCTCCCATGGACTAACACTGGGTTACCTTATTACACTTAAAGCTCTCTTACGAGTCTGACACATGGGGGCACGGCGGCCTCCCGACTGCCTTATTACGATTAGAGTGGTCTGACTGCTATTTCCCCCTTCAACCTCCACGGAACCGCAGTTCCCTGGTGGTGTTGCAGCAGTAAAGAGGCATCAATATGTTTGGCGGGACCGCCAAGACCCCGCCAAGCATATTAGGAGTTTCCTCTCCTCCATGTTTTTCATGGCGGCTCCTCCTTGATGAAAACCCTGGCAGAGGGGAAACAAAGGGGGCCTCACAGGACCTCCTTGTGCCTTGCTACCCTAGGGTGCATACAGGGGGAAACAACATCTGCCTCCCTGGGTGCATGCACCCCAGGTCTTGCACTGCATGGACTTTTCACTCCATGCCGTGCAGGGACTGTTTTTGGCGTTCCCATTGCAGTGCCAATTTTTAGAGGCACCGCTGTGAGAACGCCAAAAAAGAAGACTCCCAGAAAGGAAGAGACTCCTAATGTGGCAGGCTGACCATGGCTTTGGCAGTGTGTCTGTAGGGCAGACCCGGCGCTGCACCGTCAAAGTCATAATCAGGCCCTTAATAAGTGTTAAGTTAGAGAACAAATAGAAAAATACTTCTTCCATTTATTTGAATTGTAGGAGATGATGGACGGAGGCCTGAAACATTTCAGACACTCACCCCTAGTCACAGATCTGGGTTGAATCCATCATTGTTCTTTATCTCACTTCCCAACCCCAGTTCAGATCCAGCTATATCCAAATCAGTCTTGATCCTGTGCATCATGGGAACAGTCCAGCCCGAACTGCCAAGCTAGGTCTTCCCATTGACCGAAAATAAGCATCCTGGGACCGGTTTCGGGGTAACATCCCTCATCAGCCAGGCTAGCTTGAATCCAGTTGCAAAGTGAGTAAGGGGACCCACGTCTGGGAGAACCCCGCCAACTTAGGGCGAACAAAGCAAACACAAGTAAGTAAGCTCTCCACCTGGACGAACCTAGTCCCTGTATCTGGCCCATGCTTCATCGCAGTCTTGGTGCTATTTGTACCTGAAACTTTAACATTCTTAACGCTAGATCTACTCATTAGATGTTTGTCATTTTGTTGTCATTTTATTTATTAAATGTTACTCTATTTTCCGACTTTTGGGGGGATTTTTCTTTTATTGTGTTTTCACTTTATTATTTTTTAAGTGCTGCATAAATACTTTACACATGACCTCTAAGTTAAGCCTGACTTGTTTTGTGTCAAGATACCAAAATGTTGGCCAGAGGTTTATTTAGTGACTTTTGTGGTTCTCCCTGACAGGGATTGTGTTTATTATTTGAGTGGGGCTTCCACCCCTTTCAACGAAGAACCAATATTATTACACTTTCTGTAATGTATGCTGCTGTATGCACTGTGTCAAAACTCACAGAGGGACCTCCTGGGGTGCCCTCAATGAGCTGAGGTCACACCAGAAATTTTGCAGACTTTTGGTAGCAACCACTCACACACTGAGTCAGTCACCCATACAGCTTCTCACATACCGTATTCACTCACCCATACAGTCACTCATACAGCCACTCACCCATATTTTCACTCACAAAGCCACTCACTTACTCATGCGGATACTAACACATGTACTCACTTACCTATACAGTCATCGACAAAAGCACACACTCACCCATTGAAGCACTCTCACATTTACTCACTCACCCATACAGTCACTCACACTCACTCACTTACCCATACAATGCATATGCACCCAGTCACTCATCCATTCAGCCACTCTCACACCCCATCACTAACTTTTTCATGACTTTCACATACCCACTCACTCACCTATACACCACTTACATACCCACTCATTCACCCATGCAGCTACTCACACACACAAACTGATACAGCTATTCACACTACCTCGTCTACCCATACAGCCACTCACACACCCAAACACTCACTCACCCATACAGCCACTCACTCACTTATACAGCTAGTCACAGCCACTAACACAGCCACTCACACACCAATACCGCCACTCACACACCCACTCACATATAGCTATGCACAGCCACTCATATAATATATGTTAGAAATAGTATCACTCATTATGGGAACAAAAAATACACTAATTTAAGGATTGTGGTAGCTTACTATATATACTTAACACTCATAAATGTTTAGAAAACACTCACAATTAATAAATGATGTCATCAATTAAGTCATAAGTAAGGTCAGAGATGCCATCAGTAATGTCACTGACCATGTCATGAGTGATTTAATAAGTGAGGTCATAAGCAGTGCAATTTGATCCTAATTATAATGTCCCAGTAACCTTTGTTTTTTAGTAAGTTTTTTACATTTTCTTTCCTAACTATGACAGCCCTGTAACCTTTGTTTTTAACCCCTTCAATGCTCATGACGGAATGGTTCCGTCGTGAGCATCGGTTGAGCTGTGCTCATGACGGAACCATTCCGTCATGACCACACCCATTAACATTAGGGGTCAGCACTGGTGATAAATCTGGGCAGCAGTCAAGGTGTTAAGTGAATTTCCAAGTTTTTTAAAATTTTTATTTCCTAACTGTTACCTGTAACCTTTGAGAGTGAATGTGTGAATGAATGTCTCAGTGGGTGTGTGAGTTAGTGCATGAGTGTCTCAATAGGCGTGAGAGTGTCTGTATTATCTGGGGTGGCTGCACAAGTGTCTCACTGGGTGTGTGAGTGTCTGAGTGGGTCTGTGAGTGGATGCGTGACTCTGATTTTGTTCTTTTTAATACAGGAATGGGCCACATTTTGGCCCTGGAAATCCCATCCCCTGGTGCCCAATTATTCACAAATGGGGGAGGGAGGCCATGCAGCCCTCCTCCACCGGACAATTATGGCCCTGGGGACCCCATCCACCGGGGCCCGGCCGTGTTTCATTGAGTGCCCCCAGGGCACCCAGTGTTCACTGGGACCACTGGGGGAGCCTGATTACCCGCCTCCTGCAGGAGCTGGCATTGCTTTCACACGAAGCTATTAACAAATGGGGAGGGAGGCCATGCGGCCCCCTTCCTAAGGCCGATTTCGACCACGGGGCCTCAGCCCCCAGGACTCAGCCATGTTTTCCTGAGTGCCCAAAGGGCACCCAGTGTTCAATGGAACCTTGGGGGCAGTTGAAGGCCCCCGCAATTCCCGCCAGCTCCTTGCCTCCTGTGGGAGCCGGCATTGCTTTCACACACTAGGAACTGCTGAATATGCAGCTCCCTGTGTGCAAAAGCAATCAGTTCATCTGTTTTCCTGCCCACTTGACAATGGGCAGGGAAAGAGATGAAAGCTCTGCTTCCAGCTACCAAGAGCATTTTTCCGCTTGCTGGAAGAGGAGTGTTTGCTGTGGCTTAGAGGGAGCTATCAAAGCTCTCGCCAAGTCACAGCAAACAGCCATGAGCCGGTCCTGTGGGGTGGAGGCCCCCCTCCTTTCACTTTCATGGCCCCAGGGCGGATAATGACCTAGGAGGGAGGCGCAAAACACCCCATCTTTTTCCAACTGGAGTCACGGATCCAACGCAACTCCTGCCAAAGAAAAAAAATGGGTTTTTTTGCCCTGCGGCACTACTCTCACTCAAGAGATGTACCGGATCAGGGTATTCCTACTGAAGCTGAGTCCCAAGATGGCTGTCAACACTTGGTTGAAGTGTTGGCAGCCAATCACATTTGAGCACGGGGACTGTCACATCCTCTAGCGACCACCTACTTCAATTATAAACCCCCTAGAGTTGGTGGTTCCCAGGGCTGCAGGGGGCCCGAGCATACCTCCTGTATTTCATTGCATTTTTGCCCTCGGGAGATGGTGGTCCCCTTGTTTATTTATTTTTTTACTTTTTTTCTGGGACTCGGTATCAAGCTGAGTCCCAAGATGGCTGCCAACACTTCCTGGTTGAAGTGTTGACAGCCAATCAAATTTTAGTAGTATCCGCGAGTTCACTGCAAAGATCTGGAAAACTGCTGAACGGATTTACACCAAATCACAAAAACCACACTTTTTGAACCAACATCTAGCTTTCAGCCATATTTGGTGTAATTCCGTTCAGCAGGCTGTAGTGGTGTTCAGAAAATGGATAATCCCCATAGGCTTAACATCGGGATAACGCGTTTTGGGACTGCCCTTCGTTCTCTGCCCCCACTTGATGGATCACTCCGAAACTTTCAACACAGTAGCTGAGCCAAAAAGTGGAAGTTTTGGGAAAATGAAGATACAACTAGGGAAACTCTGCTATTTGGAAGGAAAACTAGCTTCAGAAAGAATAATGACAATTCTAATTCAATGGATTAGGGAGTTAGGGTAATTTTGACATACAGAAAAAAGGAGCATCGGCTCAGGTCTATTGATAGAAAGCAGTGACTGATAATATTAAGTAACCCTGTTATTCATCCAAAACTCCGCAAAAATCAGTTATCATGTTTAGAAAAGCTGTATCTAAGAGTAATGCATTGGTAAAAAGCAGTCCTGAGATTAGGGAAATAGGCAATTGGCTAACATCCAAGAAGGGATTCTACAAATGCAATTTATGTAGAGTTTGCCATTTTGGTACCAGTACAACCCAGTACCATACTCCATTCCATGATGGGCCTGTTAAGATTTAGAAATCCCTCACCTGCTAAACTGAATTTGCAGTTTAGGCTTTTGAATGTACATCCAAGCTACGATTTATTGGGAGCAACAAACTGCAGGTCCACAAATGAATATTACAGCATATAAGAGCCCTAATCAATTCCGATTCCACATGTTCTATAGCCCGCCACTTCAAACAACATCACAATAACAATCATAGCTATTTTAGATATTTTTTGTAATAGATGCAGTATCAACATTAAGATGAGGGGGTAGCCGAGAATTTATATTAAGACAGTTAGAAACAGGGTACATTTTAAATTTGGATACCAAGTCTCCCTATGGGCTCTATACTAGGGAGGACCTATACACTTATCGCTAATATATATATATGTCTATATATATATATATATATATATATATATATATATATATATATATATATATATATATATATATATATATATATATATATATATATATATATATATAATTACCTACTGGCGGTTGCCAGTAGGTAGTTATAGTTAGGATTGTTTTCTATAGGAAATCCGCAACATTCTATTGGGAATAACTTTGGCGCTGGTTAAGGAATGTGCCTGTAATTTTCCTTAAATTTGCCTCGCTGCGCTCCGCTCCTTCCCTGAAAGTTTGGGGGGGATTCGTCAAGCAGGGGCCGAGATAAAAGGGGGGTCCCAAAACGTGTTTTCCCCATGTTAATTTCCATAGGGCGGTTGGACTCACTTTTAGCCCGAACGGCTGGATGGATTTCCACAAAACTTGGCGAAATTGTAGGGACTGGTAGCCCGATGTGCCTTTGCTATGTCTCAAGATATGTGCTCCAGTGGATTTTGAGTAATTTAGGTTCAAAAAAATATATATATGGGCGGAGCCTAACCACACATCTGATCTGATTGGCTTTCAGCACTTCATCCAAGAAGTGTTGGCAGCCATCTTGGGACCAATATACATGATAGCACCTCATTAAAAAGCATTGTAGTTAATAGAGGGTTTTAGTTACATTATAAATCATTTGTTGATGGTACCATACTCATTTTAGGAATTGTGGTGTGTTCTAAGGTGATTTTACCATGTGAAAAAGCCTTCTGCTGTGATATCATGAATCATGTTTGAAAGAAAACTAATATCTCATGATTTTCCCACAGTGGTTTGGAAGGGGATCTATAAGCTAAACTGAAAACATATTTTCTGTAAATTCACATTATCTTTCTCAGTCATGTGAGAATGAAGTCTGACATTCTCAGTAAAACGTGTACATCCAACAAGGACAGAGCCTGTCAGTTGATTCCTTTGTGTTCTACTGCAGCCTCCTATAGTGTTCTAAAGAACAACTAGAGCGCTAACAGTCCTACTTATTACAAAGGTATAGCACACCTGAAGCCATTGTGATGGGAATAAAGTGGTAACTCTTAAAACATGTCATTTAAAATGGAACAAAATGAGGGGGTATATTATGCCATAGAAAGTATTATTAGTGCTGCAGAAAGAAAAATTAGGGCACATTTTGAGTGACTTCTCAAACCCTCTTCTGTTTCATTAAAAAGTCTGACATGCAGTCTCCCAAGATGGCTACCAGAGACAAAAGAGCCCAAATGTAGGCCAAATATCACCCAGATGGAGCCCAAGTATAGCCCAATGACAGAATGTCCCAGAGTGTTCTAAAGAACAACTAGAGCGCTAACAGTCATACTTATTACAAAAGTATGGCACACCTGAAGCCATCTTGATTGGAATGAAGTGGTAAGTCTGAAAACATTTAATTTAAAAAGGAACAAAATGAGGGGGTTCATTTTGCCATAGAAAGTATGATTAGTGCTGCAGAAAGAAAAATTAGGGCACATTTTGAGTGACTTCTCAAATCCTCTTATATTTCATTAAAAAAATTCTGACATGCAGACTGAAACATGCACTTTGAATACCAGCAGCAGACTTCCCTGGTGAGAAGTAGCTTTACTACAGTGATCTAAAGAGCAACTAGAGTGCTTACATTCAGAATTTATGGCAAATGTGTGACACATCTGAAAATGCAATAGATCGCGCCATTCTGTTTGTAATGAGGTGGCTTTTTAGCTTTGCTTTTATTAGTGTTTTTTAAACTTTCATGTAAATAACATGCATCTGTATGCATATATGTATATGTTTGCATGCATTTATATTTGTATTTATATAGATATACAGATTATATATGTTTATATATGTATGTATATGTATATATATATATACATACACATACATATATAAATGCATATGCATATATATGCATATATATATATATGTGTATATGTGTGCGTGTTGAGAGAGGTAGAGGTGTAGAGGTAGAGAGGTAGAGGTAGAGAGGTAGTGGTAGAGAGGTAGAGACTTGTAGAGAGAGAAGTAGAGAGTAGAGAGTGTGGAATAGAGAGCAGAGAGTGAGTAGTAGAGAGCAGCAGAGAGAGTAGCAGAGAGTGAGTAGTAGAGAGTAGTAGAGTGAATAGTAGAGCGAGTAGTAGAGAGTGAGTAGTAGAGAGTGAGTAGTAGAGAGTAGTAGAGAGTAAGTAGTAGAGTGAGTAGTAGAGAGCAGTAGAGGGTGAGTAGTAGAGTGTAGTAAAGAGTGAGTAGTAGAGAGTAGTAGAGAGTGAGTAGTAGAGAGTAGTAGAGAGTGAGTAGCAGAGAGAGAGAATAGTAGAAAGTAGTAGAGAGTGAGTAGTAGAGTGAGTAGTAGAGACTAGTAGAGAGAGAGTAGTAGAGAGTGAGTAGTAGAGAGTAGTAGAGAGAGTAGTAGAGAGTGAGTAGTAGAGAGAGTAGTAGAGAGTGAGTAATAGAGAGTAGTAGAGAGTGAGAAGTAGAGAGTGAGTAGTAGAGAGTAGTAGAGAGTGAGTAGTAAAGAGTGAGTAGTAGAGAGAGAGTAGTAGATAGTGAGTAGTAGGGAGTGAGTAGTAGAGAGAGAGTAGTTGAGAGTAGTAGAGTAGTAGAGAATGAGTAGTAGAGAGTGAGTATTTGAGAGTAATGGAGTAGGAGAGAGTAAGTAGTAGAGAGCAGTGGAGAATATTCCAAAGTTTGGCACAGCACCACTTGCACAATAAGTCCAATCAAATCATATCACTTAGAGTCCTTATTGAAGCGCTGAATTTTGGTGTATATTCAAATGCTTTTATTTTCCTTAAGTTTATGTACCACAGCCAGATGAAACGTTTCGTTCTGAACAACAGAACGTCTTCAGGGCGTTCTTATTTCCTTCAAGTTATGTCGGTATCCTGTTGTCATATAACTAGATATTTCTTCCAAATGTTAGACGAGACGAAAGTACATTCTTATTCAAAGTGACTAGGTATCAATTTTACCCACACAATTCGGGCAGACGAGTAATTTATAGCATCCTCAAAGTCAGTCCTTCAAAAAAGTATAGGACATGATAATCAAAATCCAAATGTTTCTCAAGAAAAGTCATTTTCAATCGTTCGGAATATCGGTGTTTGGGCAGATATGACCCAGGGACCCCCAGTATGCAAGGGGAATTAGTCCCCCCTCTGCAAACGCCCCAGTGGCCTGCGTTGCAGAGAGGTGTAATAAGGGGCATAGCCTCATTACACCTCTGTGCAATGGAGCCCCCTGGCGCATACTGGAGGTTCCAGGTGGGCTAGTTGGCCCCCAGGGACCCCTAGTATGCAAGGGGAATTAGCTCCCCCTCTTCAAACATGCACGGGGGCTGCGTTGCTGAGAGGTGTAAAAAAGGGTGTGGCCTCATTACACCTCTCTGCAATGCAGCCCCCTGGCGCATACTGGAGGTTCCTGGTGGGCTAGTTGGCCCCCAGGGACCCCCAGTATGCAATTTGAATTAGTTCCCCGTCTGCAAACGCGGCAGGGGGCTGCGTTGCAGAGGGGTGTAACAAGGGGCATGCACTGCTTATGACTTCACATCACTCATGACCTGTTCGACGAAATTATGATGACATCTCAAATTGCAACATAGTACTCATTTTAGAGAAATTAAAATTCAACATATAGTGATATCAGCTTTAAAAAATACAGTGATAAAATTGATAGAGAGATTTTATCCCCATCGTTCCCGTGGTACCAAGTGAATTGATTGGCTGGTCGCAACATGAAGAAAAATGTTGTATTACAATATACAGAGACTAGGTCTCTGTGTCCTGTATTTAAAATAAAAATAACATAATAGGGGGCAGGGTAGGGGTAACCTGACCACATGACACTTCTCCGAGGTCCAGTCTTATGGTGTTGTGTAGTATTGTAGTTGACATGGTTAGGTGTAGTCTGTTGGTAGTGCATATGCTGTTGTGTGAGAAGGGTGTGTATGGTTTTATGTATGTATGTGAGAGAGAGGTGGGAGGAGAGATGAGGAAAATCAGAGGGAAATACCGGGGCAGCTTTTGTCAAAGCTAAATAATGATGATGGATTCAACCCAGATCTGTGACTGGGGTGCGTGTCCGAAAAGTTTCAATGCTCCGTCCATCATCTCCTTGTGTTTGCTAACTAGAACCAGAGTTATTAATTTTTAAAGAATATCTTGAAATATAGAGCTTAGAGTCATAAAGTGTCAACAGAGGCTATCTGTCACACTGAACCGAGTCAAATCTGAAAAGTCAAGCCAACTGCGATAGAGCCTAGGTCAGATACAGAAGCCACGCTGACCCCGATGAAGCAATACCTGTTGTAATTTGTTATTAACTTGTGCTATTGAAATGTACTTAGTGGTACGATCCATCCACCCCTCCCCTTTCCCCTGCAGTGAACTGGACTTTAGAATGTTGGTGAGAAGCTCACCTTAGAACGTTGGGTGTGAGGCAGTCGGTGCTTGAGGCCAGATAGAAATAAACTGCTTTTCATCTTCACTCTGTGGTCGCAGTTATTTCTAACACATTGGCAATGTGGCTGCGCTGGGGGCAGTGTCTGGTCCTCCCCCTGTTCCTTCTGCACCGGCCAGTGAAGTTCCCTTTCCATCGTGATCAAGATTGGCGTGAGTTATCCTGTGCGGGGTGCGCTTGATGTTATCATCGCTTTGAAGACAAGCTGCTGTTATGACTGTTCAATGTTATCAAGCGTAGCCAAGTTTGAAGGGAAGCTTGGGCAGTGGTGTCTCCTTTGAGTGAACTGGGCTTCTCAGCGTAGAGCCAAGCGTGAAGGGAGACATGCTGATGTAATTGTTCCCTAAAGACCGCAGAGCCGGTGCGCACTCGGTCTCGTCTTCCGCGCCTCTGATTATCCGATGCGCGCTCAGCCACCATCATGGCCGCCGGCACGTCACGTCACGGCGTGACGTGCAACTACTAGAACGCCACACTACATATCTCCCCTTTTTCCAAACAATGAAACGTTTAACTTACAGTCCGCTGTCCATATCAAAGTCTCGAAACCTTGTCGGTATCACCACTGCTCTTCCCCTCCGGGTCAGTCTCACCGGGGTGGACGGAGTCTCCTTCTCCTGAGTCTCTACGTCACCCCTCCACTTCTAAGCGTAACTGCTCCCTCTTCTTGTCTCCTCATGTCTCTTTCCTTCGCAGCTCCCTAGCTGCCGTCGCCAGTTCTCTCTCCATGCTGATCTTCTCTTCTTTCATCCAACTCCACATCCGCTTGTTCCTGCTCAACGTTGCTTTCCTCCACGTCTTCTAGATCTGCTCCGCCTTGGCTCCATCGTAGAACTCTGTTGCATCTTGCCATGTGATCCTGGGACCACACATTTCCATCGCTTAACAGAGCCGCTCTGTCATACACCTCTTTGACCTGCATAGGCTTACTGTACTTGCTGTCTCCCTTTCTTTGTAGCGTAGCCAACTTTACTCGCACCCATTCGCCTCTTTCCAATTCAGTCACTTTCACATTTCTGCGGTTGTTGTAGTGTCTCGCATAGATGGCCTGTGCCTTTTCCAAATTGGCTTGCACCACTGCTGGGGACCATTTGCTCGTTATGGTTTTCTCTTTCCATACACGGTTGTCCCGAGTGAATGGCTCACGACCACTCAGTATTTGGAAGGGGCTATACCCTGTCCCTGTGGGGGTGATTCTGTACGCCCACACCATGTGCCATATCTCCTTTTCCTAGTCTTTGTTGCTGGAGATGGCTGCTTGCACCAACCCCATCACTACTCTGTTAAATCGTTCTCCCAGCCCATTTCCGGCCGGATGGTAGATTGAGGTATGTTTGACTAGGATACCATTCCTTTGCATAAAGTTGCTCCATTTGTCTGAGGTGAATTGGGGGCCATTATCACTCAGGATGGACTTGGGGATGCCCTCTCTCACCAAAGTGTCAGACAGGAACCTTATGATAGCCTCTGTATCCATCGTCTCATCCACTTTCACCTCTGGCCATTTTGAATATCTATCAATGAGGACGCACACGTATTTTTGAACCCCTTGGTCATCCAGAATCGGGCCCAGGATATCCACCAACAACTCTTCCCACGGATTCGGCGGGGGGTCAAATTTTCCTAGTGCTGGGCGTAACAGTTTAAATGTCTTATCTGCACCTTGGCACTGTAAGCAGTCTCTGACGTATCTCTCAGCTCGTAGGTTCATACCTGGCCACCAGTAGTTTTGCTTGGTCCTCAACTTCATCTTCCCTATTCCCAAGTGGCCTTCGTGGAGCATGCTTAGTAACTTGGGAATGATGGTTGCTGGGGGGATAACCTTATCTCCCCTGTACACGAACACTCCTTGGTCGTCCATCGACAACTCTTCCCTGATCTCGTAGTATGGTTTAAGGTCCTCGCTGGTCTGTCTCTTGTCCGGCCAGCCTTTTGTGATGTATGATTTCACCTCCTTTATGGTCTGGTCTTCGTCATACGCTTCTTTCCACTCCTGATTTCCGATGACTCTTTCTTGGTCCTCCGTGAGTGCCACCAGCTCTTCCATCCCTGTTTGGTCTTCCTCACTCTGTTCCATGGCCGCCGCCCTGCTTAAGTAGTCTGCCACTCTGTTCCGGCTGCCTGGGATGTATTCTACATCGTACCTGAATTCTAGTAGTTTCAGGGTCATCTTTGAGATCCTGGGTGTGGCGCTGGCATGTCCGCTGGATGTTAGTACCTTCAGTAAAGGCTTGTGATCCGTTTTCAACTGGAACCATGTGCCCCACAGGAATTGCCTGAACCTTGTCATTGCCCACACGACCGCCAGCATCTCTTTTTCTATGACGCTGTATTTCTTTTCCGTGTCGCTCAGTGTGCGGGATGCAAAGCTGAGTGTCTCCATCCTTCCTTGTCCTCGGTCCTGCATCAATACAGCACCCAGCCCCTTTTCGCTGGCATCGGTAGTAAGCACTGTTTTTCCCTGGGGGTCGTATCCCTGTAGTGGTACTGCTCCTACCACCTCCCTTTTGATGACTTTAAATTCACTTTGTGTTTCCTCCGTCCAACGAAACTCAGTACTTTCCCTCATCAGCTGCCTCATATGATGTGTCTTGGTGGCGAAGTGCTGCACGAATTTACTGTAGTATTCCGCCATGCCTAAAAATGACCTGACCTCCTCTTTGTTGGTGGGCGGTGACGCTTCACATATCGCCTTTAAATTCTCTGCTTTTGGAGTTACTCCTCGCACCCCAATCTCGCGCCCTAGGTAGGTCACCGACTCCATGCCTATCCCGCACTTGGCCCATTCTGCTGTGAGGCCCTTCACATCTAGGATCTGTAGTACTTTGTTGAGTTTCGCATCGTGGTCTGGTTTGTCTCGCCCCATTACCAGGATGTCGTCTTGAAAATACTGGATGCCATCCATGTTTTTAAACAGTTGGTGCATCAGTTTCTGGAACACCGCAGCTGCCGATGCCAATCCAAACGGCATGCGGCAGAACTGATAATACCCAAATGGGGTGATGAAGGATGTTAATTTCCTGCTCTCTGGGTGCAATGCGATTTGGTGGTAAGCTGAGGTCAAGTCTATAGTGGAGTACCATTTGATTCCTCTGGCCTTGGCCAGCATTTCTTCAGTTCTAGGTAATGGGAACTTTTCCACCACAATGTTCTTGTTCAACTCCCGCAGGTCGACGCACAGCCTGACCTTCCTGCTGGGTTTCATGACTACCACCAATGGTGCGAGCCACTCCGCGCATGTGATTGGTTCGATGATCCCCTTTTTTTCTAAGTCCTGCAGCTCTTCCTGTACAGCGTCTCTCACTGCTAGGGGCACATTTCTCACTTTATGGGCGACTGGTACGGCCTCCTCCTTTAGGACTATCTTGTGGGAGAATTTCTTCAGCCTTCCCGCCGTGCCTCCGAATACTTTGGGGTACTCTCTCTTCCATTTGTCCAGATCTGGCCAGACTTCGAGTTCGGTGAGCAGTATCTGCTCCTTTCCACCCGGATCCAGCTTGATACCCAGGTCGCCTTGGTCCAGCCATCCTAACACCGAGGGCCCTTTCTCCGATATGTATAGCTTGCAGAATGCGGAGCGGCCTCTAAACTCAAATTTTAAAGGTCTGAATCCGGCCATGGGTATGCGGTCCCCATTATATGTGACTGGTCGGATGTCCAGCTTTTCCAATTCCGGGCCTAAATGTGGCTTAAAGATTTCGTTCCACACCGCTCTCTGTACGATGGTGTAGGGTGAGCCTGTGTCTGCCACCACGCTTATCGGTACTCCCCCTATTGTCATCTCCAGTACAGAATTCGTCGTTCTTCTGCCATCCACACTTAACACTTGGTCTAATATGCAAAGTACGGCGATGACGTCCTCCTCTGCGCCTTCCTCTTGCTCCTCACGATCTTGGTCGATGTATTTTACCATGCTTTTAGAAGATTTCCTCCGGCACACCTTCTCGTAATGGCCCACGATGCCACAGTACATACATTTGGCGCGGAACGCTGGGCACTTCCTGTCGTGCGCTTCATGGGACCAGCTTCCACATCTGTAGCACGATTTCTTACTGCTCCCCATCTGCTTTCCTGGTGGGCCCGGGTTGCCTTGCCATTTGTTGGGTCCCTTCAATGACGACCCCTTGTACTTGTAGTCTCTGCGGGGCTCCTCATCGTCGACCTTATTCACCATGGTGCTGGGCGCCGTTTCCTTCTTCGTCGCTTCCGCGCACCTGCGCGCCAATTCTGCCCTTTTGACTGTTACCATTACCTATTTCAGCGTGGTTTCCCCGCTGGCCCACAGCTTGTCCTGTACTGCCGTACTCGTGGTGTGCATCACTTTCTGGTCTTTGATGAATTCTTCTTCAAATGTGTCGTATTTACATGTGGCCGCCAGTTTCTTCAGAGCCGCCACGAATTCCGCTACCGATTCTCCTGGACGTTGTTTCCGTTGCTGGAAGTTGAATCTATCAACCGATACGCACACAGCCGGCCTGTAGTGTTCGTTCAAATCGTCGATGGCATGGGCATACACATCGTCATCTGTGCTTGCTCGTTGTTTAGGCACCAGGTTTTTGTAAATTCTGAGCCCTTCTGGGTCTAGGTTAAGTAGTAGGATGCGCTTCTTCCTCTTGCTGTTGAACTTTTCTTCATTGTCATCCTCAAGTACTTCTAAGAAATTGTCAATGTATTCCCTCCAATCTTCCCACTTCATGAGTGGCTCTCCTGGTTTGGGCAGGAACTGCACTGGTGCTGTCTCATATCCCGCTTGCGCACTCATCTTCTCACTCTTGACCGTGGGTGGCATGCCGCTGTGGCTTCTGGGACTGCCTGGCGTGCTGTCCGATTCCTGTTTCTCGGCCTGTAGTTGGGGACCTTCTGTGTCTGCCCCTTCGCCTTTTCCTGAGGTAGCCAGCGCGATTTCCACGTCGCGGGTTCACCGTGCTCCTAGGCGCACTACCCCTGGCTCCTCCTGGGTTATTTCTCCCTTTTTTTCCACGTGCTTGTCTGTCCTTCCCGTGGGCGTGCTTTCGGCTCTGCCGCGCTCTTTAGGGTGGGGGGCCGCTTGTGGTAGCTTACTTGTCCTTCTCCAGTCGGTTGGTTTCTCTGGTTGTTTGGCTCAGCTGTCCTGTTCCACGTTCTGGCTGTATGAACCGCCGGTTCGTCTTTAAAGTGGTTAATTTCTGTTTGTTTTCGTGTGCAGGTGTTCAGCATTCCACCTTCATCGCCATTGTAACGATAGAAGGTTGCCCCAATGATACACGACACATGGGTAAAGTGTCACTCTTATTTATTTATAACTGTTCCCTAAAGAGCGCCGAGCCGGTGAGCACTCGGTCTCGTCTTTCGCGCCTCTGATTATCCGATGCGCGCGCAGCCGGCAACATGGCCGCCGGCACGTCACGTCACGGCGTGACGTGCAACTGCTAGAACGCCACACTACAACATGCCGATGTAAATTCCCTAAGCTGGAAGATTCCGCTGCACGCGGTAAATTCTGTGACCAGCACGTCATTGCTGAATTTCCTCGGAGGTCGCCTGATTTATTAGCGCGTGTGGAAATCTGTGCGCGAAGGAAGGCTGTACTGTAAGCGTCTGTGGGAGAATCGTGAGGTGCTGTGTAGCGCAATCTGGACTATCAACCAGTTTTGTCACCTTCGCTGATGGTGTAAGACATTCTGTGTGACACCAGCGCTTCCGTTCCTGACAGCTGCTCTACTCAGCTGAAGCCGACATAATAGCGCTTTGGGCACTTGAGGGCAATATCCTTGGTTACCGTCTCTCGGCACTCTCATTCAACGGCTCCAGAGTCATGCAGTTTGCGCTAGATATTTCAGCCGCTCCTAGGCATTAAGCCTTCAAATAACTATTGCCGCCCAGAGTTTGAGGGTTCTGCTGTTGACGCTGATCTCGCTGACAGGCTCAGCATTTATTGGAAATAAACCTGCCAGCTGTACACCATTGCGCTGACAGGCTGTGGCATTAGCCATAAAGGATAGACCAGGACGCGGATGATGATGAACAACGGAAGTATTTATTTCAGGATACAACTCCTGTGACCCCAGCCACAGCCTCGCTTAACGAGTCGCCTCACACAGTTCCCGGCGCTCGCCTTGGAATGCTGGTCGCGGTGACATTCTATGTGATGTCACCGCGAGCAGCTCCATTACATGCGAGGCGCCGGGGGAGTTTATAAGTGGAAGATACCACACATCCCCCTTCCCTGCGGAAAGAAGAGCATAAACATAACAAAACCTGAAGAACGCACCAGGTGGTAAAGAAACACCCAGGAGGGTGTGCAACAGTCAAATTTTCCTAGGCCTGGAGAGAGAGTTGACAAAACGGGCAGGGAAACCCCGTTACATCATTACATACTGATCAAAGTGTCTAGGTGGTCTGGTCACCCTCTTGCTAGGCCTGATGGTTGGGTGGGGAATCATGGTATGCCTCTTTGCGGTGGGACTGGGGTCTCGCCTAGGGCCTCCCTCCTGTCCCCTTGAATTCTCAGGTGGATGGTACTTTACAACCCTCCCCAGGTTCCATATCTTCCCTTCTTGAGTCTTGACTGCATTTTTGAATAGTTTGGTGATCTTGGTGGGGTTGGTGTACTCTGACCAACTTGCCTTCCCTGTTGGAGCTCTGATTTTGATGCTCTCTCCCACCTTGAATTCCACTTCCTTTGTGGCTTTGTGCCGGTCATATCCTTCTTTCCTCTTTTCCATGGCTTCCTTTTGCTTCTTCAAGCTTTCTGCT
The DNA here is from genome assembly GCF_964263255.1 of Lissotriton vulgaris. Lineage (NCBI taxonomy): Eukaryota > Metazoa > Chordata > Amphibia > Caudata > Salamandridae > Lissotriton > Lissotriton vulgaris. Next base: position 1,753,773,280 of record NC_141687.1, read on the forward strand.
TCTTTAGATTGGTCTGACCACCCCTTGTGCCACTCCATCCATCCTGGGGTTAGCTTCGTGTTGGGTATCCTGGCGCGGAGCAATTCGAACGGGGTGGCCCCCGTCGTCTGATGGGACGTGAACCTGTATGCTTCTAGCCGTCTCCACGCCTCCTCCTTCCAACTTATTCCGCTGGCTCTGGCCAGTTGGATGCTCTCTTTGAGGGTTTTAATAAAGCGTTCGACCATGCCATTAGTCTCGGGGTGGTAAAGGGCGCAACGCTTGTGTCTGATGCCTCTTCCCTCCAGGAAGTCTTCCATCTCCTTCGAACATAGTTGCACACCGTTATCGGTCAGAATGTTGCTAGGTAGCCCCTCCCGGATGAACACCTCCTCAAGAAAGCTGATGACAGTTTTGGTCGTGACCTCACTGACAAACTTTATCTCTGGCCACCTAGAATACAAATCCACAAGCACCAAAATGTAGGGTGTCCGCTGTTCCCCTGACATGGGGCCCACGATGTCCAAAGCCAACTCGACCCACGGTCCTGAAGGTGACGGCCTGCACACCATAGGAGGCGTCTGTTGCCTCAGGACTTTGTCGCTGCTGCTGCACGGAATGCACTCTCTGATTCTCCTTTCAGTGATCAGATCCATGCTCGGCCACCAATAGCTCTCCCTGAGTCTTTGCTTGGTTTTGGTGATGCCTAAATGCCCTTCGTGGGCTAGTTCAACTAGGTCGTTTCTCACAGCTGCAGGTGGTGCAATTCTCGTACCCCTGAATAGGCATCCGTCTATTATGGACAACTCGTCTTTGATGGCCAGGTATGGCCGCAGGTTTTCATCCTGTTTGTCACCGTGCTTCCAACCGCCTCTTACTCTTTTGTAAATCTCCTCCAAGATTTTGTCTTCTTCTAACGCCTTTCTCCATGTTTCTTCTCCCAGCGCCCTCTGGATGGTGCAGACATCCTCCATCTGAGGGTCCTCTTCTTCTTCATCTGCCTTCTCCAGCTTCTCTCTCGCTCCTTCATCACCAACGAGCCTAGATAGACAATCAGCTGCGAGGTTCTGTGTCCCGGGGACATATTCTACGTCAAAGGTGTATTCTTGAAGGCTGACTACCCACCGCCTTATCCTGCTGGAGATGGCATCTAAACCCTTTTTACTGAGTACTTCCACCAACGGCTTGTGGTCAGTTTGGAGGGTGAACCGAGTTCCCCAGAGGAAGTCTCTAAATTTTCCTAACGCCCAAAATACTGCCAAGGCCTCTTTCTCGATCACCGAGTAGTTGTTCTCGGACTTTTGGAGTGACCTCGAGGCAAAGGCTATGGTTTCTTCTCCTTCTTCTCCCATTTGGGTGAGGACAGCTCCCAAACCTTTCGCGCTTACGTCAGTGGTGACTATGGTTGCTCGGTTGGGCATATACGACTTCAAGCTGGGGGCTTCTGCGAGTGCCTTCTTTACGTCTTCGAACTCCCTCTGGCACTCCTGACTCCACCGGAACTCGTTCTCCTTCTTCAACAGCAGCCTGATGGCATATGTCCTTCCCGCCAGGTTCCTTATGAACTTTCCGTAGAACTCTAACATCCCCATAAAAGACTTGATCTCGTCCTTACCCTTTGGGGGTGTCAGGTTCACGATGGTGTTTTGTAATTCAGCTTTTGGACATATGCCCTCAGATGTGACCTTGTGTCCCAGGAAATCCAATTCAGCACAGCCAAACACACACTTGTCTCTTTTCACTGTGAGGCCTTGTGACCGAAACCTCTCCAGCACACTTCTCAACCTTCCATCGTGCTCCTCATGGTTCTTTGCAAATATGAGCACGTCATCCTGGTAGCACATGACGCCTGGGATGTCCTTCAACATGTTGCCCATGATTCTCTGAAACACGGCGGCCGCCGAGACTAGCCCGAATGGCATCCTCTTGAATTTGTATGCGCCCATGGGTGTCACAAATGCCGTGAGCTCCTGAGACTCTTCGTGTAGTTTTATTTGGAAATAGGCTGAGGTGAGGTCGAGGGTGGAAAAAACCTTGGCACCTTCCAGCATGCTCATCGTCTGGGTGATGTTGGGTAAGGGATAACGGTCGACCACGACCTCCTTGTTTAGTGCCCTTAAGTCAACGCAGAGCCGGACCGACCCGTCCTTCTTTTTAGCTGCCACAATGGGGGCGAACCATTCTGTTGCTTCTACCGGTTCGATGACTCCGGCCTTGCACAGTTTCTCCAGTTCAGACTTCACCTCCTCCTGGATGGCAATGGGAAGCTTCCTGACTTTGGCCACGACTGGCCTGGCGTTCTCCTTCAGTCTTATTTTGTGGCAGTAGTTTTTCAGGCACCCTAATTCTTCCCTGAACAACTCTTGGAACTCTGTTACAACGTCTGTTTTGTGTTCAATAATTTCTTGTACCAGGATCTGGGGATCACTGTTAGGATTCAAATAGAACCCTAGCTCTTTCTGTGCCTGCCACCCCAGGATGTTGTCTCCTACTGTGGACACATATACCTTTGAGACCGTTGTTCTGTTGCTGTATTCTACTTTCCCCAGGAAATACCCCTTGATGGAGATGGGGCGACCGGCATACCCCCCTGGCCTCAGATCCATTCTTTTCAAAGTTATCGTTCCCTTAGACACTCGTGAGAACTCTTTAGCATTGATGATGGTAATTCTAGAACAAGAGTCAAATAATGCTTCCACTTCAACCTCCCCAACCTTTATGGTGTCCTTGGGACTGCTGACTAGTCCTCCCTCGACCTGCACTACTATTTCCGCACACAAGGGGTTGCTGGGACTAGGGGCCTGTAACTCTTGTACCTGCACAACAATCTCGTCGCACACCACATTCGTCCTGTCTCTACTCTGTCTGCTGATTCCCTGCCCACTCTTGCAGTACTGCTTGAAGTGTCCTTTCTTCCCACACTTGTTGCATGTGAATCTGAGCGCAGGGCATTCTCTGTCGTTAGCTAAGTGCCCCTGCTTGCCACACCTATAGCATGTGCCTTTAAACGTTCCCCCCTGGTCTTCCTTCCTTGTGTTCTTTACATCCTGCTCTGCGCAGAAACGGCTGCTCCCCTCACCTCCCTCTCCTGTTGGTATTGTTAACCTACTGCTTATCAACTCGCCGCACTGTTCATTTCTTGCATCAGCTTTGTGCAGCGCTCTCATTACTGCTAATTAACCTGCCGCACTGTTTAATTTCTTTTATCTGCCTTGTGTAGCGCTCGTGCACTGTTTAATTTCTTTCATCTGCACTGTTTAATTTCTTTTATCTGCCTTGTGTAGCGCTCGTGCACTGTTTAATTTCTTTCATCTGCACTGTTTAATTTCTTTTATCTGCCTTGTGTAGCGCTCGTGCACTGTTTAATTTCTTTCATCTGCACTGTTTAATTTCTTTTATCTGCCTTGTGTAGCGCTCGTGCACTGTTTAATTTCTTTTATCTGCCTTGTGTAGCGCTCGTGTAACATCATTAGCATTGTCTGTATATGCTCAGCCTTGTTTAGCGCTCGTGTAACATCATTAGCATTGTGTTGTCCTGTTAAGCCTGTGCAGCGCTCGTGTAATAACAACTCACTTTGGAAATCTGTAACTCTAGGGGCAGCGCTCGATAACGCTACTTGGCATTCACTTTCACCACTAGCGCTTTCACTGCGGTGCACACCGAGGTTTGCAGCGCTCGAGATAATTGACCTACGCACATTTGTTTACCCTGCAGCCATTTTGCTCTGACCCCTTGGCCCGTCCCAGACCCTCCCTGCACCTAGACCCCGCCTCACTGCTGACCCTCCCACGCTCCGCCCCTTCCACCATCCATTTATGGCCAATGCCTCCACGCGCTACGTCCACGCCGAAGGTGCGCCAAAGGTAAGCCCGTCTACGCCCGTCCGCGCCTGGACCGCGCCCAGCGCCAGACCCCCTGCCCCTCGCGCTGCCCAGCCCTCCCGCATTACCTACGATGCCGCCACCCTCCTAGCCCTTAACCCCGGTCGCACCCCCAACTGCGTCCAAGCCGCCCCTGGACAAACCCATGGACCTTTCTCCTGCTTCTCCTGCAAATTCAGCGGCACCGACAACATCTCCGGTACGACCACACCAAAGATTCCCGACCCCAACCACCTACAATGCATCCTTCTCAACACCCGATCAGTCCACAGGCACGCCATTGACCTATGGAATCTACTAGACACCACTTCTCCGGACATCGCCTTCCTTACGGAAACATGGATGAATGCTTCCTCCGCACCAGACATCACCATTGCCATCCCGGAAGACTATAAGATCACTCGCAAAGACCGTACCAGCCACACAGGAGGAGGAATCGCTATCGTCCATAAGAAATCAATCCGCATCTCAACCAGCTCTGACGCCAACCTCGCCAACTCCGAACACCTTCACTTCCAGATCCACATCGACCCCAAAACCACACTCAGAGGCACCCTCCTCTACAGACCACCAGGACCCCGTGCAAAATTCAGTGAAGACATCACGGACTTCATCACTCCACACGCGCTCCCCTCCAAAGACTACATCCTTCTGGGAGACCTCAACTTTCACCTTGAAAAGAACAACGACCGCAACACCACCACCCTCTTGGACAACCTCGCCAACCTCGGACTTAAACAACTAGTCACTTCCCCCACCCACATCGCAGGTCACACACTCGACCCCATCTTCACCTCCAGCAACCACGTCTCCTTCAGCCACACCACGGACCTCCTCTGGACTGACCACAGCTGCGTTCACTTCACCTACAACAAACCAAAACCCAACATCCACCTCCAACCCACCCTGCAAAGGAACTGGAACAAAATCACCACGGACCAAATCTCCGCATCGCTCCTTCTAAACACCCCAGCCCTCTCTTCTAACGCTAACGAAGCCGCCGCCAACCTCACCCTATGGCTATCCAACACCGCTGACACCTTGGCACCACTGAAAAAACGTCAAAACAAACCTGGCAGCAAGAAGGCCTCATGGTTCAACGATGATCTCAAGAAGTCCAAGAAACTCTGCCGCTCCCTTGAAAAGGCCTGGAAAAAAGACCCAACCACCAGCACCAAGGACGCCTTCAAAAACGCCACCCGCACTCACCACCAACTAATCCGAAAAGCCAAGAAAACAGCATTCAAGGATCGACTTGACGACAACGCTCACAACAGCAAGGAACTTTTCAACATCGTCAAGGAATTTTCCAATCCCTCGGCCAACTCCAACGACATCACCCCCTCTCAAACCCTCTGCGACTCCCTAGCCTCATTTTTCCACAACAAGATTGCAGACATCCACAACAGCTTTGACAACCAACCCGGAAACCAACCCACCCAACCACTTGCTGATCATCTTCCCCCCGTGAACACCCTTAACGACTGGAACCCAATCTCCACTGAGGACACCATCTGCTTGATGAATTCCATCCACTCAGGATCCCCCACAGACCCATGTCCTCACCACATCTTCAACAAAGCAGACTCCGTCATAGCACCGCACCTCCGAGACGTCATCAACTGCTCCTTCAACTCCGCCACCTTCCCGGAAGACTGGAAACACGCTGAACTCACCGCCCTTCTGAAAAAACCCACAGCGGACCCCACCGAACTCAAAAATTACCGCCCCATCTCGCTTCTTCCATTCCCGGCCAAAGTCATCGAGAAAGCTGTCAACAACCAGCTCGCCGCCTTCCTCGAAACCAACAAATCCCTCGACCCCTCACAATCTGGCTTCCGAGCAAAACACAGCACTGAGACCGCCCTCATCGCAGCAACGGACGACATTCGAACTCTACTGGACAACGGAGACACAGTCGCCCTCATCCTCCTCGACCTCTCTGCAGCATTCGACACAGTCTGCCACAGCACCCTTTTACAACGCCTCAATAACATCGGAATCCAAGGAAAAGCACTTGAATGGATCACCTCGTTCCTCACCGGAAGAACCCAGAGAGTCCGCCTTCCACCATTCAAGTCCGAGGCCTCTGAAGTCATCTGCGGCGTACCACAAGGATCCTCACTCAGTCCCACCCTCTTCAACGTATACATGAGCCCCCTCGCGGCCATAGCACGCCAACACAACCTCAACATCATCTCGTACGCGGATGACACTCAACTGATCCTTTCCCTCACCAATGACCCCAGCACCGCCAAAACTAACCTACACGAAGGAATGAAAGAAGTTGCCGAATGGATGAAACAAAGCCGTCTGAAACTTAACTCAGACAAAACAGAAGTCCTCATCTTAGGTACATCCCCCTCTGCATGGGACGACTCCTGGTGGCCGGAAGCCCTCGGAAAAGCACCCATCCCGACAGACCACGCACGGAACCTAGGCGTCATCCTGGATTCTTCACTCTCAATGAACAGACAAGTCAGCGCCGTATCCTCCTCCTGCTTCAACATTCTTCGCATGCTCAGAAAAACATTTCGCTGGATCCCCACCGAAACTAGGAAAACAGTCACCCACGCTCTGGTCACGAGCCGACTCGACTACGGAAACACCCTCTACGCAGGTACTACCGCAAAACTCCAGAAGAAACTCCAACGAATCCAAAACGCCTCAGCAAGACTCATATTAGACATCCCACGCAACGAACACATCTCTGGTCACCTTAAAGACCTCCACTGGCTACCCGTCAATAAGAGGATCACTTTCCGACTGCTTACCCACGCACACAAATCACTCTACGACATCGGTCCAGAATGCCTCAACTCACGACTGTCCTTCTACACCCCCTCCCGCCAACTACGTTCTTCCAGCCAAGCCCTCGCCACTGTACCTCGCATCAACAAGACCACCATGGGAGGCAGATCCTTTTCATACCTGGCTGCTAAAACATGGAACTCACTCCCCGCTAACCTTCGCCTTACCCAGAACCACCTAGCATTCAGAAAGCAACTTAAAACGTGGATATTTGACAAGTAATCCTCCTCCCCCTTCCTAAGCGCCTTGAAACCCTCCGGGTATGTAGTGCGCTATATAAATTCTTTGACTTGACTTGACTTGACTATCTTCTGGCCTTTAACTACAGACACTGCTTCACATTCAGTCACCACCTCATTGACATTGGCCTTTTCATAATTTTTCTTCTCCCCTGCGTCTTGCTTTATTTCTTTGACGCATTGAAGCATATGCTCAACCTGCTTGGCTATAATGAGCACCTCCCGAAGTGGCGGGTCGTCTTTGAGCCATAGCTCTTCACGCACTCTTTCCATCCTACACGCCAAAACAAATTGGTCCCTGATTCTCTCCTCACTTGCTCCACCAAATTTACAAGTGGCGGCTAACTTCCTTAGATCGGATACAAAATCCTCTATCGATTCTCCCTCTTTTTGTGCCCTCTTCCCAAAGTGGTACCTCTCCATAATCGTGCTAGTCTTAGGAAGGTAGTGTAAATCCAACTTCTTAAGGCTCACTTCAAACTCATTCAGACCTCTCGCCTCCTGTGTCCCTAAATCCGGGAGATGATCCAGGACCTCCTCACCCTCTGCGCCCAGATAGTAGGCTAATAATGCAACCTTTCTTTCTAAACCCAGGTTTGGCCCACAAACAGTGGCGTAATTTAAGAACACCTTTTTCCATTTCTTCCACTGAATGTTGGGATCCCCAGGGGTGGTCAAGAAAAATGGTGGAGGGGTCACACTCTGCATGCTGGGTGCTAAGTCTCCCCCTGCTGACACCCAGAGAAAGTACGCACACTCTAGGTACAGTGACGCTAGAAGAAAATAAGTTAGCATACACCATAAAAAGTATACATTAAAGCTTCAAGTTCCTCCAGTGACGTTAAACAGGAGCAGACGGTGTGAAGGGTACTAGCACAGTCTCCAATATACGGGGGTGGGGTGCAGAAGCTTTAGGCGTAGGATAGTGCTGGTTATCACTGTCACGTTTTTCTGACGCACCACGCTGCGCTCCAACCATTTTTCAGAGTAGCCTGACTTTAACCACACCAGTGGTGGAGAGCCAAAAGAGGCAGAACCCCTTAGTGCATCTTGCTGAGCACTTTTAAGGACGAAATCCATGCACAGTCAATGCTGCCAACCTGCTTGTGCTCCCAAAACGTGCTGCCACACCCCGGCTACTCCCCCTCACGTTCTTCTCACTTCCCACGCCGCGCTGTCACTCTACCACAAAGTTATTAGGGTATATGGCTTCAAATTTCCACATGAAAGCTCAGTGCCGCTGCGCTCCTAGGCTCCACTCTGCCTCCCGCTTCGCGCTTCGCGCTTCTAGAAGCTTCCTGGTGTTCCACTGACGATCATTTCAGCCACCTTTAACGCTCCTCGCTTCCTCGCAGCGCTTTAATGTGGTCGCTTCTAACAGCAGCTCAAAGCACTTCGCTCCGACATCGAAGGCGATGGGGTTATTTGCACTCCACCCTGCTAATTCACTCTCACGCGCTGCCCTGTGTGTACAGACAGTGTGTCCGATTTTGGCGTATAGCTGCTAACGCGCCACTATGACACAGGGGTCTCAGAGGAGGGCGGTTTTTATTCCAGGTTTCACGCGCCCCTGAGGTGTCAACGCACACGCTGCCCTGCCACACGCGCGGTGAAAGTCTCTGGGGAAAGTCTTTTCCGTGACCGTCTGTCACCGACTGAGCTCAAGCGGAGCTCGCGCCTACTTCACACCAAGCTCTCCGGGAGATATTCTTTTCGTACAGCTGGTCGGCTGAGGCACGTACACATTCTTTTAATACTAGCGCTTCTAAAATGCCAGCGCCTGCGTGAGGTAGTCCGTCAGGGTGCTGCTAGGGTACGCGCAGTTGGCACACGGGAATACCTTACTTCATTTGAAGATCAGGGTAGTTCTCTTCTTCAATACACCTAGATCAGCTCACCGCTGCCAGTACCCGATGATCCTCCGTCAGTCACCGCTAGATGCTGCGGCATTCGGAAGCGCCCGCTTCCGTGTCAGGACGGCTGTGCTCCTTCACGTTCCCTGGGCGCGTTGAGGTCACAGGAAGGTTTTTCCCTCGTCGCCAGTGTGGCATTAGCCATAAAGGATAGACCAGGACTCGGATGATGATGAACAACGGAAGTATTTATTTCAGGATACAACTCCTGTGACCACAGCCTCGCTTAACGAGTCGCCTCACACAGTTCCCGGCGCTCGCCTTGGAATGCTGGTCGCGGTGACATTCTATGTGATGTCACCGCGAGCAGCTCCATTACATGCGAGGCGCCGGGGGAGTTTATAAGTGGAAGATACCACATAGGCTCAGCCTCATTATTGAAAAGAAGCCTGCCAACACAAAGATTTTTGGGCTATCGGGTCCCTCACGCTGACAGGCACAGCTGTTCCTGTGTAGTATTGCCGTCATTTTGTTGGTATCGTCTTGAAGTCTGCAGCTACGCTTGTGGTGCATTAGTAAGCTTCCGGCGCCCCCCTGTGGCATAAGTGGCTCATCATTTTCTTCCATGTACTGCCTTAAACAATTTCTTTTAGTTCAAAAGAATTTTATTGGGCAAATAAAGGTGTTAATACATAAAAAAGCTAAAACATAGCATCAATAATAGAAGTGAAGTAAAACATGGCAATAAAAATATCCAATAAGTCAGGAGATAATAAATAAATGAGGCTATATAATAAAAAGCAGTGCGTGAAATAATATGCAAGAAAAAAAAAAGGTTATAAAAAATACAAAGGAACAAAAAGGTCAATCAAGGAGGTTTAGAAACCTCTTGCTGAATAGGAGGCAAATGAGATGAACGCTTAGCACACACATCTAGGTATAAAGCTACGGGGAGCCATAAATCATGTCTCTTCGGAGCAAGATTAAGGGGATAAATGAAAGCAGTATCTAGTCTATGATTGTGGCAGACATTATACCACCATGCTCTAAAAGAAATATTAGCGGAATTTTTCCAATTAACAGTAATTTGTTGGAATGCGGCAGCTAACAACAAGTCAACAATTTGCGCGTTAAACTCATTATCGGCCCAACAAAGAGAAAGACTACCTAAAAAAATATTAACAAAAGAAAAGGTGGATACAGTATGAAATATGGCATTGATTTGGGCCCAAACTTGTTTCCAGAAAGTGTGCGTAGCAGTACAGGAAAAAAGCATGTGAAAAAGTGTAGTGGGTGATGAACAAGACCAACAAAGATCAAGGACTGAGGAAAATCTCTTATCCAAAATATGTGGTGTAAAGAGAAGTCTATTGTAAATAAAGAAAAGTGTTTGTGTCAGGGAAGCAGCTCTAGACGATTTGCGGAGCTTGGTCCACAATTTATCCCAAAGGGAAGTGGGCCAAGAGATGGCAAAATCAGACTCCCATTGTTCCTCAACTGTGGATTTTGGCCTAGTAGAGAGAGTCTTGTGAAATGAGTGGTAGATTGAGGAGGCTGTGGGGTGGGTACGCAGCAAGGAATGCAGTTGCCGGGTAGGGTTGGGAGGGTCAGGTTGGGTGGGAGAATGAGGAAGATGAGCGTAAGTGGAAAAAACTGCGTGTTTGAGCGTGAGAAATTTACGGGCGAAAGAAAGAGGGAGATTGAAAGTTTGGCTAAGAACAGAAAAAGGAAAGAAGTCAGAGCCAGAAAAGAGTTGGGACACCCAGATCAAACCCCTTTGCCTCCAGGACTTCCAGTAAAAAGACTTATGATTTATGAGGATACTATTGTTGTGCCAAATAGTCATATTGAAAAATGCAGCTACAGTGGAGGGAGGGTCTGGGGACGTGGATAAGAGTAGTTTAGTGGTAAACTTGTGGATAGGAGTGGAAAGAAATTGGGGTTTACGGGAAAATGAGAGGTACTCAGCAAAAGAAAAGGGGGATAAAGAAAGACGCTCAATTACAACCCATAAGGGGGAAGATTCAGCAGGGTCTCGCAACCAAAAGGAAGCTTGCCTCAAAAGGAATGCCTTGTGATAAGTAGGAAAGTCTGGTAAATTGACCCCACCCTCTGATTTGGGAAGTCGCAATCTGAGCAGGGACATACGTGCTTTTTTGCCGGACCAAAGAAATAAAGAGAGAATAGTATTGATTTTCCTACAAAATTTGGTAGGGATAGGAACTGGAATATAAAGAACTATTCGGGAAAGCATCATCTTAATCGTGTCAAGACGACCCCACCAAGAAAGATAAAGAGGGTGCCATCTAGAAGTGAGATCAGATAATTTCTGGGTACATTTATTGAGACATAACGAAACAGTATTGGGAAGGGAAGGGGTAATGTGTAAACCAAGATATTTGATATTTGAGGGACTCCAAGTAAAATTGGACACGGCAAAATCAGGTATGAAAATAAATTTTGTAAGGGGCAAAATTTCGCACTTGTCATTGTTCAACTTATAACCAGAAAGTTGTGAGTACTCGTGAACCTCAGCCAGAAATGCGGGAATGGAGGTGGTGTGGTTGGACATAAAGAGTAGGATATCATCTGCATAAGCAGCAAGTTTGATATGGGTTTGGGAAATTTGTAAGCTACCTACTACCTAGACTACACTCCCTTATTGATTCTTTCATTTCTAACGGCACTTCTTCTGGCACATTTTCAGATGCTCATATCTGTATTATACCCAAAGAAGGGAAAGATACCAGCATTGTAAGAACTATAGACCAATCTCTTTGGTTAACATTGATTACAAGATTTATGCTAAATCCTTAGCCATAAGATTAGATCCCTTCCTTCCTGAATTATTGGGTCCCGAACAGTCTGGATTTGTTAAAGGCCGTTTCATCACAGATAATACTAGACTTTTGTTTAATGTCCTGTCCAAATCTCCACGGTTCAACGATTCGCTAGCAGCAATTGCTTTAGACGCGGAAAAAGCGTTTGACAGAGTAGAATGGACTTTCCTTTTTTCCGCCCTCAAGTGGTTTGGATTTGGTCCTAATTTTATCTCCTTCATTTCTTTCCTTTATTCCAATCCCAGAGCGGCGGTTTGCGATAATGGCTTGGTTTCTTCTTTTTTTAACTTAGGCAGAGGGGTTCGTCAGGGTTGCCCCCTCTCCCCTTTCCTTTTTAACATGGCTTTAGTACCCTTTCTCTCCAAACTCCGCCAAAACCCTAACTTGCATGGCTTCCAAATTATACAATTTCTGCATCAAACGGAACTGAGTACAGCATATGTGTGAGCAAATTTCATTATTTTTCGTACCGCTGACAGGCACAGCTTGAACTTCTTGTATTTATACATTTTGCCAGTCTTCCTGCCCCCTCTAGGTGGTTGAATTAGAGTCTACAGTTCAATTGTACAGTGCATTTCTCGGCCTTGTTTACATCTTACCTTACCTCCCTTTCTTTTCTGCACTTCTCAGCTCTTTTCTTATTACCTGTTTCTCTGAGCTCTTTTCTTATTACCTGTTTCTCTTCTGTTTCTGCATCTCTTACCTTCCTTATTCCAGCTATGGCATCATTTGCAATGTCACAACCTCCACCTTACTCCTTGGAAAAATTGGGTAAATATTTTTGAGTCGTATTTAATTGCTATAGGAGGTGACAGATTCTCATCAGTGAGCAAACTGCACATTTTACTACATAATTTAGGAAAACATGCTAGAGAAATTTATGCTAATTTACCTGACACTGTAATTGAAGTTGGCAATGAAGGTGTTGATGCGCATGGCGATCCTCAACATGATGTGTATCAAACTGCTTTAAAAAAAACTAGAGGCCCAATTTGGGAGAAAAAAAATTATGTGGTACTTGAACGTCATAAGTTTTTTTCTAGAGCTCAAGGAAAAAACGAGAGAGTGGCTAACTACATAGCTGTATTGAGAGGTTTATCCTCCACATGTGATTTTGGAGCTCTAACTGACTCTCTAATTAGAGATCAATTAGTGAGATGTACATCAGATAAGAAAATCCAAGAGAAATTATTGGTAGATGCCCCTGATCTTAAGCAAGCTGTCGACATAGCTAAGAGTATAGAGCACACAGCCTTCTGCATGAGTGAGATGAAGGATACTGTTTAAATGAAACAGGTGAATGATAAGGATGCACTCAAAGTGTCGACGAAAAGTTCGCCAGTTGACAGTATAAACCAAATTCTGAAGCCCATAATTTTAAATGTTTCCGGTGTGGGAACCCAAACCATTTGGCCAATAGTATGAAATGCCCAGCACGAAATGTTACTTGTAGGAAATGTCACAGGCGTGGTCATTTTTCCAAAGTGTGTCATGAAATGAAGAAAGATATAACTCATGTGATTCATGATGAAAATGTACCTAGTGGAGATATTGTGTTTCAGTTAGATGAACTTCAGGAGGGTTCTAGTAGTAATTACTCAGAATGCATGATTTATCTTGATAAGGTACCGTACAAAGTTTTTGCTGACTCTTGTTCCCCGTATACCCTCATAAGTGAAGCCACACTCAAAACCAACTCTGGGGACAAGGAATATGAGTTATTACCACCTGACATTAACCCAGGAGGGTACAACCGTGACACCATTCCGTTGGTTGGAATGTTAATTATGCAAATCAACTTCAAAGACAGGATCACGGTTGGGAAGGTTTACGTAACTAAACATGGGTCAAGTTTGTTGGGGTGGAAACACCAGAAAGATTTGGGTATTAAGTTGGATCCCAATGCACCGGAACCAGTCTATTTGGTGGAAAGACCTAGCATAGGAGCAGAGGTGTGTGAGGAATTCCCTGAAGTATTTTCAAATGAATTGGGTTTGCTGAAGGGTTTCCTCTATAAAATCAAGTTAAAAAAACAATACAAACCCTCAGTGCACAAAGCTAGGTCAGTACCTTTGATGATAAGAGATTCCTTCAAGGAAGAATTAAGGAAGTTGGAATCTAGTGGGGTGATTGAGAAAATTGAAAGTTCGGAGTGGCTTGCCCCCATTGTTGTTGTATCCAAGGGTGGAGGGAAAGGGATTCGTTTATGTGTGGATCTCAGGGACCTGAATGCCAATATCTGGGTGGAAAGACACCCTCTCCCCAAGATAAATGAAATGCTCAGTCTCATTCAAGGGGCAAAATACTTTAGTGTCTTAGACCTCTCTACCGCGTATCATCAGGTTGCCCTTCACCCTGAGTCCAAACATCTAACCTCATTTATAACACCTTTTGGAGCTTACCATTTTAACAGGATGCCATTTGGACTGGCATCCGCTGCTGCCGTTTTCCAACAGATAATGCAGCATATTCTTGAGGGGCTAGGAAAGGTGTTGTGTTTCCAAGATGACATCTTGATTTATGGTGAGTCTGAATTGGAACACAACAATGTTCTTAGAGAGGTACTCTGTAAGTTGAGCAAAGCAGGTTTCACTACTCAAAAAGACAAGTGCAAGATAGGTGTGAGATCTGTAACATATTAGGGACACACCATATCGGAAGAAGGGATCAAACCTAAAACTAGCCTTGTAGATTCAGTTATGCGAGCTCCCGTCGCATCGGATAAAGATGAGCTCAGATCTTTTTTGGGCCTAGTGGAATACATGGCGAAATTTATAGAAAACTTTGCTGATCACACTTGTTCCATGAGAGAATTATTAAAAAAGTGTTGTCCTTTTGCTTGGAATTCCAATTGTCAGCGAGATTTCCAACACATTAAACTTGCCATTTCAAAGGCCCCTATGCTAGGTATGTTTGACCCCAATGCTAAAACAACTTTAACCACAGATGGTAGCACAAAGAGGCTAGGTGCTGCTCTCACTCAAATGGTGGATGGAAGTGAGAGAAGAATTGCTTTTGCGTCCAGAGCCCTGAAGGAACCAGAATCCAATTATTCCACCATTGAAAGGGAAGCCTTAGCGTGCTACTGGGCGATAAAATACTTTAAATTTTTCCTGTGGGTAATTCCCTTTACCCTTCAGACTGACCACAAACCCCTGATACCATTGTTTTCAACTAAAAGCTTTGAGAGAGCCACCCCACGCATCTCAAAGTGGATGTTAGCACTACAAGGGTATCATTTTTCTATGTGCTATGTTGCTGGTATAAAAAATACTGTAGCTGACTGTATGTCAAGATTACCAATTACAGCGGAGGAGGACCAATGTAGTCCACCTGAGGAAGTCATTTTGGCTGTTGAGTGTCCTGTCATCAACAAAGATGAGTGGGAGAAGTGGTCACAAGAAGATAGTGTGTTAAAGGACTTAAAAAACGTAATTGAGAAAGGATGGCCCAAATCTCAAAATGATCTATCTGAGGAGATTAAACCTTTATGGGTGGTGCGGAACGAATTGTCCATCATAGGGGGCCAGGTATACAGAGGCACCAGAATATTTTCCCCAGATAACATGAAAGAGCGTATCATAGCTATTGCCCATGAAGGTCACCCAGGAAGAAGTATGACCAAAAGTAAAATTAGGCAGCATTACTGGTTCCCTAAAATGGATTACTTGGTGGGAAGTTCTGTAAAAGATTGTGTAACCTGTGGCATGGCAGACAAATCCAAAGTTGTACAAAAGGCACCCCTCATACCAGTGTCTGTTCCTTCCAAACCATGGGATAAGCATGGCCTTGATATTATAGGTCCCTTGAACTTGCTTAACCTCTCACAAAGATTTATGTTTGTAATTATTGATTATCATTCTCATTGGATCTCTACTAAATTAGTGTCCTCCATAGCCACATCGGCCTTGATTGTGTTTCTGAGGGATGTATTCTCTAAAGAAGGAATACCCAGTACCCTTGTCACGGACAATGGTGTCCAGTTCACATCTGAAGCAATGACAACCTTCTTATCTGATTTAGCCATTGTACACATGAAAACACCTTTCTATTGTCCCAACGCCAATGGGATGGTGGAAAGGGCAAATAGGATGTTGAAGAACACCATCCAGATGGCGGTCACATCACATGAACCCATAGAAGAAGCTATCAGGAAAACATTATGGTCATATCACTCCTCGCCCAATGCTGTGAACAGTTTATCTCCATTTGTATCACTCAGAGGGAGGAATCCAGGCTCTAAACTGACCCCCAATTGGCTTAATGGTGGTAATCCAGTGTGGGTTGACAGAGAATCAGTCAAGGAAAAGGTGGTTCACCATCAAGCCCGTTATAAAGCAAGATATGACCAGAAATGGGTAACCTTCAATAGGAAATTTTATGTGGGGCAATGGGTTGCGATCAAAAGACCATGTATTGGACGTGCAAGATATTCCTCTTTCTCCAAACCATTGAGAATCCAGCGCGTAAACAATAATTCTGTTGTATTGGAAGACGGTAGCACATGGAGCATGGACAATGTAAGTTGCTGCCCTAATGTGTGTGTTTCTGTACCTAGTTGTGATGTGAACCAAGATGATCTGTTATCTGATTACCAATCACCTAGGGAAACCGGAACACGCCGCCCGCCACGCTGGCAAGAGGACTTCGTAAAATAGCATGCATATTATCTGTTACGCCATCCTCAATGACGATGTATTGCAATTTTCTTTGTTTTTTTCTTCTCCTTACAAAGGGAGATGCATTGTAATTTGTTATTAACTTGTGCTATTGAAATGTACTTAGTGGTACGATCCATCCACCCCTCCCCTTTCCCCTGCAGTGAACTGGACTTTAGAATGTTGGTGAGAAGCTCACCTTAGAACGTTGGATGTGAGGCAGTCGGTGCTTGAGGCCAGATAGAAATAAACTGCTTTTCATCTTCACTCTGTGGTCGCAGTAATTTCTAACAATAGCCTCACTAAGTAAAGCGTCAACATCGAGGAGCATCTGCGAGGAGTGGAGGAGGCAATGCTTCAGCCCCGATCTGAAGGACTAGGATTTTCGTATTCAGGAAGAAGTGGCGCTAAACCTATTGACATCGCTGTGTGTATGGTTAGAACAAATTAGTATGGTGCTACCTGGGAAGGGGAACCCCTAATAACCCCTTGATCTGTGCAGGGGGACCCTACCGCATGACATATAACAACAATCCAGTGCACACCTACATTTATTAAAACAGGCAATGCAAATGTAAATAGAAATCAAATAGTGCAAAATCCAACGTAGATATCTTGGTTTCTTTTAAGCGGTTGTTACTCAAAGCAGCCAGCCGAAACGTGTTTCATCAGAGATACAGTGGTCTCTGATTCTTCAGGGCTGGGAATGATACAAAACATGACCTGAGAACAACGTAAAAAGTAACATAAAATAGAGAACACATGTTCTCATACATGAGGAAATTCACATCACCCGGCACACGTGGAAACCAAAAATTGAGACAAAAGCCCACAACATTTGGTGTGGGGCGTACCCCTGTGGTTCCAACCGCATCTAATCATAACAACAAAATCAAACTGTTCATGGAGTAAACCTCGGCCACGCAACTAACAGTGAGAAAAGATGCGATTATAATAGAAATCACTGCCTGAATGAAAGAGCCAGAGAACAATAAATAAAGAGGGACGTGGGAATGGAGAGCGAAAGAGACTGTTAAGGATCGGAAGGATTGTAGGCTCTGCGTCAGCTGAGTCATGCAGGTGGGTCCTGTGTCATCATCAAGCTTTGGGTGATGAAGGCATTGTGCCGTTGTTGAGATATGCTGTCAAGTCCCGCATCGTTATAGAGCTCTGGACGATGAAGGTAATATGTCATAGTTGAGCTGCGCTGTTGACGCTGTGGAGCCCTCGAAGAGGTGATGCATTGGAGTTGAAGGCAAATCCATTCATTCCAACGAGCACAAAGCAGACAATTCATGAATTTTCACAGAAAAGTCCAACTCCCAAGAGCCTGGGACTGGATTGGCACCATTTGTCTGGGCATGACTCACAGGTAGAA
Source organism: Lissotriton vulgaris (assembly GCF_964263255.1). Classification (NCBI taxonomy): domain Eukaryota; kingdom Metazoa; phylum Chordata; class Amphibia; order Caudata; family Salamandridae; genus Lissotriton; species Lissotriton vulgaris. The sequence continues at coordinate 1,753,790,920 of NC_141687.1, forward strand.
GAGTCCAGAGGCTGTAGCAGCGATAAAGGAAGTCTGAGACTTCGGAACAGGAGGAAAGCCAGCAAGCCTTTGGAGTCACTTGGTTCCGGGGATATGAAGATTCAGATCCAATCCTTCTCACCACCAGGCAAGGGGCAGCAGGCAGCAGAGCAGACACAGGAGAGCAGGAGCCAGGTAATCCAGCAGAGAGTCAGCCCATTCAGCAGCAGAGCAGTACCTCTTACTGGCAGAGTGTCTTCAGGTCTGGAGCGAACTAAATTGCTGGTATTAGGGGTCCAGTATTTATACCTAGTTGTGCCTTTAAAATTGGGGAGCTTTCAAAGAGTAGCCTTTGAAGTGCACAAGGTCCCTGTCCTTCCTGCCCAGGCTCTAGACTCATTACAAGGGAAAAGGCAGCTCAGACTTAGGGGCAGATTTACAAGCCCCTTGCGTCATCTTTACGACACTGCTACGTCACTGTCACTTCTGTGATGCAGCGGTATCTTAAAAATGTGCCACTATGCAATATATTTACAACATGACCCATCTAGGGAGATACGTCATGTTGTAAAGCCCTGCACTACATTATAACTGCGTCAGGTATAATGTATGCAGGGTGGGCGTTCCATCGCAAGGAAGCCTGGTAAAAGTGACGCAGTGAAATCACAAGATTTCACTGAGTCACTTTTATTACCTCGCTGCGTCAAAACCTTACACCTGCTTGTAGTAGACATAATAAGTGACACAGCACAGCAAGTATAGGCCGCCCCTGAGCAGTGCTAGAGTTGCATTGCTCTTGCGACACAATTCCAGCACTGTGTCACCTTTATGCCGACAGATGCGTCACGCATCTGTCTATCCTTGCACCACAGTGCGCCGCATTATCGATGCAGCGCATTGATGGTGGCGCAAGAGTTTTTTAACGTCACACAAAATAACTGCCGCATCCTTGCTAATATGCAGGGATACACCAGTTATTGTAAATCTGCCCCTTATAATTTTAAATCCAACTTCACTATGAGTTGTGATTTTAAATTGTGAGTCCAGATACAACAAACTTGAAATTTGCATCTTGTCCCAATTGGGAATGACAATTATAAAATGTACTAAGGTAATCCCAATATTAACCTACGGGCAAGATAGGACTTGCAGTAGTGAAAAACTAAGTTAAATGTTTTCACTACGTGGACATAAAAAATCTAAAAGAACATGTCCGACATTTTGAATACACTGCACCTGGCATTTTGGGCTGTCAAGGGCTTACCTTAGAGGTGAAATGGCAGGCCTGAGACATATTTTAAAAGGCTGCTGAAGTGGGTGGCACAATCAGTGCTGCAGGCCAAGTAGTAGCATTTAATTTACAGGCCCTGGCCACATGTAGTGAACTTTACTAGGGACTTATAAGTACATTAAATATGCCAGTTGTGGATAACCCAATGCTACCTTGCTTTAGGGAAAGAGCACCTGCACTTTATCACTGGTCAACAGTGGTAAAGTGCCCAGATTCCTAAAGCCAGCAAAAATGAAGTCAGCAAAAGAGGAGTTCAGAAAGCAAAAAGCAGGGGAAATCACTCCAAGGATGCCAGGTCTAACAGAAAGTAGTTATGTTTTTTAGTGTATTTTGCATTTCAACCAGAAGGTGGTCCATATTTTGCTGCTTCTTCTAATCACACTAGGCCACACTTATGACCTATGAGAGCCTGGAAGTCTTGATTATGGTGCCCCCAAGGTTTCTTCCTGTCCTGCCTAGTCCTTTCCAACATCTTTCTGCTCCTGGCTGGATCCTTCATACTTACCTTTGCTGCTTCCCCTTATCCTTTTCGGGCCGTTCTCACCATCTTTGCACACACTGGGTGTTTCTCGGTGGTACCCCATTGCTCCTTTATATCCTGTCAAGCTGCTCTCATCACCTACAAGCAACTGACAAGCTTCATCATAGTGCCCCGGCTGCTATTCCAGTCCATAAATGCACAATGGGCTGCTGTGTCTCCCCATTCCAGCAGGTTGTTGGTACCATCTTTGCATGCTCAACTGGCTACTTTATGGTGCTCCCACTACTCCGATCTATCCTATCAAGCCACTCTCACCACTAACAAGGATCAGGAAGGCTTGATTTTGATGCCCATTTTTCTCCTCCCTATCTCACAAGGCCTCTATCTTTGTACATTCACCGGTCTTCTTTATGTGCCCCTACTGTTCTTCCCTATCTAATCAGTTTGCTCTTACCACATACTGGCACTCTAAGGGACTTATCATGCGTCCTTCCTTACTCCTCCCTATCCTGCCATGCATCACCCACTACCTACATAGTCCCTGTGAGACCCTTCATGCTACCCCATTCATAAGCATTGGTAAAACCTATAAGTGTAGCTGATGACTGACAGTGCAAGCCAGCCCCATTGGGCTTTGTCAATGCTTGCTTAGAATGACAGAATGTGTCTAGGCAGAGACTGTGGAGGTTTGTTTGGATATGACTGAGTGCTATTTGTTCATTATGCCTTAGGCAGGTCCACTGTGATTATGCAGCGGGGGGCAAATTATGTGGCGCAGTTGACTAAATTATGCAGAAAGAGAAAAGACTAATTATGTAGTATAATTAATATGGCACATTTTGTGATAGTATTACTTCATTGCTTTGTTGTTTATACACGTTAACACTGTCTGGACAAAGGTTTAATTTCATTTGCCCTTGACCCCTGGTCTTGCACTGCACCCCCTGCTGCTGCTGCCTAGCTCCATGTGCCTGCTGCCTAGCTCTCCGTCCCTAAGCCACCTGTTCCAGCCTGCTCTCCTCAAGTGACCTCTCACTGGTTCTCTCGTCCATATTGTTCAGGTGCATCTGTGCACTAACTTAAATTGTAATTGTAGTTTCTGGTATTTTTTGGTTTACATGTCACTTTAGATGTTCTGGTATTTATTCTGTTATTGGCCTTTTGGATTTCAATTTTACTTGGGCACTTGCTTGCCCAGTAACTGCACCATTTTTCTAATGCTTTTCCAGCTCCTGCCATTTCCCTAACTGCTGCCCTCCCACCCCCTAGGACTACTTTTGGAGGTCGCTGCGCAGCTCCATACAGTAGCCCTTGACCCATGTTCTTGCACTGCTCCCTCCGCTGCCACTATCTAGCTCTGTGGGTCTCCTGCCTTGCTCGCAGCCCAAAGCCACAGGTTCCAGCATGCTCTCCTCTAGTCAGGTGACCCCTCGCTGGTTCTCTCACCCATATCTTTCACGTGCATCTGTTTACAAACTTACATTCTAATTGTAGTTTTTTGTATTTTTTGGTTTATTTGTCACTTTAGTTGTCCTGGTATTTATTCTGTAATTAGCCTTTTGCACTTTAATTTCACTTGGGCACTTGCTTGCCCAGTAATTGTGCCAATTTCCATCCGCTTGTCCCTCTCCTGCTGTTTCCTGTTCACCACCTTCCCACCTCCCATCAAGCCCCTCCCACCTCACAGGACAACTTATGGAGTCCGCTGTGCAGTCGCGCTCAGAGGGCACGCTGGCACGGCAAAGGCAAGCTCTTCTGTACCCGTCCTTGCCCAGCGGCAGGAACTCTGTCCCTCTGTACTCCCACAGGTACTCTGCCATGGACCTTCTGGCCCTGGACCCCAGAAACAACAATGGATGCTCTGCATCAAAGCACTCCACAGCGGGTCCTTTCACCTGCCTCCACTGGCATTTCACCCCCACACCTGCACCCACCAACACCACGCCAGCTCCGGAGACCGAGACACCCTTGGAACAACTCAGCTGCCTCCTGATCAATGCCAGATCTCTCTGCCAACATGCCACTAAAGTCTGGGACATCATATCCTCCCTCAACCCTGACATCGCCTTCATCACAGAGACCTGGCTCACACCTGCATCGGCCCCAGACATTGCCGCAGCAACACCCACTGCTACAAGGTTAAACATCGCAACCGCACCAACAGACACGGAGGTGGCATAGCCATTGTTCACAAGGAATCAATCACCTGCACAATCTCTGACGACTAAACCATGCCAATCTTGGAACACATGAATTTTCAGCTCTGCACTGACAATAATACCACCATCAGAGGCACCCTCAAGTACAAACTGCCAGGACCACGGACCGCCCTCAGCGACACCATAATGGAATTCATCACCCCGCTTGCCATTGAATCCGAACACTACATCTTCATGTGGGACCTCAACTTCTAGTTAGACAACCCTACTGACACCAACTACACCAACCTCCTGAAGAGACTGAACAACGCAGACTCATGCAGCTGTTCACTGTCTCCACACTCAAAGCAGGACACATGCTGGACCGCATCTTCACATCCAGCAACAGAATAAGATACAGTCACACCTCGGAACTCACCTGGTTGGACCACTTCCTGGTACATTTCACCATCGCTTGACACACCCGCACCACCTCAAAAACACCACATCGCCCCCTTTCACAGCTAGTCCAATGTCACTTAGCAACAATTGACCGACGCTTTCAGCATAGCACAGCCCAAAGACACCACTAACGTGGATCAAACAATACAGACATTCAACCTGCACCGGCAAGTCACCCCAACCGGTCGAAACAGGATGTCTAAACGCAGGTGCAAAAAACTAGAAAGAAGATGGCACACCAGCAAGAACCACACCAACCAAGCCAATTTAAAATCATCCCTCAGCAAATACTACCAACAGATCAAAGCCCCAAAAAAGGAAGCTCTTTCCCACTGGATCAAGACCAGTGCCAATCAAGCCAAGGAACTCTTCACCATTGTCAGAGAGTTCACCTGCCCGTTAGCCAAAGAAAACTCCATACCCACCTCACAGGAACGCTGCAGCACCCTTGCTGACCACTTCCATAACAAGATAGTTACCATCTACAAAAACTTTGATGCCCAACCCTCCATCCTCCTCATCAACCACTACCGCTGACCACCCGCTCACCACATGAACACAACACAGCACACCAAACACAACCACTCTTATGAACTCCATCCCCTCAGGAGCACCCACTGACCCATGCTTCCATCGACTTTTCAACCTCAGAGGGGACAAGATCACCCATCAACTCACCACCATTTTCAATGCCTCAATAACCACTGTCACATTTCCCGATGCATGGAAACACTCAGAGGTCAGACCCCAGCGATCTCCAGATCCCCATCTCACTGTTCCCTTTCCCCGCCAAAGTCCTAGAGAAGGCCATCAACCTTCAACTCACCTAACACCTAGAAAGAAACAACCTTCTGGACCCTTCTCAGTCAGGTTTTAGAGCCAACCACAGTACAGGGACAGCCCTGATCGCCACAACAGATGACATCCAAGCCATCCTCGAAAGAGGAAACTCAGCCATCCTGATCCTCCTTGACCTCTCCGCATCCTCTGACACCTTCTTCCACCACACACTTATCAACCGCCTATGCCAGACTGGTATCAGAGACGATGCACTCGGATAGATGGCATCCTTTCACTAGGGACTCACCCAGAGAGTCCACCGCCCTCCTTCTCATCACAAGTCAAGCACACCATTTGCGGCATACCACAAGGCTCATCCCTCAATCCAAAAGTCTTCAACATTTACATGTCTCCACTCGCAGACATTGTCAGATCACACAACATCAACATAATCTCCTACACCAATGACATTCAGCTCATCCTCAAACTCTCAGCAACCCGACAGCGGTGAAGACCATCTTCCACAACTGCATGAAGAACATCTCAACCTGGATGAAGGACAACTGCCTGAAGCTCAACATGGACAAAACTGAACTGTTCTGATCTTCGGCAGACAAATCACACTCTGTAACAATTCCTCGTGGGCAGCGGAACTCAAACTCGCCCGCACATCGAAAGACCATGCCTGCACCCTTGGCATCATCCTCGACAGTGAACTCACCATGAGACGTTAAGTCAACACCATCTCAGCCTGCTTCCAAATGCTCTGCATGCTCTGTAAAATTTTCAGGTGGATCCCCATCAACAGCAGGAAGATGATGACCCAAGCCCTCATCACGAGCTGACCGTACCACGACAATGCACTCTATGCAGGCACCACCACCAAACTTATGCAAAGACTTCAGAAAATCCAGAACACAGCTGCCAGACTGACTCTCAGCCTGCCCACTTCACCCAGCACCTGAAAGACCTCCATAGGCTCCCGCTCCAGAAGAGATGCCATTTCTAGATCCTGACCCACACCCACTAAGTCCTCCATTACCTAGGACCCGCCTACATGAACCACTGCCTGTACTTCCACTGACACACCAAGACCCTCCACTCTGAAACCTAACCCTCACACAGACCCCTTGCATACACAGCTGTCACGTCAGATGTTCCTTCTCTCATCTTGCTGCCACAGCCTGGAACATCCTCCACCTCCTCACCACACCCTCTCTGACCCACTTCAGGAAGGGGCTCAAGACCTGACTCTTTGACTGAGACCCACAGGAAGCGTCCGGATACCCTCTCAGGTGATAAGCTGCGCTCTACAAGTTCTGGTTGATTAATTGATTGATTAGCACCAGTTTTGCACCCAAATACAGAAATAAACAACAGAAAGGTGACAGATCAACCTTTGCCAAGGTACTTCCACTATGAAGTGAATGTCTCCATTAATGTCTTATGCATGGTCGCAAGTAAGTAAAATATTTATAAAGCGCACAAATGCTGCAGCGTCTCGGGGCTAGAGAGAGCATGACATATGTTTTCCTGGCACAGCGATGTAGCTTATTCTGTGGGAAATAGCCAAATCTTAATCATTTTCCTGAACTGGAGCCTGTTCGGCTGCAGCCTGATATTAGTCGGCAGTCTGTTCCAGAGTTTGGTTGCTCGCTGAGATAGGCTTTTCCCTCACCATCTGGCTTTGTGGACTAAGGGGACCTGAACTAGCCCAGTGTTGGCTGATCTGAGATTCCCTCATGGAAATACCACAGAAAAAGTTTCTGCATATCCATGGCTCCCCCGCCATAGAGTGCCTTGTGTACTAGGCAGAGTGACTTAATTTGTACACGCTATTGGATCGGAAGCCTGTGGAACTCCCTGATGCTAGGGGAGATGGAATGATATTTGTGAATATTTAGGAATAGTCGAGCTGCGGCATTCTGCACTGACTGCAATTTAGCCATCTGATACTTGTCAATGCTCAAGAACAGTGCGTTGCCGTAGTCTATTTTAGAGTGGATTGATGCACCTATTACCGTTTTCCTGAGATCCTAAGGGATAAAAGGCAGGATCTTGCATAAGATCTTCAAAAGAAAAAAACAGGAGGAAATCAGGCAATTGATTTGTCTTGCAAAGTTTAAAAGGTTGTTGAATATCTCTCCCAGATTCCTCTCCTTAGTGGACAGAGAGGGGCAGTTGCCTGCCTCGGTTGGCCACCATGCTTGATTCCATACATGGTTATCAAGCCACATGTTCGCAAAGAATTATTGTGTGGATAACCAGGTGGCACAAGTTGGTCAGAAGGTTTTAAACAAATTTTTGCAAATACAAATACACTTAGCCAACCTCCTGAAAAACCTTAATGCCACATACATAATCTATTCAAGCATATCCCGTCACAAGTTAGTATGACTAGACAAAAAGATAAAGGTCCAGAAGAAGTAAAAGTACACATTACAAAACACAGGTCACCACAGCAGGGGAAAAAAGATTGCATTCATTCTGGAGGTAAGTGGGCTGCATGTGAAACCATATTAGTTTCAAGCTGCAAAACTATTGTCCTTATGCTCTCTATAATCTTTTCTGGCTTCACATACCATATACATAAATTATGTGTGTGATGTTAACGTTTTGTGGGAGAATGAAGTAATTATATGTGTGGTTACAAAAATGTTTTAAAACTTAGTGCCCCAACTGTGCCTCCTTTGCATGGTTATCCGCAGCGAGTAGGGGTAAGCAAAAAGTTAAGGCCTCTAAATAAGTAAAATTTAAGATGGCCACAATGTACTGGCACCTTGTGAGCTTACATGCAACATAACAGAAGGCTAGAACTGCCCCACCTTTAATCGACACCCAAAGAAGAAGAAGAAAAGTAAAAATAGGGACTGTTCTGGGCTCAACCTCTGGCGGAGGAGCGTCGCCCCACCTGCTGTGAGCGCAGCATGCAAACACTAATAAATAAAATGCATAATAATCCCACTTTATTTTGCCATTAGGTCACGCTGTCTAGAGCACAAACGTGTTGCAGGGGGAAGGCTGAAACCTGCTATTGCAGGATTACTTCTGTCCTTTTCAATGCTCAGGTCCGGTTGGCCGGCTGGCTACCTACGTCCAGCCCGACATGTGTACTGTAGACCCAGCATTCCACTGGCTGTGAAACAGCCAAGTGATTGTTGGCTCAGGGCCCCCAGCCTGAAAATGAGCCCTGTGTTAGCCTGCTCCCACCAACCCTGGAGCTGCTCTCCGCTGAGAGCAGCTCCAGGATTAGTCAGGATTTGTGTTCACTGGGATAGAAGGGAAGTCCTTCCCTTTCCTGCTGGTGGACACCACCTGTGACCAGGAGAGCAATGCAGCACCGGGGAGGAGCATCATTTGTGGTGAGTTGGGTGCATCATCACCCCCCCCCCCCCCCCCCACCTCCCCCCTCCTATATTTATGTATTGCCAGCAGGCGCGGCTCGTGTAGGTAAGAGCGGTGGGGGTTATTCGACATGCGATGCCGCGGGAAACGTAAATAAAAGAAAATCATGGTTTCTTTTTTTCTAAATGTAAGTCTCCCTCATTGTCGTATGTCGAATCCCCCCCACCCCCCCAAAACCCATCCCACCCCCATGCCCCATTACTCTTACCTGCACTGGCCGCGTCTGGTTGGCAGCTGCGACTGTGGCAGAATAATGTACAACATGCAAATCAAGAATAAGTTCAAGCAGGTATGTTCATTTTTCCTTTTTCTCTTTCAGTTTTAAATTAAAATATTGCGTTTTCCCTCCCTGGGAAATTCTAACTAAGACGGTGCTTAGGTGTGCCTTTTAAAATTCCAACACCCATGCAAACTGCTTTTTGCACGGTACCGGAATTATGGACATGTGGGATTTTTCACCTGGTACATTTTGGCAGATCAAACCTAGATGAAATTTACTGGGTAAAAAGTGCCCAGTAAACACTTGGATATGCAAATTTTAGTTCTGTAAGCACTAAAACCTACATGTTGTTCCCCATTTTCAGGGCAAACCTCTTAATTGTTGTTATGTTTCCCCCATCCCATAAATAACAATATCTTAATGTATCTGCTGCGATAAGTAATCACACAATTACGAAAAATTCGTAATTGAGGCATGAAAGTCGAATTAAAGTTCCTTTACATTCCATCTCCTATCCACCGAGGATAGTGCAACATTCATTGGCGTCCTCAATCATGTAATCCTGTTGCGGTGTTACGTCTTCTTAATTGTTTACCCGTGGTTATTTCGTAAGCAGTGCTAATAAATTCTGTGTTTTTGCAGGACACACCAGTGGGCACTTCCATAGGATCCCTGACTGCCACAGATGCCGACCGCGACACAATATATTATGAGTTGGTGGCAACCACCTCAGTAAGTCTCATTTTGAGTTAACAATTCTTGTACCTACTTACAAGTATGCAAAGGAAATTTTTGTCCGTCCATTTAACTGAAAATTTCGGTGACTTTTTACGTGTGGCCCAGATGATTTATGCCTGTTCGTGTGTTAACATTTGTTAGCAGTTGTTTATTACAGTATTGTGGTGTTGTTTCTGCGCGGAACTTGACTGGTGCTCTAAAGCTGCCCACTAAGGTGCATCTGAGATGCAGAACTATTTATCGAGAGGAGCATTCTATATACCGAAACAGTGCCCTGTTTGGCTCTATAAATATTGTCTTGCTTGATTACTTCTATTTCAACACGTGTCACTGCTATCAGCCAGTGCTACATTTAATTAATAAAAGTGCCAGGACCCAAGGTATTCTAATGCAGTCAGCACCGCCCACAGCTTCTGCCACTGGTGCGAATGGCAGCGCCAGCATTACCCACTAAACATCACCCTTAAACAAGTTGGACCTCAAGTTGTTGGGATGGCCTGAGAGTGAGGTTTTATTATTATGTAATACATTGAATTGCTAAACCCTCTTGAGGCACCAACATTTAAAAAAAAATAGAGGCCGGTGCTGAAGACCAGTAAAAAATAAGCACTGCTTTCAGCCTCCTTATCAATGTGCTGTCTGCTTTTTGTCATGATCGCTTTTATCAGTAATTGTGTCTGCCTCATTCAGTGTAATGTCTCATGTCATAGTACTCAGGCCTAAATGTGAGTTGTTGCTTTTGGACTTCCAACAAGGGAAATGCACTTGTCCCATAATCGGATTTGCTATGTACTTGCAACGTGAGTTTTTAGTAATGACTATCAGTTTAGGTTTAGCTACCTGGCTCAGTGCATAGAGGGAAACATTGTTTTTCAAGTGCTGCAGTTAACTAGGATAATGGTAGGATGCAAACAGCCGCCTTGATGTTTTCTTTCACAACATAGGTTGTCATAAAGCCATACTGTTGAACATAAGTAAGTTTCCCAGCACAGATGGATTGAACGATGTATTTGCTTGAAGAATAAAACAGGACAAATACAGGGAGCGGTCCCAAGGTACCAAATGCTGCCGCATCTTCTCTCACCTATTCTCTTTCTCTCCACAGAATGTACAACCCAACATTACACATTCCACAAGAGCACAAGTGACTTGAGCCAGAGAACACAACCCCAGAACCTGTATCACAAGATACAACACATCACCCTTTTTCCAACCTATTGCAACAGGATTATAACAAAACAAACGAAGGGGGAAAGAAACAACAGGGATCAAAAATAACAGAAAACACATTTATAATAAATGAACATAGCAACATGAGAATTCTGCCTGGAAAAAACTGCATATTTACCTAAGAAAAAATGCTTTTGTGTTACAGAGAGTAAAAATATCTTCACAAATGCATAGCCTAAAATAGAACAATCCTGTATTCAAGAGAGAACAAGATCCCCAAATCTTTCAGGTATCTTACAGATACCTTTCCTCAGTGAAACAAGTCGTTCTATTGGTTACAGATTAGCCTGGACAAACTCATGCCCGAATGAATTTCACTTCAAGCCACTTTGGTAAGTGATCAATCAAAACAACAACAAAACATTGAGCAGAGGGTAAAACATGAAAAAGGTCCCACAACATCTATGCTCACCCTTTCCCACACCCTTTGAGGACTCTCAGGAACAATGATGGGTGGGGTAACACATTTCAGACCTTTATCATTGTTCACACAAGTCACACATTTAGCAACCCAATTCTCCACTTCTCTGTGCAACCCTGGCCACCAATAGATTTCTCCTATTCTTTTTTTGTTCTAATCATGCCCAAATGACGTTCATCACTTACATTCAGCAGCCTAGCTCTAATTATTTCTGGAGGACTCAACTTATGCTTACTGAACAATAATCCCGCACTTTACCAAATGCTTGAAGTCCCACAAAAAGATGTCCCTCTCTTGGCCAACTTTCCCTGATATACTGCACAACTTTATTCAACAATAAATCTTGATTAAGAGCACACTTCCAAATAAGGGCACACTTCCAATCCTCCACACTGACATATTTGAGTCCAGCTAAAACATATTTGCAACCAAACATTCCACATCTAGTTGATCATCAATTTTCCCTTCATGGTCTTCTCCTGAAACTGGGAAAGACAGTCGACCTTCATATTTCTCCCTCCTGGAATACACTTGAGGGAAAAATTATAATCAAGCAGTTTCACACTAAAAAATAGGTATTAGTGGTTTATGATCTGTACCCCAAACATATGTTTAATCAACTCCACAGCCCAGACACATGCAAGCATATTACACTTAATGACAGAACACTGTCTTTCCAGGGTCTGAGAGTATGAGAGATAAACGGAATGGTGCATCCATTACTCCCCCTTCCTTGTGACAACACAGCTCCAAGCCCAACACCACTTGCATTAACAGTTACAGTCAAGCGTTCTCCCAGTGTGCTCGGACTGAGTAGGGATGTATTCAATAGTCTTCCTTCATTTCATGAAAAGTGAACTCTTGTGCCATTCTCAACACACATTTGGCATTCTTCTTCAAGAAAGCAAGAAGAGGCCCAGCTTTTGTGGCAAAGGTTTGAACAAATTTGAGATATTAATCACACATTCCTAAAAAAGCCTTGGGTTGCTCCCTGTAAATTGTAACCAACACTTCCTCAAAAGCTTTCATTAACCCTGCACGTGGACAACAACATGGCCCAAAAACTCCATCTCATGCACTCGGAAGATCACACTTATCCTTGATGAATTTTAATCCTTTCTCCCCCAAAGCGGCCAAAACATAACCCAACCTTGTCAAATTCTACTCATATTCTTTACCATAAACCCCCAAAAATCCTGAAAGATAAGTACACCCTTAAACCCTTTCAATACATCACACATTACTTTTTGGAATATCGCAGCAGCACAAGCAGCCCAAATGGCTTTTTACAGAATTGGAAAACACCAGTAGGTGTAACAAATGTAGTAAGGTGTCTTCATTTCTCTGCTAACACTACCTGATGGTATGCAGATCTCAAGTCAAGTTTAGAAAATACACTTGCACCTGCTAGAGTACACATAATTTCTTAAATTTTGGGTAACGGATGCCCATCCATCCAATTAGTCTGATTTAAACTTCTAAGATAACTGCACATCCTCAGCTCATTATTCTTTTTGTGAGCCACAACTATGGGTGACAACCACAGGGACCATTCCATAGGCTTGAGCACACCCTCCTTACACAATTGATTCAATAAATCATCCAGACCTTGCCTCACACTCAATGGCACACCACACAATATAGGTTTCACAGGAACACTCCCCTCCTTTAACTTAATATAATCTTTGAAATCCTTTAACATTCCCAGTTCTTCACTAACGACAATATTATGTCTCTTTAATAGAGATTACAAATCATCCACTTTCTCATGAGTCTGGCATTCAGCAACAGTCAGAATATGGTGTATGCGACCCGGCTTGAAAACAATTCCCAAGCAACCCCGATGGTGCCACCCTAAAATATCCGTCCCACAGCACAAGACATAAATTTTCCCTTGTACCTCTTGGTCTTTGAAATTGATTACAGTTTTAAAATATCCCACCAGATCAATCTTAATATCATTATTTCCTTGAGGAGTGACATCAAGCAGCATTTCTTCAATATTCTTGTTGAGGAAAATATCTTTGGATATGATCATAATTTTGGACCCATAATCTGTTAACAAAGGAATCAACACATCTCCCAGTTTGAATTCTTCTAGCAGATCTTTTGATTTGGGTACACCATGTTACTGTCCCCTCACACATGACAATACATTATTCATGTCATCATTTTTTTCTGGTCACTCTCCTCACACAGAAAATTCAATTTACTCTTTTTTGTATTCATTCGACACACTGTAGCAAAATGACCAGCAACTGGAAATCAACAAGGAAATCAGCCATAAAAGCCTCATGTTTTTGTCAAGAACCATAAGGCTCTGTAATAAACTGCCATCACAAGGATAATAAATGTTCCTCTTATTTGACGACCAAGAAGATAGTTCAAGATTAGTTTCCAAATTAAAATCTAACTTCATCTGACTGGCTTTTAAAAACCTAGAGACTTTGGGGGGAATTTACTAAGTTTTTGCGCCATGTTTGCATCACAAAAGTGACACAATTGGCACAAAATCTTTTTTTCCCAATTTACTTTCCAGCACTAAACTTATTTAGTGCTAAAAATAATGGAAAAGTAATGGCTGCTTTGCATTACTTTGTGCCATGGGACGTACCGAAGGTGGAGCCTGGGCATTCCCATGCAACCACAAAAGGTTTCTGACGCTAAACCCAATTTATTAAATAAAGTAGATTGGGTTTAGCGTGAGAAAACTGCACCCTTTTTCAAATAGATGCATGGAAGGAGAAATGCTTTAATTTCTCCTTCCTTTTCCAACTTTGCATGCGTGCTTCACTGTGCAGCACGCATATAAAGAGGGAAAAGCTTTGCATCATGTCTGGGCATCGTATTTTGTACAGGAAGGTTGCCCTTCCTGTACAAAACCTATGCTAGACTAATGCACACACCCTAGCACTATGGCACTAAGGTATGAAATCAGCGCTGGCGCAAGGGAAAGGGGAGAAGAGAGTTATATCTCTGAAGATATGGCGCTCTCATGCTCCCTCCCTGTCGCGCAACGCAGCGCAACCTCGCAGGGGGTTGCACTGCATTGCGTGATTTTTTGGTAAATCTTCCTCTTTCTGTACCACTACAAGGAAAAACTGATTGCCGGAATTAATCTAACAAATCTTAAAAGCAATCAAACATAAGCTCACTGCAAAGCTTTCACTCAAGATTTTAAAGTAATTAATTAACTAATTGGACAGTTACACTGCTGTATTTATTTGCTCTCCCAATTTACTACTCTAAAGGCATGACATATTGTCTGTTAGTTTAATGCTTTAGTCTTGAGCTGAAATTATTAAAATCTTTTGGTTTGGGGTTTTTGATCAGGATCACGTCTTGTCATGTTTACTCTTTTTTAAGTAACTCCCAGTGTTTACTGCATAAAAGTATCATGACTGTCAAAAATCTTTTTTTAAAAACACTTAATTCACTGAAAAGACAACAGTTCATGCAAAGATTAAATGAAGGGCAGCAAAACATCTGTCAGTATTGGTTCACAAAATAGTTTACCCCCAATTGCTACATTTTACTCAATATTAAGTGACACAGAAATATACTCATCAACCACAACTCATAATAAATTTGGTATGAAAATCCAATTAACCGAGAAAAATATCATATATTAAAAAAATGAAACTGCCATATCAATAACTGTTATTATCACCGGTGATCAATAATAAGCAGACAGTTATAGACAACATTATGATTGTACAAACTTTGATTGATAAATATGTAGTTTCAGAATCACATATTCTCTGTGCTGCTTTCATTGACTTCTCGAGAGCATTCAACAGAGTGGACAGGCAGTTCTGGGAAGGAATTTGCCTTGCTTTTTATCCCTTCGAATCTGCTAAGGTTGATCATAGCACTATATTCTTCAACATGGTGTGGAGTCTTGATGGGAGGGAACACAGCCTTAGCACCTAAAATCCAAACAAGAACTGGCATGAAACAGGGTTGTATATTAGCTCCACTTCTATTGTCTCTTTTCCTTTATGACTTACCTACCCAATTTGGAAATATTAAGAAATTTTGACTAAACATTTCATTTTATTATTTCCATGTATTGATGTACGCAGATGATGTGGTCATTTTTGATCTGACCCCAATAGAACTTCAACATAATTTGAATATACTAATGCGTATGCCAAAAAGAACTTTTTAAAAAAAATTGAGAATTCCAAAACTAAAACTAAAGCGTTGGCCTTTAATGGAAGAAAGCACTGCCTTTCCTTCCACTGGAATCTCAGTGAAGTCAGACTAGAATTGGTAAAAGCATACACTTATCAGTGCAGAGTTTTCTCTCAGAACTAAGACAACAAACAACATTTTTCACATCTAAGGAACAAGTCTTTAGTGCTTGCATGCATTTTAAATACATTTTAGAATTCTTCGGGAATTAGACATTTTAGGTACTTATTTGAAATGTACTAAGTAAAAAATCCTCCTACACTGATAGACGCACTTGATACTTTCCATTCAACAAATGGTCATCCCTGAACCAATATAAAGGGAACATGCTTCGGAAATTATTTACAGTAAGCCAAGCAATTCCACTTTAGGCACTTTGCTTGGAACTCGCTCTGACCAGCTTTTTAGCTTTATGAATCACAAAAGTAGTTCAATGGGCCTACTGCTTAGTCTATGCATCTGATGACACCATGAACGAAACACTGAGTATGAAACAGTTGTAGCATCTAAGAAGGACTAGACATTTACAACACATCTTATGTTCGTTTTAGGAGAAGTAAAATCTAAAATAGAATATGTGCAGTCATGGACTCCTGTACAAAGCAGATTTGTAAAACAATGTCATTCCAAGATTAAGGTATTCTTGAGATACCGCCTGCTGTATGAATTTAAGATTGTTTAAAGATCTCCGAAACATCGTAGACCTTAAGCAACTACAAAAGTATAAAAGTATTTATTGTTTACTGTGGCACATGTTGTAAAGAGAATAATACTCATGCTCAGATTAGGTTCAAGTTCAAAAGACCTTTATTCGAATTTCATAAAATTCATAAAAGTACCACATTAAAAAAAATTCAATTACATAATAAATACAAATTACAGAATTCATAATTATTAAAATCTAATACAGTTCTCATAAGACTATTTTCAGGGGGTTTCCATCATTTTACGTACGCGTGTTATAAGTCTCAAAAAAGTGCTAGTGCGGTAGATTAGTTCATCTGTGTCCAGGGAAAGTTACATTGGATAAGACTCCTCTAACGAAAGGGGTCTTTGTTTTCTAAAATAAGGAGTTAAAAACCAATTGATAAATTTTAAGTAAAATTTACAGAAGAATAGAAAGTGCAAACCATTCTGTTTACTGATACCATCACATGGACATGGATTGTAATCTGTTGTGTGCTGATAGCCCAGGGGAAAGCACAGCAAGAATTTTACTGAATCCGCCCTTAGCCGAAACAACAATGATCTCTCCCAGTTAGTCATAAGTAGGGTGAGGTATGGTACAAGTGTTCTCCTACTTAAATAATTCCTCATGTAACTCACAACAGTTGATTTAAGGATTTTCCTTTCCATTCGTTCAGAGTTATAAAGTGCATACAGTGCTTGTTTGACCAAAAATGGCGTGGGCTGTATGCCCACTCCATGAGCCGTTCACAGCGAAAACCAAACCTAAGTACGGGAATGTGGTTACAGATTCTAATTTATCTGTCCCTATATGTATAGTGTTTAGCTTTCGTTTCCCGGATCCACATGGCATAATAAACAATTTTTTAAACTTGACGCGCAGGTCTAAGCCCTCCATGTATTGGACAAAACCTTTAACAAGTAAGTGAAGGGCATTTGGTGTTCGGCCCATAAGGACTGCATCGTCTGCGTATAATAAAACTGGCAATGGTTGCCCCTGGATTATTGGTACATCACTGGTCACTTGTTTTAGGATTTTGGCTAAACCATTAGTGTAAATAATAAACAACAGGGGTACTAAAACGCAGCCCTGTCTTACCCCTCTACCAATGTTGATGGGTCCACAAACCTCTCCACCCATCCCAATCCTAACTTGTGCTTTGAGATCGGTGTGGAGGTACGCCAGGAAATTAACAAGAGCCTCGTCCAGTCCATAATTCAAAAGAATTGCCCATAGTTTAGATCTATTCACTAGATCAAAGGCGGATGAAAGATCCATGAACGCAAGGTAAATAGGGGACGATCGGGCAACGCTATACTTATTAATTATCAGTTTTAAGTTCAAGCATTGCTCAACCGCCCCCACCTTGCTCCTGAATCCCATCTGACACGGGTCCAATGGACCCGTATCTTCAGTCGATTCTACCACCCTATTATAAATTACTCGCCCCAAAATATTTAAGGTGTTATCCAAAAGGGAAATTTGGCGATAATTCACTGGGTCCGACCTCTCACCCTTTTTAAAAACTGGAACTTTAGCACTAGCAGCCCAGGTAGTGGGCATGGGCACTGTTGGCAAACTATTAAAAACATTAAGGAGGATTGGTGCTCATAGATCCGGACTATGCTTCATTATATCTATGGACAATCCGTCGGGACCTGGAGCCTTGTTTCCAAGGCTCTCTTTGATAGCTACCTCCACCTCATGGAGATCTATCTCTAAGCCGCAGAGCTGACCAGGGGTAAAGCTAGTTAATTCCTCAAAAGGAGCGGCAAACATTTTGGAAAAATGGGCCTCCCAAGAGCTGCTGGTTATGTTGCAGCTAATTGGGGTTAATTGTTTGCCCATTTCTCGCATTTTTCTAACAGCTAACTAAAAGAGGCCGCTGCTTTTCAAATTTGCGCTCCCAACCAGCGACTCCCACTGTTCCTTGGTTTAGTGGTTATTGCCCTGCGCAATTCCCTGTTTGCTAATGAGCAGGCAGAATCAAACCACCTTGGTTCTTTCCCTTCTTTTGGTAGTGGAGCTGACAAGGAGGTTTTTATGGCTAGACACAGTTTACCAAAATCATAGATTATCCTGTGACAGTTCCCATCCATTGTTAGACAAGAATTAATTAACCGGGGATATTCCCTACTTACACTTTCTGATATTGCCCCGCTGTCAACTCCCCTCCATTTTAGACGCAAGCCGTCACCCGTGGGTGTAATATCTCTTGCACCATTTAAGTTGGCATATACTTGGCTAGGGCCTAATTTTAAAGTCACTGTGAGGGGGTTGTGATCACCAAACAATGTTTCTACCACTGTAGATTTTATCACACGGTCTAATAACTGGGGGGACATAAAGATAAAATCAATAGCGGAGGAGCAATCCCTGCCTCTCAACGTAGGGGTGTGAGGTATCCTAGGAGTGTGACTTGTATCCATAACATTGCTGAGAGTATACTCAGTTAGTATATTAGCTAATTCAATGCCCCTTCGTTCAGCTTGATCTAAGAAATTTCTATCCTCAGTCCTGCGGTTCTTTGGGATTTTTGCATTAACGTCCCCCCCAATTAAAATCCCTGTTTCCTCACCAGTTTCTAAGCTGGTTTCAAGATTTCGTAAAGTCTTAGAGAGTGCTTCAAAGTTTTTGTTGGGTACAGAATAAAAGTCATTATTATAAAAATTGATTAAATAAATCCGGGTCTTTTGCTTGAACTCCAAAATCTGTATTTTCGGGTTTCCTCTTGAGAAGTCTCTAATTGTGCCACCGGCCAGTATCTTGATGCCAATTAACAGGCCTCCCGCTGCACGTCCTGAATCAGGCTTGGGTGCTGTCACGATAAAGCAATGATAACCCTCTATATATAAATTCTCAACAGCCCATGTCTCCTGAAACATGATAATGTCTTTACTATCCAATAGCTGGACCCATTGCGGATTTGACAATCTTGGTTCTAACCCAGCTACATTCCAGCTAAGAATGGACAAGTCACAGTGGTTTGCATGACTAATTGACTAGCTTCTAGCACTCATAACTGTACTCTGCTTAATGTTAGTTGGTATGAGAGATGCAACCTCTTGTGTAGTTACAGTTGTGGTAGTGTGGTGTTGCACTACTGTTTCCTGAGTTGTGTTGATTAATATTGGAGTAAGTGTTCCTCATTATCATTGCTTTCATCTTGACATCCAATGTTACCTCCCCTTTTCCCCAGTCAGTCCTGATCTTCTAAATTTGAGAAGGCGTGTTCAAATCGGTTATAGGTTGGGATGTTATATAGGGGCCTCAACTCATTCTGAGGCAAATTCCGGTTTGAGTTCAAGCTTAAATATGGCCCCTCACTATGGTTGTGCGGTGGCATAATGGGGAAGTATGGGTGTGGCATCGGGTGTCCTGGGAATGGGGCCTGGTAGCACTGAGCTGGGCCATTCATAAGGCTAAAATCTTGATTCAGTTGGTGAGATGGTAAGAAATCCCTGATACCAAGATTTGGATCCTGATAACGCACAGCCGGGTTATTCATGGGGTTAGAGTTTGGGGCTAGGTGTCTATAAAAGTAACCTAGGGGAAGCAAGGTCGTATTAAATTCCCACGGTGAGGGCAATGGCGCATTGGCAAGGGTTTTTTGAGCCCATTGAGGGGACCTAAAGTTTATAACTATGCAGTCGCCATCAAACTTTTTTCTCAGCGGGCCCACCCACCCGACTCTTTGTGTTTGAATAATCTCCCTTGCTCCTTCCATTGGGAAATTACAATTTATAGATAACCAATGGAGGACCCTATTTTTAAGAGTAATATGATTTTCCTCTTGGTCATTCTTTAGTCTGGGCATATTGGCTAAAACCAGCACGTACGCCCCGCATTCAGGTGGCAGGCTGATGCGGGTGGGAATCCTCCTCGTGTTGGTTGCCATGGTTAGTTCAGGTTGAACTGTGGGCAGTTTTAGACATCGTTCTTAGTTTGTCGGGTTGGGACTCTTTTGCTTTCATCAGCATTATGATCCGTCCCTTCCAAACTAGCTACCTTAGTCATGTTTGGATTAAGGGTATGTTTGGCTAGAGGTTGGCTTTTGCTTGAGCTAGGTGCCGGCATCATTGAAGTAATTTTATTATGACCAACTGTGTTTGTGTTAGCTCCGTTATTTTTGGCTTTGGTTCCACCTAATGGCCCCATGTTGGGTTTGTTTATTATAGTCTGCCCTATGCCTAATTTTGTTACATGGTCATCCAACACTCTCAACCTCTTATCCATGTTTAGGATTTGTTGATTAATTGGGCCTAAAAGGGTAGACAATAAAGTCTCCATCCTCCCCCAAAATCCTTCGTTCCCCATTGCTACACTGGCTTCTGTGGCATGGGTATCCGTTCCGATAAATTGATCTTCCCCCTTATCCCTTTTCCGCTCTACGTAGGCAGGAATCCTCCGACCTTGCTTGCGCCCACCCTTGATTCTCTGTATTTTTGGCGAAAACTCAGTGTCTAGGTGCTTCAGTTTCCTTTTAGCTTTTTGGCCCCTGGTTCGCACAGGAATGCTGTCACTTTTGTCCCCCTCAGTGTTTGATATGTCAAGATCCACACATGGATCATTGCCATCTAAATGTGCCTGATCGTTTGCCAGTGGTGCGCAAGAATCTTGACTAATGTTCATATCAGGTCTGAGCATAGTGGGAGTTGATGATAACCTGCTACCTGGGGTAAATTGTGCTGGGGAGGCCGTGTCCACAATTATGTCCTTTTCCCCATTTATTGCGTTTATTCTAAATCAGTTATGTGACAAATGTTAAGCAGTAGAGAATGCTTTTATCACTGACCTGATAGCAATGCCGGGAACAGATGGAAAAGGCCTGCCAAGGGGGGTGGCCCAGCCCGGCCTCTTCTGGCCTCTGAGGGCCTAAGAGGGCCCTCCCTTTGCCCGGGCTTAACCCGGCACCGCCCTCGCGCGTCCGCGACGCGGAGGGAGCGTCCGCTGTTTAAGCGCCTCCGTGCGCGTTGCAGGGCGGAAGTGGACGGTGCGGTGGAGATGCCTGGGAGCTGTAGTCTCCCCCTGCAGCGGCCGTTCTGCGATGAAGGACACGGCGGCAGAGGAGACCAACAGCGTGTGCAGCCCAGAAAGCAGATGCGGCAGGTAAGGCTTGTGCTCCGTGCTGTGCCCCCTCGAGTTCTGGCCCCCGCTCCACCGAGGGAGCGTCCGCTGTTTAAGCGCCTCCGGGCGCGTTGCAGGGCGGAAGTGGGCGGTGCGGTGGAGATGCCGGGGAGCTGTAGTCTCCCCCTGCAGCGGCCGTTCTGCGATGAAGGACACGGCGGCAGGGGAGACCAACAGCTCGTGCAGCCCAGAAAGCAGATGCGGCAGGTAAGGCTTGTGCTCCGTGCTGTGCCCCCTTGAGTTCTGGCCCCTGCTCCACCGAGGGAGCCTCTGCTGTTTAAGTGCCTCCGGGCGTGTTGCAGGGCGGAAATGGGCTGTGCGGTGGAGATGCCTGGGAGCTGTAGTCTCCCCCTGCAGCGGACGTTCTGCGATGAAGGACACAGCGGCAGGGGAGACCAACAGCGTGTGCAGCCCAGAAAGCAGATGCGGCAGGTAAGGCCTGTTCTCCGTGCTGTGCCCCCTTGAGTTCTGGCTCAGATTAGGTATTTTACGATTGAATGTTTTTAAAGGACATTGGTCTAATTCTAAAAATGATGCCAGTTTATGTGACCTTTGCCACAGAGGGACGCAATATTTAAGACACACACTTTATATTTGCCCAGCAATCGCAGAAGTATGAAAACGTTACTGAATCCCTCCCTAAATTTAATATACCAAGAGTTGATGAACTGATTAATAAAGTAATTTAGTAATGTTTCCAATGAATGAGTTTGACAACAATTACAAGAACAATTGCAAGCAAAAGAAGTGGTGAAACCTTATAAAGAAAGCTGGAGAAAAGGTACAAGGAATAAACGAAGAATCATGAAAAATGCACAAGACTTATCAGATTCAACCCAAAATTGACTGGAGTCAATCACTGTGTAATAAATTAAAAGTATTGGAACTTTATAGATTCAAAATAAACACCACAGGTAAGTATTTCTTCAAATACAAACAAGCCCATGGTATTAACAATACAGCCTACAGAATAGCCAAGGATCAAACATTCTGTACCAGAATTTAAGATCTTTTATCCACCTACAAAAGAAAACCTTCTGCCCAGTACAGTTAATAGAATTAACCATGAACACCTGTCATACTTGCCTCTACAAGTAAGTCCCTTTACAACTTCTTTGCACCTCACCAACTATTTAACTTATGGATCTTTTTTTCAATGAGATTACAGCCCATTAAGTAGACACAAATTCAGTGTTTGTTTCATACTTCTCCACAGCTGCACTTCTCCTCATCAGAAATAAATTTGGTTTACTTTCTGAAAAATAAGACATATCCATTGAGAGAGTTGAACGCTGGTCAAATTTAGTACCAACAATAATTTTAAACGACAGCCATCTTCTCCACAAAAGTGGATTTGACATGTGTTCTATTCAAGAGCAATTCTGAGTAATTAACTCAGAAGCACTTAATTCAACAGGAATAAATTCTACAAGGTGTAGTGTAAAACTAAACCATACAGGCAATTCACAAGTAATCACAAACTCAAGTGGTCATCCAAGTCCCTGGAACCATACAAGAAAGAGAAAGCTTGATCATGGCTATCAGGAAAGCTAAACAAAAATAAGTTGAACAAGGAATCCACGTTTTAACAAGATATTCCTCCTGCTCTCTTGGAATCTAGCAGGTCTACAAAAAGAAAAAAATCAATAATATAGTAAGCTTAAGAGCATCTCTTATTTGCCTGCAGGAAACATTATTCTTTGGATAATTATTATTTAATAAAAAGGATCTGTGCTTGGTTTCAACAAAGGCCATGCAAAAAGGGGTTTGCCATACTAGTATCAATAGATTATATTACAAACTGTAAGATTCGATCTTCCCTCAGTAATAACATGTAATAAAATTATTGAAGCTGAAATCTTTTCAGAAATCGGTTCTACATCTGTTCAATGTATATGTCCCTCCAGTTCAGCAAAATAACTCCATATTAATCAGTATATTTCAATTCATTGAAACTATAGTGGAAAATTAATCAAACTCTCAGATTCAAATAGTAGGCGACGTCAATGCAACACTACTTTGAGCACCTATAGAAACATTGAACTAGAAGATGAATGTAATATCTCTGAATCACTGTTCCCAAGAAATGATAAAGATTCATAATCAGTGGAAGATCCAATCAGATATACCTGCCAGGCCTACTAAAACATGCACTGTAAGATCCTCAATAATTACCTATATATTTTCAAGTTACAAATTATTTAGTCTAATCTCAGATCTAAATAATTTATATCTCAATTATAGTGTTCTTGCAATTTTCTAATTCACCATTGAGTTTTTGTTACAAAATGCTTCCAATTGGTCCTCGGGGATCAGCTGTGACCAGATTGATATTGACTCCAAACACGGGCAACTGCATTGGAACACCATTAATATAATCATATTGAATGCAATGACTACAGCAAGTTTAGACCTGACAAAGGTTACTGGGTTTAATATAATAACTGAGTATGAGAACCACATATCGATGGCAACAAAGGTGGTGGAAAGAACAAAACTACAAAAGAGAATAGAACGTATTATAAAAGATGCTATAGATCCTAAATTATCAGTGGAAATAAATAGGCTCACAGAGTAGATTACATCACCAAGTTACATGCAGAAAATATAGCTGAACCCAGTGAAGAAATTAATGCTGATTTCCATTCATCTCAAAATCACTGATCGAAGGAGATCTTCCCATACATCTAGACAAATAGTTAAACATATAAAAAGAACCAAACACTCTAAAGTCATGGGTCCAAATCAAGATCAGGTGCTAGACCTGAAAAGAGATCCCAAGGCATGGGGGACATTCTTAGTTCCCTTATACCTGTTTTGCTATAAAACAGTTGTCCTGCCTAGCTCCTGGACTCTGTGTATTGTGATATCATTTTTTAAAAACAGCACAAACCCTAGTAACTTCAAACATATTGCTCCACTTGATACAACAGAAAAGATCTTTACGAAAAGTATATTGGAACATTTGGGAGGCAGGGCATACTAGAAATAAATAATTCCTTGTGAGCAAACAGATTATTAACCAAAATGCCCAGTAATTGACAATATTGCTATTGTACAAACATTAATTGATAAATACATAGTTTTTAATTCCCAAATCATTTGTACTGCATGTATAGACTTTTCTACCACTTTTGATTGAGCAGATAGACTCTCCGACCTAGAAAACTCTCTGATGTAGGCATCCCACTGAACATATTCAGACTGCTAATTGCACTGCATACTTCAACATGGTGCGGAGTATTGATCAGAAGGAACAAATGTTTAACGTCAGAAATAAAAACTGGGAATGGTTTAAAACCATCTGTTTTATTACAATCTACCATCTCAATTTCATCAAGTTAAAACTATCCCATAAGACTAGGTTCTGAAAGACTATAACTGCTGATGTATGCAGACATTGAGGTCATATTTGAACTTACCTCGGTAAGGTTGCAGCGCCAATGCTGAAAAACATTTCCTTAAAATGAACACTTCTAAAACCAGGGCAGAAGAATTTAAGGGCAGGTAACAATACAAATTCTGTTGCTGGTCCTTAGGTGATGATAAAGTAGAAAAGGTTTGGTCATATACCTATGATGGTAGAACCTGCTATCAAACTCGCAATGGCAAACAGCACTTTAAACAAATTAGTAGATAAGCAGTAGCCTATTCTGGTACTTTGAATATGTCTCATAAGTAAAATCTCCTGGGTAAATGCATGTAATGTCTTCTCGCTGGGGAAAACACATTTCATACAATTTATTGTAGTACTTTAGTAGTACTATAAGTGTTAACATCTGTTATGAAGTAAATAGCAAATAAAAGTCTTTATTTACTGTGACAGGGAGGGTGGATAAAGGAGTAATCAATCTAATACGGTCATGTAATCGTCATTACACTGATCCAGTGTCCTTCACGGCACAGTCCTATTTTCTGTCCCTCCCTCTCTCCATTTTTTCTTTATCATTAAATATGCCTTAGTGGTTTAGCAGGAGGAGGTAAAAGGGGAAGTGGTTATTTATGAGCTGAGAAAGGAATTTTTCATATAAATAGAAAAGTTAATTCTCAAATTTTGTGAAATGAACTGTCTGAAGGGGTGGTGGGGACGCATATAATAAGGACTGTGACTAGGTTACTGTTAAGTGATAGACGGTGCTCGAGTTACCAGGGCTGACTTTCAAGTTATGCAGACAGGTGACTCATTAAATTTACGTTACCAATCTTACAGGTGCAATTCACTAGAAATCTAAAACATTAATTGCCCTTGTATTCCTTAGGGTATTCATTAGATCTATAGTTTGAGTTCCACAGAAGTCAGAATGGCACGTCCTAGGTAGGTGTGAGTTTAGAGAGGAGGGGATGTGAGAGCTCAGTAATTGTTCTTAAACAGTGTTTTTAAATTACATGTTTTAAGGAATGTTCTATGTGCTTCAGAGCACAATTGAAGTTGCTTGGGAACCATTTAACATATAGGACACATAAAGCAATGTAATCAGTGGGTCTTTGAAACTGATTTGCCAGCCCTATTTAATAAGCATTGATGTGTGATGGTACTGTAGAGAGTCACAGCAGAAATATGTTCACATAGATAAGGCTATACACCAAGGCCCAAATGGGTTTCTCATATATCAAGCCTAAATTAGGTTAATTGCAAAAATAGGGCTGTGTCTATCAGTATTCAATGGTACAACAAAAATTCCATGGCCCAATGGAAATTAGGAAAGTTATCCTATCAGACTGCCCTGGTCTGGTTGCAAAATAATATGTATAGTTTGGGTACAATGGAATCCCCTTTTCCCTGGGCCCTGACTCCACTGCACCTCCTGCGTCATAGCTATGCCTCTGTTAGCATTGTCACATATAGACCCACAAGACATATTGAGCTTTGACTTTTTATCCAACTACACATTGCATCTTCTGTTAACATTGTATGGTCTAGAAATTTCTAACAAGGCACATGCAGTTTGATATACAGCTAGGACTGACTGAAAGTATCACACATGACATGTACCCATATGCAAAGTATGCATGAACACCATAAGATTAAGATTCATGGAGCAGTCTTTATTTGTGCTGGTAGAGGGAGAGCTGCTTTATTGAAACTGTGTGCATCACAGTTGCATAAACCCCATGCACATGTCTTACAGGCCAAACTAATTGACCTCACTAATCATCAAAGTAAAACTGTCCACCAATCCCACCCCCATAACATTACCTTTTAACTGCTTCCAAGCCCCAAGCTCTAAAGGGTGATGCCTTTTAAGCAAAGGTTATCCTTGCACACCATAGCTATTTCACAGCTCCCCCTGATCCTCACACCACCTTCCATCCCTTGAGCTGATCCACCTGACCAGTAATGAGTCCAGCCATTAATGCATCCTCAACCTGAAATGTTAACATCGCCATCCAGAAACAAACCTTAAATCCTGAAGTTGTTTTTGTCACCCACCCCCAGCCCCACCTTTCTGCATCCCCCAACACTCCACTCCAATCAAAGTCACCAATGTGTCCCTAATCAGATAAAGCTTCATGCCCATAAGGAACAAATGTACCTGGCCATCTCTAAAGTACAACTTCTCCTCAAAGAGAACATCTGAAGGTCACACTGACCAAACCCTCCACCCTACAAACATTTCACATTTCTCTGTTAACTTTATGCCTTGCTGCATCAATTGCCAACTGTATAATAGTGCCCTTGCACTCTCTTCTTAGTATGAACTCAGTCCAAACAATGGTAGACCCTACCCGCAATTCTTTTACCTCCCTGAGATCTCTCTTAATTTGCTTCACCAAAGCCAACCTTTTCAATTTTACTGCACCCTTTTCTCCTAAATGAATGATCAAAACTTCTGGGCAACCTCTATCTTTAAACAAATTTACTAACAATGGCCATAGCTCCCTCACATTCATGCCCGCTAGCCCACAGGCATCTCTACACTCTGGATTTATCAAATCCTTTATCAAATCCCAACTGCCTTCCGAACTGCACCATTCCACTTGCTTCACTGTCCACTTTACAAATGAATGGCCACAGATCGGCACTGAATTGCAGACCAGCGACATAACCTAAAAGAAACAACCAGCTATGTTACTACTCTGTTACTGTGATGTGCAGACTAACATATCACCTATAGCAGTCTGATCTCCATCTGCCCAAGCTCCTAATGGCTTCCCCTGGTCCACCCCATTTATTAACTTCAGTCACTACTTCAATGGGAACTGAATGAGTACCACATTATTTTGCTGGCTACGGCAATTCCAAGAGAGTTAGCTGCAAACTCTCCACACCTAAAAACGTGGAAACTCGTCAAAGAAACACTGCCTAAATGGTAAAAAAAAACGTATTTTTCCCAAACCTTTCCGTAAATAGACCTGTCAAACCACTACTGGAACAACGTCTTCCACTGGCACATTTAAAATTCCTTACAGTGTTCTCGCTGATCTGTTCTAGTCTTCTTTAACCACACCACCACACTTTCCCAATCAACCCACACACGTCCTGCATCAACAAACTCTATTCCCCTAGACCTCCCACCAATTCAGATACTTGAAAGCACTGAAAAAAAGCCAAGACATTGCAAAAAAAATGGCTATTTCTTGAACATTGAAACACACCAGTCACAAAACTCCCAGTATTTTTTCAATAGTAACACTGTAATGGTCTTTTAACATTCTAACCTGATGATGCCGCTCCTACCCCCCATTACAAAGCACCTACAAATCTCCCCTGCAGACAGCTCTCAACTCTAGACATTCTTCTGTGAAAACACACTACCGCAGCACACTCCCGCAGCCTACAAAACTTTCTGCATCACACCCATTATAAAGTTTATCACATCACTCTTCGTTTCATCTTCAAAACCATGTGCGCTCATTCTGCACAAAGCCCCTTGACTCCAAATGGAGTCAAAACTTTAGACCAACCTTCACACTCATCTTCCACCGACACCTATCTCCCAACCCTCTTTTCTGGACCTCCTAAAGAACCCTCATTCCCTGTCCTATCGCTTTGACCTGTACTACTCTCACCCTCAACATCAAATCCTGTCTCTTGATAAGGATCCCAAGTGCCCTCAGCCCTTTCTTTCCTCTGGCCACTGTCACTGTCCCTGAAACCCCCACAGGCTTCACTACTGTACTCTGTGAGAGTGTCAGCCAGTCTTCATCCTCTATATGTCCATCCGGTTTAAACTTAATCCTGCCTCCCTCACTTAAAACTTCGATTAATACCCCTTCCTTCTCTTCTCTGATGCCTCTAATTATCTTTAACCCCTACTGTGCATCGGAGGCGCGGGAGCAGTCCGACACATAGGTGGTCATGTGATTCGGACGGCTCCCGCGCGTCTGACGCCATGACACAGTAAATTCCTCTGGTGCGGGCACCAGAGGGATTCCCTTTACCCCCCAACAGCCTCAGGAGCTGGGGAAGAGCTTTCCCAGCTCCCGAGGCCCCCCTCGTTTCCCTAAAATGACGATCAGCGCACACGTCGCGCTGATATAATTTCAGTGAAACAGAAATTGAAATGAGACAAGAAGCTCCTTTCAGTTTCGCTTTCTACGTTCTCAGGGGGCTATATCAAGTTTTGTGATAGGTAATTTTGATGTTGCCTCAATAGGTTTTGGGCCCTTGCCTATCGCGGGTACTTGACCCACCCACACAAGTGAGGTACAATTTTTCTTGAAAGACTTTGGGGAATGCAGGGTGGGTGGAATTTTGTGGATCCACACAGATTCCAGAACTTTCCACCACAGAAATGTGAGGAAAATTAGTTTTTTTGACAGATTTTGAAGTTTGCAAGAGATTCTGGGTAACAGAACCTGGTGAGAGCCAGACAATTCACCCCATCCTGGATTTCCCTGGGTGTCTAGTCTTTAGAAATGTATACGTTTGCTAGGTTTCCCTAGGTGCCAGCAGAGCTAGGGTTCAGAATATACATCTAGGCACTTTGCAAAAAAAGGGTCAGTTTTCACTGTGAAAATGTGGTGTGCCACATTGCGTTTTGGGCCATTTCCTGTGGCAGGCACTAGACCTGTCCACACAAGTGAGGTACCATTTTTCTCAGAAGTCTTTGGGGAACTTGGGATGGGTAGAATTGTGTGGATCCACGTGGATTCCAGAACTTTCCACCAGAGAAATGTGAGGAAAATGTGTTTTTTTGGACACATTTTGAGGTTTGCGAGGGATTCTGGGTAACAGAACCTGGTGAGAGCCAGACAAGTCACCCCATCCTGGATTCCCCTGGCTGTCTAGTTTTCAGAAATGCATAGGTTTGCTAGGTTTCTGAAGGTGCCAGCAGAGCTAGGATTCAAAATATACAGCTAGCCACTTTGCAAATAAAGGGTCAGTTTTCACTATGAAAATGTGGTGTGTCCATGTTGCGTTTTGGGCAATTTCCTGTCGCGGGCACTAGACCTACCCCTATAAGTGAGGTACCATTTTTCTTGGAAGACTTTGGGGAATGCGGGGAGGGTGGAATTTTGTGGATCCACGCAGCTTCCAGAACTCTCCACCACAGAAATATGAGGAAAATGTGTTTTTTTGACAAATTTTGAGGTTTGCAAGGGATTCTGGGTAACAGACCCGGTGAGAGCCAGACAAATCACCCCATCCTGTATTTCCCTTGGTATCTAGTTTTAAAAAATGTATAAGTTTGCTAGGTTTCCCTAGGTGCCGGTAGAGCTAGGGTTCAAAATATACAGCAAGGCACTTTGCAATAAAAGGGTCCGTTTTCACTGTGAAAATGTGGTGTGTCCACATTGCGTTTTGCACCATTTCCTGTTGCGGGCACTAAACCTACCCACACAAGTGAGGTGCCATTTTTCTCAGAATATTTTGGGAAACGTGGGGTGGGTAGAATTTCGTGGATCCACGCAGATTCCATAACTCTCCACCACAGAAATGTGAGGAAATGTGTTTTTTGACAAATGTTGAGGTTTGCAAGGGATTCTGTGTAACATACCTTGGTGAGAGCCAGACAAGTCACCCCCATCCTGGATTTCCCTGGCTGTCTAGTTTTAAAAAATGTATAGGTTTGCTAGGTTTCCCTAGGTGCCGGCAGAGCTAGGATTCAAAATCTACATCAAGGCACTTTGCAAAAAAAGGGTACATTTTCACTGTGAAAATGTGGTGTGTCCACATTGCATTTTGGGCTGTTTCCTGTCACAAGTACTAGACCTTCCCACACAAGTGAGGTACCATTTTTTTTAGAAGACTGTGGGATATGTGGGGTGGGTAGAATTTTGTGGATCCACACAGATTCCAGAACATTCCTACACAGAAATGTGAGGAAAATGTGTTTTATTGGACACATTTTGAGGTTTGCAAGGGATTCTGGGTAACAGAACTTGGAGAGAGCCAGATAAGTCACCCCATCCTGGATTTCCTGTGTGTCTAGTTTTCATAAATGTATAAGTTTGCTAGGTTTCCCTGGGTGCCGGCAGAGCTAGGGTTCAAAATCTACAACTAGGAACTTTGCAAAAAAAGGGTCAGTTTTCACTGAGAAAATGAGGTGTGTCCACGCTGCATTTTGGGCCATTTCCTGTCACGGGCACTAGATGTCTCGGAAGACTTTGGGGAATGCGGGGTGGTGGAGTTTTGTGGATCAACGCAGATTCCAGATCTTTCCACCACAGAAATCAGAGGAGAATGTGTTTTCTTTTACAAATTTTGAGGTTTGAAAGAGATTCTGGGTAACAGAACCTGTTGAGAGCCAGACAAGTCACCCCATCCTGGATTTCCCTGCGTGTCTAATTTTTAAAAATGTATAGGTTTGCTAGGTTTCCCTATGTGCCGGCAGAGCCAGGGTTCAAAATATACAGCTAGGTACTTTGCATTAAAAGGGTCAGTTTGCACTGTGAAAATGTGGTGTGTCCACATTGTGTTTTTGGCAGTTTCCTGTCTCGGGCACTACGCCTACCCACACACGTGAGGTACCATTTTTCTCAGAAGACTTCGGGAAATGCGGGGTGAGTAGAATTTTGTGTATACACGCAGATTCCAGAACTTTCCACCACAGAAATGTGAGGAAAATGTGGGATAATATTTACATATTTTTAGGTTTGCAAGGGATTCTGGGTAACAGAACCTGGTGAGAGCCAGACAAGTCAATCCATCCGGGATTTCCCTGGGTGTCTAGTTTTAAAAAATGTATAGGTTTGCCAGGTTACCAGATGTGTCGGCAGAGCTAGGGTTCAAAATCTACAGCAAGGCACCTTGCAAACAAAGGGTACATTTTCACTGTGAAAATGTGGTGTGTCCACGTTGTGTTTTGGGCCGTTTCCAGACGCGGGCACTAGGCCTACCCACACAAGTGAGGTACAATTTTGAGGTTTGCAAGGGATTTTGGGTAACAGAACTTAGAGAGAGCCAGACAAGTCACCCCATCCTGGATTCCCCTGCGTGTATAGTTTTCATAAATGTATAAGTTTGCTAGGTTTCCCCGGGTGCCGGCAGAGCTAGGGTTCAAAATCTACAGCTAGGCACTTTGAAAAAAAAGGGTCAGTTTGCACTGCGAAAATGAGGCGTGTCCACGCTGCATTTTGGGCCATTTCCTGTCACAGGCACTAGATGTCTCGGAAGACTTTGGGGAATGCGGGGTGGTGGAATTTTGTGGATCCATGCAGATTCCAGATTTTTCCACCACAGAAATCAGAGGAGAATGTGTTTTCTTTTACAAATTTTGAGGTTTGAAAGAGATTCTGGGTAACAGAACCTGTTGAGAGCCAGACAAGTCACCCCATCCTGGATTTCCCAGCGTGTCTAATTTTTAAAAATGTATAGGTTTGCTAGGTTTCCCTATGTGCCGGCAGAGCCAGGGTTCAAAATATACAGATAGGTACTTTGCATAAAAAGGGTCAGTTTGTACTGTGAAAATGTGGTGTGCCCACATTGTGTTTTTGGCAGTTTCCTGTCTCGGGCACTACGCCTACCCACACACGTGAGGTACCATTTTTCTCAGAAGACTTTGGGAAATACGGGGTGAGTAGAATCTTGTGTATACACACAGATTCCAGAATTTTCCACCACAGAAATGTGAGGAAAATGTGTTTTTTTTTTTACAAATTTTGAGGTTTGCAAGGGATTCTGGGTAACAAAACCTGGTGAGAGCCAGACAGTCACCCCATCCTGGATTTCTCTGGGTGTCTAGTTTTAAAAAATGTATAGGTTTGCCAGGTTACCAGATGTGCCGGCAAAGCTAGGGTTCAAAATCTACAGGAAGGTACATTGCAAACAAAGGGTGCATTTTCACTGTAAAAATGTGGTGTGTCCACGTTGTGTTTTGGGCCGTTTCCTGACGCGGGCACTAGGCCTACCCACACAAGTGAGGTACCATTTTTCTCAGAAGACTTTGGGAAATGCGGGATGGGTGGAATTTTGTGGATCCACGCAGATTTCAGAACTTCCCACCACGGAAATGTAGAGAAAATGTTTTTTTTTTGTTTACACATTTTTAAGTTTGCAAGGGATTCTGGGTAATAGAACCTGGTAAGAGGAGAGCCAGTGAAGTCACCCCATCCTGGATTCCCCTGGGTGTCTAGTTTTCAAAAATGTATAGGTCTTCTAGGTTTCCCTAGGTGCTGGCAGAGCTAAGGATCAAAATCTACAGCTAGGCACTTTGCAAAAAAAGGGGCAGTTTTCATTGTAAAAATAAAGTGTGTCCATGTTGCGTTTTGAGCCGTTTCCTGTCGCAGGCACGAGGCCTACCCACACAAATGAGATACCATTTTTATTGAGAGACTTAGGGTAACACAGAATTGTAGAGCAACTGTTATTACCTTTTGAATTTTAATGCATTTCTGCCTTCCAAATGAAAGACAATGTGTAAAAAATAAGTCATTTTGAAAAATGACCTATAATTCTCATGCTAGTATGGGTACTCACAATCTCGGAAATGTGAAAATATCTACTGTTTCTAAACTCTATATTTTGTTTCAATTTCAGAAATACATAGGTGTCTTTCATACCGATGTTTCCATGTATATATTTTCCCAAATTAATTGCTATATACCTGGTACATAATAAAGAAAAACATTGCAGGACACTTCTCAGTTATTGGCTCTGGGTTTGTCGGGTTCTTGGTGAGCCTACAAGTCCTATATTTTCCCACAACCAGAGAGGTCCAGCGGATGTAACGGTATATTGCTTTCAAACAGCTATCATAATTAGAGGAAGTTACAGGTGAAAAGGTTGATACAAATGGCGTTTTTTCCAACTAATTTTCAATTTTTCCTATATTCAACTGTTAGTTTTTATAAAGAAACCTGGAATGATCTACACAAATGACCCCTTGCTGAATTCAGATTTGTATCTACTTTTCTAAAATGTATCTCTTTCCAGGATCTATTATTGCTTTCATACCTATTTCTACCGTTAAGTGGAAGGAGGTTGAAAGCACAAAAAATAGCAAAAATAGGCTATGTCCCAGAAAAATGCAAAAACTGTGTAAAAAATGTTGGTTTTCTGACAAGTCTGCTTGTCTCTAAAAGCTGGATAAATGGTGATTTCAGCACCACAACCCCTTTGTTGATACCATTTGCATGGAAAAACACAGGCGCTTTAATCTGTAGCCCTTTTTTCCAATTTTTCCCCCAAAAAAACATTTAGCTATGATTTGGCAAATTTCGGGATCCCCTCCAGGGGAATCTACAAACCCTGGGTACCTTTAGAATTCCCATGATGTTGGAAGAAAAGGATGCAAATTTGGCGTGGATACCTTATGTGGTTACAGAGGCCTAAGCTCGAACTACCCCATATAGCCCAAAAAAGGCTTCGCACAGAGGGGGGAAAGGCCTAGCAACGAAGGGGTGAACAGTGTCACCACTGTGCACAGCAAGCCGGACTTCCCCACTTCTGTGTCTGCAGAATCCTTTTTCTTGACTTTTCTCAGTACGTCCCTGCATGCTTTGGCCCTTCACCCTCCATTATAACTTGCATATCTGGAGCATCTGTGGACTACTCAGGTGGCTTCCTCTCGGATGGAGAGTTTTGGGCCGTTTCCTGTTGCTGGCACTAGACCTACCCCTACAAGTGAGTTACCATTTTTCTTGGAAGACTTTGGGGAATGCGGGTGGGTGGAATTTTGTGAATCCACGCAGATTCCAGAACTCTCCACCACAGAAATTTGAGGAAAATGTGTTTTTTTTAACACATTTTGAGATTTGCAAGTAATTCTGGGTAACAGAAACTGATGAGAGCCAGACGAGTCACCCCATCCTGGATTTCCCTGGGTATCTAGTTTTCAAAAATGTATACGTTTGCTAGGTTTGCCTAGGTGCTGGCAGAGCTAGGGTTCAAAATATACAGCCAGGCACTTTGCAATTAAAGGGTCAGTTTTCACTGTGAAAATGTGGTGTGTCCACATTGCGTTTTGGGCCGTTTCCTGTTGCGGGAACTAGACCTACTCTCACAAGTGAGGTGCCATTTTTCTAAGAATACTTTGGGGAACGTGGGGTGGGTAGAATTTTGTGGATCCACGCAGATTCCAGAACTTGCCACCACAGAAATGGGAGGAAATGTAGTTTGTTTTGACAAATTTTGAGGTTTGCAAGGGATTCTGTGTAACAGAACTTGGAGAGAGCCAGACAAGTCACCCCATCTTGGATTTCCCTGGGTGTCTAGTTTTTAAGAAATGTATAGGTTTGCTAGGTTTCTATAGATCCTGGCAGATCTAGGGTTCAAAATCTACAGCTAGGAACTTTGCAAAAAAAGGGTCCGTTTTCACTGTGAAAATGTGGTGTGTCTACCTTGCGTTTTGGGGCGTTTTCTGTCACAGGCACTAGACCTACCCACACAAGTGAGGTACCATTTTTCTCAGAAGACTGTGGGATACGTGGAGTGGGTAGAATTATGTGGGTCCACGCAGATTCCAGAACTTTCCTACACAGAAATGTGAGGAAAATGTGTTTTTTTGGACAAATGTTGAGGTTTGCTAGGGATTCTGGGTAGCAGAACATGGAGAGACCCAGACAAGTCACCCCCCCCCCGTCCTGGATTTCCCTGCTTGTATAGTTTTAAAAAATGTATACGTTTGCTAAGTTTCCCTAGGTGTCGGCAGAGATAGGGTTCAAAACCTACAGCTAGGCACTTTGCAAAATAAGGGTCAGTTTTCAATGTGAAAATGAGGTGTGTCCACGCTGCATTTTGGGCCGTTTCCTGTTGCAGGCACTAGATGTACCCATACAAGTGAGGTACCATTTTTCTCAGAAGACTTTGGGAGATGTGGGGTGAGTGGAATTTTGTGGATCCACACAGATTCCAGATCTTTCCACCACAGAAATCAGAGGAGAATGTGTTTTCTTTTACAAATTTTGAGGTTTGAAAGAGATCCTTGTTAAGAGAACCTGGTGAGAGCCTGGCCTTTTGCAGGACCCACCTGATTAAACACTCCATGGACTAATAAGTCGTCCCGACCTGCATCGCAGAACATCATCAACTACCTGTGCTTGTTCCCTCACCATCCGACAATACCACCAGCGCCCACTACCTATGCTGACCTCTATAGTCCAAAGCCCGATCAGCAGTGCCTACTGCTTAAGTCTGGTTACTTACCTAATGGTAGAGGACCCATCTAATCTTGCCCTGTCACTAAATGTACCTTAGCCCTACCACCTACCCAAGCCTCCACTAGTACCAGACCTGCCTTTGCAAGGCCCCCACCCCTCGCCTGAATAGCCCAGAGAGGGATCTCCTAACATCACCTCCACCACTCCAGACACCCATTGTTTCCAGGCCTCACAGAGTGTGATCAGCTCAGGTAATCACTGACATAGCATGCCTGATTCTGATCAGGATGTGTCAAAGGTTGTACATGTGGCTATGGAAGGGGTTCTCAGACAACAGGGAAATGCAATAAATGTGTTGGCAAGTAACTGCGCCCATGGAAAGAGGCAGTGTAGATATTGACTCTTCACTAGAAAACATGTCATGATGTAATTCTTTTTATTTCATTATTAGGCCAAAGGGCATGTGATATAATTTCCCTGTGATATCATTGCTATGGTAATTAATAATGTTGAAGCCTAAAAATCCCTACATCTTTTTAGAAACAGAATGTTGGCAGGAATAGTGTTATATATCAGTAGAATGATTTCTTGGGTCTGACTCAGAGATTGCTGTTCTTATTTTGTGTTCGCTGGAAAAATAGAACTGGCCAGAAACCTATGAAAGAACTAAGCAAATGAAGTTCTTTGATGTCTGCAGGCAGCATGAACACCACATGAAGTAGCACATGTTAGAGATTGTCTAGCCACTGTAGAATCCATTTCCATTGCAGTGAAATGGGCTATTTTACTAATCATACGGGGTGAGAGGTTTATTAGGTCTGGGGTTAGCCAAGACCTTTTGGTTTACTAAAATTATGTATATAATATACTTTAGCCAACATCTTATCCATGTGTCTATTGTTGTGTCATGCACATTTTATCATCCCTTTGCTACAGCATACTGCATGGAATAATGAGTCTGCCCACTTCAGCATTGGCTAACTTCACTGTAGCGCATTCTGTTCTTTCACAAGGACCATACCCATACACAAATTAGTGAACTTAAGCGACAGGGGCTACCACAATGTGTGCTTTCGAGACCAAAACTTTTTTTTTAGCTAGTGTTTTTATATATTATTATTGTTTTCCATCGGTAAGAACCTGGCAGCTCGTACAACAGTAAAGTCTTACAATAACCATGACAAAACAAAATAAGCATTGACAAAATCAAAAGGCTGGCAGTAAGTAAACTATAATAATGGATTTGCCAATGTGTGTTGTATAACTCCACCAAATCTGGAGTTATAGCCTGGATGGTAAAACTTACAGTCTGCCTACCTGGCCGTATATTTTATGTGATAATGTACAACAGAAGTTCCCATTCCAAACACAGCAGATTCATCCGGGATCTAGTTTGCAGTTTGCATTTGGCCCCTAGCAGCATTGTATCCAAGTCAATTAAGGGTGGTCAGTGGTAGGACATGAAGACAGCAGCTGAATCAGAAAACATGAGAAAAGTCCTGTTTATATTCAGTTGTTTCCATCAGTGCCTTACTTTCTGAAACTCAGTAATAAATAGAAAGTTGTTGAAAGATGTCTCCTGGTGGCAAGGTCTGTGTTGTCCCTTATCCTGCCACTTGCATTTTGATGAATCAACTACCATGCAGTATTATTATTTCCATTCTTAAAAAACGCACAAACACAAACTTTACAAATATTGGCAAACCCAGTAGGTTTATGTTTATGTTATGTTTATGGATTTATAAAGTGCATAGCTGCCCTTAGGCTTCCCAGTGCTAGGAGAAACATATCAGCGATGGTATAAGTCAGAATGTCTGAGATCAATAGTTTAAGGAAATAGCAGTGTTTTGAACTTTTTCTGAATGCTAGTTCGTTAGTTATCATGCGCATGTCCCTGGGTAGTGTGTTCCACATTTTGGGACCAGGTGCTTAAAGGACCTTCCTCCCCATTTTACTCTTTTTATTCTTCCCTGTTGCTTGAGGAGGTCATGTGGGGACCTTAGGGTCCTGCTTGGTGTGTAGTGTTTGACCAGTTTTTTGATTAGTTCAGGGCCTCTGTTTTTCATAGCTCTGTGGACGATACACAGGGCTTTGAACTTAATCCTCGACTGGACTGGAAGCCAGTGGTTTTGACTCAGGGCTGTTCTGGCTGACTGCTGTTTTGGGATTTGTAGCAGGGTCCTTGCTGCGGTGTTCTGCACTACCTGCAGCCGGTTGATGACGCATTTTGGGGTGCCCAGGTACAGAGAGTTCCCGTAGTCCAGCTGTGACAAGAATAATGCCTGGACCACAATTCGACGGGATTGTTCAGGTAAAATAGGGAGGATTTTTCTAAGCATATGGAGTATGCCAAAGCATTTGCCAGGGAGTTTCCTTGCTTGGATCTCCATGTTAAGATTTTCGTCTAGCCAAATACCTAGGTTTTTGATGGCAGTCTTGGGGGTCGGTGGTTCTCCCAGCTGAGTGGGCCAGCTTATAAAATTCCTGGGGACAGTTTGTTTCCCAGGAACATGAGTTCTATTTTGTCCCCATTCAGTTTGAGGGAACATTTACAAATCCATTCATCTATTCGAATCATGCAAGGTGCTAAGTTGTTGTGTATTGACTGGGGGTCATTTGTTACTGATAATACAAGTTGTGTATCAGCTGCGTAGGACACTATGGATGAAGCAAATTCACGTACTATCCCTGCTAGAGGTTGCATGTACACATTGAAAAGTGTGGGGCTCAGTGCCGAGCCCTGAAGCACTCTGTACGGAAGTTGTAACGTATCTGAAACATGGTTCCCTTCCTGCAGTTGAAATGACCTGTCTTTCAGCAATGCAGTCAGCCACTTCATCGCTGTGCCTGTGATACCTTCTTCTTTTAGTCTATTGATCAATGTGTAGTGATCCACCGTATCGAATGCGGCACTCAGATTGAAGAGTAGAATGGACGCTGTGCATCCTTGATCTAACACTCTTTTTAGTTCCTCCGTTACCACCAACTCTGTGCTATGTTGGTGCCGGAATCCCATTTGTGTGTCATATAACCTTTGATTTTCTTCTAGCTATTGGGATAAGGTGTGATTTACCGTTTTTTCAGCAATTTTTCCTAATAATGGAAGGAGCGAAATGGGTCAGTAATTACCCGGTTCAGTCAGGTCCAGCTGGGGCTTCTTCAGTAGTGGCCTTATGATAGCGTGCTTCCAGATTTTTGGGACTATACCTTGGGATAGGGAGGGTGATACTAGGGCTGCCGTGGTTGATTTTCCTCTTATGCCTGTTTTTAGCAGGATCTGTGGTGTAATTGGATCTTGGGGCAAGCCAGATTTAATCCTTTGCAGGGTGGAGGTCAGATCCTCTACTTGCATTTCTGGGAAATGATCTAGTCCCTTTCCTGTTTTAATATTTGGCTCTTCGCACACAGAGAGGGAGGTGCTGGCTGTTATGACATTAATGTTTTGTTGTAAGTTCTCATATAGTAGTTCCACTTTGTTTTTAAAAAAAATCGCGGTCTCGTTACATCTTTCTATAGAAGAGGGTTGGTGATTTATTTCTTGGATAGATGTTAAGGAGCGTACTACTTTGAATAGTTCTTTTGAACTGTTGTGTGCTGAGTTAATTTTTTCTTCATAGAATTTTTCTTGACTGCTTTTCTTTGGCTTCATCAATGCTTGCTTTGTGTTTTTTGCCTGGTTTTTGTAAAACAATATTATTGGGGGAGCTGTTCTAAGCTCACCAATATTTTTTAAAAAGTGGCTAAAAACTAAATATTTTATGGTATCAAAAACTACGCCTTGCCATAGTAGTCACTAGTAATGCCTACTATGGCAGAACTACTTTGAATACTGATGTGCTCCTTGTAAAAGAATGGAATGCCATAACTCGCTGTGAAGTTAGCCAATGGCTGAAGTGCCCCATACTGTATGCGCAGAAAAACAATGTGAATTAGTTAGTATATTATATTTATGAATGGTCTTGTCTAACACTAGACCTCAACACATCTCCAGCTACTTACACTTGAAATTGAATAGTTTTCGACTCCTACTGATTTGAACTCGGCCCGGGCCTTGTTTACACTACTTATCAGGATATGCAGGGATCAGGACCAGAAGAGTGTTGGTAAGAACCCATCAGAAGTCTAAGAATGCGTCTCTCCCATGTTTGAATGGAATGTAAATCTCAGCAATATATTCTCTGTCGGTTCTGCTTTCAATACATCCTATTTCAAAAGCAGTAAAAAATTATTCTGTCATAATCAAATTCACACAGATATTTGAATTAACAAAATCCCTTTTTCTACAGGATGGGTCCAGTCACTTCAGACTGGCTGGTGTTAATTCCCCTATCATTCAAGTGAACAGAACTCTGGATTATGACGTTTTTACGCATGCACAATTTCTACTCTACGCCCGGGTGAGTCTGACTCCTAACGCAGGAGTATTGCAGGGTATTTCTGTGTGCAAATGCGTTGTTTACAAGCTTTAGCAAAGCCAATAGGTCTGGCCTTCACACTGCGATTATTATTTATTTTAGTTTGTAATGCAAATATATGTCGATTTTTGCCAGGCAGTTGGTTGCAATAAATATTCTAAATTAAAAAGACATTTAATTGAACAGTATGGGTTCGTCCTATCAGGCAAGTGCACTTAGAAAAGTTATAGAACTCTTTTTTAGTTTTCACATCACAAGAAAATCTGATTCTTATTGACACAAATAAAATGTTCTATTGGATTTGATTTCTTGTAAGCTCAAGCCATAGTGTTAACACACAAGGATGACTAAGTCTGAATTAGTCTGACACACTGCCCAATACTGCATGCGGCGGTGGGAGAAAGCCAGCAGCTGCTCCTCCGCTGAGGCAGAGGAGCATCGTCCACCCACCGGCAACATCAAAAATTTACAAATAAAATGATAATAAACTAGGTTTATTATTATTTAATTTTTTTCTCCTGGACGAGTCTTGGGGGAAAGGCTATCGAGGGGAGAGGCGGAAGGGGCAGTCACAGAGGGAGGATGGTGGGCAGTGTGATCAGTGTGCATGAAAGTATGGCTGGCCGTCACAGGCCGGCCAAAGCGTCATGCGCACTGAAGCTCTCTCTAACCCCAACTGCATTGCTGGATTGGAAGGAGCAGCCA
The DNA here is from genome assembly GCF_964263255.1 of Lissotriton vulgaris. NCBI lineage: Eukaryota > Metazoa > Chordata > Amphibia > Caudata > Salamandridae > Lissotriton > Lissotriton vulgaris. The sequence continues at coordinate 1,753,831,681 of NC_141687.1, forward strand.
CTGCCTCTCAGCCTCCCTTGGATCGCAAATCAAGGGCTTTCAGGCCAATCCAGACGTTGCTGCCGTGAATGAGAGAAGCGCCAGGATGGGCTGCAGGGGATTCTGGGAGTCTGTGCTGGTGAGGAGGAGCAGAGCAGCAATGCGGCCGAACGGAGATGTAATTTATTTATTTTGTTTTTTTGTTGTTGTAGTCGTTAGTCCCCCCTGACCCTGCCCCGCCACTCTGTGCGGACACCAACCCCTACTGGAGGAAGCAGCATGTAGATGCCAGTTGAACAGAGTAATGAATGAAAAGTTGTGACTCTAAATCCATCTATGTATGTATGTATGTAGATGTTATTTATATATTTTGAATTACATGAACTAGACCTAAAAAGTTGGAAGACTTGACTAAAACATTGGCTGTTAATGTGCCATCATCCAGGCAACAGGTTGTCTGACTTCCTGAAAGTCTTAATGGCAGCAAACTTGCAATCCTAAGTGCTGTTAGTCATGGTGCTCAAGTGTTTTTGACACTGGACATAAAACCTTAGTCAGTCTTGGTATCAGTTCACCTTTCTTCAGCATTTGTGATGGTGTGTATGCCATCTTGTTCAATGCTCAATGGCAGCAGCGGTTACAAGATGCTAAGAGTAAGTAGCCTGTGAACCGGAGCGTACCTTCACAGGGGGTGTGATTCTTGTCTTGAGTGTTGGGTTCACTGGATAACTTGGAATCAATACCAGCTTCCCCTCTTGCCCAAGTTGTGTGATCCTAGGCAAATAGTTTATTTCACAGAACCTCTTTTTTCTTTTTCACGTATAAGCGTATTTTTAAATACATGATTTCAAGATGTGTACAACTAAGGTTTGATTTAATCAACTGTTGCTCAAACTATAAGTATCCAGGCCAGGTTTACATGGCTACTGACTTGTCTCTTAGTTCACGGTTGGCATTGGTGCTGGGAGTGAGCTATAAATGTTTCTAAAAACGATCACTTTTAATAAATCTCTGTCTATATGCAGTGTCATGAGCTGAGGTGCTAAGTTGAAACACTTCTGCATGTTAAAGAAATACACTTTTTGGAACTTTGAAGAGATTATATCAAATTTTCACATTATGACTGTTGCATGATATACATGCCAAATGTTTGCATGGCTGGGCTCATGCACGGATTCTTAGAGCCAAGCCGGAACCATGGCTCGTCAATGACTTTGTTCGCACTATTAATTTGCATGTGTGTCATCCTCTATTTGCGACTCAGGGTTAGTACATGGGGCGTCAGTCACTTGATAACATGATTTGTAAATGGCATGCAATAGGAATATGGAGTCCTGCCCACATACACTGATTTGACAACTTTATTATCAAGACTTCTTGTAGCAGAGACGAAGAACAGTGTGTGCGGGTAAAATACATTTAAAATAAGTGATCCCAGGTAGGGACTCCAGGCCATTGTGTTATGTGGTAACGGAGTCTTGGGATCCCATGTTGAACTAGAAGACCCAGGTAGGACGGGCAGTGGCATAGCTTCAGCAGGAGTGTTTGGGTTTTGACACCCCGCTAATGCATTCTTGATTTGGTTGTTGGGTTTGGAGGTCCTGAGTCGGGTCTGCTGTGTCTGTATCAGTTTTCCTCATCATTTTCATTTCACTATGAGGTAATAACTTTTTGGATTTGGTTCTTAAATATACATATATACATATATATTTCCAACGAATGCCCAAAACTTCGGAAGTAAACAACAAGAAAAATGCCAGTACTGATCCATTGTTTAGATCAATTTAGCCATAGGTGCATAGACCACTAGACAATACACCCGAAAGCTCATTAATAGCTTTTATTTAAATAGCACAAATGTTTTTTCAATAATTCTCTCCTACAGGGAACACATAACTACATGTGATGAACAACCATGAAATCTGAATAAATTTAGGCACAGGGACTAGTGGTGAATCCACTTACATTTGCATACTTCCAAAACCCAGTCAATCTGACAAAACACACTCACTCAGTATCACATCAAACACACTCAACCTACTTGGTGCAAAACAACAAGGGGGGGACAAATATACCACCTAAGAAGCACCTTAGATGCCAAACAAAGCTGTGGTTGATTTTACAAAAAGATTTTTCTATATGTACACCCTATACAATATTTACACTACTATACAACCAATGAAATATGTACAATAATTGGGCATAACACAACCAATTTACAAAACCACTGTTTGGCAAAATCTGTGGTCTACGCGCTTCAAATCCCTTTATTCTTGGGATTCTCCCCAGGACCAAAAAACTATTCAGAAAAAGGCCACAAGGTCTAGTTTCAAGGAAATCAAGGAATCGAAAGTCTTTGATGAGTGCCACCTTTGAGGATTCTTGAGCTGTTAGACTTAATGTTCAAATAAGCGGCGATGACGTCATCCTCCAAGCGCCAGCCGGCGCGTTGACCAATCCTGCTTCTATTGATCGAATGTCTCAGTGGAGTTCTGTATGTCAAAAACACAAAAAGTTCTCTTTTGAGCATAAATCACGAACGTAATAACTTCGGAGGGGCACTCAGCAACAAGCCAACTGTCCGGATTTCTTATCTGGCTCTCCTTGACATCCCAAGAAATTTCTTCACCACCTGACACGTTTCGATGCATCAAAGCATCTTACTCATAGGCTTGCTTCTTTTGAATTACAACAGTCAGGGGCTTTTATTTCCTGTATTGCGCATGCCTCATTATTCAATTACCCTTAGTGGGCTTGGCTCAGTGCAGTTCATTTACAGGCATGCTGGGACATGTAGTCCTCCATCGAGCATCAATTATTCCTTAGTGGAAAGGTGCACCATCTCTGCGAAGGCAGTAGAGAGGCTGTGGTTTGGAAACCATTCCGAAGCCAGACAGCGCACAAGCTGAGAATAAAAAGACTTTCCTTGCCGCCTAGAGTCCTATTAAGGAAGAATAAAGTTTGTCGCCGAGTGCCCTTCCGAAGCTTCACTCGGCAACAAGCTTTATTCTTCCTTAGTAGGACTCTAGGCGGCAAGGAAAGTCTTTTTATACACACACACATATGAATATAGTCTGCAAGGCTCAAGGCTTTTCAGGATGCACTCGGCTGCCAGCTAACCATTCGGTTATTTTTTCATAGGAGACCGGCTTCGGCATTCCGGTAAGTTTTTTATTGTTCCCAACGCATTTCAAGGCACATTGCCCCTTAATCATATGCTGCTTCATTTCGACCATGTCACAGGAAGTTCATTTTCAAGTTGTAGATCGGCAATTTGATCTTAATTGGCTCCGTGTGATCCCCGCCCAGTGCTGTCACACATTGAACATTGGGACTTGTAGTCCTCATTAAAATACTTTTTACCTTGAGTGGGCTCCGTGATTTTGTTTTGAAATACAAAAGGTCTCGCAAATGTGTTTCCCTTAGTAGGGTCCCAAATGTCCATGCGGGCATTATCTCTCAAGCTGACTGCGCTCACGGGTTTGGGACACAGTTCCCTACTTGTGTTTGGTCTATGACTATGTGGACCCACAATGGGGAATGGTCAGAAATACCCCAAGCTAGATGTTGAATCTCATGGATATTCGCGACTTGCCCAGCAGGGACTATTATCAAGACGGGAAAGGCTATTATGTGCCCCGGAGTGAAAGGTGTGTTGAATTTTGTCCGGGATATATGTTCTGCATCCATCCACTAGTCCCATTGCCTCCAGGAAACTGGAGAAGGAGTGTGGAGTGTGAGGTAATGTGCGAAGGCGGTGTCTGTCCATTGTGCCAGAGAGTATTGAGTTAAAGTCTCCGCCAAGTACCAGGTGCCCATCAGGTAGTGCTAGCAGTATACTGCTGAGGTTGGTAAATGTTGTGGCTTGTAAACCTGTCAGTGCATATACTGACATAAAGATAATGGTTTGACCCTCCCAAGTGCCAGTGATCCCGACATATCTGCCTCGGTCATCTGTCCAGGGGGACGTGAGTGACAGTGGAAATTATCTTTTTTGCATGACGCCTACACCTCTTGAATTGGACGTACAACTCGCATGTGGGACCATTGAGTAACCCCATCTATGCATTGCCTTGTATGTATTACTGACTAAGTGAGTTTCCTGAAGCAACATGATATCTGTCGCCCCGTGAACATTCCAACTCAAGATTTTGATTTCTTTGTTCCGCTGTATACCCATTGGTATCTAAGTGGATTGTGATAACCTTTGCAATAAATGTGGACTGTACTGTCGAGACGAATAAAAAGATAACAAACAAATAAAAACAACCCCTCCCAACAACCCCCCCCCCCCCTGCTCCCCTGCACTCTGGGCTCCAAACTGCCCATTAATATGTTATGTTATTTATGTTATTTAAATTTCTATAGCGCACAGCTGCCCCAGCAAAGGGACGTCCCTGCGCTTTGACCAACAAAAAAAAAATCAGACTGTCATGAAGAGCATAAGGAAACAGATACAGTGGCAGGAGCAAACAGCGAATTAGAGCCTAGGCTGGAACAGGTGCATTTTGATCGCCTTCCTAAAAGAAAGGAGATGGTCGAGAGCACGGATATGAGCTGGTAAAGAGTTTCAAAGCTTTGCCCCCATATAGCGGAAGGACCGCCCACCGGCTCTACAATGTTTGAAACGTGGTACTATTACCAGGTTTTGGCCCATAGACCTCAAAGAGTGGGAGGGAACTTAAGATGTTAACAGGTTCTCAAGGATTTGAGGGGAGGACTGCTTGAGAATCTTGAAGGATGGACAAAGAGTCTTAAATTCTATCCTTTGAGCCATTGGGAGCCAGTGGAACTTCCGGATGGTTTCCTTCGCCGAGCAGAACCTAGGTAGGCCCACCAAGGCTCTAGCCGCAGCGTTCAGAACGCGCTGCATCCTTGTAACTTCAGCTTGATTAGCCCCCAACAGGAGAGAACTGGCATAGTCCAGCCGGGATAATATGCTGGCCTGGATTATGAGCTGTCTAGTAGGAGCATCGAAAAATTTCAGGATTGGCCTGATCCCACGTAGAATTCCAAAATACGTGGCAGCAACTTTTTTTGTGTGTCCAGAGAAACTGAGGGAGGGGTCTAACCATACACCCAGGTCTAACCATACACCCAGATTTTTTACCTCAGTCACTGGTACAGGTGTCTTGCCCAAGACCGAAGGCCACCACTGATCACCCCATAGATAGCTGTTTTTGCCAACAATTTAGACCTCCGTTTTATTGGCATTTAGCTGGAGACAGTTAGCTGTCATCCAGCCAGCCACTGCTGCCAGACCGTCCCGGAACCTAGAGGCCTCGAGGTCAGATTCCCCAGAAAGCGCAACCGCCAGCTGCGTGTCGTCAGCATAAGAGACCATAGTTATGCCCCAGTGTTTGGCGACCGCAGCCAGCGGCTGCCCATACAGATTGAACAACGTGGGGCTGAGAGCCGACCCCTGAGGCACTCCCTGCTCAGTAGGATAAGCTTGGGATTTGAATGGAGGTGTAGCGACCCTAAATGATCTGCCTGACAGGAATGATCTGAACCATACGAGGGCCATGTCAGAGATCCCAGCCTCTTCCAGGCGGTGTAGAAGTACTGCGTGCGAGATCGTGTCAAACGCGGCACTGAGATCAAGTAGGACCAGTGCCGCCGTCTGACCAGTATCGAGCATGGAGCGAAGGTGTACAGTCATAGCAAGGAGAGCAGTCTTGGTGCTATGACCCACCCGAAACCCGTTCTGGGAGATATCGAGGATGTTAGCCAACTGGAGATGTTTAGTCAATACGCTATTAGCGTATGCTTCGGCCACCTTGGCTGCCCAAGGGAGAAGGGATATCGGCCGGTAATTCTCCAATTTATTTGGGTCCAAGGTGGGTTTCTTCAAAATCGGGGTGACATAGGCCTGTTTCCACTTGGTCGATACTGTCCCAGTGGCGAACGACATATTAATGAGTTGGCGCAGAGGGGGTAGACACAGCGTTGCCGAGTCTTTTTAACAGTGCGGGCCTAAGCGGATCGGCAAGAGACCCTGATTTCACTTTAGCCGCCATCCTGTCAAATTTCACCTCCGTCAATCCAGGGAAGATGGTAAGGCCCGTGTTGGTACAGAAATTAGGCCTCTTCCTCTCAGTCAAAGAATCAGTATTAGGAAATGAGCTATAGATGGTACGTACTTTTTCCAGAAAGAAAACGGCAAGATCTTCACAGTGTGAGACTGAGCAGATCTCTGCCACTGGAGCTCTCTTAGCAGTGAGGTCTTTAAGGACTTTAAAGATCAGCTTAGTCGGATTGGGACTGCATTTGATCCCCCTGGAATAGTGGGCTGCACGTGCCCAGCAGATGGCTCTATGGTAGATTTTAACTTTGGCTAAGTACTGAGTTTTCTTTTCTTCCGTGTCATAGGTTTTTCGCCAATCTCTTTCCGCTTGTTTACAAGCTTTCTTCAGGAGCATCAAGGAATTATCATACCACGGGCTGGGCTCAAGGGTGCGGCATTTACTCCATGTAGCAGGTACCAGGGAGTCAAGAGCTCGGGTGATCCATTCACAGAAGAGGTCATAGCCAGACTCTACGTCATTGAATGGGTCAAGGGGGTTTTCACCGAGAAGACTATGAAAATCCTCGAGCTTCAGTTTCCTCCAAGGGCGTTTGAAAACGGCTCTGCCTATATTTTTAAAGGGAGGGTCCAAGATCGGGTGAAGTATCTCCACCAACAAATGATCTGACCATGCCACCGGGATCGGCGGTTGGACCTTAGCTGTTGTCAAGTTAGTAAATATAGGGTCCAAAATATGGCCGCCCACATGCGTAGGGTGGGTACTCACCTGACATAACTGGAATGCCGCTAAATCGGCAAGTGTACTGCTGATGGATGGAGTCTGGCAAAGGTCCAAATGGAGGTTAAGATCTCCAAAAACATTAAAATTGGCCGACCCCATCACAAGAGAGCTAACTGTCTCAGGGAGGGCTTTCCTAAAAGTGACGTCATTCCCAGGGTGTCTGTATATCAATAGCCCTGAGAGAGTAAAGTGGTGGTTAACTGTAATGCGAAAGTGCGCGCTCTCGCAACCATCCATCACCAGTTTCTTCCACACACACGGATAGCAGGATTTAACAACTACTGCTATACCCCCACCTATAGAGTTGCGATTACACGTGTACATGGAGTACTCAGGGGGGGGGCGCTAAGTTTAGCTCAGCCGTTGCTTCATCATGAAGCCAGGTTTCAGTCATGACGAAGATATCAGGGGCTTCCTCAGAGATAAGGTTGTGAAATATCAAATGCAGAGTGCCTGTCGCCCAACAAGTTACTAAAAGCAGAGACTGGGAGGACGCCTCGTCAACCCCATTCCTCATTGTTGCAAACTTTAGGTGCTTAAAGTCTAATTGAGTCAAAGTACGATCTATCAGTTGCTTCAGTGCGCAAGCTTACATGTCAACGTCCCAGGTGTTACTAGTCCGTTAGTGATGGTTACTCTATGGGATGGACAGGCAGCCGGGAATTAAGTAAAGTCTTACTGGTGAAGTATGACTGTCCGTTCCAGTGATCTCTGGTGCCCCTCTCTGTTGACGTCTTCCACTCGTCCAACCAATCAGATGCCGCCTCAGGTAGGTCGAAGAAGCGACTCTTTCCATCGAGATCGACTCTCAGACGAGCCGGGATTTGAGAGCCTTTTCACGCATCCTTCATTTGACATCTAGGAATGAGCATCAACGCATCTGCACGGCTTGAGTAAAATCGGGAAAAAAGGGGATTTCTGAATTTGGATTGGCGGAGCAACCCTGGCGGCTTGCTGGATCGTTTCTCTGTTCCTATAGTTTAATTATCAGGGCAGTATCGGGCGGGTGTCCCCTGGCCTGGGGCGACCCCCAGGCACCCTGGGAGCTCTTTCAATCACAAACAAATTGGACAGGCCCTTTGGTAGCAGTTTTGTTATGATCAGGTTTTCAATGAATAGGCCGGTGGCAGTACCTTCCAATTTTTCTGGCACACCAAGAATGCGTATGTTGGTGCACCTCGTGCGCCCCTCATAGTCGTCCAGCTTATCTTCTGCAAACTTACGGAACGCCTGGAACTCCTGGACTACAGTCTGCAGATGCGATGTATCTTCCACACTGCTGGTCGAGATGAGTTCCAGTTTTTTTACTTTTTCACTGTATTTGGTGAGGTAAGTCCTGATCAGCATCATTTCCGAAGAGAGAGTGTCCTTTCTCTGTTCCATGGAGGTTCGCACACCAGTAAGCGTGGGCCACAGGAGCCGGTGCAGCCCTCTATGATGAAGGGACAGCAGCAGTAGCGCAAGCGATTGAGTGGAAGGAGAGAGGGGGGAGGGGGAGGGAAAGCGGTGGAGCCCCTTGCACCAGGAACAAAGAAAGTACTGTATTTCGAGAGCGTTGCTCTCAACTCATGATTTCAGGTCTTTCTGGGTCGTGGTGCTGCATGCGTCGCTGTCACCTCCACGTTCCCTTTCCTCCACACCGCATCTGGACTTTGCCCTATCAGGTTGTCACCGGTGCACAGGGTCCGCGTTTTAGGGGGAAGCACTGATGAGTCCGGGCTTTGGCGGCAGAGTGTTTGTGCAATGGCAGTGAGCGCAGCTCTGACAGATTTCAATCCCCCGAGGTGAGGGAGGGGGTCACGCTGGCTTGGTCAACTCCCGCAGCGGCGAAATCACTACTCGAAGCCCCGGCTTCCGTGATCGGGAGGGCCTCAAATGTCGGTTGCCACAACTTCGGCCCCTGACATTCGATTGACCTCGGGCTAACTGTGTTGAGGACCGCTACTCCTCCGGTGTGTGAATCTGGCACCGGAGGGTCGGATTAGTGTGGCAGATTGTCTGTGTGGGGAAGGGGTTACGGAGACACTCTTAGTGGGCAGCCATACTGGATCGCCCCGAAGCCACGCCCCGCCAGCTTCTGTCTTGAAAGTTTGGGGTAAACTCATAAAGCAGGGGCCGGGAAAAAGGGGTTCCCAAAATGGGTTTTTGCTATGTTAATTTCCACCGGAAATTTTGGAACAGGCTACAGCCCGAACTGCTCAACGGAATTACACCAAATTTGACAAAAATGTTGCCTTGGTTCAGAAAGTGATACAAAAGGGGATGATGGATGAGCAAATCAAACACTGATCTGGGTTTAATCCATCACCATTCTTTAGCTCGCTCCGCCACCCCAGTTCAGACATGGCCATCTGCAAATCAGTCTGATCCTGTGCCTCATGGCAACAGTCCAGCCCGAACTGCCAAGCCATGTCTTCTCTGGACCGGAAACAAGCATCCTGGGCCCGGTTCCGGGTTCATAACCCTCATCAGCCAGGCTATCTTGAATCCAGTGGCAAAGTGAGCAAGGGACTCACGTCTGAGCATACCCTGCCAACTTAAGGCAAACAAAGCGATACAAAAGGGGATGATGGACGGAGCGTTTGAGCAAATCAAACTCTAACCCCCAGTCAACTGATCTGGGTTTAATCCATCACCGTTCTTTAGCTCACTCCGCCACCCAATTCAAGAAATAAAAGTTATCAATATCTGAGCACCAAGGAGGAGTCGCTAACCCCACTGGGCACAAGCTTCAATGTGATTGGCTGCCAACACTCAAAACAGTTGGCAGCCATCTTGTGACTCGGTAACCGAGTCACAAGAAAAAAGGTGGGGGGCAGCAGTCCCCCCTGTCCCCAGAGATACGTTTCAATGATATCGGAGTCCAATAGGTACGGTGCACGAAATGAAAGTGTATTAATTTGAACCGTGCATTGCACGATACCTTGCGCGTGAGGAACCCTATACGCTTCCGCTGCTCCTGTTCCAGGGTAGCACCAAGATCTACCTCCCATGCCACCCAGGCATGCGGCATCGGTGGAGTGGAATCCTGTTTCATAGCCGAATATAGTAGAGAGATTAATCTATGCCCCTTACCGCAGGAAAGAAGGATGTTTAGAGAATGGGACATCGGGGGGGTCGTCCGGGAACTGAGGCCAGGCAACCTTTACCACATCTTGGAGTCCCCGGTAGTGCAGATACTGCCCCCCTCCAAGACCGAAAGTCTCCTCCGCCTGCTCATAAGTCAGGAGGGACTCGTTGGGGTAGAGATCAGCTAGAGTCTCTCATCCTCCTGCCCGCCTGATGCAAAAGGACATGTGCTCCTCCATGGCAACTAAAGGGGCCAGTATCCAGATCGGTAGCTTCCTATGGAAGGGCGCCTGCCGTAAAACCTTCTCCACAAACCGCTGCCAGATGCCTGCAGTGTGGCGTACAACATATGGCAGAGTGTCGTCCGCTCCCCTTCCCTGCATCAGTGCGACCTGTAATGTCTGTACGCTCGCTCCGCCCGCCAAGAGTCGCGTCTCCCAGCTGTATGTTTCCGCAAACCACCGGGCTGCAGGCTGCAGTTGTGCCTCATAATAGTAAAAGTCAAATCGCGGCGCCTCCAGGCCTCCCTCCTCATAGCTTCGAACAACAGTATGAAGGGCTACGCTGCTGTGTCGTCCCGCCCAAAGCAGAGACGTAAGGAACATGTTAAGGGTGTGAAAAACTCACAGGGGAGAGGACACAGTGAATTCTGGAGGACGAATAGCGTCCTGGGAAGTATTACCATCTTAGCGACGGCTAGCCGTCCCATGAAAGAAAGCGGCAAGGAATTTTAAAAGGACACCGATTGCTGTAGGGACTTAAGAGTCTGATCGATATTCTGGACCAGCAGCTGCGAGTCCGTCGGGGCCACCTGGATTCGAGATAACGGAATGCCTCCCGCTCCCAGCGTAACCCGAGGTCCGGCAAGTCTTCCAGTGGCACCGAACTATACCAAGCAAGTGGAAATATCAAAGATTTGCTGCTGTTGAGTTTCAGTCCCGATGCCTCGCCAAACCGATTCAGGTAGTGTAGCAAAATCGTCAGTGCCTCCCACGGAGCCGTCAAATCAAATAATGCGTCATCCGCATACAAGGAGATGGCACTGCACGTGTCCCCCACCGCAATGCCCCACGGCGCCATTTCCGTACGGATTAGGACAGTAAAGGGTTCTATGGCCATGGCAAACAGGAGCGGTGAGAGGGGACACCCCTGGTGTGTACTCCTCCGATCGTGCTGCTCCCAGTCTCACCCTGGCGCGATGGGCCGTGTATAGGATGCCAATCCAGCGACAAAAGTTGGGTCCCAGCCCCACCGCCCGGAGGACCTCCAGCAGATACCCCCAATTGACTGTATCAAATGCTTTAGCGAGGTCGACCGACACCAGTACCATCAGCTACTCCCTGTCGCAAACCTCGTGCATAATGTGATTCAACCGCCGCAGGTTCATGGCCGTGTTGCGTCCTGGGATAAACCCGCACTGGTCCGCATGGACCAGGTGAGTCATATGCGGCGCCAGATGCATGGCTAATAGCTTGGTCAAGATCTTCACGTCCGTGTTGATCATTGTGATTGGACAATATGCCGAAGGGTCATGCTTATCTCCCCCCGGTTTCAGGATCATACAGATTTTGCCCTGATTCATACTCAGTGGGAGAGCCTCACGTTTGAACGCCTCAAGAAATATTTGCAAGAGGAGACGGGAAAGTGTACCCTCAAATGTCTGATAAAATTCAGGAGGGAAGCCATCACTCCCCGGGGACTTAGCCTGCGGCAAGCGGGTCATCGCAGCACGCACCTCACTCAGTGTCAGGGTTTCATCTAGCCCAGCCTGCGCCGCCTTGGGGAGGGACTGCAGGGCAAACACCTGAAGGTAAGGAAGATAAGAGGTCCCGGTGATAGCGGGGTCTGCGGCATAAGTGAGACTTCAGAACTCGGAGGATGCCCACTTCTGAGTGGACCATACCTCCTGTAGACTCCTGCAGGGCCACTATCCGCTCCGGGGTCTGCTCCCGCCGAAGGATCCAGGCCAACAGGCGGCCCGATTTATCGCCCTCTCTGTGAAGACACTGCCTATATTGGCCAAGGGTGTACCTGTCAAGTTGGTCTAGGATGTAATGCACGCGAGACCAAGCAGTCTGCTTCTCCTGTTGCTGCAAGGCATCAGGGTTCGTCGATGTTTGTAAGTTTAAGAGACTATCCTCCTCCTCCTGCAAGTCCTGGTGGAGCTGTCTCCGGACCCCATAAGTGAGGCCCATACACGCTCCTCGGATCATCGCCTTCAGGGCATCCCACCTAGCGGTTAAAGTAATCTCCCCCCCTCCAAATTGAGGTCTACGTAGTCGGTAAGGACAGTCTCAATATTCCCCCTCCCTACTTGGTCTTGAAGGATATCTGCCGGCAACCTCTAAGTCCGGAGGCGGGAAACCGGAGTCTCCCAATTCAAGACGCACGCCACTGGGGAGTGATCGGATATGAAGTGGGCCTGAAGTGTAACCTCAAGGGACATATTTGACTCTGTATTGGCAACTAGTATCCTGTCTAAGCGACTATGCGTGTTATGAGTGGGGGAAAAACAGGTGTACACTTTCTGTTTCGGGTTTCTCAGGCGCCAAACATCAATAGCCCCTAAATTCCCAATGACCTCCCTAAGCTGCGCTGTCATACGTGGCTTTGTGCCAGCTCAGGGTGGAAACCTATCCAGAACGGGGTCCAGGACACAGTTAAAGTCTCCGAACCAAAGCACCAGTCCCTCCAGGTCGGTGATCAGGACCTCCTGCAGGGTCAGGAAGAAACCAGGGTCATCTATGTTGGGTGCATATGAATTCAGTATGGTAAGATCCCTGCCATTCAGCTTTGTGCGCAGGAGCAGGTATCTGCCGTGTATGTCCGCCTCCACATACTGGATAGCAAACGGGACCCCGGGTGCCACCTATATCAGAACTCCCCTGGCGTATGTGGAAAAGGAAGAGTGTAACACTTGACCCCGTCACTTTTACCCAATTTTTGGGCACCATCGTCATCGAGGTGGGTTTCCTGGAGGCACGCAATGGAAACTCCACGCCTGCAAAGGAAGGTGAGGACCCTATATCTCTTAGTGCATGGGCCTAGCCCCCTCACATTCCAACTTAAAAACTTATACCCCATGTCTGATGACGTGGCCAACCCGGCCATACAACTCTACCCATGGTGCCACTCAGACCCCGTGCCCGAACTGTGATACCTACGATGCCTGCAACATTCCCCCTCAACAATCCCTTTCAAAACCCCAACCACCCCCCTCCCACGAACAATATACTTGCAACAACAAAACATGCTGATATGCCCTTCCCCTGCTGGTGCCAGGACGTACACAGCCTCCCCATATGCCCAACAGGGCCAAACCACCCAACAGATGAAAAAGAAGACTCCCCTCCCCCCTGCCCAGCTCCCAACGCAACCTGCTAGCTTCACGTTAACATGGGACTCGGATCCTCAGAGGTGAAACATACACAACTGCCAGAATATCTGCCCTTTCAGGAACAGCACCTTCCTTCCAATCCAAATGTGTCGAAAAACTTTCCCCATCATGAGTAAGTCCAGGCAAAGCAGCCAACATTCACGATGCAGGACCAACCAGAGCAAAGCCAGATATGTCCTTCAGGACTGGGCCACAGATACAGCCAGTGAATTCCCCGCCGTTTCAGGGATTGTGTCGACGATAGGCAGGAGAGTGTCCTTGGTAGGAACCAGTATCTCATTCTGAGGTGGATCTACCAGAGGTGCAGGAAGGCCCTCGGACTCTGACAACTCCAGGCGGAGGGTCCAATCGTCGCCTACCGTGACTGGCCGCCTTTCCTCGCGTTCAGCATTGTCAGGTGAACGCCTGCGCCTGTTATTGCATCTCCTTGTAGGTCGTGTCCCCCATGTACTTCTGGTTCCTCCCCGTTCCCCCGGCGGAGGGCATCCCCCCTGTTCTCCAGCCACTCCCATACCTCGTCGGGAGCTTCAAAGAAATGTACCTTTCCCTGAGATATGACCTTAAGCTTAGCAGGGTAAAGCAGCATATACTGCAGGTGTAGCTACCGTTGTTTCTGCTTGACGGCCAGGAAGGATTTCCGTTGTTCCTGAACTTGGTGAGTGGGATGTATGACGTTACAACGCATACTTTTACCACGCATACCATTACAACGCGGTATTTACAACGCATACCGTTACAACGCATAGCGCTTAGAGGTGCTAGATAGTGGTAAGTATAATTTTATATTTCAACTCCAGTCCCCGTGGACACTAGGGAAGGTGTTGGATATAAAATTATACTTATTCCCTATCCTAGAGCGCCCCCCAGCGCAATGCGTTGTAATGGTATGCGTGGTAATGCCTGCGTTGTAGTGGTAGTGGGTGGTAAAAAGTTTGTTGTAAACGTTGTATACCTGGTGAGTGTAATCCGGGTATACGGACACTTTGGCGTTTTCAAAAGTAAGGTTCGCTGTTTCCCTAGCCGCTCTCAGGATGCAGTCCCTGTCCCGGTAATTCAGAAACTTAGCGATGAGGGCCCGCGGTGGGGTGCCCGGCCTCGGCGGTGGGACCAACGCTCTATGGGCGCGCTCAATTACAAACACATCGGACAGTCCCGTGGGGCAAAGTGTTTTACGGATCCAGTGTTCCAGAAAGCGCTCCGCATTTCCCATCTCCGCGCGTACCGGAATTCCAAGGACCCTAATGTTACTGCGGCGTGTTCTCCATTCAGCATCCTCCGCCCTGTGCTCCAGCTCCCCCGTCGAGGCAGCGAGCTGCGAGACCGTTTGTTTGAGGGATGCCACCTCTCCCTGCAGCTGGACGATATTACCCTCCGCAGTGGAGAATTTATCCGCTACTTTTCGCAGGTCCGCTCTCAGAAGGTTCACATCTATGGACACTGTTTCGATTTGCCTTTCCAAGGCGGAGTGGGACCCCTGTATTGCCTTCAGCAGCTCCGCCCAGGAGGGCTCGTCGGGGACCTCATCCTATCCATCCTGTCCTGATTGACGCGTAATGCGCTGTGAAGGGGGCCGTTGGGTGGTGTACTGCGTTATGGTGTTTGGCTGTGAGGCGCGGGGCATCCTGTCCTTATGCATCGCAGGAGCCTAAAGGGACCCCTTTGGGCGTCCGGGCAGCAGAGGTGCCCCCAAGCAGTCCCCCCTCAGAGGCCCGTGGAGATGTGCAGAGTACACAACAGTCTCTCTGGCTGTGTGCTACTGCGGCTACTCACAACATCAGCCCCCACTCACCACAGCTTCATCCACGAAATGTCCGTCTCGAGTAGAAGGAGTCCCTCGGAGCCCAATCGCCACGCCTCGAGATTCCGCAGAGGCCGGACCAGCGCAGCCGCGGTGGATCCCCAAGGAGAACGGGCACCGTGCCAGGGCCGTAGACCATCCTGGTCCCCAGGGCAGCTCCAGCAGTCACCACTCACTCCTTGTCACCCAACCAGGGAGACGGCGTGGCAAAGGGGCATCAACGTCCTTTCCCCCACCGAGTGGGCCCGCTCAGGTCCTCAAGCCCCACGGCTCCCACGGCTCCCCCACGTGCGCTGAGGGTAAAATCCAGGAGCAGGATGAGGGTCCAACCCTCCCAGGGCTGTCACAGTCTTCTTCCAAGACTGCTGAGACTGCTCACTCTGTAGCCTGGCTCCGGCTCTTCAGCCGCCAGTGCAGGCCACAGTCCTGGCCTCACCTGGCTCCCCAGCCGGGGACCCGCAGGACCTCGACAGGCTGCTGCAATTACCCACGCAGGCACCTCGATGACAGCAGGAGCCTTCCCCGTTGATCCGCTGTCCGAGTTAGGGCCGGCCTCAAGGAGAACCCATTGCACGGGCTGCCTACGCCCCACTGGCGTAGGCCGCAGTCCAGGCCAGGCCCGTACCCCCGGCTGTCGTCCCCCGGGTCCTCAGGTGATTCTTGGGGGCCCCCTGATGGTGGCGGGGGTCGCCCCAGATCGTGAGGGTCAGTGCCGGTTTCCAGGGGGACAAGGATCGTGGGCCGTCTCCGCCGCTCCGTATAAGCCCCCAGAGCTCCACCCGCATGGGAGGCCCCCGGATGGCAGCGAGCGCCTCCCTGGCTTCAATCGCCTCACCGTCGGGCCAGATCTAAGGGAGTCCGGGAGCTCATGCCTCGCCCGCCGCTCCAAGTCAGGCGGCCGCCTCGGCTGCGCCGCCCGCCCACTCCAGGGCCGGACGGACCTCAGGAGCACCGTGCTGTACGGGAGGCCCCCGATGGCAGTGGGCGCCTCCCTCGCCGCAATCCCACACTGCCGGCTCAGTGCCGATGGGTGCGCCTCGATGTAGTCCGCTGCCTCAGTCTCGTGGTCTGTCCTCCGGAAAGGACAGAGGGGTTCCACACCTCATGGGAGGCCCCCGATGGCAGCGCGCGCCTCCCCCTGTCTCGCTACCCACAAGTCCGGCTGCGAGGGGCTCCCAGTTTGCAGGCCGTCCTCGCCCGACATAGGCCGCTGCGCCAGCCGCACATGATTCTGGGCCCGCCGTCCCGCAGCTCGGCTGCCACCACCGCCCACTGTCCACCGGGTGGGCGAACTCCGGGTCCGGGTGTGCCCCCGAGTCACCAGGAATCCTGGACCCCTTCTGCTTGGTCCGAGTTCCGCAGGATCAGATGTAATGCAGGATTTTTAAGCTGCCCGGCCGGGAGCTGAAGGAGCTCACGTCCAGTCGGCCATGCTGCTTGGCCACACCCCCCGAAAACCTGCTTTAAAGATACTTCCAAACATCTCTTCCAATCTTGTTCCATTTGATTACTACAAAAAATGACCACTTGGGTAAGGCAGTGGGGTTGTCATAAACTTCCATGATTCCATCCTCTTACCGATCAAATCTTTCAGTGCCTGCCAGGGAAATTCACTTCTGCACCAGCCTTCTCCACCTGTAGTTTGTCTACTGCCCTTTAAAAAGTTGCCAGGATCATTTTAACAGACTTCCTAGAGATGGTGCAATACATATTGCATTCATTTAGGCAACCAACACACTTGGACATCTGATCCATCCAATTTGTACCCTCGAGGAGTGGTTGTGGATAACTCCAATCTGAACTCACACAACTGGTTCTTCCCTTGAAGATCTGGGCATCCTCAATCTAATTTTCCCCAGATCCCCGGTGTAATCATTTTAGACATGCTCCTGGCTAGGCTCTAGGTGGCAACTCCTTGCATTTAATATGTAGTATATATTTCTTGATGGACCAAATGGCCTTGGTTGTGGAGCCCTCTAGGTGGGCATCCAAACCAGGTACGATTCGAGGATCTTTTCGGCTGGCAGTTTAAAAGTGCCTTGAAAAATGCTATTGCAGGCTACAGTGTTATTCAACCACCAAAGTAGCTCATCTAAGGAGTTACAATTTAGAAAAATAATGCTAGTATAGCTTTAGTTCAGTTAGCATAACCAAACTACACTAGGCCAAGATACTTAAATGTTGTGCACCAGCATTGTTTTTCATTTGCGTTTCGGAAAACTATTGAAATTCACATGCAGCTACATTCTGTCTGTGTGTGTGAAGTAACATTTTTCTCTAGCTTCCTCGGCTTTTGGGATGTGTTTTCAAACATTACACAGTTATGGGCTGAATCCCCGCTGCCAAGTGTGTAGTGTAGACCACTCCATTGAATTATTTGCATTTCTCATGTTTCTGTCCAATGAAAATCATTTGCAAGTAAATGTTTTGGATATTAATAGTTTGGTTTGCTGTGCAAGTAACATTTTAGTGCTGAAGACATCAAGAGCGGTGGTCCAAACACTGGATTGCAATACCAGCGATCAGAGTGCAGAGGGCGGGGGTCAGCAACTCTGACTGGCTCTTGGAGCCAATCGAGGCTGCAGTCAGACAGCAATGTCTACAACGAAGGCAGTGCCTGTGCCATTTCCCACAGCCTTTTCATGGTGGTTCAAATGGATCACTGAAAAAATATCGACGGACACAATATCGACTTGCCAGAATATCGTGGACAAAATATCGACAGTCAAAATATCGAGTTTGTATCTACAAACAGGTAAGTACAAAAATATCGAGTACAAAATATCGTTAACAATAATATAGATGTAAAAAATATCGACTTTATTAAAAACAGTGTTAAATTAAATTAATATTAAATTTAAATTACTAAAATATACTTAAAACTACTTAAATTAAATTATAATAATTAAATAATAAATGAAAATAATAAAAATAATTTTTTACAATCTTATTAGTTGACCCTGAACCCTAAAAATACCCCTTTACCCAAAAACCCCAAACTGACCCTGAACCCTAAAAATAACCCTTTACCCAAAAACCCCAAACTGACCCTGAACCCTAAAAATGCCCCTTTACCCAAAAACTGAAAACTGACCCTGAACCCTAAAAATACCCCTTTACCCAAGAACTGAAAACTGACCCTAAACCCTAAAAATACCCCTTTACCCATGAACTGAAAACTGACCCTGAACCCTAAAAATACCCCTTTACCCATGAACTGAAAACTGACCCTGAACCCTAAAAATGCCCCTTTACCCAAAAACTGAAAACTGACCCTGAACCCCAAAAATACCCCTTTACCCTAAAACTGAAAACTGACCCTGAACCCTAAAAATGCTCCTTTACCCAAAATGTATCAATATTATTTAATTACCAATTAATTATTAATTAACAATAACAATAAAGTAAATATATTAGAACATTAGCTGTAATTATTTTAATAATTAATATTATTTTTTCCAAATTAATTACTTAAAAATAACACAAAATTAAATATATAAAAAATGTACTCTAATTAATGTAATTAACTAATTACAAATAATTAATTAACAATTAATTACTAATACAAAATATGTTCAAAATTATATTAATTAATTAACTAATTAATATTAATTAATTATCAATTAATTATTAATTAAAAATATTAACAAACATATATTAATTAATTAATTATTATTAAATTACTTCCCACCCTATTCCCCTATAAACCCACAACCCGCTACAGAATTACATTACGCAATTATTATAAAAACAAAATTCATTAAATAAAATATTTTATAACATTAATACACACTATTCACACATATTATTACATAAAAATACACTATAAAATATTATATATTATTAAAAATTCGATATTTTTGCTATCTATATTTTATACAGTCGATATTACTTCACTTACCTGAAAAACGATATTTTTGTAGTCGATATTATGTCCAGTCGATATTATGTCCAGTCTATATTTAAAACTCGATATTATGTCCAGTCGATATTTTGGAGTCGATATTTTGTCTGTACACCGGTTCAAATGCCATGGAAAGGCTGTCTGCAAGGGTCTTTGGAGGCACCAAGCAGGGCCCCCGTTGACCTCTGCTATGTGGCCAGGGGAGCACATGTGGTGCCCCCCAAACATCCATGCACTGTGTGCCAGGCACCAAACCAAATGGTGCCTGGCACACGGTGCATAAATGTTTAGAAACATTCCTTTTTCTACTGCGGGATGTGCTGCAGCCCTTTTACAGTCCGCAGCACAAGCCACAATAGAAAAAGGCATGTTTCCGACTGCCTACATGGTGGTTGTATCATAATTTGGCAGGTGGGACCCCCGACTATAGTCCCAATCCCACTGCGATGGCAATCAGATGCTATCGTAAAAAGGTCATTAGTGTTAGATTTAGTGCCCTCCCACACATAACATTATAATCCAGTTTTAGGAAGTCCTTGTACCCCCAACAAACTCCGGAAAAGAAGTCTGGTAGGAGAAAGCTGAGTTTCAGCAATCAGACAGTGGGTAAACACAAACTGTTTTGGCATTTTGTCTCCCTCCTTTGAAGTGTGCCATCATTGTCATATGAAAAACCTCAGCAGATGTGTCATGCAGGGCTTGACACTCTAGGTCTGACACTGAGATGTAAAAAGGAAGCGCACTGGGATGGAGGCCTGTCTGACTGGAGAGACAAAAAGTGGGTGTAGGCCTGGGTATTAGTTTAGGCTTCTTTGAAGTAAATCAGGTCCATGGGCCGAACCCATCAGCCATCCTGTCAAGGTAGAAAGTTCACACCTAAAGCACACCAATTTAAATACAGACTTAGCTTGTAAGGATTTCAGACAAGGCAAAGGTGACATTTTAAAAGTCACTGTTCAAAAATATTTATAACAAATCTAATGTCACCAGGGAATCAGGCTTGTCCTGTAATAAATATTTCAAAAAGTCTAACAATTTAATTTGCAGCTGTTTTCTAGGCGGAGATAGCATTTATTAAACCTAATATTGTACCCTAATGCTTTGCTATGGAACAGCCGATCCTACTACAGTAAAAATAGCTTTGAGATTCTAATCACTGTAAGGGCATGCTTAACATTAACCTTTACATGTCCTACCTTTATATACCATGCACCCTGCCTTAATGGGTAATAAGGCTTACACAAGTGTGGCTTATAAATATTTAAAAATAAGTTTTGGTTATGTCATTAGAGATTATTATGACAGGTCAAGTTTGCAGTTTAAACTTGCATATCCTGGCTGCTGGTGGTAGGCCTGCAGTCATGTTTATATTGTCAGTGTAGTGGGTGGCACAATGACTGCTGCAGCCCATTGATGAAATCTAACTTACATGCCCTGGGTACTCTTTGGTACCATTCTGGGGACTTATAGATAAGTTAAATATGCCAATCAGGAATATGCCAATTTTACCATGTTGAAAGGAGGGGCACAAAGATGTTAAAACTCTTTAGCAGGGATAAAGTGCGCGTAGTTCTACAGCCCGCAAAGGTAGGGTTCCGTAATAGGCACAAACGTCTGGGTGACATTGCAGAGAGTATCCAATATCAAGAAACGGGGGACTGCCCTATATATTTAAGTTAAAGGCTCATAAAGAGTCCATACATTTTTTTCAATGAACACAACTCTGAGCTCACTTTCAGATAGGGGCCATTCAATGAGAATTCAAACACAGAATACAAAAATACATCATTTTATTTTCATATATATTTCTTAGTCAAAAATATTTTTATACAAAATTTGCAATGGTTAAATCACATAAAATTCAATGACGCGCCCCAAGTATCCCATTCATTCTTCAATCCTCATCACATCAATCTTCTACACTTTCATCACCCATTCAAACATTCATACCCTCTTCATACATCCAGTAAGCATCGTACACTAATACACTGGAATTGTCCTGCAACATCAACTCAGTGCATCGCTGGGAAGAATATTGATGGTAATGGCAGGACAGAATATCACCACGCCAACGCGCGTTTCAGTGCTCGGCCCGATCTATGGCCGCACCTTCTTCAGGGCATGTATACGGTGGGACACAGGCTGGGACTATAACAATTCAAAGAAATGGCCACTCTATATTGAACAGAAAAAGGGAGGTAACTTTTAACAGACATATAATGAAGATCACAATTGCAGAGAGGGCACATTTCAAACAGTGACCCTACAAAATTTTCTCGGCATATTTCCCATGGCCTACGCCATTTATGCTGATGACACAACACATTGCAAGTCACAGACTGCTTTAGAATTAATAACTAAGATACAATAAATAACCTACTTCTTGCACAGTATCCTAAAGATAGAACTGTTAAAATTACATAAAGTATATGCTCACTCTCTTGTCCTCTCTTTCTCCTCCTCACTAATTCCCCAACTCTCTCTACAGTAACAGACCAGACTTTATCTTCTGTCAGTAATCGGGTGAATATGGCAGGAGGCTAAGCATGGGCGAATTTTGCGAATCTCGCGTTCGCTAATTTTGCGGATTTGTGAACTTGCAATCCGCAAAATCCGCGAATTCTCGCAAATTTGCGGATTTTTTTTTTTTTGTGTTTGCCACTCTCTGTCACTACTGCCACTCTCTGACTACTCATGCCACCCTCTGGCCCACCCATGCCACCCTGTGTTTCATCACAGCACCCTCTGGTTGTCCAGTCAGTGTACATTATTGTGGCAAAACAAAGCACACCTTCCCTGCCTCAAGTGACCTGAATTAATTTGGGGTTGATTAATGTGTCACAGAATATTTTTTTTTGCTGGCACCTGCTTCCTTAGTGCTTCCTGATTAGTGATCTTTTGCACTTGCTAAGTGCTTTCATTGTTGCAAAATTAGTTACAACACCTGCCCTGCCACAACTGACAATAATGAATTAGGGGCTGATTAATGGATTTGAACTTCCAGCCTGGCTCCTGCTTGTCTCCCTTAGCTGTAATTCAGGACCTTTGTGGCATATGTGTAACTATTCTGAGGTTCAGAGCAGGGTCACATAATAGTTGCAACTGGCAACTGAACTCTGGAGGGGCCCCTCAGGAAGCACTACAGGAAATGGCTACTAATGATGAGCCTGAACTTTTGAACCTGGTAAGTAGTTTCAGTTTTGCTAAGATCGTATTTCTGCAATTTAGCGCTTATTCGCGGGGCGCGAAGTTGTACTGGGAAGCCGCGAACTCACGCGAACAGTGCGAGCAAGCCATAAAATCCGCTGCTCGCGGATTTGCGGATTTTGCGGGAGATTCGCGAATCTCGCGGATTGCGAATTTACCGAAAATCCGCAAAATCCGCGAGCGAAACGGATTTTCCGCCCATGCTTACAGGAGGCAAAGTCTCCAGTGAACGTTCACTGGCCCATTTAGCAATTACTCTCTCCTGTGCACCCCCAGTTTTCTCATGGTGTGTATCTTAAGGTGGAGCTGCAAACTCCATTTCTGTTACCTGTCAGCAAATAGGAGGCATATAGTTCTGCAGACTGGAGCAGGGAACAACCCAAAACATCTGAGCTTTTGAAGTCTCTGAGCGACAGAACCTGTTGCAATTGAGTCAGTCAACCCTTCTATAAAGAATAGATGAGTGTCCCTCACCATAACTCAAACTTAAAGGCAAACGCTTTACATTCCGACTCAAACATAATTCTGAAAATGGGTAGAGCCCTTTCTCCATCCAGTTGCTATGCACCTTTTTTTGGGAGCTATTTTGCATCTGTGCTTTTGGTAGTATACTATGTTTTAGTGGTAGTGTTGCATCTTTGTTCACTAACTCCTTCATTTAATAGTACAAAGATGATCACTTTTCACTCAAGGCTAAACGGAAAAACTAAACAACTTGGGACGCTGACTTTAAAAAATAATATACATCAGTATTAAACATAAACTATATATTATAAATATATATTTATTATATGCAAATCCATTTTAATAAAACATTTAGTATTAATAATTTAAAGAATAACAACAGTATGAACACATATAATTGTTATGAATTGGAAAAAATTAAAATAAACAATATAATTGATACGCAATTAAAATTCATTTTAAAAATACATTAATAAAACTAATATATATTAAAGACCAAAACACATGAAAAATTATTTTGAGAAAATTCAGAATAACCTTAAGATATATATTCTTCTAAATCGGGGTCTACGACCTTTTCTGTCATAGGAGAAACTTATGTTCAAAGAAAATCATTCTTAGCTACTAATATTATTATTGTTGTAATAGTGACCACAATGGACAGGATTACATTAGTGGCCATCATATGCAAAGTAGCTAACCGTTATCACCTCAGTGCATTAATGTAAAAAGGTTATGCCAATTTGGAATGCTTCTACATGGGTTATACATATGAGCAATGCCTGCTATGACCCCGGCACCAAGTTATTCATGCTAGTAGTAAGTCTCTTAAGTACTACATGATTTTTCACTGAAATATCAGCTTTAACTAGATTTTTGAAATTCGGCTGTTTTCTCTAAACTTAAGCTTACAAGTTCCTAAATTACACACAATTTTGTCTCAATTACACAGTTTCGATTTTGGTATACATGTATTAATTCACCAAGCAAGCTTCTAATTTAGAAGGATGGGCTGCATACTGGAGAGCTACTTGCATGTAGCTGAAGTGCCACCAGTTGCTCACGTGCTAATTGCTGAAAAAGCCTGTTCTAAATTAAATACACTCAAAATATTGATTAAGAAAATTCAAAAATTACAATTGTAGCCAAACTCCAAACCAATTCCATTAAAAAAACGATTGAAATGCAGTACTATATGTAAAATCCTTCAAACGTCTGGAAAAAAACATACATTGTGGGTGGAGGAGGATGGAATCAAGTCTATTTAACAGACATTGGGGAAAATTCAGACAATAGGGGGTCAAAAATACTATTGGAATGCCAGTCTAACAAAAGCTGAGGAAAGTCAGATTTACTATTTTAACTCCAATCTAGCAAACATTTGGGAAAGTGTCTTCATTGGTGAAAGAGCATGTATGTGGGGTGTAGAGTGGTCACATTCCCTACACCCAAATAATAAAAGTCTCCCTTATAATATTTAAACAGTAAAAAATAATTAAAATCTACTAATTCTTTATAAACAGAGTGAATTATTTTTATTGTTTTAACTCCTTCCATGTTCAGGACGGCTCCCGGCTGTCATGAGTCACAGTAGGCATGTGCTCATGACGGCCGGGAGCCATCCGAACGTTGCCTCTCCGCCCACGCGTGATTAATTCCCCGCCAGTGCAGGAGAATTAATCAGTGGGCGGAGTTCAGTAGGCTCCCGGCTATCATGGGCACACGCCTACTGTGACTCATGGCGGCCGGGAGCCGTCCTGAGTACCCAAGTGCCACGCCCAGCACCGCCCCACCCCCCCTCGCACCGCTGCGGAATTTTACTGCAGCGAAGGGGTTAAATGCTATTCAATATAAATAATAAGGAATAGCTTAAACTGTATACATCAGGCTCACCTATAAAACACACCAACACTAAAACATTCTCTGTACCAGAAAATAATTATTTACAAAACTTTTTTCATTTTTGAATTTAACAAATATAAACATTCAATTACAGACTTTTTACAAAAACACAGTTGAGCCTACAAAATATCACACAACCTGTTAAAAATAATAAAATGTAACATGAAGTGAAAATGCGATGAGCATAATTCATACTCTAATCAATTAATCTGTTTTCATATTTATATATTTTATATATATTTTTTTTAATTACACATCAAAATCCCAAGTAAACTCCACAACCAAGTTAAAATTCAATACCTAACTCAATGAACTATAAAACATTGAAATAAATAAATACCAATTTATACATTAAAAATATGTTAATCAGTTAACATCAATGAATACCCGCCTATTAGATCAATAAACCCCCCAACCCAAACTACTGAACTCATTACGATGCCGGTTGGACAAGTGTCTGACCAACATCGCAGCAGATTTGGGACCCACCCAATCGGAGTTCCCACCTGCCAAATTATGATACGACTGCCGTGTAGATGGTTTAAATCATAACTTTTTTGATTGTGGCTTGTGCTGTGGCCGGAAAAGGGTCCCAGCACAAGTCACAATGGAGAAACTGATGTTTTCAAACATCCATACCCGTGTGCAAGGGACCATTTGGTGCCTGTCACACAGGGCATGGATGTTTGGAGGCCCATAGCGGAGGTCCACCGTGGACAGGGGCCCTGCTGGGAGGCCCTCAAAGTCCCATTCCAGCTGCAGTTTTTTCATGGTTGTCTGGCTACTTGAGCCTATCGGAAGAGCCGGTTGGTCCCTGTACCTGCTGCCTCTGACTGCCGTGTATCATAATGTGCAGGTTGAACCGCAGCTCCAGATGTTGTATGGACGGCCACCGACAGGTCGTTGGTGGTGGTCCGTCCAAAATCATAATCGGGTCCTTGCAGTATAATACATACATACAAAATGTAATAAAAAATTAAATAACTGTATTCCAGTCAAAATATGTCAAATAATCAACAAAGTATTCAAGCTTCCTCCCGATAGTACTGGTCAATTTCTATAGTGCCTAGAGGGTAGCAACAAGGACTATTGTGTCTCCCACCTTGCACGGGTGCTGAAGCTGTTTTTTGAGAGGGACTCAGGGCGGGAACAAATTCTGCTTGCGGGAGATTTCAATTGTTATTTATGTGACCCACCCCAAGGATCTGATGTTTCAAATCCTAGGTGTTTTCTCAAGGAGGGGCTGCACTTTGTACATTCAATGGAGGGTCAGGAGCTCCAGGAGATATTGGATTCTTACAATCTGTGTTTTACTATAGAGAAACCGGGGAACTCACCTAACTCTTTAATTTGCCTGACTTTTAAAGGGAGGGGCACTAAGTCGCTTATTGATTTCATATTTTTTTATATTTGTTTATGCCCAGGTACACTTGCTGATTTCCCAGTTTAATATTACTTTTATTTCTTTTAGCGACCATAATCCCTTAGCCTTAACCTTGGACATTCCCATGTTCGATCGCTTACAACAGAGGGGGCTCTTATCGGGCCTTCCATGGCTGAGAGAAGGCTGAAATGGTCCCAAGTGGGCCCCAGACCCTTAAAACCTCTCTTATTGCAAATAATATATGAGAGACTGAAATTTGCCTGGACATATAAGTGGGAGACAGGGTGATTTTGAAAGCCTTTGATGGCATTGCCTCAAGTGTCCACAACTGCTCTTTGCATACCAGGCTTGCAAAATCCTAAATGGTTTGACAGGGAATGTTGGAGAACGTTGCGTCAGCCGAAGGATATGCTTCTGATCTCAGGTTGCAGGCGGGCTTATAAACAGGCCTAATCTGCCTGCAAGTATAACCTGTGTGAGTTAACCTGGGAGGCGCTATGTCAAGCGTGCAAGACTAGGAATAGTTTTCTTTTTTGGGGAGTGGCTAACAGGTCCTGTTTCGCGGATGGTTCTGGCCCAGTCATATGCCATCCTATCTCGTAACAGCAATGGTTCGACCACTTTGAAGGTGTCTTTAACCAGAGGGACTGTGAGGGTGACACAAATTTGGCTGCAGAGTCCATAGCCAGAGCCACAGTGTTTTCACTTTAGATGAGGTCACGCAGGGCATTATGGCTCAGTCAGGCAATAAGACTCCGGGCCTGATGGTATTCCGCCAGACTTGTTCAAGGCTGATGTGGAGGTTTGGGCTCCACTCCTAGGAGGGGATGCAGCCCTCATGATCCACAGCTGTGATTATTCCAATTTTTAAGAAGGGTGACAAGGACAATCCACAATGCTATCGCCCAAAATCCCTAATAGATGCAGTGGTAAAGGTCCTGATAATTCTCAATAGACTGTCGGAATGGGCAGAGGAGAATAACATCATGAGCAATGTCCAATATGGTTTTAGTTCAGGGAGGTCCACTTCAGATCCGTGCCTGAACTTTCACCTAATTACAAACAAGTATACGGTTCCCCGGTCTGAATCATTGCATTTATGGACTGAACATCCTTATTCAATAGGGTCAACTGGGCACATCTTTGGGCTCTGCTTATTGAGTTGGGAGTTGACCAGAGTATTGGGCCGCTTTTAGCCAATCTCCATGCAAAGACATCTGCTTTGTTGCATTTTCCCCATGGTCCTGCTTGCAGTCGTTCATTCCCTACTAGCTGTGGTGTCTGCCAAGGGTGCATTCTTGCTCCTTTTCTGTTTTCTATATATGTGAATGGACTAGAGTCTGCCCTATTATCAGTCTTGTGAACTGCTCGAGAGTCGGAGTTATATCCCTTCCAGCCTTATTATATACAATGAGGAGGTTTTTATGGCCCGCACCACTCAGGGGTTGGATCTACGTTTGGCTCGGTTTGTCTCCTTTATGGAGAATCAAAATTTGTCTGTCAACCTTTCTAACTCCTATGTGATTGTAGCAGACTCACAATCTACAAGTAGCAAGGCCTTTAAGGTGTACAATTTTAATTTGGGTGAAGTCACAGAGTTCCCTTTCCTGGGTGTCTTATTTGATGCCAAAAACTGCCGGAAGCCATTAATCGAGTCTAAAAGAGCCGAGTTTAATAAAACCATGGGAGCGGTTTCAAGATTTGCACGTAGGCTAGGTTTGCAGGCACCAAGGGATCTTGTAAAAATGTATCAGGCTAAATGCATTTCCCAACTGTGGTATTGTAGTTAGGTTTGCGGATATGTAAACCTGGACACGGTCCAAGTTGCAGAGAATAAATTCCTACATAACATGGTACAGGTTCACCATTCTACCCCAGCATTCTCTGTGCAGGCAGAGCTAGATCTTGGAAAAGTGACAGACTTGGTGTCCTTAAGCCGCCAATTGTGCTAGATCAAGATATAGAGCAGGGAAGATGTACAATTAAATCAGTTGATCTTTGGGGATTGCCAGGCACATAAAATACTGTGTATAGCTTATGTGAAGGAATCTTTCGCCTCCCTAGGTAGGATCGAAATTTTTGAGGATCCTACTTCTTTGTCCATGCCTGAGCAGGGGTGTGTTAAAAGACTGTTCTTGGATCGAACCTGCATGGAGAGAGGGCAGCATGAGCTGCAGAAACCATCAGTGCAGTGTATATATGCTGTAGAAAAAAGTTCAGGGTATGGAGCCACATCTAGGCATGCGTTTTTTTTTTATTCTTTCGTTGAAGTCCCTAAATTTTAACAAAGTAAATCCAGCTATGTTTTATCTTCAAATGCTTCCTAATGAATGTGTTACTTTTACTGTTCTGTCATTCTTGCAGGCTGCTTTATTAATTGATGTACTGTTTTAGATGGATGAGTTAATCATATTTTATTGATTACCATATTATGGAAGTTTCTGAAATTATTTTTAAAATGATGATGTTGTTTGTATTCTTTTATGGTTGTTTTATCAAACGAATAAAGATTTTATTAAAAAAGAAAATTAACATTGGGTAATATATAACAGGTAAAACATTGCCCACCAAATCCCCCAATAAACCCAACAACCCAAAAACGTATAAATAACAATGTTTTTAAAACAAATTATAATTTTATAGTAACATTTATAATAAAAAAGTAAAACACTATAATACAACATTTTAAACTTGATATAATAGTAAAACAGGTAAAAAACAATATACTTGCCTTCAATATTTTGGACCAAAATATTTTTGTGGTAATGATATTTTAACCATTATATTATGGTCACATAAAACTTTATAGCTTATATTTAGGTTGGACACTTATTTTGCTTCAGTTTTGCTATGGCGCAGTTCGAGGCGGTTGTCCGTCTTTAATGTATAGATTTCCTGAAGGTGTGTGGAAAATTGGTTATGGAATTATTGCGCACATCAACAGATCACAGTAGGATTTGGATGTCATGTGACAGAATCTCAACTTGAGTGAACAAATGATTTTATGGCATTTTTCTAACAGAATATTTTTTAGGAAAGTACACATACGTTAGCATAGATTTACTATTCTTAACTTCAAATAGATGTAGATCATAGATTTAATTTTTATCTCAGACATTAAAAAAGTATGGTGTTGGTAATTTATTAATTGTTTCCACCGTTGAACTGATGGCATTTTAATATAAGCATTGTTTGTTCTGACTTCATTCTGTGAGAAATAAAAATGGTTTCAGGGCATAGAAGTGGATGGGGAGCGTCAGGCCTATTGTTTGTCTTCTGTCAAGAGGGCATCAGGTGACACAATGGTGACCATGGTATACCTGTGACCTCAATCCTGAGGTCCATTGGTGTCTTGGAGAAAATTCTAAATGTCTGCTGAACACCACTAAATTTATATGGCAGAAAACAAACGGTTTTATACATATCCTTACTGCATACATTCTAGGAAGGAATCCTATCAGGCATCCTGGTCCTATCTCCTCATGCCCATCCTTTATTCTAGGACACCCGCGAGGCCAATGTCACACCCAGCCACACAGCGACTGCCACCATCAATATCACCATTTTGGATGTGGACAACAAAAACCCTTGGTTTCAACCCTGCAGGTTTATCGATGCAAACAAAAAGATCTGCCACAGTGATGGATACCAGGTCAACGTGACACGTTTAGAGCAAGTGGTAAGTGCAGCTATGGCTGATGAGAATAATTCTTAGCAACATAAATGCTTAGGCACTTGTAACACACCTGTGAATACCCATTTCAACACAATTTGGGTTCAATATTATAAACCTATTGAAAACGTTTGGAAAGTAGTTCAGAAATACCAGTCAATTCTTTTTTAATAATGACAGAAAAGAGTGCACAGGGATAACACGTCCATTCAACAGTTTATAGCTCTAAACAGGGACCTTTTCAGAGGTAAATGGTAACTCCCTTTTCATTGGGGTGATTGGCTCAGTCTGGTTTAGACAACCTGAGTTCAACACCCACTATACAAGAATGAAAGGTGGTATTTCCTGAGGAGCTGTGGGCAACGATTTTCCAACCTAATGGAAATCTGTGTGGGTGAGTAAGCCTCACCCCTCTTGCAAGGAGTACTAATGTAGAGCTAGGAACATGAAATAGATACTGGCTGCACAGGCAAAATGCTGCCCTTGTCCAGCTCAACAGGCCATATAGCATGTTTGCCTGCTTTTATTGCATACATTACAGTGATCTAAAAGTCATTCCTCCCGTTATACCCAGGAATGTGGAAAATATTTCACAATTCTCTTTCAAATATGGGTTTCATTGCCACAGTGACAGCCCCCAAATCACTCCGCAGAGCTATACCAGTGTCAGAGCTGCTAGGATTAAGCTGTCTGGAGGACCAAATTATGAGAAAGAATATCTAAATTATGGGACAAAAAAAAGAAAATGATATGTTACATTTTCTAGCAGTATTACTTTCGTCCATTCGAGCTAAAAATAATATATACATTTTTAAATCTGCAATTTACATGCCAAACGCAGCAAGTCTAAAATATGTGATAAAAGCGGCAGCCACAGAATTACATAAATCTTCTGGCCCCATCCAGTGTCATTTGTTTTAGCAATAATGTATTAATGAAAGGAAAACACAATCTAATGAAGAAGAGCCAGAGGTAAGTAGTGACAAGGCCTGAGGCCTAGGAGAATGGAAAATGCAGAGTGGAGAAGATCAAATCTGGAGGTAAAATAATTAGCAAAATCTCACTGGTTGTCAATGGTGATGAATTAGAAGGGTACAGGGTGGAGATAATAACTAGTTGATTAAGGATGAATGCCAAGTGATCAGGGTAAAGCTTTCAGAGATACAATTTAACTTTGTTAATACGTTTCTTTTGCCTTTTGGACGAGGTGGGGTGAAATAGTCGACCACAGTTGAGTAAGTAGGGTTCTGTGATTCCTTCCACTATCCCACATCTTAGGTGAGGTAGTTGCCAAGAGAGTGGATGGAGGATGATATCAGAAATGTTAATATTTCAAATATGCACCTGCTCTCATTTAGATACATTGTTTTTAGAATTGTCCCTTTAAAGTAAGGCTTGGATAGTCCGGGGCTTACATCCAGGGGCTGAGGTACTGCTCAGAGGGTGTAGGCATACTGCTAGTGGGCTAGGATGCTGTGATTACATCAGATCACTAGAGAAGGTGAAAGTTCCGGCCAGTAGCATAATAATAGCCCCCGCAGGCCCTGCTGTGCGGAGGGGCTCCTGAGCTTCGGGATGTCCCCTATGGCACTGTGCACAGCAGGCAGACTTCAATGGGTCGGGAGCGTGGAAGCGAGGGGCGGGTGTTGAAGGGGTCCTCCGTGTAAGTTAACTTGCATGGGGTCCCCCCAAGCTCCGTTACGGCACTGGTTCCAGAATTCCTACCTTAGGGGACTATGGTCCTCCTAATGTCCTAAGCTAAGAGCTAAGGTCCTGCTTGGTATATACATTGTACAATGTGAGTCAGATACTACTTAAATAGTCAAATATTGTGGTCCATGGCTTGATATATTGTTTGGATATACCCCTTGGTCTAGCAAACTATGAGGATGCTCTATGCTTTCAAGGTATGGACTCTTATTCTGCAGCACCCTAGGAGTTCCCGCCTGTTCTGAGTTTTCAGTGGTATGGGTGTCTGATAGCTCCTCCTAGGGCGATTGGCCTTCCTATATGGTAACAGTTTATCGCATACCAAGGGTGTCATCGTTGTGGATTAGAATTGAAAGCCAAATTGGGACCAATGGAATAAGGGTGTGTGAAGTTGAAACGTTTATACATTTCCTGTAAATATAGTGAAGTTTTACACCTTTGCAAACTTCACAACATTACAAGGTTGTGAAGTTCTAAAAGAGCTGTGAGGAAAAATCCTTCAAAAAAGTGTTGCAACATTTTCAAAGTGCGAAGATGGCTTATGTTGTCACACTTTCAATGTAGTAGCGATGAGCAATATGGGGAACAACTCGGGGTTCGGACTGAAATCTGGCGACTGGGTTCATACATGTAAACACTCAAGTGCACCTCTGAATCCTTGATCTGAAGCAATACAAGAACAGGGAATACAAGTAAGAGTACATACAGAGACCATTGTTTCAGCCAGGGAGGACTCATGAAAAAGTGACTACTTAACCAACAGTGTATACATGCATACACAATGCAATCTGTGATATGGGGAATCTGTGATATGGTGTAATATACTACCTGCCCAGTAGGTAGCTCTTAGTCCTTATCCTGCTTGACATGAGTTTACGCATATATATTTCGAGATCATATTTTGTGTTGCGGAATGATCTCATTATTATTCTGCACCTGTCTGTGGTAAAATAAGGTAGCTGAATTGCTGAACAAAATCTCGAAAATATGTCACTTGTGCTCCGAGGCCTATCATGAACGTCGATTCACCAAAATCCCTGGGGTGGTGGTTGTGACATAATATACTCTTTGACCTTACTGATGCCACAAGAAGTGATATCATATCACCGTTGGCCCTGAATTGTCCCAAGAAGTGATGTCACATGTCCCTAATCCCGATGACATCACAATAGTTAAAATTGCTGAAATTGCATAATAATTGCACAATTAATATGCTATCTTCTTCTAGGGGAGTACAGCCATGGGCTGTGAAAAATCACTCAGTAAGTATTCAAATCCTTTCATGGCTATCTAATAGAATCTGACAGCCCCCAAGAGTTCACCCAATTATGTTTTTAAATTGTCCAACGGGCGTCCCCTTATGTCTAAAATGTCCTCAATTTCAAGGACCAGCATTTTGCTGTGGAGGACCTTTTTGCCCAAACATTGCATACAATATGCCTGTTTGAAATGTTCCTAATACTACTTCTCTTCCACTGTGAATGTACCACACGTCAAAGGTTATGTCTAATATGTCGTGGACCACATTTTGTCATGGGTGGCCCCATGATATTGTCACAGTTGACTTCCCATATGTCAAGAATTTCCACCAATGCTCCATCACCAAGCAATTCACCACAGGTGCTACCTATGCCAAGGATTTCCTCGGGTAGTCCAGCGCTGGCATTTATTTATGGGTGCCCTGTGCCAAAATATACCTACAGTTTGCCAGCATTAGCATTTTGCTGAGGGTATCCCATGTGCAAGCATTGTCTCCAGTATGCCAGTGCCGAAATTTGGACAAGGGTGCTTCTATACGCCAACACGAAGGCCTGGTTTAACCCCGGATTTGCAAGCATAACAACACAGCTCCACTTGCATTCACTTACTCACACTCATTCTTTCATTAGCACTCAGTTGCAATCATTCTTTTTTACCTAGTGTCTTGCACTTACTCTCACCCTGAATCACTCATTCCAACACTCTCTAGCTGACTTATACTTACTCACTCATTTTGACACCCATGATCTCACATGCAAACATACATGCTCAAACTTATAAATGCTCCCTCACACAAGCTCACTCTCACACGCATGCATGCACACAACATACATTTAAAGCCATTTCATTTTTCTTACCTCAGATGCCAGTGTTGGTCCAGATCTTGCTGTTCCACTTTTTACTGCACTAATAGTGATTAATCCACTATTAACTATTAATGTGATAAAATGAGCAGACAACAAGGTCAGAGTCGGACTCTGACAGTGCAAGTCACAATTATGCCACTCAGAGGCCAGGGGTCGCAAACTCAGTGCCAGGGGTAACTGCGACCCCTGTTGACTCCTAAATGACGTCCATGAGCCCTATGATCAGGCTTTGTGCATGTTAGAGCTGTATGGGAAGTGGCCTCTTTTACACAGTATTATTCCTGGTAGGTAGTTATGTACACCAGGGTGTGGGTGGGGGTACAGCCCTTTAATAAGCCAACATTCCGGATTTTTCCCAATACTTGACCACCTTCCCATCTCATCACAGACAGGTGCCCTAGTACTGATGCCCGGGCCCCTTTACGCGATTGATGGAGACAGGGGAATCAATAGTGCCATCCGTTATGAAATAATTTCAGGTAAGTGATCAATTTGCCATTCTTCCAGAATGTGTTTTTTCTAGGGGTGGGCGAAACTGACATAATTTTCTCTAGTGTAATTATTCGTAATTACTGCAAAATGACTTGTATTCATGCAGATTTGTTTGAGAAGAGTAATCCAGCATTTATCATATTTCCTTGGTTCAAAATTCACCATAGCGTCCAAAATGGGCCAAAGGATGCTTTTTGTGGTAAGAAAATAGCGCTAAATGGTACATGTCACAAACAGCAGTAGACAGAAGCCGCTTGCTCTCCCTCAGTTTATTGTTCCTGTGCCCCAAATTCCTCTTAATGGCTCATTCTGGCATAATGGCATATTTCTATTCATTACACATCATAAGAGTAATGAGTAATTACTGAAATTACTCATGTTGGCGTAATCGCGCCATTTTACTAATTTTGCCTCCCAAGAGTAATGCATAATTTCTAAAATGTCTCCAATTACACCAGCTTAATTAAAATTTTGCACAGGCCTAGCTTTTTCTGTATAATCTTGAGTGGGGGGCCAGAGACAAGCTTAGTTTTACTTGTGTTCTTAATTCCATTTAGCGCCTTCAATGCTGTTACCAACGTTTTTGACCTTATATAGACCTTCAAGGTCAGGCTGCCATCTGCTTTGACTGAAAACAGCAGACGGTGGGGAAAGGAAAGCAGGGAAGGCTGTAAGAGTTGGTTAAAGATGCCAAGTAATGTGTTCACATTTCGTTCAAAGAGGAGAGGCCATCTTATGCATGGCTTCCCAATTACTCCTCTGCACCTGTGTAGCACTTGAAAGCAGGGACAGATGATTTGGGGAGCTGAAAGAAATTGGATTATTTGTTGAAGGAGGTGGACCACAAAAGTCACTTACAGTCAAAAAATAAACCTGTGCTTAACCCTCTGGCACAAAAGCAGTCAGGTTTAACTTAGAGGTAATGTGTGAAGTATTTATGCAGCACTCAAAAAATAATGAAGAGAAAACATAGCACAGGGAGAATCCCAAACCAACTTAGAATAATAGAAGATATTTTATTAAATAAAATGTCACCAAAACAACAAAATCCCAATCAGTATACCCGGAGTTATTAATTTTTAAAGTTTTAGGTGAAAATATTGGCGAAAAGGTGCACAGCACCAATTGCAGGTATCTAGTCAGGTCGGACAGGGGCAAAGTCAAACGTTTACACTAAACAGAGCACTGGTCAGGTACATACCAGGTACACCCTGCTTAGAATTTTACATTATTTGCTTGATGTGGGGGCTGTGCAGTGCTGTGATGCGAGGCGCCACATTGCGCAGCATCGGAACAGTTGAGTCACCAGTGCAAGGCCAGGCTTCATCCAGTGCCATTCTGCATTGGAACCAGTGATGGCAGGAGCTATAAGGTGCTGAGGTACGAGGCATTACATCCTGCACTGTTATGTGCCTGACCTGGTGAAGCTCCCGATTAGGAACTGTGAGGTGCTGTTATGCAAAGCCTCGCACTGTTCTGCACCGAGTCGTATCTGGTGAAACGTTCAGTTGAGCTCGCAGGAGTACACTCTGACTCCAGCCAGTGTACAGGACCTTAAGGACAGCACTTGAGGGTCAGCACTCACTCACACAGTGGTAGTAAAGGAGACCTGGTCAGGTTCAGTGGGGTCTGGTCAGCTGAAAAGCAGGATGCCTCTGAAAGCTTGATGTGTCCCTGTCAGCCAACTGGTCGACCTCCGGTGTGCTGGGCTCAAGGCAAGCTCATCCAATCTTCCTTCTTCAGACAGCAGTTCCATCCTTTTTATGAATCTTCTCTAAGTTATGGTGAATTTTGCGGATTTGCGGTCCGCAAATTCATGCGAAATTGCCCAAACAATCTGCGAGTTTGTGAAAAATCCACGAACTCGCGGATTTGCACAAATTACTGTTTCTACTGGCTAACAGTAAGTGCTAGCTTGTTGGGTAAATGTATAGTGCTTTTCCAACACTGCAGCTGCGAAAGGGCCAGAGGAGTTGTCTCCAGTGACCATGTGTGTATTACTATGCCATCACGCGGAGGGGCGCAGGGGTCCCTTGAGTGAGCTGTCCATTATAGTGGGTAAATGGCGGGAAGACGGTCCACACCGCTAGTGTGTGGGCGGGACCAAACGGGTGGGACTTCTATGCGAGTTCACATGCCTTTTGTGTGTCTAAAAGGTCAGAGACCGATCAGAGCAGCAGGTGAGGAGAAAGAAGCTCCTGGACACAGAAACTGCACGGGGATTGCACTCGTGAAAGTGAAGGATGCAGAGGCCTTCATCAGGCATCACTGCTATTTTCGACGGTAGATACGGGGAGAAAGCACACCTGCCCAGCCTCGACAAACCTCACAATTCTTTTTGGGTTGATGAATGTGTTACTGAATTTGAGCTTCAACTTGGGCACCTGCTTTATTTATATATGTAAGTGCTTCCTGTTGAGGTTTAATTTTTGTGACAGGAGAAGGTGCCAGAATGAATCCTACCCTGCATGAAGATGCCTGCCTCCGTTTAAAAAGAAAAAAAATCCGCCCGCAAGCGGATTTGCAGATTTTTTGGCAATTTCGCGAGATTCGCGGATCGCGAAATTGCCGGAAATCCGCAAATTCTGCGAGCGGAACGGATTTTCCGCCCATAAAGGGGGCCCGATGTAGGTAAATCTACATTTACCACTTCATAAATACCGAATCATACCGAATCGGTATTTATGAAGTGGTAAATTAGAGGGGGGGAGATGTAGGTATTTCAGATTCGGTAAATACCGAATCTGTAAGATTCGGTATTTACCGATTCTGTAAATACCGATTCGGTATCCCCCATTGCTTCCTATGGGCCTTGAAGCCCATAGGAATCAATGGGCATTACCGAATCGGTAATTACCGATTCGGTAATTACCGATTTGTGCAAGGGTGCAGGGGGTGTCACTTTGACACCCTCTAGCACCCCCAAAACAGGCATCTGAGCCATGTGGCACACAGACATGCCCTAAGGGCATGTCTGTCTGTCACATGGCATAGGTGTGCATGCACACATGTGCATGCACACCTGGATTCGGTATTTTAACACCCAATTGGATTGGGTGTTAAAATACCGAATCTGAAGGCCCTGTGGGACAGAAAGTAGTCCCATCTACATCCCAAATTTAAAAATCGGTAAAATTACCGATTCGGTATTTTTGCGATTCGGTAATTTTACCGAATCGGTAAAATACCGATTCGGACAAAAAAAGGTCCCCTACATCTCAGTAGGCCAAATACCGGTCGGAAACGGCCGAAATCGCCCGTTTCCGACCGGTATTTGGTACCTACATCGGGCCCTAAATCTTCTCAGGTCATGGGGAGTGTTCTGATTTCAGGTTCTGAGGGTGTCACTTTTGTATCCAGCGCCAGCCTGTGGTAGAGGAAACGTCCCTTTGTCTAACCCTAAAACTGGTTCTTGTCAGTTCTCCCCTTTCCAGTGGATTTGGCTTTATTCTGGCCCAGATGTGAGCAGCATTAGCCAGTGACAGGGAAAATATCATCTGAAGTCAGGGAGGGGCTGGATACAACCCTCAGGCTACCCTTTGAAGCTTAGGAAGGGCTGGGTAGGACCCCTCAGGCTATCCTGCTCTAGAGATAATCACCCTTCCCCACCCCTATGTCCTATTTCCCCTGTCTGTAAGGAATACCCCTCACAACCCAGGAGAGCTATTAACAGTCATGTGACCTAGGATATTGGCAGAAAGAAAAATTCCAACTTTCTAGAGGTCACATTTTCAAAATAGTAATTTAAAATCTGACTTTGCCATTAAAGAGGATTTAAAATGAACATTGAAGTTATCACTACATAAATGTAAGAAGGCAGTCCAGTATTAGTCTATGGGAAGCAAACATTGTCGAGAGATAAACAACTTTAGGGTATTTCCACTGCCAGGTCATGTAAAACTTAGGCACACATGCCCTACCGTTTGAATGCCACCCACCCTGCCCATAAGACTTTAGGGCCTCCTTTAGGGGTGACTTCTAAGTAATAAAAATGATGGTTTATGCCTGGCAAAATGTTTATTGTGTCACTTCAAAATGGCAGTTTTAAAACTGAGATTCAGGCTGCAGTGGCAGGACGAAGATATGTTTTACAATGCTACTGGAGTGGATGGCACAATGAGTGCAGCAGCCCCCTTATAGCATTTAATATACAGGCCCCGGGTACATGTAGTATCATTTACTAGGGACTTAAAAGTAAATTAAATGTGTTGAATAGGTTTATACCAATTTTACCATGTTTGGAAGGGATAACTGACAGAATATCGACAATCAAACTATTGAGCTGCCAGAATATCGCTGACAAAATATCGACTACCAGAATATCGAATTCCTATCTACAAACAGGTAAGTACAAAAATATTGAATCCTAAATTCTGTTGTAAATAATTTAGTTTACTAAAATATCGATTTTGTTTTGTCTAAAAGTAATGTAAAATTAATGAAATAATGACTATAATTAAGTAAAACATACTTAAAAATACTTAAATAACCTTAAAATTAATAAATAATAAATGTAAGTTCAAAAATAAATTTGCATTTTGATTTTTTATACATATATATTAACTTAATTATATTAAAAAGTAATTAATATTTTTAATTATATGTTAAAAACATAATTTTAGATATAATTACATATATTTATAAATAAACTATAATATAAATGTAAAAATTAATTATAAATAATACGTTAAAACATTAAAATGAAAAAAAATGTAAATTATATTTTTCACTACATTAAATATAACAATATTAAAAAATTGCATACCGTAAAAGATAAAAATTCTAATTCCACTCCAACAAGCGGTACAGTAGGGAAAATGTTGGATAGCGGGTAAATAAAAATTACTATTCCCACTCAAGCGAGTGGAAAAGTAGGGAAAACGTTGGATAGCGGGAGGGTAAAATTTACTCTTCCTACTCCAGCGAGTGCAACAGTAGGGAAAGCGTTAGATAGCGGGAGGGTAAAAATTACTACTCCGACTCCAGTGAGTGCAACAGTAGAGAAAGCGTTGGATAGCGGGAGGGTAAAAATTACTATTCCCACTCCAGTGAGTGCAACAGTAGGGAAAGTGTTGGATAGCGGGAGGGTAAAAATTACTATTCCCACTCGAGTAAGTGCAACATTAGGGAATGCGTTGGATAGCGGGAGGGTGAAAATTACTATTTCCACTCCAGTGAGTGCAACAGTAGGAAAACGTTGGATAGCGGGAGGGAGGGTAAAAATTACAATTCCCACTCCAGGGAGTGCAACAGTAGAGTGAGGGCTGGATAACAGTAGGGAAGGTGTTGGATATCGGAAGGGTAAAAACTACTATTCCCACTCCAGTGAGTGCAACAGTCAGGAAAGTGTTGGATAGCTTAGGGGAATAATTGAACATACCCACTCCTAAAATATAACTAATATTAATTAACAATTAATTATTTTGTGAAAAATGATTTTACCTCCCACCATTTTCTCCTATAAACATCACCTACAATATTGTAACATATTAATAAATTAACATAATTAATTAACAATTAATGAATTAACAAATTACAATTAACAAAATAATTAATTAACATACTTACAAAATAATTGTTAATAATTCATATCTAATCAATTACCAATTAATAAACATATTACACAATTAACACAATAACCAATTAATTATAATTAATCAATTTATAATTAATTATTAATAAAGTAATAACATAATTAACAATATAACGTATTACATATTAAATTATTAATTAATAAAATAATGAATTAATTTATTTCAATTAAATTACTTCCCACCCTATTCCCCTATAAACCCACAACTTACTACAGAATGAAATTATGCAAAGATGTTTTAACATATAAATAATTAATTCTAAATAATGCTAAAAATATATATTATAATTAAATTACTTCCAATCCTATTCCCCTGTAAACCCACAACCCACTACAGAATTAAATTACACAAAAATTAATTAACATATAATTCATTACTTTTACAAAATTCAAACATACATTACACAAAAAATTCATACTTTTAACACATTAACTAATACTTAAAACACACACAAAAAAATCAATATTACTAACCTCGATATTGTGGAATTCGATGTCTCTTACCTGCATTTTGATATTCTGCACCAATACATTTTTGCAATTCGATATTCGGTTCATTCTATATTTATTTATTTAATGCCATTTGTAGAGCGCGTACAATTACCCTTAGGCGTCTCGGCGCTGAAATTGCATTGAAGTCTCACCCTAAACAGGAAGTGCAGAGATGTGGGTTTCTGATTGAAAAGCCATGTTTTCAGTTTTTTTCTGAACTGAAGAAGAGTGGGGCTAGTTCTTATGTGATTAGGTAGGGTGTTCCAGAGTCTAGGGGCCGCGATTGAAAACTCGATATTCTGTTCAGTCGATATGTTTTTTTTCGATAGTGTGACTAGTTACCGTTTGGGAGGGAGAACATTAGTTATCAGGAGTAAAGTGTGTAGAGTCGTAATAGCTAACAAAACAAATAGGGTGGCGAAGGCAAAAATCTGAGGAAATAAGCAAAAGACGGTCACTTTCAACTGACCCAATGATAATGCTATTCAACAAACTAATAGGGCGGAGAACTAACATACACTGCACCCGTAGCTAGTGTGAATGAGAGTCTTTGTGAAAGAAACCTTGAAGACCCTGGAATATTAAGACATGTAATTCATTCCCTTTGATTATGACCATTTTCAACAAAGGCCATGCATAAAATAAGATTATAGATGGGTAAAAAGTGAATTACGGGGGATGTTTTTCACTGAGGGGTTCTACCTGACATTCATCATAGACAACTCGAGCTTCACTCGAGTTGTCTATTTGAAGCCACTCAGAACCTCTTAGTAAATAATATCCCTGTAATTCACAGTTACCCATCTATTATTCTATAGAACATCAGGAAGAAATCAAGGTGAAAGGAGGACTGCCTAGTCTTGACTTGGGAAAAAGTAACAATGTGAAAAATGAGAATTCTGCCTACATAGTAATGCCTCGTTGACATACTCGCACTTAGTGATGGTTGTCTGCTCCACAAAGTGGCTATGCCAGGTGAAAAGTCTTCAAAATAAATATTAGTTTAATAAGGATTTTGCAGCAAGATTTATTTATCATCAGAATTATCCTGCTGATAAAGGTTTTCTTCTGCATTTGCAGGATTTCTATGCCTCAAATATATATTTTAAAACTTCAGAATCTTGGTGAAATACACTAAGGGACACATTAGTCCGCCCGCCAAACCAGTGGGGAATGGGACCGCCTGCAATGCTAGCGGCGGTCCCGCTTACCCCATTATGATGTGCCCGCTACACTGGCAGGCGCATCCCGTATTTTTAACATTGCGGCGGGCGGTGAAAGCACCGCCAGCCGCAATGCTAAAAATGCATGTTGTGCTTTTCAAAGCACAACGGTGCCTGCCGCCTTGTTCTTTGAAAGACAGGGGGGGTTGCACCTTCACCCTCCCCCCCGGAGTACATGGGTGCCCGCAACGGGCCCCCCAAGCAGAATTTGCATGCCTTTCAGTGGCAAAGGCATTGGAAAATGCACATTCTAATATGGCTGGCGGTGTCTTTCAGACACTGCCTTCATATTGAACCCTTTTCCGCCCAGTCGACCGGGCAGAAAAGCGGCAGACGGTCTTTCCGTCCACCGCGGACCTCCCAGCCATTGTAATATGGCGGGGGTCTATTCTACAGGGATGGCGGACGGATTGCTCCCGCCGGGCCGGCGGGGGCAATCCGCCCACCATCCTAATGGGGCCCTAAGTTTGCAGATTTTATATTTATACATCCCTGGCAAAATTAGAGACCCACCTGACAAGTCCTGCAAGGGTGCCCGGTCGTCATGCACACCTTGAGGCCGGGCGTTGTGGAGGGTTTAAATAATGGGACATCGTGCCGCTCGGTCTGAGTCTGAATGGTAACCAGTGAGTGGCGTTGTCCTTAAGAGTGGTTCGCCTGATTAGCTGTGGCCGTAGGCCCTTTCCACTTTACAGTTTAGTAAGACTTTCAATAGATTTATTTTCACATCAGTTTTGGACAAAATCTTTTTTTCTGATTCAAATTGTTAGGTAAAAAAGATAGAGATTGGCTCAGTGCTTAATCTGAG
Organism: Lissotriton vulgaris; assembly: GCF_964263255.1. Taxonomy (NCBI): domain Eukaryota; kingdom Metazoa; phylum Chordata; class Amphibia; order Caudata; family Salamandridae; genus Lissotriton; species Lissotriton vulgaris. Next base: position 1,753,873,712 of record NC_141687.1, read on the forward strand.
ATCTACAAAGATTGATCCTGAGCAAGAGATAGAAAAACATGAAAGGGAGGACAAATAGGGAAGAGAAAGATGAGAAACAGTGACAATAGTAGGAAACAGGGATGAAAAAAACCACCAAGAGTGAGGGTGGTGGACTAAAGGTACATGGTGTTAAATTAAGGCATTTAGCCTTGGCATTCGGCACCCTGACCTTCGATAACACCAGCCACAGGATTCTGAACAACTCTTTGGGCCCTGCAGATACCCTTTTACAAATTAATCACTTCAGACCGTGTCTATCTTGAGATAGAGTCAGCTAATAAAAAAGTAAAAAGAAATAGAGTAAAACGTATGTGCCTTTTAGTATCTATAAGAGACAGTCTTTCTCTGAACAAAGATAGATGTCATTATTTGAGGAAGTTTCTGGATGTTTTTCAACAACGAGTTCACTCACCATGAAACGAACTTGGGCAATGAGAAGTCTACCACCATCGCCAAGCAACCGTGCATAAGTGATGCCCAACCACCTCAAAGCCTCAAAGGGGCGGGACTTCCAGCAGTGGGAAAAATATTCAGGGGCAGATTCATGTTGCCTGACGCATCTCTGCAAATCAGCAGAGATGCGCCAGGAAAGTTTATCCTTGCGCCACCCATGATGCGCCGCATTTACAATGCGGCGCACCATGGCGCAGGAATAAACAGATGCGTGTCGTATCTAGGGCGTGAAGTTGGCGCAGTGCTGAAGTTGTGTTGCGTGCGGCACGCAACTCCAGCACTATTCCAACTTTGCCCTATCTGTAACGTGGTGCGTCAAGCCTTACGCCTGCTACAAGCAGGCGCAGGGTTTTGACGCATCAGCGTTGGTAAAGTGACTAAGTGAAATCTTGTAGATTTCACTGAGTCACATTTCAGGGGCGTTCCTGCTATGGAACGCCCCCCCCCCGCGTGGAAACGCCCACATGAAACCTGACGCAGGTTTCATGTGTCGCAGGGCCTTACACCATGAAGCATCTTCATAGATGCGTCACGATGTAAGTAGGTAGTAACATGGCGCAGGGTTTACGCCGTCGCTGCGTGACAGAAGTGACGCAACGGCGGCGCAAAAGTACCGCAAGTCTGGCATAAATCTGCCCCCTAGTGCTGCTGCAAAGCAGTGCAGCGTCTAGTATTACCTGGTGACTGAGTACAGCCCTAAGTGCCAGCATTAAAACAGGCAACTGACTGGTGACAGGTAATTCCCACAGTCAGATGTCCTGCCCTGCCTGCATGGGACATAAAACTGCAGGAGTTTAGCAGCATAAACACCATCCTAGTGCAGAACCTTCCTCACTCTCACAAGAGGTGAAGTTTCACAGCTTTGAAGGGAAAGTTATTATTTTCCACAACGCTAATACATTTGATGATTGTGCTGCTACTGTATTGCTGTCACATCCCTCTCCTATTGTATGATAGCTGTAACATTGTTAAAAAACAACAACACAAGTGCCAGACATTTGGTAGCATCAATGCTTGTTTTACTGATCATAAATGCTTTGACTTTTTTAAATCTTACCATGAATATGGACATTCAACCATTACATCTCTCTACTGGTGTGCAAGTTACACATTTTTCTTTCTTCCCAACACTTTCCTCCACAAATGTGTCTTCTCTCTCATACAGGTGTATGCTTTCCTACTTCCTTATGGGGCTCCCCACTCTCCAGTCCTACGTTTTCACTTTCCTGACCCGACATACAGGCATCACGAGCCACATAAGGGGTTTCCAACAGTCTAACGGTGTTTTTATTTTTGCACATTGGTAATGTCGTAAGACGGTGAAGCTTCTTTTTCTACTGAATGCTATCATCACTGTGACAACATAGGCAAAACATAGAAAATTACCAGAGAAGAAAGATTGTTTTATGTGTAGTTTCACCATCCTTACATGAATAGTAAAAACTATTTGATAGCACGTTGTCTTTTCTTTCATCCACCAGGGAATGAAGAAAACATTTTTGTCCTTGACCACGAATCTGGAAATATAACAATGCAAAGACCGGCAACTGTTCTAGGGACAAAGGTTATGGAGGTCATGGTAAGTGACGTGGCTAAGCTGTTATAAATCTGTACCACCTGTTGGATCCACATGACTTTGGGCTTCTTCCATGTTTAGGTAAGACCATTGAAACCAGGAAGAAATGAATAATTCTTTAATTACAGATTTTAACGAGAAGCAGTGGCAGCGTCCCTTACACACACACATACACACACAAACGGTTCATAGGGACAGCGGAAGGTTTATTAGGGTAGATCAGAGTCCTCGTATCCCTTTGGTTGAATTGATTCAAGCCCTATACAGAGGTGAATGTCATCACGTGAAGTAGTGTGGCTCACTGGTTAGAGGCGGCAGACCCGAGAGCAGAGGACGGCCCGGGACCAGGGTTCGATTCCCGGCGCGGCAGGTTTCTGGACCAGGGTCAGCGGACTCGATAATTCTCTCGCCTCGGTGCCCACTCTGATCAGCGATCACACTCGGCAACTCTGGGCATTAGCTTGCCTCATCTTCACTAACGGCCCCACCAGACTGCCGGGGATGCCTGGTCTCACCCTGGAGATACCCATTAAGGGACCATCTCTCAGGGAAGCCAGGAAGGGTTTCGCAGCGGTCGAAGCGCCTTGGGACCCTACGGGTAAGTAGTGCGCTATATAAATGCCAATACATTTACATTTACATTTACATTAGGCTGTCCTGTGGATGGAAGAAGCAAAGGAGCATCGGCGTTCCTTACACATTAATATGTAAACATAGGGGAAGGTCTAGAACTTGACTCAAAGTTTACCAATATGTTCCTGAGGAAGAGGCTTTGGGTGCTCAGAGAAAACCTCTACCAGAACAAGCCACCTGTGGCTGCCAGGGACAAAGCTGTGGTATTGAATATATTCCGCTAGTGCTTTCGGTCTACATTGTTGACCTCCATGACTGATATGGTACAAAACATGGGCGTCTTCATCTATGAAGAGTCAGTGCCATAACATGTTACTGGTAAACATTGGTTCTGGTCCCTGGGTACTTGGAGTGATTGAAGTGGTGTAGGAGAACAAATGTCAAACCTAAATCAATCACTCAATTAGTATTTATAGAGTACAGCTTGTCACCCGCAAGGGTATCCATGCTCCTGCAATAAGTCTCATTCGAAGAGCCAGGTCTTGAGCCCCACCCTGAAGTCGATCAGCGAGGTAGAGGTGCAGAGGTGGAGGGGTAGGCCTTACTGCCACACTCAGGATAAGCCCCATTAGAAGTCTATCTTGGGTATTGATTGTGTGAATCCCACATTGTACTATATAAGTAGTGCACCTTGGCAGAAGCACTGGTGAAAGGCCTTATGGATACCTCTGGGGTTTCCCAGGTTTTTGGTCTGATTAGTCTTTTGGTTCACTTGGGTTATTCCCTGTTCTAGAAGGTTTCTCTGCAAAGTACACATCACTGGGATAGGGGCTTGTCTAAAGGAGATGTACTCATGCTCTGCATTTAACCAGTGCCAAAGACCCTTGCTCTCCAAGGAGTGCAAACACTGAATAAATCTGTCAACAAGTGTACTTAATTCTTCATAGCTCCTGGCAAATTGTGGATAGTAAAGAGTCTAAGAGGTTGTTTGCATGGGTGTGGGATGTTGGTTGAGAGCTATACAGCTTTCAATAAGGGCGGACACTGGGAGGAAGTTGTTCAAGTTGACAGAATCCAGTGATTGTTTTTTAAAAGAGCAAAAATTCGACCCAATTTTAGAAGATCTTGGAATGCGACCTTTTAAAGGGAGGAGTTGCCCAGGGTAGTCCATGGGGGAGGGGGGAGGGGTGTGGTGGGTGGAAGCAGTTTAGATCGGGATTTGCTGATGGAGCCAAGGATGGCATCACAGAGATTATTAGAGGTTTCTATCCCAGATATAGTTAGTAGTAGATCTGCCTCTGTGATTGGGGAGAAAGAGAACCATGGCAGTAGTACCTTGCGGCGGGGAGGTTCTCCTCAGCTATATTGTTGTGGATGTCCGGAAGGGTGTTTATGTCTTTGACTTCATTGTTGAAAACTCCACAACGTTGTTGCAAAGTGCCTTTGAGGCCTTAGGAGTGAGATTGAGCAAAGGGCTGTTGGCTTGTTTGATTATCTCAGATATACATTTTGGTCTGTCGCTGGTAGTGTGAAAGAGACAGAGAGCTCTAATATGTGAATCTGTGGCTTTACAAATATTTTCTATGTAGTCTTTCCCCACAGATTGTAGCTTACGTAGACTGAGTGGCGAGGGTGCTTGTCTCCATTCTTTCTCAAGCATTTTGATACACTTCCTCTCTTCATATAGGGCTCTTGAATATAAAGGTCGAGAAGGGTTTGGTCTACTGCATTTCCTCTTGAGGGGTGCGAATTTCTCTAGCAAGGATTCAATGTTGTAGTTGAATTTGTCTTTGCCTCTTTCATGTCGAGGTGAGCAACTTTCGAGGTGAGGTTTGAGAGGGCTGGATTTACAAGGGCTTCGATGTCGATGTTACACCTGTCATTTAACCAAACGTTTTCTTCTTTGTGTTGCTCAAGGGTTTTTGAGCGTGTGAAGGACACCTTGAAGGGCATCTCCCTTTGGTTAGACCAGTCTACCAGGATGAGGTAACTGGCCACTGTCACGTCGTGATGCAGTCTAGTAGTTGGGGGGCGGAGCCGGGAACCAGGAACAGGAATGGGAGGGACAAAGACCGAGGGGCAGTTAGGAATAGGGTATGAACGAATAAAGATGTATTGAACTATACTCTCCGGCTCCTGTAGTAATGGAGGGGAAGGCACGACGATGGCGACGAGGGTGGGATAACAACTGAAGCCCACATTGCCTAAGACCCCTGCCGCCCGTGGACGGCCAAGAAAACAGAGAGCCTGCAGCCTATGTCAGCGCAGCGCGTGAGGAGTGAGAAAATGAAATGCTCCACACGCCGCGCCTGAATGCTGCCCTTTTCTGAATGACCGGTAACTGAAGAAAAAGAAGGGAGCTGCCTGCCGAACACGGTGAGTCTGCAGCCTGTGTCGGCATAGCCTGCTGGGGCTCAGAACCAGGATCACATCTAGCAGTGCACGCATATGCTGCCCAAAGCGCGAGGATCAGCGCTGCTCCAAAGAAACTGCTGCCTGTGCCCCAGACCGGCTGATTAACATAGCGGAGGTATTGCCCGCTTACCTGTGTGCCTCCGGAGGGTGACCCGACACCTGAGAGCCTGCAGGGGTCCCGACGCGATGCTCAGAAAGAGCGCGTAAAAGAGAAAGCGAAGACCGGACTCGAGACCGCCTGCCAACAGCACCAAAGAGGCCTGGGGTGAGTCCTGAGCGTTTGCGCTCCCACATAATGAGCCAGAAAAATAAATAAATAAATAAATCAGAGACTTTAAATTTGGCACTCACACGAAAAAATCTCGAGCAAATACAAGCAGAGTCTGTCTCGAGCGGCGGCCATCTTAGAGTCAGGCGCCAGCCATAGGCCCCCATTGAACTGCATGTGTCGGCCATGTTAGAGTCAGGCAGTTGTGGAATCTGCCAACAAGTGTGAGAAAATACAACCCTTGAAATCAACAGAAAAACATAAGCAAAGGCAAGAGGCCTAACAAAGAAACAAGCACAGGCAAGTGCAAGAAGGAAAATAAGCAAGATGCAAGTGACGAAATAAGACTGACACATACGACAAACAAGTAATAAAACAAGACTGCGTAAATACAAGAGATAGAATGAGGAAACAAGCACAAGTAAAAACAACAGTAGACTGAACAAGCACAAGTGACGGCAGGAAACAATCAGCGGTGAAGACTAGAGGAAACCACAACATGCATTGGCAAATACAAGAGAACAAGCCCTAATGAGCGCACACGACCAGTGCAAGCAAACACGAACGACCAAACACAACAACCACGAACAAAGAATCATACCGCCAACGGCTGAGTGGCGACCAAGCTGATCTCAAGAAATCAAGTCTGTCTACCTGAAGCCAGCGTACTACACCATCATGCCTATGAGGAAAGACACGCATAAACCCAATCCCTGCATTGGAGTACCTCCTCCAGCGACACAGACCAGCGCTCACCGTTTAGGTCCTGAATGGTCCAAGTGGCTGGAGTCGTTGGACGAATTCCTCACAACGATCGGTGAGTGGAGGGATAGCAGACGTCGACTACTACTGCTTCAGCTGGTGGGTCACGAAGGCCGACGTTTAATCAAAACATTTTTAGCAAAAGACACAGAGACATATAGGGGACTCAGAGAGACGCTGCTCGCTCATTTTTACGTGAAGGAAGACGTGGATCATGCACGCATTGCTTTCAACGCAGCACGGCAGGAACCATTAGAACCCTTAACAAGCTTTATTACCCGACTGCAACGTCTAGTGAGATGTTGCCACTTCGACACCTTCACAAATGAAGATGCAATCCGACTGTGGGTGATTGAAGGCTGTTCAAAACCCGACACCAAGCGCAAGATCATTCAAGGGCGGTTCTCGCTAAAAGAGATCATCAGGAGAGCCGAATTTGGATAGCGGGTCACAGCGAGGGAAGCGTCCGAAGAATTCCACCAGGACGCTGGAAACAAAAAGAGAAGTAATGAGTCATTCCCCATGTCCGCGAGGAAAGCTCAGGAGTCAAACAAAACCCGAGAGAGGGAGGGCGAAAGCGGACTAGCGGCAAGATAACATGAGAGACAAAGTGACAGGGAAGCAGGAAACAAAAAGAGAAGAAAGGAGACATTCCCCATGTCCGCGAGGAAAGCTCAGGAGTGAAACAAAACCCGAGAGAGGGAGGGCGAAAGTGGACTAGAGGCAAGATACCATGAGAGACAAAGTGACAGGGAAGCAGGAATCAAAAAGAGAAGAAAGGAGACATTCCCCATGTCCACGAGGAAAGCCCAGGAGTCAAACAAAACCCGAGAGAGGGAGGGCGAAAGCGGACCAGAAGTAAGACACCATGAAAGACGAAGTGACAGGGAACTCCCTGAGTCACCAACACAAAGGACAATGGACAAGGGTGTACGAAAGACTGGGACAACCAGGAATCATGACAACCGGTTTGACATAACGCCGAGAAGCCACTCAACACACTACTCTGGAGACATATCAAGCAGTGACACAGACCACACAGAGGAGGCCGAAGACAGTCTACTCAACGGTCATAACGAAAATTACAAACACCGGCGAGGGGACAAGTCACGTTATATACGGAAACTAACATACTACTCCGGAGAACCATCAAGCAGAGACACAGACCACACAGTCTACTCCGGAGAACCATCAAGCAGAGACACAGACCACACAGAGGAGACCGACGACAGTCGACTCAACAGTTATGAAGAAAGGACCAAACACTGGCGAGGGGACAAGCCACGTCATCCCCAGAAACCGATACACACGTACACTAGAACAACTCAAGATACATACGCTCAAGCCATTTGTGATCTGGAGAAAACAGAGAAGAGTCAAACATCTCAAGACCAAACCAAGGAAGCACATACGTGGCTAGCAAACAACCCCGTCATAGCAATAACTCAAAAGACACTTCAAAAGATGCACCCAGATGAGCGTCTCCTCGATAGCGTCGACTCCAGGAGTGCGTCGTCGACCGACTCAGAAAACATGTCCGGACGATCACTTAAATCAACAGAGCCCTGGTACCGACAACGGTCACGGTGTCCATCATTTGAAAACACAGTGGAAGCAAAGGCCGCCTTCCCTGTCCAAAGCAACACACCTCAGGCCAACAACCTGCAATGTCTGAACTCCCCACAAGACAACATGCCATGTCAGCCCCAGGAACACCATGACGTGAAGAATATACCGTCACCATTGAAGGGGTCAGCAAGGCTTACGCAAAAAGGGCACAGAAGAAGCACAGATGCAGGTGACTGTACTCGCTGGGCGGAGAGGGACCACCCAGTCACCCTACCCAGAGGGGCCAACACGTTGGGGAAGAGAGGTCATCATCATCAGTCAGAAGGAAAACGTGCACCTGTGTTGTCTGGTATGCCTGTCCAAGGACAGGAGGACAGTGTTGTCCTTGACCGAATAAGACAACGAGAAATAGAAGTGCATGCAGGCGCTCGGAAGAAAACTAAAACAACGGACACACGTGCAAGCGATCAATTGCCGCTCAAACAAGAACTACAAAAGAATACGAACAGCCGACATCTAGCGGAGCCATCGACAGCCACATCACAAGAAGCGGTACTCCTGTCAAGGCAGCCGGAAAGACACAATGAAGTGTCTCCAACAGACTGCACCCTGCTGACACCTGAGAAACAGACCGAGTTTGAGTTTGTGATGGAGATGTGTCTCATGACTCAAACAGGCGGGTCGCCGCCCTGTGCAGCTGATCAAGATACTATAGAAGTTTCGGGAATCAATTTTGTTTGTTAAAAAGGGGGGAGATGTCACGTCGTGATGCAGTCTAGTAGTTGGGGGGCGGAGCCGGGAACCAGAAACTGGAATGGGAGGGACAAAGACCGATGGGCAGTTAGGAATAGGGTATGAACGAATAAAGATGTATTGAACTATACTCTCCGGCTCCTGTAGTAATGGAGGGGAAGGCACGACAGCCACCAGGAGGGACATGTTGGCAATGATCAGGTCTGGGGTCGAGCCCGTGCAGGGAGTGGGTTTCTGGCAGGGTTGGTGGAGGTCATCATCGAGAAAGGTAGCAGAGTTATCCAGGAGAATATTGCCTTCGAATCCCAGGTGAATGTTGAAGTCACCAAGAACTTAATATTGTCTGAGCTGGTTAATTGGGTGGTGAGGAATTTTATGAATTAATCAATGAAAATGCTGGTTGGACCTTGGAGGGGTGGGGTGATAAATCATGTAAATAATGTTGGAAGAAGCATGCAAAGGGATTTCCACTGTTTAACACTCAAAGGATCAAAAGCGGATACAGGAGACGAGCCTGCAGCTTAGCGTGTTTCCTTAAATGACCTCTAGAGACCCTCCTTGTCTAGCTTCTCTGTCACATCTCAAAAGGGAGTGAAGAGGCTGTGGAAAGAAGAGCAGGATATTGTTTGCAGTATCGTTTAGCCAAGTATCAGTAAGGACCATTATGTCAGATTGGGGGTTCAGTTGCAGTTTTTTAAGAGAGACAAAGGCATAATGCTTGCCCCTGCAATTACTGCAGGGGCAAGCATTATGCCCTTCTCCAACGGTTTCCAAGTGCCCCAGATATTCCAAGGCCAATGTATATCTATGAGATATTGGTGACCCTGGGTACATTCTGCAGGGGGGCACATTATTTTGCGTTATGCCTCTAGGGAGAGGTGTGATCTGAGTACATGGAACAGCAGTTCGAGATGATGGTGAGGATAGGTAAGCCGATTTGTGGAATTCCTGCAGGTCACTGTGGCTCAATTAAGTATAAAATATTATTCTTGTCTCCTAATGTTTATAAAAACACTAATCATTTTGGCTAAATAGCTTTTTGGGTCTTCTTGCAGGCATCTGAAGTCCTTAACTCTCTGCGGTACGCTGTGACATCAGTCAAAATACAAGTTGTAGAGAAAAACAATCACCCTCCAAAGTTCCCAAGCACTGACTACAGGGGCACCATGCCAGCCTATTCTGTACCTGGCAGCCTGGTTATGGACTACAATTCGCCAAGTCGACCTCTGAAGATATTTGCAGCGGATGATGATTTTAATGATGTAGGTATCCAATGAACATTACTCTTGCATAGTACTACTCTTCCAGGCTGGCACTTGAATGGAATCCCCACCCCAAAAAAAAAATGCAACTGCTTCGATCAGAATTCAGTGCTACATTTTACCACAAAGTGTATGTGGTAACTTTGCCGCAAACATAACGTGTTTCCCATTTAGCTGACAATGAGCATTAAAAGTAATATGTGGAGAAACTGAGTAGCCACGCAAAATGATTGCTTGTTCCCTGAGTTGTTGTAGAGTCGTAAAATGACTCAACAGTGTTGCAGGGAGCTCACAGGCACATGCATCAAGCGATTTTGGAATCACAAACGGTGTGAATCGCAAAATTCGGCCGTTTGCGATTCCAAAATCACTTTTTGGGATGCATCATTAATTTCTCATGTATCGCAATTTAAGAATTCACAATTTTTTGCGATCTCTCAAATTGCGATAGCATTTAAGGAATCGCAAATTTTGCGATTCCTTAAATGCTATGCATGATTAATTTTAATTTGTGAATTCGCAATTTTGAATGGAAAAATTACCATGAAGTAAACCTTCATGGTAATTTGCGAAAAGTTTCAAAAATGCAAATAAATGCATTTTTGAAACTTACATGTTACACACACACATGCCCTTGGGACATGTGTGTGAGTAAAATGTACTTACATGACATTCCAGGGGTCCAGGGGGGGGTCCTTCGGACCCCCCCCTGCACCCTTGAAATTGCATTCTCATTTTGCGATTCCTTAATTGCGAATTCGCAAAATGAGAATTCCTTCCCATTGATTCCTATGGGCCTCTAGGCCCATAGGAATCAATGTAAAGCGTTTCCTTATTTGCGATTCGCAATTAAGGAATCGCAAATAAGGAAAATTAAGAACTCGCTAAAACTTTTGCGATTTCTTGATGCATAGGAATTTGCGATTCCTAAATTGCGATTCCTTAATTTTCGCGATTTAGGAATCGCAAATTCCTACAATGATGCATGTGGCTGTCAGTGTCTACCAAAAGAACGTTAACCAAATTCTTTTATATGCAAACCAGCCAGATCAAGTGGAAGAAGGGGTGCTGCACGCCACAAAACAATGGGGTGTGTAATAACACAATTACTCAGTTGCTGGTCTCTACTCCAAGGATTTCTCTGCAAAATCTGACCCCGAAAGACCATTAGCCAGTGTAACCTTTTTTGGGGGGGAATTTACTTTGTAGCACAAAACTTGTTTTGCGGTGGAAAGTACCCTTAATGTAGCACAACGCAGCGCAAGTGACTGCTTTGCTTTATTTTGCGCCAAGGGGGCGTTCGATGGGTGGTACTTGGGCATTCCATGCAACTACCCATGCCTTTTGACGCAAAACCCTATCTACAAAGAACCGCAGACAGGATTTAGCGCCAAAGTTAACACAACTCCAAAGGAGGCCCTAATAGGAGAAATGTTTTTATTTCTCCTTTCTTTTCAGACTTTGCATGTGTGCTGCACTGTGCAAAAAAGCTTTTAAACTTGACTAGGCATAGTATTTTGTATATGAATGGTACCCTTTCTGTTCAAAACCTATGCTAGACTCACGCAAACACCCTAGTGCTATGGAGCTAAGGTGTGCGCGTGGCGCTCGGCAGCTGAAATCATCGTCAGGGCTATGGAGAGGGGAGGAGATAGCCATATCTCTGTATATATGTCGCTCTCCTGCTCTCTCCCTGTCACGCAACACAGCGTAGCCTCTTCGGGTGCTGCTCTGGGTTGCGTGACTTCTTTGAAAATCTGGCCCCTAGTATTTTGAGGCCCCCTGTACAGAAAGCAGGGCACCGCCTCCTCATGCGTGCATATTTGAACTGTTATGCATAAACATGTGAGCTTTAATGTTAGTGTGCAAACATATTACTATATGCAGCTTCACATACCAATGTCTCCAAGCTCTAACTCTCATAGATTGGCGAAAGCCAAGTTAATTCTCCATACTGCAACTTGTCAGAATATTAAATATAGACAACGAATGCATTAACATTCACTAGGTATAGTTTAAATCTCAGGACTTCTGTGGGCTATTTAGAACACTCTTTAATGCTGACTTCAGTGCATATACAATACCATCATTACTATAGCCTCTGAGGAATATGAAATGTCAATCTCTGACAGGAAACACACTGACAACCTGAGGCAATACAAGTCCTCCACTTTTCTTTTAAACTGAACTAAGAGGATTTTTTTCTGGATAGGTAGGTGACCCTCCAGCCACCAGGTCCGTGACGGACTGCCTGCCCTATTGTGAGATCTGGCGGGGATCCACTGCCTTCAATGCATCTTCCTGTGCAGAGGATGCTCTGTAAAATGTTTTGAATTTCAGAGACACACTACCAAAGTAGAAGTTTTTTTGTTTTTGCTTTTTTAAAGGAATGGCAATGACACACAGGGATGCATCCAGGCCATTGATTTATTACGGCCTTGGAGCGTTTTGGACCGTTTTGGCTATCATTGCTGGACACGGCAGGCAATCTAATGATGATAGCCTCATCCTAAAGAGGTCATTGTTATCTGGAGGCCACAGGCATACAGGTGAAAAGCTTTTGCCTACAGATAAGACCCCATTTGATTAAACACGTACATTTTTCCCACCTCTAAATGAGGTGAGGGAACCATTAGTTTGTTGGGGAATGGACCACCAAACAATGGCGGTTCTTCCCCTTCATCAAACTCTAAACGGCAGTATCTGCAATTTACAGAGCCTTTCATTTAAACAAATTACATAGCAGTATCTTAACACTCTGTCACTTAACATTTATATTTCTTTGCTTCTAACACTCATTTGTACTTGCATGAAAATGGAACACTACATTTAAGAACAGGACAATTCATGTCTTATTCAGACAGCTAAAATTCACAAACACTTTGGCTCCTCAACTTAATTCTAGTGATTTCTTACTTATGTTCAATATACCTCGGCTTCTTGCCATTAGAATAAGAAACACCTTATAAGCTAGCTCTAAATTCTAGTTAGTAATCACTGTGTCATTATTGCATCCCTAGGAGAAATAGGTAATCTGAAATAACTGTATTCTTTGGGGAACTAATCCCGATTGGTATTCCTCCTACCTTTTAGTGTAACAACTTAATTAAACTACACTCTTATATCCATTCTAAGAGTTGGGCATGCTTGCAGTCTAGGCTGGACTGGCGCTTCCGAGGTCCCTGTCACCCAGAGAGGAGCTGTGCAACTAACAAGGAGCATTTGATGGGAAATGTAGCACCACATTAGATGTCAAACTTGAACTTCTTCCTCATTTACTGATCCAACATTATGTATCAGAAGAAAGAGCTGTGGTCATGCTGCCTTTTGGCTAGCTTCGCACTATATAGGCATAAATACTTACATGTAGAAACAGCAGTCCCTCACCACGTCGCCACCCGACAGGTAGGAATAGGAAAGACCACGTAAGTCCCAATGTATTCTTGGCAGATTTTATTGAAAAAGAGAGTTTACCAAATCTATACATTAAGCCATATGAATCACCCTTTTCCTTGATGGCAGTTAGTCCAGAGGTTCTGCCTCAATAAGAGATGGGTGTGTCACAACAAATGTGGTGCTTTATTTCTAGCTGTGTCTGTTGCCTACTTGCTAATAAATGTGTCCCTTGTTTCTGCTCCTTGCTGCTTAAACTTGCATTGAGATGTCTATGTGAGGCTCCTTCTTTTTCCCTAACTTCAGGGGTAGTTTAGTGCCTCACTAATCTACTTTTACAATAATCTTCATCCTCAAACACTATAAGATTTCCAATGAGTTGTTGCCCTTGTTACTCACTTCTCCTAACTGGGACCCTCAAAAGTAGATAGTTGGTATCTTTCATGAATACTGTTCTGTGCAGGGTGAGACTGTAAGCACTGGGAAAAGTCTCCATTCCCTCAGGCAATCAAGAAGGAAACTTGACAGACCTTCACAGAGTCCCCTTCTTGTCAGACGCTTACTCTGAGGCAAAGGGATTTTGCTGGTTCTTCACCATTAGTCACTGCTCTACAGTGCTCACTCTCCTCTACAGTGATCACTCTCCTCTTTCAATCCCGCCCATCTATTGACTTCACAGTCCGATTTAGGTGGACTCATGCAGAATGTTTATACCTTCCCGCAATGCCACATAATGAAGGGCTTGTTGGTACATTGTTCATCCTATAATAAAAAAGACCCATCTGTCAGTGCCACACCCAAGCAAAGGGCAATAATGCCAGCCAAGGTCAGGATTCTAGACACTGGGGGCATTTCCTTTGATCTAACTTGGCAAAGCTTACAAACAATCAGGTTTATTTAAATGAAACCCTATCTTGAGAGGACGTTTACAAAAACTGGTCTAGAGATCCTTCAATTCCAACTCCGCTCTGCAACTCTTGTCTCACAACTGATAACTCCCTCAGAGTTTATTCTGTTGGGCTCAGTATTAGCCAATGTTCTAAACATTCTGTCCTTCAGCTCATACATGCTGTAGACATACAGGACACAACCCACATGAAATATAAACCCCAATACATACTGTACAGGCAGCTATACTGAAAAACAAACTTTGACTAGTATAACATTGTGACACAGACTCAGCTAGGCTAAAAACAAATAGACGAATATTCCTATGAAAAAGATCAGCCCTCCCTCCTGCAAAGATCTTGTGCCAAGATCTTTCCTTAAACTAACTACCAAATAGCAATAGTAGTACCAATGCCAATAGTAGTTCATTGTAGGAGCCAACCAATTAGTTTGAAGAACAAATAAAAGCATTTGTATAAAAAAGGTTTGCATTCTTTGCCCTAGTTGCTAGATTTTGTGTCCTATTCGGTTATTAATGAAAATCACTCTACCAGTGCAGCATGGGAAAATATCTTACTCTCCACAATACACTGGGCACTTCATTTAATCCGATGCTTACAACTTCAACACACTTAAATATTAACAACTATTGCTTCCTGTGGGAACCAAGTTGTGTTCTATTTGACCTTATTGTTTATCTGGATACATGACCTCAACCTAAAAGTTTCTTGTGTCACCTATTTTCATGGTGATACAGTAACAATAAGACATAAAACATACAGGATGAACAGAATGCTTACTTTTATAAACACATGAATTAAATATACATACAAAAGGGCTTTATTCCAGTATTTTGTTTTTAAAGTGCTTTATATTTTTTCACGGTTTCACGGTATGATAAAATTTCACAGTCCTGGGCATTTTATTAATTTGTTCTGTCTTAACTAAAACTATGACATAAAGTTGTCCAGCTGTAACCCAACTATTCCCCTGCAAACCAAGAGAGTAGAAAAGCTTCCTTACATCATCACTTGAACCAGGAAACATCCCATGTTTATTCGCCACCATCTGCCTCTCCCTCCTTTTCACAAAGAATTTCTTCCCTCTCTATAGCTTGCTTAATCTCCACAACGGCCCCTCGCGGCGGGATGCCTGGCTTTCACCTTGTGGATACCCTGCCGGGGTTATCTCACAGGGGAATACCAGGACGGGTTCCCTAAGCAAGCGCATAGATGCCTGCGATGTGGGCGATTTGCGCTATATAAATACATGTACATTTACATTTACATTTACATCTTTAGACACAAAGGGGCCCATTAGGATGGCGGGCGGATTGACCCTGCCAGGCTGGCGGTAGCCACCGCCGGCATCGTTGGGGCGATCCGCCCGCCATCCTTGCTCTAAAGACCCCCCGCCATATTAGCATGGCGGGGGGTACAGCGGCGGACGGAAAGATAGTCTGCCGCTTTTCCGCCCCGGTCGCCTTACGGCCGGGACGGAAAAGGGTTTATATGGTGGCGGTGTCTATTAGACACCGCCAGCCATATTATGATGGGCATTTGTGAATGCCTTTCCCTGGCGGCAATGCCGCCACAGAAAGACATGCGGAGTCCCCCTGCGGGGGCCCGTTGCGGGCCCCCAGGGACTCCAGGTGGTGGGGGTGCACATGGGGGGTACCTATGGTACCCCCCTGCATTTTAATGCACAACCTGACAGGCACCTCGCGGGGCCGTTCATGTTGTGCATTGAAATGCACAATGTGCATTTTTAGCATTGCGGCGGGCGGTGATTTCAGCACCGCCCGCCGCAATGCTAAAAATGCGGGAAGCACTCGCCACTGTAGTGGGCGCATCCTAATATGTACAACGGGACCCCAGCCCTTATGGCGGGTGGTCCCATTCACCGGTAGGATGACGGGCGGACACCGTCCTCTATAGAAGCAATTGAGAATTTGTAACTGGGAAAGTGTTCACATTGGCATCTTAGAAACTAGGTTTTCTCGAGCCAGGGCCTAAACTCTTCCATGTAAGCCTTACAAAAAAGGCAATATTGAGACAATAAATGTTCAATCTGTGAAGTTTCTGTCTAAATGTCCCAGACATTTTGCCAATATGGGTTGGCTAGTGACCTGTCAGTATTTAATAGCTCTAACCCTTCTCCAATGAGCACTGTTTCAAGCCCATTAAGTGTTTTTGTACAACACTGATCTGACACCAAACAGTAATGACAGAACTGGGTGTAAACCTGGAGTGAAATGTTTGCCCATTGCCTTTTAAAAAAAAAGGAAACAGCCCATTCTAATTTTGTATAAATCAGTCCATGTTGACTTTAACCTAACCCCTTTATTCCCCTTGTCACTCTGAGCCCCCAAGATGCATCCTGCCTAGAGCACTGAGCTGCAGATCTTACTTCCTCTAGCTCGTATGAAGGTATGTGGCTAGGTTGAGCACCCTTGCTCAATGTACCCATCTTCAATGGAAGGGGCATTGAGTTGTGCATGTAGGCCCTAGAGCTCTTAGTCCCATACAAAGAGGCATAGCCTTAAGAACACAGGAAGATAGGGTGAAATATTCTCCAGCTGCCCCTATTCCTCAGTCAAGCATACATGGGGAGAGGCTACTTCTAGACGACAAAGGAAGCTAATTAGGTTTCTTTTTATCTGTTGATGTCAGGTTACTGACAGACTTTTTTTCTCTTCATTTTACAGAAGAAGAATCCTGCCATCACATACAGCATTGAGAACAGCACTGACTTCTTGGTCAGCCAGGATGGTTACATTCAGTCCAATGTGCAGTTGAATACCTCCGGAACTAACGTTATACTGGTAGGTCGCCGCGCCTCCATGAGTCTTTTCCTGCGGGGTATATGCAGGCATGCGGAGTAATGATGGGTGCTGCTTGTCTTTTGATGAATTCTGAAGATTGTTTCTGACATCACCAATAATGTAACTATACTCACACTTGTACTAGGCATCCGCCATGCAGTTCATATTTCCAAAAATACCCGGAATTCCAGTCACGGCCAACACCCATTTAATTAGCATTTGCAAAGTACTCACAATCTGAACTGTGTGGAATGTCTGAATCCTGTCCCTTGGCTCTTACATGGTCTAATTGCATCACCTCAACTGGATCATTCTGAAACAATTTTTGGGAATTTCTTTGTCACTCAATAAAAGTTTCAAAACATGGGCCCTATTCACTAAAGAATGCAAAAGAATGGGCAGATATTTGCTTTTCCACCTGACATACTTTTGCATTTTTATTCCTATTCACAAACATTCCTAGAAGTATGCATGGACAGTTGCACCGGGGTCTTGTTCCCCCTGGGCGTGTGCATGCAGTTCTACATACCGTAGATTTATGGGCATTGGCATAGAGCCCCTTGGGCAAACACACAATATTGTTTATTTTTCTCTGTGGGGCAAACATTTTTCCCCACGGAGGAAACTCTTCCCTCACATTACCTTCTCATTCTGAGAGGGGAGTAATTTTACAACCATTTCCGGGGCAGGAAAGTGTTATTTTGGAGTTTGCAAAGGCCCACAAACGTACATGTTTTTGGACGATCGCAAGCTTAAAAGGCAAAGCACGCCCAGGAACGTCTCTTCCCAACCCTTGTGTGAGATATTGCATTTCTCTACACATGTTGCAAATAAATCCACCGTAGTAAATCCCAGAATGCCTGCCTGGAATCCTTGTATGAATTTCCTGCCAGGCGAAAATTGAGATTTTTTTGGCTGTAAACTTACGTTCATGGTGAAAATCACGTAATAAATAGAACTTCCTAAAGGGAAAGAAATGGGAGCAAAAGCAGAGATCTGATGGTAAAACCGTCCTCAGCTTGGGAATGGGTACTCAGAAAATGTGACACTTTTCGGTGAAGGAATGTACATCCTGAAGGGGTGGCAGAGGCGAAGCCTGAGCTGACTCTGGTGTCTAATTTGTTTTCTTATGTAAAATCGTAATTTCAAAGGTATGTGAAAGAAACTTGAGTCATCATTCTGAATATCTCGGGATCATCAAGCGATCAAATCGTACCTGGGAATTCTGTTAGTGCTTGTTCAGTTTTTTTTCCTTGAGTGAGTTAAATTCCTGGTTTCGCAGGTTGGAATAAGGGATAAGTGGTGGTACCGCTGTGGATTACCCCATTATGAGTGGACAAGGGTGAATACAGATCTCTCCAACCCATCCACCCCTGAAAGTAGCTCTCCAGCCACAGGGTTGGCAGAAGTCTCCCCATTTTGCAAACGCTCAATAATTGCTCCTTTTTCCAGGCGGCCTATCTGGGAAAGCCTAGGCATATACTCAGATGAATTTGGGGCACCAGCCTTTCGCTTGACAGACAAAGAAAAGGATTTATATTGTTTACAACAGGAGCAGCTATTTCATTTCAGTTCAATATATTTTTAGTTATAAACCTATGCTCACATACGAAAATGACAGTTTACACTTCTTAGGGATTCACAGAGGGATTTGTGACGGGTACAAATGGCTTTATTACTGAAGTAGTAAATCCCACGGAAAGGGTGAATGCCCACAAACCTGTGAGTTTGTTGGAGTTTGCAAACTGAGGTGACCCATTCCACCTTGGAAACAGAGTTTTACCCCAGCAAGGGGCTGAAGTAACTCCATTTTCAGGACTGGAAGGCAGTTGCATCACCTCTAAACTTGGCGTGTGTGCGAGTGAATGGGTTCGAGAACTTTCGAAATGTAGAAAAAACATTGCATATGGGAATACGCTGGCTCCTTGTAAAGCATTCCATACTCAGGAGGTCGATTGGTGCTAGACTTGCTTTGGTGCTTTTCAGACATGAAGTAAACATGTTCCAATGCACTTTGTTTCTGTGGTTTTATGGTCTGTCGATCCCTCTGCGTCACTAGGAGACGCCACCAATCTGCAGTGCTTTACCTATGACCCATAACCTGAACTGCTCTCTTCCAGGTCGCTGCTGTTGACAGGACAAGTGGGGAGAAAGCCACAACCCTGGTCTTGGTGGAGGTTACCCCTGTAGCTGGTAGGAATTGGGCTTTTTTCATCATTTCTAAAGAACTGTATTGTACTTTCCTTTTCTCCCCATTCCTCCTCTTCTATGGGCAAAGATGGACCAACTACCTGACAGCCCAATGCCTCTATGATTCCATTAGGAATGGACACTAGCCCTCCCAATGTACAGTGACTGCCTTTGAAAATGAAAGCTGTCTCCACCATGTGGATATGTTTTCCTGTCTCCACATCTTCACAGGCCTCAGCGTACCTGCTATTTGGTCGTCAGGCACAAGTACCTACTTTAAAATATAACGTAACGGGGGCCAAAACGTTTGGTCTGTGATGTGCCTGAGGGCCACATTGGTGCCAGCAGGTTGGCAGTCAGACAAGAGGGTTAGGGGAATTGGTGGTAAGATGGGTACAGGTGAAAGATATACATCTAGGGCCCGATTCACAAAGGCAATCTGAGACAAAAGCCTAACTTTACGACTTTTGGTATTCACAAAGGATATTTACGAGTCATATCTTTACATCGCAGTCGGGCTGTAATCTCCACACCCGGACCGTACTCTCCGCACTCGGACCGTACTCTTCGCACCTGGGCCGTACTCTCCGGTTCAAGCCGTATTCTTCAGCTCCAACCGGATGAAATGTAATCCATGGGCCAAAATACATTTTTTTACAAGAAGGAACATTAGTAATGTGTGATAAATTGTAGAGGAGGTAATGAAGGTCAGTTTGGGCAGGGAAAAGTCTATGGCCGGAACCTAAATCATAGCCCAGAAAGGTTTGCTCCTTTGCATCATGATACATGAAGTCCATGATTTGCGCTCCTTTCAGTGTTGACTTCAGTGTCACACTACAGTCAACATTGAGAGGAGCGCCATGGACTACTGAACACTGAGGGAAGGAAAATGCATCATTTATTGTCTTGTTGGTCATTATTTTTCTGTTTGTAAACTTTTCTAATGTTGCATGATTGTTATAAGGTCTAGCTTTGGAAGTGATTTTTATTTATTAAGAAGAGTGGTTATCATTGTTCTAGTCCGAGTATAATATAAACATTGTAACTAAAGAAGTTTGTAATGTAAACACTGATCAAGTTTATTAACTATCTTGCTCTTTAGTAAAAAAGAACATAATTCAATCAACCACCCCTTTGATTGTATATACTTTTAGAAAGTGGGCATTTCTTTTTGTGCTTATGACTCTGCTTTGCGGCCAGACTCTAATCCACATCTAGGGTAGAGTGACACCAGGACTTGTGCATACATTACAGACACCCAACACACATGAAGGGTTGGGTGAAACAGGGTTGCATCTGCATTCATCTGTATACTGAATGGTCTTCCTGGGAAGGGAGAGTTTGGGGCGTTGACATTTTACATTTGCCCTCACACAAAGGGTTTGTTTACCCCCCTACTGATGTCTGGAGTCAGGGCTGGGATTGAATGGTGGTAATGTGCACTTCTAAAAGTTACCGCCACATCAAAGACATTTTGGGTATAAGTGTCCAAAAAGATGGAGGGACCCCTGTTAAATATGACAGGGAGGGGATCTTGACAACGGAAAGGAGTTAACACCCTGTCTCTGTGATGATAGGTAGGATGTCCTTAAACCTATCACTGACGGAGATGCAGTATGGGTTTTGTTTAACCTGAGGACCAGGATGATGTCGCGATGAGAAAAACAAGGCAGGGCAAAGTAGACAGAGGACTATACAATTACTGAGGGTTAATGACACTAGATAAACACAAAAGTTTTTTTAAAAAACAAAATTAAAATTTATTACCTCCCACTCGGGTTACAATCTAGAAACTATTAAAAACAAATTAATACGAGCCACCGTTGGGTGGTCAATTAATACATCAGAATACAGTTAAAATCAAACAGTCATATGTGATCAGAAGTGAAAAAAGTCGACGCGGCGTTTCGGTGCTTTGCTATTCTTCACACCTTCTTCAGGACGTTCACTAAACTTGATATCTTGACCGCGTATCATCACTACGGCAGCGCTATACACGGAAGCACGGAGGAGCAGGGAGGCCGGATTCCCTAAAACAGAGCCTCTTCAATCAATAAGAAGAGTATCCAGATTCGGTAATCTACAAGAACCGAGAAAAAATAGTGTGTATTACCTGAAATTATCAAAGGATTCTTCTATTCTTGAATTATCGGTGGCCCCTCCGTGTACATGGAACAGTGGTGTATTAACACTTAAGCTCCTGTGAGAGCAGAACCGTGTATTAATCTTCAGAAATCCGCTGAAAGAACTTGATATGTTCATCTGATAAACACTAAAGATATCAAGTTTAGTGAACGTCCTGAAGAAGGTGTGAAGAATAGCAAAGCACCGAAACGCCGCGTCGACTTTTTTCACTTCTGATCACATATGACTGTTTGATTTTAACTGTATTCTGATGTATTAATTGACCACCCAACGGTGGCTCGTATTAATTTGTTTTTAATAGTTTCTAGATTGTAACCCGAGTGGGAGGTAATAAATTTTAATTTTGTTTTTTAAAAAAACTTTTGTGTTTATCTAGTGTCATTAACCCTCAGTAATTGTATAGTCCTCTGTCTACTTTGCCCTGCCTTGTTTTTCTCATCGCGACATCATCCTGGTCCTCAGGTTAAACAAAACCCATACTGCATCTCCGTCAGTGATAGGTTTAAGGACATCCTACCTATCATCACAGAGACAGGGTGTTAACTCCTTTCCATTTTGGGTATAAGTACAGGGGCTCTTACCCCATGTTTTTAGGCACCAGGTGGGACTTGTAACCAGATGCTGCTAGCTCTACATTCTGCACCTTGCCAGGAGGAACTGGTGGACTGTCAGGAGAAAGCACCACTTGGACTATTGTGCTGACCTGCTAAGAAGGATTGCCTCATCTGATAGAGATTACTAGCCGCAAATTCCTTAACGTAGAATTATCCCCAGGCGTAAGACTGGATCCGGAAAATTTTCTTTGCCATAACATCTCTGCGCACCGGGGGGGGCGGTACCACGTGACTCCGCCCTGACTTCATCCGCGGGCGTGACGTTAGCAAGGTCACATAAGCCCAACCCCGTGCGACAACGTCAGTTTTTTTCTTTTCCGCGTGCAACGCGGATCCGGATCATGTCCCTGACCTATTTTCAGGCCTGCTTTTCACGCTTTGCCTTGAGAAACAGTGTACAAATGCCTTCGGGCTTTAAGACGTGTACTTCTTGTGCACGTCAGATGTCGGCGACGGACCCTCACCCCATCTGTATGTGGTGTTTGGGCAAGCACCATGACTCTACGGACTGGGACGCTTGTCAGCACCTCAAACCGAAGTCCCGGTGGGAGCGCCGGATGAAATTTCTGTCAGCCCGCATGTCAAGGTCGTTGTCGTCCCAGCATCCGTCCCCTACTTCAGAGGACTGGAGCCGCCGATTCTGACTGCAGCATCGCCCTTCACCACGGCCCCAAGGACATCGCTCGCCAGCTGGTAGGTCCTGCAGCTTGTCTCCGAGGCCCTGTCCTCGTTCTTCAGAGGGCGCGGGTTCCCCTACGGACGTGTGCCTTCGCCTGTTGCCACCCTACCCGCCGTTCCCCAGCTTAGGGCCGACTAGGACCCAAATGACAGCCTATGCTGCAGCTCTGCTGGATTCTTTGGCCCCTCTTCCACCTCCTGAGACTTCAAGCTGTAAGAGGGTGGTGTCATCGAGGTGTGGTCCTGCGGGGCTCCCCCCTTCAACCCACGGCGTCCCTGCCTTGCCGCAAATCCCTACGGAGCTCCCTGTGGCGTCGCAGGAGATCGCCGGGACTCAGGGCTCGCCCCCGAGTCCCCCTCGGTCCTCCTAGCCGGCGCCTTTGTGGTGCCAAAGGCTTTCCTCCCCGGTCCTGGTGGTGCCCCGGGTGGAAGCCGGGGCAAGGGGTGCTTTCCCAAGTCCCTCTCGATCCTCTACGCAGGTGGCTGCCTCGTTTGAGGTTGAGCCAGTGCCTTTTTGGCGCCGTTCCTTAGCCGAACCGGCTCCGACCCCACCCCATTCTTCTAGGGAGCACGTGGTGGGGTGGAGGTCAACTCGGCGGTGCCAATGTCCACTCCGGCGTGATAGACATCGAGCCAGCGCCTGTGGTGGACTCCACGGTGCCATGCCGGCGTCGGGTCCTCGACTTGTCTCCAGAGGTTCCTTCCTCTCCGGAGGTTGGTCATCTCCTGGTTTCTTCTTCTCCAGAGACGGGACGCCGTGTTGTTGCTTTTTCGCCAGCGTCTTCCAGGGAGGGCTCCTCGCCGTCACTGCGCCTCCACCCTCAGACCTTTCTTCTACAGCTGGCGGGTGGTTGCTCCGCCTGCTTCTCTGCCTTCCCCTGGGTCCCCTCAGGTTTGCCGCTCGTCCGTGGATCCCGCTGGCCGTTAATTCCTCGGGCTGGACTTGGGGACAGACAGATTAGTTTACAGCCGTCGCTCGCGGAGGAATTGCTTTCACCCCTGCGGTGATCCGGTGCCTCAGCCGCTCCTGCACCACCACTGTCCTGCTCCACATGACCCAGTCTGTCTTTCCTTCCACCCTTCTACTCAGGGCCCTCTTCTGCAGACTGCTTTTCATTCCTTGCCTGTGGTGTTGTTTCCTCCGTCACGGGAGGCCCGGTGGTTGGATTCATGAGGGTGTAACATCTTCGGTTCCTCCATTGCCGCTTTGAGGGCGCTCAACGCCCTTTGTGTGTTGGCTAGGGCTACCTCCAGCCTGTGGGGTTCTGTGGAGTCCCTTTTGTCTCGCCTCTCCCACGAGGGTGCTCGCGCTGATCTACGGCACCATGTGTTGGACGGTCGGGAGTTGGCCGCGTTTATTCTTCGTGCGACCTTGGATGTTGCTGGTGCTCTCCGCAGTGCTATGGCCACTTCTGTGGTGGCCCTCTGCCTCCATGCTTGGTTGCGGGATGGTGTTTTTCCTGAGAATATTAGGGAGCGTCTGGTATACTTGCCCTTTGATGGGGTTTTTTTGTTTAACACCCATGCGGACTCCGCCATTCAACGTCTCCTTGCGGGGATCTGTCCTCCTTCCGCTCCATAAACTTGACTTGTTGTTGATGGGAGGCGTTATCCCATCTTTTTCCTGGAATCTGGTGTTTTGATTTGGCGTTTGTGTGTTCTATGTGGTCTGACGTGCCTTCGGGGTCCCTACTTTGCCCCCTTCTCTCCTGTTGGCTGCTGGTACAGCCTTTGTGGCAATTGTATATTTTGTTTCGGGCTGATTGTTAAACCGTCTGTAGTTCTAACCACAGGTCCTTATGTTCTTGTTCTCTGATGCAGGATTTTTTCCCTAAGAGTGGTCCCCATGTTTCCTTTGGGATGTGTCATACCCTAAGTGGGGTACTTGTAGCTATTGTACAGCTCTGTCCTACTCTGGGAGGGTGTGGACTCCCCTTTGCGGGTTCCTCGCCTTTCCTGGCGTCGCTGTATACCGCTGATGCAGTTCCTTTGATCTTTGCCTGGGCGTAGCTTACGCTGCTTGCGCTGCTCCAGGTTCTGTCATTTTCAGTATCCGCTGCATCGCTGGATCTGCATTGGCATGCTGTCTTTGGCGTTGTGCTGGTGTTTTCCTGTGTTCTGGTTGACGGATTTAGTCCGTCCTACTTATTTCTCCTCTTCTCTTCTGGCTGGTCCCACTTTTTTCGTGGGTCGGTTTATGTCTGGAACGGTCTTCCCTTAGGGGTTGTTCCGGATTTTCCAGGTGTTTGCCTTTGTCTTGCGTTCGGCTTGGTCTGGGTGCTGGGCTTCATCGTACTTGCCAGCTGCCGGCTGCGCACACCTGCTCTTTCTGGTCCGAGGCCTGTTTTCTTTTGGCATGTGCCCTTGTTTTCATGCCTCTTGTTCTGTTGGAGCCTTGTGAGACTGCGTCTTTCTTCTCCCGCCTGCCTTTCTTGACTGTGGAGCTGTCCCTGCCTTGTCCGTTGGCTCGAGGCTGAGGCCGGTTCAGCTGTCCCCTTCACTGTGTGTGTTCTCCTGTGGTGGGCTCTGCCTCAATTTCTACCTCTTCTCCTTGGAATATAATGGTATAAATGTATTTGCTAGTTAATTAAAACCGTTGCAGAAGTGCCAACATTATCAAAAGAAAAAAACACAATTTATATACATTTACAACGCATTCCTTCATAATTATTCATTTTAAAAGCTTCTTAAAAATAAAGCAGAATGAGATTTTTAAAAAGAAGCAGCTTTAACGGCAAAATGTATAATTTCTGTCCAATTGCTGCCACCCCATTCCACACTATCCAGCCAAACTTTTTGCCGACCATTGACAAGCCCTTCTGACCTTGGCGAACCATCCCTCTTTTCCATATACCATGCCCTCAGGTACTGTACTGTCCGATCTCCGCGTACTGCAGATGTAAATGTTAATTTCTTTGAGGGGAATTTCTTGAGTGCGCCCATGTCTTCCTCTGCATAAATTCCTTAGGTCTCCATTTCAGGCATTTTACTATCGCACAGTTTCAGATGCAATTCAGTTGTGGATCATTCGGTGCAAAGCATGCCAGTAGAGCTTTCCTCCTGGTGCAAATCCCCCGCTCTTTAAGCAGTTTTTTACAGGAGCACAGTAAATGCAGCAGCTCTTCCGATGCTGAACCACATAAGCAGCACGCAGTGCCCGCTTTCTCTCTTAACCAGGGAGGAAGATGTCGACTGCAGGGTAACAGCCCCAGTCTGTACTTCATGAAAGCAATTTTTATATTCTTGCCATACACCAGATTGAAATAGGCTTGGGCGGCCGAGTCCGTATATGTCTTTAATGTTATCCAGCCTTGGGCCCTTTTTGTCGATGTGGCCTTGTCCTCGAACAAGGAAAGATGTTTCACTGTTTTCCACACTACTTTTTTGAAAATAGTAGTAGTTGTTGATGTTTCCCAGAGCTGATATAGGCCCAACCCATTTAAACTGCTATAAAGATATTCCGCAGTAGGTGATTTGGAATGTTGTTCTATCTCCTTCCATAGCTGTTCGTTTAGTGTACCATGTGGAGCTTTTCGTACTTTGTCCCATGCAATAATGAATGCTCCTTGCCTTGCAACTATTTGTTTTTGAACACCAAATTCAAGCCTAATTTGTGCCGGTGAGGTGTATTTGGGCAGCCCAAAGATGATCCTGTATGCAGTTGTTACTACGGCGTCAAGTATTTTAGCGTCTCTGCCTTTCTGAGCTTCACTGCCATAGGTGATTGTTGGCAGCAGTTTTGCCCGAACTACCTCAGTCAAAGGGAGGATCGATGGCCCCATCAACTTTGAATTTAGTGTTTTTAAAGTGGAAGCCATTATTATGCCTTTGCACCAAATGCTATTATTCTGTGATGCAAAGCGACCCCCACTGTCCAACTTCACGCCCAGGTATTTGTATTCCGCTGTATCCTCAATTTTAGTCCCCCCTAAAACCAGGTTCCAGTTTGTCTCCTTTTTTTCTTGATTATCATGGTTCATGTCTTAGCCAAGTTGATTGTTAGATTATTTGCTTTGGAGAAGTCCCGAGTTGCATTTAGGAGACGTTGTAGCCCTACTTTTGTTTTTACTAATCAGGACTATGTCATCCGCATACAAGAGGCAGGGTATCAACATATCTCCTAGTTTTGGGGCATGTGAGTTGTGGCTGATCAGGAGTGGTACTAAGTCAGCTATATATAAGTTGAAGAGAGTCGGTGCTAAGATGCAACCTTGTTTCAACCCTTTAACCGTTGACAAAAAAGTTCTGTCACCCAACTTCACCTGCAGCCATGTGTCTGTGTGCAAGTTTTTTAGCAAATTTAATAATGGCTGTGGCATCCCCCAACTATGCAGCTTGGACCATAATTTAGTGCAATTGACATGATCAAATGCGGCCTTCTAGTCAATAAAAAGTAAGTATAGAGGTGTCCGTGTGTCTTCAGCCTTGTCCATAAGCATTGCCATGCTTGGAATGTTGGTGTGGTTCGGAGTGATTTTACAAATCCAGTTTGTTGTAAGGGGATTGCAGATTTGTCTGTGGCCCATGCCTGGAGATCCTCTAATAACCTCCCAGCAAAATATGTTGCCTCATTGTCTAATAAAGCCACTAGTCGATAGTTTTGTGGGGCCGACTTTTCACCAGATTTCAAAATTGGGGAAATGATTGACCCTTTCAAAGATTTAGGCAGGGTGTTTAGTGTCCTAATTTCACTAAACAGTGGTTCCAGTGCTTCTGCCCAGAAGGTTGCCTCCTGTTTGTATGAAGCTGGTGGTATTCCATTTGGGCCAGGCACACCTTCCCTTCTCCCCTTGCTGATCTGCTGTTTAATTGCTGTTGCGTGACATTTTTGCAATTCTTCAGGTGATGAGCCTCCCCTTCTTTTCCTAGAGTCAATTGTGTTGCATTCTGCCCCATCCTTGTTGGTTATGTGGCAGTCTAGTTCTTTTTGACTAATTTGGTCCTGTTCACTGAGCTCACAATTTTGTTGGAAGTGGGAACTTAGATATTTGACCCAATTTTCCTCTGCGATGTTCGAGGAGATAGCGTCATGATTTTGGTGGATGAATTGATTTATAGTGCACCAGAATCTGGTGCTAATATTATGTTTAATGTCAGCAAATATTTTTGCCCAGAATTCCTCCTCCATGGCTCTGTTTACATTCCTTTTCAGTTTTTTCAGATCTGCCCTTTGTCTCCGTAATAATTCCAGTTGATTTCTGTCATTGGGCATGTGCCGGAGGTGTTTCAAAGATCGATAGATATGTTTTTTTACAAGCTTAATTTCTTGCTTTGAAGAAATCGATATAGGTTTCGTGCCGCTGAACCTTTGCTGGTTAAATGGTTTGCTCTTAGACGTGTGTACTTCCATCATTGTTAGGAAGTTTTGCCATTTCTGAACTTCCCCTTTTCCAGTTCTGGCATTAAAGTGCTGTTTCGCATTTCCCAAAGCTTGAGGAAGAGACTTGCCTAATTTGGGATTTACCTGAGAGTTCATTGTCGAATCTGAACCCCCCCCCCACCCACCTCGCCGGACACACACTCGACGCAGTCTTCTCATCCTGCAAAGACATCGTCTTCAACCACGCCACCGGACTCCACTGGACGGACCACAGCTGCGTCCACTTCACCTTCAAGAGAACGACGACCCACCACCACCATCAACAGGCCGCCCGCAGAAGCTGGAACAAGATCACAGCAGACCAGCTCGCCACCTCCCTGAGCCAGCACCCTCCTGCCAGCTCAGCGAACCCCAGCCAGGCCGCCGGCAACCTCACAAAGTGGATCAGCAACTGCGCGGACGAACTCGCCCCGCTGAGGACCCCGCCCAGCAGACCCGGCAGCAAGAAAGCCCCGTGGTTCACCGACGAACTCAAGAGCTCCAAGAAGAACTGTCGAGCCCTCGAGAAAGTCTGGAGAAGGGAACCTACACCGGACAACAGGACCACCTTCAAGCTGGCCACCCGGAAGCACCACCAGCTGATCCGCGCCGCCAAGAAAACTGCATTCAAGGACCGGCTGGACAACAACGCACACAACTGCAAGGAACTCTTCAACATCGTGAAAGAGCTATCCAACCCCAGCGCAGGAAACAATGACATCACCCCATCGCAAGACCTCTGCAACTCCCTCGCTTCATACTTCCACAACAAGATCGCGGACATACACAACAGCTTCAACAACCAACCAACGCACACCAAGACCGAACAACCACCCCCCACCACCAGCCTCCACGCCTGGACCCCGATCAGCACCGAAGACACCATCCGCACGATGAACTCCATCCACTCCGGATCACCGACCGACCCCTGCCCTCACCACGTCTTCAACAAGGCTGACGCTGTCATCGCACCCCACCTGCGAGACATCATCAACCCATCCTTCGACACCGCCACCTTCCCTGAGAGCTGGAAGCACGCCGAACTCAGCGCTCTACTCAAGAAACCCACAGCGGGTCCCACCGAACTCAAGAATTACCGCCCCATCTCGCTCCTCCCGTTTCCAGCCAAAGTCATCGAGAAGACCGTCAACAAGCAGATGGGCGACTTCCTCGAGTCGAATGGATCCCTCGACCCCTCACAGTCCGGCTTCCGAGCCAATCACAGCACTGAGACCGCCCTCATCGCCGCCACCGATGACATCCGAGCCCTGATGGACAACGGAGAAACAGCGGCCCTCATCCTCCTAGACCTCTCCGCGGCATTCGACACTGTCTGCCACCGCACCCTAGTACAGCGCCTCAGCAACGTCGGAATCCAGGACAAGGCGCTGGAATGGGTCATCTCCTTCCTCGACGGAAGAACACAGAGAGTCCGCCTACCACCGTACAAGTCAGAAGCCACCAAAGTCATCTGCGGCGTCCCTCAAGGATCCTCTCTGAGCCCCACCCTCTTCAACGTCTACATGAGCCCCCTCGCGGCCATAGCACGCCAACACAACCTCAACATAATCTCCTACGCCGACGACACCCAGCTGATCCTCTCCCTGACCAACGACCCCGCCACCGCCAAAGCCAACCTGCACGAAGGGATGAAAGAGGTAGCCGAGTGGATGACGACCAGCCGCCTGAAACTGAACTCGGACAAGACGGAGGTCCTCATCCTGGGCCCCTCACCCTCCGCCTGGGACGACTCCTGGTGGCCTCCCGCCCTGGGCACCGCACCCAAACCGACAGACCATGCACGCAACCTGGGCTTCATCCTGGACTCCTCCCTCTCCATGACCAGGCAAGTCAACAACGTTTCCTCGGCGTGCTTCAACATCCTACGCATGCTACGGAAGATCTTCTGGTGGATCCCCACCGAGACCAGGAAGACCGTCACCCAGGCCCTCGTCACTAGCCGACTGGACTACGGCAACGCCCTCTACGCCGGTACCACCGCCAAGCTCCAGAAGAGACTCCAGCGGATCCAGAACGCCTCAGCCAGACTCATCCTCGACATCCCACGAACCAGCCACATCTCCGGACACCTGAGAGACCTTCACTGGCTCCCCGTCAACAAAAGAATCACCTTCCGCCTCCTCACCCACGCACACAAAGCCCTACACGACCAAGGCCCGAGCTACCTCAACAGCCGAATCAACTTCTACGCTCCCAAACGCCACCTCCGATCAGCCAACCACGCCCTCGCCGCCGTCCCCCGCATCCGAAGAGCGACTACAGGAGGAAGGTCCTTCTCCTACCTGGCCGCCAAGACCTGGAACTCCCTCCCGACCGACCTGCGCCTGACCCAAGACCACCTCTCCTTCAGGAAGAAGCTGAAGACCTGGCTGTTCGAGCAGTAGCGGCACCCCCCCCCCCCCCACCCCCAGCGCCTTGAGACCCTACGGGTATGTAGCGCGCTTTATAAATGCCATTGATTGATTGATTGATTGATTTCTCACCGAGTCAGCAGGCTCAGGGGGTGGATTCTGCTTGTGTGGCCACCAGAGCACAGAGGGGGAGGGGACTTCTGGTTGAAGAAAAGTGCCTCAGTTCAGCTTGAGACAGTTCAGCGTCATCCAAGATGAGATGTGTTTCAGACACCTTCTGAAGTTGGCAAAGGCCGCTTCCGATTCATCTTTAAAGGAGAATATCATTTGGGTGCCATAAGCGTAAGAGATCACCCTCACCCCACAGGATTCCACAAGAGCCGCCAGTGGTGAGAGGTAGGCATTAAAAAGGAGAGGACTCAATGCGGATCCCTGCGGAACTCCACACAGCCGAAGTTTTTCGGAAGAGAGAAAAGGGCGGAGGAAGACTTGTTGTGACTGGTGGTCTAGAAAGGACCGGATCCAGGACAGGGCTGTGCCCTCAATACTCGGGCCTCTTAATCATTCCAGGAGAATGGAGTAGGCAATCGTGTCGAAGGCCGCAGACAGGTCAAGTAGCACAAGCATGGCAGCTATGCCCTGGTTGACAGTCTTGCGGACACTCTCAGATACTTTAAGGAGGGTGATCTCTGTGCTGTTGCCCGCTCTAAAGCCGGATTGTGAGTCATGAAATGATTCCTAGATTCTAGATGATCGGAAAAATGCCCTGGGACTATATGTTCAAGAATTTTCTATGGTGCTGAAAGCAGAGATGGGTATGAAGTTTTGTATTCAGTGGGGTCGGCATCTGTTTTTTTGAGGACCTGTAGGAGGTGAGCCTGTTTCCACACTTCAGGGAAAAGTCCTGAGCTCAAGGAGATGTTCCAGATCTGATTTAGCGGGGAGATAATACAAGGTGCCAGGAGTTTAAAGAACTGGACTGTGCAGGGATCGCCGGTCGACTGAGATTTGTAAGTTAATTGCCTTTGCAAGGAAGCATCAAGAAAAAGAAGGCGGAATTGGTAGTCTAGGTGGAAGTGAAGGTGGCATAGATAGCTTTGATTTTGTCTTGGAAAAAGTCAGATAGCCTGGTACAGAGGGAGGAGTTGGGAAGTACTGTGCTGGCAATGGCAACAGGTTAAGTGAAATCTTGAACAATTTTGAAGAGTTTTTTCGCTGAATTACCAGCTAATTTGATCTTATTGGAGAAATAGTCCCTCATAATGTTGCGCTTGAGTTTATGAAAACTTTTTAAGGCTTTTCTATATGACAGCTTGGCAGTGGGGTCGTAGGATGGTCTCTATAGGTCCTCCAATTTTTTACAGCGGCTTTTCTCCCCACGGAGTTCAGGGGAAAACCATGGGGCTGATGGTCTCTTCCTAGTGGAAGTGGCTGATCTGAGGGGGGCTACAATGTCTAAGACCTCAGACATCCAGCTGTTAAAGTTAATTGCATCTTCGTCAGGGTTACCAGTCAAATAGAGCAGAGATGTAGAAAGTGCGGGTGTCATACTATTACTGGTGACATTGAGCCACATTCTCCTTTTCACTGGGGCTTGATGAGGTCTGGAAATGAGGTAATTCCACTCCAGGCTGAAAGGTTTTAAGAAGTGGTCTAACCAAGTGAGAGGTAAGTGGGCGCTACTCTCAAGTTAGAATCATTAGAAACAAGCATTTGCAATGAAATAGGTCTCGCATTTGCGAGAGTTTAAGCTATTGGCATTGTAAATGAAAAAGCCTTTTATTTATGTTTTTCAAAGCAACACGCAAATAAAAGGCACTGTCAATTATAAAGGAAATATCTCAAATTTTAGTTAATGGGAGACCTATTGCATTGTAAATGCTTGCTCAGCGCATGTGCATATATTAAAAAATATATAATGATCAAATGTGCGCCGTGCAATAACATCATGTGTGGCTCCCGTGCATGTCAAATTAATTGGGCGCCGTGCTCATGCGCAGCGCCCGTGCGTATATATTTTAAAAAAATATTGATCAAATGGGTGCAGGCAGCAGCAGTGCAAGCTTCAATCATATAGAGAACTGCAGAAGCACGGCCATCAGCTGAACAAGCTCCCATTACATAAACTGCAGAAGCACAGCCAGCAGCAGTACAAGCTTGAAGCACACAGAGAACAGCAGTAGCATAGCCAGCAGCAGTACAAACTCCCATCCCATATATAACTGCAGAAGCACAATCAGCAGCACTGCATGACGTCCTCATGCAGAAATGGCACACAGCAGCAGGACGAGCTTCCATTGCACACACGATGTACAGCAAGGCCAGCAGTCATGAAATATTCCTACTCATACACAGAAGGGGTACAGCACGGGCAGCTGCAATGCAAGTATCCTCATTCCATTTATGTAGCACTACTCTCCCCTCACTAAACGCTGAGGCACCTATAAAGCATATTTAACATCATCAATCCTAACTTCACCCTACAGAAAGCGGCACATGACAGTCAGCAACCATACCAGCACATCTGTCACAACAAACTGGAAAAGCATAAGCCACAGCAAGTGAAAACTGTCTAAGATACGTAGAAAAGTTACACGTAACTTTGCAGCGACTTAACACAGTTTAGAGGCTTAAGCTCTTACGGGACACAAGCTCGTTTCCCAGTACGACAGGCATAACTATTTTAGTCCGATAGCCGAGTTGAGTCTGCTAGACAATAATAGCGCATAGACACTCCACACTGGTGATGGTAAGCTAGTTAAGAAGAGTTATTGTTACTTAATGCACTATGGCAGCTCACAATGTGTAGGTTTTCTTTAGAGCTCTCCCCCTTCCTTGCTCAAACTCACCTTCAACCCGTGCCTACTCCCAGAAAATACATGTCTGGAGTCATTTACATGAAGCTTGTGGTGCAGACACTGGACAAAAGTTTAAAGTACTTACTGCAGCCTTGTACATCCCTCACCGCCCAGAGGGGGTTATCAGCTGCTCTCATCACAACAGAAGCCCCCCATCTCCAGGCGAGCGACGTCCCCAACACGTCTAAAGGGGTGAAAATCCCTAGAGCAGTGCTTAGCATGAGTTAGCAAATAGAACAAGAAGGATTACCGTGCTGTGAGGGTCAGCTGAAGGTTTCACGCCTGAGCCTCTCAAGGGCCGCGTGGGCCGCTTCAGCACGTTTACTATTCCATGTCGGCAGTGGATCGGGGGACCCAAGGTCACTCCTAATCTGAGCCCTTCTTGAGCCCAGTTGGAAGTCAGGCAGGCCCGCCCGGGACGTGGGCGAGGCCTGCAACCAAGCCAGGGGAGGCCGGCGCGAGCTGTGAAGGGGGGCTCCCATGCTCGAGGGAGAGCCCTGCAGTGGCGGCCGGATGGAGGAGATCCCGGGTCCCAGGAGGGGGCAGGGGGGAATCAAGGAAGGCGGCCTAGACCGCCAGCGGCAGTGCAGGCTCCCAGGAGTTCAGGGAAGCCCCGCAGGAGAAGTGCTGCCGCCACAGAGGGTGTCCCCGGAGAGCAGCCCGGTAAGGTCAGAAGGGCTGGGGGCTCCAAAGATGGGCGCAATTCAGATTATGTACTAATGGGCCCAGGGGGGCCCCTGCTTTTCCCCGTTGTGGGGATCTGAGCAGTCCCGCCAGGAGAGGGGGCCGCTGAGTCCCCCGATGAGTGGGGTTGAACCGGAGCCATTCAGCAGATTGCATGGCTTCCGAGGACGGAAGGGGGACAGGAGATGGTCTCATCGCGTGACTGTGTGTGAAAGAATGGGGCCCCTAGCTAAAAGGATAAGCCCTGGTAAGGAAACTACTTTTTTGAAAAACAAGAGTTCAGCACCGGGTTTTGTGCATGATTCTAATCATCAACTAGACGTTAAACAGCTGTATAATTTATACCACACAATACCATGATATATAATTTCACTTTCTTTTTTATTGCATTGTTATTTTTTTAGATTTTTCATGAATTCATTCTTTTTTTCTTTCTATAAATATCAAATAAATAAACGTGTATACAATGATTGAGTTCCACGTGCATAAAATACAAAAAGCAACATGATACAGATTTCCTTAGTTTACAATACAGTAGTCCATGATTGTATACAGAACCAAAATTCCATTCAACGTGTTTCGGCTATGCCTTCATCAGGAATTCTGTATATTTCTCATGAGCGTTTACTAGGAGATGTCACATAGTATCAATTAGTATGTTAATTTTATAACTGTCAACGTCTAACAGATTGCATTTAATTATCTTATCTAATGCTTTTATGTAATCACGTTTTATTCCTTGGACAACCTACCCAACAGGGGGGGCTTTATCTGGCACTACTACATTCCGATACCACCCAATTCCCAATACATTGCTATACATGATTTACAGTGCATTCTCATCTTAAAAACACTCTTCTACATATTACAACAATTGACTACACATTATTAACAAATATAATCTTATCTACAAAAAGTCTTCATCTATACAATATATACAATCATTTTTCAATTACTATTTTACATTTGCCCATTGGCATACATGGCTGTACCACCTCTTCAAAGTTAGTTTATGATCATAGATATTCCTTCTAGATAGCCTATCCATGATCATTACCCCAAACTTTAATTAAGAGCAGCACTTTATTCAGGTAATGGACATGCCCCTTGCCCATGGTTATATAATCCAGAAATATCGAGCGGCATTGTGTACACTTCCCAGTTCTACCTCTAATATTTGTAGTTCACAGTGGGATTCTTAGCTACAATGCTTGCAGTATAAGTTTAACCTCATTTCTGCAAATAGTCTGTAATTACCTACATATACCATATAAGATTACATGCATGGCTTCCAATCCTATTATGTCTCTCCCGATATATTCGTTCACTTTGTAGCGCTCCCTAATTACCGGGTGGGCCTTCTGGCTATCCTTCTTAATACTTGCACTATTGTACCTGTATCTGATTCTGATTACACAGATCCGGGCAGGGGCTGTGTAAGTGATACAGGATGATTTCGGCAAGAGGTATATGTTTCCTCTATGTGGTTCACTGTTAAAAAGAGGAAATTTGCATAATGCGTAAGGGGGAACATATTGCTCTGACTGCTAAAGTCGAAATAACATTATTTGCTTAATCACTAATACGCTAATACATACCCAAATCTTGATGTCGTGGCTTTGATTTTCTAGTGTAAACTGTATTAGATTTCTACTATTATCATTATCTTCAGCGCTTTCTTTGTATTCTGCATTTGGGGAAACAGATTATGGCGCTGAGGTAATATAAATT
The DNA here is from genome assembly GCF_964263255.1 of Lissotriton vulgaris. Taxonomy (NCBI): domain Eukaryota; kingdom Metazoa; phylum Chordata; class Amphibia; order Caudata; family Salamandridae; genus Lissotriton; species Lissotriton vulgaris. Next base: position 1,753,909,100 of record NC_141687.1, read on the forward strand.
TTATGGTCATGTTGTGTTCCCTAGCGAGTACCCCACCGACTCCATGTACGAGTTAAAAGTGCATGTAACTTCCCTCCTGTATCAGCTATGAAGACGCAAATACATTTGCGTCCAACGTTAACTTGTCCTCTTTCAGACCCACCATGAATGGGTTTGATGGTCCGTTCCTAAGTATGCTATGCCAACGTCTTTTTGAAGTGTACTCCTACGTTTTTCAGCCTGGCTGAAAGTAGGCCCTGAATCTCTGCCACCGAGCCTCTTTTCTGGCTTCTGACTGCGAGGGCCCTTGCCCAAGCAGCCCCCGTACCCGTGAACTCTGACTTACTTCTAGCGCGGCCCTCCGTGCTCAGCTCAGCCTGCTGCCTGCCAAGATTGACTATAACCTTCGAGTTATCTGTTTTCCTCCCCGAAGATACATTCCAGCCTGCTAGCTTCAGTAAACATCCTTCCTCAGCTACAGGGCTAAAGGGCCGACCTGTCTTTATGCAAGTAATTCATAGCCTCTGCTGCCATGCTTCCATGGAAGGCCCCATGCCCCACGCTTCTCATACAGACACTCAGGCGCTTATACACGCACTCACAGCAAGTATAGAATAGCTTCTGCTCTAGAGACCTTTCTGCCCAGATAGCTTAGTTCCTAAACATCAGATACCAGATATGATAGAAGCACAAGTTGATCTGACATGCCAGACTTCTGTCTCTTTCCGTCAGTGTAAATGTCAAGTCCCCTGCACCCCGTCTATCACACGTCATGCAGCTGCGCGCGCATCCAAGCTTCCGATTTCTGCTGACATTGCAACATTCTGTTAGCACCACCCCTTGGTGCCACCCACTTGCGTCACCTATCAGTGACGTTTCTAGCACACACGCCTAGTTTACGCCTCTTGATGATGTACTAGCACCACGTGTATACTGTTATCTTGTCTTCTCTCAGCTGTTACGCCTCTTACATTGAACATTATGATGTAAATCAAGTATATAAGCTATGTATTGTCAATAAACGTTAGCGCGCTCATCTATCCCTTCTGACACCCTGTGTGGTGGTCAGAACATGATATCCTGATTCCTTTATGAGGAATAAAACCCTTAGAAACTCTTACACCACGGACTCTGTTTTCCTTCATTTCGATTGAGTTATTATTGATTAAGTACTTACCTGCATAGAAATTAAGAGAGTAAATTAATTATTTACATCATTTTGGCGCCCGAATAGGGACCCCTCCCCCACCTCACGCGCCGGAAGGTGCGTTGCAATCCGTGTCCCCTGCCATCAGTTAGACGGACAACACGTGTACTGGCAGGATTTCCTGCATCCCCCTCTGACACACGGAGGTGACGAAGACTGCGATCAGTGCCCAGACGAGGCGGTGAGGAGTGCGGAGGATCCCGACCAGAGCCCAGCCGAAGGAAGCAAGGTCCGAGGTGTGAAGAGACCCGCCAGTTTTCCGAAGTTTTCCGAAGTTTTCCGAAGTTTTCCGAAGTTCCGAGTCGAGTCCAGTCGAGTTTCCGAGGCCTTCTGTTTTCCGTGCTTCCCGGTGAGTACCATTGCTGGGTCGTATCTAGACGGGTTTGGGTACGCAAGTCCGGTCTGCACTGTTTTTAGGCAGTGTATCTGTACTGTTTAGCAGTATATAAAGTATTCCGAATTTCTGCACTGTTACAGCAGTGTATCTGTATCGTTGAGCGGTACATTCAGAGTAGGGGGAAGTTAGCTATGTCTTTAAATGTTTCATGTGATTAATGTCGTGGTATGAATGTGATTGTTTTTGTGCATTATTGTGTTTTCTTGTTTAAATAGTTACATGCTAATTAAGTATTTAGGATCAAGCATTTCAGTATCAAGTAGGCACAATGCCGTTTTTCAACAAATTAAAGCAGATAGGAACTAGGAAAGGGATGTTAGAGGAAGAAATTCCAATCCCCCCTAGGGACACTCCAGGTAATTTTATGTACAATAAACATGGCATAGACGCCATCCTGTATCTCGAGTTATGGACCGATTATACCAAGCACCTAGAAGAAAGATACCGATGGCCAGTTAACGGAACATGGGATGCCGAGTGCATCATAAAGGTAGAAGAAATATTACGGAAAAAGAAAGCTAGACAATCTCAGAAAGACGCCATAGAATTTTGGCGTAAGGAATCACGTAAGCGTGCTGATAGAGCACTCCGTAGAGAAGACAGGCTTAAAGACAGGTCGGCCCAAGAATCAGAAAAGGCCCAAGAAAACGAATTAGTCACTGAGGGAATTCGAGTAAAAGTAGAACAAATAGATCGTATCCAAAATGGCAAAGTGAACAACATGTATCTTTTGGCCGATGGTACCCCTGACGCCATTTCAGAAATACCAAAAAATTTGCCGTCCCCATTAGTTCCAACTAAAGTAATGCATAAGACTACTAAAGACATATTCCTAAATTCATATCTCGAAGATGTAGCGCCAGCTTACACCAATCTGCCTGTTCGTGCCCTGCCTACTGACAGGGATGGTGGTACTGCCCCCCAAGATCACTCTCAGCCGACACCGAAAAAGACTAGTTCCGTTCCGCCAGCTCTGCCACTTCCCTCACCTAAAACTGATTTGCCGAAACCACTTCAATCAGATCCCACTAAAAGACAAATTCAGATACTGACTACACACAGAGATAATGCCCAAGCTTCCGCTTCAGGAGGTGCGATCGCGGGTCTCCAGACCCCGCCACCGACTCACAGATTAAATCTCAGAGGTATGCAGAGTCCTCTTACGAACAGATCCCCCCGTTCTTCTAATTCATCCCGCCTTGATGCCTTAAAGGAAAATATGTCAGTTTGTAGATATGATCCAGAACCTGGACAGGACGACTTAATGATATTAGCGTCTTTACGGTTAAGATCTGCTACTGATAGTTTGTTATGTTATGCAGGAATGAAGGAGCGCCTAGATAGAATATATGAGTTTGTTCAAACGGGAAAGGACCCCGACAGTATTAAGGATGCCCTGGAGAAACAGAAAGTTAACATGCAAGCACTGATACTACGATTTTTCATAAATTGTCTAATAAGAGAACGAGACAGGCCCGGAACAGAGCAGAGTGAATTAGATGCATTGAACAAGTGGGGTCAAAATATAGCCGACGGAAAACATGACAGACAAAATTGCATAGAGGCCATGTATAAAAAGATTAAGAAAGCAGTGATAGCAGTACACGACAAAGAGAAAGAAAAGGCTCCCTCCGAGGAGGAAGAAGAATCTGAAGAACCAGAACCAACTACAAGCACTATAGCATATGTAGGTAAGGGAACTTATCTTAGGAAGGGTATCCGTCCAGAAAGCAAGAGAGTTTTCTTCTCTGCCTTAACGAATCCGAATTCTGCTGAGCATCAGTTCCAGGAAACTGATAAACGGCTTCGAGATCGAGTTGGGTACCATGTACTCAATTCTATGGATGAACAAGAATTAGCCCGATCAGCGGTATCATGGGCCGAAAATGCAGACATATATAATGATGACACCGTAGCACAGACATTTCTGAACCTCTCCCCCGACGAACAGAAATTAGCAGGGGTATATATGATTCAGCACCTTCTCATTAAGTACAGAAAACATTATTCCGATCCAGGTCCCTTACATGAGACACTAGAAGCACTACTGATGGATAGATGGAGAGGCCTAAGCACTAAATTAGTTCAAATAATTCTAGAACAACGACGCAGATATGATACTTTTGTAAGTCCTGAATATGTCCCCGCCCCACCTCCAGAAAGGAAAATGTACCATATGCAGTGCGGGGGGGGTATTGAAAGTCAGAATCCCTTACGAGAAGTGCACCCTGTTATGGGTGAGGACAAAGTTTTGAAACGCGTGTATGTACACACGCCTCTGACTAAATTAGAACTGTTAGAAATGAAGAAATTAGTCCCGTGCCATGATAAAGACCCTGCAGGTTTTCACAGAGAGCTCAAAGACATGTTACTGATGGGGGACTACACATATGATGATATCATGAAAATGTTGAAAGTATTATTGCCTACGGGTATATTCGAGAAATTAAAGGAAAAGGACTGGGAGGTGGGAGACGCAAAGATTGCCTGGGCAGAAATAGAGGATGAAGAAAAGAAACGGGTTCCAGGGTTAGGCCTTGGGGACAAAACTAAAGCATTACCAGGTTTGATAGTACAGGTCCTGCCCAGATTATTGACAACTAGAAAGGAGGATTGGGATGCAATCTCGTCCTGTAAACAGAAACATGATGAAGATACTAGCGACTTTTATTCAAGATTCGAGAAATGTTTTATTATCAATAGTGGCCTCCAGCCAAGTAGCGAGTCGTACCCACATCTTTTCGTATCAAAGTTAGTCGAGAATTCCCTACCGTTAGTTAAAAATAGAGTGTATAAAGTCGAGAGTACGTGGCAAGCAAATACGCCATCCCAGATGTTACAAATGTTACAATATCACCAGAATAGAATTAGGGAAGAACAAGATCAGGAACAGAAGCGCATGAAAGACACGAAAATGAAAATGTTAGTAGCCCAGACGGTTCCATCCGACAGTCACAGAAAAGGTACGACCCAGACAAGTCACACTGCAGCTCCTGTTAAAGGGACATGCAATTATTGCAAGCAGCCAGGTCACTACGTACACGAATGCGCAGTTCTGAAACATAACATAGCGACAGGAAAAACTAAAGAGAGACCGCATCCGCCTAGACAAGACCATAACCAGCATCAGTCTACACAGAATACACAGCCCATGCATGCATCTGCACAGACAGCACAGACCGTAGCAGTACCACAGCCACAGCCCATTGCTGCAACCCAGCAAGTCTCACAACAGATGTACCAGTATGCCCAGTCTGCTTACCCCGAATATTCCCGATAAACATGAAACAGCCTAGAGAGGGAAGGTGGCTTGCCTCTTATCGAGATTCCTGTAGATCAAGAAGGTCCTTACGTACACAGTCAAGTATTGGGGAAAGATAGAAAGTTTTTAATTGACACAGGGGCAAGTCGCACTACAATAAGTCATGACGAAGTTCCAGGGGCACCCCTCTCAGGCTCACAAAATGTTTCCCTTGGGTTTTCAGGACAGCCTATTGTAAATGAAGTATCAGAACCAGTTCCCCTGGCTGTGGGTCCATTATCACGCGTTACAGACCTGTTACTAACAAAATCATGTCCGGAAAATCTGTTAGGAATTAAAACATTGAAGGCTCTAGGAGCTATAATATGTTGCTCCCCGGAGGGAGTTAGACTCTTTCTGCGGGATTTCAAGGGTCATTACGTTCTTCGTGAGTTTGACGTCAGATTGAAAAATGTACCTGATTACTTGTGGGCAAAAGGCCCAACTGATGTAGGATGTATGCACATTACACCATACCGCGTTACACTCAAGGCAGGTGTTGTATTACCCAGAATCAGACAATACAAGTTACCACCCGATGCTGTAGCGGCTTTACTGAAAATCATTGAAGAGCTCATTGCCCAAGGAGTGGTCGTCGAGACCGACTCCAATATCTGTAATTCACCCATCATTCCGATTCTTAAACGTACTGATCCCAATGCACCGCCAGTATATCGGCTGGTGATTGATCTTCGAGAATTGAATAAATGCATTATCCCACAGTATCCTGTTGTCCCCGATATATCATCTCTATTGACTGCTATTGATTCAGAAGCAACGTTCTTTACTGTAATTGATCTCAAGAACGCCTTCTTCAGCGTGCCTATTGATCCCGAGAGCCAATATCTCTTCGGATTCTGTTTAAATGGACGCAGTTTCAAATTTTCGCGCGCACCTCAAGGATTCACAGAAAGCCCCAGCATCTATAGTCAAGCACTGAAAAGACAACTAGATTGTATTCAAATGCCAGTTAACACCGCTTTACTACAATACGTCGATGATCTGCTGATCACCGCACGAAGTGAGCCCGAATGTGAAAAAGCATCACTGACAGTTTTACATTTCCTGGCCGACAAGGGACACAAGGTGTCTCCTTCGAAGCTACAATTCTGTGCTCAGCAAGTTGTGTACTTGGGTCACTTACTGTCCAAAGTGGGGAGACAGCTCACTCCCGATCGCATTCAGTTAATTGTGAACATGCCGCAACCCAAGACACAAAAGGAAGTGCGGGCCTTCATAGGCCTCACCTCGTACTGCAGACAATGGATTCCCCAGTATGCATTTTTAGCTAAACCACTCATCCAGTTAACGACACAGGAGGCAGCAACTTCGACTGTCCTCCCTTGGACTCAGGAACACACACAAGCTTTTGAAGAATTGAAGAAAGTTTTATGCCAAGCACCAGTTTTAGCGACACCATGTTACAGCAAACCGTTTACACTTTTTGTTACAGAACGTGATGGCACAGCGTTGTCTGTCCTCACTCAAGACCAAGCAGGTTCACATAAGCCTTGTGCTTATTTTTCTAGTACATTGGATTCAGTAGCTCAAGCACTCCCTGCGTGCTTAAAGTCAGTAGCAGCAACAGCGTTAGCAATAAGACAAAGTGATTCAATTGTTTTAGGTCATCAGTTAACAGTTCAAGTACCACATTCTGTAGAGGTTTTGTTAAACAGAACCCAGACTCAACACTTAACTATAGCACGACTGACAGGTTATGAATTAACACTATTCCAGCCACACATAGAAATCAGACGTTGCAGCATCCTGAACCCAGCAACACTGTTACCTACAGTTATGACAGATCCAGCTCCGCATGATTGTATAGAAATAATTAATGCAGTAACTAAGCCTAGACGAGACTTAACAGATGTCCCATTGACAAATCCAGACCTGACACTTTATGTGGACGGTTCATGCATGAGAACAAGTACAGGAGAATTAGTGGCCGCGTACGCCGTGACCACTGAAACTGAAATTAAAGAAACACATCGTATTGACACCCTGTCTGCTCAAGCAGCAGAGCTCATCGCTCTGACCCGAGCTTGTATTCTAGCCAAGAACAGAAATGTTAACATATACACAGATTCCCGCTATGCCTTCGGAGTTGTGCACGACTTCGGAGTCCTCTGGCAAGAACGAGGTTTTCTGACTTCCCATGGGGCCAAGATACAACATGGCCCCCTTATTCAAGCACTGTTAGAAGCAATACATTTGCCCTCGGGCATATCAGTCATGAAGTGTAAGGCACATACCAAAGTCACAGATTCCGTTTCCCAGGGTAACGACCTGGCAGACCAGACAGCAAAACATACAGCACTGACTCACACCCAGACTACTGATGTAACAAAGACAATAGTACAGACACAGTGTATGACAGTTAGAGATCCCGCCCTAGACGTAATTGACATCCAGACACATGCTACTTCAGAGGAGATAAAGAAATGGACTGAACTAGGAGGGATTCAGACAGATCAAGGTTGGGTGACGAAGGGAAAATCTATATGGTTTCTCCCCGACTCAATGGTTCAAGTCATGATAAATACAGCACATAGTCCTGCCCATCTTGGAGAGAAAGCCATGTTAGACAGTTTACAGAATCTCTGGTACAACAAACACTTACGAGCAGCAGCAAAACAGAAAGTGCGTACTTGCATGATCTGTTGTCAGTTCAATCCAGGTAAAAGCGTCCCTGTTGAGCAAGGTGGATTCCATCCTCCCGATCACCCTTTTGAAGTCCTCCAGATGGATTATATCCAGATGAATAGCTGTAGAGGATTTAAGTATGTCCTTGTAATTGTTTGTGCTCTGTCCCGCTGGACCGAAGCATACCCAGTCCCAGACTACACTGCTCCGACCACTGCCAGACAGTTGGTTCGTGAATTCTTCCCACGGTACGGTTTGCCCCGTGTCGTGTACTCAGATAACGGACAGCCGTTCTCGTCCGAGTTGATGAAACAAGTTTCCCTCTTGCTAGGATATCAGTGGAGGTTCCACTGTGTCCGACATCCCGAAGCAGCTGGCCTTGTAGAAAGGCATAATCAGACACTAAAAATCCATCTTGCCAAGATCTGTCAGGAAAAAGGGGTCGACTGGATAGTCGCCCTGCCCGTGGCACTATTCTACATGAGAATGGTCGCCCACTCGAGATCAGGGCTATCCCCGTACGAAGTGGTCTTTGGCAGACCACCGAATATGTGGGGGACGCCCGTTCCGAAAAAGATTACTGATGTTGATTGTAACATGTTGACAGATTACCTTGCCTCCTTGATGTCTGCACTCCAATCATGTCGTTCACAGGTTGCCGCAGCCTTCCCTGACAACACCGATGTGAAGGCGCATGAGGTCCGTCCAGGGGACCTGGTACTCGTCAGGAACTTCGACCGGAAAAGTCCGCTGGAGCCCCGCTGGAAGTCTCCAAAGACCGTTCTGCTTACCACGAGGACCGCCGTGAAAATCGAGGGGAGAAAGGGGTGGGTCCACACGAGTCACATCAAGCTATGCAATGAACTAAAAAACGGACTGAAACCGGACTCTGACTCGTCCACCCCCACCAAAGACTGTGTCGAAGCACAAGACGTTACTGTGCCTAAAAGAGAAAAGACTCCTCAAGAACTTTACCGTATGAAGCTTCGATCTAGCAAGTCAGACAGTTTAATTGTTTAAGTCCTCCCCTAGGTGAATCGGTTAAATAGTTTCTGACATGTATCCCCTAGATCGAGTTAGAGAGAGAGAGGAAAAGAGAAGAACTTATTGCAAATCACTTCGTAGTCACTGCATAGTGACACTAATAATCATGTTTATTCTGAGTATTCTAATTATTATTGCCAGCATTCTGCTTCCCATGTACTGGCCTATTTTCAGGCGTGAACAATCTGCTTACAATGTCTCTGCTGAACACACTTTTAGTGAACTTCCTGCACATGAACTCTCTTACAGACTTGCGCTGCGCAACAATACATTCATTAGTATGTTACACCATTCCCATCAGACAAGTAATGCTACAGACTGCTGGATATGTGGTCGACTCCCTCCCTACCAGAATTATAAGGGAGCTCTGCCTCTCTTTCCGTACCCATTCACTCACAATGGCTCCTGTGGAGCATGGTTTAAAATAATTAATTCCTTAGATCCTGATATCGCTGTCTCCGAAGGGGGCTGGGTTTGGGGAAACTTGAACTTAGTCCTGCTCAACGTCTGTTATCCTGATAAAGAGGGACTTCCCACTCGAATAGGAACTGATCTAGAAAATGAAGTATATGGATTAGGTAATTACACAATTAGCCTTATGATCCTCACTGTTGAATCTGAAGCTGCTCCAGTTCTGCCCCATATGTTAGTGTTACCAGTCACAGGTGAATTATGTGTTAGCAAGAAAGGTTCAGTACACGTAGGTCATAGTAAATGCACTACTGTGGTCGAGTTCAGTGACCATGGTAAATCGTCTTTTAAAGCTACCAGTCATTCCTATTTTGTTTGTGGTCATACCGCATACATACGTTTGCCTCCAGATTGGGATGGTACCTGTTACATTGCATTCCTTCTGCCACCTGTTTTCCTAGCTCCTCCTGATTACCATAGAAATACGAATCTAGCACCGAATAGACCCAAAAGAGATATTCCTCTTGTCGACTACACAGAAACGGCATGGGAACAGTACACTGATTTCAATAAAGGATTCTTTTTCTTCCTAGGACCTGTCCAAAACAGTAAATTAATACGCAGATTAACGAGAACACTTGAAGCAGTAGTGAACGAAACTGCCTCCGCTCTAGGTAACTTAACAGAGGAGCAGTCTGCTATACGGACTGTTGTCCTTCAAAATCGTCTTGTGATTGACGTCATCTTGGCAGATAGAGGTGGAGCCTGTAAGGTCATCGGGTCAAGTTGCTGTGTTTTCATTCCACAAAATGCACCATCTGTCTATCAAGCTATCACCCGTTTACATAAAATTGCAAATCAGATACATCAGAATCCAGGCACCTGGACTTGGTCAGGTTGGTTCTGGACTACGTTAACAGCTTGGGGATGGAAGATCTTATCCTTCCTAGGCATTGGTCTTGTTATAGTATTCAGTTGTTGCCTATGCCTGCAGTGTGGGCCAGCGATATGTGGACTGTGTGCCACATCCTGCATTGAGCATTCCAGTTGTCTCTCAAACAGTCAAAGAAAGAAAGACGAACATATAATGTTACAAGAACAAACCGATCGATTTATGAGGATCGACATATCATGAAGGGTCCGTAGGGAACAAGGAGGGAATGAGGTAATATAAATTTTATGGTCATGTTGTGTTCCCTAGCGAGTACCCCACCGACTCCATGTACGAGTTAAAAGTGCATGTAACTTCCCTCCTGTATCAGCTATGAAGACGCAAATACATTTGCGTCCAACGTTAACTTGTCCTCTTTCAGACCCACCATGAATGGGTTTGATGGTCCGTTCCTAAGTATGCTATGCCAACGTCTTTTTGAAGTGTACTCCTACGTTTTTCAGCCTGGCTGAAAGTAGGCCCTGAATCTCTGCCACCGAGCCTCTTTTCTGGCTTCTGACTGCGAGGGCCCTTGCCCAAGCAGCCCCCGTACCCGTGAACTCTGACTTACTTCTAGCGCGGCCCTCCGTGCTCAGCTCAGCCTGCTGCCTGCCAAGATTGACTATAACCTTCGAGTTATCTGTTTTCCTCCCCGAAGATACATTCCAGCCTGCTAGCTTCAGTAAACATCCTTCCTCAGCTACAGGGCTAAAGGGCCGACCTGTCTTTATGCAAGTAATTCATAGCCTCTGTTGCCATGCTTCCATGGAAGGCCCCATGCCCCACGCTTCTCATACAGACACTCAGGCGCTTATACACGCACTCACAGCAAGTATAGAATAGCTTCTGCTCTAGAGACCTTTCTGCCCAGATAGCTTAGTTCCTAAACATCAGATACCAGATATGATAGAAGCACAAGTTGATCTGACATGCCAGACTTCTGTCTCTTTCCGTCAGTGTAAATGTCAAGTCCCCTGCACCCCGTCTATCACACGTCATGCAGCTGCGCGCGCATCCAAGCTTCCGATTTCTGCTGACATTGCAACATTCTGTTAGCACCACCCCTTGGTGCCACCCACTTGCGTCACCTATCAGTGACGTTTCTAGCACACACGCCTAGTTTACGCCTCTTGATGATGTACTAGCACCACGTGTATACTGTTATCTTGTCTTCTCTCAGCTGTTACGCCTCTTACATTGAACATTATGATGTAAATCAAGTATATAAGCTATGTATTGTCAATAAACGTTAGCGCGCTCATCTATCCCTTCTGACACCCTGTGTGGTGGTCAGAACATGATATCCTGATTCCTTTATGAGGAATAAAACCCTTAGAAACTCTTACACCACGGACTCTGTTTTCCTTCATTTCGATTGAGTTATTATTGATTAAGTACTTACCTGCATAGAAATTAAGAGAGTAAATTAATTATTTACATCAGCGCATAAGTGGTACTCTCTTTACATATAATTTTTCCTCGCTTTACCTACTATGTAAATGAATTGTTCATAGTACCTGTAGCTCGCGTTTAGTACGAATCAGTCTCCCTGGCTTGAGCTCCTATTACATGGCTTTCTTCAGTTTGTCTGTTGGCCATACATCTGCCCTGCTGTAAGAATTAAACATGAGCTAATTAGCATATTTATTTTTCATGATTTTGCCCTTAATTATACCACCCCATGAGAATTCTACAGTTGCTAAAATCCCCCTAATATATGATTTTTATGTAAGCGGTCTCAAACAACTATTATCTGTGACAGACTACCACTGTAGCTTCAGAGTTAATGTTGATCCTAATGAACCCAGTCCATTTAAGTCCCCATCTATGCTGGCCTCTTTAAAGAATATTATTACTTGCACTACTCGCAGCCACTTAATCAATTATGTGTCCCGGCAAAAGGTTCCTTTCTAAGATTCTTCATTCAAAGTTTGTATCCGCTCAAAAGGGCTCTTTTTAAGGTCTGCCGATTTCGCGCCAAACATTTATGATTGTCGCGATAGCTGCCTGACTTGTTCGCCCGGTTCATTTCTACATGCAAGTTTTGTTTAAAGGCTCCACCATTTTGAAATGGAGTGCTTTTATTTATTTTTCTAATAGAAAAGTGGCAATAGTCCGAGAGAAACGATTATAAGCATGTTTATTCAGTGTATTTTAAAAATAGGGGGTACTTTTATTTATTTATCAAGAAGGAAATCGGCGATAGTCCGAGTATAACGGTTACACATATGTTTATTTGATGCGTTTTGCTCAACTCTATTTTTACTGATTTATTCATAGATCGTTTAAAATAACGAGTTCATGATTTAGATATGAGTTCAAATACGTAATTTTAACCAGGTAATATATGCGGTACTGCTTTCAAACCCAAGGATTTTGACATTAGCCATGTGTGGTTGGACATTGCAGTAAATACATGATTGCAACCTTTTACTGCTGCTCAATATTAGGAATATAAACGGATCTCACACTACACGATGTTATGTGCCTATAATATTGCCTGCTCCCATGGATTTCCATATTTATTCCACTGACAGCCATGCCAAAGACAAAAATCCACTAAACCTCTCGCATTTTTCTTATTTTCTCTGAATTTAATCCTGCTTTCCGATGTATCCTTTCCAGGATATACCAGGTCATGTCTTCTGGTGCATGATTTTGTTCTAGATAGTGACTAACCATAGGGGCTGCCATTTTGCGAGTTCTTATCGCTGACCGATGCTCACTCAGTCTGACATTTATGGATCTGCCTGTTTGACCTACATACCCTTTCTGGCATGGGCAGATGATCAGGGATATTTCATTAGTACTTCTGCAGTTGTTTATGTCTTGAGGCTTAATGATATGTTTATTAAACTGTAGAGATGGGCCCTGAATAGCTGTATCACAAGATTTACAGTTAGAACACTTATATGTTCCTTGAACTGGCTGTATACTGGTCAGTGCTTGTTGACAAACCGTTGTTTTATGAGCCATGCGAGATCTTACAATATGATCCTTTAAGGATCTATTTCTTTTATAAGCAAACATAGGCTTAGGCAACTGATTCTCTCTAGGTAAATTTACATTAAGAATGTGCCAATTAGCACACATTACTTGCCTTATTCTTTCATCCAATACCGAATGTTTCGTTACAAACACCAAGCCAGGATCTTTTTTCTCTTTAGTGGGTTCTAAGAGGTGCTGGCGATCATAGAAGCGAGCCCGCTTGTATGAATCCCACACTATTTTTCCAGGGCAACCCGTGCTAGAAACTTAGATTTCATCATGACTGATTTTTCATCATAATCCGATATGTTTGTACAATTGCGTCGGAGATGCAAAAATTCTCAGAAGGGGGCACTGTTTTTCTGTACTGTGGGGAGAAAGCTGTCATAGTGTAACAGAGTATTTCTCGCTGTAGGCTTAACAAATAAGTCCACCGTGAGAACCCCATTCTGATGTTTGATGATGACATCCAAGTATTCCACCTGTTTGTTATCAATATGGTAGGTAAACTTGATGTTTACAACACATAAATTTATCCACTCGAAAAATTTATGAAAATTATCTTCATTGTCATTCCAGATGAAGAACACATCGTCTATGTATCGTGACCAACCGGTCACTGATTCATAGAACGGTGCTACCTCATTGAAAATGAATTGATTCTCAAATCGGGACATGTAGATGTTTGCAATGGTAGGTGCACACAAAGCGCCCATACTGACTCCTTGTTGCTGTTTAAATTACTGCCCATTAAATTCAAATATATTGTCCATAAGGACAATTTTTAAACATTCCAAAATGAATATGGAGGGGCATGTTATATTGTATTTTTGGATAAACCAATGGACTGCTTCTAAAGCGCCCATAATCGGAATGTTACTATACAATGCCTCTATATCCATTGTTACTAGGAACTGTGATGTAGTGCAAAAGTTGACATTTTCCACCAAGTTTACATGCGTGTTCACGCGCACGTTCACATTTCCAGTCCGGAATGCGCCTTCCCATCTTTTGTCTCCCATGAGAGGCAAGTCAGCAACATGAGATCTCGCTAGCCACAGCGCTTCACGCTGCGTTCGCCAGGCGTGACCTAAAAATGAGGTCCAGACGAGCTTTTGTGCAATTGGTTTTAAAAAAATCTTTATACTAAAACAGAAAACACCTGTACAACAAAATGCATTAAAGGTACAATCACAGGTAATCTTGTTACTTTGGTAATAATCTTGTCTTCTATATCATTGATGATATTTAATACGATTGGACCAGATGGCCCTTTACAAATATTCTTTGTGTCCTCCTTTAGAGACCCCGATTGGTCTGCAATGACCCCCACATTTTCTCTCCTTTTTTGGGGCAGCCTCTGCTTTTATAGATTGTTAACTCTGCTTGCCAGCACCAATCTATGGGGCCGATTAGGATTCTGGAATGCCTGCCACCGCCAGCCCAGCGGTAACGGTCCGTCTGCCATCACACAGCAAATTACACATAGCCAAATTAGGATGGCGGTGGGTACCGCGGCGGATGCAAAGTCCGTATGCCACTTCACTGCCAAAGGCAATTGTACCAATTGCCTGACGTACGGTGCAGGGTGCCTAAAATGGTGATGGTGCATGCACAGTCCACCAAACTAGGATGTTGTTAAGAAACGGCCTTTCCATGGTGGCGATGCCGCCATGGAAAGGCTGTGGGCCCCGTTGTTTTGGGGTAAGGTGTTGCTGCACTGGGGGGATATGCATTTCCTTGAACTGCGTGGCAGGTACCTGCCACGTAGTGCAAGGACATTGCGTACGGTGCTGCAGCCATCCGCACCGTCCGCAATGTTAAATGCCATGGATGCGCCCGCCAATGTAGCGGGCGCATCCTAATTGCAGGGGTGAGCCCGCAGCATGTCTGGCAACGAGGGCTGGCAGACTCAGGTCCTCCCGCCATCGTAATGAGCCCCTATTTCTTTTTCCCAATCTGTCACTGTTAGAGGCGGATTTGCTCCCCACGTTCTGGCTATGTTACGTTTTGGTACAACCACGACCAGAGTTAGCCATTGCTTTGTGTGTCTTGGCCAAACTTTGTTTCCTCCTGTTATCAGAAGAAGCATTTTGGATCAGCCGGCACCTCCATGCCCACTACCTCTGTCATTCTGCGGGCTATCTTTGTCCAGTAAAGCTGAAGAGTCGTCCATTCCCAAAGTAAGTGGAAGAATGACACCTCCTCCCCACAATCCCTGTAGAATTATCACAGCGTCCCGTCCCATTTTGGAGTATCTTAACTTGTATGAGGTGGAACCGTGCCCGGATCGCCACCTCCCGTGGAACCTGTAACACTTCTTCCCATTGTTCCTCCTCAAGTGTGCCAACGTCTTGCTCCCAAGCTGCTCTAAGTGCGGTAGTGGGGTCTGGGGCATTGTTGATTATCTTTTTGTAGAATATGGAAATGGTTTTGTCCCTGATCTGTTCAGTTAAGACCATAACTTCTGGTGGTGAGGCTTCCGGCAGTGCATCGCTTTCCCTTAAATGCTTCCGAATTGCATGTCCCAGCTGGATATATCTCAGCCATTCTCCCTTTCCCATGTTGTAGTCTCTCTCCAAGTTTTTTTAATTCTATATACGCTCCCCCTCCAAATGTCCCCAATTTTTCCAATCCAATGAGCTCCCAACTAGCAAAGCCCTTCAATTTACTGACTTCTTCCAGGTAGTCCCCCACTCATAGTGGGGTCATCCCCTATGGTCTCTTTTATCATTCCAAGTACTTCGCGGCTGTCTTCCATATTTTTAGTACTGTTTTGGTATAGTTGAGTTGTTTGCTTATCCGTTTTGTATATAACAGCCCAAGTTGGCGCTGTGTCCCCATTGTTAATCTATCCACCCTGTATTCTGGCTCAGCCCTGTCGTCGAACATCCAGCCATTCATGTTTGCTAGTTGAGATGTCCAATAATGTCCTCGTACATCTGGTATTGCCTGCCCTCCCTCAAATACCCCCCTTTGTAGCTTACTCAACGCAATTCTAGGAGCAGCCAGCTCCACATCAAGGATCGGATTTCTGAGTCTATTCTGCAAAACAGGGAGGGAGGGTCCTCATACAGTGAGTTTTGAAGTACATAGAGCAAGCGGGAAAGAGCCACCATCTTAAATAATGCCGCCCACCCCATAAGTGTCAGCGGGAGTGTGCGCTAGTGTTTTTTGTCGTTTATAAGCCAGTCCACCTGTCACCCCAGGTTTTGGGTGTAGAATTCCACTGGGTCGCGGGTAATTTATATTCCCAAATATTTAAAGCCATTCTCCTGGATGGGCACATTGCATCTCGATGTTAAAGTCTGGCCTCCCCAGTCAGTGGGAAAAGCAGGGATTTGCCAAAAACATTGTCAGCATAGAGTGATATCCGGTCCTCCTCCTACTCCCCAATTGGTATCCCCAGATCACTGGGTCCTACCTCACCCATGCCGCCTTTGGTTCCAGGGCCAGCGCTAAGAGAATTGGGGAGAGTGGGCAT
This sequence comes from Lissotriton vulgaris, assembly GCF_964263255.1. Lineage (NCBI taxonomy): Eukaryota > Metazoa > Chordata > Amphibia > Caudata > Salamandridae > Lissotriton > Lissotriton vulgaris. The sequence goes on from NC_141687.1 coordinate 1,753,925,488, forward strand.
CCCTGTCTTGTTCCTCTCTGCAGAAAAAAAGTACGCAAGACTGTTGCATTGACCCTTACTCTGGCGAGGGATTGGTTGCACAAGAGCCTGACCCAGCCTATCAGTTTGGGTCCTAGACCGCAATGTTTAAGGACCAGATATAGTTGTTGCCACTCCACACTGTCAAATGCCATGCTCGTGTCTAACAATAGGAGTGCCGCCTGTTCCTGTGTCTGTGCCTGAGTCATGTGTAGAATTCCATAAAGTCGGCAGAGATTTAGCCTCGTACTCCTATGAGGTATGAAGCCCGACTGGTCCGGATGTATAAGGAACTCTATGTCATTTGCCAGCCTCGTAGAAAGAAGTTTAGCAAGCGCCTCTATTTCAAAATTTAGAAGGGAAATTGGCCTGTATGAGCTGCATCGAGAGGGGTCCTTCGCCGGCTTCGGAATTACCGCTATTACTGCGGTTCTTTAATCTGCCAGTAATATTTCATCATTCAACGGCTGGTTGAACAAGTTTAGCTTATGTTTGGCTACCATTTTAGCCACTGCTTTAAAGAGTTCAACTGGCAGCCCGTTGGGGCCCACTGCTTTCCCAGATTGGAGAGCCCCTGCTGCAGCACATACCTCTTCACTTGTTAAGTCTTCCTCAAGATGCTCTCTATCTTCTTCAGAAAGGCGAACCATTGTGATATCCCTTGGAAAGACTATGCACTCATTTGCTGTATGTTCGGCATGAGAGGAGTAAATATCCTCATGATATATTGCAAATTCTTCTGCGATTTCTGCTTAGACCTGGGATTGATCCCCCCTCGTCTGCCTTCTCTATAGCCATGCCAATATCTTGTTGGCCTTATCACCAATTTCATACACTATGTGTTGTGTTGTAAGCGTGTGCACCCAGGCACTATCTTCCGATAGGTCCCTAAGTTCTTTTTGTAAGAGTCTCAAACAGAGTATGCCAATTACATCTTCCGGTTCCTCTTCTGCTACCTCAAGGCAAACTAATTCCTTCTCCAGGGCTATACATTTGAGATGTATTTCTTTTTAATGACGCCTCTTCTGGCTTGAGCCTGACCCCTAATAACTGTTTTAAAGGCCTCCCAAAGGGTGACTGCTGAGTCCACTGACCCCTGATTTTCTTCAAAGTAACGGTCAGCCTCCTCCCTCAGTTGTTCTCTGAATTCTTTATCCTTTAAGTACCAAGAGTCTATTCTCGGTGGGAGCATGAAGTCTTTTGTTGGGCCCGCTAGCCTCACCTCCACCGGGAAGGTATCAGAAATGCCTCCCGCAATATGCGTAGCTTCCCAAAATCCTCCCATGTAGGACATTTGTGTTATAATATAGTCAAGTCTAAAGAGGCTACCCGTTGCCACTGATAAATTAGTGTATTGTTTCACTGTGTGATGCCTCCAGACATCACACAGCCCCAGCGCATCAAGGAATACCCGTAACTTGCCCTGTTGCCATTGGGTACCTGCAGCTAGTGTGCACCTACACAGTCCATATATCTCAGCCGAGAGAATATCGTTCATGTCCCCACCCAATACTAGCCTGCCCTCAGGTAATTGTAGCAGCATCATTCCTCATGGGTGGCCGACTGCAGCCCGGTGGGTGAGTAGACTGAGCATAGGTTAATTTGTTTCCCTTCCCACTGTCCACTGATAGCTCTATACCTGCCTAGATCATCCTCCCAGATTGTGATCTATGAATGGGCAAGCCTGGTTGATCAATATACCAACTCCTCTCGAACCAGAAGTGTAGCCGGCGTGCGCCAGGATGGTATAGTGTCGGGACTGGCAGCAGCGCAAGGAACATAAACGCCACTAACCTTACTACTTGTCCCAGCAGAGACGATGATAGATGCTAGAACCCAGACTCCCTGCTCGCACAACCCCCAACAGAGAAAAGATATACCTCTGTTTGACTTTGTGCAAAGAAGGGAAAAAAGGAGAGAAGAAGCAGATGTGGAAACGCAGAGATGGGTGTACTTCTCTGCGTTTCTTCTCAGAGATGGACTGGGTCTAAAGGACAGCTCTGTAACACCGTCACGGGTATCTGAAAGGTGAACAAACACACTATTACCCTTCAAGTTCAAACTATACTTAATTCTACTATCAAGTGAGATTATGGTATCACTCACCACCATTCCTATTGAAAGGGCTTCTAATGGAAGGTTTCCAATAAACTCCTTTCCTCATCAAAGCGTCCTTTTTATACATAGGATAATTCCCAAAGTCTCAGACCGTCAGCTCCACAATAATGTTTTTACTTAACCAAGCAAAAATCATAAACAAACGATGCTTCCAATCTTCTGCTCTCCTGTAGTTGTTTAGCAGCACAACGTGGACTCCGTTTCCCAAAAGGCAGTTCAAAGTACAGATATTATCTGTCTTAGAACTCGAGTTCAACTTTCCCTCTATCGGGCTAAATACAGGTACATCCCTAACGCAGCCGCGCAGGATCTCAAAATGTTCTCTTTGTACTTTTAGCCTGTTACCGGCACGCGTTAATTAGCCACGCGCACACGACAAACAAAGGCTAGATTACTCGCGTGTCACTGTAGCGCTGATGCGCACTAAAACGACTCCGCGGCTACACTTAATATGCACAACTCCTCTCAGAGTCCAGGACAACAATTCTCCAAATCAGAAGGAGGCGAGCCCGCGCTCCTTCTCGTTATCTCAAAAATACCGCTTGGTGAATCTCCGCTTCACCACACAGTCTCCAAACACGATTTCCTCTGCTAAGCGCTGAACTTCTTCTCGCTGGAATCCGGCGGGGATCACCATCCGCCCATCCCTCGACTCGAACTGCAGGGACAATTGACAAGCACCTTTCTCTGGGGAAGGAGGGGCTTAGTACTTACAAGACTCCCCCACGGCAGTCTGGGAGTCGTAGTTTTTTGCCACATGCCCGTTTTCACCACATAGCAGGAATTCAACCCTTTCATCTTCGCAATCGCCACAGAACCCCCTCTCGAGGACAGCCGTCCCGGCGGTCGCCCAGGCTTACCAGGATACAGTTCATGAAAACGAGCAACCAACTCAGGACAATGGAGGTTACGCACCGGCTCCCAAGTCCGCTCCTCAGGGCCAAACCCTTTCCACTCTACCAAGTACTGAATCCGCCCCCGCACCATACGGGAGTCCAAGATGGAATGGACCTCATACTCCTCCTGACCATCAACCTCAACTGGAAGGGGTCTATCAGACAACCTAGTACTCGCCGGACAGGGTTGGAGCAGAGAAACGTGAAAGACAGGATGGATCCTCCAAGTATCAGGGAGTGTCAGTCTCACAACCACAGGGTTAATGACTCTCTCAATGCTATAAGGCCCCACATATCTAGGCTTCAACTTGTTCTCTCCCTTCAGATGTAAATGTTTTGTGGAAAGCCACACCCTATCCCCCACCACATACACGGGAGCAGAAGACCTCCTACTATCAGCATAACGCTTCTGAGAAGACTGAGCGTCCACTAAACTGTGTCGTGCCTCAACTAACACCGCCCTGAGATGTGCATGATGTTCGTGTATGCTTGGCACCGGGGAGTGAACAGGCACCTCAAAAGGCAGTGCATTAGGGTGATAGCCATACAGACAGAAGAAAGGGGAACAGCCCAACGTGGAATGAATGGCATTGTTGTACGCAAATTCTGCCATCCATATCAAGGTAGTCCATTCAGTATCGTTCTGCAAGGCAAAGCAGCGAAGATATTGCTCCAACGTCTGATTCAGGCGTTCCGTTTTCCCGTCCGTCTGAGGGTGATAGGACGAAGAGAGTCTAGCATCAACATCCAGGATTTTACAGAGGGCCTTCCAAAAATGAGAGGTAAATTGAGTACCTCGATCGGTGATGAGTACACAAGGGATCCCATGGGCACGAACTATATGTTGCAAGAACACATGCGCCAATTCCACAGAGGTAGGCAAGCCTTTCAGGGGAATGAAATGTCCCATCTTTGTTAAATGGTCTATGACCACTAAGATCACCATTTTCTCCTCACAGGGTGGCATTTCTACGATGAAGTCCATTGACACTGTATGCCAGGGTTTAGGCGGAATAGGGAGCGGTCGAAGCAAACCAACAGGTTTGACATGAATGGCTTTCCCTTGAATGCAAACAGCACAGTTCAGTATATAATGTCGCACAGCGTCTCTCAATTTTGGCCACCAGAAGTTGCGTTCCACCCCTGCAATTGTCTTATAGATACCCAAATGTCCACCCAATGGAGAATCATGGATCCAGGACAACACTTTCGTTGCAAAGGTTCAGTGGGGACAAAGATGGCTAATCCTTGATAAGCAAGATCATCCTTTACCGTTCGGTGGTCAGGATCCTCCTGTATCCAATTTTGCACGTCCATATCTGCAAGCGCCACCCGAACATCATCCAGGAATTCTGGTGTAGATATCAAAGCGATCAAGGAAGAAGGATTGTCGGTTTCCCGAAGGATAAGTGGAGGTTCATCTTCTTTCTCGGTACTCTGCTCTGCCGTTTCCCCGATCCGAGAAAGAGCGTCAGCTTTCCCATTTTGAGGCCCTGGTCTATATTTGATAACAAAATCAAAGTCCGAAAAGAACAGAGTCCACCTCAATTGCCGGGGAGTAAGAGCCTTGGCGGTTTTCAGGAACAACAGGTTTCTGTGGTCGGTGTAAATTTCGACTGTGTGCATGGCTCCCAACAGGTAGTGCCGCCATTCCTCACATGCCCGTTTTATTGCGAGGAGTTCTTTGTCCGTAACGGAGTAGTTGATCTCGCAAGGGGTAAGTTTCCTCGAGAAATAGGCCACAGGATGCAACTGACCTGTTTCGGGGTGACGTTGAGATAATATTCCGCCAATGGCATACAGGGAGGCATCGGTTTCCAAGACGAAAGGTATCTGCGGATCAGGGTGGCGCAGAATAGGAGCCTGTGTAAACTGTTCTTTGAGATACTGAAACGACCTTTCCGCTGCAGGGTTCCAACCAAACACAGTGTTCTTCCTCAGTAGACTAGATATGGGTTGAATTATCTTGGAGAAATCCTTTATGAACCGTCGGTAGTAGTTGGCAAAACCAAGGAAACTCTGCACGGCCTTGACGTTCTTGGGCGTACCCCATCCTACGATAGCCTCCACTTTACTGGAATCCATTTGGAAGCCTTGGGCTGAGATGATGTAACCAAGGAAGGATACTTCTTTCACGTGAAAAAGACATTTTTCGAGTTTGGCATACAAGGAATTTTACCGTAGGCGATGTAGCACAGTTTTCACATGATCCACGTGTTCGTGAAGAGTAGATGAATAGATTAAAATATCATCTATATACACGATGCAGAAAGTCTCCAGACACCCACGTAGTACCTCATCCATGAAGTATTGGAAGGCGGCAGGAGCGTTACAGAGCCCGAAGGGCATCACAAGGTACTCGAACAATCCGAATTTGGTTCTGAACGCGGTTTTCCACTCGTCCCCACTCTGTACTCTAACCAAATGGTACGCCCCTCGGAGATCGAGTTTTGTGAAGAATCGTGCTCCCTTCAGCTGGTCTAAGAGTACAGGTATAAGTGGCAGTGGATAACGATTTTTCACCGTCATTCTGTTAATGGCCCTGTAATCGATGCAGGGCCTCAATTCCTCGCAATCCTTCTTGGGAATAAAAAACATCGGTGAGGAAGCAGGCGATGTAGAATGACGGATGAACCCCGTAGCCAGATTTTCATCAAGGTAATTCCGCAAATACACGGTTTCTTTTTCAGTAAGGGCGTAGACTCGGCTACAAGGAATATCAGCACCTGGAATGAGATCAATCCTACAATCGTATACACGATGTGGTGGCAGATCGGTGGCCTTTTGTTTGTCAAACAAAGAACTGAACTCCTGGTATTCATCAGGGAGAGCTGTGGCACAACAGTATGGTCCGATAGAACATCCAGAAGCCAGGCAAACTGAAGGCGTAGCTTGTTGTTCTTCAGTACTAGACAACTCCTGTCTACAATTAGCCTTACAAAACGCAGAAGATAAGGTAATAGTGCGTGCTGCCCAGCTGACTTGAGGATCGTGAAGCGTCAACCACGGCATCCCCAATATGAGACGGAACTGGGGCGCGTCTATCAAGTCGAATTGTATCATCTCATGATGGTTTCCATTCGTCTGCATCCGCAGTGCTTGTGTATGATAAGAGACTGGACCAGATGACAACACTGTTCCATCCACTGCTTTGACCAGCTCCGGTTTATCCTTCTTCTCACATACAATCCCAATTTTCATGGCGTATTCCTGGTCAATATAGTTACCAGTGGCTCCAGAGTCAAGCAGCGCATCAATTTCCATGGCATCGCTGGAAGTGACCCATAAAGTTACCTTTAGATTCATGTGGGCCACTGCAGGATGCAAGGTATTCGCGAGTGTAGATGAGATCTTTGACGGTAAACAACCCAAGGCAGCGACCTCCTCCTGATTTGGGCATGCTAGTTTTCCGCCGGTCTTCCCGCTTGTATGACAGCCTGTGAAGGGGATGCCGTCGATCTTCCAGGGAACACGTTTCTTGCTCGGCAATCTTTAACAAAATGACCGCCCTTTCCGCAGTATAGACACTGTTTCAGTCTTCTTCTTTTGTCTTTTTCTTCCTTCGAAAGGGGGCCCCTTAGACCTCCTATTTGCATCGGTTCGACCCCCTCGGACATCTTCGGGTGGTCTTCTATGTTACTCCGGGGACGTGGGTAGAAGAAGCGACCGTCTCCTCTGCCTCTATCACCCCGTCTTTCCAGAAGGCGATGATCCAATTGAACGGTCAAATCAATCAGTTCTTCACAGGTCGTGGGAAGTTGTACTACTTGAGCTAATACATCTTTAAGCTCCCCTCGAAGCCCCTGGTAGAAAATAGAGATCCTCTTTGCCGTAGGCCACTCTGTTTCGACCACGAGTCGATTGAAGGAAGTAATGTAGGAAAGCAAATCTTGGGACCCTTGTCACAATGTCAATAACTCTCTATCCAGAGACAACATATGGAGTTTTCTGTCGAACAATCGCCGCAGTTCCAAGCAAAAATCATCAAAATCATGCAACACCGGATCATTTCTCTCCAGCAATGGTATTGTCCAACTTGCTGCATTGCCTCCCATGTAGGACATCATAAACGCTGTCTTTGTTGTATCCTCTTGGAACACCCCCGGCTTGCACAGAAAGTGCAATCTACATTGATTCAGAAATGTTTCAAATTTACGGGGATCCCCGTAAAACCTTTCAGGAGGGGCCAGTGGAATTCCTGTATTCTGTATCACATGGACGGTAGGAACTGCATCCGAAGAAGAGGAGGGTGTTGACACAGTGAACCCACCCCCTTCAGCGCCCTGAGACACAGGAGATATGGCAGGGGAAGGGGGTTGTAAAGTGGCCGGTTTGATATAAGAAGCCCCCTTGTTACCTTTATTGGACAACTCGGACATCTCCTTTCTAAGGACCCCCAGTTCCTTATATAGGACCTGACTCTCTGTGCGTGAAGTGGTGACTTCCTGCTGAAGAGCCGCAAGGCTCTCCACCACGGAATTTAGTACACTTTCAACATTCATCGTCCGGGCTGGGTCTTGTTACTTGGGCTTGTCAATCTGTCGGGACTGGCAGCAGCGCAAGGAACATAAACGCCACTAACCTTACTACTTGTCCCAGCAGAGACGATGATAGATGCTAGAACCCAGACTCCCTGCTCGCACAACCCCCAACAGAGAAAAGATATACCTCTGTTTGACTTTGTGCAAAGAAGGGAAAAAAGGAGAGAAGAAGCAGATGTGGAAACGCAGAGATGGGTGTACTTCTCTGCGTTTCTTCTCAGAGATGGACTGGGTCTAAAGGACAGCTCTGTAACACCGTCACGGGTATCTGAAAGGTAAACAAACACACTATTACCCTTCAAGTTCAAACTATACTTAATTCTACTATCAAGTGAGATTATGGTATCACTCACCACCATTCCTATTGAAAGGGCTTCTAATGGAAGGTTTCCAATAAACTCCTTTCCTCATCAAAGCGTCCTTTTTATACATAGGATAATTCCCAAAGTCTCAGACCGTCAGCTCCACAATAATGTTTTTACTTAACCAAGCAAAAATCATAAACAAACGATGCTTCCAATCTTCTGCTCTCCTGTAGTTGTTTAGCAGCACAACGTGGACTCCGTTTCCCAAAAGGCAGTTCAAAGTACATATATTATCTGTCTTAGAACTCGAGTTCAACTTTCCCTCTATCGGGCTAAATACAGGTACATCCCTAACGCAGCCGCGCAGGATCTCAAAATGTTCTCTTTGTACTTTTAGCCTGTTACCGGCACGCGTTAATTAGCCACGCGCACACGACAAACAAAGGCTAGATTACTCGCGTGTCACTGTAGCGCTGATGCGCACTAAAACGACTCCGCGGCTACACTTAATATGCACAACTCCTCTCAGAGTCCAGGACAACAATTCTCCAAATCAGAAGGAGGCGAGCCCGCGCTCCTTCTCGTTATCTCAAAAATACCGCTTGGTGAATCTCCGCTTCACCACACAGTCTCCAAACACGATTTCCTCTGCTAAGCGCTGAACTTCTTCTCGCTGGAATCCGGCGGGGATCACCATCCGCCCATCCCTCGACTCGAACTGCAGGGACAATTGACAAGCACCTTTCTCTGGGGAAGGAGGGGCTTAGTACTTACAAGACTCCCCCACGGCAGTCTGGGAGTCGTAGTTTTTTGCCACATGCCCGTTTTCACCACATAGCAGGAATTCAACCCTTTCATCTTCGCAATCGCCACATATAGCCATATCTATCCAGGGCTTTATAAGAATTTTCCTGAAGGTGCGTTTCTTGTAGCAGAATAATATCTGGGGCATTATGTTTAATAAACTGCAGCATCGTCGCTCTTTTGATCTTCCTAGTTAAGCCGTTTACATTCCAGGACCATAATTTGAGTGATGATTGCAAATTACTATGGAGGGTCATCAAGGCGTCTAATTCTTTGGAGGGTTTCCCACTCTACATGTGGTTTCCACTGTGTTGCCCAATTGCTCTCACTTCTCAAGTTGAGTTCTAAACTAACCATAACATTTATACTACCCCTATCCCATATCCCCACGCCCGTCCCTGCTACCCTGCTACTAAGGTAAAGGAATCCCACAACTTTCCAACCTGCAGAGCACCTGTCATCCAAATACCTGCATAACAGTGCTAACTATAAATCAGAGGGGTGCTTGATCTAGCGGGACCTACAAACAATTTGTTAGTGCCCTCACCCTCCACCCGTGCCCCAAAAAGTTGCATCAATGTCTCTTAAAAGTCCTGGCACTATGCATTGTGTCCAGTGTTCCGCTGCACAGGGCCATTTTATTGTGGGTCATTACTTTTGGTTTCCCCTTTTTGTCCCTCTGAGTTCACTGTGTGCACCCTTTTAACCCAGCATGTTACGGCCTTACCTCCATTTGGTTCTTCCGGCCCCCATTTGTCACTCATTTCACACCTTAGTGGAGGCAATAGACTCAGAAGAGGCAGATTGCAGCTCTGATTCAGTTGCTGGCACCACTCTGTCTTTGCGAGGTCCACTCCCACACTAAGGGTGTCGTTTTTGCCTTGGTCTGGTAGTGCACGATCCATCTAACCACTCCCCCGCTTCCTCCGGAGTTGTGAAATGCCACGTTTTCCCTTCAGCATGACTCTCAATCGAGTGGGGAATAGCATCATGTACTTCAGTTCTTTGGAGTGCAACTCCTTTTTGATGTGATCAAATTACGTTTTTGCCCCTGTACCTGCAACATGAAGTCTGGAAAGAACTTGATCATGAGTTCTTATGTAGAAGGTCTACCTTTACTCTAGTCGTTTGGAGTATTGTACCGCAGTCTCCGAAGTACAACACTCATGTGCAAGGCGGTTGTTCTGGCTTTTGGCTAGGCCCCGGCATTCTATGGGCTCTTTCTATAGAAAATAATTTTGACAGGTGTGTAGGATGCAGTTTGTTGATGATCAGATCCTCGAGAACAGGTTGACGCTCTGTTCCTCCGCTCCTTTGGGAACTCCCAACACGCGTATGTTGTTGCGTCTTGCCCTACCCTCCTGGTCTTCTAAGCGTGCCGCCATCGCACCGCTTGTTGCATGAGGGTGGAGACTTGGCCCCCCAGCCGCTTTGCTGGAGTTGCATAATTTTGGCTTTGGCTGTGGCTACTTTCTCATTGGGCTTTGAGAGGGTGGCTCTGATCAGTGCGTATCGCTGCCATTATCTCCGCTAGAGACGGTTCCTCTTCCTCGCCGCCTTCCATGGAGTGATCCGGTGGTTTTGCAATTGCATAGTTGTCCATTTTGTTTGATTGGATCGGACAACCTACTTTGGTCTTCCCCATTGCCGTTCATATGCATACTTTGCTTGTAAGCCAAAGCCCACAGGCCAGTATCCTGCTTCATTGCCCCTCGCTAATTGCTTCCTTTCTGACTAGGTGGAAGTACTGTAGATCCGGCACTCTTGGATCCGATTCGGTATTTCGTATCTGGCCGTCGTCGTTTAGTGAAGGTGTACTTCCAGGCGCCAATTTAATGTAGCTCTGCGGATCCCCATGGGGGAAGCCACTGGGTTGTACACGATGTCCCCACCATGTCGTTGTGGCTTTATCAACACTTGCTCATTCTTTGAGAAGAGTAAACACACCCTCACCTCAAGCTGCGCCCCGATGGATGGGGAGGCCCAGCGAGGGAAGCATCACTGTGGCTCTGCTTGCTATTTACGCGCACTCTACCCCTTTACCTCCACCAACAAATGTCTCTGCTAGTCCGCGACAGCAACCTCACCCTGCCATGTTGTTTGCCTCTCAAGCATGATTTATTAAGGGTGGAGGTGTGTGGTTTGTGAGGGGTCCCAGTGTTTCACATGTTATACTGCCAGGGTCGTCACTCCCATTGGTTGCTGTACACTGTGTGGTCCCACTTGCGAGCCTGCCGTGTTAAATTGTGTGCTGCTGACTATCTGAGTCTAGACCACGGGATCTGCCCCTGTACTTTGGGCCTCTGCTTCTTGAGGGTTTTCCAGGAAGGCACTCGTACAGGGCCTTCTGTCTCTCAGATGCGGGAGCTGTGCAAGTGGTGGTAGCGCTTCAACTCTCACTCGTACCTGGTTCACCACACCCTGCCTTTATGGTATTCTGTGCAGCCTGATTCTTCAGCCTGCAATGTTGATCTGCCCTCTAGTGGCCTGCTTCATCCCTTCGAAATGGCCGCGGGCTGCTGTTTTTGCTCCGCACCTCCGTGCGCTGGGGTTTTTGGTCAGCAGTCGCTGCTTAATCTCCCAGAAGGTTACTTCTCACACCTCTTTTTCCTGCTCTGGCTCAGTATCGCTGCTCTTCCACTTCCGTCTGCCTCACGTACTCGAGAGCCCGGCTCCACCGATCAGGCTCTCGAGTACAGGCCCAACTGCGCACTGCCTCGGCTCCGCCCTCGCTGTGTCGAGCACTAACTTATATGTGTAAGCGTCCGAGGGCTGCTTTTGCTGACCATTGGGTGCCGCTGCTATTTATTTTTCCTGTACCAGGGATTCGGGGCTACCTATACTCCGGATTTTGATCAGATTGGTGGGGTTCGGGTGGGAGCTCTGCTACAGTGAGACCATCTTGGTCAGCGACCAAGCCATGCCCCCTTTTGTGCAATTGTTATTGTCACCTAGAACCATGAACCTTGTGTGCAAGAGTGAAAGGTCAGCTGCTATATCGTACAGTTCTGTCAGGGGGCACGCTGGGGAGTTCGGGGGTCTATAAAAAAAGATGCCTGCAATCAGAGACCTGCTGCGTTCTTAACACAGAAGAACATAGCTTGAAGGGGCCCCGTTTTTTCAATCTCTCTGTGTGAGATTTTCCAGCCGTCTCTAAGAATCACAGTCAACCCCCCACAGTATGGTTGCCAACCCTATTGACCCCAATCATCTGATATCCAGCCAGGATGGCTAGAGAAAGGTCAGGTTGGAGCTTTCTCCAAGCCAGGTTTTGGTGAGGAACATTAAATCTCACGAGTGTGCCTCCAAGGCAAGCCAGATGTCATCAGAGTGTCTAGAGAGGCATCTGCAGTTAATCAAGCAGGCCCTTATGGGGGGGACGTGGGTCCAGTTCTGATTTGTGAGGGCGTGGTATGTGGAGGTTGCCTCATTGAGACGCAGGGAAGAGAGTATGAGCAGACGCTGCAGTCTGTTTGGTCGTTCGAACCCACGCAGTCTAGTTTTTTTGTGTAATCACAGTCCCTGATATTAATGCTTAGTAGTTGATCACTGGACCAACAAATTTGTCTTCCGCACAAGCTACAGACAGCATGGCTGGCACTGGCGGCGGCCTGTACCCGGACGGAAGCAGACGGGCTTGCCATTGGCGCCCCTTTGGCACGCCATCTGCGCTGCTGCTCCGTTTAATAATTCACCATGAGCGGGAAAGCTAGAGCGCTGCTCTGAAATGCGCCTGCGCCTGCAGCCCGTTGAGTCCATCATTACCGTACTGAGTGCAATAGGTGCACTGGAGCTTCCTGGCCCCATACTTAGTGTTTTTTTTTTTACCGCAGAGCACCTAAAAGAAGCGCAGATGTGCTGTGATCAACATATGTAGGGTAATGTTGATTAATTTAAGTGTTCTAACTGTTATATACTGCATTACTGCCCTGAATGTATAAGATGTCTTATTTTGCCTTGCCTCGTCAGGATAACAAGTTTTACTTCAGGCTTAAGTCAGGTTTAGCCTAATATGCACAGTAATGGTGGTTTTGTAACATGTGGCACAGAGAAGCCTTTCTTGTTTTATTGACCCATGCCTAGTTGGCACAGTTATTACTGATTTATGATGATTGGAAAATGGCAAAGTTGGCAAAGTGATTGTTGGTTTATGTGGTGTTGGTCTATGTTTATTTGCAATTTAAAAACATATTTTTTATATAACACTGTGTGGAGTTTCTTTTGTGGTGTATTTATTGTATCACTAGTGTGAGTGTGTTGTGCAAATGCTTTACACATTGCCTTTGGTATAAGCCTAACTGCTCTTCCAAGCTACCAAGGGGGTGAGCAGGAGCTATCTTTGGTGTGTATCTCCCTTAGCCTGACTAGAGTAGTGGGTTCTGCCTCGCTTAGGTGCATACCCTAGCCAACCAGAAAACCCTATTTCTAACACTGCTCTTCTGCAAACTGTCTCTGCATTACTACAGTGGTCTTTACCTATATATGCATTGCTTATGAAAACTCTATACGTGCACTACTTTTGTGTATCCATGCACTGTGCATGTGCACTCTATCCATAAATTGTTTATGTTCATAGTTTGTAAAATAAAGAGTTCAGGTGGCCGAAGCTTTGCTCAGAACACTGCGGCCCGTGCAATTAAACGCCCTCATACCTCTTTAATCCACTGCCAGACATGCCTTGGCTGTTTATCTCATTCATGCAGGTTCCTGCTTTCTCCCTTAATGACAGGTTTTCTGTCTTTCTGTTCCTCCTCGTTCTGATTTGTGTTTCCCCACTTTTGCTCTTGGTAAATATTTGATGTGGAAAAATAAGTGCAGGTCCCTAATAATAAGCGCCCGTGGCCCCCTCCAGCAACCACAGGCTTAAATTATAGCATTGCATGCGCTGCTGATGTGCACTGTATCCATGCGCTGCTTATACGCACCATGACCACGCCCTGCTTATGTGCACTGTATCCATGTTCTGTCAATATGCACTGTTCACATGCACTGCTTATGTGCACTGTGTCCTTCCACTGCTTATGTTCACTGTATCCATGCACTGCTCAGGTGTGCAGTGTCCATGCCCTGCTTATGTGCACTGTATCCATGCCCTGTCCACATGAACATGTGCTGTTTATGTGCGCTGTATCCATCCACCGCTTATGTGCACTGTATCCATGCGCTGCTCAGGTGTGCAGTACTTATGCACTGCTTATGTTCAATCTATCTGTACTGGATCTATGCTCTGGTGGGGGACCCTTATGTGTGATCCATGCACTGCCTTTGTGTTCATGCGCTGCTTATGGGCACTGTATCCATGCTCTCCTTGAGTGTACTGTATCCATTTACTGCTTACATGCCCTATATTCATATGCTACTTTGAGGCTCTATGTAGGTAAACATAGATGTTTTGACCCCAATCAATGCACTACTTTTATGTCTTGCATTTTGCCCTTCATGTATGTCCTGCATCTTTTCACACATTTAATACATGTGTCTATGCTCTCACTTGCCCGGTATGTATGCCTTGCTTTAGTAGCCTTTACCTGAGCAGTGTATCTATGCATTGCTTTCTTGTCCACTATCTATGTTCTAACTTTATATGCTTTATCTGTGTTCTATACCCATGTGCTGCTTTAATGTTTGCTGTGTTGGAAATGGCCTTTTTTGCAATGTAACCCTAACTTGTTTGCCTTCCTGCTTCTATTTTTCCTACCTTATTTTTGTTGGCTTTACGACTCTGAGCATATTACCACTGCTATATCATATACCCAGGGCCTGTAATCTAAATGCTAGTATTGGGCCGGCAGCACTGGTTATGTCACCCACACAAGAAGTCTTCCAAACCTGTCTAAGAGCTGCTATTACAGCGCCTGTGTGCACAGTTTACTGCCACTTTGACTTGGTACTTAAAACCACTTGCTAAGCCTCAAACTCCCCTTTTATTACACACAAGTCTCCACTAAGGTAGACCTCAGTTATCCCTACAGGCAGGGTGCTCTGTAACTAAAAGGTAGGACATTTACTATTAAGTTTTACATGTCCTGGTTGTGACAAACAACAAAATTAGTTTTTCACTGCTGTGAGGCCTATTCCTCTAATAGACTGGCAGTAAGAATTCCTTATAACATTTTTAAGCTGTAATTCCTGATTAGAAAGGAGTAGCTGCATCACATCTTTGGAATGCTGGTGATGAATCCTCTTTATTGGTAAAGTTGGATTTAACATTACTATTTTGAAAATGCCACTTTTAGAAAGTTTGCTTTTCTCTGCTCTTAACTTTGCTCTGTCTGTCTGCAGCCTCGCTCCAAAACACTTTGTGCATTCCCTTTAGACAGCCATAAACAAAGGAAGGGTGGGTGTGTGACAGAGGACTCATTTGCACTCATCTGCATTCTAACAACCTTCCTGGGCCGGAAGAGAGAGCGGGGGCTCACACTTACATCTGAATAGACTGTGTCCCGTCCCGGCCTATTCCTCTCATAGACTGGCATTAAGAATTCCCTATAACATTTTAAGCTGTAATTCCTGATTAGAAAGGAGTAGCTGCATCAAGTTTCACATCTTTGGAATGCTGGTGATGAATCCTCTTTATTGGTAAAGTTGGATTTAACATTACTATTTTCAAAATGCCACTTTTAGAAAGTGTGCTTTTCTCTGCTTTTAACTTTGCTCTGTCTGTCTGCAGCCTCGCTCCAAAACACTTTGTGCATTCCCTTTAGACAGCCACAAACAAAGGAAGGGTGGGTGTGTGACAGAGGACTCATTTGCACTCATCTGCATTCTGACAACCTTCCTGGGCCGGAAGAGAGAGAGGGGGCTCACACTTACATCTGAATAGACTGTGTCCCGTCCCCACTCAAAGGACTGATTACCCCACTCAGATAGACTGGCAGACTGGACTGGAATGAAAGGGAACATGTGCGCTTCAAGGAGCTGCTTTGAAGAAGCCACCACTTCAAAGGTACATTTGGGTATAAGTACTGGGGCTGTGACCCTACCCAATCAGTACACAACTGGACCTAGGAAGAACTATGCAGGAGTAAAGGCAGTTGTTCTATAAGGATTGCCACTTTGCCTGGACTGACTGTCCTGAAGAACTACTTCTTTGCTTTGCTGAGCTGCCCTGCTGACTGCTGATCTCTGCACTGCTGAGTACATGGTCTGGCCACTCTCACTTGACTCCAGAGTGACTCAAAGGGCTTACCTCCTGTTTTCCGAAGTCTCAGGGACACAAAAGACTTCTTGCAACTCTTCTGGTGCTGCTAGCCTCTGCCATCTGTGCCTCCTACCTTGCCTAAGGTGCCACCTCCAGTCCTATGCCTCAGAAGTGGGTTCTGCAGGTAGTTTCCTATGCAACCAGCTTATCATAATCACTGCGCTGATCGGAACCGATGCATGGCCGATCGATGTTGATGCAGAGGCTATTCAATGACAATGGACCCACAGCCTGCTCTGCCTGACGATGATGCTCTGTGCAGCTCGATGATGACGCATTGCCTGTATTCCAGCAGAGTTCGATGATGACACAGTGACCGACTACATGGAAAAGATTGATGCATTGTTCCCTTGACGTCAACACTTTGCTGCATCCAAGGTACTTTGACAGGGAACCCTGTGTGGGTTCTGTAGCTGGCCAGCCTGAACTTTGGATTTGCACTGGTCCCTTGCGACCTCAAGTAACCTTTTATATGCTAGTGACTTCTAAGCACTGTTTTGCATTTAATCTTAAAAAATCATATCTTGAGTTCTACTTATTGGATTTTGTTGTTTTGGTCTTATTTTGCTCGGATAAATATACTCAATTTTCTAAACCTGTGTGGAGACTTTTTGTGGTGTATTACTTGTGTTACTGTGTGTGTTGCACAAAGTCTTTAAATATTATGTCTTTAGATAAGACTAACTTCTCTGTGCCAAGCTACCAGAGGGTGAGCACTGGTTATCTTTTAGTGTGTATCTAGCTTACCCTTACTAGAGTGGTGATCCCTGCCTGGCCAGGCTGCATACCTCAGCCAACCACAAATGCCATTTCTAACACGCTGTCTATGTGCGCCTTTCATGTGTACCTGTATCTTGTATCTAGCAGCTGTTTCATGTGTTAATACAATGCATGAAGGAAGATGTCCAGAGCCTTCTTCCTAGCACATTGTCTGAAAGCTTCTTTCACATACTTGGGCTGCAGCTGCTGTACCCTGTCAGTACACAGTGGTTCCATGGCCATCTAAAATGTGCTGTTTTTATAAACTGCTCCGGACACCTCTTTTATGTCAGTACTGAGCTATCATCAGCCATTTCTCTGCTTGGTGCCTTTGCACTATGCTAATCCTATACATTAAACCTCCTGTGTACTGTATTTAATCACTATTTCAGTGGCATGCTTTTTCTGTCTCAATGCACTATTTTCATCTCCTATTCACAATTTATTTTATGGAGCACACTTATCTAGTGCAGGCCAGACCCAAGGCATTGATGTGCTGTAGAGAACAGAAATAAATAGTATCAACTAAAACAGCACATAAAACAGATATACCTTTCTAAAACGAAGCAACGCAAAGGAAACTGAGTTAAAAAGGAGAGGTTTCATAGTTAGGAATACTAAATAATGTGGGGAATTTGGGATTCCAGAAAGCAAAGAATTCATGATGGAAGTATACTCACCAGGGAATACGGGGATAGTATTCTGTGTAGGTGGTACACAAGCGGAAACAATCTAATATATGAGTTTAGAGGGAAGATATTGAGGCTGAATGAGGTCAGTTGCTTTGTAGAATAGACAATCTAGGTTGAAAAGCCCAGTAGTTCCACAGGCAACCATTGATGTTTAGGTAGGAAGGGTGTCTAATGACTGATTTTGAGAACTTCAATTTCTGGGGTAGACTATGTAGTTATGAAATTTCTGGAGGCATCATTCTTGCAAAGAGATAGCTCGCCCAAGTCCAGATTTAAGTCACCCAGAAGGAGACATGCTCTAGTGTTATTCAGTTAGTCAGTAATCAAACTAGAGAAAGATATTCAAGAATCAGTGGGGTATTTTCTGAAGGTTGGTAAAACATTTAAGACACATTTTAAGATCTAGTTCTATGCAATACTTTTATGCCCATATATTTGCTCAGATTACTTACATATTTCTGAGCACTTCTATGTCACATAACTGTGCAGTTCTTGCATATCTAATGGCCCTGAATTTATTGTATGCTATGTAGATATGTAAAGCTTTTTCAATCTATGCATTTCATCTATGCCCTATACCTCTGAATGGCCAACCTTCAGGCATATCGTTTACCTTCGTTTATGTCTTGTATTTGAGTGATGTACCTATGCACTGCTTTTATGACATCTACCTATTCACTTTTTCTGTCTTATTTTTATGCAGTGTGTTAATGTCCATAGGAGTGGTTTTCATTTATGCACTGTACCTATGCTATGCTTTTATAACCATTGTCCAGTCACTGCTTGCATGGAGTGTAATGATTTCAAGCTCTGGTTCAAAACACTGCTTTTATTCCAAATATATATGCACTGTGTTTTGCCCTTTACCTATGTACAATTCACTGAAACACTATATATGCAGTTTCCCATTTTGAATTTATCTCTCAACATTTCCATGTTCGATTACCTTCCTCCTGCTTTAGTTCTCTCAAGACGCTTCATGTTTTTGTTGAGCCCACCATTTAACCCACACAAACACAGCCACACTCTGAAATCAGAAAAGACCTCCCCCACTGTCCTTGTTCGATTGGAGGAGCAAATGGGTCAAAGGTTTCCACTGAGATCAACAGAGGTTTGGGTGTGACAATGTTCTTCTAGATGGAATATAAAAGAATGAGTGTTTTAAAGGAGAAACAATATTTGCAAATTGTCTAAAGTAGCAATTCTCCATCAGCCCAATACTAATATTTTACTAACCATGTCATCTGGTGTGTCTGTTGGGTCTCTAGGTGCTGAAACAACAACACCAATTGCTCTCACCACCGTACAATCCACTCCTAGTGAAGGGACATCCACTCAGCTACCACCCGTTTTGACTTCATCAGCTCTTTTACCTGGCACAGTCAACAGAACTACAGTGAAGACCCTAGAAACAACTACCAGGTCTTCTCACACAGGAAGCAGTACAACTGGGATAACAAACAGGCCATCAGGAACTTTGCCACAGACCACAACAGTCTCTACAACTAGTGCGTCTGGCACCCCAGGGAAGCCTTCTACAGGTAATTCTTCAGTTACTACTTCACGTGTTACTCCGCCTGTACCCTCGCTTTTTCCAACAAGATCTACTTCTTCACCACTTCCTGCTGGTTCCACAACTAGCAAACAAACTGTAACAACAAACAAGCCTACAGCAAGTGGGACAACACACGTTACAGCTCTACCTTCTGTTGGACCTCCAGGTTCTCAGACAACCAAGCCTCCACACACAGGAACAGTTATTACAACAAGTAAGACAACAAGATTTACTCTTTTGCCTTCAGTCGGACCTACAGCTTCTAAGACCACCACCACTACCCGCCCAGGAACAGGAACAGGCTCTTCTACAAGGAGCATGACAACAATTACTGTTCCCATTTCTTTCACACCTCCAGGTTCAGTAACGTCCAAACCATCTACATCTACCACAGGACCTACAACAAGCAGAACAACTAAATATGTAACAACTCCTGCTGGAGAATCTTCAGGTTCTGGGACCATGACACCTACTATACCAGGTACAAACCCTTCTCCTTTTACAACAGCTAATAGCACACACACCAAAATTACAGCCTCTGAGGTCCCCAAACCTACTATGTCAGTACCTACAGACCATGAATCTACCTCAACTTCTGCTAGTGCATACATTAATTTCCTAATGTCACTCCATTCCACCAGTTCACTGACAGGTAGACCAGATGCATTCTCTTTGTAATATTTTTACTTTCATTGCCTTCTTTATCATTTCAATTCTTCTCAAATGCCTCTGCTGTTGATGTTTTTAACATTTTCATATCATAGTAAATGAAGGGATATTTACTGGCTGCTTATAGACTATTGTGCATTTTATATGGAACCCCTTCAGCAGGACATATGAAGCTACTCATTTCCAAAACTCTTTGTGGACTGGCATCATTTGGACTGCTAATCTGGCTTTTCTGAAAGAACTGCAGGGAGTCACCAGAAGTTGTTTATGGTTATTCTTAGTATGGCTGCAAATTATTTTGGCTTTGTTCTGGTTATAATAAGTATCAAAATAGAAAAATGTATTAAACATTGTTTCCCAAGAATTGGTCTCACACCCCGGCATAGCATGTTATATTATTTTAAAACGATTTATATAGAGCTTAGCTACCCCAGCAATAAGTCTTTCTAGCGCTACACCATCAACATGCATGCCAATCAAAGAAGTAGGTGAGAAAACAGGGGAAGCAGCAAGAGGGCTAACCTGCAATTAGCCAAGTTTTGAGCTGCATCCTAAAGCTAAGATGGTACTGTTTTTCCCTTGAGCGTAGGGGCACATTGACTCTCATTTAAAATACGGAAGAAATCGAGGAGGGGTTAATACTCGATATAGCAATTATGCTATTGCACAGGAATACTGCTGGATATGCATGCCACTGAAAAGCTTGTGCTGTGCTTACTACTGTCCCTCTGGTTCTTGAACTTCTTTTCAACACTTCACATATCAGAAATGGAGTCGTAATTATCCTTTGATTATACACTCGGATTTTGTGGTGAGATGACAGGAAAATACACAGAAAACGGGCACGAAAAACATATGGACATGTTATTTCCTATTTTTCAGTATTGGTCTGGCAATTGGGTGCAAGGTGTATGCCTTGGGTAGGTATTGTGCCTTGGCCAACTACCTTTAAATGAGACTGTTGGAGTTTCAGTGCAAATAATGAGGCGTAACCTGCATTAACAATATTATTGCACTCATGGTGGTGGTAATTTATAACAGTACATCCAAGAGTCCAGCGCACCTGCAGACGGCTCGAAAAAGTTGGAGGAGCAGCAAGAACTTGGCGGAACACGCAGCCCTCGAGACCGCCGTCACCGCATACCACCACCTCATCAGAACCACCAAGACAACTGCCATACAGGAATACATCAACGCCAATGCACACTGTTGTGTCGCCGGGGCCAGTGATAGCTGGGGGCCAGCTCTAAGGGGCCTACTCTCAGGGGGCACCTGGGACATGGACTACGGCCTTCACTTGGCCACTTATTAAATAACACACGGACACTGGGGTATCTGTATGGCTCTGCGCGCCGTCGCCAAGTGCCGACGTACGTGCGGGCCCCCTTTATTAAAGCCCGGTCACGTGTCACTCACGCTGCATGCCTGTTACATCACAGGCGTGCAGACACTGGAACACAACATTCCTCCTAAAATATAAAAAGAACAAACAGGCAAACATTTGAAACATCAGTGCAGTCTCTGGAGGGACTATACTGTTCTCTGGGGTTTGCGGCACTGTTCAGGTTCATGATCAGCATATAAGATAAGTCAATATAAAACACATGTACAACACACTGGAACAGACTTACATGAGGTAGTCCTGAAGGCGGCAAGATGGTGGTGGGTTTTATAGGTGGAAGTCCCACGGGTTCTGGGGACATCACCACCGGCCGGGGGAGCGGGGCTGCGGCTGACAGGATCATCTTCCTGAACCTCTGGTGCTACACTGGAGCTCTCAGCATCATCTGGGGTTTCGCTTGCCATGGCAGGAGGGATGGTTCTCATGGGATCATTGCTAGGTTCCTGGAGGTTCTCAGCCACTGGACTCGCAGTCACTCGCGATGCCAAGCACTCTGCATTGGTGGTCGCCTCCGGATGAAATGGTTTGAAATGGGACACGTTCCGGGGTCACTACTTCTCAACCTCGGGTCGCAATGATTTGAGTGCCTTTCACGCTGATGACTCTCCACGGTCTCTTTTCATATGATCACCTCGTTCGATTCGAGTATGAACAGCTCTCCTCCGCCGGCTGGCCTGGGCATATGACTTTTGGCGCTTCGCCTCAATCCTATTTTCATTTGCCATCGCGGGTGTCCACTGGGGATGATGGGGAATGGAATCCGCCACTACCCGTCCCATGAGAACATGTGCCGGAGCTACCCCCGTGGTGGTATGGGGTGTTTGTCGATAGCTTCGCAGGAATGTGAATATCGCCATCTCCAGCGATTGTCCCTTGTCATGTGCGATCCGGATGACTTTATTGAGAGTTCGCATAAACCGCTCAACTTCCCCGTTGGCTTGTGGCCAGCGAGGAGTGATGCGGCGGTTTCGGGTTCCTAGGGCGTGCAAGTAGTTGGCTAGTTCCTGGCCTTGAAAGGGAGGGCCATTGTCCGTTCTGAGTTCTCGCATTACCCCATGAGTCGCTATGATCTTCTCCAGTTTGGGTAGTACTTTGGTGGCACTAGTAGTGGTTATTAGTTCAACCTCTGGATACTTGGAGTGATCATCTATCACAACCATAGTGTGTTGTCCATCGGGAAGACTTCCGAAATCCATGCTGACACATTCCCAAGGTTTCTGAGGTCGAGGCTCGACTATGACGGGTGCTTCCCGCGGGGCATCTCCCGTGACTTGGCAGGCCGCACAGGATCTTACGGTATCCTCCACCAGATCATCCATGAGCGGAAACCACACCTTGGTCCTCAATCTTGCTTTCATTTTCACCATTCCTTGGTGACCGACGTGGGCCAGTTGCACCACCTGATCAGTCAGGGCAGAGGGTATCACCAGCCGGTGACCGCTTAGCAGGCATCCTGAGTTGTCTTCGTTCAGTTCTCCTTTCACATGGTGTAGGCTTTCCATGATGCGTTGGGCGCGTGGTGTCAGTAGTTTCCATTCTTCCTTGGCCCGACGCCAATTGCCGCTTTGACGGGCTCTCCTCGCTCTTTGTAGACAGTCATCCTTCAGGGTAGCCTCCGCGATGTTGCTGATGGATAGGGGCCGCGGGCAGGATCGCGCAATAACACACCTGACGTAGGCTTCCGTATCCTCGGCCTCTTCCATTTCCGCCGGGGTGGCTGCTCTTGGGTGTCGTGAGAGGTTATCCGCCGGATTTCGGGACCCTGGTTGGTATTCTATCTGGCAGTTGTAGTCCTGTAGCTGTAGCATCCACTTTTCTATGCGAGGTGGGGGCTTCGTTGAGGTCCCCGAGAAAAGGGCAACCAGTGGTTTGTGATCTGTGACTACTGTGAATGGTTTCCCGTACAGATATAGGTGGAAATGTCTGCACCCCCAGTGTATGGCAATGGCTTCCTTTTCGATTTGGGAGTACCGTTGTTCAGTGTCCGTAAGTGAACGTCTGGCAAATGCAATGGGGGTCCAGTCCATCTCGTCTCGCTGTTTTTGCATGAGTACTGCCCCTAATCCTGCGGGACCAGCGTCCACCGCCACCAGGGTCTGTTTCCGGGGGTCGAAGAATGCCAAGGTGGTGTTGTCTGAAAGAGCTGCTTTGATGTCCTTGAAAGCCTTTTCTTGCTCCGGTCCCCATGTCCAGGGCATGGACTCTTTCGTGAGTTCTCTCAGTGGTAGTGTCAGATTGGCCAGATCCCGAATGAATCGCCCGCAGTAGTTGACCATTCCTAGGAAACTGCGGACTACGGTGACTGAGGTTGGGGGAGCAGCTTCTTTAACATCTTTCACCTTCTCCGGGTCAGGGTTGACTCCATCAGCTGAGAACGTGTATCCGAAGAATCCTATTTTCTGCCTCAGGAATTCGCATTTTTCCATGTGTAAGGTGAGACCAGCTTCCCTCAATTTTTGGAACACCTGGGCAAGCCTCTGGTTGTGTTCGGGTATGGTGCGGGCGTGTACCATGATGTCGTCACTGACGTTGATTACACCTGGTATGTCAGCAATCAGTTCTTGGATCGCATTTTGGAACACTTCTGCTGCGCTGGACACGCCAAAACTAAGTCGGGTGTATCTCCGGAGTCCCACATGTGTCGAGAATGTTGTTATATTCCGTTACTCTTCATCGAGAACCAATTGGTGGTATCCTGATTGGAGATCCAGCTTTGAAAACCAGCACGCCCCCGCCATTTCCCCTATGAGGTCATCGATAGTGGGCGTGATGTGGCGCTCCCTCTTGATGGCAACATTGGGAAGACGCATGTCTACGCATATCCGGACAGCGCCCGGTTGTTTCGGCTTTCGGGTGACCACGATGGGCGATACCCAGGGGGTGGGGCCTGTCACTTTTTCTATGATGCCTGCTGCCTCTAGCTTCTTGAGTTCTTCTTCCACCAGTGGTCGGAGGTGGAACGCGATGCAGCGATGCCTCAGTGCCACTGGTTGAACAGGTGTATTTGGCGACCTGTGAATTTCCCAATTCCTTTGAAAATGTCTGATAAGTCTGCTATATGCTGCTGTACTGATTCTTGGTGAACTCCGAATGCAAACGTGACCACTCCCAGGGCCTCCGCGGCTCGGCATCTGAGTAGCATGCCTTGTCCATCCTCTGACACGAATATGTTAGTGGTGACGGTCCTGTCACCATGATTGATTGCCGTCCTGAACTTTCCTCTGATTCTTAGCGGAGTGTCCTGACCGTAGGCAAATACGGTGATGGGAGATGGACTCAGTGTTGGTGGTCAATCCATTGTCCGGTATACGGCTGCACTCATGAGGTTGATGGTTGCTCCTGTGTCGACCACCGCCATAGCCTCCGGGTCTGCGACTCTGATGCAGCACTGGGGAAGCTTCCTGGCTCGTCGAGTGGCCGTGCCAATCATGTGCACTTTGTGCACTGTCCTTTCCTCTTCCTCATCATCATCCATGTCACTCTGGCTGGGGTCACCTTCTGGTATGGCGTTCACCACTTGTTGTGGCTTGCGGAATTTCTTTGATCGACACACTTTTTCAAAGTGATTGAATCGACCGCACCCTGAGCACCTCTCCCCTCGAGCTGGGCATTCTGATGCCTGATGGGGTGATCCTCCGCAATATCCACATGACTTCCCGACTGCTACCGCCGAGTTTCCAGGGAGCATCTTATTCCATTTTGCCAGTGACTTTACTTGGATCTTGTTGACCGGTTCAGCTTTTACCGGCGCTTGGAGGGCCGCCTACATGTGAGCGGCTCGAGCTTTAGACAGTTCTTTTGTGCGGCCCAAGGTCAGGTTGTCGGCTAAAGGCTTCCCGGATTCCTCCAAGATTCGTTCCCTGAGCTTGGCCGAGGCACAGCCCTGAATTATTTGACCCCGTATTTCCTCAGTGACGTCCACGAATCCACATGACATTGCCAGTCGTTTCAGCCTCGCGTGATACGTGTCTAGTGACTCCTCCGGAAGTTGTCTGGCTTGCCTAAAGATGAACCTCTCATAGTCCTGATTGGCCATTGGCTCAAAGTACGCATTCAGGGCATTGATGAGTGAACTATGAGTCTTTGGCGTTGCCTCCACCAAGGTTTTGGCGATATTGTGGACGTCCTTGCCTCCTAAGTGGAGCACCATGGCCCTCTTCTGTTCTTTGTGAACCTCTGTGGCCTTGAAGAATATGAGTAGGCGATCCACCCAGTCTTTCCATTTGGGGGCCAGCGAGGATGGCGAGCCTTCGACCACAAACGGCTCAATGGGGGGTATTGTGGCCATGATGCTTGTGTGGTATCACTGTGTTCGGAGTGCCACTGAAGGACTGGGTTTTTCTAAGACCCAGCGGTGCCAGGGGACAACACCTGAAACCTTCGTGGGTTACCTGTTCCGGCGTACAAATGACAGAGACACGGGACACTTCCTTCGGCGTCAAAGATCGAGGTTTATTTACTGCAGGGAATACAGAAATCACAAGAAGTACAACGTATGTAGGTTCTAGGAGACTGCTTCAAATTGCATCTGTGGATCGCTCCTTTAATACAGTTTTTCGTCATAGGACAACATGGCAGACAAAAGGTTACAACACAGTTCCCACAGTAAATTTCATAGAGGGTCGCTTTGATGTATTCAGGGTCCCGGAACATAATTACAGTAGCATCGCCGGTTCCCAACTGTAAAAGTACATCTTCCCATCATTAGTGCATTCCATTCCGGCTGTAAACGAGTTAAGGAAGAGTCAGAAACAGGTGCAGAGGAAAACAAAGATAGTCAACAGATTGAAAAGAGTGTGAGGGGTGATATCGGAAACACGATTGCAGGGATCAAAGGAGACATGCCTAATGAATGCACGGCTGAAACAATAGACCGGCACGGCAAGATGAGCCTCGGGCAGGGCCATCTGCCTTTGCAGTGTCATCCCCCTCGTCATAAAGACACCCTCAAAGGAACACGTGTCTTCCGCAAGAGTTTGGGAATCCCAGGGTCATGAAGCGGACAGTGTCCGTTCGCTGGCTACTTGAGGGCAAGAAACAAAATGGATGCTGTATCTAAAATGGAATCTGTGGGTTCAGATGAAGAAACCCACGAAACAGGCGAACGGTTCAGGTTAGCATAGCAAAAACGCGTACACCCACTAAACTCGTCATTTGCGGTTCATAGATACCAAACTCGTCCATATTCGAACGAGTCGAAAAACACCACTTACGATTGTCACAGAACCTCAGACGCTCCTTTTGCCCTCATGTAGGCAAGCACATCTAACCTGCTCGTTTTGAGGTAAAGGGTGAAAAGAATGAGGAGAAACAGTGGGAGTAGGCTTTGGTTCAGAGGAAGAAGTAGGTGAAGCAGAAGGCAATAACGATTGTATTCCAAAATATACTCCACCCACCAATAACATGGAAATAGTTAGGAACAGCAGGAACACCTGAAACAGAAAGCATTTGGTACGTACAACCCTGTACAGTACTGATCTTTGCGCTAAAGTCTTCTCCACTTCCGACAACTTTGAGAATTCCATCCTCTAAAAACCGTCCGCAACGTTCTTGACGCACTTCGTTCTGAGTAGCGATTATCAATTCCCAGGAGTTCCTAGGAATCGACAAAAGTACTGACCTAGTGTCAGGAACCTGCTAAACAGAAGGAAGTACCCGCACGGCCCTACGGTCAACCCGGATGTAAGGTTCTTTTTAATCAAACAATATAATACAAAATCTCCTAGCTGTGGAAAAACACACACGTGGAAAAAGAACTTCAGAAATTAATAGAGACCACAATTGTTCAAAAAATGTTCAAGATGATAATGGGGGGTAACGTAAATTTCAAAAAGGGGAAAAAGCTAAAAGATTTTTATTAGTCTCTGGTACGGGAACAAAGAAAATATCTGCTTCTTCCAGAACGAGTCTGTTCTTCAAATAATTGTTTAGGTTGTGGAACAGAGTCCTGTCGATCAGATGATAGGTCAGGTCTTGAGTTTTTCAATGACAAAGGTTCAACAAAGTTATCTGATTGCACTGAAGTATCTCCCACAGGCTGAGCGTCACTGAATGGCACAAAGTTCACCGGAGCTTCTGTTTCTGATGCAGCGATGCCAGTTCTCACCCACGAGTCCGTTGGTAAAGGTATTGGTACCTTCTTGGTGTGGGTGGCGTGCACCCAATGTTTGCGGCCCTCCAGACTAACTGCAGTTCTCGTGGCGAGTAGAACCTGGAAGGGCCCCACAAATCTCGGCTCCAGGTTCCGTTTCCGGCCAAAGTTTCTGTTAAGAACCCAGTCACCCGGTTGGAGCCGATGTCCAGGACCCTCTGTCTGTGCCGGCAGTGCTTCAAAAAGCTAACCTCAGTTTAGCAGTCAGATCATGAAGATAATCAACTAACATTGGATATTCAAGACTGTCAAAAGACCTTGGTCTAGGGACCCCCCAAATATTTGCAGGACGGCCGAACACAATCTCATATGGGCTGAGCCCTACTCAAGAGTGTACAGTCGCCCTGGTCGACAAAAGAGCCAGAGGCAAGGCATCAGGTCACGACAGACCAGTCGTAGCCTGAATCTTTGCGAGTTTCAATTTTAGAGTACCATTGTACCCTTCAACCAAACCTGCTGACTGGGGATGATTGGCGCTGTGGAATTTTTGTGTAATTCCAAGGCCCTTACACACACTCTTCATCACACTCCCCACAAACTCACTTCCGTTATCAGACCATACAATCCATGGCATTCCATACCGAGGAAAGTATTCCTTCAGTAGGACTTTCGCTGTGGACAGGGCAGTATTGTCTTTGAGAGGGTAGGCTTCGATCCATCGGGACAATGCGCAAACCACAACTAAAACGTACTTCAGGTTATTACATTGCTCCATATGGATGAAGTCCAGTTGGATAACTTCAAAGGGACATGTAGGAGGAGCAAAGTGGCCAGGTGGTGTAGGAGTACCCTTTCCAGGATTGTACATCATACATACCATACAATTCTTAACCACTCTCTCAGCACACTTAGCGATACCATCATTCTTCCATACCGGGGACAACAACTTACAGATACCTTTCGCGCTAATATGTGACAAGCCGTGCGCCATAGTCACAACAGCTAGCACATATGCATCCGGCAACATCCACCTCTGAATTTCTGACAAATCAATCCAACATCCATTCGCATCCAACTTTCCTGTGCTCTCCTTCCACTTAGTCTTCTCAGTTTCGGTGGCCTCATTCTGAATCGCTTTCACACTCTCCACAGTGTCCTCACACATACTAGTTTCTGCAGGCCACCTTACCGAACTCATCACATACATTCTAGTTGCAAGGTTTCTAGCTGTCTCTTTAGCAATCTCATCCGCAAACGCATTACCACGACCAACATCATCCGTCACCTTACGGTGCGCACTGCATTTAATAATCGCCACCTGCTTGGGCAATGTAAGTGCGTCTAAAAGATCGTTCACGAGCTGTCCGTGTTGGATCTTCGTGCCATGCGACATCATAAAGCCTCTCTCTCGCCACATTCGACCAAAACTATGTGCAACGCCAAAAGCATATTGGCTATCGGTAAACACATTCACTTGCTTTCCCTTCGACAAAACACACGCTCTCGTCAATGCAATTAACTCTGCCGCCTGCACAGAATTCTGATTCAATCTCGCAGTTTCCACAACCGTACTCAACGTTACCACAGCATACGCAGTCGTCACATCACTAAGCGTGGGCGGAAAATCCGTTCCGCTCGCGGATTTTGCGGATTTTTGGGAAATCCGCAATCCGCGAGATTTGCGGATTTCCCGCAAAATCCGCAAATTCGCACGCAGCGGATTTTTTTGGCGGCGCGCGGCGTTGGTGATACAATTTTTGCGGCGCGCGGCGTTTATCATCGTTTGCCGAGTTGTTTTTTTCGATAGTTTGCGAGTGCTGCGCCATTTTGGATCTTGCTGTGTGATCCCGCGGGAATTGGCGAGCGCGATTACGTCATCGCGGCTTGCCAGCGAGAGTTTGTCAACGCGAGTACGGCGAGATCACGTCTCGCGGTACTTCGCAATTGCGAGATTTGAGATGCGGCGCGCGAAAATATAAATTTGCAATTCTGCACAAGAAATCCACCAGCAAGCAGCATAAACCTTCTAGAAATGATGATTTTTATGTGAATAACTCCTTAGTTTGACATTTGCCTGCACTTTTTTAGCGAGGAGTCCATTTTGGGGAGGGGGGCAGGGGGGTGGGAGGAAGGAAGTGCCCCATAGTCTTCAACTTCCTGTTCCTGTTCAGCAGGCTCCTCCCAGTGCTTTGTCCATCTCCTGGTCACTTTTCATTCGGATGTGGACCTGGAAGGATTACCTTTTGTGGATGCTGCTGGATCTTTGGATTTGAGGCCTTTTTGACTTTCTTTGGATCACTGTTGGATTAGAAATTTTACAAGTAAGTTTGTTTGGGGCATTACAGTTGCTGCAACTAAAATTTTGGGATTTTCGATTTTTGGGCTGTTTTGGGGCCTTTTCCCAGGGGTACTCAGTGGTGGGTGGACTGATTCTTTCTGTGGGTTGTCTTGAACTTAAACATCATGGAGGCCATAGATGAATTGGGATTGTGCTGATTTTTCTGTGTTTTTCGATTTTTTTTTTTTGTAAAATTTTGTGTTTTTCGATTTTTGACCTGTTGTTGGGGCCTTGACCAGGGGTATTTGAGTCTAGCATGGGCCTAGTCTTTCTGTGGGCTGTCTTGAATTTAAACATCATGGAGGCCATGGATGGAATGGGATTGTGCTGATTTTGCAGTGTTTTTCGATTTTTGGGGGTGTTCATGGGGAGGGACATGCCATGTGGCTGGTGGCCATTTTGAGTGCAGCTACAGGCACTGGCCATGTGCTGGCAGGCAAGTGGCCATTTTGAATGCAGGCTTTGTTGTTAGGCCTCCAACCATTTTGCCTACTTTTCAACCTTTATTTATGCCAGGGGTAGTGAGTCTTGCATGGGCCTAGTATTTCTGTGGGTTGTCTTGAATTTAAACATCATGGAGGCCATGGATTGAATGGGATTGTGATGATTTTGCAGTGTTTTTCGATTTTTGGGCCTGTACTTGTGGCCTTTTCACCAGGGGTATTTGAGTCTAGCATGGGCCTAGTCTTTCTGTGGGCTGTCTTGAATTTAAACATCATGGAGAGGCCACGGATGGAATGGGATTGTGCTGATTTTGCAGTGTTTTTCGATTTTTGGGCCTGTACTTGTGGCCTTTTCACCAGGGGTATTTGAGTCTAGCATGGGCCTAGTCTTTCTGTGGGCTGTCTTGAATTTAAACATCATGGAGAGGCCATGGATGGAATGGGATTGTGCTGATTTTGCAGTGTTTTTCGATTTTTGGGCCTGTACTTGTGGCCTTTTCACCAGGGGTATTTGAGTCTAGCATGGGCCTAGTCTTTCTGTGGGCTGTCTTGAATTTAAACATCATGGAGGCCATGGATGGAATGGGATTGTGCTGATTTTGCAGTGTTTTTCGATTTTTGGGGGTGTTCATGGGGAGGGACATGCCATGTGGCTGGTGGCCATTTTGAGTGCAGCTACAGGCACTGGCCATGTGCTGGCAGGCAAGTGGCCATTTTGAATGCAGGCTTTGTTGTTAGGCCTCCAACCATTTTGCCTACTTTTCAACCTTTATTTATGCCAGGGGTAGTGAGTCTTGCATGGGCCTAGTATTTCTGTGGGTTGTCTTGAATTTAAACATCATGGAGGCCATGGATTGAATGGGATTGTGATGATTTTGCAGTGTTTTTCGATTTTTGGGCCTGTACTTGTGGCCTTTTCACCAGGGGTATTTGAGTCTAGCATGGGCCTAGTCTTTCTGTGGGCTGTCTTGAATTTAAACATCATGGAGAGGCCATGGATGGAATGGGATTGTGCTGATTTTGCAGTGTTTTTCGATTTTTGGGCCTGTACTTGTGGCCTTTTCACCAGGGGTATTTGAGTCTAGCATGGGCCTAGTCT
Organism: Lissotriton vulgaris; assembly: GCF_964263255.1. Taxonomy (NCBI): domain Eukaryota; kingdom Metazoa; phylum Chordata; class Amphibia; order Caudata; family Salamandridae; genus Lissotriton; species Lissotriton vulgaris. The sequence goes on from NC_141687.1 coordinate 1,753,956,419, forward strand.
TTCTGTGGGCTGTCTTGAATTTAAACATCATGGAGGCCATGGATGGAATGGGATTGTGCTGATTTTGCAGTGTTTTTCGATTTTTGGGGGTGTTCATGGGGAGGGACATGCCATGTGGCTGGTGGCCATTTTGAGTGCAGCTACAGGCACTGGCCATGTGCTGGCAGGCAAGTGGCCATTTTGAATGCAGGCTTTGTTGTTAGGCCTCCAACCATTTTGCCTACTTTTCAACCTTTATTTATGCCAGGGGTAGTGAGTCTTGCATGGGCCTAGTATTTCTGTGGGTTGTCTTGAATTTAAACATCATGGAGGCCATGGATTGAATGGGATTGTGATGATTTTGCAGTGTTTTTCGATTTTTGGGCCTGTACTTGTGGCCTTTTCACCAGGGGTATTTGAGTCTAGCATGGGCCTAGTCTTTCTGTGGGCTGTCTTGAATTTAAACATCATGGAGAGGCCACGGATGGAATGGGATTGTGCTGATTTTGCAGTGTTTTTCGATTTTTGGGCCTGTACTTGTGGCCTTTTCACCAGGGGTATTTGAGTCTAGCATGGGCCTAGTCTTTCTGTGGGCTGTCTTGAATTTAAACATCATGGAGAGGCCATGGATGGAATGGGATTGTGCTGATTTTGCAGTGTTTTTCGATTTTTGGGCCTGTACTTGTGGCCTTTTCACCAGGGGTATTTGAGTCTAGCATGGGCCTAGTCTTTCTGTGGGCTGTCTTGAATTTAAACATCATGGAGGCCATGGATGGAATGGGATTGTGCTGATTTTGCAGTGTTTTTCGATTTTTGGGGGTGTTCATGGGGAGGGACATGCCATGTGGCTGGTGGCCATTTTGAGTGCAGCTACAGGCACTGGCCATGTGCTGGCAGGCAAGTGGCCATTTTGAATGCAGGCTTTGTTGTTAGGCCTCCAACCATTTTGCCTACTTTTCAACCTTTATTTATGCCCAGGGGTAGTGAGTCTTGCATGGGCCTAGTCTTTCTGTGGGTTGTCTTGAATTTAAACATTATGGAGGGCATGGATGGATTGGGATTGTGCTGATTTTGCAGTGTTTTTCGATTTTTTTGTGCTCTACAACTGAACTGATGTTCCTCTGTCTTCCATTTTTTTTAGGTGCACAAGACTCAAGAGAACCACCAGTGCCAGGAAGAAGTCCTGCAGCGGTGTGTGTGTGCAGCATAACGTCACGCGACGTCACGTCTGGCCTCAGACAACTCTACAATTCGTGCAACTGCGGCCTGCTGTCTGACCTGCTCTGAAGAAGATGGCCCCAAAGAAAGTTCTCCGTAGCTCCTCTAGCAAGAAAGTTGCTAGTAAGGAGCAGAAGAAGCAAGTTACCAAGGAGGCTGGTGTGCCACCCGCCACTTTTTTTGGGAGCAAAAAAAAAAGTACGCCTGCAGCAGCAGGATCTGCTGGGGACCAACCTGAGAGCAGCACCCCTGCTCCATTGGGTTCAGTGCCTCCACCACCACGCCAACTTAAGTCAAAGCCCTTGAGTGCTTCAGAGGCAGTCAGTGTACTTCTCCAATCACCATCGACCAGTGATGTTGGCTCATCGCAAGAAAGTAGCAGCAATGTCCCTGAATCAACACAGGTTGTTGTAACTCATCTGACAAGTGTTGAACAACCACAGCCGCAACAACAACACCATGTGCAAGTACACGCCCAAGTACATGTGGAAGGAGAGGCAGCAAAAGGAGATGCGCAAGCAAAGGTGCATGGACGTTCACAAGTGCCCACAATAGTTGTTCCTCCCGAAGTAGGGGCACATTTGGAAATCGACATTGAAGCTGAGGTATCATTGGAAGCCACTCCTCCTGATGATCATTCATTGTCTTCCACATCCCTAGCAAGGAAAAGATCAAGGGGGGTGTCTACATCTTCTTCAAGCCCACCTCGTTCTGATGCAAGTGATCTGTCTTGGGAACCACAACTGCGGTCTGACAGTGAGGCAGAGGCACACCATGATCTGACACCGGTACCTCCTAAGCGTAAAAGGAAGGTCGTCCAAAAACTCAAACCTATGGAGTGTGATGAGGCTCAACAAGAAGTGACAGATACTGCTGGTGATGAAGCCTCTCACGATGACGACGAGCCAGTCATCACAAAGGTCACTGCAGCCCCACCGGGCATGCAGCAAAGAGACATTTTGACCCTATCCCGAGAAGCTGCTGAGCGTGATGATGATGTCGGCGAGGAGGCAATGGAAATGGAATCATTAGATTTGGAGTTAAGTAGTACACCAAAACCTACCGCTTCCATATTTCTTCGCAAGAAGGTACCCACCTCGTCCTCGACCTCAATTCGTGGTGGTGAAAGTGCAAAACGTACTGAAGTTCGGCAATCCACATCCTCCACTTCATCTGTCATTAGCAGCAGGACCACCACCACCAGTATCGCCGCCTCCTCCGGCCCCCGAAGACATTTCAAGTCTCCAGTTTGGGACTTCTTTAGTGTTTGCCCAAATAAGGAAAACATAGCCATTTGTAGCCTTTGTAAGCTTCGATTTAGTCGTGGTAAGCTTGGTTCTAACTATGGTACCGGAGGCCAGAGAGGTCATCTTGAGAGAAGGCACCCTGTCCAATGGTTTCCGCACCTAGAGGCGGTCAAGAAAGCCGGAATTGCACGTAATGAAAACGTTGATTTGTCATCTGCTGATGACGAGGAGGTAGAAGAAGACGATCCAAACACTTCACTTACACCCAGTTCCCATGTCAGCAGCACACCCCATGGGAGCCACACTAAGAGTGTGGGAGAGAGTGAGACATCAATGCGGAAAAGTTCATCAGCGAGCGTAACTGGGTCGAAGAGATCATCATCCCGTAAATCATTGGTCCAGGGCAACATTAAAAAGATGTTGTTTACAGAAGCGCAATATGAACGCAACCACCCAATGACCCGTCTGTATAACACTAAGCTGGCTAAAATGCTAGCTCTGGACCTTCTCCCTTTTTCTTTTGTCGAAGGGGTTGGTTTTCTAGAATTAGTGACAGCGCTCTGCCCTAAATGGAAGGTTCCTAGCCGGTTCTATTTTGCCCGAGTTGCGGTTCCAGCACTACATGAAGATGTTCTGAAGGCGATTGGGGCAGCTTTGCAGAAGAGTGCTGTTCACACTATACATCTGACAACAGACATGTGGACCAGTGGCGCAGGCGCTGATTACATGTGCATCACTGCACACTGGGTCTCTTTTTCAGGGGCTAAAGCAAAGCTAAACTCAGGTGTTGACACTAACATTGTTTTTAAAGGTGCTCGGAAACATGCAACACTAGCCATGTTTGGTTTGGAGAAACGTCACACAGCAGAAAACATTTTGGATGTCTTTAACACAAAGGTCCTTAACTGTCTGTCCCCACTAAAACGCAAGGTTGGTTATGTTTCCACGGACAATGGCTCCAATATAGTTAAGGCCATGAGGGACGGTTACTATTTCAGAGTGCCGTGTTTGGCGCACTGTATAAACCTGGTTGTCCAAAAATTCTTGGGTAATAAACTCAGTGCAGCGTACAGTGTATTGGAGAACTGCCGAAAAATTTGCAAGCATTTCAGGCATTCTTTTAAGGCCCGCAAGCAGCTGAGGAGCATGCTATATCAATGTCAAATGCCAGTGAAAGCACTCATCCAGGAGGTGGTAACACGTTGGAACTCAACCTTCTACATGCTTGAGCGTCTGTATGAGCAGTATACGCAACTCGATCAATATTTCTTGAAAGAGGGTATAGAGGAGCTGAGGATGGGTGGGCCGCAATGGAACATAGTTGAAAGCCTAACACGCATGCTTCGTCCTTTTGAGGTCTTCACGCGTGCAGTCAGCAAGGAGGACTCTAATTTGGGAAAAGCTATCCCATTGTTGTACATGCTGGAGGACCAACTGAAGGAGGTGTGTTCTGTGTTTCGAAAAGATGACAAAAAGAAAGACTCTTCTTTGCTTCTGGCTGAGCAATTATTAGAGCTCCTACAAGGTGATGAACGTCTTCAAAAGATCCACTCAGAACAGCATTACATTTGTGCTACTATTCTGGATCCACGCTACAAAAAGGCGCTGGCAGGCAGAGCATTCTTTCCTTTTGCTGATGAAGATGTTACAAAGTACAAACGTTGGCTAGCCTTGTCAGCCAAGAAGTTTGAAACAGAACGGCTGGAAATTGAAGGAAATGGCAGTACATCAGCAGGCCATCCCCAGTCAAAACAATCCACTTCTGCACCTGTGGCTGTGGCACAAGTGACCTCTCAGCCGTTAAAGACACCGGCAACCGCATCATCTGCACGAAAGACAGCAGAAACATTGGAGGCTGAAGAGGATTGGCTAGCTCTGCGTGGGTTTGGTTCTCAAAAGGCCAGAGGCACAGCAAGAGCTACGCAAAGTGGAGGAACCTTGGAGGAGGACCTTGAGTCGATGGTGAAGGACTATCTGAATGACTCCACAGAGGTCTATGTTAATTCTGACCCATTGGCGTATTGGCATGGGAAAAAAGAATTGTGGCCACAGCTCACCAACCTGGCTTTAAACTACTTGTCTTGCCCACTCGCAAGTGTGTCTTCTGAACGGGTTTTCAGTGCGGCTGGTGGGATTGTAACTCCCAAACGGAGCCGCCTCTCGCCCAAAAATGTGGAGAGGTTAACAATGATCAAGATGAATCAGCACCTCATACCACCAGATATAAGAGTACGAGAGAGCGTGCCGGATGAAGAGGAGGTGGCCAGCACCATAGATGAGGGAATTTCTACTCTGTCAGGTGGCACTGACCTCACCCGGGCTGAATTCGCAGAGTATGATGACGAAGCCTTATTCTTATTCCTGGACCGTGATTCCGACTTCGAGCCCTGAAAATGAGACAACGAATCAATAACTTTCTTTTTCATCCTTATTCACTTTTATTCCTGTGTGTCTGTCTTTCTTTGTTGTGCACAGTTAATATAATTCAAACTTTAATCAGATTATCACAAAGACAAGCCCATCAGCAGAACTGTCTTCACTTGTTTGCTAATTTATTTGAAGGTGCCGCAGTCTGCATTCCTCAGGTTCACAAGTTCAGAAGAACATGCTCCTCTATCCTCCTCCTCCAGACTCCTATTTCCATCAAAGCAGAGGGCTGGTTTACGCCCAATGAAGAAAGACTCAGCACTTGTGGGGGTGTTGTTCTACCTCTTTGCAGGTGAGTTGACGGGTCTGGGGCCATTGCTGGGAAGCACTAAAAGTGGTTTGTGCCAAATCCGAGGCGGAAATTTTTTTGTGTTTTTGATGACTTGCTTGCCTTTGAGGTGCTCTTAGGGGGGGTTCCGTCTGTTTGTGGGTGAGTTTCATGGTCTGAGAGCATTGCTGGGACACTCTAATCTTGATTGCATTTGCTTTTCAGGAAATCCGTCGTGCCAACCCCGACTTATGGCCTAGCTACGCAGCGCGTTTGGACCGAAGGCCCAGAAATATTGCAAGTATGAGATTTTGCTTTTGGCCTGTTTGGGGGTGTTATGCTTCTTGGCGGGTGGGTTGCCGGGTCTTGGGGCATTCCTGGGAAGGTCTAATACCGGGTAGAAGTGGTTGGGACAAAATCCAGGCCGATTTTTTTTGGGCTATTTCAGACATTTTGCTCTATGTAGCGTTTTCGGGGGCCTGTTTGGGGGGCTTCCTGGTGTTTGCGGGTGAGTTTCGTGGTCTGGGAGCACTGCTGGGACACTCTAATCTTGATTGCATTTGCTTTTCAGGAAATCCGTCGTGCCAACCCCGACTTATGGCCTAGCTACGCAGCGCGTTTGGACCGAAGGCCCAGAAATATTGCAAGTATGAGATTTTGCTTTTGGCCTGTTTGGGGGTGTTATGCTTCTTGGCGGGTGGGTTGCCGGGTCTTGGGGCATTCCTGGGAAGGTCTAATACCGGGTAGAAGTGGTTGGGACAAAATCCAGGCCGATTTTTTTTGGGCTATTTCAGACATTTTGCTCTATGTAGCGTTTTCGGGGGCCTGTTTGGGGGGCTTGCTGGTGTTTGCGGGTGAGTTTCGTGGTCTGGGAGCACTGCTGGGACACTCTAATCTTGATTGCATTTGCTTTTCAGGAAATCCGTCGTGCCAACCCCGACTTATGGCCTAGCTACGCAGCGCGTTTGGACCGAAGGCCCAGAAATATTGCAAGTATGAGATTTTGCTTTTGGCCTGTTTGGGGGTGTTATGCTTCTTGGCGGGTGGGTTGCCGGGTCTTGGGGCATTCCTGGGAAGGTCTAATACCGGGTAGAAGTGGTTGGGACAAAATCCAGGCCGATTTTTTTTTGGGCTATTTCTGACATTTTGCTCTATGTAGCGTTTTCGGGGGCCTGTTTGGGGGGCTTCCTGGTGTTTGCGGGTGAGTTTCGTGGTGTGGGAGCACTGCTGGCTATATATACTTTACTTTGCAAGAGGTTTGAAGCAAATCCATGGTGGCTGAGGGGACTTAGGGCCTAGCTGCAGAGCGCGCGCGGAGTGATTTGGGAAATTTGTGAAAAAGTGACTAAGTCCCCATTTTTGTACTTTTGCTCTTTGGCTGTTTGGGGGTCTTCTACTCGTTTTCTCCTGGGTTGACGGCTCTGGGGCCATTGCTGGGAAGCTCTAATACCGGATAAAAGTGTTTTGGACCAAATCCCAGGCGGAATTTTTTTTGTGTTTTTGATGACTTGCTTGCCTTTGAGGTGCTCTTAGGGGGGGTTCCGTCTGTTTGCGGGTGAGTTTCGTGGTCTGGGAGCACTGCTGGGACACTCTAATCTTGATTGCATTTGCTTTTCAGGAAATCCGTCGTGCCAACCCCGACTTATGGCCTAGCTACGCAGCGCGTTTGGACCGAAGGCCCAGAAATATTGCAAGTATGAGATTTTGCTTTTGGCCTGTTTGGGGGTGTTATGCTTCTTGGCGGGTGGGTTGCCGGGTCTTGGGGCATTCCTGGGAAGGTCTAATACCGGGTAGAAGTGGTTGGGACAAAATCCAGGCCGATTTTTTTTTTGGGCTATTTCTGACATTTTGCTCTATGTAGCGTTTTCGGGGGCCTGTTTGGGGGGCTTCCTGGTGTTTGTGGGTGAGTTTCGTGGTCTGGGAGCACTGCTGGGACACTCTAATCTTGATTGCATTTGCTTTTCAGGAAATCCGTCGTGCCAACCCCGACTTATGGCCTAGCTACGCAGCGCGTTTGGACTGAAGGCCCAGAAATATTGCAAGTATGAGATTTTGCTTTTGGCCTGTTTGGGGGTGTTATGCTTCTTGGCGGGTGGGTTGCCGGGTCTTGGGGCATTCCTGGGAAGGTCTAATACCGGGTAGAAGTGGTTGGGACAAAATCCGCGCGGAAAAGCCTTTAGTTTTGGCACTTTTTGTAACTTAGGGTTCGTTAGGGTTAGCCCTAGCAGCAGGATTGCATGTGTATCGGGGTGTTCTAGATTTTTCAAACTGAGTTCTGGGGTCTTAGAGCACTCGTGAGAATGTGTAATTTTGGTTGCAAGTCATTTGAAGAAAATCCATGGTGGGAAAGGGGGGATTTGGCATAGTTAAAGAAAGCCTTTGCCACTATTCTTAACTTAGGGTTCATTAGGGTTAGCAGTATTTCTATTGCATGTGTTTGAGTGGGGGGGATTTCGAGTCTTGGAGCGATGCTGGCTATGGCTACTTTTGCTTGGTTGCTTGCAAGTGGTTTGAATACAATCCACGGGGGGTAATGGGTAATTAGGGTACTTCGGCCTACTTTTACTTTCAAAGTAAGTTTTGTCTCCAGTTTTCTGCTAGGCCTCGTTTTTTGGGTGGGAGCACTGCTAGGAAGATCTATTTTTGTTCTAAAACACAGTTTACAGTACACCTAGCTTGAGGGGCAAGATCCGCTACATTAATTTGCCCATACTTACTTATCCTTCAAAAGGTGACTCAGAGTACGCACTTTCAAAAACATTGTACTGTCTGTCTACTAGGAAAAACAAATTGTGACTTTTTGCACTCCACAGCCTACATACCTTATATTTATTTATCAGTGGTGTTGTAATATTATATCACTTCCTGTTTTTCGTTGAATAATTACAGGCCGGGTTTCAGTCTCTGCAATGGGGAAAAAAGGATGGAGTCAGGCTTCACAGTAGCGAGCCACAATTCAGCATCAGGCAGGCAGTGGACAGGGTGTCTTCTGGTGACCAACATCGGTGGACGAAGCGTCGGCTGCAATGGAGGAGTGCCGCTAATAGGAGGATTTTTTTTCTGCGGGCAACTTACTTACCACTTCCAACAGGACCACTACAACCACATAGATACAGTATCCCTTGCCTTTTTCTCTGACTGTGACTGCATTTCTTTGCTCTCTCTCGGCTTCTACATTGATCCCTTAACACATCACTTAGTCCACTCCACTATCTGCACCACACATAGTCATTTGTAAGTGCTCCTACGTAATTCGCAAGTCGCAGCACGCCCCAGGCCGTAGAGGACTGGGATGGCCCCAATGATGAAGCATGTCACCAAGGGGCAACCCTGGTGAGTGAGGGGACACCTAGAAAAAAAGCAATTTCTCCTTTTCTATCTACTATACCTTCTGTCAGGTTACGCAGCCCCTAAGCGCCTACCGTACTATGAAACTACATTTCCCATGAGTAGGCGGGAGACTTGCAGACTATTTAGTGAGACTATATGAGAGTACCCTTGTATGTTAGGACATCACTTCACTGATGCCTGTCTTGTCTTCTCTTACAGGTATCCTTTCCCTGCTGACCCTACCTTTACCCATCCCACATTTTTTATTTTAGTTTGTTATTTTTCTCCCTCGCCTAATGCCTCGAACACCCTGTGTTTACACTTCTGGGTGTTGGTGACATTTGGAGGTGGAACCATATTTGCATCGACTGGATCACGGGGAGTAAACGTGACACCTTCCAGACCAACCCCATTGAGTGTTGTTGTGAATGGATTTATAGTGACCAGCAAGGCTCTCGGGTATCTGGCTACAGAGACCTTATGTTGAATATAGTTATCAATAATTCCACACAGGCCCTGTACTGTCGCATTCTTTCTTTCCACAGTTGTCGATGATATATTCTTACTCTGCTTGACAAAGAACCATTGCTAATGTGAAAGAACTTCAACCGAATTAGTAGTTATACTTTACCATTTGTTAGGCTACAATGTGGCACTGCTCTACTGTACTTCTGTCACCTGCTATATTCTCAGTTGTACCGTTGAATTGCTCAGGAGGACAAACCAGATTTCATTTTCTTTTTTTTCATAGGCATGCAACTGCCACTGTGTCACACCACTACTACCACCGCTATGAGGAAATTTTATCCGACCAAGATTGCCAACGTTATTCGGTGTTTCCCGTGGAGCCAGCCCTGGGCCTAGCCCTACTTTCAAACACAAATTACAGGTAAGATAAGCGTTTGGTGGTTTGGGGGTATAATGGAGTATTAGTACGAGAGACGAGAGCCTGAAGGTAGTACTACTAAAGTCCTAGGACTCTTGGATTCACTTCACTTAGTCTGTGAGAGGCACTTAGTGTTGAAAACATTTGGGCATTTACACTTAAAGGAAGAAAATGGAACTAAACTTTCAGGAAAACAGTCAACGTTAAACCCCCACCCACCAGGCAAGCAGTAAAAAACAGGTATGCTCAGATAAAGTTTGAAAAAGTATATTTATATCCCTAACAAAATAATCTCCCGCAAGACCCTCCCTAACCCCAACGATTGTCCTTCAAAAGTCCCCAAAAACCCAACTCCCAATTCCCACCCCCCAAAAGTCTCTAAAAAAGGGGCAAGGGACACTATGGGTGGATGCTGTTAACTTTTTGGGCCAGGGCATCATGCTCCTCGCGGAGCAAGGCGAGCTCCTGCTGAAGGCGGGACACCATCAGGGTAGTGCGGCGCAGGCGTGCCTTCACTGCCTTGCAGGTGCAAGGCCTGTGAGAAGCAGCTGTTGGCCTTGCTGCTCGGCGGTGGCGTTTGCCTTTGGCAGCCCGGCTCAGTCTCGGTGGACCACTGTGCTGGGTCACGGTGGCAGCCGGTGAGGCCACGGAGGACGACGTTGTCGTTGTTGTCGACCGCACACTTTCCTCGTCCTCCAGGGCCACCAGCCGCCGATATTCCGCAACAGTGGCCTCGATTCTCCGTTGCCGGGCCGCTCTAGCCAGCTCCTTCCTCCTTGTTCGTTTGGAAGGAGAACCTATATGAAGAAAGAAAGACATAGTCTGTAACCAATGCTCTTTAAGATTAACTCAATCATTCAGCAGAAATGTGTGCTGCAGTACAACTAGCAACTTGCAAGCGCATTACATAACTATTGAGGCCAGTATCTATCTAACCTCACACTTCTTCATCCTTGCTCTAACATTAGTGGGAGTTTAAGGAACAAATTCTATGAGCACTGTGGACTTCCATTGGAGTCGACTATGAAAGTACACCAGTCTTATTCTTCTTCTTGTCTCTTGTTTTGGAAAATTGGTACGTTATTTTCTGCAAGCCGGCATAATGCCAGCGCGGTAAACTTGCACCCGAGAAAAAGAGACGCACGCCATGAGGAGTGACCTAGACTTGCGTTGCCGTTGCGTTACTGTACCCGTCCAGTACATGCAGGTGGTGAATCTCTTACTTTTCTATTACGGGTGGCACTGAGAATACTCTGTTACAACTCAAGGGCTACTGCTTAATTAATTTAACTTTCACCCTACAGTGGAAATGAGTACTAGAAATGGAAAATTGAAGAAGATAAATAATCTGATTATCTATCACTTCACATGGGATGTTTTTGCTTATATATGGGATGACTTTAGGTGCTTTGCTTTTTATTGAGTGACAGGCAGTGATACATCCACACATGAATGACTGAGTACTACTAAACTTATTAAGAGAGGTAGGGAGTGGCCACCATAATAACCGGATCTATGCAGTGCTTGCAATACAAACTACTGCTACTACTTATGGTAGTATTTGGACAAAATTAAAAGTTCTTTTCCTTGCCTTTCCTACACTGGAACGGACGTGCGGGTGCAGTGTTACATGCTCTTCAAAGTTACACTTAGTTCATCCACTGACCATCTACTCTCTCTAGATCATGGGTACTCACAAACTTTCTCTCAGGGGCTACATTTACAGTGTAGTTTGTGGCCGAGGGCCGCACTGGTGGGGGCGGAGTCAGAGGGGGCGGGGCTAAAGCAAAACGATAACTTGTGACCATGAGGTTGCACACAGGTCCCTGCAGCAGATGCCCTCATCCACTGAGCCACCAGACCCAGCATTTACATACATCTCTCTCCCTCCTGCTGTCCCTCCTGCCCTCCCTCCATCTCTCTCTCCCTCCTGCCCTCCCTCTCCCTCTGTCATCTCACTGTGTGTGTGTCTATCTGTGTCAGCCTTCAGCCCGGGTTGAGACCGCTTCCTCAACGCGCACACACAGACAACAACACCAAAGTACTTAACAGGTCTTTAAAAGACCATTAACATATTATTGAGGCTTTGTTTGTTTTAGCGCCCCTGCTTCTCCACCCTGACAATCACTGCTTGCCCGGCCCCACAGAGCAGAGGCTTTGTTCTATTTCACCTCTTTGTGGCCTTGCATCTCCACTCTGCTCTGTGGGGGCCGGGGGAGCAGTGATTGTCAGAGTGGAGATGCAGGGGCGCTAACAGGTGAAATACAAAAAAGCCTCTGCTCTGTGGGGGCCGGGGGAGCAGTGATTGTCTGCAAGGTCTGCGCACCGCCAAGGAAGGCTTGCCGGGCCACCACCGGCCCGCGGGCCGTACTATGAGTACCCCTGCTCTAGATACACATATGCTATCTAAGAGTCAGATAGTAGCATGATCCAGGTATATGGACACATACAGTTTCTGTGTCACCCACCCAGGCTGTTGTCCTTCCACCCATCATTGCTTCATCATTCACCCAGCCATGCATCTCATATTCTTGCCTTCCCAGCTAGTCTTCAATCTCAATAAGTAAGGAATATATAAGAGCTTACCTCTGGCCGCCACCACCGTCTCAACTCTCACAGCCGCCGCCGCCGCCTCCTCCCCTGATGATGAATTGCCCTCCGCCTCCGTGTCGAGCACCACCACCACACTGGCCCCGCCACCAGATGTTCCACCTACAAAGTACATTTAAGAATCTTAGAATAAAGCACTCACTAGTCACTAGTATTTGGTCTAGGAATGAAGACATGTGAAAACAATGTAATTTGTGACTGTCTACGTTAAAGTTAAAAAAAATGTCCCTTTTTCCAGGGAAGGTTGTCTTGCTGCACTTTTTGGCACAACTGATGAAGGCTGATTTTTTAACACGCACCATTTTTCTCCACACAGACAGAAGATGGACTTCTAACAACAAGATCAAGTTGAAACCAGGTGAGAGCTCGGCTCGACCACAAGAAATGTCTTCAATTAATCGTCAGCACTAACCACTTTTCCATTATCAGTTAAACGTTTAGTTTTATTATGACTTCATTTTAATAAATGTGTTTACTTTTAATAAAGCTTTTAAATTTAAATACAATCTGTGTTTTTTGGTCCTCCAGACTAGAGTGACTGAACGAAAGGTTTTGCAATTTTTGCAAGCATGAGTCCAGATAGAACACTTCAAAAGACATTATGGACAATCCCAGAGGACTGCACTAAGTTGATAGAGCTATTGCTGACTAGAATCATGGGAGTTTCGCCAACCGTGCAATCTTAGTTAGCTACACAGACAGACTAATAAGAATAATCTAGTAATACCACAGGGAGTCATAGTAGAGGCAGGATAAGAATTTAGATACAGTCTACAAGAAGAGCAAAGACAATTTTGAAAAAATTCAAATGAGGAACGCTAGGAAAAATAGGTACTAGTCTAAAATGAAAACTTACTGGGGCCAGCAGAGGAGCCCTCGCCTGCCCGATCCTGGCCCTGTTGATGAACAGCATCCGCCGCCTGCTGCTCCTGTGTCCTCCTCTCGCCCCTGGGGGGAGCTGACGTACAACATGAAAGAAAGAACAGAAAACATGGATGATTGTTGCTTGTCAATGTCAACCAAATCAAACATTTCAAAAGAACAATAACAAAATATTTCCGCGAAATTATATTGATTATGGTTACTTTTTATTTATTTGCGGACCTGTGACTTCGAAAGTCACGTAACTCACTAAACAAAGTACTGAAACGTTCACCTAGGACTGGCAGGCAGCAGTCCGCAGGCAAGACGCAAAGTGACAGACAAACTCCATTGTGATTTCAGTCAGATCAGTGACAACACTAACAGTTGCCTGCTACATTACCAGTCATTTCAATAGTCAAACTATCAATCCACCGCCACTATTTTTCTTATTGTCAGGGTTACAAAGGAAGGGGCAGATTTAAGCCCTTGCGGCTCTTTTGCGCCGTTCTTGCGTGACTTTTGTGACGCAGCAGCTAAACAAAAAAGGGCGCCATGGTGCGGCGTATAATATTATAACAACGTGACGCATTTGGGAGATGCATCCCGTTATAAAGCCCTGCGCCATCAGGGGGCGTTCCGGCGCAAGGGAGGGCATTCCTGCGCTGGAACACATCCTAATAGTGGCTGAGGGAAATCTACAAAATATCAATCAGTCACCTTTAGGACAATGATGCGTCACACAAACCCTGCACCTGCTTGAAGCAGACGTACGGCTTGACCCAGCATTGGGGAGATAGGGTACCCCAGAGCATTGATGGAGCTGCGCCATCGTTGCGACGCAACTCCAGCAGTAAAGCTTCGGTGACGTTTTGGGCCCATGGGGAGCCGCATTGCAAATACGGCGCACCATGTTTGGTGGTGGTAGCGGGCCGCACAATTAATGGCGCATCCCTGCTACTTTGCAGGGATGCGACGGTAATTGCAATTCTGCCCCTTAGGGGCATACTTACTTACGCGTTCTGGCGCATCTCCAGAGATGCGCCAGATCAAATGCGTCACGCAAAACTACCCTTGCGACACGGCAGATGTGCCTCATTTACAATGCGGCGCGCCCTGGCGCAAGGGTAGGCACTTGCGTGACGCATCTCGTCACGTAAGAGCGGCGCATCGCTGGAGTCACGTCGCCAACGCAATGCAACTCCAGTAATGCTCAGGGCCACCCAATACTTTACATGCTGTGTCAGTCCTTTCGCCTGCTTCGAGCAGACATAAGGAATTGAATTGACGTAGCAGCGTCGCAGAAGTGCCTGCGTTAAATCTTGTAGATTTCACGCAGGCAATTTTGCGAGGCGCACAGCCGCTGGACCGCCCACCCTGCGTACTAGGAACGCACCCATTGTGGTGCAGGCCCATGGCTTTATAACGTGACGCATCTCCCTAGATGCGTCATGCTGTAAATGACTTGCAGGGATGCGGCACGTTTACGCCGCTGTTGCGTCACGCAAGGCAACGTAAACGTGGCGCAAGGGGCTTGTAAATGTAATCTGCCCCCTAGTGTCTAGCATTACGCAGTTCTGTTAAGTACACTCATACATAATAGTTACTCAGGCCAATGAGACCACGAAATAGAAAACAAATAAGCATAGTAGCAACCCCACTGAGAAGGAGAGCAGTGCACCTGAAATGCACAGAAGATTTTGAAATATAATTTAACTACAATGTAATCGTCATCAGCGGCATTATTGGCTTGCTCCATGTAAAAAACAAATATTTGCAATACAACAACACAGAGCAGGAGAAAACATCATAGTAGTGAGTGATTAAATGCCAATGGCTACTACTACTCACCAAGCCCGGGGATCTCCAAGCCGAGCTGGTCCAGCAGGTCGCGCTCGCGGTCCAGGAGGTCCGTCCAGCGATGGGTGACCTGGCTGTAGGTGCGCTGGACCCCGTAGAGGTGGGATATGGCCCAGCACACCTTCTCCCACCGCTTCCGGCGCTCCCGCATGTTATAGCCGCCGGCCGCGATCCTGCCGCCTCCCGCGATGGTCCTGGGCAGGCGGCGCTGGACGAAGTAGACCAGCGCGCCCACTTCCTCCGGGCTGAATATCTCCCGGCGCGTCACCTGCTCCCCCCTCGATCTCACGCCTGCTGTCCTGCCACTGGGTCCAGCACTACTCCCCGCCGCCGCTGCGGCCCTCAAGTGCCTGGGCAGCTTCACGGCGCCTGGCTTGACCATGGTCTGGGCAGGTAAGGTAGGAAGAAGTAGAAAATTAAGAAAGAATAGGATAGGGAAGAAGAAAAGAAAAGAGTTTACAAAAGTAGTTTAAAAGTAAAGAAAAATAGCAGAAAAGACAAAAATATACAGCTAGGAAAAGAGAGGGATAGATAAGAAGCAAAATCGTAAAAAAAAAACTGAAAACAAGCAAAGGATGGGAAAGATATCAAGAGGATTAAACACCATGCCCAGACACAGGAAATGAATGAAAAACAAGATGGCCGGCGCCCGTTTCCGAGCGCGAAAGTCAGTTCGCGCGAGATTTTCCTCGCGATCTCGTGCGAACCTCTAGATTTCCCGCGCGATCTCGTGCGAACCTCTACTCGCAATGCGCTTACTGCGCGAGATTATACATAGCGGGCGGAAACGGAAATACGTCACGCAAACAAAATGGCCGCGCCCGTACTCGACCTTGGGGTAAATTCGCGTGTTGCGCTGCAAGCGGCTCGCGAATACTGCAAAAAAACTCGCGAAACAACAAGCCGCAAAAAAATAAAATGCTCATTCGCACGAATTGGCGGCTTCCGCGGTCGGTTTCGCACGACGCCGCGCCCCGCGAATAGCGCGAAAAAAACCGCAAAACGATTTCAGCAAAAGCAAAAGCAATGAGCAGGTGCAAAAGGTCAACCTCATGATTTGTAACGATTCTTTGTATTGCTTCCTGAGGGGGCCCTCCAGAATTCGGTTGCCTGCTTGCAACTATTGTGTGACCCTGCTCTGACCTTAACTGTATGCCACAAAGGTCCTGATTTACAGCTAAAGGAGCAGACAAGCAGGTGCCAGGCTGGAACTTTAAATTCTTTCAGTGACACATTAATTAGCCCCTAATTCATTATTGTCAGTTGGGGCAGGGCAGGTGTTGTAACTAATTTTGCAACAATGAAAGCACTTAGCAAGTGCAAAAGATCACTAATCAGGGCGCACTAAGGAAGCAGGTGCCAGCTAAAAAAATATTCTGTGACACATTAATCAGCCCCAAATTAATTCAGGTCACTTGAGGCAGGGAAGGTGTGCTTTGCTTTGCCGAAAATAATGTACACTGGACAACCAGAGGGTGTGGTGATGAAACAGAGGGTGGCATGGGTGGGCCAGAGGGTGGCATGAGTAGTCAGAGAGTGGCAGTGGTGACAGAGAGTGGCAGTGATGAAGAAGAGTGTCCCAAACAGGCTGGACATGTAGAAACAACAAGTTCGCAAAACTTGCGACCCGACAGGTAAGTTCGCAAATTGCGAAATTGTAAAAACCCTCGCGAACTGGCAGAAACACGGGCGAACACAAAAAAAAAAAAAAATCCGCAAATTCGCGGGAATTCGCGGATTTTGCGGATTGCGAATCCGCAAATCCGCAAAATTCGCGAACGCGAGATCCGCAAAATTCGCCCATGCTTACACATCACCATTCGGCAACTTAAAACACGAACCGTCCACATACAAAGTACCATCGGGATCTGCCAATGGAGTGTTTTTTAGGTCAACACGACCCTTCGTTTCTTCCTCAGTTCGCAAATAACAATCATGTGGTGGTACGTCGTCTGATTCCATATTCGTTGGCAACAACGTCGCCGGGTTTAGGACATTACAGCGCTTTATTTGAATATGACTTGCCAAAAGCGTCAACTCGTAACCGGACAACCTTGCGCTCGTCAAGTGTTGGGTTTTTGTACGATTTAAGAGAGTGTCAACTGCATGTGGAACCATCACCGTAAGCATATTATCCATGACCAATCCTGCAGATTGTCGTATGGACACCGCAGCCGCCGCTGTCGCTCTTAGACAACTCGGCAATGCTCTAGCTACTGGGTCCAAAGTCGAGGAAAAATATGCACATGGACGCTGCTTACCGCCAAATTGCTGCGTCAAAACACTCAACGCACAACCCTCTCTCTCGTGAACGTATAGTGTAAACGGCTTGCTGTAGTCAGGAGTACCTAACACAGGAGCCGAACACAACGCATCACGCAATTCAGAAAAACTTTTCTGACACTCTTCCGTCCATGGCAAAGGAGTTGGAACATCCTTGCACATGAGGGCTACCAATGGTTTTGCTAGCAATGAAAAATTTGGAATCCATTGCCTGCAGTATGGCGTGATACCTAGAAAGGCACGCACATCTCTCTGAGTTGTTGGCACAGTCATTCGAGCGATCGCTGCAATTCTCTCTGGGGTCAACCTTCTTCCCTCCTTTGACAGTAAGTGACCTAGATAGGTTACTTCTTGACAACAATATTGCAGTTTAGAAGGTGACACCTTATGATGTAAGTCACAGAGATGCTGTAACAGAGACACCGTAGCCTCTTGCAGATCTCTTCTGTGTCCGCAGCCACCAATAAGTCATCAACATATTGGATCAAGGCTGCACCAACCGGTAATACAAACGCGTCAAGTTGACTCTTCAGGGCTTGGCTGTATATCGATGGACTCTCACAGTAGCCCTGAGGAGCGCGTTTAAACCGAAAGCTGCGACCACCTAATGAGAAAACGAATAGGTCTCTGCTTTCCTCAGCAATCGGAATGCTAAAGAAAGCATTCTTCAAATCGATCACTGAGAACCAAGAAGCAGATGCTGGAATCAGAGTCAGTAAAGCCGTAATGTCAGGCACCACAGGAAACTGAGGAATCACAATTTTGTTCACCTCCCGCAAATCAATAACAAAACGGTAAACAGGAGGCTTGGATGGATCAGTACGTTTCAAAATAGGTAACACAGGACTATTACACACGTTTCCCCGAGTCTCCTCGATAACATCTTTCTCGATCAAGTCATAGATGATCGCTAACAACGCTCGCTCACCATCAAGGGAGATATGGTACTGGGGAATACGTGGCAATCGCACATTCGATTTCAGTTGAACAACATAAGGGGAGATGTCAAGCAGGCCCACGTCATTGGGACCTGTTGCCCACAAAGATGCAGGAAGAGAACTCAATTCCGGTGGGAGCTTATCAGATGATAAGTACATGGGAGAGATCACTCTCTGACCCTGACGTAAATAATTAATTTACTCTCTTAATTTCTATGCAGGTAAGTACTTAATCAATAATAACTCAATCGGAAAGAAAGAAAACAGAGTCCGTGGTGTTAGAGTTCTTAGGGGTTTTATTCCTCAAAAAGGAATGGTCTAGACCAGGATATCATGTTCTGACCACCACAGGGGTGTCAGAAGGGATAGAGCGCTCTTTTATTACATTACATAGCTTATATACTTAATTCATGTCATAGGAAACAGTTATAATGGGCGTAACAGCTGAGAGAAGACAAGATAACAGTATACACGTGTTACAAGTACGTAATCAGAAGGCGTGAACTAGAGGTGTGTGCTAGAAACGTCACAGGTAGGTGTCACAAAGGGGTGGCACTAACAGAAATGTTGCAATGTCAGCAGAAATCGGAAGCTTGGATGCGCGCGCAGCTGCATGACGTGTGATTGATGTGAAGCTGGAGGGTGCAGGGGGCTTGACATTTGCACCGACGGAAAGAGACAGAAGTCTGGCATGTCAGATCAACTTGTGCTTCTATCATATCTGATATCTGGTGTTTAGGAACTAAGCTATCTGGGCGGAAAGGTCTCTAGGGCAGAAGCTATTCTATACTGACTGTGAGTGCGTGCATAAGCGCCTGAGTGTCTGTATGAGAAGCGTGGGGGCATGGGCCTTCCATGGGAGCATGGCAACAAGGGCTATGAATTACTTGAATTATTTGCACAGAGACAGGCCGGCCCTTTGGCTCTGCAGCTGAGGGGAATGTTTACTGAAGCTAGCAGGCAGGAATGTATTTTCGGGGAGCGGAACAGATAACTCGAAGGTTATAGTCAATCTTGGCAGGCAGCAGGCTGAGCAGAGCGCGAGGGGCCGCGCTGAAAGTAAGTCAGAGTTCACGGGTACAGAGGCAGCCTGGGCAGAGGCCCTTGGAGTCAGAAGCCAGGAAAGAGGCTCGGTGGCAGAAATTCAGGGCCTACTCAGCTAGAGCTGAAAAACGTAGAAGTACACTACAAAAAGACGTTGGCATAGCATACTTAGGAACGGGCTATCCAACCCATTCAGGGTGGGTCTGAAAGAGGACATGTTAACGTTGGACGCAAATGTATTTGCGTCTTCATAGCTGGTACAGGAGGGAAGTTACATGCACTTTAACTCGTACATGGAGACGGTGGGGTATGCGCTAGGGAACACATCTTGACCATAAAATTTACATTTCCTCATTCCCTCCTTGTTCCCTACGGACCCTTCATGATATATCGATCATCATAAATTGATCAGTTTGTTCTTGTAACATAATTTGTTCATCTCTCTTCCGTTGTCTATTTGAGAGAAAACTGGAATGTTCAATGCACGATGTGGCACACAGTCCACATATCGCCGGCCCACACTGTAGGCACAGGCAGCAGCTGAATACTATAACAAGGCCAAAACCTAGGAAGGATAGGATCTTCCATCCCCAAGCAGTTAACGTTGTCCAGAACCAACCGGACCAAGTCCAGGTGCCTGGATTCTGATGTATCTGATTTGCAATTTTATGCAGACGGGTAATAGCTTGATAGACAGATGGCGCGTTTTGTGGGATGAAAACGCAGCAACTTGACCCGATGACCTTACAGGCTCCACCTCTATCTGCCAAGATGACGTCAATAACAAGACGATTTTGAAGGACAACAACCCGCATAGCAGATTGCTCCTCTGTTAAGTTACCTAAGGCGGAGGCAGTTTCATGTACTACAGCTTCAAGTGTTCTGGTTAATCTACGTATTAATTTACTGTTTTGGACGGGGCCTAAAAAGAAAAAGAATCCTTTATTAAAATCGGTGTACTGTTCCCATGCCGTTTCTGTATAGTCGACAAGTGGGATATCTCTTCTGGGTCTATTCTTTACTAGATTTGTATTTCTATGGTAATCAGGGGGAGCTAGGAAAACGGGTGGCAGAAGGAATGCAATATAACAGGTACCATCCCAATCTGGAGGCAGACGTATGTATGCGGTATGACCACAAACAAAATAAGAGTGATTGATAGCTTTGAAGGACGATTTACCATGATCACTGAATTCGACCACAGTAGTGCATTTACTATGACCTAAGTGTACTGAACCTTTCTTTCGGACACATAATTCACCAGTGACTGGTAATACTAGCATATGGGGCAGGACTGGTGCAGCTTCGGATTCAACAGTAAGGATCATAAGGCTAATTGTGTAGTTACCTAATCCATATACTTCATTTTCTAGATCAGTTCCTATTCGAGTGGGGAGTCCCTCCTTATCAGGGTAACAGACGTCGAGCAGGACTAAGTTCAAGTTTCCCCAAACCCAGCCCCCATCGAAAACAGCAATATCAGGATCTAAGGAATTAATTATTTTAAACCATGCACCACAGGAGCCATTGTGAGTGAACGGGTACGGAAAGAGGGGCAGAGCTCCCTTGTAATTCTGGTAGGGAGGGAGTCGGCCACATATCCAGCAGTCTGTAGCATTGTTAGTCTGATGGGAATGGTGTAACATACTAATGAATGTATTGTTGCGCAGCGCAAGTCTGTAAGAGAGTTCGTGTGGCGGTAACTCACTAAAAGTGTGTTCAGCAGAGACATTGTAAACAGATTGTTCACGCTTGAAAATAGGCCAGTAGATAGGTAGCAGAATGCTAGCAACAATAACTAAGATACTCAGAATAAACATGATTTATAATGTCACTATACAGTGGCTACGAAGTGATTTACAATATGCACTTTTCTTAACTTGTCTCTCTCTCTCTCTATCTCGATCTAGGAGATACATGTCAGAAACTATTTAACCGATTCACCTAGGGGAGGACTTAAACAATTAAACTGTCTGACTTGCTAGATCGGAGTTTCTACCTGTACTCCTCTTGGGGAGTTTTTTCTCGTTCGGTAACTGTAAAGTCTTTTGGCTCAACACAGTCTTTGGTGGGGGTGGACGAGTCTCGGTCTGGTTTCAGTTCATGACATTTTTTCACATGACTCGTATGGACCCACCCCTTTCTCCCTTCGATCTTCACGGCGGTCCTCGTGGTGAGAAGGACGGTCTTCGGGGATTTCCAGCGGGGCTCCAGCGGACTCTTCCTATCGAAATTTCGCACCAATACTAGGTCCCCAGGACGGACCTCGTGCGGCTTTACATCAGTGTTGTCAGGGAAGGCTGCGGCAACCTGTGAACGACATGATTGGAGTGCAGACATCAAGGAGGCAAGGTAATCTGTCAACATGTTACAATCAACATCAGTGATCTTTTTCGGAATGGGCGTCCCCCACATATTCGGTGGTCTGCCAAAAACCACTTCGTACGGGGATAGCCCTGATCTCGAGTGGGCGACCATCCTCATGTAGAATAGTGCCACTGGCAGGGCGACTATCCAGTCGACCCCTTTCTCCTGACATATCTTTGCAAGGCGTATCTTTAGTGTCTGGTTATGCCTCTCTACAAGGCCTGCGGCTTCAGGATGTCGGACACAATGAAACTTCCACTGATATCCTAGCAGTAAAGAAACTTGTTTCATTAGCTCGGACGAGAAGGGTTGTCCGTTATCTGAGTACACGACACGAGGCAAACCGTATCGTGGGAAGAATTCACGAACCAACTGCTTGGCAGTGGTCGGAGCAGTGTAGTCTGGGACTGGGTATGCTTCGGTCCAGCGGGACAGAGCACAAACAACTACAAGGACATACTTGAATCCTCGACAACGGTTCATCTGGATATAATCCATTTGGAGGACTTCAAAAGGGTGATCGGGAGGATGAAATCCACCTTGCTCTACAGGGACGCTTTTACCTGGATTGAACTGACAACAGATCATGCAAGTACGCACTTTCTGTTTTGCGGCTGCTCGTAAGTGTTTATTATTCCAAAGATTTTGTAAACTGTCTAACATCGCTTTCTCTCCTAGATGTGCTGGGCTATAGTACTTTTAACATTTTCATGATATCATCATATGTGTAATCCCCCATCAGTAACATGTCTTTAAGCTCTCTGTGAAAACCTGCGGGATCTTTATCATGACACGGTACTAGTTTCTTCATTTCTAACAGTTCTAACTTGGTCAGAGGCGTGTGTACATATACACGTTTCAAAAGGTGATCCGTACCCATAACAGGGTGTACTTCTCGTAAGGGGTTCTGACTTTCAATGCCACCCCCGCATTGCATGTGGTACATTTTTCTTTCTGGAGGCGGGGCGGGAACATATTCGGAGCTTATGAAAGTGTCATATCTACGGCGTTGTTCTAGAATTATTTGAATTAATTTGGTACTTAAGCCTCTCCATCTATCCATGAGTAGTGCTTCTAGTGTTTCGTGTAAGGGACCTGGATCAGAATGATGGTTTCTGTATTTGATGAGGAGGTGCTGAATCATGTATACACCTGCTAATTTCTGTTCGTCTGGGGAAAGGTTCAGAAATGTCTGCGCTACTGTGTCATCATTATATATGTCTGGATTTTTGGCCCATGATACGGCTGATCGGGCTAGTTCTTGTTCATCCATAGAATTGAGCACGTGGTACCCTACTCGATCTCGAAGCCTTTTATCAGTTTCCTGGAACTGATGTTCAGCAGAATTCGGGTTTGTCAAGGCAGAGAAAAAAACTCTCTTGCTTTCTGGACGGATGCCTTTCCTAAGGTACTTTCCCTTACCTACATATGCTATAGTATCTGCAGCTCTTTCTGGTTCTTCAAGTTCTTCTTCCTCCTCGGAGGAAGCTTTTTCTTTCTCTTTTTGGTGTACTGCTAGCACTGCTTTCCTAATTTTCCTGTACATAGTGGCTATGCAAGTCCCCTTATCATGTTTTTCTTCAGCTATATTTTGACCCCACTTGTTCAATGCATCTAATTCACTCTGATCTGTTCCAGGCCTATCTCGTTCTCTTATTAGACAGTTTATGAAAAATCGTAGTATCTGTGCTTGAATGTCAACTTTCTGTTTCTCCATGGCCTCCTTAATACTGTCAGGGTCTTTCCCTGTCTGAACAAACTCATATATTCTATCTAGACGATCCTTCATTCCTACATAACATAGCAAGATATCAGTAGCAGATCTTAACCGTAGTGATGCCAATATCATTAGATCGTCTTTTCCGGGTACTGGATCGTATCTGCAAACTGAAAGGTTTTCTTTAAATGCGTCAAAACGGGGTGACCTGAACGTGAGAGGACTCTGCATATCCCTGAGATTTAATCTGTGTGTCAATGGCGGGGTCCGAGGACCCGCGGTCGCACCTCCTGAAGCGGAGGCTTGTGCAGTATCTCCCTGTGGAGTCTGTTTTTGAACTTGAGTTTGTCGTTTAGTTAGATCAGGTAAACGTGGTTTCGGTAGGTCTATTTTGGGTGCGGGAAGTGGCGGGGCTGGCGGAACGGGGGAGGTCTGTCGCGGTACTGGCGGAACATGATCTGGGGGCGGGGTGCCCCCGTCCCCGTCAGTAGGCAAGGTGCGAACAGGCAGATTGGTGTAAGCCGGTGCTACATCCTCTAGATAAGAATTTAGGAATATGTCTTTAGTAGTCTTATGCATTACTTTAGTTGGGACTAATGGTGACGGTAAGTTTTTCGGTATTTCTGATAGGGCCTCAGGTGTACCCTCGGCCGCAAGATACATACCGTTTACAAGATTATGTCGTGCGCGGTCTATCTGTTCAGTTTTTACTCGGATCCCCTCGGTAACTAGTTCGTTTTCTTGGGCTTTCTCTGATTCTTTAAGTCTGTCTTCTCTACGGAGTGCTCTTTCAGCACGTTTATGTGATTCCTTACGCCAAAATTCTATGGCGTCTTTCTGAGATTGTCTGGCTTTCTTTTTCCATAGTGCTTCCTCTACCTTCATGATGCACTCGGCATCCCATGTTCCGTTAACAAGCCATCTGTGTCTTTCGTCTAGGTGTTTAGTATAGTCAGTCCATAAGTCTAGATACAATATGGCATCTATGCCATGCTTATGGTACATAAAGTTACCTGGAGTGTCCCTAGGGGGGATAGGAATTTCTTCCTCTAGTATCCCTTTCCTAGTTCCTATCTGCTTTAACTTGTTGAAAAACGGCATTTTGCTTACTTAGTACTGAATGCTCAATCCTTAGTTTACTTAATACTGGGTATAGCTAATTGTACAAGAAACACAATAATTCACATAAAAAAACGGTCACATTCACATTCATACCACGACATTAATCACGTGAAAAGACATTTGAGACATAGATGACTACCCCCTATACTGGATGTACTGCTAAACAGTACAGATACACTGGTGTAACAGTGCAGAAATTCAGAAATTCAGAATACTAGATATACTGCTAAACAGTACAGATACACTGCCTAAAAACAGTGCAGACCGGACTTGTGTACCCAAACCCGTCTAGATACGTCCCAGCAATGGTACTCACCGGGAAGCACGGAAACAGAAGGCCTCGGAAAACTCGACTGGACTCGATTCGACACTTCGGAAAAACTTCAGAAAACTTCGGAAAATTTCGGAAACCTGGTGGGCCTCTTGACACCTCGGACCTTGCTTCTTTCGGCTAGGCTCTGGTCGGGATCCTCCGCACTCCTCACCGCCTCGTCTGGGTACTGATCGCAGTCTTCGTCACCTCCGTGGGTCAGAGGGAGATGCAGGAAATCCTGCCGGTACGCGTAGTTTCCATCTAACTGATGGCAGGGGACATAGCTTGCAACGCACCAACCGGCGCGTGAGGTGGGGGAGGGGTCCCTATTCGGGCGCCAAAATGACGTAAATAATTAATTTACTCTCTTAATTTCTATGCAGGTAAGTACTTAATCAATAATAACTCAATCGGAAAGAAAGAAAACAGAGTCCGTGGTGTTAGAGTTCTTAGGGGTTTTATTCCTCTAAAAGGAATGGTCTAGACCAGGATATCATGTTCTGACCACCACAGGGGTGTCAGAAGGGATAGAGCGCTCTTTTATTACATTACATAGCTTATATACTTAATTCATGTCATAGGAAACAGTTATAATGGGCGTAACAGCTGAGAGAAGACAAGATAACAGTATACACGTGTTACAAGTACGTAATCAGAAGGCGTGAACTAGAGGTGTGTGCTAGAAACGTCACAGGTAGGTGTCACAAAGGGGTGGCACTAACAGAAATGTTGCAATGTCAGCAGAAATCGGAAGCTTGGATGCGCGCGCAGCTGCATGACGTGTGATTGACGTGAAGCTGGAGGGTGCAGGGGGCTTGACATTTGCACCGACGGAAAGAGACAGAAGTCTGGCATGTCAGATCAACTTGTGCTTCTATCATATCTGATATCTGGTGTTTAGGAACTAAGCTATCTGGGCGGAAAGGTCTCTAGGGCAGAAGCTATTCTATACTGACTGTGAGTGCGTGCATAAGCGCCTGAGTGTCTGTATGAGAAGCGTGGGGGCATGGGCCTTCCATGGGAGCATGGCAACAAGGGCTATGAATTACTTGAATTATTTGCACAGAGACAGGCCGGCCCTTTGGCTCTGCAGCTGAGGGGAATGTTTACTGAAGCTAGCAGGCAGGAATGTATTTTCGGGGAGCGGAACAGATAACTCGAAGGTTATAGTCAATCTTGGCAGGCAGCAGGCTGAGCTGAGCGCGAGGGGCCGCGCTGAAAGTAAGTCAGAGTTCACGGGTACAGAGGCAGCCGGGGCAGAGGCCCTTGGAGTCAGAAGCCAGGAAAGAGGCTCGGTGGCAGAAATTCAGGGCCTACTCAGCTAGAGCTGAAAAACGTAGAAGTACACTACAAAAAGACGTTGGCATAGCATACTTAGGAACGGGCTATCCAACCCATTCAGGGTGGGTCTGAAAGAGGACATGTTAACGTTGGACGCAAATGTATTTGCGTCTTCATAGCTGGTACAGGAGGGAAGTTACATGCACTTTAACTCGTACATGGAGACGGTGGGGTACGCGCTAGGGAACACATCTTGACCATAAAATTTACATTTCCTCAACCCAACCTAAGCTCCACTCCCGCAGGAGAACAATACAAAGTCGCATACAATTGTTTCAGCAAATCCAGGCCTAAAAGATTTTCACCACAACCAGTAGTCAAAATCAAAGGAGCTTTCAACTCACAAGGCCCAATTGTAAGGGGCAAAGGTCTAGATACCGGATTGCTAACAGGGGCGCCAGAGAATCCAACTGAAACATTCGTTAAGCCAGACAAAGGTGCGCCAGGGAGTTTCGAATGCATGATGGAACTTTTCACTGCACCAGTGTCCAACAGAAAAGGCTCAACTACGCCCGATGTGGCAACTGCGACGTAAGGCCCTCTCTGATCAACCAGAACTGATACTACTCCCTCTCTTTGTCTGTGGCTGTCCTAGTAATTACCGTCATCAGTACCCTGCTCGATATAAAAATCGTCCACATGGTACTGTGCGGATCTACCTGACGATGAACCACGCTGATCAAAACAATTATTGGAATCAGATGAATTGTTAGAACGCTCATTTTGATTCTGAGTAACACCACAACCTCTACCTCGCGAAGCCTGTTGAGGACCACTACGACCTCCTCTAGATGAACCACCATTATTTCGGTCGCGCAAAACCGGACAATCAAACTTTAAATGACCCTCACCTCTACAGTATGCGCATTGATTATATCCAAGCATAGATCTCTGCGAGGAAGAGTCATTCCGTGAATGTGGCCTAGCGGATTGCGATTGCGATCTATTCCGCTGTTGAGAATCATTCTGATTTGAGCACAGAGGATATGCTTGCTGTAACAGAACTTTTGTTTTGAGATCTTTCGTCTTTTTATCCGCACGATCATTTTCCTCCTTCTCCCTATTTTCATAATATTGAGCCGTGGCCAATATCTGAGCAGAAGTAGAAACGGCCCACGAACTCTCTGAATTTTTCAATTTGTTGCTAAGTTCAGGCAGCAAATTCGATACAAATTTATCTACAAACAACCGCTGACCTCCCTCGGTGCTCATATCTTGACCACTGTGATCGATGAATGCCTCCTCAAATCTCGTAAAGAAATCGGAGACACTCTCGTCCTTCTTTTGCTTACAGGCAGACAGTTTATCCCAGTTAACTTTCATAGCTGGCATAAGTGTCTTCATTAGTGTAATAATTCTCTGAGGCAAAGCCGTAATTAACTGCTCAGGCTTAGCCCCACCAACCTGCAATCCATCAGCAGCTGTAAGTGCCACCCAATCCCCACCTAACTCAGCTGCATGATCTTCGTGACGTATTTTCGCCCAAACCGGTTGAGGTACTACGTTGCCGAACAACATGTCGATGTCGGCAAGGTTCATAATCGTAGCATCCACTAATTGGGACAACTCTTTATAGTACCCTGCAGGATTTTTGCGGGGGTCAGCCAAAGATTGCTTCACCTGTAAGACTTCCGATCGCTTCCATGGGAGGTGTATCCAAACTCTCTGGAAGTGTGGCAAAATTAGAGGAGCGACATTAGCATCACCTGGCATCCACACTGGTGGAACTTCACGCATGGGATACTGACCAGGCGTTGCCATCCACTCCTCAGATTCATCTTTAAACAATGCTCGAGGTATCACAGTGGGACGAAAAGATAGAAGATGTTCAATAGCACGTCGAACATTGCTACCCACAAGTATACCACTCGAAAACTGAAGCTGAAGTTCAGTTACGTCGA
This sequence comes from Lissotriton vulgaris, assembly GCF_964263255.1. NCBI lineage: Eukaryota > Metazoa > Chordata > Amphibia > Caudata > Salamandridae > Lissotriton > Lissotriton vulgaris. The sequence goes on from NC_141687.1 coordinate 1,753,984,131, forward strand.
CCGGTACTTCATTTACCTCATCATTTGATATCGCTTCACGTAGAAATTTGCACATTTCATCAAACACAAATCTCTGTGTGGGCTCATTGAATTGAGAGAAAGTCTCAAAAATTATGCGCGGGTTTTTTTTAAGGGGATACCTAATCCAATTACGCGCCATTTTGATTAACGTATCACGTTCCATACCACCAGGAAGCTGACTTCGTCGTTGGGGTACATCAGAAACATCAGACCCAAGAAGCGGTCCAAAAGGAGAGTAAAGATTAGCAACAGCATTAGGAATGCGTCTTCGAACAGACGGAGAAGAAGAGAAAAGCATAGGAGCAACAACATGAGAGCTAAACACAGAAGCAGCAGGAGCAGTAGGAGTAGCCACAAGAGCAATAGTAACGGGAACAACAGTTTGAGGAGGTATAGGCAGTGGAGCAGTAGGGACAGTAGCAGGTAGAGGAATAGGGACAGGAGGATTCGCAAGGACAGGACCAACGGCAGGCTGACCAGCAGCTGCCGGAACAACAGGTTGAGGAACAGGGGGAATCCTGCGCATATGGAGGTGGCGACTTCAATAGATAGGACAACAAAGGGTCCTCTACTGCTTCCTCTCCCTTCTTATCAGTACCCGTCGGTAAAGCGGGATAACACTTATCCACTGTCATACGTTGCAATCTATCAAAAACTTCCTTTTCCTTCTCGTCTTTGTCTCGCTGAAACTGCTCTGCATTTCTCATTGTCGTAACGATACCTTCTCTCTTATTACGTTTAAGCTGTTTGATTTCTTTCTGCTTGGCTTCTTTACGCCATAACCGAAAGGAATCGAACATGGCCGGCCTTGCTTTCTTTTGGAACAATTTAGCTTCGAGATTATCCAAAATCGGGGTTTCGAAACTACCATGAGGTGGCCAACTAAGGACACCGTCATCTTTAGTGTAGCGGACCCAGCAATCATTAAATGTGATAGGACCCACACCATGGCGACTATATAATTCATAGACTGGAGTTCCAACTGGAGGTATCGGACATGAGTCCTCCAATCCGGAACCCGCACCACAACCTCTAAAGCAGCTAAACAAAGTACTACGGCCAGGCATCGTGCACACTAACCGAGTTTCACAAACGTCAAGGGTTGTTGGATTACGATGTCCTCGCGAAAATGCAAAACCATCGGTTTTTGGCGACTGCAATCGTCAAATAGGACAACTAAGAACAAAGTACGAAGAACCACAAATGCAATGGAACCATGCAAACAACTAAGCACCAACAACAACTAAGGACTCTGGGAGCGACCCACAAATACTTAACTGAAAGAACAATGGCGTCACCAGGAAGGCCCGTCAATCGTCTCGCTGTACCAAGGACTACGCCAGGCGCCAAAACAGGTCGACAGTCAGGGCATCAGTCCGTCGCAGCCGTCAGGAGGCGGGGGATCTTCGCGGGAAAAGTCTTCGGGCCACTTATTTTGACAACAGGATCGATGAAGCGGGGTGCACCTTCCCTCGGAGATTTCACACGAAGTTCCTCACGATCGTCGGGCTTTGGACCGGTACCACTGATGTCGTCCCACGTTGGGCGCCAACTGAAGGACTGGGTTTTTCTAAGACCCAGCGGTGCCAGGGACAACACCTGAAACCTTCGTGGGTTACCTGTTCCGGCGCACAAATGACAGAGACACGGGACACTTCCTTCGGCGTCAAAGATCGAGGTTTATTTACTGCAGGGAACACAGAAATCACAAGAAGTACAGCGTATGTAGGTTCTAGGAGACTGCTTCAAATTGCATCTGTGGATCGCTCCTTTTATACAGTTTTTCGTCATAGGACAACATGGCAGACAAAAGGTTTCAACACAGTTCCCACAGTAAATTTCATAGGGGGTCGCTTTGATGTATTCAGGGTCCCGGAACATAATTACAGTAGCATCGCCGGTTCCCAACTGTAAAAGTACATCTTCCCATCATTAGTGCATTCCATTCCGGCTGTAAACGAGTTAAGGAAGAGTCAGAAACAGGTGCAGAGGAAAACAAAGATAGTCAACAGATTGAAAAGAGTGTAAGGGGTGATATCGGAAACACGATTGCAGGGATCAAAGGAGACATGCCTAATGAATGCACGGCTGAAACAATAGACCGGCACGGCAAGATGAGCCTCGGGCAGGGCCATCTGCCTTTGCAGTGTCATCCCCCTCGTCATAAAGACACCCTCAAAGGAACACGTGTCTTCCGCAAGAGTTTGGGAATCCCAGTGTCATGAAGCGGACAGTGTCTGTTCGCTGGCTACTTGAGGGCAGGAAACAAAATGGATGCCGTATCTAAAATGGAACCCGTGGGTTCAGATGAAGAAACCCACGAAACAGACGAACGGTTCAGGTTAGCATAGCAAAAACGTGTACACCCACTAAACTCATCATTTGCGGTTCATAGATACCAAACTCGTCCATATTCGAACGAGTCGAAAAACACCACTTACGATTGTCACAGAACCTCACCACTTGATGAGTCGTAAACTCTATAGGATGTGCCCTTTTGACGAGGTGATGAAGGGCGCGGCAACTAGTGCTTGGTGGGTGCTGGTGATTGATTGCACCTAGTGCGTGTGCTTTCCTGGGGCCAGCCTGAGCTGTGTCCTCCCACCAGTGCCCACAGGCATGAACTTCCTTCTTCTCGCCTCCCCAGGGGCACGATAGCCCCACCGTACCTCTCGGAGTGAGGATGGCCGGAAGATCCGCCACGTGCAGGCACGCCCACGAGATGTGTGAGGTAAAGCGGGCCATGCCCAGTCCGCGCGGAAGCGAGGGGCGGGGCCATGCCTGTGCGCACCGCGGCGCCGCTTTACCCGGGCAGCGCGATTCACGCACCAGTGATCCGCTCGGGTGCGGCACTGCACGGGACTTGGGAGTGGGCGCAGGGACGTTGTGGAACTGGGCAGGTGCTGCGACACCCGCTGCCAGTAGGAAGGGTCGGGCGGCGCCGTGCGCGGGAGCGGGGCACAAGGTCAGGCAGCAGCACGAGCACTGCAAGTGGAGATTGGTGTCTTGCAGCCGCCTCACACCAGGATGCACACGTGGCGCGCACAGCGAGGGTACGACCACCCTCGTCGCCAGTTGTTGTGTCGCCGGGGCCAGTGATAGCTGGGGGCCAGCTCTAAGGGGCCTACTCTCAGGGGGCACCTGGGACTTGGACTACGGCCTTCACTTGGCCACTTATTAAATAACACACGGACACTGGGGTATCTGTATGGCTCTGCGCGCCGTCGCCAAGTGCCGACGTACGTGCGGGCCCCCTTTATTAAAGCCCGGTCACGTGTCACTCACGCTGCACGCCTGTTACGTCACAGGCGTGCAGACAATGGAACACAACTCACACAACAGCAAAGAACTCTTCACTGTAATTAAAGAACTTGCCAAACCCTGCATGGACACCACAGACATCCCCTTCCCAAGATCTCTGCAACAACCTCCCCACCGAAAGATTTTAGACATCTACGACAGCTTCGCAACTCAGGGGAAACCAACTCCAACTGCAACCATGACATCCGAAGGCTCCAGATCCCAGCTAACATTGCTCAACTGGACCACCCTCACCAATGAAGACACCTTAAGGATCATGAAAAACATCCACTCTGGGGCGCCCTTTGACCCCTGCCCCCATCAACTGAGCAGGGGCCACCATCGCCGCTGAACCCTGCTGCCCCATCAACTGCTTCACAAATCCACCACCTTCCCTGAAGACTGGAAAACGCAGAGATCAACCCCCTGCTTAACAAACTCTCTGCCGACCAAACTGACTTCAAGAACTGCAGACCCATCTCTCGGCTCCCCTTCCGAGTCAAAGTCATAGAGAAGGCCATCAATGCCCAACTCACAGAATTCATCAAAACAAACCACACCCTGGACCTCTCCCGATCTGGCTACAGGAGCAACTACAGCCCCAAGACTGAACTCCTCGCCGCAACTGACGACATCTGCACACTCCTCGACCGAGGCAAAACTGCAGCCGTCATCCTCCTGGACCTCTCTGCAGCCTTCGACACAGTCTACCACCACATCCTCTGCACAAGACTCCAGGACACCGGCATCCATGACTAAGTGCTTTAGTGGATCCACCCCTTACTCACCGGCCAAACCTAGAGAGTCAGGCTCCCACCCTTCTCCTCAAAGCTTACAGAGATCAGCTGCAGAGTCTCCCAGATCTCCTCCCTGAGCCCCACCCTCTTCAACATCTACATGACTCCCCTCACAGCCATCATCAGAAACCACAGACTCAATGTCGTCTCCTAAGCCGACACACAGATGATCCTCTCCCTCACCAACAAACCTACAGCCACTAAGTGTAGCTTCCGCAAAAGGGATGAAGGCAGGAGCCTCCTATATGAAGGAGAGCTTCCTAAAATTAAACTCAAAACAAAACTGAAGTCCTCATCCTGGGCTCCACCCCCTCGGGATGACTCCTGATGGCCAGCAGCACTCAGAACCACCCCCACATCGACCGACGACGCACACAACCTCAGCATCGACTGCTCACGCTCTATGAACCACCAAATCAACGCTGTATTGTGCTCTTGCTTCCACACGCTCCACCTACTCCGAAAGATCTTCAAATGGATCCCCACCTAGTCCAGCAGAACTGCCACCCAGGCACTTGTTAGCAGGAAGCTTGACTACAGCAATGCGCATTATGCCCCATGACCCAAAAACTCCAAAATAAATTGCAGCGCATCTAGAATGCCTCCGGCAGACTTATCCTGGACATCCCCACCAAAACCACATCTCCGGTCACCTGTAAAACCTCCATTGGCTACCAATCAACAAAAGAATCACCATCAAGCTTCTCATGCATGCCTACAAAGCTCTGCACAACACAGGTCCCGAATACCTCAACCACCACCTCTCCTTCTACACACCGACCAGACACCTCGGCTCTGCCCATCTGGCCCTGGCCACTATCCCACAGATCTGCAAGACATTGCCTGGAGAAAGATCCTTCTCCTACCTCGCTGAGAAGACCTGGAACTCCCTACCGCTGCACCTCAGGCAATCACTGTCACTGCTTCAATTCAGGAAGGACCTCAAGACCTTGCTCTTCGACTGAACTTAAGAACCCCTGCGCCCCCCAGCGCCTTGAGACCCTTACGGGTGAGTAGTCGCATTCTATAAGAACCCTGATTGATTTACACTGCGCCTTCATGCAGTATTTACTGTTTACTCCGTGTGTGTGTTTATGGCAGAATTGTGAGGCAGTTACTGCATATGTCCGCTATCAAAGCAACACAATAAGTGTGGGCTACTGTGTGATTAGATTATTAGTGGTAACAGTATGTTAATGTCTCGACCTTCCTTCAAACAGTTTTGAGTGTCATTATGATGATCTCTTAATTTAAAATATGCACAGGGTGGGCTTTAACTCCGCCCAGAGGAGTATCTCCGTCTCACTACTTGCTGTTTGGTGCATCCTATGGAGTGCTTGCATTGCAATGCAGCAAGGTGTATTTTAGAATGTCAAAGCTACATTGAACTATCACACTTTAAATTGTTTACCTTACATATGCATTGTAAACAGAGAAAAAATGTTTCAAGTTTTTCCATGGCAGGAGTGTGTTTTTGAATGTTTTAGTCAAGTGTACGTGTATGTGCGCATGTGTGTGTGTGTTTTTCCAGATCTTTCCCCTACAGTCTTTCCCATCCACGAATTTCCTATTCTCTTTCCATTTATATTTATTTCCCATTGTTTTTCCCTTTAAGTATATGGCTTTTTTTTCTGTCTCTTACCCATTATTTTTTCTCATCTGTTTTAAAATAAAAAAAACAATTGACAAAGCCAATAGTTATGGCTATAAGAAACTAGCATATGTAAATATAGGAATGCACAGATTGGGCTCATTGTGTTAGCGCAATAAGGAAGATCTATGGGCGTCGCACAGCTTTTCATAAGCCTGGAATCATTTAATACCAATTATAGCTCTATACTCACAAACCTGATCATTCACAGCACTTTCTGCTACTCTTCATTAACAAGTCTTGTCTAGTATTCAAAGCATTCAAAGATTGTGGACATTTTCGCAAAGTGCAGAGGGCCTTCTTTAGAGTTTTGCAGACGAGTTGCCCCATCACAAAAGTGACGGATATCAAGTTGGCCTTATAACAAGGGCATTATATCCTCTGGCACTTGTAATAAGGTGAATAGGATATCCGTCACGTTTCTGACGAAGAACCCATTCTCCGAGCTCTATATGAGGCCAAAAAGCATTTTCTGTGACTGTTCTTCCAAGCAATAGCAGGCTGCGTCTGTTGCTTTAAAAATGACATTGACATCCCAAAACAAGTATCTCTCGAGGGTGCTCAACAATTACAAATCTATTTTGACCTGATTTGGGCTCATTGCTAAGATACAACTGACATGCTTTGATAGCACTGACACTTAAAGGGGACTAGTTGCAAACAGTTGTAGTGTTCTAACACTGTGATGGGGTGGCAGTACATTCAATAACATTATTTTAAAAACAGTGGTGGAATGAAGGCTGCTGAACGGTAGTTGCTTGATCGCATATGCTGATAGAAGTAGATGCGTTGTCTTTTGACTCTTTAGAAGGATGCTGAAAGTAGTTCTTTCATTGCATTTTTTCTCCACTCTCTAAACTGATTTTATTTACAATGGACTGCTATTATCACAAACAGAAGGAGAAATAATCATTTGTAGATCTGAAACCAAAGGTTTTGAGTACATGCTCAACTATGTTCCCACTCTAAGTACGTATCAGGAGTGCAGCAATACCGGTGTTTTAGAGGGTCCAGAACCTGGAGAAAGGGACTTCTATGCTCAATAAGCCACTTCTGCCATGTTTCTATTTTAGTGCCAATATTGGCTCCTTTAATCTGTTCAAGCTACTATCTACGAGTCCATTTCTCATAGTCACATAGATCGGGACCTCTCCTGCCAATTGCCATTAGTGTGGACCCATATATTGGCTGTCATGAAAAGCCCTGAAGACTCCTGTCAATTAATTCCAAATAGAGGATTACATAACCAGCTCTTATTGTCCCTGCATTGCACCCTACCAATGACCACTTGCATCCATGGTTATTGTCACTTGAAGGGGGGGAGACAGTGGGACATCCTTCTCCAGGCTGGCTGGCCTCACTCACCATCGGAGGGCTTCTTTCACTGAGTCCGGTGATGGCATCAAAGACCTGAACTTCTGTGACCTCGGAATCCGACCAGAATGTAGATGTGTAACTAATGGCTGGAGATGTAGTCTGGCCAGGGGTACCAGGACTAAATGACCTATGAATTTCTAACCTGAGCACTGCCTTTTCAAAGCCCTCTTAATCCAAGAGTGCCTCTTAGAGTAGAGTGTGGCTATTCAACCGCTTCTCTGGCATAACAATCATTATTTGCCGAGTGCAGAATTTCCCCATATGTAAAGCTAGATCCTAGACTGGCATCAGGGGTTTCTACGTGTTATCTAGAAATCCATGCTAGGTCAATATATTGCAGCTCAAACTGTTTCTGTAAATGAAGACTGAGAGCCCCTCCCGGTGAAGGAAATCAATTACTGGTGCTTGATGTGCCATAAAAAGCCTGGCAAGAATTTATAAAGAAGTGGCTCGTACAAAAGGGACCAGCCAGCCAGTGCAATCATAGACAGTGAAAGTGTGAGTATCTGAGGATTTCAACTAAACAGAACTACAACTAGATAGTTGTGACTGTTCACCGCAAGTCTGATGGTTCTTCTGACTGATTGTAAGTCTCATGTCATTCCTGTTGGTTGGTTTGCATCCTGTCTGGGAGCAGAGTTCTATTGCTAATGTATCACAGGTATTAGGGAATATGCCTTCTGAAGAGACGACAGAGGGACAGCAGAGGAGAGACCCGACAATCAGGTACGTTTTTTTCTTCTTTATTTTTAACACCCTCACCCCACCTCCCCCCGCCCCAATCTGTGCTAGCCGCCACTGCCAAACTAGGGTGACCAACTGGCATTGGTGCAAATTCAGGACGGTGAGTGTAAAAATTCAGGACAAAGGGTCGAAATTCAGGACACAAATTCAGGACAGGAGGTCAAAATTCAGGACAAAACTTCAGGACAATTGGATACGTTTTACAGTCACATCAGAGGTCGCGCAATAGTATATAAGTAAGCCCAGCCATATCCAAACATATTCAACAATTTGCAGATCTATCCACCATGCATCCTTCCATCTATCATTTCACTCATCCATCTCTCCATCCACCCTTTCACTCATCCATCAATTATCCATCCATCCACGCTTTCACCCTATCCATCCATTCACTCATCCATCCAGCCATCCTTTCACTTACTAATCCATCCACTCACCCTTCACTCATTCACCCTTTTAGTCATCCATCCATCCTCCCTTTCTCTCTCCATCAACCCTTTCACTTAGCCATCCTTCCTTCCATCCATCCACCCACTCATCCATCTACTAATCCACTCATGAATCCATCCATTGACCCTATCACTCATCCATCCTTTCTCTCATCCATTTATTCTTTCACTCCTTCACTCATCTATTTATCCTTTTGTCCATCTACCCTCCCTTTCACTCACTCATCCATCCTTGCATCCACCCTTTCACTCATTCGTCCATCCATTCACCCTTGCATTTATCAATTCATCAACCCATCCATCATGTCACTCATCCATCCACCCACTCACTCATTCATCATCCACATTTTCACTCATCCATGCTTTCACTCACCCATCCACCCTTTTACCCATCCAGCTACACTTCCACCTATACATCCAGCTATTTCCCTTTTCTCTCTTCCATCCTTCCGCTCACTCCTCAATCCATCCATCCTCTCTCATTATCCATCTATTCAATCTTTCATTCATCCATTCACCCTTTCACTAATTCATCCAGCCATCCACCCATCCCTTCACTTACTCACTCACCCACCTTTTCATATTAATTTTGAGCTGAGCCTTTTTGAGAAGAGGCCCATCAAGAACTTCACCTGCACTGTATGAGCCATTCCAGGACTGGGACAGAAGCCACCCAGGACAGAGACAGGCTCCACCACCGGGGGGAGGAGGACGGGACAGGAGCCATCACAGGCGGCAGGGGGCGGGGGAGAGCCATCACTGGGGCGGGGAAGGAGCCATCACAGGAGGGGGAACAGGATCCACCATGGAGGGCACAGGGGTGGGCATGCAGTATTCTAGTATAATCTTGGTCTCTTCCAGGGTGGGGGAGGGCTCCTCACTGCCTCCTGGTCAAGACAACGAGAAATCAGGCTCTTTCCAAAATGTTAGTTTTGCCATCCCCCACTGTGATGTACAGTACTTACAGGAGATACTCCAGGAGACTGATTGTCCTCCATGCTTTGTTAATCTGTGTGGGTGCGATTGTGCCATTTCTTTATTTTATTAAATTAAGACTGCATGTTTGAAGAGAGGTTTGTTCACAATGTAGTGACAATATTTAAGCTCTGTGAAGAGAACCAGTGCTGCGCCGTGGTGTAATCAGGGCCGGTTCTAGGATGTTTGGGGCCCTGGGCTGAAAGGAAATGTGTGAAGCCCTCCTAATTCGCAGAGACATGGCGCATTCAGGGCTGTTGGCATCTGAATCGATGCCCCTGCTCCGGAAGCTGCAGCCCCTCCCTCTCAGTCACCTTCAAGCACCTCTTAACGGGTCATCAAGGGCTGAAGGTGTGAGGGTTGCCATCCCGCTGTGCCTCTCCAATAATGCTGGTTTCTGAGCTTTGGAACAGAGTCAAGAAGGGAGGTGGGTGGAAGCTGTGCCGGCTGTAGGGTAGTACGACCGGTGCCTGGGGTTAAAATTACGGACAAATGACGTCCGTTAAAGAATCCTTCACGGACAACGGACAGACGGCGGAAATTACGGACTGTCCGTGAAATTTACGGACGGTTGGTCACCCTACTGCCAAACATATGTAGCATAAAACATACTCGAGCTCTTTCTGTCCTAAAAAGACATCTTTTCTAGAATTTGCATGTATGTGGGAGTGATGAGAAGACATGGTACAACATGTGAGTTCCTTGCAGATCAGATCAATAGAAATGTGCTGTTGAAAAGTCACTGGTGCTGCTTTGTCCCCAGCTGCCTGGGCACATTGGAGATCGCGGCTCCCTTCAGAATACAGAAAACATGAATCCACCTGCGATCTATGAAGCTGTTTTAAAAGTGCACGGTCTTTATGAGGCACAAACAAGGTGCTGGAAGAATATTTTGCAACTGAAGGATTATATCAAGATTAATGTTAAAAAATCTGAAATTATGATTGGCATTCATGCTATTGTTAATTTACACTTGTCGGTGTTCCCATTAGTCATGATTGCATACATTGAGCAACGAGCCTGAATGAACAACACCTCCCTTTTGTCCCATCAGTAGTACATTAAAAACATGATGTGCACACACTATAATCACCCGCTGCTGAAGGGTGCGCCATACACCCTGCAGTATATTAAATGACATATAGTGTGCACCATCAAAAAGTAAGACTGCGAAAAGTAGCGTTCGGATTTCTGAAATCATATGACTGTCTTGAAATCAAAATAAAGGAGATATGGAACAGTCGACATTGTGATTGGGCTTTTTGCATTCCTACTTTTTGTTGGTGCATCACTATATGTGTTTTCCAAATGCGTTCCAATTAGTATCCAAATTGGAACCAAACTGTGTTGACTGTTTAAATGTCAGCAAAAGCATCACATCCCTTTGCGTCTTACAAGGTTTGGGTTTTACTCTTGGTATAAGACAAATCTGCGAGAAAGTTAAACTAAGTCATCGGTCTATTGTCAGTTGAATTAGTCTTACAATAGTAATGATCTGCACCATGCAGGAAGCAGAGAGCTGAATATAGTCAGTCAGCGTAGGTGGAAGGACCAGTAGACAACTTCAAACCAGACGACTGAGTGTCAAGTAATGGGCGAAGGAACAAATGAATGCAAGCATGTATAGGGCATGCTAGTGCATGCTTCCCAATTCTTCCAACATCATTTGGGGTTCCATGTCCTAGGCCAGATCCTTAGACACTTGATTGTATATTTTACGTCTTGATATCCAGTCCTTTAAGTGTGTGCTTTTTTTTATTTTTAGAAAATACAGGATTTTTAATTTACAAAAGGAAACAATCATTTGTATACATTTTTATTGACGTCTTTTGGATTATTCACATGCAAACACAGGCCTGGTGCATGCCCAGTGTTCTATTAGAATGTCTCACATGGTATCTGTATGTTTTCCATTATAGGAAGCCCAGTGGTGATTTCTCCGCTCCAGTACTCTGCTGCAGACATGGCCGCTGTAGGTGCTACGCTGGCAGCTGTCCTTCTGATCTGCCTCGCCTTTCTTGGGTTCCTCATCTACAAGCAATATGGATACAAGTTTGAAAAAATATCTGTGCTGGATAACAACTTTGTAAGTTTTGTGAGCTTTCTGAGTTCATTCTTGAAAGGGAAGCGGAGATAGTAGACTGCCACTCCTTTTTGGTGACTTTTGACATTTCCTATGTAAATTACTTTTTACCTACCCTCAGGGCCGGACTGGCCATAGCGGGCACCGGGCGTGTCCCCGGTGGGCCGCTAGGGTATGGGCTGGTTTTGGGCTCCTGGGGGGGTCCGTTTTTCTTACAGGAAATTCAAAAAGGCCATTCTTTTGCATTGCCCGAAGGATATCTTTCACTGTGTAGTGACGCATGCATACTAGGATATAAAGTGCTCTAGCACCAGGCACCTCAGCACATCCCACTCTATGAACTCTGCCATCTCAATTTTGTTGGAGTAGTCTGATAACAAGATATGCCAGAACAGTTTTTGGAGATAGAACAAAATGCTGGAACCTTCTGCGTTGCTCTGAACCCCACAGATTTGAAAATGTTTTGCTGCTTGGAGCTGGTTTCTAACTTTTCACCCTAGTCTTGAAGATCCATGAGTTGGTCTTTTAGAAGGAGGATTTCTTGTTTCAACTTTTTAACTTCTTCTTCACCTCGTGGAGTTTCGGTGTCTACAAAGCTGATACCCTGGTGTATTTGTCTGCAAGGTCTCCCTTGACTTCCTTGAGCTCCTCTGTAAGGTCTTGCTTTACAAAAGCCTTCTCTGAGCTCTGCAAATAAAGATACCATGAAGGACTTTGTGAGGGGTTAGGCGTACCCGTAAAGCTGTGTGTGGGGTAGTTCACTGGTTGCAATATTTTGGGATCAGTATTTGGGGGCAGTGTCGAATTTAGTTTGTGACGATCTAGGTAGCATATCGTGGACATTAGCATCTTGCTTGCCTTGCATTTTGCCTTTATTGATCTCCCCAGGTGGGAAAATTCAAATAGTCTTGTGTTGAATCCTGGGCCCAGACTCTTGCAAAGTTAATAGAGTGGAGGTCCTTTACTTGCTCAATTTTAAGGCCTACACCTGCACGCAACTTGTGGTCTGCTCGGTGGGGCAATAGAATGTGTGTCTTTGAGTGTCTGGACGATGATCAGGTAGAGCTTTACTCCTCAAGAGAATGATGGTTCTTCAGTGATACCTCTCAGCCTGCAGCTTCGCTTTCTCGTCTGCGACAATTAGTTCGATGTGATGTGCTGTTGTTGTGCCTGACTTTTAATCATTTAGTACTTGGGGAGGTGGCAGGATGAGCTTCCTTATCTCCCCACAGCTTCTGTGCTTGCTGGTTATTATGGGCCCTGTTTTACCTCACTAGGTGACAGTCCTCCATTTGCACCCCTTGGGCAAGTGTGCTAGGTTTCTCGTCTGATCCCCTGCTCAGGTGATTGCCTGTTTTCTTAGCTGCCGATAGTGTGTCCTCATATTGGGTGCTATATTTAATTATTCTTATGTTAGTCCCTCTGCGTTGCACCAACCAGGTCAGGAAGGGATGAGTCTAGGCTTTGTCTTTCTTTCAGGCAGAAGTAGGGTTGAAGGGGCTGAAGGGTCGATCACTGTGCTGTGTAAAGTTAGGAGGAAGAGGTCACTTTCTAGAAGGGGATCATGGGCTCTCCCTAAGGCTGCAGTTCCAGCCTCCCCTGACGCGTCCGTCATGTGATCTCTGTCAGTCCCCAGGGTCTCCTTGGTTATTATGGAGGAAGTCCAAGCTATTTTCACTTCCTAAGTTGTCCAGGCCACTTTGTCCCTCAGGCTGATGAACCTCTCATTACCTCTCTCTCCGGCTTCTCCTGCATGCATATGATCTGATTCACCAGGCGGCCATCATTTGAGCAGTGAGAATGTGCAAGTCTTTTTTTCTCCTGTTACTGAGCTCTATTTTAGTATGTATTTCTCAATTTCTCCTGCCTTTTCTTCACAAGGTATGTGTTTTATATGTGATTTTCTGCTTCATAAAAAATGGATACTTTAAGAGAGGATCCTCCCACTCTAGCGCTTCTATTGAGCTAAATATTATTATCATATTGATAGTATCTTCCTATCTCCAAAGAATACTTTCACCCACTTCCTTCCAGCTTACTTGTAGGTTACCTAGCGGGCTTAGATCAGCTGTGCATAAGATTTCTGCTTTTGCCACCAATGTGCTATTTTGGCACTGTTTCTGTTATCCCACCCTCATATTGGCTCCAGAATGCCATGCTGCTAAAATATCATGGACAAAACATTGAGTACTAAAATAGCAACACGATAAGTATATATAGGTGAGCAGAGGTTTACTTTACATGACTTCACCTATATTTACCTTGACAATATATACATCATCCAGGTATGTAGATGAGGAGTGTACTATAGTAAATATACACTTACCTATAAGCACTTACTATGGCAATATTTTGGTTCTTAATATTTTGGCTACAATATCTTGGAAGCGTGATGTTTCTATAGTCAATATTTTAACATATAGGCTGGTCTCCTCTTCAGACCTACTTTTCATGTACCTTTATTAAGAACCTCTAAATCACTACTACTCCTTCCAATTACCTTTAATCATCAACGCACTCCTAAGCCATATTATAGTAATAGTATGAATAGTAATGGGCAGCTTTTGTTTTAAGGTAATAATTGATTGGATATCTTGCATGTCTGTAGGGACAGAGAGCGCTGTCCACTGGGGAGGGGTGGGTTTGCTATAGAAATTAATGACTGACACCAATTAACTCCAATGGCTTCAGTCTGGAAACACTACAATATGAGACACAAAAAGTAACTTGGCAATAACACTTTAACCACAGTAGTGTAACAGCACTGTAACAACAGAAGTGACCTATGATAATTGTGCAGTCACCAACCTGAAAAACATGACCATTTGGGTCTGTGCAGCCTAAATTGACCTCTGACCTGCATATTAAGTTAAGCCACTGCGTTCTCTTACTAGCTTCAAAATACAGGTATATACACATGCCACTTGCCCCTTCCTTTGTCGCATGAAGGCAACTTTTGATGAAGTCACTTTATATATGCTTATATGCTTTATGGCATTAGGTGGGAATCCACGTTGGTTTCCTAAACAACAGGAGTAGCTTTCTGGCATATAAAGGGTCATGCACTGCGGAGTCAGTTGGGTTCCTGATGAGGGGGTGAACTTATAAGTAAGATCTAATTGCATGACTCCATAAATATATTTCTAATGGATGCCTCTAACCACAGATTACTCACTTTTAGCATTTTCCCAGGAGCCAGACTGGATCTGGAGAATTTTTCAGCAATGTTCTTGTGGAGGGATAGGTCATGGATCTATTGTAGCTCCACACTGCCCCAGAAGTAATTGAGCAGCTCCTCATATATGTGCCACCAACACGCCACCTCGCTAATGTCAGTTCCTTTCTGCATGCCTTGGCATGATCCGTAGCACCCCTGGCAAGAGTGATGCGCACGTATGGCTTTGTCGCAGTGTCATACGCGGATGACACACAGCTCCTCTTCCCTTTCAAAACTCTCTCCACTGAAGTAATAAGATTCTTTTCTTCAGGTATGAAGGCTGGAGCACAATGGATGTCTTCCAACTGCCTCCAGTGCAATGTTAATAAAACAGAAGTCATGTTATTCGGGGAGGCCAAAATGCTCTGGACTCCGGACTGGTGGCCACAAGACCTGGCAGCAGTTCCAGAACCCAAACAGGTCGTTAGAAATATAGGGATACGGCTAGACCAAGAATTATCACTGAAACAACACAGCAACTTTGTTATAGGCTCTTGCTTCCACACTATCAGCCTGTTGCGCAAAGTTTTTCCCCTGCTCCCAGATTCTTTCAGGAGAACCCTGGTACAGGCACTTGTGTTAAGTCATATTGACTATTGCAATAGCCTACTATTTTCTGCAAACAAGGGTGTGCTGGCTAAGCTAAAAGTTATCCAGAACACAGCTGCCCGTTTAGTCCTAAACGTCCCCCCAAGAACAGCATCTCCACCTCTTCTGGACCAACTGCATTGGCTTTCAATCAGGCACAGAACGAAGTTCAAGGTATGCTGTTTAATACATAAAAGTCTTAACGGACAAGGGCCTGCCTACCTGGAAAAGAAATTTACCCCATACATTCCGACCCGCTCTCTCAGATTTAGCGACCAACTTCTTTTGGTGGTACCCCGTGCTTGAAAGGCCAGGCATGGTGGTAAAGCTCTATCTATAACGGGACCCTCACTATGGAACAAACTCCCTTTGTCCCTTAGACAGTGCTCAGAGCATCTAAAATTCAGAAAGCAACTCAAAACCCTGCTGTTCAGTAATCAGATCTAGATTCGACCGCTGTTATTCTGTTCTCTTTTGTCCTTTGCTCCTAAGCGCAGAGATACTACACTGGGAGTCGATTCAAGCGCTCTACAAACCCGCAAATAAATAAATAAATAGCTCCGTTCCCAACTTTGTTGGTCTTCTGACCACTTCAGAAAAGTTTCCTAAGACAGTGTGCCAGATACGATGTCTCCCCAGGATTCAGACTGTGCTGTCATTGCAGGAAGCTGATGTTGGTTACAGACCCACACAGCATGCTTGGTCTCCAGTCACAACTTGAAGATGTGTGATAAATGTACCCCCTACACCTGAAGGTGATCCTGGGGAAATAGGCAAAATTCTAAATTGGCCAACAACAGAGCCGACGGTCAAAACATAAACCTCACTCCAAATCATGGGGCCACTTGCTATCTTGTTCAGAAGACTATCCCATGCAAAGTCTTCTGGTAAATTGAAGTTGAAAAAACTTCATAAGCACAAGAAGCCAAGCAAGACTCATCCCCATCCTGCCACTTGAAATCAGTCAAAAAGCCAACAGGGCATCAATTGAAAGCTCATACCACACAAGCATCTTCTGACTCACTTTCGGTCCCGCAAATGGTCCTGGTGCACCCTAGATACTCATGGCTGTCATCCAGCTGCAGCTCTTTCAGGTGCTTCTAGCTCCCGCTGGCACTTCTTCAGATCTCACAAAGCTATGAGGGGTTCCAGTTCTAGTTCCGCAGGTGGACTAACTTTTGCACCAGCTGACCCCAGGAAGCCTCTACAGTCCTGCTCCAATGCAGATTCACCCACACATTCTGGCCCTAGGAGTCATCCCAGGTCCTTCTGTCTGTGCGGCAATACAGTCTGCCAATGCTGAGCCCTCGATCCTACTCTAATGGGGGCCTCTGAGCCCGAGCCGTTGTGGGCCTTCTGAAGGCGTATGTTGTACTTTGAGATTACAAATGTGCAACCAGTTTGCAAACGGGTTTGCTTCTGTAGACTCTCCCATTACTATCAGAGACTAGAGACCTTATTTGATTATGACTCTGATACACTTTAGGGTATGCAAAATGTTCATATTGACTCCAGTAAAGAAGAGGAGGCAAACGACCGGCTTCCCCTTCACTATACTGATGATGTGCTACACCCAGTGTTGGACTAGCCTGTCAGATAGCCTTGGAGTCTGGCAGATGTGCCAGCATAAAAGGGTCAGCGTGTAGGCTATTTTGTTTGGTCCTGTTGGCCATTACAGTACCAAATAAAACCTGTGCACGCAGTGTCCCTTTCAAGCTGCTCATGTGGCAGTACCAGACTGCTCGACAGGCCTGTCCAACACTGTCTTCCCCTGGATATGAAAAATGCCATTAGGCCAAATACACGGCAGAGAGTTAGCCTGACTTGCCTCTTTGGCTACCAGTGGAAGATAGTACTTTTTTGCAGTAGTAGTGTGAAAGGCAGCATAAGTGCTAGATTTACAGCAGCCTAATGTTGAAACTAAGGGAAATGAATAGACTGACAGCCTTCAACCAGGGCCAACATCTTCTTAACCACAAGTGCCATTCAGCGAGGCTGTTAATGACTCTTGCAGACCACGTATCCAAGTCATGCTCAGGCCAGCTCAGCAGTTAGCATGTTGCCAGGTGATATAGATCAGATTATCTTGATTTTCTAACAGTGCATCCTCAGCAAGAGAGCCTGCTAGTAAGATCATTCCAAATGTCTTCCCGATCAATGTTTCTGACAGAGACAAAATGTATTAATACCTTCAGAAAGAGAATATTATATTCAGCTAGTTTAGCCTTAAGATCTTGAATGCAATCTTCCTTCTGGATAAGTACACCATTGCTTTACGGGACATGACCAGCCATATCGTGTCTGCTTACCTGTAAGTTCTCATGGCCTCGCTGGCTCAAATAAAACATGATGGACAGGATGTGACAAAGTATGTTCCGTATGACATGCCCTTTGATGGCTCTAGATTTTTGGGAGAGAAGATTGAGTAAGTAAGTCATTTATTTATTTGTACATGATTACTTACAATCTTTACAAAACAATAAAACGTTGCTAAAAATTGCCAAAAATTAATTATGTGCGATTTCTACAGGTTTACAAAATTACTTGATAGCAGTTAATAATTGTCAATAAAATGTTTCGACAGTCAACAAACGTCTGGCTTTTGTTGGACCGCCCCCAGCGTGCTCTTGTGCTTTTTCCTGCTAGTTCAAAAAACGTAACAACCTCACAGTTTAATTATGTTTTAGTGGGGTTGAAGCACAGTTTGACAGCCTGCCTGCATGTCTGTACGCCGTATAATTTGAAAAAGGGACATAATAAATTGTACCTCAAATCCTTTAATTTTGGACAGATACACTTACCATGGATGATGTCTTCCTTGTCAACTTTGCTCAGGTAGCACTGCTGTGGGCAGTTTTTCCTCACCCAGGGTGGTAAGTGCGGGGTAACCGGGATTACACCAAGGCGTAATTTTAAAAACTTTTCTTTTGTCTTTGAGTTCATTTTAATGTTGAAATATTCTTGAGGTTGCATTCTTCCGTAGTCGCTGAGGGTGATCCAACCATGCACTTGTTTTGCTAATGCCTCCTTGTCCTCGATGGAAGAGATAATTTGTGTTGATTTTTTCGCGACTTTTGTAAAAGACAAGAGGTCGATCGGAGTGCCCCAGATGTCTGACAGTCCCAAGACATGAAGTGAATCAAATAGATAATCTCTGGCTGAGGATTTGTGGTGTCGGAGCAGCTCTTCCCATAGGTTAGAGTTTAACGAGCCTACCTCAGCGCTGCGAATCTTGTGCCAGCTGATAACATACGCACTCCGCCTTTCTAGTGTCTGTTTCAAAAGACCAAATTCTAACCGGATTTGTGCAGGGGAGACGCATCTTGGCAGGTTGAAGATAGCCCTGTAAGAGTTAACTATCACTATGTGCGGTAATGCAGCGTCCTTCCCTGGAAGTGGTTCGCTCCCATATGTGAGAGTTGTCTGTAACTTTGCATGCAAAACCTGAAGCTGAGGGTTAAGTTTTAGGTCGGGAGTTTGTCTTTTAAGGATTTTATCGCCAGGTGGGTCACAGTTCCCTTTCCTCGCAAGGACTCCAATTGGGGTTTGAACAAGGTCTTGTGGTCCAAGATTACTCCCAAGTATTAATAGGTGCTTACCAGGTCCAGCCCTTGTCCGTTTACAGGCCAGCTGAATTTCATTTTTTTCCTGTAGTTCACTGCCATAACCTTGGATTTGTTGAAGTTTATTTGTAAGGCATTTCTTTCTGAAAAGGAGTGGGCTACATTTAGACGGGGTTGGAGACCAATCAGTGTCCGGCTTATCAGCACCAAGTCGTCGCATTTAGCAGATTGGACAGTGGAATTTTCCCTAATTCCAGTGCATGACAGAGGCACTTGTCAAGTTCACCTGCCAGATCTGCGAGAAAAAGTTTCAATAAAAGCGGTGCTAACACGCAACCCTGTTTTAACCCTTTTGTTGTAGAAATAGGGTTGGAGAGGTGTGTTCCTGCTCCTAATTTAACCTTGATCCAGGTGTTTGAGTGGAGTAATATCAAAACATCTAGAAGATGATTGGGTATTCCCCAGGTGTCAAATTTCTGCCAGATTTTAAAGCGATCCACATGGTCGAATCAATCAATCAATCACTGCATTTCTAAAGCGCGCTACATACCTTCTACTGATCGAAGAGCCAGGTCTTGAGAAGTCTTCTGAAGGCCAGCAGGTCGGCTGGTAGGGAGAGTGTTCCAGGTCTTGGCGGCGAGGTAGGAGAAGGATCTGCCGCCGGCAGTGGCTTTCCGGATACGAGGAACTGTGGCGAGGACGAGGTTGGCTGAGCGGAGGCTTCGGGTGGGGGTGTGGAAGCTGAGTCGGTTGTTGAGGTATGTAGGTCCGGTGTTGTGTAGTGCTTTGTGAGCGTGGATGAGGAGTTTGAAGGTGATCCTCTTGTTGACGGGGAGCCAGTGCAGGCCTCTCTGGTGGGGTATGATGTGGCTGCGTCGGGGAACGTCGATGATCAGTCGTGCCGAGGCGTTCTGGATTCATTGTAGTCGTCTCAGGAGCTTGGTTGTTGTTCCTGAGTAGAGGGTGTTCCCGTAGTCGAGTCTTCTGGTGATGAGGGCGTGGGTGACAGTTTTTCTCGTGTCGGGCGTATCCATTTGAAGATCCTGCAGAGCATTTGGAGGGTGTTGAAGCAGGACGCGGAGACGGCGTTGACTTGCCTGGTCATGGAGAGGGTGGAGTCGAGGATGACCCCCAGGTTGCGTGCGTGGTCTGTGGGTTCCGGGGCTGTGCCTAGCGATGTGGGCCACCAAGAGTCGTCCCAAGCTGATGGGGTGGGTCCGAGAATGAGGATCTCTGTCTTGTCTGAGTTCAGCTTGAGTCTGCTGTCCTTCATCCAGTCGGCTACAGCCTTCATTCCTCTCTGGGGGTTGGCTTTGGCGGTCTTCGGTGAGGGATATGATCAGCTGGGTGTCGTCGGCGTAGGAGATGATGTTGAGGTTATGTTGTCGTGCGATGTGGGCGAGCGGTGCCATGTAGATATTGAACAGTGTCGGGCTGAGGGAGGATCCTTGTGGGACGCCGCAGATGATGCCATTCTCTTAAAACGCCTGGAAGATATAGGAATCGTGGACTCAGCGCTCCAATGGTTTCGGTCTTTCCTAACCAGCAGATCATTCAGGGTATCTGCCCCCCCGTTTATCTCCAAACCCCAAGACATAGGACAAGGGGTCCCACAGGGCTCAGCTCTCAGTCCCTCCCTGTTTAATCTATATATGCAACCTTTGGCGGAGGTTGCTAAGAGATGGGGCCTCACGATGGTGTCGTATGCTGACGACACTCAGCTGGTCATCAGCCTTAGTGAGGCCCCCTCCCCGGAGGCCACCAACTTCAGGGATGGACTGTCTGCCGTCGCCAAATGGATGACAGCAAATTGCCTCCAACTGAACGGTGGTAAAACCGAGGTTTTGATAATGGGGAAAAACAGCAACAACTGGAACGATTCTTGGTGGCCTCAGTCCCTGGGCCCAGCACCCCCTCCAAAAAACTTAGTAAAAAATCTAGGGGTGTGGCTGGACTCGACCCTGAGTTTCCAATCGCACACTAAAAAAGTTGCCGCAACCTGCATTGGACTACTGAGAAGCCTATACCCCATCCTAGGCTATTTCGACTCCAAGACACGACAACTCATAGTACAGTCTACTATCTTGTCAAGACTGGACTATGCGAGCGTCCTGTTGCTTGGAGCTAATAAAGCTGAGTTAAAAAGATTCCAACGAATCCAGAACTCGGCAGCTAGAGCGATAGTAGGCCTTCCAAGAAGATGCTCAGCAAGAGCGACTATGTACAGACTTCACTGGCTGCCCATAGAAGCCCGTATCCAGTTCAAGGCCCTCTTATTTGCCTTTAAAATCTTGAAGAATGAAGGCCCAGAGCTTCTCCGTCCTCTGATGACCCCCTATAGGCCCAAACGGAACCTCCGGTCTATGGGGCAACATCTAGCTCTGATACCCCAGACGAAATTTTGTCGCATCGGAGGTCGCTCCTTCAAGCTCCTGGGGGCCAAGCTGTGGAACTCCCTCCCTTTCCACATCCGCTGCATGGATGATTTACTAGCCTTCCGAAGAGCGATCAAATCCCATCTATTTCCCGCCCCGTAGGTCCCTCTTTCGTATCCAGTAGATTGTGTTACGGTTCTAGCGCCGGGACGCCCCGTCGCTGGGGCAGCTGTTGCGCTCTACAAAACAGGTAACATAACATAACATAACATGATCTCAGTGGTTTTTGAGCGGAAGGGTG
This sequence comes from Lissotriton vulgaris, assembly GCF_964263255.1. Lineage (NCBI taxonomy): Eukaryota > Metazoa > Chordata > Amphibia > Caudata > Salamandridae > Lissotriton > Lissotriton vulgaris. The sequence continues at coordinate 1,754,005,572 of NC_141687.1, forward strand.
GGAGGCGGACGCTCTGGGTTCTGCCGGAGAGGAAGGATGTGGTCCAGGCCAGGGCCTTCTCTTGAATTCCGGCGGCGTGTAGGTGTGCTGATAGGGTTCGGTGGCAGACTGTCAAAGGCTGCTGATAGGTCCAGGAGGATGAGGGCGGCTGTATCTCCTTTGTCCAATAGGATCCTGATGTCGTCAGTGGCGGCGATAAGGGCGGTCTCAGTGCTGTGGTTGCTGCCAAAAGCGGATTGGGAAGGGTCCAGGATGTTGTTGTCTTCGAGGTAGCGGGTTAGCTGTTTGTTGACAATCTTCTCTGTCACTTTTTCCGGGAACGGGAGCAGGGAGATGGGCCGGAAGTTCTTGAGGTCTTTGAGGTCCGCCTTGGCCTTCTTCAGAAGGGTGTTGATCTCAGCGTGCTTCCAGCTTTCTGGGAAGGTTGCTGTCTCGAAGGAGCAGTTGATTGTTTTCCGGAGGTGGGGTGCGATGGTTGTGCTGGCTTTGTTGAAGACGTGGTGAGGGCAGGGGTCGGATGGGGATCTGGAGTGGATGGAGTTCATGGTTTTGATGGTGCCTTCGTCGCTGACGTGGGACCTGGCGGTCAGGCGGCTGGTGCAGGTGGTGATTGCAGGGGTGGTGGACTCAGTGGTGGGTGCGGGGTGTCAGAGTTGAAGCTGTCGTGGATGTTGGTGGTCTTGCGGTGAAAGAAGGTGGCCAGGGAGTCGCACAGGTCTTGTGATGGTGGGATGTCATTGGTGCTGGAGCTGGGGTTGGAGAGTTCTTTCACGATGCTGAAGAGCTCTTTGGTGTTGTGGGCGTTTTTGTCTAAGCGGTCCTTGAAGGCGGTACTCTTGGCGGTCCTGATGAGTTGGTGGTGTCTGCGGGTGGTGCTTTTGTGGGCTGTGTGGCTGTCTGGTGTTCGGTCGTGGAGACATTTCTTCTCCAGCTTCCGACAGGTGCGCTTGGAGATCCGGAGGTCTTCAGTGAACCAGGCGGCTTTCTTGTTGGTGTGGTTGGTTGTGGAGGTCTTGAGAGGGGCGAAGGTGTTGGCGCAGTCGTTGATCCATTGTTTGAGGTTGGTAGCGGTGGTGTTGGGATAGGAGTTTTCCGATGCTCATGATGTTTGCTCCTCCAGCATGGTTCCTGCAAAATACTTAGCTTCCATGAGGGCAATAAGCCGATAACTATTTGGGCATTTCCTACTGCCATGTTTGAAGATTGGGCTTCTAACTGATCCGTGCAAGGTTCCAGAAAAGTCAAGGTGTTCTTTATATTTTTGAATATCAGTGTTAGTGCTATCTCCAGAATTCTGCGTCTGATTTATATAGCGTTGGTGGAATGCCACTTGGTCCAGGGGCTCTGGTTGATCTGCCCCTGGCTATTTGACTTTTGACGTCAGCAGGTGTGGTGGCCAAATGTCCAGACTCAGTGTAAAAGGAGGAACTTGGAGTCGGGTGTTAATTTGTCCATGCGAGGTGGTGGCACGGCTCTCCTGGCACCTGTTTCCTGGGTTGTGGCCAATATATGGTAGTTGGCTATTTTTACCCTTTGAGCTTCATTGCGGGACTCCTTTGTCGCCATCTCTTCAAGGCTATCTCCTTTGTCAAGATTTGTGCTGTTAAAGTGCTCGAATAAGTACTTTGTCCATGCTTCCTCCGTTATGTCAGAGTTTAGGCCAAGATGGTTTGGGTTCTTTCCCAGAACCTAGAGCTACTTCGTAGAGGAGTTTTGCCCATAGCTCATAGTTTTTTTGTTTCTTTTTTAGCAATTTTTTTTCACTTTCTGTAGGATTATCTGTAAATCGTGGTTTGTTGGATCTTTCCGTATCTGTCTCAATGTTCGATCTATTATCTCTGTTTTTGCGTTTTCATATCTATAGTAAGTTGTGGTTTGGTTAATGCTCTTGTTTCATGGCTTACCCTGTTTGATGGCCCTTTTAACAACTTATCGCTGATGGCTAAGTTGAAGTTTTTCATAACAAAGAAACCCAGTGGTCTAAAATTAGAGGATATCATGAAACCCCTGGGTTTCTTTGTTATGAATACTGTTATTAGGGGATTGTAACCCGGGCAGGTCTTAAAATATCCCTTGGACCCTTACTACACTGTATGTTGTTTTGGCTAAGTTGAAGTTTTGCCATACTTCTGACAATTTTGTCGTGGAGCTTTCCCCTTGAGTGTAAAGGGTTTTTGCTGTAAGGCTTATGGAGCTGATGTTACTGGGATTGCACCGAAGCCGCTTTAAGTTTAAAGTTACTTCAATGCCAATACCTGTGTATGGTTCAGTCTCATGAAGTGAGCTGATTTTTATTGTAGCTTCTTGAGGCAGGGGGGCACTGAGGTCGCTCGTCCCTATCTTGAACGCTGTTACTCTACCGAGCATGTTTAAAGATGTAAATGTGTAGTCCAGGTGCGGAGATTGCTTTCCTGAATCAAAAGTTGCGACCGGTAGATCGTCTTCTGGGTAGCGCCCGGTCAAGGCTCTTAAACTAAGATGTTATAATTGCTGTTGTAGGTTTTTTGAGCAATTTGTAGGTTTTTAAATTTTTGCAGGACCCTGTTTTGGCAATCCCCATGCGACACTAAGTTCTTGATATCCACACCACTGGATTCAAGCAAGCCGGGCTGAAGACGGCTGGAATGCCAGAAACCGGTCCTCGGAAGCTTGTTTCCGGTCCAGGGAAGGCATGGCTTGGCAGTTAGGGCTGGACTGTTCCCATGAGGCACAGGGTCAGATTGATTTGCATATGGCCATGTCTGAACTGGGGTGGTGTGGAGTGCAAAAAAACGATGGATTTAGGCCCAGATCTCTGTACTGGGGTGAATGTATGACATTGTTCTGCATTCTGTCCATCAGCTGTGGTTTTTGCAAGTTCTTGATCAAGGCCATCATCCCGACCCGAGCTAATAAGAAACATGTTAAAGTCGCCTGCAAGGATAATTAAATCAGAATCCTCTTCGTCCATTACTTTTTCCAAGGCTTTTATCAGCTCGTTGACAGCTTGTCGTTTCCATTTGGTGTGGATGTAGGTTTTGAATATTATAATTTCTTGAAGTTGATTGTTTAACCGAAGTGAGATCTTTGCCACCTGCATTGCGCTTGGAGGTGCTATTTGTGATTCTATTGTTGTAATCTCACCTATTGTTGCTATAGAGGCAAAAATCATTAAGCCCCCGGATCTCCAACCAAAAATTGAGCTTTGCTGAGATACAAAAAGATGTAAATCCTTGCAGTTCAAATGCCTTTTCCTCCCAGGTTTCTTGAAGCAGTAGCAAATCAAATGAGTTTAAATATTGCAGAAACTCTGGGTCGTTGCTTTTTCTGACTAAACCGTTAATGTTCCGAGTGCATATGCTAATTAGCCTGGTCTTATCCAAGGGATGATCAAAGTTCCTCCCCCTTTGTCAATTTGTGCGGTCAGCTGTATTGATGGTACTTTGAATTGACCTCCAGTTTTTTGCAGCGACCGGTAGAGCATGACCTGGGTGTCTTGGTTCGTGTCCTGAGAAGAAGGGTTTTGCATCTTGGGGGTGCCCTCTTGGAGAAGTGCTCTTTGCTCCTTTTAAGACTGGATTGGTATTTTTTCACAAGGGTGTCCTGACAGGGGGTAACAAATGTGTCGGATAAGGAGGTTGCTTTTCATGTCCCAATTTATCCCCCATTGTTTAAACGTAGACAATTCATCCAAGATTTTTTTAGCTATCTCAACGGAGTTCCAGGTTGCTTTGATTTTTTCCGAGCATTGTGGATCGTTGTTTGACAGAAACTCTATTTGAAGAAGATCAGAGGAGCTGATGTTTCCTAGGATTGTAATCAAATGTAAAAGTCTTAATATATTCCCACTGTTTAATATGTCATCGCTACCTCTGGACGTGTATTCTGGAGAGAAGAGAATAATGGTCGTGCTGTCCTGGTGATGCACTGCTATTTTATTTGTTTGCGGTCCCTCACAGCCGTATTGACCAGACTGGGGAGAATTGCTTAGACAGGCAATGACTGGGCAGGTTTGTTGTGTGCCTTGTTGCCTGTCTCTCCCATGTTCTCTAATAATGTCAGTAGCTCCTCGTGTAGGTTCTTGAGGTAGTTCTACATTACTGGTCTTGACGTTTTCGCCGATTTCTGTTGTTTGAGTTTGTTCAGACATTGTTAAATCGAAGTTGTGGGCAGATTGAATGATTTTTGCTTGAGAAAGCCTCCACTTGCTGTCACTGGATCGAGGTTTCCTGGCAAAGTCTCCAGACGATATTACCAGAGCCACTGGGGAGATGGCAGTGGGTGATGGTGAAGGACTTTCTGGGTCCTCGAGCAAGGGTGAGAGTGGGGGTTGTTTCGCTTATGCGGCTTTTCGACAACAAGTGATTGATGTTGGGGATGGATATTGTTGCAGTTCTGTGCATGATCTCACGCCGGTTTCTTCCCTTCCTTTTTTTCTTTCTGCAAGTTTTGCAAGAGGTCTGGGCATTGATTAATGCCAGGTCATCTGTGGTTGCAGGGGCTGCTAGTGAGTGATTCATGGGCTCAGCTTCCATTTCCTCTGACGGTGATGGTAGGACTTCCCTGCCCATTCTGCGGCTGGTTGAGCTACTAGTGTTGTTGACATCAAAGCCAGTTCAGTGCTGGATTCTGAGGTCTGTAAAGCTGCCGATTTTAGGTCGGATATCAGGTCCCCTAACATGGATGGTAAGGTTGATAACTTGTCTATAATCAATACGCAGGGGCACGGTGGCGGTGTCGTTTGGACCACATAGGTCGCTTCTTGACCCCTCTTTATTAGACCATTTATTTAGATAACTTCCAATCAATTCCTGAAATAGAGTTGGCCATTGTCTGTAGGACAGTAAGCTGTAAGTCCACTTTATGTGATTGAAATTGTAGGGCTGCGGCTGAATCTTGCAGGGTATTTAGGATTATTGTCCATACAGATTCCTGGAATGAATATCCGGTGTTGTTACTTTTTTCCAGTCTTGGAAAATTGTTTACTTCAATGGGTGAATTGAAGTGAGCAGGGTTCAAATTTTAAGAAGCAACTAGTTCTTTCCATTCCTGTGTTGCTATAAAGGTCATGTCGTTGTTCGTAGAATGGGAATCATTGTATGGTAGTGAGGATTGACGCACTGGGGCGTGTTTGCTGTTAGCCTACTGTGTATTGCTACTTGCTCCCAGGTGTCTGCTTGAGCTGTTGGAAATATCTTGGTTTGAATAGGAGAACTATTGTTTGGTTGGAGAATACATTTTGTGTGCTTTCTTTCCGGCTGTCCTGTTCATTGGTCGTTGTTAATTGTTCTGTCTGTATTGCTTGGATTGTGTTTGTTTGAATAGGGGAACTATTGTTCGGTTGGAAGAGTGAGTCTTGTCCTTTTCCATCATGGTGGACCTGAACCTTGGTTTTGGCTGGTGAGACTGGGCTTTCTATGTGAGGTGTACTAACTTGGCTTTGGTATCTCTCGACCCGGGTGGCTGAATTGGAGTGGATCGCCATCTCGGAGGATTTGAGCATCCTTGGCGAGCTCCACGAGTTGTCATTAGTAATCTTTTTTCCAGAGCGGGGCAAATCCAAGTTTTCCCTGCTTGGACTGTTCACTCCTTTACCTACCTCATGGGTGGTTTCGGCCACTTCCCTGCTTTTAGTTGATGTTGGCATTACAGTTGTAGCCCGACAATAGGATGATTGTTAACATCAGCGAACAGTCATGAGTCAACTGGATTGCTGTAGAGAGGGCTGCGATCAGTTTTACTTGATAAAAGTGGTGTTTGCAGGCCTTTTATATTCCCAGTCTTGGAGTAAATAGCTGTTCTAGGATCCTTCAGGAAGGAAAATGTTGTGTATATCTTTGGTTGGTGGGTGCATTTCTTTTTCCTCTCTGGCATTCCTTCACTGGTGATGAGGTCGTTTAAGTCCCTTGATGAGGATGTTGATGTAGAAGGCAGTGGTAACTGTGGCAATGACTGTGATGTCTGTGGTGCCAATGTCAGCTGAAGGGCCGGTGGAGAGGTCAGTAACCGTGTGAAGTCATCGAGGTTGACGAGGTCATAATGTCGACTGACTCTAAGCCATGGGCTTTGCGTGCCGGTTGTCCGTCCATAGTTGGACTTAAGGGAGTAATCAGGCCCAGTGTAAAGGCATTTGTTGTTAGTTTTATTCTTCTTATTTTCATTTGCAGTTACGATTGCTGTTGCGGTGTGGCGTGTGGCAATATAGCAAGGCTGGGGCGATGTCTCAAAGCCGGGCCAGAAGCCGGGCACACTTGTTGCTGCAGGCAACACCCAACCAAGTTGGGCCGCCTTCGCAGCATACCTGGGCGCAACGCTACACGGTTGGCTCTGAGCAACCAAGCTCCCTGCACTGCCTTTTACCTCAGCCTCTGCCGCTCGTTTCTGATGCTGATTCCTGATGGTGCCATGTCTTGCAGAGCTCCCTGCTGTCAGATCCGCGGACCACGGTTGAAGATGTACCCTGAAGCTGACACCGGTGCACCACAGCTCCTCAACAGCCTGGACTCCGAGACTGCTTGGGGGGTTGTTTTGGTCTCGTGAGGCTCCTGTAAAAGGTCAGGAACCTACTCCTCGCCGATTCCACTCCAATTCCTTGCTGCCGCTCGCTGCTGACCGACTAGTAAAAAGCTCCACCTCTCATCAGCACATGCGCACCGAAAGAGCCTTTATTGATTGTGGAGAGAAGACTGATTCTTCACTCAAACTTTTTAAAGATGTTCAAGCCACAGCATGATATTTGTGACTCTTGTCTCAGACCAAGCAGATCCACCAACAGTACAGGACATTTAGGGGTTACTCCAGGGAGCCAGCCTACATACAATGCCAGTCCTTCCAACATGTGCAGAAACAGCAGGCCCAAACCTTTTGTGGCAGAGGTCAGTGCAACAACTGAGGCCATGCGCACCAGCAGGGACATCACTCTCCTAGCTCTTAATCACCTGCTGCTGTGGCTACAAAGCTGTGTTAACTTTAATATACCTGCCTTGTGGTTCATGGGAGAACAGAGCCCTTCCACTTAGACATGCTTCCCTTTGGCCTTGCTTGGGTGTGCAGGAACGTGATGATGTAATCACTACCCTTCTACGGACGTTCGTGATACATGTGGTCCCTTACCTCAGTGACTTGCTGGCCAAGTTGGAGTCACCACAATCAGTTGTGAGATGACCGCAAAACTACTGAAATCTTTTGGGTTGTCCATCAACCTGCCAAAATCCTCCATGAGCCCCACACACAGGAGTTAGTTCATTAGGACTGTCTTAAACACAGTGGTGTTCAAGCTCTTTTCACTGCCTAAGGAAGTCCAGGATGTTCAGGATACAATCCTGATGTTTTCGGCTGAATGCTGTGTCTCATTGAGAAATGTTCTGAGGCATATTTGACTCCTAGCCTCGTTCATCCCCCACCCCATTCTGAATGCCAGATGGCATTTATGGGCCCTAAAGAGGAACATCATGCTTCAGTGGGCCAAATCATCAGGGCTGCTTTTCACACTCTGTCCAGCTCTCGCAGGTGACTACCCAGGAATTTCTGTGATGGAAGTCAAGTGGCAGCCTGACCTTCAGCAGACCACTGTCCCTTCCCCACCCAGACCTCACAGCTGTGACAAATGCAGCACTGCTGGATTTAGAGTCCCTTGGGGAGGTGGAAATCAGAGTCCTCTGGTTCCCTGTGGAGAGGCAGCTCCATTTCGATCTACTGGCACTTCGGTCGATCCATCTAGACCTGAAAGTTTCCCACCATCCAGCACAGTAATGCTAGTGCAGGTCCTTGCAGACAACACAACTGGACTGTGCTATGGAGTGGGAACCTGTATCCTATGCAAGGTGGTCATACGTCTCTGGAGGTAACTGGACCAGTAGAACAACCTTTAGGTAGTCATCCATTTAGCAGGATCTCTGAATGCCAGACTAGAGCAGCTGAGCAGTTGCAGGCTGATAGAGCATGAGGTCACCTCCATCCCGTTGTGGCAAAGGATATTTTCAATCAGTGGGGCATGCCCTGATTAGATCTGTTCACCCCTGTCGAGAATAACTAGTGTCAAAATTACAGTGTGCTGGAGGATCTTCCTGGAAAGTCACTGGGAGATGCATTCCAGCGGCGAAAGAACAAATCTCTCCTGTACATGTTCCCATTGCTACCTCCCCTGTAAGGATAATCAGGGCAGATTGGACCATCATCTTCATCAACCCAGAATGGGCAAGGAGATTATGCAATTTACAGCATTCACTCTTTGATCAAGCTACTGCTTGGGGAGAACCTACTTTCTTAGCAATAGGGAAGAGTCCTTCACCAAGTCACACATACAATACATCCTTGCATGGAGATTGAGCAGTGGCAGTTAAATGCATTCAGCCTGCCAACCAAAGTAGTCAATGTTATTCTTGCAGCCCAAAGCCCTTCAACACAGTCAATCTATGCTGGGAGAAACTCATTGTCATGTGTGGCATTCGTCATATTGGTCCTCTGCAGGCAAACCTTTGAATATTTTATTGTTTGATGTATCATTGATCCAGCAAGGTCTTGCAGTCGGCACAGTTGAGGGTTATGTATCAGCTCTTTCAGCCATTGTGTGTTTACGTGATCAATCTTCTCTATTTAATCACTGTTTGTAATGCATTTATTAAGGTCTGACTCATATGCATACCCTAAAGCCATACGTCATATCACAATGGGACTTGAACTTAATGTTGACATTTTGTATGTGCATGTATTTTGAGCAGATGCACAGCTGCTAACTGCAACTACTGCCACTCCAATTTTTTTTCTCCTTCCCATCCCCTCTGTGTTCTGTGTGAGTGAAGTTGTGTGGCATTCTCCACACGAATTTCCTCTCACCAAATTAGTATTGAGGACCCTACCAAATTTGTGACCCCTTTTCTTGCCATCAATCTATCAAAGTGCCAATGTTTTTTACGCCCGCTCACCCTTCGAAATAAGAGCAGAGACTTCATCAGCTTGATACTAAAAGTGCTTTGAGTTTATACATCAGTCACACAAAAGATCAGATTGTGAATAATTCGCACTTTGTGGGATTCTCTGGAGCAAAGAAAAACAAGGCGGTGGAAAAGCACCCTGTCAAGAGGGATAGTCCTTTGTGTCAAAATATATATGTTGGTCAAGAAACAACCCACTAAAGACCTTAGGGTTCATTCCACCAGGGCCAATGCAACAACTGCAACAATGGCATTCGCAACAAAAGAGGGTGCCGACTAAGGCCATCTGCTAGGATGCAACACAGGCTTTGGGGCACACGCCACAAAAGAGTACTGCCTTGATGGGTGTGACAGCGAAGCTATTTTGACTGTTCAAACTGGCAAGACTTCCAAATCAGAGTCCACTCCTCAGAGCCTACACTATTTGGAGCTACTGCTATGGTATTTTTTTACAGGAGAGAAATTTGTAGTTAGAAGTATCCACCAGAACAACAAGTTACTTACCTTGGGAAATTATCTTTATGGTGGATGCTGTACCTAACCTCATATTTCCCACTCCCTTTGCTATGTGGAGTGCACTCCTGACATTCACCATAAAGCTTCAAATTAGATTTTGGTGCACTGTTACCTACCATTTGTATCAGTGCGCTGCATTGGTGGTTGTGGAAGAAGAACATGTTTTAAAATAATATCAGAATGCAGAGGTGGTGCTTAGATACAGCTATACTCCATCACTTCCGAGGTGACAGAATTTCACATAGAGCCACAAAGCGCCACCTATTGGTGCAGAGGAGCATTGCTAAAAATTCTATGGATACAATTTTGCATTTGGGGTATTCTAAAGGTGAGGATCCTGTAGTTAGATAGAGTATCCACCTGAAAGAACATTAAAGTAAGCAATGTGTTCAATTAAAAGTATCTTCAAGCCAATAACAAGTGAACAGCTTCCTTTGCTTGGGTTTTTAATTAAGAGTTGCTTTTGTCTGATATGCAGGAAGGGGAACTGAAAGTCCTGTGGTAAATTTAATTGCATATCTTACAGAGCTTGATGAAAGAAGCAAAGAAATTGTAGACAAGTCAAAGGAATAAATGTTGATCATTGGTTGCATTTAGGATGTAAAGAAAGCTTCCTTTAGCTTACATGCTGATCATTTATGTCACCCCTTGATAGCGAATATGACACAAGCACAGTGAATGTATGTAATAGCTACATTGACATTATGGAATGTTCTGTATCGAAAAAGCCCAAGACCAGAACAGTGACTGTTGTCTTGTTACTGCACTGAAATACCTTTTTTTAATAAGGACAATTAAAGGGGTTCTCTTAGCATAAAGGATGCATGACCCATTACGAATTCAATTAGCCATGTATCTGATATGGTGTTAGCATTAATCCACCTTCTGCTTATATCTTTCCATCTTCTTTCAGCTCTCAACTGGATCGGGAGACTCGAATGATGGGAATAGGATGCTTATTGAGAATGAGTACGCGGATTCCACAAACTCAGCCTCGAATGATGCTGACGATGCTGGAGGGACTCTGAATCTGAACTTCAACACTTCAGAAACTACAACTGACTCCTTATCTAGAGGGAGCACTGCTTTGATGTCGACAGAAGCCACCCTCCCTGCTTCCTTCATTGCTGTAGACCAGCTGGAGGAGGACCTGGACAATGACAAGGAGGTGAAGTCCATCCTCACCAAGGAGCGGAGGGTCAACGATGAGAGCTACAAGGCTGTATGGTTCAAAGGGGACATTGAGCCAGACGAGGTGGTCACCATCCATGAAAATGAGCAAGAAGGGGAGGGTGAAGGAGATGACGAGGAGGAGGAGGAGGAGGAAGAAGAGGAGGAGGAGGAGGATGAGAGTGATGATGGAGAAGATCAACAAGGTGGAGGCTACAACCAAGCACCCACAGTGGCCTTCAGCACCAACAATGAGTCAACAAATACCATACTCTAGTTGCTTTACCATGATCCTTAAATAATCAGATATGTGCCAGAAGGATAAAGCGGGAGGAGAAGATATTCCTCAATCCCCCCTCCTCCACCCACCCGAGCTCTTCCTTTGCTTAAGAAATCCCAGTGGTTAGTGGCATTTGTGCCACTGTTGCTCTCCGCTGAATCAAGGAAGTCCATCCATTGTATATAGAATCTTATGTATGTTGAATTAACTGAAATAGGCCTCTTGGAGAAATGGGTTGGAACCAGGTATCCGCTAATTTAATTAACCTCATAATCAATGCCAGTCTGACAGAGTTTAATTTATTTCTGAATGGGGCCTCTCTCCTTCCCTCCTTACCCATTAGTGTGAACTCAAATAATCTTGACTATACTTGCACGCTAGTGATTTCTAAGTCATCAGACTCCTTAATCAACATTTTTTATTGTTAAATATATATTTCAATCACTTCTGCCCGTTACCTTTGGCAGGAGGTAGTGGTTCCCACTGAGAAGCTCTGGGTATCTTTGTTCCCTGGATCAGCACTAGTTAGCATGTCCCTGTCTGACCTCTGTCGATCCACTGATGCTTTCCCACAAAGAAATCTATACCAACACTTCTGTGTTTTCAGTGTATTTCACCCACAGATATCTCTTGTGTTAGTGAGCCATGTGCTGCTCAAAAATTAATTGTAAGCTAGAATTGGTTTCAAATGACTGATTCAGCCCCAGTCCTCCTGCTATTTCAGAAGCATTGACGTGACAGATGACCAGTTGATGCGCATACATTTGCACTAGTCGGGAAATACGTGTAACTTGTAGCATTTCTGTTGACATTTTTGAATATCACTCAACGCCTACAGCTGATTATAAGTAGTATTGCATACGTCTTTGTAAGCACTCTGCACTTTTCTCTGGACATCTGCACTCCCGCCAGGACCGTTTGCCCTTTCTGTTATATTTTTAACTTTTAAGTCTAAAAATGTTAAAGAAAATGCAACACTTGCGGGAATCGTGTGGTGATGAAAAAGGTAAGAGAACAGGGCGGGAAGCTGGCAGTGCCTACGGGCACAAGTGGCCGGAGCGGTGGCGCAGGAAGGCTGTGAGCCAGGGCTTCCGGGCTGGCAGTCATGCTTACACTGAGAAGTCTTACTGCACATGAGGCTCGGCTAAGAAACAAAGAAGGAGAGACAGAGTATGAGAAAAACAAAGAGAAACGCATGTGTACATTTTATTTTGTAATTACTCAGCATGTATTAAAGTGTCCTACGTGACCAAAATGCATTGTATTTTTCCATATACAAATATAAATATAAAAAAGCATTCGCAATGCAATGGGTCTCGCATTAGTGACACTTTGAGCGAGTGGCGTGTCAAATGCTAATTTTTTTTCCTTTTTTTTTTATATCCCAGCAGTAGCATAAGTAATAATAAAAGAAATGCAAGGAATGAAGTAAATGGTGCAGCACCAGAGGCTGTTACTAGGTACCCCTGTGGAGTTGTAAAGATACCTCTATTAGCCACATAAGGTACTGCACCATTAATGGAATGATAAAGAGAAAGATTGATTCTGAGTATACGTTTTCATTTTTTTTATTCCACAGGGACACCTAGTAACAGCCTGTGGTACTACACCCTTCCTTGAGACAATGCACCAGGGCGTCAATGCCAGAAAAGTAAAACAATAGAAAATAAAGGCAGGCGGCCATCATGTTGTAAGGTAAAAGGTAAAAGCAACAATAATGTAGAGGTTGCTGCTTGCCTTTTTTGCATTTATTTGCTTTATTGGCATTTGCGGCATGCCAAGCTATAGCTTCTTCTTTTTTAAGCTTGAGCATGGTGTGCCGCAATTGCTACAAATGTAAATGAGTACAAAAAAAGGCATGCAGCCCTTGCATTTTTCCTATTTATTTACTTTTGCAGCAAACGCGTCATGTCACGCTTTAGCTTCAGATGTTTACAGCTAAAGCACAGCGTGCAGCGAATGCTAATAAAAGAAATAAATAGTAAAAAAAAAAACAACTTTACATCAGTAAAGCAGACTTTTAAAAAATGACATACTCTGCTGCATCACGGGTTGCAGGAGCGGGATAACTTGTTGTGCCTCGTACAGCAACTACAAACCAGGGGCCTCATTTATGAAAAGTGACGCATCGCTGCGTGAAAACAGCGATGCGTCACTTTTCACTGCGCACTCCTTGCGACACCAATGATGCGTCATATTTAATGTATGACGCATCATGTCGCAAGGACTTACAGATACGTCAGTATTTCTGACGCACCTGTAAGCGCAAAAGTGACGCATTGCTGGAGTGTGTCACAAAAGTGACGCAACTCCAGCAATGCGTCCTTTCACATGGGGAAAGCCCCATGTGAAAGGGCTTGCGTCAGTCTTACGCCTGCTGTGAGGCAGGCGCAAGATTTTGACGCAACCGCATCCTAAAAGTGACGCAGTGAAATCTCATAGATTTCACTGCGTCACTATTACGAGGCTTTTTGCGGGGGAACGCCCCCTTTGCATACATTATACCTGACGCAGGCATAATGTGGCGCAGGGGTTTAAAAAGTGACGCATCTACCTAGATGCGTCACTTTTTAAATATGGCGCAACAAGGCGCATGTTTTACGCCGCCGATGCGTCACAAAAAGTGACGCACCGCCGGCGCAAAACTGACGCAAGGCCTCATAAATGAGGCCCCAGGGCGGGTTGCAAAAGCTGGACAGCATGTCATGCCTCCTTCAGCAAGACAGTGACTAAGTAGTGTTCACTTACTGTTAATGACATCTAGATAGTAAGGATGCATGTAAAAGGGGCTGTGTTCGTGAGAGGTAAGCAAAGAAGAGAGGGGGGTACTAAGTAGGGACTATATAGTCCTGGTTGGTGTGCCCACCACTAAGGGGAACACTGCTGAACCCACAAGAATGTTGATTAACAAGGTGGCCCACTGGCTATCTAGATATGCAGGGTTTAGGATGGCATACCATAGCCAGATTCTCATGGCCAGAAGAGTAGCCTGGATAGGCAAGGCAAGGAAGACTTATGAGGGGAACTGTATAGTTGTGAATTTCAGATTCCCCTGGCTTGTACAGAAGGCACTTCACTCTTTTAGAGGTCGACTGTGGGCGGAGGACTGTTCAAGTATCGGTCTGTTACCACTGGGTTCTTTTACATACAGGGTCATAATGGCCTAGGGGTGGAGAGTCATGTAGACGCCAGGCAGCCCCCCCCCCCCCCGAGGGTGAGGAGTGGGCTGGTACTCCCATTATTCAATAAATATGCCCCACTTTACTGCGGAAGAAATCTCAGTGAAGTGGATTGACTACAGGAAGAGGAATAAGGACAAGAATATGGGTTAAATATGGCCATCTGACACCCAACCCCACAGCCTGAGGGCCAATCAAGACGTGTTGTTTTAAAGGTGACCCATCCTTGCTCTCGTAAAATAAAGCCACCCAGGTTAGAGGTTTGTCAAAGCAGTGATAGGCCGACTATTGGCACTCGCCCCTCTCTAAATCTCCCAGGGAGCTCTTTCGAATTAGTCTCCTGGAATGTAGCTGGACTGTAATCCAAGTTCTGAAATCCGGAATGGTTGCAATTTATTAATACATTTAAAATAATTTGTGTGCAAGAAACCTGGGAGGTAGATTGCACCAATTTCCACTTAGCTGGGTATAAATCATTTGGGGTTCCTGCGACTAAGTCAGTGGCCGGAAGAGCGAGGGGAGGACTACTAATATTTGTAGATTTGTGTCTGGAAGGGGTATGGACTGATTTAAAATGGAATTCAGACCACATGTTGGGTCTCCAGTTCAAAAATAGGGGCCTTAATATAATCTTGAATAATTTTTATAATGCAGGAGGTTCCAAAGTGCAAGAGTTAGATGAAAGATTAAGCTAGCTGATGGGGCAAAAGCAGGGTACAATGGTACCCATGCTCTTAAAAGCTGGGAACTTCAACTGTCATTTGTGCCCAAATGTGTTATCCATTAGAGAAGACTGGACGTCTTGTAGCTTCGAGGAGGGTCCACACTTCGAGCACACACTGGAGGGTAGGGAATTGAGTAGGCTGATGAAAGAGCATACCCTAGAACACACGATGGATCTAATGGCCTTGGAGCCTAACAAATTGGTTAACCCTACATTTAAAGGAAGGGGATGTAGTTCCTTTATTGATTTTATATTAGTGTCCCAATTGCTCAAAAAGTGGCCGCAATAGAGTTGAGTGGCTTTAGTGATCACAACCCCCTAATATTGTCGTTAATAGAGCTAAACACAAGTAAGGTTACAAATAGGGGGGGGGGACTAATTCAGAGAGGGTTACGGATCAGGGCAGGCGCTTGAAATGGCCACGGATCAATGGGGAAAGCTTTTATAGGTCTTTCGTAAAAGAAGGAAAACAGCTTCAAGATGAATGTTTAGATTTATTAGTGAAAGGTCCACCGTTAGTGAAGGCATTTGAGGAAATAAGTTGCCTGAGACCCTCTGGGTAAGTAGTACGCTATATAAATGCGATGATTGATTGATTGATTGATTGATTGATTGATACACATACTGCTGCAGACGACAGGTCAGGGCAAGCCCAACAATGATCCCAGATGGTTCGATAGAGGGTATTCCCTCACACAGAGGGATCTAAAAATGGCTCTAAGAACTAATCCAAGGGACAAAAACAGTGTAATGCAATGCAGGATAATTTACAAGCAGGCAGTTAAGTGCAGGAAGAGTGTACTCCAATCACAAACCTGGGTGGACTTGAGGGAAGCTGCCGAAAGGAAAGACATGACTACCTTCTGGAAGATTGTTAATAACCCCTGTTATCAGGACGCAAATAGCCCTCAGATTGGATCCAATGTTCTTCCCGAACAGTGGCTGAAGCACTGTAAAGGGCTCTGCAATCGGAATAGCGAGGCACAGGTCAACAAAGGGGTGGGATGGGAGGTGAAATGTTCTACTAGAATTCACCCTGGAAGAGATCACTATTGGTATCCTGGGTCTCACTCGAAAAAAGGCACCGGGACCGGATGGGATCCCCCGGACCTCTTTTTAAACAAGGTGGATTTATGGGCCCGATCCTAACAAGAGTAATACATGCTGCTATAGCCACAGGGCTTCCTCGCTCGTGGTCATCGGCTATAATAATCCCCATTTTTAAAAAGGGAAACAGTTATAGCCCCCAGTGTTATCGCCCTATTTCCCTTATAGATGTAACTGCTAAAGTGCTGGGACGTGTTATTTTAACTCGCCTGATGAATTGGGCGGAGGAACAACATATTTTCACTGACGTCCAGTACGGGTTTAGGGCCGGAAGATCAACAACTGACCAATGCTTAAATCTATACTTATTGGTGGCTAAATATACCATTGCCAACAATGAAGTGGTATATCTGGCTGTTATGGACCTCACGGCAGCATTCGATTGTGGTAATAGGGAGAAGTTGTGGGTTTTAATGAGTAACCTGGGGGCAGATCAAGATCTTATAAAGATTTTGAGAGCCCTACACTGGAATACCTCGGCCAAAGTCAGGTATAATTTAGAGGGTGGAACTACTGAGCCTTTTCTTTGCACTAGTGGCGTGCGACAGGGGTGCATTTTGGCTCTGTTCTTGTTCTCCCTATACAAAAATGATCTAGATCAAGCACTAAGAAATTTAAACGTGGATTCACCAAGAGTAGGTAGAAGAGCAATCCCCGTCCTACTTTACGCAGACGATGCGGTCCTGTTGGCACGCACTCCGCTGGGACTACAGCGTCTGATAGATGGCTTCGTGGATTTTATGAGCAATTTAGATTTGTCTGCCAACTTGACCAAGTCCTATGTTATGGAGGCGGGGACTAGATCACGGAAACATTTTAATTGTAGAATAGGTACTCACAGCCTGGGGAAGGTGCAGTCATTCTCGTACCAGGGCATTCTATTCGATGGGCGTTTACATTTTAAAGCACTGACAGAGGAGAACTGTAGCAAGTTAGCGTCCAGCATATGGGCAATTATGAACTTCGGCTGTAGACTTGGACGGTGGTCCCCAGAGCAAATGAGAAACCTGCATAATTCAATCTGCTGCTCCAAAGTAGTACATGATGCAGAACTTTGGGGGTTCACTGATTCAAACAAGCTTCAGGTTGAGGAGAATAAATATTTGAGAAGGCTGCTCAAAGTCCCACAGTGTGTTCCCTCTAATATCGTTCGCGAAGAACTGGGTGTAGCATTTTTGGGGGACAATGTGCAGGTCAGGCCCCTGATAGCATGGCTAAAGATTTGGGTTAATCCCAAAGCCATGCTGACTAGGAATATAATCATGGACTGCCTGGGTAGGGACAGGGGAATGAATATCCCATGGCTGATGTATATAAAGGTTGTTTTTGAAAGCATTGGCTGCAAGGATCTCTTCCTAAAGCCAAACGGAATTACAGGTCGCGATCAAAATAAAGTGAAGGAGATGTTCTCTAATTATAAAGCCTTGTGTAGAGAAGAGAAGGAATGGGGCAAACACACAGTCAGAGCTTATGGTTTAGTGAAGACCTGTGAAGGAATGGAACCTTATCTTGCCCTTATATACAACGCTCATGATAGGTTTTTAATCTCACGTTTTAGGCTCAACCTTTTACATCTCTTATTGGCCGATCCGGCAGGTTTTACCAGTTCAGTTGAGCTGAAGGGTCCGTGCGGCTGCGACCTCCGGTCTCCGCAGGATACCCTTCATTTTGTATTATTATGCCCTTTTTATTCATTGCCCAGGCCCCGTTTTTTTAGTTAGTCTGCTGAAAAAGGCTAAATTAAAGCATGCTAAGGTGGCCCTATTATATTTACAAATGGCCCAAGATCCCTTGACCCTGCTCTGTATCACAAACTTCTTGAGGTTAGCAGTAAAATTGAGAGAGACAAGAGGGACCTGTTGAAAGAAGCCCCACCAAGATCACGTGTAATATGTGGGGATTTGATGGAGGCTTAATGAATTGTATTCGGAATAGCTTTTGTATTTTCTTTTAAACTGTATATCATTGTCATTTTAAATTGCACTTTTATGGTATTTTTGTAAAATGCCGAATAAAGTAACGATTGATTGATTGAAGTAGGGACTACAATTTTTTTTATTTTTTTTAATTTAAACTGTATTACATAGCGCTGGCTAGACCCAAAGGTATAAGAGCGCTTTACAGAGGTTGTAAGTAGAAACAGATTGCAATATTACATTCATGCAAAAAGGAAAAGGGTGAAAAAATATTAACAAAATGCAAAGAACAATAAATACATGTACAAGAAGATCAGAAGTATATATAGTCCATAACCATGATTTGGATAGTTGTGCAAGCAACCTAACATGGCACCCGTGTTCTCTCCATAGTAGTCTGTCTGCTATGTTTGTTACCTGAACCATGCTGGTATTTACCTCCGCATTTACAGACCGCCGACTGGCACACTAGCCTCTGACCATGGCGAACGGCGAATGCAGCTTTCAGTAAATTCGAATAAGTTAATTTCAGCTTTTTTTATAATATTGTAGGAATACGGCTTCGGCCATAGAGTGTCTTCGGCAGCTTTTTTTACTTACCCCGCACCCAGTGCGTATTGCATGAGACACCGGTACACCGATGTAGTCAATATTACGGTGACCTCAAAATGCCGATCCGGCATGCTAGACACTTACTAGCGTCATTATTAGTATTATTATGTTTTTTTCAGCACTATTTCGCTTTGGTTGTTTTATGTTATTACTTTAGAAACACCTTATGCTATCACTTTAGAAACACCCTGCACGTTGGGTAGAACTCACAAATTATCAATGACAGTGCACTGCGTTCACTTCCTGATTGTTTAACTGACTTACTGAGCACCAAGCACAAGGGCTAGAAGCACTATATCACTGCTCTGCATGGAGAGTGGAAATATCATTTTACCTTGCACATCAATAATCCAATAAGGATATTGTTAAAAGCAATTCCATTCATTTCCTCATGTATTAAAGCTTCCTAATTTGTTCGTAGATGCATGTTCCCTGATGAAGGCTACCATTAGCCGAAATGCATTGGACAGTCAATTAACATGTTTTCGGAGTGAAAACTAACTCTAAATGAACAAACAATAAATAATTTCATGAACTACTTCACTGAAGTTGTGAACTGATATTTGAACTTTGAAGTATAAGCTACAGCTAAATCAGATAAACCCCGGCTGGGGTCACTGTTGTGCCTAGGGGACGTTCCCCAATCAGGGGCACGCTTAAAATATTTATCGCGTGTACAACGGAGTTCACACCCTACTGAGCACCCAACCATCAAAATCTTGGATATTACACAGGTTGTGTATACACCAGTAATAATGTGGTGAGAAACATAGCACCGTCATGTGCAGGTTGAGAGACCCTGTTAGGAAGCGGGATTAAGGGCCCCAGTAATTGTAGAGAAGATATTGCTTGAGATCTTTTTTGAAGCTGAGGTAGGAGGGGTTGCAACGTAGATCTTTGGGGAGTGAGTTCCAGATAGTAGGCGTGTTTCCGGAGAAAGAGCGTGACTGGATTGATTTCTTGTTTACCAAGGGCGGTACCAGTATGAGAGTGTTTGTGCTCCTCATTTCTCTGGCACAGCCAGTTTTGTGAGGTTTTTGTGAGAGATACAGTGGGGTTTGAAGATGCAAGGCTTTATGCGTACTGCACGTATTCTTGTAGTTACATCTGCCTTCGATAGGAAGCCATTTGAGATCTTTGAGGATGGCAGAGATGTGATCAAACCTCTTGCAATCACTGGACTGACTTGATTGGGCTAAGTGGACTTTAGGTGTTCCGGCGAGAATGGCATTACCATAGTCCAATCTGGAGAGTACTAATGATTGAACAACAGATTTAAAGTCATCAACAGGAATGAAGAGTTTAATTTTATTGAGGTGATGTAGAGAAAAGAGAGCGCCTTTAACTGCGTTTTTTATGTGGGGCTAAAGAATGAATTTTTGATCAATACTTATTCCAAGAGATTTAACTGAGGTAGAGGTGGACAAGGAGCAGTTGAGGGCTTTAAGATCAGAAATCCAATGTTGATGGGGAGTCGGTTATTTTTAGGAGCAAAGAGAATGACTTCTGTTTTTTTAGGATTGAGTTTAAGGTGATTGTGATGGACCCATTGTTAAATCTTAGTCAGGGCATCATTGAGGTGAAGAATGTCTGCGTGGGAATTGATTTAATAGTAAAGCTGGGTATCATCCGCATAGAGGTGATAGTTGATTCCTGCTTGCTTTAGAAGGAGGGTGAGGGGTTCCATGAAGAGGTTAAATAGAGAAGGAGAGACAATAGAGCCCCGGGGAACACCCAAGGAGACGGGCGTAGGTTTAGAAAGGCAATTGCTGATTTTAATTTGTTGGGTTATGTACTGAAAGAAGGAGGTGAACCATTTGAAAACAGGACCATTGAAGTCAAACCGATATTTGAGGGTGTTGAGTCAGGCAGACTGGTTTACAGTATTGAAAATGAGAGGTCAAGAAGAATGAGAAGGGAGGCCTCCCCCTTGTCGAGGGAGTGATGGATATCATCAAAATTGTTGAGCATCGCAGTTTCAGTACTGCAGCCCGTTCGAAAGCCTGACTGTAATGTGTCCAAAAGGCTTAATGAGTCAATTTGTTTGTCCAGTTGGAGCAAGGAGCATTTTTCAAGGGCCTTGGAAAGAAGAGGCAGATTAGAGATAGGACGCAAATTGCTAAGGTTGTTGGGGTCAGCTATGGCCTTTTTTAAGGTGGGAGAGATTTGTCCTTGCTGGAGGGAAACAGGGACACGCCCTGTGGTCAAGGAGGAGTTGGTGATGGTAGTCCAATAAGGAACAATGATATGCTTTAAATCTTGCATGAGGTTGGCGGGGAGAGAGTCAAAGGTATGAGAGGAGGGTTTAAGCTTAGTGATGATGTTGAGGACATCTGGCTCAGTAACTGGGCTGAAGTAACGCCAAGATGCATTCTTTTTTAACTGTGGACTGGTGAGGAAATGTTCCAGGGGCGACGGTGTGAGGGAGATGAACAGAGTTAGGAGGGGTCAAAGGTGTAAAAGGAGACTTGGATGGGAGGACATTGAGGGGTGATGAGCACTGTGGGGAGAGAGTTGTGGCAAAGGATAGATCAATCTTGGCAATTTAATCAGAAAATAAGTTTGCAATTTCTTCACATCTTTCGGTAGAAGCCATTTTACTAATCCTAGTCACAAATTAAAAGCCACCATTTACAAAGGACGATAAGAGAAGCAATAGAAAAGATGGGCGGAAAATGGAGGTGGCTTAAAGTCCATTCCTGAATATAGTATGTACGCATAGGCGAGACCAAAAAAGGTCATCTCTAGTTGTAAATTCACCACTACCTGGTGCCTCTTTTCACTTTTTTAGAAGCCTGAACCGTTTTCACCATGGCTGTTTTTGAAACAAGCCTTGCTACATGTTTTGCCAGACTGGTTAGCTGGTGCACAGCCTCATTTGCCATTGTTGTGGGTAGTAAGCACAATGCACTACAGACATTCGCGTGCATGTTGCTTAAAATAGCTAAGCTTTACAACAAGCACAAAAATTAAAGGATGCTTTTAGAGGTTCCCAGTGGACTTTCTTGAAGTAAAAAACCATATCCTGTATTTACTCCTCTGTTAATTTCTCAAAACTAACTGTAATAAAAACAGGACATGTAAGCTAAGGCAATTTAGCCTTGCTTAATTTTGGCATGCCTTCTTTTCAAACCTACTTTCTTGCTGGTCCTAACTTGCGCTGCTGGCTGACAGAGCCCCTCGCTCACTGTGAAACATGCTGTCTCAGCTGTACCGCACCACCTTTTCCGTTCTTCCAGGAATAATCACAAGCTTTGCTCCTGGTGATTTCTATAATGCTGAACTTGGCACTTGGAAAGAGTCATGAACAATAAATGTCGGCTGGGCACGTTGCTTTTAGGAGCTACAACAGACACAAAGGCTCTGGTCTACGCATAATGATTTAATTAGCAATAACTAGTCTATATGATGTGCTGTGATAAACTTCCACATTTCCGTTATTTTGAAGCAATGGTAATAACTAGTTTTAACAGTGCCTAACTTAATTATGCATAATTTATTGACCTCAGTAGGAAAAAAGGCTATGTGAATCCTGCTAACTTGCACAGATAACTACTGGGGATACCCTGGGTTACTCTGTCAGGTGGATATTAGAGAAGAGAGATATAACTATATGCTCCTTTACCCAGCTGCACCTCCTCTTTCTTATACCTTCCTCCAGGCTTACATTAAAATAAGGTTGCCAAACTGCTGAATACTTCCTACTCACATCCAAAAATTATGTGCAGATTTTAGACACAGAGGGGCAGATTTATGAGGCAGTTGCGCCTCTTTGCGACGCAATTGCGTCACTTTTTTTAACGCAACTGCGGCGCAAACAATGTGCTCTATTTACTGCGTGACTCACGTTGTAAAGCACTGCGCCGTAAGGAGGCGTTCCTGCGCAAGGGGGGGGGCGTTCCTGCGCAGGAACGCCTCCTGAAAGTGGCTGAGTGAAACTATGAGATTTCACTCAGTCACTTTCAGGGCAGGCGTAGGTCTTGACGCAGCATTGTGTAGATGGGGCACCCCCGAGCCTTGCTGGAGCTGCGTCGCGCTTGCGATGCAACTCCAGCAATGCGCCACATTTCCGGCACAGATGCGTCACGCATTTGTGCCGTTTTTGAACCATGGTGCGCTGCATTATAAATGCGGCGCACCATGGGTGGCGGAGCTGTGGCGCACTGTGGCGCACGTTAACTGGCGCATCCCTGGGGATGCGCCAGTTAACATAAATCTGCCCCATAATCTTTGATCATGCAAGCCGTAACCAGAGAGTTTAGACAGAAATAGTGTTCCCACCAAAAATGTATCAGAAGGGTTTCTAACAATTCTTGTCAACAAGAACCTAAGGCATGTATTCAACACTAAACAGCACTTGTCTTCTAATGCAAGAAGGCTAACAGTGAGCTGGCATAAGCTGCTGGCAGGTGTGAGGAACACGTTTATTCTTTTCCACTTACTAAATAGTAGGCTTTCTATTGGGGTTATCTCAGACCTCAGTTACACTATCTAATGGAACATCTCATATAACATTATGCTAAACACGAACACATGAACATCAAAACATAAATACAAAAAAACAATTAAAAGAGAAAAATGCGGAAATCAAGAGCACAGTGAGAAGGGACACATAGCTGCATGCTTTTAAAAGAAACTACTAGCGACCCACTCCTCTCTTCCTGAAATCACCCCCTTTTCGGTTGGTGTCTAGAGACTATGGAGCCAAAGATTTCAATAACTGAACCTGTTTGCAGTCTTTGATGAGGCGAATAAAATATTCATGCTGCGCTCATGCAGTCTAATGCTGCCCTAATGTAGTGCGATTTACACAGATCCGTCGTCAGAGATTATAACGACTCCCGTAAATCCTAACATTCAGGGATGCCACTTGAATGTTCTTCTAAACTGTTGTCTGTCAGGGCAGTAATTAACCAGCAGTTCCCCGGAAAATAAAAAGTAGGCAAATGAGTGCCCCACTGAATAGTAAAAAAATATGGAAAGCTCAGAGTTTTAAATAAAAATTGAGGAAATCGGAATGCAGTACACCTACCAAACTGCTTCACAGAATAAAAACACCTTGACAAAAATAGCCTCTCACTAATGTTCCAATCGGCTTCAATATTCACTGAGGCTGTCCCGCCACGACACCTACAATATTAGAGTAACAAGTGGGTATAAAAAAATATAGACAGTTACAGAATCCTTTTGAAAATATTTGTATTGATTATCAGGACCAGTTTGCATAACTCAGTGCACTACACACTTTGAGATGGTAAATTTAAAGTTTTTGTCACATTTTCAATGAGCATTTTAGCACACTGTAACACAGCGTAGTCGGCGTTCATCAGACACATCTGCTCAAAGCCTCAGCAAGCTCTTCTGTCACTCTCAGTGATCGAGGATCAATTACTGCAGAACAGATCCATAACTATGTAGGAAACAACACCTGGGTCCAATCCGGGGATTGAGCCGCTTGCTCTTCTTCAAGAACACAGCTTGGGAAGAAAGAACTTTACAGGATATGGACAGATCAAGCGATCCTGGAATGAAGTGAATAATATCAGATCCCTCCAAAACCCTTTCACAACTAACATAAAACAAGCCCAATTACCCTTAAAAGGAAACCCAAAACCATATAAACATCCTACCAAAAGAAGACCAACTGCAGATCAGCATCCAAAAATGCAAAAAAGCTCAAAATAATACAAGCAATGGGGCAGGAGGTGACAGTAACACAACTGTGGCATTAAGAGGCAGTGGGAGTAAGAATGCTATATTTAAATGTAAGCAGCTAGGGACCTGAAGCTTAACACAGACAAACAGTAACAGAGCAGGAAACCAAGAGCAAAAATAGTCCCCCAAAGAACAGATAAAGAACCAAAGCTGAATGAGACAGTACTACGTCCTCGCTCTGTGGGAGGAACAGAAGAGAGAAAGGAGAGACAAAGAGGTAGGACTGACCACTACCAAGCAAGGATTTTTGAAGGACACTGACATAGACAAATGAAAAGCAAAGGCAAAAAAAGGGATGGACTTGATGCACACAGACTGATTACAGCAGGTCTCTAAGGGACAGCTGTGCTTTCTAGCTCGACCTAAAAACTGTAATATCTGAGCTTGTATCCCCAAATGTACTTTTCTTCTCAACTAAACAGTTTCTGGGCTTGTGAAAATTCAACTGCACCCGTGTGTGTTTTTAAATATGGATGCCAGGGCCATGCATGCTGACAGGAGTGGGTGGAGAAGGTTCGCAGCACTTGGGTCTTTACGTGAAGTGCTGAACGATAATAACAAGGCCTAGGTTCTGCAGCATTAATAAGTCAGGCTCAGTGGCGGAAGAACTTGTACTACTGATAGGCATCTGATAGGGGTCTGGTCCTACAGCACTGCCGGTAACACTGCAGAAAATTCACAATGCTGATCACGGCAAAGCTGCAGAATGCTCAAGCTGCATGGGCCCTACTGCTCTCAGGGCACAACTACAACATACACTGATCTCTGCTTGGTCCAAATCTGCTGATGGCATTGTTGCAGAAGACTGCTGAGGTTCTGCAGCACTAACAGCACCACTCAAGAAGACTTGCACTCTCTCTTCATGGATCCTTTGCTACTGATGGCATTGCTGCAGATGACTGCTTAGGTTCTGCAGCACTGGCAGCACCATTCAAGAAGACTCACACTCTCTCTGCACGGATTCTTTGCTGCTGATGGCACCGCAGCAGAAGACTGCTTAGTTTCTGCAGCAATGGCAGCACCACTCAAACAGACTCACACTCTCTCTGCATGGATCCACTGCTGCTGATGGTATCGACTGGTTAGAGTCTTCAGCACTGATAGAACTACACAAGAAGACTCAATCTTCTCTATGCATGGATGCACTGCAGCTGATGGCACAGTTGCAGAAAACTTACAAGTATTGGGTCCACTGCTGCCTCTGGCACTACTGCAGAAGACTCACAGTGCTGCTGTTTCACAGCATTGATGGACAGCTGCGGAGATCTCTCAGTGCTCGGGTTCTACAGGAAGGCTAGCACCACTGCATAAGACTTACACTGATGAGTCCCTACCACACTCATAGCACTGGTGCAGAAGTTTCACACTGTTTGGGTCCTACAGTGCTGATGGCACCAATGCAGAAGAGACACTGCTGAGGTCCAACAACATATCTGCTAGACTTACACTCGCAGTATTGGCAGCACTCACTGAAGAAGCAGCCTTCCAAGGTCGTCGACAGCCCCGCTAAGAGCCGCTATCAACTCAGCTGCAAGACTCGTCGCGGGTTCAAATAGAACCTCTCACATCTCCCCAGACCTGGGAGCACTCAACTGGCTGCCGTTTGAAGCTAGAATTCGTCTGAAAATCGCTTGTATGACTCACAAGGCCATACACCACAACTCCCCGCACTGCATAGCTTAGAAACTGGTGCTCTCGGCGGGCATCAGAGCCTCCAGGAGTGCCAAGACTCTTCTACTAAAACCACAATGATTTGCCAAGAAAAAAACCTATAACCGATCCTACTCAGGTACGGCTCCTAGGATCTGGAACGCTTTGCACATTGAAACAAAGAAGTGAACGTGATCCTCATGGCTAAAGTCACGTGAATTCTCTGACTTATTACTGTGTATTTTATTACTTGTTCTGTTTTTGTGCTCCATGCTGTTTTCTCTCTTTTTTCGCTAGTTTTTTTACGTTGATGAGTTTTGTATATCTGTTTCACTTATATCTTTGTGTGTTACGTCTACTCTTGTTTCTCTACATATGGCTTGTAAAGCGCTCTGATACTCGCAAGGGTCTTGTTCACGCTATATAAAACCTTCAAAATAAATAAATAAAATAACAAAATTGCTCAGATCATGAAGTACTGATAGCACTACTACAGAGACACACTATTGGCGTCCTACAGCATTGGTTGCATCTCTGCAGAAGACTCACTTGCCTTATTGAAAACAGAACAGCAGTTTCATACTCAGAGTACTACAGAATACTCACACTGTTCAGGTCATAGAGTGCTGATGGCACCACTGCAGTAAACAAACTACTGTGGCCCTACAGCACTGGCAGCCCGTTTTCTGAAGACTCACACTTGTATCATTGACAGATGCACTGAAGAATACTCACACAGTTCAGCTTTCAAGGAACCAATGACTTCACCACAGAAGACACACTGCTTATGTCCTACATCAATGGTAGCACCTCTGCAATTGACATATTCTCACAGCTTGACAGCAGTACTGAAGAATGCTCACACTGCTCAGGTCCTAGTGTGCTGATGGCACCACAGCAGAAGACACACACTGCTTAAGTCCTACATCACTGGTAGTCAAGCTTGAGCAGGGGAAAGAAGAACAATAGGTATCCTGTCACAGGGAAGTGTGCCCATCTCCCAGACAGGGTTTAGTATTTTGCGACAGGGTGGAGGCACTTGCCAGTGCCGCTCAGCCTGCTCAAGGGGCACATTTGGTGCCCTCCTTGCATACTCCAGCTCAAACCACTTAGGGAGCCATTGGCTCCCGCTCTGGTGCAAAACTGGCCAAATGACATGGGAGTATCCTCCGCACTGGCCAGCCCCTCCTCTGGGTGGGAGCCCTTAATCATCTCAACCCTTTCCTTAGGGTACTTAAGTACTTACCTGAGGGTGGGTCCCTAGATTGGTCATGGGATTTGATTTAGATCTAACTCCGTCTCCTCTTCAACTGTCTGGACATCCTGACTGCGTCATTATGACCATGTCGTACTGGCCCTTATCAAAGTTCGCTTTGGCAACCAGGAAGACTCTGTCTGCTCCTGACCTCTTTGTTCTGCAAGTCGCTGCACCATCAGTGTCCGGGCTCCACACAGGTTCCATCCCATACCTGTGGATATCCAAAGACGTCAGAAAGAGTCTCCCTTGAAGTGAATGAGTCACTTCCCTGCATCTCCAGGCACCGCAACATAGCTGACCGAATCACTTACCCTGGGCTCCTTCGGACTCCAACAGGTTCAGTAACATATGCGGTGGTTCTACAACGTCTTTGAAGCCCGCACTGTCTTCAGACTGAGTCTGAATCCAGGATCCCTCATCGACACTGCCGGAACCAAGTCTCTGTGCATCGCATCGGATGGACGTTGCTAAGGCTGGGCGACTCTCGTCTCCAGTGAACTCCAGGCCCTATAGAGTCTACTTTAATTACAGTAGGCTCTCCTGCTTGGCGCCTACCCTAACTTACTTGTACGTAGTGGGCCTCTTTGACCTTGCTGGTCTCAACACAGTACCTTTTGTCTTCGTTCCCTTGTTGACATTGCCAAGGCCTGTTGGTGCTCCTGCCAGACCCCTTGGAAATTGACATCCGACCTGGGACAGCTTGCACACCATGCCTGGTCGTCCTCAGTGCCACCTGGTCCATGTAGCTCCAGAGACAAGGACACAGCAACTCTCCTGTAACATCCGACATTGGTGGGCACTCGATTCCTGTGTTTCCTGGTCACCCGTGAGTGACCTAGACTCTGTACCCTCTGCTTACAGGTGCTCTTCTGCTTGAATCCACCCTTAGATTCCAAAGGACTGTTCCAGATTCTTCTCCAGCAGCATCTACTTGAAGTCTTCCATTGGAGTCTACAGCGGTCCCCGACGTCACTTCATATCTATCGCACCCAGCTTCCCTGGGACAGGTAACCTGGTCTCCTGAGTATCCACGGGTGGGAGGACTATCAAACCATCCATCTTCCACAGGGTGTCTTTCAAGTCCTCTAGGATGGGTCCTTTTTCATAAGAACTGCAACTGCGAGGTCCCCATTGACTTACTTTGAGCAAGTGGTTGTGTATTCATTTAGCACACAGCCTGAGTGGGGTTCCCGGGTCCCAACCTTGAGTGGTTCCTTGGTCACCCAGCACTTCTAAGGCTTCTGGGTTCACTCACGACTTCGGTCGCATTTCACTATTTTTGAATATGGTTTAGTCTCTCCCGGGAGCCTATTGTATTTTCGTGTCACTTACCTGTTGTAATAACAAAGTTTTGTGTGTATTGTAAATATATTTCTGGGTAGAAGATTGCATTGCGTTAGTGGGTGTCTGTAATGAATGACTATTTTCATAACTACACACTGGGATTCTTTTTCACTTAATCTGCACTACAAGATTAGATACTGGTTAAAGAAGCTGCTTTACTCTCATCTTAGACTACGCCTGAAGGCGGCTCTCCACAGCTACCACTTAGAGAGCTTTCTAAGGTTGTCTAAACCACTACAAAAACCATAAGGGTGGTCTGGATTGGTGCAGGGTGATTCCCTTCAATAAGTGTACACCATATACCATGCCAGTCTCCTACAGCAGTACTTCAGAATACTCACACTGCTCAGGTCCTGAGGCGCCAATGGCACCACTGCAGCAGACACACAGCATACATCTTACAGCACTGGGAACACCCCTGCATTAGACTCACCCAGCATTGACAGCAGATCTACAGAATACTCATGGTGCTCAGGTCCTAAGGCCCTGATGACACCACTGCAGAAGACACGCACACTGCATAGTCCTTCGGCGCTGTCGGCACCACTGCAGAAGTCTCAGACTGCTCGGGTCCCACAGCACTAAGACCACTGCCGAAGATTAGCACTTCTCTCTGCTCAGGTCCACTGCCACTGATGGCACTTCTGCAGAACACCCGGACTGACAAGACTCTGCAGCACTGATAGTACCCTCAGAGCATTAACAGCAGTACTGAAGAATGCTCACACTCACAGCAGTACTGAAAAATACTCACACTGCTCAGGTCCTAAGGCCCTGATGGCACCACTGCAGAAGACACACACACTGCATAGGTCCTACGGCGCTGTCGGCACCACTGCAGAAGTCTCAGACTGCTCGGGTCCCAAAGCACTAAGACCACTAAAGAAGATTCACACTGCTCTCTGCTCAGGTCCACTGCCACTGATAGCACTTCTGCAGAACACCCGGCCTGGCTAGACTCTGCAGCACTGATAGTACCCTCAGAGCATTAACAGCAGTACTGAAGAATGCTCACACTCACAGCAGTACTGAAAAATACACTGCTCAGGTCCTATGGCGCTGATGGCACCACACCAGAAGACACACAGATCACATCATACAACACTGGTAACACCCCTGCATTAGACTCACACTCGAAGCATTGACAGAAGAACTACAGAATTCATAGGCTGCTAAGGTCCTACAGCGCCGATGGCACCACTGCAGAAGTCTCAGACTGCTTGGGCCCCACACAATTAACACCACTGTGGAAGATTCACACTGCTCTCTGCTCAGGTTCTCTGCCATTGATGGCACTGCTGCAGAACACCTGGATCGGCTAGGTTCTGCCGCACTGACAGCACCCTAAGAGCATTGACGGTATTGAAGAATACTCAGACTGCTCAGTTACTAAGGCCCTGATGGCACCACTGCAGAAGACACACAGCTTACATCTTACTGCATGGGTAACACCCATGCATGAGACTCACACAGCAATGACAACAGAATAACAGAGTCCTCAGACTGCTCAGGTCATACGGTGCTGATGGCACCACTGCAGAAGACAAACTGCAGAGGTCCGACAGAACTGGTAGCACCTCTGCAGAAGAGGCACTCGTATCATTGGCAGCAACGCTGAAAAATACTCACACAGCTCGGCTTCTACGGCACCAATGGCATCACTGCAGAAGACACACTGTTTATGTCCTACAGCTCTAGTAGCACCTCTGCAATGAACTCACACTCGCAGTACTACAAAATACTCACACTGCTTAGGTCCTAAGACACTGATGGGACCACTGCAGAAGACTCACACGGCTTAGGTCCTCCTACGGTGATGGCACTATTGCAGAAGTCCAACAGTTCCCATGTCCTATAGCACTGACAGCACTATTGTAGAAGACTCAATTCTGGGTCCCACTGCCGCCTGTGGCACCACTGCAGAAGACTCACAGAGCGTACAATCATACAGCATTGATGATTTAGTTACAGAAGACTCATATTGCTTAGGTCCTCCTCCAATGATGGCACCACTGCAGAAGACTCATGGTGCGTACAATCATACAGCATTGATGACTTAGCTACAGAATACTCAAATTACAAAAGTCCCCCTCCAATGATGGCACCACTGCAGAAGACTCGCAGTGCGTATAATCATACAGCATTGATGACTTAGCTACAGAAGACTCATATTGCTTAGGTCCTCCTCCAATGATGGCACCACTGCAGAAGACTCATGGTGCGTACAATCATACAGCATTGATTACTTAGCTACAGAAGACTCAAATTGCTTAAGTCCCCTTTCAATGATGGCACCACTGCAGAAGACTCGCAGTGCGTACAATCATACAGCATTGATGACTTAGCTACAGAATACTCACATTGCTTAAGTCCTCCTCCAATGATGGCACCACTGCAGAAGACTCATGGTGCGTACAATCATACAGCATTGATTACTTAGCTACAGAATACTCAAATTGCTTAAGTCCCCTTTCAATGATGGCACCACTGCAGAAGACTCGCAGTGCGTACAATCATACAGCATTGATGACTTAGCTACAGAAGACTCATATTGCTTAGGTCCTCCTCCAATGATGGCACCACTGCAGAAGACCCACAGTGCGTACAATCATACAGCATTGATGATTTAGCTACAGAAGACTCATATTGCTTAGGTCCTCCTCCAATGATGGCACCACTGCAGAAGACTCATGGTGCGTACAATCATACAGCATTGATGACTTAGCTACAGAAGACTCAAATTACAAAAGTCCCCCTCCAATGATGGCACCACTGCAGAAGACTCGTGGTGCGTACAATCATACAGCATTGATTACTTAGCTACAGAAGACTCAAATTGCTTAAGTCCCCTTTCAATGATGGCACCACTGCAGAAGACTCACAGTGCGTACAATCATACAGCATTGATGACTTAGCTACAGAAGACTCATATTGCTTAGGTCCTCCTCCAATGATGGCACCACTGCAGAAGACTCATGGTGCGTACAATCATACAGCATTGATTACTTAGCTACAGAAGACTCAAATTGCTTAAGTCCCCTTTCAATGATGGCACCACTGCAGAAGACTCACAGTGCGTACAATCATACAGCATTGATGACTTAGCTACAGAAGACTCATATTGCTTAGGTCCTCC
This sequence comes from Lissotriton vulgaris, assembly GCF_964263255.1. NCBI lineage: Eukaryota > Metazoa > Chordata > Amphibia > Caudata > Salamandridae > Lissotriton > Lissotriton vulgaris. The sequence goes on from NC_141687.1 coordinate 1,754,037,091, forward strand.
TCCAATGATGGCACCACTGCAGAAGACTCATGGTGCGTACAATCATACAGCATTGATTACTTAGCTACAGAATACTCAAATTGCTTAAGTCCCCTTTCAATGATGGCACCACTGCAGAAGACTCGCAGTGCGTACAATCATACAGCATTGATGACTTAGCTACAGAAGACTCATATTGCTTAGGTCCTCCTCCAATGATGGCACCACTGCAGAAGACTCATGGTGCGTACAATCATACAGCATTGATGACTTAGCTACAGAAGACTCATGTTGCTTAAGTCCCCTTTCAATGATGGCACCACTGCAGAAGACTCGCAGTGCGTACAATCATACAGCATTGATGACTTAGCTACAGAAGACTCATATTGCTTAGGTCCTCCTCCAATGATGGCACCACTGCAGAAGACTCATGGTGCGTACAATCATACAGCATTGATGACTTAGCTACAGAAGACTCATATTGCTTAGGTCCTCCTCCAATGATGGCACCACTGCAGAAGACTCGCAGTGCGTACAATCATACAGCATTGATTACTTAGCTACAGAAGACTCAAATTGCTTAGGTCCTGCTCCAATGATGGCACCACTGCAGAAGACTCATGGTCAGACAATCGTACAGCATTGATGACTTTGCTACAGAAGACTCAAATGGCCTGGGCTGTACAGCACTGATAGCACCACTGCAAAAGACTCCCACTGCATAATTCCCATAGCGCTGATAGCACTGCTACAGAAGACTTACACTGCTTGCCTCCCTTGATGCTGATGGAATCAATGCACTGGTCTCGCACTCATCCGCTCCTCCAGCACTGAAAGCACTGCTACAGAAGACGCACACTGTCTGGGTCCTACAGCGCTGACACCATCACTGCAGAAGATACACTGCTGAAGTCCTGCAACACTGGCAGCACCTCTCGATTAGAATCACACTCGCAGCATTGATAGAAGTACTGCAGAATACTCATACTGCTATGCCATAAGGTCCTGATGGCATCACTACAGAAGACACACCTCTGGGGTCCTACAGCACTTTAAGCACCTCTGCAGAAGACTCACATTCATATCATTGACTTCAGCACTGCAGAAGACAAACTGATGAGATCCTACAGCACTGGTGGAACCTCTGCAATAGAATCACATTCCCAGCATTGACAGAAGTACTGCAGAATACACACACTAATCTGGTCCTGAGACGCTGGTGGCATCACTGCAGAAGACACTGCTCTGGTCCCAACGGTCGGATGGCAACACTACAGTAAATTCACAGTTCTTAGGTACAACAGCACTGATGGCACCACTGCAGGAGACTCATACTGCCTAGGATCTGGGTCAACCAGTGTAGAAGTCTCACACTGCTCAGGTCCTACAGCACAAACAGCTCCATTGCCAAAGAGACACAATGCTTGGGTCCATTGCTGCCAATGATACCACTGCAAAAGATTTGATGTGTGTAAAGTAGTACAGCATTGATGGCACAGCTGCAGAAGACACACTCATGTTTTAAAGCACTGATGGCACCACTTGAGACGTCTCATGCTGCGGAGGTCCTACAGCACTGATAACCCCTCTGCTGCAGACACACACTTGCATCATTGACCGCTGCACTTCAGAATACTCCTACCACTCAAGGTCCTAAGGTGCTGATGGCACCTCTGCAAAAGGCTCACATTGTTCACACCCTACATCACTGCCACCCCAGCAGAAGACTCGCACTGCCTGGGTTCTGCAACACTGATAGCCTGCTTCAGAAGAGACTCACAGTCATTTGGTTCTTCTGCTTTTTAACCAAAGCGCTAACACTGCTAACAAGTTAATTGGGAGGAGAGTCTTGTTGCTCATATTCTGTACACATTGCCAGGACCAGCCAATGGAGAGAGAAAGAGATCAAACAAACACCATTCAAACATTTAACATACAGACCACAAACACAATTAAACAATTTCCCCAACCCACCAGACACCTATACCGTGTCTTACTTTCACTTGCACACATTCCCCACAACTGCAAAAGCAAAACTGGAGGTCGCTCATTCTCCTACATTGCACTCAAGACGTGGAATGACCACCCTGAGCAGACCAGAGCCTCCAAATCACTTCTTGAGTTCCATAAAAAGTTGACTACCTGCCTCTTTGCATAAGCGCCTTAGAGACCACAAACATACACACCTGCCCAAGTGCCTGGATATCCTCTCACATGATTAGTGTGCTATTCACTTAAGTACAGCATAACATAACATAACAACACATTCACTGCATGCACACAAATTCAATTTACATACACAAGGTGCACTTGCATCATTTGCACAATACAGGTTCATATAATTCTTCCACTCCTTTCACACGCCATTTGTACACCACTGACACATAAACTTCGCACAAGTATACAGCTGTCACAATTACATTGCTAACACATGTACAATGAGCATAGGGAAAATACTCACATATGGGCACACATAAACACACAGGTTCACAAATACATTGCTCACAAGTACCATGAACACAGGGAAACCGCTTACACATGGTCACACACACACACACCAACACACACACAAACACACCATTTACAAGCAGCAATTTGTAATGAAAATGCTTGCACAGTTTTAACAGATACGGCACACAGACAGACAGATATATAGTTGGAAGCTCAAGATTTGGAAACAAAAGTCTGAAAGAAACATGAGTCCAAAAAAGGTTTTAAAATATAATAATGCTTATGGTTACCTTTAAGGTGCACGAAAGGGTTAGAGTAAGTATTGTGCTTAGGGCTGGAGTGAGAATATGGGTTTGTGTGAAGGTTAGGCTTTTGTATAGGGTTAGGCAATATTGTGAGGATGAGGTTCATGGATAGGGATGGGATTAGTGCTGGGGATAGTTTAAGAGTCAGCGTGGTGGGTTTGGGTATTTTACACAATGCAGTTCATGAAGTGGTTAGTCATAACCACGCTCAAGCACATGTAAAAATAAAATGAAACATCTGAAACATGGAAGAACTTCTGTCTTTTGGCTTTCAAACCAATTAACAAACCTATATACTTCATTTATTTTCTACCTTTATGTTTCCCACTTTCTTTTTAAAAATGTTGGGCCCCATTCACAAAGGAAAACTTAGACATTTGGTCTAACCTTAGACCAAAGGTCTAAGTTTACAAGTTTGGGCATTCACAAAGGGCATTTTGTGAATTTATTTATGTCCGCACTCGTATAGGATTCGTAAATGCCCTTTGTGAATTCCCAAAGTCAAATTTTAGACCAAACTGCTAGGTTTACTTTTGTGAATTGGGCCAGTTGTTTTTCACAACTTTTAACTTTCTGTTTTTAAGATATATTCATAGCCACACAAACATTCTACCAACCCACACCATTCATACAATTAGTGGACCAGGCGTGTTTGCAAATTACATATTGATGGAAACGTTTTTTTAAATTCTTTTATAGCAAAACGCCCTGGTATTGAAACATACACATTTGTGCTATTTAATCTCTGTTTTATAATAAAATACATTGGGGTAAGGACAACTTACCTCCGCTCAAGAGTGTTTTGTTGGCAAACTAATAACAGTATTTATAAAAAGCATTGGTAAATGCAATAGGTTTCGCCTATGTGAATATTAACAATTTTTGTTGTTTTAGCTTAGTGAGCAGTTGTAAAAGTGATATGGTAAACTCATATTTGAATGGGGGTACCTGAATGCCAGGCACTATATTACTAGGAGAGAAAAAGGGAAAGATAACAATAAAATCAACAAAGGAAAGCACAAGAGAAGGAGGTACTAGGAAAGGAAGCAAGAAGATAAGTAAGGATTTAAGAAAAAGAAAGGGAGGGGCTGCGAGCAAGTTAAAAATCTAAGAGAAAAGAAATTAGTGAAATTTCGGTAGTGAAAAAGAAAGAACGGAAATGTGGAGTTTTGAATGAATCAAATAAAGGTTTAGGATGTTCTGATCACAGCACCTACTCTCTGGGCAGGATAGCTGCAACCAAGAAGAGTCACTCGCTAGTGGAACTACAAACATATTGTAGTGAAACTGGGCTGTCAAGTCAAGCAGAAGAAATGGCAAGAACAGATTAAGGAAAAGCAGATGTTCAGACATCTGAGTCCTCAGTTTGACTGCACAGACAAGGTATACAAAGAAGTTAAGGTATGGGAATGCAGAGGTCCAGTAATTGGAAGTACAAACAAAAAAGGTGCGGTCTAGAAGAGCTACATCCCACAGAGGTACATAAGCAGCAGTATAGCTAGTATAAGTGTGGTGCTGGGAGGGGTGCAGCCTTTGGAGGTAGAGACAGCGGGGGTACAACCTAAGCACTGTAGAGGTGCTATCCGCTTTGAAGGTGAAACCTAAAAACATAAAAAGAAATAAAAATGGAAATTAAACAAACAGTGGCTGTTAGACTTGGCATCTTTTGGCGTGTTTCCCCTGACGTTTTGCTTTATGACCTCCCGGTTTTGACTCTGTTTTTGCTGGTGTAATGACTCGCTCACTTTTCTCACTGCTGTCCAGTGGTAAAGTGCAAGTGCTCCTGTATAAAATGTGTTATGGATTGGCATTTCCATGTTTGGCTTATTTGATCTATGTGTCAGACCCTAGTAAAGTGCTCTACGAGTGCCAGGGCCTATAGATCAAATGCTATTGGTGGGCTGCAGCACTGCATTGTGCCACCCACCTAAACAGCCCGTAAAGTGTAACTCTGGCCTGTCACTGCAGAACCTGTGTGCAGCCTGGGGCTGCAATGTCGACTTGGCAAGTGCACACACTTGCGAGTCCCTAAACCTTCCCTTTTCTACATGTGAGTCCTCCCTTAAGTAGGCCCAAGGTACCCCCATGGGCAGGATGCGTTGTAGGTAAAAGGCAGGTCATGCCCTGGTGTGTGTGGCATGTCCTGGTAGTGAATTACTGCCTACTTCGATTCTCACTATTGCAAGGCTACCTGTTCTCAATAGGCAGGGCAGTTTGATCTTTACATCATATGATCCTAACTGACTCAGGGAACATGGTAGACATTCAAGTTTAATATGCCTGAACTCAGAATGATAAAATACATATTTTAGTGAAGTTGGTTTTAACATTCTGTGTTTGAAAATGCCACTTTTAGAAAGCCTGCATTTTCTGACCTAACCATCCAGTCTGCCTCTGCTAGCGTGTGTATTTGCTGTCTGGTTTGTGAGTGATAGAGCTGGGGGGAGACAGGGTGATTTAGCCAGGCTGAATAGGCACATCTATACCTAGATGGGTGGGAGGAGTAGCGCCTAGGTCTGTATAGGGCTGAGATCACCTTCCACAATGCTGGCTCCACCTCCTGTGGTGCGTCTGAGGACCCTGGCCCACACTGACAAAGAAAGAAGGTGCACCTTGGCAGAATGCACCCCAAACTGGTTTGAACTAGGTCCAGACCCCTCTGCCTTCAGAGGACAATGGATTTGCTGGTATAAATATTGGGACCCAAAACCCAAGACTTTAGATCTCGCTGGAATCAAGGAACCTGCCAAGAAGAAGAGCTGGAAGACCTGCCAGCAGGAGTACTGCCCCTTTGCTGTGTTGTAGCTTTGTTGGGTTGGCCTGCAGCTGCTGCTTCTGCCTTGGGCAGTGAAAGCACTGGACTGAACTTTCTCTACTTGTGCTGAGTATCTCCAAGGGCCTGAAACCGAGCTGGCCTCCTGTTAAGAAGTCTCAGGGACTGAAAAGAGTTCAACAACCTTTGGGTACTGCCTCTGGAACCATTGTTTCAGTTGCCACAGAGGAGAGGGAACCGCAACCACCTCTGTCATCCGACTCAGACACTGGCCTTGTGTCCTGAAGGCACCAAAATGAAGCACCCTCTCGCCCTGCACCGCCCGCCTCCATCTCACCGACACCATCCTAAATGATCACTACCGAGTCGTTGCTCGCACCGCATCAAGGGGCACCGCATCCTGCATTGCCTCGCTTCACTTCACTGGTCTGGGCTCACCGACACGGTCACTGCTGGCTCAACATCCGTGACCACCTTGTCACGTACGGCTATCCGGCTCCGCCTGCACCAATTCCCGCCAACCGGCTCTGTCACTGCATTACAACTTGACAGCACCGCATCGATCACCGTCTTGCCCTGCACCGCCCGCCTTGGTCTCACCGACGCCGCCTGGACGACCGTCACCGAGCCGCTGCCTACACCGCATTGAGGGACACCACACCGTGCACCTCTTCCACTTTGCACCGTAACCGCGACGGACTCCACTACCGGCTCTGTCACCTGCATCACAAGTTGCCAGCACCACATCGAGCACGGTCTCGCCCTGCACCGCATGCCTTGGTCTCCCCGGCGCCATCCGGACGATATTCACTGGGCCGCTGCTCACACCACATCGAGGGACACCGCATTGTGCACCGCTGTCACTTTGTATTGCAACCGCGACGGATGCCAAGACCGACTTGCACCTCTGTATGAGTCGCACTAAGAAAGGTACTATAAACGAGTCTGTCCTGCTGTCGCTGGCCCGTACCGACGCGGTCAGCTGAAAATGTGAGACTCTGTTATTTTCAGCATCGCAGTAGACTCGGACCGAGTTACCGACTCGTAGGAACTGTGTTTTCAACGTAGTTTTACCATTTAAAAGACATCTGGTGAAGCAACTATTTTTAAAGTTCTGTATTGAGAATTTTTATCGTAATTGGTCTTGTTTGAGTATATAAAAATATTGGATATTTTTCTAAACTCGTGTGGTGTCCTTTTGTAGTGCTTACACTGTATTACTGTTGGTTATGTGCAAATACTTTACACACTGCCTCTGCGATAAGCCTGACTGCTCGTGCCAAGCTACCAAGGGGGTGAGCAGGGGTTATTTTAGGAGTGTAACTCCCTTATCCTGACTAGAGTGGTGGTTTCTGCCTGGCTTTGGTGCAAACCTTAGCCAACCAGAAATCCCCGGTCTAACATTGGTTGTCAGCGGTGAGGATATGACTTGTGTTTGCACTTGGCTTGCAGTGATTGGTGTGCACTACTACCATATCTCAGACCATTACGTACCACGTACAAGTTCTTTTCCTTTTGGATTATTTTTGATCTTGCCAACTTTGAACTTGCTACTTCAACATGCCTGAATCTAGAGCATCGTCAGTTGCATCAATGGAAAGTGCCTTTGATGAGGAAAGGTTGGAATCCTACAACATAAAGGAATTGAAAACATGGCATGGCAGTACCAAACTGCCTACAGACACTGAGTTGGCAGGTCTGAATTACATTTACAGGCTGCTCATGTGGGTGGCACAATCAGTCCTGCAGGCCCACTAGGAGCATTTGATTTACAGGCCCTGTGCAGACACAGTAGCCTGTACTAGGGATTTACCAGTAAATCAAATGCCATTAATGGAATCACCAATCCAGAAACAACATTTACTGGGAGAGCATATGCACTTTAGCAAAGTGCATATGCACTTTAGCAAAGTGCCCAAAGTCATAAAAACCAACAAACACAGGTCACAAACAGAAGGCTAAAAAGCAAAATGTCTGGGGATAAACCCGCTGGACAAGTCAGGTCTCACAGTCTAAGTAGTAATATCGCATAGAACTCCGCTCCACCTGTTTATGTGTGGGCCAATGTTCCAACATGCAGTTTGTCTGATGTTTAAAACAACCTGATCCAGTTTTACTGAGTGGTAATTCCGCCTGGTAAAATCACATAAAGCTTTGATTCCAGCAGTAGCCAAGCCTTGTACCCTGATTCACTTTTTTGGGCCATGGGGAGCATTGAATGCGACCTCCTACCAGATCTTCTCTGCCTCTTTCCTCTCCTACTTCCCACGTCCATCACCCTCCACCCCATCCCTCACATACATTTCCAACCTCGCAGAGCAGGTGGTAAATGCATGTATTCAATCCAAGTAATTGGAAATCCGGTGCAGCCTTGTGGTTATTAAATACTGTTCTACAAGGTGATTCCCCAAACCATGGAGCACAACTTGTAATTGCATGGTGTTGCCACAGTGTTGCCACATAGTAATGCACAATTCCCATGTGGATTTACTAACCTGCCAGTACAGTGCAACTCTTAAGGGTTTAGTGGTCTAATAGTTAAAATCTCAAAGCATTTCTCTATTGCCTAGCCTTTAACTAATGTTTACCACTTCACTACTGGATTACCATGCTCTCAGCAGCAACATTTCTTAATGCAGTGAGATTCATGAAAAGTTTACACATGCAAACAAGCACGAGTTCCTCCTCAGAGGTCAAAATGGGTAGACATCATTTTTGTTCAAAAAACAACTATCCCTGGAGGGATAATGTCGACCTTTAGGTGCCTTCAACTGAAAGGGACGGCTGGAAGGGGGTCTCCTGTGCTGTTAAGCCTAGGTTGAGGTAGAAGTCACAAGCTGTCTCGAGATAGTGCCTGCTACATGACATGAAAGAAATGTAAATATGTGCAATTGGTTAATAAGCAAATGTAAAGGCTGCTTTAATTGATTGAGTCGCTTGAAGCTGCATGGTGATTTTCTCTTTTTGAAATGTAACATAAGGGGTTGCCAGCTGAGTTCTGAAGGCGCATCCTTTTAAAGGACACATACAAATGTTTGCTCTAGGTACAGTCTGATTGAATATTAATAAAAAGTTTATTGGTAAACTACTTAATTATCTTAAACACTAAATACGTTTTTACATTGTTCAGCAGCCCAACCTAAAATGAATGCAATATAATGATAACATAACGACTTACATATTCACAGTGCTTTCTCTCACAGGCTGGGTCTTCATAGCACACTAGTTGTAAGTAGACTGTCACTATTCCCCACTCCATCAATCAGGATTCAATTCTGTGACTCCCTGGTTATATATATATATATTTACACACACACACACACTCACCACACACACACACCTGCAGTGATCCTGATCACCTTACCCAGCTGAGGTTTCATAATATAAGAGGGCATTTCACACTGATTAAATTGTATATATTTTTCGTTTAAGGGGGATACTTTATTTTATATGCAGTGACCAGCAAGTGAAAAGCCAAGAAAATAGTTACGAATATGTTGTTCTTTTCAGTCATGTTTTTGCACCCACGCTCACTGACCCTTCCCTAACTGCATTCAGGGCCACAGTTCCCACACGTTTGTTTGTGCACATGGCCTCGCTGCAGTTCAAAGCTCCTGCAGACAACTGTATAAATAAATGCAATACCCCGAATCTGCAGTATTTATAGTATCCGCTAGGTGGTGGACGTTGATAAGCTAGAGTTCTACTCTCACAACATGATCTATACAGAAAGAGTGTGTACGGCTGACCTGCCAGGCATAACGTATAACAAGTACGGTGAACGTGCCAGCATCGCTGCACTGCTGCTCACCGGAGGAATACGTGTCTATTTACATCTGATACGTGACACCGCCTTTTCAAGTGGTCGGTTTTTAGTTCCCTCGTAATATAATAATGTTGTCTCAGGCCCCTTTCAGATACTTAACGGGCACAATGTGGTGCAATGGTGTTGAGGCAGAAGGGTCTTGAATAATGATGATATAATCAACTCATAACTTTTCCATCAAGTTGAAAAGCAAATGTGCGATTCATCACGGAGGTGGTAATTGTAGCACATCAAATAAAGCTACCAAGACAGCAAACAGGCGATAATGGGCTTGATAATATGCTCTATGGATTTCCAATTGAAGGCCATGTTAGATGTCGTTCACAATTAACATGGGCTTCAATTGGAATTCCATAGAGCATATTATCAAGCCCATTATCGCCGTTTTAGCTGCAGTTTTCTGCCTCTTAAACTGCGATAATTTTATCGCCTGTCTTGATAATATGCCCCTAAATACTTACAGAAATGAAGATGCTTAAATAATAAAGAACGCTCATTGTCAATGCCAATAGGTCTGGATAATGAATAAAAGTATATTTTGTGTCACTGATGGGTTCAAGCACTCAAAAGGTCATCATACATTAGCGCTGTCACTCATCTTTGCACTCATACACCCATTCATCCATCAACTGATTCATTCTTGCATTCACCGTCACCACCGTAATAACACACACAAACTCAACAACATATGTAAGATAAATGAAAGAATAGTAGAAAAAAAAATAAGCTGAACTCTAAACATGGTGTGCACATACGTGCAATAACAAAACTAAACAGAACAACAGGTATCCATCTTGCAGATGTATTGTAAATTGCATAATATTGTTTTAAAGTTCCTGCCTAGATTCAACATTTAGAACCAACGTGTTGACCATCTTAGAATGGCAAAACAATGATAGGTTGTTTACAATTGCATAACATAATAGTCTCCTGGTTTACAGGAAGTTGGCACATTGGATACATCACACTGTTTATGGAATTAACACCAAGCGACTCTGAAGCACTTCCTGGAAAAACAGAAAATGTAAAACATTAAAATAAAAAGATGAGAAGCAGAGAAATGAAATGGGAACTATAAAAAGAGATAATTGAAAACTAAAGGATTGGCCTCTTGAAAGAAAGAGGAAAATTAATTCAGAAAGAAAATGATTTACCTCAGACTAGACAGCAGACACAAAGGGAAGATTTGCATTTATAAAACGAGAAAATCAAAAAGGACAAGACATGTAGGGATTAGTAGTTGTAAACACATACAAATTGACGGGGATCTTGGCAGATAATAGAGGGAGGAGAAAATGCAATTGCATGGATTTACTATATTTGTGGACAAAATGCTTATTTCCTGTTGCCAGCTGATTGGGAGGGAACTTGTTATTTAGACATATTAAACCCGAAGATGTATCATGTTACACGCTTAGATACACTAACTTTAACAACAGCACATAGATGGAAACGTAGTACACAAATTGGAACTGGATTAGTAGGAGATATATTTAGAGCAATAATTCCACCTTTAGTTGTCATCGTAAATGATGAAAAGATTAGGAAATTAGTAACACTTGTCGAAAAAATGGCGACTAGCACATCTGGAGCCTTGCTTGTAATTAACATAGAATTAGTTGCTAAAAGGTCCATAGTTTTGCAGCACTGTCTTGTTTTAGACATACTACTTGCAGAGAAATGCTTAAATTAATTCACTGGTGTTCATACATACCTGATGAAAGCAAAGCAATAGAGACTTATGCAAAGAACATTTCGGGTTTAGAATCTGAATCACATGAATTGGAAACACCAAGACTATATGAACATTTTAGAAAAGCCTTAAGCACCATTGGCAACTGGTTCTCAACAGCAGGGAAAGGTATATTTAAAGTTATAATAATAGCAATAGTAATGGTGGGACTTTGTATAATATTTCTTTATGCACTATAACTGAGTTGCAAATATTTCTTACTCAAAGGACAGAAAACTCTCCAGAAATAAATATTTGAAAGGGATATGGGAAGGCATGGTATTATGAATGATGACTACATGAAATCCCTAAAATTTAGGGGGAAAAAAAGAAAACAACAGGACTCAACTGATGACGAAGGGGTATTCTGAAACAAATTCACATGTGAAACCTTATTGAGTGATGATTTAAAAAATCATCAGAAGGTAAGGGCTGTTAAAGTCTAAATTGTTCATGAAAATTGACCTCAGTTAACATTGATGAAAATGTGGCAGACATTAGGTAAATGTGTTTAACGTTGTCTTAACCATAGAAAAACATAGGAAATGCTTCTTAAAAGAATGCGATAAAGGATCATGGAGAAGATTCTTCTTGAACATGTGAAATGAACATGCAACTTAAATAAGTAGTAGGCTCTCATGCCTAATTGCTTCTAAAACTAGGCATGGAAGTTTTCTTTCAACTTCTATTTGACATTTAATAAAATGCCTTTTAGAACTGCTGACCTAAGCATCTGACTGTAAAATCGTTTATCATTTTAAAATATGCTGCTCCAAGAGAAATGTATTTCTTTGCTTGCTCACACCATATGATGAACTTTTTACACTACCAATGTTTTTTTATATAGTTTGTAATAAATAAATAAATAAGTATTAGTAATGTTAAGCACTCTAAAGATATTGTTTGCATGGTCTCATAAATTGAAATGTTTCATTGCTCTATACTGCTATATACTAGCCCTTTGTCAACACAGTGGGATACTCACAACAGCTAATGGAATAGTTCTGCAACCTTCCCTCATCTATTCTAATGCAAGGCATATTTGAAACATTTAGATAACTGCTCACAGGAGTGAATGTTTACTGTGGGAAATGGAAGGAGAGACAACAGAACATTGGAAGACTCTTTCCATTGGACGAAGATGACTTACCATGCTGAATGTTGCAAATGTTTTATGTTCTTAAATGTGTGTTCCTAGTTAGAGAGGCAATGCAATTTTCATCCAGTCCACTCCATTCCATGTCATCTTACCCTCAATGCATTATGCATTATTTTCCCTTATTATTGCCACGATTCCTGTGTGCTACTGCTAACGGCAATTTCATTTTTAAACTTCCCTTTTTGTGAGGATATTTTCTCTTCGTGTTGACAATAGCTACTGCTGTGGTAATTTTTTGGGGGATTTTTTTATCAGTTGCTACTGCATCTTGTTGGGGAACTTGACTGACTTTCCGGATCTGATCTTTATGGAGAGTTCATTCTTTTGCTAACAAAAAGCTCCAGAATCTTGCTTATTTCCGAGATAACTAATTTAGGCTAGGACTCTTAGATTAAGATAGGGACTGTCTCCTTTCTGGAACATGCTGTCTATTTTATGCTGACTCTAACAAAACCTTTTTCAATAATTCTGTAATTTGACCAATCAGAATAAAAAGCACAAACACTTGTACTAATCTTTTTGAAACGATTTCAACCTCTCATCATTGACTGAACATTAAGATACAGAAAGTTGATGATTCTCTTTGAACTGAAATTTTATTACAGCTCCTTTCTATCACCATGGCAACGATCCTTTTGCCTGAAGACAGAGGCACGCCAAACATAGGAGGCCCTTGTTATAAGTGCTTTCAGTTTGCACTGGTCACCACTTTTGGATGCTGCCACAAGGATCAATACTCAACTGGATCTGCTCCTTCCTCAAAGGAAGAACACAAAGATCCAACCTGCCACCATACACATCAGAGGCCAAGAACCTCAAAAGTGGAAATGGGTACCAGAAAACATCAGGAAAATGGTTACACAGATCCTTAGCACTACCAGACTTGATTAGGGCAACACACTCTACGCAGGATTCTCTAAGAAGTTCCACAACAGGCCCCAAACTATTCAAAACGTTGCAGCAAGACTCATCCTCAACTACGTTGTCAGACACAAATCACCCCACACCTCAATGAACTGTACTGTTCCTCAATCCACGAATGCACCCAGTTTAGACTTCTCACACACATGCAAGACACTATAAAACACTGGCCCCTACCTACCTTAACAGCTGCATACACTACCATACACCCCTCAGGCACCTCCACTCAGCATGACTATCACTGGCATGCATACCTCGCATCCACATAGCCACAACCAGCGTGGTGCATCTTCTGCTACATCTATCACATTGCATGGAACAACCTCAACCTCCCTCACCACAACATCGTTGCTGCTCGAATTCTGCAAGAAGCTGAAGACCTGGCTTTGGAATATCCTTACCAGGAAGACAGCTGCCTAACCGACCTGCAAAGTGCCTGGATACCCTCACAGATGGTTAGTGAGCTATACAAATACACATAACATAGCATATGTGTTATTCAATTATATTTATAGCAAGGTCCTTTCAGACCGCTGAGAGATTTTAGCAAAAATTATTACAGAGCAAATCTCTCCCCCTCAGGCTTTGTCAGAGGCAGAAAAAGGACCAAAATCCCTCTCTAAAAGAGCAATCTGTGACAATCCATATAACAAAATACCTATCTATTGCCTTTAATACAGAGAAATAACAATCCATCCATAAATGCCTACTGACTTTAACAATTGCTTTTCACAATCACTATGTTAGGCCCACTGCACTTATTGTAACTTCTCATAACAAGCATTCAGGCCCATAACCTTTATCATTGGCTTATCACCATTACCAACTCAAGCATACTGTACCGGCAATAAGATTTCTCCAATGCAACCATCAAGCATACTGTCATAAAAGGACAACTTTATACAAAATTACAGTTGTCAAAAAAAATACTATGTCTCCCGAGAGAGTTTAAATAGCATTATTGTAGTGCATATTTTATTTCCCCATAATTTGTTCGGGAAAATCACCAATACAAACGCTCATAAAGTTGAACTCATCATGCATAAAGGTATAAAATATGTAGAAAAATACAATTGCAAAACAAAATGCAACCCCTCTCAACAGGGTCTAACAAGAATCATCACAGTGAAAACCCCCAGGCTTTGACAGTCGTTGGTCAGTGCCAAAACTCTTGGCAGCTATGGTAAACTGTGCAATTACATGTAACAAAATTACCTGTCTGTGGCCTGTAACACAATGTGATAAAAACCATCTTTTACTGGCTTTATCAAATGTTTTTCATAAATAATAACGAAGGCCTACTGCCTTTGTCAAAATGTGATGTTTCATAATATGCAGACCAGACTTATTGCATTCAACATAATGTTACCCTGTGCACCAATCAGGCCTATGGCTTGTCACTATAACCAACTCCGGCCTACACTGTAAAGCATAAACTTTTCCACAAGTCAACGATCAGGCTTGCAGTCATTTTAAATTAGAATCAATGCAAAACTACAGTTGGCTAAGCAAAATATTATCTCTCCTAAAAGGGCCTATCAATGATTCTATCTGAGCAAACCTTCTATATCCATGGTCAGTCAAACAGTGTTGTGAATTGTTGCTTCTCCGCTGCTTTGTTGTTTAGGCACACATCTGCACTTCATGCATCCCTTGCCCCCAGTCACAACTCCTTGAGCCATCTCTGAGATTCTGCCAGGGAAATAAACTCCAACAGGCTGAAAGCAATGTGCTCGAAGTCCTGCGAGATTTTGAGCGTATCACATGATTTGGGTGCTGTCTTGGGTGCGGTTTTATAAATATTGCACCCTTCTCTTAGATCCCTTGCATGGCATCAAGAGAATCCTGAGGTCTGAGACTTTTCTGATGCGCAAAGGGAGCAGATAACTACATGGATTCTCGATGAAGGCCTGCAGCGGCTCCCTGGTTCCCATATGCCCTGACAGCAATATGGAAATCTTCCAGTCAATTGATACAAGACATTACCCTAAGAGACAAAACCAAGAAATGATTATCAAGAAATACTGATTAGTGCACCAACAATAGACAAGAAAGAGGCAAACTAAAGACAAGTGAAAGACTAACCAAAGACAAGTTAAAGACTAACCAAAGACAAGTAAAAGACTAACCAAGATTAACCCAAGTTTAAACAAGACTAACTGAATAATGGGTAATTAAAAGAACATTGAAGAGCATAGGTACTAATCAAGAATTTTCTTTGTTTAAGGACCTTGACCTGGCCTGTGGTTTAGGATTACACACAAGATCATAGACGGAATGTTGCACAATGGCAAAACATTCACCCCCAGTCACAGATCTGGGTTTAATCCATTGTTATTTTGTTCACCAAGCTACCCCAGTTCAGACATGGCCATATACAAATCAGTCTTGACACTGTGCCTCATGGGAACAGTCCAGCCCGAACTGCAAAGCCATGTCTTCCCTGGACCGGAATCAAGCATCCTAGGACCAGTTTCTGGCTATCAGCCAACTTTAGCCAGGATAGCTTGACTCCAGTGGCTTAGTGAGCACAGGATCTACATCTGGGCATACCCTTCCCACATAGGGTGATCAGCAAAACACACAAGATGATGAACGGAATGTTGCACAATGGCAAAACATTCACCACCAGTCACAGATCTGGGTTTAATCCATCGTTATTTTGCTCACCAAGCCACCCCAGTTCAGACATAGCCATATGCAAATCAGTCTTGACCCTGTGCCTCATGGGAACAGTCCAGCCCAAACTGCCAAACCATGTCTTCCCTGGACCGGACTCAAGCATCCTAGGACCAGTTTCTGGCTATCAGCCATCTTCAGCCAGGATAGCTTGACTCCAGTGGCATAGTGAGCACAGGACCCACGTCTGGACATACCCTTCCCACATAGGGTGAACAGCAAAACACACAAGATGATGGGCGGAATGTTGCACAATGGCAAAACATTAACCCCCAGTGACAGATCTGGGTTTAATCCATCGTTATTTTGCTCACCAAGCCACCCCAGTTCAGACATGGCCATATGCAAATCAGTCTTGACCCTGTGCCTCATGGGAACAGTCCAGCCCGAACTGCCATGCCATGTCTTCCCTGGACCGGAATCAAGCATCCTAGGACCGGTTTCTGGCTATCAGCCACCTTCAGCCAGGATAGATTGACTCCAGTGGCTTAGTGAGCAGGGACCCACGTCTGGGCATACCCTTCCTACATAGGGTGAACAGCAAAACACACAAGACGATGGGCGGAATGTTGCACCATGGCAAAACATTCACCCCCAGTCACAGATCTGGTTTTAATCCATTGTTATTTTGCTCACCAAGCCACCCCAGTTCAGACATGGCCATATGCAAATCAGTCTTGACCCTGTGCCTCATGGGAACAGTCCAGCCCGAACTGCCAAGCCATGTCTTCCCTGGACCGGAATCAAGCATCCTAGGACCGGTTTCTGGCTATCAGCCGTCTTCAGCCAGGATAGCTTGACTCCAGTGGCTTAGTGAGCACAGGACCCACGTCTGAGCATACCCTTCCCACATAGGGTGAACAGTAAAACACACAAGATGAGGGACGGAATGTTGCACAATGGCAAAACATTCACCCCCAGTCACAGATCTGGGTTTAATCCATCGTAATTTTGCTCACCAAGCCACCCCAGTTCAGACATGGCCATGTGCAAATCAGTCTTGACCCTGTGCCTCATGGGAACAGTCCAGCCCAAAGTGCCAAGCCATGTCTTCCCTGGACCGGAATCAAGCATCCTAGGACTGGTTTCTGGCTATCAGCCATCTTCAGCCAGGATAGCTTGACTCCAGTGGCTTAGTGAGCACGGGACCTAGTCGTCTGGGCATACCCTTCCCACATAGGGTGAACAGCAAAACACACAAGATGATGGATGGAATGTTGCACACTGGCAAAACATTCACCCCCAGTCACAGATCTGTGTTTAATCCATCGTTATTTTGCTCACCAAGCCACCCCAGTTCAGACATGGCCATATGCAAATCATTCTTGGCCCTGTGCCTCATGGGAACAGTCCAGCCCGAACTGCCAAGCCATGTCTTCCCTGGACCGGAATCAAGCATCCTAGGACCGGTTTCTGGCTATCAGCCGTCTTCAGCCAGGATAGCTTGACTCCAGTGGCTTAGTGAGCACAGGACCCACGTCTGGGCATACCCTTCCCACATAGGGTGAACAGCAAAACACACAAGATGATGGACGGAATGTTGCACAATGGCAAATCATTCACCCCAGTCACAGATCTGGGTCTAATCCATCGTTATTTTGCTCACCAAGCCACCCCCGTTCAGACATGGCCATATGCAAATCAGTCTTGAACCTGTGCCTGTCGTTTAGGATTCCCTGAACAGCATCAGTGAAGTTTGTTGAGAAGTTCCAAAGAGAACTCTGATTCCATTCAGGAAAAGTATCGTTTGTTGTATAAGAACGCTCCAGGACTATAGCAAGAAAGACTTTGTGCAAGATGTGTTAATGGTGCGAGATGTGTTATTGGTCTACTACAGAATGTAGATTTTTCTAGTATTCATGACGGAAAATCTTAATTTTATTAAAGACACGGAGGCGAGTATTATGCTTTCTTATCTTGCTTTAATTTACATAGCAGCCAAGATAAGTAAAAGACTACAGTTCCCAGAGGGCCAGAGAACAAACTGGGCCGTGGGACTGAAAAAACGTGAGAATACAATAACCAATCACAATGAACCTATCAGATAAAGACCCTAACTGACTGCGCAGCTTCCTCTTTTCGCTGGCGAGCAGATCAAGTATAGTCATTAAACAAAGGGAAAATGAATAAAATTAAGGATATAGCCAAAGTCCAGGAACATAAGTCTTGAATCAGGGGAATCCAAGGAAGAAGACCAAACAGGAGTCCAGGAGGAGGATCCAGGAGCGTTGGAATTGGAGCACTCGAAGGAGAAGATCGAAGAAGTTGAAGGGAAGATCTTCTAAGATGAAGCCGGTGGCAAGGCTGGATTCGCTGTAGGGAGGGAGAACAAATGTTAAGAAATGTTGCGGCGGGATAATACTCGCCTCCGTGTCTTTAATAAAATTAAGATTTTCCGTCATGAATACTAGAAAAATCTACATTTTATGGCAAGACCGGAGGCTCCTATTATGCTTGTTTAAAGCATATTAACAACATCAGAAGCCACAGAATGAACAGGTTTGCAATAGAACATGCAAAATATACTGTCATTTGACCAGTCTGCTGATCTCAGAATGTCTTCCAGGCGAGAGCCAGACCAAAAGGCTGTAGAAGCCATGGCTCCCCTGGCCAAATGAGCCCCGAAAACGGAGACGTCAATTCCGGCAAGAGACATGACCCAACGGACCCAACGGGCAAGGGTAGGAGAAGAGACAGGAAGATGGGGTTTGATAAAGGAAATAAGGAGTTGAGAATGAGAGGGCGTTCTGAGATCAGCAGTTCGGTGTTCGTACACTTTTAAACATTGTCCCACACACAGTTTAGGATGATCTGGAAAGTAGGGGTAAAACACTGAATCTAAATTAGTCTTGGTACGTCTGCGTATCTGAAACAGCACACCTGAAGGAGAATATTGGCGAGTAGAAACATCTAGAGCCTTAACATCAGAAACTCTCTTGATGGAAACTAGACACAATAACATGGCAAGTTTAGCAGATAACATTTTTAGTGAAAGAACAGCATTGTCTGGCCAACTAGCAAACAATTTAAATATCACTGTAACATCCCATAAAAAGGTATACTTAGCCAACGGTGGTTTCGCACAACGTACACCCTTGAGAAGACGACAAATCATAGGGTGAGCACCAACTGGTTTACCATCGATTTGGGAATGGAAGAGGGAGATGGCAGAACGATAGAGATTGATGGTGCGGTAAGCCTTACCGGCACTGGCTTGCGATCCAAGGAAATTAATTATGAAATTCAGAGAGGCTGAAATGGGATCGAGGTCCCTTTCTAAACACCAGCTTGTCCAAAGAGACCAGGCGGATCTGTAAGCCTTGGATGTTCCCGGAGCCCAAGCCTGGCTGATGAAGACCGAAGCCTCTTGTGAAATGAGGACGTCAGAAGAGGAAGGCCGGAAACTTTCCAGGCCGAGAGTTGCAGGGAGGAGTCGAGAATGAGACTGTGTTGTTCGCCCTGAGGGTTGAGGAGAAGATCCCCGAAGGAGGGAAGAAGGACCGGGAAGTCCACTGCCATTTCGAGAAGAGTCGGAAACCAAACCTGGGCTTGCCAGAAGGGAGCAACTAGAACCAGAGACGAGGACTGGCGGCGAACCTGAGAAAGAACCCTGTTGATCATCAGGAAAGGAGGGAAGGCATAGTGAAGATGACGAGACCAATCCTGCAGGAAAGCGTCTGTCGCCACAGCCAGGGGATCCGGGCGCCAACTGTAGAACCGGGGCAATTGGGAATTGAGACGGGAAGCAAAGAGATCGATAGAGAAAGGGCCCCAAAGACGGGAAAGAGAGAGGAAGACGGATGGACAAAGCTTCCAATCGCTGGAATCTCGAAGAAATCTCGAGTGCCAATCCGCCACGTTGTTGAGATCTCCAGGAAGATACTCTGCTGTCAGAGAAAGATGATGGGCGAGACAAAACTCCCATAGACTCTTTGCCAAGTCCGCCAGGGGTTTGGACCTTGTTCCGCCAAGATGGTTGATGTAGCGGACCGCAGAAACATTGTCCATGCGGAGGAGAATAGAACAGTGAATCCTGTTTTTGGAAAGGCTTTTGATCGCAAAGGAACCTGCAAGCATCTCTAAACAGTTGATGTGCAACTTGGACTCCTCGGCGGACCATGAACCTCCAGTCGAGATTGGTCCACACCGGGCGCCCCAGCCCGACAGGCTTGCATCTGATTCTAAGACTAGATCTGGGGCCGTGGCGAAGATAGTGCGCCCGTTCCACGCATCTAAATGGTCTATCCACCATTGAAGCTCGGTGCGGGACTCGGGGTCTAGTGCCACGAGATCTGAATATGCGAGGCCTTGACGAAGGTGACGGATTTTGAGGCGTTGAAGAGCACGGTAATGGAGAGGGCCCGGAAAGATGGCCTGAATGGAGGAGGAGAGAAGACCGACGATCCGAGCAAGAGATCGGAGGGACAAAAGAGAGGACTGAAGAACAGATAAGATCTCCGCTTTGATCTTGGAAACTTTGGAAAGGGGGAGGCGAAGGGACGCTGCAGCAGAGTCCACCAGGAACCCTAAGAACTCCGTGTTCTGAGAAGGAGTCAAAGACGACTTGTCCTTGTTGATGAGAAAACCCAGATCTAGGAGAAGGGACTGAGTCAAAAGAAGGTCGGAGAGGAGAGATTGTTTGTCTGAATTCATGAGAAGGATATCGTCCAGATAAATAATTAGTCTTATGCCAAGAGATCGAAGATAGGCGACCACTGGTTTCAAAAGCTTTGTGAAGCACCAGGGCGCGGACGATAGTCCAAAGGGAAGAGAGGTAAAACAATAGTTGACACCTGCCCACTGGAATTGAAGAAATTTCCATTGAGAGTGATGGATGGGGACCGTGAGGTAAGCATCCTGAAGATCCAGACGGACCATCCAGTCGCTGGGACGAAGAGTGTCCCTCAGATGTAAAATGGTCTCCATTTTGAAATGGCGGTAAACCACAAACTGATTGAACCACTTCAGATTGATGACCGTGCGGAGCTTCTTGTTTTTCTTTTGAACAAGAAAAATGGAGCTTAGAAAGCCTGAGGAGTCGAAGGGAAAAACTTGAATTGCTCTTTTGTGGAGAAGAGCCTCGATCTCGTTTGAAATCTGAGATGCCATTAGAGTTGAAAAAACGAGAGGGGGGGGAAAGGAATTCTATTAGGTAGCCTTGTACCGTGTCTAAGACCCACGCATCCGAACTGAGAGTACACCATTTTTGAAGAAACAGTTTTAAGCGACCCCCCACAGGAGGGGAAGAAGAAAGGCTTACCTTGTTGGTTGGAGTTTTGGCGATAGTTTCGTTGACCTTTGCCTCTGAAGCCCCGGCCACGTTGGGGATAGAATTGAGGCTTGTAGTCCTGGTTGTTGTTGTTGTACGAACCTCTGGAGCCTTGGTTGTAGGGACGGCCGGAAGAGCGACCCCTGCCTCTGCCGGCCCGTCCAAAAACCCGAGGGGCGAAGACCTTCTTTACTGTTTGTTGGGCTTTGTCCAAAGAAGCAAAAGTAGAAACAAATCTACTAAGGTCACGAACCAGAGATTCTCCAAAAAGGAGACCATTCGCCTTGGGGCCAGGGTCCATGGGAGCTAGATTTGAAAGCTTAGGATCCAATTTGATTAAGAGACCTTTTTGGCGCTCATGGGTGATTGCGGAGTTAGCATTTCCTAGAAGGCAGAAGGCGCGTTGAGCCCACATGGAGATATCATCTGCAGAAAGTTCAGAACCCTCTATGCGGGAAGCTTCCGCTAAATCAAAGATGCAGGCGAGAGGGCCCACAATATCTAATAGTTTGTCTTGGCAAGTGGTCCAAGCTTTATCCACCCCTCTGCGGGGGTCCTTGCCGAATTTGGAGAAGAATGTGAGGAGAGGTTGGTCGATGGAAGGGACCATCGTAATTTTGTCTTGAAGAGAAGGCTTAGGGCATTCAGATTTAAGCCTGGCTCTTACCGGTGCTTCCAAAGGGAGACGCAACCTGGCAGAGATATATTCTCCCACATGGTTAGAAGGGAACCATTCGGTAGAATTAGGGTGACGAATAGTGGAGGGATCAAACATGGGAAAACCCTCTGAGTCAAAAACAGGCTCAAAAGAAAAGGAATCCAATTTGGCAGATTTAGCAGGGGGGGGGGAAGGGTCAGTAGTATCAAACAGGTCAATCAATTGATCAGCGTCATCGAAATTAGCATCATCATCATCGTCATCTGTGTCCAATATAGTGGAAATTACTAATTTTCTCCTAGGAGACTCTGCATGTTTCTCTTTCTGTTTGCGTTTACCCTCGGAGCCAACAAACCCCTCCTTAGAAGGAGGCCTGGGAGGAACAGGGTCCTCAGTCAAGAGCGAGGAAGACTCGCTAATCAAAGACGCTTTTTTAGGGGCACGAGATTGAGCAGAGAATTCCACTTTTTTCTTTCTGCTTTCCCCCGCAGACTGGGCCAACATTTTGGACATGATGCTTAACATTGAATTTTCCATATTTTTTGACATTCTCTTCATAGAGACTTCCACAGCAGTTTCTACTGAATTATTAATGAACTTATTTAAATCTCTTTTAAATGTAATAGAGTCCTGGGTAGGGACTTCCTCTGAGGAACTATCACGTTCCATAATAAGGCTGTGGAGAAGAACCAAAAGTATACACACAGGAGGTAGGCGAGGGTTAATGTCAGAGCGGGGGCGTGTACAAGAGGTGGGCCGGGCGGAGCCTGAAGCGACGTCTCACACGGAGCTTGGGAGGCACCGAGGCTGGAGCACAGAGCCGGAGCAGCAGTCACACTCAGGAGACGGTGACCGGAGAGAGAGAGACCTTGAAGGTTAGGAAAAACCGCGCGAAGACGCGCGCGCTAAGACGCTACCAAGAGCGTCTGAAAACGGGGGGGGGGGGAAGAAACGAAGCGCCGGAGCTTCGTGTGGACACGCGCGTAAAGCGCAAAGTACTAGCGCGAGGACGCGCTGAATCAACAATATGTAAATATGATAAAAGCGGTCACAAAGAATGTAATACAATAGCATAAAATACTGAGCAAAAGATAAAGGCACTTATCTGACTGCGAGCAGCAAGAAAAGAGGAAGCTGCGCAGTCAGTTAGGGTCTTTATCTGATAGGTTCATTGTGATTGGTTATTGTATTCTCACGTTTTTTCAGTCCCACGGCCCAGTTTGTTCTCTGGCCCTCTGGGAACTGTAGTCTTTTACTTATCTTGGCTGCTATGTAAATTAAAGCAAGATAAGAAAGCATAATAGGAGCCTCCGGTCTTGCCATAAAATGAAGTAAGATGAGAACCCAATAGAAAAGCTGAATGAAAGAGGAGGGTGGGGAGTTGATTTATTGCTGATATAAATGTCAATCTGTTTTCTTGCATTCTAAGGATAAGCTGTTCGTGAGCAAGGGTAACCTAGGTGAAGATTCAAGAGAAGTAACCTTGGCACAACCTTCTGAGGCCCGAAGCCATAAAGTGCCCCTTCCCATCCACCACACACCTTTTCCTGAATTCCCCAAGGAGCAATCACCAGAACATCAGAATAGCATTGGTGTGCTGAGAGTTGTTCTCTCTGGGTGTGGTCAGACTATCATTGCTCCTGCAAAAGTACTGCTTTTCTGGTGAATGGCAGAGACACGTGGTAATCAACACCAAAACCCTTGCCTACTACGGTAATCTGTTAGATTATATGTAACTAAGGGGCATATTATCAAGCAGCAGCTATAATCATCGCTGGCCGCGATTAATGCAAATTTTTTTTCCGCCGTTTATCGCTGGAAGTTATCGCCATGCTAGCGATGTAGTAACACTGCATTGAGCAATGGTGATAATTATTCCAGCGATAGCAGTGTTTTCCATGGAACATCGCTGGTTTTCCACGATGTTCCATGGAAAACGGCGATAATGTTGCTGATACGACCCTGTGGTCGTGTCAGCATAATCCACCCCCAATGTTAAGTATATGTAAGCCAGTATTTTAGCAGACGTTAGTTTTTGTTTTCACCAAAAACTAACGTCTGCTAAAATGCCTCCTTGTAAATATTGCGATGTGTACATCAGCTATAATTTCCATGCAGTACTTCCCAGTGACGCCCACTTTGCATCTCATTAGAGATGCAAAGCGAGGCGTCGGGAAAACAAGTGCTAACATGCGAAAATGCGTGTTAGCACCCACTTGTAAATAGGGTGATAGTTTTATCTCCGCTTTTTTGGCTTTTAAATGAGATAAGGCCCTTGTTGATATGCCCCCAAGTACCTGTCTTTAGGCTTCAATATAGAGTAATAATAAGCTATGCTTAAATACGCATTGATTTTATTTATACTTTTGACAATAAATATATCAGGCCTAGTGCCTTTACCATAAGATTTCATAATAAACAAATCAGACCTTGATCGTTGGCTTTACTCTGTGAGAATGTATTAAAGACAATAGGCTTTTAAGGATGATTTGTTAATACCCTGTGCTAAAACCTCCAGGCAGGTATTTTGCTACATGGTGTCAGAACCCATTTCAGGGGCACGCAAGGGTTACTGGGCCCAACCAGGCTGTCTGGTGCCTTTTACTTCTGATGTCTCTGGCCCAATCTGCTATGAATCCTGAGCAACTGAGCCAAATACCCCTTCTGTACTTGATTATTTATAGTAGATGTGGACAAGCATTCAAAGGCTCCCTCTGGGCAAAAAGTAGACACAGGTTAGTGAAAACGACTCATAACTCAAAGTGCCTACAGTACGAACAATATATAAATGTCTATTCCAATACTTACTTTTATGAGAAAAAAGTATTTTATTTCTAACTCTACACCTTCAAAGGAATATGTGACATTCATGAGCAATGAAAAAAATCCCCTTAAGGTCGGGACTCTAGTAGCTGTGAGGCAAATCTCTGTCCCACCAACTTCTTTATGGCGTGGTCTGGGGTATTCCAAATTTCACTGGTGGGTCAGGCTCTCTACCTCGTACTGCACTACCAGCTTGTCTCACCGATCAGAGCTGCTACCACTCTTCAATGAAGAAGTAAGACACTCTACACCTCACGGGGTGGGGAATTCAATCCTCTGCCTCCCGGCTGAAACCAAGCAAGGATATGATGTCTCAGGCAGCGTCCTTCACGGTTCTGGGGGAATCAATCAGGTGCAGGCCTTGCTGTGTGAACTTGAAGTGTCGGTCACAACTACAATCTTTCATCAGAGTAACAACCCAACTTCGGTAAATGTGAGTTACCAACAACCTGTTCTGAGATATGGGGTTGCTGCGATACTCTCTGCTGATGCTCAGTCTTCTCTACTATACTCACCATCACCACAACAGCCTTTCCTGACATACGGGGTCACCAATTAATGTTCTAACAAGTCGTGACACTCCTTATAACAAATAGTTCAACGGTGGACCCCTCAGGCCTATGGGTCATGGCAATGAGGTGCTGTGGGCCTGGCACTTCCTGCATGGTGCTAGTGACACAGCTTGCGTCACAGTGACCCTCTCGCAGCATTGGGTGTTCACCAGATCAGTACTGCACACGGGCAACAACCTGATTGGTGCACAGCTTTCCATCACATCTTGCTCTGTGTAGAGCTCTCCACTTGACCTCACTCCCTCCACTGCGTTCCTCTTCCTCACACGGCACACTGGTCTTGGCAAGCAGGAAGGCGCTGGTGCTCAAGGCTCCAGCGTAGGCGATCTTGGTTTCTGTGGGTGATGTTCCCTCACCCAACAGGGAGGCTGGTAGGCCTTTTTTCCATTCCTGGTCACGAGCTCCAGCAAGTCTCTGTGCAGTCTGCAATCTAGGAACAAATCACAGTGTAGCCTGTCTGCTCAAATTTGGGGTGTTTAGAACTCTGGGACTTATCAATCTGTATATAATTTAGGGGTGCGTGTGACTCCGTGAAATCCCACAGAAATTTTATGTAACTCCGTGGAATTTCCATGCAATAAAACTCTGCTGAGTTCGGCCCACTTCTAGATTTTATATTGTCTTGACAACTGTATTTTGTACAGTTTGTAATTTTAGTATAGTATTCCTGGTAGCTGCCTGTGGGAAGTAGTTCTGAGTTGGTTATTGCAACAAGCCAATGATAGAGATTATAGGACAGCCTGTTTATGATCAAAAGGTATGATAAAGCTAGAAGACCTGACATATTGATTGTGAAAGGCATACGTCAAACTCAATATGCATTCAAGGATAGATTGTTATCACTCTGTATTAAAGCCTACAGATAGGTATTTGTCCCTTGGAATCTTACAGAGGATCTTTTCAAGGGTTTTGGTGTGGGTTAATCATCAAACAAACCATAGATATAGAAGGTTTGCACTGCCAGCATCCTTGTTGAGTCATCTTAGAAGAGAGAACATTTTGCTTCGCTTACTTTAATTTTGTATACTTTGTAATTTTAGGACTGTAAGAATGATGGTTGCCATGTGTTAATGATATATGATAAATACTGAAGGCCTCTGTTGGTTAGTATGACAAGCCAGTGATAATAGCTAGAAGGCTGATTGGTATACAAGGAGAAAATATTTTAGATGCCATAGGTCTAATTTGTTTATTATGTAATTTTATAATAAACACAGTAGACCTGACATATTAATTATGAATAGCATATCGTAAAGTCAATAGGAATTTAAGGGTGGATTGTTTTTTCTCCATAGGCTTTAGATGATGTAATGTCAGAAATGATCGCTGTAGGGCAGGATTTTGGTGCTGGTTGCTGCCTCTTACAAAACCGAGGAGTAGAAGATTTGCACTGTACTAAGTCTTGCTAGAATCTCTCTTTAGCTGTCAGCCAGAATCTTGTACTCAACAAAATTAAATAATGTATACTTTCATAACCATAAATATATATTCATAGAGATACATCAGGGCCTTTGGGTCATCTCTGTTCTGCCATTGGTTTGTCTGAGTGTCATTTACACTCAGCGTCTGCCCATGACAGCAGAATGCACGAGGTGATGGTTCAGTTTACATTAGTCATTGGCTCTCCTGCCCTCTGAATGACAGCTTTTTCTGATCGCATGTGCACATCCACCTGAAAATGAGAGTGCTTCAGTGTCAGGGCTGGTTGGCCACAACATTCGATTGTTTTATTTCACTTTTTATGGTTCTGTTTTCATTTACCAGCTTTCTCTATTATGTTAACATTTCTTAAGAAGATACTAGAGCTCTCCAGGCAGATATTATGGGTAGTCTTCTTGCCCCAAATTTCATCTGCAGTGTGTTGAATCCCACATGGCCACTTCCTCTAAACCAGGAGATCATTATTTAATGCTGTTGTCCATAGTGTGTCATTGTTTTACCCTTCCAGGAAGGTCAATACATTAGTTCTAAATGTGGCGGCCATGTTAGACTTTAAAAC
Source organism: Lissotriton vulgaris (assembly GCF_964263255.1). NCBI lineage: Eukaryota > Metazoa > Chordata > Amphibia > Caudata > Salamandridae > Lissotriton > Lissotriton vulgaris. The sequence continues at coordinate 1,754,064,237 of NC_141687.1, forward strand.
TACCAAAGACTATTTACAATACCTCTGCAAAATGGACGCCCGCTGCTATGTTAAGTTTTGATTTTGCAGACTTTCGCCAAAAATGTTAAGACAGCAGCAAGTTTTATTTTTCCTACTATTAGTCTTTTAGTTTACCTTGTTGATGAGTTTGTGTGTCTTTCATTATGGTTTTGCCAGAGGGTGAGTACAAGAATGAGTCCATGGATGAATGAATGAATGAATGCATGAGTGCAAAGATGAGTGACAGAGTGCATGTGTGACGACTTAGCTTGTGCATAAGCCCATCAATGTCACAAAAGGCACTTTTTTCATAAATCAGACCTCTTTTCATTGCCACTGCTTGTTTGAAATGTGGGGCGGTTTGCAGTTAAGCCTTCCTAACATTTTACACAAAAGGTATTCAGGCCAAGTATGAGTTATTTTCTTCCAACTTATTGAGGACTGTAGTGCTACCCAGAATTTGTAACTTCCCATGAAGAAAAAAAATGGCCTAAATAGGGAAAAACATGTTTTATAACAAAGGGGAATGCTGTGCAGAATAGTGTGTGAGTTTGTTTTGATACGGTATCAACAAAAGGTTTGCCATGAGACGATTCCCTTCTTCCCAAGTTTGTCCTCACTGTTCTTGCAGTTTTTAATGGGGGTGACCAGTATTTGCTGTTTTTTGGGTTTCTACATTCTGGCAAGTGCCAGTAAAGTGGGGTGTTATACATCGAGGCGTAAACTCAGAGGACTAACATTTTCTGAAAACTAGTCAAAATGTTGATTTCCGAAGCTTGTGTCATTTGTGTAAACCATTCAAGTTTTCCCCTCCAAAATTAATTGTTGAAATAAAAGTAAGTGTGTAATATTCTATGTTTTGTATACTTTCTTATGTTGCATTTTGATACTGTGTTCCTTTTATTGCTGTCACCACGGATTCTTAGAATCCTGCTGTGCTCACTGAGTGCATTCTACTATGGGATCACTCTAGCTTAGACTACGACTTGACTGGTTGGCTGTACTCTTTATGCCACTCAATAAATCTACTCTCATCTACTAAATTGCCTCCCTTGGATTATTACATAAAAATATTGGCGACGATGCGTGCTGTAATCTCCTTGGGACTAGTTATGAGAAGATAGAACTTCGTTCCTGTTTGTTATCTTTCACTGCTGACTCCGCGTCACTTTGGGATCATCACATTTAAGTCGGCATTTTCTCTTCTATCAACACGGACATATCAGAGACCGGGCTTCCGTCAACACGGAGATATCAGAGACTAGATTTTTCAAAACCACATCTTCCTATGGACTTCAAAAATTGAAACATCATCTACCGACTTCAAAACAAAGACTTCTTCAAAACCGTAAGACTATTGGTGTTTGTTCTACTCGTCCAAGACTAAAATCTTTTATGTGGTTACTTAAATGTTACTTTAAGACTTTTTTTTCATTATTACTGATACTCCGATTTTTTTTTAACCTTGACCGTTGTCTCTTTGAAAAATAACATTTATTCTCTCGAGCCCTACCTTCCGTGGCTGAAGTTCTAATCTCCCGTATTCTGTTTCTACGTGGAGTCCTGTGACGTCTTTACAAGCCTTCTCGTCATCACGTTACCAACGTCAGTGAAGCGTGTTGCACACCATCACGTCTCTGCGTTTTCTCTTCTGTCCTTTCATTGGACGAATGTTTTGACAATCTGGATTGGTTTAACCACTCTCTTTTGTGACGTCCAAAACATTCTTCGAGCATTTACCGCTGATGCGCACAGCGATCATTGCCTAGCAACCAATTCTTCGCTGATGCGCACAGCTCTCGTCGTTCAAGTTACAAGTCCAAGCCACAGCTCACTTATGCGCACAGCTCTCGTTGTGTCTTCGCTGACGCGCACAGCTCTCGTTGTTCAAGTTGCAAGTCCAAGTTATTGTTTATCTTATCTCCACGCTATTTATTTGTTGGGCACTTGTGCTCACAGCTTAATATTTTATTTCAACGCTGATGTGCACAGCTTTTGTTATTTACTCCTTTTGACACTTGTGCTCACAGTTTAGTTTTACCTTCAACGCTGATGTGCACAGCTTTTGTCTTTTCATTAAGTCCCTTACTAACTTATTACATAGTTTGTTAAGTTAGTGCCTTTTCTCATTCTACTTTGCATTACTGTTTAATTTACAATATAGTTTATTTTAACCATCTTTCAAGTTATGTCTACTCTACAGTCAGTTAATCCACCTCCAGCTTTTCTGGAAACTCCTGGCGAACCTCCAATAAGGTGGGAAATTTGGCACGATGCATTTGAGAATTATTTAGGAGCCATTGGAGCTTCTAGATTTCGCCCTGAAAGGAAAAAGTGCCTTCTGTTACATTCCCTAGGCTTCGAGGGCAGGTCTGTTTATAAACATCTCCCAGATTTACCTGTTATTGAAGGTGTTGTTTCTGATGAATATAGTGACACTGTTCAGAAACTTAAAATTCGTTTTGACAAACAACCTAATCTTATGGTTCGTAGACACTCTTTCTTTAAAAGAAAACAAGCTGATTCTGAAGACATTGATACCTACATCTCTATCTTACGCAGATTAGCGTCTGAATGTAAATTTGAAAACTTCAATGAACAACTTATCAGGGACCAATTTGTGTGTCATTGTAAGGATAAAAACATTAGACAAAAATTATTAGCCATGAGTGATCCGTCTCTTGACGACACAATTAAATTAGCTAAGAGTGTAGAAACTTCCATGGTTTCTCTCAAAGAACTTGAGGACAAAGTAGTTGAAGCTATAAATGCCTTAAGTTTGAATCCTTCTTCAAGATTCAATAAAAAAAGTCTGTATCTAATTTTACTAAAGGAAAAGTCTTGAATAAGTCTGAGTCCTCTCAAATGTGCATAAGGTGCGGCAATCCTCAACACCTTAAAGGTTCTTCTTGTCCTGCTTCTAGTGTTGTGTGCAATTATTGTAAAAAGGTGGGACACTTTGCTAAAGTTTGTTTAAAGTTGAAAAACAAGAAGAATTTTAACAAGCCTGTTGTGGGTGTTGTGGATTCAGATTCCTCTTCAGAATCTGAGATAACTATTGGCGTTGTTTCTGATTTTCATGAAGAGTCCATTATTGAAGGTGATCCTGACTCATGTGTTGACCCCATAATTGATGTTGCTATTGGTGATAAAATTCTGAAACTGCTTGTTGACTCCGGTGCTAAGATCACAATGATTGATAAGTGTTTATTTGACAATACATGGAAAAATACTCGTCCTCTTCTTCCTCCAGACCGTGCTCCTGTGTCTTACGAAGGAAGGAAAATTAGTCTTCTTTGTTTCTTTGAAGACATCTTGTGTTTTCAGGGAAGGAAGATTAGAGGGAAAATTTATGTTGCGATTAAAGGACTCAATATATTGGGTTGGTTTCATCAGGGTCTTTTCGGAATGACACTTAAACCTGGTGCGAGGGAACAAGTTTTTATTGCTGCCTGCTCTGATTATTTGGAAATGCTCAAATGCAAGTTTCCCACTGTTTTTAGTTCCAAATTGGGTAAAATAAAAGGGTTCAAACACAAGATCATTGTTAAAGAAGGGTCAACACCTGTTAAACACAAACTTAGGGGTGTGCCTTTCAGTGTCAGAGACGATTTGAAGAAAGAACTTGAGATGTTGTGTGAGAATGGTGTGATTGAACCTACAGAATCCTCTCTTTGGCTTTCGCCTTTGGTTGTAGCCCGTAAGAGGGATGGTAAACTTAGGGTCTGTGTTGATCTTCGCTCAGTCAACAAAGAGATTTGGGTGGATTCCCATCCCCTTCCCCGGATCAATGATCTGTTTGCAGCTACCAAAGGGGCAAAGTTCTTCACTAAATTAGATTTAGCCAGTGCCTATCACCAGGTTGAGCTACATCCCGATTCCCGTCACATCACTGCTTTCATTTCTCCTTTGGGCACCTTTCAGTATAGACGTATGCCTTTTGGGCTAGCGTCGGCTGCATCGGTCTTTCAGAGAGTCATGGGTAATATTTTGGAAGGTGTTAAGGGCGTGACAGTCTTCCAGGATGATGTTTTAATCTTCAGCAAAGATGTTGGTTCTCATGATTCCGTTCTGGATAATGTTCTTAGTTTATTTCAAGATCATGGTGTAGTTTTGAAACTAGAGAAATGCAAATTTATGTGTACTGAAGTTGAATATCTTGGTCACATCTTGACACAAGACGGAATTAAACCTAGTCCTGGACTTTTGGACGCTATCTCTAAAGCCCCAATTCCGTCTGATAAAACTGGAGTTAAGTCTCTTCTGGGTATTTGTGAATACTACTCCAGGTTTATTCCTCATTACGCGACCATTGTACGTCCTATTAGTAACCTGTTGAAGAAGGGCGTGAAATTTGTTTGGTGCGAAGATTGTGTTAAAGCTTTTGAAGAAGTGAAAATTTCTCTGACGTCTGATTCCGTACTTAAACCTTTTGATCCTGCTTTGTCATGCTGTCTCACAGTTGATGCTAGTTGTGTTGGTCTTGGTGCCACTTTAACGCAAAGTGAAGGTGGTGTGGAAAGAACCATCAGTTTTGCTTCCAGGGTGTTGAGATCGGCTGAGATTCAATACTCTGTGATAGAAAAGGAGCTTTTGGCTTGTACTTGGGCCATTGAGAAATTCAGACCGTTCATTTGGGGTAGACGTTTTCTACTTCAAACTGACCACAAACCTTTGGTTAACATCTTGGGGGGTGGTCTTACTAAGTGTTGCACACCCAGGATCTTGAGAATGGTGACCAGGCTTTTACAATACCATTTTGATGTTGTGCATATTGCCGGGGGAAAAAACGTGAGGGCTGATTTTTTGTCCCGTTTTCCGCCTGCTGTGTGTGACGATGATGTTGACATCCCGTTTTCAAATCTTATTGAAGAGGACTGTGATGATTGCTTAGTTGCTTGTGTAGACATTCCTGAATTACAAGTTTGTTCTGAAGTGGAGTGGAGAAAGGCTTTTGGAGAAGATAGTGTTCTTCAGGATGTTTGCAATTTTGTTATAATGGGTTGGCCGCGTGAAAAGGTGTTGTCTCCTTCTCTTCAACCCTATTCTAAAGTTGGTCATGAGATTTCCATTGAGGACGGTATTTTACTACGTAATGATAAAATTATTCCTTCTTTTGCCTTTAGAAAAGACATCATTGTCAAGGCTCATGAGGGCCATTTAGGCTGTTCACTCACAAAACGCAGAATTCGCGAAATGTTCTGGTGGCCTGCTATGGATTCGGATATTGATCTTTTTGTTGCGGAATGTTGTATCTGTAAATCCTCTGATAAGAGTCTCAAGACTTGGGTTCCTCCTCTTATGCCAGTTGAGTGTCCAGACCGTCCTTGGGCTAAACTGGGTATCGATATCATGGGCCCTTATTCTATGCTTAGTGGGTGTTTCAGGTTCGTCTTGGTTTTAGTTGATTATGCTTCCAAGTGGCCTGAGTTTAAGTTGACTAAAGACGCTGATACAAAAAGTGTTATTGAATTTTTGTGTGATGTTTGGAGTAGGGAAGGGTTTCCTGAAGTGTTGGTCTCCGATAATGGGAAACAATTTGTGAGCCATGAGTTTGTTGACTTTCTCTCCAATTCAGGTGTTAGGCATGTCAGGAGTTCTCTTTATCATCCTCAAGGGAATGGCCTTGTTGAGAGGATGAACAGGGTTGTTGGCGATTGTGTAAAGTGGGCTAGGAGTAGCAATGTAGAGGTCAGCAAAGCATTGAAGAGCATGATTTGGTTTTACAGGACCACTCCTCACTCCTCCACTAAGATCTCTCCTTTTGAGTTAATGAGAGGTCGAAAGCCCAACACTTCGTTTTGTCCTGGGTGGATGTCTAAATGGATAAAGTCTAGTTCTGATCTTTCAAGTCTCATGTCCATTGTTAAAAGTAACGTCCTACTTGCCCAGTCCAAACAAAAAGAATACTTTGATGTAAGAAAAGGAACGAAAGAGAGTGTGTTGGATGTTGGTGATTGTGTGAGGATTAGGAAGTCTGGCCATGTCAGCAAAGGGGAAAGCAAATTTGGGCCTCCTGTAAAAGTTGTTAAGATTACAGGTAATGCTATACAAGTTGAGGGAGGTTTCTGGTGGAATCTTAATAGAGTTGCAAAAATTGTTAGTGACTCTTGTGTTCCCTCAAAGGCTACCACAACCTCACCTGTTTCTAAAAAAACTTCCACCATTTCTGTTCCTACCAAGGCTTCCTCCACTGACTCTGGAGCCAGGAAGAGCTCTCGTATTGTTAATAGACCTTTGAGATTTAGAGAGTAAGTGTTTCCGTTTTCTCTCCTTTATTTTATTTGTTTCCTCTTATTTTTATTCTTTTAAGAAAAGGAGGTGATGTAATATTCTATGTTTTGTATACTTTCTTATGTTGCATTTTGATACTGTGTTCCTTTTATTGCTTTTTATCAAAAAAGGAGGGAGGACAATTGATCACTTTGATCAACGGACACTGATTACCACTCAGGATGGTGGAAGGTCCAGTAACAGCTTGTGTCCGTATCTAGTACAGAGGATGCAATAGAAGGGTTGCTGAACTGTTCCTGTGGAGGGATAGGGGAGGTTTAGCTGGTGTGACGAAAGGTGTTTGAATGACACCCTAGGGCATCCATTATGTTGGATGTAGTTGCCTCACACACCCAGAAGGGTGTCATGCTTCATCATAGGCGTTTGCTCCTCGTCGGGGAGGCGGTGCAACCCCCGACGGGCTCACCTCAAAGAGGGGCTCTTTGGCGGAGATCTTTTTATCCAACAGCCTTATGGTGAAGTGGGGGTGTGTGGGCAGGGTGGTGTGTTGCTATGGTGAGGTTATTAAAATGTAGCAAGGGGTACAAGTTAGGTCGAGTGACCCTAGAGAAGGCTAGAAGTGAGGGTCGTTCAAGGAGGACCACCCTCACTTCTAGCCTTCTCTAGGGTCACTCGACCTAACCTGTTGATACCTAGCGAGCTAGTCCCACGTTTTAATTGCAGCCAGGGGACCCCCAGAATAAAGTGAATTCCGGTACCCACTTGCTACATTTTAATAACCTCACCATAGCAACACACCACCCTGCCCACACACCCCCACTTCACCATAAGGCTGTTGGATAAAAAGATCTCCGCCAAAGAGCCCCTCTTTGAGGTGAGCCCGTCCGGGGTTGCACCGCCTCCCCGATGAGGAGCAAACGCTTATGATGAAGCATGACACCCTTCTGGGTGTGTGAGGCAACTACATCCAACATAATGGATGCCCTAGGGTGTCATTCAAACACCTTTGGTCACGCCAGCTAAACCTCCCCTATCCCTCCACAGGAACAGTTCAGCAACCCTTCTATTGCTTCCTTTTATTGCTGTCACCACGGATTCTTAGAATCCTGCTGTGCTCACTGAGCGCATTCTACTATGGGATCACTCTAGCTTAGACTACAACTTGACTGGTTGGCTGTACTCTTTATGCCACTCAATAAATCTACTCTCATCTACTAAATTGCCTCCCTTGGATTATTACAAAGTGAAAGTAAGTTTTCGCATGAAAGGATGAACTACAAAAGTAATATACCTTTACATTCATCAGACTCTTCACGTTGCAGAGATACATGCTTTCCCAGAATCCCTCAATAACCAAAGCCATCCACCCAGCCGTGGTAGACAATGCTTTTTCATTATGTATTGATCATGCATGAATTCATGTTGAAAAATCAAATTAAATAAAATGAGTTTGAAGAAAAGCTATGCAACTACCAAAGAATCTGAGACTAAGGGTAGAGGTTATTTGTATCACGCCGATATTTGGAATACTCCACGTGCATAGGTGAGTCTATCACCCAAGACAAAAAATGCCCAAAATGCAATGTGGAAACTTCAAAATGCTTGCTTTGAATTTACATCAGTTCTTGGATTTGGACGGTTGCGGTATTTGGTCCTGGGGTGAACTAGTACTCAGTGAAACCCAAAAGCCCCAGAGTCACAGACGGTCCCAGGCTCAATTCTGCAGCCACCCTCAATGGAAGGTAAAAGGAGTGTGTGTCTTAAAACAGGGGTTTGATGTTTGGAGGGCTTCACTCCATTTTGCCACATCCCCAATGCAAACTGAAATGAAATTAGGGATGTAGACATTGTTTTGATGTGTGTATGGCATTTTCATAATCTTTCTATCATTAGTGCAGAAAGACAAGTGTTCCCTGCGGTTGGGGAGGGGTGGCCCATAGCGAGACCAGGCCACATTCAGTGACAACATAGCTTCCTGAGTATAATGAGTTTTCTCCCTTCCTGTAAAGAGCAAATTGAGGAGTAAATCCACCAATCTGCCCCCTTGGTGAGCAGTACGCCGGTGAGACGCCTTTGTGATGGCAGCAATTGCCAATGCTTGGGGGTGGGGGCACGCTCTATCAAACCAATAATTCCTTGGTGTGTAGTGGACTCTCTCCCTTAATAATTTCCTGCCTTCTCAAATGGTATTGGGAGGTCATGTGATGCATTATGGTACCTTCTTGTGGTGACACCAAAGACAGCTTTCTACAGGTGCCCTAATGTAGCATAGGACCAGGGATCAGGTGTGGCTATTCGGTTACTCAGAATTGGCCTGCTGTGAGACAGTACATCAACCCCCCATTCACCTGCCAAAGTCCATCCCCTCCAGAGGCAAACAGAGAGCAGTGAAGAGCAGAGATAAGGGGGGTGTCTACTCTTCTTGTACCAGCACTTTATGCAGTCTTGATCCAGAAAGCTCCATGCAGGCAGCATTGTATGCAATACTACACAGAGTCAACCACTGCTCATGATTAAACGGCTTTCAGTGTTACTCTCAACCCCCACCCCATTTATTGGAGGTTTCCTCCATATTTTCTGTTTATCCCTCCGATGGTGCATAGCTTGTTTACACTTCAGTTTGATTAGCTATGGTGCAGCCATCTGCTGCTGATATCATGGAACTATATTTCTTTCAGTTTCATCCCAAGTTTCGCACTGCTTGAGGGTGATGTCTTGTTCTTCACAGGGAGCTCATACTCTTTACTTTGCTCTCCACAGACTCACTCCATCTCTACCCTTCCACCTCCTCTTCCGATACTCCTCAGCGGTGCTCCAGGTATTGAACTGTAGCCTTAGTGATGTCCTCTGTCTTCTCCTTATCGTTTCTCAGCTCTACCACCCTCCCTTCCAGTGCTCCTTGGCAGTGCACCATTTGCCAGAGGGCAGCCTTGGTGATGCCCTGGGCGTTATCCTATTGCACTATCCAGTGCTGTATCTTTCCATGGCAGTAGCTGCTATTTTCTTTTCCAGTCTTGGAGGCTTTTAAAGTCCACCGGCACGGGCAAAGCCAATACTGATGTCCGGCCATGTTAAAGTATAGAATACAATGAAAAAATTGTTGTCTATTCTTTCAAGATGACCCCTGCACTGTGTTGCCCCAGCATTCGTTGTGCCATTATTTAACATCAATTACGATTCAGAAAAGGGGGTGGTGATGAACAGCGTGTCTGAATTAAGCAGACCACTCTTACCCAGTCCAAAGATCAGGGCTTGATCCATCACCGTTATTTATCTCACTGCACCATCCCAGCTCAGAACCTGGCTATATGCAAATCAGTCTGTCCCTGGCCCAGTGCATCATGGGAACAGGGCAGACTAAACTACCAAGCCAATTCTTCACCAGAAAGGAGACAAGCTACCGGGGACCGGTTTCTGGCATTTCAGCCGTCTTCGGCCCGGCTTGCTTGAATCCTGATGGTGCAGTGAGAAAGGGACTCATGTCTGAGTATACCCTGCCACACCCATAGTGGCCAAAAACGATTCAGAAAAGGGGGTGGTGATGAACAGAGTGTCTGAATTAAGCAGACCACTCTTACCCAGTCCAAAGATCAGGGCTTGATCCATCACCGTTATTTATCTCACTGCACCATCCCAGCTCAGAACCTGGCTATATGCAAATCAGTCTGCACTGGGCCAGGGACAGACTAATTTGCATATAGCCAGGTTCTGAGCTGGGATGGTGCAGTGAGCTAAAAAACGGTGTTGGATTAAGCCCTGATCTCTTGACTGGGTGAGAGTATTCTGCTTAATTCAGAAACTCTGTCCATCACCACCCCCTGTTGTTTAAATATTTTGTCCACCATAAGCGTGGAAGGGAATACTCAGATGTGAGTCCCTTGCTCATTGCACCATCAGGATTCAAGCAAGCCGGGCCGAAGACGGCTGAAATGCCAGACACCGGTCCCCGGTAGCTTGTTTCCTTCCCAGTGAAAGAATTGGCTTGGTAGTTTGGTTTGCCCTGTTCCCATGATGCACTAGGCCAGGGACAGACTAATTTGCATATAGCCAGGTTCTGAGCTGGGATGGTGCAGTGAGTTAAAAAACGGTGTTGGATTAAGCCCTGATCTCTTGACTGGGTGAGAGTATTCTGCTTAATTCAGAAACTCTGTCCATCACCACCCCCTGTTGTTTAAATATTTTGTCCACCATAAGCGTGGAAGGGAATACTCAGATGTGAGTCCCTTGCTCATTGCACCATCAGGATTCAAGCAAGCCGGGCCGAAGACGGCTGAAATGCCAGAAACCGGTCCCCGGTAGCTTGTTTCCTTCCCTGTGAAAGAATTGGCTTGGTAGTTTGGTTTGCCCTGTTCCCATGATGCACTGGGCCAGGGACAGACTAATTTGCATATAGCCAGGTTCTGAGCTGGGATGGTGCAGTGAGCTAAAAAACGGTGTTGGATTAAGCCCTGATCTCTTGACTGGGTGAGAGTATTCTGCTTAATTCAGAAACTCTGTCCATCACCACCCCCTGTTCTTTAAATATTTTGGCCATCATAAGCGTGGAAGGGAATACTCAGATGTGAGTCCCTTGCTCATTGCACCATCAGGATTCAAGCAAGCCGGGCCGAAGACGGCTGAAATGCCAGACACCGGTCCCCGGTAGCTTGTTTCCTTCCCAGTGAAAGAATTGGCTTGGTAGTTTGGTTTGCCCTGTTCCCATGATGCACTGGGCCAGGGACAGACTAATTTGCATATAGCCAGGTTCTGAGCTGGGATGGTGCAGTGAGCTAAAAAACGGTGTTGGATTAAGCCCTGATCTCTTGACTGGGTGAGAGTATTCTGCTTAATTCAGAAACTCTGTCCATCACCACCCCCTGTTGTTTAAATATTATTTAACATCATGCAACACTCTGGCCACCCTGAAAGTATAGAAAAAGGGGGCATGGCCGGCAAGATGGAGGACAGCATGTACGAAACTAAAGCTCCTGAACCCCAGGTGTAGTATCTTTCTACATCGTTAAATCCCCTTTGCTACAATGATTGCTTGAGATTGCCATATACGACTCGACCTGGATTGTGACTCAGACCCCTGGGTGCTGCTGAGATTTCTTATTAACGGACATCTCCCAAATGCTGGCTGAAGCTAAGATGGCGGCTGCTATGGATCTACTAATATGGAGTTGAGAGACTTTATTGTACGCCCCACTCCCCATGCCACATCTCACTGGAAATCACCTGCTTGGAGACAAGCTGCACTGACACGAAGGGCGGAATGATTAATCACTGTGGCTGGCCACCGATGGTGGCCTGCTGTAATTATCAGAGCCCTGGATGGGCCTGACAGCCCTTGAATAGAGAGGGGGAAGTGGCCACCTTGAGAGGCAAGCCAGAATTCCTGCCGACCCACTGAGCTGAAGGGTGAGTGCTGTGGAGGCCTGTATCGTGATGGGTCTGGGCAGATGGTCGGTTGAGCAGCACCCCCTCGCCTCTGATTGGTGCTCACATGCGCCTTACCCTTCCCGTACCGAGAGAGAATGGTGCTGGGAGCTGTCAGAGAGAGAAGGAGTGACAGCCAGAGGTGGCCTGAACTGACCTAAACCGAGTACATTTGCCACCTGAACTCAGGGGCGCGCTCTAGCTTACTCTTGGGCTTGATCAAAGGGGAGCATGCATTGGCAGCATCGGAAGAATATATTTCTTTACTACGCATGCTTTAAATCATATGCCATTACAACGCGGTTGTTACAACGACCACGTTGTTACATCGCAAACAGGGCCGGACTGGGGAACCAAAACTGGCCCTGGCAAAGTGCTTGGCTGCCCAGCCCCCAACCCCGAGGGGTTGGGGATGCGCCGAGCTGTTTGCCAAGGCCAGTTTCGGACAATTTTGTTACAGGGCTGATATTGCAGCTATGCTGCAAGAACGTCCATGTAACATAAACTGCCCCCCAGGTGCTCAAAAGCGGCCCCACCCTGGCGGCCCACCGGGGGAAACACCCGGTGCCCGCCACGGCCAGTCTGGCCCTGATTGCAAACCATTATATCGCACGTCGTTACAATGACTTGCTGTAGGGGGTGCACTGGACTTAGGAATAGTATAATTTACTATTCCTACTCCAGTTTGTGCAGCTGCAGGAAAGGTGTTGAATTGTGAATCCAACACCTTCTGCCCGCTACAGCGATGTAATGGTTTGCGATGTAACAACGTGGTCGTTGTAACAAATGTATTGCAATGGCATGCAATGTAAAGCATGTGATGTAAACGCTGTTTCCCGCAGCGGACCAGCAGTGAGGCCTACTGTGACTGGAGGGGAGTGAAGTGGTAGCCCAGGAGTGTGGTTCTCCCCATTCCTCTTTGGCCGGTATGCGGCTTCCAGGTGGCTTCCAGGTGGTGTGGAGATGCCTCTATCGAGAGGCCGTTGCTCCCTCCCCCATTCTCCCTCATTCTTATGCCGATGATGCTCAGATAATTTTTTCCTTATCGGCGGACAAGATATCTGGTCCTTCTACCCTGCAATTGGGCTTGCGTAATATTGCATCTTAGATGCAATCTAACTTGCTCAAGGTCAATGGGGAAAAAATGGAAGTCCTCATTCTTGGGAAAAATACTGATCTTTGAGCCCCACAACATTGGCCAGATGAAATGGGGCCTCTACCTTTGCCCTCTACTCAGGTCCGCAATCTGGGTTTTATCATTGACAATAAATTGTCAATGAAACAACATGCAGTAAAAACTGCAGCCACCTGTTTTACCATTCTCAAATGGTTAAAGAAAATCATTTGGATGCTCCCTGTTGCTACCCAAAAGACCGTAGTCCAGGCACTTTTAACATCTCGCCTGGATTATGGAAACATCCTCTTTTTGGGTGCTAACAGGGATGTGCTGTGTAAGCTCCAGGTGGTGCAGAATTCTGCAGCAAGATTGCTTTGTAGAATTCCAAGAATGTCTTCTGCCTCTAATGCCTTGAGAGATTTGCATTGGCTCAGGGTGGAAAATCGAACAAAATTCAAAGCCCTGAGCTATATGTTTAAAAGCAAGAATGGCACTGCACCTAAATACCTGCAAAACTTGGTACGTGCCTACAAACCTTCTTGTTTGCTACGTTCTTCTACTGAAGAAAAATGTGAGATTCCTAGGATGAAACTTGTGAGAATGGGTGGTCACTCCTTCTCCTACCTTGGTCCAATTTTGTGGAACTCTCTTCCCTCTTTGATACTGTTGTAAATAGATATGTAAGCAGCAAGACACGTCTTCAGTTATTAAGATAGATTTATTAAGTTACAAGATAAGATAAGACAGCAGAGCAGTAACACCTCACAGCTGACCAGACCATCAACTGCCAAGGCTGGAATCTTCACATCACAGATAGAACACTCTTAGGTAGTATGGAAGACTGGTAAGATAAGAACACTAAGAAAGGACTACAGACACCAAGTAGCCACCAAAGTATAAATATACAACATATACGCAAAGAAACATTGTATTCTAATTTTCGTAAACAACTAAAAACCTGGCTGTTCAATCAATGATTTGAATCAATGATTTTTAATAAATGATTTTTACCTTTTCCGAGTCTCTTTCTAGGTTTGCGCTGGGAAACCCTTTTTGGGTAGCTGTGCGCAATATAAAAATAAAACACAACATAACATTGCTGGGGACTGATGTAGTGACCTTGAAACTGCAGTAATTGCCAGTTCGCTGCCCAACCCTTCTGGGCTGCCCCTGATACTAATGACCCCTCTTTAGCAAACACCTGTGCTACACAGGCAGGAGGTGCCCAATAATACTCATGGGTCAGGATGGAAGAGGCCAGCCAGCAAGAGGGATGCACAGACAGAGATTAATCAATTTTCAGCCTCCGGGCGGGTGGTGAAGGAGGTGCACTGACAGCAGACCATCGTGGGGAGCAACAGGAGCTGCAGGATCCTTCAGAGACGCAATCCTTGCAGCTACAGAGAGCTCTATGGCTACCCTGAAAAACAAGGGTGGCAACATCTCCATGGACCTCAATCTACTATAAGTTGCCCTCTTTAACCCCTTCGCTGCTGATGACGAGCTCAGCTCGTCATCAGCCACGGGTGGCGTGTGCTGATGACGAGCTGAGCTCGTCATGTAACGCAGCTTTTAAAAAAAAGCCGCACAGCGCAAAAATCGCCGCAGCAGCGATGCGGTTAAAGCAGGTGAAGATCTTTGGAGACTGGACAGGCTTTTGCTTTGCAGCGGCAAGAGCTAAGGAATCTACACACAACTACTGTCAAAAAAGGCTGAGAAGAGTAGCTGGTCTCTAGTCCATCCAAATCAGAAAGGCTTCATCAGAGGGAGACAAATACAAGAACTAACCGATGAGCTAATAGGAGCAATAGATATAGCAACCCATCACAACATACCGCTATCAATCATCACTTTCGATGCAGCCAAGGCATTTGACAGAGTCAGCTGGTCATTCCTGAATAAAACACTGGGAAAATAAAATCTTCGGGAAACCTTCCAAAGCGTTATAAAACTAATCTACAAAACCCCCTCAACTAGGGTCCTGGTTAATGACAGTCTCACGGACAAAATAACAATCAAGAGAGGCACCAGACAAGGCTGCCCCTTATCCCCACTTATTTTTAATCTTTCTATTGAACCATTGACCTGCTTACTAAGAAGAAATCAGGAGATAACACCATTCACTTATCATGGCTGGGAGAAAAAAGTGGCACTGTACGTCGATGATCTGATGTTATTCACTAGCAAGTTAGCGACTTCGGTTCCATCAATTGAGGACGTCATGGACCAGTTCGGAAAGGTCTCAGGCTACATGATTAATCAAGCAAAATCTGAAATCCTAGAATGGAACCATGATTCCAAAAGCCCTCTGGTGAAAGAAAAAATAAGGTACCTCAGTGGAGATTTATTAAAAGACATCCAAAAAATTACCAGTGTGAACTTCCAGAGAATCTTGGGGGAAGTAAGGAATCTTCTCAAAGTCTGGGAAGTTCTCCAACTATCCTTCATGGGAAAATCAGATATAATCAAAATGTCAGTCATACCAAAATTCACGTACATATTCCGCGCTGTACCACTGGAACTCAAAAAAGAGAGGTTGAAAAAAATACAGGGAGAAATATGCAGTTTCATTTGGGCCATGAAGGGGACAAGAATCACCTGGAAAAAACTCAGAAGGAAGAACGGTTAGGGAGGGATAGCAAGTCCCGATTTGCTGGAATACTGTAAGTCATTTTAGTTTAAATACTCAAGAATATTACTGGAAAGATACAAGATCTATCCTGCACACCTGCAGGCACTAGTCAACATAGACTGCAGTCACTTCTTGTACAATTTGGACACCCCAAGTTCTTAAAAAAAATAAAACTCTCCGGTCAGCCGCAAAGCTATAGTTCCAGATAAGGAGTACCCTGAAAATATCCTGCTACAATGACTTTGGTCCCATATGGGAATCTCCTGGTACCCCGGAATGTCTTAAAGATAAATTAGCTATCCCTATGAGGGAAGGAGGCATAAACAAATGGACCAACTTATAGAGCTAAACTCAATCATTAACTGGGATGCCATTGTAACTAAGACCTAGGGTACCCTTGCAAAATTCAAATACTACCAATTACAGAGCTGGGTTAAGAGCCTTGGGGAAGAAGAAACAGGAACTAGGGAAAACGAGAAATCATTCCAGGGAGACAGGAAACCCAACAAAGAAACCTCTTGCTGGTACTGGGCTCTTATTCAGGCACGGGAAGAGGACTTCACAATCCCGAGCGAGATATGGGGGAAAGAGCTGCTGGCGCTGGATGTATCACACAGATAGCAAATATCTATGGCTACATGTTGGCGCATTGTGAAATCTGCTCCTTTGAGAAAAAAACACTTGTTTACCGCACACAGAACATACTGGTCAACGAGGAAGCTATCCAAACCTAACAAACAGAAGGTGAGAAGCTGTCCAAAATGTGTGGAAGAAAGAGTGGGTGATCTACACATGGTCCAGCAGTGTCCCAGCTTGACCAGTTTTGGAATGAGGTTTGTACGGTCCTCTCGAACATCTAGGGCCAACCAGTTAAGGTAATCATAGATCTTGTTATTTTTGGGATTGGCCACACCACCACAGGTTATCCGAAACTAGACAAAGATCGCAAGAACTTTCTTTTCCTCTTGATATTGTTGGCTAAAAGAGAAATATGTATTAAGTGGGTGAAACCTGTACCTCAAACACACAGAGAATGGCTAGCCTTAATTCAGAGAGTATATGAACTAGACAAAATCAGGAGGTTAAGTAAGAGATATACATTTTGGGACATCTGGGAACAACACAACCACTCCACTTGAAGACCTCCTTGATCCAACCACGAAAGTTCAATGATTAGGCAATGGCAATGGCCTACAAGCAAAGGCTTGAATGAGTAGACATAATCACTAGCCTCCCCCCAGCAGGTGGCAAAATATGGAAGCCGAAACAAGGGGGCCCCCATACTCAAAAATGTTGTGAACTCCACCTGGAGTGGACCAGACTGGAACAGATGGGTTAGGGACCCCTGATACCTCCCTCTCCAAAAACATTGCACAATTTGGACGAAAAAAAGAGCTGAGGACTCTCAAGTCTACAGTTGGTTCGTTCTCTGATATGACACAGCATCTTGATCCCAGGTTGATGATGCAAAGACCCGAGCCCAGAGATGTAGCCTGCACTTTGTGGACTTCATTGACTGAATGGAGGAACAGCCCCAGAGCTTTTTCTGGAAAGATGGATTAAAGCGACTATCAACTTGGACATCCTCTGTGGTCTCTTTGTAGTGGAGCGGGCCCATCACGTTCCCCTCCCCCTCCGGGCCCATCTCCAAGAACAATGTTTGCCAAAATTCTTAATTATTGTTATAGGGACAAGAAACTACAAGGGGTTAGGAGGTCCAGAGACCAACAGTTTAAATACCATGTTATTCGCATTTTCCCGGATTACATCCAGCGAGTTCAGAGGCTTGGTCAAACCTTTGCAGGGGTAAAAGAAAAAGACTGTTGGCCTATGCTACATGCTTCTGTTCCCTACAAATCTAAAAGTATTCCATGAGGGCAAATTCTACATTTTGACTCCTCTGATAAGGTTTGGGACTGACTTGAGGTTCAGGGTGAGAACTGCACTTCTGCAATTGGCGGGATATCTGCCTCCTAGACCCCACGTTGGTGGAAAGCTCAGTCCTCGTAGAGAAGGCCCTATGGTAGACTGGGGAGTGGTGATGGAGTCTGAAGTGGTGGTGTGGCAGAATGGAACGCTGAACTTGGTCGATCATTGGGTGGAAAGGAGGAGGCCAGGGCATTGGTGGGGCGGTGATCGCTGCAGAGCAGGGGACGTCATAGAAATGGTGAATGACACTCCTGAGGTGCCTGCTACCAGAAGGGGCTGCACTGTTATTCTTACAGCGGCCCCCAGTGGACTACCAGAGCTGTGAGAAAGGGAGCCGTGTGAATTGGGAGTGGAAGAGGATCTAGGTAAATGATGGAAGGTCACAGGGGGAGCTGGAGATCTTCCCTTCTTTGTTATTGGTTTATTTAGTTGTAGGTTAAATAGTAACTCTGGGGTGACACTGCTCTGTCACATCTCTGGGCATCAGTATGTGGGTGTCAATGGTCTTCTGGTTTCCCTTGTACTCGAGATTGGTAGTGATGAAGCGAACTTTTAAAATGTATTGAGTTACTGTTCGCAGATTTAAACTCCCATAATTAATAAAAATATTAACGAGTGTTGCATGTTTTTGTATTAATTCAACCTAGAATAATGTGCACCTTCATAAACACTTGGGATTAATAATATGTGCTCTTGTTGCATTAGTCACTACGTTTGAATAATATATTAACTTTGTCTTTCTGTTTTGTCAACATTACATGCGGCTGATTAAAATATTAGCATGTGCTTATTCTTAAATGTGCTCTTGTTTATGTTGTGTCTTTTATGTGACAGAGTTTTGTTCATTTCTTGTGCTTAAAGCTAGGTAATAAAGACTAATGGGTTAACATTCGTAAATGGGGGTGGGTAACAGAATGGTCTCAATTCTCTAATTAATTACTGTCTTGTGTTCGTTTAAATATTAGTTTTCCGAGTGGGCCTTAGAAAATGGGTGTCTGGCAGAGCTGAAATGATGACTTGACCAGAGTAAAGCCTTCACTCACGCGCTGTGATAAAGAAAGAATTTCCTGCCAAAACAAAGGAATAATGTGCTGAACCGTTGATGGTCGAGTCGAAGTAATGTTCTTGGAGAGAGCACCAAGGACAGTGAGCCTGTATTGCCTGCCAAGTTAAGGAAGTGGAAGTTCACTTGCTCGGTTAAATGTTGCATTTTTAAGGAAGCTAGAAGGATGGAATCTAAGAACAATAAGGGCTTATGATGTGCCCCGGACTTGGTCAGGAACGAGTGACACTCTGGTGGACTGACATGGCTCAGCCAATAGTAAAGCAAGATTTTTTGGTGACTTTTAGAATTTAGTTACTTAGTTAGTTAGAAAGGTATAAAAACGGGTTCCTTTGGACAGCCCTGCTGGCTGTTTCCTGATACCTGATGACGTGCTGTTGGACGTTTGGCGCACGTAAGATGATCTGACTTTATTAATAATTTCTTTTTCGGGTTGAGACAGAGTTAGACAGGGAAAGAGTTTTAAAATGGAAAATTAATTTGCAAATATTTCATTGTTTCTGACTTGCTTTATAACAACAGTTTAATAAGTTTGTGCCTTAATTAAAAGATGCTTTCATTTGCTAATAAAAGATTTCAAGTTTAATGCTCTTATTTTGAAAATAAAGTTAATAAAATAGATTTTGAAATGACAAGCTGGTCTTGATTATTTCATATTAAGTTACCATCAGTTAATCCATTGCCTAGGTTTTGACTTAATTAAATGATCATTTAAGAGATTTGATTAATTAGGATATATGATTCAGTTGGTCAATTCATGTCTCAGTCATTTATGGGCCTAGTGTTAAAATTGTGAATAATGGTGAGCATCGTGTTGTAGAGATGTGCTTATGAGACAGAATTTCCTTTTGCCCGCTGGATCAATTCTCTGGTAGCAGAGTTCGGTTACTATGGTAACTGACATGTTACATGGTAATTACATAGGATACATGTTTAACACATGTTAAGGCTTGTCTAGTTGTTATATGTTGTCGAAAGGTTTTTCCAGCAGTGTGAAAAATCCTGGTTATGTGCCGGCAGAGTAGTTTGACAGGTGAAGTTACACAGTTCATTTGTTCTGTTTTAAAATTAGTGGTACTGAAATATCACTAACTGTTGTGGACGTACAGCACAAGTTTAGGGATTTTAGGTATGACAGGTTGTATGTATAGTGAGGTTTGCCTATGAAATTGTAGTTCTGAGTATAGGGACTACGAGCCTGTTTTAAAACTCGTTGCGAAAAGAGTAGTAGGATTTTACTGAGCTTGTGTGAAGGGTAAGGTGGCGTCGTCTATTCTTACTGGCGATTGTGGATTTCTATTGGTTGGTTAGAGTCCTGCCAAAGATTTCATGTATACATGGATAGGGTTTTCCAAATTAATGTGTAAAACTGATTTTGTAAAAATAGCGTTGTCTATTTCACGAGAGTGAAATCTTGAATGTCTGGTAAAACTATCACTTTGTTTAGCGAAACAGACAAATGGTTTGTTTTTCCGTAGTTATTAACTGAAATTCATTGAAAAGAATTGTTTTAAAATGGCGTTGTGAAAATATTTTGTGAAGGAGGGGTGAGTTTGCGGAGCGGAGACAGCGAAGCTGCAGCGGCAGTATACGTCACAGGGTTCGCGCTGCGATTGGTTGACATACGTCACAGCAAGCGCACTGGTTGGTTTACGTGAACAAAACGAGCTGTTAGCTGATTGGTCCTTTCTGAAAACAGTATTTTCATTGGTTGAGCAAGGTAGTGACGTGGCTAAACCTGATTGGCTTGTTGCTGAGTTTCGCGCACGGATTGGTTAGAGTAGCGGAACAACAAGGAAATACTTACGATCTTTTCTAAATTAAACAGAATAGTTTTAAATCATGAGTTATTGGTACAATAAAGAGGAAAAGAAGCCTTCATGGTTTCAGAAATTTAAAAATGTATTCAATCCTGACAAGAAAATTGAAGCGCGTGGTGGAAAATTACTTCATAAGTACAAAACACCCGCAGCATATATGGAAGGAGAATATGGTTATCATACTGTTCTCTGGTTTGAAAATTGGATGCAATATACCAAAAATGATGGTGTTTTAGCATGGCCGGAAGATGGATCGTTTAATGTTAAAGTTTTAAGAAACTTAAGAGATAAAATGATGGCTCTTACGCCAAAGCCCAGACCCACTCAATTTGAAGCTTTAGTTGAATGGGAAATTGAAATGATGGAGCTTGAACGAGAAAGCTGGGGAATATCGAGAGGCCCAAAATTAGATATAAATAGCGAAACTCATCAGGATAGAGTGCGTCATTGGAGAAGAGGAGACATGCATGATGGTTTGTACCCAGTTAGAGAAATGGTGGTTGAAACATCAGGTCAAACGAATTCTCGGAAAAAAGGTCATCTTGATGAAGAATTAGATGATGCAGTTTTAGAAGAAATTCTTACTAAACCACCACCTTATCAGCCAAGCTGTTCACAGTCTACCCCGAGAAGTTCTTCAGGAATTTCTCCTAGTGCACCTCCTAGGGAGGTTGATGAAAATTCACCCAGATTTTTAAGATTACCTGAAAGGGCAAGGTCAAGAAGTAAAACAAATACCCCAAAAGAAAGCAGAAATTATGCAGAGATTTCAGATTTGAGAAATAATTTACTGAAAAATGATAAAAGAGCAGAGGTACCTGAAAATATATCAAACATGTCAGATTATTTAAAAGCGAAGGGAGAATTAATTCAGCAATTAACAAAAGGAATGGAAGCAGTAACAGTACCAGTTACAATTGGTCCTGTTGGACCAGTTTTTGAACAAGGTGAAAACCGACATTCAGTTTTGACAAATCCATTAAATGCGGAAATTAAGAAAGTGGCTGAAAAGTTTTATTCTGAATTAACAGAAATTCATTGAGATAAAACAATGCCAAATTTAACTTTTAACCAAAGTTTGTCAAAGGGTGTCACACCATCAGCTGCAGGTTCTGATTCTGGGTCTTTAGAAAAGACCACGAATAAAACAGATTTAACACAGATTTCACTAATTCCACAAGTTCCTGAGTCTAAACAACTTGATGTTGCAAAATTAAAAGCAGATTTAGAAGAATGTTTGAAGCAATATCAGGACGATGAACTGTTGTTTATTTGCAAAAGTATTCAATGGAAAACGAAAAATAAATATGATCAATTTGAAGAAGTGGCTGCTGAATTAGAAATAGATTTAAGTCGACAGAAGCAATTTCAAAAACATTACAGAGTAGATTTTTCTGAGAAAGATATTGAGAACCTGAATACCACAGGCAGTATAACCCATGTAAAAGAGTTAATTGTGTTTCTAAAAAGGTTAGGTGAATTAAGTAAATGGAGAGTTAAATGGACAAAGAAAGAGAGGAAGAAAAGAGAGAAAGAGGAGAAGTCTTAAATGAATTTCCTATGAGGGAAATAGCTGGTGGAGGTTATGTTCATATTCCATGGACAAGACAGGACATTCTGCTTTTTACAAATGATTTCCCTCGGCTGAGAGAAAAGCCAGTAGAATGGTATCGTCAGGTTGACAGATTTATAAAAGTTTCAAAAGTTCTGTGGATTGATCTTGATGGTTTCTTTGACATTATTGTCCCATCAGATCTTTGGACAGAATGTAAAATTTCTGTTGGTTGGCCCAGAGAAGAACCAGCTCGACATAAAATAACAGGTGCTCCTTCAGACGATGTCATGGATTTCTATGACAAAGTAATTGTGTGGCTGAAAAACAAGATTCCTGCAAAATAAGTAGATTGGGTTAAAATAGACAGAACAAACCAAGAAGCAAAAGAATTAGTTCATTCCATTTATGAAAGATTACTTCTGGTATTTAAACAATACAGTGGCTATGGAAAATTAAGTAAAAAGGACATGAGCCACTTCATTTATAGATTTGTTTATGGCTTGAGACCTGAAATTGGAGAAATGATTAGAAATGGAATTGTCGGCTGGCAATCACTTTCAGTTGATGATATCCTGAAGAAAGCAAAATACTGCAGTGATGAGATAGATGCAAAGCAAAAGAAGCTTAAAGAAAAGGCAATGTGGGCACAAGTGAAGATGGCTGAACAGCAGATAGCAACCTTAGAAAATAACAATTTCCAGCAGAATCAAGGAAAGTGCAAGGGGAACTTTGGGAATAAGCCCAAATTTAATATAAATATTGAAGAGCTAAAACAAAAGCTCCCATGTTTTAATTGCGGCGAAATTGGACACTGGAAGAGAGAGTGTAAAAATCCGCCCAGAAATTTAAAAAATTCATCATTAAATCCACAGATGCAGAGTGAGATAAATCAGCAGCAACAGCTACAGCGACAGTTAAATGAAATAAGTCAGCAGCAACAGCTACAGCGACAGTTAGTGAATCAGCAGAGCCAAGTGAATCAGCAGAGCCAAATTCCACAGCCACCTCTACCAAATTGTATGAATGCACAGAGATTCAGTCCTGAGACGGGATTCTGCGGAGCTGAACAGGTAAACAGATCACAAAAAGTGAATGTGTCGAATGTCTCTCAACAATTTTGGCTAAAGGAAAATGAGAGCAGTGATTCGGAAGATTACTCATGACGGTGCCTGAGAGAGGAGGAAGAGTGTATACTTAGAGCCACTCTTGAGGTAGATCAGTCAGGTTCATTTGTAAATGGTAAAGTGAATGATGTAGATGTCACTTTTCTTGTGGACACTGGTGCTACCCGTTCTACTATTAGATCAGTGGAAATTGAAATTGAAAATCTTCCTCTCTCAGGTGAGACAATCCAGGTGGTTGGTGTAGCCAATCAACAAATAAAGACAGATTTGACAAAACCAGTTGATGTAGAAATTGGGAATTACAAAGACAAGCACAGATTTGTTGTCTGTAACAGCAGTCCCGTTAACCTATTAGGTCGGGATTTGTTGTGTAAAATGAACTGTAAAATGTATTGCTCACCGGATGGTATTGAGCTTCAGACCTTAGAAGAAGATGATCTGTATAAATTAACAATGTTAATGGTTGAAGAAAGTTACAATTTTTGGTAACATTTTTGGGTTTTGTTTGGTGATTTAGAAATCACCAGATGAGGGAGTTGATGAAGCGAACTTTTAAAATTTATTGAGTTACTGTTTGCAGATTTAAACTCCCATATTTAATAAAAATATTAACGAGTGTTGCATGTTTTTGTATTAATTCAACCTAGAATAATGTGCACCTTCATAAACATGTGGGATTAATAATATGTGCTCTTGTTGCATTAGTCACTACGTTTGAATAATATATTAACTTTGTCTTTCTGTTTTGTCAACCTTAACTGCGGCTGATTAAAATAATAGCATGTGCTTATTCTTAAATGTGCTCTTGTTTATGTCGTGTCTTTTATGTGACAGAGTTGTGTTCATTTCTTGTGCTTAAAGCTAGGTAATATAGACTAA
The DNA here is from genome assembly GCF_964263255.1 of Lissotriton vulgaris. Lineage (NCBI taxonomy): Eukaryota > Metazoa > Chordata > Amphibia > Caudata > Salamandridae > Lissotriton > Lissotriton vulgaris. The sequence continues at coordinate 1,754,088,008 of NC_141687.1, forward strand.
TGGGTTAACATTAGTAAAGGGGTGGGTAACAGAATGGTCTCAATTCTCTAATTAATTACTGTCTTGTGTTTGTTTAAATATTAGTTTTCCGAGTGGGCCTTAGAAAATGGGTGCCTGGCAGAGCTGAAATGATGACTTGACCAGAGTGAAGCCTTCATTCACACGCTGTGATAAAGAAAGAATTTCCTGCCAAAACAAAGGAATAATGTGCTGAACAGTTGATGGTCGAGTCGAAGTCGTGTTCTTGGAGAGAGCACCAACGACAGTGGGCCTGTATTGCCTGCCAAGTTAAGGAAGTGGAAGTTCAGTTGCTCGGTTAAATGTTGCATTTTTAAGGAAGCTAGAAGGATGGAATCTAAGAACAATAAGGGCTTATGATGTGCCCCGGACTAGGTCAGGAATGAGTGACACGCTGGTGGACTGACATGGCTCAGCCAATAGTAAAGCAGGATTTTTGGGTGACTTTTAGAATTTAGTTACTTAGTTAGTTAGAAAGGTATAAAAACTGGTTCCTTTGGACAGCCCTGCTGGCTGTTTCCTGATACCTGATGACGTGCTGTTGGACTTTTGGCGCACGTAAGATGATCTGACTTTATTAATAATTTCCTTTTCAGGTTGAGACAGAGTTAGACAGGGAAATAGTTTTAAAATGGAAAATTAATTTGCAAATAATTCATTGTTTCTGACTTGCTTTATAGCAACAGTTTATTAAGTTTGTGCCTTAATTAAAAGATGCTTTCATTTGCGCTCTTATTTTGAAAATAAAGTTAATAAAATAGATTTTGAAATGACAAGCTGGTCTTGATTATTTCATATTAAGTTACCATCAGTTAATCCACTGCCTAGGTTTTGACTTAATTAAATGATCATTTAGAAGATTTGATTAATTAGGTCATATGATTCAGTTGGTCAATTCATGTCTCAGTCATTTATGGGCCTAGTGTTAGAATTGTGAATAATGGTGAGTATCGTGGTGTAGAGATGTGCTTATGAGACAGAATTTCCGTTGGCCCGCTGGATCAGTAGGTTTCTAGGATAGCATTGGTGGGCTTGCTAATGTAAAGGGGGTGGGAAGGGTGTTGCTTAAATATGCTAGGGGAGACACAATTGGTTTGGATGAGTGTTTACCCAGGATGGCAGAGGGAGTGCGGGAATTGGCCATGATTCTAGCTCAGAAGTCATGCAACCTCATGAAACCCAACCTGATTTGTTGGCCGGAAAATGGATGGATATGTACACTTGGAGGATACTAGACCCAGTGGGACTACGGTGGGTAGAGGAGGGTGCTGCACTGGGAGTGGAGGCAGTTCCCATCTGTATGGTCACCTGGAATGTCTGGGTCCTGAATACATTTGTAAAGCGATACAGGATGCATACTTTTTAAGGCACAATTCTATCCGAATAGCGTGCCTACCGGGGACACATCTGCTTGGTGTGGAAAACCAGAACATGAGGAGGAAGTGGAGGGGTCATTTATACACCTCGACTTTTTTGAAGTATGCACAAGGAGTGTCGAAATGACTTGCCCCAGATGTGTCCTTTCATATGAGATATGCATAAGCAGACATAGAGGGGATATTTGTTCTCCTTTATCGGTTTTTGGATGGCCTAGAGACTTGCCCTCTAAATGTGCATGCCCCTAACACTGACAATGAAGAATATTTTTTCGTATTACAGGTGGAGCTACTCCCATATCTAGATGTGCCACTTGCAAGGGCAGGGGTTTTCAATTGTGTTGGATGGTCAGTTAGACACCCTCTTAAGATTGGGTCGAAGCTCAACATAGTTTTGTCAATAAAGGGAATGATGGCCAACCTGACCTGTATACATGTATAGCAGGAGAAGTACCCAGACCATAGGACGTTTGGTATATTTTAAATAATGGATTTTCAGTCAAATATGATGATCTTGATGAGGTTTATTCCTAACAAAGGATCCAATCCATCCAGGTTAACAGATCAACTGTAATGCCTCTAAGCCCTCTCATGACATAGTCAAGATCTAGAACTAAAGTATCTCACACCCATAGTGAATCTTAAAGAAGAAAGGGAATGACATGTGAAACATCATAGAGTAGAGAAGGTAATAAAGAATATCACAACGTTCTCCTGCCATACTCCGATCTATGAGATATAGAGCCTATTGGACAGGCTATTGATTACATTTTCCCTCACATCTAGGTTGGGAGTAGTAAACTATTTACAGTGTTTTCTATCCGACCACACACCACAGCAGATGGAATTCAATCTGGACATGATGCATCCCCACATTTCTCTCTGTGGCTGCACCCAGAGGCCTTGAATGATGCGATCTGTCGCTTGGAACTGGTAGAGGCGCTCTACAGCTGCTTCGATGATATGACAACTGAATACTATGGGAACATGAGGTAACAGATAGGAGGCCCTGAAACTAGTGATTAGGGGACAGTGGCTCATGAAAGAATACAGAATGTGTGAGCAATTAAAACATGATTTATAAGATAGGGAATGACAACTAGTGCACCTGCAGACCATGACATTAGATCGAATTGGGGGTGAAGCCCAATTTATGGCTATGAAGTGCCGAGTCGCAGAGGTTTACACAGCAGGAATATAGGCAGAGGTTACATAGGGAGGGAGATGTACCGAGGAATGAGAGGACGGACACAGGAATGTCTTAAATAAGGTTGAGACTTTATTTAAAGTCTTTAAGTATCTCAAAGTACGGACCCACAGCAGAGCAGCACGTCTCAATCAAAAAGTAGAGAAGAATCAATCCATCAGAGTTCTAGAATAGAAGAAGTAAAAAAGTAGAATTGAAATACAAGAAAGAAGAGATAGAAGAGAGATATAAGAGAATGTTAAACAAGACAACACAGGGTGGCTAAATGCATGCCTCATTGAGAGAGAGTGACCCCCCCTATGACAATTGCCCTAAACAGACCAGATGGCTTGAATATCTCCACACATACAGGGATCAACGACATGCTCTGGACCCATTTGGTGATGCTCAATGCTGAGTCTGCGGTCTGTTCGCCAACTCAAATGTCCGCATCTCTGGACCTAGTGGCTGTACCTAGACTGGTTGTAGAGCAAAGTGAGGGACTGAACGCTGAGATACAGGAGGAAGAGCTAGCAGCTGCTTTTGCAGACCTGGCCTGATGTAGGGCCCTAGATTTGATGGACTCCTGATGGAGTTTTATCATGCACATTTGGGCCAATTAAGTCCCAAAACTCTTACAGACACTCATTGAAGCTAGATATGCTGGTATACTTGCTCCAACCATGCAAGAGGCTTACTCTGGCCCTGACATGGGGAAAAAAGACCTGAGGGAACCAGGGCCCTATAGACCTAGTATCTATGATGAATGTTGGTGCAACAATATTATTAAATATTATCGAAGGCACTGGTGACCCGCCTGTGTCTGGTAGTGATGCACCTGGTCAGTGACGACCAATGTAGCTTTATACCGGGCTTTATGACTTTGTCTTTTGAGCATTTATTTCTCAAATCGCATATGGTGTATTAGAGAGCTATTTTTGTTTGTCTACATATATGAGCATTATTCAAGTTATCTGTCTTACCCAACAGAACCATTGTTTGTTTAACCCCTGAATACCCATGTTCTGAGGGACACAGGGTCATCCCGTTTTTGTTAACCTTTATAACGGGCTGAGGCATTCACATGAATTTGTGCAGACTTTCCCATGTTCTGCATATGTTTCAGGGAGAGGACCTGGATGGTGCTTTAGTGACACCATATAGAGAGAAAGCCATTGATACCCTCAATTGGGAATATCTCTGGTCTGTTTTGGGTGGTATGAGATTTGGCCTGTATTTTCTGGGATGCGTGAGACTATTATATTCTAGGCCTCAGGCTCTCGTCCGTACGCCTTGGAAGGGCAATATGCCTATAAAGTACGCAGAGTCTTGAAGGGCCTCTGGACCTTGTTAACGTTCTGGAATACTTTGCCAGTTTAGGTCATGGGCTGGATATCTTTTAGCAAAATAGTTTTTTCTGCCAAGAAGCATTTATCTATTTCAGAACGCTCCTTGTCTGATACCTCAGATGGCTTTCGCAGAACTGAACAGTCTCCCAAGCTCACTGTTTTGGGCAGGTAAGAGCAGCAGAGTCAGCCTGGAGTTGCTGAAATTAGACACGGAGAGAGAAGGCCTCAGTCATCATAACTGTATTATATAGCAAGGTTCCTACGATATGCAGCTATGTGTTGTGACGATGACCAGAATATCTAACAGTGGCTCCTAGGAGGGCTAGCGGAGGAAGCTGCACTTCCTGAGTGGCTTATAAGAGGCTCTCATGTAGTAGAGAGCTGCCCCTTTATTGTTCCACAGGTATTGGGAGCTTGGGAGAGGGCCATCAGACAGGCCATCCTATGCAAAACTGCTACCCATGCGGTGGCTGAGACCCTTCTGACAGATGGAGGCAATGATGAGCATTCGACTGTGGAAAGAGGGAGGCTTCTAAACTATGGGTGACCTGTACCAACACACCACATTTCTCAGGGAAGTTTTTGCAATATGCGAAGATGTTCCAAATCATACAACAGGTTTGGACGGAATTCCCAGTGAAGTTGGAGGAGTCATAAATGCTAGGACTGATACCTCATACTGGGTTCAGTAGAGGAATGATCTTGTGTCTCTATTCTGCATTGACAGAAGATAGACGGAATAAACAATTTAAGGCACGTACCTTATGGGATTGCCGGATCCGCTCACAGGTAGTGAGTGGACACAAGCCTGTACCTTGGTGCAGGAAGTAGCTAGTTGCGCTAAATTTAAACCGATACATTTGTATTACTTACACTGCACCTACCTCACCTCTTTAAAACTACACAGATTATTTCCCGCCAGATCTGGGGATGTGGTGCAAGATCAGTCTCTTTCCTGCATTATACTTGGACCTGTAGGTATAGAGGGACTACTGGATTTCGGTTACAGATCACATTAAGGGAGTGACAGGGCTACAACTTCGTGTAAACATTAAACCAGTGTTGCCAAAACTGTGGGTCACAAGACAAGTTTTAGTGAGTTGCAAAAGTCCAGGCATCAAATAGAAATGACTTTAACTTCTTTAATTATCTTGTCACATTTGTTGCACTTCAAAGACAGAGGTCAAATATCTTCTGTTCAATTGCGGCTTATGTTTTTTAACTTGGCAACTGGTGTTCACAAACTCCTCTCACTTAGCAGTCAGAGAAAGAAAAGTAAAATGTGATAATAATCTTACTGGTGTACATGGAGTGTGAAAAGAAAAGATGAGGGATATCATTTTTTATGACACAAAACAAAATGTAAATACCTGAAGATTAACCATACGCATTCAGCAGTTAGGAAAGCAAAAATGAAGTCTTTTTTTTTTAGAATTCTGAAGTGTGATGGAAATAAAGATTTGAATAGGATAAAAACAAATCAATAACAACAAAGAGGAAGATAGCAATTAGCCATATCCTACAGGGGATCTAGGTTAGCCATAAAAGGCCCCAACCCGTTTACCGGACAAAGCTTGTCCTTTGAGAAGACCCCTCACTCACCAACCTGGTTGGTGACATGCTTCATCATTGGGGTCCCACCCCATAGGCCGAATGCCCATAGGGTGTGCTACGACACCTGACTACAGTGGAGCGGGATATTGTATGTTTATATGTGCTTTAAACGACAGTGAAAGGGTATATTAAAAGGGGCCAGTACTACTCACTTCAAGACTTTATTCTTGAGCGACTTAACCCCAATAAAAACAGATGTGGCACCAGTGCCTATCTAGGAAGGCTTTGGTGCTTTAAGAAGTGTAATGTATTAAAAATAGCGAAGTGTGCTATGTGAAAAAATTATAAAATAAACTAGGTCTACATGTTTCAACCATTTAAAAAGATTCTATGGTTTTCCTCAGGACCGTGAGTATTACACGGGGTGGTACGCACACGCTAAGGTGCGCCCAGTCCACGTGCAATTTTGAGATCACAAAAATTGTGGTCTATTGTAAAAGAGTGTGTTTTGTCCTTGTTTCAGGAAAAAACCTGTAAGAAAGGAAAGAAACGGGTGTTGGGATAGCGTACAAGGGAAACACATATACAGGGGTGTACATATAACATAAAAGTGTGCCAAACGTGAACACCCTCGTAGGGTGGTTACCTATATTATTATTCATATAGGTTATGCTGATTCTGAATAGATATCAGTAGCAGTTATTGTGTAGCGCTTCAGTGGGTACCTTCGTGAGAAGTGAGTTCTGTGAGGTACTGGGTTAGATTAAGTTCTTGGTCGGAGTGATAAGTGATCGTTTTTACGTATTTACGGGCAGTATCTGAGTGAGTTTATCGAAAGTGATGGGAAACGGTTGGGATGTGATTCTTATCCGTCAACTTTTCATTACGCCAATTTGACTATATTGTGCGTACTAGTTTGATAACAGTGTATTGGCAGAGACTATGTATGCAATGCTCACACTTGAAGCGATCGTTGTCGCTTCACGGGCTTTGGATCTACCAAGACGGCTATTGTCCGTCACCTGCAGAGTTGAAAGTAAAGATATACACAAGAGGAAAAATACATTGGTCATAGTTGTCCTCTAACTCGTAAAGACGGTGCAGGTATATCGTAAACAAAAAAGGGGGGGGCACCACTACAATTGTGGCAAATATGTACTCACTTTTAGGTATGCGATCATCAGGCGGTTAACCTACTTGGTAACTGCACTCAAAGCCCCGCTGAATGATCGTTGCCTCGACTATGCCGGTAAAGTAACCTGCTCGTCACTTCCTGGTTTGGGCGTGGCGTGATGTGTCACAGTCTCAGTAGCCAACCGGAACGTAGTATTAGGGCGTGCCTATCTTCCGTTCCGATCACGAGGCTACAGTGGCGTGATGTGTAGCTAGTTGGTTACCATGGTAACCACGCTTTCAGTTCTCATGCTAAAAGATACGTGCCCTCTCATCGCTGGAATGCTGATCCGGTCGATGCCATGGTTGAAGATAGTGAGGTTCTAGTGTACCTCGTGTATGTAACTCTCGCAGCTGCACGCTTCCTAATATGTATTGAACAAGAGGGAGAGTCTACATAAACTATGTGAGGTGGGAACTCCTCCAGGTGGACATAGAAATGGCCGAAGGCCAAATGAAAACGACCATCACCGGGTTCAAAAAGAAACTAGACGAGTTGAACAAAGAGATGTCGGACTATAAGGACAACCTAACACAACAAAAAGTGTCGAAATTCCAAAAAGATCTGAAGAGGTTCTCAATGGTGAAAGCATATCCGTATACAGATCCAGAATTCAAACCACCATCCAAAAGTGATGATAACTCTGACGCTTCAAGCAACGCATCAAGCAATACCTCTAATTCAAGTGGTAATTCAAATGGTGGAAACAACAAACAGAGAGGAAGGGGACGCGGAAGAGGAAGGGGCAATTGGCCCACTTTTAATCCTATGCCCATGCAGGCCTTCCCAGACCCATATAACCACCCTCAAAACTTCCCAATGTATGGATGGCAACCGCCTTTCCAGCAACCGTTCTATCCACCAAACCCCTACAGACCGCCTTTTTTACACCGGGGCGGGAGAGGAAGGGGAAAAAGGAAAAACAGCAACCAGGGCAACCAAGTACACTGGGCACAAGAGGACGAGAGCACGAACCAAACCCGGAACAAACCCCAACAAGCGGGACCGAGCAATCGGAAAACCTAGTCACCAACCTATCATCTAGACCCCTCAGCACCCATGAGATGTCTAGGTTTTGTACCAACGGCGAACTTAGATAAGTTCAAATTGCAGTGCGAACTAGCTTCCTTTTTCAGGAAATTAAGACTAAAAGCCTTTTTTGAGAAAAGAGCCGACACTGAAATAAGTCAAGAGACAAATGAGACTGGCCTACGGAACAAATCCAACTTCATGCCTCCACCACACATGATCCCAGTAGAAGTATCGACATTCGAACAAGCGGTCTTTAATGACGTGATAAACGCCACTCCAAAGAAAGCATTTATGAACCTCACACATCAGGAAAGAATTGCCATGAATAAACTACAAAACGATAACTCAATTGTTATCAAACCCGCGGATAAAGGCGGTGGGATAGTCGTGTTAGACAAATCATCATACCAAACAGAATGTCTAAGACTATTGGCAGACCACAACAACTACCGAAGATTACCGGTTGATCCTACAGAAGACCTAAGACGGGAGATCACTTCACTGGTGGAGTACGGAGAGTCTGAAGGCTATATATCCAAACAGGAGGCGGATTTTCTGTGTAAAAGTGAGGGAAAGGTACCTTACTTTTACACGATCCCAAAGATGCATAAAAACAAGATACCACCTCCAGGCAGGCCAATTGTCTCTGGTATTGGTTCCCTATTGGAACCACTATCACGGTTTTGTGACGTTTTCTTCAAAGCCTTAGTGCAAAAAACCAGAACTTACCTACAGGACACCAAAAGCGTCCTACAACTGCTGGGCACACTGACGATAGATGAAGATACCATCCTAGTCCGTTTTGATATTGAGAGCTTGTATACAAGCATTCCTCAGGATGCCACACTGGAGGTCCTTAAAAAAGCTCTGGAAAAAGAAAATTGGACGTCAAGAACCCCCAGGGAGTTCATTTTGGAATTTGCAAGGCTGGCGCTCAAGAGGAATTATTTTGAATTTGAGGATCAAATATACCTACAGATCGGAGGAACATCGATGGGCAGTACGTTTGCGCCGAGTGTGGCGGGCCTATATGTCCACGATTTTGAAGAGAAGTACATCCTCAGCGATACGAACCCCTATAGCTCTAACATCCTGCTATGGAGGCGTTATATTGACGATGTGCTCACGATCTGGAACGGCACTGAAGAAGCTCTAGTGGCTTTTTTCAATTGGATCAATACATGTGACAACCATCTGAAGTTCACTTATGTAAAAGACCCCAAAACCCTGGTCTTTTTAGACCTAACAATCACAAAAGAAAACGGCAAGCTGACAACTGTCACCCACCACAAACCCACTGCCAAAAACAACCTGCTACGGTTCGAAAGCTTTCACCCTAGACCGTTGCGAGAGAACCTGCCCTACGGTCAATACCTGCGCCTTCGCAGGAACTGCAGCGAACTGGCTGAGTATAAAAAACAGGCACAAGACCTCACCATCAAACTAAGAGATCGTGGCTATCCAGAAAAAATACTGAATAAAATCCAAAAACGAGCCCGCAATCAGCCGAGAACTGTCCTCCTGGAGAATCAAACCAGAGAAACGGAGGAGCCACCTCTGACCTGTGTTACGATATATAACACAATCTCCAACACAGTCACCAAAATAATAGGGAAACATTGGAATATACTGAACACAGGAAACCTAAGGTGGGAAAAATTCGCTGTTTTCATATAAACGAGCGCGCAGTATCAAGGATGCAGTGGTCAATACCCGACCTAAACAAGAAATACGAGAGCAAGCAACAGTGATCAATACATGGGGTTTGCCAAAAGTGACAGGCCACTACAAATGTGGGAACTGCAGCGTATGCCCTTTCACTCACAACACCAAGACTTTACAACTAGAACCCAATAAAACTTGGATAATCAGGGGGCAAACCAACTGTAATAGTGAAAACGTAGTGTACAGAATAACCTGTCCCTGTGACCTACACTACATAGGGATGACAAGCAGAAAAGTCAAGCTACGCATCGGTGAGCATAGGAGCAACATCCGCTGCAAAAAAGCCAACACCAAACTGACTGAACATTATCTGTCAAGAGGGCACACACCGAATGACATTCGATGGACTATTATAGAACAAATCAAACCAGGAACCAATCTGAATCAACGCCTATTCGAAAAGGAGCAGAGATGGGTGTACAGGTTATCCACGCATAAAACTGGTTTAAACGATAACATTCCCTGGCACACGGTGATGTGAGATCAAATGACTTCGAATGTCACTGTACATTTGAGAAATAAGGGTTTTCTCTTCTGCCTCTGTTGCTTACAAGCCGTTTCTAATTTCTAATTTTTAATTTTTGTACTGTCCCTACTGGGGAAAGTCCTGACATTTTCCTGCCCTGCCATTTTTAACCATTCATCCACCAAACGAGCATGTACACGCGATCCCAATGTTATGCGCAAATTACATGTTCCACATGATTACGAGACCCCACATGCCACAGAATCATAAATCACGTGATCGGCATCGACCGGATCAGCATTCCAGCGATGAGAGGGCACGTATCTTTTAGCATGAGAACTGAAAGCGCGGTTACCATGGTAACCAACTAGCTACACGTCACGCCACTGTAGACTCGTGATCGGAACGGAAGATAGGCACGCCCTAATACTACGTTTCGGTTGGCTACTGAGACTGTGACACATCACACCACGCCCAAACCAGGAAGTGGCGAGCAGGTTACTTTACCGGCATAGTCAAGGCAACGATCATTCAGCGGGGCTTTGAGTGCAGTTACCAAGTAGGTTAACCGCCTGATGATCGCATACCTAAAAGTGAGTACATATTTGCCACAATTGTAGTGGTACCCCCCCTTTTTTGTTTACGATATACCTGCACCGTCTTTACGAGTTAGAGGACAACTATGACCAATGTATTTTTCCTCTTGTGTATATCTTTACTTTCAACTCTGCAGGTGACGGACAATAGCCGTCTTGGTAGATCCGAAGCCCGTGAAGCGACAACGATCGCTTCAAGTGTGAGCATTGCATGAATAGTCTCTGCCAATACACTGTTATCAAACTAGTACGCACAATATAGTCAAGTTGGCGTAATGAAAAGTTGACGGATAAGAATCACATCCCAACCGTTTCCCATCACTTCAGATAAACTCACTCAGATACTGCCCGTAAATACGTAAAAACGATCACTTATCACTCCGACCAAGAACTTAATCTAACCCAGTACCTCACAGAACTCACTTCTCACGAAGGTTCCCACTGAAGCGCTACACAATAACTGCTATTGATATCTATTCAGAATCAGCATAACCTATATGAATAATAATATAGGTAACCACCCTACGAGGGTGTTCACATTTGGCACACTTTTATGTTATATGTACACCCTTGTATATGTGTTTCTCTTGTACGCTATCCCAACACCCGTTTCTTTCCTTTCTTACAGGTTTTTTCCTGAAACAAGGACAAAACACACTCTTTTACAATAGACCACAATTTTTGTGATCTCAAAATTGCACGTGGACTGGGCGCACCTTAGCGTGTGCGTACCACCCCGTGTAATACTCACGGTCCTGAGGAAAACCATAGAATCTTTTTAAATGGTTGAAACATGTAGACCTAGTTTATTTTATAATTTTTTCACATAGCACACTTTGCTATTTTTAATACATTACACTTCTTAAAGCACCAAAGCCTTCCTAGATAGGCACTGGTGCCACATCTGTTTTTATTGGGGTTAAGTCGCTCAAGAATAAAGTCTTGAAGTGAGTAGTACTGGCCCCTCTTAATATACCCTTTCACTGTCGTTTTAAGCACATATAAACATACAATATCCCGCTCCACTGTAGTCAGGTGTCGTAGCACACCCTATGGGCATTCGGCCTATGGGGTGGGACCCCAATGATGAAGCATGTCACCAACCAGGTTGGTGAGTGAGGGGTCTTCTCAAAGGACAAGCTTTGTCCGGTAAACGGGTTGGGGCCTTTTATGGCTAACCTAGATCTCCTGAAGGATATGGCTAATTGCTATCTTCCTCTCATATAGGGGGACTCCTTCTTTGTTGTTATTGTTAATTCGGGGACCAGGAGTTCCCACCTCACATAGTTTATGTAAACATCCCTGACTCTCCCTCTTGTTCAATACATAAAAACAAATCAAGACATATTATGCACACATAATAAATATTCACTGAAACCCGTTTTCTACACACTATGCAACATCATTAGTGTGCAATATAGTTTTTATCAGTAAAACGGTATGTCTGTGCAGATTTAGGGGCTCATTATGATGTCGGGTGGAATCATTTCTGGGACTGACCGTCCACCTCATTATGATGCGACAGAACACTGTTCAGTCGCATTCCTATATTTTACTATGGGAGCATGCATTACAGCCGTAAACCGGCTTAATGCATGCTCCAATAATGAAATGGGAGGTGCAGTTCATCCCTGCACCCTGTGGTAGGCACCTCAAGGTACCTGCCACATGGTGCAGGGATCAACAGGGGGGAACCATAGGTGCCCCTTGGCCTCCAACCAGAGGCCATGCACCAAAGGGGGCATTGCTGTGGACCCCCAAACACACTTTCCGACATGGTTTCCATGTCGGACAGATAAGCATGGAAACCATTTCGGAAACGTGCATCGTAATCTCAAGGGCCGAAAGGCCCGCCCTTGAGATTACTAGCCGCCTCCTGACTAGCGGACAGGCTCTCCGAGCCCGTCAGATGCCAGCTGGAATGACCGGCCTGTTTCCTTTCCAACTACCTCCATCATAATGAGGTGGTTGGAAAGAAAACCGAGCTGCCCATTATGATGCAGCCCTAAAGGCTCCGACCACAGGTCTTAGTGGGCATTTAAATTGAAAATGTGTTTTCTGTAAATGACAATGCATGATGATACAGTTACATTTAAAAAAACCCACTGCCTCATGTTTATTTAAGCTAGGTGGGACACGAAACAGTTTATCTTTCTAAAAAGTGAGCCTCGTTTTAAAAAGGTTGAAGGAGCACTAGATTGAAAAGCACCTCTTAGCGCTGCCAGTCACCCCCAAAAATCCACAGCAGATTTGCATCCCTGGGGTTACTCTTGGCAAAGAGGAGAATAACCATTAAACAGTGATGACCTAACAACATCAGAGGGTGTAGGGAGTCAGAGCTGAGATGATGCAAGATGCGACTGGCGGAGTGGGACTGGTACTGACTTTGCTGTTTGGCTTTGTGAACTTATGGGAAATGTGAATTGATGTTTACAGATGTCCCCTGGCGGTCCGCCGGGAGGATGCATTTGTCAAGAGCATTTGCCCCACAACTACTGATTGCTGGTGTGCAGTCACTGCTGAGCAGTTCAGTGCTTTCCTGCTCATTATCAAATGGTAAATAACGTTTTTTAAAGAATATAAAACGTATTCTATACTTCCAAAATTGTCGCTGCGTTGCGTGACATGGTAACATGATACATTCACAAACCTCTAACATTCCATTCATCCAACATTGATTTCACATCACATGCATTCTAGCTGAGCAGCAGGAAGATATAAGATACAACATAACACAACTCACGTTCCTTCACATAACAAGGAGGCCGATTCGGAAGTATAGAAAACAAGACTTTCTATACGTTCAACATGGCTGGTGAGTGTCGGTAAAGCAATTTGCGCCGCCCGCTCAGCACTGGCACAGTGAGACGATTGGCTTTGCCACTACGTATTACAAAGCCTAAGTGAGCACTCCTAGCATAAATATTCATCTAGTGCTGCTGGCAGTGTGCCAATCTGCAAAACATTCGGCAATAGGAAGCAGCAATGATTTATGAAAAAATCTTGATTCTTTATTGCTACCTCGAAATGACACAGCAGTGAATTCTTTATTAACATCTGTCCCCGTGGGGCTCTCCTGTATGAGATTTGCTCCATTCTGCCACCCAGAAAAAAATGTGCTTCTGCAGGATTATTAACAGTGCTTGCCATACCTAAAAAACACAAATAAGCATATCAAAGTAGGGAGTGCCAGCTAATGTCGGAAGCTTCCAGAGCCACACAGAGCATTCTGGAACAGAGCCCAGAAGTAAAGTGAAAGCAGGCCCTAGAATTCCCCTTCTTCTCTTGCGTCAGGTGACATTTCATCAGCAGCAGGGCTTCCGGTGCACTGTCACGGCAGATGATGAAACCGGTGGCCGGAGCAGAGGCGAGCGCCTGTCTTTCTGACTGTGGAGTCTACAGTTCATACATTAATAACTCAGAATGTCTTCAAAGATAATTCAGGGACTTTTGATAGTATATTTCGGAGACGGTTAGCAGAAATTGCCACTCTCTCCGCCCGACTTGTTCTGCATGAATTTCAAGAATTAACTCGGAGAAATTTTGCGATATATGTAGGAGCTTTCGATGCCACAGATGCAACAAGCATTTGCAATCCAATAGGTCTTGCATTTGTGAGAGTTAGTGTTATTGGCGTTGTAAATGACTATCCTTTACCCATGTGTTTTGGGTTGGAATGGAGAGGATGTATGTGGTTTGGAGTGAAATTATGTGTGTTCAATTGTAAATCTTAGTTGTGGAATTGTGTGTAGTGAAATTGTGTGGAATGGAGTGTTTTTTTACTAGTGGAATTATATGGTGTGGTATGCAGTGGAATTATGTAGATAGTAATTATGTGGTACTGATTGTACTGGAAATATGTTGACTGGGATTGTGCATCATGGAGTGTAATTATGTAGAATTATATTTTGTGTTGTGGAGTGGTATGTAGTGGAGTTTAATTATGTGGTGTGTTGTTGAATTTTGTGGCATGATGTGGAATTCTGTGGTGTGAATTGGATGTTTGTGGTGTGCTGTGTAATTGTGCAGTTTTGTTGATTTATGTAGTTTTTTTGTTGAATTATGTTGCAGAATAGAAATGTGAAGAGTTTAATTGTGTGATGTGGGAGTGTGTGGCGTTGAATGACATTATGCTAATTGGAATTATGTGGCATGGCATGGAGTGTATTTGTTTGGATTGTGTTACCAACTTTTAAAATGATGAAACATAATTACAAATGAAGAAGTAGCGGTTGCTACTGGATGGGGGTGGTGAGGTGTGGGGGTTAATTAAGAAAAAAAACACCTTGGAATGGCTGGGTGCCGCCTACCCTGCATCCTTTTCCTTCTTCCTTTCTCCAGTCGGGCCAGCAACATGAAGCACCCAGCACACAGGTTCCCCTGAGCCAACCACAACGCTGCAATGCAGCGTTGTGATTGGGCGCTGAGACGGTAGCAGAGATCCTGTGCATATTCCTCAAAAGGCTGTGTAATGAAGCCTTGTGAGGAACATGCAAACTGCGAATGAACTGTTTGGTCGGCCCAAGAGGACAGACCAAACAATTTATGCACACTTAGGGAGTGCAAACCACTACTCCCCTGCTTGGGCCAGCCTCTCCCACATTGAACAAGGCCACTGACTGCATGCAATAGGAAAAAAAAATGATAATAACGATACGTTATTGTCATTTTATTTTGCCTTTTTGCGCAGTGGGGCAACGCTCCTCCACCTTAGAGGAGGAGCCGCCACTGAAAGGAAGGCAGCCTTTCATTGCACACAAATTCACAAAATTAAAACACACTGTCAATGTCAGAAACACACAAACATCTCTTCAATTTCAGACCCAAGCAAGGAGCTGCAAACAAAACATAAACGTTCAACATGAGTAGGCAAAAAAGAAAATAGTTCCAAGACCAAGCACTCCAACACACCAGCGGAAACTTACCAGTAGTTAGGTGCTGCTCTATGGGAGTTAACAAACAACAACAAACATTGGCAAAGCTAATAGGTTTCACCTATGCAAGAGCTATTGGCTTTGCCAATTTCTTTTAGCCATATTATACAGCGCGTGGCTGTGCAGCATGGCTAAAAGTCAAGTTAGAAAAAAACGATCAGAAGCTGTCAGCACTGGATGGATTGAGCAAGCATGGACAGGGGTAGGAGGTGGGGGTGTAACAAAGCTCTTGGAGGCACTTAGTTTTTCCTGGCGGGTGAACATAAGTGAAACAAGCTACAGGATGGGCTAGGGTAAAAAGTAATGTAGAGCGGGACGGGGAGATGTCCAGCACACACATGTACTCCTATGTAGTGCTGCAACTAAATGAACAAGCATTTGCAATGCCATAGGTCTCGCATTTCTGAAATTTGAGCTATTGGCATTGCATTATTATTTGCAACACCAATATCTCAAACTTTCACTCACTAAGATACCTACTGTTCTTTGGTTATACACAGCAGCCGGGTATGCCATTTACATTGATGCTCAAAGAGTTAATTAGTCACCTCCCCACTTTTGCACCCTGCTGGGAGCACTAGCAGAGTATGACGTTCTTTTCAAAACCAACACACTGAAGTAAATAGGAAAAAAATATATTGTGTGTTTTTATAAAGTAAAAATGCCAAAAGATAATCGCGTCATAGTGGGAAATTCCAAAATAACTACAATCCTCCGATATATAAGACAACAGACACTGGCAGCATCCCATGCCCACACTACTCTCATGGACAAACCCTTTAGTGATCTAAACGCTGTACAGTAGTAGACATTATGCTAAGAACAGATGACATTTTAGAAACGAGGTGTTGGCTGGTGAACTAAATTCAAACAGGAACGAGGTACGGTGTGGTGTGCAAAGAACCAGATTACCTTGCATCAGGAAGGAACCTCCGTAAAGGAGGTCCTCTGAAGCTATTCTATGGAGAACAACCACAGGTTCCCGTCAGCCTTCATGAAGGGCCACCCGCACTCCTATGAATGATCGGGAGACCCACTAACATTTATTGCATGCTTCAGTACCAAATGTTCTCAAGAGCGGGCTCGCCCACTCCTCCTGATCCTCGCATGCAGGGGTGAGTTTTAACAGTACAGAGGAGATGGGGGTGAAGAAACAGTAAGGGAAGGCCTGTCAGCCGAGAATACCAGTGAAGTTACCAGCCTTGGGGCAGACACATGCATTGCTGTAGCGTAAAGAAGAGAAAAATACAGGCTTCCATTTCTACTCAATTTGTACTCTGAAAGGCAAAAATAAATACAGTCCTAAAACAGAAGACAAGGATTAAAAAAACAAGCAGCAGAGCACTCGTAGCCCTGCCTTAAAGTTTGCAAAGACGTAAGTGGTTGATGGGTTGGCATGCCTATAATGAAGCTCAGGGTTTCATACTTATCCACTCTAATTGACCTAGGGCCCGATGTAGGTAGGCCTTTACCGGTCGGTAACGGCCGAAAATACCGATTTTGGGCCGTTACCGACCGGTATTGAGTGATCCGTATGTAGGTGACAGAAAATAGGCCGAATCGGTAAATATACCGAATCGTTAAGGTTACCGATCGTTAAAGTTACCGATCTTGAAAGTTACCAATCGGTAAACGTACCGATCGGTAAACCAACCGATCGGTAAACGTACCGATCGGTAAACCAACAGATCGGTAAACGTACCGATCGGTAAACCTACCGATCGTTAAACGTACCGATCGGTAAAAAACAGTCAAAATTGAAATTAGGGGCCAGATGTAGGTAAATCACATTTACCGATTTTGAAATACCGAATATTACCGATTTTTACCGATTCGGTATTCCAAAATCGGTAAATGGGATGTAGGTACCAACATCTGGATTTTTTAACGAATCGTTAAAAATCGGTATTAAAAGATCGGTATTATCCGATCGGTATCTACCGATCGGTATTTACCGATCGGAAAATACCGATCGGAAAATACCGATCGGTAATTCCCGCGACGGACAACAAACAAAAGTGAAACTCAACACAACAGCCAATCAGGTGCAACCACCCTCCCCCTACTCTCCAGGGAGTGGCCCCACAGGCAGGTGCAACTAATTAGAAGGTTCAGGAAAGGCAGTTGGAGCCGAGAGACTGGGAGCAGCAGAAGCAGCAGACAGAGCTTGTGTATTCACTGAAAACTCCAACATGGAAAGCAGCAGGGACACTGAGCAGGCTGAAAGGAAAAGAAAGCTTAAATTCAGTAGACAGGAGCTACAGCTCCTTGTGGAGGAGGTGGTAAAGGTACACTACAGACTTTTTGGTAAGCAGTCCCTAACTGTGCCAGAATCAACAAAAAGGAAACTTTGGCTGGAAATCAAAGATAAAGTAAATGCAGTGGGAGTCACCCCCAGACGCACTGAAGATTTAAAGAAGAGGTTCTATGACCTGAGGAGCCTCATGAAGAAAAAATTGGCTGACCGCCACAAACAGTCACAGCAAACAGGTCGAGGAAAGAACACTGCACCCCCCCTCAACGAGCTGGAGGAGCTGGTAGCCACAACCCTGGAGGCTGACAGTGTCCATGGACTGGGAGAAGTGGACAGCTCTGCGCAAGCTGCAAAAAAAAAAGGTAAGATGCATGCACAGCTATCCCCCTCCCGCCCCCATACATCCCTCACCCCTTGCAGCTAAGTTACCCCAGTCCCATGGTGCCTGTGCAAAACTGTACCAATGCATCATGTTACATGTAGTTAGTCATTGGAAGACCATGTCACACAGCACTGTAACCAACACATAATTCACATGAATGCTGACAAAATGAAAGGCAGGCAGCATGTACAAAGTGCAATGTAACATGTTTAATTGTAGTGGCTGTGACACATTTACACCTAGCTGATATGTGCTCATATGTCCACAGGTCTCACATCCAGAAGGCAGTCTGAGGAGGCAGAGGGCGCGGCACCCCAGAGGGATGGCAGTCAGGAGCCAGGGCCCAGTGCATCCCAGGACACAGGTGTTCCGAGTGGGCAGCCACCCTCCCAAGAAACTGACATCTGTGAAGAAATGCAGGGCTCCCCAATTCCTTCACAGTCACCACTATTGGTCTCATCACCAGAAATGCATGCATCCCTTGTTGTAGAAACACCTGTTGCATACCCTGGCAGGAGGCATGTTGTTCCCCCACTGCCGGAAATGGAGACAGGTGCTGATGAAATGGTGGGTGAAGACTCACTTCACTTGTTACAAGCTCACATCACTGCCACACTGCAGCCTAGCACAGAGCCTGTACCAGGTACCACTAGAAGGCGCACAGTGCAAGGAAGGGATGAAGGTGCACATGGGGAGGGTTCCAGTGTCTTCAAAGGCCTGGAGGGAGCCATGGTCAGGATTCAGAGGATGCAGGGCAAGGGCATCATGGCCTGTCAAAGACAAATGCGAAACATGAACATCAACATGGAAGAAATTAGCAAGGGCATAAAAGAGCTGGTGATAGTCAACCAGAGCATGGCAACAGGCATACAGCAACTGTGCACGAAACTTGACTCTGATATTGGTGCAAGGCGCAGGGACAGGCAGCGCGCAGTGAGAACAGAGAAATCCATGGAGCAGCTGGCTACAGCCACATCCCTGCTATGCAGGCGTAGCATCAATAGTCAGGTAGTCCTGACTCATAATAGCAACCAGTTGACAAGGGGCATAGCTGGAATGACCGGTGCGCTGGAGGCCCTACTCAATGCACAAAGTGCACAAGGTTCTGCTGTAGACGTGCCGGTCAATGAAGCTAGCACCAGTAGGAGCAGCACAGCTAGCCCCCATGGCTTAGAGCCAAGGAGGAGCAGCAGGTGACAGGGTGAGGCTATAGGCCAAACGCCCAGTGAACAGGCTGAGCCACAGACCCCTGCCAGTGCAAAGCGTGTGCGTAAATTAACAGCTGTAACGATGGCCTACTGCCAATGGACATTAGATTTATAGTTCATACAGTGTTATTTGCACATTGACTGACTGCCATCCCTCTGGGGTGCCGCGCCCTCTGCCTCCTCAGACTGCCTTCTGGATGTGAGACCTGTGGACATAAGAGCACATATCAGCTAGGTGTAAATGTGTCACAGCCACTACAATTAAACATGTTACATTGCACTTTGTACATGCTGCCTGCCCTTCATTTTGTCAGCATTCATGTGAATTATGTGTTGGTTACAGTGCTGTGTGACATGGTCTTCCAATGACTAACTACATGTAACATGATGCATTGGTACAGTTTTGCACAGGCACCATGGGACTGGGGTAACTTAGCTGCAAGGGGTGAGGGATGTATGGGGGTGGGAGGGGGATAGCTGTGCATGCATCTTACCTTTTTTTTTTGCAGCTTGCGCAGAGCTGTCCACTTCTCCCAGTCCATGGACACTGTCAGCCTCCAGGGTTGTGGCTACCAGCTCCTCCAGCTCGTTGAGGGGGGGTGCAGTGTTCTTTCCTCGACCTGTTTGCTGTGACTGTTTGTGGCGGTCAGCCAATTTTTTCTTCGTGCGGCTCCTCAGGTCATAGAACCTCATCTTCAGTGCGTCTGGGGGTGACTCCCACTGCATTTACTTTATCTTTGATTTCCAGCCAAAGTTTCCTTTTTGTTGATTCTGGCACAGTTAGGGTCTGCTTACCAAAAAGTCTGTGGTGTACCTTTACCACCTCCTCCACAAGGAGCTGTAGCTCCTGTCTACTGAATTTAAGCTTTCTTTTCCTTTCAGCCTGCTCAGTGTCCCTGCTGCTTTCCATGTTGGAGTTTTCAGTGAATACACAAGCTCTGTCTGCTGCTTCTGCTGCTCCCAGTCTCTCGGCTCCAACTGCCTTTCCTGAACCTTCTAATTGGTTGCACCTGCCTGTGGGGCCACTCCCTGGAGAGTAGGGGGAGGGTGGTTGCACCTGATTGGCTGTTGTGTTGAGTTTCACTTTTGTTTGTTGTCCGTCGCGGGAATTACCGATCGGTATTTTCCGATCGGTATTTTCCGATCGGTAAATACCGATCGGTAGATACCGATCGGATAATACCGATCTTTTAATACCGATTTTTAACGATTCGTTAAAAAATCCAGATGTTGGTACCTACATCCCATTTACCGATTTTGGAATACCGAATCGGTAAAAATCGGTAATATTCGGTATTTCAAAATCGGTAAATGTGATTTACCTACATCTGGCCCCTAGTTTCGAAACGAATCTGAAAATCAAGTATCAGGACAAATGTATCCTGTTAAACACAATATAAGGATGCAACATGCATGAGTGCATGCAAACCTAAATTTTTTTATAGTGCGTCAATTGGTGGATAAGCTACATGTGCATGCTGCATATTTATGTTTGTTTTAAGTAAGTGCAACACGAAGCATAAATAAGAAGCTACTAATAAAATTAAGCAAATCTGGCCCTTGTTTGTTTTCATGTGCCTGGTTTAACAGTTATTGTGTTTGGATGAACTATACCATTGATATGATTGAGGGGTTTTAAGGTGTTGTTTATTCGTAAATTTAGGAAAAATACCAGCTGAAATTGGACCATGAGTTGCTTTGAAACGATACGTATTGCTATTAAAACGAAAGCACTATAAAGATATAAAAAACCACACACCCAAAAGAAAGCACTGCGTGTTGGTAAAGTGAATGCGCTAAGTAGTTTTGAAAAGGCAAATACCAAAAAGAAGAGTGCGAATGTGTTAATGGAAGCTCTCTGAAAATGTAAGAAGACACACTAGATAGTAAAGTGCAAGGGGGTGCGCATTGTGGTTCTTTCTCCCTTACTTTATTTTCAGCCTGCAGATATGCTAAGTGTGAGAATATTTTCTTAAACGGCTTGTAGGCCTTTTGTATGATCCTCGCCATGTACTTAATAGGCAGTGATGTACTTTGTATTTCCTGATTGTGCGCTTCTTTCCCTCCCCCTTATTACTTCTTCTTTGTCTCTGGCGAGATGCCAAGTGTGAAAGAGTTGCCATGGCAATACCAGGAATAGTTATGCATGAGCATTAACACATTATTATTTGTTGTGCTCCCATAAAAAAAGTGTGTTTGTTTCCTGTGCATAATATAGGAGGTATTGTATTTATATTTGCTATATCACAAGTATGAATGCACGCTCACAAAGCGCTGTATATAAGTAGGTGAGGGAAAACAGCATCCCGAACTGTATCAAGAGTCGATTTGAAACCATGCCTAACGGTGTTAAAGCTAAAACACTAAAAATATTTTGGAAGCTACACACCCAAAATAATGCGCAGCAATGAGGTAAAGCGAAGGCCTAGAAAGGCACGTATAAAGGAATAGACTGCCCGAATGTGCTAAAGGGGAGCCATGAACATGGATAAAGGCACATACCAGTCTGTGGACACAAAATCGGCCAAGAGCTAATAGGCAGATGTTGCCTCTGGCTCTCCCTGTCAAGGTAAATCAAGCATCAGGCGCACAAAGGTACATCTCTTTGTACATTGCTGTCTGTAAAACATTGCAGAAGCGACCGGTAACAATTGATACATGTTGCTTCTGCCTGTTTCTATGTGTGTAGTGGGAGAAATTGTAAAACAAAGCTATAGCACTAATATATTTACAGGTTTGAGAGCGCTGCATATAGGCATGTAAAAGCAAACACCAGCCAGAACTGTTCCATGAGTTGTCCTGAAACAATAGCCTAATGTTGTAACAGCGAAAGGGCCATGAAAATTTAAGTAGTTACAGACTCAACAAGAAGCGCGAGCAAGACGGAGAGGCTGACCGAGGCGCGCGCGCTTGGGAGAGCGGTCTGCTCTTTTTCGAAGCACACACTTGTGATTGTGGCGCGCCCCTGAGCGTTCCAGCAAGGTGAATGCTGCCACCAGCACGAATATGTGCTTCGAAAAAGAGCTGAACGATGGCTAAAGATCTCCTATGCAGAGCATGCGCACTGCATAGGCGAGACCTAAAAAGCAGCTCAGAAAGCAAAAGCAGTGGATTGTTACTCGGTAAGAAAGCAGATTGTGGATTACGCTTCAGGAGAGGAACAAACACATGAAGAGAAGGTGAAGCTGGTAGGCACTTACCAAAGAGAAGCACGGACATTAGGTTGACGATAAAGCCAGCCAATGTTAAACAACGGGCGACCTCTTAGGGCCAGATGTAGGTGTCAAAATACCGGTCGGAATCGGCAAAAAAAAACGATTTTCGGCCATGTCCGACCGGTATTTTGACATTGGTATGTAGGGGCACTGAAAACATACAGATTCGGTAATTTTACCGAATCAGTAATTTTACCAGAATCGGTACATTTTACCGATTCTGTAAAATTACCGATCGGTAAAATTACTGAATCTGTATTTTCCTATGTAGGTAGCACTTCTAACAGTGCTACAGGGCCTTTAGAATTCGTTATTTACCATGTAATACAATTGCATGGTAAATAACGAATTCTTGGGTACATGCACATCTGTGCATGTACACCTGTGCCATGTGGCACACAGACATGCCCTAAGGGCATGTATGTGTGCCACATGGCGCACAAGCCAGTTACAGGGGTACAACAGGGTGTCAAAGTGACACCCTGTCCCCCTTTGCAATTCGGTATTTTTACCGATTCGGTAAATACCAAATCGGTATTTGCTATTGAATCCTATGGGCTTCAAGGCCCATAGGATTCAATAACAAATACCGATTCGGTATTTACCGAATCGGTAAATACCGAATCTTACCGATTCGGTAAAAAATACCGAATTATTACCCACATCAGATTTACCGATTCTAAAATATCGAATCGGTAAAATTCTGTATTTTAGAATCGGTAAATCTAAATTACCTACATCTAGTCCTAAGTCCCTTAAAAGTACACAGAATTTCTCTCGAGTGACAGGAATATAACTAAAACAAGCCTACAACCCAAAGGGATTTACCAGATGAATAAAAATAATGTTATCCAAATAGTGCCCTCACTTACTGCATAAGTTGGTGATGCAATAAAAACCAACCTATATTGATAAATGGCAGGAGTGACATGATGAATGGTATTCATTTTTGCAGCTTCTTTCTGAAATGTTCAAGTATGAATTTGTCCTATTGTTTGTAGTCAGTGATTCAGGGCAAAGGCTCTAAATAATGGCATGTCACTTTACAAGGTGCTCAGTAGTTGCACATCCGGTTTCAGAATTATGAAATGCTGAACATTCGGTTTCAGTTTTGACCTTTCTCAACTATCAGAAGCAAACCAAAGGATCCGTGCTGGATGTCAGGAATCCATTCTCCGCTGCTGTAGCAGGCTTCTGACATTTGGCTGCCATGCCCTTCATTTGTGTTCTGTCTAACATGGATTTCCTGTCCACAAGTAATGACGAGTTTCCATGGGTATCCCAGTTGCTCCTCTTGTCTCAAGAATGCAGGCAGCCCAGCTGCAACCATGAGACACCGGCGGAGATAAAAAGCCTTTACTGCAACGAAGACTGGGGTTTGAATGGAAGCGTCGATAATCTGTACCTGCAATGGCTGATGCCCTCTGCATACTATCCGACATTAGGGTATGCAGTGCAAGGTTGGCTGGGTTGACTGTTTCTAGCGAATTGTGCTTGTGGACTGAGCTTGTATGTTATCTGTGTAACTTGATGCTGGCTGTGAAAAGTATCTGACTAAAAAACATCCCTACCGCACGGCGCAAAGCGGGATGGAGAAAGGAGGAGCCTTGGACATAGAAAGCACATAGGAGGCTGACAGGAGTCGCCCTCTGCATCTCGCCGTTATGTGATATCACTGAAACAATATGGACTGGTACTACCTATGCCCCTCCTGCAAAAGCAGATGCTCCAAAAAGGTGGTGGGGCACCTCTCTCCCCTTCAGTTCGCAGCAGATAAGTCAAACCAACTTCACTATTTGTTTGGGTTAGGGGTCGTCGACCCCCGGCCGTATTTTTATTACTCAAGTGAAACAATTAAATGAGGATATTTACAATATACACAATAGGCAGA
This sequence comes from Lissotriton vulgaris, assembly GCF_964263255.1. NCBI lineage: Eukaryota > Metazoa > Chordata > Amphibia > Caudata > Salamandridae > Lissotriton > Lissotriton vulgaris. Next base: position 1,754,112,368 of record NC_141687.1, read on the forward strand.
AAGCCTGATTACAGATAGGTACAAGATGTTCATCGGCTAACCTTAACATATCTCTAGTACATATCGCTCCTATCGTATTCTAATTGAAAATATGATTTCCTTTCTGCGCAACCCGTTAGAGCCTACGGCAAGATCAATGCCTGGCAGCCCCGCAGATCCCACAAACGAATTCCCCTGAGACTCCTGCATAACGGGAGCAATTTTGTGAAGGGAGTCCAACTTACCGGAAGGTACTTCCCCCGGGCCCACCCTTCGCCCACCTCTTGACTCCATAAAACGGGGCCCGATAATTCTGCGCCCTAGCTCCCTTGAGTGCATGCATGTGCAGAGTGGGCCCATGGTCTCCTGGAAGCGTGGCACCCAGAACCCCCCGCAACCCTTCAACCTACGGGCTGAAACTACCCCTTGGAGTTCTATGAGAGACCCTCGTTCCCCCCCTCGGGCGTCCCCTTTCATAAAGGTGATGCCCCTCTCAAGGACCACAAACTATGCTCCCCAATCTTGACCTTACTGCAGACCTGGGAAAAACGCTAAAATACGACAAAGTTACTTTCCTAAAATACAAAACAGGAATTAGCAATACTTTATTCAATCAGCAACCACAACAAAACATGCCAGAAATTGTACTTGCTCCTGAAAAACAAAGAGAGAACATACATAACACAACACATTTACTTGCAATACGTAGCATTTACTTGCCCCTGTGGAAAAAACAAAAAGGTAGAGCATATTCAACACAACATATGTTCAACTGACACTATCTTATTTAGGGGATGAAGGGTGGGCAAAACAAATTGAGATTAACGGGCCTCCCCACCGCCCGACCCGGACAGCCTGTACTTTCGGGAGCTGGTGGACAAAGAGAAAGCCTCTTTGCCCACTCCTCCCTTTTTAGAGGGGTTGGTGGTCGCAGGGGTGTTGGGGCGATAGCCAGTTTGAGCTGGCCTGACCCCTGCGATAAGCCGACGCCACTGAGACAGGAAGTGCGGATAAGCACTTCTGGTTCAAGGGGCGTGCTCCCAGGTTGGTGGACCGACCCCACATGGAGAAGGTGGGTGGATGCCACGTCACCCTTGTGCGCAGCCACCCCCCTTTCCTACTGCCTGGGGCTGGCACAACCTCCATAATGGCGGTCGGCTCTATGCAGAGCCTGCCTCGTCAATATGTAATGGTACCGCCTATGCCCTCCCGTAAAGCAGATGCTCCCAATAGGTGGCGGGGCCCCTCCCCCCTTCCCCTCGCAGCAGATAATTCAAACCAACTTCACTATTTGTTTGGGTTGGGGTTGTCGAACCACAGCAGTATTTTTATTCCACAATTAAATGAGGATATTTATAATATACACAATGCGCAGAAAGCCCGAATACAGATAGGTACAAGATGTTCATCGGCTAACCTTAACATATCTCTAGTACATATCTCTCCTATCATATTCTAATTGAAAATATGATTTCCTTTCGGTGCCACCCGTTAGAGCCTACGGCAAGGTTAATGACTGGCAGGCCCACAGATCCCACAAACGAATTTCCGGCGACTCCTGCATAACAGGAGCAATGTTGCGAAGGTAGTCCAGCTTACCAGAAGGTACTTCCCCCGGGCCCTCCCTTCTCCCACCTCTTGACTCCATAGAACAGGGCTCGACAATTCTGCGCCCTTCAGCGCATGTGCGTGCCCATCGCCTCCTGTAAGCGTGGCTCCCAGAGCCCCCACACCTATTCACCCTAAGGGCAGAAACTGCCCCTTTGAGTTCTATGAGAGACCCTCGCCCCTCCCCCCTCCCTCGGGCGTCCCCTTTCATAAAGGTGATGCCCGTCTCAAGGACCACAAACTATGCTCGTCAATCATGACCTTACCGACACAGGCCAGCATAGTTGACTGACTATCTGGCCTCCCCCAGAAAAGGTCATGCCCTGCGCCTTCCAGCCATGCTAAAATGTCTTCCATGAAAGCCTGGTTTCCTTTGGCCGTTAAGTGAACCCCACTGAATATACTGATGTGCTATCGACCTGAGCTTGGTGTTCCTGAACAACATTTCCATCTTGTTGTTGATCCTCTTTACCGAGGGATTCAATGCATTCGCTGACTCACCTCCCCTCCATTGGAATCTGGGAATCATGTGGGACCAAACAATTATTGTCTCAGGGCATTTCCTTGCTAGCCATCCCACATCAGTGAGCAGGGTCTCCGCCACGGCCCTTTGGCTCATGTGCACCAAATCGTTGGCCCCAAAATGCAAAATACAGGTGGCGAGCCGTCTCTGGCTTGTACGTAGTGCATTCTCCATCAGGTCTCTGAATTGCCTAATGCGCAGATTGCCCTGCCCATGAAATACCAAATTCACCTTTGCCTGCTGGGCTCTAACCTTGAAATTATCTTTAAAAAAACTAGCTAGTCGGCGAACATAAGAGTTGCCGATGATCCAAACATCTTGTTCCTCTTGAGTCCAGGCGAATACCTGCACCATGACTTGTGCTGTCCGTTCCTGTACTGTCAATCACCGACCTCCTCCCGTGTGGCAGGCGGATGTCATCTCTGCAGGGTTCCCCCCTGCGTTGCAGGCCAAAGAAACTGGAAAGTGAAATAGTGAGAAACAATGGTCAGTTGGTCTCTCCGCCACCTGGTCCGAGCATATGCATGCACACATAGCGTTTATAGCAACTTGATGACCATCTTCCTATCTTTTGCATCTCCTTTCCGCTCAGCCCCCTTGCCACTGCTTCAGTGGCGGCCCCAATTCTGAAGGAGAGAGTACCAAAATTAGCTGGGCCCCCTGCCACCTTAGGTCGCTGCACCATAAATGTCTGTAGCCACGCACTGGGCAGCTGTTGGAAAACGAGGCAGCATCTGTGAGGCCTGCACAAATAACATGACACATTTGTCCTTCACTGGGAACCAAACACCCTAGGGCAGCGCCTGACTCTCAGAGGGTAGCGTTGCAGAGCAGTCTGAGGCTTACTCAAGGGAGGTGGTGTGGGCTAGTAATCGCCATTTGCAGGTGTGCAAAAAACTAACACTCAATAATTGATTGTCCAGTCTGTACTTTGCTTTATAAAAGTAAGAGTACATTTATTAAACACACACACCACTCAATACTATACACCAATTTACAAATATACATAAGCTGTTGGAATTACTTTGTGACATTGCATAACATCTCCACCCCTCCCGCAGGGGGTGTGGGGTCTAGTACCACCACTCCCACGTATGCACATCATCTTGCCCCCAATGCAGTGAAATGGTCTTAACCTGGAGCGAGGGCCCTGCGCACTGGCACCACCCCAGCGGCGATCCCCCCCCCCATAACCTCAACAAGCATTAAACAGGGATACACCTGCCTTGGTGACATATGACCCTGACCAAGCATCTCCTACTGACCCTAAATTATACACCTCTACATCTTAAGGGCTAACAGTCTGGGGTCTTCACCTAAGCGCAGCAGCAAGACTACATGGTTACGCACACTTTAGAATGACAGTACTCAGCACATTTGGATATCATTAAAAATGCATTGCAATTACAGCCCCTAAAGGCATCACAGATGATCACAGGATTAATTTGTAAATACCGTCAGACACCCTAGCAGTAGTGTCTAGCCACTTAAATCCACTTTGCTTGTGACCTCACCTTACACCAGTACTTCACAATGAACATCAGTCCCTCTAAAAGAAATAACCATTAATAAATGCATTTCAGTGCAATTACGCCATTTCACCTCCAGGGGATGCCCTTCTGGAGACATCTCCGCCCTTCAATCTTTGACGCACTTCTCAAGGAACCCCCAGCTGTAGAACAAAAGTTTCAGCCTAGAAGGTAATGCAGTCTTCGCTGAGAGTTGAGGGGTTATTCTTTTTAAATCCTCAAGAAACTTAGAGAGGGACTTAGCTTTGTGCTGGGGGCGAGACTGCGCTGCTCCAGCAGCTCCCCCCAGCACCTTTCCACACTCAAGGGTGACCCCTCTCATCTGGGGGCCACCAAAATGCCAAAAAACAATCCATTCCTCATGCCTTGCAAGGCATCATGGGGCGCTTCAAGCTCCTGCCGCTTTCTGGGGCCTCGGTGGGGGGCCCGGTCACACCCGGACCCGCAGGTAAGGGTATGCGACGTGGGGAGCCCACACCCAGCCGCTCCGTGCTTTGGTCGGGGGCCCGGTCCCACCTGGGCCCCTGGCTCCTCCTTCCTTGTCCGGGGCCCCAGTCCCACCCGGGACCCCCGCAGGCTCTCCATGTTGGAGGGCAGTCCCTGGGACCTGGCACACCCTAAGGGCCTTTTCTGGACCGGCGGCGGAGCCTCAAGCGCTTCGCCATCAGGGGGCCACAAGTCAAAGATCTCCCACCTTCTGGGGGTCATATCTCAGCCCCTGGAGATCCGATCTGCCCCATTTTCATGTCTTCTTGCTCCTGGCGGTGCCCCCCAGCCACTGGGAGCATTCTCCTTCACCCTCCAGGTCTCCAAGAGGGTGCATTCTGCAAAGATAGGTCTGCACTGGCTCCCTGCGCCAGCCTTTCGCCTGGCTCTCCTCCTGCGCCTCTCTTCTCCCTGTGCAGAGGCCTCTTCTTCTGCGCACCGGTCCTGGGCTCTTCTTCTGGTGCTGTTAGGGGCCTGGGGGGCAGTCAGGGGTGTCCTCCTTCCAACTGCCCATTGCATCAGGCTCCAGCACCTTTCGCCTTCGCAGACCACACCCCAGAGAGAGCTTCTCTTCCTGTGCAAGTACTTTTTAAAAGTTGAGTAGGGGGCTGGCAGAAAGTCTCTGTGGGTCCTATCAAACAGTGACACATCACTTCCCTGCCCCTGCTCCCTCCTTCTTGTCCAGCCTCTGAGTTTGTTCAAAATGGAGTCGTCCAGTGTCTCTGGCCACATGGCCTCTGAAACCCAACTCTTTCCTTCTTGGTGCAGCCTGGTGCCTGGCACCCAGTGGCAACTGCTAATGGATGAGCCTGTAGCCCCACCCATCTTCTTCTTTGTGGAGAGGAGGCCCTAGCTTGTGGAAGAAAGGTTATCAGTCCATCCAGCTGAGGTCAACCCTCAGCCTGGGTCTGGTCATGGCTGGCTCAGAGAAATATGACAGTTTTGTATGACCCAAAAGCAGTACAGATATGACTTTGGACTCTGCAGAATACTTATTTTCACCTACTCTACAATGGACTTTAATGCAAGTCTGGAATCTGTAGGCTTTGTGGAAGTCATTTTAGCCATGGGCCCCACATCCCCATAGGGAAATAATGAAGTAAAACACAGTAAGACACACTGACTTTCTCTGGCATGTTCCTTTCCCGTGTATAAAGCCTATTCCATGTCACCAACCAATTCTGCATAAGCCAGCCACACGCCATTCACTCTGTAGCTGCTCCTGGACTGCGCACGCTAGGAATCTCCCCTGCGCAGCCCCTACACGTGTGCACACGCATGTACACCTGTGTCTGCATGTACTGCATGTAACCAGCACGGTGCCCCATACTCCAGCTGCTGCGCAGCGGCCTAGTCAAGCCAGGGGGACACCAGTAGAATCTCCATGCAGTCTGCTTCATTGTGAGTTCACTGTGGGTGAGTCCCAGATTAGGAGGCTCCCCCACAGTAAAAGCTCAACAATTAGGGGCTCAAAAAGCGAAAGATCCGGGCGGCCCATAGTGTCAGAACCACCTTCTAACAGCAGCACAAACTCCCCCTAGCTCTGTGTAGCACTATACTCTCTCCCCTGCCGTCCTGATCCGTTTTTGACCTAGGGAGTGATATCATAACCGACTTCTCCCTTACCCTGACCTGATTCACCTGGAGGCCGCCTTGCCAGTCATCTTTATTCTTTGCTACCAGCTCTCCAACCCTGAAAGCCCCATAGAAAGCTAAGCAAAATGCAGCTTGGAACAAGATCACTTCCCCAGGGGAGCTACAGGTCTGCTGCAGGGTCTCCATTAAGGTGGCCAAAATGTGTAACCCTATTGGTCTCCTCTCGTCGGTCTGGCCAACTTGTAACCGTTGCCACCCCTTGAGAGCTTTCCGCACCATGAAGGTACCTGTGGGATCACCCCCCCTTTTAGTTTTGCAAAGAAGGCGCTAGCCATGACGTGACGCTTGGCTGCTGCCGCAGTGCGCTCCTCTTCCCACTTGGCCCCCAAGAATGAGATAAAAGATATATTTTCCTGCCACTTTTGTTCCAATAGGTCCCTCAAATAATGGCAATATGCCCAGAATGACCCTTCGTATGCCTTTCTGGTCCTGGGAGCTTGGCTAGCTGCCACGAGGTCCGATAACTGGGGGCACCAAGCTGCCAAAGTTGCTCTGGGAAAGGCGTTGGCCGTGCTGCTGCCTCTGGGTGGTGAGCCCTGAATACCTGAAGTTTAAAATGAGACAAGGCATCAGTGGCATTGTTGCGTACCCCTGGCACATGTTTAGCCCTAAACAACATATTCAGCTTCATGCATCTCAATATTATTTCCTTAAGTAGCCGCAATAACATGCTGCAGTTCACTGTCTGGGAGTTAATGCACTGTACCACTGCCATGTTGTCGAACCAAAATACCACACTTTGATTTCTCAATTGCTCGGGCCAAACTGACAATGCCACCAGGATGGGGAATAATTCTTATGTTACTAGTGAGCCCAGACATCTCCCACCAAAATGGCAAACGTTGTGCCACCCATTCCGGGCCAAGGATAGCACCAAAAAACCCTTGCTTCCCGCTGCGTCGGTCATTAGCTAGACCTGGGGGGGACCAGGCCACACCACCCTACCATTTAAATCACGTAGGAATGCTTGCCATATCTGCATGTCCTGCTTGACCTCGCCGGATAGCCTGGTGTGATGATGCTTCTCCTTAAGTCCTGACATAGCGTATGCGATTGTGCATGAGAAAGGGCCTGCCATGGGGATTATTCTGAGGGCAAAATTTAGCTGGCCCACCACTTGATGCAACTGATGTAAAATAACCTTCTCTTTGTCTAAGCAAACCTGCAGAGCCCTTACAAATGCCTCCACCTTTCCCGCTGGCAAGCGCAACACCCCCTGCACTGAGTCCAGCTCAATTCTCAGAAATTCGATCTTGGTAGCGGGCCTCGCCATTTTGTCCCTTGCTAGTGGTACGCCTAGTTCCTGCATGATCGCGCAGAACCTAAGCAATGCCAGCCTGCAGTCATCCAAATCAGGTGGGCCTAAAAGCAGGAAGTCATCCAGGTAGTGCAGCACCCAACTGTGCCCGCTATCTGCTTGAACACCCACTCCAGAAAGGTACTACATTTCTCAAAGTACGTGCATGACACCGAGCAACCCATGGGCATGCATTTGTCCACATAGTACCTCCCTCTAAATTGGAAGCCTAACAAATGGAAGTCCTGTGGGTGGACCGGCAACAAACGGCAGGCGGATTCAATGTCAGATTTTGTCACATGAGCGCCCCGCCCCAACTCCCTGAGCATGCCCACCGGCTGGTCAAAAGAGGAGTACTTGACTCTGCATAAAGCACTATCAATGGTGTTGTTCAGGGACTGACCCCTGGGTGCCGAAAGATTGTGAATCAAACGGTATTCCCTCTGTTCTTTCTTAGGGACCACCACCAGTGGCGAGCAAACAAAATGTGGGATTGGAGGGACCATGAATGGGCCCGACACCCTCCCCAGCCGAACTTCTTTCTAAATTTTTGATGCTGTCAATCCCTCCGTTTCCCTGACCGATGCTTGATTTCTGCAGTATGCAACCGCGGCATACCCAGGTGCAGGGAATCTGAAACGCTCTAAAGCCATCTCTGAGTATCTTTGCGGCCTCTGGGCAGTGATATTTGTTAAGCCAGGGAATCATGACGCTCATTACTATTGGGGATCCGGCCTTGCAGAATGGTACGATTTTTGTCATGTTTCTTGCCCCCCTTGTCTTTTGGCTGCTTTCTGAAGCATTAGGTTTCAGGGTGGGAGGGATTGCCGCAGAACGCACAAGCATGTATGAACTTACATGTTCCAGCTGCCCATTTTGAAATGGCCCCTTTCTTTCCTCCACCCCCTGCCTGCCCTGGGGCGCCCGCCCAAAAGGATTGGCCCCGAAATGTGTCCAGAAAACCTCCCCTGTTGCTGTAGGTGGTGACCTGCCCCAGATGCTTTAAGTGAATTATCATGTCCTGTTGGCTCCAACACAATGTGGGATCAGCTGCTTTTGCCCTCCTAAACTCATTATCATAACTGTTCCATCCTTGACCCCCATACATGTCATTCGCACATGTTATTCTGTTTTGGTAGCATGCCATCTCAGCGCCGAGTGCCAGGAAATGCTCGCACATGACTGCCATATACGTTGTGAAACTCTTCACCCAATTCGCCAAGTTTTCCTCCACCCTATACTTTAACACAATACTACACCATTCCTGCGCAAAAGCCATTCCTTATTTTTCTTGGCCTCTTCTCTTTCCGCATCATCTATCAGCAAGGAGAATATATTAACATAGGTCCCCTTCCAGATTTTCTCCTTTGTCTCCTGGGAGAAATGTCTCCCCAAATGTTCCCTCGAGGACCTCACCACCCCCAAACCCAGAGGTGGTAGGGGTTTGTCATTACCTGTTGTTGTGGACTCAGCTGGCTTTGGTGCACCTGCACCTGCAGGAGGTGGTGTTGGTGCGGGCACTCGGCCGTTCTCTGCTGGGGTTGCATTCCCTGGTGGCCACCACCTGCTGGTACTGCCGGCCCATCTTTTGTCTAAGCATTGTTAAGTTCCTCAATTATTCTCCTGGCTCTCTCTGTGGCATACACTTTGCCCGCGGATGTTCCCGCCGCTGGAGACCAGTTCTCCACCTTCTCCAACCAAGGTAGCAGTGCCGCCAAATTGGCCACATCAGGTTGTGCTGGAGTAACCCCCTCTGGAGCCACCCCCTGAGTAACAGGCGGTGCCTCGGTCATAGTCCCTGGCACACTCGGCCCAACAGGCTCATGATTTGTTGTCTTGGGGGCAGGTGGAGCCTGTGGGGTTGTAGGTGCCAGCGCAGATGGCACCACATGCTCAGGGCTCGTTGACTGAGGGAGTGCCCCACTGGAGACAGGCCCCATCAAACTCTGCTCCCCTTGGTTCTCTGCCCCCTCCTTCCTCTTATTCGATCTATATTTTCTTGGCAGTGGTGGCGAGTTAGATGTGAGAGGTATTATCGTCTGCCTAGGCCTGCCCCCTGCCGTCCCCTCCAGCCCTTCAGTCTTCTCCCTGAATTCCGCTAAGCCTTGCCTCATTTCAGCCATTTCCTGCAACATTCTAGCCATGAACGCCTGCATGCGAGATGGCTTCTCACCCCACTTAGCCTTGGGGGCCATTGCTTTGTACCCCCCACGTACCCACCGCCCAAGATTCACACAGTGCCCGCCCCTTGAGCGTTGGTCCGGGCAATAACCCAGACCCTTACCTGGAGTTGTGGCAGCTACCAGCCAGCCAAGCACCCACGCAAGCAGAGCCACGCCCACCAGCTAATCTGGTGGGTCAGGTGAATCAGTCCGAACCCGCGAGGCCACCAGAAACGATAGTAGTGCGGCTTGCCGGTGCTGCCCCTCCGAGTACTGGCGACAACACTCTGTCGTGTCGCAGTCCCCTGCTGTCCGCCTTCCCTGTGTATCTTCACAAATGTCCTGTTGCACAATGAGGTAGGAAGGGGGGGCAACAAGCGCTTTACCTCTCCTTCTAGGCACCAAGGCCCCTCCCAGGCTCCAACAAGACATTCTAATCACAAATTAGACCCACCACACTGTTTGCGCCCAACCTTGGTCACCTGCAAGTATTCCCTGCTGCTCACGGTGTAACTGTATTAGCCCCTGCCCAGGTGCCCCACCACGGAACCCCCCAAATGCGCGCTCACTGCTCCGTGACCAGCTGATGGACTCGCCATGCCACCCCTCCTCTAAACGTGGTTTGAAGCACAGGCGGCATCCAAAATGGCTGACCGCGGCCCTGCCAAAATCGGCCTTGCGGAGCGCAACTCCCAACCATGCGGCTGCCCCCCTACCTACCAAAGTTGCAGCACTTGCAGAGTCCAAGACTGCTGACTGCCGTCCCGCCACTAACACTACAGCGCCAGTGCAAGCCACGTGGCGCACTCTGCCACTCATCGCCCCTACCGAATGCACACTCCCTGCCTCCTGGATAGCACCACAGCTCCCCGGTCAGACTCCTGGATCCGGCCCGATTGAAGCTGTAACCTCCACTGCGAACGGCCAGCGCTGAGACCGCTGCCGCTCCTCAACACCGCTCTGCTCCAGAGCCTACAAAACAAAACAAATTGAGATTAACAAGCCGCCCCATGGCCCAAACCGGACAGCCTGTACTTCCAGGAGCAGCGGGACAAAGAGAAAGCCTCTTTGCCCACTCCTCCCTTTTTAGAGGGGTTGGTGGTCACAGGGGAGGGGGGGGGCGATAACCAGTTTGAGCACGCTTTCCCCCTGCGATATGCCGACACTGCCGAGACAGGAAGTGCGCATAAGCACTACCGGTTCAAGGGACGCACTCCCGGGTTGGTGGACCCACCCCACATGGAGGTGGTGGGTGGATGCCGCATCACCCTTGGCGCGGCCAACCCCCCCTTCACCCTGCAGGGGGAAGGCGCGACTGCTATAATGGCGGCCGGCTCTATTCAGAGCCTGCTTCGTCAATTCTACACGATGGCACTACAGCCACTCTGTATTACGTAAAAAGCAATAACATTCAACTAGTGTCATCATTACCTCAAAAGAAATGCTCTGGGCCGGAAAATCATATGCATAACACGTACATTAATGTTCGTGTCCAATTCATTCTTAAGTCCCTTGGCACACTGACCATATGGGAGTGTCTGCACATTTGAACATTGTCAAATGAGTTCCCCCAAAAATAGGACACCCGTAAAATGCAAAAAAAGCATGATCTTATAATATTGTTTCAAGCAAGGGACTGTGTGCAAACATTAAAAAAATCTAAATTTATGCTAGTGAAACAGTTAATTTGTTCACACACCCCAAAAAGTATGGACGAGCCATGTGGGAAGGGTCCCAGTGCTTGAAATGGTTGCCATATGGCTTTCCCTTAAAATATCCTCTTGACTAGGCCCAACGAAATGGGTTTACAATGTCGGAACAGGAAAAAGAAACAAGGTCAACATAAAAAAAAGTGGAAAAAAAGGCTAAAACAAGCCTAAGCCCCTTAAAAGGAAGACCAAAACCAAACGAATATCTTACCAAAGAAGCCCAACTGATGGTCATCACTGAAAATTGCACAAAAAGACAAAATAAATTCAAGAAACGGAGCTGGAGTCAGCACTAACACAACTGTGGCATTGAGAGGAGTGGGAAGGAGGATTGCTACATTAAAATGTAGGCAGCTATAGCCCCGAAGCTGAACACAGGCAAACAGTAACAGATAAAGTTGCAGCTCGCACAGGTAAACATGGTGAGGCGGGGCAGGGCAGGTTAGGGGTAGTATACTTTGACATACAACAGGATAGGGAAAAGTAAATACATTAAACCACTTACCTTGCGCTCACCGATGATGCCGCGAGCGCAAGGTAAGTGGTTTTATTGATTTATTTATTTACTTTTCACTATCCCGTCATATGTCGAATTTTACTACCTCCACCCTGCCCCCTCCTGCCCCCGCCCTGCCTCACCACTCCGCCACGCTTACCTTTGTGAGCCACGGCTGAACAGAGCAGGAAACCAACAAAAAAAATTGTCCCTTAAAGAACAGATAAATAACCATAGCATAATGATACAGTACTTGGTGCCTGCTCCATGGGAGGGATGGAAGAAAAAAAGGAGGGACTAATAGGCAGGACTGACCAGTAGTAAGAAGCAAGGACTTTCAATTAACAGTGACATAGATAAATGAAAAGGAATGGCAAGCAGTGGGCGGAGTTGAACGTCACAAACCATCTACAACAAATCGCTAAAATCAACCTAAAAACAGGAGCTGAGCTCTGCACTGAACCAGTAAATCCCTCCACGGCCCATCATGATACAAACCCTGATGTTATTTGCTGTACCATCTATGCATACTAGGTGCACCCATGTGTTTCTCATACACATATAAGACATGCCCCCCATTTATTATGCTGGTGGCGGACAACAGCTGAGAGAAAGTGCAATGAGTGAGAGTCACTTGGGCCCTCACTTCGGTACTCATGATACAGGCTACATTATTTTCTCCAGCTGCAGACAGACAATAATGCCAGGAATAGGAATCACAGACCTAATGCATTGTGTCCCTACTGTACGTCTGCCCACCTCCTGCCAGAATTTCAATGGTGTTTCTGCCAGTTTTGAAACAATGGCCCAGGTATCTAATCCACCTAGCACTCTTGCACGTCTACACTCCCACTGCTTCATATATATATATATTTTTTACCTCCCTGAGGTACTCTAAGTGAACCACTCTCTACAGTAACCCTCCCGTCTGAAGCACCTCAGGTGCTGGTTGACAACCTCTGTTAGGCCCTGGATGTTCTCCTTACCCTGTCTCTCCATTCCTACTCTCACCCCCAAGGTGTTCGAGGGCGAAGTGTGGTGGCCTTGGTGATGCCCTGTATGTTGTCCTGCTGCACTATACAGTGCTGCCCCTCTCCTGCCCTGCTCCATGGTGGTAACTGCTGTTGGCTATACCAGTTTGGGAGAGTTTTCAAGTGTCCTGGCACCACTGAGAGTGAATAGAGGTGACTGGTCATGTAAAAAATATAGAAAACAATGAAACGTTTTTTGTACTTTCAAGATGGCCACCACATTGCGTGTTGCAAAGTGCAGTGCATAGACATGTCACTTCACTTAATGCCATGGTCATCTTCAAGTATACAAGCCAGTGTTTTCTACACTTTCCAAATGATCTCTGTGTTGCATAATGCAATGATGGGATGCATTTTGTTTTATGCAATGCAGCAGCCATCTTGAAAGTATAGAAAACTTTTAGCATGACTGATTGGGTATCTTGGAAGTATAGAAAAAACTATTAGCATGGCTGGTTGGGTATCATGGACGTTATTTAGAGGTTACCAGGGGTGTCAGTTGCTACCCTTGGCTTGTCCCTTGCTACCCTTGGCACTCCTATGTCGGCTTTGGCTCCTGCCGTTGCAAAGGCAGTGAAGGAAAAGTGAACCCTGTTGTCACTTTCCAGTCACTTGTGGATGGATACCTTGTATATACTTTCAGTTGAAAACTGCTACAATTTAGGCCCTCATCTAGCAGCCCACCCCCTTTGGCCCAAGCATGATCAGGCAGCCCCTTAGTTCTTAAATAGGTTATTTGTGTGCAGCATTTGAACAACTGTTAGGCCTGTCAGCCGTAGTGTAAACTTTCCCCAGACCTTTGGCCTTTGTCTTCCACTTTTTGCTGGAATTCGTTTTTGTTGGCCTCATGATTCTGTGCACTTCACCACTGCTAACCAGTGCTAAAGTCCTTGTGCTCGCTACTTTAAATATGATAACATTTGCTTACACCTGATTGGCATATCTAATGTCCTAATAGGTCCCTGGTAAAGTGGTATACCATATACTCAGGGCCTGTAAATTAAATGCTATTAGTGTGCCAGCAGCACTTATTGTGCCACCCACTTAAGTAGCCCTTTGAAGGGGCGCTAGAGGGCGCACAGCAAGATGGCTGCACTGCTGTGAGGCTCTGCCTGACCGGGCAAAAATTGACCTAATATCTGCTGCATCACATACCTCTGGCGACTGCTGGAACCTTGCGTGGACATTTGACTGCCTGGGCCAACTTTGCGGCATGTAGAATCCTGGCTTCTGCTGTGAGCTGAGACGTCTCCCCCGCCTTGCTGCTGGGCCTGGAAATGGCAGCCGCCGAGTCTCAGTAGGCCGCTGGACAGACAGGCTGTCTGTGCATTGCGAATTTCTCTGCGTGGCCCCTCCTAAGTGTTGGAGGACTGCGAGTCGCAGGCTGCTTCTGTATGCTTCTCTGGGGGTTGCTGGTGCTGAGCGGCGAGATCGGAGCCCGCCCGTCACAGAGAAGATTCGTGGTGTCCGTGACGGGCCGCGGGGGCAGCAATGGCGGCGGAGCCTGCTGGCGGAATTGTGGGGCCTAGCGCTGCGGCTGTGGGGAACCTGGATTGCTGGCACCAGTGCCCGTCAGCGCTGGGTGTGGAGAGTGGGGTCAGCCCTGCCTGAGGCTCGGGCTGCGGCAGTGGGATCGGGCATTGGCTCGGTGCTGTGCCCGGCTTGCTGCGTCTGGTGCGGGGCCTGGGGCTGCGGTGAAGGTGCGGCCTGCGCGCTGCAGCTTCTGTGACTAGGAGAGAGCCCCTGACAATATCGTGCACAGTACAACGGCGGGTGACAGGAGTCCTGCCATCAGCGACTAGGGAGGCGCCCACTGCTATCAGGATGGTGGTCTGCGGACCTGCCGTGTTCCACACAATTTTGGAAATAGCATGATTAGGCCTGGAGTGCGCCCGCCCAACCTACAGCGATACTATAGCAGGCAGGAACAGGTATATAGGGCTACACTTGGGGAGCTTGCTATAAGCTGAATGTGCTGGAGCTTCTGCCCTTCATCTTTTGCATAGTGTCCTGCTGTGCCCGACTAGCTACAGACCTCTAGTGACTGAGTTATTTGCCAATTCTGACTGGCCTTCTGGTCCCCTCTCATTTTGGCGGTCTGTGGCCTACTGTATTTTTTTAACTGCATAGAGGTGATGCCCGGTGCACTTGTTGGATGACTTGGTGGCCTAGCCTAAGAGACATCCTAGTGGCTGGGGGACTGCTCTGTCTATTTTTTTAGGAGCGCCTCATTATGGATATCTTTTGCACGGAACATTTGTCTAATATGTTTATCGTGGAACGGGCACACCGGTCTTTGGCTGCACATCCTGTCCCCTGGGCCCCCCGCCCTGTAATAGCTAGGATCCTGAATTACAGGGATTGGGACACAATTTTGTGCCTGGCGAGGGAAAAGGGAACCATTGAACATCAGGGAAATACGCTTGCCTTCTTCCCGGATTTCACGGTTGCCGTCCAGGCTACGCGGAGGGAATTTGGAACAGTGAAGCAGTTTCTGCGGAATGAAGGGGTCCCGTACGCCATGCTATATCCGGCCCGACTTCGCATTGGCGCTTCAGCTGATAACAAGTTCTTTTCTTCTCCAAAGGCCGCAATGGACCATGCCAAGAAACTGAAACGTAGCAAGCGAGACTCTGCAGGGGCACAAGATGAGGAGTAGGGGGGATCTAGGTGTTCATCTCCACTTGAGGATGTACTGAAGTTTTCTTTCCCGGACCCTCTGTTTATGCTGGAACCTATATGTGCCTTCATGATGTAATGTTTCTTTAATGTTCAGGTTTTCCTGCATAACATTCTTCTTAGGGTCCTCATCTGGGAAACTGTCAGAGAGGGGCCATTTTTCTTTTTCTACTCTGGAACAAGGTGGGAGTTTTGATTGCACTGCTTCTCCTGTTTAATGTAGTGAATTGATATATTGTGGGGTTCCCACCTTCTTCTGTTCAGTCCCTATGCATTAGCCTCACTACACTTGGGGCCTGTGAGTTCTCCAGTGTTTTCTTCTTAGTGGCCAATTTTTGTTCCTTCCGTATCCTTTTAGTCTGTCAGGTTTGGATGGGATGCTTGGTTATTACTCGCTCGGTCAACTCCTACTCTGTGGGAGGACTGCGCATCTGTGCCCCTCTGTATGGGTGTACCCCCAAAAATTGGTCTCTGTTGTTGAGGGGAGGGGCGGGTTTGGCGGGGTGTTGGGATGGCTTTGGCATGGTTGGGATGCTACATTGGGTGGGAGGTTGGTGGAGTTCGGACTGGGGATGGGGGGATGTTCTTTGGCGCAAAAAGGTGGTGTGCAGTATTTGCTGGTGCTTGTGGTTACTCTGCTCTGAATCCGTTAATCAATGTCTAGCTTTCTTGCAACCAGGTAATGGGTAGTAGTATCAAATTTCTCACATGGAACGTACGCAGACTTAATACGCCGTGGAAAAACAGAATGGTGTTTGTGGGTTTAGACCGCATGGGGGGGAATGTTGTTTTACTTCAGGAAACACATTTAACTACTGCTTCAGCAAGGAGCGTAGGTACGCACTGGGCCAGCGTGAAAGCGTCTTCCTCATATTCCTCGTATGCAAAAGGGTTGCTGACATTAGTGAAGAAAGGGGTCCCTTTCACAGTAATTAGGACTGAGATGGATGATAATGGACGGCTTGTGATTTTGCATGGCAGATTTGGAGGAGAAAGTGTGCTCTTGGTGAACATATTTGGGCCTAACGTGGATGACGCTGCGTTCTTTCCAGACGTGTGGCGTAGGATACTGACATTTCCCCCTGCTGAAATCATTTGGGGAGGGGATTTTAACCTTTATTTGGATGCTTTCGAAGACAGGCATGGATCTGGTGAGGCCAGGCCAAAAAGGTCGTCGGATGTGTTGTGGGGTCTTATTGACGCTGGACATGTGCATGATATATGCTGCCTGCGTCACCCGGATGCCTGTGAGAGTACGTTTTTGTCTTCGGCACATGGCTCGTGGTCACATATTGATTATAGGTTGATCTCGGGTGAGGTTTGTCTTTGGGTCAAGAGTGTCTCTCACGAGGCCCGATCTCTTTCTGACCATTCCCCGGTGCTTCTGGAGATGATGCTGCCTAAATATAGGGCGCTACAGTTTGCATGGAGGTTCTAACCATCGGAGCTTAAGGACCCGGTGTTCAAGCAAACGATAGCAGAGGCAATTGGGAATTATTTTAAAGAAAACTAGGGCACAGTGGACAGTGCGTGGGTCCTTTGGGAGGCCTTTAAGGTCACCATTAGGGGGGCCTGCATAGGGGCGCAGTTCGGAGTTTTACATGATATCCGGCGCCGGATACGTAAGTTGGCGGCAGACATAGGTCTCCTGCAGCATGCCTATGATGCTAATCCAACTGCAGATAAACTGGCACAGATACAAGAACTAGCCACTGAACATAATGAAACAGTAGATCAGGAGCTACGGCATTGCTCTCGGTGTTGGATAGCTCGGTATTATGGGGAGGGTGGGCATCCTGGTCGCTCTCTTGCCCAGAAACTCACGAAGCCCCATAGTCAGGAGCCCATCAATGAGCTTATAGATGATAGTGGTACACCTCGGCATTCGACAGAAGACCTCTGCGATGTAGTACTGAAATTTTATAAGGATCTACAAGCTGCCAGGGAGTCCCCTTCTTCTGGGGAAACTCATGATTATCTGGATGATATAGCGTTGGGGTGGCTGTCCAAGGTCCATTGTGTGTATTTGGTGCAGCCCTTTGATGAGGAGGATGTGAGGGAAGCTATAACAGCCTTCTCGACTGTAAGGCTGCTGGGCCAGATGATCTGCCGAGTGAATTTTAGAAGGCATTCGCGTCGGTCTTGGCTCCGCGGTTGCTGGAGGTCTTTGCGGAGGCTTATGATAGCGGGATTTTACCACCATCGCATCAGGAGGCCCTGCTGGTCACCTTGTTGAAGCCAGACAAGCCCCCTAATCAGTGTGGATCATATAGACCACTCTCCCACATTAACATAGACACCAAAATATTGGTGAAAATGATAGCTACTAGGCTCCAGCTTTTGATACCCTTACTAATATTACCAGATCAGTCCAGCTTTGTTACGGAGCGGTCCACTACGCATAACCTCCGCACGTTATTCTCCACACTGCATTATTTTGAACCAGACTTCCAGGCCGTTGCTGTGCTGCTTGATGCAGCAAAAGCATTCGACTCTGTACATTGGTCATACATGTTCACGGTTCTGAGTAGGATGGGGTTCCCCCCTTCTTTGTGAAGTGGATTCGGATTCTCTATAATGAGCCGGTCGCCAGAGTGCGAGTTAATGGCAAAGTTTTGTCCTTATTCTCTATAGAAAGGGGCACGAGGCAGGGATGCCCTCTGTCGCCCATGCTTTTCTCCCTGGTGCTAGAGCCACTGGCCTGTAAACTCCGCCAGAACCATTCCGCCGCCGCATTACGGTTCCGACAGCGACCGCCGATTGTTTCGCTTTACGCAGATGATATGTTGCTCTATGTCCGGGAACCCTCTGTATATCTATCATCACTACTAAGGGAATGCGTCCAATTTGAAAGGTTCTCTGGACTGGGCATCAATTGGTCCAAATCTGTGGTCTTTCCATTAACAGTGCACACGAGAGAAATTGACCTTGACTTCCTGTTGTCCTGGACCTCTGAGTCCATGAAGTATCTGGGGGTGTGGATCCACAGGGATCCAGCTGTAGTGACAACAGAGAACTATGGGCGTTCCATTATGCGCATTACAGAGCAGGCAGAGCGATGATCACGTCTTCCGTTATCGTTAGCAGATAGAATTGCTGTGGTAAAAATGGTCTTTCTGCCTAAGATGCTGTACTTCTTTATTAATATACCTATTAAACTGAATATAGCTCTATTCCGAACGCTGCAGTCAGTACTGCTGACCTTTGTCTGGTGGGGAAAACAACCCCAATGACAATCGGATCCGCTAGAGAAGCCTTTTGATCAGGGGGGCTTCGAGCCTCCGGATCTTCATCTTTATTACCTCTGTGCACAGGCACACTTTGCCCATTATTGGCATTTCCCACAGCGCTTTCAACCGCATGTGGCTATTGAAGCGGACGCAGTCCTTCCCATTCCGGTGCAAGCTATGGTTCTATCGGGTGGTTCGGTGGACTCCGGGTGGAAATAATTCCCCTCTGTGCACGTCCTGGGCGGTATCGGCTGCTCGGGAGTCCGCCGCACACAAGGAGCTTACGACGACTTGCATTGTCAGGATAGGGGATCTGTACAAGGAGGGTTGCTTTAAAACCCTTGGAGATGCCCAAAATGGAGTAGATCGCAATTTCATGTTCAACTTCACGTTCGTCCGAGTCCGCTAGGCCGTTCGGGATGCATATCCGGGCTTCCCTGCAGAGCCCACGACTCTTCGTGCGCTGCAGGCGATACTAACGGGGGAGAGCCGCAAGGGGCTTATTACTAGGCTCTATAACGCCTCCCAGTGGGAACGTGAGTTGGAGGACCACTCGTCATGCCAACGCTGGCAGACCGCGATAGGCAGTCCAATCTCGATGGAGGTGTGGACGGCATGCTGTCATCTCATGGGCCGCCTTATGGCCAACTGCAACCTCAGGATTATCCATTTTAAATTCCTGCATCAAGTATATTACTCGCCCTTAAAACTTCATAAGTATGGCCTGAGAGAAACGGCGAATTGTGTGCGGTGTGGTGCTGCGGATGCCAATTTTTACCATGTTGCATGGATATGTGGGACAGTGCTTGCTTTCTGGACTGAAGTGACTCGCATCTTGTCAGAAATGGTGTTGGAGCCCGTGCCCTGTATGCCTGAGTTGTGTCTCCTGGGTTATGTGAAACGCCTGAAGTCAGCTAATAGACGCATCATGGCGATCCCCACCTTGTTTGCAAAGTGGGCGGTGGCGCAGCGATGGGGATCGAGGTCTGCCCCTACTATAAAAAAGTGGCTTAAGGACCTGGTTTATTGCAGAGACCAGTTGCAAGCGTATGAGGAAGAGTTGCAGGATTCCTCCCGCCCTAAGGACTTCTGGAACCCCATTACAGCA
Source organism: Lissotriton vulgaris (assembly GCF_964263255.1). NCBI lineage: Eukaryota > Metazoa > Chordata > Amphibia > Caudata > Salamandridae > Lissotriton > Lissotriton vulgaris. The sequence continues at coordinate 1,754,131,861 of NC_141687.1, forward strand.
TATCTGATAGCTCATCCTGATTTGTTTTAAAGGGTATTGTCCCAGGTGCTGCAATGATGCATTGACCTCTACTACACCATCAAGGACAAGAACTATATCTTTACTGGGACTGAATGTTAGGTTACTCCACCTCTGTAGGGGTGCTACCTGGTTGTAACTGACCACTGTGCAGTAAACGCTCTTGCTGTGCCACCGTGGGGTGATGCACTTAAGTATTTTTTACCGCCTGGGTGGGGTTCGGGGTGGGGAGTTTCTGGGATATATGTACTTGCTTAGACATGTTTGGATCTGCATTCTTATATGTGTATTGTTCATGACAAACTTGATAAATAAAATAAAACATTTTTTTTAAAGTAGCCCTTTGAAATATGCCCCCTGCTTGAACTATAATCCCCTTGCCAAGCATTAAACTCCCATTTTTTTGCATATACGTTATCCCTTAGGCAGGCCCGAGGTGGTCCGTAAGACAGGGTGCATTGTAATTAAAGGTTTGACCATGTACATCTAAGTTTTACATGTCCTGGTAGTGAAAAACTTTTAAATGAGTTTTTTACTGCTGTGAGTCTTACCTCTCCCTTTGCATAACTTTGGGTTGCCTTATTACATTTAATAAGTGCTATCTTTTGATTCAGAAGAGGTAAGAATTTCATATTGATGTCTGAGAAATTGCAATGAAAAATGGTAAAGTTTGATTTAAAGTTACAATTTTGAAAATGCCACTTTTATTAAAGTAGGTATCTTTCTTGCTCTAAACTATTTGGTGCCTGCAGGCTGTCTAGGTCACATGACTGGGTTCAGTTGGCAACTGGACTTTGTTTATTCATCCCATACAGTCACACAATAGAAGGATTAGGTGGGTCTGGATGAACCATCAACTGATGGTGGGGGCTGAGCTACTTAAACCTCCACATGCAACTGAATTGGCTATGCTCTGCCTTAACACAAAGCATTTGTCACCCTTGCATTGTTCATACAGCAAGCTTGGAGCAAGGACAGGGGAGGCAGCAAACTTCAATCACTTCAAAGGCAAATCTCTAGAAATGTTCCTGATTCAAATAAATCACCATGTATAAAAAAGGGTCCCTCAGACCCAGACATGGGTCCCGGTGCTCTCCATGCCACTGGAATCAAGTTACCCTGGCTGATATGGGGTAATGACCCGAAACTGGCCTTAGGATGCCTGTTTCCAGTCTATGGAGGACCTGGCCTGGCAGTTCGGGCTGGACTGTTCCCATGGGCAACAGGGTCAACACTGATTTGTATATGGATGGCTCTAAACTGGAATGGCACGGGGAGCAAAATAACGATGGATTTAGGCCCAGATCCCTGTACTCGGGTGAATGTTTGACATTGTCCAGCATTCTGTCCATCATTTGTTCTTTTTGAAATGTAGAAATCTTCATCGCAGCTTTGTCCAGCAGCTCCCCAACAATGGCGCCTACTCCTCGGACACCACCTGCAGCCCTGCCCGCGGAACTTTCCCTTCCGAGAACATTTTCCACAGCAATTCTTCTAGGTCCAAAGGGAGGTGCCAACTGGGTCAAATTCACTTCTTGTATCTGACTCAGGCTTCATGCTGTTGCCATATTTTTCTACTTTGACCAAGTCTCGCACAACTAGATGTCAGCAGTTGGTACTTTGAGCTTTTAGGCATTTGTTTTTACCTTATGCTTAAAAAAAGAAATAACTTCAGTTTTACTAATTGTAATATGTCATTTTGATCTCACATAATTAATTAAAATTGACTCTATTTTTCTAAGTCAGTGTGAGATTTTTCTTCTGTTTGGTTTTCACTTGATTGCTGTTTGTGTGCTGCAAAACTACTCTACACACTACCTCTAAGTTTGACTGCTTTAGTGCTAAGCTACCCGACGGTTAAGCAGAGGTTAACTTAGTGACTTTGGTGACTTACCCTGCCAGGGAATGTGGCTGTTGCTTGACCACGTTTAACACCACAGTGAACCAACAGCCCAATTTCTCACATCCAGACATTGGAGCACTATAAAGGTGTGTGTTTTTTCACAAAGCAAGGGAGTCCTGCATTTTCGGATTTGCTCCTTTATGCTACCCAGAAAAAATTACGCTTCTGCATGGTTGTTAAAAGTGCTTGCCATACCTAAAAATACAAATATGCATTCAAAGTACATGGAATGCCAGATAATGATCTTTGCAGCTTCCAGAGCCACGCAGCATTCTGGAACAGAGCACAGAAGTAAAATGAAAGCAGGCCCTAGAATTCCCCTTCTTCTGTTGTGCCTGTTGACATTTCATCAGCAGCAGGGCTTTCCGGTGCACTGTCACGGCAGATGATGAAACCAGTTGCTGGGGCAGAGCCGAGTGCCTTTGTCTTTGTGTCTTGGGTGTCTAAAGTTCATACATAATAACATGGAATTTATCCACAATTATGCATAGACTTTAAACCGTATATGTCGGAAACAGTTAGCAGAAATTGACTCACTCTGTTCAACTTGTTCTGTCTAAATTTCAAGCAATAACTCAGAGAAAGTCTGCGTTATATGCAGGTCCAGTTCCAGGAATTTTCATCTGGATGGGTCAAGGGGACGTTCGGGTGGGCCAATGTGGGCCCAATTTTTGTCAATCCTGGAAGTATCCTACAAGCCCAAGATTATACCTAGATTGCATCTAGAGAGTTATTTGAGAGTAAGAGCTGATGTCAAAACTCAACAACCCCAAACCTTATGATTTCCAGCAGGCAAGGCTTCAGCACCAGAATTCTAAGCAGGTTCTAATAATAGTTCAAGGTTAAGAGGTCCCTTTTACCACACCTAAGCCTTGACATCCTGAACTAGAAAGACTAGCTACTTTCTCATTGCAATTTGCTTAACACATATTTCTTTGCATACTGTATACTTTGTAACTGTTTATTTTCATGACATTCTAAAAAAAAAGTTTAAAAAAACAGCAACACATTTAGAACCAATGAAAGCAGTATTGTTAACAACAAAGAGCAGCTTTCACGCCTGAGAAGGGTAACACCATTAATTGTGGTCAAACAGGTAACCATCTTGGGCCGTATTACACAAAATGTCCCGATTACAGAAGGGGCCGTATTACACAGAATGCACCGATTACAGAAGTGTCCACAGATGCTTATGCAGTCCCTTCTGTAATACTGCTGCCAGGCATCTATAGCCAGTGCTATATTCAGAGGATGGTCCCTCATTTGCAATGGGGCGTGACCCCCACACAAACCAGGGAATTGTTTTGCCTCTTTGCCCACCCATATTATGGATGTGGGGGCAGATGCAAACAGACACACAACATGAGAAACAAAAGCAATCATCCAGACTAACAGAATACTCCAGCCATGTTTGGGTTTTGTACCAGTTTGAACTGAATTCTCCATAAAGTGCATATACTTCTCTCAGGTCATGCCATGTTATGTTGGTTTGTAAAGCACACTGTCTCTCAGTAGGGTATCCTGGTTCTGAGCAATTGTGAGATTAGCCTAACCTAGGGCCGAATGTGGTTACTCGAAAAGCCAGGTCTTCCGCTGGAAGGGCGGAGACATCACCACCGGCGCAGCAGCGGGACTGCGAGTCCCAGGATTCGAAGCGGCTGCTGACACGCCGCACCTGGCGACTCTTCCCGGCTGGCCGCGCCCTCCCGCCCTGGGTGGCTAAAACCGCGACTCGCGGCCCCCGCTTCGCGGGCGCCGCTCGTAGTTGCGAGGAGGCTAAGGAGGCTGAACTTTGCTGTAGCTTGTCCCCCATCTGGAAAGGAGGCTGTGGGGTCTGGAAGGGCGGAGACATCCCCACCGGCGCAGCAGCGGGAATGCGAGTCCCAGGATTCGAAGCGGCTGCTGACACGCCGAACCTGGCGACTCTTCCCGGCTGGCCGTGCCCCTCCCGCCCTGGGTGGCTAAAACCGCGACTCGCGGCCCCCGATTCGCGGGAGCCGCCCGTAGTTGCTAGGAGGCTAAGGAGGCTGAACTTTGCTGGAGCTTGTCCTCCATCTGGAAAGGAGGCTGTGGGGTCTGGAAGGGCGGAGACATCACCACCGGCGCAGCAGCGGGACTGCGAGTCCCAGGATTCGAAGCGGCTGCTGATACGCCGCACCTGGCGACTCTTCCCGGCTGGCCACGCCCTCAAAGGCCATCGGCTATAGAACTACGCCCCCAAATACGCATCGCGGGACGCGCGCGGGCGACCGCCGGGCTAGGCCCGGGCAAAGGGTGGGCCGGTTTAGGCCGTTTGAGGACGGAAGAGACTGGACCGGGCCACCCCCCTAAGGCCCTCCTTCCCGTTCCCTGCCGTTGACTAGCCGACTGCCCAAAAAGTCGGACGATACACCATGGCCAGTAGGGAAACAAGAAGTAAGGCTGCTACTGCAGTCTCAGGTACTATGGACAAATTCCTCTCCAAATTTAACCTGACGGCCAGCAATGGCCCCTTGTTACCTGCAACACCAATAGAGGAGGGTGTAGAAAACAATGGTCTGTGTTCTTCCTCTAGTTTAGCAGCCAACACTAGCACTCCGCTAACGCTTGATGGCACCCACCTGTCTTTAATGAACAGTATTGACCAAACGATAGAGTCCGTACTGCAACAGCTCAGGACACCATCATTCACACAGAGGGATAGGGACACATCACGGGTCATCAGTGATGTGGAGCTCTCCCCTGTTGTGGAGCTGGCACAGTCCGGGGCTCAGGGTAAGGATCCTAATTCATCGGAGCATGCGTGGTGCAGAGCGGATCCTGTACCGAAACTAAAAAGGAAAAGATCAAGAAAACCCAAAAATGCTAAAAGGGCCAAAACTGATCCCATATTGCCCGTGAGAGAAGATAGTTTAAGTGTCTCTGTGCCATTAGCTTCTGGTAATGATGATCTGGAAGTGCTGGTAACTTCACCTATTCCCTCTGTACCTGTGCCCCCTGAGCCATTTATCTTCGACGGGGTTTCCCCTAACAATATAGAACTTCTTGTTACCTCGTTTACTGATATCCTTAAGAGCTTTCTAAATCCCCTTTCTCTCAAACTCGACTCAATAGAAACTAGACTAATAGCCCTTGAAAGATCAAGTGCAGGTACTGAGGTTCAGTCTGGGAGGGGAGTCAGTACACAGGTAACACAGGGGCCCACTGCCGGAGTATCCCATTCTCCTCCGACCACACTGGCCATAGGTGCAACCACATCCACAGTTCTCCCTGGGGAAAACATCAACAATAGCGCTATACTGGTGCACCAAATAGCACCCGTACCACCTCCCAGGTCAGTGCCACCGATACCCGCTCCCAGGAGGTCGAAGCAACTAGCTCCGGCCTCTCTCCCTAGTCAGGAGAGACCATCCAATGGGATGGACAACGGCTCCAAAAGGCCGGACGGCCCCAAAACCAGACACAAGGCAGTTCATTTACCCCCAGAGGTGGTGGGTTACACTGTAATCTTGATGGGGGCACCTGAGCTCGCAAGTGGCGTAATGGAACCTTATGATTCCTTACGCAACAAGGTAATCAGCTGGCTAAATATTCATAGACCCCTACCACCGCACTTAAAGGGAGAGGTTCTTATGGTCAGAAGGGTCCCATGGGTTGGGTACACCGCTAAGAAAAGTGTGGGGGACTGTATTATTGTTAGCTTCAGGAATCCCCAGGTAGTCACATACATTTGTAACTGGCTTGGTAATACAGGTAATACAACTATTGAGTTGGTCCCTCTCTCACACTTCTATCCTAATGTCCCAACCCACACTGCGAGGAGGGACGAAGGCTGGACACGGGTGGGCTTTGCTGTGGATGGGACAAGATATAGGCGTAGGCATAACATCTTCCCCGCCCAAGTTAATTACGCACATCCCAACAGATACACTTGCCTTGATGAAGTGGATTGACTTTGTAGGGGTGTCCCCTCACAATCCAACGGAAACACTGAGAGTGAATCTGTAGGACAGGGGGCGGTAACTAGTGTGTTAGAGATTTGTGACAGAGACCTGGAACCTTCCCAAGGGAGTATACCAAAGTCACCCATCGCTAGGGGGGTTGCACTCACCCCACCCCAGAGTCAATCCGACAGAACCCCATCAACTCCAGCCCCGTGTGTCCCTAACACTACTTTTATTTTGCAGCCCACTCTGGAACTTCCTGTGCATCGTCACGCATTTAACCAGCGGATGATGTAGCAGAAATTCTATTGGGAACAACCGGAGGGCAGGCATGAAAAACATCTACTGAAGCACCAAAAACTTCTACTGAAGTTCTGAAGTTTTTGTCCTGGAATGTGGCGGGTATTGCAAATAAAATCCACACAGTGGACTGGGATCGCCTAGTGGAAAGGAGCGATATCTGTCTCTTCCAGGAGACTTGGGCAAGGGATCCCCTGAGTAGAACGGGCTATGCAGTCTTTGAAATCCAGGCTAGGTGGAGTGGCAGGGGGAGGCCCTCGGGTGGTTTGGCGGTTTGGGTGGCAACTCACATTGGGTGTTCTGCGGAGAGTGTACCTACGTTCTCCCAGGACATCCAGTGTGTGCTTCTCAAATGGCCAAACGCTGTAAATCTGGCAATTATTAATGCATACTCCCGCCCTGTTAGTGTGGCCTTGGAATCACCTACTCTTGAAGACCTTTCGTCCTTCCTGGGCCAACTTCCGAGTGATTGTAAAATAGTGATGGGCGGTGACTTTAACTGTCACTTTGAACCTCTGGAAGGCTTAAAGGAGGGCGCCATCACCACTGAAGATGATTACTGGGGTGTTCCACCATGTCAATCCCCTCACCCTAAATCCTGGTCCCCTCTTGCAGTTCAAATCATGTCCCTTACTTTAAACTATGCGATAAGGGCTTGTAACGGATGAACTCCTTCCGAAAGCCCTTCATTGTGTACCTTTAATAGGAAGGACCATGAATCGAGGCTGGACTACATTTTTGTTGACATTTCCTTATGGTCCAAGGTCCAGGACTTTAGGATAGTGCCTAGAACAGACAGTGATCACAACGCACTGTTACTGGAAATGAAACACCCTGCCCCTGTTGGCGAGTCATCATCTTCCAACCCTTGTGGTGACCCTGGGAATTTGGTTTTTACCTCCAACGGACGAAGGGTTAAATGGGGGAAAATAATTAGTGCAGAAGATAATATAAGTAGAATTTATGAAGTAGCACTCCCCAACCTTGAAGAAATGGAGGTTCTAATTAATCTGCCCAGACAACCGGATTTTAACGAGCAAATAGGCCAAATTCATGACAACCTGGTGGGAGCACTAGGTGAGGTTTTTTATCCCATGGTAGCCCCACGAAGCAAAAAGACCAGAACCTCAACCTGGTATAATTCCTCTTGCAAAAAGGCTAAAACAGATCTCATTGCCTCAATCAAAGCAGGCGTAGATAGGGTTAGGGTAGCCGAACTTAGGCGGGAGTACAAGGCGGCCCGGGCACTGGCAAGGTCAGAGTGGGACTGGAACCATTGACAGGAGCTCTCCCTAGCACTGGAAGCCAGGGATCTTAAAAAATGTTGGTCCCTGGTTAATTTTGGCACAGGAGAACCTAAAGCTGCAGTGGAGCCAAACATTGCAACCTCTGCCTGGGAAGACCACTTTGGTAAACTATATCAAGAGACCGAACAACTCACTAATGATGAAAATGCCCCAGGCGATTTATCCACCTCTGCAGCTGGTTTGGAATTCACCCTTGGGGAGGTGGTGGGTGCAATGGAGAGATTAACAATGGGGTAGGCCCCGGGACTGGATAGATTGCCTGGTGATCTTTTCAGACACCACCCGGAGATCTGGGGCCCGTACTTTTTAATTCTTTTCAATGCCATCTTGGGAGGCATGAAGATCCCCTGTACTTGGCTGGGGGCAGAGATAGTGCCCATTTTCAAAAAGGGTTCTCCCCTTCTCCCAGCTAACTACAGGCCGATCAGCCTCATAGATGTTCCCCAACAACTCTTCTCCTGTCTTCCCCTGGACCATCTTATGGATTGGATGGAGGCTAATGAAATTTTGAGCCCACTCCAGGCTGGCTTCAGGAAAAACACGTCCACCATGGATCAGATCTTCTGCCTCGTCCTCCTGTACTGGAAAACGGTGAGGATAGAGGGGGGGAGACTGTACATGGTGTTCGTGGACCTGAGGTCAGCCTTTGACATGGTCCCACGCAAGAAACTATGGGAGGTCCTAAGGAAGCTAGGTGTTCCTATACAAATACTGCATGCCATAATTAGGGTCCATGATAACAACAACGCGCAGGTTAGGTGCGGGAGGGATGGAGCGTTGTCATCAAGGTTTCCTGTTCTCAGAGGGGTGAGGCAGGGTTGTGTCTTGGCGCCAACCCTGTTCTGCCTCTTTGTTAACAGTGTCATATCCCACCTGGACAATGTTAGAGACAATGACGCCCCCCTCTTGGCAGGCAGGAGGGTGCCAGCTATTATGTTTGCTGACGACACCCTCCTGCTCTCCAAATCTCCGATGGGGATACAAAGGATCCTAGATGGATTTGGTCTCTTCTGTATACAGCATGGTCTAGAGATCAATACAGAGAAGACCAAGTTCATGATCTTTAACCCATCCCTAAAGACCAGACCAAATCCCACCTTGGGCGAAGCCACCTTGGAAAGGGTTACAACCTTTCAATACCTGGGGGTCACATTACATGAGAATTTATCCTGGGACCCCCAAATAGCAAAATCCCGGTTGAAGTTGAGCCAACTTTCAGGTGCCATCCTAAAGGCTGTGAACACTTCCACCTTTAAACCCATAAGCCCGGCACTAGAGCTTTACAAAACTCAAGCTAAAGCGGCTGCATCCTATGGCAGCGAGCTCTGGGGGTATAAGGCGGGGCGTGACCTGGCCAATGTGGAAAATAAATTTTTAAGACGTCTCTTGGCACTCCGTCGTGGCACACCTTTGCTCCCCCTAAGATTAGATGTGGGTTTACCCTCCATCGCCGCCGAATTGGAGTCAAAGCCATTAACATTCTGGCACAGGCTTTGGACTACCAGCGAGCTCGCTCATTACAGGTGTGACCTCACCCATGTAATGAGCATGAATAAGTGCAATAGAATCCCATGGCTGGCCTTTGTAAAAAAGGAATTGTGCCAGTTGAAACTGGCTGAGCTATGGGAGGACCCAGAGCAGGGATGTCGAACTATTTCCCGTAAAAATCTGGTGTTAATCCACAAGGAACATAGTTTAGCTCTTCTCCTGTCCGCCTCTACCAACGGCATCCTGACTGACCGATTTTTGGAATTTAAGAATTCCTATGTATTCGAAGGTTTTATGGACACTATATTCCCCATCCTAGCGAGAAAATTATTTATACAGCGGAGGTGAGGCACTTTGCCCATAAAAACCTTCACCTGTAAATGGCTTAAGGGGGGGGGATAGACTATGTCCTGGATGCAATATAAATGACGAGGAGGATATTCATCTTCTTTTCTTCTGCCCTGCCTACAATAGACCCAGAAAATACTGGCTGCTCCCCTTATGCAGGAACCTGGGATCTAGGTCTTACCTGTTTGCATATAGAATTTTAAAAACAAGCACTTTGCCCCATATTGTATTTGCAGTGGCTAAATTCATTATGGCTATGTGGCAGATAAGAAAAAAACTATCACAAGCCTAAATGCAGAACACATGAATGTCTCTCTTAACCAGAATTATCCCTTTTAACCCTGAAATTATTCCTCCCAAATCATGTAATTGATCCTTCCAATCCACTTTATCTCTGGTATAACATGAAAGCTATTTTTATTCATTGTATTTTAAAAATGTAATGTGTTATTTTAATGTGGATGTATAAACGTATTTTGTATGAATCTTTTATGGTCTTAAGGACCGAAATAAAGAAATTTTGGATTGGATTGGATTGGTAATGGCATTTAATTTCATGCTATAGGAGCAATGTTGGAGAAGGCTCAACTGCCAGATCTGGTTTTCCATATGCGTGGGTAGCAAGCAGATAGGAGTCTTGAATGTATGACGTTATAACGCATACATTTAAAATGGATGCCTTTACAACGCAGTTTTTACATCGCAACATCCTTTACAAAGCATTCTTTTACATAGCATGCCATTACATCGCATTTTCAGAAATTACCTGTACAACACATTCTATTACATCACATTATACCTTTAAAAAGCATACCATTACAATACATACCATTACATTGCATTTAAGGTAAGTGTTGGATAGTATAGGGGTAATAATTACCATTCTAACTCCAGTGAGTGCAGCAGTAGGGTAAGTGTTGGATAGTGTAGGGGTAAAAATTGCTATTCTAACTCCAGTGAGTGCAACAGTATGGTAAGTGTTGGATAGTGTAAGGGTACTATGCGTTGTAATGGTGCGCATTGTAATGACATGCGATGTAATGCCTGCGTTGTAGTGACATGCATTGTAATGACATGCACTGTAGTGACATGCAATGTAATGGCTGCGTTGTAATGACATGTGATGTAAAGGATGTCACGATGTAATGACTGCTATGTAAAGATAGTGCGATGTAATGCCTGCGTTGTAAATGTTGCTTCCTAGGAGTCTTGCCAAGCGGAGGTGTCTGGAAGGTTTTTTAAAGCAAATGATATTGTTGAGGTAGGCTGGGCCAGAGTGCTTTTAAAGTTTCGGTGAGTGTTGGACCCGGCCCTTTTGGCAGGTTCACCCCGAGACTTTTTGCTTTTTCCTAGCCTGTTTCTGGAACCTGGTGGTGGTGATTTTAGGCCTCTGCGCACTTTTTCACTGTGGTTCAGTGTAAAGTGCTTGAGCTCTCTGTGTATGTGTGGTGAGTGACCTGCCCTCCCATAGGAATGAATGGGGAATATGTATGCCCATGGTAGTTCCTGATGTGTGGGGAGTGCAGGGGCGAGTTGATATGTGCGAACTCGTGAGATTGAATGCTGCGTAATGGTATATGCGGCATGATTGTGTCTAGTCTAGAAGTGCCACTTTTAGAGGTTGGCATATTTGTGTAATTTGTGTCTGGCGTGTGATTGGCTGGTGAGCCTGGCCCAGGAGTGCCTGGGCCTGCTTGTGGATTGACTGTCTGGTTTGAGGATGGCAGGGGCTGGGTAGCCCCAGGAGGTTGTCTGAGTCAGCCCGTGGATGAAAGGCTGCATCTGCTGCCAGGGAAGTGGGAGGAGATGGCACCTGGGAGTGACTAGGGCTGTGCCTGCCTGACCACAATGCTGGCTCCACCTCCCGCTGGGCGACTGTCACCTCTGTCCCTGACACTGAAGAGAGTTCCCTAAAGCCAGTTCTAGCTGGTTCTCACACTGCCTGCACAAAGACTTCAAAGACTTTTCTCTGTATAAGAAGGGGCTGTGTCCCCTTCCAATTTGTCCTTGTTTTTGGACTTGAATCTTGCCTGGGGCGTGCTGCTGCTTGGGCCCAGGGGAATCCCTGGGCCCTGCCCAGCCCCTGGACACTTGATGGACTTTCCCTAGGGACCTTTGCCTATGGTCCCCTCCTTGCAGACTCCTGAAGACTTTGTCTTGCTTTTGCTAGGGCTTATTATAGCCTAAAAGCGCCTGGAAGCGCTTTGTCTGCTGTTCTAGCGCTAGGAGCGCTGTGGATTGTGCTTTAGAGCTGAAGAGCGCTTTATTTTTGTTCTAGCGCTTGGGAGCGCTTTCGTTTTCAAGACAGGTGCCCACCCTGCTGCCTGGCTGCCCTTTGTGCCCCTTTTTGGGGTATGCGGAGCGTTTATTGTTTTACACTTCGAGGGAGCCCACTCCTCGGTTAATTCTCCCCCAGCCTCTGCGTGCCTGAAACGGGCCGCCGCGCTGCCCGCGGCGACCCGGAAGTGCTAGACCGGCCGGGCAATCCTAGCGCGGCCCCCGGAGAAGGACCGGAAGTCCCGCCCCCGGGGCCACGGCACAAGGGAAGAAGGCTGGTGGTGCTTGCGGGGCTCCCGTGTGCTGACAGAGCCCCGGGAACAAAGGAGAGCGTGAGCCAGCGAAGGTCCCGGTCCCGAAATGGGGGACCGGGTGAACAGAGAAGCGTGGCCTGCTGCTGGGGCTCCCGTGTGCTGAGGGAGCCCCGGGGAGAAGAAGAGACCGGCGCGTCAAGACTCCCGGTGAGTGGGGGCTCAGGGCAGGTGTTAGGCCAGCGCAAGGCCCCGAATGCAGTCAGCCTGTAGGGCGGCCCCAGATGGCAGTGGGCCGCCCCACCGTAGGGGGCATTGTTAAATTCGGTGGCCCCTAGGCTTCCAGGGGCATGGTGGTATCCTGAGCCCCTGGAGGCTCTGACGGGGGGCATATTTTGCTTAGAAGCCTACGAGAGGCTCCACCGGTGCGGGAGCATGTTTAATTAAGGAGCTGAATTGGCTCCCCCCGCCCCCCTTATTTTTGAGAGGAGCCGAGGTGCTCCAAGGCCACAGTGACTTTAGCGTCCCCACGAGGGACTTGGGGGACATCTTTGTTTTACAGAGCCCCGTCTGGCTACAGCCCGCGCAGATGTGACTTTGAGGGGACCTGTTAATTTACAGAGCCAGAGGGCTCCAACAGTGAGCGCAGTTTTGTTTCCCAAGGGTTAGTGAGAGCCCTGTTGCAGTTTTGTCCTCCAGCTGCCCAGCACTTAGTGGGCAGCTGCACCGTTTAGGCGCAATTGGAGAGAGAGTCCCTGAGTGGGACAGAGGGGGCACAGTGGTGCCCGGCCTGCTACAGCTGCGCAGCACATAGTGCCAGCTGCAACGTTTAGGCCCTTGTGATTGTCCTCAGGTGCCCAGCAAGTAGTGGGCACCTGCAACATTTAGGTTTTGTGACTGGCGCTGCTTGGCAGCGCGCCCTGACATTTGGACACATGGCGTCTTAGCCCCAACAAGGCCAGTTGGCCTAGGGACTGCCACAGGTGGTGGCCTATGTAAGTTTTGCGCAATTGTATGGTTATTGCACCTCTGAATGTGTTTTCTTGCATCATGTGTTATTCCTGCACCTCTGAATGTTTTTAGGCATCATGTGATTTTTGCGCTATTGTATTGTTCTGGCACCTAAGAATGTTTTTAGGCATCATGTGTCTTCCTTTTCCCTGCGCTGCACCTCTTAATGTTTTAGGCATCATGTGTCTTCTTGCGCTGCACCTCTGAATGTATTTTATCGCATCATGTGTTTTCTCCGGTATCTCTGAATGTGTTTTGATGCATCATGTGCCATGTTATTACACCTCTGAATGTTTTTATGCATCATGTGTTTTTCCTTCCCTACACCTCTGAATGTTTTAGGCATCATGGGCCCGATGTAGGTACCAAATACCGGTCGGAAATGGCCGATTTCGGCCGTTTCCGACCGGTATTTGGCCTACTGAGATGTAGGGGACCTTTTTTTGTCTGATTCGGTATTTTACCGATTCGGTAAAATTACCGAATCGCAAAAATACCGAATCGGTAATTTTACCGTTTTTTTTAATTTGGGATGTAGGTGGGACTACTTTCAGTCCCACAGGCCCTTCAGATTCGGTATTTTAACACCCAATCCAATTGGGTGTTAAAATACCGAATCCAGGTGTGCATGCACATGTGTGCATGCATACCTATGCCATGTGACAGACAGACAGGCCCTTAGGGCATGTCTGTGTGCCACATGGCTCCCATGCCTGTTTTGGGGGTGCTAGAGGGTGTCAAAGTGACACCCCCTGCACCCTTGCACAAATCGGTAATTACCGAATCGGTAATTACCGATTCGGTAATGCCCATTGATTCCTATGGGCTTCAAGGCCCATAGGAAGCAATGGGGGATACCGAATCGGTATTTACAGAATCGGTAAATACCGAATCTTACAGATTCGGTATTTACTGAATCTGTAATACCTACATCTCCCCCCCTCTAATTTACCACTTCATAAATACCGATTCGGTATGATTCGGTATTTATTAAGTGGTAAATGTAGATTTACCTACATCGGGCCCCAGGTGTTTTCTTTCCTTACACCGCTGAATGTGTTTTTATGCATCATGTGTTTTATTTCCTTACACCTCTGAATGTGGGTTTTGCATCATGTGTAATGTGTTCTTACCTATACCCCTAAATGTATTTTATTCTTAGGTGGTTGTTCTTTCTAATACAGGTGGTCCTAGTGAGGTCCTGGTTCCCGGTGTGACATTCTCCTAAGGTGTTTAGGGTTGCGTAGGTGGTACTTACCTGTTCCCAGTAGTTACTGGATGTGATCTATAACTGTTATTTTGTGCTATACTTATTTTAAGTTCTAGAAGTGATTTTATATCCTATATTATAATTTCTACTAAGTGCTGATTCTGACAGTGGCCCATGTGGCCCTGTCCTGTACATAATCTCTTGTGAATATTGCCCGTGCCAGTTGGCACCATGTATATTGTGTGATACTATCTGATGTGTTTTTACAATACAAAAGTTATTTTATAATACTCTTGTGTGGAGTTCCTTTTGTGGTGTGCCTAGTATGTTGTTGCTGTTGTGTGCTGGCGCAAATGCTTTACACATTGCCTCCGAGTTTAGCCTTACTGCTCGTGCCAAGCTACCAGGGGGTGAGCAGGGGTTATCTTGGCGTGTGACTCCCTTGCCCTGACTAGAATGGTGGTTTCTGCCCAGCTTTGGCGTCAGCCTTAGCCAACCAGAAATAGCCAGTTCTAACAGTGAGGAGTTTGAAATGTGCTTGTATGGTTATGGGTAGCGAATGTAGCTTCTTGAGGTGAGGTGAGAAGTGTGAGTTTCGTGAGTGGTTGGGAGTGATTCTGGCTGCCGAGTTCTGGATGTTCTGCAACCTCCCAATGAGATGCTTGTTTATTCGAGCATAGACGGTGTTCTTGTAACCTAGGTTGCTGGTGGCAAGAGTGCGGTGATGATTTTCCATATGTTTACTGGGAGCTATTTGAAAATCTTCCCTAGCATTTTTTGTTATGTAGAAGGCATTGATGGCATTGACTTGGGCTGTGATGCTGAATTTGCAGTTAAGGATGCGCCGAAGGTTCTTGGCTAGGGTTATTTAGTTCTGATGAAAATCTAAAATGATGCTTAGGGGCGACCCTGCTGGGAGGTGAAGCAGTGTGCTCCCACACTAATTTTCTACTTGAAGGCTCCCTCGAGCCGCTGTGGGCTGACGAGCTCGTGAAGAGGCACCTGCGCCCCTGGAGAGATACTACGTTCCAAGGATACAGCAGCCTGCTCAGCAACCCCAAATAATGCCTAATCTCTGCTGATGACAGATAGTAATCTAGAAACACGTGTCCAGAGATGGCCAGCACTAATCTGCACCCACCTGGTGAAACACTCTAAAGACTTTGCAAGTGTACTCGCTTGTCGAACTGCATCTACCATGATGCTTAGGGGCGACCCTGCTGGGAGGTGAAGCAGTGTGCTCCCACACCAATTTTCTACTTGAAGGCTCCCTCGAGCCGCTGTGGGCTGACGAGCTCGTGGAGAGGCACCTGCGCGCCTGGAGAGATACTACGTTCCAAGGATACGGCAGCCTGCTCAGCAACCCCAAATAATGCCTAATCTCTGCTGATGACAGATAATAATCTAGAAACACTTGTCCAGAGATGGCCAGCACTAATCTGCACCCACCTGGTGAAACACTCTAAAGACTTTGCAAGTGTACTCGCTTGTCGGACTGCATCTACCATGATGCTTAGGGGCGAACCTGCTGGGAGGTGAAGCAGTGTGCTCCCACACCAATTTTCTACTTGAAGGCTCCCTCGAGCCGCAGTGGGCTGACGAGCTCGTGGAGAGGCACCTGCGTGCTTGGAGAGATACTACGTTCCAAGGATATGGCAGCCTGCTCAGCAACCCCAAATAATGCCTAATCTCTGCTGATGACAGATAATAATCTAGAAACACGTGTCCAGAGATGGCCAGAACTAATCTGCACCCACCTGGTGAAACACTCTAAAGACTTTGCAAGTGTACTCGCTTGTCGGACTGCATCTACCATGATGCTTAGGGGCGACCCTGCTGGGAGGTGAAGCATTGTGCTCCCACACCAATTTTCTACTTGAAGGCTCCCTCGAGCCGCTGTGGGCTGACGAGCTCGTGGAGAGGCACCTGCGCGCCTGGAGAGATACTACGTTCCAAGGATACGGCAGCCTGCTTAGCAACCCCATATAATGCCTAATCTCTGCTGATGACAGATAATAATCTAGAAACACGTGTCCAGAGATGGCGAGCACTAATCTGCACCCACCTGGTGAAACACTCTAAAGACTTTGCAAGTGTACTCACTTGTCGGACTGCATCTACCATGATGCTTAGGGGCGACCCTGCTGGGAGGTGAAGCAGTGTGCTCCCACACCAATTTTTAACTTGAAGGCTCCCTGAAGCCGCTGTGGGCTGACGAGCTCGTGGAGAGGCACCTGCGCGCCTGAAGAGATACTACATTCCAAGGATACAGCAGCCTGCTCAGCAACCCCAAATAATACCTAATCTCTGCTGATGACAGATAATAATCTAGAAACACGTGTCCAGAGATGGCCAGCACTAATCTGCACCCACCTGGCGAAACACTCTACAGACTTTGCAAGTATACTCGCTTGTCAGACTGCATCTACCATATCTACCATGATGCTTAGGGGCGACCCTGCTGGGAGGTGAAGCAGTGTGCTCCCACACCAATTTTCTGCTTCCAACTTTAGAACTGAACAAGGTAGGGTCGAGTCATGGCGTTGGCTCAGCATGCTGTGATTCTGAGTAAATCTTCAGTGCATAAAAGAAATGAATGTTACCTTGTCTAATGTAACTGGTGTTCATGTAAAGCGCTTAAAATACTGACTAGATCCAGTTCGCACTAAACAAAAACAGCAGAAACCTGCACAAGGAGGTAAAAACAAAGCATTAACACAAAAAGGAGTGACAAATAGATAGCCATTTAATGTCTGATTTGTGCGAAGTAAAAACATAAACCTAGATAAATTGCAGCTTCCCCACTTAAATTGTGTGATTTGCTCATATTTTATTTAACCAAAACTTGTTTTTCTTCATATTTGTGCATGAAAGCATGCTCAGTTAAATGAATCAGAAAACCAACTATACAAAAACATATTGTGTTGGATTTAATAGACTAACATTGCTCTATAATAATATGGAAACTATTAAATGTGTTCTGAGCACACCTATTTTACTCTTTTTTAAAACAAGTTACTTCTGGTTATTTTGATCTGCGTGCTGCAACTCATAGAGTATACCCAATACTCTGTCTTAAACTAGAAAAAGTGGCTGGTCAACTGTCGTTGACACAGGCTTAGTTGCGCACAACCTGAATATATATTTGTTGATCTAACACTGTTTGTTTTTTTCACAAATCTAATTTATTCATATACCGTTCACTGTTTGTTATCAACATCAATATTACAGCATTATTTGACAGTTCACATTATTCATACTGTTTCACATCAGTTCATAATTCAATGTATAAACAAAAAAAAAGCAAACAAACAATACAAAGTTGGTTAGGCTGGTATTCGCCCAATGCATTTCGGGACGTTAAGAAAGTCCCTTTGTCAGGGGCACCACTGAAAAATAAACATAATATACAGGCACATCAGTATATCGTATAACGTTTCAACTGTTTAAGAGAAATCGTAGAGTATCGTTACCATGCAAAAAACGAAAACAGAACCTTCACCATCATCACCCGTGTAATGTTTGTGTAAAAAAATAACATCAAGTTTTTACTCACACCAGAGGATTGAAAACCTCTCTCTCAATGGGTTCCTAATTGGCTGAAGTCAGTCAACTCAAAAAAAGCTGTTTTCTACAAACAGAAATTCAAACCAGTGTCTTAAACTCAACACTATTCTCTGATTTAGATCTTAATGTCCCATGGCATCAACCCATAGCATCAATCCACGTTGCTTCATACCTATTATCTTTGTTCCACATATAGACTTTAAACGATTCTCCCTCCAGACCCCGTATCACACTCCTCAACTCAAAGTAATGTTGACCTGTCGAGTATTAACAAATAAACCATCACTATTTCATAGCCTCGATTTACCGTAAAACAATCAAGACGTTGGTGTTTGCATACCTCGTATCACCTCGGAATGTTCTTATGGTAATACTTGTACGGCGTCCACTCAACTCGCAATGTTCATCAAACCTGTTGAATAATTAAAAAACCGTCACTCTGCTGCTCACGAGTTGTCCAAACAAGGACGCCCATAACACTCTTAACTCTCACCTTGTCGGAATCTGTCAATATCCAAACGCCACTCTTATCCGTTCTCCACTCCTCGCTCCAAACAATCCTGCGGCTTTCAAGAATGGAATCGGACGCTTCCAACTTAACCGGTTCAACAACGTATCCTATTGGCTATACAACCGTTACATCCGCCAAACCCGTAAGCTCATACTGTTACTTGCCCAAAACCGAATAACTTTCAGCCGGTCTCTCCTATAGGTTAAACACCCGTCGCATCTACCAATCATTTGAATTTTACTTCTTTCCTGCCGAAGACAGCTTTTAATCAACCTACGTGATAACGTCCTGTTTTTTGTAAACAAAATCCCCGTGCTTTATTGTTGCGAACAACGAGGGTGAATGAAACCCATTGAAAACCACGGATTTCCTAGAAATAGACAAAAAAGTGTCAGTGAAGGAGAAAGGAAACTAAGAGATGTGAAAACGTAACATACATATAGGAAACAAATGAATAAACCTCTACTTTTTTCTTGTAATTGAAACATATTTAAACACAGCAAGATACAATATAAACTCCACAAAGAAATAATGTCTAAAGATAACTGCTAAGTTCAATGCGGTCATTCAGACCCCCTGGGTTCAGAGTCCCAAGCATTTTTATCCAGAATGTCTCTCTCTGTAGCAACTTTTTATTCAAATCTGTACCTTCCCTGCTTTGTACAACCTCTATGATTTGGAATCTCAACTGTGCTATTGAGTGTTGTTTTTCTTGCCAATGCATGGATAAGGGGGATGCTAGTGATTTGTTACGTATCCTACTTTTGTGTTCAGAGATACGAATTTTAAGTTTGCGCTCAGTCTTTCCTATATATAGTAACCCACAGGGGCACTTGATTGAATAAATGACCTGATTCGTGTTACAGTCACCATCATATTTTAGTTTTATTGATTTTCCAGACTGTGGGTGTGAAAGTACATTGCCTAAAATTGCGTTGTTACAGTGTACACAGTTGGTGCACCTGCGCATTACTTTGAAATTTTTCTGTGTTACTCAGTAACTCTTTTATGTTTTTGGAACGAGTATAGGCAAATAGCAGTTTGTCAGTGAAGATCTGATTAAAATCTGTCTCCTGTTCCAAAAGTTCCCATCTTTTCTTGTTGATATTCTTGATTTTTTGAGAATTAGTTGAGTATTTTGACACAAATACATTCCGTTTTTTTTCAATCTGTTGTTACTTCATCAATAATGTATCCCGATTCTCCTTAAGTGCTTTGGTTTGTGCTTCTTCCAATAATGTTACTGGATATCCTCTCTTTTTGTAGTTCTCCTTGTATTCATTTATGTATTCAATGCACTTCTCTGGTTTAGTCACTATTCTCCTTAATCTTAAAAATTGGGAATAAGGTAAATTTCTTAGTAGATTTGGAGGATGAAAACTCAAGAAGTGTAACATACTGTTTTTATCCGTGGGTTTTCGATGAAGTACGGTGACTATTTGGTCTCCTTCAATTGCTACTTTTACATCCAAATATGCAATCTCAGATCTACTGGTATTGAATGTCACTTGAATCCTCGGGTTCCTGGTGTTCAATTCCAGGATGTTGTTCTCCAATTGTGTTTCTGAACCAGACCAACTTAGAAAAATATCGTCTATGAAACGACAAAAAAATTCAAGATTGTTAGTCCATTCCTTATGTGCAAAGATATGGTCTTGTTCAAACTTTGCCATATAGGTATTAGCGTATACCGGGGCTCCAGTAAAGCCCATCGAGGTTCCATTTAGTTGCATGTAGAACTTGTTAGCCCATTTAAAGTAACTGTTTTGTAAACAAAATTGTGTCAGTTCTAACAAAAATATTGGGTTTAACTCAATTTCAGGATGTTGTAACAACATCCATTCTTCAGCTTCCAGACCATCAGTATGTCCAATCGAAGTATACAAGGATACTATGTCTATGGTACACAAGATGTATTCTTTTCCATTTTTTAATTTGATCTTAGCCAACTTAAGTAAAGAATCGGTCATATCCTGTATGTAGGTATGCCAGTTTTGAATAAATGGTTGCAAAAAATGGTCAATTATTTTTCCTGCTGGTTCAAACACAGAATTACAGCCAGACACAATTGGCCGGAATGGTGGATCTTCCAATGATTTATACACCTTCGGTAACATATAAAGGTTAGGTCTTTTTGGATTTTTAACCATCAAAAATGTTGCCATCTTTTCTGTGATCCAATCCGCTTCTTCAGCCTTATCTATTAGAGGTTGGAGTATCTTCTGTATTTCAAATGTGGGATCTTGTTCCAACAGTAGATAAGTGTTAGTATCGTCTACATGTTCTTGTACTTTCCTGTTGTAAAAGCCTGAATCCATCAGCACTAAAGCTCCACCTTTGTCAGCCTTCTGAAAGGTTAACTCTGTTTTTCTACCCAATTGTGAGAGTATGCTTTTTTCTTTTCTGTTCAAATTATTTGGTTGTTTGTTGTTCTTTTTGTAATTCAGTTTTTTTAGATCTTTGCTGACAAGTGACTCAAATAAGTCCAATGTTTTGTGGGATGTGGGTGCCTCAAAAGTGCTTTTCGGTCGAAATATTTCTTCCTTCTTTTCTGGAGTATCCTCCTTTTGAACAATGTTATCAAAGAAATTCCTTAATCTTAGATTTCTCATGAATTTATAAAAGGATATCTCATCCTCAAACTGAGAACCAGTGTGTGTAGGAACAAACGTAATGATATGATATGATATGATACGGTTTTTATAGAGCGCGACTTACACTCCAAGGAGCATCTTGGCGCCAGTGGTAAAAGTGTGACAGAGGAGGGGAGAAAGGAAATGAACGGGCGACTAGTAGGGGGAGGGGGGAGAGGGGGCTGAACTAAATTATGTTAAGTTAAATTAGTGTTAGGACGAGAGTGTCAGATGCATTAAAAATCCAAGTTTTGAGAGCCTTACGAAACAGGTTTTCTGAAGGGATCAGACGCATCTGGGTGGGGAGCTTGTTCCAGGCTCTAGCTCCCAAAAAACCTAAAGATTTTCCACCTTTGGTTGAGAGCCTGAATCTGGGGACCACCAGTAGGTTCAGGTTGGAGGACCTGAGCGATCGAGAGGGGGTGTATCTTCCAAACCTTTGGGACAGATAGGTGGGACCTGACTGGTGGTAGGCTCTGAAAGTGATAAGTAGGATTTTAAATAGTACTCTCTTATGAATAGGCAGCCAGTGTAGGGTTCTGAGTGCTGCTGAGGCAGATGACTTCCTGGGCAGCCTCAGTACTAGGCGGGCTGCGGTGTTCTGCACCATCTGCAGTTTGTGCAGGACACTTTTGTTGGAACCTGCGTAGATGCTATTGCAGTAATCCAAACGGGATGTGATGAGGGCCACTGCTATTGTCTTCCTGGCCGTCAGGGGAAGGAGGTCAAAAAACCTTCTCAGGCCCTTGATGATGTTAAAGCAGGACCCTGCCACGGTACCTGCTTGTTGCTTGAAGGAGAGAGCTTCGTCAAACCTAATCCCGAGGTTGCGGGCTGATTTAATTGTGTTTGGCGGGACCTCAGCATCTTGGGGCCACCACTGTTTCGGGCAAAAAAGGTTGTCCTGACCAAAGGCCCGAGCTACCTCAACAGCTGAGTCAACTTCTACGCTCCCAAACGCCACCTCCGATCAGCCAACCACGCCCTCGCCACCGTCCCCCGCATCCGAAGAGCAACTACAGGAGGAAGGTCCTTCTCCTACCTAGCCGCCAAGACCTGGAACTCCCTCCCTCCCGACCTGCGCCTGACCCAAGACCACCTCTCCTTCAGGAAGAAGCTGAAGACCTGGCTGTTCGAGCAGTAGCGGCACCCCCTCCCCCCCCCCCCCCCCCCCCAGCGCCTTGAGACCCTACGGGTATGTAGCGCGCTTTATAAATGTCACTGATTGAGGGGAGGATTTCCGTTTTCCCTGAGTTACACTTGAGGTGGTGGGTTCTCATCCATTCAAAAGTTGCGGTGAGACAGTCTCTCAGATTTTCTTCAGCTGTAGTAGTATTGTCTTGAACAAGGATGAGCTGAGTGTCATCAGCGTACGATATAGTGCTGATGTTGAAGGAGGTGATGAGCTCTATCAAGGGGGTCATATACAGGTTGAAAAGAATTGGGCTTAGGCTAGAGCCCTGTGGCACCCCTGTATTGAGTGCTTTCTCGTCTGACCGATAGTTCCCCAGTATGGTGACTTGCTTCCTTTGGCTAAGGAAGTTTGTCAGCCAGTTTAGGGCAGTCCCTGTTAGTCCCGAGTCTGCCAGGCGGCCAATTAATACGGGATGTGAGACCGTATCAAAGGCCGCCGACAGGTCGAGCAGGATCAGGACGGCTTTTTTACCTTGGTCCATTGCTGTCTTGAGGGTCTCCACCGTATGTAGGAGGGCTGACTCCGTGGAATGTTTTGCTCTGAAACCTGCCTGGCTCGGGTGTAGTAGGTTGTTATCCTCCAGAAATGTGGTCAGCTGTTTGTTTACCGCTGCCTCTGTGAGTTTGAACAGTAGTGGAAGCAGTGATATAGGGCGGAGGTTGGAAAGTATGGTAGGGTCAGCTAGGGTTTTTTTTTGAAGGGGTTTCACGGCAGTGAGTTTCCATTCAGATGGAATGGCAGCAGTGGCAAGGGAAGAGTTGATGATGTTATTTATAGTAGGGTTAACTGTGTCCACTATGGTTTGGAGAAGCAGAGGGGGACACGGATCAAAAGGGGAGCCTGACTTGATGGAGAGGATAGCTTGGCGAGTTTCGTCAAGACTGACCGGGGCAAATTTGCTTAGCTGCGGGTTTTTGTTGGTAGGTGGTAGATTTTCATGGAAAAGGGATTCAGGGGGGTCTGGAAAGTCTTTAATGAGGTTTTGGATTTTTTGTTCGAAGTAGTCTGCTATCGAATTGCACAGGGTAGGTGAAGGTGGAATATCTTGTCTGAGGATTCTGGGGTTCATGAAGTCATCGACTATTTTGAAGATTTGCTTTTGATTGTTGTTGGACATAGTGATGGCATCAAGGAAATTATCTTTTTTGGCGGTTTTTATCATTGCGTGATAGTGTTTCCTAGCAGTTTTGTAGTGGGGGGCGAACCATGGGGCACGTTTTTTGTTTTGCTTTTTTCTCGCTTTTTGCGGGTTGGGGGGTCCGCCGAGATCTGTGATCCATTTACAGAAATTGCTGTAGTCTGTTTCAGTACAGCCAGTGGGGAGGGGCTTCGAGTTCTCAGCGACGAGGTGCAGATTGGGGGAGTTTACTAGTTTCTTCCAATCTGTCTGTGCCTGGGTGTCGACTTTTGGATTGGGAGTGTTTGCCCTTTTTTTTAGAGCGAGGTTGAAAGGGATCAGCCAGTGGTCTGTCCACGTTTGAGGCAGGGGAGTTGCTACAGTTAGGGTAGTGAGATTGGTGCTAATGCAATCCAGGATGTGACCTGCTTTGTGTGTGGGCTTTTTGGTCAGTATTTCCAGCCCCAGGATATCGGTTAGTTCATTGAGCCATATTGTGTTAGGGTCGTTAAGTTTGTCCAGATGGAAATTTAAGTCGCCTAATATGGTGAAGTTGGCGTATTTCATGGTGAGAGTGCTGAGTGCCTCTTCGAAGCTGTGTGAGAAACCGTTCTGTGGTCCTGGTGGGTGGTAGATGAGGGCGCCGGCAAAGGTGTTCTCGTCATTTATCTGAATGCGGAAACCCATGCTTTCTGCTCCCTTAATGTCCGAAAGTTCGAACGTGGAGCACTTCATGGAGTCACGGTGGATAATGGCTAGGCCACCACCTCTTCGTTCCTGTCTATCGATTCGTTGAATGAGGTATCCCTGGGGGACAGCCTGGGCTATAACAGGGTTGCACCATGCTTTTAGCCAGGTTTCTGTTACAAATAGTAGGTCAAAATCGTTTTCTGTAATTAGGTCATAGATATGAGCTCCATTTTTGCATATTGACCTGGCATTGATTAGGGCTCCTCTGACAAGAGTCGAGTCTTCCGTAATGGGTAACGGTTTCTCCGGGGTGAGAGAGATTTTGCATGAGTGGCAGCATAAAGGCCCTAACCATTTGTCAACATTGATCACATTGTGACAGTTATTGCTGTTGTGGTTTAGGGAGAGGAGTTTTTCTCTAGTGAGAGTAGGCATTGGGTTGGTGCATACCTTAGGTTGGACGGCGTGACATGCTCTGGGCCCGGTCGTGGCACGGACGGGCACAGACGGGCTTGCCTTATACGATATACTGATGTGCCTGTATATTATGTTTATTTTTCAGTGGTGCCCCTGACGAAGGGACTTTCTTAACGTCCCGAAATGCATTGGGCGAATACCAGCCTAACCAACTTTGTATTGATTGTTTGCTTTTTTTTGTTTATACATTGAATTATGAACTGATGTGAAACATTATGAATAATGTGAACTGTCAAATAATGCTGTAATATTGATGTTGATAACAAACAGTGAACGGTATATGAATAAATTGGATTTGTGAAAAAAAAACAGTGTTAGATCAACAAATATATATTCAGGTTGTGCGCAACTAAGCCTGTGTCAACGACAGTTGACCAGCCACTTTTTCTAGTTTAAGACAGAGTATTGGGTATACTCTATTAAATGCAGCACACAGATCAAAATAACCAGAAGTAACTTGTTTTAAAAAAGAGTAAAATAGGTGTGCTCAGAACACATTTATTAGTTTCAATTATTTACCCACATTTTTTCTAGAGCACCCACAGTAAACATGCTAAAAATGTCCTTCGAATCTATAGCTTCATTGACTGATAATAGAGCTATAACAAGCGCTTATACAGCAGAACAAGCTGCAGACGTTTATGGTTTGATAAATGAAGTGAGCAATCTACAGGCACACAGTGGATCAATAGGACATCAGCTTAAACAGCTAGAATTCACAGCCAGACGTGAGTTAAACCAACGACTACACGCGTCTACGTTGATTCAGTATCACAAGGTCAAACGGATCCCGAGGGGACTCAGATTATCCATTAAACCGATGTTATATTGCCTACAAAACAACGCCCAATTTATGGAAAAAGGGTATCAGATCCTTAATAAATGCTCGCTGGATGTAATCCTCCTCATCATAGAGGAATTAGCTAAAACAATAGATGAATTAAAAGCAGAGATTTCCAGTATTCAAGCAGACCTTTCTGAGAGAATGTCAGAAGATGATTTAGGAAGATTTTTGAATGATCTTAATATTAAATTGGAAGAATATGGAAAGGAGTTGCAAGAAACAAAATTGAGGAAATTCAAACGAGATACTATAGACTATAAGCTGAATGAAGCATATACATGGGCGGAAGTATATGCACAAAGACGCTTCACACGACGTCCAACCACCTCATCTGAAGAAAGTCTGGCTACGGATAAGGATGTGGATCCATCAAGGGCATCCATAAAAACAACATCTACATTGGGAAATATACAAAGTCAGGATAAAGCAACTACTTCAGGAGCACAGGTATCTTTTTTATTGGAAACTCCGGAAACAGACCGCCCTCCAGATCTGGAAACCACAAAAAAACAAGGAGAGGAAAAAGAAAAAGAGAAGGAGAAAACCAAAAAAGGATTACGGAGTCAGGGGAAACCCTCATAATCAATATATCCAAGTATTCATTATCAATACAAGAGGAGATGATCCTTAATAAAGGTATTACGTTTGTTCCTACACACACTGGTTCTCAGTTTGAGGATGAGATATCCTTTTATAAATTCATGAGAAATCTAAGATTAAGGAATTTCTTTGATAACATTGTTCAAAAGGAGGATACTCCAGAAAAGAAGGAAGGAATATTTCGACCGAAAAGCACTTTTGAGGCGCCCACATCCCACAAAACATTGGACTTATTTGAGTCACTTGTCAGCAAAGATCTAAAAAAACTGAATTACAAAAAGAACAACAAACAACCAAATAATTTGAACAGAAAAGAAAAAAGCATACTCTCACAATTGGGTAGAAAAACAGAGTTAACCTTTCAGAAGGCTGACAAAGGTGGAGCTTTAGTGCTGATGGATTCAGACTTTTACAACAGGAAAGTACAAGAACATGTAGACGATACTAACACTTATCTACTGTTGGAACAAGATCCCACATTTGAAATACAGAAGATACTCCAAGCACTAATAGAAAAGGCTGAAGAAGCGGATTGGATCACAGAAAAGATGGCAACATTTTTGATGGTTAAAAACCCAAAAAGACCTAACCTTTATATGTTACCGTAGGTGCATAAATCATTGGGAGATCCACCATTCCGTCCAATTGTGTCTGGCTGTAATTCTGTGTTTGAACCAGCAGGAAAAATAATTGACCATTTTTTGCAACCATTTATTCAAAACTGGCATACCTGCATACAGGATACGACAGATTTTTTACTTAAGTTGGCTAAGATCAAATTAAAAAATGGAAAAGAATACATCTTGTGTACCATAGACATAGTATCCTTGTATACTTCGATTGGACATACTGATGGTCTGGAAGCTGAAGAATGGATGTTGTTACAACATCCTGAAATTGAGTTAAACCCAATATTTTTGTTAGAACTGACACAATTTTGTTTACAAAACAGTTACTTCAAATGGGCTAACAAGTTCTACATGCAACTAAATGGAACCTCGATGGGCTTTACTGGAGCCCCGGTATACGCTAATACCTATATGGCAAAGTTTGAACAAGACCATATCTTTGCACATAAGGAATGGACTAACAATCTTGAATTTTTTTGTCGTTTCATAGACGATATTTTTCTAATTTGGTCTGGTTCAGAAACACAATTGGAGAACAACATCCTGGAATTGAACACCAGGAACCCGAGGATTCAAGTGACATTCAATACCAGTAGATCTGAGATTGCATATTTGGTTGTGAAAGTAGCAATTGAAGGAGACCAAATAGTCACCGTACTTCATCAAAAACCCACGGATAAAAACAGTATGTTACACTTCTTGAGTTTTCATCCTCCAAATCTACTAAGAAATTTACCTTATTCCCAATTTTTAAGATTAAGGAGAATAGTGACTAAACCAGAGAAGTGCATTGAATACATAAATGAATACAAGGAGAACTACAAAAAGAGAATATCCAGTAACATTATTGGAAGAAGCACAAACCAAAGCACTTAAGGAGAATTGGGATACATTATTGATGAAGAAACAACAGATTGAAAAAAAACGGAATGTATTTGTGTCAAAATACTCAACTAATTCTCAAAAAATCAAGAATATCATCAAGAAAAGATGGGAACTTTTGGAACAGGAGACAGATTTTAATCAGATCTTCACTGACAAACCGCTATTTGCCTATACTCGTTCCAAAAACATAAAAGAGTTACTGAATAACACAGAAATAAAACAGAAAAATTTCAAAGGAATGCGCAGGTGCACCAACTGTGTACACTGTAACAACGCGATTTTAGGCAATGTACTTTCACACCCACAGTCTGGAAAATCAATAAAACTAAAATATGATGGTGACTGTAACACGAATCAGGTCATTTATTCAATCAAGTGCCCCTGTGGGTTACTATATATAGGAAAGACTGAGCGCAAACTTAAAATTCGTATCTCTGAACACAAAAGTAGGATACGTAACAAATCACTAACATCCCCCTTATCCATGCATTGGCAAGAAAAACAACACTCAATAGCACAGTTGAGATTCCAAATCATAGAGGTTGTACAAAGCAGGGAAGGTACAGATTTGAATAAAAAGTTGCTACAGAGAGAGACATTCTGGAAAAATGCTTGGGACTCTGACCCCAGGGGGTCTGAATGACCGCATTGAACTTAGCAGTTATCTTTAGACATTATTTCTTTGTGGAGTTTATATTGTATCTTGCTGTGTTTAAATATGTTTCAATTACAAGAAAAAAGTAGAGGTGTATTCATTTGTTTCCTATATGTATGTCACGTTTTCACATCTCTTAGTTTCCTTTCTCCTTCACTGACACTTTTTTGTCTATTTCTAGGAAATCCGTGGTTTTCAATGGGTTTCATTCACCCTCGTTGTTCGCAACAGTAAAGCACAGGGATTTTGTTTACAAAAAACCACGTAGGTTGATTAAAAGCTGTCTTCGGCAGGAAAGAAGTAAAATTCAAATGATTGGTAGATGCGACAGGTGTTTAACCTATAGGAGAGACCGGCTGAAAGTTATTCGGTTTTGGGCAAGTAACAGTATGAGCTTACAGGATTGGCGGATGTAACGGTTGTGTAGCCAATAGGATACGTTGTTGAACCGGTTATGTTGGAAGCGTCCGATTCCATTCTTGAAAGCCGCAGGATTGTTTGGAGCGAGGAGTGGAGAACGGATAAGAGTGGCGTTTGGATATTGACAGATTCCGACAAGGTGAGAGTTAAGAGTGTTATGGGCATCCTTGTTTGGACAACTCGTGAGCAGCAGAGTGACGGTTTTTTAATTATTCAACAGGTCTGATGACCATTGCAAGTTGAGTGGACGCCGTACAAGTATTACCATAAGAACGTTCCGAGGTGATACGAGGTATGCAAACACCAACGTCTTGATTGTTTTACGGTAAATTGAGGCTATGAAATAGTGATGGTGTATTTGTTCATACTCGACAGGTCAACATTACTTCGAGTTGAGGAGTGTGATACGGGGTCTGGAGGGAGAATCGTTTAAAGTCTATACGTGGAACAAAGATAATAGGTATGAAGCAACGTGGCTTGATGCCATGGGTTGATGCCATGGGACATTAAGATCTAAATCAGAGAATAGTGTTGAGTTAAAGACACTGGTTTGAATTTCTGTTTGTAGAAAACAGCTTTTTTTGAGTTGACTGACTTCAGCCAATTAGGAACCCATTGAGAGAGAGGTTTTCAATCCTCTGGTGTGAGTAAAAACTTGATGTTGTTTTTTTACACAAACATTACACGGGTGATGATGGTGAAGGTTCTGTTTTCGTTTTTTGCATGGTAACGATACTCTACGATTTCTCTTAAACAGTTGAAACGTTATACGATATACTGATGTGCCTGTATATTATGTTTATTTTTCAGTGGTGCCCCTGACGAAGGGACTTTCTTAACGTCCCGAAATGCATTGGGCGAATACCAGCCTAACCAACTTTGTATTGATTGTTTGCTTTTTTTTGTTTATACATTTAATTATGAACTGATGTGAAACATTATGAATAATGTGAACTGTCAAATAATGCTGTAATATTGATGTTGATAACAAACAGTGAACGGTATATGAATAAATTGGATTTGTGAAAAAAACAAACAGTGTTAGATCAACAAATATATATTCAGGTTGTGCGCAACTAAGCCTGTGTCAACGACAGTTGACCAGCCACTTTTTCTACTATAATAATATGGGCCACATACAGGGTCCTCAAGACAACTGTCTTGTCTGTTGTTTCACTAATGGCACTGTCACCAGTATGAGGTCGGGGCAGGAATGACTCTAAGCTCATGTCTAAAACTTATCATATTTAATAAGTACTTCTCAGTGCAGTGCTATATTGTGACTAATTAATGTCAAAACTTCCATGTGTTAAATACACTTTTTATTAGCCTGAGGGGCGGTTAGCGATTAGATCTTCTTGGGACTTAGGCTTGAGTGGTTGTAAAGCTGCCTTCTTGTTATCAATAAATGTATCTACTACCCACCTCATTGTTTAAGTGGATGCTTACTTCACATTTGACGACGAGCGGGAGTACATAGAAGACAGCGTTCACTCCGTCTGCAGATTTCAAAGGTATTTTCTTATTTATATGTGCGTGAATGCACCAGCGGCTGTCTCGTGTTGATTGTGCCTTTGATTGCACCAGCGGCAGAACTTATGTTTGGAGAAGTCTGTTTGAGTTTTGTTTGATTAGTGTCACCTGTGAGATGATTTTGGCAACGTTATTATTTGAATTAAATTTGCTTTGATTGCAACAGCGGCTGATTTGAAACTGTATTTACTTTCAATGCACCTGCGTCAGTATCACTTAATTTTGGGTCACTATTCATCGTGATTTTGTGTTGCTCTACTTCCTTCGTACTACATTTCAAGCAGTGCACTATGGTGACATTAGTTTTTTAAAGTAAATAGCCAAGTATTACCTGTGTTCTTTTCTGAACGGCCACACTCGAGTCTTCACCTGAGTTTGTGTTCGATAAAGAATCTTCATTACGTTTGTTGTACGGCAAAGGATTGTGGGAATCCAGGAAGTTTGTAAAGTATGCTGGGAGAGATGTGACGTCATACGCACATACATCATCAGCCATTTTGAGTTGGTCAATATTATTTGCAGATTTTGATGCTGTTTTGAGTAAAGATTTCTTCATGTAGCTGACATTTACAAATATTAAAGCTTTTGAGCGTGGATTACAACAGTGATTCGCACACTTCTATTCATGTAAGCATTTATCTCTACTTTTATTCAATGTATGCAGAATTACATCGATGATTTGCACATCTTTTATTACAACTCTACCTTCCAAATAATTGTATACAACTCAAAGTTCGATAACTAAAAAAAAACAAGAAAAAAAATGTACTAGCATAATATATATAGCCTCAGCAATTTATTGTGAAATCATCAAAACCTATTTACTTCATCATCATTATGTCTAATATTGTAGCACCAAAATGTTCTACCTGTTGCTGGGAAACCTAAGATGGAATGGGATTTATGGTACCCTATGTTTTTGACCTACGTCGAAGTTTTAGAGGAAGATGGTTGTTCTTCAAAAAGGAAACTTGACTTGTTACGACATTGTTTAGGTGGCCAAGGGATAAATGAATTTGCAAATCTTCCCTTATCAATAAATGTATCTACTACCCACTTCATTGTTTAAGTGGATGCTTACTTCAATGTGTTTTGGTTGGCCTGAGATGATCGGCCAAACACACAAGTGCACTTGGAGAGTGCACACTGCCCTCCTCCTACTGCCCCCTCCCATGCCCCAGCCCCGCCCCTCCCTGTACATGCTGAGCTAGATGCTTAGAAATAAAACGATAATCAAATATTGTTTTGTTTTTTTAGCTACCTACTCTGCCAGAGGTACATAAAACAGTAAGGTCCTACTGTACCTGATCAAAGAAAGATGCAACATTTAATTTGCAATATAGGCAAGCGAAGAGTCACATTGAATTTTATATATCAAAAAGTCATTAAGAATATGTTTACAAAAGAACTCGTCACCTTTATTTCATAGTGGTTGTTCCAAATAGAGTGAAAAGAAAAGTGCTTGTAGTGGTGCTAAGAAGAAATAAAAAACAATTCACAAAGTAATCATAATTCAATAGCTATGGCAATAAGGAAATCCGATTTAGCCAAGGACAAGTAGCCTGTCTGAGGAATTCACAAAATCTATTATTTCCCTATCCACAAAATGGGTGGTGTCTAAATAGAACACCTCTCCCACCCCCCACAGGGATATCAATAATCAATCCAGGCTGAGTTGTCTAATATTGTCAGTCAATATTACAAAGAGATTGTGGGAATTTCTTAATATTCTCTCTGATCAATGCGCACAAGTGCACCACCATAAAGACTTATTTTCACTCTATTTGGTGCAACCACTTATCTGCGGCTGCAGACAGACAGTAATGCCAGAAATAGGGATCACAGCCCTAATGCATTGTGGGGCATATTAGCAGGCGGCAGCGATGATTATCGCTGACCGCTGCTAGTGTGAGGAAATCTATCGCCCGCTATCGCGGGCGATAATCTCCATGGTAGCGCTGTATTAACAGCGCTTAATGCCATGGAGATAAAAATCCCAGCGATAGCGGGGATTATCGCCGTTTTCAATGGAATATCGCTGGTTTTCCATAACCTTGCTGATAGGGAGGGCAATCTTAGCCATGTAACCCACCTCCCATTTCATTACATGGCTAAGTACAGGTCACAAGCAGGCGTAAGGAAAGTAGCGTTAACTGTGGTTAGCGCTACTTTTCCTAACGCTCTGCTTATTAGCGAGAGGCTTGATAATAGGAGAAATGTCGCTTAGCGACATTTCTCCTATTATTTTGCCCTGGAACACCCACTTTGCATCTCATTAGAGATGCAAAGCTGGGAGTTGTCGACAAGGGCGCAAAATCAGCAAAACACGCGATAGCTAAATGGAGTTTTGTAAACAGAGTTCACCAGAACCCCAGGCTGATCTGGGGATGGAGAAATGACAGCTACTTCTGCCAAAGCTTATTTTCTCTTACTGAAGCCATGAGCAGAGGGGAGGTGAGGTGAATCAGAGTGGTCACAGTCAGCTAACTCTCTCGCTGCTCACCTATGGTTGAGGTAGGGCTGGGGAGGGCAGTTTTGGGGGAATATATTTAGCGCAGACCGGAAAGCCTGCAGATGGCAGGAAGCTTTTTAAGTCCCGGCATGATCCAGCGCATGCGCTGGTCGGGCCGAGACATTTAGTAGCTGCTTTGAAAAGTGCTACTTTCCCGGCGACCAGCTTACTATCACACGCACAAGCGCGCGCGTGTCAAGGCCCTCCCGTACCAGGCTTGCCTCGCTTCAATGCCCGCGTCATTCTGCAACATGAAGACAATCAATTTTTTCCCCCTAGCTCCTGCAAGAAGAGTCTGTTGTCCGCGCGCTTTAACTTAAAACTTGTTTTTACTGAAAACACCTCCGCAACTGCATCAGGAATATTTTGTCCACAAAAAGGATGCCACCACAGTAATACTATCAAACATATGCCCCTGCAGATCCCACTTGCTGAGCCTGCACCCTTGAAGAAGATCTTTTATTGGTAAATAAACACATCACGGCAGCCACAGTGCAAACTAGAAGCATGCAGTGGTTTCTAGGCAGCAGGCAGCCACTATGCGATTCTACGGCTTTTCGCCACACACTGCACAATTCATCCCATTGGTCAGGAGTCGAACGTGTCACAGTGATCCCAGACGTACCTATCGTACTTTTGAAAAACAGGTGTCACTATAAAGGCTGGCTACGTGACATGCATTCCAATAACTTTAGTTCTGCAAAATGCGGTCTAGTGTCAAAGATTGCCACGCCGACACCTTGTTTTCAGGCCTGGGTTTTCATTTAGGGCCATATGTATCATCAAACTATTTTGCATTTCCCAAATAGCGAATTTTAAGGAATCGCTATTTAGGAAATGCAAAATGGTATGTATGAACAAAATCGCATTTAATTTGCGATTCCTTAAGCTTCCTTAATTGCAAATTTGCATTTTTCGAATTCGCTATTAAGGAATATTTTCCAATGCATTCCTATGGGCCCGGAGGCCCATAGGAATGAATGCAAAATAATTCTCAAATTGCGAATTCGCAATTTGCTAATCGCAATTTGAGAATTATTGCAAGGGTGCAGGGGTGTCTCAAAGACACCCTGCTGCACCCCTGAAAAGAACATGTGTGTGCATATGGCGCGCATACATGCCTTATGGGCATGTGTGTGCATCATATGCCACCTTTAAAAATGCCAATTTGTGCATTTCTGGAACAATTCGCAAGGTACCATCAACTGAAAGTTGGCGGTAATTTGCGAATTCCTAAACAAAATTCGCAATCTAAAATTGCTACATACATAGCATTTAAGGAATCGCAAATTTGCGATTCCCTAAATGCTATGGAAAAATAAGGAATCGCACAAGTTTGCAATTCCTTATTTTGGGAATGTTTCATACATTCCAAAACATGCAAAACGGCCGTTTGCGAGTCGCAAAGGCCGAAATTCTGTGAATTTCGGCCTTTGCGATTCAAAAACGGCTTGATACATATGGCCCCTAATAATCAAAGGCACTCTGGGCTTTGCAGTCCTAGATAAACACAAGTGAAGAAAAACACATAAAAGAAATCCTAGTGAAATGAAAGGTTGCATCCCGGTGACACCGAGTCATTTGGTAACACAAGTGAGTGGAGAGGCATATACTATGATAAAAGAGTACATACCTTAAGTGGACAGTACAAAATATGATAGTTGAGACGCTGGGCACATTCCAATAGTAGAAGTGTTCAGAATTGGCAAACTTGGCAGAGGACACAATACAACATGAGAGAGCTTTTGGCTTTACAACGGGCAGAAAGGCGCTGTAAAAATGCCATGGCCATCCGCAGGGGGATTCAGGCAGGTCAGACAAAGCAGCTACGGCTACCCGTAATTTCATTACAAGAACGGAGGCTACATTATGCAATGACTTTTAATTGCAGATCCAAGCCAGTCGCATCACAATAAAAAGGTTCCAATAAGAACACTGAGATAAAGTAAGACATTACACATAGCAACAATCAGCCTCTTTTAAATGCGGCTCCAAGCAGATAAGTAGCTCGCTTCATTCTCTCTTATTTAAGATTATTGTCTTTTAACCTTGTTATAGATATTAATTTCTGGGGAGGTTTAACTTAAAGGTGAGTTAATTCTCACATCATATTACTTTTGAATTCTCTTTTGGTTATCTATCTGTGGCCTTAACCCCACTTTCTACCCTCCCTCCTCCCCGGATCTGCAATTTATGGAGATCCCCCCCTCCTTTGTATTCTTTCCCTCTCAAAGCTTAAGCTATGTCGTTTTTCACTCCTTTTAACAAAATACCCCCTCGCCTGCGATCGTGTCGCTCGCTCGCTGAAAGGGAACTGTTCTAGAAGATTTAGTTGGTTTAGATTAAGGCGCTTATAACCCCACGAGAGTTCTTACCCTCGATAAAAGCTGTTGTCCCTTTTTTGCGTAAATGTTTGTAGAACGTTAGATGCGCACGCCTACAACGAACCACGCGGAGCTACGCGATGTGACGGAGGGCCCACAGAAACCCCAAGGACCGCGTGATGTAGACTTAAGGCGCTGCCTTTAAAACGAAGCGCTGCCATGCCCAATACTCTTACCGCTTAACGCTTGGCAAATAACGTGGAGCACTCCCCTTGCCTAGCATTCCTCTTGCGGAGCCTTCTCTTCCTCGGCCGAGGGTAGCAGACAAGACGCGCTTTAGAGGAAAGTTCCTTGGCGAGTCCCACGCTTCGTGAGTGTCTCGCCTAGGGACTTTCCTCAATCGCCTGACAGTTGATAATCAGCTGTTGGAGGCGTCGGAGCATCATGATTTTAGCCTTTTCTCTACTTATTCCGAGAGACATTAAAGGACACTAAAATGTATAAACCAGGGGATATAGGCACTTCATTATTTTATGCCTATGCTTACTCTCCTTTTAGGAATCCCTTAATCTTTTTCAGCCCCTTATTTTAACCCCTATATTAACAGTGGGGAGTACAGAATACAAGTAGGGGCGAATAGCATTTTGTTTCCGAAAAATATTAAAAAAAATAAAAAAAAGAAATAATATATAAAGACAAGATGGAAAATGTATCTGACTCTGATTCAGAAGAAAACAATGCTAAAATACCTAATTTTAGTAAAGAGGATTTTCGGTTTATGATCCAAACGGAAATGAAATCCTGTTTAAGGGAGACCCTTGCTCAACTTGCCCCTTATAAAAGACCTCTTCATTCCCAAGAAGATGTGTCTGATGTGTTTATCTGTGACAAAGTGGGAGCAAAACGTACAAAGAAAAGTAACAACACCACTACCGAAACCCATGTGAGCACAGGAGGTCCTAGCACCTCTAATATTGTTAGTGGTCCTAGCACCACAACATTTTTGGAAGGTTTTTACACCTCAAATAATAGAGACGTCTTTTATGACTCACTTCAATCGGGTGCCCCTTGCGGCCCAAATACCTTGGATGCCCTTAGCGGCTCATTACCACAAAGTGCTCAAGACTACCAGGAGGGCTCCGATGATGACGATGATATAGATCCAGACGAATACGTTCTGGACTTGGATGATGGGGATGTTGGAATTTTTGATGAGGAGGACGAACTCCCTTCTACATCTAAAGATAGTATTCTAAATCCCTTGTGAGAGGAGATGCTCTCCCCCCTAAATCTAAGCATCCCCGTTCCACACAATGGTCTCCACGGGAGAATGTATCTAAATTTATTAAAAAATGGATTTGTTTCCCTCTCGAAAGAGGGACAAGGAATATTCTAAGGGCTGAGTGTTCAAGACCCTCAATTGATGAAAAAGCATGTTATGCTCCCAATATGGATCCAGAATTAATTAAATACCTCTTTAGACTTGGGCGCGACCCTAGAAAAGGTCTTGAAAAAGCCTTTAAAGGATGCCAAGATCGCCTACTGGATGTGGTTGGTCCACTTAGTAGAATTCTTGACTCCGCTGAGGAGTGTTACCTTAAAGGTACCCAACTTGATACAGATCTAATAAGAGGTTGGAGTCAAAGAGCCCTAATTCTCCTAGGTAATGGCAGTTCCAGCATTAACGCTGAAAGACGTAGGCTCATCCTTTTTAAACTAGACCCTAAACTTACAGATATGGCTGAGAAGGAACCATCCTCGAACCCAAAAGGCCTGCTCTTTGGTGAAGAGCTTATAAGATCTCTGGGAAAGTATGTCTCAACTTTTACTGCACTTGATAAGGCACAAAAGAATATAAAGAGAGTATTCAGCATAATGTTTTTGGAAGGGCCAGAAGAAGGGTCTTTTCTTCCGGCCGGTTTAACCAGAGACCCTTCCAGAGATCACGTCCTTACGGAAGAGGCGGACAGCAAAATAATTATAACAACGGCTTCTACCGTGGAAGAGGAAACAGAGCCAGAGGCGCAAGATCACAAGCTTCATTCTCGTCAAATCCTCAAAGTAAGTTCCAATCTTTTAATTTCCCCTTGTATCCCTCCGAAGGTGGGAGGGAGACTCAGTCTTTTTTCGAAAAAATGGGAGGAAATAGCACAAGACCCTTGGGTCCTGTCCACAGTGACAGGCTTTATGATAGATTTCGTTCAAAGTCCAATTCAAACTTCCTTACCGAGGGATATTCCTATTTCAATAGAAAAAGAGAAGATAGTAGAGGAAGCGATCTACACTATGCTCGAGAAAGGAGCGATAATAGAAGTTCCCTTAGATTCTCTAACCTTCGTAAGATCTTTGTTCCTTGTGGAGAAAAAAGGAAAAGGTTGGAGACCGGTTATAAATTTGAAGGGCCTCAACAAATTTCTGGTTTACAGGCACTTCAAAATGGAAGGAATCCATCTCCTAAGAGACCTTCTTCAAAAAGAAGACTGGTTAGTAAAACTAGATTTGAAGGACGCCTACTTCACTATCCCGATGGCGGAAATACATCAACCTTACCTACAATTTCTTTGGAAAAATCATCTTTATCAGTTCAAGGCTCTCCCTTTCAGGCTTTCCTCCGCCCCTTGGTGTTTTACAAAGGTAATGAGAGCAGTACCTTCTTTCCTAAGAGAACGAGGCGTTCGGCTTGTTATTTACCTCAACGACATTTTGATAATGTCTCAAGACCTGCCTCAGATTCTTATAGACTTGGAAACGGTTATGAATCTGTTGGAAAGTCTAGGCTTCATTGCCAACAAATAGAAGTCTATTCTAACCCCCTCCAAATCTCTGGAGTTTTTGGGTTTCACTCTAAACACTTCCAAGTGCCTTCTCCTTTTACCCCCTTCAAAAATCTCGAAGATCAAGAAAGAGATTTGTCATGTTTTAAGACAGGAGGACATCCCTTTAAGAGAACTGGCAAGACTTCTAGGCCTCTTATCTTCTTCCATTCAGGCAATCTTTCCAGGCCCTCTGAATTACCGGGCCTTGCAAAAGATAAAAGGAAGGGCTTTGAGGTCCGGTCTTTGGTACGAAGACCGAATCACCCTAGATTTGGAGGCCAAAACAGAACTGAACTGGTGGTTAGAAAACCTAGAAGCTTGGAATGGGAAAGCAATTTTCGGGTCAGAACCGGATTTTGTGCTGGAATCAGACGCTTCCCTTGGTTGGGGTGCTTGTTTCCTAGATCAGAATACGGGTGGTGTTTGGTCTCAGGAGGAGTCATTTCACAACA
The DNA here is from genome assembly GCF_964263255.1 of Lissotriton vulgaris. Classification (NCBI taxonomy): domain Eukaryota; kingdom Metazoa; phylum Chordata; class Amphibia; order Caudata; family Salamandridae; genus Lissotriton; species Lissotriton vulgaris. Next base: position 1,754,169,757 of record NC_141687.1, read on the forward strand.
TCAATTTCCTAGAACTTACTGCTGGCCTATACGCCCTTATGAGTTTCTAGCACTCAATTCAAGGGAGATCGGTTGTTCTGAAAATGGACAATGTTTCGGCAGTGGCCTACATCAATCGGTTGGGAGGTACGAAGTCTCCCGACCTTTCGAACCTAGCAAGGAAACTCTGGATGTTCTGTTTAGAACACAAAATTGCCCTCAGAGCGGAATACTACCCAGGGAAGTCGAACGTTTCTGCCGATTGGAATTCCAGACTCCTTTCGGACGACAGCGATTGGAAACTGAACGTCGCTGTCTTCGACTCACTAAATTCTTATTGGGGTCCATAATAATAATAATAATAATAAGCATTTATTAAGCGCCTGGCTGCACAAAGCTGTGTGTCCCCGCGCTGACTGCAAAATGCAAACCCATCAGGAAGAACATGAACCATAGGAGATAAAGTTAGTATCTGGGGAATAAGTGAGTTTTAAGTTTAGCTCTGAAACTCATTTCAGATGGCTCCATCCGTAGACGGATTGGCAGAGCATTCCAAAATTTGGTGGCCAGATAGCGGAAGGATTTTCCGCCCATCTTAGCTTTTGTGATGCGGGGGGTTTTAAATAGCATCATGCCTGACGATCTAAGGTCTCTGATCGGCCTATGGATGGTAATAAGATCTCTCAGATAGCTAGGGCCTTTGTTTTGAGCAATACGGTGTGCATAGCAGAGAGTCTTGAATATGATTCTCTCTTTAATAGGGAGCCAGTGAAGCTTGGCAAGTGCATGTTTAGTAGATGATCTCCGAGGGAGACCGAGCACCAGTCGTGCTGCTGAATTCTGTATGCATTGTAGCTGGTGCAGACCCTTTTGATTTAGACCGAGTAGGAGAACATTGCCATAGTCCAAATGAGGGGATATTAATGCATGGACAATGGTTTTTCTCGCTTCGGTCGGCAGAAGGTCGAGTACTTTACGGAGTACTTTTAAGGTGCCATAGCATTTGCTTGTGACTTTGTTCACCTGGGCTTTGCCTGAGAGGTCGGCGTCAAGCATGACTCCGAGACTTTTCACCTTCTCCACAGGCCGAGGTAATTCTCCTAGTTCGCTAGGCCACCATGCATGGGACCAGACGGAAGCATCTTTCCCTACTATCAGTACCTCAGTTTTATCTCCGTTTAAACGGAGACAGTTGGTGTTCATCCACTTCGCTATTGATAGCATACAATTAGAGAAGTTGGAAGCTGAGTCTCTATTGTCTGGCGTTATTTTGAACACCAACTGGGTGTCGTCAGCGTAACTGACAATGCCCACCCCAAATTCCTCCGCAATGTGTGCCAGGGGTTCCATGTAGATGTTGAATAAAGTAGTGCTCAAACTAGAGCCCTGTGGAACCCCATGGCTCACACTGCGAGGAGATGACTTAAAGGGTGGGCAGTGAAGTTGGAAAGTTCTGTCAGTGAGGTAGGACTGGAACCCGGTGAGAGCTGGGCCTTTTACTCCCATGTCTGAGAGCCGAGACAGCAGCGTTGAGTGCAGCACGGTATCAAACGCTGCACTCAAGTCCAGTAGGACCAAAGCTGCTGTCTCTCCCTCATCCACTATCTTCCGAATCTGTTCGGTAGAATACAGAACAGCTGATTCGGTTGAATGGCCCGATCTGAACCCTGACTGAGAGGGGTGGAGGAGCGATTCCTTCTCTAAGAACTCCATAAGTTGAAGACTGGCCACCTTTTCTATGACTTTGGCACAGAAAGGGAGAAGCGAAATTGGCCTTAAGTTTTGGAGCTGAGTAATTGGGATATTAGTTTTTTTTTTTAATGGTATTACCTGGGCAGATTTCCAGTTTTTCAGGACATGACCTTCTTGGAATGATAGAGTGATCATGTTACGCATTTGATCCAATAGTAAGTTTTCCATGACTGCTTTATACTGTTCTGGAGGGCAGGCGTCCATAGGGGAGCCTGAACAAATACTATTTATGATCTTCGCTAATTCCTGTTTGTTGGGGGCCCATTCGAGATAGACCTATTTGCGAGCCGTCTCACCTTTCAACTATAGCGTTACTTCAGCTGGATGCCCGATCCCGGCGCACAGGAAGTGAACGCATTCCTACAAACCTGGTCAGGGATCAATGCTTATGCCTTTCCCCCATTCGCAATGATACAGAGAGTCCTGCAGAAAGTGAGGCAAGACCGATGCTCTCTAGTCCTAATAACTCCCTTCTGGCCATCACAAGCGTGGTTCCCCACTGTTCTGGAACTGACCTTCGAAATTCCCTTCCTCATTCCTTCCCTGAAAGATCTCTCTACGGATGAAAACGGAGATCCTCACCTAATGCCCCTATCCGGGAGTTTGAACCTTCTTGCCTGGAGAGTGTCAGGCGATCTAATGAAGTCTCAGGACTTTCGTCATCAGCTTCTACTCTCCTCAGAGAGTCATGGGCGCCGGGAACTCACTACAGATACAACAATATCTGAAAATGCTGGTTTCGTTGGTGCATGGAGAGGGATTTGGATCCCTCTCAAGCACCTATCGTTGATATAGTGAATTTTCTCGCTGAACTCTTCGACAAAGGATTGAGTTATAGATCAATCAATTGTTATAGATCGGCAATCTCTGCTGGTCATATCCTTATTAACGGCAAGTCGATCGGTAAAAATGTTATTGTTTGTAGGGTAATGAAGAGCATTCGTCTAAAAAGACCCCCGAGGCCAAAATATGATTCTCTCTGGGATGTGAATTTGATACTAGATCTTTTCACTTCCTGGCCCGATCATTCTCTTTTGAGCAGAAAGTTTCTTTCTATAAAACTCGCAACTCTTCTTTGCCTTATCTCCTGTCGTAGAGTTTCTGATGCTAAAGCTCTGGAGATCTCTAATAGGTCTTATAATTTATTTGGAGTTAAATTTGAGGTCTATAGAAGAACCAAGACCATGTCTGATTCAATCTTCTATCCTCGTTTCAATCCTTCTCCGAAACTTTGTGTAGTTGAATGTATGAAAGCGTATGATATGACAATGTATAATCTTCGACCGCTTAATGAGAATCAACTTCTCATTTCCTTTGTTAAGCGTCATAAGGCTATTTCCTCCACTTCCATTGCCAGATGGGTTAAGTCTGCTATGTCTCTAGCTGGTATTGATATTTCAATACTTCAAGCTCATTCTCTTAGAGGTGCCATGGCCAGTAAGTCTCTTTGGTCCGGAGGTAAGTTTGGATGATATCCTTAAAGCTGCTGACTGGTCTAATGCAAGTACCTTTACAAGGCATTATTGTAAACCAATTGAACATATGTCTAATGTAGTTTTACAGGGCTACCAACATGCATAATGTAGCCTCCGTGCTTGTAATGAAATTGCGATTCTCCTATTATCATGCCTAGAGAATCTAGATTTCATTAAAGACACGGAGGCTCACATTATCCCACCCAACACTTCCCATGGTATTGGGTATAACTTAACATGATGTTATTTTTCAGCTTGATGTTATGTATTTGAAATGTTCATTAATTATTGTTCAATTGTTCATCTGGATATGAGTCGGATTTCTTTGTTTTTAGGATACAATTTTCATTGTCCTTTTTCTTTCAGATAACCCTTCTACTTAATCTACTTTGGACCTTTTCGTCATCAGGAGATCGATTGATTGTCTTCTTCTTCAATTTTACTTCGAATCTCCTGGAATCTCATGGATCTACTTTCGCCAGATTTAAAAGAGGCTGATGGTTGCTATGTGTAATGTCTTACTTTATCTCAGTGTTCTTATTGGAACCTTTTTATTGTGATGCGACTGGCTTGGATCTGCAATTAAAAGTCATTGCATAATGTGAGCCTCCTTGTCTTTAATGAAATCTAGATTCTCTAGGCATGAAAATAGGATAATCGCAATTGACACCCATCAACCAATCATATAGTAAAGCTTGCCTGCTGGAGTGCGTCTCGTGGTAGGTGCTACTTTTGAACAAGAGCAATTTAAACTCACCTCAGTTCATCAACCTTGGAAGCATCAACGTCTGAGTTCTCCAAACTGAGATTAAGTTTGTAGGAGATGTATAGTTACCATTTTGTAACAGGACAGAATCCGGACAAATAAAGGTAGGGTTTCCAGATAAGAAGTATTTATTTTACAAATCCAATTCTTCAGCCACAGCGCAGAGCAGTACGTTCCCAAGAACCAGGATCATCCAACTGACACAGCAGAGGGAATCCTCGGGAACGTACGCTCCAAAAGAATACAGAGCCAGCATTCCTAACATGGAATCAACTAAACATTCCCCAAGCAATTCAGACCCACTTCAACACCTCCCCCCTTAATATGACTAACAAAAAACAAACAAAAAAAAATTAGTAAGTAACAAAATTCTCATATCTAGCAGGCAATCTAATAGTGCGACCACTCCTAACCGAACTGCCCACATTAACACCCCCTTCCCAAGTAACAGCAACATTAGGAGCTGAGACACCACCAGCTGCGGGAACAACACCAACACATTTATCACCCTGATCTTGCAACCAAAATGACCAATCCAAATCATTAGGACAACCACTCCCTTTCCTTTTCCTAATCAAGTCAGCTTGATCCTCCCTCAATTTAACCACCTGTCTCTTATTCCACCAGCCCCTACCATTAAGAAAAACAGAGCCTTTAGCAACCTTACAAACCTTAATAGGATCATAGAAATGAGACTCACCTTTCCTGACCGCAAAAGGTTTCTTACACAACACCCAGTCACCAATAGAAAGATCCACATCATCAACAGAACCCTTTTTGTCAAAATTCTTTTTCATGCGAAATTGACTATGCTTCACTGTCTCAGCCAATTGAACGTAACGCAACTTCCCATCAGATTTACTTGCAAGCCAAGAAGGTAGAAGTAAAGAATTAACTTTCCTACCCCTAAGTAATTCAAACGGAGTAACTCCCGTGGAGCAATGTGGAGAAACATTATAATTCCAAATTTTCTGCTCAACAAATGATTTAACATCTAAGCCAGCAGCGATAGCAGTCTGGATTCCTTCCTTAAGGATTTTATTGCCGCGCTCGACCAAACCGTTGGAAGCGGGAGAATACTTAGCAACCTTGAGATGTTTAATATCCAGAGAACCCAAAAACGAACACATTTTCTCAGAAACAAAATGTGTTCCATTATCCGTGACCAGACATCTGGGAGAACCCTCCACCAAAAACAACCTGCTTAAAAACAAAATAGTGTTTTCAGTATTAGGAGCATCAACAAACTTATAATACATCCACTTAGAGTGATAATCAACTGCAAGAATCAAATATCTGAACTCTTCAGAAAGAACTAAATAGGGCCCTGAAAAATCGAGACCCACCTTGATCCAAGCTTCCTCAGGAAATTCAGTGGAATGTAACGAAAGATTAGGTAACTTCCAGTGTTTATCGGAAACTAAACACTCCTCACAACCATCAATCAAGGATCTAACCTGTGCTCCCAAGCCCGGCCACCAATAGTGTTGTCTAATATTCATACAAGTTTTAGTTACACCTAAGTGACCCTCATGACCTTTTTTAATAATAACCTTCCTCAAACTGGATGGAGGAACAAACTTGTCACCTCTCGGAATAATTCCATCCTTCACCGAAATTTCATCTGCAACCAATGCGAAGTTCCTAAGATCACCAGAAAGATTTCTAATCTTTTAATACATCCCACCCTCGTTGCCAAATGTAACAGGACGGAATCCGGACAAATGAAGGTAGGGTTTCCAGATAAGAAGTATTTATTTTACAAACCCGATTCTTCAGCCACAGCGTAGAGCAGTACGTTCCCAAGAACCAGGATCATCCAACTGACACAGCAGAGGGAATCCTCGGGAACGTACGCTCCAAAAGAATACAGAGCCAGCATTCCTAACATGGAGTCAACTAAACATTCCCCAAGCAATTCAGACCCACTACACATTTCTTTTTTTATTGTACAGAGTGGCTTGGCTACAGCTTGTTTTTTTAGCCACCTCTTTGTCTCCGCCACCACAGCGCTCAGGATCACAGTTGCCATGCTTTTTATACACCACAAATGCTGCATGTAAATGAAGTTAGTCTTTAAACGCGATAAATACACACATTCACACTTCCATGGTATCTTCATTTACGAGTACTTACTGAGGCATTTGAGCCCCCTGGGAACACAGCCACCGACCCCAACGGAGGACATGCCCAAAGTTTGAAGACCTCTGCTGTCGAGGGTGCAGTGAAGCAGTGACTGGAAGGCATCATACCTTTACATTACCGTACAACCTTGATTATGGCCATCTGATGTTCCTGTTTGAAAGGGAACCCGCACACTACTTCATGGAGGGAAGACAAAGTTGACCTGAGATCACTGTCTTATAATATGTAATCAAAAACACATGTTCCCACCAGCTACTTTGAGGAGAGGGTCTGTGATAGACTCGTCTCCATTGCCAACAACAAGTTCTGGTATAGTGCCAGAATGTCTTTTATGTGTACTAGTTTGACCTTGTTTATGAAGGGTAGAGTTGGAAGGGAGAGCTATTCTCCACCATCTTGGATTTTAATTCACAGAGGGTTACGGGAGACTGTAGAAGCAACCAGGCAAAGGGAATAACTCCTGGTGAAGCGGTGTGGATTGTGTGGTATTTTTCAGGGATTGAACAAGAATCACCTAATACTGGCCTCTGCTTCCAAGTAAGGACTCCAAAATTGAACAAAAAGTTTCCTGACCTGATCCATAGAGAGATCTGTATCTGTAATTGCTGGGAACACTTCCTGTTAGAGGATTCATACACAGAAGGAGCGGCAGAGGGACTAAAGAAGCACCAAGGGTGCCCTCCACTCAAACAAGCACTGGCATACTCAATAGGTCTCGCTTTTGGGACCTTATAAGTATTTAGGTATGCAGCCAATATCCTTACTGCAACAACATTAACTGTTGCATGGCTAAACACTTATAAGGTCCCAAAGGTGAGACCTATTGGCTATGCCAATGCTTGTTCTGTGTAGTGTTCTGATTTTGTACATACAAATAATACTTTGTATAGCCCAGGCTGAAGATGGTGTGAAATTTAGTACGGCAACAGCACACATAGCCTGGGGCGGCTGGCACGCACATGCACTGGTGGGGAGTGCGGGCAACTAAGTGGTTGGGTGCGTGCATGCAGGCCAGGCGTGTTGCAAATAATAACAATAAAGTCACTTGCTCTACCTGCTACACGTCTGACGTCCTCTTGGTCCCTCCTATGTGGGCTCTGTGAGCTCAAGCCTACAGGATGGAGGCTGCGGTGCACAAAATGTGAAAAATAAAATGTCTATGAAATCAATTAATTGCCAATTTGGAGCCGCTGCAGTGGATGGGGGGGCGGCAACACCCCCTCGCCCTCACGAAGAAACCGCCACTGTACAGAGCTCAGAATAAGGGACGGAAATTGAAGGAGGTCTGATGTGGAGCGTGAACATAGAGTGCAATTCTAACTGTAGTCTATTTTTAAATCCACCCCCAGTGGAACATGGATTTGTGAGAACTATGCAGAACGTCATTCACGTTTCCCGCAGTGTCACAAGAGTTGGGGTGGACAAAGGATGCTGCAAGCAAGAAATTTCAACAAAATACTACTCCTCCTGACTGTATGTAGTTATCTGCTCTACTTGTACAGTTGGAGTTTCCATTTTCTCGGAATGCCCGCTCATATCAAAAGGGTTTGACGATGTGTCCTCATTGCATTGTTGGGACCTTAATATGATAGTTTCCATTCATTTTCTCATTTAAACATGAGACAATCTAGTACTTTCCCTTCTTCTGACCTTTATTACCATGCTCTCCTCTACATTAAACAATCTCTAGGGCTTAACGGATCATTTCATGATGGCAGGGCACCACTTATCCAGTCCTCTGCTCTCATTTAACCAAGAAGTGCATTCTGGGACCTGTAGTGTTAACTTGCTTCATTTGAACCAATTGTAACATCATATAAGGAAAATCCAGGCCTCAAAAGTGGCAATATTCTGCCAATTGCTGCTAAATGTCTCTATTTTGCACAAGGTGCTTGGCCTTAGAGACACATTTTGTGAATGGAGAATACTGCAATGGGCATTTGTGGCTATAACAATGCACAGAGATGCTTGCACTGAGCATTGAAGGTACACAGCGGCTGTACTTTATGTTTCAGACTATATCCACACATGGGGTGGCTGCATTCAGCAATCAGGAACATGCTAGTTCATGGCAAAAATGCGTAGGATGTTTTAGGCTCTGCCTAACCATATGAGCATGTCAAGGGTTTGATGTCCAGTCATTACCCTAAACTCAACTCAAGTAAAACTGAGGTGATTTTGTTTGGTTGCAAAAAATGTAGGAGTGATACAAGCTTAACTTCAAACCTCAAGTTAACTTTTTGATCTCTTTGTGTTTATATATCCTTAGAAAGATCAAAAAACTCTTTCCTTTTATACGAGGGGCTGTAAGAAAGACAGTAATTACAGCACTGGTTTTATCTAAGCTGGATTACTGTAACAGCCTTTACGTTAATACGCTAGAAAACAACCCTAATAAGCTTCAGATGGTGGAGAATGAGGCTGCCAAGATTCCCACAGGGACAGCTAAATTCTTGTCGGTAGCCAGAGAAATTCGGAAGTTGCATTGGTCCCTATAAAAAAACACAATGAATTTAAGGCTCTGGGCCTATAAGGCCTATAAGGCCCTGTACAATATGGGCCCAGGGTTTCTGAAACACTCTTTTCAGATCTCTACACCGTGTACACAGCTTCGATCACTAGGGGCAAACCTCATAAACATTTCCAGATTTTCCAAAGTCCGCTGGGGAAGCAGAAGCTTTGCTTTTGCAACTTCTAAGCTGTGGAACAGTTTCCCTTCCTATATGAGAGCTGTGCCCACCCTTATATCTTTCAGGAAAGAACTAAAAACGTGGCTCTTCAATGACTAGGCTCCATCCTGCTCAGGTGTAGACAGCGCCAAGACACCCAATGGTATATGTGTGCTTAACAAATTGTGGTAACATAACAAGGGTTTCTGTGGCTAAACTGTAACTCTTAAAGTGCTTATTTGATTTGATTTGATTTTTGATTTATAGAGCGCAACGAATGCCCGGAGGCGTCTTGGCGCTGAGGACTCAGAAACAAGTGAGGCTAGCATGTGAGTAGCATTAGAGGTCAGATTGGAACAACCATGCTGATGATGCTCCTAATGTGAAAATTGTCTTTCAAATCATCATGGACACTGTTTCCAGTTCTGGAGTTTCATGTGATAACCTAATCCATTCTGGATGTTAAAGTCTTACTTTACTTCCATTGCACTAATAAGACTCACTAACCCCCTCATTAATGGTCATTACAAGCACTGTCTCTAGTCCTGAGCTTTTCATCTACAGGTCATTGTTTTCAGGTGTGCTAGTCTTATTAGTGCAATGGAAGCAAAGTAAGACTACAACACCCAGAATGGATAACCTAACCGTTCTGGATGTTGTAGTCTTACTTTGCCTCCATTGCACTAATAATACCAGCACACCTGAAAACAATGATCTGTAGATGAAAAGTTCAGGACTAGGGACAGTGCTTGTAATGACCATTAATGAGGTGGTTAGTAAGTTGCTCAGCATAGAAGCTGCACACAGTACCTGCATCTACACTTGATATCATGAGGGTATAACTCAGGATATGTTATGCTTTGGGCGTGTGTGGAAATGTAACATGCGTGCAGGGGCGGCTCCTCCATTTGGGTGGAGGAGCATTGCCTCACTGCTTTCTCACAGTGTGAGAAGCAGAAACATAAAATGGTATTTTAAATAGAGAGAACGCAGAAAGATATGCCTGGTTGGGGGCAGGAGGGTCGAGGAGGAGTGGCTTGCTCAATGCTCAGAAGTACTTTAAAAAGAAAATTAATCCCCCCACTCCTTCTCGCGCAAACCCCAGCATGCACCCCCAACCAGGAGTCATGTGAGCCGCGACTACATGCGTGGCTAAAATCTAAGGGTCACGTGGGCATTCGGGCATGCTTGTGCATTTCAGTCTGTAATTGCTTATGACTGCTATAAACATATGGAGGTTCTACCTGTGTAGATGACAGCTGAGCCCAGGCAAATAGAGTCTGCGCTTTTAGCATATCATTGCACTACACTAGCTAATATGCAGTTCATAACAAAAATAGAAAGTAATCTGCTTTAGTAGTGATTTTCTGATTTTATTAATCCTGTATTTGTTGTTTTTACTTCAATAGTGTCTCTTCCTGTCACATATACTTTATTGTGACGTCATTAGGGATCAAAGTCATTCAATGTAATTTCCTGTCATGTGATTCAAACAAGATGTTACTTGGCCTTTTGGTGGATCGAGTCCATCTTGAGAAATGGTAAAGCCAACTGCGTTCCCTGCTCAACACTGGCAAAGGAATACTGATTTGCTTTGTCAATGCTTGTTAAGAAGAATGGGCTGAGCACTCCTATTAAAAGTATTCATCTGCTGCTGTGAACAGTGTACCAGATATTAACAATTGTAATCAACAATGACTGTGTAAAGCACCTAGATTCCTCATTGCTACAGCGAAATTGCATAACAATGACGTATGTATGAATATTTCGTTTTTTTAGGTCTCGCACCTGCGAACCGGATCGCGAAAGCGATCCGTCGCTGCGAGACTTATTGTGATCATTTCAGTTTTCAAGGACTCAAGGGGAACAGACAAGAGACAAGAGATGTGAACGCGCAGATCTTCGACTTGGATTCGCGGTCAACGGTGAAGAGCATGTCAGTTTCAGTTTTGAGCAGTTCTACATTTTGTTACTTTGTTGCAGTTTTAAAGGCTGGTTTGTGAAGAACATGTCAGTTTCAGTTTTCCCTTGCCAACTGTGTGCAAACAGCTTCTGCATACAATTTTTTTAATGTTTTTTTTTTATATAATGTGCGTGTTTTAATACAAGTGTGTTGAAAAGTGGGTGTTTTCGATAATTAGTCCGTAAAAAAGTGTTTGTGTTTAACTACAATAATAATGTGTGTGTTTTCAATACAATGAGCATGTTAGGAAGTGTTTGTGCTGTACAGTGGAGTGCTGCGTTGTAGAGTGCAGCGCTGTATAGTGGGGTGGTGTGTTGTGGAGTGGACTAGTGTGCTTCGTGGAGTAGTGCATTGTAGAGTGGAGCACTGCGCTGTAGAGTGGAGCACTGCGCTGTAGAGTAGAGCGCTGCGCTGTAGAGTTGAGCGCTGCGCTGTAGAGTGGAGCGCTGCGCTGTAGAGTGAATCCGGCACTGTAGAGTGGATGCTGCGCTGTAGAGTGGTGCGCTGTGCTGCAGACGAACGCTGCGCTGTAGAGTGGAGTGTTGCACTGTAGAGTGGAGTGTTGCGCTGTAAAGTGGAGTGTTGCGCTGTAGAGCGGCATGCTGCGCTGTAGAGTGGAGCGCTGCGCTGTGGAGTGGAGCGCTGTAGAGTGGAGCGCTGCGCTGTAGAGTGGAGCGCTGCGCTGTAGAGTGGAGCGCTGTAGAGTGGAGCGCTGCGCTGTAGAGTGAATGCTGCACTGTAGAGTGAATGCTGCGCTGTAGAGTGGAGCGCTGCGCTGTAGAGCAGAATGCTGCGTTGTGTAGTGTTGCACTGTAGAGTGGAGCGCTGCGCTGTAGAGTGGAGCACTGCGCTGTAGAGTGGAGCGCTGCGCTGTAGAGTGGAGCGCTGCGCTGTAGAGTGGAGCGCTGCGCTGTAGAGTGGAGCGTTGTGCTGTAGAGTGGAGCGTTGCGCTGTAGAGTGGAGTGTTGCGCTGGAGAGTGGCGCGCTGCGCTGTAGAGTGGCGCGCTGCGCTGCAGACTGGACCGCTGTGCTGTAGAGTGGAGCGCTGCACTGTATAGTGAGTGCTGCTCTGTAGAGTGGAATGCTTCGCTGTACAGTGGTGTGCTAAATTGGGAAGGTCTGCGCTGTAAAGTGGAGTGTTGTGTTGTGTAGTGCTGCGCTGTAGAGTGGAGCACTGCACTGTAGAGTGGAGCGCTGCGCTGTAGAGTGGAGTGCGCTGCGCTGTAGAGTGGAGTGCGCTGCGCTGTAGAGTGGAGCGCTGCACTGTAGAGTGGAGCGCTGCGCTGTAGAGTGGAGCGCTGCGCTGTAGAGTGGAGCGCTGCACTGTAGAGAGGAGCGCTGCGCTGTAGAGTGGAGCGCTGCGCTGTAGAGTGGAGCGCTGTAGAGTGGAGCGCTGCGCTGTAGAGTGAATGCTGCACTGTAGAGTGGAGTGCTGCGCTGTACAGCAGAATGCTGCGTTGTCTAGTGTTGCGCTGTAGAGTGGAGCACTGCGCTGTAAAGTGGAGCGCTGCGCTGTAGAGTGGAGCGCTGCGCTGTAGAGTGGAGCGCTGCGCTGTAGAGTGGAGTGCTGCCCTGTAGAGTTGGGTGCTGCGGTGTAGAGTGGAGTGCTATACTGGGGAGTTCTGTGCTGTAGAGTGGAGTGCTGCGTTGTGTAGTGCTGCACTGTAGAGTGGAGCGCTGCACTGTAGAGTGGAGCGCTGCGCTATAGAGTGGTGCGCTGCGCTATAGAGTGGTGCGCTGCGCTATAGAGTGGTGCGCTGCGCTATAGAGTGGAGCGCTGCGCTGTAGAGTGGAGTGCTATACTGGGAAGTTCTGTGCTGTAGAGTGGACTGCTGCGTTGTAGAGTGGAGTGTTGCGTTGTAGAGTGGAGTGTTGCGCTGTAGAGTGGAGTGTTGCGCTGTAGAGTGGAGTGTTGCGTTGTAGAGTGGAGCGCTGCGCTGTATAGTGAGTGCTGCTCTGTAGAGTGGAATGCTGCGCTGTACAGTGGTGTGCTAAATTGGGAAGGTCTGCGCTGTAAAGTGGAGTGTTGTGTTGTGTAGTGCTGCGCTGTAGAGTGGAGCGCTGCGCTGTGGCGCGCTGCGCTGTAGAGTGGCGCGCTGTGCTGCGGACTGGAACGCTGCGCTGTACAGTGGTGTGCTAAATAGGGAATGTCTGCGCTGTAAAGTGGAGTGTTGTGTAATGCTGCGCTGTAGAGTGGAGCGCTGCGCTGTAGAATGGAGCACTGTGCTGTACAGTGGAGCACTGCAATGTAGAGTGGAGCAGTTCGCTGTAGAGTGGAGAACTGTACTGTAGAGTGGAGTGCTGCATTGTATAGTGCTGCGCTGTAGAGTGGAGTGCTGGGCTATGAATTGCTACACTGTAGACTGGGGTGCTGCGTTTTGTAATGCTGCGCTGTAGAGTGGAGCGTTGCGCTGTAGAGTGAATGCTGCACTGTAGAGTGAATGCTGCGCTGTAGAGTGGAGCGCTGCGCTGTAGAGTGAATGCTGCACTGTAGAGTGAATGCTGCGCTGTAGAGTGGAGCGCTGCGCTGTACAGCAGAATGCTGCATTGTGTAGTGTTGCGTTGTAGAGTGGAGCGCTGCGCTGTAGAGTGGTGCGCTGCTCTGTAGAGTGGAGCGTTGCGCTGTAGAGTGGAGTGCTATACTGGGAAGTTCTGCGCTGTAGAGTGTACTGCTGCGTTGTAGAGTGGAGCGCTGCGCTGTGAAGTGGAGCGCTGTAGAGTGGAGCACTATGCTGTAGAGTGGAGCGCTGCGCTGTAAAGTGGAGCGCTGCGCTGTAGAGTGGAGCGCTGTAGAGTGGAGCGCTGCGCTGTAGAGTGAATGCTGCACTGTAGAGTGAATGCTGCGCTGTAGAGTGGAGCGCTGCGCTGTAGAGCAGAATGCTGCGTTGTGTAGTGTTGCGCTCTAGAGTGGAGCGATGCGCTGTAGAGTGGAGCGCTGCGCTGTATAGTGGAGCGTTGCACTGTAGCACTCTGCACTCAGCAACAATCTGCACTTCGTGTTCAGTGGCAATTTGCACCTTGCATTCAGTAACAATCTGCTGTCTGCGCTTAACAACAATATGCACTGTGCATTTAACATTGTACACTTAATAGCGATCTGCACCCTGTACTCATTAACAATTTGCACTTTGCACTCAGAAACAATCTGTGCCCTGCACTTAGCAGCAAACTGCTCTCTTCACTTAACAATAGGCACTCTGCACTTAACAATGTGCATTTTGCATTCAATACCAGTCTGCAGTTTACACTACTATGTACTTTGCCCTTAACAATACATATCACTCTATTACATACAACTCAACAGCAGACATCCACTACAACACATACCATTCTATTACAGCATACACCATACTACAAGCTAATTCTTGAGACAATAAAAAAGCTTTCTAAAACAACAATACGTTTGTTAAGTAAGGCACATATAGCTTCAATGAAGGGCAAATGCTTAAACAATTGTAAGGCATACAGCTATTTACATCGAGATGGCACTTCCCTGTTGTTGCAAAATATGTTTTTGCTTAGACATTTAGTTTCGTTCTTAGCCGTGCTTACACATTCAGTTTCATTTTCAGTCATGCATGGACAGCTGGCTTCAATTTGGACACACGAAACTGTTTCAAACGACATTTGCCCATTTAGATGCCATATATTCGTAGAAACTTTCTCATAACATAAAAGCCATTTTAGCACAAACAAAGCTTTTTTAAACTGCGTACATGTAACTCAGACATTATTCATTTTTCTTTAAAAGGACTTAGAACATTAGGTGTGTTTTAAATAGCCTTTAAAAATAACTACAATTCTTCTGAACAAAAAATTTTAAGTTATCATTCTCTTTATGTGTTGCAGTTTACGCTTTCACGGCTGCAAAATACATAAAGAAACACAAAATAAAAGCTCAAACAACTGAAAGGTATATTAGCAATTCCATCCTATTTATTAAGTGCTTTTGCAATCTCACTTAAACAAAATAACTTCACATTCTCATTATTATTCTGTATTGCAGTATATGACCACGCAGTTTTTAAATCACAAACAGTCTTACAAACCAACTAATGCTCAAATTAATATGCCATATTGTTAGAAAAGTACAATTCATTTACACGTTATTAATACTTATTACGTATACACTGTTCTATAACTAATCTACATTGCACATTCCTTTACAGTGTGCGCGCATCTTACTACAGCATCATAGCTGCCAAGGTTTCAGATTGCTATGTGTGACATTTTCATAATTTCAGTGTAAATATGAGTGACATTCAACGACTATGAGTGACATTTTCTCGCGTGCAAAATCAAGCGATGAGGGCAAGGGAAACATAAATATAAGTACCCACGCGCTCCACTAAAAGTAAATTAAATGAGTGGCACAACTTTGCAGACAGACTAGTGACTGATGAGTTTGGTGTGCCCTTGATCTCTGCCTGACTCAGAACACTGCACACATCAGGTTTCGGCCCCTTGTGCAGAAGGCCTCAAACTGTTCAGCATTTATTGTGCTGTCTTTTGGCAGCAGGCCTTAATGTCTCTGTATGATAGACTGCAGGTTCATTCTGTGTGTAGCAGTGGGCACCACAGAGTCTGCAGCTGTATGAGGCTGTTTGCGTGCAGGTGGCTTGCATATGTGTGCACTGTGTGGCTGTGCATGATGCTATGTGCATGAAGGAGACTTGTACCAGTGTGCACAGTGTAGCTATGCACTATGGATGCAGGGGGCTTGCGTCAGTGTGCACAGTGAAGCTGTGCGCTATGCTGTATGGGTGCAGGGAGCTTGCATATGTGTGCACAGTGTAGCTGTGCACTATGCTGTATGGTTGCAGAAGGTTTGCGTCTGTGTGCACAGTTTAGCTCTGTGCTATGCTGTAGGGGTGCCGGAGGCTTGCATGTCTGTTCACAGTGTAGCTGTGTGCGATGCTATGTGCATGCGGGAGGCTTACTTCTGTGTGCAGTGAACTCCAACAGGATGTGAGCAGAGGAGCCTGCCTCAACTCAAGTCAACACAGGTGCCAGTCAGTGTGTTGCTGGGCGGGATGGCCGAAAAACAACACTGCCAGCCATTAGGGCCCGTGCCCCGCGCCTCCCCATGGCTCAGCTTCTGCCTGCAAAATCTGAAGAGAGCATCATCACAGGACTAAGGAGCCTCTGAGGAATGAGGTGAGGAGTCGTAACGACCCCCTGCTCCCCCAGGATGAGAGAGAGTAAAGAGCCCTGGCAAACCACGCACCACCATAACAGATTTCAGATTATGCGCCATTTTATAAATTAAGGATAGTGTGTGTGTGTGTAGGTTGTGACATTATCTATCGAACTCTCAACTCAAGTAAACATTTAATTAGAATCTGATTTTAGCTACAGACTCAGTCACTGACTGACATTTATAATGTCCTTAAGGAAGCTGAAGTAAGTTTAATTACGTAAATTACCAGACTAGTCGGGTTACGGCTAAGTGCTTTCAATGAGGTGGAGCCCAATGAAAAACCTCAGAAGGTGTCACAAGACCGAGCAGCCCTGCGGCCTGCAGATTACTGTCTTCTGAAATCAGATCTTGCGTATAAACCTGAGAAGGATGACTAGACAGAGCAGCCCTGCCTGCAACCGTATCTGACAACAAGTAAGACTACAACACATCATGACTACAAAGTCAGTGGTAGCAGGCGGGCTGGCTAGCCAATAAGTACTTACTTGGTAGTCTATCTGTCGGTCCCAGTCACACTGCCGGTCCGCGCCGCACGGGGTCACCAGACTCCCCGCAGCGCCCACGATCTGGATCACGACGCCTCTCATGCTGTGCCCATATTTGCTGAGAGTGCCTGAGTCAGGTCGATGATGCTGCTGTCCCTGCCGCCGCCAGCCATGGTTATGCATAGGCTGAGGCAGCACTCGACGATGTGGTCAGTCATTTTCACATCCATCACTTTCAGACTGTGACCCATCAAAGTTATTTCATTAACGATTAGGTCCATTATGGTCCTCGAAGGTCCTTGCGGAGAGGGTGAATGCACCTCCATAAAGATCAGCTGCCTCGGTGACTTCCTAGTTGCTTGCTATTGTGGACGGTGCATGATTGATTGGCAAACCTCGTAGTGGGCAACGTGCGGGGGAGGGCAAACTGGGTGCAAGATCATGATGTGAAGAGGCACTCAGCGGGAGAGGTAACAGGCGCGGTGCTTATCTACTTGTCTGAGGTGGGGTAGACGAGTGGGTGGGGGGGAGGGGGGGGGGGCAGGAGAGATATCTGGGACCCTAGAAGGCAACTTAAGTCCTCCAAAAAGAAGAGGGCGAATGGAGGTAGTGTCTCCGATTGACCGATCCGAAATCGGGTGAGGCATGGTTCAGCAGGGCGTGGCCATGTGATGGCCCTGCTGCTCTGAAATAAAATTGCCGTCGGGCAGCTGCATTGTCATATTCATTTAGCTCCTGGGCCTCTGTGCTGTCCCAGCATGGCGGGCCCTGACTGCAGGGCTGAGGAGGTGCGAACAGCAGTGTGAACGAGCGCGGCCATAAAACAGACAGGCTGTGCAAGAATGACGACGATCCAGTTCCAGAAGAGGCCTCATCAAACACAACTTCGCGCGATATTAGCAGGACGTGTGATGTCACATCCTTGCTGCGCTACGGCGTCACTCAGCCCCTTGGCGCCGCGGAAATCAGAGAGATACATTGTGGCAGCACTGGCTGACTGCCATTGTGAGGCTAAGAGCGCCTGCTCAGCTGCTGGAACTGCCCGAAGATTGATCATTAGTGCACTGGCCTGGGCCAGGCCTGAGAGCCACCTCACCTCGTGCTGCAACTGCTGCTTTGCCGCCGGTATAATGACTACTACACACACACTACGGACTTCTACTAGTACTGCAGCGCTGCCAGCAGTTAGTAGTGCCAGTCCTCAACTAACATCGTCGTTGGATCGTGCCAGTACTGGGTCGCGCTGACTGGGGAGTTAATTGGTCGTCCGTCGTTGATTGAAGGTGAACCAGCCATAGCTGCCAAGGTTTCAGATTGCCATGTGTGACATTTTAATAATGTCAGTGTCACTATGAGTGACATTTCATTGAGTATGAGTGACACTTTCTAGAGTGGAAAATGAGGCAATGAAGACAAGGGAAACTTATCAATATCACAAATTACAACCATTTGTGCAATGAGAATCTCTACAAGTCAATGCAGACTAAGGGTAGGAAAGACACAGGGAACCCACACTAAAACGTAGTGAGACACAGGAATGAGGCATAAAGGTTTGGGTGAATTGGCACTTACAATTATAAACACAGGGCAGAAAGACAGAAAGTGAAACTTAGAGAAACTAGAGACCGCAAACCGGGTAAAATGCTTAAAAAGTTAATTTGACCTTTCGTAATGTAACTTGTGCTCATGTCAAGCGCACAAAGGCTCAATTCAAATGCACTGCTGTAATTAAAGGTAGTGTTTACCTGCAGAGAGACCTACGGCATTTCGGTAAGGGCTTCGATTTGAGCTCTGACTCATTTGCACACTCCACGCTTGGCATGCAAGACACTGTTTAGTGCAGTGTTCAAATTACACGTTTCCTTCTCATTTGTCACGTGTTCAGCAATACATACCACATCAAGGCACAACAACAAAGAGCGCAAAACTGGAGGCTTTCAGAAACTTAGGATATATATATGCAACGAACATAGCGCATCAAATGCTCTGCATTACTAGGACTTTTTAAGGGCGTGTAGAGTGCGTTCGACCTATACAGGCAATACATTACTCCAAAATCGGTGTGTAACCATTAATAAAGATCTTGCAACACACCTGTCGCGCCGAGCAGTATCTGGTGTGCATTTTTTTCTGAAATCAGCTGTGGACATTATCTTTTCGGTTTTGCCCACGTTGTATACTTATTTCAATGACCTCTAACTTTCCCTTTAATCTGCCAGTGTGTGTTGTCTACAGTCTGAAGTGAAGTCTGTGTGTGGCTGGGAGGTAGTACGGGTGACGGGGTCGTGATGTGTGCATGGAATTTGAAGGAAGGCAGGTAAGACAAGCCAAAGCACCTTTTGAACTTTATTTCCGATTTTAATTTATGCCCGTGACTTCAGGACAGGCGCACTTACTTGCTTGAATTTAGGTGCAGTGATGGCCCGCCTGGGACCAGCAAGGGCAGCTCCACTTCCTCACGTGCCAGAAGTCTGGTTTGCTTCTTTGACATCCGCCCACATGATACTCAATGGTGCACTGGTCTTCTAGCAGGAGGGTCATGGAACTGGCCTAGGGGGAGGGACATGCCCAAAGTGAGGCGGTACCTGACACCAGGGTCTGCAGAAGGATCACCCCGGTC
The DNA here is from genome assembly GCF_964263255.1 of Lissotriton vulgaris. NCBI lineage: Eukaryota > Metazoa > Chordata > Amphibia > Caudata > Salamandridae > Lissotriton > Lissotriton vulgaris. The sequence goes on from NC_141687.1 coordinate 1,754,188,811, forward strand.
ACGAGGGTGCATCACCTATGCGCTAACAAGATGGCATGACAGCCGCCAAGCAGGGAGGTAATGTCTGCCCTCAAACATGAGAGCTGGCTCTCGACGGCTGGGCGCAGTGGGCAACATTCCGCTTCTAGGACGAGTTTTGGGACTTTACACCTACATATGAATACTCCTTGGGTATACACACATCCACGACTTCACGTAACATCAGGGTGCACGGCCTGTGGCGTTATCAGGATGTACGGCACTCCTCTGGCTAACGGAGAGGGTGTGGCATAACGGCAGGAGCGGCACACCTTGAAGCTAGGGAACCAGGCTCGAGTCTGGCGGGAGGCTCAAGCATCCTGTGATTCGGGGCAAATTCTCTCCCCGTGCCTAAACATGAATGTGCCCGTCTGTAATGCAACGTGTGCCCATGTAAAGTGCTCTGATACCGCCGGGGCGAGTTTGCGCTATATAACACTGCAAAAATAAAACAACAACAATGTTATCAGGGTGAGAGCACAGAAACGAACATGAACAGCTTAGGGCTATGCGGACACCGCATATGTGCTGCGGAAAGACAGCATGTTGTGTGTGCCAACCCGTATCACATCATCATTAGAGCATCACGTGCCAGCAGTACGTGCCCCGATTTTGCTATCCTAGACAGCTGCAGTGCGTGACGGAAAATTGGACGCGCGTCCCTCCAAAATGTGCCGAGGGACCCCCGAATAACCCTTGTTTTGGTATGGTGTCGCAAGCCGCTAGACAGGTTCAGTAATTTAGCTACAGCGTTTAGTGGTGCTTAACCAACAGAGCGTCAGGTTGTTTTTGAATGGTGGCGAGATAGAAGACAGCTGGGTCTTTTAAAATAAGCCAAAGTAATAATGACGGTTCTTGAAGTGTCGTTTACTGCTATCGAACTTTTAAATTAGCCAAATACTCTTTACTTTGTACATTCATAAAGTAGTTTCATAGCCAGTGGAATTACGCAGAAATGGACGACCAAATTCTGCGGCAAGAAATGGCAAATTATGTTGGCATAAGGTGGCACCATTATTTCGCGATTTTTGTCCCAGAAGTTTACACTGTCAAGGGAAAAGATTCACTTTATTGTTAACGCCTGAATGCAGCAACTAACGATGCGTTGCTGTGTTTTTAGTCACTTTTGATCTGTTTGAAATTGTACTCAATGTTATTTTTTGTTGCAAATTATGCTGTAGGTGGTGGTGCATATGCAGTAACCCCCCCACACACACACACCTCCTAATTGTGCAGAAAGTGTTGCGGATGTAGAGTAGATCAGGTCGAATATCTCTGAATGTAGATAGCACAGGCTTATTTCTTGGACACCATCGTGGGAGCCTGTCGGCAACAAGGCTCCTATGCCCCCTCCAGCTGAGGCTGTCATAAGCACATATATGACTGTTGGTAAATCACAAAAAAGTTTGCCTAAACAAGCAGTCCCTGTATATTTTAGAAAACTTAATGGATTATTTGCCACTATTTTACAGGACTACTTGTATCTTAAGATAGGCAGGCGACAATCTGCAAGCCAAGCAAGATTCAGGCTTAATGACTGGCTCTGGCTTGGCCCTAGTCCCATAGGCACTTGCGACCCAAAATAGAGCTATTTCTGCACCTCCCTATTGCAATATTAAAAGATAAAAAGAAAATTGAAGCCACTTGACAGTTGATGGTTCAAAATCTAAAAAGGTGCGTTTTTGCTGTGTGTGAGCTGCAGTTCACAAGCGTCCCGTTAAAAACCCGTGGGGACTGAGTCGGTCCTGTTGATTTAATAATCAGTGCAAATGCTGTCATTGAGGTGGTGGCCCTCTGCACTTTTCATGCAGTGAAAGGAAAGGCGTGCCAATAATTTAAAAATAGCCTCCTCCCTTCTCTTACATTGAGGAAGAAAGTAGTTTTGACATTTTTATACGTCTTTTGAATCGAATAATAATTTAACACAAAACATTATCCGTTGGGAGTAAAGGGGCAGAGAAGGGGATATTCAGCCAGTGGTTGAATTAATTCTATATATAACCAGGAACATTTGGTTCAGATCTCCGCTTCTTCATTTGATCACGCTGCCCGATAATGTGCAAATCATTTTACTTAACTGTCAAATATAGGACCACCTTCAAGAAATTTAGTTCAGGATGAATGCTACCCAAAATGCCCACATATGGTTTAATGGACACTAATGTTGCTCCACATGACCAATGATATTGCCCAGCTATACGTTGTAAATGACCATCTCTTGGTTCGCTCATTGCTGTTCTGTCGGTTTGTTGAAGGTGGTAAAACGTTTGTTTAAAAAAGTATTTTAACAAATGTCAGTGCAGAGATTTATAATCCATTGTACTGAAGAAAAACATAAGCATTCATGAACTAACCTATTTGTAACTTAAAATAACCTCTATTGTGTTTTTCGATGCTGTTGGCTGCACAATTTACATTGTGAATCTTTGAATGACTCGGCTTGTGCTCTTCGAGCCAACCAAGTAAGACCCCTTCATGTCTCTGCTCTTGCTCAGCTCTTTCTGTGATTTTTCGCAGTCTTGCAATAGAATAAAGGACTCATTAACGAGTCTAATGTTCACTCAAATGGGTAAACCAAAGAGCCTGTGTATTCTAAACACTGAAGACTTTAGGTGGATCTGCTCTCCTTTATGGGAAGTAGTGGTTTCGTTCCTGGGGTCATTGCTTCTACTCTGCTGCTTCTGCATCACATGGAGTTCATGTTCCTGGCATATGTGGTCAAGCATGGGGTACAATGTACAAATGAATAAGAGAGCATGGATGGAAACATAAAGGCACTGTAAGTAATAGGCAAGACCTAATGGCTTTTCCGGTGCTTCATATTATGTAACAAAACATACATCTAAGTCACATAAATACAACTCATATTGCATTACAAATGCTATAGGTGTCACATTTGCAAAAGTTATAACTATTGGCATTGTCATACACAATGCCACTATCTCAAACTTTAATGCTGCGAGACCTATTGCGTTGTAAATGCTTGTTCTAAAGAGCAGACATTTGTGAGGCAGGAGGGCATCTAATACTAGTAGATGATCATATATAATAAGTACATTAGCTATTGAATCATGAAGTCAACATTGTTTACATACATATATTTGCTCCAATATATACAAAAATGTTTGGTGTGAGCATAAATCATCACTGTGAGACGCATATATTTTCAGATTTGCTGCCATCTGCCACCCAGACAAAAATGTTTGTTTGCGTAAGGTCAAAACGTTCATTTGCATAAGGTCGTAAATTTGTCCCCCGCAGTACAGGATACACTTAAAAACCACACATTCGCTGAAAGTGACCATTTCAAAGTACTGGGAGTGTAGGCTCATGACTCCCAGAGCTGCTTGCCACATTTTGGAGCAGAGCACAGAACCAAAGAGAACGCAAACACTGACGTTCATATTTATCAAAAGGTAACGCAGTGCAGCATGCCACCTAGCTGCGCTGCGTTACAGGTAAAGAGCAGGGGCCTTATTTATGAAGGCCTTGCTCCACCGGTGCTTCACTTTTTCCTATTTTAAAAGTGACGCAAAAGTGGCGCAAGACCTTCATAAATAAGGCCCCAGGAATGAGTCATATTCTCACAACAAGTTCATTCCTTCCTATTCCCATCACTGCCGCACAATGTGCTGCCTAGAGCCAACGCAATTGCAAGTGTGCTTGCTTTGCATGCAGATTTCTTTTTGTGCTTGCACAAAAACAAACCCCTGAAGCATTTTCCTCTTTTTATGTGTGCTGCAGAATGAAGCACAAATAGAAAGATGAAGTAACAAGGATAAATGAAGATGTTTCTCCTCGTTAAGCCTCCCCTGGAAAGGTGTAGCATGTTGGTGCATTCCCAGGTCTACTAACAATGGTAAATTTGGGAATGCGTGAAAATTCAAGGGTGTTGCGTGGAAGCACCCACGCAATGCATGGAACACCTCCCTTGGTCAGAGTAAGGCAGCCCAGTGATTTGCTCTGCGTTGCGTTACTCCAGAGTTGTGAAGCAACTCAGGGCCATGCAAGGTGGCCTTGCGTGACTTGATAAATCGCATTTAGTAATTACATCACGTATGCACCCAGTTGCATGGTGCAAGTGGGATACAACTACTTGATATAGTAGGCCCTGAATTTCCAGTTCTCCTGCTGTGCCAGTTGAAATTTCATTATTATTAGGGTTGACTATCAAGGCTAAAGATGAAACTAGATGTAACTTGCTTTCCCATCTAGAGATAATATGCAGTGGCAGCTGATGACATTTGAAAATGGTAGGTCGTAAAAGCTGACGTTTATGCAAAGCGAGAAAGCTCAATAGACAAACGTGGTGTTTGGGGGAGGTGGGGGTGCCCCTGTGAAACATTTGAAAAGAGATTGGCAAATAGCACATTTTAAGGTAACTTTTAATAAAGAATTTAGTGAGAAAACAAAAAAGTTAATAAAGCAATTGTGAACGTTTAGTCTTGAAACATTTAAACCCATTAAAACTGTCCCATATCTTACTGCATTATTATGTTCAGCATTTACTATAGTGTGCAAATTATACAGTACAATAACTTCAGAACTTTTAAAGTGTGTGCTTGCACAGCATCTTGCACTGCATGCTGCATCACTACACCATGCTTAGAAGAAATTTCTCTAACGAGGTTTGGAGAACAACCCACAGCTGCTGGCTGCAATCTGCCACATAGAAATATGTGCAGACAGGGCTCTAAGTGGGATGAAAAAAGTGAGGGTCTCTAAAAGGACCATGGCTTAAACATGCAAACTAAATTTCTGCCATTCTCATAGTGTGCCACTCGTCCGGTATTTTGGTTTCTTTCTGAACTTTCTCTTATTGCAGCCAGATATATAACACAAGCACAGAAACATACCTAATACCTGCCAGGACTAGTGGCTTTGTCAATGAATGTTAGTGTTTCAAGATAAATGAGAAACAATAATTTTGTTGCAAATAATTAATATTGAAACTGTTTCAATTCAGAAATTGTGCAACTGTGAATTAAACATTATTGAAGCCTAGGGAAAGAGTATTCTTCAGTTATGTGCACTTTTTGTTAGACATTTATGCCCTTATTCTCTCCACATCTCGTCCATCTGCATATTGTGAACCTCATCTCTTCCCTCTTCTGCACCCTATTTTTACTCTCTGCGGAATGCTTTTCGACGCATCTCGTCGACTTCACCGCCCCACACAAGCTTTGCACTCACTTACATGTAAGCAGTTAATTTTCTTTTATTTCTGATTTGTCAATATTTTGACAACTGTGTACCCCCTTCACACACATTTATGCAGAGTTTCAATTGCACCTGGAATATGTGACCACTGCTCTGTGTGCTCTGTAGAGAGGCCAATCCAATGACGGCACTGTGAGAAACTTGCACTGCCTACAGCCTCTGCTCAAGAGCTCTCAATCGCTGCACATCATAAACATATGGCATAACTCACTGAAAAGTATGGGCTATACAAGAGTAATAAAATGCATGCCAAAAACACAGCAACACAACATGACAGAAATGGGTAACACTCTTAGGGAATGCAAGATTAAGTAAAATGTGAAAAATAAAAATGAGCTAAATTTCAGACATGAGTCACCGTAGCAATTTTAACAAATATTGTTCGGAAATCAGTGTTTTTGCTTTAATATTAAGAGCATTAATATAGGGACAGACAGGGGCCTGTTTCAATGTTCCTTTTAATGCCACATGACAGAGCCTGATCCCCAGAATTCCCAGATCCCCAGAATTACGTAATCACAAACATCTAGCATGCAAGAACGTCTGTCTTTAAAATCAACGCATGTCCAGAGTGGGGATTAAACATTCTAGAACCTTTGCACTGATCAATCTAAATAAACAGGGCCTTAATAAGCACCAAGTATGTGTGCCATGTTCTAGGAATGCAAACTCATAGCATTTAATGGCTTTTGACATCTTTCTGGTATTCCACAAACCAGGACACTATATGCACATATATGTCCCTTTGCACCTGAATCCCTCAGAAGCTGAGGATATTTGGATTAACTTTGTCAGAGATCAAAAGCCCTGCACGCTTTTGTGGATCACCTCTGCCAGGGAACAAATACAGCAGCTCCACTTCTTACGGGGTGGGCAGCCTACAGCTACGATCTCTGGTGTCACAGTGGGGGAGGTCAGCATGGCCAGGCGTCTTAACAGTGGTGGCTCCTCCGCTAACGCGGAGGAGCGTCACCCCACTGCTTTAAAGCAGTGCAAAGGAAAAATAAAACGATAATAACTGAAGATTTTTATAATTTTATTTTTAGTGTTACTGTTGCAATGCAGCCAGCTTACATTAGGGCGGTTTGGGGCCGGACTCCTGTGACGTTGAGGTAGGAGGAATGGTAGCTGCAACTTACGTGCACATGACGGTTTCAAACTGTTATGCACACTTTGCATGTTCTCCACAGGCTGTACTGAACAGCCTGGGTGGAGAACATGTCCCCCATCCTCCCAGCCCTTCTCTGAATGTCGAACCACGGCACTTAAACAAATCACAATGCTGCTGCAAGGCAACGTTGTGATTGGTCAGCGGAGTCTGGGAGCCTGGGTGCTTCCTGGTACCTGTGGAAGGAGAGCCGGTGGCTGGTGACGGTGACCACCAGGTAAGTTTTCTTTTCTTTTTTCTTTTTTTGTTCTCTCCTCGATGTGCTTGGGTCGTCCGGCCTCCTCCTACCTGTTCTGAAGTCTTTTGTCTCTGAGAATCTGGAGTCTTCCAGAGAGTGACACCAGGAGAGGGGAGAGGGGAGAGTATACCTTGGAGGGAAAAACCTCAAAAAACATCCTAATGTGCATGTAGAAAACATATGTTCCAGTGGGTGTAAACCCCGAGAGCAGTTAAAGCCCTCACCAAATTACATGTACAGGCTACATGAGCCTCACTGAGAGAGGCAGACATTCAATGACACACTTCTGCTTTGAGGAAAGGATGCTTTTTATTGAAAGCAAGCAGAACTCACATTAGTAACCACCTTACACACTGAGGGGGGGATTTAACTACTTTTCACGTAGTGCACTTTAGCAGCCACAAATGCTGTGCTGCCCTACGTGAAAAGGATAGACGAGGAGAGCACCATATTTATTAAAATAAGGCACTCTTCTCCCATCTCATTAAAGCCGGCAATGAAATCAGCTGCCATGCCCCACAGAGACACCTTTGCGCCAGGGTGCAAGGGTGTCTTCTTGAGTCCAGCATAGGTTTTCTACGAGAAGGTCACCCTTCCAGTGCAAATTACTATGTTGAGACTCACGTCCAACCTTGACGACTCTTGGTGGCCTTCCGCTCTGGGCACAGCACCCACACCCACAGACCATGCACGTAACCTCAGCTTCATCCTAGACTCCTCTCTCTCGATGTCCAGACAAGTCAACGCCGTCTCGTCCTCCTGCTTCAACGTACTTCGCATTCTCAAAAAGATCTTCCGCTGGATCCCCCTCGAGACAAGAAAAACTATTACCCACGCACGAGTCACGAGTCGGCTGGACTATGGTAACACACTTTACGCCGGAATCACAACAAAACTACAGAAAAAACTCCAGCGCATCCAAAATGCGTCAGCGAGACTCATATTAGACATCCCTCGCCAAGATCACATCACCGGACATCTAAAAGACCTCCACTGGCTTCCCGTCAACAAAAGAATTACTTTCCGCCTTCTCATCCACGCTCACAAGGCCCTCTACAATCTAGGACCCGAATGCCTCAACACTCGACTGTCCTTCTACAAACCCACCCGCCAATTAAGATCGTCCAATCAAGCCCTCGCCGCAGTCCCGCGCATCCGGAAATCCACCATGGGTGGCAGATCCTTCTCCTTCCTGGCTGCCAAGACCTGGAACTCACTCCCCACCCACCTCCACCTTACTCAGAACCACATCTCCTTCAGAAAAGAACAGAAAACCTGGCTATTCGACAAATAATATACCCCTTCCCCTAGCGCCTTGAGACCCTCTGGGTGAGTAGTGCGCTATACAAATGCTCGAACTTGAACTTGAACTTATTGCACATGCAAAGTCGGAAAAGGAAGGATAAATGATAGCATTTGTCCTTCCTTGCACCTACCTTAAAAGGGCGCAGTTTTCCAACACTAAACCCAAACTAGTTTACCTAGTAAATTGGGTTTAACATGAGAAATCTTGGGTGGTTGCATGGGAACGCCCTTGCTCCACCCTTGGTTCACTCCCATGGGGCAAAGCAATGCAAAGCAGCACCATGCGATGCTTCCCGTTACTTTTCTGTTTTTTTCAGCACTAAACAAGTTTAGCACTGGAAAGTAAATTGGAATAAAAAGATGTTGCGCCGATTTGCTACAATTTTCTCAATCTTAGTAAATGTCCTACTGAATTTCCTAACATTTTTTTCAAACAATAACTCTCTAACCCCAGCCCTATCCCTAAACAAGCCCACCCCTCATACTTTCCACCCCCTTTTAGATAACGCTGGCAGCTTTAATAATATAATAACAAGACCAACTTGTTTCATGTTTTCATCCTTATGTCACCGTCCTCTTCTAGCACTCTAGGCACAGGCAGCCACACCTTCAAAATCCAATGATGAAACCTTCTTGTCCTTTTCTGTTATTCATGCCATCTCACCCACTGGCTTATCCTGAGCTCTCTGTTTTCTTCACCCAGTAAAACCCGCCCAGAGGTGTTATTTCTACCACTCCCACATTCTCGATCCACTTCTTACTCCACCACTGTTCCAGAAGTTTTATCACTTTTATATCATAAGTATTGTTCCCCAGAGCCAATACATGAATGCCATCTTTCTGAAACCGAATGGGCAGCCTATAGGTTATGAACATGTGACTAACTATTCCAATGCCCCTGGCCTCAGAGAAATTAGCCACCTCCCTGTTCACCTCCTTTCTAATTTTACTGGTGGCTGCTAGTTTCCTCACCCCCCCACCCACACTCGATAGCAACTGAGTCCATCTCACCACTTCTCCTGCCAACCACCTACCAGTACGCACTCCCTCACTATTTTCAATACGGGCCTTTCTGAGACACTCCCTCTATTTTTATGACAAAGCAACCACACTGCCCCTTCTCCTTTCTTTCTGAAGTACGCCTCACCTGCTCTCACTGGAAAAATAACATTTTTTGCCTGATCTGTCTAACCACACCCACTCTCCCCTACCCCTTCCATCCATATAATTTTGTGCCACCTTAATGTGATTGTTCTTTTCCTCCATCCACACATCAACCCTTTCCAGACCACTGCACTGCTTTTCTCCCACTACTTGACAAACTCTAAATGCTTCAAAGAACATTAATGCAAATAATGTTCTAAATAACCCACTTCCCTGGTGCATGCAATTCCTTCCAGTATTTCCATAGCAGATGCCCTTCTCCCATCCTTTTTACTCCTTCTTTCCCTTGCCCAGCCCTCCAGTATCCACCGCACAAAAGTAATTTGCCATACAAGGCCACTCCAGCTAGTTTCAAAACTATGATTATCTTCCTGAACGCTCTGCCAAAGAACTGCTGGATGAGGTGTTAGCACCTTACTCATCATCTCATGAACTGAAAAGAGACCTGTCCCTTGTGAACGTTTCCGCTGTCCCAGTAACTGATTGAATTGTTTGGGATAAGGTCCCCAATGGTGTTTTTGGTCCTACAGAAAACCTGGGGATTCCTTATGTATATAATGTCTCCATTGGTGTTGTTATTGTACCTTAGTTACATTTGATGATTGGGATAATGACACTGTTAACTCCATGCTCTATGAGCTGGAATATTGTACAGTTTTTTAAAGTGAAGACTTGTACCTTAATTCTGCTAATTATGGTGAAATGTTTTGTTATCATCATTACGCATTTACATAGAACTAGTGTCCAACATACACTTTTTAATTACACACAAAGGGAAGAATGTCCAACTCCCCCGGAAGGGAATTCCGCAAAACAGGGATAAATTCACATATTTTTCTGACTGTGACTCATCAGACCCAGAGTCTTTCTATTTTAGAACTTGTACACACCACTAACAAAATATATGCTGAAGCAAATGAAACACATGTATACAGATTTGTTTGTCACACAATTAGCACAAAATTGCTATGGGCCAGATATACAATGCCCAAAATAGCGCCTCGCAAATTGCGAGTCTTTTGCGACTCCCAATTTGCGAGGTGCTATTTTCGATGTACAATAGTGTGTAACACACTGGAAGCGATTCCCAATGGGGTTGCAAATTGAGAGGCTCATGGATATTAATGAGCCTCTCACAATTTGCGACCTCATTGGGAATGACAGACCCTCCCAGGTATCGTGGCCTCCTGGGCTCAGCAGACCATCATGTCTGGGACTGCTTTTAAATAAAGTATTTTTTTTAATGCAGCTCGTTTTCCTTAAAGGAAAATGGGTTGCATTTTTTTTTAAAATGAAACGTTTTTGTTTCATTTTTTAAGTGCAGGCAGGCATCAATGGGACCACTGCCTGCCCTTAAAAAATATGTTCCCCTGCATTTGCAAAGGGGAATCTGTCCCCTAGGCACCCCTTACCTTTTGCGAGTGCATTACCACCCTCTTGAAGAGGGTGGTAATTTGCGAGTGTTTTATGGCCGCAATTACGGACGCAAAGCATTCTTACATAGGGTTGCGCTCGCTATTAGGAAGGGAACGCCCCTTCCTAATAGCGAGTCACAAAACTCTATTTTGCGAGTCGCATAACCTTGTGATTCGCAAAATTGGGTTTGTACATTCCCCATGCTATTTTTGATTGCGCAAACGGGCTCGCAAACCCGTTTGCGAATGCAAAAATGGTCGTACATCTGGTCCTATGAGTTTTTGAAAGATACCATTGAAATTAAATTAATTTGGGGTACCAAACTTTGGAAGGTTCAGGGACCGTACACTTTATTTAGCATGCTTGATTCCAATACAAATTATTTTTCTAAATGACACAGCTCAACAGACTACATGTTGTTAGGAATTAGCCTGTTTCCTTCCTTCCTTTGAGTGTGCAGGGTTTTCCCGGTGTCCTCTTTCTGTTTCTTGGTTTTCTCTGGTAGCCTCCGCCCCTTTTTTCCACCTTCCTTATCTGAGTTCCAGCGCCAGTGTCTGGCGCTTGGTTTCTAGCCTGGTTGGTTTGTCTTCAACGAGCCAGATCGAGTTTATGTGAGATAGCGTTTGCTGCTTTAAGGATACTTCCTCCGCGTTCGGAGTATCGACACTGGGAAGCTGCCGAGCAGAACGAGGCTTCGTTCTGCCTTCTGGAGGCGGCGCACCTCGGACACCTGTCAGTCCGTGATTCTTCCTCGGCGATACGGTGGGATCCTGATCGTTGGCGTGCAGACCGTGATTGGGACTATTTTGGTTGTTCTCTTTGAAGCGATATTATTTACGCAATTGGGTGACCATCGGCAACGCCGATTTCCGGGTTAGGGTTATCCGATTCACATCGTTATGTGAATGGTTTGGAATATTTTTCAAAGCAGTCGTGTTCCGTGCGTTTTTTATGAACGCGCTTTAGATTGTGGCCACAATAGGCAAAAACGCTATGCATATACAGCGTTTTAGCTGTTAATAGCCTTACAAGGGGTTTTTTGTCAGAGGCATGACTTTTTCCCCTCTTTAAACGAAACGCTGGGCAACAGGGAGTCTGTTGAATTCATTTTTTGTTAGGACTATTCATCCACAAGGCTCCCTTCTGAAGATTCTTCTATGACACATTGGTAAGGAGAGGAATTGGGGTGTGTTGGGCAGTTTAAGGGTATAAGAGGATTCAGGTAACAGGACACTGGGAATTGAAGTAACTTTCTGTCTTCTCTTTCTTTTCTTGTTTTGCTGCAGGTTAGAAGACCTATACATGTAAGCAAGAACAGGGTCTGCCTAGCTGTACATAGAAAGAGCCTTGGCGTTTCTCTTTCTTTTTTGTTTTTCCTACCTTCTCCCTTTGTTCGGTTCGCGGTCACTCTGTGATACATATGGGCGTGTGGCGATCCGAATAGGGGTAGAGGATTGGGGCCATCCTCGCTTCCGTGGTGTGGGTCAAGCTGGGTGAAATCCAACAGAAAACCAAGCCTAAGAACTTTACACCACCCGAGCGAGAATGGATGAGGATGGAAATAGTATGGAGGAGAGGGCCCCTAGGATGCAGGAACTAATGGGGGCTGTTAATGCTCTCCAGATTAAAGTTCAAGAGTTACAACATGAGAACCAAGGGCTGCGGCAGGAAATGAGTGCAGGAAAGGCTAAGGATCCAGTCTGGGGGATGGGTAAACCACCTTTAGTCCAGCCTGCCACATTCCATTTTGACAGGAATACAAGCACAAGCACAAGTAATCCCCCCTTCACTGTTAATGTCACTACCCCGACCCCTGTTCCGTTGGCTGTCCCAGAAAGGTTTACAGGAGATTCTAGTAAATACAGTGTGTTCGTGAACCAATGTCATCTCCACTTTATGTGTCGTCCCACTTCCTTTCCTAACAACTCTTCTAAGGTGGCTTTTGTCATATCTTATTTGGCCGGAACTGCTGCTTCTTGGGCGGTTCCGTTAGTGGACAATGATGACCCTGTGTTGTATAACTATGGGGCATTTAAAGAGCAGATGCGTTGTCTTTTCGCAAAACATGCCTTTATGCAAGCCAGTGATGCTGAGTTATTAAAATTGAGACAAGGGAAACAAGATTTACTGACCTATGTGTCCTCGTTCAATCGTTTAGTGTCAGAAACCCATTGGCCCGCTGATAAGAGAACCTCTTTGTTCTATCAGGGGCTGTCTGAAGACTTGAAAGATGTTGTTTCACAGGTAGTTAACCCCCCTGAGGACTGTGTCGAATTCATCGATCTAGTAGTAAAGTTGAATCATAGACTATTGGAAAGGAGGGGGGAGAAAAATCGCTTTCAGGTTTCCCAAGTGGTTCCTGTTAGAAGTGAAGCCAAGAGTACAGGCGAAGGCCGAACAGCTCCGGAACCTATGGAAATAGGTGGAGTGAGGGGTCCCCTGTCAGCCGAAGAGAAAAGTAGAAGACGATCTCAGAATTTGTGTCTTTATTGTGGGCAAGGAGGTCATTATGCCAGAGACTGTTCTGTTAAACCATCTTCCATTTCCTCTAAAAAAGTAGTAGCATGTGTGCAGCCACCTGAGACTTTGGCAGTAGAAAACAAACTTAATCCATCATATCAGATTTCGGGTATAGTTAAGAGGGTCCCTAAACATTTCATGATCACCGTTTGTTTGGTTATAACTAACAGCCATAGGGCTCCTGTATCGGCTTTATTGGACTCGGGTGCCACGGGTAATTTCAGGGATATCAAGTTAGCCGAACAATTGAAGGTGCCCTGGATCATGAAGGATCAACCTGAACCTGTGAGGGCTATAGATGGAACTGAGTTGTCTTCTGGTACTATTACTAAACAGACAGAACCCTTGTGTGTGATTTGTGATAATGGACATTCGGAATATCTCGGGTTTGATTTAATTGATGCTCCTTCGTTTGGTATTGTCTTGGGGGTACCTTGGTTGCAATCCCACAATCCTAGGATTGATTGGTTTCGAAGAACGTGACTCTTGATTCAGTTTATTATTTGAAGAGTTGTTATAAGGTAGCCACGGATTGGGTTACGCCGTTGACCTGTGCAGTAGGTGATGGGCTAAGGTGTGACGTGCAAAAAATACCAGAGGCATATGTAGAGTTTGCTGATGTGTTCAACAAAGGCCGAGCGAGGGACTTGCCTCCCCACCGTTCGTTCGATTGTAGAATTGATTTGGCTCCCGGGGCTACCCTACCATGTTGTCGTATCTATGCTTTATCTGGACCAGAAGAATTGCATTTGAAGGAGTACATAGACGAGATGTTGGCTAAAGGGTTTATTCGTCCTTCTTCCTCACCTGCCTCCTCTGCTATCTTTTTCATACCCAAACGTGAAGGTGGCCTCCGCGCCTGTGTAGACGATAGGGCGCTCAATAAGGGTACTATTAAGAACAAGTATCCTCTTCCCTTGATACCAGTGTTGCTTGATCAACTGAGGCATGCAACGGTTTTTACTAAACTAGATCTCCGAGGGGCATATCATCTCATACGAGTCCGTGAAGGCGATGAATGGAAAACTGCCTTCCGGACTAAGTTTGGTTTGTATGAGTATTGTGTTATGCCCTTCGGATTGTGTAATGCTCCGGCTGCCTTTTAGTTCTTCATAAACGAGGTGCTAAGGGAATATTTGGATTTGAGCGTGATCGTCTATATAGACGATATCCTAATATTTTCAAACAATGTGGCGGACCATGAAACACACGTTCGCCAGGTCTTACAGACCTTGAAAGACCATCAGTTGTTCGTGAGGCCGGAAAAATGCAATTTCCATACTGACAGTGTAGAGTTTTTGGGGTTCCTTGTTTCTGCTGAGGGCATCAGGATGGATCCACGCAAGATCGAGGCAATAACTTCTTGGCCACCTCCGAAATGCGTAAAGGTGGTGCAGGTGTTGCTTGGATTCGCTAACTTCTATCGGCGATTTATCTCCCATTTCTCGGAGATCGTTGCCCCCATGACTGTTTTGTTGAGAAAAGGAGTTCCTTTTGTGTGGTCCTATTTGGCGCAAATGTCATTAGATCAATTGATCGAACGTTTCACCTCAGCCCCTGTTCTTGTTCATCCAGACCCTGTGTTACCCTTTTTTGTTGAAGCGGATGCTTCTCTAGGGGCGGTGGGGGGAGTCTTGTCTCAGAGAGATGCAGAAACTGGGTTTATGCATCCTATTGCTTTCTTTTCTAAAACTTTGTTACCAGCTGAAAGAAACTATACAGTGGCTGAACGGGAATTGTTGGCCATAAAGTTATCCTTTGAGGAGTGGAGACATCATTTGTGGGGGGCTCGCTACTCCATTACCATCTTTACGGACCATAAGAATCTTGAATTCTTTAGGTCCGCTCGTGCTTTGACCCCTAGGCAGATGAGGTGGGTTTCGTTCTTCAACGAATACGATTTCATTATCACCTATAGGCCAGCCGCCCAGCAATTGAAATCGGATGCCTTGTCCCGCATACATGTGAAACCAAACGAGTGGGGGACAGATACGGATATGGGGAGTTTTATTTCACCCGAGAAGATTGTTGGCAGTGTTTCTATGGATGGCTTTTTGACTTCAGTGAAAGACCAGTTGAGGGGTGTAGATCTGACTCCTTGGGTTTCCCAGCCTATCTTTTCCCTGAGAGACGGGTTGTTGTATCATGAAAATCAATTGTTCATCTCTCCAGCCTTAAGAGACTCAGTGCTGAAATGGTGTCATTCATCAGCCTTAGTCGGACATCCGGGAATAAATAAGACCAGGGAATTTTGTTTACGTTGGTTTTGGTGGGAGTCATTAACACAGGATGTTCAACAGTTTGTAGCATCTTGCCCCGTATGTGCTGTGAGTAAACCATCCCATTCCAGTCCGTCCGGCCTGTTACAACCTTTACCTGTACCTCCTGTGCCATGGCATACGATTAGTATGGACTTTGTTACGGATTTACCTTTGGAATCCGGTTGTACGGTGATTCTTGTCGTGGTTGATTCCTTTACTAAAATGGCCCACTTTATCCCTTTAGCTAAACTACCTACGGCGAAGGAAATGGCTTTAATCTTCGTGTCATCTATAGTGAGACTGCACGGGTTACCATCTGCCATTGTGTCTGATAGGGGGGCTCAGTTTGTGTCCCATTTCTGGACTGAGTTATGTGAGGCTTTACAAATGAAAATCTGTCTGTCTTCTGCTTATCATCCTCAGTCCGATGGTCAGACTGAGAGGATCAACCAAACGATGGAACAGTATCTGAGGTGTTTATTGACTTCCTTGACCTGTAATTGGGTGTTAGCCCTCCCCCTTGCGGAATTCGCATATAATAACAGCATTCACTCTGCAGTTGGTACGTCCCCCTTTTTCTGCTCCATGGGATTTCATCCTAAGGCTATCCCTATTCAACCTTCGGGTCATGTGCCAGCGGTTGACTCATTGGGAATAGCTTTGGGCAGGATTTGGGGTATAGCTCAGGAGCATTTGGTCAAAGCAAAGGAAGATATGAAAAAGCAGGCTGACAAACATAGAGTACCGGCCCCCTCTTACGTAGTTGGTGATCGGGTTTGGTTATCTACAAAGAACTTGAGATTGGAAGGCTCTAGGAAACTGCAACCACGATTTGTGGGTCCTTTTCCTATAGCTCGGGTGATAAATCCTGTGGCCATGAGATTGGAGTTGCCAGATGAATATCGCATTCATCCAGTTTTTCACACCTCCTTGTTAAAGCCATACAAAGACACAGATCAGACTCTGCCCCCTCCTCCTTCAGTGTTGGTAGATGGAGAGGAGGAATTCGAGGTGAACGCTATCCTTGATTCAAGGAGGAGAAGGGGGAAGTTGATGTACTTAATAGATTGGAAAGGGTATCCTCCTGAGGAGCGTACATGGGAACCAGCTACAGGGGTGCATGCTCCACGTCTGATCAGATTGTTTCATCTCCGTCATCCTGCTAAACCCCGTCCTGTTGGGAGGCCTTTGATGGGAGGTACTGTTAGGAATTAGCCTGTTTCCTTCCTTCCTTTGGGTGTGCAGGGTTTTCCCGGTGTCCTCTTTCTGTTTCTTGGTTTTCTCTGGTAGCCTCCACCCCTTTTTTCCACCTTCCTTATCTGAGTTCCAGCACCAGTGTCCGGCGCTTGGTTTCTAGACTGGTTGGTTTGTCTTCAACGAGCCAGATCGAGTTTATGTGAGTTAGCGTTTGCTGCTTTAAGGATACTTCCTCCGCGTTCGGAGTATCGACACTGGGAAGCTGCCGAGCAGAACGAGGCTTCGTTCTGCCTTCTGGAGGCGGCGCACCTCGGACGCCTGTCAGTCCGTGATTCTTCCTCGGAGATACGGTGGGATCCTGATCGTTGGCGTGCAGACCGTGATTGCGACTATTTTGGTTGTTCTCTTTGAAGCGATATTATTTACGCAATTGGGTGACCATCGGCAACGCCGATTTCCGGGTTAGGGTTATCCGATTCACATCGTTATGTGAATGGTTTGGACTATTTTTCAAAGCAGTCGTGTTCCGTGCGTTTTTTATGAACGCGCTTTAGATTGTGGCCACAATAGGCAAAAACGCTATGCATATACAGCGTTTTCACTGTTAATAGCCTTACAAGGGTTTTTTTGTCAGAGGCATGACTTTTTCCCCTCTTTAAACGAAACGCTGGGCAACAGGGAGTCTGTTGAATTCATTTTTTGTTTGGACTATTCATCCACAAGGCTCCCTTCTGAAGATTCTTCTATGACACATTGGTAAGGAGAGGAATTGGGGTGTGTTGGGCAGTTTAAGGGTATAAGAGGATTCAGGTAACAGGACACTGGGAATTGAAGTAACTTTCTGTCTTCTCTTTCTTTTCTTGTTTTGCTGCAGGTTAGAAGACCTATACATGTAAGCAAGAACAGGGTCTGCCTAGCTGTACATAGAAAGAGCCTTGGCGTTTCTCTTTCTTTTTTGTTTTTCCTACCTTCTCCCTTTGTTCGGTTTGCGGTCACGCTGTGATACATATGGGCGTGTGGCGATCCGAATAGGGGTAGAGGATTGGGGCCATCCTCGCTTCCGTGGTGTGGGTCAAGCTGGGTGAAATCCAACACATGTCTAGGAATTGCAAAAATCAAAGACATGCATTCACTCAATATTACTTCCATAGCTCAATTTGACAATTGGCAACGTTTAACTCATTTCAGTGAAGAACAGCTCAATAGTATGGTACAGAATGGTACAGTCAACTTAACATTTTCCTGTCCAAGCGGGTGGTTTTTGTGGCCAGTAGACACAAATGGTTGTTATGTACTATTTTTTATTCCACATCGGATTTAAGGCAAGCAGACCAGATCCTCATTATTCCCAATCTCAACACTCAGGGATGTCACCACCTATTCAGTAGGGAAATACTACCAACAATGATTGGAACATGCCACACTTTCCGCAGTTAAACAACATCTCTCTCTCATGTTGGATGACATGAATCTATCAGATTTCTTTTTGTGTGCTACATCTCCCTATTCTAAAATATTAATTCATGCCACTTACAACGACATTTGGAAATTGTCACAAATAGAAGCTGCTGCACTGTTAAGACAACTTGATCAAGATTATTTGGATTAAGAATTTACTGATGTGGAAAATAGTATTAATACATTGTCTTCTCACATTTTCAGCTTGAATAACATTGTGTTACCTGTTATTGATGTTATGCAAAATAAAATGTCGTCATTATACCATATGCAAAGTCAGCTTAGATCTATTATGCAATTTAGTTGGACACTTCAGTTATTAAAATCTGGTTGAGTGCCAGGACTTTATTTAAATTCTACACACCTATTCTTACCTTTTAAACCGGACGGCCGGCCGACATAAGGGTGGGCGGGTGCGGAGGTCGGCCGCTGGCCATCTCAACTGCGCACACATATTTTTTTACAGCACTGCGGCGGAATGTCCACCGTAGCGAAGCGGTTAACCTGACATTTAAACAGAGACTCATGGCAAAAAAGGATGCCACGTATACAATGTTACATATTGAGAAGTTAGAATAACTCCCTTTCACAATAGCTGAAACACCTACTGCGATATGGTTAATTCATGGCGCAATATCTTTGCCAATTTCAACATTCCAATTTAGATCTTGTATGGAAGGTATCTACCGCTGGTAGGGAGCTTTATTCACAAATTGTGGTTACTTCCATTTTTTTATCAATGTGAACGGGCAGACAGAGAGGTATTCCTTACTGAAAATTAATATGACTCTTCTGTCGGCCACTCACTTGTTTGTAAACCATGTTACCATTCACGGAGCAAGTAACACTTCAGCAACTAATTTGGACCGTTTCCTAAAAGGAAAACTAAGCTTTTCAATTCTTGATCCAAATTCTTTTCCTTTCCAAAGGATAGATATTTAATGCTACATGACTAAGATTATTTTGGGAGGAGAGCTGGTATTCTGTATGTCTTTTCTGATTCACAGGGAGTGACTTGCTCTAATAACATGCTTTTTTGTCCAACGCATAAGATTTCAGATGATTCCTTTTGGCCTTCCTTTCCAACTTTGAAGACCAGTTTCACCAAGCTAAGCAGACTCAAAGCCTTACTGTTTCATAAATATGTGACATTAACATTAAGGGTGGGCGCAGTGCTTCGCTCCCTCCGCGGAGTGTGCGTAGTGTTGCCTACTTCGCGATTCGCAAAGTAGGCAACACTACGTACACGCCATGGCGGAGCAAAGTTGTCTGCCACCCGCCTCCTTCTTGCCCTCTTTTAAATGCCCAAAATAATGTTAAACATTGTAAAACTAATTAAAAAGGACTGACCTGAGATGCAGCGTCCCGGGGCTCCCTCTTCCTGGTGTTGCGCCGACTTCTTCCAGACAAATGCGAGAAATGCGCATGCGCGGCCGCCCGCGCATGCGCATTTGTCTGGAGGACAAACCTCCCACAGCATTTTGGGGAGCTGTGCATCGCATTTTTAATGCGGCCAATACTGCGGGTATGTGTCACTTTTTAAAAACAATTGGGACTGGCTTGGTCAGTACCTTCTAGAAACTCTTTGGAATAATACCAGCTTTTATACATTCTCTATTTTCAAGTGTTTTTGGAGGCATCCCCTTGTTGTTATTCCTCATTCGGGTTCTATTTTTGCTTATCTGCAATGATTGTTCCATTTCGAAGCCCACTGCTCACGGAGTTACCATCAGTCCAGCTGTGCCGTGAGCGCATGATACAATTCTTTGGAGCCCCACCTATCCAGGAACTTAACACTGGCTGGACGTTGTCTTTCAGACCCCCCTGGTTTACTTGTGTGCAACCCATGCTTCATTACTTCCGGTGTCCCTTTGAATGGGAACTAGATGTTTGTCTTGCAATGCAATTGACTGTTCCTATGGACTTCGACTGATTGACGAGTCCAATAACAGCCCATTTTCGGAGCTGTCCCATTAACTTGCAGTTGATTCAAGGTGCCTACTATGAGCCACTTCCTTCTTGGGAAACGGATGCTTTGGCTCCCAGACTTTTGAACTCTCACTATAATAACCAAGATGCAGCACAAGCAAATACTTCCTCAGCATCGGCTGATAAGGAGGATCATATCTGTTCTTTGGAGCTTCTAAATGGAGCTATTGGAGAATCATTGTCTACGAGAGCTGAATCCATTCTGGATTTAATAAATAATGACTGTCTGAAAGATACCTGGGGTGCTTCTGGTCCGAGTTAATTGTGGCTCGTTTTCTAAATTCTCATATCATTCTTATTTGACCTATTTTCTTGATTATCAGTCACAGTATTGCATTAAATTTGTTTAGTTAGTGCTGTTGTGACTTTATTAGTAGTCGAGTTGCTTTCACGACCAAGGAGGGGGTGTAGTGGTTTTCCTTCTGGACCTACTTTGGTTCTCCCTAGGTCTTGCAGTTTAGACTGCCCCTTCTTGCTTTGCATAGCCACCTATAGCAAATTTTGTTTGTGATAGTATTTTTTAGAACAATTGTTTGTTATTCGGGGAATCTTCTTGGGATGTAATCTGCACATTAGTACAAAGTTGCTGGGAATACATAACAACATAGTGTCCTGCTTTTTCTGCTCATTCAGCAACAGTTCCTAACCTCTAGACATAAGAATGCCACACAGCTGCATCTCCAGCACATCACAATATTTTCATCACATAAAATGTGTCCCGTCCCCTAGAGGGCAGAGAGGAGAATTCTTGCAGAGACGACTGTTCTGGAAAGACAGCAGTGCCCGGCATGCAACCATGCATAAACTAAGTTTACACTCATGCTGCTGACCACATAACACCAGGGATGAGGTTCTGGCCACTCCCAGAGATCACAAATGTATCCCTCTACTGACATAGTAAGGATAGACATAGAGAGATAATTTGCCATTATTGGGACGTTTGTCCCAGACAGTGTGTTAGTATTGCTAATTACTTTATTCAGTTGTATCTGCGTAATGATCGTAGCATGTTTGCTTCATAGCAGGCTGCAATCATTTCAATATATGTATTATAAACTTTCTTCGCGTCCTTCTGTTTACTACAGGCATGCATGAGTGAGAAAATGAGTTACGAAAGGGAAGTAACTGATTCCGTTGTTTTCTTGGAGACTGCAGGGTCATGTTCGAGGTTGTCAAAATCACATGTTACTCTGGGAAGGTTAGGAGTTCAGGAGAGGCACTGTGAGCTGGCCAGGATTGAGCCGACAAGTACCAACGTAGCAGAGAGACTCAGTTCCTACATTCTGACGTCCTGTCGTCCTAACCCACAGTTCTGCATTACCATCAGAATCTGTGCAACACTATCATAGACCTTCCTCCATGGAACGTTATACTTGAGTTAGAGTCTGAAGCCTAACTCGTGCAAGCGACCAATTCAAGTATCCTCAAAGTAATCCATTAGTGTAGCTAGTTTTATTTCATATTGTTGGTAATAGGGGGATTCGATTAGTCCATCAAAATGCTTATTGACTTGTGTTACATGGATGTAGGCTAGAGCTCTTAGCTTTTTTTGTGTAAATTCTAGGTAAATTGAATATTCTGTACTCCGGATAGATTTTTGTAGGTGTCTCCATATGTTCTGTGTAAAGTGATAGTTGCATACCTGCAATGTGTGGGTAGATTGTAAGCATGGTTGAAATCATTGCCTTTTCAAAATCTATGATGATATTTTGGGGGTTATGGTGCATAGCTTGTTGCTTGAAAATTTGAAATCATTGCCTTTTCAAAATCTATAATCATATTTTGTGGGTTATAGTGGGTAGTTTGTTGCTTTGTATGTGTTAGCATTTCATAAGTTGAATGTTGTTTCTTAGGTATCAGTGCCTACACTAATGGGATGTTTCAGTTTTGGTACTGGCCATGTCTTGTGTATATTTGACTGACTAACTGAAGGGTGGAGGGCATTATTTAAATGTGCCATCCTTCATCCATGTGCTACATTGTGTTAAGATTAGTAAATTATTATTGGTGAAATAAATGATTGTTCTTTTATATTTATTGAGGGTATCATATAATAAAAAAGGTGTATTTTTATGAGTGATTAGTAGGTGATGGGGTATGTTTATATTTTAAAAAATGTTAGTTGCTACTGGTGTTTATCTGCTTGTTTTACATGTTCTGCCAGCTATGTTTTTTTAACGTTTGGGATGCCAGCCAGTAAGCCTGTTGCTTGTTAGGAACATTTGGTTTAATATTTTTAAGTATCATACCTGTTGATTCTTGTGAGCTCTTACTGGTCTCCTCCAGGTATTGTAATGTAATGTTCTTCTGACTCTATTTAAGTAATATTTAGGGGATGGCTCTGCTCCTGATGTATTCACCTATTTCGTTTTTAGTGGTAGCCTTGCCATAGCATGCATTTGAATAATATTTGGTGTTTCCAGAGTCTTTTCTCACTGGTGGTGCTATCCTGACATTTTATCTGTGGTTTATTTTAGTATAAAAATGTATTCATTTAAAAAAAAATACTTTCCTGGTGAACAAACAGAGTGTCTGCTCTCACCTTTAATGTGTGCCCTATCCATGGAACCTCAGGTCCAATGAATTGTACACTAAGTCACCAGGGTTGGGAATAAATGACCCCAATAAAGCATCCTGCACCATATTATCTCAGTACATTGTCTGAAGGACCGACATTCCCATTAAATATCTGAGAGTCAACCTCCCTTCCTCACATAAAATCTCCAAGGGTTTAATAAAACATATTATCCAGGCCAATGGTTCATGGAAGATTGGGGTTTCTAGATATCAACAGAAATATTCAAGCTGCCCAAAATTGCTCAGCCCTGGATTGGAACCCTTATCTTGGTTGTAAACAGTGGATTCAAGCAGAACAAGCACATTCAACTACCCTTTTGTTATTGTTATTGTTCTTATTGTTATTGTAGTTTTATATCGCGCCTAATCACCTGCAGGTCTCTAAGCGCCTGGAAAGATGGTAACAGACAATAACTTAGCAAGGTGGAAACTGAGGTCATAGCTACATTATACTGTGCTCATGCTTTTACTGAACAGTAATGTTTTTAGGCTCTTTCTGAATCGTAATAGATTCCCTTCCCCGCGCAGCACCTCAGGCAGCCTGTTCCATAGCTGAAGAACTAGCACTGAAAAGGCTCTCCCTCCCTTAGTCACTAACCTGTAGCGAGGGCAGACCAGTGGTTGGGAGTCTGAGGATCGAAGTGTTCTCATAGGGCAATAAAGCTGCAGACGATCTTTGATGTAGGCTGGGGCCTTGCCATAAATTGCCCTATGAGCCATGCATAAGTTCTTAAATTCCACTCTTTCTTTAATGGGGAGCCAGTGCAAACTTTGTAGTAGGGGAGTGGCTTTAGATCTCCTCGGGAGTCTGAAGATCAGCCGGGCAGCGTCATTCATTATGACCTGAAGTCTGGTCAGAGTTTTAGGTAAGCCAAGGTAAAGGGCATTACCATAATCAATTCTGGAGATGATGGTGGCCGCTACTATTGATCGCATCATGGACTGTGAGAGGACAGGAATTAACTTCCACAGTTGCCGAATGATGTTTGTGCAACTTCCCACAACCGCAGAGATCTGAGGGGCCATTGACAGATCATCATCCAGCTTGATCCCCAAGCTCTTTACCAACGGGCTTGGTTTTGGAGCAGGGCTTAACTCTGTGGGCCAATAGAGATCACACCAAGGTGAGGTAGTGGATGAAATCACTAATACCTCAGTCTTGTCTGGGTTAATTTTTAGCAGGTTATCCGTCATCCATTGCACTGTAATCCGCAAGATGTTCTGAGCTTGGAGTTGTGCGGCCATGGTGTCATCGACACTTAGCAGCAATTGCGTGTCGTCCGCGTAGTTAAAGACTTTACAGCCCATGGTGGCCAGAGAAGCAATCAATGGTTGCAAGTAGAGATTAAATAGAAGCGGGGACAGGGCGGACCCCTGTGGCACCCCCCACTCTAAAATCCCCATCTCAGATGTTTCGTCCCCCAGTTGTATCTTTTGGGTCCTTCCTATAAGGAATGATTGCAACCATTGAAAGGCCAGGCCCTTAATCCCAAAATCCTTCAGTCTTTCCAAAAGCAAGGCATGGCTGACAGTATTGAACGCCGCTGATAGGTCCAGCAAAATCAGGGCGCTCGGTTTCTTGCAGTCAGCCATGCCTCTTAGTTCATCCAACACCGAGAGCATCACCAGCTCGGTGCTGTGATGAGCTCGGAAACCTGCCTGTCGTTCATGGAGTAGATGATGAGATTCCAGATAGAGGGACAGGGACTTTAATACGTGCTGCTCGAGGATTTTTGAGAGAAAAGGGAGCTGGGAAATAGGTCTGTAATTCTTTAGCACCGCAGGATCCGACCCAGATTTTTTCAGTAGAGGTCTTACACGCGCCTCCTTAAGCTCAACCGGTAGGTACCCCGTATCTAATGATCTATTGAGGAGGGAGATTATACATTCCTCCAACAAGGGGCGCGCAACACGGAAGATCTCAGGTGGGCATGGATCAGCTGGGGAGCCAGATTTGATTTTACTCATCAGCTGTTCCAGAATCAATGCATCCATCTCTGGAAACATTTCAAGGGAGCAGTCAATCACAATCTCAGGTGCTGATGTTATAGCAGTCCCCATTACCACCCGTTCTTTATCTCCTGAATGATGATCTTCACCTTCTCCAAAAAGTAAGCCTGAAAGGTGTTACAGTCAATGGGGGCCTTGGAGTTATCTGTTTTTTTACTCAACTCTGCCAGTATTTTAAAGGTCTCTTTCTGAATATTCGCTGCCTTACTTAGGCGGGACTCAAAGTGTTCCGCTTTAGCTTGGGTCATAAGGTTTTTATATTGATGAAGGGAGGCTTTATAGAGTTTCCTGTCAGTATCCTGATTGGTTTTCCTCCACACTCTTTCCAGAGCTCTAAGCTTTCTTTTTGTTTCCCTTAAGGCTGGCGTAAACCAGGGAGCCCCTTTTCCGGATCGCTTTATTCGCTGTGTTCTCACCGGCGCTATTTGGTCAATGGCCCGGATCATGCTCCTAGTTAAATCAGAGTATTCACAGTCCAGGCTACGTCCCAGATCTACGACCTGGGATGTTACCGGGAACACCTTAGTCAGGGATGCTAGATCAACCTCGGCCCATTTCCGGGTTCTCCTGATACCAGGCGGACAGCTGGTAGTACAGCCTTTAAGGAGGGCCTCACAGGATACCAAGTGGTGATCAGACCAAATGCAAGGGGCTATGTCTCTAAGGGTTAGACTAGCATCTGTGGTCCACACAAGGTCAAGAGTGTGGCCTTTTTCATGTGTGGGGACATCCACAATTTGTTTAAAACCCACCGCAGACATTAAAGTGTCCAGCTGGCGCGTGGGCAGGTCCCAGTTGGGTTTATCCCAATGTAAATTAAAATCTCCTGTTACCAGGATTTTCGTGTATCTGGAACATAGGTCAGATATAATAGGGCAGAATAAATCATGGAAGAGCGGAGTTGAATTAGGTGGGCGATAGACTGACAAAATCACCCAGCACACATTGTGCACAGTGACCTTTACCCCAAGCAAATCAGTCAGGTCAATTGTCTCTGATAGCAGCTTCTCAACTAACAAGGTCTTCCTATAGAAGATAGCTACCCCTCCCCCCCATGAGCCCCCTGGGCGGTTGTGCCACATTACATCATATCCGCTTGGGAGAGCGGCGATGATATCCGGCATCGAGTTCTCACCCGTACAGGTCTCCGAGAGAGTCAGGACATCGATGTCATTGTCCTGAAGCATGCTGTAAACCTCCAAATGATGGCAATGGAGCAAACGAGTGTTAAGGCTGACAATTTTTAATGTAGGGTACTGACCCGACGGAGGCGTGACCTTATCGGGGTGCAGTATAGCGTATTTATTGAGCGTCAGTAGGACAGCCTGATCTACAAGTGGCTCACCTCTATTCAGGGTATATAACTCCTCCCTGGAGTAAATACGCCGTTGGCCAGTAGTCCCGGCCCCTGCGCCCGTCCGTACGCGGATGAGCGCAGACGGGCTGGACTCAGGCGTGACTCCGGCGATGCTCTGGCGAGCCCTCCGCGCGTGCCCACTGCGCGTCAGCATGGCTGCTTTAAATACCGGTCTAGCGTCCTTGTGACGACTAGACCGCTCCAATCCCCAGCCCCCACACAAGATGTCCGCCGCTCTGGTGGCGCAGTGCAGGGAAACCCCGAAGGGGAAAGGGATCCGCTCCAAACGCGGTGCTTTTAAACAATTATGTGCAGGTATGCGGCAGGTAGCTAAGACATTTTAAAACATTTTAAACCAAAATACAATGTGAGCGAATAATTACAGGTCAAGTCAAGTCAAGTCAAGAGATTTATATAGCGCGCTACATACCCATAGGGTCTCAAGGCGCTTGAAGAAGGGTGGGGAATTACTTGTCGAATATCCACGTTTTAAGTTGCTTTCTGAATGCTAGGTGGTTCTGAGTAAGGCGAAGGTGAGTGGGAAGTGAGTTCCAGGTTTTAGCGGCCAGGTAGGAGAAGGATCTACCTCCCATGGTGGTTTTGTTGATGCGAGGTACAGTGGCAAGGGCTTGGTTGGAGGATCGTAGCTGGCGGGAGGGGGTGTAGAAGGAGAGTCGTGTGTTGAGGCATTCGGGTCCAAGTTCGTAAAGTGCTTTGTGTGCGTGGGTTAGGAGGCGGAAAGTAATCCTCTTATTTACGGGGAGCCAGTGGAGGTTTTTCAGGTGACCAGAGATGTGTTCTTTACGCGGGATGTCTAGTATGAGCCTGGCTGAAGCGTTCTGGATGCGTTGGAGTTTTTTCTGGAGTTTTGCGGTGGTACCGGCGTATAGGGTGTTTCCGTAGTCCAGGCGGCTCGTGACCAGTGCGTGGGTGACCGTTTTTTCTAGTTTCGGTGGGGATCCAGCGAAATGTTTTTTTGAGCATGCGAAGAATGTTGAAGCAAGATGATGAAACGGCGTTGACTTGTCTGGTCATCGAGAGTGAGGAGTCCAGGATGACGTCCAGGTTCCGTGCGTGGTCCGTCGGGATGGGTGCTTTTCCAAGGGCCTCTGGCCACCAAGAGTCATCCCAGGCGGAGACAAATGGGAAAATTTTAAAAATAAATGCTATAATGCTTTTGCATTGTCTCCTCTGCTTTACACCCAGGGTTTGGCCTAGTACACATATATCCATCCCCACTGACCCCATTGCACCACAACCCAAACTTTACGCCAGGTTTGGATGACCTAAGATTTCATAGACATAATCACTAGATGACACCAACTGTAGGCGACCTCTATAGGATGGCAGTCCATTAATAATGGAAAGAATTAGGATTCTTGACCTGAATTGGAGCGAAGATTACAGATTGACACAAGCTAATCATTGGGCCCACCATCTGGACATCCACAATGAGGTAAACAAAGATAAAACTGATCCAGAAACATTGTTTTCTAGCAACCAGCATGAATGAATGAATTCTTTATTGTTTGGTTACTCAAAACCATTACATTAAAAATCATAATACGAGGTTATAAAATTACAAAAGTTAAAACCAAAAGAGTTTGTACTGCCCAAGGGGCGGGCTTGCGGAGGGTGAGGATCATGTTGAGGCGTAGGTCAACAAAGTCTCTATGAGCAGAAGCCCTCCGGGGCCATCAGTAGAGTTCATGTCTGGTAAATGAACTTTCCGAAGGAGGCCATAAGCTTTACCGTTGTCAAGGTGTAGAGGGAGATGGTCGCCTCCTTTGCAATGCGGATTCCTGATTGTCTTAGAATTGGCCTGAGGTAGAGACTGCGGCCGTGCGCAGGGCCGGGCAGCAGAATAGTAGGTGGGCCAGTGACTCACGTTTGTACCTGCAGAGCCTGCATTCCTGGGCACCTGGGCCGGACGTGCCAAAGGCGTATAGTTCTTTGAGAGGCAGCGGGTATAGTCTATACGCTAAGATCTTATGAAGGGCTGCGCGGCCCACGGCCTGCTTAAGATGGTATTTGGGATTATGCAGGATTTGTGGTAAGGACAAGGACTCGTGTAGATCTTTTTTTACCAACGACTCCAGATCCAGTTCTCTTGACGCGCCCGCACTTGTTTTTTGATGTAGTGTTTGATGGCGGTATAGCTGACATATTTTGGATTCCAAGACTCAATGGCGAGATTGAGGTGGTCCTTCGCCGCCTTGAGGGTGGCCGACCAGGGGTTCTCTGAAGATGCAATTCAGCGTTACCTTAAGAGTGTTCTCCTTTGCCGTCGTTGTTGAGAAGTAGTATTTGCCTCTTCCAGGTATTGCTGATTGAGTGAGAACTCCAGGCGAACGAGAGTGTTTCTGGTACACCTCGGAAGATGAAATAATCTCTTGTAGGCTCTGCAATGGATTTTTTCTAGTTCTTTATGCAGTTTGCCTGGAAATGCTTGGAGAGCATAATTTAGGGCCGGCATTAATTTTGCTCTGAGTGCTCGTTGGATAGCAGTGTGGACGGGCTGTATAAGGAGGTGCGCAGCTTGCAGATAGCGTAAGTTATAGTTTTGCCTTTGCCTTGGATAGTCTTTAGGTGCGCGCTTGAGAGCCCCGACTCCTGAAAGCAAATTCCCAAGTAAGTGTACCACTGAGTACTTTCCAGCAGAAGGTGGCCAAGCCTCCATTTTACTGTTTTTTTCTTTGGGAACTTTCCAAAAATAATAATTTTGGACTTGGGTGAATTTGCTACAAGCTTATTTTTGTCATTGTATGCGGCCAGTGCAGTCAGCGCCTTTTGTAGCCCAATTCTTGTATGGTCCAAGAGCACCAAGTCGTCAGCATATTGCATGAAGTGGATTTTTGTCCCGCCGATCTTTGGAATGAGCAGTGCCGCCCCAGACAAGGCCCTCTCCATGTCTGCAGTGTATAAATTAAATAGCATTGGAGCTAGCACACACCCTTGTTTTAGGCCACGATCCGTGTTGATCTTTGTGGATGCGTGGTCCCTCGAGAGTTTGATTCTTACCCACGTTTTATGATACAGGGATTGGATCGCCCTCAACAAAGCTGGATTGATGTTCCATTAGGCCAACTTACTCCACAGGATAGCACGATCTACCCCGTCGAACGCCGCCGAGTAGTCAATAAAGCAGGCGAATAAGGGGGGGCTTTTGGATGCCCGAGCGTGGTGGACTAGATAAGAGAGTGCAGTGATGTTCCCGACTGTGGAGGGCCCTGGTCTGAATCCAGTTTGGCAGAATGGGAGGAGGCCTTCAGCGTTCGTCCAGTCTGTGAGGTCCCTCAAGATTGCACTGGCGTAAACTTTTCCCTCGATGTCCAGAAGGGCAATCAGGCAATAATTTGATGGTTCAGATTTGGGGTCCTTTTTGTGAATAGGCTGTAGGAGCGAGCCTCTCCATGAATCAGGGATATCACCCAGGAGCCAGCATTCATTGTACAGGTGGCTCAAGGTCTTTTGCCAGAAATTGATGTTTGCCTTGAATAAGTGTCCGGGAAGGCCGTTGGGCCCCAGGGCGCCATTTTGTCTGATGTTTTTTAGAATATTGGACACCACCAATCTTCCCGGTGGGGCAGTCATCTCGGTGATTGGGTCTGAGTTGGCTCCCTCGTAAATTGTTGCATTTTGCTTGGTGACAGTCCCGGTTTCAATGTAAAGGGATTTTACATGGGCGATCCAAGTTGGAGCGTCAAGAGAGTTTTCTCTATGGTTTGTGCACCGTCCGAGGGTGCTTAGGTAGTGTCAAAACTCCTGCGATTTTCCTGGGCTCAGCAAGTCTAAGATTTTCAGCCATTGTTCTTCGCAGTGATCTCGTTTTGCCTCCCAAACCTTCTTGGAGTGACTTTTGCTGGCCTCTTGGAGTTGTTTCTTCAATGTGCTTGAGCCATGTTTGTAGAAGAGTTTACGTTTCTTGCTCAGTTGTTTAGCGCTGATTTTAAGTTCCACCTTGTGTCCGTAGGTGAGTGGGGAGTCCCAGTTAGATGTATTGCTTGAGGTTCCACGAAGGATTGCTGCCAGGGTCCCAGTGGTGGCATTCCAGGTGGCTGTTGCACCTGTTTTTTGTTCATTCGGTGGCCAACCTGGCCACTGGTTTGCCCAGTTGTTAAAATATGTAATTGAGGTCTGTGCCCATTTAATTCTTCAGGGCAGTTTTATCAGATCTTCGCCGTTAGATGCACCAATGTATTCGAGCCTGTGGCGAGTGTCCGCTGTGAGATTCAGTGTGATGGTTAACGCAGCGTGGTCGCTATCACTTCGCGGGTGTACTGTGAAATTTGACATGAGATGTTGTAATTTTTCACTGAGGATGATGTAATCGATCGTTGTTTAGTTATTATATGTAGGACCGACAAAGGACCCTGGACTGAGATTTAGGAGGACCTAGTGCGCTGTCGCCAGCTTGTAAGTTTTTAATAGGTCGTTCAGGGCGATGGTGGCCCGAGGCTGAAGGCATCGTGTGGTTGATATCCCTATATTATGGGTATTGAAATCGCTGAGAATGATGCATTCCAAGGCCGGATGTTGGAGCATTAAGGACTCAAGGAGGGTTGTCAGCGTGGCCAAATTGGGTATGGGCCCATGTAAATTGTAGTAGAGATTGATTAATAAAAGCGAAAAGTGACCATTTATCAGGCGGCAGCCTTCCAGGATGCCTGCCGGAGATTGTCTGGAAGGTTGGGAATTGCCACGAATTCCAGGCTGAGTGAGTGCTTTATGTAGACACATATCCCCCCCGACGGTCTTCCGAATATGTTGGGCTTTTTTGCAGGTTTTCCATATTCTGCGTATCCTCTTAATGAAAGCGGGTGGAGCTGCCAGGATTCTTGTACGCAGATGATATCTGCCTCTTCCATGAATGTCACAGCATTTTTATTAAGAAGCAGCCTTCTGAGCCCTGCGACGTTCCAAGTCATGATTTTCAGGCAATCCGGCGGTTGTACCTGTCTGGAGGGTTTTGTTGGACGATGAACGTTTTGCCGAGGGGTGTCTCGGGGCATCGTGGCTGTGTTAGGATCTTGAGTTTAATGCTAGTGGCAGCCAGGACCAGTCTTTACTTGCGCGTCCCAAGGTTGCGCATATGCGTGTACCCTGATTCGGGTTGGTTTTTATTTTGATTGGGGTGCTGATGGTCAGACCAGTATTTGTGGCGCCTTTGGACCCCTGGAGGATGGGCGCCGCGTGACGCGCGTCGTTGGGATGGGCGTGCAGGCATGGGTTCCCTCCAGATCGCTGATCTATGTTTCCCATCTGGGAGTGTGCAGATTGAGTTTTTAAAACGAGTGGGTATTTTTTGGTGCGCATAGGTTTTATTTTTATGCCCCAACTTTCCAATAGCTGGTGCTGACTTTTCAGGGCATCGGCCATGTGCGGGCTCACGAAGGTTAGCTCCGTGGGTTCGTTTTTCTCCTCCGCATCTGGCGGGAGGAAGGAGATGGTTTCGATCTCTGTGGGATTGGTTCCCTCCAACCCTGGGATGTTTGCAAAAAGTTTTAATAAATTGCTGCGGTTGAGAATGTCCCACGACCCCTGGGAGACGTAGTCAGGATACAGCGTTATCTTGCGGTCCTGGGAGTGGGATATTTGGCAGGCTGTGTCCGCCCCATGGCCTCCTGTTTGTGATATTTGTACTGTGTCCATTTGAATGTCATTTGCGTGCCTGTTTGACCCAACTGGCCCCAATTGCCGCCGGAGGGACTCCATCTGTGACACGCTGGGCGCGCTTATGGTTAATGGCGGCTGTTCAATTTCCTTGAGGTCTGTAACAGTCAAAGGCGCATGCGATACGCAGCCCTTCGTGAACGTTGATAGAGCTGGGGGTCGTGTCTTTTTGGGTATGCCTGGGTTGCTTCAGCTGAACTTTGGTCCGTTGCTTGTTTTAAGCGTGGTGCTGTTGAAACTGGCTGGGGGTTTGCAAGTGAAATTATTGCTAAGTTAGAGGGCTGAGTGTCTTCGACGTTTGACTCAATTGTTTTCCAGTATTTTAACGGTTGCTCCCAGTTTGGTCGTTTCCTGATTCAGGTTGTGAGCGGGCATCTCATTCTCAAGCCGTAGCCATTCCCAATGGTTCTGGGAGCGAGAGTTTTATTTCTGTTTGCCTTATTGAGTTTTTTAAAATTTTTCTTGGTTTTTCTAGATAGGGTGTGGGAGTCTGGGCTGGTTAGTGTGGTAATGTGCTGGGGCTTGTGGTTTTGTGTTTGGATCATAGTAGCGTCTGGCCTGCTCATGTTGAGCGTGGGTAATGGTGCCTCCCAGGCGGTTATATCTTCTTTATTGATCTGTATCGAGTGGTTTATTAGGTTTCTTGAGCCTTCTGTTTTTGGAGGGTGCGGGGTTGGTTCCTGAGAGATCGGGTCCTTGATCTTGTCGACTTCGCTCTTGAGGTCCTCCATCAATGTGGTCATGATGGCCGGAAGTTTTCCTAAATTGTTCAAAATGGGGCTGCAGCTACATGACTCGGGCTTGAGGTGTGTGCTGTCCTGTGCTCTGCGAATCAGGGAATTCAGATGGTCCAGTTTACAGTCGATTCCAGATATTAGATTTGCGACAGTTTGTAGTATGTTTATCTGGGCATCAAGCTTGTCAGCGTGCATTATTGCCGCACCTGTCATAGAGATAAGTGTCTCATTGATCAGAGCTAGGTGATCTGTGATCACTGGGGAGCTCTCCCCCCTGTCCGATCTTCTGCTCATTGAAGTTGGTAATGGGGTTGTTTTATCTTGTTCACGGTTTCTCTGGTGCATCAAGTTCGGCTATATGATCACTGGGGAACTCTCCCCCCTATCCGAGCTTCTACTCATTGAAGATGGTGACAAGGTCATTTTATCTTGTTCACGGGGGCTCTGGTGCATCAAGATCGAAGGTGGGGGGTGCCGGGCCTGTATTTCTATGATGCCTCCTCTTTCATAACTTTCATGTGTTTGGCTGATTGCGTCAAGCGTGTACTCCCCTGTTGCCGGGGTTGCGCTACATGAGCTAATCAATATGTCAGCCGCCAGGGCCCCATTTAGGATCGAGTTCGAGTGAGTATCTTCAAGTGAGTGATGTAAGGGAGTTGTTAGACTGCCCCGGGCCTCTGGCTTAAGGGGTATGCCACCCTGTAGCGTGATTATTGTTGGTGATAGGGGCCTTCCTGGATCTCGTGAGGCAGTGGGACTGGGGGGTAAGCTGTATTCAATGGCTTTGTTGGGCGGGGTGCAGCTTAAAGGTCTGATTGGTGCCGCTGGACTTGTGGCCAGGGGATAAAAGAAACTTCTTATGTCTCTGTTTCCTAGAGAGATGTTTGCCCCGGGACTGGGAAAAAGGTGTGCCGGATTGTACCGCCTCCAATCTTGCCCTGCTTGCGACGATGTCAGTGCTGGGTACGCAGTTGATAGTCCTGGGGACGTTGGCGTTGCATCGGTGGCACCAGGTGTTCCCGGGGTTCCCCCCTCCGACAGCCCAGGTCCGGAGTAGAGGCCACCCACCCCTGGAGGGTAGAAAAGTTTTGCCTTCCGTCTCCTGGCTGTTCTATGTGGTCGAGGTTTTTCCTGTGCCTGCAGTAAGGACGAATTTCTGGTCCTCATTGTTTTTCCCTGTTATGGCTGTCACTTTTTTCTTATTGGAAGGTAGTCGCTGCGAAGATTCAATGACCATCAATTTAGACGTTTTCCCCGGCGTCTGCGTCTGTGCCCTTCTATTGGAGGCCGCTGTTGGGCTAGTTAGAGCGAGCGGGGCACACAGGGGGGAACCGCCAGCGAAGTCGGACCTAGTCAGACCAGCCTAGGCCACCACCCCCGGTCTCTTACTTCGCAGCTGCCTCTAACGGCAGCCGCGCTCGCGGTCTCTTGATCAGCTGAACTTTCCAGAGTCCGTTTAAGGCGTCTCCCGTGCGCATTGGTCTCTCCCCGTTCGCTTGCGCTTATTGTTTGCCTCTCTTCGCTTGGAGCTCAGTGCTCAATGCTGGGTACTCGGTGCTGGGTGCTGAATTCCGAGCTGAGGCTGCCAGATCCCGCCTTCCGCCTGGTCGGGGCTACGCGCTGGATACGCCGTTTTTGCCCCCTTCTTGCCACCAGATCTCCTTGATTCCTTGTGTCCCCTTCTGCTCATGGGACAATGCTCACTGGTCGCTCACTGGTTGCTGGATCTTACTCGCTATTACGTTCGGCTGGGCACCAATACTGCAAGCCCCGAACACTCCTACACTGCAAGTCCCACAATGCACAGCGCAGCACAGCAATACCACGGGGAGATTGTCTTTTGGGCGGCTCCAGCCGCGTTCGTTTTGTGTCTTTCACAAGCTTTTCACAGTTTGACAGGCTTTGTTTTATTCAAACTTTTGTTCATGCAGAAACTGCCTTAAAGTTCAAGCGGTGGCCCCTGCCGCATTCACTTTACATCAGCCGCTTAGTTGTTTTGGCGTTGTTGGCTGTTGTAAGATTTGTAAGATTTCAGCGTTTCTGTTTCTGTGACGCGTTTGTGTGTTTTGGGCTCCTATGGCTCCCACAGCTGACTTTGGCCGCCTCCTGCCGCGTTGCCTGCTCAGCTCGCACTGCCTCCTTCAGTGAACATCAATGCGTTTCGGGCAGTGCAATGCGAGCAATGTGGGCAATGTGATGCGAGGCGAGGCGAGGTGAGACGAGGTGGGGGGACCGTGGGGGGCCGTGGGACTGCGCTCTCTCCTCTCTCCCACCCCCGCCTTCTCCTCTTGCTCACCTCACCTCTCCTCTCCTCTCCTCTTCCACCGCTGGTGTCCACCGATGCACCGGTGCTGCGCTAGACGCTGGATGCTGAATTGCCAGGTGCCGAGTGCCGGATGCCGGGTGCCGGGGGCCAGAGGGCTGATGCCGCTATTCCGCCCTACTGCTCCACCCCTGTTTGGGGCGTACTCCGCAACCCCTCACGGCTCCTCGCGGCTCCTCACGATTTCGTCCACACCTTCGACTGTGGCTGGCTTCACTGGCTGCAGTTTGCTCGCTAGCGCCACCGGAAACC